>NC_062219.1:32021055-34521055 GCF_902686445.1 Sciurus carolinensis
CCTCCAAATACCATTGCATTGTGGGTTAAGGCTTCCATGTGAATTTTGAGAGGACACAATTCAGTCCTTAGTATCATTTTCCTGTCCTTGAACAGTTTGATTGTTTTCAGTTTGGGACTGTTATGAATAAAGCTGCTAAAAATAAGTTTGCCTAAATCATCGTGTGGACCATACACTTACACTTCATAGGTATCACATACACCTGAGAGTGAAATTTCAAAAAGTCTTTTTGCTTAACTTTTGAAGAAACTTTAAAAACAGTTTTCTCAAGTGGTTGTAATGATCTAAATTCCCACAGAAGTGTAAAAAAATTTCAGTCAGTCTATGTCTATTCTAGTATTTAGTACTGGCAGTTTTAAAAATTTAAGTTAAACTGGTAGTATTATTTCTTGTGGTCTTTGTATGCATTTTCATTTTCCTGATGGGCAGTGACATTAAGTACTTTTTAAAATGTTAATCTACCTAATAGTACCATCTTATGAAAGTTCTGCTCAAGTCTTTGACTTTTTAATTTTTTTCCTTCTTAATTTCTGAAGTCTTGATTCTGGATATGAGTTCTTTGTTGTATGGAAGCGAGGCAAACAGCTTCTGCCAATTTGTGATTTATGTTTTCCGTCTCCTAATCATGTCTTTTAGTTAATCTAAGTGCTTAGTTAAACAGAGTAAGACTTATCCAAGTTTTATCTCTTGTTTTATGCTGTTGTTACATACATTTTGTTTGTTTCTCAGGTGGTAGGGTAAAATCTGGTACCAGTTACTCTATTTTGTCCATGTGTCATATTTTAAATCATTTTTCTTCAATGTATTCCTGGGTGTACATTTTAATCAGACTGATCCTCCCAACTGGACATTGAAATAGGTAAAGATAGTGTTCATTAGGGATCTAATGCCATGGTTTTGTTTCCTTGCAGTGTTCTGCTCAGGTTCCTTTGCATATATGGAAGGAAATCAACACTGTTATGTTTGTGAGATGCCAGAAGTCTCAGCACAAAAAGGAGATTTAGGATAGAATATGCTGATGTGTTTTGTTTAAATTGCTCTCTTCTTTTCCTAACGTAGTCCACATCTTTGAAGAAATGATTACAGAGACATAACTTGAAGACAAAAAAAAAAAAGTGTAAACCAAGTTTAGAAGAGAATGTGAATACTCGTTTGTTTACCTTCAGTGAATAACTAACTATAATATTAGAATAGGGAAAAATATCTCAAAGAAATATCATTTTGAAATTTGGAATGACTCTTTCTTTTTCCCCAGAAATACAAACACATTCACAATTATCTATGTAAGCAAATTCAAAACTTAGGAATACTTTCCCCCCAACTTATTATAAATTCATAGAGTTGAAAAGAAAATTTTCAGTCTACACAGAATTGATCAAAATAAAAATATATAAGAATATTAGAATAGAATTAGGAAACAAAAACAATGCCAGTTTTACCGATTTGCATTATTAAAGCCCTATTAACAAGGCCTCCCGAGTTAAGCTATTACATTGTAGGAGAGTGGGAGGGGTAAAGGTTACTGCCAAGGCTTGGCATTGCTTCAGGGTGGCTACAGGAAGTGAGAAAAAGCAAGGAGACTTGCTCCAGGTGTCCTCAATTGTAGAATTAAGATTGAACGCTGGAAGTTACAGGGAAATGGATTTCACACATGTAAAAGCAAGATTTTAAGATGTCCAGAGACTCCTAAAAATAGAGTAAGCTTCCTGGTCCAGCAGTGGGATTTCATCCGTGGATCCGTCAAAGGCCAAGTGACCAGTAAGCCTCACGCAGGGTTGCAGAAAAATTCTTCCCAAGCTTCAGCAATTTAAAAACTTGTATTCACAATTTATCTTATTTATGGACCATGTTTTCATTTTTTATCTTAAAATGATACCTTTTTGCATAAATAAATTAATGTTGTTGAAAGTCTACTATCTTCTATACTGAAGATTTCATATCTTTGTTTCATTTTTTTCCCTAAAAGTCTTTATAATAAGCACATCACTCAAGATGTTGGCTCAGGTACTGTTGCGGAGGAGGAGACCTGCAGAGGTGGAGCAATGGCGGGAAGCCAGTCACTCTTCTTGTGATCTCTCAGGAAGGATTTCAAACAAGTCGCACATGGTGGCGGGCAGGAGTTTATTTGGAAGGGGAAGAACAAAAGAGAAGCATTCACTGAGCGGCCTGCACTGTCTCTGAGGACAACTTCTAAGGACTTGGGGTCCCTTTGTTCTTATCATATTCTCCCGTACCCTCTTAAGTGTTTAATTACCCCATGGGACAGCTTAAAGTGAGCTTCTTATGGGAGGATCATAAAGACCTAGTCACAGGAGGTGGTGGTGACACGGTCTTGATGATAAGGAAGTGTCCCAGAGAACTGGTCACAAGAGAGAGTGGTGACATAGTCTGAAACCAGTAGTTTCCTTAAGGAGTTATAATTAACTATGACTGGGATGTTTTGGACATATCAGTCCCCATTTTCTGGTCTTGAAATTATGGTTTCCTCCAGGGATTATAGTTAAATATGACTGGGGTGGTTTTGACATGCCCATTTTCCAGATGATTGCCTGCAAGGATAAAGTTCCTTGTAGTTTGGGTGCTGTGGCTCATGGATTTTAGTGTTTATGTGTCAGGGACCAAGAAGAAGTTCTCATTCTGAGGACGTTCTGACCTTTGTGATAAGCAGCAGCCCAGGGAGCATTTTGCGGTTGCCTCCCCTGCACAAACACCCTGCAGCTGAAGGCTGACGGATTCCCCGAGCGCTCCCCCTCCCCACTCCCGGCTGATAGTTCTGCCTATGGCCCGCCGGCGTGAACTTGCACCTTATCAGGAGCCCAAAAGAAAAACACAGCCAACCAGCCTGTGTCTCATCATACCCCTCATTCCCTCAGCATAAATACCCTTGAGAACAATAAAAATTTGCAGCTTGATCAGAATTCCTGTCTTGCTGTCACTCCCTGTGTCTCTTGTCCCTTCATTCCTTCTCTCTTAGGTTTGCCGTCCTGCGTTGATGTCCCGCGGGTGGGGACATGTATGTCTAGTGTCTGCCCTATAAGTTACTGCCCTTTATTGTCCTTTCCCTACCCACCTGCTTAAGGCTATACTATCTACCTAAGAGTCCCCTCTAGTGTGACCTTACGTACCTTCAGGAGCACACATTTCAACTTTGGGAAACCTATTATATAAAAAAGGCGTATAAGCACAGAAAGGGACCTTTAACATCCCTTGGGACCTATAATTCAGAGCAGATGATAATCACTGCACCGTGACTTTTTCCTTCTTGCTGCAAGGCACAGAGCCCTTCAGATAGTCACAAAGAACCTAACCCACCTTATTGTGGTTACCATCTGTGTATCAGAGAGAACATTTGACCTTTGGTTTTTTGAGATTGGCTTACTTCACTTAGCACGATAGTCTGCAGATCCATCCATTTACTGGCAAAAGTCATAAAGCCATCTTTTTATGGCTAAGTAATATTCCATTATGTATATATACCACAATTTCTTTATCCAATCATCATTTGAAGCGCACTAGGTTGGTTCCATAGCCTAGCTACTGTGAATTGAGCTGCTATGAACGTTAATGTGGCTGCATCACTGTAATATGCTGATTTTAAGTCCTTTGGGTATATGCTGAAGAGTGGGATAACTGGGTCAAATGGTGGTTCCATTCCACATTTTCTGAGAAATCACCATACTGCTTTTCAGAGTGATTGCACCAATTTGCAGTCCCACCAACAATATATGAGTGTACATTTTCCTCACCAACATTTATTGATACTTGTGTTGTGATAATTGCCATTCTGACTGGAGTAAGATGGAATCTCAGTGTAGTTTTAATTTGCATTTCTCTAATTACTAGGGATGTTGAATGTATTTTCATATATTTATTGTGTCCATAGACTTTTATCATTTTAAAAGTACTTTTACTTTAATTATCTTTTTTAAATTTTTTTAATACTGAGCTCTGCATAGAGATAGCAGAAATGAGAAAAAAAAAAGTACATAAAGTTGCATTAAGCCTATATCACACAAATAGTTCATGATAAGCTAGGTCTACAAGTGGACTCTGAGTCTGATGATCTTTCCATTAAATTAAACTCATTTCTAGGGAAGAAAATTAGTTGAACCATTTTCCATTTCATATATCCTTTAATAAAAATATTTTTTCAAAATAGCTTTTATTTCTTTATTTTCCTTTATTTCCTCATTTGGGAAAACCATGAATCAAATAGAATTCTGGATAAATACTTTCTTGACTGGTTTTTCTTTACATACTCATAAAAATAATATGAACATGAAGTATTACCTCAAAATGTTTATCATGGTAATAAAATTTAAATATTGGAAAGATTTGGAAAATATCACATTTTTTGAAATATGCTTTTTCTAGATGTTCTTTGTAATGAATGATATCCTATATTCCAATATATCAATTAAACATCTTTCATGTTTTTTGAAGACTTCATATGTGCTGGACACTAGGATAGATAGGGTGGAAGTTTCGGTAGGTTTAAAAATCAGTGAATCGACAAGATTGCAATCTAATTAATAAAACAATTATAATATAAATGGAAGAAACAGAAAATAGTTATTGATGGAAAAATCATATTCTAATAAATTTTCTATGCTTTTGAATAAACACTTGTCCACTCCAAATTCTTTTATTAAGAGATTGATTTTGTTCTCTTCAAATTCTGAAATTCTAAGATCTGTTTTGGAGTAAACAAAGTCAGAAGCAAAAATCACTTAAGAAACTTGGGTATTCTTTTTCTCTGAAGAATGATATTCATTCAATAAATTTTGCAAATCACTGTTCAAACAATATCAATATTAAATGTTAGTCCAGAAATAACAGTAAGTTAAAGTAGTAGTTATTTGACAAAAAATTCTTTTTAAAATTTTTTAGTTGTAAATGGACAGAATACCTTTATTTTATTTATTTATTTTCATGTGGTGCTGGGGATGGAACCGAGGGTCTCACATGTGCTAGGCAAGCACTCTGCCACTAAGCCACAGTCCTTGCCCCAACAAAAAATTCTTGAACGACTACTCATGTATTCCAGACAGTCACAATAACTGCTGTGATATAGGAAAGGGCTCCTATTAACCATGGAGTTTATATTCTAGGATTGGGGACCAAAGACTAAACATTAAGTTCAGTTGTTGTTAGTGCTGCAAAGAAAGCAATGAATAGTAATTGTATAGCCTCTCTATATCAGGTTTGGAGTGCTGCTATAGATTGCTGTTGGAGAGTCCTTTGAGTAAGAAAATAATAAAAGTCCCTTTAAAAGAAAAGAATAAAATCCAGAGGAATAGTCAAGAAGATTGGAGGATACTGAGGTGAAAGTATTGGCAGAGACTGGTAGACAATGGTCATGATTTGGGACTGTAGTGAAGGCAGGTAAACAAGAATCAAACCATATTTGACTCACTCCCAGGAATTTTCATGGGGGTCTTGGAAGAGCTAACCCCTAAAACCACAGCACCATGAATGGCTTCTGATTTCTCTTCGAAGTTCCTTTATCATCTATACTCTGTCTGGTATCTTACTTCTCTTCTGCCCACAGGCATCAGTACCTTCTGTCTTGATAGACTGTAAATAAACCCATACCACTCTTGGTCCATGGGATGATCTCAAACACCGTCTGGTTAGACAAACTTCAAAATCACAAATCTCAACACAACTCCTGTTGTCTCCATAATCAAAGAAGCTAACCAACCCAAGACTGGCTTTTTACACTTTTTAGGTGGGATCCAAACATGGCCCAAATACAGCAGTCAAAGTAGTCTTGTTAAATTCTTTTTGTTTTGATTTAAGGTAAAAGAGAACTCACAGCATACCAATACCTCTCTCCAAATATCCTCCCCTTTTTCTAATCCTTACGCTCTCTACTCTCTATGTGGTTAAAAAGATCTAGTTTTTGAAGATCTTCTTTGAAAATCTGATAATATTTAAGCTTCTAAATCTTATTGTCAGCTTAGTAGAAGCAAACAGTAATATATTAAACAAAGATGCCTTCAGTAAAATCCTGAATGTGCAGAACTATGGGACAAAGCTCAGTTTTATCAGCAAGTAAATAATAAGAGAGAAAAAGAAAGAGGAGGAGAATCTAAAAATTAAGAGACTAAGGATTTTGTTTGGATCCTAACTCAAACATCCCAAATATAAAAATAATAATAATAATAATAAGAGACAGTCAGTGAACTGTAAACACTGACTGCATGTTTGATATTAAGGAAATATAGGTAAATTTTTCAAAGGAAAATGGCATTGTGGCTTTGTTAAACATTGAAGACACTTATCTTTTAGCAATAATTATCTATAGATGAGATGATATGTCTAGAATTTGTTCTAAAAAATGTGCTGGTGGAGAAACGGAGGACAGAAATTAAATATGACTAGTCAGTGTTGAAACTAATGAGTGTGTACAAAGGCATTCATTAAACTATTCTACATATTTCTGTAAATAGTTATAAGTTTTCAGGAAAATAAAAACTAAGATACTGCTTCATGGCTTCGCAACTCCATCTGAAGTGTGGCATCGATTGTCTCAATGCCTCAATTGAAACATGCACTTACCATTTTTTATTTAATGCGTTACAGGTGCCTACATGGCCACTTCATGGACTGTCTGATACTCTTGCTCACTTTCACCATGTTCTCCTTCTTAGAAATTTGACTTGGACAACTGATCCACTCTTTACCAGAGCCCTTCAAGATGATGGCCAGTCATACCACTTAGGAGTAGCATAGTGCAGAAAACAACTCCCGGGATTTTCAGTCTATGTCACTTTCTTCTACTCTGGCAATTCTGAGATTAAACAAGTTCTATCATGAAGTTTTGCAGAGGAGACAGATAGGTTTCTTATCAGTCACAAGGGAGTGACTTCATTTTGAGGCCAAGTACTTTAAATTAAATGCATTGATGCCTCCCTTTTTACAGCCCTTTAACATAATATTTTAATGCAGATGATTTATGGAATATCAGTTGCACTTCTGGAGTACACTGGAATTAAATGCTGGTTAGAGTCTTTTCCTATGATGACATTATGCCATTCTAGATCCTTTCTCTGTAAAATTGCTTCTGCTTTTTTAGTATCTGCCGTAAATTTTATGATTGATTGCAGATATTTGTCCACGGGGCCCAAAGCCCTTACACTTCTTTCTTGTGTTGCATTCTTTATTAGGTCACCCAAAAATAACAGTGCCAAAAGCCGTTAAGAAGACAGACATTTAGAGGAATTTTAGGGTAAAGCTCATGGAAAGCAAATAAAAAGAAGGAGCCACATAATATTCCCTGCTTAGTGTTTCACTTTCTCTAAACTCAAAATTCTTCTTTTTATAACATGAGTAAAAGAGAGGGCAAATTAAACTTTCTCACTACTATTAAACATTACAAGTTACAGATGTATTTCAACTAGACATCATTAATATGTCATAAATTATCTAAATTCTCTTTCCCTTTTCAGAAAAGGCAAGGAAATCACACAGAGAGAGAGAGAGAGAGAGAGAGAGAGAGAGAGAGAGAATGATACCAAATTCATATCATTAAATAGAATTCCCCAATATCCTATTTTCAGTTCTTTGCACACTCAGTTAATTTTTGTGGGCATGCGAAAATAACCAAGAAATTACAATTTCATTGACCAGAATACTTAATAATTGCAATTTAATCTCTTAATAACAATTGAAAAAGAGACCAAAGATTGGCCTTGTATATTTTCTGGTTAAACAGGTACAGACATAAAACAGGTCTTGGCCCTTAAAATTCAAGATAAAATGCTGAAAATACATTACAACTCATCACCCAAAATTGAGAAGCAAATTTGAAAAGTAAATTCATTGGATTAAGTAAAGTTTTCTTGCAACAGGTGAGAACAATAAACCAAATTAGCCTAGTAATGTTTATAATATAATCACAAATCGAAGAATTCAGAAAAGGAAATAAGAAGGATAAGTCGACTCTGAAAAGAAAATGATCTATGTCCCAGAAGTGCACTGAGAACTGTCAAATATTGAAGGACCCTGACCAAGGAATAACTGCTGATGCTAGAGTTATCAGTCAGAAGAGGAAAAAAAAAAAAAAAAAAAAAAAAAAAACACACACAGAGCAAACACAACTATGCAAAAAAACTAATTGTCCTTAAAGGATTTCATATTTTTATTGATAGACTGGCCTTTTGAATGACATTGCTGAACATTAAACGGGTGTTTAGTGCTTGGAAACAATTGTATAGAGAATGCATATTATGTATTAGAAAATGTCCTAAGCTCTGCACCATTCTTTTTACTATTACTTTTTTTTATTCATTGTATGTATATGGGGTACAATTTTCATTTCTCTGGTTGTACACAAAGTAGAGGCACATAACCCCATATTAATCCTACAAGAAGGTATTCTCTCATGCATGGTATTACTTATGATAATAGTAAGTGCAGTAAACTCCACAGGAATGGAAAGGGCAAATCATCTGCGGGCAGGACCTGTTGGAAAACACAGGGGACAGCCTGTAGAGATAACCGCACCATTATCAGATTGGAGAGAATCAGGCCGGCTACTGTTTTCCATCCAGTGAACTCTTCAAAATCTTCCCCAGGTTGGAAAGTTGTGAAGGGATATTTTATGCCTGATAGTAAAGATCTGCCTATTTATTTTTTAAAATATAGTGAAAGTCAGAATGAAAAGTTGCTTTAAAAATAGTAGGATTTAGTTTAAATTCAGAAGACCTGTCTTGGTTGTTAAAAAAAAAAAGTACAATTTCTCTAACACCAGATAGCAATATAAATTGTGGACTCACTTTCTCTCAGTATTTTTATGATTGAAAGAAAAAATGCTACCGCCAGCCTCCTTGGAAACTGGAGGATGGACTAAAAGACTGCAGGGATTCCTGTGTGGTAGTTGATTTGGGAATAATTTCAGGACAGAACAAACACAGTCTACTGTTAGGTCTTTGGCTTATTCCCAAGGAACTGAAAAGAAAAGATCTGAATAAGAACATTTGGTTACATGAACTCATTAAGATGTCTTAAATATACTTACATCCAAATCCTTGAGGATGTGAAAAATAGGTTTCTACTGCCCTTCTTGTATCTAGTATCTGCTGTCCTAGGCAAATTTAGCCCTGGTGTATCCCTAGCACTGAGGCAGAGGTTTCAAATTACTGATGAGGTCTTCTGCCTCTTTAAAGGTGGTATTAAGAGTACCTCGGAGTTCTGAGCAATATCGTCCCTTTTTAGATCTGTCCATTCATCATGATCCCGTGCCAGAATTTGTTAGGTAAACATGATTGACAGACAGCCATCTTTATCCTTTATATGGTTGGAGGTCAGCCCTGGTGGAAAGTAATGCTTTTTTAATTAGCTGTTAGAGGATTGAGTTTCCTTTGTGTGGACTGCATACTGCTCTCTCTCTTTCTCTCTCTCTCTCTCTCTCTCTCTCTCTCTCTCTCTCTGTGAGCCAAAGTAGCTATCTCTTATGCCTTGCATGCTCCGTATAACTCAGATGCCTGAAGAACAGTCATAAAAGATTCATATTGAAGCTGTTTTATAAAAATTTGCACAGCTGGCAAAAAAGTATATAGAGAAACATACTTGGAATAACAGAGTTCTCAGAAAGGAAAATGAGCTACATTTTTAAAGGCTGTCTTGGCAAATAGTGGCAGCAAAGAGAAAACTTTTGTCACAAGTCTTCTTTTGCAAAAATAAAATAAAATAAACATAATTTTTAACTGTAATGTGCAAAATATAATTTCCCTCCTAGGAATTGGTCCTTCCATTTAAAGGTAAAATAAACCCCCGAAACCGTTTTGGTTTTGGCAGAGTTTGCAAAAAAAACAAAGCAAGCATTCGTGACTAATTCAATGGCACTGAACTTCTTCCGCATCTTTTGTGAGGCAGGATGTTCATTTCAGAAAAAGATGATGATTTTTGTGCCTAAAACAATTAATCCAGCAATATGTGAAACCACTGTGAAATGAAGAATGGGTTTGCACAAAATATTAATACATATTCGAAACACATGCTTTTTATTTAAATGTAAAATCCTTGGTTACAAAAAAGGAAAACTCTAAAGCTTATAATATAAACTTCTAAGTAGTTTGTAAGAACAGTGATTAGATGTGATAGTCTAGTATAAGAGTTAATATTACATAAGATCCTGAAAATGAATTTTCTACCCATGAACCAAAAATAAAATTAAGCATTTGTATGCAATGTATAAATAGACCCAAATTCTCTCTCTGTTGTGTAGTTTCATATCTGAAGTTATCTGTTGATTTTCTTTATTGTTTTCTGTATTCGATTTGACTGATTTCTGCTTTTCTTTATTATTTTTTTTTCCTCCCTGGGCTTATTATACTCAAAAAATTTTCAATTCCTTAAGGTGAAGCTTAGATGATTGACTTGAAATCTTTCTTCTTTTGAGATCTTTCTTCCATCATGAGCTCATTCTTTTTTAAAAGGTAGGATGGAATTGAAGAGCAGAAATTTGGAACCAGACTACCAGGTTTTGAATCCCAATTCTATCATCTACTAACTGCGATCCAGGGAAAATTACTTAAGTTTTCTGAACCTCAGTTTCCTTGTCTTTTAAATGAGACTAAAATATTTTTGCTTATTGGATTACTTTAAGGAATAAATGAATATATAGCTGTGAAGAACTTAGAAGTTCTTTCAAATATGTGCAACTGGTGTGCTCTTATTGCAAAGAAGGTACATTCATATGTATATGTTCATCATGTATAGTCTACGTTAAATAAGCTAACATCATTTCAATAACACCAACATTTGTAAATAATTCTTTTTTTTTTAATTTGAGCCTCATTTCTCACTGTATAAACAGAATATTGGGTTGTATTTAGGAATGAGGAGGAAAACTCATCTATATGTTGATGACAGTTATCACTCAATGGTGGTCTCTAAGCCAACCATATGCAATTTCACTCCAGACAGATTTGGAGAGGTCTCTGATGCATGTCTTGTTTATGACAAGAATTAATGAACTGTAAACTTTCTTTACTAGCTAATTTAACTCCAAAAAATTAATTCCTCAGTAAGCTACATATTTTTCTCTTTTGAGTGACCTGATGGGTATACTGTTTAAACAAACAACAACCCACAAAACCAAATAGTTCCTTAACAGCCATGACTATCTGACCAGATGAAGTGCACAAGTTAAAATTTAAAAAAATCAAGAATGAAGTGGTTTTAAGAGAGATTGCCCAAGATGTAACTTTGTTAGTTTAGTTTTTGACATTAGGCAGGCAAAATCTTTCTTCTTGTATCTTGCAACTTGAGAAAGAAAAATTGGTCTGCACACTCTGAAACATGTACTACTTTTGATGTCACATGAATTTTTAGCTTGCTAAGGTTGAGTTTTTCCCACAAAAGGGTCATAATGGTTGTCAAAGAAATCTACATGTAAAATTTGTTTACTGCAGCTTAAACAAGCCATTTAATCTGGAACCGGTCTGGTTGCATGTAAAGTTTCTAACCAAAGCACCAGCAGAGTTTCGTGGTATTCATGTTAGAGGTTTTCTTTTCCCCAACTTTTAGCCAACATGTGGCATCTTTGCTTTCAGGGCATGTTTGGGAGTTGTAAGTTTTTAGTCAAGAAAATTAAAATGAGGGAGGAAACTCAATTTCACTGAGCATTTATTATGTACCAGTTACTGTGCTAGGTAAGTCCCCTGCATAGTCTCTCATTTGGTAAATTAAATAACAGCAAAATTGGAAACAACTTTCAAAATGAATGCTTGCAAGAGGATTGCAAGTTTGCAAAAATGAGCTGTTTGTGTCTATTAGGCTATGACTCATTAAAGAAGATTTTTATGCTCATTTGCAGAAGATACCTTATGCCTCTCTTGTCTTTTATATTATTTGATTCTGTGCCCTATTTGAAGAAACTAGAATTCTCATTACTTATAGACATACTCAGATCCAAACATGAAGGAATATACAAAGTTTAAAATACATTAATTTTTAAAAACCTGTTACAGAGATAGGATTTAGCTGTACGTTTTATCAAATCTAATTCCTTTTTGCTGTAATCTAGTTTTGAAGGAAAAATGCTGCTTCTTTGGTGTTTCATCTCATTAAATTTCTCCATGGAAAAGGGTTTTCTGGAAATGTATAAACAAATGGAGCATTATCGGACTAATTAGCTGGAAGAATACCTGTATAAATGGAATCTGTGGGTCACAATGAGCTGCCCTTCCCCCACTCACTTATATAATAATCCTGGCTTTCAGAAGACTAATCACTACACACCATCTACACAGCATCTAATTTCCTCATCAAATTTCTCTGCTGGGTTTAGCCATGCTTGTCAACTTCCCAGCTACCTCTTCAATAACTGGGTTTATTCTTAGTGTCTCGCCAATAAACATTCCTAGGAGCAAACCCATGAAAGAATGAAGTCCAAATTTCTTTATCGCTTCCTTCTTAAGAAAGGTTTTCTGCTCACACTCCTGGGAAAGGTCACAGGTAATTTTGGCTGGTCACTTTTGGGTGGCAGAATTGCAGTGAGCACATTGGGCTCTTTTGTTTAATTGTCTCACTGACCACCAAAGGCGACCTCAAGCTGCAGGGAGCTTGTTTAGAAAAGGGAACAGGCCATAATGGAAGTAAGTCTGCCCGACTCAGTTTCCCTTCAAGCACAAATTAAGTACGTATATTCTCTTTCAGGATGAATGCAGCTTTTCTCAGACACTTATCTTCTTTCTGTCCTGTTTTGCTAAATGTTGACAGGGAATTTTAAAATCTTTTTTTGTGGTAGAGAAAGTCTCTATAAGTGACTTTAAAGCTAACTCCTTTTCATATTAATTTTATATTAGAAGTTCATTTAAATCTTTCCTGTCAAAGCTGGGGCTGTAATTCAGTGGTAGAAAGCTTGCTTAGCATGTACAAGGCCCTGGGTTCTATTCTAAGCCAAATCTCTATATTTTTTTTCCATTGAATCTCTCCAAAATGTTTGCCTTCCTAGATACTCAAAAAGAAAAGAGACCCTCAGCAAATTGTGGAAATGAATGCACAACCGTTTAACTGACCATTGCTAAAATATTACTGGTTTAGGGTGCTACACAGAGCGAATTGTGTCTTCCCAACACATATGTTGGAGTCCTAATCCCCTGTACCTCAGAATATGACCCTACTTGGAAACAGTTTTTGCAGAGGGAATCAAGTTAAAATGAGGTCATTAGTGTGGACTCTAATCCATCATGACTGATGTCATTATACAAAGGGGAAATTGGACCCAGAGACACACACAGGGAGAACATCGTGTAAAAATGAAGGCAGATATCAGGGGATGCAGCAAAACCAGATTGCCAGGAAGCTACCAGATGCTGGAAGAGAGACACAAAGCAGATTCTTCTGCAGTTCTCAGGACACGTCTTGATCTTATACTTCGAGCCTCCAGAATTGTGAGACAATATATTCCCATTGTTTAAGTCAATCAGTGTGTAGACTTGGTTGCAGCAGCCCTCGGAAGCTAGACAAAGGTTAATGATAAATTCAAACATATTGAAAAAAAAAGTGGATCTGAAAATTTACTCTGCAGACAAATAAGTTGGAAGCATTTATAAAGGTCTGAGCTGTTTCATAAACTGCCTGAGCAAATTAGATGTGCTCTCTCATCCCACCTATGTGACCATGTAAACTGAATAAATGCTCCTATTGTCCTCAAGGGCTAACAAAATTCCTAAGTAGAGTCCCCCAATCCTTATACTATTAACATTTGCTGTGGGGACAGTCCTGGGAATTATAGGATGCTTAGCAGCTTCCCTGGTCTCTACTTGCTATATGCCAATAGCCTCTCCTCTGGGTCATGACAGGGTTTGTAGACATTTTTTGTGGTCCCCTGGGGACAGAACTGCCCCTATTTGAGAACTACTGTTTTTAAATGCATATTTAGGGAGCAATGGTAATCTTTTAACACACAAATAAATGATGCATACTTGATATTCTCTAATCCTCAGTTTTCATGGCCTTCAAACATTTTCTTCCCAATTTTTAGTAATAATAGCCCCACTTAATTTTTTTGTTTTTCCTAATCAATTACACTACTATTCACCAAAGGCCTGTCATTGCCAGCACGGAGACTCAGACACAAATCTAACCTCACTATCATAATCATGAGGCTAGCTTCAGAAATGTATCTCCTTTCATAACTAAAAGTTCCTACCTAAGAAAAATGTAAGTTTGACAAGTATCACCTTCCCTGTTGTTGAGTGAGAACTTTATGTGAGTAAACTCCATTCCATTTGAAGGAAAGGATGCTCTTTCACGGAGTTCGAATGTTTTGCCACATAGTAAATAGTCAGTAAATGCTTATTGGATCAATGAAGGACTCTTGTTCCTTGAGACAAAAAAATGAAAATTGGAAGTTTCAGGTAAAACATGATGAAAATATGTTATGTTGGCATGTGTTGTACATAAGATACATCTTCTTTTTATTTGATACCATTTTTATACTATGTGTGTTCATTCTCGAATTATAAAATTGGCCCCTTAATAGAAAGATTTTCTTCTGTTTTGGTTACCTTATGTAGGAAATATGGTATTTATCATCTTGACACATTGCTGGGGTGTGTATTAAGGTTCCAGGCTCTGAGTTCAAGCAGATGTGGATACATAAGCTTTAATTCCAGAAGCAGTGTGGGGTTGTCTTGGGCAGTTCCTTGTCCTAAGTCAGAGTTAGCTTTTCAGTCATGAAAAGGGAATATTTTATACAGAGTGGGGATAGACTGAGTGAGTAAGGTCTGTAAAGCCCTTAGCTTGGCAGTAAGAGCACCATAACTGTTAATTATTTCTTTCAGTTCTAATCATGTCCCAAATTGAACATACAAACCCTTTCCCTCCCTAAACCTTCCTAAAACACCAAACTCTCATGTTGCAAAGACCTTTATTTCATAGCTTTCTATGATAACAACAAAAATGGAAATCTTTCCAAAATCTGAGTCAACAGACTTTTCCATGATGAAACAGGTAGTAAATATTTTAGATTTCCCAGGCCAAATAGTCTCTGTCTCAACTGATCACCACTGTCATTGTAGTATGAAAGTGGTCATAAACACTGCATTTTCCAATGAGCATATCAGTGTTCCAATAAATCTTTACAAAAATAGGAGAACAGCTAGGTTTGGACCCACAGACTGTAGTGTATTGACCATTATTCTAAAATGACAAATGGTTTTCCCTTTTCATGTATCACCACCCAAACTTTGTACATTGATGCTTTGTTGAAAAATCATTTCAGATACAAATCAGAAACAATATCAATGACTCATTGCAGTAAAGAGAAAGCTGGTTGGTTCTATTTCGCTTCTGCTCAGGAGTACAAGTTGGCCACACCTGGGTTGCAGGCCTACTGCATAAGCTACTCATGGTGTGGGCTCCAGGGGTCTCAGGTGGAGCCTGTGGGCATGTAAGGGTTGGCCCCTCTCTTGCCAATAGTATTAACCCATGAAAAAATTTCCTGGTTTTTCTTCCCTACTGCACCAGGTTCTATAGCCAGACCTGCCTCAGATTCATCACATGTCTGAAGGACCCAGAATTAGGAATGTCATGAGTACTCAAAAAATCATACTCAATTAACGCTAATAAATCTTTCATCCCCATGGCTCAGGCTTTGAGTGACATCACAAAAGTAATTTCAAAATACCCTCAAAGAATCAAGAACATAGTACAAAGAACAGAATTCAGAAGATAAAAGTAATTTCAAAATAACTCAGTCTTTTGTTGTGATTTTTAACCCCATAAAGGGGATCTATAGAAAATGCCTCTTTGAAGTCCTTTTTGTCTTACCAAGGCACAACATGATTTTGTTCCATTTAAAAAAAAAAAAAAAAACTAATAAATAGCAACTAAATGCTAGACAATATTCCCTAAGCCAGGAATATGGATTCTAGCTTTGGGGTCAGCAAAGTCTCTGCTTCTCCCACAAGAAATTCCCTGAAACAAAATCCCCACCTCTGGCCCTGTGCCTCCTGTCATCCTTCCCCTTCCCTTTCCTTCTAGTTCTTCATTATAAAACCAAAAGTTTGATCCAGTGACAAGCCAGACTCCTCTTTAGAAAGCAGTGCAGACAGAAGGCAGGGAACCCTCATGAATAATTATTTAATCCTCAAACACACGCTGCATCTTGATGTATGATGTGTTTTGAAGCCTTAAATCAGAATTCAAGCAAACTTCTATTCCTTTTCAGAAATGACAGAGTAGCTACTAACCCTAAGGCAAAGAAAATGAGATGTTTGACAAGAAGAAGAATGTAACAACCACCACCACCATTTATAATTTACTGTTCCTTGTAGCAGGTAATTTGTGGCATGCACAATGTGGGCACACGTTTCCCTTTCTTGAGAATGCCAGTTCTACTGATGTTCAAACCCTCGGTACCATCCCTACCAAGTATGAGTGCAGTGTGTCCGTTCTGTTGCTGCATGAAAAAATTACCACGAACTTAGCAGCTTTAAACAATACCCATTGTCATCTCACAGCTTAGCTGAGTTTCTGCTCAAATCTTGCTAACTGAAATCGGGGTTTCAGCCAGAGATGCCACCCATGGAGGACTCTACATCCTGGTCCATACTCACAAGATTGTGACTGAATTCAGGTCCTTGCCACTGTATATCAATCAAATCCTTGGCTTCTTTCTCGGTGCCAAATGGGGGGTCTCTCTCAGTTCCTGCAGCGCTTAGCATCTAGTCTTCTTATGGACTCACCTATGATATATCAGTTTACATCTTAAAAGCCATCAGGAACATCTCTAGGACCTCAGGGAAGATCCAATCCCTCTTTTATAGGGCTCACTTGATTAGGAAAAAATCTCCCTTTTTATTAACTCTAAGTCAACTGATTGGGGCCTTGATTATATATTTAAAGTAATTTCCTCATCTTTGCATAAAATACAACAAAATCTTTGGGGGGATTTCCCACGGTATTCACAGGTCTTATGCATATCCAAAGAGTCAAAGAGAAGAGAGCATATAGAATGTATCACGTTTGTGTATTCTGGGGGCAGGAATTCTGGAAACCATCTTACAATTCTGCCTACCAGAAAGGGAGGGACTACCATGATGATACTGATAATGATTTTACCCTAAACTACTATATATAAACATTTATATACACAATAGTCCCTCCTTACTTGCAGGGGTAAATTCTAAGACTGCTAGTAGATGCAGTACTGAACCACGTATGTTTTTGTCCTATAATTTAATAACTATGATGAAGTTTAATTTATAAATTAGAGAGTAACAATAATTAATAACAAAATAGAACAATTATAACAATATACTATAATCGAGTTATTTAAAACTTGCAAATTATTTCTGGAATTTTCCATTTAACATGTGCAGACTGTGGTCAACTATGGGTAACTAACATTGCAGAATCTAAAACTGCAAATAAATAGGAACCACTGTATACTGTCTCTGTATACGCACACACACACACACACACATACACACACACTGGTTCATGTACACACGTACCCTTAGGAACACCCTTGTGATCACAGGCTCCCAAAGTGTTTGAAATCATGCACCAACAACCCACAACCATCACACAGAATATTTATTATTTATTTATTAAGACAACTCCACCAAATGGCATATTCATTTACTGCTTTCACTCCGTGATATGAAATCTTGAGAGAACTCTGATAGGGAAGGAACCCAGATGTGCCTCTCAGGCAATGACTTTCTCTTGCCTGGAAAACTACAAAGTGAATTTGAAACCTCGGGCAACACAGTGGCAGTCACATGGATAAGATTAAAAAAAAAAAAAAAACAGAAGAACAGAAACATCAGGAGCCTTTAAGCTGTTTTCTAAATTCAGAATCGGCAGAATATTTATGTTGGCAGCATCCCTCAACTCACAGCAGGAGATTTGACAGAATGTACTCTATACATAACCCAAGCAAGCCCCAGATCAAGAGGAGAGTATTTGCATAAACAGAATCCTAGAGACCATGTCATCACTATCTTTCTCTTCCTCCTTCTTCCCTCTCTACCCTACAAGCCAGTTGTATCGAGTTTCCTGGGCTACCGTCCATGAACATCAAGGAATGCGGCAGAGATGAATGTTACATCGACACCAGCAGTGCCATTGCAAGAGAAAACTGTTTGTACACTCTTTTCATTTCTCAGTACAAGCAAGCATCTAAAGACTTTGCACCTGTTCTAGTTAGCCCTGGCAAATGCAGTCTGTATTTATATTAATAGAATGATGTTTTCATAACAGAATGGATGTGCAGCGATGGTGACACTCACTCTGGATGCTGTCATAAGTGCGCAGATGGGGGGAGGGGGAGGTTCTTACATAAAGTCCCATGGCAAGGCTAAAAGACCCATGAATCCCAAGCTGCACCACCAGAACAGTCTGAGAACTTTCTCTGGAATGAGCAGACTCAAGTATTGGAAATCCAATTAGATACTCGATGAAGAGGAAAATATGCTGGACATAATTGGGCTTTTCATGGGTAGCTCAAAGCTATGAACTCTTTTGTGCTCCATCTCCTGTTTCTGTAATTTGTGTCTTATCTCCCCAGAGTAGAGCTGAGAACTGGTGAGATCATACTTGGCTCAATTCCTGAAAGTTTGTTTTGAGTCACCAGTGTAAATATTGCCCACCCAATCTGTACATTTGCACAAATTAACTGAAACCAGCTACCCAATTCCTTGTTCATATTTGGATCTGTTGATTAGCCCTGACAGCTGTAACCTCATTAGTCCAAGCTCTGGCCATAGCAGAGCAGCTGTCAAATTAGGAGGAAGTAGACTCACTGAAGTTGCCTCTATGGACCAGGCACGTTAAAAATCAATAGGTGCTCTAAAAGGTTTCAGTTATGGTTTTAATTCTAATTTATGTTGTGCTGTGGGCTTTTCACCTCCATCCATAATATGGGCCTGAAGTCAGTAGTTTATGGAGAAAGCAGGGGCTCTATCACAAAGTGGGAACATAGGTTTTACCTGAAGACATTGGATCTGCATCAGTTGGAAATGGAACTTTAGCATGCACAGACATTTTAATATATTTTAAAATATTAGTTCCTAATGTATTTTTTGGCATGAGAGATTTTGTTAGTTTTGACAGGAGGCCAACAGTGTCCTGTGTATGGAAATAAGAAAGCCCCTGCAGCTGGTGCTCACAGGAAAAGTAGAGATAAAAAGTGAGGAAAGACTTAAAAAACGCTCCAACAGGAATGTGTTTTCCCAAACAGAACATGAAGTCCTTGGAGTGAAACCTGTTCATTTCTATAAGAATCTTTAAGAAGGAAGGGGGAGGCAAAATTCTCAATAGCTATTAATCAGAAGCTGGAAGCTTGAAAAACAAGACTTTTTCATCTGCTGAAGTGTTGAAAAGGACAATGGGGTGAGGCAAAGGCAGTTTGTGAACTTCCCTGCAGCTCTCCTACTAGGAGATAGGGTGGTGAAGCCGAAGAAGCTCGAAACAAACAAATCTGGAGACCTTGGTTGTGGCCCTAGGTCTGCAACAGCCCACCACCAGTGAGATCTTAGGCAAGTCCTCAACCTGTCTGTCCCTCAGTAGATTCACTTATGAAATGAAGAGTTTTGCTAGACATTGAATGGTCCTGTCCATCTATGCTGAATAAAGATTCTTTGCACCATCCTATTATCACAAAAAGATATTCCACCACAGCCCAAGGTGGATCTATGTACTAATTTTCTAGATTTGGGGTAATTCTCTTGTACTCTGATAGTCCCCTTTAGCCTAAAATGCAAACAGGTGCTGTCCTTTGGCACCCCCTGGTGGTGTCGCCAGCTGTTATGCCTGCCTTAACCTTGGGGCCCTTGTGACAGGCTTCAGAGAAGGTTGGTAGGGTTCAGACTGCTGTTTAACAGGGGTGGGAAAACTATCCAAAATCTCATTGTTATTGCATTATGGCTTTTAATTCACTGCTTCTTAGATACTTAAGTGGGCATGCTAATCTTAAAAGAAGCTGCATCCATCAACACTTTATGAAGATCTACACTGATCCAGGATGACAGATTTATCAAATAGCAAGGGCTTCTATTTTTGTTGTTCTGAAGAAAAAAAAAAGTATTTATATATTTAGTACAAGTCAAATATTTCCTTTGCATATGACTAATTTAAAATTTCCAGAAGTATTGAACAATGTGTACCCTGACATTTCCCAAGAATAGGTTGAGGTAACAAAAAATTATTACAAGTTTACAAAGCTTTTTTCTTTTGTCTTTATAAATCAAATTCTACCTCTGTCATGGTCATTTATGTTTTCAGTTAGATTATATTTGCCCTAATCACACCATTACTCCTCTTTTTGTTTAAAATTATATTCTGTATCTTTAACTTTGACAACTTGACAATATATTGAAACTTGGAAAAAGAAAAAGAAAGCCCAATTTAATGTAAAAGCAGCTATAATGTTTTTAATTCAAACAATTTCAGATGCCAGAAATCATGACCATGCAAAAATAAAATAAATAAAAGAACTTAAAAAAATCAGAAAACTAAGAAAAACTAAGTGTAAAGGAAATTGATAAAAAAAAACCATAAAACTATTCTAAGTCATATCAACTACATAGACTAATGCTTGGTACTAATGCTAAGTACTTTTGAGACTAATTCATTTCCATTCATTTAGCTTTAAATAATTACAACTATTGCTGT
This sequence comes from Sciurus carolinensis, assembly GCF_902686445.1. Lineage (NCBI taxonomy): Eukaryota > Metazoa > Chordata > Mammalia > Rodentia > Sciuridae > Sciurus > Sciurus carolinensis. The sequence continues at coordinate 32,041,696 of NC_062219.1, forward strand.
TTCCAGGTAAGGTTTTAAAAAAAACAGTCACAGGAATGAGAAAAGTCAATATTCCCTTAAGGAGACCAATAGTTCTTTGCCGAACGTTCTTGACTCTGGCAAAAGGCTGTTGAACAGTGGTTCAACCACCAGAGCTAGTCTCAAAAAAAAAAAAAAAAAATATATATATATATATATGTATATATATATATATATATATATATATATATATACATACATATATATTGGTTAAATTGCATCTCAGAGATTTGGTTTGGAAAATCTGCTTTTGTTCCCAGTGCCTTGTCTCTTTTCAAGCACGTTTATAAGCATTTTCCAGGCTCTTTATGAGCCTTCTGCCTGCCTTTCAACACTCCTAAATATCACCCTCTGCTCCTTATGCCCAGCCACGTTTCAGCCTTGGCCAAAGAATAAAACATTGGTTCCCCTCAAAGGCTGCCATTAAATTTTACTCATTTATTGACCAGCAGGAGGTGCACCCACCCTCCTGAGGTCAGGCTTAACTACAATGCTGCGGAGCTCCCTGCACCCCAGACTGCTACCCTGTTTAATGACTGGTGGGCCCCTTGGGCCAGGTAAATCCTACTGTTGACATATTGGTGCCAATGCCTTTGGAACACCTTTGATCCATTAGTATGTTCTCTCCATTCAGGGATGTATTTTACTGTGTGTTGAATAAAAGTAACCAGGTATGGAGAAGTGAGGGAAACGCAGTGAGCTCCTACTGGAAGAATAAGCCATTTATACTTCTCAGCAGTAGACACCAAGCCCTATTAGGCCCTCAACTTTAAGGAAAATAAGACTTGAGAATTCCACTGTCTGGGTAGAACCTCTGTGGTGCCTCTGCTGCCCTTGAGGTGGTCAGCAGGAAACTGCCCATGAACTTGCCAGCTCACTAAAAGCCATGCTGTGCTGTAGGATGACCTCGGGCATGGATTTCTTTGCTTTTCCTCATCATCACTTCGTCATTCTATAAAAATGTGAGCTCTCAGCACAGTCGCTGTTTAAAACAACCTTGAGTGCTTGAATACACTGTTCTATGGTAACACCGCCTGTAATATCTGTTTCTTTTTTTAATAGGCTGATAAAAGATTGTAGTCAATATAAAGAAAGAATTTTCTTTTCTTTATGACATTAAGTACCTAAAAATGTGCCAGATGGGAAACCATAGATATCTGAATAATCATTTTATGCAGAGACTGGCATGGCATCCGGCAATGAGCTCTTAAACGTTCCCCATTCCAAGCCCTGCAGACATGCCTTTCTCAGCCCTGACCTGGAGTGACCAGGTTAGATGGTCAGGGCTCTCAAATCCTAATGCTGATTCAGGCCTTCACTCTTGGCTGCCAATAATAGCTCGTCTAGGTGCCAAATTTAGTGGTGGTTTCTTATGATGTGGATACCTGTCCAGGAGGAATTGGACTGTGACCACAAGCCATTTTCCTTAAGCCACAGAATAACTGTCAGATGGTAACTGCTCATAGTTGCTACTCGCCAGGCTCAGCAGCCTCCAAGTGAAAGACTTTCACATACCACATCGATCCCACAAGGAGGCAAATGTCGTCAGTACAGAGAAATTCTGCGGAGTGAAAATTCAGTGTTTGATCTTCAAGTCTTTGGAAAATCAAACACACACACACACACACACACACACACACACACAGGACAACAAAAATAATTTCTGCATTTTTGTTCCCTATAGCTTGCTTCTTTTCTTCTTACTTTTTTATTAGGGATTTTCTGTCTTATTATACTTCAATATTTTGCTATAAGTCACATCAAATATCTTTGGTCATGTTGGGGACTAATTTTTTTTTTTTTTTTTATTTTGGATTCTATTCCACATATGGCCTTTCTCTGAAAGCAGAGTACTTTTTAAATGTTTTTCCTATGGTCTCTTTCTTAGGCAGGCGGAGTCCCATTTTCCCCTCATTTTATGGAAGAGGAATCCAGAACACCTATCGCAACTTGGACTGGTAGTAAAGGGTGGAAAGAAACAAATCAACAAATGAAACCAGAAAGAGAATTCCCAGCTACTAATCGTTTCATGGCATGTTGAGTCCTCTGTTCTTGAGCGGAGTCTACCCGACTTGGACAATGTGTTTTAGGTTAAGTGTTAACATAGACAGACAGAAGTTTATTCTGGGCAATGTTGACTTCCTGGAGTGAATTTCCTAGAAACTCCTGACTGCACCAACTTCTCTTTCATTTCTCATAATTGAATGGCATTGTCATGCATGCTAGTACCTTAAGAACAGTATTATTTACACCACAAAGTAGCATAGGCTGTTAGTAGCAAGTATGTTTCAAATAATGAGCCAAATATAAAGATGCAAATATAATTATGTGTATGTAAGAGAGTGTGTGTGTGTGTGTGTGTGTGTATGAAAGAAAGTAGTCAAATATGTATGATCACTTCTTCATATCCACAGGGAATTGATTCCAGAACCCACAGATACAGAAATCTACAGATGTTTTATTCCCTTCTATAAAATGGTGAAATGCTTACATATAACCTATGCACATCCTACTTTAAATCACCTCTAGATCATTTATTATATCTAATACAATGTAAATGCTATAAAAATAGTTATTATTCCATATTTTGGGGGTAGAAGGAAAAAATCTGTATGCATGTTCAGCGGATGCAAGTTTTTTCTAAAACATTTTCAATCTGTGATTGGTAAAATCTATGGATGTAGAACCCAAGAATATATATGTGTTATGATGGAGAACAAATATTTTTGCAGTTAGAATGATCCACATTTGGCTCTGAGGTAGAAACAAACTGAATGGGAAGAGTAAACAAAATAAAATAAGCTTCCCCTATTGATTCTTTAGAAACTATCGTATTTCTTTTGACTTCAATTGATAGTCTTTCCTGAAATAAAATGCATAGACTTTTCTATTAGAATAAGTTTCAAATGCTATGATTTTCTTAGCTCAGAAGCAAATAATTAATTGTAAATTTGTTTGTTGAGCAAACTGTCTTCCTGAGTTTATAGAATTATAGAATGGAGGGGCCCTCTGCTTCATGTGGTATGACTCATTCATCTTATAGATAATGACAGTGAGGCCCAGAAAGGTCAAGATAAGTCACCCAGGTCATCATCAACTTGAGTCAAGACACTGTAGATGACAGTGACTTCAATTTCTCCACACTTGCCTCCACAGCTCACTGCATCAACTACATCACAAATACTAAGATATTGAGATTTGTCTGTCCCTATATGACATCTATCTGGTCTCTTCTCTTGCCTCTCCCTTGTATAAAACCTATTTCAAAAAAATTATGATCAAGCTCCTAGGTTCCAGACTCTCAAAATTGTTCCCCAAACTGCTACAATTAATGTCTACTAAATATTTGAATTGTCTTATAGACAACCACAAAAGTTCTTCAAAGTTCTAAATCTTGTAATGCCCATTTTACTTGTGAACACTGGTGGAACGTAACAGGAAAACAGATCAAGTGACCATAAACCAAACTGGAAAATAAAACAATTTCCCTGTATGTTTGAGGACTGAGAGTAGGTTCAGAGGCCCTTGCTTCATCCCTCTCTAACTGACCAAAAGTGTCTTGGACATAAATGTGATTTAGAATGAAACGCAACTAGTTTCTGATAATCATTCCAATTGCTATGTTTCCTTGGACCCGTTTTCAAAGTACTTGAATGAAGCCCCACATGCAAATTATCTTCCCTGAAAAGAAAGCCTTCCCTGGCAAGCTGGCTTTACAGTTCTTGTGACCATGGCATGAAGACACAATGTATTTTTAACGTTCTTGTTTTGTGTTTGTCTTAACTGACACTAGTAATTTGAGAAATGTAGAGGGCATTCCTGAATATAAATTTAAAGAAAAATATCTTTCCAAACTGTAATGTTGAAAGTGGGATGAATATTCAATCAAAGATGAATAGAAAAGTTTAGATTCTGTATGTGGGCCTAGATCTCCCTAGACACAGACTCTTCCCATGATATTTTCTTCCTGATGGAGCATCCCCTAGAATCACACTATATTTTGCAACCAGTTGTGCTCTGGATAATAGGAATCCAGCTCCAAACACATTTGAAAGGTTTTTTTACAGAATGATTGAATTTCAGGGCTAGAGATGTTCTATCACCTCATTTTGCAGAAGAGGAAACTGAGATTCGGAGAACGAAGTTACTAGCCTGAGGCTATAGAATATGTTAAGACTTTATTTAAAGACCTGGTTTCTGAACCCTGAACTGGGAAACCAGCTCACTACCCTTCAAAAAGTGGTTAGCACCATCCATCTCTGATACTTGTTTTTTTTTTTTAAATATTTAGTTGTTCATTCTTAACTTAATTCCCCTTCCTCAATTCCTCTTTTCCTCCCTTCCTTTTTTCCTATCTTAAACATTCATTACCATAATGCCTCTTTTCCTCTCTTCACTGCTGATTTCAATAAGAAACAGTAATAAGTAGCTCACTTGCTAGATCTTACATTACCAATAACCTAGTTTGGAGATTAGTATCTAGACAGAATTTTTTAAATGCCTGCTGAATGAAAGAATCTGTTTAGCATACAATAGGAGCACAAAAGAAAGGAATGAATTTTACCTGGGAAGGCATTCAATGGATGTCATCTGTTTTTAATTCATTTGAAGACTTACAATGAATTTCATAAAATCAAGTGGAGACAGATCATGGTCAATTTCCATCTTTCTGTTTTGGCAAAATTTTTAAAAAACGTAATACTCGTTTTGATCTCTTTTATTTATGTTCCAATCACTCTAGTCCACCCACCTCCCTTATCCAAGGGGTGTACATTCCAAGATCCCAGTGGATGACTAAAAGCACCAACAGTACCAGGTTCTACAAATAAGCAGCCTGGTTCCACCACCAGTTGGTCTGATGACTGAGATGGCTACTAAGTGACTATATGCTGGTAGTGGATATCCTGCACAAAGGGATGATTCACAATCCAGGTGGAGCAGAGTGAGACGGCACAAGTTTTAATCACACTACTCACACAGTGCATGATTTAGAATTTCTGAATTGTTTATTTCTAGAATTTTCCATTTAATACTTTCAGACCATGTTTGACCTTGGCTAACAGAAACTGCAGAAAGCAAAACCATAGATAATGAAAGACTACTGTATTTTACTAATATAGCCTCACAATCCTTTAACTACAATTCTAAGATCCAAAAGAAATATGAAAAGAGAAAAATGTTTCATATGTAGGGTAGTAAATCTGATCTTACATTTATGTTTCACTGCAGAAATATTAATCAGTGCCATCAGTCTTTATTTATCCCACTTTGTATGAATGTTGTTCTGCTGTAGAAATGTTTGATTTTGAAGCTCCCCTGGGATGCCCTATTATTCTAAATTTGAAACACATCTGGCCCCAAAACCTTTTGAGAAGGGAATGTGAATGTGTATTAATTTACCATCTTGTATAACATAAATTTAGTTCATTGTCCATGTTATCTCTTTTTCCAACTTTCTCCTTAATTACTCTTATTCTCTAGCATAAAAGAGGTAGATCTTAAAGAAATTCAGAAACCTAAATTTCCAGAAACAGGCAGCACAACAGAACGGAAGTGACTCACTGAGGACCCTGAATGAAGGTCTGGAACCAGGAAGTATACTCTTCAGGCTTCATTTTTAAAGTTCTTCAGTTGAGTGAGGTAGACGAATCTTGCCCAACTGCCTCATTCTATGGAAGAAGAAAATTGAGGCTAGGGAGGACAAGTATTCACCCTGCACAGCTGGTTGGAGGCTGATCTACACCTAGAACATTGTTGCTTGGCTGCTTATTTAGTGTCTGGGATTTCTCTCTCAATTTTACCATTCAACAAGCAGGAAGGAAATATAAAAAGTGGAGTTTAAATGGCCAAGAAGCAAAGGAAATGATAAGAGAGCTTCGCCAATTGTGTTTGCAGGAGCATGCTTCTGCGTGGTGAGTCTGATCCTCAGGCCTCAAAAGACAGGAAACCAGGAGCCACTCCTGTGGGCCAACCAGGAGGGACTGATGGGTGAATTAACAGCGACAGGAACCTGAGAGAAAAGCATAACGTATCACATCCTAGACCTTGTGGGAACCTGGAAAGCCTGAGTCTAGCGGAAGTCTAGAAAGAGACATTATCCCGGCAAGAGTCTCTAGAAGCCAAAATTAAGACAAAAATGAACTTGTACCTAAGATGAATCCAGACCAGGGAGTGTTCCAATAAATTCCAGTTTATATGGTTACTAAGTGATGAGTGGGCAGGTAGTGAATGCCAGATGCAAGAGAGACACTGAATGGATAACTGCAAAAAGCATGGTTCTGAAAATTTGCCAAGAATAGTATTAAAAATCTCTATTTAAAGAGGAATTTTTGTTATCATCTGGGGGAAAAAAGATAATAAAAGAAATATGTTTATTTGTTAACAAAAGACTGAGAGGTGAAAACTCTTCAATGTTCTGGAAACAAGAATGATCTTTGAGCTAAAAGAGAAGGGACTGGAAAAAGCCAAAAAAAAAAAAAAAAAAAAAAAAAAAAAAGAATCGAAGTCCAACATGACAGAACACCATCTCTGAATGAGCTCAAGACCTTGGTGACACGACTAAGAAGATGTTATGGTTCGGATGCAAGGTACCCCCCAACAGCTCATGTGTGAGACAATGCAAGAAGAATTACAGGTAAAAATCAAAGAGTTATGAGAGCCTTAACCCAATCAGTGAGATTAATAACTTGATAGGGATTAACTGAGTGGTAACTGAAGGCATTTAGGGTGTGGCTGGAGGAGGTGGGTCATTGTGGTGTGCCTTTGGGGTATATATTTTATCTGGTGAGTGGCGCTCTCTCTCTCTCTCTCTCTCTCTCTCTCTCTCTCTCTCTCTCGCTCTCGCTCTCTCTCGCTCTCTCGCTCTATCTGTCTCTCTCTCTCTCTTTCCTGGTAATGTCCTAAGCTGCTTTCATCTACCACACTCTTCTATCAAGATGTTCTGCCTCATGTCGGGCCCCCCCCAGGAATGGAACTGGTACCTATGAACTGAGACCTCTGAAACCCTGAGCCCCCATATAAACTTTTCTCCTCTAATTATTCTTTTTTTTTTCTCTTTTTTATTTTTTATTTATTTATTTATTTTTAATTGTAAACAAATGGGGTACATGTTGTTTCTCTGTTTGTACATGGAGTAAAGGCATACCATTTGTGTAATCATAAATTTACATAGGGTAATGCTGTTTGATTCATACTTCTAATTATTCTTGCCAGGTCTTTTTGATCACAGCAAAGAAAAAAGCTTGCCAAAACAGAAGACAAGATAAAGACTTTGCTGCTAGTCAATGGAAAAAGCTGGAAAGCGGTGAACATTTGGGTACTATACAAGAGCAACAATTAGAAAACAGAATGTGAGCCCAGATGCAGTGGCACATGCCTGTAATCCCAGCAACTCGGGAGTCTGAGGCAGGAGGATTGCAAGCATGAGGACTCAGCCTCAGCATCTTATCAAGACCTTGTCTCAAACTGAAAAAAAAAAGGGATGGGGATTTAGCTCCATGGTAAAACACCCCTGGGTTCAATCCCCAGTACCAAAAGAAAAAAGAAAACAGAATGTGTTTACTGGGAACAAACTAACTATACCTGCAAGGTTCAATTTTTAATGGGGAGGTAACTCATAGCCAAAGGAAGCTACTTATGAATAAGATGGTGAAATTAGTCTGCATGTTTTATAATTAAATGGAGTATTAATCAGGTGAGAAATCAGTGCTACCCAACAGCACCATGGAGGAATACCTGGGGTAGCTCACAAGGTTCATTTTTCACCACAGGCTGAAGGGATTATAATCACAAATTTCCATTTGCTGCAAAGCAAGTGATACAAAATAAAACATTCCTGGCAAAGAAGAAATTTGGCTTTCAGGGGGAAAAAAAAAAAAAGAAAAACAAACAAAAAATGCATAAAATTCTCTAGTGACTTTACTAGCTTGAGTGGTTGGCCAGTTCAGCACTCCCCAAAGGGATGTGTACCCCATTCACAGGGCACAGAGGCCCCACATGAGGGAGAGCTATTCCTCCACTTCTCTACTCTGCCCAGCTCTTCCTGGGTGTTGTGATCCTTTGTGAATTCCCTTGTGGGAGAGACTGAATTTGCAGGACAGTGATTAGAAACAGAGGCAGCAATCAGCATTATCTTTACTAGAGAAATGTTCAAAAATTGGAAAATTTTAACCACAACCATGGATTTCAGTAGGATGTGATCGCTGCTTCAGTTAAGGGTTTGTCCCTTGAGAAAGGGATTAGACTTCTCTGTGAGGCCCCAAACTCAAAACCTCCAGAAGACAGATTTGGGTTCAATAGAAGCAAGTTTTCCAAGGACCGGAGCCAATTCGCCTACTTCCGTCCCAGAATTGGAAGCTAAGCAGGTCACTGGCTGAATGAAAAAGGAGTCTCAATCTGGGAATGAGGCATGCTTCCAAAGAGTTTAAAGTGATGATAGAGAATTATATCTTAATAAAACTCATGAAAAAAAAATAAAAGGATGATGAAAGAGAAGATTTTGTCTCTTTTTGTTCCTTGTTAATCTCTCATAAACAAAACAAAATCATTCCTGAAAGAAAAATTGACAACATTTAAAAAGAAAAAAAAGGTCTAACAGCAGAGTGTGAGCATTTTTTAGGCTCTCAACTATCTACCTTCAATGCAGAAACTGAAAATAAGAACCGTGGCTTATATGAGTCCCCCAGCGAAGCACAGAATGGTTCTGAGCGCGTTGCTGGCCAACCCATTTCCTCAACACACAAAACCCAAGGCTTTAGATTTACAAGAATGTGAGTCTGATAAAGCATTCATCCGAACGCCCCTACACAGAACTCAGAGTTACCTACACTAAATTATATTCGGATCTTGGCAGGCAAACACCTTGGACATAAAATCGTTTTTAAAAGCACTGATTTTTCCATTAATTTCAAAGCATGAATGGAATTTTTTTTAAATGTCAGTCGAACGTTCACAGTGGGAACTTAAGAGCCACCTACGCATTTCCTTTTAATGTATACGTAAAAAGGGTTTCATGAGTAAATGTGTAATGTAAGAAATTCAGTGAATCCAACAAAACTAAACATAGAGGAATAAAAATAACAAATAATCTGCCTCACAATTTTTAAATGAGACTGAATTTAAACGGCCACTCATTTAGCATGCAGCTTCTATTTAATCTGTTCCAATGCTATGAATGTTTTCCAAAGAGATGGTTCCCCCATCCCAGTGAACATCTAAATGAAAAACAAAAACTTAATAATCTCATCCTATCCTGACATGTTTTTAGATTATAAAAGATGACTGAGGGAAAAGATGGCTTACCACTATTTGAGGAAGGTCAAGAGTCTTTATGGAAAACATCATGGAAGATCCATTAGGAAAAAAATGGATTGTCACATCTCTGTTGCCTCAACACAGGACAGCAGTAACTTGGATGTGTTTCCTGGGAAGAGATGGAAATGGCCAGCTAGAGCCTGCCTGCTCTAATGGCAGCTTTTTCAGACAACCAGAGAAGTCTCTGGGGCTTTCTGGTTGGCTGATGACTGGGTATCACAGGGCAGTATATGCAGAAAAGGATCATTACTGACTGGTCCACACTTCCAGAGCAGAAGTACCACAATCCCAGATATGCTGTGTTTGCTCAAAGACGTGCTCTGTGGTGCCCAGAAGTTAAGATAGAAGACATGCTTTCTGGAATGATCATGTTTGGAATTTTCCATATATATTATGGAAATTATGTAATACATAATTCTATTCCCCCAAATAAGACTATGTATCCGGATGCCATGGCACATGCCTATAATCCCAGCAGCTCTGGAGGCTGAGGCATGAGAAACACAAGCTCAATAGAAATGACAGCATAAAACCAACAAACAAATTAGCATTTTATTCAATCACACAGTCAGCAAGTGTCAGCACTGAGACCCAAACCTCTGCCACTGAGTTCATGCCTAGACCCTCAGTGTGCATGCATCTGCTATGGAGTCGTGCTGATTCACATCATGGCACACAAAATAAATGGGAAAAGTTAACTTACTGACATAACCAGTTTCAAAACTATCTGGTTTAGGACCTGTCTACCATGGAAATAGGTAGTTGTCCTGTTAGCAAGTTAAGATATTGAAAGTTTCATCTAGCTGGGAGGAAAAGTGGAGAACCAGGTGGGTTGTATTCCCCGGGGATCCCAACACTTGTGCAGCTGTTCCACAGAGTTAAAAGGCTTAAAATAAACAGAACAATTGCTACCATGACCCAACCCAGCTTCAGCTCCTACAGGAAAGAAAATGTTTCTAGAAGGAACATTTATTGATTATTTTTTAATGCTAGATTTAGTATAACTAACTGGTTTGTTCCTAAACACTCAAAGTCTTAAGAGGAAGAAAGCAGTGTTTCCTCAACAGCAGGAACCCGCACACACACATACACACACACACACGCACACACACGCACTCAAAGTGTTTTCAATCATCATTGAGGCTCTATTCATAACCAAAGAGTAGGAACCATCTTCCTATAGATGTGAAAAGAGAGAAAAAGATATTTTTAGTATTTTTCCCATCAATTCTTACCTGGGAAGCAAGCTGGAAGAAAAAGTGATGGAAGTTTTACAGGTTCCTGGTCCCCCATCTTTCTATGTTATGTCTATTACTTGCATTTCACCAGCTTAATGTAAACATCATTCCTCCTGCTGCTGTCAGGTTAGGAAAAACCATTTAGCCTTCCAGGAAATCACCAGCCCTTTGAACTTATATCTTGATGAGTGAAAATTTGATGGAAGAAGGAACCAGAAGGGTTGAGCAAATGTTTTAGGAGTCCTTATATTTTTGTTATTCCTGCAGTTGATCATACCAGAGAAGGGTCTTGCCAATTAGCACAGCCCTTGCAAAATGTCCGACATCAGGGAAGCTGGCTAGATAGCATCCAACTACAGCCTCCAACTCAAATATGGCTCAAGTCTTTCATCGCTTGTCATCATTTTGTTAAAAAAAAAAAAAAAAAGACTCCAACTACATGGAAGAGTTTTCTTTCTTTCACTAGTAACCATGTTTATTGTATATATAATTGTAAGTTATGGCCTTTGGTTTTGAACTTCTTTTTTAATTAGATTTTCTGACCAGGGACCCACTGTTGTTGAAACAGATGTTGTGGGGCCCAATAATAGCACTCAGCTGCCAAGGCAAAATATGAAACTGTGCACAGACCACACAGAACAAATGACTGTAATGAGGGGATGATCAAGTCCAAACAATGAAGTGGACATTTTGTAAATATAGCCACTTTAGTGTGAGCATAGACTTCATGCATCAGTTCACGCTTGGGCACTCTCTTCTGAGTAATTAGCAGAAGGACGATGTAGAACATAGAACTCCAAGCTATCCCTTCCCCAAACAAGAATACTGATAGAAAATGTTCACTCAGGAACTGTAGCACAACTAACTCACGAATTGAACCTCAAAGATTTCCTTCATATGCTCATCAAGTCAGCAAACTTAGATAAAGATAGTGCCATGTAAACTTGTTCTGTGGTTTGGAAAGACAACAGATTTTTTTTTTTTAAATCAATGAACATCAAGTATACATGCAACACAGATTCACCAGGGTGGTATGCTAGCAAATGTTTTAACATCAGGCCTTCAGTGGGTTCAGTGGGGGAAGTAGTGATTTGTAGTCTTTCCCAGCTTTCATGTTGCAAATATTCCCACCATGATCAATTTCAAACTTCAAGATGACATCACAGGATGCAGGGTTGGGAAGATCAGTGCAGCAGCTCATTATGGCATAGGATTTCCACCACAGACGTAAAAATTGTCAAGAACTCCAATATGGAGATACATAGTAAAATAAATAGTAAGTGATGAGTTTTGAGTATTGTTTGCCTTTTTAATACAATTAATGTCATTGTCAGTTGATATAATTTAATGTTTAATAATGACTGTGCTTAACAACTAAGCTCTCGAGATTCCTGAAAATTTCATAATTGACTTACGTGGAAGCTGGCCCTGCACACAGGCAGTGCACAATCACCCTTGAACAGTCATCTGACGCTCTTCTATTCCAACTGTGATCCTCTCTCTAACCAGCAGCATCGGCATCACCTGGAACCTTTTGAGCCCCATACCACCCCTCCTGAATCAGAATCCACATTTAACAGGATCCCCAAATATTTTTAAGGTACAGGAAGGTTTGAGAAGTTCTGAATACATGAGCAACTTCAGGTGGGTGCTAAGTTAGGGAATTTGAAAAATATATACATTCACTATTTTAAATGCTAGAATAGAATGGAGTTTTTTTTTTTTATTGTATACAAATGGGATACATGTTGTTTCTCTATTTGTACATAGAGTCAAGGCATACCATTTGTGTAATCATACGTTTACATAGGGCAATGATGTTTGATTATTTTTTTTTCCTTCCCCCCCACCCCTCCCACCCCTCTTTCCCCTCTATACAGTCCTTCTTTCCTTCATTCTTACTGCTCTCCTTATCCCTAACCCTAAACCTAACCCTAAACCTAATGCTAACCCCTCCCACCCCCCATTATATGTCCTCATCCGCTTATCAGTGAGATCATTCGTCCTTTAGTTTTTTGAGATTGGCTTATCTCACTTAGCATGATATTCTCCAATTTCATCCATTTGCCTGTAAATGCCATAATTTTATCATTCTTTATGGCTGAGTAATATTCCATTGTATATGCCACAGTTTCTTTATCCATTCATCAACTGAAGGGCATCTAGGTTGGTTCCACAATCTGGCTATGGTGAATTGAGCAGTAATGAACATTGATGAGGCTGTATCTCTGTAGTATGCTGATTTTAAGTCCTTTGGGTATAGGCCAAAGAGTGGGATAGCTGGGTCAAATGGTGTTTCCATTCCAAGCTTTCTGAGGAATCTCCACACTGCTTTCCAGAGTGACTGCACTAATTTGCAACCCCACCAGCAATGTATGAGTGTTCCTTTTTCACCACATCCTCGCCAACACCTATTGTTGCTTGTGTTCTTGATAATCACCATTCTAATTGGGATGAGTTGAAATCTTAGGGTAGTTTTGATTTGCATTTCCCTTATTACTAGGGATGTTGAACATTTTTTCATATATCTGTTGATTGCTTGTACATCTTCTTCTGTGAAGTGTCTGTTCATTTCCTTAGCCCATTTGTTGATTGGATTATTTGTATTCTTTGTGTAGAGTTTTTTGAGTTCTTTATAGATTCTGGAAATTAGCGCTCTATCTGAAGTATGGTTGGCAAAGATATTCTCCCACTCTGTAGGCTCTCTCTTCACATTACTGATAGTTTCCTTTGCTGAGAGAAAGCTTTTTAGTTTGAATCTATCCCAGTTGTTGATTCTTGCTTTTATTTCTTGTGCTATGGGAGTCCTGTTAAGGAAGTCTGATCCTAAGCCAACAAGTTGAAGATTTGGACCTACTTTTTCTTCTATAAGATGCAGGGTCTCTGGTCTGATTCCGAGGTCCTTGATCCATTTTGAGTTGAGTTTTGTGTAGGGTGAGAGATAGGGGTTTAATTTCATTCTATTGCATATGGTTTTCCAGTTTTCCCAGCACCATTTGTTGAAGAGGCTATCTTTTCTCCATTGCATATTTTTGGAACCTTTATCTAGTATGAGAAAATTGTATTTATTTGGGTTTGTCTCCATGTCCTCTATTCTGTACCATTGATCTACCTGTCTATTTTGGTACCAATACCATGCCGTTTTTGTTACTATTGCTTTGTGGTAGAGTTGAAGATCTGGTATTGCGATACCCCCTGCTTCGCTCTTGCTACTGAGGATTGCTTTAGCTATTCTAGGTTTTTTATTCTTCCAGATGAATTTCATAATTGCTTGCTCTATTTCTGCAAGGTACATCAGTGGGATTTTAATTGGAATTGCATTGAATCTGTATAGCACTTTAGGTGGTATAGCCATTTTGACGATATTAATTCTTCCTATCCAGGAACATGGAGATCTTTCCATCTTCTAAGGTTTTCTTGAATTTCTTTCTTTAGTGTTCTGTAGCTCTCATTGTAGAGGTCTTTCACCTCTTTTGTGAGATTGATTCCCAAGTATTTTATTTTTTTCGATGCTATTGTGAATGGGTAGTTTTCCTAATTTCTCTTTCTGAAGATTCATCACTTATGTATAAAAACGCATTGGATTTATGAGCATTGATCTTGTAACCTGCTACTTTACTGAATTCACTTATGAGTTCTAAAAGTTTTCTGGTGGAATTTCCAGGTTCCTCTAAATATATAATCATGTCATCAGCGAACAGGGATAGTTTGAGTTCTTCTTTTCCTATTCGTATCCCTTTAATTTCTTTGGTTTGTCTAATTGCTCTGGTTAGAGTCTCAAGGACGATGTTGAATAGAAGTGGTGAAAGAGGGCATCCCTGCCTTGTTCCAGTTTTTAGGGGGAACGCTTTCAGTTTTTCGCCATTTAGAATGATATTATCCATGGGCTTAGCGTAGATGGCCTAGAATGGAGTTTTAAAGGAATTTTCCAAGAGTCAGGATGTTTCAAAACAGCTGCAGAGTTGCTATCAAATCCATAATACCCTGAGACTTTTGTTTGGGTGAAAAGCACATGGGCGTCCCCCTGGCCTGGGAGGCAAGTATTCTGCTATGAAACTTTTGAGTTCAAATCCTACCTCTGCAAGTTTATCAGCAGAGGAACAGTGGAAAATTATGTAACTTCTCTGTACCTCAGATTTCCCATCTCTACAATGGAGTGGTATTAATAGTACCCACAACTGGGTGGTTGTAAGAAGCAGTGAGATTAAAATGATTATCCCAGTGATTGGCATATAGTAAGAACTCAAAGGCGGGGGGAATGGCAAACTATTCTCTATATGTCAATCCTAAAATGCGTTTAAAAATTAGAGAAATTAGAATTCTAAGAATTCATCAGAAGTATTTATATACTTTTCTAATTCTCTTAAGATTTAGAAACAAATATAGTAATTAAAATTACTTCTAAAATATGTCCAAATTTCAACGTGAGGCTTTCCAATTTCCAGAATCACTGGGGTACTTCTGGGGAGGGATCTTGCATTCTTGAAAAGAGACCCAAAAAAGACGAGGTTGCTCCTCCCCCAACTTTGTCTCATGTTCATGTGCTGTGTGCTGCTTTAGACTCTGTGACTGCAGGAGCTTTTAGAATAACTGAAAGGAACATGGAAAGAACCTGGGTTTTAGCAATGCCCTGAGCTCCTGCATTACCTAACCTGGACAACTTGGAGCAGGGCTTTTGTCATTCAACATAATAAATAGTCCTTAATGTTTAAAATGATTGAGTTAGCATTCTGATATTCACAGGGTTATAACTGAACTAATGCAGATTCCATTATGTTCAAGCGAGGTTCAAAGAAGTTGAATGACTTCTTTAAAGTAGCAGCTCATGACAGAACTCAGCTTCATAATACTCATGTTTCAAGGTGGGCTTTTTTCCTCTTACTTTCCCCTCCTCTTTTCTCTTCTTCTCTCCCTCTTTTTTAAACTAAAATATCACAATAAATATCACCACTTCAAATTTTTGACACAACCAATACTATCCATCTTTATATGCAATATGCCCAGTGTTATGATTGAAGTCAAAATGTCCCCCAGAAACTTGTAGAAGACTAAGTAGGCACCCAACTCCAAATTCTGTGCTTTGAATAGATTTTCTCTTTGTAACTCTAGGGCAGACAGCAACTATAGGACACAATCACAACAACACAAATCCAAAACATTACTCAAGGAAAGAAAAGTAAATCTATTAATTCATATAATATCATGGAGGATAAAAACCAATCAAATTATATCATGTGTATGTATGAACTTGGCATCATGAATCCCACTATTATGTATAATTATACTGCACCAATTCAAAAAGAAAAAACCATATTTATTTGTTTTTAACTCTTGCAATATTCAGCCAATATTGTTGGTTATAACCTACCTTTTTTTTTTTTTTTTTCCTTCCTGAAATGCATAACCCTGGAAAAACTTGTTCAACAATGATTTACAAAAATAAGTCAGGTCAGTGAAGTTCTAACCAAGAAGAAACTATTCAAAAGTGATTTTAATAGAGGGAAATGGTTGCATAGATGACAAATAACCTGAAAAACCAAGCTGGTGACAGTGAGGAAATTGAGACACTAGTAACAAAAGGGAAATCATTGGTTGGAGAGTCAAAGGAAGAAGATGCTGCTGTGGAAACTAAGGCAGAGGGTTGCTGAGGAAAAGGTGGAAAATAGCAGATGAGAGAAGGACTAAGAATACCCGGGTTCCCATCCCCTTCCACCCACTCATGGTCATACCCAACCAGAAGCCAGCTGACCCCAGTGCCCGGAAGATGTAGCCTGCAAGGACCACCGTCAGGAACAGAATACTAGAGGAGGGAACTGTGGACCTGAAGACAGTCCAAGGAACCTTCCAGGAACTTCACTGAACATTTTTAAACTGCTTGTAAGAAAACTTCTTTGTGGATTTAATTTAATATTACGTCTTCTCTCCATTCCATTGGAAATTTTACAGAGTACTACATAGGTCAAATATATATTTATTCCACCTTAATAGGTTTCCAGTCAGAGTATTTAAGATCAATTCACCCCAAGGAGATTAACTTGAGTCTGCAAATAAGAGTTCAAATTTAAAAGGAAGATTCAGTAATGAGACAATTTTAATCAGACATTCATTGTCCAGGAGGATAGTTGGGTATCCTCTCAGGTTGGGAATAGACATGGAGCACCCTGGAAACCACACGCTTCTTCTCCTACTCTTCCCTCTCTCTCCTCCAATTGAAAGGGTAGAGAGAGAGAGAGAGAGAAAAGGAGAAGGAGAATTTGCATTCAGCAGCATTTTAATTACCATACAAGTCAAAATATGGGCATTAATAATGACCCTTAAGACTTTAATTCTCTAAAAATTCATCTTTTCAGTCATTCACTCCCTGAAAGAAACTTAGTCATTTTCCATAGTCTAACCATATTTATTTATCTGGAATGAAGCAAGTGGCTGTACTCTGTGTTTTTAAAAATTTGAAAGACATATGTATCTCCTATGTTCTTTAAGTATAATAGCATCTTCTGAAGACTGGGAGTTTTAATACTGCCCTTTTTTCTGTCTTTCAGGGTGAGTTTGCTGGTTCACAGATCTAGCCAAAAAAGACAGAGTCCACTCTTATTCTCAATTTCAGACTGTGAGAAGAAAAGTTCAATTTTAATTGAAACTGAAATCCCGCAATTAGGTTAGGAAAGCACTTTCAATGGGTTCTTTGGAAGGTTATCTTTTTCTAAGATGTATAACTAGGAAATGAAACGGATCATCAAGAAAATTCCCTCAGCCTTTTTCATTGCCCATCAAGGAAGTGTTTAGCTCATATATCAATTCACTTTTTTCCTCTTTTTTTTTTCTAATAAGTGATTTTTATCTACAAAACAAGACGACCCAGGGCACTACAAAATGACTTGTAAGTTGATATCAGACTGTAGGAAAAAGAAGGAATTTTAAACAAGATGAGTGCAGGAGATTGAATACCAATTACTTGAACAAGGCACATAGTTTTTACTCTACATAGAAAGTCAACAATACGGGTGTGTGTTTTTAAAAAAAAATGCCATGTACTTAGTGAGTGTTTGGAAATGAAATGAGAATATTAAACTTTATAAAGTGTTTGGTTGGTTGCATTGGATGGGTACCACTACTGCATGGGATGGATTGATGAAACACCTTTATTGCTGTCAGAACTCAATACAACAGTTCCTGTCCAGCAAGAAACACTGCAGAAGTATTGTTTGGCAAGAATTTAAAGTCATGTTTCATATCATGAAACATGAAATTATGCCTAAGGGCTTGTGTGTGCATTCGTGGACTATGTATTAGCTCCAAAAAGCATGTTATGCCTCTGCCCTGAGATGACACTCAAAGCCAGGATATTGAAACATTTGAATGTCCACATGCATATTAACAGTGGGGTGATTCCCAACAAGAATGAGAAAGGGAGTAATGAACAGGCCCTGGAACACCCTGAATGCTTTTCTAGAACAGCACATGCTGTGATGATCTATTTACTTGTCTGTCTCCTCCCCTAAATTTTAAATTCCTTCAAATCAGGAGTTGTATCTTTTAATCTCTCTCCCTAGTGCTAGCATATTTCAAGGCACATTGGAATTTTTAATCAAGATTTTGCAATAATGGAACAACCAAATAGCATTATGTTCAGTCGCATTAAAACCTTTCATAAATGTAATTGGAAGAATAGTGTCATAAGATCTAATTCTCAGATTTGGGCTTACAACATGGCCTTATAAAGTAGTATCTACATTTATTCCATTTGTTAGGGAATCCCTGCAAATTAATTCCCTGGATAAACATTTACTTTGTTCTAGAAAATGATTAAAAATATGTACTGGGGGAGTCTTTACTTAAATTTTTTATCTTGGTTTATGAATCAGGAAGATTTGTAACTTATAATAAGATATTTGGAGCCACTTGGTAAATCATAATAATTGGCCAGTGCAGATCATTGCCGTTAGAATTTAAAAGAAACCCAGACTTTAAAATTGGCACAACATGGACAAATTAATACTGTCATAATTATTTATTTATAAGAAATTTAGACTAAATTTTCTAAATTGTCATTTTAAATACTATTTTTCCATCTGCTCTGAGTTTTGATTCTGTAAAGATTTCCATATTGGATGGGGTAAGGTGGCACACACCTGTATTCCCAATAACTCAGGAGGCTGAGGCAGGAGAATGGCAAGTGCAAAACAGCCTCAGCAACTTAGCGAGATCCTGTCTCAAAATAGCAAACAAGAAGGGCTAGGCAGATTGTGGAACCAACCTAGATGCCCCTCAGTTGATGAATGGATAAAGAAACTGTGGTTTATATATACCATGGAATATTACTCAGCCATAAAGAATGATAAAATTATGGCATTTGCAGGCAAATGGATGCAGTTGGAGAATATCATGCTAAGTGAGATAAGCCAATCTCAGAAAACCAAAGGTCGAATGATCTCACTGATAAGCAGATGATGACACATATAGGGGGTGGGAAGGGGACAAGAATGGAGGAAGGAGGGACTCTATAGAGGGATAAGAAGGGTGGGAGGGGTGGGGGGGAGAAAAAAAATAACAGAATGAATCAAAAACTATTACCTGAGGTAAATGTATGATTACACAAATGGTATGCCTCTACTTCATGTACAGAGAAACAAGATGTATCCCATTTGTTTACAATAAAAATGAATTTTAAAAAAATGCCAAAAAAAAAAAAAAAAAAGAAGGGCTAGGGATGTAGCTCAGTGGTTAAGCATTCCTGGGTTTAATCCTCAGTACCCCCCCCACATTGCATATTAAATTTCTTGAAGCAATAATATAACATATTACACCTGTGAAAAATTTCTGAATGGCTTTTTAAAATGCTCAGTAGAGTCCTCAGTGCTTTGGATATTACACACGTACATGTCATGTTTGCTATTGATAATTGGCTATTTCGATATTAAACTTTTCTGGGCAAAATAGGTTTTTTTTACTGAGTTTAGTTGAGTTGAGTTTTGTTGCCTCTTCTTTCCAGATTTCCAATGTCAAAGCTATATACAGGAAATTATGATATATTTTTCACCATCCCCTTTTAAAGTTGTTAAATCAGTAGTCCTGAACTATTCCCTGTAAGATAGACTTAGTTGTCACATGTACAGAAGGTGGATAATCCATGTGTACCTACCTACCAGGAATGCACTTGTAAGGGAAATGACCTCGATCCAAGTCCCTGTGGGAGGATCTGGCCTGTTGGTCTGAGTATCATGAAGGTCTAATCAACCCGGGTAATTGCATAGAGTGAGCACCTGAGCCAAGGATAACCAAGTCATATGTCCACCAACAACATTTGACATAGCCTAGAGAGGTAGAAGGAGGAGAGAAGGAGGAAGGAGGAGGAGGGAGAGAAGGAGAAATCAAGAAGAAGGTGGAAAAAAGGAGAAGAGAGGAGGAGAAGAGGAGAAGGAGGAGGATGAAGAAGGTGGCTCAAGTCTTCAGATTTCCTTTTTTCAGTGATTTTAAGAAAAAAGGAATATGCAGATAAAATGCTGAAATGACACCATGACAGTATGTGTCACGACACACTTTTCTTTTGTGTAAGAAAAAGTAACGATTGAGCAGAACAGGTTAACAAGAAAAGAGAAGAGGAAAGAGTGGTTGCCCAGCACAGGCAGAGATGCTCCAGGACCTAGAAACTTTGAACCCTGTAGGGAGCCTGCGGACTACTGGTCTCAGAATCACCTCCTTCCATTTCCATCTTGTTCAGTCCTAGTCCATGTGTATCCTGCCCCCAGTTTTCCAAAAAGAAATAGCTTTGCTGCTTTTTTCTTCATAGTGAACATAGGACATCATAAAACAAAGAAACTTAAATACAATCAATAGTTTAAAAAGTGAAAAAGGACTGTACTACCAATAATGCTGACTACCCATCTTAGCTTTTCTTTGGGTGAACATTGTATTCCCATGTGACTTTTCTCAGCTGGTGTGAAGATTGCAGTTTTTTACTCAAATGCCATGAACACAGTTCCATGCCTATAAATATACATTTGTGGTGTTATTTCTAATGGATCATAGTATTCCATCGTGTTCATAGACCATAATGTCTACCAGAAACACCTTCATGATAGACATTTATATTGTTTTCAATTTTACTCCATAATGAATAATGCTGCAATAAATCTACTTGGGCATTCTACATATCTTTACATATACTTTTATTTGTCTATTTTCTTATCTTAAAATTTTGAAGTGGAATGATTAGACAAATGGCATACATGTTTCTTATTTTTATTTAGTTTTACTTTTTATACATTCATTTTAGTGGGTAAAAACATAAAACATAAAAATTGTGCATTTTTAAAGTTTTTATTTCAATGGTACTATTAACAATTCACATTTATAAGCTATACACTTTCCCATGCTAACACAAAGCATTGACCTTTTCCAATTAGAGAGGTGATAAATACTATCTCGTTCCTGTCTTAATTTGTTTTTCTTTGGTTGTTAATATTTTTGACTCTTTATATTTCCTCTCTTAAGAAGTTTTTGTTCAAAAACTTTACCCACTTTGCTATTGAAGTGTTATTTTCTTATTGATTTAAAGATATATTAAGATTATCAATATTTTGTCTAGCACATGTTTTATGAATATTGTCCTAGTATGCTATTTGTCTTTCAAATTGCTTAAACTATCTAATGTGTTCAAAAATGTAAAACATTTTATAGTCAAATTATCAACCTTTTAGTTATAATTCCTGGTCTTCTCGTGGTATTTGAAGTGGCCTTCTCCAAAATGTAAAAACATATATCCTCATTTTCTTTCAGGATGTTTATGGATTCACTTTTTAAATTTATATATCTTATCCATCTCAAATTTATCTTGATATGATTGAACAAAACATCCTTAAGGATTATGTTCTTATTGTCTAATTTTGTAACTTTGAGTGAGTTACCAAATCAGCCTAAGCAACAGTTTCTTTATCTGAAATGTGGATATGATAATGCCTCATAGGACCATGTGAGTATTAAGTGATAAAAAGTATGCAGAATACTTTTTCGGCATCTGTTCTTTTGGAAATTTTAGTAAAATTAGTTACTAGCTGTACTTGGGCTTATCACTGGATTTTCTTTTCAGTCCTATCTTTGTCAGTAGTACAGTTTTAGTGATTATGTCTTTAGAATATAATTTCATATCATATAAGGCAAAGGTCTAACATTAATCTTTTCTTAGAATTATAATTTATTGTATGATTATTCTTTAGAAAAAATTCTCTCTTCAATTTATGTGAATGATCTAATTAAAACAATAACAATTATTTAATCTCACTTAACTTCAGTTTAAGTGTATACAAATTGGATATAATATCTTCTTCTTGGAATTATTGTGAGAACTGGATGAAATGCAAATGAAATTATATAACAGGATACCTCATGCATATATATTTAATAGTTGGCAATATTTTGATCATAGTGATCTTGATTTTTGGCTATCATGGTATTCAGGCAAGTTATTTCCATAATAACTTCATGTTTTAAACAATGAAGAGCAGAATTCTGGATTGATAATGATTGTTGTTCCCAGATAACTTTCTACAGCTAGACAAAAATATGCCTGAAGTGCACCCTAACGGAGATGCAATTTCACTACTACAGTTGTTCAAATACATTGCTAGAGGAGGAAAAGGAGGAGACTAGGCATATCAACTTCCATTATTCCACTGAACCCAAGATAAAACCAACACTTGGTGTCAAAATTGCAATTATCCAAGTGGTATTGTATAGACCTTGACCCAGAGTTATTTATGGACAGACAGATGGAGGAATGGTGTGGGGAGCACTTGCCACTCTTGATGATAGTATGTCTAAAAAATAAATACAAGCATGCACACTTTTAAGGATGCTACTGGACTCCAGATTAGAATGGTGTTGAGAAAATTAATCATCGAGCCATTCTCTGAAAGAAAGAAGACTTCTGGGAAATAATAAAAATTATTGGGTTTCCATTCATTTATTCTCTCACTAATCTATTCACCAATCAGAACTTCCTCTTTCATCTTAGTATATGTCATTAAGAAAGAAGAAAATTGTACTGTCCTCTTTTACCTCTGAGAGAAGGGAAAGGAAAGAATTTCAGAACTCTAGTCAAGATAGATATCAAACGTATTATTATTTTTAATGAGTCTTCCAGGGGAGGGCAGTTCCTCATCCAAACCACCCACACAAAATACCTAAAGTACATTATCTTCTCACTCTGAGCATAAATCTAGTAGTTAAGAAGTAAAAAATAAGCAGAAACATAAAACAAGAGCCAAATCCTTTTGTTGTTGGTTTTCTACTTTAGCAAATGCATTCTAACTAATTGATGTTCGTAAGATTTTAAAATGCCTACAATGCACTGCATAATATGCCATCTGGTAATTCTGAATGTTGTAAGCAGTCACCTTACTTTTCGGTTCTAAGGTTATGTTCATAAAGAGAACTGCAGTTGGTATCACATTGCACAAGCTCCCGGAGCTTGGGGGAGAATAATGACACGAATCAATAATGCTGTCTGGGAAATGGCTTAGAATAAAATATTACAGAAGGGCACGAACATCACCCAGGGGGAGACTTCAGTGCTGATTAAATATGGCTGCCTCAGCTCTCTTCCACGCAGTGACAGATGGGGCAGGAGTGCTTACTTTGGCTTTTGCTGCATTTTTCTGCACTAGGGTTACTCAGGTAGCATGAAAACACGGCAGCTCATGCCAGCTCTCTTAGCTTTGCTGCACTTGGACGCCCCCTGAAGACCAAAACTGCAGACACAGGCAAGGAATTCCCCCATCAGATTTCAACAGAAGCCATAACTAACAGGAAGTTTACAATGCTCATTCTTTTCAAAGCACATTTGCAAAAAGTAATGAATAAACAAAATTAAACACTTACACACTGAGTTCTCCTTTTCACCAACCCCCACACATCAAAAGAAGAAAAAAAAAAAAAAATTCATTGGTTCAAGTTCACAAAATTTCTTAGTGTACCAAGAATTAACAAAATATTCCAAAGAGAAAAGATAATTTAAAGATTATCTAGATAAATGTCAACTTCAAATCCCATTTAAATGCATGGAAAAATGGAAATAAATTTGCACTGCCAAGTGTCAATAAATTGTTCTTTCTACATTTCCTCCATGTGTGAACTAGTAAGACTTGAAAACATCAGGCATGCCACAAAAAAATATAATGTTCTCTATTCCATCCAGCTCCTCTATAAACTTGTTATAGTGTTAAGCTAAAAAATTCACTACCATGATTCTACAATAAAATTTATCCTACCAACTCTTTTATTTTGGCCTTTCATAGAGGCAAAACAAACAAAACTTACTTTATCCCTGTGAATAAAAAATGTGAATGGCAGACACATTAGCTATCAGTGCTGTGGGCACTGAGTTTCCTCTGTGCTTGTCCCTGGGCACCCTGTGATTGGAGATGTAGGTCCAGAAATGCTGCTGCCTACTCAGCTCTGTTATAAATTTGATTGAAACCATTAGCTAGAATATAATGAAGTCCATGTGTCAGCCTTACTTGGCACTTAAAAAAAAAAAAAAAAAAGGATTTTTAGAACACATAATTGTGATAAATCCACTCCAAATAATTTATGTTTTTCTTTTTTCTTTTAAAACTGGGATTCCTTACACATACGCACTTTAAACAGTTAAATGGGTATTTACATATTGATGGTTATGACTCTGCTCTATGAATTTACACTTTCTGCCACTTTTACCAATATCTTTCTCATGGGAATTATTGATACTTCTAAGAAAAAAAATTAACTTTTTCAGGTCATTTATACCTAAAACATTTTTGGTCATAATTAGACATACTCAGAAACTTTTTCTGAATTTTTAATAACAGTTGAATAGAAATAATTTCATGCTATCAATCTACATCTTTAGAATTCAAGCTAAATAAATGCTTTAAAAGGTTCATGTCCTAAAATACAGTGTGTTTTAAAGAAGTTACCTTTATTCAAAAGTACCTTTTGGCCAGTACCATATATGAAAACTGAAATAGACACAAGGCCCTGGGTTTAATTCCTAGTGCAGAAAAAAAAAAAACAAAACTGAGAGTCTACTGTAACTTGAAAATATTAAAGAATGCAAAATCAAAATTAAATTGGCCATTCCCTGAAGTTTCTAATTCAGATAAGTAGGTAAAGATGCTAAGTCACATCCTTTCACAGAAGATTTCTCTAAGAGTACAGATAATATGTGCCTTTAAAATATGTACATATAGCAATAAAATGAAGTGCAGATCTCTCCTGCACAATTCCTGTAATCCATGTTTTCGGAATCAGATATTCTGCAATAAACTGGTAACTGAAAGCCAATTTTCCATTAGTTTAAATGGAAAAAATTGAAATGTGCTACATATTAACTCCAAACCACTAGCCAAACTATCACCAAACTATCAAAACACAATAAGACTTCTACATATAAGTAACAAACGGAATATTAAAAGCTTAAAGCATCAATTCCTAATTATTCAGCAACTAATATGCAGTTGTTCTGTGTAGAATAGGATGGTAATCCTTACCATCAGCCGTTTTTTACCTGTGACACTGATATTAGTTGTACTTTAACTATAACATTTGTCTTTCCCTATACATTAATAAATTTGGGAAAACAATTTTTTTTTTTCTTTTACAAACATCAATTGAATGTTGTACTGAGGAGATATGCCTGCTTGGTTGTTGAAGATCAGAAGGTGTTCTCCCAAGAAAATGCTAACCAGGGAGGCCTCCCTCAGAGTGAGCTTACAACACAGTCATTCCAGGAGCTGCCTTGGGAGGAACTGGTTATTCTCTTACTGGAGAGCAGCAAGTTCAAGCTCCATGACTCTGATCCCAAAAGCACACAGCCATTGCATCCATATTAGTTTCCTGAAGCTTCCATAACAAACTATCATAAATTCCATGGCTTCTCAAACAACAGAACTTTATACTCTGACAATTTTGGAGGCCAGAAATTCAAAGTCCAGGTGTCAGTGAGGCGTTCTCCAAGAAAGAATTTTATCTAGGTCTCTCCTCTACCTCCTGTTGGCTCCCAGCCTTGGTTTATGGACATATTCCTCAGGACATCTATGTCTTCACATTTTCTCCTCCCCTCTCTTCCCCTTGTGAGGATAAAAGCCCACCCTAGTCCATGATGTGCTCATGTCAAATTTTTAACTTAATCACATCTGCAAAGACCCTTTTTCCGATGAAGCTCACATTCACAGCTTCTGTTGGACGTGGCTTTAGATGGGGGATGGTGCATTGAACCTGTGACACCATCCTAGCTTGAGTTCTTCTGCTTACATATCATCTTGGAAGGAAATCAGGCCCACAGGGCAAGGCAGCCAATTGCCCTGGGTCTCCTTCCTCTGCTTCAGCTACTACCTGTCATAATTACCATTCGCTGAATTAAAGGGGAAAAAAGGGGCTCTGAACTTTATTTACATCTTTACTGGAGATATCTGAGGTGACTAATTTTGTAGCGTTTCTTTAAGCTTCCAGAATCTGCACATCTAAAAAGATCTGAAAATGTCAGGGGCCCACACACCTCCTCATGAGTGACCCTGTGGCAGGCACCCTGCAGGGTCTCTGTGGAAATGTATCATGGATTCCTGTGGTTTTTCTGACTTCCTTTCCTAGAAACTGCTTCTAAGTCACCTCCATTAATGTGATCAAATAGAAATAGTTCTAAGTGAGGAATTGTGTTTGCAAAAAGCAAACATGGAGTGATTCCCCCAAAATGGTGGGTTTGCTGGCTCTCTGGATTTTATTACTAGTGACTTAGACAAAAATCACACTACTCGTGTGATAATTCGCCAAAAGAAAATGAGTTCACAGGCTTGACCTAGTTTTTATTCATGTGAAAAATTAATACATGATGTTTACAGATGTAGATAGATGGAGAGTTTATACATTTTCATAAGCAAGTATATTTATTTATAAGCTCCCTGTGTATGATTTACAAACGAATAGTCATTGATGTTGCTGTGGAAGCATTTTATTCTTATCAACTGACTTTGCCCTTCTGAGGTCTCCCTACCCCCACTCTCCTTTTTTTTTTTCTCTTTCTCTCTCTCTCTCTCTCTCTCTCTCTCTCTCTCTCTCTCTCTCTCTCTCTCTCTCCTTTCTATTTTTTTTTTAAATAAAGTTTTCTTTCAAGTGTTCTACTGTTACAGTGTTTCGGTCATCAAAGTCCCCTCCTGGCCATTTTCATTTACCTTGTGACTCTGACCCTTTGTGAAGCTGAGCATTTTCAGAGTAAACTGATCCTGCAGGTCCCCAAGGATGTTATTCTCATTTATTCACGCAGCCCTTTGAATGGAGCAGTCCTCACTTGGCAGCCGTTCAGCAGGCCAAGATTCAAAGAGCACACAATCCTTTTTCTTCCAGGGGCCTTTCAAAACACGGCCCAAGGTTTGTCGAGGAGCATTAATGGATGTCAGTCATTTAGCATGTTCCATTTCATTCATGGCTGCCAGCGAACGTGATGAGTAGAGAAGGAATAAAAGAAAACAGGCAGACAATGGGGTAAGGGATAATTTTCCAAGCCTTTTGTGACATGGCATTATAGACGGCATTTTTGAGCTGCCATTACTCACGATGGGGGAGCTAAAATAGAGAAGTTAATGTGCTTGTATTTAAATCCTCACCAAAGCCTCCTAAACAACTTCAGAGCCAAGACCTCAGGAAACCGGGGATCAGTTTGAAACGTGGGTGCTCTGGATCTGAGACAGCTGCATTGCAGGGGCCCCACACCCCCTCCCAAGGGGTGGTGGAAGGACGGAGCCCCTTTTGTGCCATCTGCATGGTCCTCTCTGACAGCTGCCTCTCCTTTCCTGAACTTCAAAATGTTTGGGGCCGTCTGGAGACCAGCAGTAAGATGGGGAAGCTCAATGACAGTCCCAGGGGACACGGAAGCGGGATGGAGGCAAAGGCTCCAGGCTGGGTACCTCTGTACCTGCCAACTGGTGTGTCACAGAGGGGCTAAAATTACTGGCTGGTCAATTATCTGATTAAAGAGAACCTTTCATTTGAGGCTTTTTTTTTTTTTTTAATCCAGACTGAAATCTAAACCTTCTAGTAAGTTACTTAAACTTTTTTTTTTTAACTTGGGTATAATCAACATTGGGGGGGAAATGATAATTTTTTTAAAAAAAGGTACAGGGAGAAACACTTTGTTACTGGCTACATGCCATAAATTGTTCTGGGATTTTCTTTTCTTTTTCTTTTTTTTTTTTTTTTGGTACAAAAGCAAGGTTATGTACTTGAAACTACTGGCATCAGATTTAATCTTATTTATCTTCACACACTCATACACTCCTCTCTCTCTCTCTCTCTCTCTCTCTCTCTCTCTCTCTCACACACACACACACACACACACACACACACACACATGGCTACCAGGCCAATTGTATTTTTAAATTAGTAGAATCAATTGATTAAATAAGGTACCAGTGTTCCCCAAAAGCAATTCATTTTTTATTAGTTTTACAATTGCATTGAAATCCCTTTAAATTATAGAGTTCGTGAATTATGCCTCTGTCAGGCAGCATCAGAACTACATTTTTATGGCTCTTGGATTCCACAGAGGCTGTTGTGGTTTGAAAATAACAGAACAATGTGCTGCTGCTTCACCAGCCAGTTAATGACCTGCCCCATAGCTAGAGGCCCCAAACCGCACAGGGCAAGCTGGGCTCAGCCACGAGGGCCAAGGCTGCCTGGCTGGAACCATGCAACATGAAAAACATTCCAAACTTTTTTATTCAATATGTGCTGAGTTGACTTCTTGAGTTTTTACTAATCATTTCTCCATAGTTTATGATGTCTTATTTGCTTTAATGAGAGAGAAGTAGAGACAGAGACAGAAGATGGCAAAGTTGTGGAGTCAGCAAACAGCAATGCATAAAGAAAACCTGAAAGGCCAGATCTAAACCAAGAACCGTTGTTATGCTCTAGACTGAAAACTGGGGGCTTTTGAGGATAGGAAAACAAGAAACAAAACAAACAAAATAATGCGGACTGGGAGTGTCACTCAGTGGTAGAGCACATGCTTAGCATTCATGAGGCCCTGGGTTCTGTCCCCAACACACACACACACACACACACACACACACACACACACATCCCAATTGTGTCCCTTTGCTAGAAGGAAGAAAAAGAAGATGGGACAAGTTAGGGGAGCAAGGAGAAATGAAGGAGAAAATGAAATGAAGGAGAAAAAGAAGGAGGAAAAGATTAGGAGGGAGAGAAAGTGAGGGAAAGAGTGAGGGAGGAATCAAGGAGGGAAAAGTCAAAAATTTTTAAATCATAAAATATATATATAACCTATCTTCAGATATTAGCATGAATGAAGGATTTACACTAAAGAATGCAATAGTCACTAATATACACACTCACAAAGCTTTAGAAAACCGTAGAAAGATGAATGCTGTTGACAACAATCATTTTTAATCTGTTCTTTTCATATAATATTTCTGTCCTGTCACTCCCAAGAAAATGCATGCACCGCTGCAACACGGTCATTGTCATCAAGGCAGACTTTATTAGTGATTGTTTCTTCTTTGGTCTCCCGTAGACCCTAGACCTGACTGCACTTCTTACAAGGTAAACAAAAGTGTTACCGTAGAGTTATTCAGACTCTCAAGGACCTCCAGCCCTGCACTCTTCTGCTCTCACAGTTGGACACAGAGACCCTGCCCATTGCTCCCTGTGGCCAGCAACTCACTACTATTTAGCTGCCCTGTTTGTGAAGTACTTTGTTACAAAAATGTTTTCTTGTGGGAGCCTAAATTCACCATCCATTTCCTCATCCTTTTTAGTTCTGTAAGTATGTAGAAATATCTACCCCCATCTCCCCCTCTTCCACAGAACAGCCTTTGAAACTGTTAACACAACTTGTCATTCTCTCAGGCAAAATGAATACATCCCCCCAGTTATTCTTTATATGATATGGTTTCCAGACCCTTCACCATCCTTCCTTTGAACACGTTCCAGTTTGCTGTCAACTTCGCTCTTAAAATGTGGTGCCCAGGACTCCACAGAGCACTTCCTGTGTGACCGGCAGTGAGTGAGGTTAGATCAGTAACTCCCTTGATGTAGATGCTATATTTCAATTACTACAGTGTAAGACTGAGGTGTTTTGCAGCAGATCCACATGCTTGGGTTACATTAACTTGAATCAAAATTAAAGTATCAGATATTCTCTATACTTATACAAGAAATTGATTATTCGAACCTAAATGTAAGATTTTACATTTATCCTATTGAATTTCAACTTCTTTGTTTCAACTACTCTAATTCACAAAATATTTTAATGAATTAATGAATTAGCTAATCCTCCCAATTTTGTATTGCTTGCAATTTTGATAAAACATCTTTCTTTGTCCAAGACATTGAACAGAAGAGAAAAAGCAAGGGTCTATAAACATAGTTTAATAAAGTACCTGACACCTAGTATACAATAAATGTTAGCAAATACTAGCATTAAAAAAAACCCTCTGAGGCCTACCACTGGTGGACATCAGTTCCTCCCCTCATAACAATAATTTATAAAGACTAGTGAAAAACAAAGAAACAAAGAAAGAAGGAAAGAAAGAAAGAAAAGAAACCCCAAAAATGCTTAGAAGGAAAGAGAGAGGTAACAACATAAAAATTTAGATGTACTGGGGCTGGGTAGAGTGTTTGCCTCACATACTCAAGTCTCTGGGTTTGTTACTCTACATATGAAAAAAAAAACCTAATTCATTTGCCCTTGAAAAGGTCATATTGCTCTACACATGGTCCTGCAGAGAGATGACAGCCAGAAAGCTGGTCCACCTCATGCCCTCAGAGTTCTTTTTCAGATAGCTTCCATTTGCTTCTGGTTTTCCACCTCCATTATGTTATAAACAAAAGCAATTACTAGTAAATTTAGGGTGTAAGTTCAAGGGTTTGTATTTTATTTCAGTGAACAATATATTCCCATCCTGTCTGTATCAATACAATGGTGGTCAGAAATGAATATTGTAAGAATTACTCACTTAGGATTTCAGAAAATAACTGGGCAACTTCACTGTACCCTGGCAGCCCACTGCAGAATGCTTCCTGCTGACTCCCACTGCATCAGAAGGAACTAACTTGAAGCAAATTTCCTTCAACAAAATGTAAAAATATTTAATATTAGAGGGTTTGAAATATATTTTTAAAGTATTATCAAGACAATTAAAAAAAATAACTGTCCTGACATCTGGTAACTGCTGTAACTTTTTTATTATTTTGTTTCTTCCCTATATTGACATTTATTCTTTATTTATAAGGTATATTCATATTCTTTATAATATGTGCTTCTATTCCAAATAGATGAGGGTTTTATAAAGCAACATACTATTTCTTCTTTGTGTTCCCAAACTGACCTCTTGCAAGGGAGAAAGGCAAAAATAATTATTTCCAGAAAAACAGCATTTATAATATAGAATAAATATAGATTTTATATTTAGAAAATTTAGACCTAACTCTTAAAAAAAGTCAAACATTGTGTAGCAAAATTTACTAAATCAGGACCATGGAAGCAAATTAAGAGCAGATTATATTTGCATCCAAATGCTCATTGTCCTGAATATTGAATCCAAATGCAAATGTGCAACTTACATTTATACCAAATTCTTATATTTTTCTATTATCTTAAGGTACTCACAACCCCATTTATATGAGACTGATTTTCTGCCTTTATGTATATTTTCTATATGAAAAATAATTTTATATGAAAAAAACAAAGTTTTAATTATGTAACATTGGAATTTGTCAAAGTGACTTTCTAATCAGAAAAATACATGCATAAACATCTTTAAGTATGATAGAATAATAATTGGTAAAAAAATATAAGAATCTGATTTTTTTAAGAGGTCCACAGCTGCGAGATATTGTGGAAAAGTCTCTTTGTCATAATCTGGCCACATCTCCTGAATGTCACAGTGGATGCTCCCACTTTCCCAATAGCCTTTATACAACCTGTGTCCCCGTTCTCCATGCACCTATGTAGTCCATGAGTGGCCATATTTCCCTTTGAGACTTGAAGATCATTAATGTTAAACTAACATCTTGTTCACCCACCCAACAGTCCCAAGGCATGAGTGAATAAAGTGAATGAAGGAGAGGAATTCCTGTTGGCCCTGGTCCTTCACTTCATGATGACCAACTCCTTCACTTCATGATGGCCACCTTGGAGATGGAGCACCTTGGATATGGAGGTGTGGGGTCCCTTCACTTCATGGCTCCTTTCTTCCATCGCTAATGGTCTTTTGTGACTGGTTATTGACTCATGTTAGCTGACATCAGATGTTTTTAATATCTGTTCACATAAAGATGACCGAAAACCCCAATAAGAAAAAATTCTTCCAAGTTAAGCTACCTGTCAAAAAAGAATAGCTTTAAGTAGATATCATTGCACTAGGGGCTCATTTTGGTTTTGTAAACCTCTTTGAGCAGAGGATGATCTTTTATTAGTTCCACTTCTGCTGTGAATCTATTTAAATCCCATTGATAAGTTAATTTTTTTTCTGAGTCTTTGTATTTTTATGCATTAAAATACTTTCTGAAGAATTAATTCATTTGTCTTCATAGAAAGGATCCAATGTGTTCATAATTTGATCTTTACTTGCTAATTCCTATATTCTAAATGTTATTCCCATATTTGAAAATCTTTCCCATAATCCTTATATATAAATGCTTCCCTTTTACTTTCATTCATTTGAATATTCCCTTATTTTTATTTAATACAAAACAATATAGAACCCCAAATAGAATAAACAGATTATTATTTTGAGAGTTTTCAGAAGATTCTGATATATAATAATTCTGTAACAGATACTACATTTATAGTCACCTTAAAATAAGATACTGTGCTTTAGAGGATTAAGGATCTTCCCGAGATCACCTGGCTTAAAATATATGGAGCTAGAAGACAAAGCATAATCTTATTTAGAGTGCCACTGATTCCCTTCTATACTTCCTTCCCTCAAAATAGCTTCTCAGTCTCCAGTGTGGACCCATATTTAATGTCAATCTTCACTAGTGCATAAGGAAGCCCAACTCATCCATCGAAGTCATTGTTTTCCTCTGATGAGCTCAGGGTTATGGGGGCTGGGACAGTAAGGGATGAGAGAGAGAAACAGAGAGGACTTGTTTTTCTACTACTCAAGTGTATTGGCAATGGGAGTTATTTGCATTTTTTAAAAAAGCACAAAAACAGGTGGAAAAGATTTGTTCATTTATTGCTAGAAGAAAAAAGTATCCATGTTGTCTTAAAACCCACATGGACATTACAATATCAAACTTACCTTGTGTTTTTTCTAACAAGCATCCCTTTAAACTATGTTAACATTTATTCTAACTACAGCACTATACTTTTATGCATTATTTTGTATGTGAAATTAAAGGGCTTGCTCTTGGCAATTATAGGGAGAATTTAAGCAAAAACTGAACTGCATTCTACAGAGGACCCAAATTACAGTAGTGTCCAGTTGTATACTGATTTCATCTAGACCTCAAGAACAACAGTAGACCCAACCTTTTATTTGCACAGTTAGTTTCTAATCAGTAAAGAGCAATTATGCACTTTATACAATAAAATCTAAGAAAATATTATCATGATGTTAGCAAAATATGATTGTTTCAGTGACAGGGTAAAACTATTTGAAAGAATAAGTTCTCTCAAAGCTATTGGACCCTATGTAGATTGTCATCAGTACAGTATCAGTAAATGGCAAGAAAATACTGTCTTACCATATAATAAGGTGTTGTTTTAAATCTGTTCATTGCTAGGTTGAGTTCAATAGTCCTGGAAGGCATTTAATAGCATCTCTTTGATCTATGCATAATAAAACAGGGCCCTGAGTAGCTTGTCCAAGAAAACATAGATAACAAAGGGCTGAGCCAGACCCCAAACCAGGGCCTCAGATTCCAAGGCCAGTGTTCTTTCCCATTGCACCAGACTCATGCAAAACTCCAAGACACACATTTTAAACAGGATGTGCAATTTGGAAAATTTACTTTGAATTATAACCTTGTGCCCTAATTATTTGCCATCAGTACTTTTCTGTGTATCTTTCTCTGTCCTAAGGGTTCTCTCTTTTGGATCATTTTTATCTGATTTTTCTAAACATTCCTGTTTGTCTTTCACTTTCTCCCCATAATTGCTTTTCATTTTTAGGCCTTATCTCTGCTTTGAGTTTATTCTTTTCATATTTTCCAAAAATCCGGAGAGGAACACTATTAAGGTTATGAAGTACCAAATAATATGACTTTAATATCAAGAACTTGGATACTACTTATATATTTCAAATTCTTACAGTTATCTTTAAAATTGACTTCCCCTTTGTAGATTTTATAAAGTTATTTAAGCCTTTTCATCCCTTTTAATGTCTTTTGTGAAATTTGCTCTCTGTAGATAAGAAACTGGGGTGTATGTGGCTGGGATAAGAACAAGACTGGCATGTCATCATTAATTCAGTGGATATGTAGAATTTCCGATTGTTATATCAGTTTTAAACCAAATTATGCTTTGCTCAATTCAAGAAGCTTGATTCTTCCAACATGTTTGAACCATTCTCTGGCAATGAGTTAGATGCTTTGAGAACAGAACAAAAACCAACAGAATTTATGGTGTTACAGCATCCTGTATCCTCAAAGTTTCTAAGAAAAAAAACACAGGCACTTTGAAGACAAAGATTTTGGACACTGAATATATTATTAATACTAATAAATGTACTATTATCAAGCCCAGAAAACCAATGTCTTATATTTTGGTAATTTTACCTGTTTCAAAATTAGGGACAGTGGAGAATTTTGAGAGACAAGTCATGACTTACTAGTCTTGAAGCTTCAATGACCTTCCTGAGCCAGTAAGTACTGCAAGGTTGTTATGATAATTAAGATAATACATGTCACGTGTCTGACACATGATGGGTTTCCTGTGAATGACATGGGGATGATGACAATGAAGACACTGAGATCTCTTGATTTAAGAGGAGAAAACCAAGCTTCTGGGTAAAACTTACCAGCAATCATAACTAATATAAAATAACTTACAATTTAAAGTTTTAAAAGATAATACAATCTAGAAATTGGACTGTGATTCAATATGTAAGCCTTCCAGGAAAAAAAGTTGACTCTTAAAGAAGACCCACAAAAAATGAAACTGGCAAATCCATAAATGTTTATACATGGCCTTGATGTAATAAATAATAATTTTGAAAAGCAATTGCACAGAACTTTAGAGAGTGTTAATAAGTTAAAAATGCTTTTCTCAAAGTCTTTCATTTTGCAGTGATTAAGAGATCACAAAATCTCTTTTTTAAAAAAATCAATGTTTGAACTTATTTGTGAATATAAACAAAGCAGCCAATTGGCAAAAAAGAAATATGCCTCAAAATGTAGTTTCTGGGAAGTAATTTATATACAGTACTGTATTTGCGATGTGATTTTAAAGAATAGAGCCTCCAGAAAGAATCAAGCCCTGGAGAGAAGACACACACTCTGTTAGTGGCCTATACATACTTATGCTACACTTAGAGGCAATTTTAGGAAAAATGAAGATCAGACCAAGGCAAGCAAGATAGCAAACGCTTACTGAAGAGCAAACTGGTAAATCTTTACAGTGAAACTTTTTCAGGTTTTTAGTGGTCGAAGTTCTCAAATGTTGCAATGGGCCCTTGTGCTATCTTGTTCAGCTCTAAGCCACACGTATATAACCTGTCAGCAGCTACTGGTCGGTGGGCTAATGTCTCACTTGCTGGAAACAACACAGGAGAAGGCTGCCTGAAGCAGAGCCATGGTTGGTGGCAGGGACCATCTTTTTCCTCTCCCTGATTGAACATGGAATGTCTCTGAGTGTCTGATGATGAAAAGACCAGAGGGTGACCTGGTTGCCTAAACCTAACGCTGTTATTCCTGTTACTCTAATTTTGGTTATATTTTAAATTTTGGACATAATTACTCAAGTCAAGCAACAAATTCCTAAAAACAAAAACGGTGGGCATTTTAATACAGATTGCAGTAAAAGAAACATTGTACTGTGGCTCTCTCACATGGGTCGTAAGTGTTGAATAACAGCCTCTGGAGAATGATTTCCTCTCTCCCACACTCTGCTCCCTTTTGGTATGCTGCCCAGGTAGGCAGCCAGTACTAAGTATCTGATAACATGCCTTGTCGGGCCATGTAGAATAATATTTTCTTCCAAGCCCTGTAATTTTGCCCCTCCGCAATCTAAGGCTCCACGCCCAGCACATCTTGTCTCTTGGGAAACCCACATACTGAGGCTATTTCTACTTCCAAACCAAGAGGAAGATGATTCGATATTTCTGTATGTTTATTGCCCACTGAATTTATGCATTCCAAAAACTATGAAGAAAATGCAAAAATAAAGAATTCTCTGAATTAGAATTTAAGTCTTCTCAAAGCTAATTTTACTTGCTATATTATAATAATATAATATGATGAGAAACAATTTATGTTCACCTATGCTAGCCAATTCAGTTAGTATTATTAAATTTCTTATATAGGAAAAAATAGAGTTCTGTATACATTTTCACATTCTCCTGTAGGTATTTTGGCTTTAAGCATATATTCAATTCTTTCTTTTATATTTAGGTAGGTCCTCTTAGCCTTCCTTATCTTAGAGATTAAAAAAATCATGGTTCAAATAAGTTACATGAAAATACAGATTTGCTTTGATGCTAAAAATGATGTCTAAATATTATCCTTGTGGATGGTGCATCTTGAAACCATTTTTTAAAATCTCTTTTTCTTAAGCTGTCAGGGACTTCCCATTAATGATATGTAAGTAAAAATTATCTTGTCTTTCTTTGGTTATTAAATTCTCAAGGGAAGGTGGGGCGTGGAAAAAATATAAGATATTGCTTTTTTCTTCACACACTAGCCACAGAATGAAAAGAGAGAAACAAAATGTATTATCTTCATATACAAATAGGCATTTGATAATTTTACCATTATATTGAACATAATTTGGGACAACTTGCTTCTCACATACCATTGCAAACAACTCAGCATCTCCCCAATGTATGCCAACAACTTTCTAGGTCCCCTAACACTTCATCTGAAGTAGGCCTCACCAGAGCACATTATGTAGATCAAGTAACATTCATTAACCTGTTGTAAATATAGTTTAAAAGGACATTTATCTTGGTTCTGTGATTAATTATTCCCTTACACACAATCCTGATAAATCACAACCTTGGTGCATCTAATTACATTCTGGTGCAGAATATGCATGTATTTGCTTCCTGGCAAGTTCTTGGTGCTCCATTGCTGGAGAGAATAAAACAAGGAGCCACACAGAAGGTTCATGAAGGACTGCACAACTGAAGAGAAGACTCAGAAGCCTGGGGTGATCAGGAGGAGAAGGAAAAGAGGCCCAGGGTGAGGACTTATTGGGAGTTCTGTAACTACTCACAGACATTCTCCAGAACAGTCCATTTTATTTCAATAGAAATTACTGATGGATGAAGTGATGAAGATAAATTTTGGACAAACCAAGGTGAGAAATAACTTTTAACATGTCTGTCTATCACAGAGAATTTTAGATGCCTAACTTTTTTTTTCGGCCCCAATTCAACTCAAGAAACATAAACACTATATCTCCCAGATGACATATGTAAGTCACATTCATTTTACCCCCAAATGCTTATATACTAGGCCTGCAGTTGAACAGGAAGTGGTGAAGTTGGCAGTAAAAGGTTGGTTTGCTTTCCCTCCTCCCAGTGAAGCCTGTATAAAGTGATGACACTCCTTGTCCTATTTTTCTTCAGTTCATGAGAATGTAATAATAGCAGACATGACTGTAGTGTTTTGAGTGTTGGACCTTAGCTATGAGAAGTCTCAGCAGACAGGAAGATTAGAGAACAGCCCTCCTCTTCTCTACTCTGTACTCTGCCTTCAGGGGAAGGGCCTTGGTAGCCAGTCTCTCAGGGATTACTTAATTCTTCCTCCCAGTTTAAATGGCCGTGGGTCAGCAGCTGACGTCTCTGCACAAGACAGGATTGAGCAGTTGCCTCCAGAGAAGCAGGCTGGGCCAGGCTCCACATTCCGCAGTCCTTTGCCAGAGCAGTGGGACACAGGAGGAGGGGACAGAAAGTAGAAGTTTCTGATCTCAGTCCACTAAACCAAGACCACTCTCTCTTCTGCATATCTTGAACTTTGAAAAGCCTGTGGCTTTTTCTGTTTACAGGAGAAACTGTCATGGGTGCCAATAAAATAAATACAAGTTTTCCAATTTCCAGTTGTCTGTTGCAAAGCACTTTGCATTTCCAGGACCGACTAAGGTAACATTGCATTTGATCTACTTGCTAATTCTCCTTCAGCTTTTCATTCAGAAGCTCAACTTGTTTAAAATGATTTTAAGTCCAAAACAATACAGCAGTTACAGCTCTCTGACATGTTGTTTGTAACCAGAAAAATCAGCAAAGCCAGAAGCATTCTGCTGTGAGCCCTTTTGTTTCTCCTCTTTTGTTTTATTAACCTCTCCACAGCTGGTGCAGTTGAAAACACTCTTTCATCACATGCTTAGCAGAAGTTCAAGTGTAGTTAAGAATGCAGCCAAGAATCTGTCTGCTGGAGTCACTGTCAGAATGTCATGTTTCACTTCTAACCCAGCTCCTATCTGATACAGCTGACGGAAACAAAGAAAATCTGCAGCAAGGAAAAGTTCTCCCTGGACCCTCGCAAACTGATCATTCCCTAGGAATCATGGACAAGTAAATCTAGCAGAGCAGAGGTACTTTTGTATTCATGTAAGTTTAGGCAGCGGGGAGTAAAGGGAAAAAAGCGGTCTGGGGGTAGGAATGACAGTAGAGTGAAACAGACATCATTACCTCATGTACATGTATGACTGCATGACCAATGGGATCCCACAATATGTATAATCAGAAAAATGAGAGATTACACTCCATTTATGTATGATCTATCAAATAAATAAATGCATTCTACTGTCATGTACAGCTAAGTAGAATAAATAAAATAAAAAATAGATTTTTTTTTAAATTTTAAAAAGCACACACACACAAAAAAAAAAAAAGAATTCAAAATTCAGAATTTTCTGCTTGGGTACTGCCCCTTTTTCGATGTAGTAAAAGTGTCTTCAAGTCATAGAGGTGCCAGTTACAAAGCAATAATGCACTTTTGTCTGATATTACTTGGAATTTACAAAACAGAATAAAAATTAAGCCAGTATCAAAACATTACCAGGTATCTTGTTTCCTTCTTTATTTCATTAAAAGAGTTTATGTTCCAATTCTTTACACATCAATATCAATTTTTGTAATCTAGGGAGTATTTATGATGATTGCTTAATATTTAGGTAAATACACATTTACTATTGTTGCAAGGCAATATTAGCTGCTGGAATGTTTTCTATAAAATGAGATCAGTACTCAAGCTGCTTTTATTGGAGAAATGATGCATTTTTGATAGCATTTCCCAAATTGCATTGAATGGGAGAAAATTTTCCTTTATTATAGGAGGATTTACCATATTTCAATTTTTTAAGTACTTCAATTTTAGTGAATTATTAATGGGATCACATCCCAACATCCTCATCTCACAACATACTCCTTTTCATGTTGTGACATTTAGTTCATAAGCACATCATGGAAGCCAAGTATCCCATAACACTTGTTCAAATGTGATATGGAGGTGAGGAGTCTTTGGTGATAGACAGTGATGGTAGCTAGCTGTTACACACAGAGAATCATCACATAACCCTCAGTTGTTAAAATGTTGAGATACTCCCTAATGATTTTGTCCTGAGCCCCTAAAAGCCTCCCAATCTATTCTTTTCCCCAGGTCCTCCAAATCACCTTACGATCCAGTAAGTACAGGAACAACATCTGGCACAGCAGGAAATTCGCAGGACCTCAAGAACTCCAGCGGCATATACTGTTAAACATTTTGAATATCACTGCTAACATAGTTCTGGAAATATTCATTTTGCAAATATTTATCAAGCACCTTTGACATAATAGATATTGTTGTAGGTCCTGAGAATGCTAACCCTAAATGAAACAGATCAAAGTACCTGCAAGGAAAATAAATGGACAGACCTGGTTATGTTTTAGAAATAAAGTCATCAGAATTTGCCAGAGGATCTGGTGTGGGCATTATGAAAAGAAAGAGACCAAAAAAATCCCTAAGTTTGTTACTCAATTAACTGGTAGGGCTGGGGATATAGCTCAGTTGGTAGAATGCTTGCCTTGCAAGCATAAGGCCCTGGGTTCAATCCCCAGCACCGCAAAAAAAAAAAAAAAAAAAAAAAAAAAAAAATTAACTGGTAGATGATTAGCTTATTTAGATGAGAAAAAAGAGAAGGGAAGACCTTTTTTTCTCCCCCATGATTCGTAGGAGAACTGAATTCACAGAAACATAAGGGGAAGCCAATGGGAAATCTTTGAAAAGAACATAGAATATCTCCTGGCTATGAGACAGTTCTTCTGTGAAGCTGGGACATTAATATCTGCCATACATACTTGACAATGATTCAACATGGCAATGCACATGAAATCTTTCCCTGTCGGTAGAGAAACGTGGGCCACTATCACTAACATATTACTGACAGTACACCTGGGTATCTGGGAGCCACCATTTTTGACTCTTCCAAGTTCTCTCCAGATAGGAATGTGAGAGGTAGGAGCTCCAAGGCTGAACATAGAACTGGAACAATGGAGGGTAACACCATTATCAGTCCATTTATATATGATGTGTCAAAATGCATTCTACTGTCATGTATAACTAATTAGAACTAATGAAAATAATAATAAAAATAAAAGGATACTTTGAATCTTCTGAAAACAAAGAAACCATGTAGAAATGGTCTATATATCAGTCTTATTAATTCTGAGATGATTTCTCAACTGCTCACTTTCTTAGCATTAATCAAAACTGAATTAGTTTTTATATCGTTTTATATTAGAAAATGGTATCAATTATAATCAATGTCTTATCTGATAAAATCACAAAAATCAAGATGAGAAGATAAAGGAGGAAGGGAGATAAATCACATGCCTCCCTTGGACTGTTTACACTTCTCATTCATGCTTTGGGAAAAGTGAGTCTTTGCTTCCTTCAGATACGTCTCATGTATGCACTGGTTCTCTGTCAGAGTTGTGGAAGGAATCAGTGCAATAGTGCATAAGGGCATGCTATTCAAATGTGTGTTGTGGTTCTACCAGTAGGATATGTAGTATACAGTGGAAAAACTATTTGCAGACTGCAAAGTGTTGGTTATTTGTTTCATATCTTCTTACCTCATCCCATGGCAACCGCAGCATCGTGTATTTATCCCAAAGCACTTACCATCCTTCACTGGATTAAATGAATTATTATTGAAGACAGCAGATGACAAGAGTATCATGTGTCTAATTTACTGTACCTAGAGGCTTAAGTTCAAAGCTTTGGCACAATTCCTAAGGTACTTTGCACCTTCCGCACTGTACCAAACAACCCTTAAAATTTTCAGTAGTTCAAATTCTATGCCAATATTTTTCAGCTTCCTTTTCCCCTCCCTTAAGAAATGAATAATATAACTTTCTGAAGCCTAGTATAAACTAGACAGTGTTGTATAGTTGTTAAAAGTGCAAAGTTTAGGGAGTAGGGTGTAGTTCAGTTGTAGAACACTAGTCTAGCATGCTCTAGACCCTGGGTTCAGCTCCCAGTACTAGGGGAAGAAAACAGAAGGAAAAAAAAAAGATGGCCTGGGTTTGAAACCTAATTAGGTGATTGACCTTGAGCAAGTGATTTAACCACTTTGTGTTCATTCATGATGAAGAAATGGATAAAACCCTTCCCTAAGATTTTCCTTAGGAATAAATAAATAAGTTGTCAATGATTACATAAAGTGAACAGTCATTAGCACCTAGGATGAGTTCAAAAAATGTTAGATACCTCCTCAGAATATGACATGGCATCTATAACAGAAGAAATTGAAAAGCATATATTCATGTCATTATATCTTAATACTAATGTAGAGAAAAAAATGCTACATTAATTCAAGTGAGAGCTACAGTTCCATTAGAATGCTTACATATGAAATCCACTGCATATATATATATATATGCACATATATATGCACACATTCATATATATTCATATACATTAATATGTATATCTATTACATATACATACGTATATAGTACACTATGTGTTAGGGACTGTGATCATGGAAGGATTATGAAAGCAAACATTCAAATCCTGACCTCAAGCACTCATGCCGCAGTGTGAAGAACCAAATAGAGGTCAATGAGGACATTTATTTTTTTATATCCACAGTGTTCCAAATTTCTATACAGAATACAATGTGAAAGGTACAAGTACAGAGAGAAATGCAAAGAATGGTGCTGTAGAATTGTGAGTAGGTTACATGACTCAGGGGTTGTCACTTATGGGGCCCTGAAAAGCCCAATTTAGGGACTTTGCTATGGTTTGGGTGTCTCCCAAAGGTCCATGTATGGGAGGTTGAGTCCCCAGAGTGGTGATATTGGGAGATGGCAGAACATTTAAGAGGTTGTGCTAGTGGGAAGTCCTTAGGTCACTGGGTGTATTTGAAAGGGGTTGGTTGCTCTCTGTAACTCCTCAGGAGTTCTAAAAAAGGGTTGATACTGAAAGCCTGTGCATGGTCCCACCTAGCCTCTCTGCTTCCTGATTCCAGAAGTGACTTCTTACTGCCCCATGCAGTCCTACCTTTGCCAAGGCTGAACAAATGGGGCTTCTCAGTCTTGAACTTTGAACCTCCAAAACTGTGACCTATTTTCTTCATAAAGTGGCTGCCTCAGGTATTTGTTATAGTGAGAAAAAGCTTACTAATATAACTTGAAACTTTCCTCTGATAGCAGATAAAGAGGATCAAAAAGAACTCCTAAGAATATAGGATGCTAGATCTGAGTCTTAAAAGATAAGATGAAATTATAATAGGTAGACAGAATTGGGAAACAAGGGACAGGTGTCATAGGTCCATAAAAGGTAGATTCATGGAAGTATGAGCTATCATAGTCTAATCTGGAAATCTGTGTAAATATGGCCAAAATGAAGAGCGCATCTGGATGCTTTGATAGAGTTGAGACTAGAGAAACTTATCAAGGGTCAACTGCAGGATGGTGCACTTGGGGCTTGAAAGTGTGATCTTAGTGCTGAATGTAATGGGGGTGGATTTAAGGGGTGTGAGTAAGGGAATGTTGAATCCAAGGCGTGCTTTTTGAAATATCTGACTGAAAACAGCCATGCTCCACTCCCAGCATTCCTTTTCCCCTTCTTGTTCTATATTGCTCCCTGGCACTTACCACTACTGACAGACTCTTGAATTTGTTGGTTGTCAGTCTCTTCTCACCAGAAGGTGAGTTCCATAAAGACAGAGAGCTAAGCACCTGTCTTGCACTAAACATCTAAGTAAATAAAAAAAAATAGCTGGCATGGAGTCAAACTCCATATGACTTCTCACCTTCCATCCCACCCATTTGCTTGGTTGCTTGTTCTGCTAGGGTGCAAGTTATGTTGGTGGAGCAGGCAACATGCTATAGGCATGAGGATTACAGTTTTCAGCAGGATACTGCTTGTTACTCGTACCATCTGAGATAAGACACAAAGATCCATTCCGACTTATTCCTCAGATAAAGAGGTTAAGCATCCAGCATTATCCAAAATGGATCTCAAAAGGCCAAGTGCTTTCTAAAATCAAATAGAAATAACACAACACAATAATTATATTTCACAACATTTTATCCCCACTCAAAAAAAGTGCTCGTAAAGGCTTATCATTTCTAAATTTATTTTAACACCTTCAGAGAGAAATGTAATACATTGATTTCTGAATTAGTCCAAATCAGAGTAAGATTGTTTTAATGGTCTATAACTTTAAAACCTTAAATGTACATCAAATTCCTTAAAATAGATACATGTTTTCATATTTAAATAATTATTTGGTTAATTACACTTCTTAAATCTTTAATATGGGCAATACAGGAGACCCAACAGAGACTTACCAGGTTTTCCAAAATTTGGCATGATCCTTGTTTCATGACATTTTCTTACCACTTGGGACATAATTAAATTGGATTTCACTGTGCAACAAGTCTCATGGGCCTGAATGATGTGAGACGTCTATTTACTTCTGGCTTTCAATCACCAGTCTTGACTTCTGAATGGTATTGAGAAAGAATGGTTCACACTTGATTCCATCAACCCACATTGTGTAGTAAGAGAAAAGGACCGATGTCATCATCCCTAGTCATCTCCATATCATTTCACGCTGCTTGCATCTCACTCTTTGATAATTTCCAATACCTCTCCTTTGTTGTATCCCCTGAAAGAAGCTAGCTGAGCTTTCCCTGAATTTTTATCAATGGGCCCTTGTGTCCATCAAGCCTGGACATGCAAGATCTCATTAACCTCATCTCCATTTAGTAAACCTATCAGTTCACAGCAGTCCCCTTCTTGTCCTTGCTATCACTTGCTTCCTATCTAGGGAGGTCCTATTCCTTGGGATGTTGCTTGACCTGAATGTGATTCTTGGAGTTTAAAATGCAACCAACCCACTGCTTGCTGTGACTCAGAAGCAACTTCTATCCCCACCCCAAAGAAAACACTTCCAAAATCACTACTCTTTTGAAAAGACAAATTAAGAAGAGTTATTTTTAAAAAGTCAAGAAAATAATTTTAAATATTATTACCAAAAGACTTAAAAACATAATGTGTCTTCTATATTGAATGAGAAAATGAAGCTTGTAAATTCAAACCTGAAGAATGAAAATAAAAAAGTGCCTCTTCAGTTTATCTGTTTGTCTTATAGTACTAATGTTTGAACCCAGGACCTTACACATGCTAAGCAAGCACTATAGCACTGAGCACTTCCCAGTTTTTTCCTACATTATTAAAATATTAAATGGCTATGGTCAGGAACCATGAAGGAATCTAAGATGTTTCCTCTACTTGTAAGTTAACAAGTTAGTTGGTGGTATGCTAAGGATATGGCTTCAATAACCCAAAAGTTCATGATGGACAATGCAGGAATGTTCAGAGGTAAAATAATTAGGTTATAAGAGCTGTAACCTAATCTGTGGGTTAGTCCATTTGATTGATTAATTATTTGAATGGACAGTAGGGTGGTAACTGTAGGCAGATGGGGCATGGCTAGAGAAAGTAGCCTTGGGACTTGTAAGTTTGTCCCTGGCTCCTCCCCCTCCTCCCTCCCTCCTTTCTGGCTACCATGAGGTAAACAGCTTTCCTCCACCATGCCTTTCTCCCATCATGTTCAGCCTCACCACAGGCCCAGAATAATAGAGTTGCATGTCCATGGACTGAACTCTGA
This sequence comes from Sciurus carolinensis, assembly GCF_902686445.1. NCBI lineage: Eukaryota > Metazoa > Chordata > Mammalia > Rodentia > Sciuridae > Sciurus > Sciurus carolinensis. The sequence continues at coordinate 32,086,594 of NC_062219.1, forward strand.
AATTGTAAGCCTAAAATTAAACTTCACTCCTCCAAGTTGTTCTTGTTGGATATTTTGATCACAGTGATGAAAAGCTGACTAACACAGCTGTTCACAGTTTCAAATGCTGTCAGAAGACATAAGACTCCTGGGTTAGAGGAAAAAGACTCTGTTATTCAGCACAGGATGCCATATAAGCTTTATGTTCCTACTTTTTGCCCTTTCCCCCAGGTCCCCTGGAGTGATGCAGGTGGACCTAGGTAGGACTATACATAACAGTGTGTTTGTGACACACACTGAGAAATTTTGAGCTTAGAGAAACTCCAAAAATTTTAAAGATTTTTATTAGTGCATTATAGTTGTACATAATACTGAGATTCATTTGACATAATCATGCATGCATGGAATATAATTTGCTCTACCTCAGTCCCTGGTACTTCTTCTTTCCCTCTCTTTCTCCCTCTCCCAATCCCTTTCCTCTAATCTACTGGTCTTTCTTCTGTTTATTTAGTTTTTTTTTTTTTTTTTTTTTTTTTTAATTGGTGCTTTAGGGGGTGTGTGAAAACTCCAGTCTTGTAGGGAGTTGCTAAAAATCTACCCTACCTTTTCCAAAGAGAGATATTATCTTTATTATTCTCATTTCTATCCCAGAGGGCTCCCTATCTTTCAAAGCTGTTTGCAAACATGCATGTTAAATAGTCCTGAAAAGATAGATTGGAGTTGAAGATGTTGCACTATGTATACTGACCTGAAAGATATCCATGACTTTCTATGTCTTCAGAAATATAAAAAGTTTGTTACAATTTTTTAGGAACTGTTACTCAACTTTACAAAATTTCACTGCAGAGTTCAACAGAGCACAAAGATAACCACCATTAATTCAACAAATGTTTTGAATTTCAAGACTACCAAATAATCATTATGAGCAATGAAATGATAGATCTATTAAGCATCTTTTCTAGTGTGACACATGAAAATTTATTCCTACGAATAGTCTATATAATCTGACATTTAAGCTATAAATATTCCTATGGACAGATTTAAAGTAAATGGACAATAGTGAAGGCTTTTGCAGTTATGCAAATCTTATGGGTTATTGTTTTTATCTTTGTATAGGAAATTGGAGGAAAAAACTATTGCATTCAAAATATAAAGTGAAATACCTAATGATCATTTTAAACATTTCCTTTCTTCTCATAACTCAAACCACATTTGCATATTCCTTGCTCTTTGTTAATGCTTCTCTTATTTCACAGAGAATTTAGAATTGATTAAAAAAGCATCATCTTTTTTTCCCATTACCTAATTTACCAACTTACCCTTCCTAATCCATAGCCTTGTCTTTCCTCCTGCCAAACTCAATCAACTCTTCCTCCTCTCATCAAAGACTCTTTTTATACCCCAATATTATCTCCCTAGAGCTTCTTCAGAGACCTTTACTTTCAGTTATCACCTCTCTGTATTTTGCATCATCAATCATCTTGTTATTGGTTCAGTTTTATCAGACAGAAACACATTCAAAAAATTCTTAAGGAGAACTTCCCTGGACCAAATATACTCCTTCAAGCTATTGCTTTATTCCTCACTTCTTCAAAAAATTTCTCTGAATAATCATTGTCTCTACTTCCTCACCTCCTTGTCTCCTCAACCAATCATCCTTCAATACCCACCACTTCACAGAGATTGCTCCTGTCCAGGTCAATATCTGTGTGTAATATAGATAGAATTCCAATTCATGATACTAGATTAATATTCCATAGTCAGTTGTACTCAAAAACACAACAATCAACTATTTAACTTATAAAACACACAGGACACCTCTTTTCTTTAACCTCATATGGCTGTTATAAACCAAAGGACATCACACAAATAAAGACTATGTAAGCCATGTACACCACATACATTTTATGATTTTCTAGCCTATGAATCAAAGGCATGGATTTTTGTAGTTTTTCTCAAAACCTAGTGTAAAAAATAATGTATTGTATTGGTCAAATTATATGGTCATATTTTATGCAAGTACAAATATGTAATAACAAATTCCATCATTATGTAGAACTATAATGCACCAGTAAAAAATGTGGAAAAACAGGCTGTTCACAGACATTTGTTGAAGAAACAAATAAGTGAATGAATAAATGAATAATGAAAACATTTGTTTATTGGAGAATTCTGACTGGATATGAGATGAAGCACCCAGCTAACATGGTGTTAAGGAACATAACAATGCCTAAGAATATAAATGAAAAACTGATATCTTTGTACAATATGCAGAACTCCCTAAATATTACCTGACACCTTGAGTAACTAATAAGCCTTCATTTTGTTCAAAAAACATGTGAGCCTTCTCATCCAAGTTCTTATGTAACTGAGAAGCTGTCTCAGTCATAGAGCAAATGAAGATGACAATTGTATACACATAAGACGGGTTTTCTGCTTGGCTAAGACTCAAACATCAAGGCAAATCAATGCCATCAACTAAAATATTTAATATCAAACATGATAAATTCTGTAAAAATGTATTCATTATCATCTGGCGATTCCATTGCTTTAGGATACAATTGAAATAAGCTAATGAATGTCTTGAAACCTCGAGCTACATAGACCACAATAGCTTACTTTGCAAAGTCACACTTCAATTATGGTGGTCTCTTGTCTATAAAATATTTAAATTTTGGTGACCCATGTTATGATGTTCTCCCAGACTTGCAAAAATTTTCCACAGTCTAACGAGGAACTTGGAGGAGTGGCTGCTCAGCATTAGATTGAAAATAAATGTGTTGCTTTCAGATATTTCCTTCGGGGTTGGCCGCCATCAGTCTACCATGTTACAGTTTATGGGGGAGAACAAGAAAGCTTGACTTAAGAACAGTCCTGCCGCCAGAGTAAACAGTGCCGCAAACCAAGGAAATTGAAAGCACATGCCTTTATTGTCAAGTTCAACTTGTTTTACAAATCCAAACAGCCACCCAGCTTCTAAAAGCCCATTTCAGTTTCAACAATTAACATTTAATCATGAAGATAAAATAAACATATTTGTGCACATACATACATGGTAACTATAGTTTTTGCCAAAGAACTTAACTTTTCAATGTACTAAGTAATAATAATGACTGAGAACCAACACAGAGAGATATGAGCAAAGCACCATTAGTGAGGAACTAAGTTGGGGGGCAAGGGGTGTAGTTCAGTGGTATAGCACTTGCCAGGCATGTGTGAGGCCCAGGTTTGATCCACAGTACCACCAAAATAATAAATAAATAACTAAAATTGTAACATTCTATTTCTTTCTACACTAAAGAGGACACACAAATGTATCTGAGATATGAAGCACATTTAATAAAGGTGATAAAGTTTTGTCAATATATTCGCTCTTCCTAAATACATATTGCCCTCCTAAATTATATTATAAAATCTTTGTTAAAAGATGGATAATTATTGTTGAAAATTATAAAAGATAAAAAATAAACCACAAAAATTATAGAGTGAAAGTTATTCCAATAGTTTTAAATACATCTGGGTAGAAACGTTACTTTATTAAAATATGTTTCTCTTATTCATTATACTTAGAGATGCTTATCAGTTTATGATGAAGTTAGGTCCTAATAAAACCAATTTTAGGTTTGAAAATTCTTAAGTAGAAATGTATTTATCACAACTAAGCTACCAAACATGCTAGCTTAGCCTCAGAGCACACTGTAGAGTATGTTATTTTCCCTGGCGACTATGGGGCTGACTGGCAGCTGTGACTCACTGCCACTGCTTGGCAGCTTGAGAGGATCAGACCATATATCACTATGCTGGGAAATCAAAGTTCAAAGTTAGGTTTCCACTGAATACTCCTTGTTTTTGCATGAGCATAAAATGGGGTATTTGTAAGTTGAACCACCACCATAAAGCAAGGAATCATCTGTGTGTGTGTGTGTGTGTGTGTGTGTGTGTGTGTGTGTGTATAATATATATATATATATATTATACTAGAATAAAATATAGTATAAATTACATTTCATGGAGTTGTGCTGCAGTAACAAACAATCCCCAAGTTTAGCAATTTATAATAGAGGTTTAACTCTTGCTTTTGTTTTATGTCAACTGTAGCTCTCCTTCAAGCATGTCTTTTTCTCCTGTGTAGAATGAAGAAACAGTCCTTCTTTGGCACTTTGTTCTCAGGAACAAGAGAAAAGAGCTAAAGAGAAACCAGCTGATGACTTTCAGAGGTTGTACTCAGTAGTGCATCAATTTTATCATGTCTCATTGGCCAAAGCAAGTCTCACAGGGAAGATGGGTTTCACAAGGACAAAAGAAAGAATCCTGTTGCAGGGAGGACCCCACACGTTGCAGAGAAAAGTAGTGAATGTAGGAAAAAGTACTATAATTTGCCACAATAACTTCTTGTCTCATGGTTGTGATATTAGGGCTGATTTTTCTTCTCTTTATACTTGTACATGTTATTTTGTTAATAAGGAATATATGTTACTTTTAAAAGCAGAAAAAGGTAAATGTCACAGACAAAAAGAAATCTGTTCTATCTCACCACATAATTCACCACTCACTTCAATTCCTCCTGATTGAGCAACCACAGCCTGTCAACTGTGGTGAACTCTGTCTCTGCTGTGCCTTTGGCTATGGGTATTGATTGGGCTGGTTTGCTCATTTCTCACTGAGTTGTGTATTCGTTTCCTTTAATACCTTACAGCCCTTATAAGATAGACCTATAAACATTATTAATTATATTACTAAAGAATGGATATTGATGGTGGCTCAGAAAGACTTTGCCCCAGAGGTTATTTGACAATGTCCAGAGACACGTATGGTTATCATATATTTAGGGCAGGGCATTCTTCTGACTGAGTAGAAACTGGGAATGCTGCTAGATATTTGGATAAAAATGATACTAGGAACCAAGCTGAGAAAACCTATGATCCCAAGATGAAATAATTCATACCCAAAGGAGGACTGAGAACTTTACAAGTGCTTTGTCACCCAAGTCCTACAGCTCAGCTTTCAGACACAGATGGGGACAATCACACACATGCCACCTCTGACTGAAGATGATGTGAACTGTATTTACTGACCCATGGTCAATCCTGTAAGTATCCTAAGGACCCTTGCTCTCAGTACTTAGGGGCTAAGCTAATATTACAAATGACTGGGTGACGACTGTGAGACTGAGTCTTGGGAGAAATCGCTCTGGTATCTTGCACAGGAAATTGTTGCCGACATGAGTATTTGGAAACAAGCAAGGAATGTTGTGACAGTGTGTCAGTCACGAGTAACTTCAAATCATATGATTATTACCATCATTTGTGTACACGCCTGTCACTTTACCTTCATCTGTTATGTATTTGGGAGACCAAGGAGAACAAGAGTGACATCATCACAATATTCAGAGGTATCTTGTAACATTTGTATTACACATTCTGTTGTCGAGGGTTATTAATTGACTATGTCTTGATTCTAAATTTAAAACAAATGTTACATCAGCATCTCAAGAGATTACTTTGTAAAAATTTCCATTTATGAAAATTATTTGGAAATAATTAAAATATGACATGCTCTCTTTACTTCATCTTACCCTTCCTTCCCCATTCCTTATCCTAAAAATTCCTTTCCACCAAAACAGAATGACTTCTTTTTAGTGTCTGCCCTATGCCAGAGATTCATATCCTCACAAAATATTCACTTTTCCTATCTAGTATATTGCCATTTCTATTACACTTTCTGTTACAGAAAGTTCCTCTTTCTACTGAAGTATGGACTCCTAAAAGGTCACTTATAATCTGTTTGTAACCTTGAGATTTTCATGTCTAGTACATGACATGTCAATTTAATAATAAAGAAGGAAGAATAAATTACAGTTAATTTTTATGTTAAGAGGACAATGACGAGCCTTTCCAAACAGCACATATGTTGACTATCTAATAGTGGGATTACAACCAGAGATACGCTGGCATAGGAAAAATATTTTGAAGCCAGAGAGGATTCCTAGGTTCCTCAATTCATTACTCAAAGGGCTTGGTCTACTCCAATATGACCAGATCCATAAAAAGAACTTGTGACCAGATTCCAAATAACGAAAGCTACATCTAGCACATTGATTATTATTGGAGTTCTTCTGGAAACTGAAGGGTTTTTTATATATTTTTTTTTAAATTGTAGGTGGGTACAATGTCTTTATTTATTTATTTTTATGTAGTGCTGAGGATCAAATCCAGTGCCTCACATGTGCAAGGCAAGCATTCTACCACTGAACTATATAGTCCCAGTCCTGAAAGATATTTTGATTAAAATTTTAACTGACAAATAAAATCCTAACACATCACAATGAGAGAGCTGAAAAATATTTAACTGCCTGTTAATGCAACTTGATTTGGGACATTATGTATTATTGATATTTTTGTGCATATGCCTATAGCTATAGAACCTAAATTCCTAATGCCATGAGAACTCATCAATTTCATAGTTTAAGTTACAATTTTAAAAATGCTATATAGTACACTGATTGCTTGCTTGCTTTTTCCTTCTTCTTTTCACAAATTCAACTTTTATTTGAATTTTCTAACAACACATCCTCTGGCAAAAACTGCTATCTTTTACACCTGTTTGAACTTACATCTTAATGGCTACAATTGATATTTGAAGTTCTTGGTGATACTCCATTTAGTATTTTATTGACCACAAATACTCATACATGTAATCTCCTCCACTGAAATTTCTCCAGGGTGGGAGTAAGTTGCACGTATGCATCCCCAGTTTACAAATGAATTGTTTCCAAATTCTTTTAAGTTTTCAAACATGTATTCATAGATCAACTAAAATCTCCCATGCTCCCTTGCCAGACTCTGTACTGAACCTTGGAAATAAGCACAGCTACTTCATTAGAAATTGGCTTTTTAAAACTTAGAATGGGTTTTTCCATAGAAGCAGTACATTATAAGGAGATTAAATTCCTAGATAACCCCCACAAATCATTTCATATATCATATGGTTCTATCATATTTATCCTTTGCTCCCAGTTCCCAATTTTATACTGCAAGATTTTCTGATTCTAAATTTATTCTCTCCACAGAAAAAAATAATTTAAGTGTGTGACACATAAAAATGTTTTCCACAACAGGCAGAAAAGAGTGTTTCAATACTGCAAACCACAAAACAGGGGGTGAATCTATTTCCCGCACTAGGTGTATTTGAACTGCTCTGTTCAAATGGCAAGTGGCAGTCCCTGCTATTCTTACTCCTTCAAAGACAGAGCAGACTGCAGGGAAAGAGTCTCCATCATGGTTGAGGGAGGAGACTGTGTTCCTCTCTCCCATTGGAAGCAACCCAGGAAGGACTAACCTGACTACTGCTGACTATTCTGTCACCTCCAAGAAGAAATAGCCTGGATGGTGCAAGACAGTGTGAGAGAAACAAAAACACGGGTTCTTTGTGCTGCCTTCGTGTTTCTAATTTAACTACCACTGAAACCTGCTTGCTCTGTGATTTCTAAGCCGTAATAGGTTTCCTTTATGTTAAACCAATTTATGTCAGGTTTCTATTACTTGCAAATAACTCAATATCCAATGTTTTGGAGTAAAAAACACAGAACTTTCCTATTCTTGTCATTGTAATCCTGAGAATAACAGTCTGTTTATATTTTCTGAGACCAAGTCTTACTGAGATAGCATTGGGCAGATATCTCCTTGCTTATGAAGGAGCCCTTCTTGATTATTGTCAGATCCTTGGTTCCTCGTGTTTTCCCTAAAGCAGAAAGAAAAAAAAAAAATCTTCAGACACTAAAGGAGACAAATGGCATGAAACCCAAAGAAAAGCTATTTTTTTTCTTTTTCCACTTCAAATGATGCTCAAATCTCAGCCAGCTTCTTTCCAGCAGTTTACCACCACATCTAAAAATCTAACTGTATACTGCATTGGTAGTTGCTCTGAATTCCAAATTACCCTGAACACCCGTTCCTAATCATGGAGATCTTGATTGGAACTAAATTTGCTCTCTGTGTAGACATCACTCATGTTCCAAGAGCAGTTTCTCCTCTGGTCAAATTAACTGTGTAAATATTACAAATAAAAATATATGTAGGGGCAAGTGGATTACAAAAAAGGCATTTCCTTATAAATGATCCATGTGACCCCAAATTAAAATGTGTCTTGCAAATAGGCAAAGCCTGGGAAAGATTAGCAGACCAAAACAACTGGTGCCCATAAACTGCCCCAGACTTTAGATCAAATTCTCACCCGTGGAAAGCTTACCAAAAAGAGAAGAGCAGACATATGGGAGAGAAGGAGAAACATCTTAGGTATAATAGTTTAAAATTCTAAAATACAAGATGAATTTTGAAAAACAAAGGAGAGGGATTGGGACGGTGGCTCAGTGGTAGAGCATTTGCCTCGCACGTGTGAGGCACTAGATTTGATCCTCAGTACCACATATAATGAATAAAATAAAATAAAGGTATTGTGTCCATCTACAACTAAAAAAAAAAAAAAATTAAAAAAAAAACAAAGGAGAGAACAATGGGAAAAGTACCAGATTAAGGATTTTCTTTGCTTTTTCCAAATTTCTTCCTTTAATGTGTTTCCATCCTTTTGTAAATAATTTAACTCATCCTTCTACAATTTTTTTAGTAAATTGTGTATTTCAATTGTGTAGTGCTTATAAAAGAAATAAACAAAACATGTCTAGCATTTTTTTATTATTATATTAAGCCTAGATAGACTCTTTAGTGCAGTGTTGCTTTTCTTATGAAGACAGAAACCACAGTACGAAATGCTTAAAGGCGTAAAAGTACACATTTATAAAATCATCAAAGTCTGCTGCTTTCCTTGGGAAATCCTGCTTAGGCTATGCATGCATCAGAACCATGAAACAAATCTGAAATTCTGGACATTGTGTCTCAGTGCAAGGGGAAAGGTCAGCAGCGGAATACAGTTGCTCATTTTCCCTGTCTCCTTCTATTATAACATTCACTGGAATTTGTTCATTTGATCTTTGACTAAGGAAAAGAAGTAAACAAATCTTGCTAAGTGTTCAGGCTATTTCAAAATCAAATAGTACTCTGCATACCTGGTGTTAGAACTCCCAGGCAACAATGATTATACATAGATACTAAAAAATATTTAATAGATCCTGTAGGCTAAGGAATTACACACACTTGTCAAAGAAACCTTCCTTTTGTGTAAAGTACGAAACAGATACTATCTGTCATTTATGTATTTATAAAATAAAACTATTACTATAAATGCTGTTTGCTATAGGTGACAAAGAATATAGCTTAAATTATGCTTTAGCACTGACCCAAAATAGTAGTTAGAGCTGTAGGTCTATCCCCCTGGGTTTAACTGTATCACAAATCAATAGACTAGCACATAATAAATCACGCAAACTCGATTTATATATTAATTGGTGAAATATCTATCCTGTGAAGTCTTAGACACCATTTAAAAATTACTCCTTGTTTGAATGAAACTGTATGAAAAAGAAGGGATCTGGGCAAGGGACAGAGACACGTGTGTACATGCACGTGTGTTTTTCTAAAGCACGAGGCATCTGTTAGATAATGTAAGTAAGGAAATACATTCATTCTTGGCCACGCCATATGTATTCATCTTTATTTTGATGCAATTATTTTATCATATTGTATATTAATTTCTCTGCCTTCATTTCAAATGCACTCCCACCCCACACTAATCCAATGAATTTCCCACTAATCCTGACTATTCCTCTCCACACCCAGTCTTTTAAATTATCCCTCCAGATGCCACGCTCAGTTGTTAGTATGACTTTGTTCCTGCTTGAGAAAAGCTGAAAAGTTCAGCCTTATCCCCACCACTTCCTTTTTCTTTTCCGGATTTTTTGCATTTAAATCACCTAACACCTTCATCACTCTTTGGTGACAACTGAGCCTCACTGGTCTCTCTCACACCTCTTCATTATGAAATCACATACAAACTTGTACTTGGAAATCCAGCTCTCAACTGTTCATTCACTAGTGTTAATGTTCTCTTCCTAACCACACTATAGACCTACTCTGAGCAAGCACTTTGGTCCTCTCACAGCATAGCAACGTGAGCCCCCCAAAGTTTGTACATCGATTGGTTCTTCATAATTATATTTTCTGTAAATCCTAGCTATAGAAACATGTCCTGTAATGTACTTCAGTGGAAAAACACAAACTATACTCAAGTGTACTATGCTACTATAATCTACACTACTAACATATATCAGAGTATACTAGGCTAGAGTATACTACTATGTAGGCTAGTCTATTATGAAGCATATTCTATAGTATACTCTAGCATATTAGTAACTGTACTATAATGGTATATTCTGCACTATAGTATACTCAGTAACTGTACTAATATAGCATACTATCCTAGAGTAGCCTATAATTATAGTATATACTTGTATGCTCAGTATAGTAGTTACACCTTACACTTACATTACAGTACTTACTACTATAGTATAGTTACTATATTTTCTATAGTTACTACTATAGTATAGTTACTAAACATACTACTGTATATACGGTAGAATCCTACGCTAGTACTGTTTGCTACTTTTATACCAGTGAGGCTCAGTTGCACCAAACAGTGATAAAAGTGGAGGAAATTCAAATACTAATACATACTATAGAATATAATTTGATTCATGTTAAAAATATGATTTATTTATATAATTTATATAAACTAGAATAGTTTTGGAATGATGCAACCCAAATTGCTTGTAATAATTATCTCTAAAGAACAAATAAATAAGCAGAGCTTTGGTGAAGCAGTGGGGGTTATAAGAGATTATAACTTTGCCTTTAAAAATATTATAATTGTTTTATATAATGAGCTTCATTATTTTATGATTTCAAAAACTTGAAAAAAGAACAGAATTGATAGGTATAAATACTGTATTGTACAATTCACTTCAGTTTTTATCAATAGTCCACATTTTAGAGTTGTTATCCAGCAACTTTAAAACATAGGGCTGGATCCTGCTTTCTAGAGACTTCTGGAATTGTCAATTCAGCCAATTTAATTACTACTAATACTCTTTTACTGAAGAACTTCTCATACCATAGCCAACTAGTCCCCCTTTGAAGAACCACATGAAAGTAAATGTGTTGATGATTCATAAAATTTGAACAACTTCTCTGTTTCAATTAAACATTGCAATGAAGGGAAAAATATAAAAGTGACCAATGACACTTCCTTCATCAGTTGATTTTTATACACTGCGACCTGGAGCAATTCCTTCCGAGAGACAAGGTTGTGCACATCAGCCTGAATGAGAAAAGTTTTGACTGAATACCATCACCTTAGAGATTTTAGACTTGTTGTATGATGGTGACTTTCAAAATTAAGCAGGCATTAGAATTGCCTAGAACTCCGTTCAAACAAATAGTCGTCCCTGATCTCCAGAGTTTGGTGCCGCAGGTGCAGTAGTAATTCTTGGGAATTTGCATTTCTAGCAGGTCTCCAGTTGGTGGTGGCAAAAGCTGCTGTACACAACCCACACTTGAGGACCACTTTCCTGTGGGCATTTTAATTTTTGTCCTTTACTTTTTAAGTATCAAAAATATTCTTTTAACTAAATTAAAACCTATAACTGTTTTGATTCAAATGAAACTGAAAGTAGAATCTCAGGAGTTTTATAGTCCCATAAATTTGTTTTCTTTTTTAGCTGGAAAATTTCTCTGCCTTACTATAATCAGAATTTCTAAATTACCATTTTCCTCCTCATCCCCTTCAATATCTAATTAGCTAAACACATAAATCTTTGAAATCATTTGAATAGGTTAAAAAGGGAAAAAAGGGAGGAAAACTGAAAACAAATCCGTCTTATCTACTTGAAAGCACAAATTCTCCTGTGACTAAGCCCAAAAGAATTTTCTCCAAAGCATTTAAAGATTCTAGCAGGTTTCACAACAAATAAAGTATTTTATTCCAAATGTATTGTAGCCCAATTGACAGACAAAATCATTGGTTATAACATGTAAATCATGTATTCTGATAATATTCACTTAAATGTTTGTTAATTTAGAAGTTTTAAGATGCCCGGTGTCTATGAGTTAGAAACATACCAACTGCCCAAGAGGACAGTTTGTACTGGCCAAAACTCAACAGAAAATCTCTCAAGATTCATAAAGGAGACACCAATAAGCAACATTCTTTAATAACATGACTTCAATTAAAAACTACAGTCATTTCCCACGACTTCTTCTCCTCGCTTCCCTCCATGACAGAGAGTATAATGCCAAATGCAGCTCTAAAAGCTCTTCACAAGGTGATTTGGTCCAAGGTATGTAGCTGAACCACAAACATCAGAAAAACAGTGGAGAAGTAAATGGAATGCATACCCTTTTGACAAAAGTCTCCGAACAGTATTTCTCAAGACAAAATCTGTGATAAGAGTTGGACATCTGAAAGGTAGTGGGGAAGCAGTGTGGAACACCCACAGCGAGGGTATGGGTGAAGGGTTTTGCAGGTGCTGCTGCTGCTGTGGGTGATGGTACTATAGTTGTTGTTGAGGTGTTGTGGAAGGTGACAGTGTGGATTGAGAGAAGAAATGATTTCCTCCTGAACTTGATGTCACTGTGCAGATATGGAGGCACCCCTGGTCTTGTATGACCTCACCCTGGGTCTTTGGGCGCCAGCTGTTCCTGTTCTCCACTGGGGAACTGGTAAGTTTCAAGCTTTGCTTGGTGGGGCTCTCACTGATCACATGGCTGATTTTCCATGGACCTGCATGTTAAGCTCAAGTCCCATCCCTCAGGAAGAGGTTTCACTGTGTGAATCCCATGGACTGCGAAGCAACTAAAAGGCAACTCAGAATATCCATCCTGGACACCTCCAAATCCTTTACCTGAACCTTTACAGGGAGACCTAAAGACCTGCTCTGCACGCATGGGAATATGATCACATGTGCTCTGAGAAACACAAAGAGGAAAAAAGAAACCTATACACTGCCACTGTTTACATACATTAAAAAAACATTTAAACTTTGTGTATACTGCAGAGCACAGAGGTGGGAGGAGGTCCAAAAAAGACTACATGTCTTTGTAAATAAACATAAATGGATCCAGAAATGTCTGTGAAGAGAGACTGAGAATAGGATGCTACCAGTGTTTCATAAAAACGGAAAGGCCTTTTTGCCACCCTTTCAATCCCTCTCTCTCCATCAAATGGCTCCCAACAGGGAAATGGAACTTTCAATAAGCAAGGAACTACAGTTATCTAGAGTGCCAGCCTGGTCTTTTTATTGGCACATAAACAAGCAGCTCAAATGCCCCAACTGATTGCTGCCTTAAATATCCCCTTTCCTCTGGGAAGCAAACTGGAGAGTTTCTTTAGGGTCTGATTCTCTTTCCAATTTCTACTTTCTTAACAACTCCTCCTTCTTTCCGGGATAATCAAGAAATAAGAGTTTCTTAAGTTCTTTTTATTTGTGGAATCTGAAGATCAATTTGAGATTAAGTTTGAATACACTATTCCAGAAAAAAAAAAAAAAGTCCCAAACCTCTTTTAAAAAAATAGAATCTTGTCTCTTCAAAGAGACAAGATTCTCTTTGAATCTCTATGAACATCACTTTATTTTAAAGTAAAATGTATACATTATGGCACATACCTACTTAGACATTGAAAGTATGTGCTGAATTAAGTTTTGTTTTATTTTTTATTATTTATTTTTTTTCAATGCTGGGGATCTGTCCTAGGGCCTACATGATAGACAAGCACCCTGCATCTGAAGTACATCTCCAAGCTTTGAAATAAGATTTTATATGATATTAGAAAACTACACAAAGAAAGTCAAACAAAGGTTAACTTCTGAAATGACTTGTCACATCAGTCCTACTATATATTGGGTTGTAAAAATGCCTCAGCAAAATAATAGAGCATTGACTATTAAGTTATACTTTTATAGAGCTTATTTCTCTTAATCATTTCAAATAGAATCTTGTAAACTCAAAATTCTGCTTTAACAATATAAGTTTCAGAAAGTTAGAAAATTTATCCCATTCTTATTTGCATTTTACATAAACATGGTACAAAATACAAGCTTTAAAGTCAAACTGCCTATGATTTATTCCAGTTTTACTATTCTTTTATTGTTGGGGAAAATGAGCTAAATTCTTTGTGCCTTGGTTTCTACCTCAATAAATGAGAATAATAGTAGTGCCTACTTCATACACCAGTCAGTGAAAAATTAAATATGTTAACCAATGTAAACAAATTAGAATAGTGCCTAGCACATGCTCAAAAATTACTGTTATTTGTACTTTATAAAGTGTGTATTCCTTAGATACTGCATTCCTTCGTAATGCATTTTGTAAAATACTTTTTTAGCCCCTCAATATTCTTAGTTGGTCACAATTTTTTTCTATAACTATAATTCTTAAATCAGATGAAAAAACAGATTTGTGAAAAAACAGGAGTTTGGGGGTTTAGAGCCAAAAACCTGCATTCCTCAGAGGATCTGCACTTAGACCTCTGCTCTTAGACACATGTCCAAAGTAAATCTTTGATCCTTAACACAAGAGAAACCATATATATATATGCATATATATATATATGCATATATATATATATATATATATATATATTTGTATCAACAGAGAATTTAGACAAAATGGGCAAACTTTTTCAATAACTTGTTCACAATCCCAAAACTCCCTTAAATTGGTTCCTAACTTCCACCCCAGAACAATGTCTGGTTGAACCCAAAAGAAATACCAAACAAAAAGCATGCTTCTGATCATTTCACTGTCTGTTGTTCAACATTCATCCTAATATTATTGCTGTTCCCCTGTCCTCCCCTCCTCTGAATGGGAAAGAAAAAGTTACCGCAGGTAGAAAATTGCTTTTGGCATTAATCCTCCTTGCTCAGATCAAGAAAATGGATATCAGTAATCTCTTCTGGAATAGCTGCCATCATTCATTTTAGTATCATGATGAAAACCCATGGAGAAACAAGACTTCTGGCCACTTTCAAAGAAACTCACTAAAAAAATAAAATGAATGAGCATCTATCCATACTAAAATCCCAATTTTGTCCAACTTGATTAGAAAGCAGAAGCAAGGTCCCTTTCTCTTAGAGCGTTTTATTCCCTAAGGCGTTTTGCTGGGAGGCAGACTCCTAAGTTATCAAACTCAGAATTTTCCCCAATTCCTTCTTTTTCCCGTTTTCTCCTTGCGGTTAACTCCATTACTAACTTATAGCGATAAACACCTGGAGTCTATCAAAAACAAAGAGAGGCTTATTCAGTGGGTACAGCCCTGCCTGGTGAACACCCTGAGCAGAAACAAACTACATAATATAAGACTTGAGCAGGAATATGTTTTTTATGATGTGCCAGCATAAGGGGGATCAAAGGCTAAAGCCAAATAAATAGCAACTGGGCACCAGCAGAGGAAACATATTTAGACTTTAAAATAATCAAAAACAAACCCAAAGAACACTAACACCCTCCACATTCGGCAGTCATATTTTCCCTCTTTTTATTCATGCTTTAAACCTGTCGAGAGTTTTGAAGCTAATCACGGAGCCTAAAGAAGAAGCCTGCCTTTCACTGAGGTTGTGACAACAAATCAAAGAGTCTGGGCCTGAGTAGATAGGCCCTTCCCCCCACCCTATCCATCCTTCTCATGCCAACCCCCTCCTCCTTCCTCTATTGGCCTATTATTGAATTTACCTTGGCCACGTTATGGAATTTGCCGCTGACATTAACCCATTTATTGAGCTGACTCCCCCTTATCTAAAACATCTCTAGGCAAACTGAAACAATCTGTCTGCCATCCACTGATTGGCAGGACAAATTTTTCCAGGTGGTATAACCAGCTCCCTTAAAATGATTTGCCAACCTTATTTGGGCCTGGCAGAATGATCGAAAGAAGACCTGAGCAACCAGTCTTCACCACTATGGTTAGTACCTGCAAGGTATTAACATAAACAATTTTGAAAGATTAGTAGCATTGAAAAAAAAAGTTGCTGATGGGGGGCCCAGTGCCAAGAGGAGGAGGTAGATATGAGAGCAGAGGAATGACAGGCTCAACCCTGAGGGCAAAGAGCTACATCTGTATTTGATTTGTCAGGGATTTACATTAGTGAAACTTTAACTCTGCAGATGATACATAAGATTACACTCACAGAACAAGCTTATGCAAATATAGCTTAAACTCCATGGTATGTGGCCCAGACAGTGAATTTGGCAGATTTCATTGAGTCTGGTGGCTGGATCTAATAAATTCATTTACATGAAGGATTAGGACATCTGGAAAAGTAGCATGGTGGTTTATTGAAACATAAATAACATTAATTGAAAGGTTACAGGTATGCAAAACATTCATGCAGGCGATGCAAAATGCCATAAAGCCGCTTTCCTCTTCGAATAAAGCAAAAGAGAAAAATGCCTTGCTAACGTAAATAGAAAAGGTAATTTCCACGATCTAATTTAAATGTCACTTTAGATAGTGAGAGTGAGAGAGGCAACCCATTTCTTCATCCAGTCTTTGCAGTGAACCCCCTTTTCTAAATCTGCACTGGATTGCCCTTTGATACATATCTTAGGTACTAATTAGCAGCAGCAAGGTAGCAGTAATTAAATTTATTTTCAGTTAGAAATCCCCAAACTGTCATGCCATTCTGCAGACAGAAAAGCATGGTTGAGATCTCAAGCTATTTCTTCCATAAGTTTATTTTTATTTTACTGCTGTAATGTATACTTGCTGGTAACGTGGATGGCCGGTTAATGTCTCATGGAGTTGGTTACCATCAGCATAATAACAAATTACCCAGAGGAAAATGAGTAAAGATTGATATCATATGATTTAAAAGCTGAGAGAAAAGCTCAGGTGGTTTACAATCATTTGAGTACCTAAAGATTAATTTATAACTTGGTAACCCATTCAAACTCCCCTTCATCATTTATCCCCAAATAAAGAGATGACTTAACTGCTCAGTCACCCCAAATGCCTCCTGCCTAAAGCAATAGCAAACCATTTCTTTTTAAAAGGACCGTTTTCATTTTAAGTCATTATCCAAATGCTGACTTTGAGAAGTCATGCAAATGAGGAAGCAGGAAGTCTAGAATTCTCTCAGGTATGGAGACTCAGTGGAGCCTACCTCAGAAACTCTATGTGACTTTGCCATAAAGTAATCAAGTAAAGAGCTGTTTGATCAAAATTGAAAGAGGACCCCAGGGCAGGAAGAAAAACATATTGTAAGTGAAATACAAGATTTAATGGAGTGATTGATATACGTTGTAGAATAATTTTACAAAATTTTTTAAAAGAAACTAATATCTTAGATAATCTTGCTTCACACAATAAGAAATTAGACAACATGATTTTTGTTTTTAAAGCAGCTAATAGAATCAGAAAATGGAAGGAATCTTTACTGACCTCTCACATTTTGACTCTTATCATCATGAATAAAATTCATAGGATAAATAAAATTTGAATATAGCTCCTAGTAGAGTTCTTGCCAAATATTAAGCAAAAATTGGCAACTGAAATTGGTCAAGTTCACTACATTACCATAGTAAGGTTTTCTTCCTCCTACATAGATTTTATAAGACACTAAAAAAGCAAAGACTTTTCGCAAATAAGCTAAATAACAATAGACATGTTGCAAAAATAACAAAAGCAAAACCAAATTCATGTTTATTATTAATTCCCATGTCTCTCCAAAGAAGAGATAATTTAATATTTTCAAGTTTCTACATGGAAACATTACTTGATTGCACAGTGATAGGGTATGAAATATTTTTCAGAGAATATATTTCAAGTAACTGACTTATCAAGGACTGCTGGTACTGCTAACATACCAGGAAACACTTCTCTACTAATGTTGGGTAGTCTGTAAAGAGGAGAAGGAGAAGGAGAAAGAATAAGAGAGGAAGAGGAAGAGAAGGAAAAGGAGAAAAGCCTATATATGTATCCATTGCTTGGAAGAAAGGTGATGACCTCCTGACAAAAAGAAATGTAATTCTAATATTACGGTATCAGGCCTTAGTGGTCAGAATTACTTTTATTGTAACTAAAATAACCTGCAAATGACCTACCCATCCAATTAAATCTTGAGGATGATTTTTAACCAGCCCTTAGTTATTCAGCTTAGGTTTCTTAAACACTTTAAGGAAAACTAAAATTAGATCTCAGACACCAAATATACCTCATGTTTCTCAGAGTTTTTGCATATTTGTGTCACCAGAAAGGCAAAGTCCAACAGAAAGTGTTCATTGACTTCTAATAAATCACTGGATGAGATTCCAATAGGAGTTTCTCAGCTACATGGGATTTCATGAGGAAAAGCTGAAGGCTGTAAGAGGCACATACAGTTTCACAGAATCAAACTCAAGGAGTTTCATGGTTCATTTCTGATGGCAAATCATCTATAGTATTTATGAATTTGCCCTTATTTAAAGTAAATAAGAATATCTACTTTATCCACAATTGGGACATAATCTAGATTACAGAAAAGGTACTAAGCACCCTTAGTACATAAAAACAGTGCTGTATATCTAAAACATGTTTGATTAAACAAGAACAACTTTAGGGACAACAAAGCAGTAGGTGTAGCAAAAGAGCAGAATTAGTCGGTGCAGAGATATAAATCTGGATGACAACATGACCACTTGCTAATCTGGATACCTTGGGCAAGCAGTTCAGTATGTCTCACTTTGCTCAGCTGCAAAGTGGAGATAACAATAGTACCCACTCAATGGTACTACAGCAAGGACCAAGTGACTGTATATAATATGCACTTAGAATTGTGCTTGGCATACATGTGAGACCACTGCTGCTGCTACTACAATGCTGCTATTACTGCTGAGACCTAAGTGCTCAGTAGAGAGTGGCATGTAATAGCTACCACTTACTGATATCTTCTGTATTTCTAGAAGGGGCGGTAAAAAGGCAATAGATGGCAGAGAATAATTCATCAAAGTAAACACAATTCCAAAATCAATATTAACCACAGCCTGTGGGCAGCTTACCACTCTGAACAAAAGGAAAGAAGCCTTTCTCTAAAGAGAAACCTTGAGATGATTAAGAGTGACTGATCTGTGAGACATACAGGGTGAGAAAGCCTCAGGCTAAAGACATCAATCACAGGGGTCAAAGAGAGAGAGAAAATTAGAAGGGGAAAAAATGTTTGTCAAAGAGGTAAAGAAAGGTAGAAAAATCTTGAATCCAGAGACTGAAAGGAGGAAAGTATATAATCATTGAAAGAGCATGACTTCCCCAAGTGGTCTAGAGTCATTGGGGGATCAAGACTCTGAGAAATACCAATGTACTGTCAAATTATCCAAATGGCACAGAATCCATGTTAAGCTCAAAGTCCAGAAAGATATAAAAAAAAGTATACAATATCACCTTTTAAACAAAATGGAGAAGGCACTAAGTTCTAGTTTTTTTTTTAAGATGTCGATTTCCACAACTTTAACAACCACTTCCCTCATGTTCACCAAGCATGTCTCGCCCTGTCCTGAGAAGCACACTGATCAAAACCCTTGGGTGCACTTCAGACTCTTCACACACCACTTGCCCAGATATGAGCTCATCTTTCACTGTGCCCTCCTCCAAAAAGGTCTTTGTTATTTGTCAACAAATGACATTAACACAGTACCAAGTACCAAACTCAGAACCTTTTTCCTCTTTCATTTACCTCCTCAGCCAATAAAGCAGTAAACTCTTCAACCCAGCCACTTCTATTGTTCTCTAATCCACCCATCCATCCCCTCTCAGCCTCGTCTAAGACCTATGATCATTTCATTCACCTCTGAACATCTGCCATTGACTCCTCCTCTGCCTACAAGTTAAAGTTTGAAAGCTCTGGTAATGGAATATGTGGTTCTTTTCTCACCCAAGATGGGAATAGGGAACACTTATTGAGGCAAGTATTTTGCTAGTCTGTGCTTTGGTTTTCTGAAAATTTTTCTTCTTGGTCTAGGTCAAAAAAAAAAAATATGACAAGAGAAAGGGCACCTCACCAATCATATTACTCCCTGCTGAGTCAGATCATTAAACTCTCTATCACATAGCATACCATGAGTTTTTCACAACTCTGGACATTCGAACATGTTATTTCCTCTCTCTTTAACTGGCAGGCTCTTGCCCATCCATCAAGATTTAGCTCAAATGTCACCTGCTCTGGGCAGCTTTTCCCAACTTCCCAAGGCAAAGCTTATTCCCCTCCACTGTGTTCCCACAGCATTTTTGTTCCTCTCTCATGAAATATATTTTTCATTTAAAATCTCAATAGCCAGGATCTCCAGGGCAAGGCACAATTCACAGAAGGTACTTAATAAATAAATGTCTATTGAACAACGAAATCTAGAGGTGTCTAAAATGACAGACCCATCAGAAGCAGGTAACAAAGAAAATATATCAATTAAAATAATTCCTTAAAGACAGATGGATTGAAATCAGTTAAGCAGAAAAGGATTCCCAGAAGATGGGGTTGACCAAAAAAAGCACGATTAAAAATGAGCTGGAAAAGTCTCAGAAGAAAAATAACTTAAATTCCAAATCATTATTTACTCATGGTTCTAACCTTGAGAACATGCTAGCTGGATGAATGTATTCATATTTGTGGGGAGAAATCTAAGTTTTCCATTGTTTGGTATACACCAAAGATTCCTTTTGCCAATCACTCTTGTAGCCCAAAACTTGTCCGTAAATTTGTTCTTGTCAACTTTCCATACTCTCCATGCGATTTCAGAATTTCTTGTCCATTCTGTATTCAAGAGCAAAGCTGGTAGCAGCGACTACTTGGTACTGCCACACACTAGAGTAGAGGGTCCAGACTCAGCCAGCTGAGGTCATGCCCGTGACTTATGAAAGAACCTCTTGGGTTCATTAGACACAGATCAGATCTCCTCCTAAAAGACTGACTTCTCCTGCCCTGCCCTCCACAAAACAAATGACGTGAATTCATTTATTATACAAACAGTAAATAAAGATGCATAAAGTAAAACATCCATTTCAAGAAGAGCATACTCTAGTGGGACATAGAAACGTAAAATGCATAAAACAGTGTAACAACTGCAATTTTAAAGATGAATTGTGCTGTGGACACACTCTGCCTGGAATGACTTCTCCTTGACAGTGAAGGAAGCTCCCCCTAGATCATCAGCAAAGGGTGTAGAGTGTGGTGGCTGAGAATATCCACTCCTGTTGCAAGCTACTGCCTGCTTTCAAGTACTGAAATGCTAGTTCAAATCACCTAACTTCTATCTGCCTTAATTTCTCTATAAAATAAGTATGAGATAATGACAATAGACACAGTAAGGATTAGCAAAATTAATGCATGTAAAATACTTAAATCAGCACCTAAGACACACTAGTTATCTGCTCTTATGGAAATTACTATGGAAGCCTACGAATCTCTTAAGAGTCCTGATTGTTAGGAAAGGTTCAGTCTTCACTGCAAGAAACATGAATCTGATTTCGATTTTTCTAAGTCTATATAATAGATTCTCTAGACACAGGATCAGCTCTACCCATAGTCAGAGTAAAAAGTTGTATATTCAGAATAGATTTTAGGACCTAATGAATCACCAAACTGTTTTACAACTGGAACATTAGAGAGGCCTCTGGATCAAGAACTTCTGGATAAATGAACTAATGTGCCTGTAGAAGGTAATAGAGATAGACCATTACCTGCTAGAGATTAAATTTTCAAATTAGTAATGCCCATTCCAGAAGACCTTCCTTGAGAAATCAAATACAGAAGTAAGTTTGATGTTAGGAAGAATTAAGAACATTCTAGGCCTTAAAATATGCCAGTGAACAGGTATATTTGGGGTTACATAGTTTTTGAAAAAAATGAAAAAAAATTCTATACCTTTATATTGGTCTATCACACGAATGAATTTTGGAAGTTTAACTTCCACAAATTTTTAAATGACTATCAAAATTGACATTTTCATGCTCTTGTTCAGTAGGCATTTAGTCAGTTGTTTATCTTTTTGTATAGTTGGATGAAGAACACTTTTATTAATTTTAACTTTGAAAATCAATTAACTTTGAAAATTAATTTGAAACCAATTACAAATAGGAAAATTCCTAAACATAAGTGTGACAAATGATAATAAAGACCTCATCTCACAACAAATTCCAGCAACTATAATTCTGTTATTGTTTCTTGGAATCAAGTCTAGGAGCTGGTGATGGTTAATTTTATTTGTCAACTTGGACTGGATGCTCAGATATCTGGTTAAACATTATTTTTGAGTGTGTAAGGGGTGTTTCTGAAGGAGATTAGCATTTGAATGGATGTTTTTAGTAAAGGAGATTGCCCTTCCCAGTGTGGGTGAACATCATCTAACTCATTATGGGCATCCAACAAAAAGGGGGAAGAGGATTGAATTCTCTCTCTGCATAACTTCTTGAGTTTAGCCATTGGTCTTCTGACCTAGGACTGGGACTTAAGCCTTTAGTGTTCCTCATGTCAGTTTTCAGACTCAGAAAAATTATACCATCAAGTTTCCTGGTTCTCCAGTTAGTAGATGGTGGATCATAGGACATCTCAGCCTCTATAATCTTGTGAACCAATTACTTGTAATAAATCTCAGCATGTGTGCATGCATGTGTGTGTGTCCCCTATCTCCTCTCTTTTCTATTACACACACACACACACACATACACACGGCCTTCCATATCTGTGGGTTCTGTACCCATGAATTCAACCAACCACAGATAGAAAATGTGGTGCACAGTGGTGTATGCCTATAAGCCCAGGTGCTGGGGAGGCTAAAGCAGGAAGATCATGAGATCAAAGCCAGCCTCAGCAACTTAGTGAGGCCCTTAGCAACTCGGTGAGACCCTGTCTTTAAATAAAATGTTTTTAAAAAGGCTGTGGAGGTGGCTCAGTGGGTAAGTATCCCTGGGTTCAATCCCTGGTATGAAGGAAGAGGAGGGGGAGAAGGGGGAGGTGGGGGAGGAGGGGGAGGTGGGGGAGGAGGGGGAGGTGAGGAGGAGAAGGAGTAGGAGGAGGAGGAGGAAGAGGAGAGCCTGAACTGAACATGCAAACTTTTTTTTTCCCTTATCATTAGTCCCTAAACAATACAGTATAACAACTAATTAGGTAGCATTTGCATTATGTTAGGTATTGTAAGTAACCCAGAAATGATTTAAAGTACACGGGAGGGGCTGGGGCTGTAGCTTAGTGGCAGGGCGCTTGTTTAACACATGTGAGGCACTGGGTTTGATCATCATCACCACATAAAAATAAATAAATAAAATAAAGGTATTGTGTAATCTACAACTAAAAATGGTTTTTAAAAAATAATGATTTAAAAAATAAAAAAAATTGCATGGGAGCCTTGCTCAGGTTATAGGCAAATATTATGCCATTTTATGCAGGGGATTTGAGTATCCATAGATTCGGATATTTGAAGTCCTGGAATTAATCCCCTTTGAATACCAGCAGATGACTATACATATCTGACTGTGTTTCTTCAGAAAACCCTGGCTTACATAGCACATTAAAATATTTCCACAGGTTGAAAGTTTTAAACATAAATAAAAACTTCTAATGAATACAATTCAAGTAACTAAACTTCTGTTTCTTCCTATAATCACTATCTTATTGCTTATTTTGAATCCAGTACAAAAAAAGCCAGAATAGGCTGGGCACAGTGGCACACATCTATAATCTCAACAACTCGGGATGAGGCAGGAGGATCTTAAGTTCAAAGCCAGCTTCAGCAAAAGTGAGGTGCTCAGCAACTCAATGAGACCCTATCTCTAAATAAAATACAAAATAGGGCTGGGAATGTAGTTCAGTGGTTGAATGCCCCTGAGTTCAATCCCTGGTAGTCCCTTGTCCCCCATAAAGCAGGAATATATAGTACCATAGGAACTGTGGACACAAACAGTATTCAAAGAGAGCGAGAAGAATTTGGAACACTTAAGAAATTGCCTTGGAAAATGAATGTGTGCATTTGACTTGCATGTGATAAAATCTGATTATAAAACTGGAAGTCTTTTGAATGAACTTTTATGTAGAAAATAAGGTTATTAAAGGATAAATAATAAAAATATGCTGATTTGAAATATATGTGCTATAAACTTAATATCAAATTGTCAGTTGTCTAAACTTAGACAAAAATATTTTTTAGAAGTATTTCATCACCAACTGTTTTGAAATGCTAGCACATAATAATAAAAAGAGATTCACTAAAGTTGGTTATGCTATTATTTTAAACTCTTTAAAGACTAATAGCTACACTCCTTGTATAGTTTTATACAATCAACATTTCTTAAAAATCAGGTCTTTTAGCTGGGCAGGGTAGCACACACCTGTAATCTTATGACTCAGGAGACTGAGGCAGGAAGATTATAAATTTGAGGCTAGCCTTAGCAACTTAGGCCCTAAAACAGCTCAACAAGACTCTGTCTCAAAATAAAAAAATTTAAAGAGGATTAGCGATGTGACTCAGTGGGAAAGTGCCCCTGGGTTAAATCCCCAGTACCCCACCCCACCCCCCAAAAAAGAATAAAGAAAAAAAAAAAATAGATCTTTATAAAACCTTAGTTACATCAAGGACTAGGATTGTGAAAATCAATACTGAATCCTTTCTTTAGTTAAATTCTAATTACTCTTGATAAAATAAATTGTAGGAAAAGCCATCCTTATTAAATAACTCTGTCCTAAATTCAGATTCTTAAGTCTTTTCATTTGTGCACATGATTACAAAAGAAAATGTGAATCCCTGCAATTCAAGTTTTCATTTTTGAGTCTTTGCCTTTTACATAGCAGTTTTAAGGTTTGTAAAATGGACAGCTACACACCTTTGGTAGTATCAATAGACAACACTTTAAGCCAGTTTTATTCCTGAACTCTCAGTTCTTGATTTCGGTTCCATCTGTTACACCCTGACTTAATGGTATCTGTTGCTCAGCATAGGCTAACTCATTCCTAAATTTTTCGCTCAGAGTTTAAAATACAGGGAGAAAAACTTCAGTAGAAAATCTAATTCAATTCTATTCAAATCTATTCAATTCTATCTTGTGCAGTAGAATCAGGTATAGCAGAATTTCAACATAAGCTAGGGTTGTCCAGAAAATACTTAAAGATGGGGCAGAAATTGAAAATGAATAAAAAGAATGGTTAATGTGGAATAATAGCATGGTAATAAGAAAACAAAGGAAATTCTAGCTGAGAAAGGCAGACAATGAGTGAAAAAAGGGATGATGTATATCTACAAGACACTTTAAGAGCATGGATCTGATTAGGGAAGACTATAAGTGGGGAATATGATGGACAGTAGAATGAGTTAGATTTTGGACACATTGAATGCCAGAACCAGAAGTCTGAATCTGATAGGAAAGGGGTTGTTATAGACAAAGGAAATCCAGGTTGCAAGGAATCAATATGGAGGACAGAGGTGTGAGGAAAGGTCAAGGGTCAGCAAACCAGAGAAGTCCATGCATGAGCTGTCACGTGCATAGGCTAAGATGGGGGCTGAGAACAGGGAGGAAAATTCATGTGCATGTCACATAAAGAACAAGATGGATGGATAAGGAAATACAGGAAATGAAAATGATTAAATTTCAAACCTGAACAATCATGAAAATGGTGAATGCTCAACTGAACTAAGTCCAAATCCAGAATGTTCTATATCATACATTCAGTAGATTTGTTGATAAAAAATTTAGTTATTAAACATGAAACATGTGCGGCTGAAATTAAATTTTATAATTCCAGTTTTCTTTGTTAAATACACTGCAAAATGTCTTTGAACTAACTCCAACAACATACAAAATATTTAGTAGGAATAAATTATCTTTATTTTTAAAAATAAACAATGGCAAAACACCATGAATTTGAAAAGGTAGTGATGCTTCATCAAATCAAAGATGGATGAGAGTGAACGTATTCAAAATCACTAAATAGTGTGTTAAATCTCTCAGTGCTTACAAATGTAAACATTTTGTGTGTGGAACACTGAAGCAAAGGGTTAGTCCTGTACTCCTAAGCAATGATTAAACTGACATAGTGAAGAGTTAATCAAGTAAATGGCGATAAGTGAGCAATAATTTAAAAAATTGAGACTAATATATGATTTATGCTCTTTTTTATTCAGTGCAATCTGAATTTATGTTTATAAAAATAAATATTTTACCAGGATTACACCTTTAATGACAAATTTTTATCTAGAATAATTTGAAAAATTTACCATGTCAGGTTAATCCCTTTCTTAATTTTCAAGTGGTATAGCTAGTCAATTCTATTTTTGTCACTTTTTCAATTTTACTGAACATATTATCAGCAAAATAATTTTTAATATAACTTTTCAATGAAGATTCAGCTAATTTATGAGATTTTTATCCATATGAATTTTTACCTATCCTGGTGGTGGGGTTTTTTTTTCTTTTTGATATGTGTGTATATGTGTGTGTGTGTGTGTGTGTGTGTGTGTGTGTGTGTGCATTATGTTCAAGATCCAAGAGCAGTGTCCTTTGATCCCATTTGCACATCTAAATTTGGGTCTGATTGTGTACAGATTTGACTCTCATTCATGTTATTTTATGTTAGTTACTTATCGGGACTACTTTTTTCTAAGTCAAAATGGCAGAGTAAAACAATCCAGAAATGTTGAGATTAAAACTTCTGCTTTACATATGGAGACACATAGAGCAGGGTCTGTATCAATGGGAAACATGTTGCAAACCTTCTTAAACATATCTGCGATGGTAACCTGCATCCACTGAAGGAAAGAAATTCACCTCACTGATTTTTGACTTTCAGATATATTCTCATTATTTAAGAATACCCAAACACTCACTCTACTAATGATTTGAGAGCAATAAGCTCTCATTATTGCTTCCTGCTATAATTTCTATTGGAAATTTAGTCTTTATTGTTTATGATTGTGTTACATACTCCCCAGGAAGACTTGTTTTCCATTCCTAAACTCATAGCAATTTCTGGTTCTGTTTCTACTGCTAACTTCTGCATGAACTCTGAATTCCACTAGACCAGGAAAAATGCAAAAGGAAGTTTGTAGATTTCACCACTTATGGATCAACTGGGCATAGTTCATGCTACAGTAAAATGCATTGGAAATCTCTTGCTCTACCATCTGGACACCTTTGTGCAAGTCTGATGCTGTCTATGATTTTTCACTCCCTCAATTATTCATTTATCATTGGCAAAACTTTTTGAATGTGTTTCTTGCCTTTCAGACATAACAAGAGAATATAATGTTTCCCTAGTATGAAGAAATTGGTAGCATGATGGATGAAACTTCAGGAACATTACACTAGCTGGTTGTTCAAGTTTTAATAAAAAACACACTTGGGTCTTCCTCACTAGATTTGAAACTTAACATGAATTGGCCTGTGAGGAAATATAAGTACCACATTTTTGTACATTTGGATTTTTACCTGTATCAGTTGCTCAGAAAAATCATCATTTTCCAATTGCTTGCTATTGTACAGTTTTAAGACATCCTAAAATTTTCAAAAAAAAAAAAAGATTGAGTCCTTAATTTAGAATTTATTCAAATCTAATCAATATTTAAATAATTCCTCATGTATTTTTTTAAAACATTGTTGTTTATGGCACCAGATACTATTACCTAATGGGCTATTTAATATATATTGAAAGTCTTTATTTTTTTTTTTTCCTGTGCTAGGGATCAAGCCCAGGGCCTCAGGCATGCTAATCAAGAGCTCTACCACTGAACTACATTCTCAGCTCTCAAATTCTAATCCACCTGAAATAGTTCCTTTGTAACTCCATTGTAATAATTTCTTCTGCTGGTCAAAGGCTCGGATCTGAGACAACCAAAATAAGATGTACAATTTAAAAAGAATTATTAAGTCTAAATATAAGCTACTAAAATTAATGCGTTTTTAAATAAAACTAATCTGATAGATAAAAAGACCTTTTACTTGTATTCTGCAGGTTAAGCCCTGTGACCTGTAAGGCAACTCCTGCAAGCTCAGTGACTATCCCTGTGACTTAGCCAATAACTATGATATTATTATGGTAACCCTGGAGTATTATGTAAAATGTGATTCTGAAGGACATGTAGGATGATCATTTAGATGAAAATTCAGGGATAAGAGCCAAACTTGGGTGTTAAGAATTCACTGCTTGCAGTTTCATCCCAAGAAATATGTGAGCAAGGATTCTTCTTTGTTTGGCAGCCTTAGGCATTAATTGAACCTTATTTGAGTTTCACAAGCTTTTATTCTTTTATTTAATGCCTTTTCATGGGGAGATCATAAGCAATTTGAATAAGCAAAATATCATACAAAATGTGTCCATTTTAAATTATTTGTATTTGGTTCACAATTATTAAAAATAATCAGATGACCATTTATTTTATCCAGAAAAATACACCCATGCCTTTAAAACACTCTATACGTATAAAGATAAAAGAAACTACATTCATCTTGTTGGATAATGGATGTATTGTTCAACAAGTCAACTCATTTCTGAGACACCTGGGATTTTTTTCTTGATTAGCATGTTATACTAGAGAAGGATTATTGTGGCAGCAATTTGTTTCAGATTTATTCTGTCAGATCAGCTATTGATGACTTGAGACCACCCTAATCTGAGATAGAAAATAAAGCTTTTTGTTGATAGAAAAAAGATGTTATTTTTTAAGCCATCTCATTTTTTATTTCACACAAATAAGAGCAGTAGGTATGATTCCAATCAAATTGGGTGCATTTTAAAGGATTACTCATGTACATTTGATTTATATAATTTTGTTCCCAAGGAGTTTTGATATCACTGATGATATTGAAAAGAAAAGGCAAAATAAAATTTCAAATATTTTAGTTCTCCCTGACAAACCTTATAGAGTAACTTGAACAGAGAACTGAGAGAAATGATTCAGAGAGCCAGGCTCAGTAGCACATGCCTATAATCCTAGCAACTCAGGAGGCTGAGGCAAGGAGGATCATGCTTTCAAAGCCAGCCTCAGCAACTTAGTGAGGCCCTAAACAACTTAGCAAGACCCTGTCTCTAGAATATGAAAAGGACTGGGGATGTGGCTCAGTGGTTAAGGACCCCTTGATTGGATCACCCATACCAAAGAGAGAGAGAGAGAGAGAGAGAGAGGAGAGAGAGAGAGAGAGAGAGAGAGAGGGACAGAGAGACAGAGAGAGACAGAGAGAGAGAATGAGAAACAGAAAAGAAAAAGAATTTAATGATGAAAGGTCTGCAAAATGCTAGTCCAGCATTTTGGAAATTTTATTTATCTCCAAAAATTTTGCATGAGAGCAATTTTAAAGTGCTTAACATGTAATATTTTCTTTAAGTAACTTCTCCCTTCTTTCACCTGATCAGAAATGACTCAAAATTTCAATCTGATATAGTTGAAGTTAAAATTTCACACATTAAAATTTTACTGCTAGGTAAAATGATTCAACCTTGATTGTTATCTTTCACCACCTAAGGGTTATTGTTTAATCATCTGATTGGGATTTTCAAATTTACCAATTTTATCAAATTTACCAGTTTTATATTTTATATATGTAACAAAATATATGTTTATATTTTATATATGTAACAAAATTCAAAGCACAGTGGCTAAGTGATCGGGTTCTGACATACATATTAGCTGCATGATCTTGGACATGAAAGTTAACTTCCTAAGTCCCACATTCTTCAGTTGCAAGGGGCCGCTGACCTGAACACTGTTGACAAATCCAACATATGAAGAAATTGTTTCCAGTCCCTACTTAGCTCCTGACATTGTGTTTAGCTTTGTGAGAACATATTCTTCTGATATTCTCTGGAGGCTTTTATTCCACGTTGGACATTCCCAAGTTTCATTTGTATAGTCAATTTACCATCATCTCCCAATGAACAGGATTTAAGCATAGTTTATGCCCCAAGAATACTAAGAATCACACACGGACACATACACACCCAAAAATACAATTCTCAGCAATCACATTGTCAGTGTATTATTATTCTGAGTCTACTGTGTGGGTAATGCATAAAAGGAAATTAGTATTTACATGATAATATTCTAATTCTAACAAACTTTTAAGAAGCAGGATTCCCAACCTGAGAGAAACCCTGTAGTCCTAAGGAAGCATCAGGGTAAATATAATTATATTTTGTCTTTTGTACATATGTGTAAGTGTAATATGGGAAAAGGAAAGTAAATCCAAGTACAGATTTAAAAAATGATTGGCCATAAATTCATAATTATTAGCTCTGGATTTTGAGCATATCTATAATATTCTGTAATTTTTATGTTTGGAATTAATATCTTCAGTAACAAAACTTTTTAAATTAAAAAATAAGTAGTTAAAATCTAGTATGATGCAGGGAAGGAAACTCTAAACAAGGTAGTGGGAAAGCTCCCTGTGTCCCCATCTCCATTTACAATATACAAACAAGATGGAAGGCCTGCAGCAAGTCACCTAACTTCTCAGAGCTTTCCTTGACTCATCAAGGGTAGTATCTAACTTACTACCTCAGAGCAGGGACTGGATTGGTTTTCTAGGGAGTTCATTAGAAACTCATAAACATCTCCAAATTCATGATTGAAATTAGATAACAGCACAAACTGAAGGTTAATAATAAACCATTAAACATTGAATTTAAGCTTCAGTTCAAATTATTCAGACCAAAAATTAGTACAACTTATACTTGTCAACTAAATAATACGGTTAATAAAAAGCAAATGTTACCATTTGATCAATGAGTTAGGTTTATGGAGATATGTTCATTTATAACTAATTTTGCCTTCCAAACTGTACACAAGTAGATAACGTAAAGGAGAAAAAATGTAAGAGTTGGGGATATAGCTCAGTGGGAGTATTGGCCAAACATGCGTGAGGCCCTAGGTTCAATTCTCAGCACCACACACACACAAAAAGACTGAGAAATCTTTATTCTTATCTCAGTGTAATTATAACCAAACTTAAATAAAATATAAAACAAAGGAAATATATTCTTTAAGAGTAGCATTTTGAGGATAAACTTTGCAAATGTCTTCTTAAAAGTCCCCACTATGTAAAATAAACTTTAAACATACTCTCTCAAATCAAACCTAAACTCACCCGTATAATGTTGCATTGAACTTTCAAATCAATCAAATACGCATTTGGATATGTATATGCATAGGTATAATTATGTATGTATCTCCTTGGACAGGTCTATTGGGTATGCTTTAATTGTAGGATTTCTCCTAACTTAGTACCTTATACTTATAAGGAAAATTTGTACTTTTTCAGCCAACTAAATAAAATTTTTTTTCAAAAACTCATTTTGGGATTTATCCTCACTCTCACACTCATTCAGCAAGCACACACACATGTGCAAACACACACATTTTAGTTGTACTAAACCTAATGTGAAATTTTAGATTAGAGTCTCATTTATTGGCAGTTCTGGGAAAGGGTTTTAGCTTAATCCCCAGTTAATGAAACCCTTGCTAGTGAGTTTCCTTTGTCAACACTGCACTTACTGTATAGTGCTTCATACCTGCTAGATCATCAAAATCCACAGTGATTAGACTCAACTGGAATGCAAAAGTTGGAAGGCAGGATTTTTGTGAAATTTTATAAAAAGATTATGCTCAGAAATTACATGGGCTGGCTCCATTTAAAAACTATTTCCCAGCTTCTGTGTTTTGTTATTAAAAGTAACCAATAGCTATGATTCAAGCACACCAAACCATTTCATGGAAATCAAGCCTGAATAATATTCAGGTTTCCCTTAAGTTTCCTTAAGCGAAAACAATCAACTCAGATACCAGCTCAGAATAATCCTGCATAGCCACTGTTCCTATTTTTGCCTTTTTAAGCCTAGACATACAAGTGGAAATAAATTAAAAAAAAATTCCAGCTAATGACTACCTAGAATTTCTGGGAAATATATTTGAAATCAAATACTGAGCTTAAAGAAAGCTGTCGGCAACTACTGCACTATTTTATATTATTTATTTTTATAATAACATTTTATAATATGAAATACACATCAACTCCTGCACTATTTTATATTATTTATTTTTATAATAACATTTTATAATATGAAATACACATTTTCTCTTTGAAAGTAAAAGAGGCACTACTAGATTAGATATTGTCTTCCAATATGGTGCCCCAGATAGCTAAAAGAAAATTCCCACTAACAAATTGTAACTATCACAAGGCAGAAATGGGCATTCTAGAGATTACTGGCTGTTGGTGTGAAAACTCCAAGATTAGGCTGCCATTTAATTTGACTTAAAACTATAAAATTGAACTCTTTGATCAGTAAGTACAATGAGATTTCTACTCTGATTTCTTCACTTTTGAATAAATTAATCCACCATTGCTACACGGTATCATTTTTAAAACAATATATATAGATTCCTATTCAAAGTTAAGCAAGGAGTTAGATATGAGACCCAAAGTTTATTTTAAAAACAGTAAAATATTGTCTACATTTAAGCTTGGTCTACCGAAAAGAGCTTTCTTCTTGTGTTTCTATGAAGGGCTTTCTTATTTAAATTTGCAGGATATTAAATTAGAATGTGGATAAACCAAGTACTTTGCAAGAATTTTTGAGCCTTGTCAGGTTGTTACTATTTTCATCTGGAAGAAAGTTAAGAAACTGAAAAATTATGATTTTAACCCAAAACTATATAATTGCATTGATATAATTGCTTTGAGTGAACTTCTTCAAAGCTTAGCTGGACATGCCAAAATCTAAAACACACAAAGAACAAAAAGTGCAGATGGAGATCTAACCTCCAGGTGTAAAAGAAAAATATCTGCCATCTCCTCACAGATATTGATTTAATCTCTTACACAATGGTGTAAGATTTGATAACCGTTTTCTGCACTTTTAGAAATAAAACCAAACATTTGCTCCTATGACCCCTGGTTCTGAACTTATCATACTATTATGTTACTTCAACTTGTGAAAATATATTTGCTTTTCTTTCCTCAGACTATTCTTTATTTTAATTTCAATTTTATTTTTAATTAACATGAAACAAAATTACATATATTTATGAGACACTGTGATAATTCAATACATGTAGTGATTATACCGTTTATTTTTATGCAAGTCTATCTTTATTTGTAAAAAAATACAACTAAAGCTAATTTGATTTTTTAATCAAATTTCATTTCATGATAATGTACATTTTATAATAAAATTATAGTAAAATACTGACATCTGACAGTATAAACAAAGTATCATTCATGTAAAAATCATGTTGTCATGTAAAATTTAATTAGATAAGTCATAATTCACAAAAGTACATATATTTTGTTGACAGCTTGAGAACATTATCATAAACTTACTTAAGATACACAACAAAATTCAGTTAGGCTTGATATTTACAGAAATCAAGGCTAATAATGCTTTTAACTATTCCATTAAAGATATATGTCAATGGTGTTTTCAACTCAATCTCTGACTTTTAAATTATTGGTCAAATAATTGATTACTAGACATATTGTAAAACCAATAGATTGGTTATATAATAAAATATCAACACATTAGTTGGTAGTCTGAATCAGTTATTTCAAGTGCACCTTATTAGCACAAATATCAGTGAATCCAGCATACCATTTCTTAATAGAAAAAAAATTCTAGATTCTTTGTTCTGCATAAAAGGATGCCATGATAAATTTTACTCACACTAGAAGTACATCACACCAAGAGAAAAAAGAGGTACATATACCTATGTTAACATGCCTGTATTTTATAGCAGTCTGCATTACAATGGAAGGATTTTCTTTTAAAGAGAACCACTGAATAAAACAGAAAGTCCAAGGGCAAGAGCACACAGCCCTTCCTCCAGTGTACTGGGTGTATGTGGGCACCCTGCTGGGAGGCAGAAAGGTCAGCAATGTATCAGTTGACTTTGCCCAAGGTGACTAGAATATTCTTGGCTTTTCCATAGCTGCACTAATGTGGATTCAGAACTCTCCTCCTTGAACTGGAAATAGAGAATGTGGTACACCTCTTCTTTACAAGAATATTTTGGAATACATATTAATGCAGTGATTGAAATCCTTGCGATAGGTGCTGTAATATTAAGAGCCCCTGAAGAGTCTTGAGCTTTTGTGGAAGCAAAGTCTCTATAAATAGTAATGAGGTCAATTCTCTCATATTTTGAAGGGCATGAGTGAAGGTTTATAGAATGAGATGGAGCGAAAGGAGCTTAGGCCTGGATGTAGTGATTTCAAGTGTTTACAACACTTCTGCTCCAGTGACACAGCAAAGCTAAACTTACAGTCCCTTTAAAATATGAGACTTGAGCTCATTATTACCATAGTGGGTATTCTCTCCATACTTTTACTGCTCCCTGAAACCATTCCTTCAGTTTATAGGTAAGTTTGCAATATTTTTAAAAGAAAAGAAAAAAATCTCAAGCCAATTAAAGCAACAATTTTGACAAGTAGCACAAACAGCATTTGGGTATGAGTATGTTATCAGAGTAGAAAAGTAGAACAATTGTGAATTTTAAAAATCTTCCATTAATGTTGGTTGAAGATCTAAAAGAATAAATGAATGAATGAGATTCTATACATCTATTACTGGTGGGTCACAGATTTGGCTCTAGGATTTCAAACCACAAAGTATAAATTCAAATATAATAGGTTATAAAACCCAGTATCCATCAGGTTAAAACATAACCACAATTTGGGAAAAGCACTCTTTATAATGGAGTTAGAGAGGTTTCCCATTGGTTTTCATTAGCTCTTGCCTGTATAATGTAAAAAACAACCTTCATGTAGACATAGCAACAGACTTAATAGGGGCATCTTTATTATAATCAAAGCTAATGACCTCTTGCCAAAACACAATTGCTTAAAAGTAATAGGAGTGGATTTGGCGAAAAGAGTGAGAAGGTAATAATGTAGTACACAACTGTGGCTTTCCATGGCTTCATCTTAGAATAGAATTTAGAATATCTATGAGTGGACAACATATTTCATACAATATTATATACACATATTCACCTGAGTCTTTGAAAACTTTTAAGTGACATTTATATATAGATTAAAATTTCTATCTAGTACTAAGAGTTATTAAGCAAGATAAATATGTAACTTCAATAAAGGATGGTTCTATAAAATTATTAGAATCTCAATGAAAATATCAATGTAATATTGTTTATACAATGGAGGGCCAAAAGAAAAAAGATACTAACATTTGCTTAACAGAAAAAAAATGTATAACTATTCGAAAAAAGGGACAATGGAAGAGGAGGATAATGTAACTTAGACATACCATAGATTAAAATTCATTACAAACCTGATGGTTAAACTTATGTGGAACTGCATAAAATCAATGGAGTAGATCCTGAAACAGATCCTACCTAATACATGTAAGCACTTAATAAATGAAGAATAAGTTCTAATAAAAATGCAAAATTCTTAAAAATATTTATAAATTTTCCTGGAACAAGATAAGCTTAAAGAAAAATAGTCAGAGGTACTTCCAAAATCACAACTCAGATAATTTCCAGCCAAATATAAGAGTTTGCTATTAGAAAAAAAGAATTGACAAACTATTACAAAATATAGGTAAAACCCATTTACTTACTTCTTAGAATAAGACTTTCTTAAATTTTAAGAACAATCTGTAATAAGTGAAAAAGTTCTATAATAGATGTAATGATGAAATATGAATTTTAAATATGAATAATAGTAAGAAACTTATAAGACATTTATTGAGAAACAATATGAGAAATTCCAATATGAACTGGATGTTAGATATTATGGAATTTTGTTAATTGTTTTAGATGTTTTAATAACATTGTAGTATGTAGGAGAATGTCCTTATTCTTAACAGATACATAATGAAAAATTTACTGTCAAGTGTTATGATGTCTGAAGTTTACTTCCAAATAGTTCAATAGGTAATAAATAAACTCTCATACACACACACATGCACATGCACCCATGCATAATATTTATCTCATATATATATATATGAGTTGGGGGATGTAACAAAATGTTATCAACTAAGAATTTAAAAGAAGAATGAATTTAAAAGGCTCACTGGATTATTCTTTCAATTTTTCTAAGTTTGAAAATTTTTGAAGTAGCACTGCGCAAAGAGATTAAGTGTCAGTGAAAGTTATCAGGGTCACTTCATGGCCACTACCTTCAAAATTTGAATTTAAAAAAATCCAAGGAAATTGTGTTTTGACATTAACTGTTGACAAAAATTTATGGCAAATTCTATTTTAACTTTAAAGTTTTGTTGTTGAATGGCTTTTTTCATCAAATGAAAAGTTAATGAAAATACTTTATAATTCCAATGTTAAAAATATTTTATAAGCTCAAATGCCTCCTTTTGTGTGTGTGTGTGTGTGTGTGTGTGTGTGTGTGTGTGTGTACTGGGGATCAAGTCCAGGCCCTGGAATATGTTAGTCAAGCACTCTAGCACTTAGCTATACCCCTGGCCTAAACACCTGCAATTCTATCCAAAGACTATAAGTGAATTAAAGTCTACTTTATGCTCTTGAACCTCTGTGTACTTTGTATAACTTAAAAAAAAAAAACACTTAATTTACTAATAACTGATATAATAACTACCAGGCACTGATCTAGATGTTCTGCACACATTCATCAATTCTTTCTTTTTTTCAGCGAATATTTATTTTATTTAGAATAGTAAGTGACACCATTCATATCTGACACTGAGCATTTAATAATGAACAAAACAGTATAACTCTCAGTGTGTTTCTTAGACTTCATTTCATCACCAAAATCAACTCACAATTGTTATCAAATTTTTAAGGAAGAAAATGCCCTGAAAGATTATTTATCAGAAGTCACATAATTAATAGGGTCTCTGTCTTAAAATCTCTGACTCTTTCCATTTGACTACACTCCCTTTCATTAAATCATTGACTATGGAAAGTGAGATATATTTATAGCCAGGAGAACACTGTTGAGAAGTTGATAATCACTGATAATCCATGCCAAGACCTTCTCACATATTACTAGTTCCGTGATGCATGTACTACAAATGTAGGTTACTCCCCATAAAGTAATTCTCCCCTTGAAACCAAAATTTCCTAAAACACTTAAACAACATTTGAAATTTATCATTGGATTATCACTGGATTGGAATCTAAAATACTCTATGGTCAAAATGAACAACTTTCCAGATGTTTTATACAAGGTGAATGCAAGCAATTTTAATGAGTCAAATTAGGCTGATTTTGTTTTTATTTTTATTCATTCCTATATAGAGAACATCTCTTATGTGCCCAAACCAGTTCAATATACTGGGATACAATAATGAAACAAACAAGCAAAATAAAAAATTCAGTACTCTGCTGCTATTCACATGAAAGATATATTTAGACATATGAAATAGCAGTGCAATAAAGAATAATAAAGCTTGGAAGAGGATTGGGGCATAAAGAACCAGGATTCATAATTTTAATAGACAGTCAAGGAAAGTGCTACACTTTCTCCAAAATTCATATGTTGGAACTTAGCCTGCAATGTGATAGTTTAATTAAGTTTAATCACCTTTAGCAGGTGATTAGGTCATAGGTGAGCCCTCCTGAATGGGATTTGTGCCCTTATAAAAAGGCTTGAAAGAGTTTACTTGTCCCTTCTGTCATGTAAGGACACAGCAAGAAGTCATCATCTATGACAAACAGACTCTCAGCATACACTAAATCTGTAGTCACCTCCATCTTGGAATTTTCAGGACAGTGAGAAATAAATTTCTTCTGTTTATAAATTATGTAGTCTAAAGCATTTTTGTTCTAGCGGCCTGAATATACTGAGACAGAGGTTTCATAGAAAAGGTGAAATCTGAGCAAATTCCTAAAGAATCAACAGAGTGAGTCACATGATTATTCAGGTAAAAGGCACTACTGCTGAAGTGTTTGAAAGTTCTAGAGTTCAGTTTGCATACTAAGTGCACGAAAGTAGTTCATAGGAGTGATCATCTGTGTCAAAAGCTACTGGCAGGCTGCGGATATGAAGACTGAGAATTAACTATGAATTTAGCAACAGAGAGGTCATTGGTGATATTGACAGAAAATGTGGTACAGGGAAAAGGGTTGGGGTGGAAAACTGAAAAGCTGGATCAAGAATCAATGTGGAAAGAAGAACTGGAGGCAGAAGGTAGTTACCTCTTTTAAGAAATTTTGCTGTAAGTACAGAAAATGAGCAAAAACTGAAAGATAAAGAAAGGTTGGGAAGATTTTCTTAAAAATGGGTTAAATTTGAAGAACAGTAAGATTGCACATTGAGGTGAATGACCAATTAGAAATTTGTTTGAATGTGTCTCCCAAATTTCACCTTAATCCTCAAATTCAAATGTTGATTATTTTGGGATGTGAGGGTGTAGAATTAGATAAGACCACGAGAATGGAACCCCCACCATGGAATTTGTGGTTTTATAATAGGAAGAGAGGCTCTAACTGGCACACTTGCTCTGTGATGCCCTCCGCCATGTTGTAATGCAGAAAGGAAGTCCTCACAAGATGCCAGCACCATGCTCTTGGGCTTCCCAGTCTCCAGAACCGTGAGCTAAATAAACCTCTATTCTTTATAAATCATCCTGTCTTAGGTATTCAATTACAGTAGCAAAAAATGTACTAAGACATTCAACCTTCAAAAATACTCCCATTTATCTTCTGACTCATCTACCTCAGTAACCACTCCTCCTCTGTCACCAATTAATTCTTTACCTCTTTTCAATTTATTTTAGCTCTCTGTTTCTTCTTTTCAAGTTATTCCATTGGAGAATTTATGTGGCTATATTCTTTAATTACCACTTCTGCTATGATTCCTCTCAATTTTATTTCCTGCCCTTCTTGAGTAACAAATACTCAGTTGACAACAAGCATCACCATTTTAAGGTTCTGGAATTACCTTAAAGCAACATATCTAAAAGCAAACAAACTATGTCTTGGCTTTGCCAATTATGACACTCTTCTGCCAGTTCCTGGGTTTGCATCCTCCCAGGATTAGGATGAGTTTTTCCCATTATTTTTATTTCCCCAAATGCAAGTAGACAATAGTATGCTCTGATTCCTATAATGCAATTGCTTTTTTTCTTATCCCACCCTCTCAATTGCCATGGCTACTCATCTAGGATACCACTTCTCACTTCACACCTACTTCAATGCAGTTGACTTCTGAGTTCCTGCTTTCAATCTCTCCCAGATCCAAGTCATTCTGCATACACAGATGCCTGGGATAACATCACTAAAACACAGATTTCATCACACCACGGATCTAATTAGCAAGCCTAAAAATGCAAATCTTTAACAAGTGCTCAAATCCCTCCACCATGTGGGATTTTACAAATCCAGCCTTACTCCTCCCATCATATTATCATTCTCCTTCCTATTCTATGGACAGTCCACTCAAAATAAGTCAGCTCTTCACTTTCCTTTATACCCATCATCTAATCTCTTCTCTCTGCTTTGATTTCCTCTAATGTCTCCCTACCCAGGTACTACCCACTTCCAGCATCTTCTTTATGAACCAGATATGCACACGTACTCCATGACCTTGTACTACAGTTACCTTTCTCAGTTATACTTCCCTTAACAGGTGCAGCTTAAACTCAGAGAAACAAGTCTTGAGTAACCAAACAATACTCAGGCACTGAGATTGTCAATGGCAAAAGGTACAAAAGGGGCAAAGCTGCAAGAAAGTCCCTCATTCAAGCTCCCACTAAATTTCAGACACATACAAAAAATAGTCTCAAGATTACTTTAAAGACTTTGTGTCTATTATAGCCAGTAAGAGTTACCAAGTTGGCATGTTCTGGAAAACTATTGATAATTACAAAGATCGCTGATTATTTTTGTTTTGAGTTTTGTAACAAGAACATTCCAAACTTAAAAATAAATATTTATTTCAAAAGCATAAGAATTCTACTTGTAGTTCTATAAATACAGATAATAATTTTGTTGATTTTTTATTTTTATTTTTTGTGGTACTAGGGATTAAATCCAGGACTTCATTCATGCTAGGTAAGTACTCTGCCACTGAATTACATCCCCAGTCCAATAATCTCATTTTTTAAAATCAGAAAACAAATCTTATAGCTTCAGAAAGTCAATGTGCAGAAAGCCAGGATCATATGCTGTAGCTTTCAAAGGAATTTGTCATTTAATCATTGATGTATTTTCAGCACATATTCTTGTGTACAATTTTGTGAAAGAAATGCTAAAGTAAGATTTTCCATCACTATGTTTTTACAATCATAGGTATGAATTAACTATTCTTTGCAAAACAGAAAATGTTGACCTAAGATTTATTAAACATTTCATATTAAGAAATAAGTACTGTCATTTATTTCCTTTGTATAGAGTGGTTTAGATATATCTCCCAGTTCACATAAATTGAAAATTCTGGCATTCAAATTAAGTCTGATTGTGATTCTAGAAGCCATGCTGCAAACCATAAACTCATATTGCTAACTACAACATGGCACTCCTTATTCATGCTTCCTACTTCAGATAAAATTTTGACATATTTCTCTACCTAGGAAATGTATCCATAGAGAATAACAGTTAAAATCTTTTCTTTTCTTATAGTAAATATTGTTCCATAAAATTGTAAATTATGTAGATTATATTATAGACTACAAAAAAATTTATAGATGTTAATATGTATAACATAATTTTCCAAATATATAATAATTGAGACCCGAAGGTATACATTAGGATAGATTAATTTGATTGGAGAATTTGGGGTAAAAATATATTTTTTATTTTGAAGAATTAGATGGATCTAAATTAGAAGGGAAGAGACGGCCTATTTAAAAACATTAGAGAGAGATAGACAGAGGTATATAAAGCACGTAAAGTAGAAAAGAGAGTAATCAACGCAAGACATAGGATGCAGGTTTTGCTAACTAGAGCAAGGACAGATTTGGGCGAAATGGGCACCTTACTCCAGGGGCTTGGGCTACTGCAGGACTAGTCTGACCCTTTCCCTCACAGTTGCCCCTGCAGAACCCATGGACAGGAAGCCTCAAGGAAATTTCTCCTTTGGCGAAATGCATGCTTGGGTTTGTTAAAGTAGCATGGAACTGGGCTGTCCCAAGGGCTGCAAAGGGTGATGCCCGCTGTTCTCCAGGCAAAGATAGTAAGTGAGTGCACCTGCCCTCTACTCTGTAAAGTTCCTGTTGACTCCGCAATGGGTGGAAGGAAGGCTGAGGAAATAAGGCAGGATGGGAGCTAGGGTTTCGTGAAGGTTAACCTATCAGGTAAAGGGTCTATAGCTTTAGGTACCTTCCATCAGTGAAAGCAAAATGAGCCATAGCAGATTTCTCAGTTCTGTCAGACCCATCACTTCCTACACCCAGAAAACCCCTTTCAAATAAAGCTTCACAGTTATCATAAGTTAGTAAATCTCTTCTGCGAAAGTTGTGTTCCATGGGCCACAGATATTTAAGGAAACGGTTCTGAGCTCCAAGAAGTTTGAAAGTTTGTTGCCACACCATCCTCCTACTAGGGGATCATGGAAAAAGTCCTGTTTAACTGTGAGGTCTAATCAAGCATTTTCCAAACTTAACTACTGGATGCCTTCTTGCAGTATTGCTTATGAATAAAAGTTTAAAGAGAAGTTCCACTAAGAACATACTTTGAAAATCATTCTTTTTTGGGGTTACGATTCCTAATATAATCTCAAAAAATGCAGCAGAGAATGGCATAGCATGCATTTGCAGAAGAATTCTAGACCAGAAGCTTAATTCTCCACAGACACTGTGCTTTTTACTGTCCAGCACAGAGCACAGTGCAAGGCACTTAGCCAACATTCAGTAAATGTTTGTTAAATTTCTAACAATCAAAATACAGCACAATATTTTCTTGTCCTTTACACCAAAAGGTCACAAAGAGACCTTAAATGATTTTGTGTAGTGGATATATATGTTCATATAACAAATTTGGGCTGATTATTTACTACCACAAGTAATAAATAGGAAAAGGCAATCCTAAAAAGAAATGTATTCATGAGAATACTGTGAACTTAGTCTTTTTTTTCCATCATAGTTTCTCAACATTTGGAAAATATCGTGTTTCAGTATATCTAAAGAACCAGAAATCACTTTTTTTAAGGCAAGAGTCAGTGTTTTTTCTCTATAAAATAGTGTAGGAGTTGAATTGTGAACCAAAGTCTGAGGGGATTTGGACTCGCTACTCAAAGTTTATAGACCTTAGTTACCAAACCGCCGGTAAAATAGAAAAATACAACCAGGGGCCTTGATTAGTCTAAATCATGGCTGGTTGTTTAGCATCATATCCCTGGCCTCTCCACTACGTCCTGAGAAAGGCATTTTGAATCAGCAAAGCAACCAGAAAAACAGGAAAGGAGGGTCAGTGGGGAGGAGAAACACATTTTCTGAACTAAAAACGGAAACACGGATGCTGATGCTAACAAGTTTCCTCAAGGAGAGCCCTAGGTAAGCATGCGTAACTTTGAAGTGACCCACAAACATCACCCTTTAAAGAACACTCTCCATCTCACCCAGATTGTATTTCCCATAACGGGAAACGAAAGCCCTCGGGTTCTGCTCAAGTGAATGATATGCCACAGTCACAAGACCGAGTGTCTAAATATTCCTAGCAAGCTCATGTATTTATTGAATCCTGCTTTTAGAGTTTTTCAGAACTTGGCCTTGGAAGAATGAGAGAAATACAACCTGGAAATGAAAGTCCAGGTTTTCTGGGGCTCAGAAGTGGATTTGACATACATTGCTCAATTAACAAAATGCTCTTTATTATAGCCTCAAAGAAAAAAGTCACCACAAGCTAAACCACTTTTTAAAAGACTGTCTCAGGGACCCATTGGATTCTCGGGCACTTCCATTCCATATTAAGCCCCTCTCCCACTTTTTAAACCTATTATTATATTACTTTCAATTGTTTCTCTGATGTTACTAATAAATACTAATACTCTGATGTTACTAATAATAATATATCTTAAGTATCTAATTCAGATTTATTTTTTCCACATTATATTCACATATTACACCAGGCTTTATCTTGTATCTTTATGCACTGTGTTTAGCTAAGCTTCAGTACAGGGTGTGTGTGTGTGTGTGTGTGTGTGTGTGTGTGTGTATACACATTTTCCCCAAAGTTATTAAAACAATGTGGTGAACATTAGCTTTGGATTTACAGATATACCAATTAGTATTATGCTATTCATATTAGACAAAGATCAAAAAGTGAGTGTGTTAGTCAGCATTGCCTCACTGTGATCTGACAAAAACAACATATTTTGACTCATGGTTTCAGTTTCAGTCCATAATTGGCCAACTCCATTGCTCCGAATTCAAACTGAGGCAAAACATCATGGCAGAAGGATACGGCCGGGAGAGATGCTCTACTCAGGGTGATCAGGAGGCAGACCTGGGGGAGAAGAGGGCCACAGGGAAGATGCACACTTCTAGGGCATCCCCAGCAACCCACCTCCTCCAGTCATATCTCCCTTGCCTATGGTTACCACCCAGTTAGTCCATTCAAACTAGGATGGACTGATTAGGTTACAATTCTCGTAATCTAATCATTTCAACTCTGAAATTTCTGCATTGACAAAAGAGATTTCAGGGGACACCTTGTATCCAAACCATACAGTGAGAGAAAAAAATCCAAAGGAGGCTTAATACATAAGCATTAAGAGCATGTCAAATCTAGAAAAGATACTTAAACTCTTGAAACTTGTGTTTCTTCAGCTATAAAATAAAGATGCAGAATAATACTGGAATCTTCAACACAGAGAAGTATATGAATTATAAAAGGATACATTTAGAACT
The DNA here is from genome assembly GCF_902686445.1 of Sciurus carolinensis. Lineage (NCBI taxonomy): Eukaryota > Metazoa > Chordata > Mammalia > Rodentia > Sciuridae > Sciurus > Sciurus carolinensis. The sequence goes on from NC_062219.1 coordinate 32,130,305, forward strand.
TGGCTGTGTAAATACTAGCCACTATTATTGATGCAGCTTTTGTTTTATTGCCATTATTATTGTTAAGGCCCTTCAAATTAAAATGATTTTGAAATTCAATAGAAATTTTACCAATGCTAAATGTGGAGAGGCAAAGTAATGCAGCTCATGTCACAGCCCAATTAGAACTAAGGTGGTTTTGAATTCTGAGCCAATTTATTTTTGATCTCTTCTTAGAAACTTAGGCAATACTGAAAAGTTGGCACTTCTCAAAGGAAAAAATAAAGGAATCTACCAGTAAGTAGATAATGCAAGATTCCTGATAACTAAAATTATGTTAGTATATGAATTTGATTCATTTTCACTATATGAATTGGATTCATCCAATCCATCCAATTTGAACTTGAATACTCATTAAAATTTGAAAAATACTAAAGTATTATCTATACCTTTAGCTTATATTCAGTATATATTATAGGGACTTGTGAACAGGAGAAAGGCAAAAAGAAAAGACAAAAGGTAAAAAGAAAAACATACATATTTTCCCCCATAAGTGATTTTTGCTTTATTCTACTATGTGCTTAGAAAATCAAATGAAGATATCAACAACATTCCTGTTTTAAAAGTTTCTCATTTTGTTTTGCTGTTCTTTATCTAAGGGTTCAGGAATATGAAAAACTTTCCCATAATTATTTTGGTAATATAACACACACAGAACTTTCTGAGAGACTATAACTCCATATTTCACATTTAATGAATTTTTCCCGAAACATTTAACCAAACATCAGATCTTCTATATAGTACACAATCCTAGTACATAATGAGTTCTCAAGATATTTATTTGCTAAATTAAAAAATAATAATTTGTTATGAAAATGCTATATCTTCACACAACTGGCCCTTAATAATAACTTATTGTCCACTCCTGAATGTTATTGTTTCTTTACCAAAATGACCGTATAGAATTGCAATGAAAGCATGATGCCAGTGTTGACCATTAGTTAAGAAGAAAACTTTGTAGACTTTCATCTAATTCCATGCTATAATGGGAAGGTTCCTAAGTACTCTAGGTAGGCATTGGGGGCAAATCAGATGACAGGTCCCTATGTGTTTCTTCAGTGCAGGCTGGTGAACAGAGGTTTCCCTGAGGACTGGGCCTGTAGCTCGTGTCAGTGTTCTTGCCTAACATGCAGGGAGAAACTGAGTACAATCTCAGCATGTTAAAAAAGAAAAGAAAAGAAAAGAAAACTTCCCTGAAACCTCACTCTGAAATATCCTACACTCCATCCTCATTATATCCTGTGTCTTGAGCCATAGGTTAAAGTGTACTGAGTTTTATCACTTGCCTCCTATTACATATGAATTAACGTCTTTGAGTTGGAGACAAGTTCTCTCAGATTTGTTTAGAGCAAGTATATGTAATAAGAGTGATAATGATTTATAAATATCATTCCCAACACATTTATTAGATCTCCTTATTGGTTTGTGAAAGTTCCAGTGTTGGAATGGACAAGAAGTCGACCAAGGCTAGACACTAGTTAAAAATCAAGCAATGCTGGGTGGAGTTAGAGTGTAGAAAGTTGTGAAATACTTAAGAAAGGATGGATGAGAGACTAAAAGAAGAAATTAGAAAAACATGATCAAACCCAGAAGAGAAGATGGCGCAAATTAGAGCAATGCCTGACTAAGGAATCAAGTATCAGCAAGTTTCAGTTATTCAGGATGGGAGTTCAGCTTGTTCCCTATAAGCGATGTCTGTCTGTAAGTGACTGAAACTATTCCAAATTAGCAAGTGTAGTGAGCCTGACGAACAGTAAAACCCTTGAAAAAATCTTTCAGATAAAGACCACAGACTATGAACTTTTCCCAAACACTAGCCTACTGCCTGACGTGTAGTAGGCACTTACTAAATAGAGACCATAAGGAATGCAATCCAGGGAATGCATTAACTGGATTCACAGTTGCTAAAAAAATATTTAATCAACCACTGCATTATTATCCTCATTATTGAGAACTATTGAAGGGCAGAGACTATGTAATATTTTTATTTTTGCATACCAAGGCTAAGCAAAGAGCCTGGACCCTCAGTAAGTATTTGCAGGTCAACTAAACTTCGAGAGAGATATCCGTTTAGCTCAGAACTTAGATATTCAAATATTTATTTTGGATTTCAACAATACTTAAGATGTTTAAGCTAATTAAATGTGTAGATAACACGAAGCTTGAATAAGATGCTTTAAATATTTGATTGCTCTAATAGAGTACCACCACTCATCTTAAAAGCAGCAGTTAGTGGGAACCACAGCAGCAATATTAATTGAGCACTTACATAAAATTGACACCATTAGAAGCAACTGAATGCTGGATGCAAAGGTAAACGTAGGGAAAATCACATTACTTGCCCTCAAACAAGATTACTTTATTTGGAGGCTGGTATGCACCTCAGTGGTAAAAAACTGAGTTTGATCCCCAGCACATTTAAAAAATATGTGTTTTCCTTCCAAATGCCACTTAAATGGTTACTAAAAGTTTGAAATGTAGTCTAAATGAACATGTAATGTATTAAATTAACTCCAATCTATGATTTCAGGTGAATTTGAGCAAACATTGAGAAAAGGTTTGTATCCTTGAATCAAGAAGCACATAAAGAAGTGGTTTCATGGTAGTACCAAAACACAGTCTTAAAAAGAAATAATATTTGTCCAGTGACCAAAACAAAAGGTAGTAAGTGACCACCTAACTAAAGAAAAAACCTGATTATTCTCCAGTGTTGTTAGAAAAAAATATATAGCATTTATAGGTTTTGAAAGTCCTTGGATGGACAAAAATTTGAATCAAATTAGGAGAGAGTCCCTCTGGCACACTTCGAGAGACCTCACCGTACATCTGAGAGCAGTTCTACTTTCTAAGCAAGAGGGTCTCAGATGACCTCTGACCCTGTAGGAAAATGGAGGCCAAGATGTGAGTGACCAGATTCCTAGGAGATCTTTTAGCAAAAGGTGCCCATTTCATGTCACATGAAGGTCACAATAATAAAGATGATTATTTCAGCTTCCCCCTTTTTTGGTTTAAATGTTTATATCCTGCCATTTCCCACAAAATAAAAAGCCCTATTCAGAGGTAAATTTCTGTATTAGAAATGGAAATTTCTGACATAAGCAGAAATGCACAAGAGTTGGATTTTTTTTACTGTAATTTTACCCTCTTGTTTTCAGCAAGAAATAAAGAATTTTATTCTCCAAACTCATCATTTTTATAGTATATGCTAATCTCAACATGACAGTAACTTGAAGGAATAAAAAATTTGAGGGAAGGAAAATTAAAACATCATTTTAAAGGAATAAGGATAGTCATGGAGTAATTCTAAGGAGCTTAGAAATACAGTCCAATGACTAGCATGTTGCCAGACCTTTTGCCAAAATGTTGACATGAGAGTTCCCTGAAAACTTTGTCTTAAGTTTCCAAAAATTTCAGTGAGGAAATTGCTAAAAGAATAAACAACCAGTTCAATTGCATACAGTGAAGACTAAGGTCTACATCCAGTGTGCATTTCTCTGTTTATAGCTGGGAAGAATTTAAATTACTTTCCTAGCATTCCTTTTTTCTTTTCAAGTATAAACTAACTCAAAAATTAAGTAAAAAATTGATGATCTAGCAGTGTTTCTCTGGCTGCCATACAGTATGGGCAATGAGTTCTAGACTCCAATTTATTGGTTTGTCAGAAAGTTTGGTTATTTTCATCAATTTAGCTTTACATTTAACATTCCTGTGCTTAATTGAAACCATGCGGACACATTTGGTTAGCATCTACATTCCTACAAAAGTAAAAAGGGCACTTTGTTTCATATTCTGCACAGTTTACCATAAATTCTATTTTTCTTACAGTAACAAATGTACAGTTCCCACTTGATACCAAGTCCTTCCTAATCCCTACTATCAATGGGGACAACTTAGTTTTGACCAACATCCAGTCAGCTGATGGGGGAAAGCATTATCCAAAACTTTCTTTTAATAAATGAATAAATGGTTTGGGGAGAACTAATCCTGGGATTTTAGAACATGACCTTTGGAAAATTATGACCATTTTAGAAGCTTATTTAATCCCTCTCTCTATTTCTGGCTCTCCTGGGATCCCACACCTAAGGGCTGGCAGAATGTTGAGATCCAAGGGGTAAACCAGTAAGCACTACAACGGATGGTTGCCTGATCTTCTTTTTTCCTTTTCAGTTTCATTGTGAAAGAATGACTGAATGGGTTTGTGAAGTAGGTTTAGTGAGAAACAGGATTTGTACTTTCTGTGCTTTGGCAAAGTAACTCCAATAAGCCAAAAAGCCACATCATTTTTGCTGGGATAAATAGCTAAAATACAATATTTTAAGGTTGACAAACTAATGAAAAAATAATGATGCCCAATCACTATTATTCTTTACCACAAAGAATAAAGTGGAAGCAAGGAGGAAGATATGATCAAAAGAGTGAATAAAATGACCCCTAATCAACAATGACAGGGTGGGTCATCCTCACAGCCCACCTCATAGTCTGTGTGGAAATTAGAGTATTCAAGGGCAGGTCCACTGCTGGAGACAGTACTGACTCCTTGGCAAATATTTACTGAGCACTTCCTCTGTGCTGTGCCCCAGAGTCTGTTGCTATACCCTTACTACTTTTGTAGCCACAGAGAGATGCAGGTAGAGCCTTGTCTTTCTTCACTTACATTCTAGTCACCCCACCCTCTTGAGGCCTTCCACCTGGTACTCAATGTCCAGCCATTCTGAAAATTTCTCCCAGAACTTCTGTGCTTTTGCCCACTCTGTTCCCTTTGAGAAGAGTAAGCTCCTGCTCCATTCTGCTCTTCCCACCTCCTTGCCTAGAAACTGTTAGACTTTCAGTTGTTTAGAAGTTATTTCTCCCAGATGGCCTTCCCTGACTTTCTAAATCAGAGCTTCTCAAGGGGTGGACCAGCAGCACTTCCTGAAAGTATTTCTAGGTCCTTCCCATAGTAACATATTCAAAATCTCTGGGGCTAGGGCTCAAGAAACTGCATTTTAGCAAGCATTCCATGTATCCTGAGGCACAAATATTTTATGATAACTGACTTAGACTCTGGGATGATATTAAAAATATATATATTAAACAACCCATACAGTGTAGTTAACAACCAATTGAAATGAACACAGTGATCAATCCAGCTAATCTGGACAAATGTCATAACCAATCAAAATAGACTCTGACTGTCAATCTCTGATATGTACTAGTATGCACTAACCATAATCAGCTGTTCCTATGCTGCTTTGTTCTACCCCGTCCTTCCTCTAAGCTGGAATATACTAGATGATATTTATTAAGCACTTTGTCCAGGTATTGCTCTAAGTACTTTTCTTACATCACCTCGATTAACTTTCAAGATAATCCTGTAAATTAGGTGCTATGATCATTTTCATTTTGCAGATGGCAAAATCAATACAGAGATGTTAATTAAGCAACTTGCCCAATGTCAAACACCAGTATGTGTACTGGAGACCAGCCTTACACTGCCCCTAGCATGGTATATCCAAGGCTTTATTTTAATTGCCAGTCTGGTTACTTGGCTTCCCTGCTTCACTGTGATCTCCACAGGATCAAACCTGGTACATGATAGGCTATCAATAAATGACTGGAGAATGAATGAGATCACACTAATTCAGTTTAAGATCAAGAGGAGAGAAGGGGTCAGAGGAAGTCTGGTTGCTTGGTATATGTTTAGGATTTTGGAGTTGCCTTTGAAAGAACTTCAAAGACATGGAGCTAGAATGATTGCAAGAATCAAGGCATAATAACCAACTGAGGTCACTGAAACCCAAGCACCTAAAAAGCACCAGTTACAGAATTTTCTTTCTTACTCCAAATATTTTCAAAGAGACAGAAATGAAAATAATACGCATGTTCTTGGCCAGTAAGAACCCCAACCCCCCAACGCACACACCCAAAGTTGAGAGGCAATAGGCCTCCATATTCTACAGAATTTGTTCTTCCAAAAACTATTCCAGAATGCTTGTTAGTGGGACCTGTTAAGAATCCATAGCCTGCATATCAGAACTGGCTGTGTGTCACCAGACTCACCACAGATCAAGACACTCCACCTCTTTCTCCACAATATCAAGTTGGCGTCTTCTCTCAGGTTGAAGCACTGTGATTGTCACTGAGCATAGCTGTGATCATTCTTCAATCTGGCCCCATCCTGAACTTTTCATAACTGCTACAACACAGCACTTCAGCACTTACCCTGCTTCACAGTTGCTCAGCCTGTGTCAGCCTCACCTGCATTTCTGCTCAGGAACCTCCCAACTCCAGTTTGGTTGTTCTTTCAGCCAAACTGCGTCTCTGATAGATAAACAAGGTTCCAAAAACCTTCTGGAGGGGAGGCAAAACTAAACTTCTACTTCTTAGGGTCTCTGGTAGGCCCTAAAAATTAATTCAGCATAAGACAGATGAACAGGAGAAAAGCTTACAGAGTTTTTCACATGCACGTGGTGCAAAGGAAAATGAGGATCCAAAGAAATGGCAAAACCTGGGTGCTTTTACACTGGGTTGAACAAAGAGCAGGAATTGTGATATGATGTTATTTTTCCATGGTGCCTCTTTCCATGCCATCAGGAAACACAGATGCTTCTCTGTGAATATCCATTTCTTCTGTCTGGATATCCTAAGGTCCAGTTAGTGATACCTCTTTCAAATATGCTCTGTGACCACTCAAGTCCATATAGTTCTATCTTTTCTGAACTCCATGATACTCATCCTCTGAGCTAATCCCATTTCGATGTGAGTATATTCTGTGTTGATTTGCAATTTAGCTGCAGTACTCATTACAATACAATATTATAGGGTAGTACTCAGTCTAGTGCTGCTGAGTGCCCATTATACTTGCTGAGTAAATTGAACTTGGAATATGTCCAAAACCTTTCTCTTAGTGGTCCCTTGCTGCCTTAAAAAGAATTCAGATATTTGTGAAAACCTGAAAATATCTGTGTACTCTAAGTTTTATAATGAAAATCAGTGTCTTGGTATCCACCCAATGAAGAAGTTCAGAAATCAATGCATCAGAATCAGTTAGAATTCACTTGCCTGACATCACTTTGATCTGAGAGCCTGGTCAGCCTCTGGGGTTGCATTGAATCATGAAACAAGACATACTTGCTGCAGACCAGAATCAGCTGTTTTGGTGGATTTTTTTCCAGCTACTCCAGGAACTCACATTTTCCCTTGATTCCTTCCACATATCCAAGGGTTTCCATGTTCTGGGCTAGGTTGTACATGGTTGTGCTTAGACCCTTTTGGGTTTTTTGTTTGTTTGTTTGTTGGGTTTTGTTTTTGTTTTTGTTTTTGTTTTTGTTTTTGTATTTTGCTTCAGTTTCCCGAAGAAAGGCTTGAAAGATGCATCTCTGCCTCTGACACTCTGATCTATTCTCTTTTTTCTTACTACCATAATGAGATTTTTCATCATGTTCTGTGCATGGACTGGATCTGAACTGTGTTTATCTTGACCATTTGGACTTGTTCTCTTATATTTGACCTTCTCCCAGAGAGAGGGAACAATGAGCAAAAAGGGAGTTTGGGGAAATAAAAGTTAGAATTCACTCTTCACTGTGAACCTGTTAATTTCCTGCCTGTTAACTCCCTTGCCCCACTACCAGGTGCTACCCCCAAGACCCACCATTCACTCCCATCCAGTTTTGGTAACTGTGCTACCTAGAACAGCAGTCTAATACATTACTACTGATTTAGATCAGAGCATAACCGATCTAAATAGAGAAGCTGAATACAGGAATAATTGAAATTAGTGCATTAAACTGGTATCAGTAAATATCAAAATGATACAAGTTTTGTTTTTAAAAATGGATTGACTCTCTTTTAGAACTAGGAAAAGTGACAAAGTGTAGATTTTCAAGAGAATACTCAATTTGAGTGTAAAGAGAGCAGTAGTCCTGTAAGTAGATTTGTAGCATTTCCAGAATGGGGAAGGTTCACTGAGATGCCTTCAAATTTTTAGTCTGATTCTAAAGTACACATTTCTGTTATAATCCTGCTCTCTGTTCAACCTATTATTTGTTCATAGTTAGGAAAATTAACTGAAATTCAGGCCATGTTAGGATTATTACAAAGTTTTTATACTCCCAATCTAAACTTTTTACAATTTCTTCTATTACTCAGTGAACCATAAATACCAAAAACTGGTTGCGGGACAGGCAACAAGAATAAAAACAACTTTATTTAGCTCTCTACAAACTGGCTTTTCTGTCTTCCTACCATCTAGTGCCTGCATCTCAGGATATTCCCAGCCCACACTTCAGTATTTGGTTGTCACTTTCCAGAAGATAATTCTATTTCATATATACATTTAATATAGATACACATTTTAAAAAACAAATTATTATAATGGAAAACATATACATTTAATGAGTGCTTATATACTCAGGTTTCATTCAGCTAGGGGGTTGTTGACATTGATAAACCACTCAACTCTTGCTTTTTTAATTTACAAGGTCATTAGGAAAGTTCAGTGAAACTACAGTCTCTCTGTGCAGTGGGGGAATACTTGAAAGCCCTTATAATTTGTCAATAATTAGACTCCTCCAAAGAAATACTTTACATTTATTAAGGACTTGACTCCCCAAAGTCTCTCTGATTATATTACCCAGTGAAAAAGTAAAATCTGGCCAGTTTATCATTGTCAGTAGATTTTCCCAGGAGAACGATCTTTATGGAAAATAATATCACACATTTCTGTTGGTTACTTGGTTCTATTATCAACATATCAGATAAATTGGAATTTCTAAATTATCCATATTAGGTGGAGGTTTAATTAAGAAAATTTTGTCAATTTGGAAACTCTAAGTGGAGGGAACAGTTGAATAAAAGTAAGTAAGACCATATAAACTCTGAAATAAATACATAATAAATTTATGAAAAAAAATATGCCATATATATTATTGCCACAGCCAATGTAGATGCTTAGATAGCAATTTCCCAAAGATATTATTTTCTATATTTTTATTTATGTTTTTGCCCACTTCGCTATTTATATTCCTGTTATAACTTAAATATCAGTTATAACATTTTAAAGGCTCACATATAACACATTTAAAAGTTTACTATCTTGAAAACATAACTCCCTTTAGGGAGTTTAGCATGGGTTTATTGGATTCTTGCCTTCGTTGACATTTCATAGGGTTATATCCACGAGTGAGGTCTTGGAAATCTGGTAACCAACCAGTTTTTCATAACACAATGTAACTGAGTCCCTTAACAATATGGTGCTAAGACCAGGAAAAGGAAATTTCCCCCATTGTCTGTGGCTGTTGCTATGAGTTTCCTTTGAAAGAGACCACAAGGCAGGACCCAACCAGTTTAATAAACCTGATAGAAAGAGAGAGAGTAAAAATTATGAGCACAGACAGAGAGGCTGGGTGAAACTGAATGGTAGGGAAGGAAACTGACACACCAAGCAGAGACCATCAGTCACAGTGTCAATTTTGCACTGGCTTATGAACCAGGATATTGGGGTAGGAAAGCAGGGCCAGAGAACAGGAGCTGGGAGGAGGGGTTGTTTTTAATATAGTGTTTTTCCTTTTGGTTTTTCCTTTTAATCCTGTGGTGTTGAAAAAACAGCTTTCACAAAGACAATCTGACCTCTAGTCAACATTATAAATCATTCTCCTAACCTCATAAGCTGAAGCCCTTCTATGAAGATCTGTAATCAACACTGTAACCCATTCTTCCAACCACATGAGAAAAAAAGAATAACCTCTAACATCCTTTTGGTCAGCTCTAGAAAAGAAATTTCAAGATGTGGTACTTTTTTTTTTTTTTCCCTCTCTTTCTTTTTCTCAGAAAATTTATATATGACGATGCTACTTGAAGTGATTACCGGCTAATCCAGGGTTCAATATCTTGAACATGACTCCCCACTGACAATTTTCCAAAATCAATAAATGTAAGATGCAAAGTGATGAGAATATTGTTAACAGTACAGTTAATAATTGGGTTATGACCTCAAATTTTAAAATAATGAACATTTTGCTTTTAAAATTCCAATTAATGTAATCAGAGTTTTCCAGTTACCTTGAGCCATTTCTCTACGTAGCATTCAAGCCAACCCAACTTAGTAGAACACAGACTAGTTTCTGCATATCACTTACACAAGCTACCATGAATCTGTAGGGCAGAGGGTAAAAATCTAAGCTCCGGAATAGCCCAAGTGAGGTGCCAGAAAAGTGCAGAAGATAACGGCTCTGAATAAGAAAATCAGTAAGAACATATATACAAGGTAGGATTGCAAAAAAATAAATGAACACATAAAATAACACCATAGTTCCACATTTAGGAAATTTTTAGTATCTTTTTATTCTATTATTGGTCAGAGTGCTGGATTTTTGTGACTGCACCTGGGTGTGATATTTTTAAATGAACTATGGAAAATAAGACCTTGTCTAATGGAGGAAGAAATCATCGACTATCAAGAAAAGTGGCCAAATTAATTTCTGAGACAACTTGAGAAAGAAAACGTGAGAATAGAATATGATAGTATGTGTGGAAGATTGAAATAATAAGACTAATCTCTGCAACTTCAGAAAACACAACCAGGCAGTTTTGTTTGAATGGTTGTTTTGATCCTTATAGAGCAAAAATGGTGTAGTAAAAAGTAGAGGTGGTCAACTCTTAGTTTGAGTATACAAGCAGGGACCGTGTGATCATGTGCCAAGAGGGATGACGAAAAGATTCTTAACTTTTCACCCAACATTATGATTTCTTACACATCATTGCATGATCCTTTGCCAAACATAACTTTTTGTTTTAAAATCTTAGAGATCAAAAAGCAAGAAATCACTTAAAAGTTTAAATTTAGCATATAACAAAGATGCTTATCCATCCTTCATTATTCACTAGTTTATCCTACATTTATGGCAGTTAGTGCACATTAAATAATCTTATAATTCATACGCTTATGGTAAGATAATAAGAAAAGGCAAGAGGCAGGTACCACTTATGTTTCTAAGCATGTTAATAATAGCTTAGTAATAATATCTCCTAGCTGGTGAAGACTATATTACATGCAGTATAATATGAGAAAAATGTTAAATATAAACAGTGGCACCAGAATTTGAAGTTGGTAGGACCAACGCTATTACTAACATTTCACAGAGGATTTCCATATGCCATTTTTACGTGTAAGAAAAGGTCATGTGCTTAAATGGATCACATACTCAGAGGGATCATTCAGATTCTCTGGCCCCTCTGACTCTCTTTTCAATGTCACTAATTAATCCACCTAATCATAATTTATCTAAACACATATTTATGCCTCATTATAAGAGGGCATAAACTCCCTCTGTTTAAATCTATTTCTTCGGATTTTTCATGCTTTAAAAGCATTAATATTCTGTATCAGACTATACTTTTAAATTTTTTCATTGCATTTAAGGAATTACATGGTGGGGATTGATTAGAAGAATTTAAGTTCCTTTTGAAAGATTTTTTTTTTTTGCAAAAGTCCCTTTGTATTAGACTGCTGTGTTTCTTCATCCTTACGTGTTAGTGTTAGTGACTGTTCCAGGGTTACATGCATGCTGAGAAAAACTCAATGCTGCATGTTTGGGATCTATAAAGCTTTTCCGTTTTTTCTGTACTCTTTCCCTGTTTAATTTTTCTTTATCGCATTACAGCTCCCTGACATTCTGTGACAGGTCCACATCCCCAAAACCAAAATCCTTAGGGCCACTGGTGTTTCAGAATTCAATTTAGAAATTTTTATAAAACTTCATGGTATACTCCAGTCAGGGTCTGTGACAGCTCTCCATGACCAAACATTAATACTTCTTCAGAGTCGTGCATCGAAATTTCTACTAAGTGGGATAAAGTCTACAAATAGCTTCACCTTTCTTCAGGTCAAATTTTACTGCCAGATGAGTTCATGTCGGGTCACATTTACTGCCAAATGAGTCAGGAAATACTTTTCAGTTCAAAGAGCTTTTGAATTTCAGAATCACAGATAAGATATGGTGGATCTGTAAATATTTACTCTGTCTATTTCCTGTCCATCTCTCCAACTAGAATTTAAGAGTCATGGATATGTGAATATTTTGTGTATCTTCTTCACTATACCTAAAAAAGTTGAAAATAATAGAAGACCCAAAGTCTCAATAAATTGCTGTGGAGTGAATGAATAAGAAGTTCTGCCATCAGATTTCTGCCTATAAAGGAAACTCCATATTTTATGCCAAAACCTTGTTCTTCCAAACTTTACATAGGAATACACAGAGTAGACACAGGCTATGAACAGATGCAGAAACTGAAAAAAAAAAAAAAAAAAAGAAGACAAAACTATCCATGGTGAGAAGGGACATTAAGCAAAAGGACTGAGGTAATAAAAGATGCAAGTAAACAGAAGCCATGAGGCCAAAGGAGAGAAGGTGTCATCAGTTGAAAATTAGAAATAACAGAAACAACCGAAAAGAGATGCCTGAGTATGCATAACGGTAAGAGTCTAAAGACTTGGAATCAGTGATACCCTATACATCCTTACAATAAACTTCCATTATCTAAATGTTTACTATAGACTTTGTTCCTTGCAACTTGAAACAACTAATTCCTTAGAGAAATCATGAAACCCCTCTGAGCCTTGATTCTTTGTGATGAGGTTGAAGATTGATTCTTTGTGATGATGGTAAAATTTCTTTTCAACTAAAATAATTGTGTATATGACAGTAATTCAAAACATTATAGAATTACTTAGAGGGATTGTCAGAATTCAAATTGCTGAATCCCATTCCCCAAGTTTTTAAGGCTAAAATAAGATTTGAGAATTTACCTTTCTAAGGTACAACAGATGATATTAGTGTATTAGGGTTCCCCATGGGGGGACCCCAATAGTACATATCCCTTTATCCATAAAAAAGAGGGACAAAAAGAGAGATTTATTGTAAATAATTGGTTTGCATGATTATGGCAGCTGAAATATACAAATATCTAGGGTTTGAGGACCTGAGAACAGAAAGACTAATGGTATAAATTCTAGTCCAAGACTGAAGGCATGAGAAAACCAATGTCCTAGATCAAAGATCATCTGGAAGAGGAACAGTTTCTCCCTCACTCCACTTTTGTGTTCTCTTCTGCCCTCTAACAGACTGGATAAGGCCCATCCACACTGAGAAGGTCAATCTTTTATTCAATCTACTGATAAAAATGTTAATTTCATTCAGAAACACCCTCACAGATACACCCAGAATAATGCTTAACCAAATATGGGGGCACCTCATGGCTCAGTCAAGTTGATACATATAATTATACTGATACTGTTGCTCTGGGAACCACAGTTTGAGAACCATTGGCCTCCTACATAAACAATGTTTATTTACAAGGCATATGTAAACCATTACTCAAATTTGAGTAATAATTTGAGTTTGTCTATCTGTAAAGGCATGTCTATGTTCCCACCCTCTTGGTACTCATTTGATTTCCAATCAAAATGCAGATCTTCTAGGGCAAAAAAATCAAGAGAATCTTTTCCCACTGTGAAACTTATTTAACCATGAAACTTACTTTAAAAAAAAAAATTAAATGAAATTCACATTTAACATTTTCTCCAGACACTGAGAAGGAGTCTTCATAGAAGAAAAATTTAAATATTCCTGTTTCCTTTGGAATTTCTCATGGCAATGGTTTATTTTCTGGCAAGCTGAAATTTGTAATTTCAAATGACATAGGTTACCCAATCTAAGTCCAACTAACTTAAAGATCTTAAAAAGTTTCTCCCCTCCTTAGAAGCAAATCTTTATGCAATGATAACTTCACAGAATAATCTTTATTGCTCTTTCCAATGCAAGAGAAAAGCTACACAGCTTGATTTTTTAAAAACCACTCGTATCAAAATTATCATTAGGAAAAAAAAGTATTTCAAATGTGGAAGGTTTAAAAGTAAAGTCTCAGAAAATCTACAACCACCAAATAAGCAGACTGACTTCTTTGGAAATAATTTTACTTCAAAGAAAGTAAATGCCATTATTCACTTTCAAAGGCATGAAAATAGGTATAAATTGTAAGTATTTCATAGTTCATTGGTAAACTTCTTGGAAAAATATTTTATTACCAAATGACACCTCCACAGAGCTACCCACCCAGCTTTCCTGCAGCAGGAAAATTGCGGTGGAGGCACAGAGAGCCTGGGGCCGTTTTCTAGAGGATTGATTCAGGAGTGATTAATTATCTCATATATATATGTACACATACACATGGTGTGACAAAGTATATAAAAGGCACTCTAAGTGCACATCTGGGTCACCTGATTTTCTTCTAGAAATGAACAATGGACCTCTGAAGACCAAAGTATGCATAATACCTTAGGAAAAAAAAGAAAGAAAGAAAAGATGGAAATGGGAAGATTAAAAGGTTGACAGCAGGTTTTTTCCTTCCGAAGTCAATTTATTTTTCTTTGAGCTAAAGGGTCTTTGGCTCAAGGCTGGGGTAAAAGAGCCTTGCCCGGAAGCCACATTCATCACACCAAGCAAAAGCACCACAAAGGAGACAGCATGATAAATACCTGGTTTCAACATCCCAGGATAGAGTATTCAGAGAGAAGGGTAAGAATTTATTTATCTCCTTAAGCCTGGAATCTAGCAAGCTCATATAATATTCTTAGTGAAGACTGCCTCCCAATAATCTGTTCATTAATTTAAGATGTTAACTATATTAATTACATTGATGCTTCATCGCATTCTAAAATGACTGATAGAGTTGTTCACTCAACTAGGACACACATGCAAGTTATTTGTTATGGTGATTACTTGCTTTGCAGAGTCCATGCCCTTGACCCAGCTCCATAGATCAATGTCAGGCCAAGGGAGATCTCCAGCAAGGGACAACATGAACCCTGTCCTCAAGGTTAGGCTTTCGAAGCTAATAGCTGATCCTGGATTCTGGGATAAGACTGGCCTGGGTTTTAATTTTATAACTGAACAAAAGTTGTCTGACCTTAAGTGACTTAACCTCTGGAAACCTCAATTTCCTCAAGCATAAAATGAAACTAATTATAAACTGTGAGTCAAAGTATGTTTGTAAGTCAAATGTGAGATATTATGTATACAGTATCTATGTGTGGCACATAGTAAGTGTTCAAGAAATATTAGTTACGCTTACTATGTTATTAATTTTTATAGCAGAGTTTCCCTAAATGACCTTCAATAAACTGATTACCAGATTAATTCACCTTGCTATCCATTCCCTCTGTTAAATATAAAGACCGATACCTGTGACATTCTAAATGCCCTAAACAACAGACTGCGTCTTAGAAGGCCTGTACGATATTGCTCCTGCCAGTTGAAATTTATGCTTCACAAAAGTCAAATAAATTATTCTCAAATCTGTTATGACCATTATAATTGTTACTGGATTTTTGTAATTTAATAAGCAATATGTAAAGCTATGAAATAAAAGTGAAATCAAAAAGCTACCTCTCTGGGAAACTAAGTTAGATGCTTTGAAAAGATATGTAGAAAAATGATTTCTGCCAAATTGAATGACAAAACTATAGAAGGTTAGAGGGGGAAAATCATAATAATCTAGAAAATACTACACTTAGAATGCCTCATAAGAACTTTAAGATCTTTCCACATTTTAAAGAAACTACAGTGGAAATTACAAAGCATGCACTTTAGATGTTGCTTATGAAGAAAGTAATGCAAAACTCCAGTTAGCAGACCAGTATGTCAAGAAAACACCCTGACTACATCAAAAGACTAATAATGAAAGAGTCATATGTATTTTTAAGTTAAAATAAACTGTTTGACATATGAATGTATAATCCCTCCTGACCTTCAAATGGAGTTTTAAAAGGCAAATGAGGATTGCTGGTCCCATTTGAATCAGATAAGAGAAATACCATACCCTAAGTCATTACACCCTTTCTTAAAAGAGTTTTAAATTTAAATAGAAAAATGTTGATCAATGGATGCATCTCAGTTAGATAGATGGGAATAAGTTCAAGAGATCTATCGTACATCATGGTAAATGTAGTTAACTATATTTTGTACTTGAAAATATCTGAGAGTAGATTTTAAGTGTTCTCACCACACACACAAATATGTGAGGAAATGCATTTATTGATTAGCTTGATCTAGCCATTCCACAATGTACACATATATCAAAATATCATGCTTTACACTATAAATATATACAATTTGACTTGCCAATTTAAAAAATGTGTTAAAAGTTTTTTTTTAATGAATTTAAATAAGTTAAGGAAAGGGAGTTACTTTAGCAAGCAGGTGGGGGCTTGTTTTTGTATAATTTATCCACAACAGTATTTAGTCACCTACAAGAGTATTTTGGGGGGATCCAGGGGAAAAAAGTTTATAAGGTAGCAAAAAAAGACAGGATAGGGTAGGAGTTCTCAAAAGTTGTTCTAACTGTATTTTTGTGGGTTTGTCTGTGTCTTCTATTCTGTACCACTGGTCTGCCTGCCTATTTTGGTGCCAATACCATGCCGTTTTTTGTTACTATTACTCTACAGTATAGTATAAGGTCTGGTATTGTGATACCTCCTGCTTCACTCTTTCTGCTCAGGATTGTCAAGGTAGGATTTTGAAAGCAGAAAACAGACCTCAGCAGATGCTGGCAGCTTGATTTTAGACTTCTTATTCTCAAGTACTATGGGAAATTAATGTCTGTTCTTTATCGATTATCCAGTCTATGAAATTTCTTTTATTTTTAATTTTTTAAAATTTTTTACAGACTGCATTTTGACTCATTGTACACAAATGGGATACATCATTTTGTTTCTATGGTTGTACACAATATAGATTCATACCATTCATGTAATCATACATGTACATAGGGTAATGATGTCTATCTTATTCCACCATTTTTCATACCCACCTCCCTCTCATTTCCCTCTACACAATCTAAAGTTCCTTCATTCTTCTCTCACTGTCCACCCCCCACCCCCATTATATATCATCTTCCACTTATCAGGGAAAACATTTGGCCTTTAGTTTTTGGGAATTGGCTTATTTCACTTAGCATGATATTCTCAAATTCCATCCATTTATTTTGCAGTATGTTAAAAATAAAAAATAAAAATAAAAAAATAAAAAAGTTGCTCTAATAGCTGACTATTTCAAAATCACCCAGAGAACTTTGTAAAAAAACTAAAACACACACACACACAGAGAAGCATTTCTAAAATTCACATCCAGCAGTCTGATTTAGTAGGTTTAGAACAAGGTCCAAGAAATGGGGTGGGTTGAGAGGAATTTTAGAGGCATCTGACAGATACCTAGGTTTGAAAATGTCTGATATTGAACAGTGCTGCCTAATCAAAACATAATGTGAGCCACCAATGTGAGCCACATTTTCTAGCAGCATCATTTTAAAAAGAAAACAAAAATTATTAATGTTTTAATTTCTTAATTATAAATTATATATTTTATTTAAACCAATAAGCCCCAAATACTATTATTTCAATATGCAATCAATATAAAAATTATTAATGAGCTATCCTACATGGTTTTAACTCAAGCTAAGTCTTGAAAGGGTATGTTTAACCTTATGGCGTATCTGTTTGGACCTGCCCCACTCTAAGTACTCAAGAGTCCCAATGGTTACTGGTACTCCCATGCTGTGAAGGGCAGATATAGAGTACAAGAGGGTAGACTGTCTTAGTGGTAGAGGGTCTTAGTGGTAGAGACTGTCTTGGTAATTGTACTGTATTTTAGAGGTTCACTACCACAAAGCTCTTAAGGGAAGGAGATGATTAGGAATGGTCAGAAAGAATGAAAGAGCATGGAAAATTCAGTATTAATATGACATTTGACTGCCAAGTTTATGTACTATGAATTAACGAAACATAAATATTCAAAAGAAAATTTGATGCTCATGCACACAAAATGGGAGAGAGGTTTAGAGCTCTTACTAGACAAAAGTAAAAAGTTGTCTGCCATGATAGTCTGGTTAAAAAGCAGAATTCCCACAAATTTCATGCTCTTCTTTCAGGGACTCATGGGACAATGGAGTGTGAATCAGAAATACCTTTACAGAGAAAGCAAACTTTCTAATGTACAAGCACAGAGCAGAAGCATTTCCAAATGTTTTATGCTGTGCACAACTTCTTGTGTTTATCACACTATCACATTAAAGAAAACACATTTTGGAGGCTGAAATAATAAATCTGAACAAAGAGCTTAAGATAGAGCTGTGGCACCTTCTCCTTTGAGAATTCAACTAATTTTTTTAAAGACTTCAGCAGTGAAGTATTCTAATCAGGAATAATATCACAGCCCAAAACACTGTAAGTCAGACAAAATATTTGTGAGAGCTCCTTTATTCCACACCAAATACTTTTTATCAATTAAAAAAAAAGAATAGAACAAATTCTGTGTCAGAGATTATGTGTGAAGTGTCAGATTGAAGATCTTTAGTATACAGTATGTAGAAAATTCTACAGGGGCCCATTTTTTCATCTCAAGTCAGAAATTGTACCTAAATTTACATGAGTCTATTATATTTTCCAAAAGTCTCTTATTTTTCCTCTTACTCAATAACTACAAATTACACAAAATTAGCTTTTAAAGCACCTATAGTCATTGATGAAATTCTAATAATTCAACTTAAAACCAAATTCTTTAATATCAAATTCATCAACACATGAAGATAATGGTAGAGATCCTTCACCTGGGACTACATTTGGTACCTGTTCATCCAACAGAGGCATTGGATTTTCCCTGCTCTGTATCTACATTTTTGTTTAGGTAAAGTGGCCAAGGAAACTATCAGGATCCAAATTAGAAAGAAGCAGTAATTTGAGAACATGAGCATCTGATTTGTATGTTTACAGGCACAAGTCATAATAGCTACATATTAACGGCTAACAAATTAGTCAATTTTTCTATAATTCTTTTAGGGTTAGATCCAAAAGTTATTTGGAATTCTACCAATTAACTTTTAGTGAATTAAACAGCTGTTCAAGATATCTCCGTGTTAGGTTTAATGAATACTGTTATCAATTAATAGAACCAATCAAAACAATAGTCAGTTAAATAGACAAAGCATTACACTGAGAACAAAAGGGTCATTTTATTAATATGCTGGTAGTTAGTGTGAATTTTCCCATAGATAAGTTTTTATTCATTCCCTCAAGTTTCAATATACAAAGTTCTTTGTTAGGGACTATAATAAGTTAAGTCATTACAATAATTTGTTCATGTTCCAATATGCAAGCATTATGCATACTTGCAAATATAACTACAACATCAATCTACACACATTCAGAAAACTGGCTGGCTTTAAATACTGTGTGGGTTCTCTGAATGTCCAGCTTGCTCCCTCCATCACAGGTAAATGTCAACTTTTCTCCCCAAAATTCCTCTACAACTGTAGGACTTGTAGGTATAATTGATTCTCAAATCCAGTGGCATCTCAGGTTTATTTATTTATTTTTCCTTCTGTTTATTTTGAGTTCCTCTGGCTGCATAAGTGCCCTCTCATTAATCCTCCACAGATGTCTTCTCTGTGGAACTATTTTCATAACACAGGTGAAGTAATGGTAAAAGGATGTAGTATCACATGCTTGTCTGTTCACCCTGTCACTCTCCTGAAAGTCTCCTCTCAACTCAAAACTCCATTCTCCCTCTCTCATCCTGATTCTAGCTGATGATCTTACTTCCTGATTTCATTGAGAAAAAAATAGAAACATTAAGAAAGTACCTACCAAGGTTGCTAGCACTATTTCTAACCTCTTCACAAACTTATATATTTGACACGAAACGAGTTGGCTTGGTCATATGCTTCTCTGCAAAGGTGTTTAGCTATGTGGTGCAGAATGGACAATACAATAGTATTAATCTGGATAGGAGTATCCTTAGGAAAGAACGATGAAGGGTATTGGAGACAAAGACATAATAATTATAAAATCGAAACTGTTCTTAAATTGTGTAGATTGATGTTGTAGTTATATTTGCAAGTATGCATAATGCTTGCATATTGGAACATGAACAAATTATTGTGATGACTTAAATTATTATAGTCCCTAACAAAGAACTTATCATGATGATAACAGAGATCAGTTATCATTCTGTTCTTTAAAGCTCCTGAGAGCTGTTCTAGTTCTATGTTCTAGCATAGCTGTTCTACTGTCAAAGCTGGGAACCCACCAGTTCAGTAGAATGGCTCATTCTTGACAAAGATCCCAAAAGTGCAGCACGGCCATTAACTAAAAGTTTACAAACGCACTCAAAATATGCAGCTCCCCTTAATTATTCATTCTATATCTTACCTCGACATTTATCAAGAGCTTCCTCTTTCAGCCCATACCAACCATTGGAGTAATATGTTATCTTTTCAATATGTACTTAAAAAAGTACATATTTTATTTAATTCTTTCATGGATTAGCCTAAATTATAACAGGGAAAAGACTTTTATCAGTCTGTCTTATTCACGATCTCTCTGATTATTCATGATCTCATGATTTCGCCACTGGATTTGAGAATCAATTATACCTACAAGTCCTACAGTTGTAGAGGAATTTTGGGGAGAAAAGTTGACATTCACCTGTGATGGAGGGAGCAAGCTGGACATTCAGAGAACCCACACAGTATTTAAAGCCAGCCGGTTTTCTGAATGTGTGTAGATTGATGTTGTAGTTATATTTGCAAGTATGCATAATGCTTGCATATTGGAACATGAACAAATTATTGTAATGACTTAAATTATTATAGTCCCTAACAAAGAACTTATCATGATGATAACAGAGATCAGTTATCATCTTTCCAGAATGAAGAGCCCCCAGTTTAGTCTAATTATACATAGTAGTGCAAATTTTATCTGGCATCCCCAAAAATTGAAATATGACCACAGTTGATAATCAGTTCCTCATTTTTAAGCACCTTTTGTACAAAACTGATATTAACATCATATTAGAGTGGGCACAGTGGCACATACCTATATTACAGTCAAAGCAGGAGGATCACAAGTTCCAGGTCAGCCTCAGCAACTTAACAAGACTTTGTCTCAAAATAAGAAATAATAAGGACTGGGGATGTAGCTCAGTGGTAAGGCATTCCTGAGTTCAATCCCCAGAACCAAAATTAAAAAAAAAAAGAAAAAATTAGCTATTGGGAAAGACACAGAAAAAAGAAGAATGCCTTGCCCTTAAGAAACTCTTCATCAAATATGCAGCCTAATGAACAAAGACAGAACCAGAGAAGGTAAGAAAGAGCAGAGGGAGAAAAACAAGAATAAAAGACAAGATTATCCCAACTTCATTGCTCAGACTTAAATGACAATTGAGATAAAACCAAAGAACCCAACATCAAAGAACTTGGAAGGCAGAAAGTCTAGACTTCAGAAATATTTAAATGAAATTCTTAAACCATTTTGTTTCTTAAGTAACAAAAATAATCTACTGAATTAAAAAGTAAAACATTGTGTTAAGTACTCAGTGTGCAAATAGTATACAAAAACACATGTTCTATTTGGAAAATGCTGTTCAGAACAACAGTGGCTCTAAAGGGCCACAGCCAATGCCCTTAACAAGCATGCTATCTCCAGAGGCATACAGCCACAGCTGAGAGCAGAAGCCAAGAGCAGGAATCTGAACAGACATAACCTCCCATGGGGCAGAACAGTTTTCTATAATCTTTCTAAAAAATCTTTAGACCAGCTTCTATGGACCCCTTAGGACCAGGACCCTAATAAAGTCCATGGCCTATGAAAGCTATTTATAAAACTTTTCTGAGAAGGTTACACAAATATATTGTCTCAGGCACTGTGTAACTAAAAGTTATAACCTATTCCTTAGGGAATATCTGAGTTTTAGCAGATCTTAAAACTATCTTTATGTAGAGTAGGGTTGTGTAAAGGAAAAGTAATCCAACTGCATTCTTTAAAATAATATATGTGTATATATAATATGTATTTAAATCTGCTGTGATAATCCTCTATCATTGTAATAATCACCACTATTTATGTTCCAGACACTGGAATAAGCACTTTATATACATCGTCTCACTTAATCGTCACAAAAACATTAAGACAAGTATTATTCCTATTTTATAGAAAAAGAATTGAGATTCACACAAGCTAAATCACTTCTCTGCTGCCCTCACAATAACCAAATGGCAAAGTCAGGATTTACATCTAAGTCCCCTGAAGATTAAAGCAATGTGTGTTCAACAAACACAATATAGATAGACACACAGAAGATAGAGTCATTGCACTGCCCTCTCCAAGTTACCACTTTTCAAATGGACTGATATGGATACCGTAGTTCCCTTTAGTAACCAGTGTGGTGCCCCGTGGTTAGCTCTACAAGTACACCAAAAATATGTCAAATATTCTACTTAAAGTTTTTAGTTTATCAAAAGAGATGGAAATTGTTAACAGTGTCTATGTTCACAATTATCAAAGAAAAAGAAAGGTGTAATAGTTTTTAAGCTCAGATATGCATTCCCCGCTATTTGTGGAGCCCAGAGTAAATCTCTGACTGTATTATGATTAAACATCCATGGTTTTCATTTATTCAAACTCACACTCAGCTCATTATTTCTGATATAGTAACCCTGCCAGTGATATAAGCTGCCAAATAGTATACTAAATTTCAGGTTCACCTTTGGGTCTCTGGTGAAACCATAAAAGCTATATTTATGTATTTGATAGCCTCAAATTTTAATGGAAAAAGAGTTAGCATATTAATAAAATATTCTGTTTAGTACACACAAGTCAAATGTATGCCATTATAGAAAGGTTATTTCTCAAAATAGAATTTTAAGAAGCAATTATTACCCAAAGAAGATTATATTCAGACATGAGGAAATTAAAGCTCAAAGGTTAATTAAAATGATATACAGAAATCCATGGTTTAAAGGTAGGGTTCAGAGAAATATTGTCCAAATCAGACTTCTAAGAACACAGAATTTTAAAATGAAGACAAAGGTTGGAATGCAACTCTTCAATTCAAAATAACCCTTTGACTCCTTCATTAAGAAAAGGTAAACATAGGCATTAAAACCCCTTCTATTTAGGTCTTCATTTTCTCCTCTTCTTAATTTTTATTTTCCAGGTACTCTTCTAATAGCTGGTTAAACATCCTGAAAAAAGGCTAAGAAAGATTATAAGTTTTCTGCAAACAAGAAACACATACATTTATTCATAGATATACTTTAAATGTATTTCAGAAAAAGTATATCCAGTTTGCACATTACAGACCTGTGTTCCTTAGA
The DNA here is from genome assembly GCF_902686445.1 of Sciurus carolinensis. NCBI lineage: Eukaryota > Metazoa > Chordata > Mammalia > Rodentia > Sciuridae > Sciurus > Sciurus carolinensis. Next base: position 32,153,528 of record NC_062219.1, read on the forward strand.
TGCTGCCTCTATAAGAAGAGGTATCAAATTGGATCCTACAAAGGAGCTGAAGTCTTGAAACCTATGGATTTACTAGTATATTATTTTCTCTCCTGCATTGATAGTTGCAGCAAATGCCTACGAGTAGTTTATATTTATATATGTATTTTTATTGACATGAAATCCAGGTTCCTTATTTATTATTAATATCTACTTAGACATCTATGAAAAAAAAACAAAGACGAGTGAGTAGTGTTCTTAAAAAAATTACTACTCCATAAAAAAAAAGATTAAAAATCCTACAACTGTAAAACCAACCTCTTTGTTACACATGCACAGCTTTCTAAATCCCATAAAAATCTCAACATCTGACCCATTTCATTTTTACAGGGAAAGGACTATTACTCTGGAAAATATGCGTAAAAATTTGCAGCATTCAGAGGCATTAGACAGTTTTACTTCACATTTGTTTCCTGTGTACCGTACATAGGAAACACACATTCCTATGTCCACACACAGTAGCACCTGCTGCTACAACTCTGCTCTCCACCAGTTCCCAGTCTTCTCTTTTTTAAAAAAAGGGACTGAGTTGCGCCTCTTTCCTGAACTGCTGAAGTAATGCTGCCATCTCCTGTTCACTGCATAGAAGGTAATGAAATTACCCTCCAAGAGAATGGAAAGAAATTTTTTAAAAAATTTATACAAAATGATAATGTCATAGTAATTTTTAAATTTAATAATTTTTAAATAGAAGTGGTTTTAGAGAAGATTTAGTCTTAATATAAATACTAAATTGGCAGTTCTGATTTTTTTCTGAATATTGTTCTGCTATTACCTAAATTTCAATCATTACCTTTTACAATATAAACATAAGGACAGTGTTAGCTTGTTTTTTCAGGCACTAAAAAGTACTGGTGTATTTATAGCATATTTATAGTTTTCATCCCTGATATTCTTTACTGGCATAAACATGAGTTGACAAAACATAATCCTTCTACAATACAGAATATTGTAATCTTCAACAAAATGACAAATCCTATAATCGGTCAGTATGCCCACTTGTTCAAAGACTTCTTGGGGAATGCCCTGAGATTTGGGCTCTGTCTTCTCAATTGGAAAATGATCCAAAGTTGATCATTTCTAAGGACTCTTCCATCTTAAAAACTGATTCTAACTACAGGTAGAGTCTGCAATGGGAAAATATTATCACATTAGGCCTAAATTCTTTCTAGGCAAGAGACAGCGTGTTTTCCAGAAACAGGAAGGTCACATTTTGTCAGGCCACAAAATTACTTCTAGAAAATAACACAACCAATGGTGATAATAGAGGCAAGGTAACTATTGACATTCAGGAAAGTAACTGACCACAATTACCATTCATGTTTATGTAGGTGACAATATTAAAGAATACCACTTATGTCATTATAAAGCATACTATTATAGTTTACTTTAATTGCCTATATTTTAGATCATTTAGCAATAGCTAACTTCAAGAGGTAATTATGATAGGTAATATATATATATTTTTTTTCAAACACCACAAATGGTTAATCTTTATTTTTTCAAGTACTGAAGATTAAACCCAGGGTGTTCTACTACTGTGCTACACCCCCAGCCCTTTTTATTTTTTTATTTTGAGACAGTGTCTCACTTAATTACTGAGGCTGGCCTCAAACTTGCATTCCTCCTGCCTGAGCCCTCTGAGTCTCTGGGACTACAGGCATGCACCACTGTGCCCCTATCTGGCACTTAAATGGTTAATTTTAAATGAAGCCCATAGTAACAAAATTCCCTTCCTAGTAAACTTTATTCAACACACTGAAATCAAACATGAAGCAATTTGGGAATTCCTAAGATAGTTAAATAAAATAATTAAAAAGTATCCTTTCTGGCATAACTACTTAACTCTTGTTATCAAGGCATCAAGACAGAAATCAAAGAATCAAGAATTCCAGAATCATTTAACAAGACTAAACTGAGAGTTTCAAAGTTATACCACTCAGTTCTATGGGAGTTTGTTTTTACTTAACGTTATTTCCATGTTAAAAGGATTTTTTCTTGATTGTTTTCCAACTTAGGTAAAGTAACATAAATATTAAATGTACCATTTTTCTTAATGTTTGCATTTCTCATCCAAACTAGCTTTTTAATTGACAAGCAATAATTATATATGTTTATGAGATACAATGAGAAGTTTTGATCTATGTATACTTTATAGACTTAATCAAACTAATTATATCCATTACCTTACCCATTTCTGTCCATAATTTCCAAATCTGAGTGCCTTACCAGGAGTACAGAGTTAAAATGCACAGGTAGGATAACATATTTTATTTGGCTACCTTAAGAAAAATTTTTAGCACAATAAGTATAAATCTGTGGACTGGCAATTATTTATTATAAGCAATTTTCACTTTGATAAAATGCTACTTAAGAATATCTGTGATCACCACAGAAAACAACTATTAGAGTTCTACTCAAAGCAGTAAAAGTAGAGTAGGTCAGATAATATTCCATTTATTAATGCTTATTTTCAACTGAGTTACGATATCAATAGATGTCATCATTTATCTTTTAAGAAATAGAGTGAATTTAAAAACAAAAGAATTTCTTTGTACTAATTTATAATGACCTGAATATTTCTTCTTTCTTTTTTCCCCTCCTACTGTCCCTCTCTCCTTTTGTTTTCTCCATCCTTACCCAGCTTCTCTCTTTTCTTCCCCACAGAAATATTGCTTGCTTTTAATATCCTTCATTGTCTACAAATAAACTTTGAACCCTTATTTCAAAATTGTTGTTAGGCTAGAGGGTACTGGATTCATTCATCAGGCAAGTTTCTGGTTCATCAAAGGTCCTGTTGTGTCCTGTTGCTTTGACAGAGAAATAACTCAGCAGTTTTACAACAAAGGAGTTTCTTTGAAGACCACCTCATTTCTTGTCCCATTTTTGCTACAACCCAACAGAACAGTTTCAAACTGTGACTGAATGTTAAACTGATACCTGTGCTACCATCCATTCCCAGCACGCACAGATGGCAGCAGTGTAACAACCCAAGATGCTCTGAGATGTGCTTCATGAGATGGCACTAGGCAGCAAGAAACGGCATTAAAAAGTGCTTTCGATGCCTTAGTCAAGCTGTTAAAAAATCTAAAAGATTTAATACGTATCATTTCTTCTCCACAAGGGGCTCTGAATTCTGCTTTCACACTTTAATGTCTTCTCATATTATCATTTTCATTGTTTATTTTACAGTACAATTTTCTAGCCTCTACATGACAAAAAATTAGAGCATATTTTTATTGAATGATTTCATTTCAAATGCAACTTTGGGGGGAGTAGAAAAGTCTTTAATTTCTTCTTAAACATTATATGTATATTCCCTCCTGAAATAATGGTCAACTGCATCACTTTATGGCTCAAGTGTGGCAAGTACCTCCCAGCAAGACACAACACACACCCATTTAGTGAAACATCTGCTGACCCCCAGAATTCACCAAGTTTATCCAACATCACATCTAAAAGAGAAGACAGGGTTTTACATTTATACCATTTTGTAGGTTAATATTTTATTTTCCCCTTATGGATCTCATATTTATTCATTTTTATGTGCATTTTGTTCCTTTTAACCTGGTGGCAGCACTGTGAAATATCACAGGCATTTTACTCAGTATTTCTCTAACAAGCCAACCAGGTACAAACAGGATTTTTATATCCGTTTGTAAATTTTAGTGAGGGGTGATTGAGTTGAGAGAAGGAAAATAAAAAGACAAATACTACATTTGTGTAATGTTTAATTCACATCACTCGTACAATACTATGCTGTTGGCATATGTCTCAATAAATAGGCTTCAAAAAGGAATTATTGCAGTGTAAAAATAGTTTCCCTGAATTCACGTGCTTTTTACTATTCCCAGGTCTCAAAATGGCTTTTAAAATTATTTTTTCAGACTCTTAGAGCCATGTACCCCATATTGTGATAGGATAAGTTTCTCTGCCCTGCTCCCTAGAGTGGAGTTGCAGAGAAGAGAAGTTGAGACAGCTTGGCACCATGCTAGTCTGAAAGAGGCCCAACCTTAAAGATTCACTTCTGTTGCCAGAGAAGGAACATGAGAAAATAAAAGGTCAAAAGAGGCTGAGGAGTCTAAGCCTAAGAAGAAAGGCCAGAAACAAATAAACATGTCAAACATACTCATCTCATCAAAAAGACGAGAGCACTGGTTCATCCAACACTGTTCTAGGCACTGGTGCTATGGCACAGAACATAGTACATGCTGCCATGAAGCAACTATATTGAGATCACAACCTCCAAAGAACACTGCTTGCCTTGATAGTCCAAATTAGGCCCATTTTCCAGAATGATATTTCTCTGGAAACTTTTTTCTTCAAATAGCACCAGGTATATTCTCAACAGTGAAAGAAAAATTCTTAACAAAAACATACAATCCACTATTACAGATCAAAACCTTTCCCTGTAGGAGTATGTTGTAGAGTTTTGATTTTCAGTTGAATATAAAATAAGTGTAGTAGGGACTAGGGATGTAATTCAGAGGTACAGCGTTTGCCTAGAATTTCCAGGAGGCCCAGTGTTCAAACCCTAGCACTATGAAAAATTTAAATAAATTCAGTAGTGGCACAGGGGGACCAAGACAGGAGGATCTCAAGTTCATAGCCAGCCTCATGAGCCCTTTTGCATCTTAGCAAGTCTCCAAAAAAAAAAAAAAAAAAGGTGGGGAATGGGAGTGGAATGGGGATGTGGCTCAGTGATCAACTGCCCCTGAGGTCGATTCCCTGGTACCAAAAAAATAATAAAAAAATAAAATAAAAAAATTAAATCAGTAATCTCAGCTGACAATCTATAAAAGTATATTTAAAAAATGCTACTCTGCACTGACCTCACTGGCTATAAAGTATATATTCTGTAATAAAGATTTTCGATCTGATTTGAAACCCTGGAATAAGTCTTCAAAACTCATGCTTCTTGCAGACAGACAGAAGTTTAAATAGTCTAAAATGTGATTAAGAAGTACACACTAACAAGGAAAAACATCCATGATACAGTGTTAAATGAAAAATAGCAAGTTACAAGACACTACTGAAATAAAATTTCACTCTTTTTTTTTTAATGGTAAAACTTCATTGACCAAAACTACAGACTATTTAGCCAATTAACATTTGCTAATGTTTTAAAATATGAATGTTGATCTTAAAGGATAAAAACTTTTACAAGATTAAATATGCTAGTTCACTTAAGAGATCTCACAAGGTCCACTTACTTCTGGCTTATGGTATACATCTATTGAAAATCAACTATTAAATTTATAATTTCTGATTTGTATTTCATATAGATAATATTGCAAAGTAAAATTGGTGATCTTTGAAGAAAAAAGGCAATCAATATCAGTCAGTGCTTTCTTGAATTGATTGCTAATTATTAATAAGAAACATTTTATTTATAAAATGTCTTTAAACTATTTCATATCATAATTAAAATAGACAATGGTGGGCTGGGGTTATGACTCAGTGGTAAAGTGCATACTTCACACATGAGGCACGGGGTTTGATCCTCAGCACCACATAAAATTAAATATATACAATAAAGGTATTGTGTCCATCTACAAGTTAAAATATTTTTAAAAAAGAAATAGACAATGCTGTGCAAATTAGGCAATTTCAATTCCTTAAATATTTAAATGTTTAAAATTAGGTCTAAAGGCAAGGCTAATTAGTTTTTTTTTTTTTTTTTTTTTTGGCAACGGTGGAAATTGATCCAGAGCCATGTTTGAGTGTGGTAGGCAAGAGTTACACCACTAAGATACACCCTAGCCCCTAATGTCTATTTCAAGGTATAATTATTATTTTTAGAAGCTTTTTATTCAATTCAAATGATTCCATTTATTTAAAAAAAAAAAAGTCACCAAAAATACTAAATGAAAGCTCAACAATGGCCTGTGTTTTCTCATCCTATTGCCAGGAGAATTCTGGAAATCTTCAAAATGGGAGAAGAATCTTCAAGGAAGAACTGCTATAATCGGTACTCATTGGTTTTCAATGGTAGGTTCCACACCTGGGACCAGCCTCATACTGCCCTCTGCTGGTTTGGTATGAATTCAGTTTTTAAACTGTTTTATACAAGTGCAATTTTATTAACAAGGAGATAAATTGATTCATAAAACATAAAGTGTTTTAAAAATTATATTAATGGTACTTAAAATTAACCCCAATAACATATTGTACCATTACTTCATTAACTAGACGTTTTATTACAAAAATCATAGATTAGAGCAAAGAAAAACAAATGAGAAAATGAAAACCCAAAATGCCCCTTTCCAGAAATAACACCTTGATTTATATATATATATATATATATATACATATATATATATATATATATATTCTCCCAACTTCTTCTCTTATATACTGGCACTCACCTTTATATTCTTTCATCTCCTCTTTTTCTATTTCTACAAAATGCTAATCTATTGCATGTTTGAATAGTTTTAAAATATTCATATTAATAAATGGCCTTTCAGTTTCCAAAATTATAGCACTATATCCCAGCAATATTCAACTTACTAATTCTCCTCCTTCAACCAACAGAAGTATTACTAACAGCTGTGATCAACATGCTTAGAGCTATTCTTATAATTTCTCTCTCCGTTTGTCAGCAAAGAATGAAAAGTTAATAGAACCTCATGGATTGGCAAGTCCATAGAAGGACTACAAGGATACTTTACATGTTTTAGCTCAGTTTGGCTAGTTCATAATTTAAAAAAAAAAAAAAAACAAACCACTTCTCTGGCACATTTCATTCCCAAATTTGAAAAAATCAAATTAGAAATGTGATCACGAAGATGGTTACTGAACACGGAATAAAAATAAATAACCCTATAAGGGTATTTCATGCAAAGTAGGAGAGCTTAGAAACTAGATTGTAATGCCTTTTTTTTTAATTATTATTTTTTGTACTGGAGATTGAACTCAGGAGCACTGTACTACTAGGCATCTCCATTCACTTTTCTTAAATTTACTTTGAGACAGGGTCTGCTAAATTGCCCAGATCCCAGTAGCTGGGATTACAGGTGTGCATCACCATACTGTTTGTAATGCAACTTTAATTAACTAACCAAGATTATGCTATAGCAACAAAGCTGACAGATACATCTCGTTCTCTTAATTTCAATGTGCTAATGCTATTATCTGAACTGCAAGTCACAATGATTAAAAAGGACTTGTGATTTATTTTTGCCTGGGGAGCCTCAGTCCCAATCTTCTGAACACTCTTGATGTGATGTGCTTGTACTTTTGAACCCCAGACCCTAAATACTCACCCTTCCACCTCAAGCACCCCTCTACCCACAGGCACATGGCACCAGCAGTCAAACGTCACCTAAGACCCCTAGAGAAGGATGGGAGAACCTGCTTGCTTCTGTCTTGGGCACCTCCTTAGGTGCCTTAACAATCCAGTTTTAAATTTGTTTTAAATATACACCACAATACAGCCTTTTTACAAGTTCTATGTGGATGTCCTGGCTCATTTTTAAAAGCATTTAAAGCAGTTCATCAGAAATACATAGAAATTTTAACAAAATCAGAACCAAACATTTAAAAACAAAGAAATGGAATACTAGGCTTGGAGGGTTTTTGTTGGTGATGGTACCAGGGATTGAACTCAGGAGCACTTAACCACTGAGCCAAATCCCAAGCACTTTTTGTTTTTGAGACAGGGTCTGGCTAAATTGTTGTCTCACTCAACTGCTGAGGCTGGAATTACAGTTGTACACTACCACGCCTGGCTGACTTGGGAGGTCTGGTATAAACGGGGCTCTTAAGTCTGCCCGTTTGTGCATGAAAACATTACCAAGTACTTGCTAAGACATCTCACTCAGGGTACACAAGGGACGTCACTCAGCAAGATTGAGCACACACAGCAACCAGTTTCATAAAAACTATTTTTACCTGATAAAAGGCAGACATCTGCTTCTGCCCTAACACTAAGGCTTCAATGGGCTCTGGTGAATTGTTTCATACAGAAAAGTCAAAATTCTGGCTTGTCACATTTGGGCTGCAGTTTGGAGGATGATCAGGAGCTGTCCAGGGGGAAATAAGTACCTTCAAAAAGATAGTCATGAAGACATGGATATGATCATTTTTTAACTACAACTGAGCCTAGTCTGGATGAGTAACTGATGACTTACAACATGAAAATCATCGGGAACTATAATCATCTAACTCATAGAAGCAGCTGAGGATGCTCCAGGCCTCTGGCTAAGTAATTTGCTTCCAATGACTGATAGAACACTAGGTAGAATGGCACATACTACATACCTTTTCATTAAACAAAAAATGTTTTTAAGGTGACAAAAGTTCACTTATTTAAAGCACAAAAAATTTGAGGTACACATGGGCATTAATGTGCGGCTGATGCACAAGTCTAAGACTGAGTAGAGTGAAAAGATTTGAGAATCACAGGAACCTATGGATGTTACAAGGCTGCAAAAACTGGGCCTGGTGGTACACACCTGTGATCAACTCAGGAGTCCAAGGCAGAGTAGTTCAAAGCTAGCCTCAGCTATTTAGGAAACAAAATTCTCAAAATACAAAAAGGGTTGGGGATTAACTCAGTGGTTAAGCACCCCCAGCTTGTTCCCACAAAAGTGCATCTCCATCTCAAACATTCCTAAGATTGCCAATGCTTGAACATGCATTTTTAGAAAAAACATGCCACACCTTAACACTGGTGGATTGGGTTATACATGTATTGTTCTGGAACTGCTCTCATATAACATTTGGGACCATTTAACCATGAGTATCACATTTATGGAGGTCAGCGAGCTCTCAGCTACACTGGAGATCATACCAATAAGCATTCAATATCATCTTTGGCTCAAGTTTAAAGGCTTAAGTCACAGATTCTTAATCGGAGATCTCATAAAAGTTTAAATATATTGGTCACCTTCTCTGAGACTAGGTTATGTTGAACCATCTCTTCAGTGACCAAAATCTTAGATCAACAAAAACTAGGATATCATGTATCCCAGAGCCTAAATTCATTTGTTGATCTTTATACTTTTGTAATTGCCCCGATTCTGCCAATCACTGTCCATACAGGATTTTAAACTGAAACTACCCACTTTCCTAAATTCAGTCTTTTTCTCCAAGTTTTAAACTGGTCTTGTCAGTGATACACACCCAAGACACATGGTAAAGGATACCTTCTATAAGGCCTATTTCTGCTTAGACTGCTGAAGTTTAAACTTGCTCTGAAGTTTAAACTTGCTCAAGTTAAAACTCTGTATCAAAGATTGATTTTTACCTAGGAAAAAAAGTTAAACATCAAGTTGTCTTAGAGCATGCTTCCAGAATTTGCTGATTTTATAAATTAATTTCCCTTCACTAACAAGGATCTTATTGTACTGCCAAATAAAAAGCCAGAGGTGAGGAATATGAATGAAAACTTTATTTGCTCATTTCTTGCATTTGAAGTACTCTTCGATGACATCCTTGGCCTGAGATTCTTTGCCATAGTCCTTAAAAATAAAAAATAGATCATATGCAATTTCTTATTAACACTTCAGTTTCACCCAAGTTCTAAGCACTAATTACATACTAAAGTCTTAAAAACTGAATGTCTTATGAAAAATGTTCCTCATCACTATTTGTAGCCATTTTCAGGGACCTTAATGACTTCAGTGTCCTTAAGGCTCGTAACATGGCATTATTATTGCCAGCTTTTCCTAAAATTTCTGCAGAAACACATGCAGGTAAGCAGATTCACTAGCTGGCTTTTAGAAAAATGTCTTATTTTTCTTTTCAAATATGCAAAAAATGTGTCAAAACTTTTGAGAACCACATTATTTTCCTCTTAAAAGGTCCTCGAATTTATCTCAACACAAGGATATACACAGCACAACCTTCAACCCAGATACTGACTTACCTTAACCACTACACAACTGCAACCAACCACTTTACGGGGTTTGCCTTCTCGGTCAATTTTACAAAGGCCTACCCATTCTCCTAGTTTCTTGTTATCATCAACCTATTGGGTAATTAGAAAAATGAAACTTTGTTATTAGCAGACATTAATGTTACTAACAACAGTATATTAAACCCCAAAGGTAGCTGCAGTCAGAAGGGTGACATGGCATTTTCCTCATGGCAATTCAGTAGAGGGAGCCAGTTGTCATCATGCACAGCACCAAGATCACTAATAAGCACTCTATATCATCTTTTTCCTATGCCAACATCAAAATTATTTTTGCAGGTGTAAGATGTTTTGAAAATTGGCTTTAAAACATCATTGTCAGTCCCAAGAAATATACACTTGCAAAAAGCAAAATGTACCTGGATATAAGACATAGTATAAATAGCATGACAAACCCAATTATCACAGTGCAAATTAACATACCTTAATAAGGTTGATTTGGTGCTCAGCACAAAGGGCCTCCACCAACTTGACATACATAGGCTCATTACAGTTGGATGCGAGTACACAAAGATGGGCCTGGCGCCTGAAATGCAAAGTGGAACTAAAATGAAGACAAAACTCCAGGTCTAAATTCACTTCTTTTTGCACTAAGGGTTGTCTTTGCTTTGGCTACACTGGAAAATATAATTAACAACACACTACATAGCACATCATATCTGCACAAAATTTGTTCCTTCTGACAAAACTTTAGTGCATGTATTTGTAATGTTACCCACAGGAACACTAAATACCAATCCCCAGTAAGTCTTTCCTCTAAATGTTGGGCTTGTAGAGGGGAATTTAAAAACTGGCCAACCAAACCTTAACTTTCTTATACAAAACCTACTACGTAAAAATAAAAACTACTGCATAGCAAGAATTGTTACTGGAAGAAAGTGATACTTAACACTATCAAAGCATAATTATTGTGTAAGACTGATACCAGGACTTCCATAAGATTCAACTGGTCAGCTTACTTCAGTGAACTGAGCTGACAATTTTTTCTGGCATGAAGTCCTTACAACACATTTAAGTTCGGCTCAAACAGTTACACAGTCCTAGAATACACACAAATACATTTACAAGTAACTCTAGATTCTGATAAAATTTCATTATACTTACGCAATTGCTCTTAAAGACCAAACACTTCTGCAACAAACATCAGCTTCATATTCTAATTTAACATAATGCTTGATTAACTAATTCCTACAAATGAAATGAGGCTTAGGATCCTCAAGACAGAGACTAAAGCCACAGCCTACAGGTTTGTCAGACTGCTATGTTTCACTCATGAAAGGAGTGAAGGGGTATCCGACAATTTTAAGTCATCATTCAAACACTGTAGTTTTAAGAATCAACTGCTTGCCCCCATTCCAAACAGCAACCCACACATTAGTGGGCTATATAGATCTGAGTTCTGATACCTTTTCCTAGGTTTCCTGTAGAACGGCTGCCATTCAGAACTTTTGTGCTAACACCATGAACTTCACGCTTTCTTCCCTCGGCTGCAGTTTTGTTCCGGCTGCAACAACCCACAGTATTGAGACTGATAAACGTACTTGTCTAAGGCTTTGGCAGCTTCGCGAATTCCACGTGCAAGGCCATCGTGGATGAGGGCGGTCTTCAGCACCTCTTGTAAAGCAGTATTGACGTCCATTACACCTCCAGCAGCAATGCTGAAACACGACAAATCAAAAACGTCAGCCAAAATTGGCCAACATTTAACTCCTGGGGACCCCACAAAGACGTAGGTGATATACGACAAGCGCGCTATGGCGCCTCAGCGGACCCAGTGCGGCGCGGACGGCTCTGGGCCTATACCGTACCCGTACCCAAAACCTGGCCCCTCAGGCTCACCCTTCCTCGGCCATGGCGGTGGGTTACGGGTGAAGCCGAATCTTGAACGGACTGAAAAGCAAAAGCACTGATTAGAGGCTTTTGTTTAAACCAGATACTTATCACCCATCCATGACAAGCCACCGAGCCCCACGAAAACCACCGTCCCCAGACGTAACTCACCCCGAGCCTCCGCCTCCGCGCGACTCCGCGGCGGCAGGGAAAGAGGCCGCACGCGTCCGCATGACGGTATTTAAGGGTTTTGCCGGATTCCTCTGCGCATGTGTATTCCCGCCCACAAAGAAAGGTGGCTCTTGCGGTGCCGGACTTCTGAATTTTCTGTTTCCGGTTTGAGACCGTTGAAACGCAAGAACACAGCGAGATCCCCGCCTTTGCCCGACCAGTCTTTGCGCGCACAACAGGCACCACACGGGCAGCTTCACGTCGTCCTAACCCGCGGGGGGGCGTGGCCTTCGGAGGACCAGAGAGCTCATCCTACGGAGCGCGCGAAGAACCAAATCTTCTTGTCGCGTGGTTCGATCTGGCCCTGGGCGCCCAGGCGCTCTGGGTCCCTGAGAACATCAGTTTTAACCCTTTCCACACTACGTTGTAATTTCCTGCCGGTTTCACTAGACCTGGTCTTCCTGAGGGTCACGTTTTGCACTTTGGTTTCTAAATCACTCTGAGTATCCATGGATGTGTCATTCTGTGGGCTCGCCTCATCTTTGTTTCCCTGAAACGGGATCCAACACGTTTTCGCTACGTCTAAGCACTTAGCAAACCACTTTGCAGGCGGAATGTTAGTTGAGCTGAGCTCGTGGCGCGGCGGTCGGTTCCGTTTCAGTGTGGTGGGTACGGAGTCTTCTTGACCGCACGGTTGTACGGAGTTCCTCGTCCACGCAGGGCAGGGCTCCTGTCTTCCCGCCCACTCTGTCATACCCGCGCGGCATCGGGTTCTATGGGAATGAAAAGCGTAGCGTTTGCAAAGTCCAGGACTCGGCGAGTTAGGGATGCAATTCGGAAAACTCAAAACCTCCGAAATTTTTCCCCTAAGAATGATGTTAAATTTTGAAGCGATAGGTCAGTTCCCCAATCCACTTCTAAAGCAAATATACGGAACAGCTGGATAGGATCTTATTTTTCTCTTAACAAGTTCTGATAAGTTGGAAAAGCCAGCCAGTAATTACTGAGGGTTTGTTAAGGACCCGACTGGTAGGTACAAAGCAACAGGAGGTTCAAGAGTGCTGTGAAGAAAACGAAAATGGTCCATGTGATAAGACTGTGGGGAGAATGCCTAAGGTCAGAGACGTCCTGGATTTTAGTAAATCCGTGGAGTTCAGTTTTAGCTTTTCAGTTGCTTTGACTTTCGTTTTAAAAGTGTTGGGTCCGATTCTTCTGTGTGTATCTTAAACAAATGTTTGTGAAGCTTTCGCTTAAGAAACAAAAAGCCGGGAATGTACCCGCCGCTCCGCATTTTTAAAGTGGGATTAAGATTTGAGCCCAAGATTAGAATGCCTAAATGCCACTGGGGTGGAACAAGGTGGCCTGGGATTAGGGAGTGGGGTGATGTGGAGAAGAGGAATTCCAGTTTATAGCAGCTTTTGAAAAGAGCTCCAATAAGGGATTGGATTCCAAACAGCAGGGGAGAAGAGAGTATTCTAAATGGAAGAGAGTAACGGCAAGGCACAGATGCCTTCTTGACTTTTTTGACAGTTACCAGTAAAACATTTTTATATTTGAGAAAGAAGGTGGTTAGTAGTGTTTAAGCACCCTTTTCTTTATCTAAAGTTTATTAAAGTTAATGTGTTAAGACCGAACAAATAAGTGATACAGGGATTGCCCAGCACCTCAAAAAAAAAAAAAGCAAAGTTAATGTAAGAACAAGAAGAAAAGTAAATGTGCTAAGCATATTATATGTCATTCCCCCCAAAAAGAATCTTACAGAAGAAGCAGGCAATTTGGTAAAGACACAGGAAATGTAAATATGGAAAATAATTTGTCCTCAATGCATTTTCATGAAGGAAAAATAACTAAAGGCCTTTTAGGGTAGTGGCTTTAGTCCTGGGGTTCCCAGTTTAGTATACCAACCAATTCAAATTTGACTTTTCCTCTTCTAACAGTTGCTAATCTGTTCTGTTGACTCAGATATCATGTACCTGTGCCCTCATATTTTACCCAATAAATGCCTTTTCTATCAGCCACAAACCTCCCTCCTTAGAACCAAACCCACATTTTTTTAAACATCCTTAGTTATATAACCAGTTCTAACCCTCGAAATAAAGTTAAAGGGCACACTCGCAATTTGAGGATTCTTTAATATAGGTTCTTCAATTCACTTTTTAAAGTTTACCATCTTCAATTTTAGATATTGGCAAAGGTGGAAGAAAATAAATATTGACAAGTTAGTAACTAATCACTCTTATACAAGCAGATTATCACATTTGCATAATGTACACAAATATGAGTCTGAAATTGTACTTATAAAAAATAAGTACAGCCAGGCATAGTGGTGCCTGCCTATAATCCCAGGAATTGTGGAGGCCAAGGCAGGAGGCTCAAATTCATGGCCAGCTTAGCAACTTAGTGAGCCCCTATCTCTAATAAAATATAAAAAAGGGATGCAGGGATGGGGATCTGGCCAGTGGTTAAGCACCCCTGGGTTTAATCCCCCATACCAAATATATAAATAAATAAATAAGACTTGAGGATGTAACTCAGTGGTAAAATTGGTTCAATCTCCAGGACCACAAAAAATGAGGTGGGGGCGGGGCTTGGAAGCTTGGAGTATAGCTCCATGGTAGAGTGCTAAATTCTTACTGGGTATTTTCTCCCTAGATTGTAATAAAGACTTTACGTGCTAATGCCTATATTAGCTCTCCTTAACAAGTAAAGAAACCAAGGCTTAGAGAGTTGTCCAAAGTCAGATAGCTAGTAAATGGAGAAATTGGTGTTCAAGACCATAGTCCTAACCATTCAAGCCATTTGAATGATTGCCCAAGTGTGGGAGGGAGATAACAGAATTCAAGAATGACTGTATCTCACATTCAGTTATGATACAACTGTGCTACACTAAAAAGTTGCATAGACGGAGAAAGAGAATATTGCAGTCAGAAAGAGCAGTAGAAATTTGTATTTCAGAATCGTCTAAGTTTAGCCATTATATATTTTATAATTTGCTAGGGCTGTTGTAACTAATTATCATGAACTGCCTTTAAAAAAAAAAAAAAAGAAATTTATCATCCGGCAGTTCTG
The DNA here is from genome assembly GCF_902686445.1 of Sciurus carolinensis. Classification (NCBI taxonomy): domain Eukaryota; kingdom Metazoa; phylum Chordata; class Mammalia; order Rodentia; family Sciuridae; genus Sciurus; species Sciurus carolinensis. The sequence continues at coordinate 32,168,559 of NC_062219.1, forward strand.
CAGGATAAAAACCTGATATCAAGATGTTGGCAGGGAGTTATACTTCATCTTGGATATCCCAAGAAAACCACTTTCTATTGAAAACTTAAAATGTCCCTACCCTTGGGGATAGAAACGATATATGTACAATAGATGGAAATGAATGTTGAGAAAAAACAGGAAAAAGTTATTCTGATGCAGCTCAGGAACATAAAGGTTTAACCCTCATTTGTTATAACATGTACTATAGTTTTAAACATACTAAAGAAACATTAGTTGTAGACAAAGATTTGGATATATTTCCATTGTATCAAAGCAACAATCAAAGGAGAAAGATAAGTTGATAAGAAGGAAAATAATTAAAAAACAAAATGAGAAAGTAAAAGTGAAATAGTTAATACAGGCTATTGGTAGCCCTGTAGCTTATAAAGTTAGTATGTTAGGTCTTTAATTGCAAAACCCAGTTTATTGAGGAAAACAAATAAATGGTTGTGGAGGGAGAATGAGACTGATTATTATATAGCCAAATATGAAACCTATGACAATAGTTTATATATTTTGAGGGTTTTGTGAAATTTCCGTGTACATTTCATAAGACTTACTACTGTTAACCTAAATTAAAAAAAAAAAAATCAGAGGGAGACTTTCCCTAAGAAAAATTGACATTTATTTGGGAATAGCCTTGAAGTGGGAATAACAGAACATTGCAATGTGTGCATCCCATAATAAACTGTGGGTATATCCAAGAAGGCTTAGATAAGAAAAACTTTTTAAGACGAAATGAGAGTATTACATCAGCTCATTCAAAACAATAATCCTTGACTACAGTGAATGATAACAAGAATGGTGTCAGTCTGAGAAAGAATGGATAGCTACTGGCCAGATGTCCTGGTAGAAATACTTTTCACATAAGGTTGTGGTGGCCTCTGTGAAAGCTTGTGGTTCTGATAGTGTTTCATGATAGTTACTGTTAGGCAATCATGCAGAACTTCTCCTTCATAACCTCTCAGCTTTATTTATTTATTTTTGTTAGTATTAACATAAGCAATTCCATTTTGATATTGCAGCTTCACATGTCATTCACACAAGAATATTTCCTCTTCCACTTATTCCACATGCTACTTAGCACCAGATGTGGTAGATGATCATTTCAGGGCTGAATGAGAGTTCATGGAAATTAAACATACTATTGAAGGTAGAGCTAATACTTCTGAGTCAGATCATTATGAATCAGCGACATGATAATTTATAAGTGAAATGAGCAGTAGTGGTCAATAGCAAACCCTAAATTAACATTAAATGCTTTCCCTTGAAATATGAGGGCCTGGGTATATGGGACTCCAGCCCCCAGTGCTGCTTCCTGTAGAGTAACTCTGCTGTTTTCTGTCTGATGCTTCTTTTTAAAAATTGGTTTTGGAAAGACTGGAGATTCAAGGATTCTTTGACAGAGATTCTCCTCCCTTCCATTGTCTTATGTAGCCTTAGTCAAAGCATTTCCAGTCTCTGGGACTCAAGTATGTCGTCAAAAAATGAAATGAGGTATTGATGAGAGATGCCCAATTTGGACGTCTGTATCATTACTTTGAAATAATTTTAACTGATAGAAAATGTTGAACATCTATGCTGTCTGCTATGTTGGATTTCTGATTTGCCTAGTTTTCAGTCACCTGACACAGTTATAGCTGATGCCAGCTTTGATCCTCAGTCTCCAGCTTACAGATGATCTCTTTATTTGTAAATGACAGTTTTTGCTTTTTAAATATTAGGACAAGTAAGCATCTTATTGTGGAAAATATAGATAATAATATACCAATTACAGTTCTTTGTAGGCAACAGAATGAGCTCTGACCAACAGAAATGAACAACAAAAAACAGCAAAAAAACTAAACCAAACCAAAACAAAAGAACATTTTTAAGAAAGATACCAGATGATTCAGAAAGGGGTTGCTAAATTGGGGCATACGGCATAGGATCATTTCAAATTCACTGGAAGGTCTCAGGTGCAGACTTAAGGTGGTAAACCAGTGAACTTTTAGCTAAATCAATCTGAAATCATCCAACTTCAGGAAGGGAGAGAGAGAGAGAGAGAGAGAGAGAGAGAGAGAGAGAGAGAAGGAGAGAGAAAGCAATCAAAAAACAATCAGGTTGCAATGACCTGTGGGATAAATGTAAAAAATCTAAAGGTCTTGAATTTGCAGTTGGAATGTATAGATCTAACATGCTGTATATGCTGTTGAAGGGCTAGGAGACAAAAGTACGAGATAGAGTTATTTGAAGAAATAATGCCCAAAAGTTTCTCAAATTTTGTGAAACAAATAAATTTACAGATTCAAGAAGTTCAGTGAATCTTAAGGGGGAAACACACACACACCCAGGGACAATAAGTGAGCTGAAACGCAGTGGTAAAGAGAAACAGGTACATTATAAATGGGAGATGAATAATACAAAATTTCATAAATTTCCCTCAAGAAATTATAGTAGCCAAATAACAATAGATCCACATCTTGAAAAAGCTAAAGAATAATGTTCTTTTTTGTTGTTGTTGTTTGTGGTGCTGGAATTGAACCCAGGGCCTTGTACATGTGAGGCAAGTACGCTACCAACTGAGCTACATCACAAGCCCTAAAGAACAATGTTCACCCATATTTCTATAGTAAAAAGACTCTTCAAAAATGAAGAAAAAGAAGTGAAAACATCACTAGATAAACAAAAATTAACAGAATCTATCACCAGAGGATCTGCACTTGAAGAAATGTTATAGGAAGTTATTCATGTTGAATGAATAGTTCAGAAGAAAGGTTCAGATGAAAAGTTCAGATGATCCAGAATGAAACACATTGGAAATGGCAAATGTGATTAAATTTTTGAAAATTTTTTCCCTCTTAATTGATAAAAAAAGACCGCCATGGCTGTTTAAAGCAAAAATTATAATATTGTACTATGAGTTTTATATCTTCATAGATACAATGCTTTCACCAACAAAAGCATAAAGAATGGATAAGGAGGTGGTGGATCTGTAAGATTGCAAGGTTTTACATGAAGTGTTACAAGATTAAGTAGTCCAGAAAAGTTAGGAATATGTATTAAAATCCCTAAGCAACCACTAAAAAATAATTGAAATAGATATAAACGAATAAACTAAAATGGAATTCCAAAAAGGTTTTTTCAGTTAAACCAAAAGAAGATCAGAATAAAATGAATAAAAACCAAAGAGGATAATATAAACAAATAATAAAGTGGTAGACTTAAATTCAATCATGTCAGTATTAACCTTAAACAAGGTATCTAACTAAACAAGTTTCAAAAAATTTCAAGATTGAAATCTTTCAGACTAGTTCTTTATCGATAAAAGAATTAAATTAGAAATTAACAGAGCTTCGACATTGAAAAAATTAAATGGTATACTAAATTCAAAATTGTAGTTGGAGATTTGAATATCCCTATCTCAGCAACTGATAGAACAATTAGACCAAATAAGTAAGATCATAGAAGTTATGAACCAAACTTTAACTTTGACACAATTGACTTTTGTAGAACACTACACCCAACAATGATATAATATTATTATTTTCTAGTATATATGGTACTATTTACAAGGAGAGAATGCATTTTGGGCAATAAAACAGGGTTTCAATAACTTAAGATGGAAATCTTCCAGAATAGTTCTTTGACTACAACAGAATTAGATTAGAAATCAATATAAAGATATCTGGAATCTCCAAAGTAATTGGAAATTAGAAACATAGATCTTATTAACTTGTGGTTAAAAGAAGAAAAAATAAGGGAAATTAGTAAATATTTCAAACTGTGATAATTTATAGGATGTAGTTAAAGCAATGTTTATATAGGGAAATTTAAAGCTTTACATGTTAGTATTAGAAAAGAGGAGAGGGATAAATCAGCAGTGTAAGGTTCCACCCTAAGAAACATGAAAAATAAGAATAAAATGAACCAAAGGAGAGTAGAAGGAAGAAAAAATAAAAAATAAGAGCAGAAATCAAAAATATAGAGGTCAAGCAAATAATTGAGAAGACTTAAAAAGGCAAAGTTTGTTTGAAAAAATTATCAAACCGGGCACAGCATAATTATACCTGTAATCCTAGTGGCTCTGGAGGACTGGGCCAGGAGGATTGCAACTTCAGAGCCAGCCTCTGCAACTTAGTGAGGCCCGAAGCAATTTAGTGAGATCCTGTCTCTAAATAAAATATAGAAAAAGGGCTGAGGATGTGACTCAGTGGTTAAGCACCCTGGGTTCAGTCCCCGGTCCCCTCCAGAAAAGAAAAGATCATCAAGATTTATTACCTCTAGCTATACTGTCCAAGGCAGCTGGGCTTCAATAGCAGAATACCATATAGACTGGGTGGTTTATTAACAGCAGACATTTATTTCTGATGATTTTGAAGACTGAAAGTCTGAGGTAAGGGTGCCACTGTGGTTGGGTTTGGGTGAGAGCCCTCTTCTGGGTTACAGACTGCTGACTTCTGGAAGCATTATCTTACAGTGGGAAAAGAGCTAACTAGCTTTCTGGCCTCTTATTAGAAGAGTACTGATTCCTTTCATTAAGTGCTTTTCCCTCAAAACCTAATTACCTCCCTAAGACCCTACCTCCAAGTCTGTTAAATGTTTGGTGGGGAGTGGAACACAGACATTCACTCTATTGCACACACCAATTAAGAATAAGGGAAGAAGACCCAAACTTAAAAGATCAGGAATAAAGGGGCACTAACTCAACAGAGCTTACAGACATTAAAAAATGAATGAATACAATGAAAACTTTAATGCCAGTAAATTTGCAACTTGAAAAGAAAAATTTGACACAAAATAAGTAGAAAATTTGAATATCAATATACTTAGTACATGAATGATTTGTTATCAACAACCTTCCCAGGTCCTGGTAGTTTCATTGAGTTCTATCAGACATTTAGGGAAAAATAACACCAATATTATCCAAACTGATATAGAAAATACAGAAAGAAGATAACTTCTGACTTGTTTTATGAGTGCAAGATTATCATACCAAAACTTGATACAGAAATTACAAATCAACATTATTTATAAAAATAGACACAAAATTGGCAAAATGTATCACATTAATTCCACTGATATATAAAAAAGATACCAAGTTGGGTTTATCCAAAAATGCAAAGTTATACTAATATTAGAAAATTGTTCAGTGTAATTTATCACATTAACAAACAAAAGAAGATAAACCATTTGTAATAAATGCAGAACTTCCTTAACCTGATAACAGGACATAGGTAAAGCTTGCAGCTAACCTCATAGCTCATGATGGAAGACCAACTGGGAACAAAGCAAGGATCTCCATCTCATCACATTTATTCAACAATTAGAAACAAAAGCACACATTTCTGAAAAAAAGAAAGAAGTAAAACTCTACTCACAGATGACATTGTTTTTACATAGAAAATATAAATCTATAAAGCAACTACTGGAACTAATCAGGGAATTAAGCAGTTTGTAGGATACAACAGTAATACAAAAATTCATTTACTTATATATATTATACATAATCAGCAAATGATTGGAAAGTTAAATGTAGAACAATTCAATTTTACTAACTTCTAAAACTAAGATATTTAGGAATAAATTTGACATGAACTATGTTATACTTCTACAATAAAAAAGAGTTATTTCTGAAATGAAGAAGATCTACATAAAGAAAAAGATATACTGTGTTCTTGGGTTAAAAGACCCAATAGTGATTAAATGTTAATGCTCCCCAAACTGATCTATAGAGTCAAAAATATCAAGAAGAATTTCACCAGGTATTTTGGAGAAATTGAGAGCTGATTCTGACATTTCTCTGGAAATTCAAAGGACCTAGATATTCTAACTGCTGTTGAATAAAGGAGTACAAAGTTGGAGACTTTACACTACATGATTTTAGACATATCAGGTCTTGCTATGTGATGGGAGCAAACAAGTGGAAGCAGGCACCACCTAAAATCCCTTTGGGTGAGGGCAGTGGCATACCACAGGGGTAGGGATGGGCTGTCACAGTGTCTCCTACCTAGCTGTGGTGATGTTGGCAGTGCATGCTGCAGATGTGTCTTACAGGGCCAAGGCATGTGTAACTGGACCATGTCAGTGATGATTTCAGGCACTTAATCTCTATGGGTGTGCATGATCTTCTGATGGTCCCATGTGCTTCCTATCTTTGATAAATTCACTTTCTGCTGAAATTAGCCAAAGTTGTTTCTTTATTAAGCAACAGGGAAGCCTGATGGACACAAATGCCACGAAGAAGAGTATGCAAAGGTAAAGGGACAGGTGATTTGCGATGTATATGAATAAGAGGATGAGACTGAATTTCTCTGACAAGGTGGTGTGTGAACAGAAACCATACAATCCTATTTTAGCTTGTAAAGAAAAAATGTTCCATATAAGTATCATGTAAATATACAAAGCTTAGTAGATAATCGTAGTAGTCTGATAATGGCTTCCAAGGATGAGCCCATGTTCTAAGCCCTGGAACCTGTAAATGTTCCTATATTTGGAAAAAAAGAGTTTGAGTATATGTGATTAAATTGAAGATCATGAGATGAGGAGATCATCTTGGATTATTCAGGAGGCCCTAAATGCCAGCAAAGTGTCTTTACAAGAGAGCAGCAAAGGAAGATTACACACTCAGAAAGAAAGACAGGAGGTAAAATGGCCACGGACACAGACATTAGAGTTATATTGGCATACACACACACACACACACACACACACACACACACACACTCTCCCAGCAGCTGCTGGAAACTAAGAGGCAAGAAATAGATTCTCCCCCATACCTACAGAAGGAGTACGATCCTGCTGACAACAGATTTGTGAAACCTCAGTGAAACTGAGGTTGAACATTTGGCCTACAGGGCAGTATTGTATTAATTTTAAAAGTCCTTGATAATTTGTTACAACAGTCACAGAAAACAAGATGATATAGAGATGGTCCCCGATTTATGGTTACGGTTTTCAACTAAACATGGTATAAAAGCAGTGTTCATTCAGAGAAAATGATACTTTGGGCTTTGAATTTGAACCTTTACCCAGGCTAGCAAGATGCAATATGACACTGTTGGGATGCTGGGCAGCACATAGAGCCAGAGCTCAAACACAGGGTGCTGTGTTGCTAAACTACCATGCTTAAGAGGTTAGGTATATTAAATGCATTAAATGTGACATGATATTTTCAACTTGTGATTGGTTTATTGGGATGCAACCCCATCATAAGTCCAGTATAGTCTCTATTTAGTTTTAACACTAGTCACCTAGAGGAGGATGGGAGGTAGAAATTAGAAGTGAAGAAAAGGATAAAAAAAAAAGTGTGTGTGTTTTTGTGTGTATGCTTGTGTGTGTGCACATATAACACATACAAATATACATATCATAAGATGCTTTATGTAATTAAAATAGGTGGACAAAAACAAGAATACACATTTTATGAAAATATATACAAGCAAAACGATTCACATTAAATATAAAAATGGTTGCTAATGGGGGAGTGAAATAGGAATAGATAGAGAAATAGAGGTCATGAGAACTGAAAAGTTCAGTTAAAGAATTGTCAAAATAGAGTCGGGAAAACTTCCTATTAAATAGAGAAAAAAGATAAAGATGAGAGAATGAAGAAAAACTAAGAAGACCAGTTTGGGTGACTCCATAACTGAAAAAAAGAATAGTCCAGAAAGCTAGCAAATAAAGGAATGTAAATCATCAAAGAAATAATTCAAGAAAATTCCCCTCTTTGCTTTGATGTTAAGTTGGAGAGAAGATGTAGAATTAAATGAGACTGGAGAAGCTGGTAGATCATAAAGACTTGATGAGACCACTTTAAAAACCTTTGCTAGAGCTGTCTTGCATTTACAGTGGTGCTAGAGGCTCTCCCTACTTCTTGCCCACCCAGGAACTGTTATATAACACTTAAGATCAGAGGTAGCATGCCTTTTTCTAGAACTCAGCCAAGACTCAATATTCCAAAGTACACAATCCTTTCAATATGTTTCTGTTGTAAAACCCATTGCATCATAGTAAAGTATAAACTAATGTTTCACCTGCTAGAAGGAGGGGTGCTTACTTGAGGGTAGAGGTTGGATGGGGACTTTAAAGACCTGAATTCAACTTTAAATTCACAGTGCCTGGCACAATGTGATAATTCAGTATTCTTCTTCCCCCTTGGCCCAAATCAAGACTTTCCCACTCTCCAAACAGCCCTTCCCACATAGTAAATAAAATGAAGTTAAATGAAACCAATTTTTTTGTGCCTGTTATTTGTGAATGGGAGACTAAGGTAGCACCCACATACTTAAACTACTTTTTTTTTTTTTTTGTACTGGAGATTGAATCCAGAGGTACTTTACCACTGAGCTACCTCTGCAGTTCTTTGTATTTTTTATTTTGAGATGTTTTGTGAAATTGCTGAGGGTCTCACTACATTGCTGAGGCTGGCCTGGGACTTGTGGTCCTCCTGCCTCTGCCTCCCCAGTTGCTGGGATTACAGGAAAGCCTCACAGCGGCCCGCATACATTTTATTATCAATGCTTACAGCCACCTTACAAGATAAATTTTATAATCTCACTTGTACAAATGGAGAAGCTGACCATGCTGCCCTAAGTCACAAACGGCTTGAGACCTCCCTGGATTGAAACCATATGCCTAGCCACTCTGCCATGCTTCCTCATTCATTATCATTCTTGCAAAAATATTTTTCTCCAAGGGCTTCATATTGTTTAATTCATTTCCGGTTTACTAGTATCTGGTTCAATGATTCCATGCACTATCTCATTTGCACACTATGAAAAATAAATAACTGAACTCTTTAAAAAGATTCAGGGTGAGTCTAATTTTCTAATTCACTTTGGGTCTTTAAGGTAGAGGTCCAACTATATAAAATATCGATCCACTCGTCTTCCCTTCCCCCACCCTGCACCACCTCGGGCCGAATGAAAAAGGACAGCATAAAATAGAGCAGCAGAAGCTGTGGATTAAGATAATAGAGGGAGAGGACCCGCCCTCGCCCCGCCCCCGCCCCGCCCCCTGGGCTCGAACTCTCCTTGAAGGTTTTGCTGAGCTCGGGGCAGGTCGCTGCCAACCGGGAATCGGAGATGCCAGGGCCGGGCTGAGCTTTGGCAACCGGCCAGTCGGATCGTGGGAGGTTGAGTCTGAGGGCAGCGGCTTGGACCTGGGGGAAACGGCGGTGTCCACGCGCCGCGCATGGACGCGTCGGGGCCCCTGACTCCTGGGGGGCCAGGAGGTGACCGGGAGAGCAGGGCCGGGCGCGCCGCGGTGGCTTCGGGCCTGTCTCTTTAGCCGCGATCCATTTGGCCTTAGTGTGGTTTGTTTCCGAGAGATTCGAAAGGCTGGGGCCTGACATGGGGTTCAGGCCAGCGTTTCTTTTTCTGTAAGGGGTAAAGTTTGAGGCCTGGCTATAATATTGTACCTAGTGACTTTTTTCCCATAGCTCTGCTTTTAAGCTTTGTGTGTTTAAGAATGCATTCAAATAAGTATACCATTATACAAATGTTAAGCATTATCTTTTAGTATTCACTGTTATTCCCCTTTCTTTTTAACTTTCTCTCATTTCCCTTCTTTATTTACTCCAAAATTTTTTACAAAGATTCCCAAGACTTCCCCATGTTGCACAGATTTGCTTTCTTCTGGACTACAGTGGCAACGTCTGGGAACAAATAGAGCAAATTGAATATGTTTTTCTTTTCTTTTTTCCTCTGAGAATCATTTAATTTAAAAAGGGCAAATGGATTTGCTGAGATGTTTGAAATTGAGTAATTAATTGACTGGGTGTCTAAGTTAAATGACAATTTAGCCCTGGAAGCCAGTGTTAAATGAAGTGATGCAATAGACCAGTAACTAGTTTAAAAAAATGGATTGAGTTAACAGATTTGTGGGACTTAACTTTTCAGAAGTATACCATATTATTAATTCACCATTTGAATGTTTTTGGCTTACATGTCACGTGACTTCAATACTGCCCTAGAATTCCTAATAAACAGCTCACATTCTATGCTTAAAACATTATTGTGTCCATATAACTTCTGAAGCTAGTAACTTGAGAAAATAAGGAACATTAATTATACTTTATAGAGTGATACCCTTTGGAGATCCCCTGCTACTCATCCTTTTTCAAGGGATTTATTAAAGACCAGGGAAATACTTTATAGTGAAGGCAAAACAGATGACTGGTAATATATACATTCATATTCTAACAGATGGTAGTGTATGAATGGAAGTGATATGTTTTCAATATTGCAGTGATGTCCTCCAGGATTGTTCTTTATTTGGTCACGTGTGTTATATTTAAAATAGCCCTCGATGTCACTAGATACAAGTGTCTTCAGAGTACATTGTTTGCCCAGAAATGACACTTCTGTATTTCCATCCATAGTCCCAATTTCATGACTATAAATGCAGTGTGTTTGCATTCAAGGTGATGGCCCTTCAGAAAGTTCAAGAGAGACACCCAGACATCTTTCAAGAGAACAACTGTTTGTACTGATATCTGCAGCTTCCATGAACTTAGGTTCCATGATGGCCTATTCTATCCTTGGGCCCTTTTTCCCCAAGGAGGTAAGACCCTTTTGTATCCTTATGAACTCTAATTTTTAAAAAAGCCTTTTGAATTATTTTATAGTATGTAAAATATAAAAATCTGCTAATATAGGTAATATATAGAATTTCAATCAAATGAATATTTCTTTTAGAATGTTTAATACCAGGGGAAAAATAAAAAAGGAAACAAGTCTAGAAAGAGCATTCTTTTGGAAGGTAGTTCACCTAAATATAAATGACCTTTTGAGCATTACTTTGTTTACCACGTAGTTTAATAAATCTTTATTTGGGTTTGCAACTACAAAAAAAAATGAGGTGCTTTGAATAGTTGAGATTTAAATGTTGTACAACAGGTCTCTATTAAAAAAGGACATAAGACAGTGATGTGTCCACTTACTGGTGTTCTGATTTACTAATATTTTAGAATTAGGATATTATGTTCCAGTGAATTCCCTTTTCTGATTTGAATTTCTTGTAGACTGTAGTCGTGTGAAGAAAGAATTCTGATTATTGTCTAGTTCTCTCTAATCATAGCCTTTTCTATGTGTTAGGATCTATAGAAAAATGTCACAAAGAAAATAATCCCTGGAGTCAGGGGTTCAATATGGGATGAAGGAAACCCCACTTGGGCAAGTCGAAACAGTATGTCCATGTGTTTTATTTTGTTCACTTTGCCAAAGTCTTGGGCTTACAGTATCCTAGCAGTTTCTCAGCCCTCTATCTGCCTTGATGACATGTAGTCCTTCATTCTGTATGCTATAGAAGAGAATAAAGTGGCTTCTCTGCTGAAAGAACAATGGGGCTCTGTACCCATACAGCCCTCTCTGGTTTTCACTGCATGTTCCCACCCACTTCCCATTTGGTGCCTACCACAACCACAGAAGGAGGGTAGAATAGCAAGAATCTCATTGTGCTACAAATGAAGAAATAGTCTCAGCAGTTAAGTGACTCTCCCAGTTCAGTCCTATTCACTGAAAATTTAGTAAGTTCCTACTCTTAAGTGTGACAGGTTAGAGAAAAAATAATCAAGAAAATGGTCCTCTAATCTTATCTGTTCATTGGGAGTGAAGACATATGACAAGAAAGGTTTTACACTATTTGAATAGGCTTTAAAAAGAGGATGCCCAGAATGTTATGGAACTCAAGAAAGAGGATGGTTGATTCTGCCATGGGCAGGTGAAGGTGTGGTATTGAAAGGGACTTAACGAGATAAATCTAAGGTGGGTCTGAAGAGGTGGTGGTGTCTAAGGTGAACACAACGGTAAGGGCATTCCAGGTAAGTAGAGTCAGGAGAAGAACAGAGTGAATGGTGTGTTCCTAGGGAAGGGCAGACAACTCAGTGTGACTCGAGCCTAGCGGGGAGTGACAGCTGACAGTAGGCAGAGGATCTGAGGGGCACACAGCAACAAGAAGGCCAGGGTGCGTGGAGGCATGCCAAGGGCCCCGTCACTGGGAAGTCATCAAAGGTATCTGAGCACAGTGGTCTGACCAGACTTGGGTTTTGTAAAATAATGATGGGAGCTTCTGAGGATATTGAAGGAAAATCCAACCCAAACTGTTTCTTTTACTAAGTACTCACAACACAGATCACTTCTGTGGCCTCAAAACGGGTGGGGATTTCTTTCCTCCAGCTAGGGAGCAATTCTGCAGCCGTGAACACCATCTAGTTGTCCTCTAATGTCAGATAATGTTCTGACATTATCTATTTGACATTATCTATATTTGTCTATTATATTATTATACATTATATTTGTACATTATATTATTTGTCTATCTGACATTATCAGATCCCGTAGTTTGAGAGCGAGGTACCCAACATTGCCACCTGCCTTCTTATGCCAGTCATTAGCCTTAGGTTGTTTTACCTTTGATTCTGGTTAGCTGACTATAAATTTGGGATTCCATATCCCCTCCTTGGATTCCATAAATTTACTTGAGTAGCCACAGAATTCAGGAAAACTCTTATTATTATTAAAGATATAGATGAAGAGATACACTGGGTGAGGCATGGGAGAAGGGGCATGGAGCTTCCGTGTCCTCTGTGGTCACATCACCCTCTAGGAACCTCCATGCGTTCAGCTGTCCAGAGGTTCCCTAGACTCTGTCCCTTGGGTTTTTATGGAGACCTCATTGCACAGGCCTGAGTGCTTATAGATTGGGTGGAGAAACCCAAAAAACCTGTACATTCTGTTTCTTTTTGGCCTCCCTGTGCAGCATTCCTACTCCAGGGGATGGGACAGGACTCTCTGGAATGAGGAGACTTTTGTGACCTACTATCAGACAATGTAGGTCAGAGTTCTAAGCCAGGAACCGTGGATGAAAACCAAAATATATGTATCATAATATCACAGAACCTGTTGAATTAAGATGGAGATAAACTGGAGTAAGTGGATCAACCAGTTAGAAGGGAATTTCCTGGTCCAGTTGAAACTACTGAGTGAGCACAAGTAATGTCAGTTTTCTCTAAGTGGAACAGGAGCAAAGGAAACCCAGATTGTGAGTATGTGTATTTAAGTTTTTCATTGAGCTTATTTGCCTATAGGGGAAAAGGCTGAAGGAAAGAGGACACAGGAGAGAGAACATTCTAGCTTTAAAAACTGTAGCTATGAAGATCAGCTCTCCCTTTTCACTCCTTATTAAAAGAGTGTAGTCACAAATGCATTGGTAAAATCTTACCCTTCCTCTGCATCTTCTGTCACCCTGTTAGTCAAAGCTAACTGAGCAGAAAGAAACAGGTCACTCTCTTTAGTTCAGGTATAAGATTCTTGTAGTCATCATTTTTCTGGCCATCCTCGTCCTTTGTCAGATGATTGCACATGAATTAGAAATTGCTTTCAAAAGCGGTCGTTGCGTCTTCTTTTGAAGCAGGATCCATGTTACAGAAGTGGTGTTGCTGTTGTGGCATGTGGCTCTAGGACATCCTGTGTAACCGTTCCGTTTCCAGTGTGGATGTGGGAACATACACATGATGAAAACTATGGTGGTTCGAAAACTGTGTAATCTTTGCAGGTCCATGTCCTCATCCATAAATGGGGTCAACTAAATATATGTCACTCATTTATTTGTTAAATACATGTAGAACATCATTTAGTGGTGATTCTGGCTCATGGTAAAGGTCCAATAAATACTAGTTGCTATAACCATTATTCTATGTTTTCTGCTAGGTTCTAAAATTAAATACTTATCAGATCTATTAAGCAACGAATTTGACCAATGAATGTTCTTAATGACTCCTTTGAAAATATTTTTCCCTTTGCAGAACCTGACCCTTGTGTAGTAGAAATGTAGACTTCAAGTTCCAGTCTACGTATAGGATGATCTTTTGCTAAGATACCATTAAAAGTATCTTAATAATGAGATCTTTCTTGTCTCCACAACAGTATCTCATGTGGTTAGTAGAACTTGGAAAGGGAATGGCCAATTATGAAGCCCATAGAATATTAGATTCACATTCTACCTAAACAGTTACTTCAGTGCTGTGGGCCTATCCTCTACCCCCAGTGGCCACCAGGTGTCTGTGGACCACATTTGTGGTTGTCTTCCTAAAAGAATGATGTAGGCCTTCCTAAAGTTTAGCTTACAACAGTCAGTTCACCTATCCTGTTTCGTGGTATGACACTATGAGAAATATAGGGCTTATTTAAAGATGTGTAGACTGACATGAAAAGAACATCCTTGAAAAAGACAGGATTAAATGACAATGATATCTTATGTGGGAAGGGATGGAGAGATTTTTATCTTAAAATTGTAGTTCAAAAAGGTAAAGAAATGCAGTGTTGACTGTTGTAGGCAATGGATTTTGAAGGGTGTGCAAGTGTACGCTAGCTTTCTATATTAAAATTATTTGAAGCACTTGTGAAAAGGATGAATCCAAATCGAGCTCTTCTGAACATTAAGCATTTGCTGCTGGCGTGATGCCTAACACATGGAAGATGCTCGATAAAAGACTGCTGATTGAGAGGACAGAGGTGTGTCATTCAGGCATTGAGCATCATAATATGCTAAGTTGCCACTCTTATCTTAAAAACATTAAAATCGTATTTTAACTTCTTATATTGCTGGAGACAGAGCTTGATATAATGATTTGCCACATTTCCAGGGTTTCAAACATTTAAGAAATCTTTTTTGTATTTTTATATATGAATTTAGTTATGCATTACAATAAGAGCATTTCAAGTTCAAGAGTAGATTCAGGATAAGTACTGCATCATCTATAACCAATTTCAGATCTCCTTGATGGAACAGGTTTCACACATTAATAATTATAACTTATGGATGGTAAACTACCCTACATGTTTCAGGAGAATGTAGAGTGTCAGGGAACTTTTTTTTTTTTTTTTTTTTTTCATCTGTGTTGTGGATGTCAGAAGAGAAAACAGTCTTCTCAATCTGTCAGGCACTTGGTAAGAACAGCAGAAGCAGGGTCAAGACTGAATGGACTTTGGTATGACCCACATCCCAAATAATGGAATTTCCTATCCTTGATTTTTTTTATGGACAAGTGTTTTTGGATTTTTTTTTTTTTTTTTTTTTTTGGTGGAGTACAATCCTGTAACTAAAAAGGATACTAAAAAGGAAGTGTGTCTAAATCAGCTGTTTCATCAGTCCTATGACTATGAAGTAGAGCCCAAATTTCCTCATCCAAGGTATTTTGAGTTGTTTATGTTCTTTAGTTCTGACTTTTGCTAACTAAAGGGAACAATTCTTTATAGACATGGTGAAGTGAATTATTTTCATGTCAGAGACTAGTTTTTATTATCTAAAACTTCCCTTTTAAAATAATAATTTTTGAAATTACTCTTTAGATGAAAGTCACGAGAAGATGATGTTCTGATTGTGTATTCTTATTTTCCCATACTGATGCTATTTTGTCTTTTAAACTTTGTTCCCATTTCTGTTTGTTCAAAGGCTGAAAAGAAGGGAGCCAGCAATACCATGATTGGTATGATCTTTGGATGTTATGCTTTATTCGACTTGCTGGCATCCTTGGTATTTGGAAAATATGTAAGTATTAAAATTCATATACACATTTTAATTTTTAAAAATTGTCAAATGAGCCAGGTGTGGTGGTACATGCCTGTAATACTAGTGACTTGAGAGGCTGAGGCAGGAGGATTATCAGTTCAAAGTCAGTCTCAGCAACTTAGTGAGATCCTAGGTAAGTTAGGGAGATCCTATCTCTAAATAAAATATAACAAAAGGACTGGGGATGTGGTTCAGTGATTAAGGGTCCCTAGGTTCTATCCCTGGTACAAAAAAAAAAAAAAAATGTCAAATGAAATGTTCTAATTTACTAGTCTAGAATTACTATGGATATAGAAATAAGCACCATTATAGTTTTTTTAAATTCTACTACCTGTGACAGTTCCATCCTCAGGGCTGATTGGTTTTTAACTCCTTCCATATCTGCATATTACCATCCATTCTTTTTTTAAAGAGTTATTTTAATATCGTATTAATTATACGTGTCTTTCCCAATTTAAAATTTTCAGATACAGTGGATTTGTTTATATTAATATGAACTTGTAGAAGTAATCCATGTATCACTCTTGTTTGACATTTATTATAGCTTGTCCATATTGGAGCAAAATTTATGTTTATAGCAGGAATGTTCATCTCAGGAGGAGTTACAATTCTTTTTGGGTAAGTCACTTTCTCTTATGTTTGAAAGTTTGAACACGGTTCATCTCTCTTCAGTTTAAAATGTTAATGGCTTACTGAACTGATCAGTACTCTTACTATCTATTGAATGACAGCATACAACTAAAGGTGGGAGGTGTTGGGCGAGCAGAGAACAGGGATCCAAGAAATCATCATTAAACTGGCTACTGAATGTAGGACTCTTGTGACTATGAAAGAAACATACTTACTTTTGAGTCACAAATATGTTCTGGCTTAAGCAAAAAAAGTGAAATTTCTCTTACCCAAAAGAATCTGTTCAAGTTGGGTACAGTGGTGAACTTCTGTGATTCCAGCTGATTGGAAGCCTGAGGCAGGAGGATCGCAAGTTTGAAGCCAGCATGAACAACTTAAGCAGACCCTGTCTCAGAAAATAGAATGGAATGACTGGGGATGTAGTTCAGTGATAGAGTGCTTCTGTGTTCCATCCTCAGAACAACAAAACCATGTCATCAGAAGTCTTTCTTAACTTTCTGACTTTGCTTTCTCTTCTTGGGTAAAGTCTCCTTTTTCAGTTGCAAGATGAACAGCTCCAGTAGAGAGTGCCCTGTTTCTAATAACTTGTTAGAGTCACAGACAGGAGTCCCACTGTCGCCATCTTTGTTCACGGCCCATCCCTGCATGGTGGCCATTGTAGGGGAAAGAATATTCTGCTTGGCCAGACCTGGTCACATACTCACTTTAAAGCATAAAGCAGAATGTTTCTTCCCCTTACTGTTTTAGGGAAATGGGAAAATGAGTGCCAGAGGCAAAACAAGTGTAAAATTCTCAAGCTTAGAATCCTTAAAGGAGCAACATAGTGGCAAAATCTAGGAAAGAGTTGTGTACATACTTGGGGAACATAATGGAATGATAATAACATGAAGAGATAAACTCAGAAAACCATTACATTAAATGAAGTAAAAAAAAAATAAATGAAGTCGATTTTTCTTTTTTCTTTTTCTATTTTTGGTGGGGGTCTTCTATTTTCTAGATTCTTTCTTTTTTGAAGGTGTAAGTCCCATCATGAGAGAAACCTGCTAACAAGAGTCTTTTCTGTGATATAGGTCTTGTCAGCATGCTTCTATGCATAGTCCACCCTCCATATCTGCAGGTTCAGCAACTGTGAATTCAGCCAACTGCAGAGGGCAAATACTTGAGAAAAAAAGTCTGTACTAAATATGTGCAGATTACTTGTCATTATTCCCCAAATAATAAAGCATAATAACTACTTACATGGTGTTTACATTACATTAGGTATTATAAATAATCTAGGGATGGCTTAACGTATATAGGAGAATGTGTACAGGTTATATGCAAATACTGTGCAATTTTATATAAGGGATTTGATTATCCTTCAGGGCCAGGGATCCTAGAATCCATCTCCCATGGATACCTAGGGACAACTGTATTCCAAAAAGGCCTATTTGGTACTATCATTCAAGAGAACAATTGTGTCCGCAGTAAAGGGCAACAAAACTGTCATCTTGACTCAAACCATAACAACAATAAAAAACCAAAAAAACAAAAAACGAAAACCAGGTGGGAGGTGTTCTACTGAAAGTATAACAAAACAACTTTATAAACAATTCCTGTTCTAAAGAGGTTTATTCTAATACTTATGCATAATATGCTACTTTTTACAGTAAAGTTAAAATTATAATTGTCCTATTCCTTTTTAGTCTCTTAGACCAAGTTCCGGATGGACCCATATTTATTGCTATGTGTTTTCTAGTGAGAATAATAGATGCGTTAAGCTTTGGTGCAGCAATAACTGCATCATCTTCGATCCTCGCAAAAGCTTTTCCAAATAATGTGGCTACAGTTATGGTATGTAATTTATACATTTTTCTTACTTTCCTTTGAGTGTGGCCCAAAATATTTGTGCAGATTGGGCCTTTCATGTTAAAGCTGGCATCCATCTTTCTAGACCTGCTTTTCTCCACTCTTGTGTTTTTGTTAACATTTACTCTGATTTTTACTCTTGGCAGTAAGGCTGTCAAAAGAGTGTACTGTTAGTGGTACTTAGGTGCTCTTCCTGGTCTTAGAATTCCTTGAATGGGTCGTTTGACAGGTAAATGTGGCTCAGACTAACTATTCTCTTCGCCACTTTTGTTAAAATCGCCTGAGTCATGTCTTGCTGTCTCCCTGTGACCAAGATGGTGGG
Source organism: Sciurus carolinensis (assembly GCF_902686445.1). NCBI lineage: Eukaryota > Metazoa > Chordata > Mammalia > Rodentia > Sciuridae > Sciurus > Sciurus carolinensis. Next base: position 32,186,932 of record NC_062219.1, read on the forward strand.
AGAGATGCCTGGGGGACTCCCTGCTATAGGAGTGATTTTCCTAGTGGCAAAATACTTAATTCATACTAGAGTCTTTCCTCCACTTTTCCTAGATGAAAGAGGTTTTAAGCATATCTTGAAGTCCTTACATGCTTCTGGGCTGTCCAAGGAATACCCTCTTATTTGACACAAATTCCAGAACCTGGTGGCCTTGTATTGACATCCATTCTTGTGTATCATCTAGATGAGTACAGACATGGTATTAGAAGCATACCAGATTCCTGTCCCGGCTCTGGGAAGCTGCCTTTCTGACCCCATGAGGTTTTCCCATGGCTCCCTCTCTGTGCCCACATATCCCTGCAGGAGACCTGTGGTCTACATATTGGACCAAATGCTACCTTCATATAATTGTTTTCTAGAGTTCAGACTCTAATCAGTTTAGTACCAAGGATTCCTCATTTACTCATTTAATGCTGTCATATGAAAATTTTTACTGTCAAACTCTTTTCTGCATGAATGATTTTTTACTTAAGCACCTATATTCCTAGCTGTATAGGTTCATTTTAGATTTTATAGCCATTTGATCTGCTATAGTGGCCATGGTGACAGGCATACCATTTACATTTCCTAGAAATATATTTTTCAGAAAGGATTCAGAAGAACACTAGTTTGTCAACCTGCCCTGTAAAACAAAATTTGGTGGGTAACAAGTTTGAAGTGTGCTGTGTGCTGTCCTCAAACTTAAGAGATGTCCAGTTCACATTAGTGTTTTAAGGCTTTGAGAAATCCTGTAGTAAAGATACGTTAATTTGTCCGTGGAACCACTTTTTCTCAATAAAACGAGTTTGCAGCCAGTCTGGGACACACAGTGAGTTTCTCTCTCAAAAAGAAAAGAAAAGAAAAAGACAAAAGAAAAGAACTTTTAAAAATTTCCATAATCAATTTTTTATGTTCTAAATATTTAGACTCAATTGAATTTGTGTGTATGTATAAATTGTGAAGTACAGAGTTGTTTTTTCAAATAGTAACTTGTTAATTTTTCAAACGATATACATTAACTCATTTTTCCCCCATTTTTAGGGAGGTCTCGAGGTATTTACTGGACTGGGACTAGTAATAGGTCCTCCTTTAGGTGGCTTTTTGTATCAATCCTTTGGCTATGAGGTGCCTTTTATTTTTCTGGGATGCATAATTCTGCTGATGATACCACTCAACATATATATTTTACCTAGTTATGGTAAGTCCACATCCTATTACTTATTTTAATAATCTTGAATTTATTTTTATGCCTTTGTAGGATACCAGTTTACCAGATATTCATTTTTGTTTCATGTAATTGCTAATGACTCTTTAGGGCACCCTAAAAGAACTGATTCTCTTTACATAAATGTTGTAGGCAATTAGTTTATAAGAATTATTGCATATAACCAATTCCTTCCCCAACCTTTAGTGCAAGCAAATATTTAATTGCTGTTCATAACCCATCACCATATGCAATGCCTACCAGAAGTTTTCTTGGACTGAACTAAATATTCACATCAAGAACATCGAGAAGTTACTGTGGAGCTGGGTATGGTGGCAAACGCCTGTAATGCCTGTGGCTCAGGAGGCTGAGGCAGGAGGATGGATGTTTCAAAGCCAGCCTCAGCAAAAGCGAGGTGATAAGCAACTCAGTGAGACCCTGACTCTATTAAATACAAAATGAGGCTGGGAATGTGGCTTAGTGGCTGAGTGTCCCTGAGTTCAATTGCCTATACCAAAAAAAAACCAAAAAAAAGTTACTATTGGTCACTTGCTGCCCCATCATTCCTGGGAGGCTGTAAGAGAGGAGGACAAGGCCATTTCTTCATTTCCAGCAGGTTTTGAAGCTGTGTGGCATAGCACAGTGGCAAGGACACAGGTCCACATCAGACAGTAATGGTTTCATTACTCATGCTGGTTTCAAAGCTCCGTGCCCCATAGGAATCTCCCTGCCCTGTGATAAGTGCATGGTATTGCTTCCAGGTGTCCGTGAGGGACATGAGGATTACAAGTTAGCATGCTCAGGGAGGCACAAAATAAGGTGTCCTTATCAGGTCCTTACAGTTTTATCTGTAGTTTCTTTTGGCCAGATGAAATTTATGAGTCAGGGTTGTTTATTTATTTAGGTACTGCAGGGGAACCCAGGGATGCTTTACTACTGAGCTGCACCCCCAGTCTTTTTTTTTTTTTTTGAGACAGGTCTCACTAAGTTGCCCAGGCTGGCCTTGAACTGGTGATCCTCCTGCCTCAACCTCCCAAGTCACTGGGATTACAGGCATGTGTCACTGCGCCCAGAGAGCCGTGGCTATTTTTGTTATACTCAGCAGCAGAGAACAGAGCCAGAGTCACATTGCTACACTGAGCTACAGAGTGGTGTTTGTCTTTCAAAGTGAATGACACTCTTGCTTCTGTAGTTGAGCATCCTGGGCTGCGCTCAGGTTTGCTTGTTGGCTACTTGACTAATAATTAAGAAATTGACACCAATTAGATTCTCATGCAGCAGGAGAAAAAAATTTTGATAACTCTTCATCATACCAGGTAATGAAAAAGACTTTGCTAAGACCCCAATCCATGGCAGAACTAGGTATTAGTTAGGACTTCTGTGATTAGGTGTTAGGCTGGTCTCAACATCTGTTGCTCCTGGAGGTCTGGTTTGCTCTCCTCATCACCTTCCCTACCCCTCCCCATTTGCTATATTTTTCACCCTTGTCTATTCACCAACCTAGTTACTTCATACTTTTCCCTTTTCTTTTTCTATTATTTCTCAATTAAACTTTCCCTTTAATTGAACTTAAATTCCCAATAGCTATATTTTTATGACCCCCCGACAAAGTTCGACAAATTTTCTCTTTATCAAGAAGGCTCCTTTATTTAAATTGAATGGGAGAAAAAACACACTAAAAAAATGTCCCTAGGGTTGATAGTATTAAAATTTGTAAATGCAGATTTAGGTGTTCCCATGTAGGAGTATTTTAAAAAATTGTTATTTAGGAGAGTTTTTGCACAAAGTTTGCAAGTTAAACTCATTTTCTTCTGATATTGACAGACTTTGGTATTCTACAAGTTCTACCCACTTATTCTAGACCTGTGGACAATGTGGCTTTAGCTTTGGGTGCTAAGCGTCCCTGTTCCAATTCTTTAGACCTGCTCAGTTTCCTCCCTGTAGAGTCTAAAGAACTTATCTAAAACAGAGTCGTGGATATGTCAGTCTGTTAAAACTTGGTGGGTTCTCCCCCCCACCCTCAGAAGAGTCAGATAAAGATACAGCTGTGATGGGAAGGAACTTCTTTTTTGGGGACTTCTTGTTTGAGCAGAAGGAAGACAGCATTGAGCCAGAGAGTGTGAGTCTGGCTCTCTGGACAAAGGAGAGAGCCAGTTTCATTCATATGAAAGGACCGTTTGCAGGGGCGGGCTAGAGTCTAGGAATTTTAATTGGTTTGGGGCACATGTTCTGAGGTGTTTTCTTTGTGGGTCCTGGGCAAGCACTTTAACCTTAAGAGAGGTGTGGTTAGCCTGAGGCCAGAAATTACATCTTTGTAATTACATCTTTGCCTTGTGATAAGGACGAGTTGCTGTAGTTGTTAAGGTATGTGTGTTGAGGAGAAAACATGTCACTTGAGTAACAAGTTAAGAGTCTGGGAATTTGCTGTTTGAGTGACTCCTCAGGAGTTTTATCCTTTGTAAGAATTGAGGCAAGAGGTTGCCCTGACTTTAATGATGCACCTGGTTTCTGAGACCAATTGGTGGTTGAGAGTGACTGAGAAGACAAGGAAAGACACAAGTCATTCTTTTTTGTTTTTGTTTTTGTTTTTTTTTAGAGCCTTATAGTTGTACATAGTAGTGGGTTCATCTTGACAATCTCATACATGTATGGAAATCGATTTCCATTCACAGTTCCCCTATCTGCTCCCCCTTTTTCCTCCCACCCTACCTCCCCTTTCCTCTTCTCCTTCCTCTACTAGACCTCCTTTCACTTGTCTTTTAGTTTATGTTTGATTGCATACCATACTTTAAGTAGCTAACAAGCCATGAGTTAAGGTCTTGGGAGTGCATTTGCTCTTTTCCAGGGGTGGGAGGATTTGACTGTCTCATTCTTACCTCAGAGTTTTTACTCCCTTAATCTTAAGGAGTGCTGCTCTTCATGGGGGTTTCTGACTTGTTTCAAATCCTCTTATTAAAATCCTTAAATTCAATAAGTTCAAGAGACCAATTGTACATCATGGAGACTACAGTTAATAACTATATTTTGTATACAGTGGTTCCCCCTTCTCCATGGGGCATATGTTCCAAGTCCACCACTGAATGTGTGAAACCACGGATGGTACCAACCCCTATACACACTCTGTTCTTCTTACACATACATACCTATGATAAAGTTCAATTTGTACATTAGGTATAGTAAGAGATTTAACAATAATAACCAGTAATAAAATAAAACAATGATAACTATACTATAACAAAACATTTAAAACTTATGCATTATTTCTGGAATTTTCCATTTAGTGTTTTCAGAACACAGTTGACCATGAAGAACTGAAATCTCAGAAAGCGAAACTGCAGATAAGGGGGGACTACTGTACTTGAAAATTGCTAAGGGAGTAGATTTTTAATGTTCTCACCACAAGAAAATAAGTATTTAACCCATATCTTAAATAACTTGATTTAGCCATTCCACAATGTATACATGTTTCAAAATATGTACTTCAAAAGTATACACAATTTCACTCCTTAGTTTAAAAAAAAAATCAAAAAATTCAGAAGTGCAAACTTTATCCTAATAGCCACTAGGAACTGTTAGATTTAGGTACTAGAGTCACACGCTGTGGAATCTCTGCCTCCCGCACTTCCCAACAATTCCTTATACTGTAAGACTTCGTTTGTATCACCTCTTCTGGGGAGTTTTTCTAAATGTTCTTGATCATCGGACTAAATGTTGAGAAAGTAACGCTGCAGTGCTTAGATATTTGTCTTGCCCTCCAACACCTGAGCACTCCCCCGCCTCCCCATCTCTACCTGAAGCTTCAGGACAGGCATTGCCAATCAGGGAGACACATCTCTCCAAGAAGGATATATCAGAATTTGGAGGAAACAGAGGGAGTATCCAGGTAGCTTTGAAACACTTCTCAGGTAATTCTACTGAGTGTTCCTTGAAGTTTTTATTACTCGGTCAAGTTCAATCGATGAAATAATTTTGTGTTCCTTTCCATAGAAAGGTTACCATTTATGTCATAATGGTTTGCTTGTGTTATACCATAACCCATACTACTTTTTGCATGTACAATAAAGGAATCTTTAGTAATTCATATCTTAAAGATGAATAATTAATATCCTTAATATGTAATTCAATATTCACATCCAAGTCTCCTAGCTAGCAATACCTTACAGAGCCACATGGTGGTGCTTGTTCTCTTTCTAAATTGAACTACATGCTGTTTCTGAAATGAAACTTGGTGACTATGCTGAGATTCGCTTCCCTGTTAAATTGAGAAACTAGCATGAGGTTTAACATTATCTGCTATATCCTGAAAAAGTCTTAAGCATAGCGCTTAAAATAGTTGAACTGCACCATGAATTTTTTTGTACCTTGTCCTGTACTTAGTCATTGTTCAACAAGTATTTTTAGAGTAATGAGCTGTGCTGAGTGCTGCTGGAGAAATGTAGATATATGAGGACTGATCCTGGCCCTCAGAGAGCTTCCATGTTCAAATCCAGCAAGGTCTCTGGATAGGATCACTGTGGCCACCTCTGAGTAGCCCCCTCCGCAGGGCCACAGAGTGATCTCCCTGAATCACACGTCTCATTCTCATTTCCTTCCTGAAATCCCCAGTGTTTCTCAGGCTTCTTGACCTGGATCCCAAGGTGCTCCATAATCTATCACTGCATCTTTCTGCAGTGTGATCTCTGCCCACTACCTTGGTGTCCTCTGTATAATCTTGATCTTCCAAGTGTACTTTTCCTCTTTCATTTTCTCACACATAAAATAGTCCTCCCTTACTTCTAAGTCTTTGAATAACATGCCTGGAATATTCTTTCTCCCTTCTTTACTTGCTCATCTCAAGCACATTCTTCTTTTTTTAAAAATTTTTTTGTAGTTGTAGATGGGCAGCGTGTTCGTTTATTTTTATGTGGTGCTGAGGGTTGAACTTAGTGCTCCACACATGTGAGGCAAGTGCTCCACCACAGAGATACAGCCCAAGCACATTCTTGAGGATCCAGCTAAGACATTACTACTTTAAAAGTCTTTCTAGTGTCGCCCTCCTAGGCATTATAAGACAACTCTCTCATATGCTCACACCCCACCCAGATCTCATGCTTGCTGTCTTTACCCATTATTGTAACTTTTCTGCAATGAGAGACTCTGGATCTATCTTACTTATCCTTGTGTCTTATTTGTCTTTGTGCACCCAATGTTTTGCATGATTCCTGGTTCAGTAAAAATTTTGCTTAGTAAGTTAAATGGGATAGGAAAGTTATTGGAACAATAGTAAACACAAATGGAAATATGATTTCAGTGCTAAATTTTGTAGTATTGGTTGGAAGTGCAGTAGGAAACCAGCGGAAGGTAAAATTGGTAAGTTAGGGCTAGAGCTAGATCATATAGCATGAATAGAATTTGAAAAATTAGCAAAGAGATAAGAAATGAGCCATGCAATATTAGTGGAGGCTAGGATAAAACCATGCCTGATGCCTGAAACAGTGAAGAAGTTGGGGTTATTATTGGGAGAATGATAGGAAATGAGATGGTAGCTCATTTGAATTCATACCTTGAATGCGAAAAGTAATTCACGTAAGATTCAGTAGCACCCGTTTCAATCTAGTGTTTGCTTTACCAATAGAAAAAAAATGTTATGTCCTTTTTTTTTTTTTAATTAATGCAGGTTGCTCCTTAAGCACTCATGTATTCCTCCTTAGTAAGGCACTGGTGACGCTTTTCCCTGCATCAAATCAAACTTTGCACATTCTCTTACATCAAGTGGAGGCCTTATTTCTAGGTTGTAATCTAAAACCTGAGACCCCCTTCTTCCACTCATTCTCTGATTCCAGTTGATTCTTTTGGGGTTTGGAAAACTAATCACTGAGCCATATATCAAACCCTTTTTTTTTTTTTTTTTTTTTTTAATTTTGAGGCAGGATCTTGCTATGTTGCTTAGGGCCTTGCTAAATTGCTGAGGCCAGTCTTGAATTTGTGATCCTCCTGCCTCAGCCTCCCAAGTTCCTGGGATTACAGGCATGCTCACTATACCTGGTGGGAAACATTATTCATAAAACTGAATGTGGCCTCCAGATGTACAAAGGTAGATGACCTTAGATGAACTCAGAGGTACAGCAGTTATTTTGATTACCATATAAAGATGGCCTGACCAGTTTTACTTTTTAAACTTTAAGTTAAAAGATAAAGAGATGTGAGTGCTGTGATTTATTCCTTTTTCCATTTTTACTCCAGAGTCTGATGCAGGTGAACACTCATTCTGGAAACTTGTCACTTTACCCAAGGTTGGCCTGATAGCCTTTGTTATCATCTCTCTCAGTTCCTGCTTTGGCTTCCTTGATCCGATTCTGTCTCTCTTTGTTTTGGAGAAGGTAAGTAGCCTGAGAGTCGAAGAGCTCTCCTTTGTCACAGGTGGATATAATTGCATGCTCCTGAGCCTTGCTAGGCAAAGACCTTAGTGGCCCTGAAAAGGAGGTGGACTGGGAGCTGTACACCAAGGTAACCTGTGCCTTCCCTCTGTGATGTGATTTTAGTGCCCAAAATATTGGTCTTTCCAAGACCTTACTCATGTCACTATAGGTCTGACTTGGGCATCGTCCATGCTGCTTAACAAGGACCTGTTTCCTGTGTTTGTTTGAGTTCCAGGGAGGCAGTAAAGGTATTCATTAACTCATTTGATGTGAGGTGTACTCCTCCAGAAGTCTCCCCTGGATCCCCTTACTTTTTAGTTTATTTGATATAATTAAGATAATGATGACTATAAACTGTATCAGTCTGGGATGGCAGAAAGGAACTAAGAATCTCCAGTACTACAGAATAAATGTTGAGTTCAAAAGTCTGTTGGCCTAGAAATTTGTTCTTATTTTTTTTTCTCTCTTTTGTGTGTGTGGTGTTAGGGACCAAACCCAGGGCCTTGTACGTACTAGGCAAGTCCTCTACCACTGAGCTACATCCCCAGCCCCTGCTGTTGGATATTTATGAAGAAAGAGAACAATGCAGCCAAATTCACTACCAAGTCTAGTAGTTAAATTTAGAGGCAAAAATACAATAACTTCAGCCCACGCTGTCCTTACTTAAGAAATTAAATAGCACAATTACTGGACATGTAAGTTTCAATGAAGTTTCTAATATGGTCATTTCACATGCTTACTGATCATTGACCTATTACATAATGTATGGATTAAAATTAGATTTTCTTATAATTGCACACTACCCCTTGAAGTCACTAAAGACAGTTTTGAGTATTTCACAGATAAACTTGGGAGACCTTGTGCTGTCCCAAGAGAATAATATGAAATGACCCTTGACCCGTGAGCATTCATGAAGTCCATAATGAACATAATGAAAATATTGTGTTTATGATTTCATAATTCATCCACATCTTCAGCAACATACCCCTTTGTGTCATTTTTCTGTGCTCTTAAAAAGTTGTGTCTACACACACACACACATCTGTAACATCTCTGAGAAACCCAAGTTGTTTGCATCTTAGAAGAAATTTTTTAAGAGATTGTGTTGCTCAAGAAAATATAGTGCATTCAAAAGGGAAGAAGAAGAGAGGAGGTTTCTCCAAAGATAACCATAGTTGACTCATTTGTGGCATAATAGGCTGGGGAGGCCCTGCTTATTCCTGGTCAATTGGCATCAAATCCATCTTGGCCTCAGGGTTGTTGGTGGACCTGTTAATACTCTTTCTCCTTCAAGCAAGTGCTGTTGCCCCATCCTGCTAGCCAATTCCAACCTAAGAAATCTTTAGACATTTATTTTCCTGTTTTTTCAATCAACATTTTAAAAATGGTTTTTCTTCTGATATGTTTTTTTAAATGTCAGTTTGCTGTAGAATCACTGGTTGACTAGCCTCCCAGATTAGGATGGCTCTACTCTTTATCCTTCTAGTCATAAAATAAGAAGAGGAAAATTTCGGGCTCTTATATCCTGTTACTTTCTAAAGGATTAATATCTTAACATGGGCTAATATTTGTCATACAAATTCACAAGTATATTGATTATATCTTGGCTCATTATTTAAGGAAAGCAAAAACAACTTAGATACCTCTCTCAAAGATAGCTGTATCAGGTTGGTAATATTATTAGAGTTCTATGAGAGTTTACTGTTTGAAAATTCTTTTAAAATGGCTCATTCTATATACTTTTAAATCACATATTAATATTCTTTTGAGAAGGACAAAGTAGATACTATCATCAGTGTTTTTCATACCATGGACTTCAAAGTGCAGTCTGTGGATTATGAGTATCACCAGGTGCTTGTTAGAAATGCAGATCCTCAGGTCCCATTTCCAAAACTTTTAAATCACAAACCCTAAGGCTAAGATCCAAGAACTTGTTTGAATAAGCTCTCTAGGTAATTTTTATGTACACAAAAACTTGTGAAACACTGGATTATACATTGAAATGCTATAATCTATACAAACTAAATTATTTTTTTCATATTTTTATTGGTGCATTATAATTATACATAATGGTGGAATTCATTATTACATATTCATTTAACTTATATGATTAATGTCAGAAGTTACAAAGCAAAACATCTAAGTCTTCCGATCTCTGGTTAGGACCCACCTCCTCTCCCCGCCCTGGAGAAAAAGTAATCCATGTTCAAAAAGTAAGACAAAAGTTAGGAAGAATTCTGTGTGTGTATTAGTAGGATTGTGGTAATACTTAGAGTTGAAGAAATGGCAGGCAAGAAAGGTGGCTGATTGTTCTTGAAAATTACTTAATCATATAACTTCAATGTCAGGTTTCTTTTTCAGTTTAATTTACCAGCTGGATATGTGGGACTGGTCTTCCTGGGTTTGGCACTTTCATATGCCATTTCTTCACCACTCTTTGGCCTGCTGAGTGATAAAATGCCAGTATGTACACCTCATTTATATCCAGGTTGCCTGTGCATGTTTAATCAGTGATCTTCCAACTATTCCTCTGTAACTCTAATGGACCATTGACTAAAAGTGACACACTCAGTTGGACTGATAAATTCCAGTGTCTTCTGCCCTGAGCAGATTCACTTTTAATTGCTTAATCTGGGAAAAGAGAAGTCTTATGTTAAAAGGATTATATTTTCTAAAAGAAAACCTTCTTTGGTGCAAAACAAAACAAAACAAAGATAATGATGTCTGTCTCATTCCACCATTATTCATATCTCCACCCCCTCCTCCCTCTCATTTCCTTCTACGTAATCCAAAGTTCCTACATTCTTCTTTCACCCCCCACCCCCATTATATATCATCATCCACTTATCAGGGAAAACATTCAGCCTTTGGTTTTGGGGGATTGGTTTATTTCACTTAGCATGACATTCTCCAATTTTACCCATTTATCTGCAAAAGCCATAATATTATTCTTCTTTATGGCTGAGTGATATTCTATTGTTTATATATACCACAGTTTATTTATCCATTCATCTGTTGGAGGGCACCTAGGTTGATTCCATAGCTTAGCTATTATGAATCAAGCTCCTATAAACATTGATGTGGCTGTGTTAGTATAGTGTGCTAATTTTAAGTCCTTTGGATATAAACCAAGGAATGGGATAACTGGGTCAAAAGGTGGATCCATTCCAAGTTTTCGGAGGAATCTCCACACTGCTTTCCAGAGTGGCTGCACCAATTTGCAACTCCACCAGCAATGTAAAAGTGTGCCTTTTCTCCTACATCCACACCAACATCTAATATTGAGACAGACATCATTACCCTATGCACATGTATTATTACATGAATGGTATGAATCTACATCGTGCACGACCATAGAAACAAAAAGATGTACCCCATTTATGTACAATGAATCAAAATGCAGTCTGTAAGAATAAAAAAGAAAAAAAGAAAAAAAAACTCCAGAATACATATAGGTGATTCTCACCATTTGTTAAAATTATGGTCTATAAAGTTGTCACAAACACAAAATTAGAAAATACTCAAGTATTGCTTCTAAGGGAATCTATTGATCAATTAAAAAAAAACAGATTGATTGAAGTCCTGGAGGTTTTGATGGGATTTGATCAGTTGAGAGATTCTCCTTTAGGAGGAGTAATTTAGGCAGTAATTAGTAATTTGGGGAATGAAAGGATTAGTACGTAAATGTGCATTGATTATCCCATATCCCATAGTCACCTTAACAGAAAATTCTGGTTTTTGTCTTTCAACTAGACTAACCTATTAAATTCAGATAACTAGTATACAAAACTAGTACCACTAGTCAAATCTCACATTTCTGTGGCTTCTTCTCTGGCTTTAGTACGTATGCATTTTCCCTTCTATGGCTTAGTACTTTTTTTTTTTTTTTTGCTTTTTCTCTTTTGAGTTTTTCTAGATATTTTCATTTTTTTCCTTTCATTTTTTGTTATTGGTACTGGGAATTGAACACGGAGCCTTACACATGCTCAGCAAGTACTCTACCAGTGCACTACACCCCAGGCCATTTTTTTTTTTAAATTTTGTGACACGGTTTTGCTGATTTGCTGAGACTGGCCTCAAACTTAGGTTCCTCCTGCCTCAGCCCTCCTGAGTAGCTGGGATTATAGGCATGCACCACCATACCCTGCTCTCCCTCTTCATTAGCTGTGCATATGTACTTATCAAGACCTACATTATATGAGGATTACTTAGTAACCAAAGTGACAAGAAGCTAGTGTCTTAAACAGTGTTTGGAGCTTGGTTTGAAGACATAGTCTTATATAACTGTACAGGTATTATACTCCTATAACTTTCAGCCTGCTTCAAACAATGTATAAGGAGTAATTTTATTGGATACCATCTTAGGCTGCTCAGACTGCCATAACAAAATATCATAAACCAGAAGGGCTAATAGAAAATAGAAGTTTATTTCTCACAGGTCTGGAGGCTGGGAGGTTCCAGATTCAGGTGCTGGCAGATTGGTATCTGGTGAGAACCTGTTTTCGGATACATGGTGTCTTTTCCCTGTCACTTCACATGGAAGAAGAGGCAAAGGAGCTCCCTGGGGCCTCTTTTGTAAAGATACTATGACCAAATCACTCCCAAAGTCTCACCTCCTTATACGATGGCATTGGGCCTTGGGGTTTAGTGTGAATGGGGGCGGGGCATGCATATTCATTCACTCTGTAGCAGGTACTTTTTCAGGACGTAAGTCTAGGTATTGTAGTTGATTGCCGAGTTCCTTTCAGTGGTTGCTTTATAAATTGCTCTATATTCAAAGTAGTTCATGATATGCAAAAATCTGCACTCCAGCCCTTCCTAAGGAATCCTTGTCCTTTACTTGACTTCCTATCCTGTGTTCTATTTTCCTTACTTTTGATTTTGTCATTTGCTTATTTCCTCTTAAATGTAAAGTTACATTATCTTCAGTGCATTTGGATTTTTGAATATCATGACTTGTGTTCTTTAATGATTTTTATAATGTTTGATGAAGGAGAGTCTTTAAGAGTTTCTTTGGATTCTTTCTCTTTACCAGCATCTAAGGAAATGGCTTCTGGTTTTTGGAAACTTAATCACAGCAGGATGCTACATGCTCTTAGGACCCATCCCTTTCTTGCATATTAAAAGGTATTTTTTTTTCTTCTATTTTAGACAAAATAGCATTAGGAATTGTTTTTAAAAGTTTTTATGCAATGCTAATATGGTTTAGTATTTAAAGCCTTAATATTTAAATAATCGCTTTGATTTAGACCTATATTGAATCGTTTGTTATACTGACAGTATTTTATTTTCCTAGAAGCTAGCATAGGTTCAAGCAAACAGAAATGCCTCAAATTTTTACCAAATGAGGAAAACACTTATTTTCCCTCGTTTCAATCTCACACTTGTTTGCGCTCACTTTGAAAACAGGATTTTTCCTTTGGTTGATAATTTTTAGAATATATTTTTGTTTTTCTTATTCTTCTTCCTCACTTCGGAGGCAGGGACCAAATCTTTTTTGTTTTGTGTCCCCTTAACATGTATTCGATGCTCATTAAAGCTCTTGTATATAATTTATTTGCTAAAGTAAGATGAGTTTTTCAGACATTTTTAGACAACTTCCACTTTAAAACATGGCATCATAGAAAGAGGGATTTCAGTGTCTTTCAGACTGGGTTTGAATTTTGGCTCTGCCTCTTAACTGGTACCATAAACTGGGGCAAACACAACTTCTAAGAGCCTCACTTTTCTAATGTATCAAAAGGAGCCAACAATTACAGTAACATCACAAGGATTAAATGAGATACTGCTCATTAAATAACTGGCATAGTGCCTGATGTGGAACTGTCTTTCCTTTACCCCTTTCCTTCTTTGACTTTGTTTGGGGTTAATTAAATTTCAAAGCCAACTGATTGAATGAACAGAGTTAGTATTGATGTTTTCACCACTTTTGAAAGAATTTTGTATGTTGGGAAGGCAGGTTAGCCTTAGACCTGTGATATATGTGACCAAAGAGACTGAGACATCAGATGGTGAATAGTTTATTTTCCTCCACAAGTATAAGGGACTGAAGGGTGATCCAACAGAACGAAACCGGGTCAGAGGGGAATGAGAACGAGGCCAGTCACATCATCTGTGAAACGAACTTCTCTGGGATCCTGCCTGTCTTAGCATTAGGTTTTGTATCTCTTAAAAATGCTAATGTTTTTTGTTTTTGTTTTTTTCCAAAACTCTTTTGTAGTCAGCTGTGGCTGCTGGTGTTGATATTAGTTATAAATGGCATCTCTGCTGGAATGAGTATTATTCCGACTTTCCCGGAGATTCTCAGTTGCGCATAGTAAGTCACTCTCCTCGCTTGAAGAGCTGGCTGTGAATAGCAGTGAGCACCACAGGCTTTCTTGAATTTTTTAGTTTTATAGGATATAGGATTTTTTTCCCTAATAGTAAATCTTTACGCCATAGAATGCATATATATGCATATAAATCATGTAAATAATTATAAAATCATGTCAATGGTAATAGACAGTATTATTAATACACATAAGGAAAGCAGGTTGAAGGCAGACGCTTGGCTTGGTTTTTGCCTTAGCATATATGTAATTCGGATAAGCCATTGCAAAATGGAAAGGCTCTGCACTGTGCCCTTTTCATGGAGGGGAACCATATTAGTGCACAAGGTGACTAGGCTTCTGTCACCTGACCATCATTCCTTGGTTTAATGGGCACATGGTTGAAGAACCCTATGTACTATGGTTATGCTGGGTCAGTTCAGCAGTAGTAGAAATAAGGAGCTGCCTATGTTTTCTTAAAGCTGCCCATTATTCCCCTTACACTTTCACCTCATTTTTTTAAAGAGTTTGCACCATTTTTAATTAATTTTTTTTTACTAGCTGATATCACTAGCTTAACTACACAAATAAGAGTGAATGTCATGAATAAATACAGAAACTTACTCTACCTAAATGTCCCATTAGATAAACATTTCCATTTCCAAATATGCGTGTTTTGTCTACTTTAAAAACTGCCAAGTATTCTTTTTTTATTAGGTTATTTTTTTAAAAATTTTGATCCATTGTACACAAATGGGATACAACTTTCATTTCTCTGGTTGTACACGAAGTAGAGAGTCACACCATTTGTGTAATCATGCATGGGCATAGGGTAATGATGCTTGTCTCATTCTCTTTCCTTCCTCCCCTCCCCTCATTTCCCTCTATACAATTCATCTTCTTCCATTCTTGCCTCACCCCTGCCCCATTATGTATCATCATCCACTTATCAGAGAAATCATTCAGCCTTTTTTTTTTTTGAGGTTGGCTTATTCCACTTAGCATGATATTCTCCAACTCCATCCATTTACCTGCAAATGCCATAATTTTATTCTTCTTTATGTCTGAATAATATTCCATTGTGTATATATACCACAGTTTCTTTAGCCATTCATCTATTGAAGGGCATCTAGATTGGTTCTACAATCTAGCTATTGTGAATTGAGCTGCTATAAAAATTGATGTAGCTGCATCACTGTGGTATGCTATGAATTTCTTTTTTTATATAATAGAAATAACTTATTGTAACTTTTGCTATATTTCTTTGTAAAATTTTTTTGGTGGTTGTTCTATGGATTTTAATATATATTCTTAACTTTCCACTATCAATTTAGGATAAACACTTTACCACTTTATTTTTTTTCTCTTTCCACATTTTTTATTGGCGTACTATAGTTGTACATAGTGATGGTGTTTGTTGTTACATATTCATCCGTGCACACAATATAGCCTTATAATTTGGCCCATAGCACTCCCCAGCACTTCCCTCTCCCTCTCTTCCCACCTCCTGATCCTTTTTCTTTATGATCGTCCTTTAATTTCCATGAAATCTCCACCACCCACCTTTAGCTTTTTTATTTTATGAATTTCTTAGTTAATTCTATATTTTATAAGCATTTGATGTGATGAAAATTCCTTCAAATTAGATTTTTTTAAAAAAATTTTCCAGTTCTGGGGATTGAACCCAGGCCTCATGCATGCTCAGCCCATGCCTTGCCACTGAGCTGCATTATTTTACAAGTGGAGTGTTCTTGCTCTTGCCCAGATTATCTGTGGTTTACTTAATGCCTCTATCATACAATTTTTTTCTTTTATGCAGGTTTTCCTTTTAATAATGGATGCCCTCATGTCTCTCTTTGCAGTGAAAATGGATTTGAAGAGGGATTAAGCACGCTGGGACTCGTATCAGGTCTCATCGGTGCCATGTGGTCAGTTGGGTGAGTCACTGAATTTCATCCACATCTGCAAGATGGAAAGTACCACCTCCACTGAAACTGAGACACCACGAAGTCAGATGAGCTTTCTTTTTTTTTTTTTTTTTGCTGTGCTGGGGATTGAACCCAGGGCCTTGTGCTCACAAGGCAAGCACTCTACCAACTGAGCTATCTCCCCAGCCCCAGATGAGCTTTTTAAAGAAAAATTGTTGGTTTAAGGTAGAACCAGAGGTCTAATCTACACCTTCAGGCTCCCAAATCTAATTATACAGGAGACGTGAAACCAAAACAAAATGGTCTCACATGCTTTGTCTTATTTTGGTGATATTTGTAAGTTCTCTAAATGAAACCATACTTCGGATTTTTAAAATCTTTTTTTTTAAATTAGAGCTTTATGGTTATACATAGCAGTTGGGTTCAACCCAACAAAATCATGCATGAAAGTTGATTTCAGTTCATGATCCCCTTTGACCTCCCTCTTCTCCTTCCTCTACACTACCAGACTTCCTCTTGCTTATCGATTAATTTGTATTTGATAGGCCCTTTATGTACTCTTATCCTTCCCACTCCCTTTCCTTTATTTTACTCTATCTTCTGCATATGAGAGAAAACATTTAACTTTTGAGATTCTGAGTTTGTCTGTTTTCACTTAGCATGATATTCTCCATTTCCATCCATTTACTGGCAAAGGCCATAATATCATTCTTTTTAATGGATGAATAGAACTCCATTGTGTGTATACACACACACACACACACACACACACACACATATATATATATATATATATATACACACACACACATACATACACACACACACACATATATATATATATATATATATATATATATAAAACAATTTCTTAATCCATTCATCTATTGACAGGCATCTGGGTGATTTCATAATTTTGTCATTGTGAATTGTGCTACTATAAATATTGATGTGGCTGTGTCACCATAGTATGCCACTTTTAGATCTTTAGGGGAAATATGCAAGAGCAGTATCATATGGTGGATCCATCCCTGAATCTTATTTCTTTACTCATTCATGTGTTTATTTTTTACTTTCTACTATGTCAGAAGGATAACTATCTGGTAGCAATATTTATATGGTCAAGAATAAGTATTGAATTGAGTCATATTAGATGCAAATACTGAGAATAGAAAAATACAAAGGTTCTTTCAAATGTATCATCTTTCTCAAAATTTTTGAACATCATTATCAGGTAGCTTTTTGTTCTTTTGTTCTGTGGCATGATGCTGGGAATCCAACAGCACATCACACCTGCCAGGCAAGCACTCTACCACTGAGCTACACTCCCTGCCCTACAATTATTTTCTTATACCCAATGCTATGCCCCCCAAATTGACCTTTTTATTTAGTACTTATATTCCTAATTTAAGGAAGACCGGGGACGGAGGAATCTTACTAGCAATTATTTTTTGCACTGTTTAATAATTCTTTCCATTGTCAGTGCTTTTGTGGGACCAATGCTGGGTGGATTTCTGTATGAGAAAATTGGTTTTGAGTGGGCAGCAGCTATACAAGGCCTGTGGACTCTGATAAGTGTGAGTACACATCTTTTCCCCTCCACCCCCATTTTCTTTAGATTTTGGAGAAAGTTGTCATGATGGATCTACACTAACCAGTACCTTTCCTTGTGTTAAAGGGGTTAGTGATGGGCTTATTTTACCTCCTGGAGCACTCAAGGAGAAGAAGGTATGGTCAACTTTGAGAGTATTTTTTTTTTTTTCTCCTTTTAAAAGTCAGCTTATGGGGGTGGACAGGAAATACCATTTTATATCCATTCTTCTCATTAGCAGATTTCTGGAAACCCTGAGTCTCATTGCTTGGTAGACCTGTTTGCCATGTTTAAGGGGATAGTTGGGTAGAGATGTAGACAATGTTGTTGTTTTTGTGTTGTGTTTTTTTTTTTTTTTTTTTTTTTTTAGGTGAGAAATACTGAAATTCTCTTCTTTTCCTCCTCAATGTAGATCTAAGTCTCAAAACATCCTTGGCACAGAGGAGGAACGAGCTGCTCTCTTGCCTAATGAAATCTAGTCTTCTGAGTCCTGGATCAATGCAGAGTTGGGAGACAGATGCTGGTGGCTCTGCACATCACTGTTGGGAGCATCTTCGCAGTTTTGTACACAGAGCTCCATGGGGCCCCCACCACTCCCTGAAAGTGTCCACGTGCTTTTGGATGATCCTGTGTTGGGCTGTGCTTGAAGTGGCCCTGAAAGACTGACCAACTGAGCCAACCATATTTGAAACATTAATTATGAGAAAGGTAGTTGGAAACCAGCAAAAGATCGTGTTTTTATATGACCAAACTTGTCCTTGAAGATGCTGTTATGGACTATTTAGCCTTCTTATTTCCTCTGTTTACTTTTTATTCTGAGTGCACTGATTCTGTGAATGGAATGTACCTTTTTTTATTAACAAGGAAATGATTTGATTTGCTATATACTGAATATATCAAGATGACACAAAATACATAGAATAATTACTATGAAATCAGGTCTTAAAACATATATTTTCTCTGTGTCTTGAGATTTTTGTTTTTGTTCAAAAAAAAAAAAATTCCTGCCTGCCAGGCAAAAATTCTGTAGCATCTTCTGGCCCTCAGTTTTTCTCAGTATTTCATATGTGTGAGAGGTGCTTGGTGTAACATTCTCATTTCCCTTAATGTATCTGTGTTTTAGTTCTACTTTTTTAAATTTTTTCAGTACTAGGAAATGAACCCAGGCCAGACAAATGTTCCCATACTTTTTAAATCTTATTTTGAGACAGAGTCTTGCTAAATTGCTTAGACTGGCCTCCAACTGGAGATCCTGCTGCCATAGCCTCTGAGTAGCTGAGATTACAGGCATGTACCACCATGCCCAGCTGTGTCCTGTTGCTCTTGGTAGATTTCATCCCTAGATCAGGTCAGTACCCCATCCCTATCCATGAATGTATGTTGTACGTTAGGGACACACTCCCATTGACATGTAAAATCCATGCTATTATTTGAAGTGAAACAATGTCAGCTCTCATACCTCCTGATCCATTTTCATGGTGTAATAGCACATTAACTTTCTTTTTTTAGAATAAATGATTTTATCTATTTATTCAAAAATATATTTTGATCACCACTTCTGGACTGATATCACGTGCTAGGAATTCAGCTGTGATTACCATAAACATAACCTCTGTCTTTATGTGATTTTAACCAGTATAAGGGACAAACAGTAAATAAAAACCAGAATTTCTAATTATCTTACAAAAATGCTCTGAAGGAAAAAACACAATATGGTAGAGCAACTGGCTGGTGTTGATTGGGTGTGGGGCCTCATTTGAACAAAACCTCTCCATGGAGTTGAGACTTTTGAGCTGAGAGCTTACGAATAAGAATGAGTCTGCCATTCATTCAGGAGAACAGTCCTTAGCATGTGCAGAGGACTTGGTGTGGTGAAAGACGACAGCACTGAACATTTTCTGGAGTCCAGTAAATAGAGTTAGGGAAGTGGAGAGTGGCCAGTCTTGAAATGAGAGCATGCAGGAGTCTACTTTAAGTTTCAGGAAGTTCATTGGGTTTGCACGTGGACAGCCAGTAGGGTTGCTGATAAGCCGGGATTGAGATGCAGGGAGAACTTTGGAACTCTAGGAGACACAATAATAATTTCAACTAGAGAGGTGGAGGGGTGAAGAGAAAAGGATATATTCAGAAGTGGAACTGACAAAATTGTTGCTGTGGAGGGGGAAGGACGGAGGAATCAAGGATGATTCCTAGGTTTTAGCTGGAGGATGTGGGTGGATACTAGTGCTTCTAAATCACATGGAGAAGAAAAGCCAAACAGATCCTGAAGGGACAAATAATCAAAACCATGATGGGATGACATTTCATACCACCAAAAACAATGTAAATGGATACCCAGGCTTGAAGATGACTGCTTTTGGAAAGCTGTCTGGCACTGTCAAGGTTGGATATACAAGAGTCTTACCAACTCTTCCCTGTTCTCTCAACCCCCTTCATCCTTGGAGGGTGGTCAGTGCAGGAGGAGCACCAATGGCCTGTATTTCCCCTTCGCTAACCAGCATCAGGACAGAGTGTGACCGTGTCCCCCTGAACCAGTGTGGAGGGCAGAGCAGGGACCGGCCTGGCTCTCCCTGGTTAAATATTCCTGACACACGCTTGCGTTTCTTCTCTCTAAGCCCACTGGCGCAGGGACGCCCCTTCCGTCCAGTGGCAAAGAATGCAACTGAAAGCCTGCAGTTCCTCATGCTGCCTCAAGGCGGCGCTATTGAAGCAGGCAGGCCCCAGCAACTGCCTGTGCAGCCCCAACCTGGCCTGTGGACTCTGCCCAGTTTCTCCAGCCCATTTTCCTTACCAGAGTAGTTGAATGGTGGAGAATTCAATGTCAATGTAAAGATTCTAGATTTTTTTCTTTTTTGGTAAGAGCTCTTTTTATTCTAATTTTCAACATGCTGCTCTCAGTAAATGCCTCGTATACAGGTGTTAATAAGATAATTTCTATAAAAACAACTTTATCCCTTCCTCATTATATGATTTTGCAAGTACTAAGATAAATGACAAAAAAAAAAAAAACCCAACTTTAAAATGTGAGAAAGGATAGAGGAAAGAATGCTTGGGAGTATGAAAACCAACAGGTAGATCAAAATCATCAGAGGATATCACTATGTATATGTTTGCATTTTTATACATTATATTTTAAGTGTACTAAAGATCCCAAACTTAAATGAACTCTTTAAAAATGAGAATTAATATTTTATGTAGCTGAATGTAGAATGTATTATAATAAGTAAATAAGTGTATTTTTGTGTTAAGTTAATATTTTATTCCATGTTGGGATAATACACAAATCAAAGGAAAAACAAGGGTAAATACAGATCACAGATAGTTTTTTTATCATTTAAATTTTAGGGTTTTGAGATAATTGTCGGTTCACATGCAGTTGTAAGAAAAAACACACAGCAATCCTGTCTCTCCTTTCCCTGGTTTTCCCTAATAGTAACATCTTGCAAAACTGTGGTACACTATCATTACCAGGATACAGAACATTGCTGTCACCACATCCCTCATGTTGTCCTTTACAACTACTCCCAATTCCCTTCCACCTTTACTAATCTCTATTTCTGTCATCTAGTCATTTCAAGAAATGTAAAAATGGAATCAGTATGTGATTTTATTTTGGGACTGGCTTTTTTGACTCAGTATAATGTCCTTGAGATACATCCATGTTCATTCATTTATACTGCTGAGTGTTCATGGTATGGAACTCTTGTTTATCTACCTGATTGTCTCTAGTTCATAATTATTACAAATAAAGCTGCTATGAACATTTACAACAGATTTTTGTGAAAATATAAACCTTCATTTCTCTGAGACATATACCTGCTGGGATGTATCATGGTTGCATGATTAGTTTGCTTTACTTTCCCCCAAATAACCCATTTATTTTAGATAGGAAACTTGATTTTGGCAATAAATATTGAGGATCACACTTTAATGAAATGTCATTGTATTGGTTTACTTTTTAAATTATCAAGACTTAATAGGTCAAATATACTCTCTCAAATCTAGCTAGAAAAAGAGGTGGTTAATAAATACAGTTCCAGATTATGGTGGTTCGATTTAGAAATTTTCAACTTTCTGATGGTTATTCTTAGAAACCATATTACAACTAATAATAAGAAGCAAAGAGGCAGATACCTTTCTATATAATCATGTTGAAAGGGAATGATCCAAATATTAGTACCATGGTATCATCTTTTCCTTTGATATCACTGGTATGTGTCCTCATTTTATGAAATAAACACATAGAAGAATAAGCCCAGAAATAGTATATTTAGAAAAAATAAAATGTCTAGAAAATTAACTAAGGAAACTATAACCTCAGTTTCAGGTTACATGAAATGAGCCTTCATTAGGAACCACTCGTGATTCTTAAATATTTGCACTAATTTCTTTCAGAAATTCACAGCTTCCCTTTTCATGACAGCCTGTTCGTGGTTGAGGGTTAGGGGGCCCAATCCAGGGAAACCTGACATTCAGTAATAACCTCTGACTTGTAGTATACTGCAATTTCATCAGCAGTACTAAATGAAGAACTCAAAAGTGTGTTTATACCCAAAGGACTTAAAATCAGCATACCACAGTAATGCAACCACATCAATGTGTTTATAGCAGCTCAGTTCACAATAGCTAGACTGTGGAACCAACCTAGATGCCCTTCAACAGATGAATGAATTAAACAACTGTGGTATATATACACAATGGAATATTATTCAGCCATAAAGAAGAAGAAGAATATGGCATTTGCAGATAAATGGATGGAATTGGAGAATATTATGCTAAGTGAAATAAGCCAATCCCCAAAAAACCAAAGGCAGAATGTTTTCCCTGATAAGTGGAGAATATATATAATATATATATTACATATATATATATATTATATAATATATAATGGAGGTGGGGGTGTGGGGAATGAAAGAAGAATGGAGGAACTTTGGATTATGTAGAAGGAAATGAGAGGGAGGGGGGTATTAAAGATGGTGGAATGAGACAGACATCACTATCCTATGTACATGTATGATTACATGATGGTGTGAATCTACATCGTGCACAACCATAGAAATGAAAGGATGTACCCCATTTGTGTACAATGAATCAAAATACAGTCTGTAAAAAGTTAAAAAGTAAATAAATAAATAAATAATGTTTTTTGTTGAAAATGGGTCAATGATACCATGAAAAATACAAATACATTCAAATCAAGGCTGGTGGGGTGTTGCACACCTGTAAGCCTTATACTCAGAGGCAGAGGCAGGAGGATTGCAGGTTTGAGGCCAGACTGGGCAATGAAATGAAATCCTGTCTCAAAATACAAAATAAAATGGATTAGGGATATAGTTCGGTGGCAGAGTGCTTGTCTAGTTCTAGTGTGTATCAGGTCCTGAGTTTGAACCCCTGTATTAGGAAAAAAAATAAAAGAAAGAAAGAAAGAAAAGTCTTACAAATCCAAACAAAAATTGAAATCCACATCAATGAAGTCCCAGTTTACATGTTCAGATTTTATAGCCATGTAATCAGTTGTTGAATAAATACAGGTAGAGTTCTTTTTCCTTTTAAATAAAATCAGTGTAGATAAATCTTCCTCATGCAATACTAATACCTTATTTTCTTCACGTTTTCAGAACTTTTTTTGGTCTATTTTCAATTTTATTATTATTATTATTATTATTATTATTATATTCTGTTCATCTATCACCATTACTGGTTTGCTTTTGCCTCTTCTGTTCTGTATCTGATAAAGAGCCAAGTCACTTGGTTGTGGTGAGCTGAGTTCAGCCTCCTGGGCTGGAAAATGACTTGGTAAGGAAGACGGGGGCACGCTAGGCACGTTAGGTGAGTTAGGTGATGGGACAGTCATCTCAACTAGCAAGGAAGCCACAGCACTTGGAATGTGTGCTTGAGCCAGCACCTTCCTGAGGTCAGGTAGCCTTGTTAGGGGGAGGAACCGAATGGGAAGGGGAGATCTGCCCACAGCTTAACACAGCGCTCAGCCTGGGCGGAATTGATCTGGAATAATGAGAACTCCCAAACTGATATTGCAGATTAATTGATCTTCCATTTAAATGAATGGATTTAGGGCTTCAGACCACATTCCAGGTGTTAAAAGCAGCAATTGCAAGACTTCAGCTTTTCTTCTGTCTTGCATGTGGTCACTCTGCTTAGTGGCATAACCTGCAACTGAAGGAGTAGCTCCTATGGAGTTTCTTCCACACTGGGCCTCTAAATCCCCACACCACCACCACCAAAGCCATCCTGTCAGATTCCTCCAGAGGAGAAGATGAAGAGGAGGAAGGAGAGCTCCAATCTCATCTGGAGGCCAAGACCACCTGCCTCCAGGGAATAGTTCCTCCCTGCAGGGAAGGCAGTGCTCCTGGGCAGCTCCTTTCCTGCCTGTTTGGGCAGACATGAAGAGGCACCCCTGGAAGACTTCTTCCCCACGTTTTGGTCCACCTTTTGGTCACTCATTATATAGGCAAGATAAGAGGAGAAGGAGGGCATGAGAACAAAGGAACTCTAAAATGTATAAATGGGGACAGGACACCCCCTTCCTTGGGGACCCAGCTCTGGGCCCCCTTCTCTGCCAAGAAGTCTCTTTCTGTTCTAACCCTTTTTTAAAAAAAAAAAATTTAGATGTTGGTGGCCCTTATTTTTATTCATTTATTTTTATGTGGTGCTGAGAATCAAACCCAGTGCCTCACACATGCTAGGCAAGTGCTCTACCACTGAGCCACAACCCAAGCCCTGTTATAGCCTTTAAATAAAACTTGCTTTGTACCCTTGCCTCGGCATTTCTTGGGTGTTCAATCTTACCATCTGGGGAAACGAGACTCGGCCCTAATTGATTCTCATCACCAGCATCAATATCATGCCCTGCTTTTCTGAGGCCCTAGCGGAGGTTGTATTTATTTATTTTAAAGAAATTGCCAAGCTGTTTTACAGAGTAAAAAAATACCAACAGCATTGTACAAGTAACATAGTTTCTCTGCAATTTTTGTGCATGTGAGTTTTTAACAATGCATAATAACCCAGGCATGGTGGTGCATGTAATCCTAGTGACTCTGGAGGCTTGAGGCAGGAGGACTGCAATTTCAAGGCTAGCCTTAGCAACTTTAGTGAGACCCTGTCTCAAAATAAAAAATAAAAAGGGCTGGGGGTGTAGCTCAGTGGTAAAGCACCCCTGGGATTCAATCGTAGGAAAGAAAGAAAGGAAAGAAAGGAAAGAAAGGAAAAAAAAGAAAGAAAGAAAGAAAGAAAGAAAGAGAAAGAAAGAAAGAAAAGTGTAATAAGTGTAATATTGGCAGAGTGATAAAGGGAGAATCTGTGGTGCAGTTGTAGAGGAAGTCATCAAAACTAGCTAGTAGAAATGGAATTTAAGTTAATTTTAGGAAAAAACCATTTAAATACTGTTGACTTGGAAGACAGGAGCCATGAAAGACTTTGTGAAGAGAGACAAAAAAAGAATAGAGAACATGGACTTATTGACATTCTCTTAACAAGACAGGTGGAGGTCTGACCAGGGACCTGGGTCGAAGCTGCAGGGAGCACCGCCTTCCCAGTAGGGGCTCCCTCTTGCACAAATGAAGCAATAATAATAACAACAGTAAAAATTTTCAGCACATATTCATCATTTGGCAGACGTGGGAAACAGGCTCTGAGAGGACACATACCTTGCTCACAGTTACACAGCCAGGAAGTGGCTCAAACCCAGGCATTCTGGCCTCGTGGCTGCGTTAGTGATACCGCCGTTTACCGGTGACGAGTTCTGCTCCCTCTAATGTTGAAGATTGAACACTAGAGAAGCACGCCAAGGCAAGCATATTAAGCAGGTTTTATTTAAAGGTAATGATACAGACTTCTCCTGGCAGGAAGAAGGGGGCCATGGCTGATGTTCTAAAGTCCCCCAAAGTGAGCACACCCTCCATCTTTTATAGGTTAGGGTCTCTTTTGTTCTCCAGTTCTTTCCCCCTTATCTCTCCTTCCTGCCTACGTGACTAGGCCTGGTTTTGCATTAAGTGAGAAACCATGGGTAGAGGGAGGGCCAAGGTGATTTAGGCAGATAAGGGCCCAGGGGGCATTAATTAGCAGCTCCATGCTTGCAGTCCTTGATAAAGGCAGGTAAATTTGGTAATCAATGGACTCTGGAGATCCTTGACATTCCATTCTTCCAGGGGCAGTCTCCACTTGCAGAGGCAGATGGCTTCATGGCTTCATTTCCTCGAATTGACCCGATTTCCTATTTCTACACTAACTACCTGTCCTTAATTCTGGCTTCATTAGCCATTGTCAGATATCACCGTGACAATCACAACTACAGTAAAGGACAGTCGCACCATCACACCATGTAATTTAGCCACAACTAGACATAGGACCCTAGGTCATGTGGCTCTCTCCATATCTAGGGCAGAATATGGTGATATAAAGAAAGAATGTGATCTGGATGTGAGTCAACTCAGGTTTTTCAGGAGAGAGAATCTCCAGCTTCTATTGCTCTGGGCTTTTACTGACTTGGGTTCCCGTTCAGCAGAAATGTCACCATTCCACCTGGTCTGAGTTCCTGCTCAGACACTGCTTGAGAAGACAGAAACCAGACTTGTCAGGATAGGATAAAGCAGTCTCCCTCTTGGTACCTAATTGCTGTCACTCTTGAGATTAGGGCCCGCCTGGAAAGTGAAACCGAAATAGAAAGTCACCAGGGGGTGACTGTACCAACAAAGACCACAGAAAGAAGAAAATAGGCAACAGACGGAACCAGAGGAACGCAGGGCCTCACCTAGTCTGAGCTATTGTCATAGGCCATAAACAAATTTTGTCTTGTCCTTGCTCATTAAGAACAAACAAGTTGAATTACTGATGAATTGCTTTAATGTCCTTATCTTATTTGATAAAAAAAATAAATGCACCATAGATTGATACTTTTCAATATCTAGCTTGGCATGATATTGTTAGTTAGATGTTCAGGGGCAGTTTTGGTTCGTGGGTAACTCCCAGAAAAAACGCTCCGCAGATACAGGTCCCACACGAGGAACTTTATTCTAAGCGGACAAAACGTGCCCGCTCGGGGGAAAGGGAAAGAAGAAAATGGCGTAGGGTTCCTTGTCAGATATTGGAATTTCGCGGGCTGGGAGGAACCAATCACGGAGGAGAATTATTACAGACTGATGGACCAATGACATATTGGAACGTAATGTGGGAGGCAGGAAAGTTATGGCCACGTAAGCCGGAAATTCCTCTAACGGGAGAGGCGGGCTTAACGGCAGATTGACAGGTGGGTTGGGAGGCTGGGTTCCTGTAAAGGGAAAGAAAGTTTGCTTTATACCTAACAGATATGATCAAGGAGTTGGTAACAGTTTTCCTATTACCCCTAAATCACCCCCCAGAAGTTCTCCAGTACCTGAAATAGATGAGAAATGTTTACTTGAACAAAAGTACTTCTGTGAGTCTAACAACAAAATAATATTAACTAGCCAGGATCATTATATTACAATCACCCATTTTTATTACTTCTTGTCATTCCCACTATAAATTACAGAGCACTTCCATGCATCTTTGACTCAGAAAAGCCTTCAACTTGTGAAGAAGATAGAGCAGGTACAATTGACCTGAACTTTAAGAAAAGAAATAGTCAGGTGCAGTGGTGCACACCTGTGATCTCACCAGCTTGGGAGGTTGAGACAGGAGGATTGCAAGCAGCCTCAGCTAAGGCCCTAAGTAACTCAATGAGACCCTATCTCTAAATAAAATATAAAAAAGGACTGGGGATGTGGCTCAGTAGTTAAGGGCTCCTGGGTTAAATCTCTGGGACCCCCACAAGAAAAACAGAAAAGAAAAAGAAACAGGGGTTCAAAGTGGAATACATGAAACTTGAGAATACACCTCTATTTTTTGGTTTTTAGAAAGTGGAAAAGTGAGATTGTAAAAATTACAGTTAATTGAATACCTTTCTATGAGATGATCAGATTCACAGAAACAAGCATTTGAACATGACTATTTTGTATAGTGACTCTGAATTATTTTAAATCAATTATTTTAATCAACTCTTCACCCTTTTAATTAAAGTCTATTAATCACAAAACAATAAATTTGGGAGTAGGTTCTTTTAGCAGTGAATTATAATTAATCAAAATTCCCCTGTGGCTAAGTAACCTTACCTTATTTTATAACTCAATTCAATTAATGAAATTAAGCCTTGCTTGACCAATCATCTTTCTGAGCACAAAAATTTCAATTCTTAAAGTGCTATCTCCTGAATTTGATATTTTATATCATATATGAATATACCAAAATGAATCCTTATACAAATGTAATTCAAATAATAACAATAACAATAGTAAAAATAACAATAATTAGAAAAAGGAGAGTAATAGAGTATAGGAAAAGAACTGGGGGAGGGAGGAGGTGAGGGAAAGGGAAGGTACTGGGGAATGAAATTGATCCAATTGTGTTGTGTGCAATATAAATATGACATAATGGATCCCAATATTATGTATAATTATAATGCACCAATACATTTTCTTAAAAAAATAGACTAAAAAGACACAAGTGTTCATATGCTTGGATTCAGTTATTAATACAGATTCCAGAAACATGCATGATGTCTTGGGTATAAGAGATTCTAAAACTGGGCATAGTGGTGCATAGCTATAATCCCAAAGACTTGGGAGGCTGAGGCAGGAGGAGCGCAAATTTGAGGCTAGCCTCAACCATTTACAGAAGCCCTAAGCAACTTACCAAGATTCTGTCTCATAATTAAAAATGGAAAGGCTGGGGATGTAGATCAGTGGTAAAGTGCCCCTGGGTTTAGTCCCCAGTACTAAGCAGGTGGGATGGGGATATTCAGAAATCAGGATGAAAAGAGGCACACCTTGCTCTAAGTCCCTCTGCCTCTCTCTGTCACACATTCCCGTCACATGATGTTAGGCTGGCTGTCTGATCTCTAAACTCTAAAGTCACTTCACAATCTATTACTTACCAATAATTGATACTAATTATTTATACTGTCTATAGTATAATTATACACTAACTATACAACTATATAGTTAAAATTATACCAGCAATCACTAACAATCAGTATTATACAATCTGCTAAAAATTCATAAAAATAACTGCCCCTCACACTTTCTCCTAAAGGACTTGACCATTTTTCTAGATATTATTTTCAGTTTTCTTTTCTGTATAGGTTTAAAAAAGTTATTCCTTTAATAGAAACCTCTATTCAAAGTAGAAAGTAGGAGCAGATCTTATTCCTCACCCTTAGACCTTACCCTTAACAAGAATTCTATCTCAGTATAAGGAAAGCACGGAATGCATTTTATTTCCTTGTCTTTACTCTTCTATGCTGTTCGAGAGTATTTAAGGAACTTTCATCTAGAGGCCCATGTAAAATAAATAAAGCCCTTACGTTGTGTTGGGCTGGGGAAGGGAGACTACAGATGTTCTAAGAAGGCATCAGAGGTCACATAATGAAATGGGTGTGTGTGTGTGTGTGCGTGTGTGTGTAATTTCATTAACGCATGTGGTTATTTGCCTGTAACAAAAATGGGTTGTGCATTAGCTGAGTTGTAACAGAGATGATGATCTTTACTGTCACCAATCCTAGATGCTTCTCTTTCCCTGACATCTACCTTCCACAACAGAAAGAAGAAAGGAATTAAAGAAGGGGGTCAGGAAGGAAGGAAGGAAGGAAGGAAGGAAGGAAGGAAGGAAGGAAGGAAGGAAGGAAAAGGACTTGTCTCTGAGACCAGTCTTGATTTCTCCCCTGAAACAACCCTAGCTAGGCAGAGGCTTCTGGGAGTCAGTGTGTTAGACCCTAGTGATGTAGCAGTGCACACACTAGACAACTCTTCTTTATGGGACACACATTTCTCAGTCTTTAGTAGGAATGAATAAGTCAGAGTGTTGATTTGGGCTAATTTTTTTTCTCAATACTGTTGTACATTTTCCCAGTAGTAAATATTTTTAAATTTTTCTTCTTTCCTAAAAATAAATGTGATGTCAAGTCAATCAACAGAACAAAAATTGCTGCCAATTTTTAAAAATTTTTTTAGTTGTAGATTAACACAGTACATTTATTTTATTTATTCATTTTTATGTGATGCTGAGGATGGAACCCAGGGCCTCACACGTGCCAGTCGAGTGCTCTACCTCTGAGCCACAACCCCTGTCTGTGCTGACAGTTTTTAAGGTTAGTAAATAAAATGTTTGTTGTGCTACAGTTTTTAACATAGGAGTTAGTTTAGTTATCATTTCCTGTTAACAAAAGGGTAACTGCATTATATTTGAATTTTTAAAAACATGGCACTAAATCCTATCAATAGTATATGTTGTTTACTCTTCAAAATACTTTCTGATTGTATTCATTTAACTGCAACAGTTTATCCTCCAAAGTGTCAGGTCAGTTGTGTTCATAAAATTATAAAATAAAAGCCCAGCAGCTGGCAGTCATGTTACCTAAATGTTCTTCCTTCTATAAATACCACTTGAACATTAGTTTCACTTTCAGAAACAACCAAACCTTGGCCATGATCACTTCTTCTTTTCTAATCACTGCCGTAGTTTTCACCCTGATCACCCTGCCTTTCTGTGCTCCGGACACCTTCAAAGCTGCAGTGTATGAACATGCAGTCATATTGCCAAGTGAAACAGAAATACCTGTTTCTCAGGATGATGCCTTGATCCTCATGAACAAGAATATAGACATTCTGGAGAGAGCAATTAAGCAAGCAGCTGGTCAGGTATTCTTTTATTTCTGCTAATCACAATTTGGGGAGGAACAAGGGAATTGGTTAGGAGACTGGTGTGTTGAACCACAAATTTTGTACATAGAAAAACAATTTTGATTTGATTGCTTCTGAACAGGGGGCTCAAATCATTGTGACTCCAGAAGATGCGCTTTATGGATGGAAATTTACCAGGGAAACCATTTTTCCTTATCTGGAGGATATCCCAGACCCTAAGGTGAACTGGATTCCATGTCAGGATCCCCAGAGGTATTTAGCTATCCTAGCTGTCTGTATTAAAGTGCTGTAAATTCTAAAGTATACATGTTCATTAGACGAAAATTGTTTTTATCATATTGAGGTGTATGCTATATGTGGACATTTGTCAGATTTTTAAAATTGTGCCTAGAGGAAAATATTCCAAGCTCTCAGTTGAAGGGACCACATTTCACTGTCATAGAGTCTATTTCTCCTAGAGTCTGTCTCGTAGGCAGGAAACCTTACCTTGGGCTTTCTAGTGAGTCATCAGACCTCCTGCTTTGAAATTGCATTTCCCTGTACTCTTGGAGCTAATCTCTCTGGGAAGAGGTTACTTAGAAACCTTCTAATGTAAAATATTTTATATATATGTATTGAATATACAAATCCTTCTGTCTAGTATGACAGGAATATGATTGATTTAGACACAGATTGCACATAGATTCATTCTTTGCTCCTTCACCTCTCATTCTCCCCTCCTCTCTCTCTCTCTCTCTCTCTCTCTCTCTCTCTCTCTCTCTCTCTCTCTCTGTACCAGGGATTGAACCCAGGGCACTAAACCACTGAGCCACATCCCCAGCCCTTTTTATATTTTATTTTGAGACAGAATCTTGCTAAGTTGCTTAGGGCCTTGCTAAATCACTGAGGCTGGCTTTGAACTTGTGATCCTCATGCCTCAGCCTCTGGAGCTGCTGGGTTTACAGGGGTGTGCCTCCTTGATTAGCTCCTCTCTCTCTTTCTCTCACTTTTTACTTCCTTCTACCTTTAGTTAAGTTTCTTAACACTCCTTTGTCATGATCTTGATGGAGAATCTCAGATACCACATTTTTCTGGGTACTTCAGATAATTCTGAAGTTTGTCAGAACAAGGGTGTGGATGAAATGACTTTTCTAAACTCTAGAGAAATAAACTGCAATAAGAGAAAACTATCAGTCTCTGTATGCTTGCTATTTCCTTCCTTTTCTAAGCTGATGCCTTTTGTGGGGTTTGTTTTAAAAAAAAAAAAAAACCCTCTCTTCTGTGAAGGAAGAGAGGTCTATAGCTGACTTCTAGATTTCTTGTTAAAAACAACACATGTTGAAAGTTTGCGGAAGAATCAAAGAGCACAGTGGTCACAGGAAGTAGTGAAGGTTGGGGAAGAGCTTCTTCCATAAGGTTAATAAACAGCTCTTTCATAGTCCCTAATAGAAGGAACAAACTTTGACTAAAATGAAAAAGTGGGGTGGGTGGTGGCTTACATCATCACCCAAAACAATGAAACAATACAGTTACAGTTACTTCCACTGTAGGACTGAGATCACCCTCACAGACATAGGGAGCACTCAAAGAACAGCAGGTCTGGGGAGGCAGACCAAGAATTCAATTTTCTGCATTTTACGTTTGTGTCGCCCCTTAGTCACCTAGGTGGAGATGTCCTCCTGGCAATTGAATATACACCTCTGGCCTGAGGGACTAGATGGAAGTCTGGAGATAGAAAATCAGAAGTCCATATACAGATGGTTTTTAGCCCCCGAAGTAGTCCACAGGTGGAGTGACTTAGAGGAAAGAACAGGTAAAAGGCTTGAGCACTAGAAAGTTCCAGTGTTGACATGTAGAGGAGATGAGGAGGAACCAGTGAAGGACACAGGGAAGAGCAACCGATGAGCAGGAGAATGACAGGGTACTGCAGGGAGACAGACATGGTTCCAGGAGGACAGTGGAGATCTGTCATCTGCTGTAGATAAGTAAGATTTGAGCTGAGGTTAAGACTTGGAGTCATTGTTGGCGTTATTAAGCATTAAGATGATAGAAATGAGAGTTTATCTGGAGTGCTTCTAAATGAGAATGGGCCAGGAGAAACTGCTGACCCTAAGAAGGACAGCTTTCTCGAGGAATTGTGCTATAAGGGGGAGCTGAGAACAGAAGCCAAGTCTGGAAGTGCACAGAGGGGCAAGAGAGTTTTTATTCTAATTTGGAAGGTACTAGAGCATATTGTATACTGTTGGGAATGATCTAGTAGAGAGGAGACAATTAATGATGCAGAGGAGTGAATAGTGAATTGCTGGAGCAATAGATGTGATGTAAGAAGTATTCATCAGATTAAGTATAATTACTGTGTGTGTTTTTTAAGTCTGACCTTCTCTATGAGTGGTTTTTGTATTGACATCAATTATCCATAGAATCTTACTATCGTTACTGTCTCTGTATGAAGTGACTTAAATACAATGAAAAATGGAAATGAGGTAATTAACATTTGATTTAGATTTGGTTACACTCCAGTGCAAGCAAGACTCAGCTGCCTGGCCAAGAACAACACTATCTATGTTGTGGCAAATGTTGGAGACAAAAAGCTATGCAATCACCGTGACTCCAAGTGTCCGTCAAATGGCTATTATCAATATAATACTAATGTGGTGTACAATTCAGAGGGAAAGCTGGTGGCACGCTACCACAAGGTAAGAGAGGGGTGAATGCAGAAAGCAGAGCCAGATTTGAGAATGGGGAATACTGTGTTTAGGAGTTTGAGCTTTATTCCTTATGTGATAAATACCATTAGAGTTTTTTTTTTTTTTTTTTGGTGAAAATGAGTAATAAAGAAAGTGGAATTCTAGGAAAAAAAAAATCTAGAAAAAAATGGAGACAGAGACCTGTTAGAAGAGTGTCATAATGGTTCAGGATTGAGATAAGATTGTTGTGTTTACAGAACAAATAATTTTAATATTGATGGAAAAGATACAAAGCTGATTGTAATGTGGGTTGTAAGAATCAGTTTTGAGTAAATTAAATTTTTATCAAATTACAAAATTATTTCATTTTCTGTACCAGTGAACTTAATTACCTTTTTGTAGATTTAAGTTCAAACCATAAAATTTTTACTGTAATCTTTGAATTAAAAAACAAAGAAAAATAACCCTTAAGTTGCAGTTTTGTGCTCTACTGAGTAAAGAGAGGCTGGCCTTTTTAAAATGACTTCATATTTTTCTAAGTATCTTAAATTGTAGCCTAGGAATCTTTTCAGTGGAGGATTTATCTCCTGGAATTCCCAATTAAAACATAAATATCAGCCAGGCATGGCAGTGCATGCCTATAATCCCAATGACTCAGGAGGCTGAGGCAGGAGGATCAGAAGTTCAAAGCCAGCCTCAGCAAATTAATGAGGCCCTAAGCAACTTAGTGAGACCCTGTCTCATAATAAAAAGGGCTGGGGATGTGACTCAGTGGTTCAATCCCTGGTATCAAACTAAACCAACCAACTGACCAAACAAACAAAAACCCCCACAAATATTTATCAAAAGGAGTGATATTAAACCAGTGGTAGTCAAACGGTTTTGATCTTGTACATCTACTGAAAAAAATTGTAATGTGGTTCCTAGATATATGAATATTTATTTGTATATTATTAATAAAATACAAAAATATCAAGAACTTTTAAAATATTGTTTGGGTTTTGACCACTTCCTTTCATATATTGTTAAACTTTCATTTTTTTCTCAAATTGTGTCTCATACTCAGAATAAAAATGTAAGCTCTTCCATTTTCTTATTTGGGAGACTAATTTGCATTATTAGTGACATCTTTTTACCAGTAGTACTATTATCTTTTAAACAAGAATTATTTTAAACAATCTACCCATTCTGCAAATGTTGATTTAGTCAATAATGGTTGCATAATTGGGCAACCCACTTACTCAGGTCATGTGACCAGCAGGAAGGCACAGTACACTGAATATGGAAAAGCTTGTGAACCTGTGGACCTTCTAAGTTGAGAGACACTCACTCTGTTCTCAGGATACCCTGGGGAACATTCACGAGCCTTGACCTCTGACATCATTGATCCATTCTTAAAATGCTTGTAAAGTTCAGTTGCTTAATGTTTTTAGTAGATAGTAAATTTAGAAAGGTCTTTAATGTCTCTTTCTCAACATTTAGCTTTCCTTCCCTGTATGGCAGACCATTTTATTAATTTTTGACCCTGATTATCATATTAGATGAGGTTAGTCTTTTAAATTTATCGTTAAAGAATTGGAGAGAATTAAACAGAACATTACTTTTGAGAAGTAATTTTAAAAGCTGGTAAGAGTCCCTGAGATGACTTCAGATAGAACAATATAAAGAGAAAGATGACATCCTTCATGTGACTCACAGGTATTTTCTTGCATCTGTTACGTTTCTAGTTATCGGGGGTGTCAGGAAGAATAATGCCTTTGGGGTTCCTGGGGAGATATTTGGCTCTTGAGAGAGAGAACAGAGTTGTTCTGGACACATGTTGCCTATTCCTCTACATTAGCCTTGGAAATTCACTTCTGATGATTGTCAGATTCATTTACTTTCTAGATGTCCTGTTGTCCACCCTCACCAAATCTTTTACTGATTTTGAAGGGATTTTTATAAGTCATCTCTTCTGGAAACAAGACTTTACTAGTCTTAGCTGGTATACTAAATACTATGTATTTATTATAGTACCATCTCTACTCTGAGCCTCAGTTTGATGCCCCTGCCAAGCCGGAGTTGGTGACTTTCAAGACCACATTTGGAACATTTGGCATTTTCACATGCTTTGACATACTCTTCCACGATCCTGCAATTTCTTTGGTGAAAGATCATCAAGTGGATACCATACTGTTTCCCACAGCATGGATGAATGTTTTGCCCTTTTTGACAGCCATTGAATTCCACTCGGCTTGGGCAATGGGAATGAGAGTTAATCTTCTTGCAGCCAACACACATAAGGTCGGCCAAAACATGACAGGTAATTTGAAATCAGGTGTGGTATGTATCTTATACTTCTACTTGTGTAGAAACCAATGCCTCAGAGATGATCAGTCTTATTTTTTTACTCTTCTGTTGAAATGTCTCACTATGTCTGTCCTCCATTTACAATAAAAGAAAGAAAAGCCAGGGCTGGTTTGTAAGCTATGGTTATGCTAAAACTTTATGTGTACTATTTCATGTTATCATTATAACTCTGTATAATGGATATTAACATCTGAATTTATGTATTAGAAAACTGAGACACAGCACAAATAACTTGCCAAAGTCTCCCCAGCTAGCAAGTGACCAAACAGGGAACTGAACAAAGATGTGTTCTAAACTAGCAAAGTCAGAGGATTATATTATTTTTAGGTTGCCATGTAATAAGTCACCTTAAAAGTTAAAAATAAATGTGACTTAAAACAACAAACATGTATTATGTCACAGTTTCTGTTCATCAGGAATTTGGCAGGGGCTTAGCTGGGTGGCTCCAGATCATTCTTATCTCAGGTTGCATCAAGCAGTTGGCTGGTTAGCAAGTCAACTGAAGGTGGGTCTGTGACCAGGATGGCTGGTTCACATGACCCTTGCTAGGAACTCTCAGTTCCTTAGTTGCTATTGGCAAGAGGCCCTCATTTCTTGCCACATGCCTGTCCATAGGACTTTGTAATAAATGTATCCTCTTGATATGGAAATGTGCTTCCTACAGAGCAAGTAATGAAAGAGGAGAGAGAAGAAAGAGTCATAGAAAGACAGAAAAAGAGAAAGAGGGAGGAAGAAACTGTGGTACGCTTTATGGTCAGTTATCACCATCACCTGTACCAAGTTTTGTTCATTAGAAGGGAATCATTAGGCCTAGGGAAAGGGAATTAGATTCGCTTGTTGAATAGAAGAGTATTGAATAATATTTGGACATATTTGAAAATGGCCACAGTGGAGAACAAAAAAGAATTTTGCATTAGCTTTTTCCACCTTTCAGGGACTCTTGAACACAAATATTTTTATATTTGGTTTAATTTTCCATGATGCTAATAATTACTGCTGTCATATTGAGTTTATTCGAAATGAAACCATTAGACTTATACTTTAATCTCTTCCAAGAGAGAATTGGAGAAGTAATTAGGTGTTGAGTGTAACAAGAAGCCTGTATGGCCTCTCATTGTCCCAAATACGAGGATGCAATCACATGTCCAACTCTAATGGGGAAATTATTTGTGTGTGTGCATGCATTGTTGTTTCAGAAGACTTGTCTTCCATTCCCAGGGAGTGGTATCTATGCACCACACTCTCCTAAAGTGTACCATTATGACATGAAAACAGAATCAGGAAAGATCCTCTTTTCGGAGGTGGATACACATCCCCGGATGTCCCCAGACTACCCAGCAGCTGTGAATTGGAATGCCTATGCCAAGACCATCAAACCATTCCCAGTACAGAAAACAACTTTTGGGGGATTTGTTTCCCGGGATGAGTTCAACTTCACAGAACTTTTTAAAAATTCAGGAAATCTTACAGTCTGTCAGAAAGAGTTATGCTGTCATCTAAGCTACAGAATGGTAGAAAAAAAAGAGAATGAATCATACGTTCTGGGAGCTTTTACAGGACTTCACGGCCGGAGGCAAAGAGAATACTGGCAGGTAATCTAAGCTTAAGTAAAAGGGCGTATTTATGTGTCAGTAAATTCCAGGTGAACTTTTCATATTTGTTCCAGAAAGTCAAGTGCCTTATGTTGGCAAGACTCCATGCATCAACAGTATATCACACGCGTGCACACACACACACACACACACACACACACAGAGGTTAATCAAATATGGTATTTGCTATAAGAATTATCTGATTTTTTTGCTTTGAGCACATTTTAAACAATGATCTGACCATGATGATTTTCTAGATGACTGATGAACTAGTTTGTATATTGTGGTGAACTTGAGAAGTGTTCCTTATTTATGTTTTTCCAGTGATCTGAATAGTCTTATTTTTACTTGTGAAACCAACAATGAGTAGGAATACTGTTTTTACTTAGTTTCTCTTCTAATTGATGTCCTAGCTTTTTGTTCCCTTTAGATGACAAATTTTAAAGATTCAGACTTTTTCTAGTGTTTGTTATGAGTTTTCATTTTCCTATGCCTTGCTATCTTCTAAAGAGAAGGATATGGAAAGAGGTGAGGTTCAGGGTGGTCAAAATCTTCATCATTCTTTTGATATCAGTATTATTGTTGCCCAAACACCCCCCAGTTTCTCAGACTTAATGTCATCATCTACCATATTGAACTAATGGTTTAAGTCTAATTCTGAACTGATTTATTCCTTTCAATCCACTTGCTATCCAGGAAATGGATCATCTCTCAAATAGCTTCACATTTTCAAGAAAGCAGATAATTATAAGAAATATGATTCCAATCTCTTAATGGAGATAGGAAGCCATGCCTAGCTATGGTTAAAAAGCCAGTCAACAGTTCTAGTATAAGTAACTGAGATGTCAGGTGTGTTTATCTGCATCTGTTCCCTATAGGTGTGTACAATGCTGAAGTGCAAAACTGCTGATTTGAAAACTTGTGGACAGGCAGTAGAAACTGCTGCTACAAGATTTGAAATGTTCTCCCTTAGTGGTACATTTGGAACAGAGTATGTTTTTCCTGAAGTTCTGCTTTCTGAAATTAACCTGTCACCTGGAAAATTTGAGGTAAGGGGATTTCAAGTTTATTTTCATCTTCTCTTTCTCTGAAGCCAAGTCACACAAGCTGTGACAGTTGCTATGGCAACTTTATTAATTAACATTTGCTATGCAATGAACTTCCTCAAAACTTAATGCCTTCAGACAATGGCTATTTATTTAGTCCTGATTTTGTGGGTTTTCAATTTGTACTGGGTGTAGACAGCCTGTTTTTCTTGTTTGAGATGGGTTCAGTTGATGTTGGCTAAGCTCATTGTTTCTGTCACTAGGTAGTGAGTTGGATGGGGCTGACTGGTTTGTCAGTATTGTGTTGAATAGCTGGGATGATTAGGGCCATCTCTCCTTGTGGTCTCTAATCTTTCACCAAAGATGGACTTCTTCACATTTTAGTCAATTGAGTCCAAGGGCATCAAAAGGAAAAGTCACATTGGGCAAGTCCTTTGCAACCCTCTGTGTGCTTAATTATATGTGTCTCATAAAGCACAGCAAGTCACAGGAGCAACATAGAACCTATGAGCTCAAGCCACCATTTATTGAAGGAATTTTATTTATAGGTTGTAATTTTCTTTTGTCACAGGTGGAGATGAGCTGAAAACTAGACATTTATTTTACAAATTGTAGTGCTATAACCAATTAATTCACAAAAGAAGAATTCTAATTTGAGAATAATTCTAATAATTTGAGAATTCTCAAATTAGAATTATGACTGCAGGTTTACATCTGCTATATATGTCATGCACATGCACATGGACACACACATACACATACTCTACCAATTAATGCCATCTCTGATCTGTGGCAACTGGTGGCAGGGTTTCAGTGACTAGGCTGGAGTCACTGCATGTTCTATAAGGGGAAATAAGAATCTAAGTTGATTCATCCAAGGTGTTGGGCAAAGAAGTCATTAAAATTGCAGATTTCTAAGGGTCATGTCACATGTCTATATTTTATATGCTATTGGATTGGAAAATATCATATTTACAAAACATATAATTCTATGAAGAAAACAGTTTAATTTATAATGCAAGCTTAAGGCTGTGAAATCCAGAAAACAGGAATCCTTGGCTGCTGTAGAACCTGGCTAAGTTGACTCTCATTAGCAAATTAATAAAAGCATAACAGCCAACTGCTGGAAATCGTGATCAGATCTGAAATGAGGAGTCCGGAGTCCAAATTCCAGTAGTTGAAAGGTGACTGAACTGGCAGAAATAAGCATAGATGAGCCAAAAATATGTGAACTTACATTAAGGGAGTACAAGAGGAAAGCAGAGTCTCACAGCTGAGGGAAGTCTAGTCCTACTGGTACATTAAATCCTGCAGACTCCCAGTCAGCTGAGCACACAATCTAATTTTCCATGTACTACTTTGACATTTTTTTCCATGTCATACATACATAGACTGCACTGACCTCTCTCTCTCTCTCTCTCTCTCTCTCTCTCTCTTTCTGAGGAACTGTCTCAGAGTAGGACTGAGTATTAACCTCATGAAGCCACCTCATCCAAGGGAAAAGAATAAAAAAAAAAAATGCTGGAGTTTTCCAGATCAGGTTAAAGATCTGGAGCCAGAAATGCCCTTTCATTCTCGCTCTAAACCACACATCAGAGTGTGGTATTTGAGAAGCTGGATGCACACAGTTGAAGAGGAATTTGAGAATATCAAGAAATTTGTCCATAACCATTTCCTTTCTTTGTTTTAACATTTTCATCCTGACTGGTGTCCGAAAGTAGGGAACAAATAGAAAATGATATCAAAGTCTGAATGCTTAAGTGTTGAATTTGTAGTGTATGTAGGTCTCAACTCTAATCTTAATCATTATCTGGGGGTCATTCTGTTTCCCAACTCTGGATCCTTAGTCTTAGATATTAGGGAGGGAGGGAGGGAGAGAGGAAGGAAGAAAGGAAGGGAGGGAGGAAGGGTCTCTATCCTTTAAATTAGACACTTACAGTATCCTTTCCA
Source organism: Sciurus carolinensis (assembly GCF_902686445.1). Taxonomy (NCBI): domain Eukaryota; kingdom Metazoa; phylum Chordata; class Mammalia; order Rodentia; family Sciuridae; genus Sciurus; species Sciurus carolinensis. The sequence goes on from NC_062219.1 coordinate 32,226,713, forward strand.
TTTGTACCTTATCTCACCCATTGCTGCTCATTTTCAGAAAGAAAAAAATGAGATACAGAATGCATTAGATCAGGGAAGATATATGGCAGGCCCTTGCAGACATGGTCTTTGGTATAATAGATCTTTGGAGGGACTGCTACAGTCAGGGTGCTGTAGATGTTCATTTTTGCAGATTCAAAGTGGCATGAATTTCCCTTAAATGCATCAGATTCTAAGGAACAAATACTAACCAAATTCACAAGATGGATGAGAGCACCCACTCATTATTTTTGAAAATAGTTTCACTTTGCTGGAGAACAGTGAACTCTCATTTCAAGAAGGCTTTCCACTGGTCATTCCTCTCAAGAGTACAAACTATGGATCAGAATATTTGTTTTGTGAGCACAGAATTAAAACAAAGCTGGTTGGGCATTCATGAAAAAGATTCCAGGAGGTAATGCGCTTCTTCTCCTCTTTAGGGCTAGTGATCTAAAGACCATGTAGGATTAGGGTGCCTACTTTTCTTTCTTTCCTTCTTTTTTTCTTCTGTAACAAACCTTATTTTATTTTACTTATTTTTATTATTATATTTTATTTTCACAGAGTGCAGTTTGATTCATTGTACTCAAATGGGGTACATCTTTTCGTTTCTGTGGTTGCACACGATGTAGATTCATACCATTTGTGTAATCATACATGTACATAGGGTAATGATGTCTGTCTCATTCCACCATTTTTCATACCCCCATCCCCTCCCCCTCTCATCTCCCTCTACGTGATCTAAAGTTCCTTTGTTCTTCTCTCACCCCCTCACCTACTTTTCTTCAAAAGAGCCAAACAGTAAGCACTTCTTGATTTGTTCAGTGCTTTCCCTGGTGACTTTGAAAAGCATGGCCCTTCTGTTAATATATCTTTTCTGGAGGGACCAGTTGCAATATTGTAGGTGACATAGCCAGGCTCACAATGTCTTCCTGAGCATTTCTCCAGTTCCATCGACCAGTGAACACTCACTTGGCAAACATTCACCTTATTATCTTAGACGACAGTTGTTGCAGAAATTTCAGCACACTTACTAAGTATCTTTTCCCCTCTACCACTCTAGTTTTACTCTGAGATGGTGAAGTGTTACTGACCATGCCACAAATGTGGAAACATCTGCTCTAGCACCTTGGGCAACTCAGACTTCTTGCTGAAAGCATGAGCAGAGTTCACCGTTAGCCTAACCTTGGGAAAGCCATTTACCCTCTGAATTCTTACAGGTGAGGATGACTTCCTCACTGATTTGGTTAGGATCAAGTATGATAATGCACATGAAAGTTTGTGATCAGTGAAGCATCATAATTATCTTCTAGGATATTTAGTCATTTTTTACTTCCAGTTATAAAATGTTTTCCCAGTTTCCAACTTCAACCTTGTTCAAACTGTCTTTCCCACAGCTGATGGTTTATCACTCTCTTTTTTTTTTCTTTCTTGTGCATTGCTTCTCTATTCATTTCCTTTCATTCTTCCTTGTTCTATTGTTGTCTGTACCTAGTTCCCTTATGGAGAATCCTATGTGTCTGGTCATTTGTGGATTTCATAATCTAAACTCCACCTTCTTCTGACCATATGGCTTATTCTCCTCTTCACTAATCTTCAGTTCTAACAACTTGCTTTCTGAGGAAGCCCTGTTTTGTGGCATTTGCCATTTTTTTCTTTTTTTCTTTCTTTTTTTTTTTTTTTTGGGGTGTAAATATTCCCACCATGATCAATTTAAAAAATGGCTCATGCTATAGTTTGGAGAAGTGTCCCCCAAAGGTCCCCAGACTTGGTGCCCAGGGTGGCACTATTGGGATGTTGTAGACCCTGTAGGAAGAGTGGGCTAGTGGGAAGTCCTCAGGTCATTGTGGGTGTGTTCTTGCTCTCTGGCTTGGTGATGAAAGCAGTTTTGCTCCACCATGCACTCCTGCCATGATGTGCTGTTCCCCAGAAGCCCAAAGCAATGTTGCCCCTCCCCTCATCTTGAATTGGAAACTCCAAAATCAGGATCCAAAATAAATCTTTTCTCTAAGTTAATTATCTCAGGTATTTTGTTATAGTAACAGGAAACTGACTAACATAGTTGGCCTAACAACACTTGTGAATGTTTCTGGAAATTTAACAATTTAATGTAAGCCTATACCCTACTGGCTCAAGCACACCAGTGGATTTAACTCAACTATAGAGGACAAGCACATTGCCTAGGCCTGTCACAAACACTTCCAAACACGAATGAGCCTCTGCTCCTCAGATTTCTTCTTCCCACAATGTTTCTCTGCCACACAACTCTAGAAAAAAAACCTTCTAACTACTTTTCCTAGATTGTATCTCATTCTGGCAAGCAGACCAGGCCAACTTCTTTTGTGTGTTGTTTTTTGTTTTTGTTTTTTATCTGAGACCTCCTTAAGTTCTTATCTATTTTCTTTCTAATATACTAATATACAGATTTCTCTATGGTTAGAATCTGCTCATTTTTACCACCAACTTCTCAGTTGCTTAAGGGAAAAATGTTCTCTATTTCCTTATTTTCTTGCACACCATTGGACCCAATGAATCATTGATGCTGCTGATTTTGACTCTTCATTAATGGTTACATTCAATCCTTGAAACTCAAATCGTGTGCCCTCTTAAGTTGCTCTAGTTTTCATTACATGTAAATAGCTATCCTTCTGCCCATCCTGCCTGTTCCTCCCTCCCAAGTAGGAATGACTTGATCAACCACTTTACCTAGAATGGTTTCAAAATTATTAGTCCAATTGCAATATGTATTTTAATAAAGCTGACTCTCCTTTGCTTACTTTCTCTTTAGGTGCTGAAAGATGGGCGTTTGATAAACAAGAATGGACCTTCTGAGCCCATCTTAACAGTGTCACTGTTTGGCAGGTGGTACACAAAGGATGCAGTTCACAACTCATGTCCAACCAACAATTCAGCTGTAACTTACCTGCTGATATCTACATTACTAATGATTTACAAAATATTGTAATGATAAAAGGAAATCTCTGTCATTTTAAATGTATTTATCAGGTTCCCAAGTGAAACTTTGGCTATTTAAAGTAGTATAAATGAAAGATTTCTATTTTTTTCCCATTAAGGATTATTTTTAAGTATTGTAATTTTCTTTCTTTTCATTGTTTCCCCCTTTTGACTGACTATGCTAAAATGTTGCAGTGTGGTATAATGGAAAGAGTATGGAATTTAAGGTCAGAAAAATGATTATCACACTTACTAAGCTCCAACCTGTGACCCCTAGAGTGTACTTGTGTGTGAGAAAGCGTGAAGGATCGTTTCAGGGACATTATAAACATAGCCATGTCTTTGAATTGAATACGTTTCCTTTGACATTAAAGACCTTTTGAACTCACCTAGTTTTCTGTGCTAGTGATTAGGGGGAGAATCTGCTTCACAATCAGATGGTAATGTCAACGTTCATCATAACAGGGAAAAGTTATTTTGAGATGTTTTGGAAGAAATGATAGCTATTCTGCTGGAGCAGTGGTACATTCTGATAATCCCAGCAACTTGGGAGGCTGAGGCAAATTGTAAGATTGAGGCCAGCCTTTAACGAGACCTGTCTCAAAATAAAAAACTTTAGGGCTGGTGATGTTATTCAGTGGTAGTGTCACCAGTGCAAATAAATAAATAAATAATAACTATTCGAAGTTCAAATCCAAGAAGACCTGACTGAAGGTATTCATGGTCCCAAACTGTTCCACCTGAAGGCTACAGTTTAATTTAATAAGCACAAATTCCATAACACAATGACCATTGTTGTTAATGGTGTAATTCAACATTGGACAATCTACTTCTTTCAATACTTATGTATCTTCTATGTTACTTGAAATGTATCGTATGTTTGTTACCAGTCACCTAATGCAGACATACTTAAAATTGAATAAATTTGAATTTTTAGATTTTTTTTCTGATTTTATATCCTCTGAATTATTTTTAAGTTCATTAAATGGCTAAAAATTACAATTGAGGCATTTGTGTTTTGTTTTTTATATTGCTAAAAGTCTATATGTAGATTCAATTTAAATTTTCTACTAAAATGAGATAGACTATTAAGACCACTTTAAAATTCAGTGGCTACTATTAACAGAAAGGATATACCCAGCAAAATCAAGCTTCAGAAGTGATGATGAAATAATATCTTCATTAATAAAAGTTAAAAAAATTCATAAGTAGACAGCCTATACCACAAAACATACTCAATAAAATATTTTATGAGGAAGAAATGAAAAACAAAAGTGAAGACCAGCAAAGGGAGGAACTACACGAGAAAAGTAGTCAATCAAAGGAGAAACTAATTCAAATTAAAAACCAGAAATAAATCAAAATGACGGAATAAAAATCACTTCTCAATAATAACATTGAATGTAAATGGTCTAAGCTCATCAATTTAAAGACACAGACTGGCATATTGGATTAAAAAACAAGAACCAATAATATGCTGTCTCTAAGAGAATTCACTTCATAGGCAAAAACATCTACAGACTAAAGGTAAAAGGATGGGAAAAAAATGAATCATTTATATGGATCTTGTAATCAAGCAGGGGTTTCTATCCTCATATCAGATAAAGTGGACTTCAAGCCAAAGTAAATCAGAATGAACAAAGAAGATCATTGCATACTGCTTAAGGGAATTATATGTCAACAAGATGTAATATTAGTAAATATTTATACCCTAAACCAGGGAGCATTTACATACATCAAACAAACCTTTCTCATTTTCAAGAATGAAATAGACTACAACACAGAATACTTGGTGACTTTCACACAGTTCTCACACCACTGGATAGATCCTCCAAACAAAAACTAAATAAAGAATTTATAGAACTAAAAAATACAATCAATAATTTAGAATTAACAGACATATACAGAATATTTCATCCATCAATGACTGGATACACTTTCTTCTCAGCAGCAATGGATCCTTCTCTAAAATAGAGCATATCTTAGGCCACAAAGTAACTCTTAGCAAAGACAAAAAATAGAGACAATATCAGATTCTATCAGATCATAATGGAATGAACTTAGAAATCAACCATAAAATTAAAAAAATGGAAGCTACTCTAACACCTGGAGATTAAATAATATACAACTAAATGATGAATGAATAGCAGAAGAAATCAGGGATGAAATAAAAAAGTACTTAATGGTAAATGAGAACATCAATATAGCAAATCAAAATCTCTGGGACACTATGAAGGAAGTTCTAAGAGGAAAGTTCATTGTATTGAGGCCATTCATTAAAAGAATAGAAAGTCACCAAATAAATCAACTAACATTACATCTCAAAGCTCTAGAAAAAGAACAAATCAACTTGAAAAGCAGTAGAATACAGGAAATAATTAAAATCAGAACTGAAATCAATGAAATTGAAACAACAACAACAACAAAAAACTATTCCAAAATTCTATGAAATGAAAAGTTGGATTTTGAAAAAAATAAAATGATAGACCCTTAACCAAGATAATGAAGAGAAACAGAGAGAAAATTCAAGTTACTAAAATTCGTGATGAAAAAGGAAATACCATGATGGACACAACTGAAATACAGACAATAATCATAACCTATTTTGAAAATTTATACTCTAATAAAATAGAAAATCTGGAAGACATTGACAAATTTCTAGAGACATATGAACTACCCAAATGGAATCAGGAGGACATAGAAAATTTAAACAGATTCATTTCAAGAATGAAATGGAAGACACCATCAAAAGCCTACCAACGAAGAAAAGTCCAGGACCAGAAGGATTCTCAGCTGAGTTCTACCATTTCTTCAAAGAAGAACTAACACCAATCCTCCTCAAAGACACATCAAGGAAAGAAAATGTCAAGCCAATATCCCTAATGAACATAGATGCAAAAATTCTTATAAAATACTGGAAAATCCATACAAAAACATATTAAAAAGATAGTGCACAGCAATCAAGTAGGGTTCAACCCAGGAAGCAAAGCTGGTTCAACATATGAAAATCAATAATAGTAATTCACCACATCAATAGACTTAGAGACAAGAATCACATGATTTTCTCAATAGATGGAGAAAAAGCATTTAACAAAATACAGCATCTATTCATGTTCCAAACACTAGAAAAACTAGGGATAGTAGGAATATGCCTCAACATTTAAAAGTTATATATGTTAAACACAAGGACAGCATCATGCTAAATGGAGAAAAATTGAAAGTATTCCCTTTAAGAACTGGAACAAGACAAGGATGCCCTCTTACACCACTTCTATTTGATATACTCCTGGAAACTCTAGCCAGAGCAATTTGACAAAAGAAAGAAATTAAATGAATACGAATAGGAAAATAAGAGCTCAAACTATCCTAATCATGTCATATCCTATGACATGATTCTATATTTAGAAGACCCAAAAATCTCCACTAGAATACTTCTAGAACTCATGAATAAATTCAGCAACATAGTGTTAGGGTCCTGTTCCTACTAATCCCCGGAGAGTCAAAGTGAACACACAATAATGCAAATCACACAAGGAGGTTTTATTAAAGCAAGCTCGAGCCTGGATGGCAAGCAGCCCCTCAGACCGATACAATTAAGAACTTTTTCGGCATTCATACACAAGGACCTGTACATTATTGGTTAAAATTCAGATAGCTAAATATTTGTCCTCTTTTGGTTTGGTCCCTCCACTTTATTTGAATCTTATTGGGTCCCGCCAAAACTGAACAGTCCTGAAGGGAGCAGGGAGGAGGGAAGGAGTGAATTATGAGGGAGAGGGATCAGGGCTAGGTTCCCCTGTTCTTATAGATGGGGTCTCCGGACAGCTGCACATTCCTCAGAGAGATATCTCTGAACAGCCTTGATAAACCTGGGGCCCAGCACATCCCATTTGACCTGTATTGGCCCTCAAAGGCGCCGCTGTGGCTGCTGGCATCCCTGGTGCTCGCAGGCCCTTTTCCTGGGGGCCCAGTTCACGAAATAGCTTGTTTATACAAGAGGGCTGCACGGATGGCACCCCGTTCTCAACAATAGCAGCATATAAAATTAACAACCACAAATCAATTGTATTTCTATACATCATTGATGAATCAACGAAAAGAGAAATTAGGAAAACTATCCCATTCACAGTAACCTCAAAAAAAAAAAAAAAAAAAAAAAAAAACCACACAGGAAATCAATCTAACAAAAGAGGTGAAAGACCTCTATAATGAAAACTACAGGACACAGAAAGAAATTGAAGAAGACCTTAGAAGATGGAGAAATCTCCCATGCTTTTGGATAGGCACAATTAATATTGTCAAAATGGTCATACTACCAAAAGTGCTATACAAATTTAATGCAGTTCCTATTACAGTTTCAATGATGTTCTTCATAGAAATAGAAAAGGCAGTCATGAAATTGATTTGGAAAAATAAGAGGCCTAGAATAGCCAAAGTGATCCTTAGTGAGAAAAGTGAAGCAGAAGGCATCACAATAGCAGACCTTAAATTATATTACAGAGTTATATTAACAAAAATGGCATGGCATTTGCACCAAAATAGACATGAAGGTCAATGGTACAAAATAGAAGACACAAAGACAAACCCACATAAATGGTTATCTCATACTAGACTAAGGTGCCATAAACATATATTGCAGAAAAGATAGCCTCTTCAACAAATGGTGCTGGGAAAACTAGAAATCCATATGTAACAAAATGAAATTACACCCCTATCTCTCACTTTCAACTCAAAGTGAACCAAGGACCTAGGCATTAGATCAGAGACGCTGTGCCTATTAGAAGAAAATGTAGTCCTAAATTTCCATCATGTTGGTTGAGGAACCAACTTCCTCAACAAGACTCCTATAACACAAGAAGTGAAATCAAGAATCAGTAAGTGGGATGGAGTTAAACTAAAAAGCTTCTTCACAGCAAAGGAAACAATCGAGAATGTGGGGTGAGAACCTATGGAATGGGAGAAAATCTTTGCCACCGGTTGGGAAAAACAAATAAATCATTGCTTTGAACTCCATAGCCTTGGAGAGCTGGTCTGAACTTTTGGGTTCCTTTCAGTACAGTGGGGCTGAAAGATATGCCCACTTGCAGGTGGCCACTGTTAATGGGGCAAATTTCCATGCCTGTGGTGGAATTCATAGGTTCTATAGCTTTGAATCCAAGTGCCTGCTGCCCTGGGGTGGAAAAGATCCCAGGGTGCTTAAATAGCCTTGGGGCACCAGTTGCCTGAAGGAGGAAGAATTATTGCTAAGCCCCCAATCAGGCCAACTTCCCCATGGCCTCTCATTTTTGTTTGCCTTGAAGAAGCTTGCTCACAATAAATTCCTTTGGTGTGGTCACTAGAAATAAAGCATTTGCAGGCTTTTTCCCTTTATTAGGATCAGACTCACCTGGTATCTTCCACCCATCAAGCCCTTGCTTTAAAAAATATTTTCCATGATTTTTGTGTTATTTATTAATATTACTTTTCAGACTTTTATTTCCAGCCAGCCCACACCTCTGAGGGTTACTAATTCCCTCCCTGCATAGGTCAAGGTTGAGAGCCACCTGCACCTCAGATAGAGCATTAATCTCCACAAAGAACTCAAAACACTTACTACCAAAAAACAAACAAACAAACAAACAAAAAACACACACACACACACACAATCGATAAATGGGCAAAGGAATTGAACAGCCCTTCACAGAAGAAAACACCAATGGTCAACAAATACATGAAAAAATGTTCAACATCTCTAGCAATTAGAGAAACACAAATTAAAACTACACTGACATTCTATCTCATGACAGAATGGCAATTATCAAGAATACAAGTAATAGAAAATGTTGGCAGGGATGTGGGGAAAAAGGTACACTCATACATTATTGGTAGGACTGCAAATTGGTGCAGCCACTCTGGAAAGCAGAATGGAGATTCCTCAGAAAACTTGGAATGGAACCACCATTTGACCCAGTTATCCCACTCCTCAGTTTATACCCAGAGAACTTTAAATCAGCAGACTAGTGATGTGACCCCATCAATGTTTATAGCAGATCAATTCATAATAGTTAAGCTATGGAACCAACCTAGGCACCTTTCAACAGATGAATGGATAAAGAAAATGTGGTATACACAATGCAATATTATTCAGCCATAAAGAAGAAAGAAATCATGACATTTGCCAGGAAATGGATGGAACTGAAGATTATCATGCTAAATGAAATAAGCCAGTTCCAAAAAAAAAAAAAAAAAAAAAAAAAAAGAGCTAAATGTTCTGTCTGATATGCAGAGTCTAACACACAAAAATAGAAGTACGTTGGATTGGACAAAGGGGAATGAAGGGAAAGGAGAAGGAACGGAAAGAGGAAAGATAGTAGAATGAATCAGACATAACATTCTTATGTTCATATCTGAATACACAACTGTGTACTCCATGTCATTTACAACCACAAGAATGGAAAATTATATTCTATGTATGTATAATATGCCAAAGTACATTCTACTGTCATGTATAACTGAAAAGAAAAAAATAAAAAGAGAGAAGGAATATGGTGGGTAAGTCATACGTTTTAATTTTGAAAAGAGCTTATATGTTCCTATGTTCAACATTAGGACATCAATAATGATAATTTTAAAGTTGTGGTGAATATAGTTCCAATTACATGATCATCAAAATTGTGTGTTCTCTTGTCTTTTCATAAAATATGGACCATTTTGAATTTGCAAGGTTCTGCTTGAGGAAGTTGGATGTTGTGTAACAACTTTGTTGTGTGTTTGTGACTCTTGAGAAATGATATGTCATTTCCAGTTTAGAACCTTACTGGACGTTAGCAGTTAATCTTGAACTCTTTGATTTGAGTCAGATACAAACGAGGAGTTACTCATAGATTCCAAGGTACTGTTCTTTTGATCAAAGCATACAGATGTCAGTGGAGCCTCAACTTGTTAAAAAAACAAAACCAAAAATCACCAAATGTCAAGGAAAATAAAGAAAATGTGCTTACTTGTGAAATTGCTCCCACTATAACTTTAGTTTTTCTTTTTTACAGTGCTGGAGTTCAAATCCAGGGCCTCACACATGCTAGGGAAGAGCTCTATCACTGCACTACACCCAGGTATCCCAACTACACTATTTTAACCCATCTATCCACAGTGGTTTCACATGCATACATCGAATGCTAGCACGCAGCCTCAGCATTGTTTCCTCTGGCCTTAATTTAGGGAAACGAAACTGGGAGAGGTAGCCCTATAATTTCTAGAGTCTAATGTTACAGTCCAGTTTCTTTGATAACTCAGCTTTACCTCCCTTTAAACTTCTGTGTTAGTTCTTGAGTCCCTGAGGTTCTGGAGATCATAAAGTGTTCCTATTTGGCTTGTACTAGATCTTTATTCCCCCTGAAATGTTCTTTTACAACTTCCCCACTGGCAATCTCCTGCATGGCAAAGCCACATTCTTAGTGTCAGATGTCTCCCAGGGTTTTCCTCATTCTCCACTTTCTTTCTTTCATTCAGACAATGTTCATGTTCCAAGCCACAGGCACTAGGGCAGTGGTTTGTGCATCCTCTGCTTTCTCTTCCACTCTGTAACTCTGCCCTGTGATGCAGTCTATGCAGTGATTTTTGTGATGTACTCAAAGCCTACTCTGCAATGACCACTACTCCTACTTTCTACTTCATTGCACTATTTTTATTATTTTATCTCTTTGCAGAGCTTCAGGTTGTTCTACACAGGTGATTTCTAGAGGAATATTTTCTATTTTGACTTTTTTTTTTGGCCTAAATTCTATTTCAACCATATCTCCTAGATGTTCCATAAATTAAAATATTCTAAAAGAAATTGGAAGGCAAATACTGGCCCAAATAGGGTCATCACTCACATGCATGTGCATACCTATCTCACATACTGGTTTTCCAGAAAGGACATGTGAATGTAGAAATAATTAATAGCTGACACCTGTCAGGAGGACTTCTTGAATACACAGAGGGGACAGGCAGCACTTGGAAAGGGAAAGAAGGTAGTTCTTAAAGAGTTTCTAGGCCATTTGAATACAAATCAAGAGAGAAAAATAATGGGAATGAAGTTGTAAATGTTGCTAACAATATGAAATCATTTTTGTCAGACCCAGTCAAAATTAGGGTCAGGAAACTATGACAGAGGAGGAAACTCATGTTTGCCTAAGTACTTTCTCAGGCCCAAAAGAAATTCCTTCTTTGTATCGTCATCCATGCTTTGCACACCTTGCAAGTGTGCACACACTTCTGTAACCAGGCTTATCTTTAACCTTCTTCAGGATTGTCGTAATTCAGATAAGATGCTCTGGACAGAATGTTTACCCAGCAACTACTCCTCCATCTGTGAGCTGAAGCCCATCCCAGCCTCCACTCTACAAGAACAGAGAATTCTGTATTCAAAGCTAGACTTAACTTTCTGTCTTTTTACCTTTAAAACTTCACCTTGCCTCCACCTCTTTGAATATGTCCATACTTCACTATGGCACATAAATTTCCATCGCTATTCTCTGCTTCTCCCAAATAAATGTCATCACTCTTTGGAAAATCTCTCTGTTTACTAGGGCTGACAAACTGAATGATTTCAATTTACCCATCTTCAGAAATCTTATGACATCATTTTATGTAAATATGGATTAAACAACCCATGACAACTTGATCAGCTACTTGTTACAAATCCTTGATCCTTCATCATCTATGTACTTTTAATTTTACATTTCAGAAGCCAATTTTCTCTTGAAATGCTATACCATCTATCCCTACTGAATTTTTGGATTTCAGTTCATTGACTGGGAGACTCAGGACATCTTTTAATAAGGACATTTTGCATGATAGTTTTAATATCTGATATTATAAATAACATTTTAGGAAATTGCCAATTATAAGAATCCCATACATATGATAGTTTAAAGATAAGATCACTAACATTTTGTTTTCGTTGTTGTCTTTCTTTTTATTTCTTTTCTTATTTTTCTTTTTTTTTTTTTTTACTTTTCCAGTTAAGTCATGTTTCAGAGTCCCAAGTAGAGATCACCAAGTACCTAGGTCCCTCTTTATCACTCTGGTAGAAGGACAGAGGTCAGGAGAGAAGTAGGGTGGAGCTGACTGAGATCTTCCCAGGAAACACAAATTCTGTCCTGTGGTCATCTTGGGTTGAGACCCAGGTGGCTCTGCCAGCAGTACCCGGAATCTGATTGAGAAAGTGACTCTCAAAAGGACAGTCTTTCAGGATCTTCTGCCATGGTGCCTTTGAATCAGTGTGCAGTTCAATGCCAGGGACACTTTTATGTGGTGAAGAAAAATGATAGCTCATTGGTCTCCTGGAATTAAATGTACACATTTTGAATAGTTACCCACAGTGATTAATGAGTCAAAAAATCTTAATAGATTAAAAGTAGACATAACAGACATATAAAATATTTGAGTCTGGCAGGCAAAGATGGGAATTTTCATAGACTATGAGGATGCTCACATGGTTAGCAATTACAGAACAGGATTTCATGGCATTATTTTTGGCATCCTATCTTACATAAGATATATGTTTGTCCTTTCATCACTTTATTCATTTCCATCTAGCCTTCTCTTTTTATAATCCTCTATAATCAGGAGGTTGACTGTAGTAAATTTTGGGTTACAGAAATGTTTCCATTTGCTAGAACTAATCAAAAAGGCAGAGCTAAAGAAATAAAAAACATAATTTTATAGGTCTTTGTCTGACTTAAAATATAGAAAATGGTAGATTTTACAGAAAAGAATGTGAAGCCTAAAATATTTTATTTTCTACAAAACTTTATAACTATTATAACTATTATTATTCCTATAACCTTTGTGGCATTGGTATTAGTGGCCTAATTTTACAGATAAAAACTGAAGTTTAGAGATCTGGACAGATTCTCTAAAGATGGATACAATTAATAAGTAGAGAACTACTTATTAACTTATTAATAGATCCTAGCTCAACTGAATTAAAATCCTTGTACCTACTGAAGACACAGCACTACCACCAACTGAAAAGAAGCTATTTTATGTTCCGGCCAAACTGCTTATACTTCATGTTGGAAGAATCATCACATTTCATGTATTTATCACTCAATTGAGCTTCTTGAGGACACAGATTATGTTTACTCATCTTTGACACATGTCTAATGTATAGCTCAGTTCCTGAAACCAAGGCACTGAATGAAGGGAGAAAATTACTAAGAACAAAGTGCCCACAACAGTATTGGCTCTGATTTGGGACATAATAGTTCTTTAGATCCAATTAGATGAAATGAAAATCTTTGTCTAAATCACACCTCAGTATAAACATATGTGAATTCACACTTAAGTATTTTAGCTTTGTGTAGAACTTTACCCATGAGTTAGTGAGAGCTCTGTCACTTAGAGATGACATATGCACAATTGCTTCAAATCACTCCTGTTGGGAGATGTCTAATCTAAACATACTCTTCACCACATCAAAATGGAAGAAGAAAGCATGTAGTTAGCAGATGGGTGCCTTCCTTTCAAGTTCTGGGTTAGGAACTTATTTGTTGGTTAAACATCTCATTGATTTGAGAGGAATGCACAAACATTAGAAAAGATGATACAGTGTATAAGAAGTTAAGTGGCAGAATAAAAATTCTAAGAAGGAATGAAAACAGTGTAAGTAGAATAGAGGTGAGGAGGTTGAAATTTCCTCAGCAATGCAAATTGTTCTGCCTGGTTGCATTGACTCTTCCAGGAAGAAAAGGCCACCATGACCCAGGGAGTCAGGGATTGTACTCAGGAACTCTTACCGCTTTCTATAGTGAATGCATATCGTTTCCCTCGGCTGGTTCTTTCTTCTCCCTTCTTTCATAGAGGGAGTTCATTACTTGTAGTCTGGTTGTGGGTCATCCTTCTAGGCTGCAGGGTGTGTGGAATATTGCCCAGGCCTCAATAATCGCAGACCAGACCCACTACACTCAGAGATTCATGCAGAGCTGAGCACATGTGTGAAGCCAGGTCAGTGAGAATCTTGAGTAGGACTTTCAATTTAACAGTTGGAAAATAAACACTCTTCTTTAAAATAACTTGAAATATACATTTGTTTAAAGTAGTTTGTTTAAAGGAACAATTAATTTGGAGTTCCTAATTGCTATCTTCATTACAAATTGAAAAAAGTCCATGTCCAAGGACAACCATAAAGGGAAGATGAGCTCTGAAGATGTCACTCAAGTACCTGGGTCCAGCCAGGTAAAGTCAGTATTCAACAGAACTTTCCAGTTCTGTGCAAGCCATGGAGTGTCGTTTTTTGGTTCAAATTGTTCTGAATTGGATTACCATCATGTGGACAAACGTGCTTCCTCATTTTTGTTACCCTTACTTAATTGCAGAGTGAGTCGCACAAAACTTTGAAATGCAAAGGCTTCATGTACTTTCCTTCAGGGAGGGGTGCTTTGAAGGCCTGTTGCCACTCTTCCATCAGTCCTGGGCATAACAATCTCAAAAAACAGAATTGGCTGCAGTAGCTCCACAGGGGACAGGGCATGGATTTTGTGACGTGGGGAAAAAAAGAGGAAAGAGCCTGCCCAGGGCTTAGAAATATAATGCCTTATGGAGAGTCCTTCATATTAAAAAAGAAACGCATATTCCAAGTTACTTTAAATATTTTTATGTAAATGCTTCCAACCCATAGAAATGTATGAAGGATGGCATAGCAATTGTTACTGTCTAGGGGTGCTGGATTTGTTGTCTCCCTTCAGCAAAGAACAGGACACAGAAATAGCAAGCAAGAAGGGATAGAAGATACAGGGAAAGACATCTCCAAAGAAGTGGCCCCAGAGCTGGGAATCTGGAGGCAGTAGTTTTGACCTCTTTTGGCCTGTTCTTTTTATGGTCTCTGGACTTTCCTACTTTCCTTATCTCCTCCCCTTTCCACACCCTCCTCACTATTATTGATCAGCGCCCTCTGTCCACGTGTCTGTTTTAGGTTTTCTATTGGAGCCCCTGCCTAGGAGCATGAGTATGGAAGTGTCTGTCTGATTGGGTCCCTGCTGTGTCTACAAGTGCTGTCATCAAGCAGGAAGTTGACCTCATCAGAAGACCCTCTCCATGCTCCTTTGGTCTGGCCCTGTCCCTGACCTCCTCACTTGCCATCTTGCCCTGGCTGCCTATGCCCTCCTACGTTTCCCTCACCATCACCCGGTTACCCACTATCCAGCTTATGCAAAAAGAAATTACAAACAGAGCAGAACCTGTTGATTCATCTTCTCATTTTACCTCTCCCATTCCCTGTCTCCTTCCCCCTAAGGAAATTGCTATCCTAAGATTTTCACAGATTATTCCATGATTTCTTGGAAATTTATTATACATGTATGGCCCTGTTTAGTACAATTTTGGAATCTTTTGTAATGTGTATATGTGGTCAATTATACATATTTTGAATATTTCTTCTTTGTATACTGTGGAGAGTGGTGTCTTGGATCATGATCTCTGCCTTGTGGTTTTGGCTGTGCTTGCACTGGGAACTTTCTGTGCAAAGGTGCAGGACAAGATTGCCCAGCTGCTATGGTGTCACCCTGGCTAAGGAAGCTCTGTGCAAAGGCACTGAACTATATCAGTCTTGACCTTGAGCTAAGAGGCCAGTTCCTGGGGATAAAGAATTCCGGGTATAATAAGGTGACCACAGTGTCTTGCAAGTGCCATGACCTTCAAGTCTGTCTGCTTTGCAGAAATGTTCCCACAAATAACCTTTTGATGATAAAACCTATATATAATAAACATTCTATACCAGCTCTGGGTCATTTTTCCTCCATCAGAGGATGGTGTCCCACCTGGTCTCATCTTTCTCTTTGTAAATGTTTGTGTGTCTTTCTTAATCCCCCATTGCCCCTTGTCCATTTCTAGGTTAGGTGGCCATGCAGGTCACTGCATTGTACCCCATCTGAAAGATCTTCCACTACAAGATTACATCTGTTTCTTGACTCTTTCAAATACCATACTATTTCACAGGTAATTTCTTTCTAAGACACCATTCATTCCCTTAATAATTTTTCCCCCCTAAAATTGTCTACGTTTCTTATTCTCTCCTCCAAAGAAAAGAGATGAACTGAATCCATGTGACTAAGTGTTGCTTTATTTCATTTACTCTTCCTGCTCCATAGTGCACAGTTATATTGATGTGTGGATTATTAAGCTATTGTTTCTCATCTCCAAACCCACCATTCTATATTCTTTGTGCTGTGACTGGAACCAAAATTCTTTCTTTCTTGATGGTTGGATACTTAAGTTCTGCCAATAGGGGGCGGTAGTGAAATAACATGGTTAGAAGAAAAAAGGGACTTGTTCCTACCCTCACCTAACAGTCTTAAGGAATTGTGGGTGGGTGGTGGCACCATTTATGCCACTAGCAGTTGATTCTAGTTTAGTCTTTTCCCAGCATCTGTTACTATACTTCAAAAGCACCAGCAAAAGCTGGTGCCCTGAGAAGAGTTTTGAATTCCAGTTCCAGCTTCATGGGAGCTTCCGAGCCCATCCCTCAGCACCAGCTGCGAGTGCACCTCCTCCAATGTTGAAGCCTCACCTCCTTAGGGTCAGTCCTCAGGCATGTTGCGAGCTTCCAGCAGTTACCATCTTTGTTATCTGGTGTTCATATTTTGCCCTTCATTCATGGAATAACTGTTTAGCCAAATCTGTATATTGATTTTTATTAAAATAACTAACATAGATTCTGGTCTCTTGATTCCATTTCACTTGACACAGTGGCTAACACTTTAGTATTGGGATTCAGAAAATGATGCCCCACAAATATGGCCTTTATTTTTTTGGATGCTGAGCCATTTGATCTAAAGGAAATTCCTTAAAAGGAAGTTCAGAATCAAGGTCCTCTTAACCTGTACTGTTTCTCCCCATCCAAGTGCAGGTGGAGGTTCTTAATTACCTGCATTAAGACCAGACTGTGAACCATCCTTGCATTCCATCCCCTTTTATCTCAGAAAAGAAAACTGAAAAATGCATTAACTACACATGACTGGTCTTCCTTTATAAGACAGTATCTGTCCTTTGAACTCTGTCAAATTCCATTCTATTTTACAAGTTCTTTTTCTCTGGGGAACCATTAATTACCCTAATAAATAATTTACAATCCTTCCAAATTGTCTCTATTCCCTGTTCTCCCCCTCTTATAAAATGAAGGAGTGTATAAGCTCCTGAAAGATGTTGGGCACGTGGCTAATTATACTATGTGATTGCTTCCATTCATGTAATAAATTTGTGTGCATTTTCTCCAGTTAATTTGTCTTTGCCAGTTTATTCCAATACTTCAGAGGGCAAAAGAAAATGTTTCCCTTACCCCTGAACCATATTCATTTGTTGTTATCTGTGCACCTGTATTGAACTTGTATTGCACCTGTATTCATTTTCCTAGTGATACAAGTAGCAAGCATGACCAGTCCTGCTGCATGGATATTGTGGGTCGACTGGATGATGTAGCTAACAAATGTGGATGTATTTGACCTTGATGTTACTGTGGACCCAGGGATATTGTCTCATCCCCTAGACCAGTCATCAAAAAAAGGGCAGTCTAAATCCTTTGTCAGACTTTCTCTGACCTGGCATGTCTTCACTCCTTGAAGTCATGAACTTTGGATGTGCCTCTGTGAAAGCATAGACTTGCTGGCTACTTGTATCCTTGATCTTAAACATAAACTTGGTGGTGCTTATATGATTTCTCAGTAATAAACTGAACAAAGAAGCTTTTTTATATGATTTCTCGGTAATAAGCTGAACAAAGGGTCACTGATTCTGAGTTATCATCTTTAACAGCGTTTGTCCCTACACCTGCTTATATGGCTTGATCCAGTTCAATAGATGTTTAGGTTTTCTACTTTTTTGTTGTTTATTATAATAATTATTTTTACTATTATTACCTATTATAAAGCTTCTTGCAGCATAATCATTCTAGTATGTGCCTCCTTGTGCGCCTTAAGAAGGCAGTTGACTTTTGGGATGTGAACTTGAGCTCAGGCCCTGTGCCAAATGATGATGACAAATAAAATAAAAGTTCAGTCTCCTAAGGTCTCAGCCTAGGAGAGGAGACAGAGCATCACCACCATCACCATCATTACCACAGCAATCAAATAATGAAGATTTAGAACATACCTCCCTCTGTGTTAAGCATTTTGGAACATCTCAGTTAATTTATAAAATAAAAGTTTTAGAATATGATAGTGTTGTGATCAATACAAAAATGGAGCAATTCCATCTCAGTAGACAGGAAAAAATGTTGTACATAGCTGGGTAATTTAATCAGGACATTTTTGGTGGAGTTAGTCATGCATGCAAAGACATGCAAGAATAGCACGCTTCAAGCAGAGTTTGATATACTGAGGAGGGGAAGGATGCAAGAAAACAGGATAAGGAGGGACAATGGAAAAAGCAAAACTGAAGAGAACAGGCAGGGACCAGATCACTGAAGTACATGTTAAGTCTGGACTTTCTCTTGGAGCTAAGAGGAAGACCCATTGAAGAGTTTTAGACTCAAGTAGACATGAAGACTGAACAGTTAAGAATAAATAAACTTGATGGTAATTTGGAGGATGGAATAGTAGAAGATGAAATTCTAAAAGAAAATGGCCAGGAAGGAAATAATTTTAAGGGTCCCCACAAGTAGTGGAAATAAAAGAGCACCTAGGAACATAGTTGAGGAACAGCAAGTAGTCAACACAACTGGAGCAAAATGGATATGAGTAAAAACCATAGGACTTGTTGGAAGTTATGGAGTCAATAGGCACTGTAAGCAATTGGCCTCTTACTCTGGGTGGAGTAAGAAGCTACTGAAATGTTTTGAGCAGAGCAATGACCAGTAGGTCTTATGTTTTATAGGCTCAGTCACTGATGTTGTGTAAAAGTGAAGGTAGTAATACAAATATGAGGTGGGAGGGTATTGGAATAATCCAGGCCAAAGATCATGGTGGCTTGGACCAGAGGTGCTGTTAGGGACAGAACACCTGATTGAACATGTATAGAGCAAGAGAGATTGACAGGCAAGGATAACTTCAAGACTTGGGTCCAAACAACTGTAAGATTAGAGAAACCATTAACTAAGATCTGGAAGGCCTCACTCAAAGGGCATCAGGATTAGAAGGTCAGGAGTTCTGCTTTGTTCATGTTGTTTTGATATGACTGTATACTCCCAGAAGACTGCTGTTGGACAGGACTCTAGAGCTCAGGGAGAAGTTTGAGCTGGAGATATAAATCTGTGAGTCACTAATGTAGAGACAGACAGTATACAAAGTCATAGATAAAATCACCTAGAGGATGAATATAAATAGGAGCAAGACTTCCATAATTGGGCTCCACAGCACGTCAGTGTTAAAAAGTTAGGGTTGATGGTAAGAAATCAGAAAAAAATAATCCCACGAAAAACAAAACAAAGTAAAAAACAAAATAAAATTCAAAGAGAAGGAAAAAGGAAAGCCAGGAGATAGAGGGAAAGAAACTACATCAAGAAAGGAAAGGGTTAGTTACAGCTTGTCAAAAGCCGCCAGGACATCGAGTAAGAAGGGACTGGGAGTCAATTACCAGTTATAGTAATGTGGAGATCAGTGGTGACCTGAACAAGGCAGTGAAGTTGTAGGGTAAATCCTGTTGAGAGGAAAGGAAGCAACGCAGGCATCATATAAACCCCTGTAAAGGATTTTCACTGTGAAATGGAAGTGAAAATTAGGACAGGAACTGGAAGATGATGTTGGAAACAGAGTTTTTTTTTTTTTAGATAAGAGGTATAACAGGATATTTGTATTTTGTATTCACTCCAATAGAGAAAAAAAAATTAATTATAAGCAAGTCTTAAGAACACACTTCTAGAGCCATGTCTTCGAATTCAGTGAACAAGGAAAGGGGATAGACTTACACAGTACATGGCAGTCATTTGTAATGTGAGAATGAGTGACAGAGCTTATACCTGACAGGTGCTGCCAGGTGGGTTGATACTTGGTGGGAGCTAAAGGAAGGTCTCTATCTCAGTTGGATAAATAGGTCTTTAGCTTAAGATTAAGTCAGAGATTGTAGTTATTAATTTGTAGAAAGTAGTTGAAGATATGAAGAAGAAAAGGATCTGCTAAGTGGCAAGGAAAGTGCAGTAGGAATTTAAAGACAACAACAACACAGCTATGGAACCGAAGTACATTAAGAGTTCAGAGAAACGAACAGAAGTGGCAAGGCCTTTGAGCCAGAAGGACAGGAATTGGTATGGAATCATTTCCATATCAGAGCAGTACTGGTTTTGTTAGTCAGCTTTCTGGTACTGTACCAAAATACCTGAGATAATTAACTCAAAAGGAGAAAACCTCCCTGTGAAACCTCATGGTTTTGGAGGTTTTAGTCCATGGTCAATTGGTCCCATTGCTTTGGGGCCTGTAGTGATGGAACATGTCATGGTGAGAGTATGTGGTGGAGCAAACTGCTCACCTCATGGCAGCTGGGAAGCAAGAGAGGACTAGGAGATCCCAGGATATGCAGGTATGCTCCAAAAGGCTGAAGGCCACCAACTGGGCCCCATCATATAAGGATTCTACCACCTCCCAGTAGCTCCACTCTGGGGACCAAGACTTTTACACATGGGCTTTGGGGAGACATCCAATATTCATACAGGACTACTATGTTAAAATACAGTAAGAAAAGTGTTGTTAGTTAAACATAGGGAAGATAAAATAAAACAAAGTAAAAGAAGGTTCTAATTGTCTGCCTTGACTCCACATGAACATTGGAAGTATCTTAATTAATGAAAGTGATAGCTAAGGCAACTTAAATGGTTAACAGTGTTGATTGAGGGCAAGAGGACTGGGATCAGAGAGACTGTAGGAGCGATTCTTGCTCATGGAGTCAGGACCCTGATAATGAGAGTGGAGAGGAGGTTTTACAATAAATAATAGAAAAAAGATGAGGTGGACTATTAGAGACTTTATTCCGAGGTTTCATCCCCTTAAAAATTTTCTCTACGTATTTAAAAGAAAAAAAATTATATTTGTTTTAATACAAAACTTCAGATTCTAAACCTTAAATCCTGCAATAATTCCAAACTGTCATTCAGATTATATACAAATACCTTGTTTCAAATAACTTTATTTGCAATTCTGTTTCCTTATAGGTATATGAAACTAAGCGCTACTAACCACACTTGATAACAAAATATTTAATTTCAATTTCTATTGATTTCAACATAACAAAAGGTTGGTACATTTCCTGGAATTAGAGACTGGGAAAATGAAGGGGAATTCCCTTTGATTTTATTCAGAAAGTCAGGTGAACCAAGTCAAGTCAGAGTGACGAACTGAAATAAGTTTCTTTCTTCTCATCATAAAATAATCTGTTTGTCTTATCCAGTTTCCTTATTGTCCTCAGATAATTTTTTGTCCTGGAATAAATTTATGTCTGATAGATGTCATCTCAGTCCATAAGAACATGTGAAAATACACACACCTGGGAGGCCCTGGGAAAAGGCATATTCAGATAGTGGAAATGTTTATTAGAACCAAGGGACTTTGAAATGTAGAGCAATCCAAACAACAAAATGACCCAAATCTCCCAAATCTATAACTTTCAGATGAGGATTTGAAAGAATTCCAAGAGAAACCAATATTAATGACTCTAGAATCAGTCATTCCTTCAATTCATGAATACTAGTTGAATGTTAAATTTCTCTCAAGGTTTAGAATCAATTAACAAATGTCCTTCGGGCTCATTCATATTGTTACAAATGACAAGATTTTGTTATTTTTTTTAAAGATGAATAATATTTCATTTTGTATATCTACCACATTTTCTCTATCCATTCACTTATTGATAGTCACATAGATTGATTCCACATCTTACAATTGTGACTGGTGCTGTTATAAATACGAAGTGAAGACATTTCTTTGACCTACTGATTTCCTTTCTTTTGGCTATATACCAGGAGTGGAGTTGCTGGATTATATGGTGGTTCTACTTTTGGACTTTTGATGGAAGACTATGCTGTTTTCCATAATGACTGTACTAATTTACATTACAGTGTGTAAGAGTTGCTCTTTCTCCACATCCTTGCCAGCATTTTACTATTATTTTCCTTGGCCTTTTGATAATAGACATTCTAACTTGGGTGAGATGGTATCTAGTGTGATTTTGATTTGCATTTCCCTAATAAATGTTGTCAAACAGTTTTCATACACACACACACACACACACACACACACACACACACATATATACACATACAAATGACATATGTATATTTATACATGCACACACATACATATATGCCATTTGCATATCTTCTTTTCAGAAATGTCTATTTGGATCATTTATCCATTTTAAAAATCTTATTGCTTTTTTTGTTGTTAAGGCTTATGAGACCTTTATATATTTTGGATATTACTCTCATGTCAGATGAATAGTTTGCAAATATTTTCTTCCATTCCGTAGGCTATCTCTTCAATCTATTGTTGCCTTTGCTTTGCAGAAGTTTCTTAGTTTAATATAATACCATTTACCTATTTTTTTTTTTTGCCTGAGATTTTGAGGTTCTTACCCCATGCCCTCCAATTTTTGCCCATATCAAAGTTTTAGAGTATTTCTCACAGTTTTTGTAATAGTTTCATAGTTTCAGATTTTAGGTCTTTGATCCATTTTGAGTTGTTTTTTGTATATGATGAAAGATGGAGGTCTAGTTTCATTCTTCTACATATGGATATTCTGTTTTCCCAGCATCTTAATTTCTTAAAAAAGATAAGACATAAATATACAAAATTACTTATAAGATTTAAATTAAAGGTCAAAAGAATATCAATCAGAGAAAGACATTCAATAGCTTTGAAAAAATGCTGTAAGAATTCAGAAATATATTTTTTAAAGTACTCAGTTTAAATTTCCATATTTCAGACTTTTAGACAGTTTTTCCAAGCAACCACTGGTTTTGATGATATCTGCTAATGATGCAAAAACTGTGCCCAATCTTTAACATGTATACATTTGTTTCTCCTTCCATTTTGTGATAAAACTAGGGCTTGTGTAACAATCTGTGTCTGTCACAGCTTCATATGTAGATTCTCAAATCGGTACTACGATCGTCCAATATTGACCGTATTATGGAAATATTGGCTTACCAGAAAAATTTATCTCACTAAAAGAAAAGAGTTCACCTGCCAGTGTGTTTGGGTTGGGGTGGACTCATCTGGGTGATTCACTAACTCCACTTCTAGAGATGGGTTGATCTCTGAGCAATGTCAACAATAACTCTGCACACTTGAGTCCATCCAATCATGTATTTCTGGCTGTCAGTTTTCTTGCACAACATCCTTTTCTCAATTCCACGTTGCATAATGTGTTCATGAGAAAATAAAAGTAGCTGGCTACTGGCAGGGATTTAAAGTACATGTTTTTCCTTTGGTATAAG
Organism: Sciurus carolinensis; assembly: GCF_902686445.1. Taxonomy (NCBI): domain Eukaryota; kingdom Metazoa; phylum Chordata; class Mammalia; order Rodentia; family Sciuridae; genus Sciurus; species Sciurus carolinensis. The sequence continues at coordinate 32,250,066 of NC_062219.1, forward strand.
TGTAAGAATCTGAGTTTGTTTTTTGAAGTCCACTAAATTTTAGTTATGATTGCATTGCGTTTTTCAAAATGTGTGGTGATCTTTGCCTTTTTGGTTCCAAGTGTTTGTGCACTGGACACTTTCATTGCTGCAGTGTATGAGCATGCTGTTATATTACCAAACAGAACAGAAAAACCTGTTTCAAAGGAAGAAGCTTTGCTCCTGATGAACAAGAACATAGATGTGTTAGAGAAAGCTGTCAAGCTGGCAGCCAAGCAGGTATTGTCATTTTTATACTGGCTGGGTAAAGGGGATTTAAAACTTGGAAAGTGTGTGAATATTTAGAATTTATGATAAACTTCTTTGCTCCCACTTGGTTTGAGCAGGGTGCTCACATCATTGTAACCCCAGAAGATGGAATCTATGGTTGGGTCTTCACCAGGGAGAGCATTTACCCCTATTTGGAAGATATACCTGCCCCTGAAGTGAACTGGATTCCGTGTAGAGATCCCCAGAGGTAATGTCATGTCATTGCCCTTCGTTTTTTTGAACAGAAGGATTGTGATATTGTCAGGTACCCACAGCAAATTCACTAAGCTTGACTAGTAATTTTGCTGACAAATAGCCAGTCTATTCCATTGGACTCTGATACAACTGCTGTTTCATAATGTGTATCATCTGGTGTGTCTCCTATTTGGTGGATGACCTAAGATCATGATGCTTGAGTAGTTATTTGTTGCTATTTCCTTATGTGTATACACAATTTTTATAATAAATATAGTTAATTGGGTTTCAGCAAGCAAGAAAGTTGCACTATGTACATCTTATGTTGTCAGATACAAGTGAGTTGGCTCATTTGTGAACACCTCTGTCCTTCACAGGAATGGTTAAAAAAAAAAGGGTGAATGAGTCTATATTTCCAAAGAGTGTTGCTATCACTGTGATTTACAGCATAATTAACAAGATGAATGGAAATTGCATGGGACTTGAAGCACTGTTAGTTTGTTTTTTTGTGGGGCAGGTACCTGGGACTAAACTTAAGGGCACTTGACCACTGAGCTACATCCCCAACCCTATTTTATATTTTATATTTTATTTAGAGACAGGGTCTCAATGAGTCGCTTAGCTCCTTGATGTTGCTGAGGCTGGCTTTGAACTCTCCATCCTCCTGCTTCAGCCTCCGGAGCTGTTGGGATTACAGACATGTGCCACAGCACCCTGCAGGAAGTACTGTTTCTGATTCCACATTTTACTGCTTCCTATGCTGAGTGATATGGGGCATATAACCTAAATGCTTGGCATTTCTGTTCTTTTCTTTATTTGTAAAATGGATAATAAAATTTACTCTCTACTTCCTTTACAGAGTAAACAAGAATTTCAAATGACATGACAGACATGGAACCTGTTTCCTTCAGTGCTTTCTTCATTGTTAGCTGACACTATAGCAATTTTTTTTAAACAAAAGGAACTGAGTCCTTTTTTGCATTTTGTCCTTAGAGTCTAGTAACTATTAATAGTCATGGTTTAGGCATAACTTTCTTTAAAGAAAATGTGTACAGTAAATAAGAAATATTTATGAAAGAGATTATATTAGGTGCCGTTTACTTCTAAAATAGCTACTATGTAATTTAAGTGGGAAAATTTCAAAAGTAATTTAATTTGCTAATTCTGTATTTATATGCACCTGTTCATAATTATGTCTATGTGCAAAAAGAGGAACTTAATACTATTGACCCTAAGGAAGCAACTGGAGGACAAGTCCAATGCTATGATATGCCAAATCTGCTATGTGGGTCAAGCCTCAGGATTTTCAGCTTTGGGAAAATACTCTCTAAACATTGCATAATTTGTGTTTACAGAAACCATGTAATCATGACTCAACATCTACTTGCTTATGAGACTTTCAAAGCAAAAAGCAGTTGCTATTTGCATAATTCAAAAGGCTTATATTAAAATATTTGACTAGTAGAATAAGCTGGTAAAAATAACTTTCCTAAGGGAAAAATGGTCATAAGCCTGATAATTAGTGTTAGAGAATTATTTTAACTTGAGAAAGTAAATGACCAGTGACACTTTAGGGAGTCCAGTGGACACATTCACACTCTGTGTTTTAACTAAGGAGAAGTCTAGTATTTACTATAATGATAACATTGGAAAAGAAAGGTGCAGTTTCTTCCCTGGTAATATTTATCTCTGATAAAGGGCTATGTGGTCATGCTTATGGATTTAAATATTACTACTTAGAATGGTGACATGACCAACAACTTCTTGGGCATTTTTCATGAGGAGTTAGTATTGAGCCAACAAAAGAAAAATTTTTAGAAATTACATGGCAGACTTATTAAAGATTTTAATGAATATAAATATTGATAATATTTCTTGATATTTCTTGGAGGAAAAAAAAGAAAAGGCCTAAACTAATAAGTCATTAATCTGTCCCTTTCAGAGGGACTGAGAAATCATGGAGAGATTGTGACCAGCCTCAAAAGGCATAAAGCCATCATTACACAAGATCACCTTCTGATAATTACAGTTTATTATTATAATTTATTTACTGAGCACTTTCTGGTCCCAGATACTGTCTCTGTTGTACTGTGTACCTCCAATCTATAACTACTGATATCAGTTATCTCTCCGCATTTTTTTTTTCATACCAGGGGTTGAACTCAGGGGCACTCAACCACTGAGCCACATCCCCAGCTCTATTTTGTATTTTATTTAGAGATGGGGTCTCACTGAGTTGCTTAGCACCTCACTTTTGCTGAGACTGGATTTGAACTTGGGATCATCTCGCCTCAGCATTCACTCTGCATTTTAACTACAAGAAGAAAAGGAGGTTTATGGTCTTGTACTTGATAATTATATCAGCAGGAATTAAAACAGCCACTTGGATTTAGCATGCTGAGTGCCTGATTGCACCATGTTATGCTGAAACTTTCAGAGACTAGTAGATTCCCTTTTTCACCAACAGTGGTCTGGTTTCTAAACACTTCTTATTTTCTACTGAACCCCTTCCCTCTTGTAACTTCCTTTGGTCTTTGTTCTACCTTGTATGTTACATTCATATACATGACCCATATCCTTAAATGAGAATCCTTTAAATATTTAAAGGTAACTGTCACCTCACTACATTCCCTTCTTATTTTTAGGATAAATATCCCCCAATATGGATGAATTTAGCATTACTCCGAAAAGCAATTTCATGGTCTATATTTTTCCCATGAGTGCTAAGATATAAAGCTGTATGTCATATGTGACAGATGAGAAAGCTGAGCCAGCACTGTAAAGTGTCGTTTGTTGACATTTCCACTGCACAGTGCTGCCTTGATTCTCTATAGAAGATGGCCTGCACAGGACCAACTATTTTTTTGTCATCTGTCTCTTGTGCCACCTCCTATTAGCAAATGTGTAGAATTAGGGTTTATAGACGAGGTCATTTGCACAAAAACTCTGCTAAATTTCAAGCCCTTCTCTTGCCTTCCTGGGTGCACTTCATAAGAGACAGTGTTGCTTCTCCTCCTCCTCTCCTGCCTCCTCCATCCCTTCTGCTCTTCAGTCTTGCACTGGTATCTGGAATCGGGCACGTTCAGAAAGTTAACTTTCACAAAGATGGGCACTATATTTCATCTGAGTTTTAAAAATCTTTTCTGTTGATTCTTGACCTAGAGCTGCCATGTTGTAGGAAGCAGGCAAATAAAGTTTTATTTCATATTCTGGAAATCACTAAAATAAATAAGTCAGAGGCAATGTTTTTTGAATTAGGTTTGGCTATACACCTGTGCAAGAGAGACTCAGCTGCCTTGCCAAAGACAACTCTATCTATGTGGTGGTAAATATTGGGGACAAGAAACCATGCAATGCCAGTGACCCTCACTGTCCCCCTGATGGCCGTTACCAGTACAACACTGATGTGGTGTTTGATTCTAAGGGTAGGCTGGTAGCTCGCTACCATAAGGTGAGAATTACTTTTGCCTTAGAAAAACTTGACTCTCTTTGCCTGTGATTTACATACATGTTTGTTTGTTGAATGCTGGGAAGAAAATGGTTCTGGATGCATCTTATAATCCTTAGTAATTCTAGTTGGAAAGGGGATTTAATTTATTTCAATCCAAAAGAAGGGTTTCAGACTTGATTTAGTAATAAAATAGAATATGGCAGAATATAAAAGCAGATGTGATAATAGCCTCACAAATATTTTAATATTCTCTGAGAAAGGAGAAATAGCATTTTTCATCCATGATTTAGTGTCAGAGTCAATCTTTTGGTCCCATTTGTTAATATTTCATACTAAGCTCCCATCTATTCCATTAGGACTCATTTGATTGCAATGAAACATAATCCCCAAAGAAATTGGCTTTAAAAAAATGGAAATTCTCTGCTTATGTACTTGTGCTAGCTAACTTTGTCACTGTGACAAAATACTTGAGAAAATCAACTTAAGGTAGAAAAGATATATTTTGACTCACAGTTTCTGAGGTTCCCATTTGTGGTCACTTGGCTCCATTGCTTTGGGCCTTTGAAGAGGCAAAACATCTTGACAAGGAGCAGATAGTGAAGCAGAGCTTCTCATCTCATGATGGCAGGTAATAAAGAGAAAGAGAGAGTTGATGCTCAGTGGTGGAGTGCTTGCCTAGCATGTGGTAAGTACTGGGTTCAATTCCCAGGAATACAGAAAAAAGAGAGAGAAGGAGCGAGGAAGAAGGCTAGAGACACGAGATACTCTTTCAGGAAATACCTCAATAGCCTATATTTTCCCATGAGTGCTTCTTCTAATTTGTCCCCATCTCCCACATTTTCCATCCCCTCCCAATTGTCCATTAAGTTATGAACCCATCAGGGGATTAACCCACTGATGTGGTCAGATCCCTCAGGATACAATCACTTTCCAAAAAACCCCACATCTGAACATTGCTGCTTTGAGAACCAAGCTTTCAATGCATGAGCCTTTGGAGAACATTCCAGATCCAAACAATAATAGTACCTGAATGAATAGTATCATGATAAGAATGGGGCTTGTTTCAGGTGCAGTCTGTCACTCAAAGGGTCAAATCATATTGTCATCCCTCTGGCCCTTTTTGCTATTGTTAACAGCTGTTTTTCAGGGTGACCTTCCTTTTAGAAGCCACAGACTATAGCAACACCAAGTTCACAACTATTATTATTATTATTATTATTATGGCAAAATACACATAACACAAAATGTATCATTTCAGCTATTTTAAGTACACAATTCAGTGGTATTAACTATTCATATTGTTGTGCAACCATCACTATCATCTATCTCTGGAATTCTTTTCACCTTGTGCATCTGAAATTCTATTCCCATTAGGCAACGACCCCTATTGCCTGACCACCCAGCCTCTGGCATCCACCATTCTACTTTTCATCTCTATTTGAAATTCATTCAAGCAGGAGGGTTGACTAGCTGGCATGGACCCACTAGAGAACCTGCTGAATGCCTGGACCTTTTCTTTCCAGAAAAGCCCACTTATTGTCTCCAGATTGAAAACCCCTATTTAAGTCTGTGACATTTTTGGAGCACAGAGTTCATATCCTTATGAACAAAATCCACAGGGAGAGTGTACATGGTCTCCTAGGTTCCATCCGTTCACCTAAGGATGAAGGATGCACTACCACCTGGGGGTGAAAGGAGGAACTAGAGATGAGCAGAGGGCATGGGTAAGTAGCTCAAGGGAGAGCTCACCTACGTATACATCAGACAAATAAAATCCTGATCCAAGCATATGCTGAACTCCTGAGCCCAGGTTAAGTGAACCTTTGGACCCATAATCAGGCTGAAAAATAATTACTCATAGATTACTGATTAACAAGGTTTAGCTATTGCATTGTCTAAATTAATTTTAAATCTATCTCACTTATTAGCAGTATCACAGGGAAACAGGACAAAGTTTATTTTATTAATATGCATTAGACTTCACGTAGGGAGTGGTATTGATATTGGAAGAACACAGGAAATAACCTGAAAATGATAAAATTCAAGACTTCATCCTGTGATTTTAAGATAGAAATATTCACATCTTAAAGATCACTTGTAGACATAACTTCACTCATTGGTGGTAGAAAGGCAAGTTTTTTGATTAAGGTCAGTTAAAAATTCTCATAGGTGTATAGTGGGCATGAGTTGTGCAAATCCATGTGTAACAGTTTTAAATGTGCAAGTCAGTATACTTTGGAGGAAAGATTTTTTTTTTTTTGGGTGTTGATCACATCTGTTGGCAGTTTGCTTTATACTGATTTCCCCTTTCTCTGCTTTTTGTTAACAGTACAATCTTTTTGCCCCAGAAATTCAGTTCGATTTCCCTACGGATCCAGAACTGGTGACTTTCGACACTCCCTTTGGGAAGTTTGGCATCTTCACTTGCTTTGATATTTTTTCTCACCACCCAGCTGTGGCGGTGGTGAATGAGTTCCAGGTGGACAGTGTTCTCTACCCCACGGCCTGGTACAACACACTGCCCCTCCTCTCTGCTGTCCCATTCCATTCGGCCTGGGCTAGAGCCATGGGCGTCAACCTGCTGGCTGCAAATACCCACAACACCAGCATGCACATGACAGGTAACTCATGCCAGTCACACACGGAGTGGCAGTGACGGTCTTGGGAACTCTTTACTGATATTCAAGCCACACTTTTCCTTCTCCTCCCTTTTCTTCCTTTCCTAACAGTATTTATCAACCCTAAGCCAACCACTTTCCCCAGATTGCCTGGGGAGATTTAGGACAAGGAACATATAGGGCAGAGGGGACATGAGAGACAGGAGCACCTACTGGTGGGGGCAGTGGCCCCTTCACTTGGTGAAGAGGATGAGAAAGGACACCATCAGACAAAAGAGCCCATGGCCTCGTAGAGGCAAACCCCAGAATAGTGTAGAGAGCTATTGCTTCAGAGAAGGATCTTGGCTTGCTCATTACCAGTGGTGAGACTCCCAAGCACAGTGCTAATCCCAGCCCCAGAGAAGCCACCCCAAATGTGGCAGCCCCAGCTCCAGTGAGCGTGGCTGTTGTGTTGATGTCTCTTGAAATGGCATTGATTTGGAAGCTGCTGCTAGTGACAAGTGAGATCGGGTGACTAGACGGCCAAGTCGCGGAGGCTCTCACCTGCCAGTGGTCCCAACCAAGGAGCGAGAGGAGATGGACTTGGAGCAGGCATACATTTTTTAGGGGGTAAACAACGGTGACAGGAGAGCTGCCCACTGCACAGAGAAGAGAGAGGGGCAAAGGGCAGGGCCTGCAAAACAGAAGCCACATTTTTCTTTACTGATTGATGCATGTATTAATTCTGTCACCATAAAATTAATGATAATATTGGTTCTACTTAAGAACATTATTCTTGTAAATAAAAGAGGAAAACATTATCTCAGTCTTATATGAGGGGAAGAGAGAAGTCAAGATAAGTAAAAAGTCAGAGCCAGGTCTAAGGAATGTCCCAGCCAACATCTACTGCAATCATGAAATAAATCTTATTGTTCAGATGATAAAATCATTTCAGACTTATCAGGTTTTTAGAGTTTATCCTTTAAAGTATTCAAGTTCAAGTTTATGCACACTCCCCTCTTGCCCTCCTGAATACTTATTTGTTGATTAAAATAAGGACTCCCAGACACAAATAAATGAACTAGATCAGTGGGGAGCTGAAATTACCCTTCATATTTGGGAGAATGTTCTAATTTCTTGTTAAAGTTACTTAGAAAAGGAAAGATTAAAAAAAACAAAGAGCTCTCCAGGTTAAATGAAGATTTCAGCAGCATTTTAGGGAAAACACGGGCCAATACAATAGCCATCTCCCTAAATGTCTTAAAAAATGCTTATGCCTTAATAACCTTAATTTCACAGGGGAATAGTCTAGCAGCGTGTCACCTTAAAAAAATTGAGAACTGGGGGTGTAGGTCAGTGGTAGAGCATTTGCCTAGCATTTGCCCTAAGTACCATCCCCAGCAACACAAAAAAAGTAAATAAAATGGAAACCAACACTTGCATTTTGTTGTTGTTGTTGTTGGCCATAGGGAGTGGAATCTATGCCCCAGAAGCGGTCAAGGTGTATCACTATGACATGGAAACAGAAAGCGGCCAACTGATGCTCTCAGAGTTGAAGTCTCAGCCCCGTAGTGATCCCGCCTACCCTGCAGCCATTGACTGGGGTGCTTATGCCAAAAGTGTCAAGCCCTTCCCTTCCGATCAGCTGGATTTTCCAGGGATGATTTATTTTGATAAGTTCACCTTCACTGAGCTTAAAGAAAACATGGGAAATTACACAGTTTGCCAGAAGGACCTGTGTTGTCACTTATCGTACAAGATGTCTGAGAATCGAGCCGATGAGGTCTATGCCCTGGGCGCTTTTGATGGACTGCACACCGTAGAAGGCCAATACTATTTACAGGTAGACATACATCAGTGTATTGCATCACTAAGTATTATTAGTGTTTCTTCTAGGTCATCATTACCTTTCTTTAAAAATTGTGCTAGAGTCGGTCATAATTGGTGTAATGTTACATTTATCATTAATTTTTTTTCACCCGGAACACTCAAATTTGTTTCATCATAGCCAGAACAGAGTTAATTTTCTTGACTGCAAGGTAAAAATATAAAGTAGATTGATTAGTTCTCAGCGGGTCAAGTTCAAGTTTAAAAAGCTGAAACTTTTGTTCATTCTTTTTCCACCAGGTCAAGTGGTATTTTTCAAATCACCTTCAACTGGGGTCTCATGTTTTCAATTGTGACCCATTTTAGCCACATGGCCAAACCTCTAAAAGAGATATTTAACTAAACCGTTTATGAAACAATCAAATTAGAATTTGAAGTAGTTATAATTACGTGAAATACACTTTGATTTTAAAAATTCTAGTCTATTCCATTTGTCTTCACTAAAAATAATAAATCTGGATCCACTGAATAGGCATTAGGATTCACTAATAAGTTGTGACTGAAGTTAACACTACTTAAAAGGCAATTTAAATATTCCTCTACTCTGAAATTGTGTATTCAAATGAGAAAATATTTCCAAATTTTTATGACTACTTTTTTTTCCTGCTTAGATATGTACATTCCTGAAATGCCAAACCACAGCCCTGAGAACTTGCGGGGAGCCCGTGGGGTCAGCTTTTACCAAGTTTGAAGAGTTCTCCCTCAGCGGCACATTTGCCACGAGCTACGTTTTCCCACAGATCGTCCTGAGTGGGAGTCAGCTTGCCCCTGAAAGACATTACGAGGTAGGAGGTTTTCAAGATGACTTTTCTTTGTGCAGATGTGGTAGAACCACATAATGACAATCTTTGAAATAATGGGACCGTATGGAAACATTGTCATTCACATTCTTTGAGAAACACCTGAAAGACGTTTGGAAACGATGGGAGGAACGAGTTGTGGCTTTAGATTGTCTTTGTGCTGTGGTAGAGGAGTTGGGCTTCATTTTTCTTCAGAAGTGTGATGTTGAAATCCAAGGCATCACTGAAATCATAGAGAAATTAAACTTGATGTATTGATTGCTGATAATGGCAACTAATGTCCTGTTCCTTTGCATATTATAGAATATTCATGTTAAATATGGTACATTAAAAATGTTTCTGAGGGGCTGCCGTTGTGGTTCAGTGGTAGAGTGCTCGCCTAGCATGTGTGAGGCACTGGGTTTGATTCTCAGCACCACATAAAAATAAATAAAATAAAGGTATTGTGTATTGTGTCCATCTATAACTAAAAAATATTTTTAAAGATGAATCTATGATTTATTTCTTGAGTGTTTTACTTTGAGAATTTGTTATAATGATAGTAATAGTTAATAATCATAGTGTTTTATGAGCTTAAAGAGCACTTTTTAAAAAAATACATTATTTTATTTGATCACCTGTGAAAGAGAATTATTTGCCACACTTTCAAAGTCCCTCTATTATTGGATCTAAAACATAAGCCTGAGTTTTTGGATACCAAATCCTGCCTGCTTTTTACAACCCTGTGCTGCTTTAGCAGGAATGTTGTTGCCAAGCAAAGCCCCTGGCTGGAAACCAAGCTCTGCATTGGAATTAATCCTTTGCTTTCTTTCATTAGGTTTCGAGAGATGGACGTCTAAGGAGCAGAAGTGGAGCCCCTTTGCCTGTCTTAGTTACGGCCCTCTATGGAAGAGTGTTTGAGAAGGACCCTCCACGCTTAGGGCAGGGACCTGGGAAGTTACAGTGATCCCTTTCCCCAGGGCCTTTCAGGATTAGCCTGGCAAAGGGGTTGCGGGGTCGGGGAGAGAAAGAGAGAGGGGTGCCCTTGGTATCTGTTCAGAAGAGATGCCTTAAACTTATTGAAACAGCAAATAAAGATTTAAAAAGCAATGGGTGTGCTATGATTTGAATATGGTTTTCCCCTCCAGCACTCATGTTGAAATTTAATTGCCACTGTGACGTACGGAGAAGGTAGAAAATCGATCTAACTGTGTTTAGAGGTGGGACCTTTGGGAGGTGATAAGAATTAGAGAAGACCATTAGGGTGGAGCCCCCAGGATCAGATCTTGGTGGCTTTATAAGAAGAGGATACTGGAACACATAGGTACACGTGCTGTCTCATGCCATGTGATGCCCTGTACCGCCTCTGACTCTGCAAGCCCGAAGGCCATTACCATGTGGGTCCTTGGCCTTTTATCATGCACTCAAATAAACCTCTCTTCTCTAAAATGTATCCAGTCTTTGGTGCTGTTATTAGCATCAGAAAAGACTATGACAGTGTGAGTGCATATTTGAATCAGCAAAAACTCATTACATGTATGTGTTCCTGTAAGTCTGTATAAGTATAATCAAACATATATGTAAGTGGGAGCAGGGCCTAGAAAAATCCTTTTGTAGTAATTGCTCTAATGTAGGCAAATATTGATTCCATTTGATGGTGATTAATTTTATGTGTTAACTTGACTGGACATGGATGCCCAGATAGCTGATTAGACATTATTTCTGTCACATAAAGAGAGGTGTTTGGGAAAGAAATTAGCATTAGAACCAGTGGACTGAGTTAGCATCAACCAGTCCTTTGAAGACCTGTGTAGAATAGAAAGGCAGATGAAGGTTTTATTCATTTTCTGCCTGAATACTTCAACTAGACCATAATCTTCTGGCTTCTGGTGCTCAGACCCTCAAATTGCATTGGAATTGACATTATCTACTCTCTACCTCTCAGGCCTTCAAACCATTGCACCAGCCTTCCTGGGTCCCCAGCTTGCAGATGGATGTCAGACCATGAGACTACTCAATCTCTATAATTGTGAAAAACAGTATCAAATATGTCCTAATCATCATAATCAAAATCATATATATCATTAATAATATAAAATATAGGATATCTATTCTATCATTTTATTGACATATATAAAATATAAGAGATCATTTTTATCCTATCAGTATATATCTCCTATCACCTTCATTGCTTTGGTGAATCCTGATTAACACGTCATTTGTCATTATGCAGGGTGAACTTTGTGCTGAGGTTATTTGATTCCCGTCAAATAAAACACTAGGGCAACTTTTCAAATGATTATGAACAACTTTGTAGCTAATTAGAATTGTTCCTTTATCTTTTTTTTTTTTTTTTACCATAATCTACTTGATTCTTATGGTGTATTTGAAAGAAAATTAGATACTTGCAATGCAAATAAAAAATATTTAAATGATCTCCTTCAGACTACATCTTGAATTTTTTTCTACCTATAATCTACCCAATTCTGATTAAGTCCTCTTGAAGTACTCAGAGATTTGTTGCAACATGTGCAAGGCCAGGAGCTTTCTTAGAAAGAGCCATCCTGTCACCTTTCCCCTAACAATTTTTGGCCCATCTCCCCTGGCCCTTTGAGTCCTTTTCCTGGCTAGTCATTGATTACCTCTGGGAAGAGACTCACATGAGAGAGCACATGGGTTCTCTGGGATCTGTGGGGGTGACTGAGGACCACTGAATTAAGAGACACCTTTTACCTGTATTTTATATATGTCAAAGTATGATGATTGCATTCCTAGGCTTCTCCTAGGCATTCATTCCCACCCAATATAATTTAATCTAGGACCAGGAAGCCAGAGACATTCTGAGCAGCAGAAAATGCCTTTGGTATCCCCATTTCCATCTTTCTTAGATCCTAGATGATACCACACTGACTGGATTTCTTCTGTCCATGTGGGATATGGGCACCTTCCCTCTTTATGGCCTTATACTGGTACCTTCTTAGGTTTCTTCCTTGTTTCTCATAAACCACTGTGTGGAGGTGGTTATGCATAGTGGCCCCAGCTTCCTTACCACCCTTTATTTCATGCAGGTTTTTCTAAGCAAACTTCTGCACTCTTTTTACTAAAGAAAATTTCAAAAATCAGATTCCATGGACATTTCTTAGCTCTTAGTTTCCATGAGAGAACAACTGAACTGCCCCCTCCTGAAGTTGATTTACCCCTTATCTTTTAACACCCACTCGTACTTTTTATTTTCTTTCACCTCTGGCTTTCCTCCCTTCCTCTCCTCACTTCTCATGTTATTTACCATGACTTATAAGTCATACTAAACTCAGCTTTCACAGACATGACTCTCTTTCTTTGCTCTCTTTCTTTGGAGAGTAAAACCACTCATAGCTTCAACTAGTATTTCTGATACTGCAGAATTTAACTCCCTGGTTAGAAAAAGAATCAAACAAAAAACTAAGCTACGAAACAAATTCTTGAGAGCCAGTTCAAGTTGTTAAATAGATATTACAAGGTGCCTTTGTTTTGGACTAAGCTCCTGCCCTGGACTCCAATAGAACAGGCTAAAAATCCACATGGAATCACTTATACTAAAGTTCAATGTCACCAAATGGAACTATAGTGGTTATCTGACCCTCTGAGAAATCAGGATTAGAGAGATAATGACCAAATTTCCCCAAAAGACCAGTTTCAGTTGGTAGGTAATAAAGATCCTTCTGCTTTAATATTTACATAAAAGAAGTGATCTGAAATAACAGGATCTAAAACAATAACTTTTTTTCCTACTGTTCTGTCTCCTTGTTTCTACTTTATAAGGAAAGCAACTTTGAAATGACAGGCCCATTTTTTGTCCTTTTGTTTTTCTTTAGCCTTCTCTGTCTGAAAAAACCAGCTTATTTTGCTCAGGTCACAGGAACACTTGTTCTATTTTTTGGAATGAAATTTTCCCCAAATCTGGAATTTAAAATAAAGGCAATGAAGATCATTAAGATACATTGTTGTAATTTTGTCTTGTGACAAGGCCACCTAATAATGTTTAGGGGCTACATTAAAAAATGCAAAAATAGTTTTATTAAGTTCTATGCCAAAAATATACATTCTGAGTACATAAACAACTTATCAAGCAGATTAAGGTCAATCAGGGAATTGACATGGAGTTATAATGACTAATGGAGTTATAATGACTATGAACATATATATTTTATATATTTATTTTATATATAATATATACATATATATTTACATATACATTTTTTAGCAATGAAGAGGCAGACTTTTCATCTTTCACCACACACACAGGTGCACCAGTGTGTACATGGCTTTTCAGAGTTCACCAGGTGAAGTGCAAGAGGTAGTGCTAATCCCATTCAGTCCTTGTTCTCAGTTCCTTCCCCTATCTTTTAATTCTCTCTAGTTGAACTGGCAGAACTTGCTTCTGAGTTCCTCCTGGGGCCTGCTTCCTGGGTTGGTGTCATCACTGCTCTGTCAGCAAAGTCCAGTGGGTCTTGCCTCTGTCTAGGCAGTGGGCATTGTCCATTTTCCATTCAAGAAGCAGTTGACTTCCTCGGTTCTTGGTACTTCTCATTTCCAGGTCCTGTTTTGACATGGTTTTGTAAGAATCTGCAGTATTTCATCTGGAGCCTTGTACATGACAGGTAAGTCCGAAATAGACTGATAGCATGGTAATCCTCAGGGACTAGGGAAGTGTCCCATGGTACCATGATTCCGTCTCATTCTTCTAGGGAGCCTGTACCCAGGGCTGTGAACTTCCTTCACAAGTGCCTCCAAGCTTTTTTCGTCTATCCTTAGGAGGGTTATGAACCAGGTAGAGGCAGTTAGAGTTGAGATTTTACCCTTTCTTGTGGAAGGTTAGAGGAGTTGGATTTGAAGTCTCCCTTCTTCCAGGTAGATTAGACCCTGGTAATAAGCTTCCCTTAAGGGCAGGCTTTTGCTAAGGAGGAGAGAAGAGAATGTTCTGGGTATATTTTATAATGATCTTATTTTCTCTCTCCTCTGCAGGAAGCACAGGGGATTTTTATCCTGATATTTATCCATTTTCCTTGAGAACCTGGTGGGATTTCTGGAAGTAAAACTCACAAATGTGAGAGAGACTCCTACAACCCCATTCAAGAGTTCTAACTGTCAAGATTGTCCACACTGAGTTTCTAGCAATTCATCCGTCACAGGTCAGAGCACTGGCTCCACATCAGACTCTCCACCTTCAAGTGTTTATCTTCCGTATTTGTCTGTCTCTCCAATACTGAGAGTGATCATTTGTTCTATGACCTGAATTCTCTGATGCTTCTAAGAAAAGTTGCTGATTTTTAGTTGTTTGACTTTTTTCTTATGGTGAGGATGGGCAAGATGACTGCCAAGTTTTTTACATGTTATATTGGAAACTCAGTGGGAGATTTTCATTTAATATTTTTAATTTAAGAAGTTCAAAGTTGTATTTTTTTAACCTCTTGGTGACTCATACCAGCTTTGAGATTCCTTTTATCAATTGTTTTGTAACCATTACATCTCCTTGCAAAGTATGTAGCATCCCTTGCTCACCTGGATGTGTGGCAGGTCCAAAGGAGGTCAACAAACAGAGGGAGCTTGTGTTTGTTGTGTGACTCAGGAGGACTGGAACTCAAGTTAATGTTGAAGTCCAGTGCCTCTGAATGTGACCTTATTTGGGAACTATGATGATGGGGTTATTCTGGAGTCATGTGGGCATTAAATCTAATGATCAATGCCTATATGATAAAGGGGACTTTTGAACACAAGTATGCACACAGGGAAAACACCATCTGAAGAGACGGAGGGAAAAGATAGCCAGGGAGCCAGGCCTGGAACACATCCTTCCCTCAGAGACCTGAGTAGGAACCAACCCTGGTGACACATTGCACTGAACTTTTAACCCCCCAAATGAGGAGACAATACATTTTTGTCTATACCACCAAGTTTGTGATACTTTGTAGTCTTGGCAAACTAATAAGAATACATTTCCTTATCTGCTCTTTCCAAATCACCCTTGCAAGAAAAGGTCTTTTGTTGCCTAAGAATAATGTGAAGGCACAACATTTTCTTAAAATTAGTCTTTTTCTTTTTATACCAAGCAAATGAGACCTCTATTTTAAGTTTTCCTTAAAAACAAAGACTCCGACAAACATTCCTGTCTCCTCTGGGAAATGCAAGATGATTAGAGAAGTGCATTTCATAGTAATTTTTCTTTTATGTACTCCAAAACTTCATATACACACAGACTGGGATAGCTTAAAGAGTTTAACCTGAATATCTTGGAATGTCATAAATTAGTCTTTAATAATTACTTGTACAAAGGGTTCATTTTAAAGCAGTGAACCAGCTTTTCTTTTCATTTGACTTTTTCTACTTTTCTATTTTAAGTTTTATTTTCATGTGAGGGTTGAGGGGTGGGAGTAATTATTAAATACCTATATCATTGAGAAACAAACTTTTCTACAATTAAAATTAGTCTTTGCAATTCGTTTTTAAAGTACTAGGTTCTGGGAACCATGTGACCGCTTGTGATTTCCATCTATAAATAGCAAGACACACTCTGTTTTGCAGTACTCTTTGGACTTCAGCATGATCACTTCTCAGTTGCTGGCTTATGTGGCAATTTCGGTTTTCTGTGTCTTAAAAGCCAGCTCCTTGGATACTTTTATTGCAGCTGTTTATGAACATGCAGTGATACTGCCTGATACTACCCCGACCCCAGTGTCTCGTGAAGAAGCCTTGGTATTCATGAATCGAAATCTTGATGTTTTGGAAGGAGCAATCAAATCAGCAGCAAGTCAGGTAACATCTCTGCCATCTCTCCAGCGTGCTAGATTCTGTGAGAAGTACGGGTCCTAGGGGACAGGTAGGTGTTGTCAGGGTCAGTTACAGTTTTAGATGACATATGTATCAGGATAGCCAAGATCCTTTGTTTTACAGTTAGAATCTCACTTTCCTCTCAAAATTGACAGAATAAATAAACTCATACACTCCCAACAATGACAGCAAATCTAAGAAAGGAATGGTTTGGTCATCACTAAGAAATAGCAGACCTTTGAGAAACTTGCTATAAATTCAACATCTTTGTTCCTCATTTCTGCTACAGATGGGGGTGTCAGACAGATGGGGGAGGGAACAGGTACTATCCTCAGAGTATTCATGGCCTCAGTGTTCTCTTGTACCCTTAAGAGTTTGCAGGATTTCAGGTAAATTTATGATCTGAAAACAAATTAAAGTTACAAATTACTTGCAGGTGTGTATTATATGCTACATGCTTTATTCTAATTGTAGGATAAAAGTATATGTGTTATTGAACAGTCAGTTCTGGAGTTAAATGAAGGGGTAAGATTGAAGCAAAGCATGCAGTTTAAATGTGTGTTTTGGACAAATAAGATTTAAATAAGATATTCATATGTCAGGTATAGAGCATAGATAAGTGATGAAGATTACTGGTAACATGCATATTACACAATCTGTCAGTGTATATTCTCATATGTATTAAAATATGGCATTATCAGGAAATTCGATGCTCTTTTTCAATTAGTCCAGTTGTTTCCTTTAAGACCACAGCAACCTTTTAAGGTGACCCTCCAAACCAAAGGTGGTCATGTTAGCTCAGGTCGTGCTTCTAGTCTCAGAGCAATTCAGGTAACTGTGACTCTCCTCCTTCATTGGAACAGGAATTCTGTTTGCAGGGTGCCAAGTAGGGGAAGGCTAGAGCAGAAGAGGAAGTAAACAGAGAATTTGAGTTAATAAATCCATCCTGGCACAGTAGATGCAACAATTGGTCAAAGTTCAGGGAGGGATTGATTTCAGGAAGAGCCAGGTTTATAGCTAATGACTGCAGTGGTGACAGAGTTGAGAATGGACTGGAAAATTATTTACATCTTTGAGAGAATGAAAAAGTTATATAGAAAAGGCAATGGCAGGATTAGAAAATTAAAGCATTTGGGAAAAAAAATAAATTACATCAATGTAGGAAACAAACGAATAAGAATGAAAGGGGAAGAAAAGACCCAAATGGATGTTAGCCATTTAGTCCCTCTTGAATCCCTATCCCCTTCAAATTTCCCTATTTGAAGAATATTTTAATTAACTATATATATTTTCAACAGGGCGCACATATAATTGTGACTCCAGAAGATGGCATTTATGGTTACAATTTCAGCAGGGAGTCTATCTACCCATACTTGGAGGATATCCCCGACCCTCAGGTGAACTGGGTCCCCTGTAATAATCCTAACAGGTAAAGAAACAGAATGTGAAAAAGTCAATCATGAACATCAGCTTCTTTTACCTGGGAAAACTTTGATGATAACCATTGCATAGATCCATTGTGAACTATACACTTCAAAATACTTTATTTTTCACATATTATGGATCAGAAATGTGAATTATGAAGTCATATAAATCAGTGTTAGAAAATAGCTTAGAAGTCATCACATTTCAGCCAGATGTGGTGGTGCACAACTGTAATCTCAGTGACTTGGGAGGCTAAGGAAGGAGGTATTTAGTGAGAGAAACAAGATCCAAACGTTGGTCTCTAAATTCTTGCCTGTGAACAGAAAAATATTTCCGTGTGGATTGTAATTTGAAACTGTATGAGCAGATTGCAAAAGAGAAGCACATGTCAGTTTAGGATTAATAATTTTCCTTTCTCATTGATCAAATAGTTGATGAGGCTATTGTATCAAAACACTTAAAACTTAGGCTGATTTTTAAAAAATTATTCTTTTTAATTATACGTGACAGTAGAATATATTTTGACTTATTATATGTACATGGAATACAACTTCCCATTCTTCTGTTGTGTAGGCTAAATTTAACCTAGGAAGTGATAGAGCAGAATTGTGTATATGGTTTAAATCTTGTATAGACTAAAAAAAATGAAGTATCATATAAATAGCACTATTAATTTTAATGTAGGAAAGTCAATATTTCTCATACCTGGGAGAATCATGTTAGTGAACACACTTCTTTCTGAATGCACTGTGGCTAACAATGTTTTAGGAATTCCGCTTTTGAATCAGTTCTCAAAACCACACAAACCAACTACTATAGCTGCTGATAGAGACACCTTGATTTTGACAAAGTTCAATACTACTTATCTTAATCATGTTATTCTCATTTCATTGTATCATAATTATATTTTATACAGTCATCTCCCACCCCAGATCTTCAGTGTCTGAAAGACCAGAATTCTATTATTACTTTCATTATGAATTGAATTTATTTGTTTCTGAATGTCATTTCCCTTCTCTATGAATTTGACTACTCTAGGAATTTTATATAATGGAATCATATAGCATTTGTCTTTTTGCGATTGACTTCTTTTACTTAAGATAACGTTCTCAATCATCCTTTTTGAATTTCCTTTCTTTTAAAGGCTGAATAATATCCATGTGTTTGTGCATGTATACCACATTTTGCTTATCCATTACATTGCTTTCACTTTTTAGCTATAGTGAGCAAGACTTCTATGAGCATGGGTATATGAATATCTCTCTGAGATAATTCTATTTTAACACTTTTGGGTTTATATACCAAAATGAAATTGGTGGTTCATTTTTTGAGGAACTGACAAACTGGTTTCCATTGTGGCAGGTACTTTATCACCAAGAATATGCAGGGTTCCAATTTTTCCACATTCTAACAAACACTTTTTATTATTCATTATTATTTAATTGCCATCCTTATGGGTATAAGGTGGTCTATCACTGTGGTTTTGATTTGCATTTCTTTAACAATTAGTCATGTTGATCATCTTTTCATGTGTTTATTGGCCATTTGTGTATTTTCATTGGAGAAATATCTATTCAACTCTTTTGCTCATTTTTGAATCATTTGTTGTCATTGTTGACTTTTAGGAGTCTCTATGTATTCTGGATATTGATATTAATACATATTTTTCTTTGTACCTTATAACCATTTTTGACTCAGAGTCTGTTTTGTCTGATAACAGGAATGGTTATCCTTGATTTTTAATGGTATTATGTCCTGATTAAATAAGTTGAAAATATCATAAATAAAAAAATACTTTTAGTAGGCTAAATTTACTGAACATCATCTCTTAGTCTAGACTATATAAAATATACTCAGAACATTTACATTAACCTACAGTGGGGCAAAATCATTTAAGAAAGATTATTTTGTAATATAATGTTGAATACCCCATGTAATTTACTGAATACTGTACTGACAACAAAAAACAGAATGGTTGTGTGAGTATGCATTTGCACCACCATAAAGTTGAAAAGTTGTAAGTCTAACCATCATCTATAGGGGATCACCTGTATAGTCATCCTAGTAACCATTTGCATAGAGTATTGTTTGCTATCCTTTCACTTCCAACCTATTTGTTACTTTGGAGCTAAAGGAACTCTGTAGACAACATAAAGTTGAATTATGTTTTTAAAGTTCCATTCTGTCAGTCTCTGTCATTTTATTGGAGAGTTTAATGCATCTACATATAATGTAATTAAAGATAAGGAGGGACTTACTTCTGTCATTTTGCTATTTGTTTTCTATATTCCTTATAGCTTTTTGTTCCTCATTTCCTGCATTACTGTTTTATTTTGTATTTAGTTGATTTTTTTTTAGATATTTAAATTCCCTTCTCATTTTCTTTTGTTGTCTATCTATATCTATTTTCTTTGTAGTTGGCATGGGGATTACATTTAGTATCCTAAGGTTATAACACTCTAATTTGAATTTATTTAACTTCAGTAACACCAAAAATTATCTTTTTCTCTTTCAGTTATTAATTCCACAAATTTACATCATCATACATTGTGTGCCTGAAAACATACTCATAAATTTTAATGATTAATTTTTAATTTTATTGCATCTTTACTACTAAGCTACATTCCCAGCCCTTGTTTATATTTTGAGAGATGATCTCCCTAAATAGTCCAGGTTGGCCTTGCTGTTGCGATCCTCCTGCCTCAGTCTCCTGAATAGCTGGGATTACAGGCGTGCACCACCATGCCATCAAGACAGTTATTTTAAAGCCTTTGTTTAGTAGGTCTGACTGTGATCATTTTTAGGGGTGGTTTCTCGTGGCTGGCTTATTTTTTTAAATAGAAATAACTCCCTTTATTTCATCATATTTATTGCATAATCAAATATATTAAGTAAATACAAACCGAATATAGTCAAATTAGTGCAGTGGGATGATTAAAAATTCTAATGAAATCTTTTGGGTTTTTTTGTTGGATCAGTTACTGCTTTTTTAATTTTTAAAAAAAATTTATTTATTTTTATTTTTACAGATTGCATTTTGATTCATTACACACAAATAGGGTACAAATTTTCATTTCTATGGTTGTGCGCGATATAGTTCATACCACACTTATAATCATACACATACGTTGGGTAATGATGTCTGTTCTGTCTCATTCCACTATCTTTCCTACCTCCTCCTCCTCCCCCCTCATTTCCCTCTAAATGATCCAAAGTTCCTCCATTCTTCTCTTATCCCACTCCCCCCATTTTGTATCATCATCCACTTATCAGAGAGAACATTTGTCCTTTGTTTTTTGGGATTAGCTTATTTCACTTAGCTCCTGGCTTATTTTGGTTTTGGTATTTTTATTTTCTTTTTTGTTTTTCTTCTCCTCCGTCTTCTTCATTATTGTTGAGGATCAGCTTGAAATATAAATATAAGGTCTTCTCATGTCTTTTCTATGCCTGCATCTTTTCCTAAGTTTGGGTGGCATCTTTATTTTGTATGTCTTAGTTCTTAAATGTATGGCTTCTAAAAGATAAAAATGAAAAGAAGGTTGAGAAGGCCCTTTGAATACCTTGGCAGTCACTTTGGCCAGAAAGGAAGGAGTTGCAACCGTGAGTTGCATGCATGTGTATGTGTGCAACCATGGCTGTCTGCCTCTGTGTCTGTAACTCCATATTCTGAAGGAACCAGTACTGATCAGAACACATATCCCTGATGTTAGAGGACTGAGCCCTAATACTCACCCTGATCCTGTAAGCTGTCTGCAAACTGCTCCAGGAACACACATGTAGCATCCTGTCACAGGGCTTGGGGTGGGAGATAGGAAACCACTGCTGAGCTCAGAACTGAAATTGACTAAAATTAAGTACAATCGACCTTCCAAATTCCCCCTGAAGTTGCAAGCCTTTGAACGAAGTTCAGAGTTCCAAAGTAGTTTATCAGATGGTTTCTACCAGTGCAGTTGTTATCTACCTGGGTAGTTACATTCCTGGCATGTTCTGCTTTCTACTCTGCTATCTTTCCAGGCTCCTCCTAGTCATAGGTATTGGTTCACTCATTCAAAATATTTTATAATTCTTCTTTGCTGTCAGGCATGGGTTCAGTAGGCAGGGTATGCAGGTCTTTGCCTCATTATATCTATAGGATACTACAGACTTTGAATAATAAGTCTGAACACATAAGTGAATATGTGACTATATTTATAATACATGCTGTGAAGGAAAAAATACATGACTTGGAATCTTACACTGGAGTAGTTTTCTACATCCAAATTTTCTCTAAACCCTCTTCTTGTCTAAATCCTTCTCTTTTACCTACTGTTATTCAGAATTTATTTTTGTATATATCAAATGATAGGTTCAGACAACTATCATTCTGAATTTTATTAAAAGCAAAAATAACTTGAAAATATTATAAAAAGCTAAGCTTGAGTAACTTTTTTTTCTCTTCCAATGAACATAATCCAGATTTGGCTACAATCCAGTACAAGAAAGACTCAGCTGCCTGGCCAAGAATAACTCTATCTATGTGGTGGCAAATATAGGGGACAAGAAGTCATGCAATGCCAGTGATCCTCAATGTCCCCCTGATGGCCGTTACCAATATAACACTAATGTGGTGTTTGATTCTCAGGGAAAACTGGTGGCACGCTATCATAAGGTAAAACTAATTTGCAAATAATTGAGTTACTAAATGCTTAATGAATTAAAGTGAACAAGAAAAAAAATCCTCTTATTATTGATAATAAGTATACATGGAAAGTAATGATTAAATGTGGTAAGTTCTTATAATCCCCTGTACATTTTGGAGTATAAGAGTTTGTTCTAGGTGTGTGTGAGAGTCAGCAGGAGTCACCTACATTGAAATATAAGGTTTCTTTTTAGACTTTGTTCTTTTAAAGATCTGCCCTGTTGATGAGTCAAAGATAGAATGAAAAACTCCTCACCAGGTAGACTTGGTCTTGACAATGGAGAAAATAAAGCTCTTGGCCCACAGGTAACAGTTAAGTGTTCTTGGCAAACAGATGAACTATTTTACCACTTTACCTTGTGAGATTCAAGACAGGTGAGGATACCCATACACAGTCGTCATGTGAAGATGGAGCCGAAGGCTCCATTTCACTGGAGTGGCCTCAGGTTCTCCAAAGCACAGCTCCTCCCACGAAGACAGCCATCATAGATGAAACTGGCAATGTCAACTTGATGTGAGCTTGCACTTTTTTAGGTGCAATGATGTCCAGACCAACATCTTAAAAGAATTTCATTTCCCTTCATCTTCTGTTTATCACAGCAAAACCTTTTCTTGGGTGAAGAGCAATTCAATGCACCCAAAAAGCCTGAGATGGTGACATTTGATACCACCTTTGGAAAGTTTGGCATTTTCACTTGCTTTGATATCCTCTTCCATGATCCTGCTGTTGCCCTGGTGAAAGATCTCCATGTGGACACCATACTCTTCCCAACCGCTTGGATGAATGTCCTGCCACATTTGTCAGCTGTTGAGTTCCACTCAGCTTGGGCTATGGGCATGGGAGTCAATTTCCTTGCATCTAATATACATCACCCCTCAAATAGAATGACAGGTAATGTGTGATCTTTAAGATACATAGACTTTGAATTGTACCAATATATGTGCAAATTATAATGCACCAATAAACCATTTTAAAAAGATTTTTAGGCTTGATATAATCAGAAAAATTAAAAAATGCTTTTTAAAACACTAACATGTACTCCTTAATACAATTGTTTTCCAGTTCTTAACTTTTGAACATTTAGCTGGTGACACTCTTCAGAATCAATCTCAATCTAAATTGTTTTACAGATTTATTTGATTTTATTTAACCTGAATGCATACTCCTTTTCTTTTTCCAAAATTCACCATTTTTACATCCTTCTTGGTTTCTTATTGCCACATTTTATTGGGACTCCTCTCACTATGCCCCTCTTATCATATTTTACTGAAAATAATGAAGTACATAGGTTGACTTGAACTGATGATAGGAGTTTAAAACAAGAATTAAGTAATTTTTTTTCACTTTCCTAATTAAAATGGCATTTCCAACTGATTACTTCCAGGAAGTGGCATTTATGCCCCTGATTTCCCTAAAGCATTTCATTATGATATGAAGACACAAGACGGAAAACTTATCATCTCAACACTGGATTCCCATCCAGCCCATTCCACAGTGAATTGGGCTTCTTATGCCAGCAGGATAGATGCATTCCCAGCAGGAAACCAGCAGTTCAAGGGTACTGTCTTTTTTGATGAATTCACCTTTGTGGAGCTCACAGAAATCACAGGAAATTACACAGTTTGTCAAAAAGATCTCTGCTGTCATCTAAGCTACAAGATGTCTGAAAAGAGATCAGATGAAGTTTATGCCCTAGGGGCATTTGATGGACTGCACGTTGTTGAAGGGAGCTATTACCTACAGGTAATGTTTGGTGTCAGAAGTTGCAAGGTCAAATATAGACACTCAGGTAAATTTGAGTGTAAGATAAACAGTGAATGATTTTTTTAGTGTAGATAAAACTTTTTTGAATAGATGTATTCTTAAAATAATTCTTTATTGGAAATTCAAATTTGGTTGGGCAGTCTGCATTTTTATTTGCTACATCTTGCAATCTTAGATGTCAGTCTAATTTTAAATGGGTTGGATCAAAGTAGAACATTATTTGTAGTACTAGAAATAAAAATTATTCAGATTGCAGATCATTTTAATGAATAATTAAAATTAAACACTTATGATATAGTCTGCCTGAATAAATTTAGACATTTTCTCTATATGTTCACTTATTCCTATCTTGTTTATAAAGAGGTGAACTCTAGTCATGTACTGGAAACAGCTGAAACTATCCTCTAAGATTTTTTCAGTGGAATGGTTTATTACTGCTGAGAATCAGAGATCTCATAATCCTCAACATTTAAAAAAGGGGGCTATTACAACTTGGTAAGATGGAACCCCAAAGAACATGTGACCTCCATGTTCCTCTCATTCTACTCTTTTCTTCCTTGTTCTAGTCCCCATCCTTTCTCACTCATTATTGCAATACTCTCCTAAAACAGCTTCCTGTAGACAGTCTCAGATCCATTCACTCCATTCCCTATGCCATAATCACAAAAATTATGAAAAGTCATTTCTGATTTTACTACTTACCTGCTTAAATGTCCTCACTGCCTACTAAATGACAAATGAAGTTCCCAAGCAGAACAGATGTTAGGGCCATTTCCATTTCTTTCCTCTTCTCTCACTTCTATCCACATGTGACCTGAGTTTCTATAATACGAAGACATTTTCCCACCTCCGATTTGAAAAGTGTGCAGGACATCGGGGCTTTTGCAGTTGGTTTCCTTTATCTGTGGTGACCCACATCTAATAATTTCTCATAGAACATTCCAGTTGTTATATTCACTAAGAAATATGCCCTGAGACTTCTGTAACCACAGCCATGCACCTGGGATGGATCTCTTTCATGTCCTCCCAGAACACCCTTTGTTTGACTTATCAAAGTCATATCGTGTCATATTATTCACAAAGTTGTTTAAGACTGAGTCCCTGAATGCTGGAAATATGCCCTTTGCAAACATTTTATTTACTGTGCGATTGGGGCTATACCAATGATTATTCATTTGCATAAACATTTATTGAGTACCTACCATATACTGGGTACTATCCATTGTTAATGATAGGAAGATGAATGAATATTGACCCTTCTCTTGAAGAATTTAGTCTCCTAGTACAGGAGAAACACATATGTCTTTTATAATTTTTTTTCTCTTTTTAAAAATGTATGTATATTATGGAGTACATTATAGTAATACAGTACATGTACACAATATGCATTAATCAAATAAGGGTAAAAGCATTTTCATATCTTCAGCCATTAATCATTTTTATACGTTGGGAATTTTATAGTTTTTTTTCTAGTTATTTTGAAATATATCATAATTGTTCTGTTCAATAGTTACCCTACTGTGCTAAAGAAAGGTGTTTTCTTTCCTCTGTTTTAAGTGCTCCTCATTGAATTTCAGGGAAAGAAGACATTTGGTTAGATAATTTCAGTGTAGGTTTACATGTGAGAGAACACAGAAGGCACATCTTGCTGTAGGAGTGCTAAGGAGTTGAACTTAGTCTAACTGGGAATCCAGGGGAGTTTCTAGAGATGATGCTAGTATCCAGGTGAAGAAGAGTGGTAGGGAATTCTCAGTGGAGTGGGGAGCACAAACAATGAATTAGATGTGTGGAAAAGAAGAGTGTGCAGGAAGAGCTGGGTGGGAGAAGCAAGAATTGGGAGAAAGCCTGGAAGGAGCATCACGTCCACATGTTCAAATCCAGCACATTTAACAGAGATTCATCTCTTCTTCTTTTCTTTACTTTCTGTGTTGCTGGAAATCAAACCTGGGCCTCACACATACTGGGTCAGTGCTCTATCATGGAGCTATATCTCCAGCCCCTATGTGGCCTACCTTTATTCTCTGGGTGTTGGTCAATTTTGGGAAAGTGCTCAGCAAATAAATGAAATGATCAGATCTACATGGAGTAGATTTTTTTTGGCATACTCTACACGATGAAACTAAGGTTAAAAAAAATAAAGAGAGAAGATAGATTATTAAAATGGTTTTTCTAAAATCCTGAACCAAGATTATGTTAGTAGGGATAAGGAAAAGGCATACAGTCAATAAATATTTAGAAAACTAAACTCAGTGGTTAATTTAATGTGGAACAGGAAAGTGGAATGAAAATTGCCAGTTTCCGGCAAGAGTGGTTGGGTAGATGTGATGCTTCTGATAGATCATGATGCAAGAGGATCAGATTGGATGGTAATGGGGAGAGGCTGAGTTCAGTTTGGGATTTGCTGGTCTTGAAGTTCTGATGGGCCACTCAGCTGCAACCAGCAGAGAAGCTATTGAATGTATGGGGCTGGTACTGAAGGAAGATTAGACTTAAAAACACTGACTTTGAGAAACAGGAAGATATGACTTACAAGAGAGAATGACATTGCAAAGGAGACTATACACAGAATTTAAAAAGCAAAACAAAAAACTGAACTAAAAATGGAACTTTCTGAAGCTCCACTGTTCAGGGCAGGAAATGGACAAAAGAATAGGAACTTGCAGATAAAGATGGAGCAATGAAAGAGAATTTAAAAAAAAAAAAAAAACTCTAATGGACACCAAGGATATAGAAACTCTTAGAAGGGGGAAATTATGAGGCATATTTGTGCACTGTTTTTACATATTGGCATTAATAGGTACAATTGTGGTGGAATTTCCTTGGTTCATAATGAGAGAGTGAAGGACAGATTGTAGTGGTTGAGAAGTCAAAGGGTAGTAAAAATATAGAGAAGAGTGAATATTTTTTCATCAAAAACCTTATCTGAGACAGGAAAAAGAGAAACAAATCAGGGGTTGGACAGAGACTTGTGGTCAGGAATTTTTTTTTTTTCTTCTAGGAGATGAGAAAGCCTTGATTATCTGTATAGATCTATAGCAAAGAGAAGCAAAAGAGGAAAAGGATAAAAATAAAGAAGGAACCAATACTCCTAATCAGTTCTTGAAGGTGCTAGAGGGAAGGGAAAAAATAGTACTGTGAGCATAACAACTGAAAACCAGATGAACAAACTATCATATAGAAGAATATTTATTGTCACATAAGCATTACCATATAATATATGGTATAATAACACATTAAGTTAAATATGAAGCATATATATGGTACTATATTATCATATAAAACTTTTAAGTTAAAAAATAGTGAATTTTTGTGACATGTTTTCAAAGTAAAAAGCCAGCTACCATGTAAGACAGCAATCTCTCAACTCTTCTTCCCTTTCAGACTCGTTCTATCTTTCTGCTTTCCTCAGCCTTGTGTCCACTCAAGGAGAACAGTAGAAAGTCCCTTCTTAGTATTGGTAGGTGGGTTGACTCTTTCAGGAAAAACTAAGTCCTCTGTTGCTATTGCTGTTTTGCTACCTCTGTTGATACCACACATTCTGGAATTTGGAATTTTCTAATTTTACAAACACTATTGCTCGTGAACGTAAAGCTGTCAGAGTCTGAGACAACACCCACAATCAAACTTGTAAGTTTATCTACTGGAAAACAGGGGAATATTTACCCTAAATAGCTTAAATAACTAGATTATAGACTTATGTTAATTCCATTTAGGTTTTAATGCCAAAAGGTTTATAAACAATTTCTATTTTCAGAAAATTTTGGATATTGGTGCAGATGATAAGGGGACTTGGTTGTATGATATGGATAATCTTTCATAGTCTGTGATGCTATATGATGCTAGAAAAATCTCTGGTGTTACTAAAAACTACTTCCTAACTAAGGGAAAGAAGAAAAAGACAGAGGGAAGCATGAACTAACCCCCCATCTTGCCTCACAGATTTTCTACATATTCTCTGGTAAATACACATAATTTTGTAAGACTTAAGGATGTGGGCAAAGAAGGAAGTGGTGACATTCTACGAAGTAGGAAGTGGTGAAAGACTGAATAAAACAACTAGAAGCAGACCTTGAAGGAAGAAAAGATATGAAGCAGTTGTTATAAAAGAGTGGGAGAAGGAGCAGTCGATGTATTTTAAAGAGTTATTGAGCAATTCAATGAAAAAGGAATAGATAATTGAAAAGAAGTTAATTCCCTTTACCAAATGCACTTGGGAATTTTTCCTCATTGGATTATTATTTACACCCTCTCCATAACCTCCCTCCAGGTGACAGTCCTCCAAACCACCAGCTTCTGGGGCTTTTGACTCTTCAACAGTGTAAGGGATTAGGGACTAAAAACTCTGCCTAAAAAAAAAATAAAATGCAGAGAAAGAAAGATAAGAGAGACAGAGAAGGAGAAAGAAAAAAAGAAAGAAAGAAAATCAAATCAAATCCTGGTTGAATCTCTGACTCACTGCAATGTAGTCACCTGGCCTTGAGCCAATCCCTTAGCCTCCTTAAGTCTATAACCATCCTCACCTATAATGTGTGGACTCACTCTCTTTCATCAAATACTTATGCAATGCCTGCTATGTTTAGGCATTTGCTAGAGGCTGGGGATGCTTAGATGAATAAGAGAGCCATAGTCCCCTAAATCTAAGGGGAGCCAGGCACTGAACAGAAAATATAGAAAATTGCTATTTGTTTTAGTTGTGACAAATGTTGCATAGGAAGAGGACCTACAAAGTTCAAGTACACTACTGCAGAACCTCTCCTAGTCCTGGAGAAAGGATAGCAATACAGCATATTCTCTGGATCTGTCGGCCTCTTTCTAGATCTCTCAGCACCTTCTGCCTTTGGTCCTCATATGCTGAGGTTTTTGGAGACAGTTCTTTATAGGGTTTTGAGGAAGTTTGATTTAATAAATTGATGTTATGCACTAAGATCAGCATGTAAAAAGTCCTTAATAAATGTTTGTTTTATTAGTAGAATTGTCAATAAACGTAACCACAACCTGGCCTTTTCATCATCAGACCTACACCACCAGGTTTCACTCACAGCAACACCAGCCACGTTGCAAGCAGCAATTCCTTTCAATTCCTTTCCTCCCTCAGTTCTTCTCTTATGCTGGACGTCCTGTCCCTTTTTCTCACCTGGATTGGTTCTAGCCCTTCCTATCGCATTAATTTTAATCAAAGTAATTCATGGGCATAATTAAGAAGACAAATAGCATTAGAGGTTTATGAAACCCTGGTTCACTTTTGAGTCTGCCCCCTCCCCCTTTCAGGAGGCAAATACTTGTCCATCTGTTAGTTGTCATTTTTCTGGAATTTACTCTTCACTATATTTCTATACAACACTGCTATGTTTTGTTCATAAATTTTAGTCCTAATTAAATTCTTTTATCCCTTCATTTCTTAACATATCCAAGACTTTCTATGTTCTACTGCCAAAATGATTACGTTTTTTGTTCTTGTTGTTTTTGGTACTGGTGATGGAACCCTGGGGTCACTTAACCTCTGAGCCACATCCCCAGCCTTTTTTTTTTTTTTTTTTTTTAATTTGATACAGGGCCTTGCTAAGTTGCTTAGACCCTTGCTGAGTTGCTGATGATGGTCTTGAACTTGTGATCTTCTTGCTCAGCCTCCCGAGTTGCTGGGATTACAGATGTGCACTACCACATGGATTCATTCTAACTTTTCTTTTTTTCATTTATCTTCATGAAGCACTGTATGCACATAGTTAAGAAGATGAAGAGCACTAAAAATGTGATGAAACAGTTGTGTCATCCATAATCTATCCAGTTTCCTTTTTCCAGAGAGAAGTTTGACTCATTTTTTTCAATTACAATCCAATTCATGTTTCCTAATAGTACTTCTCTTCTTTAAAATTCACGATTTTTAACCACTATCTTTTATTTTCCACTCTGGTAGATGAACACTTAGCTATACTACATCATTATGTCTGCATCCCATCTGCCATCCTTCCACTACACTTTTATTTATATCAATATACTATTTACATTACTATGACTATGCAAATATTCAGAGGAGAGCATTGGTTGCATATTCTTTTCCTCTTTGCTTTTCCTGAAGTTAATAATTGCATTTAGGGAGTCATCTCAGGGAAATGACCTTGCAGAGCAGGTGTGGGGGATGGTGGAGGGAGATGTCTCCAACATTCACTGTGACTCATTCATGTAATCCCCTTTAACCTCGTCTTTCATACTTCCATGTAAAGACCATCAGCTTTATCTCTCTGGAAATAAATTCCCAGTCTTTTACCACAGGAGGGGTGGGACCATGGCCCATCTGTAGTGGGAGGTTTATTATCTAAGGCATTCTTCACAACTTCCTACTAATTTTCATTACTTTGGCCCCTGCAATTTTATGCACTGTTCTGATGATGTACCTGGTGGTCCCAGTGATGAACTCTTTTGGGCATTCTGCAGTGAAGATGGTTGATTCTTGCCTTTCCCCATTGGCCAGCTTAGGATGTGGTTTTCAGAGGTCTGTTGAGTCAGTAACCACTTTTTGCACCAATATGCAGATTCTGAAGTTATACCATGATCCATCCTTCTGTTTTCTTAGCTTTCTTTCTTTCTTTTTAAAAATAATGTTGGTTTTATAGGATTCCAAGGGATTTTCTTATTTTTAAAAAATAGTGTTGGTTTTTATAAGATTTTAAGGGAACAAAATATAAGTGTGTGTTCATTCTCCCATTACTTGAAAATTATTTGTCTCTCATCTTAACACACTTTCCTTGAAGCACTTCTATCTGCCAAAATGGAATCAGGGAGACCAGTTAGAGACTAATGCTCAGTCAGGCAAGAAATGATGTTGATTTGGAAGATGCTGCAGATGGAGTTAAATGAGTATAGATCCTCCTGGAGGGAATGTTCCATCTGAATGGTGAAATGACTCATACACTTAGATTTTACATTGAAATGACAATGTCATATAGTGGGAGAAGGACTTAATTGACTTTTTCCAGTCCTTGTTTGGATATAAAGTACATGAACTTTCCCAATTACAGGGGTTGCCTCTAGGTCAACTTCGCAGCTCATTACAACTCTAACTCTTTTTTATTGTGTGAAATAGGCAATAAGAGGTTACACTAGTGTCTAGATTAAATATTTTAAAAACATAGAACATTCTTGATAATTAAAAACATTGCTAACTTGAGAACAATGAAGATATAGTTGTTCATGGTTAAAGATCCTATTGTCTCCTTATGTGGTTAATCTGTTCAACAGAGAATTTCTGGAAGTACTGGAACCCGAAGAAATCCTTTATCTTATTAATGAGTACATTAGTTATTCATTATTCAGCAATAAACCTGACAACTCTATGAGAAAACATTGTTTTACCAGCTAAAGGGGCACAGTTATTTTCAAGGTAGAGAGTATTTCAAGTGACATTCTTCTGACTTTTTATTTTTAGAGCAGTTAGCATTAAACTAACCTATTCATTAAAAAATTTTCCTGCAATTTTATTAAAGTGTGCCTAACAAGTAAGCATTGTGTGGTGTACAACGTGACGTTTCAACAGTTGCGTACATTGATCAAGCTCATTACATGTGCATCACAATTTTCTATAACCTCTTGATTTGCATTTCTTCTCTAGATTTGTACTCTGCTGAAATGTGAGACCACTGACTTGCGCACCTGTGGTGGTTCAGTTGACACAGCTTCCACCAGGTTTGACTCGTTCTCCCTCAGTGGCACTTTCAGAACCCAGTATGTCTTCCCTGAGGTATTGCTGAGTGACGTTCAGCTTGCACCTAAAGAATTTCAGGTAACAATCTTTGCTTGATATTGCCAATTAATTTCATGTAAGAGGAAGTACGTTTTGACCTCAAAACCTCCAAGTTCTTCCAAATACCCCCAAACCCAAAATCTCTATTTGGAAAAGGTATGATTATTTGAGGGGGGGAGGACCATGAAGGACACTGAACAGGCTAAATTTCTTGCCTGGAAGTTCTTCATGTAATAATGTGTGTCTTTAAGAACAAAGAAGGAAATCTCACTTGAGGGGTTATTGGGAGGAAGCTGGACTATGTAGGGTCTGCTGTGTAGGAAGAATATTCAACAAGAAGAGTTCAGGACCAGTTCCATCAGAGATTCCTTTGGATCTCTGGGGAGTGATGGCCTAGGGATGTTTTAGGGAATCTCTCCCATTGTAGGGGTCAAGATCTGGTGCGACCATAGGCGAAAAGGAAAGAAAGAAAAACTGAAGAAGAAAGAATTCATCAGTGGCTGATGTTGGCAAGGAAACAAAAACTTCAAAGTCTAGAAATAATGGCTTGCTTCGCCTGTGTTCTTCTCAGCCATATCAGTTCACTGATATTTCCCACAGGTTTTGGTCTCACTCCCTTTTCTAAATAGAAACAACTTCTGGGTGAGGAAGGACCATAGGGAGGTTAGGAGGATATGATGTGTAGCAGGGGATGATAGAAGTTCAGTTCAAACTTCCCGTGGGTCAATCACTCCTGACCATTTGGAGGAATCATTATTTTGTCTTAGAGGACTAGACCCGTCTCTTACGTACCACCAAATCCATTGTTTTGTGTTTAACTCATGGATACTTCCTCAGGTAAGTTAATTATAACGAATTGACATAGGCAGTTCAATAATAAATGAACCACTGCCAGTTTCATAGCTTCCATTTTTTTATGCTTAAAAAACATTTCAAATGTTTCTAAGATTGCTTTTTAATTTTTTTTTTTTTTTTTTTTTTTTTTTGGTGGTGCTTGGGATTGAACTCAGGGCTCTTGTCCATGCTACATCCCAGGCCTTCAAATATTTCTAATAAGATGAAATTCACCCAGTGTTTTAAAAATTATTTCTTCATCCAGTTACACTGTATCTCATAACTGTTGTGGGATTATAGAACTTAAAGGTAGACCTTGTCCACTCTTCTGTTTTCATTAGGTGTCAAGTGATGGACGTTTGTTTAGCCTGAAGCCAACATCTGGACCTCTGTTAACGGTCACTCTCTTCGGGAGAGTGTATGAGAAGGATCCAGCAACAAGTGGGTCACCTGACCTGACAGAGTATGCAGGAAGAATAATGTTAGTAGTTATGACACCTATTGTGTACTCATTATGTTGGTAGAATATTTACAGTTTGTCTTTTATTTGGGATAATTTAAAAAATGGTGAACAAGTAAAGGGTTTGTCTTGGCTTTTGCTAATAGTGGCCTCTGGTATAACTGAATGAAAAATATTTCTCTTTATTTAGACACACACCAGATTATGTAAGATTAAAAACTATCTATTAAAAATTGTCTGTATTTGAACATAAGTCTTTCTAGGAACTGGATTATTTGTGCCAAATAAATATCATGAACATTTTATGCAGAAGAAATAAACATTATGGTTAAGAAAAACACTACAAAACCATTACAAAATATACTTACAAGAAGTTTGAATTCCTTACCACTTTTAGTAAAATGTATCTCTCATTCAGTTCTGCTTAAGATTTTCAATGGTTTTATTTGTTGGCTGGGCTAATTATTTATATAAACATTAATTTCAGTTCTCTTGATGGGTTGAATATATCACTGAAAATTTATAAATTGAAGTCCTTAACTCCCAATATCTCAGAATGTGATTATATTTGTAAATATGATCTTGAAAGAGGTAAAATGAGATCATTAAGGTGGACCCTAATCCAATATGACTCATTTCCATATAAGAAGAGCCAGTAAAGACACAGACATATACAGGTGAAGACTGTAAACACCTGCAAGCCAAGGAAAGCCTTAGGAGAACCCAAACCTACCAACACATTGATCTGGAACTTATAAGCCACAGAATCATGAGAAAATAAATTTCTGTTGTTTATATCACCCAGTCTGTGGTAGTTTGTTGTGGCAGTCCTACCAAAATAATAAGTCCCATCCTCCCCGCTTGCTCGTCCCCCACTGTATGACTGTATGGTATAAAATGGTGGAGTACAGGGGTGGGCAAGAAAGGAGGATAGGACTTAGCATTTATTTGCTTGGGATACTGATCAAGAGACCAGACTGCTCTACAAACAGAGGGAGATGTGAGCTTTTATTGATTTGATTTGCTATAGTGGGCTAAAGTCTGGGCATTTTTCCATTGGTCAGAGGTATGGTTCCAAAAGATGTTTCTTTTTTGTGAGACTTGGACCATGGGGCATGATAGGAAACAGATATGAGCCGTGGAAACATGGAGTTAAGGGCATAATTCTATAAACTGGGCCACTGTGCCTACCCCATATGCTTTCTTTTAAAAAGCAATTTACCTGCAGCCCTGCTGGCTTAAGTCAATAGGATGCTATATTCCTTTACAATCTGTTATCTTCCAGAGAAATGCAGGCCAGAAATGGCAATAAGAACAACACAAGTTATCTTTGGGGGAACTTTTGTGGCCCTTACAAAGACAAGGTTCCAGAATGCAGGGAGACAAGGATAATTCTCCTAATCATAAAATCTGTCAGAACAGGTTAGAACTGGTCAGCATGGGACAAAGTGACCTAGAGTTGCCTCAGACATTTACTGTGTACAATAGGGACATGGAAGTCTAATGCAATACTGATGTTAGTCAAAAGTCAAGAGGTGAACCTGAGCAGGATTCTCTGGAAATTTCCCTGGGATCCCCAATAAAACCGGAGGGCATGAAGGGCATGTCATCTGTTATGGTTTAGATGTTAAGTATCCCCTGAAAACTCCTGTGTGAGACAATGCAGAAAGTTTAGAGGTAAAATGATTGGGTTATGACACCCTTAACCTAACCAGTGCATTAATCCCCTGATAGGAATTAACTGGATGGTTACTGTAGGTAGGTGGGGAGTGGCTGAGGAGGGAGGTCAATTGGGGCATGGCTTTGGGGTTTATATTTTGTCCATGGTGAGGTGAGCTCACTCTCTCTCTTGCTTCCTAGTGTGATGTTCTGAAACACTTCTCCACCACCCTCTTCCACCTTGATGTTCTGCTTCGCCTTAGACTCAGAACAATGCAGTCAACCATCAATGAACTGAGACCTCCTCTGTGTGCCCTCCAAATAAGCTTTTTCTCTTCTAAAACTGTCCTTTTGGTCACAGTGGCAGCAACAACAACAACAAACAAACAAAAAAATGACTAAAACATCACCCTTCTCGTCTCTGAGAGAACCTACACTGTCCCTTGAGTCTGTCCCCACTTTCTCCTTTCCTATCCCATCTAATAAACTTTGTTCTTCTTTTACTAAGTCTCGTGTCTTTCCTGGAATCCTCTCAAGCAAGAACACAAGAAGCCAGGGTAGGGACCACCGTGACTGCCTCACTTGGTCTCCAGGCTCCCGGGCTTCCTGGGCTCCTCAGTGGGTCTCCTCACAGCAAGCGGTCAGTCAACTTGTCCTGAGAATTTTTTAGTAACTCTGCCAGCTGGAGCCATCATCCTGGGCACACATCCTGGCATTGTGGCTGGATCTGGGTCTTATAATGGGGCTGAAAACTTTGGGTGCTTGGGCTGATATAGCTTCTGAAAAAACATAAAGGTGGGATACAAGAAAACATACCAGGCCCATGAGCGATCAACATGTCTACATGCAAAGCCAAGTAGACTCTGAACCAAAAGTTATGGCACCAAAGGGAGCAAGCTTCATAGGAAGACAGACCAAACCTTTTCATCCTGTTTGAATCACCCATTAAATATCTGCAGGCCCAAATGAAGAGTCTGTGTTTTTCAGCAAATGTAGTCTTCAATTCCTTGAGAAGTAACCTGCACAACTATTATCATGAAAACACACACATCAGAGGTGTTATTGATAGCAAGGCAAGAGTAAAATTAATAATAATGTATTTCCTAGCTGCGTGGCCTCCCAAATTAGTGATTAGTACTGGGGATTGAATCCAGGAGCATTTTACAACTGAGCTATATCCCCAGTCCTTTTTATTTTTCATTTTGAAATAGGGTCTCTCCAATTTGCTTAGGGCCTTGCTGAGTTGTGGAGACAGAATTCGAATTTATAATCCTCCTGCCTCAGCCTCCTGAGTCTCTGGATTACAGGCATGAGCTATTGCACCCAGCCCGAATGAAAGATTTTAAGTTGACTAAGAATTAGAAAAGCTAGAAGGTTTATGTAGGTTTTTCCCTGAGAACCATTTCATCTTGTGCAAATGTTCTGCGTCTGTGGTTTTATCAATCTGGTGACAGGCCTGGGAAAGGAGCACAAGGGCAGAGAAACAGCAGACCGTGTGACAAAGGGCAGTTGTTCATCGCATCCGGGGTTCATTTCATTGCCCCAGGTTTCATCCCATGGTGGAGGCCCTCATGGCCCAGGGTCACTCTGGGAGATGCAGTTAATGTGTGACTGGGGCTGCTGTCATCTCCAGGCTCTGGTAGTGCTGAGGAACTTTAATAAACTCTACTTTGGGTCTAAGTAAGGCTGAAGTTCCAGAATTATTAATCCATCAAATGACACTGCTGAGGAAAAGAGTCTCAAACACATTATCCTATTTATTTAACTGATTTTTTTAAAAAAGCAGCAAGATATTTTTCTAATAATCTATAAAAATACATATAAAAAATGAAAAAACTGAGTTTTTCAGGGCTCTGAATAACAAGAAGGATATTGAAAAAGTCAATTAGAAAACTATGTTGATGTCAAAAGTTATCTTGAAACACTTCATTTGGATCTCATACTGATAACTGATGCCTGGTTTTTGACATTTCCTTTGCTCCTCTATCCTGTGGAGGTTCTGGGCCTAATGTTCTAGCCTTGCATCACTCTAATTTTTGTTTCTGTAAAGATGATAAAATTATTAAACAAGGATAATATTCCACACCCAGTACAAATACTTAGGCAGCAGACTCTAGTTGTACAATAGAATTTCTGCTCTAAGGACAGACTGGGTAAAAATATATGTGTACTCTAATAATACTCATACCTATCCAGAGATGATAAATTAATATGAAACCCAGTAGATAAAAATAGTAAGTAAGTCTAGGACCTAGAAAATGTAAATAGCACTTTACATATGAAGGCAGCTATTACCAAAACTTAAAATTCAAAGAAAGTAATCCACAAATTAATAGTGTTGCAGCATAGTGCAGTTATTGTATATATAATTTTTATCAGAGTAATGTATAGGTTAAACATAAACAGAAACTTGTCCTTTTGAAAATTGAGATTTACTATTCTACCAGAGTTCTTGGTAAAACTACAAGTAACAATGGGCTGATTTCTACAATATAGAAAGAGAAGGAGTGAAGAAAAAGGAAGGGGAAGCAAACCCATGAGAGTGCTCCAAAATCCAATAAAAACAGCATTTTCTTAAACCTAGAAGATAAAATTTCTTAAACTGGCAATGCAAAAGAACACCTGCTTACTGACACATGTGCACATAAGTGTGTCCACACCCTGATGACCACACACATGCCAAAGTACATGTGGGGACCCTCATGATTTGGATCTGGAATGTCCTACAAAGGCACATATGTTGAAGGCTTGCTCCCCAATGCAGTAATGTTCAGAGGCGGACTTTGGAGAACTGATTATATCATGTGGACTCTGGATTCATCTGTGAATTTGTGCATTGATAACTGAATGGATTACTGGGAGAGGGTGGAAACTGGAGGCAGTGGGCCTGGATGGAGAAAGTAGGTCACTGTGGATGTGCCTTTGAGAACTGTATCATGTAACAGGCCCTCCCATATACTCTCTCTCTCCTTTCTGGCTGCTATGCCACATCTTTTGCTTTGCTCTGCCACACCTTTTCACGAAGATGTTTTGCCTCACCATAGGACCAAAACAATGCAGCCAGTCGACCATGGACTGACTCTGAAACTGTGAGCCAAAGTAAATCTTTCCTCTTTTAAGTCATCCTTGGCATTTTGGTCACAATGATGAAAATCTAACGCAGGGTCCCACATTTGGACACGGATGGAGATTAAAATAGGCCAGCTGTGTGTTTATACTTTTAGAAGAGTGCTTATGACAAAAAGGTTTGTTGGGGTGTGCTGCCATCAGATAGGAAACAAGCCATGGATCACTTCAAAGGCCAACACTCAGAAATGCCATCTGACTGGGAGATGTGCCAGTCTTATATATGGAGGGCTGAGTTCTCTTGCTCAACAAGTGAGGCCCAAGTGGTAATCTCACATTCTCCAACCTCCTGCAACTTGGGAGCACTTGACCATTGTATTGTCTCCTTATCACTCAGGACAAGTGAAATTTCAATGGCCGAGTGTGGGACTCTGTGGAAATTTTCCTAATCCATGACTCTGATTTCTGTTTAATCTTAGAAAAATACAGGCTTACTGATAGTCAAACATTTCCTAAGCATGAGTGCTGGAGAACAAGATCTCTCTGTTCTGACTCTTACCCCACAGGGACCTGAATGCCCTTGGGATTGACAAAATCCTGCAACTGGTGGTTTGTTAACAACACTGACCTAAACTGATGAAGTTCTGAATGCAGTTCTGAGATAGGACATTGGGGCGAATGGAAGCCAGGTGGTGGGACCAGTACCGAAGGGCCAGCTGAGCAGTTGAATGCCTCCTAGGAATGGGGGAGGTGCCTGATCATAATGACACCATTCACAAATCTGTCATAGGAAAGTTTTGTGCCATAAGCTGTGGTGCAAGAATGCTGACTGGGAGCCACTGGGCTCCGCTTCTTCAGCCAGTCTTCTGTCATTTTCTTTATTCTTTACCAAATGTACTTCTCTGATGATGGAAGAGTTTCAAAGTTTCTGCAACAGTAACTTAGGAAGCCAGTGGAGGATGAGAAAGGGATAAATGTTGACTCCTAGCTGGGACATTGTCTTCATCTCAATTCACTTTGTTTCTTTTTCTTTTTTTTTTTTTTTTTCTGAATAACTCAAACCTTCCAAAATATTGCTTTGGTCATTTCCTGGTGGTTTTTTTTTTTTTTTTTTTTTTCTGGCTAGAGGTATTTATTTTCAAGTTGAAGGAGAAAAATAGGACAGGGGAAAAAAAATCCTTGTATCTCTATAAATACATTGGTATAAAAATTAAGAGTAAACACACAAAAATTTCAGGTCCTAAGAACTGCCTGTCATTGGAGAAGATTCCATGTACCTGTGCCTACTGGCTATAGCTGAAGGATGCTCCTACTTGACCGGAACCACGATTTTGCAAAATATTCAAAATTACAAAAAAAGAGGAAAAAAGTAAACAATTTTAAACTACAGAAATACTTCTGCAGGATTCTACAGCCCTTTCATCCTAATATTCTGAAGCCCTTTCATCCTAATATTCTGAAGCCAGAGCATATTCAACTCCTCATATCCTCAAAGTATAGTCACTAATTTCCTGGGCTTGATAGACCCCAGTCCTCTGCTCAGTGCATGTCCTACACATGTAGTGGCCCTGGCAAGAATTGCTGTGTTTAGTTTTGTAATATTTCAAGTGCATTCTATTATTGCTGAGGTGCAAAAATAATAATAAGCATTTTCAATTACCTGCTAAAGTCATGCACTTTCTCACACAAAACAACCCTCTCTCAAGCAAGTACTATTTCATTTATTTTAAAAGAATAACACCGAAGCAAAGAGAAGTAACATATACAAGGTCAAACCAATATAAGTGGTAGAACTGGGATAAAATGCCCAGTTTCTTCTACTTCAAATGTATGCACTCTTTCAACGAACCATACTTTCTCTTTAGAATGTGTATTGATGAGCATAAGATAGGTTATGGTGCTATAACAAATAATACCAAACCTCTCATGGCTTAATACAAAAGTGTTTTTGCTTCTGTGAAGTTCTTTCCAGGGCAGTTTGCCACCCTGTCATAGCTCAGGATCATAGCTTTTTTTCATATTATGTAACCTCCTTATTGACATTTTCTTCTGGGGTGGGGAAAGCTTAGTGGTAGAGTACATGCTCAGCATATGGAAGGTGCTGGGTTTAATCCCCAGCATCACAAAAACAAAAACAGAAACAAATAAAAAAAAAATAACCTGTGCTTTCAAAATTTCTTGAGCATGAGAAAAGAATATGGTGGAATTTTACATTCCTTCTTAAATCCTTTCACATGGAATGATACATATCTTTCCAGTCATATTTCATTGGCTAAGGAAAGTCATATGGTCATGCCAAATTCAAATGGGGTAGGAAGTATAATTCCCTTGTAGGTCTAGGAAAGGGAAGAAAGTAATACCTATTGTTGAGTGTTAGTAATATCTATCATTGAATGTGAGTTTCTCAAAGATATGTATCTTACATTCTTCTTCAATTTTAGTTTCCAGAAATTACTCAACAAATATTTAATGTCTGTCTTGAGTTGCCCTTATTTCCCAACCTATAATAACCTTGTTCTCCTTACCTTTGGCTTCATTACTTCGTTGTCAGCCTCAGCTGCATGTCAGTTGCAAGCCAATGCCATTACCTTTTTCCTCAAGGAGAAGGCTAAGGTCAGGTTTATACATTCCCTACCCTTTCCATGAACCTGAATGTTATTTTGCCTATATCTTCCTCTTGAAAGGATATGAAGGTATGATTGGTATTTTTCTGTTAATGCCTTATAGTTTACAAAACATTTTTTTTTTGTTTCACAAGGTAGCATATTTTTCTCTACTTTGCATTAGAAAGCAAAATGTTAAGTTCAAATCTTTTAACATGTATATCAAATGCTCAAAACCAGAATCTATTAACTTCATGTTCAATGCTTTATGTACCATTCTACATTGCTATTATTATTGTTATTAACTTTTTTTTTTTTTACAAATCCAGGCTATGAGTTTTTTTGAAGGACTTAATGTTAGTCCTGATTGCTTTAAGTGCTAGACATTCATTTCTTGCTTAATGATTATTTTTGTCAAATTTCAATGTTATCCTTCCCTTCATATGAGAGATATGTCACATTCCTCATGGTCAATTTTGTAGCTTTAATTGCTGCAGACTTTGAAAGAATGCAGGGTAAGAGCTAAGGTGAAAGTACAGGATTAATTTGAAAGTGTGTGTGTGTGTGTGTGTGTGTGTGTGTGTGTATCCTAAAATAAAAAAATCAAAGTTGATCTTATCTGTCGACTTGGCACAGTGAATAAAAATTTTCTTTGAGACAATGGGAGAATATTGTAACATAAAGGGTGAGAGTTTTGCAGACATGAGAGGTAAGTTTAAAAGGATCAATGAACAGAAAAGCAAGCTCTTTAAATCTGTTTTGAAATCGCTCCCCATTGTGATCCAGCTATAGAAACACATCAAAAGCTGTTATCAGTTTGAACCCCTATTTAGCCATCAATACTTTCTAGAAACTGTGACATCATGACAAAGTAAACAAGGCCCACCTGTCACCATGGTGGTAAATTATCTGATAAATAGTTACTGTTTGGGCAATGTGTATTGTAGAGATGTTGAGTGGATAGCCTTTGAATTATGAAGATGTTAGTATCACAAATGTGCTATTTTGACATACTATGATGTTGATTTAATGAAATTAGTTGTGAACCAACTGACTTTTTCCTTTATGTCTATGATAAAATCTCATCTTGCTCTATCAAAGATAATTAACTAAAGGCTTATTCGATGTCCTAATATGAGTAAAAATTAATTGAAAGGATTGCTGTTGTGTGTACTCAGTACCAGGAAACTAGGTATTATAGACATTGATTATAAAAGCACTGTACAAAAAAAAAATCCAATGGCCTTAAAATACCTTCCTAAGTATGTATGTATGTATGTATGTATGTGATTATATATATATCTTAATTTTAACATAAAGAGATATGTGAAAATTATCTCCATAAACTGCTGTTAAAAATGGAATACTTTTTTGCTGATTAAGACAATTATGAATTCTATTTTAAAAATGTTTGGAAATTACAATTAGCATGTAGTTAATAAGATTCCCCAGCCCACCTATTGACAGATGGATAAGTAAAGTTCTCATTAATGTAGTTATCTCAGTTTTCCCTCCCCAGATATTTGGAGGATCTGTGGGAGATATTAGACTCTTGGACTTTTTTTTTTCTTTCCAAATTCTTGGTGGTAGTTTGGAGCCAAAACTCTGAAGTCAGCAAATCTGGAACAAGATTCCATTGCTGCCCTTAATGGTAGCTTAATTTATCTAGTTCTCAGTTCATTCCTTTGTTAAAAAAATGCTTATAAAATAGTTTCTATTCTTTGAAGTTGTAGAAATAAACTTGGGATTTCATATGATGCCCTTAGCCTAGTGACGGGTACAGGGTCAGTAAAAGCTTTTTGCCACCCTCTTCCTCCCTTTCTCTCTCTTTTTCCTCTCTCTTCCTCCTTCCCTGTTTGCCCTCACTTCTCCTCTCCTCTGTTCCCTTCTCTCTTTTTTGCTATTATTCCATTATGGCTGACAGCAGCCATGCTCAGACAGCTACGCAACAGGATGTCCAGGTTATACATAGTTCTGAGACAAGAGAAGGACCTGATGGTCCACTATCATTCACTTGACTGTGTAGTTTTTCTCACTTTTCCATCCCACTGGAGAAAATAAAAAGGCAAGAAAGATAAAGTTATTTCATAAAAAAGGCAAGAAAGAAAAAGTTATTTCTATTCTCTGGCTTTTGGAGGAGGAGGAGGAATCCAGTTAAAACAAAAAACAAAAAACCCCGACCCCCCCCCAGGAAAAGAAAAAAAAAACAAAAAACAAAAAACAAAACAAAACCTTTTCCTAGGAAAATTTGTAGAAGGCTGCCCTCTATAGGCCTATGTTCACACATCACAGCTGAGTCAGAGATTCAAGTTTAATAGGAAATTAACATTCAAGCATTCAAGCTATAGTTTCTTAGGAATGGTTCAGAAAGAGAAAACAGAAATGAAAACAAAAATTCCCTCCTGAAATGTATAAGCTGCCTTGTTAACATGACATTCTATGATTTGTGGTGATCAGAAATTGATTCAAAGATGGTCCCCTAAAGCTCCATCCTGAGATAGTCATGGAGAAGTTCAAAGTTGGAGGTATTGGGATGAGTTTAGTCAACCTGTTTCCCAGAAAGCACTTTAGATGTGCAAGAATTGGTCACATTCAGTCTGTCCTCGGGACTCTCAATTGAACACAACCTTTCATATGCCACCTTGCTTTCTAGCCTCCATATTATTATTAGTTTCCATAACTATTACTTAATGAGTTTCTATTAAGTGCAAGGCCCTGTATATGTAAAGATTCCAACTATAGGAAGATATTTAAATATGGCTATTCCAGATATTCTAAGATATTCTAAGATATATTCTAAGATATTTACATAGAAATGACCATGATATACCATTTTGATTTCATTGAGGGATATACATGAAATTTTCTGTACAATGAATCAACTAGGTGTAAGAATACCTTCCTGTCTTTTGCAAGGCTATTAAAAGCATGGCTGAAATCTTCTGCACTTATACACTCTGATACTTATAATAGCTATTTGTGGTGAACTGCACTGCACTTTAATTTTTAAGGAAATTTAAAATTTACTGTGATTTGTAGTCAAGAAGTATATAGGTTATAAAAAGTTGCCTTATATAAGAGGTCTCTTTCCTTTCTTTTCCTCTATATTGCAAATTCAGAAACTTGTTTCTCTTAATTTCCATCAGAGTGATCAAAATCTTGAAAATTGAACCATTTTAACTGAGCTCATTAAAGATGATTTATAAAGAGGAACAAGTTTTGTCATTTTCACAAATGGGAAAATCAAATGGCAGCCCAAAAGGATGGAATTCTGGAGTTAGGCCTACCTGTGATTCCTGGCTTTCCAACTTGTCATGGGACCAAATTCCTTGGTCACCTTGAGAACTAGTCTCAAATAAATATGGGCATAATGCTTCCAGACTCTTGGGGTTGGCACGAGGATTAAATGTGACAATATAATATATAGGGTCCAGCATACAGTAGGTACTCCATAAGGGTTTGATTGCTTACCACTAAGGTCACTGGATGCTCATTTCAGAACAGCAATAGCTTCACAATATCAAGCTACTTGGAAAGTCTAATAACACTTACTAAAAATAATTTAAAAAATGGAAGTAAGGGAATTCATCTTCTAGCAGAATACTCTTCAGGAGGACCTGGTAGTTTGTTGAACTGCCTTTCTCCACAATAGGATCAGAGCTAGCAGTTGACCATGTGCATGTCCTGTCTCAGGAAGCAATTGAGCCTGGACAATGCCAGGCTATGCTACAAAATTCAGGGGCTTAAAGATGCAGCTTTTATTCCAAGACCACTTCCCCACCAGCCTGTTGCATTCAATGAGTCATTTCTTTATAAATTGAAGGCCTTGTGGCTTGCTTATATGCTGTGATGGGAATTCTCTGGGAATAGTCATACTCATTTTTCTGTTGAACACCTGGGCCTCGGACAACCATTT
Organism: Sciurus carolinensis; assembly: GCF_902686445.1. Classification (NCBI taxonomy): domain Eukaryota; kingdom Metazoa; phylum Chordata; class Mammalia; order Rodentia; family Sciuridae; genus Sciurus; species Sciurus carolinensis. The sequence continues at coordinate 32,294,214 of NC_062219.1, forward strand.
ACACTATGTCCCTGAAAAAGAAGGGCTCTCAAATGGAAAGACATGGAAGAAAGTTTGAGGAAATGGAGAGGTGAGTGGTTGTCAGGCCAAAACTTCACTAGCTTTATTGTAAAGATCGAGGGGTGAAAGCAATACTTAGTTAGAAAAGTGAAGGAGGAGGCATCATAATACCAGACCTTAAATTATACTACAGAGCTATAGTAATAAAAACAGCATGGTATTGGCACAAAAACAGACATGAAGACCAAAGAACAGAATAGAAGACACAGATAAACCCATATATAGGGAGTTAGCTCATAATAGAAAAAGGTGCCATAAACATACATTGGAGAAAAGATAGCCTCTTCAACAAGTGGTGCTGGGAAAACTGGAACTCCATATTTAGTAGAATGACATTTAACCCCTATCACTCAACTCAAAGTGGATCAAGGACCTAGGCATTAAAAAGGAGACCCTGCACCTATGAGAAGAAAATGTAGGCCCAACTCTTCATCATGTCAGCCTAGGAACTGACTTCCTCAATAAGACTCCTAAAGCATAAGAAGTAAAGTCAAGTAAAGTTAAGAATCAATAAACAGGATGGTATTAAACTAAATAGCTTCTTCACAGTAAAGGAAACAATCAAGAACATGAAGAGAGAACCTACAGAATGGGAGAAAATCTTTGTCACCTGCACCTCAGAAAGTGTATTAATTTTCAAAATTATACAAAAAACTAAAAAAAAAACTTAATACCAAAAAAACAAATAACCCAATCAATAAGTGGGCAAAGTAACTGAACAGACACTTTGCAGAAGAAGAAATATGAATGGTCAATACATATATGAAAAAATGTTCAATATCCCTATAGATAAAGAAAATGTGGTATATATACATAATGGAATATTACTCAGCCACAAAGAAGAATGAAATTATGGCATTTGCTTGTAAATGGATAGAACTGGAAACTATCATGCTAAGTGCAACAAATTAGTTCCCCAAAACCAAGGTCAAATGTTCTCTCTGATATGTGGATGCTAACTCACAATGAAGGATGGGGAGAATAGAAGTTCATTGGATTAGATAAAGGGGAAAGATGGGGATGGGATTAGGAAAGACAGTAGAATGAATTAGACATCACTTTCCTATGTTCATATAGGAATACAAGACCAGTGAAACTCCACATCATGTACAAGCACAAGAATGGGATCCTAATTACGAAAAGTTATACTTCATGTATGTACAGTGTGTCAAAATACACTGTACTGTCATGTATACCTAAAAATAACAATTTTTTTTTTAATTGAGGAGTGAGTAGGACAGGGGAAGATCTTCATACCCACAGATACATACCATTTATGAAAATGATATTAAATTGCTATAAGTAGAAACTAAGATACTTCAATTTTATTCTTTGCAAATGAGAGTATAGGACTAAAGCAAATCATTAACTTAGAATTTGTGGGGCTTGGATAGTGAGAATGCTTTTATTATTTTTCTAGCTTTTATTATTTTTGAGGGGATGTATGTGTGTGTGTGTGTGTGTGTGTGTGTGTGTGTGTGTTTAATTGGAAGGAGAAAGAAACAGCATTTTGAATCTATTCCATATACTTCTATTGATAAAAACAGTGCTGGGATAAGAATGAATTTAAAAAAACCATGATTGTTGTTGACGGAAGGACTTAAATAGTCCACTGTGAAACAGATATTAAGAAGTAGGAAATTTTTGCTTATATTCTCTACTCTCAAGGTAGCAGTGTGGTGAAGTCTGACTCTCTTTGCAGATTTGGCTCTGCGTGACCTCTGTGTGAAGCCGGTTCTGGCCCCCATGTACAGTTCCCAGGTCCTCCTTCTGTGCTCCAATAACAGCTTTCGTTTTCCTTCTAGCAATTTCCCTCCTACATTGTAAGATCTGCTAGTGTGTCTATGTATTTCTGGGATGCCAATTAAATAAACTTTCCAGGGAAAAGAAAAAAAGAAACCAATATACAAATGAAAAGATGGACTTCCAGTAGGGGCTTGATCGCTAATGCAAGGGGAACTATGAGAATTCCATATCAGTGCAATCCTTTGACTTAAAAGCTTTTAAAAATGAAAACTGCATCCATTCAGTAACTCAATCTCTTTCAGTCAGCCAATATTTTTTGAGCACCTACACTTTACCAGAAACTCTTTCCAACCACAAGATATGAATGCAGCCAAGAGCCTCAATTACCTAGAGCTTAGCTAAAACTCCAATATATGAGGTACTGTGTTGGCTTGTAAAGAAAACTCATTTACAGAATGACAGGTACTTACATGATGGTGCAGTGAAATCATTTTCAAATAAACAATGCTATTCTCTATGTACGGTTAATCAGAACCAAACTTGGGTATTATGTCTTGGACCCATTTTTAACATCTGTAAGTTTTTGAAGAAGGAATTCTATTCACTATAGGGAAACTTCAGTTTCACATAGTACAGAGTAATTTCATCTAGTGCTTTTTTGTTTTTGCTACGACTTCTTTCAATAACAGTTATTTAGATCACAAGTGGTGCATTGTGGGATGCCAATGTTTCACTGGTGGCAAAAGAACAGGGTAGTAGTTCACAGTGGTTTCTTTCAGAAATATACTTGGCATACTTAAGTATGTGCTTGGTAATGCCGTATAACAAAACACCCCCAAAACTCAGTAGCTTATGATAACAAGTTATACTGATCAGTCCGCTGGAGTGGTTCTGCCACGTGCTACGCATCCTGTGTCTGAGTCTGTTCCACAGAGCTCTCATCCTTGGACAAGAGGACTAGCCAAAGTGTGTTCTTCTCATGGTGATGGCACAGAAATATACAGTTCCCTGAAGGACTGGGTTTGGGACTGGCACATTTTATTTCTATTCACATTCTTTTGGCCAACACAAGTAAAAGAGCAAAGCTCGGACCTGAAGGGTAGGAAACTACCTTCTATCTCTACCTAATGAAGCAAAGACATTGAGACTGGCAATCTGTCATAACAATCCTGATTTCCTGTTGCAGAATAATAGCAATAAATAGATGAAAAACTACCCTTGCTTGCTCTTCATTTTGCTATTTTGGAGGGTCTGGATCCACATACAAAAGGTCATTTTGGAAATTTTGTATATAGCAATTTAAAAAAATGGGGAAATATTTGTGACCCTATAATCTCTAGAGCAAGATTTATCTAATTGTGGCTAGTTACATATTGGTTACTAAACCCCACTAGTTTAAAAAAATATAAAACATAGGTGTAAATTAATAAAGGGTACTTTTGATGAAGAATTTTGCTTTTGTTTTACCTACATGTGTATTGAGTCAAGATAAAAAAAATTTTCTTTGAATAGGTTATGATTTTTTAAAAGACTTTGAAAGACAATGCTTTATTTTAATATATTTATTTTTTATTTTATTTTTTTTGTAAACAAATGGGATACATGTTGTTTCTCTGTACATGGAGTAAAGGCATACTATTTGTGTAATCATAAATTTACATAGGGTAATGTTGTTTGATTCATTCTGTTATTTTTTCCCTTCCCCCCACCCCTTCCACCCCTCTATTCCCTCTATATAGTCCTTTCTTCCTCCATTCTTGCCACCCTCCCTAACCCTAACCCTAAACCTAACCCTAACCCTAACACTAACCCCTCCCACCCCACATTATGTGTCATCATCCGCTTATCAGTGAGATCATTTGTCCTTTGGTTTATTGAGATTAGCTTATCTCACTTAGCATGATATTCTCCAATTTTATCCATTTGCCTGCAAATGCCATAATTTTATCATTCTTCATGGCGCAGTAATATTCCATTGTATATATGTACCACAGTTTCTTTATCCATTCATCAATTGAAGGACATCTAGGTTGGTTCCACACTCTGGCTATTGTGAATTGAGCAGCTATGAACATTGATGTGGCTGTATCTCTGTAGTATGCTGATTTGAAGTCCTTTGGGTATAGGCCAAGGAGTGGGATAGCTGGGTCAAATGGTGGTTCCATTCCAAGCTTTTTGAGGAATCTCCATACGGCTTTCCAGAGTGGCTACACTAATTTGCAACCCCACCAGCAATGTATGAGTGTACCTTTTTCTCCACATCCTCGCCAACACCTATTGCTGCTTGTGTTCTTGATAATTGCCATTCTAATTGGAGTGAGATCCATATGCAACAGAATGAAATTAAACCCCTATCTCTCACCCTGCACAAAACTCAACTCAAAATGGATCAAGGACCTCGGAATCAGACCAGAGACCCTGCATCTTACAGAAGAAAAAGTAGGTCCAAATCTTCAACATGTCGGCTTAGGATCAGACTTCCTTAACAGGACTCCCATAGCACAAGAAATAAAAGCAAGAATCAACAACTGGGATAGATTCAAACTAAAAAGCTTTTTCTCAGCAAAGGAAACTATCAGCAATGCAAAGAGACAGCCTACAGAGTGGGAGAAAATCTTTGCCACTCATACTTCAGATAGAGCACTAATTTCCAGAATATATAAAGAACTCAAAAAACTCTACACCAAGAATACAAATAATCCAATCAACAAATGGGCTAAGGAAATGAACAGACACTTCATAGAAGATCTACAAGCAATCAACAGATATATGAAAAAGTGTTCAACATCTCTAGTAATAAGAGAAATGCAAATCAAAACATTTATTTTTAATTGATGCATAATTAATTGTACATATTTATGGTAAAATGTTTTCTAACTATAAAGTGTTTAGTTTAAGTACATTCTCATTTGTAAAAATTTTCATTCGGTGGGCATGTCATCTTCCTCAAAAGTGAATGTTTTTTTAAGTGCTCATTTTTCCTTTATACAAATGTCTAATAAAGGAATACTTTTCTTTCAAATCAATCAACCATTGAGGCAGGTTTAATGAGCCTGTGTTTTCATTTATATACTGGTAGCAATCATGACTGTGGTGATGGATGGCTCATGCTTGGAATTATGTTTTTAAAGTCATGGCAATATTTACCTTCTCTATTTAGCTTGGGCACAGCTGGCTTCCTGATGATGGTTTAGAATAAAATTCCCTCCCAGTTATACTTCTTGATAACATTCTGTTAGCTTATTTCAGAAAGATTTATTATCAGCTTATCGTCTTCAGATTTTAATATTTGCGTCATTCTGTCTGTGTTAACCGTAGCCTGTCCCAGAGCAGCAGTGAGCTCTAGCCAGGTACAGGAGACACAGGTACACAGCCTGGTCCCCAAGGCAGAGTTGCTGCTCTTGGTTTATCCAGGCTCTGTCCACTCTCGTCAGAGAAGGTAGGTCTGGACACTCAACAGACCCTGCAGACTCTGGAAACTAATCAGAGGCCTGGACTAGTCTTTTATTTATAGGGAGAATGCTGAAGATCATGAGACTTTTTAACGGTCTGTTGCTTATTCATGAATTAAAATTTTAGATTGTTCAGTAAAAGGATAACATGGGTTTTCTGTGATTTAGTTACTAAATACCTGATTTAGTCAGAGAAGCTAAAAATAGTTGCATATATTTAAATAACTTGTTTCACATGTGATTTTTAAATTAAAAATTCAGCTATGGAAAGTTAGGAAATTTGGAATTTTGAAACATCTGTCTATTTTTTTTTTTTAATTCTTGTCTACACTTTTTTGTAGATTAAGAAGCAAGTTAGATGCATTGGCTAGTTTTAACTTAATACAAGAATGCTTTGTAGAGATATTTAGAGATTTTGAAATTATAATGTATCTTAACACTGCTATTAAATAAGTACAGAACTGAAGTCATCTTTGTCCAAATACTATTTGGTGGGAAAAATCCTAAATGGTTTCGTGTTTGAGTATGGGTGTGTGTGTGTGTGTGTGTGTGTGTGTGTGTGTGTGTGTGTGTGTGTTTATATGCTATATATTAGATCAATTTGAAAAAAAAATTTAGTTACCTAAATGCTTACATAATTCTGATTCAAGTTATGCTATGCTTGTTAAAATAGCAGAGCTTGTTAAAATAGCAAAAACACTTTTGTGTATAAACTACCATAGTATTGCTGGAGATTTTTTGCTTGTTTTATTGCTGGTCTATAAACATACAAATAGATTTTGCTGTTTCCTGTTTATCTGTGAGGGAGATGGTTGGCTTCTGGTAATGTTTCATCTCAAGAATCATGATTTATCTTTAATGTTTAACCACCCACAGAGATTGAAGTTCAATATTTTTATCTCTTCCTAGAAAGATTAATGGAAAATAGTAAAAAAAAAACAAATGTTTTCAAATCCTCCCAACTTAACTCAAGGGATCCTTACACATCCTGATGCAATTGTTTTCAAGCAGTCCAACTTCTACCTGTATGTTACAAAATTACAAACGTTGGCATTTAAATTTTTTAAAAAAAGTTTTTTTCTTTGTTCTTTTAAGTAATACATGATGGTAGAAAGTATTTTGGCAAATCATACATACATAGAGTATAACTTATTCTATTTATGATCCCACTCGTGTGGCTGTACATGTTGCGGCTTTACCCTGGTCATCTATTCAAATACAAGGCTAGGAAAGTTATGCCAAATAATTTACTGTCTTTCCTGTTCCCCTCCCCGCCTCCCATTCCTTCATTTTCCTTTGTCTAATCCAATGGATTTCTATTATTCCCTCTCCAACCTCCCTTGTTTTGGGTTAGCATTCACAAATCAGAGAGAACAGTTGGCCTTTAGGGAATGTCCCAGAAATGGAGCCTAAAGGGAAGAATGTGCCTTCAGAATTATCATCCCCATAGACACATGTTGACAAAGGAGCTCCATCTTTTATAAAGGTAATTCTGCAATGACTTGCACTCTATTCTGCTATTGGTCTCCTAGTGAAATATCAAAAGACCTATTTTGAGAATCTAACAATTGTGGTTTTTGAGTTGCTTTGATATCTTCATATGTCTAAGAGATGGAGGAATTATCCAGACTTAAATTGTGACCTCTGGATTACAATATTTTATTGATGGACTTTACTCCCTCAGGATCCTAATCTTTATATGCTTCAATTTCTTTAACTTTCCTTCATCAGAATTAAAATTTCCATGCTCTTACATGATACGATTTATTTTCTGTGTAAAGTGAATATTGTAAATAGAACCCACTGAATAGTTTCCCCAGTTTTGAACATCTTGCACTAGAGTGGTAAATATAATTAATGAACCGATATCAATACATTATCATTAACAAACCTGTAGTTTATTTAGATTACATTAGTTTTTAGCTAGTGTCCTTTTTGTTTGTCTCAAGATCCCATCTAGAATACTACATTACATTTGGTTTTCTTGTCTCCTTAGGTCCTTTATTACCTTGACCATCACAGTTTTGAGGAGTACTAGACAAATAAGTCATAAGATATCCTTCTTAAAAAAAGAATCATGACTTGTTTCTTCTGTCCTTTATCTCTTTCCTTCTGTAAAAATAAGTGTTTTTTTCCAAAGTGCTTTTAATATTTTAATAAAATACTGGATAAGTTACAGACCTACAAAACTATTTTTGGAATGAAGTCATTGTTAAGTCCATTTCTATTTTCTTTCTGAATTTGTACAGCAGAAACAGGAAATGAGAATTTGAAGTATACAATTTGATTCCTATTTTTCATGCTTAAAGACAAATGCATACATAAATGTTTGTATATATGGTAACTTAAACACTCTGGTTTTTGTTGTTTTGTTTTTGCTTGTTAAGGTATCACTGACATCTTTATGGTGTTTCTTATACTTTACCACATCTTGTTGAATATGTACCATATTTCTATTTATTTTCATGTCTCATAGAAGTTTAGATTATTACACTTTTTACTTTTGTTGCTGTTAAAATGTTCACCACACTGAACATTTGCTGGGTCACATAATGTGAGTTTAAGGTTTAAAAAATGCTAGTATAATGGGCCAAAATTAAGTTGTAGTTTCTTGAGTTCAGAGAAGTGTTACTTACCAAGCCCTCACCGACCCTGACAACAACTAGTGGGTACTGAGATGGTTAAAGATCTAGTTCCAGGCTAATATTAAGGTCTCCTTAAAATTTACTTCTTCAACTCAAAACCTTTATTTAATAAGTATTTCATTATGTCACATTAATTCTGGTCATATTCTTTTTGAAACTCAGTTCTATGCTTGATTTGCCTCGAACCGATTATGGTCTTCTTATGGTTCAGCTTCCCAGTTCTTGAGATCCTAATCCCCATACCTTTCTCAAGCAACCAAAAACTTCTCTGCAAGAAACTTTTTTGTTTTTTTAAAAAGAACACATGGTGCTCTATTTTATGGGTCCCTGAATATGCAAGACCATCTTTCATAGTTGTTCAAAGACATATCTTCCACATTTAACATTCTCCAGTTTCAACACTTTCCTTGCTCTGTATAGTGTGTTCCATTAAATTAAAGGATATGGTGTTCCTGTGAAGTTCTATGTCAGTCTATTTGCATTCCTGTTACCCATTACTTTGGAGCTATGGATTTGTAGGAAGAGATCAAACTGCATTTAACGTGAAGTTACATTCCAGATTGTGATAGCTTCAAGTGGAAGTACATACCAGTTGTCCTTCATTAGATTAGAGCACGAGAGCTGCACCCAGCACGGAAAACCAGTACATTTCAGCATTTCCAGCAATACTAGAAGGTCCACACTGCAGCTTACGACACTCAACCAGGGTAGGGTTTTACAAGATTTGCAAGTTCAGCCGCGGCTATACCCATTGCTCTTTCAGTTGGGACTTGAAACACGTTTTTAGGAGATCTCGTGCTAACATTTATTCTTCCAGATAAGGGCATGTTAATATCTGGAGGTTTTCCTTGTTCTGAACAAAACACAGTCAACTGATTTCCAGCACCATCTGCAGAGAGAGAGAGCAGCTAGGGACCAGGTGTCTCGGAACAAATGTTTTCCATACTGGACTGCTTAATAGACTCATCTAGTGTGTGTGACTTTTTTTCTACGTGCTTTAAATTATTTGTTTCCTTTGAGCATCAGACATTCATGGGGTTCCATAACATTAATAAGTTGCCTTGACTGCCAATGTTTCCTTTATGATGTTCCAATGGTTACCAATGGTCAAAAAACAACTCAAACTTTAAAAGTTTACAAAGTGTGAGTGAAATACTTTCTGTGGATTCACAATTTTTAAAAATTTCTCTAGGATAAATAAGAAATCATAAAATAATATATATGGACTTAAAGTTTAGTTTCAATTTTGGCCCATGATACCTTTAAAACCTGCTCCCCTCCACCAAATCAATTAGTGTATCTGATGCTTTACTGAATTTCTTATGAAAGCAAGTACAGAATAGCCATAGAAAGTCCTAGAGCAAAAAATGAAATCCTTGCATCAGTCATCGTGCCCTATATCTTTGTCTCAAATTTTGTGTTATGTGGTAATGACAAAATTACCACACAGAAAATCAGTGTTACTTAGACACACACACAGTACAACATAAGAGTTCAAACAAGTCAACCAGATACTGTATTCTAGTTTCTGTCTGGATCAAGGACGTTTGTTTGTTCTTGATTTCTTTTGAAATACGAAGTGGTCCTTGCTAAGTAATAGTTAGCAATGAGCAGTGAAATATGAACCAATAATGTAGCAGGGTCACAGGGTTTCTTTGAATTGCCTTTAATGAAAAATTGATTAACTAATAGATAAGCAACAGGTGCACAAACTTTGAGGACAAATAGGTGGAAACAAAGAAAGTCAATTAGAAAATATGTCAAGAAGGAAAGATTGATGAGGTTAACCCATGACAGGGTCTATTGGGGTCATTGTAAAATTAGGATTTATGGTCACAGGTTTCTCAGAGTATTTCAGAAGAGACAATTCTTTAATAACATTACACCAAGGTAAATTCTGTCCAGTCACTAACCCCAATACTGACATTAACATAGGATTGACTTGTAGATGAAGCCCCCCGAATAGGATGGTCACCATGACTGCTCTGGAAAGAACCAAGTAGGGTCAAAAACTCCTCCATCCACAGTGAAGTAGGAGATAAACCTACGATTGGTAAAGACAGCAGAAGTCGGAACCTAATTCTCCTGGTAGACAGCAAACATCAATTAATTTGGAAGCAGCATGTTTTCTTTTGTCATTCTCTGTTCAGATCTCTCTCTCTCTCTCTCTCTCTCCCTGTCTCTGTCTCTCTCTCTCTCTTTCTCATTCTTTGCTTGAGCCTCACTGTACTTTCACTCATAATAAAATTCTCTTGATTGACGTTTTGAGTATGCCTTTAAATATTCTTTTGTCAAAACACAAGAACCAAGATTGGAGCTTCAGTTCCCCATTCTGTCAAAGTCCCTACCTTGAATATCCTACGCATTTAATATAAGAATATGGTAAATACCAATGAAACTATTGCAACAACATGATATATGATACTTTTTCCCCCAGTCAAGACATGTTCCAATTAGACCAGTCTCATTTTCCACTCTTCTGTCAAAGAGGAGAATTTGTACAAATTTCTATTCCAGATGGGACAAAACAAAATTGTGCTAGCAGGAATTTAATTCTGCACATTTTCTGCTGGGGGACTGCTTTTTCATTTCTATTTGGCATCACATAAGGACACATCAGTGATAGGATCTGCACTGTATCAGCTCCAGACTCTTCTGCTGTCATTTCCTGGAAGGGCTGTCAATCTCCTTGCAGCTAGGGACAAGGGGTCTTAACCTTTCACTGATCTGCATTAGAGCTGAAGTGACTTTTCCTGGAGGGTTTGGGCATGCTTAGAAGCTCTTATTGCAAGGAGGCAAAACCCTAGTCTCTCCCAGGCTCTATTGACAGCTGCATAGTTTTCAGAAGACTCACCCCTCTACCACTCCCTGCCCTGACTCTGTGATTGCCTTTTTTTTTAGGAACACTGGGGGCCTTCTTTCTTTTAACTTTATGACTAATTTACACACCTGATTGCAAAACAGAACAAATTTAGCCTCTGTTCAACATCATCACCAAACAGATTCTTGACATCTTCCATGAAATTTATTCCCAGTCTTCACCTGTCATACAAGAATGAGATGGAACAAATGCAGTCCTTCTTGACTTGGAAGTTGTATTCTCCAGTCAAGAATCTAAAGTAAGTCAGAAAAGAAAGGGAGGGGGAAGTAAGCAATTTCAGCTGGTCGAATATATAGCCTCAGAGAAACTTCTTTTTTTTTTTTATGTCTCTAACCCATCAAGGTTGTCTTCCTAAAAACAATCCACCTGACATTCAGAAACATTATTATAACTTTTTTAGTTTTTACTTGTAAGAGCAATATTATTTCACAGACCCTATACCCTAGATATCAGTGAAAAAAAAATCACCTACCTTGTACAAGTCCAGAACTCCAGATTGTTAATTCTTTGTGGCCTTATCTATAAGAATAGCAATAGTAGCTCAATCTTGTTAAAATAAAGTCACTCATAGCTGAACATATAAAAACTTGATATATCTAAGATTCCATATCAGCAGGATGAAACCTCACACATGCACACTCTGGCATGAGATCAAGGTCTTCACACAGGCAGGAATAGATGCAGCATATGACAATGCAGTTTCCCTTGTCCTCCAACCCCCAATGAGGACGTATGGCTGCCAGACCCCAGTATTGGCTCTGAGAATGTATTTTGTGCTATTGCTTCTTTATTTCTAGGAGAATTGACAGTAAAATATGTGTGCTCCTGTGATAATTTTGGCTGCTGTGTTGGGGATATCCTTTGTGGGGAGAAGAGAAGATGAGAGGAAACCACTGGAGAGGTTATTAAAATTATCTGGCAGTTGTTTGCTTGGACCAGACAGTCATAATAGAAATAATTACTAATCTGATTCTAGATCTATTTTCAATGAAGAGCCAAGATGACTTACTGATAGATCAGATATTTTGTTGCATCTGAGGTCAAGTCCTCAAGAGGACATTCAGGAATGGAGCTACCATCTTCTAAAAGTATAGGGAAGAGGAGGCAGAGCTAAGTGTACATTAGGAAAGGGATCAAGGGCTTCTTTAGACACATTTGGAGGTGATAACCTCTAGCAAGCAGGAATTCCTAGTCCAGCATTTAGTGGTGAAGTCAAGGCTGGAGGTTCATAGGAGACTCACCAGCATAGAGAGTAATTCAAAGCCACAAAACAGGAAGAGATCACCTTGGGAGTAGTTACAGAAGGGAATCGAGGACTGAGCCTCAGAACAGGTGAGATGAAGGACCAGGAAGGGCGCCTGACTGGGGCCTGTGAGGTGTCAGAACTGTGATCTGGAATAACTTGATTAAGATTTGTTCTGGTAGAATGTTAATGTTGAAAACAAAAATCTCATCAAATTAGATTCAAAAATATAAGAAGAGAGGAATTGGAGATGGGGAGTATAAATAACTCAAAGATGTTTTTCTAATAATGTGGAAAAACAGGGGATCGTTGGGAGGAGATGTGGACTTAAAATAGTTTGTAAGGAGAACCACTGAAGAGGCAGGGGAACTCAGGAGAACTGGAGGGGAGGTCTTTGAATGTCAACATCAAATAGCAACTCCACTTTAAACGAAATAAGAGAAAAATTTTTTATTTGTTTTTTTTTTTTTCCTGAACCAAATATAAGTGACCATGGCATGGGAACATGGATTCAAGTGACCCTGAATGGTATATTTCACTGTAATATATTTCATGAACCTCATAGCCAAAGAACAAACCAAGTCATTAATCAACACATTTGGCAGATAGACTTGTAGGAGCATCAGGTAGGCAACTGCAGCAGAGTTGGGGAATCTCTTCGATAGGTCTCAGATGTTATAGCAACCTTAGCATCGGGGTTGGGGAGGTTAGAGATCTGCTAAACTCAGTGATACATTCCTAAAGGTTTACGTAATAGTCACAAGGATGTTAGATTAGATGTAGAAGTTGAAAGTAAAAGGCTACTACAGGGACTAAGATTGCCCAAGGTGATTTTGGCTGGACCAGCAACATTCCATTTCCACAATCATGATGCTCAACTCAGCCAAGATTAAACAGTCTGCAGGATCTTCAGGTATATGCAACTTCTTCAGAGAACTTCAGCTGCACAGGAGAGAGTTTAAGATAATGCCAGAAAAATATTTGACTCTAAACTGAATAAAGAGGTGAGCATGACTAAATGAAGAACAGTGAAAAAAAATGGCAAAATAAACTAATAGAGGCCTTTCCTTGGATTAAAAATTGTTGGAAGAAGAGCCCTAGTGGCAATTGGTTGGGGGAACAGGATGTGGAGCTTGAAATCGATCATGTAGATGGGTCTGGTTATTAGTAAGGACATCCTCGGGTATGGTCATGGAAATGTGGGACAAGATGGAGGGAAGGACATGTTTGTTGGAAGAACAAGAATCAGTAACCTGAGAGTTCATCCTCCGAAGGATCATTTAGGTGCAAAATAAAATTACTAAGAATTTTGGCAGGAGTAGCTTAGTAAAGTCAGGAGTTCCTATCTTCAAGAAATACAGAGCAATGGCTTGGAAATCTGTGGACTCCATACCTCCAGGAGAAGGTATAACTAAAAACATGAGGAGCTGGTGAGGAGCTGGAGGTTAGGAAGAGGCAAGGAATAGTGAGGATCTTCTTTGGGCACAAATACAGTGGGTACCAACCCTTCCACCAGAGTATATCATATAAGGGGTTACAGGGACTGTATAGTGAAAACAGCCATCATTGAGGCTGTGGGGGCAGAAGTATCCTGAAGAAAGAGTTTTAGCTAAAACAAAGAGAGGAATACATGTAGAAAAGAGTTTGAAGAAACAGATTGATGACCATGAGTAGCAGAGGGAATACTTGAAGGGTCTAGTACATAACAATGCAGTGGGAGATAGGTTTAAATTAGAAGATATAGAGTGCACATAGAGTTAAAAGTATGAGCAATTAGGAGTGTGTGGTCGATGGAACCTGGGACAAAAGGTATGAAGGATTAGCTTTGATAGCCTCTGTTGGGAAGCTGGGGAACTTTACCTGTGAATTCCTGTTCTGTTAGACACATCTATTTTAGATTATAATGCCTACCAATAGATTTTTAACTCATATGCCCTTTTCAAACATTGTATGATAATAGCATTTGGAGAGAACTATTTGCTTAGCTAGATAATCAAACAGAAGTTGATTAACTTTCCATATTACTATTACATATTCAATCTGATAATTTGTATTGATGGATAAAAATCATTTCAAGCTAGCTAAATTTTTCAAGCTGGAGGAAACAAAACCGCTATTTTGCTAGGTCCTTAGGAAAGCATTCGACTAATAATGTTATAATGAGGCATTTATTTAAATGATAAATCATATAAAAGCAAACTATGATACTTCAAGAGTATTTAGACAATGATGTTCTTTAGGTTGAGTGGTATGTTGTTCAGTTTTCCATTCCTGAAAAAAAAAATGTTGTAGGATAAACAACTTAAAGTTTATTTTGACGAATAGTTACAGTGGCATTAGACCATGGTTGCTTGCTCACTGCTTTTGGGCCTGTGGCAAAGCAGTACATCAGGAGTGCTCTTGGTGGAGGAGATCTGTTCGCCTCATGATCCAGGTAACAAAAGAGAGAGAGAGAAAAAGAGAAAGAGAGAGAGAGAGAGAGGCGCTAAGGTCCTATCTCCTTTGAGGACATGTCCCCACGTCACCTAACTTCCTTGAACAAGGCCCCACCTCCTAAAACTTTCTATCACCTCCCAAGAGTGCCACAGGCTGGCTACCAATACTTTAGCATATGGGCTTTTGGGGACATGTAGGGTTCAAACCAATCGGGTAAGACAAATTATTCTACCCAAGTAGCACGAATATTACCAAGAATTTCTAAGATACTATGCTTGTGGCTCAAGTTCTCTGTAAGTAAGATGAATAAATAGGATTTTGAAGCCACCCCTGAGTTAATTTGGTGACTGAACATTTTAGATCTTATAAAGAACAAGGCATACAAAGGTGCCAGGTGGCTTTTTCATCTTCTATGAATTGTTTTCTTCTAAAATTGAAAATTTTATCTTACTTTGTTTCCACCTTACGTCTTCAAATCTTTATGTCTTTATGTCCCACTTCCTGCTGAGAGTCCTCATCTACTAAAACATCAGAGTAGAGATGGTTAATTTTTTTATTTGTTCTTTTTAGTTATACATGACAGTAGAATCTCTTTTGATATGTTCATACAAACTTGGAATATATCTTATGCTAATTAGTATCCCAGTTTTGTAGAAGTACATGATGTTGAGATTCACTGTGGTGTACTCATATATGTACATAGGAAAGTTATGTCAGATTAATTCCACTGTTTCCTTCGTTTTTTCACTGCTTCCCCCGCTTCCTTCCCTTCATTACCCTTTGTCTAATTCAATGAACATCTATCCTTCCCCGACCTTATTGTGGGGTTAGCATTCACATGTGAGAGAGAATATTTGACCTTTTCTTTTGGGATTTGGCTTATTTCACTTAGCATGATAGTCTCCAGATCCATTCATTTACTGGCAAATGTCAAAGTCATTCGTTTTTATGGCTGAGTAATATTCCATTGTGTATATATACCACAATGTTCTTATCCATTCATCTGTTGATGGGCATCTAAGTTGGTTCCACAGCTTAGCTATTGTGAATTGAGCTGCAATAAACATTGATGTGATTGTATCACTGTAGTATGATGATTTTAATTCCTTTGAATATATACTGAGCAGTGGGATAACTGGGTCAAATGGTGGTTCCATTCCCAATTTTCTGATGAGTCTCCATACCACTTTCCAGAGTTGTACCAATTTACAGTCCCACCAGCAATGTAAGAGAGTACCCTTTTCTCCACATCCTCACCAACATTTATTGTTGCTCATATTCTTGATAATTGCCATTCTGGTTGAACAAGTTGAAATCTCAGTGTAGTTTTAATTTACATTTCTCTAATTGCTAGAGATGTTGAGCAGTTTTTCATATATCTATTGACTCTTCGTATATCTTCTTTGGCCCATTTTATTGACTTTTTTTGGGTGTTAAGTTTTTTTGAGTTCTTTGTCCTGGAAATTAATGCCTTATTTGAATTGTGGGCAGTAAAAAATTTCTCCCATTCTGTAGCTTCCCTTTGCTGTGAAGAAGCTTTTGTTTGATACCATTCCATTTATTGATTCTTGATTTTACTTCTTGTGCTTTAGGAGTCTTATTCAGAAGTTTCCTAAACTGACATATTGGAGTGTTGGGCCTACATTTTCTTCTAGTAGGTGCAGGGTATCTGGTTTAATGTCTAGGTCTTTGATCTACTTTGAGTTGAGAGATAGGGGTTAAATTTCATTCTACTACATATGGACTTTCAGTTTTCCCAACTCCATTTGTTGAAGAGGCCATCTTTTCTCCAATGCATGTTTATGGTGCCTTTGTCTAATATGAGATTAATTATATTTATGTGGGTTTGTCTCTGTGTCTTCTATTCTATTCCATTGGTCTTCATGTCTGTTTTGATGCCAATACTAGGGCCAGTACTTCTAAACAGCAATTTAGAGTTTTATATGGCTCTTCAATTTTTTTATCTTTTTGCATCTCTGGGGATCCAACTCATAGCCAATACCTGCTAGGCATACATTCTACCACTGAAGTACATCCCTAGGTTTTTTTTTTTTTAATATAGCATACACTTTTAATAGCATAATTAAAAGAAAGAAGAAAAAAGGAGAGTCTAAAGTTCTATAATTTGAATAACAGAGTTTAGTTAAATTTCATAGTAAAAAGAGCCATCATTCTTTTAATTAAATTTTAGTTATAATTCAACTATTGTTTAGTTCAAATAATCTAATAGTTTTAGTTACCTGTTTATTCTGTCTTGGAATGAGCCTGTATGTCTATTCAACTAAATCTTACACATCCATTTGTATGAATATGTTTTCTCCCAGGAATAGAAGATGGTAGTGAATTGGGGGAGAGGAGTTAAAATTTTATTAAATAGGAATTTTATACCTAAATATTGTAGTCCTCCAATTCTAGTTTGGGCAAATTTGGATTTCTGTGTGGTGTCGATCTAAACCAGAGAGAAGGGAAAGAGATGAAAAGACAGACAGACCCTTGGAATTCTAACACTTGATGTCATTTTCTAGCATTTTCATACATAGGGATGGTTGTGGGGCTTCACTGAGTGCCAGAAAATTACATTTTCCCCCTAAGCATTCCCTTCCTCTCCTCTCTTCTTTCCCTTCCTCCTTTCTCCTTCCCCCTCTTCTTCCTTCCCCTTGTACATAGAGAAAATGGTTTAGAATTACAGAATTCTGTAAAAACAAAAGGACCATTTTCAAACTGAGTCTCATGGATCTCTGAAGAGGAGTCCTAGTAGAAGGTGATATCTCTGTTTTAAAGTTTTCCTTTTACCTGTTTCATACATTGGAATTTCATGGGGGAAAAATGGTTTTCAGAGAGCTTAAAAAAAACCCAGAAAAACAAAGAGAGGTCTGGGAGCCTACCTGCAGCCTGTGTCGAAGCTCCGCTCCCTGATTCTCATCTCTGGGCTCTTTGGCCCATGCTGCATCATTTCTCACCATTGGCTTTGGTCTGCATTTTAAAATTCCTTAAGAGGTGGGACCACAAAATCACTTAACTATGGGTGTGGTTATTTAAGACATAAATTCTCATATGAAAATTGAAATCCCAATATTATTTAGTTCATCTTGAGTCGATTCTTTCTACAGTGCAAAGAAAAACTCCACAGGTTAAAAAAGAAATTGAACTAGGAATTAAGACCTCAGATTATATTCCAGTTTTCATGGTTTTATGAACTAAATCTCAATTTCATGCCAGAAAAATGAGGATAACAAAACATACCATGTCTTTCTTACAAGGAATGATGTTGATATTACAGGTAAATAAATAAAATGTTAAATGAAATAATGCCTGGAATACATAGAGAGTTGGTTTGCAAACTGAAAATAAAGTTATCTAAGCTTTCATTACAATCAATTATTAGAAACAACTTATAATGACCAAGGACAAAAGGCAGCACTAATGGGTCATAATTCTATGTAACAGACACATTTAAACATTTGTTTCTTTTCACCAACATATTTAATTCTAAGTTTTCTGGCAATTTGTATCTGCCCTTTAGAATGTAAGCATTACCACAAGATTCTGGCTTTTTAGACAAATAGCATAAGTAAAAGAAAGGGAAAAAAAGGGAAATAGTGTGTAGAGGGGATTCCAGATCAAAGTGTAGGATGATAATCATTTGACCTCTGACCTATAAATGTGAAGGTTTCATATAGTTAAACCTAAAAACTCAGCTTTATGTTTTAGCAAAATGTCCGCTCCAACTAGCTGTTAAAAAAAAATCATTGAATTGAAATGAACTTGGAAATAAAGCTTCCAAAATAATTATTCTTCAACAGGAAGTTATAGGTAAGTGTGTTAAAAATACAGGGAATCAAACTGCTGATGATTTACTCTTTTCTCTTTCTCTTTTTTTCCCCCTCCCAAGTTTCTGGGATAGGTATGTGCAAATAAAAGGAGAAGGGACTATAAACTGACTATGGATCTGGAAAAAGACTATGCAACACACAAAGGGAAGAATAAACTTGGTGGAGAGTTGTCAGGAGTGATGCCCCTTTGCTACAATATAATTAACATCTCCTGTGTGAAAACCAAGTGGTCAAGCGATGTCCGTGCCTCATTGTACAGCTTCATGGTACTGATAATTCTAATCACTCTGGTTGGCAATCTGACTGTCATTATTTCCATATTGCATTTCAAGCAACTCCACACCCCCACTAACTGGCTCATTCATTCCATGGCCATTGTGGACTTTCTGCTGGGGTGCCTGGTGATGCCTTATAGCATGGTGAGGTCAGTTGAGCACTGCTGGTATTTTGGAGACATCTTCTGTAAAATTCACACTAGCACTGACATTATGCTGAGTTCAGCCTCCATTTTCCACTTATCCTTCATTTCCATTGACCGCTACTATGCCGTGTGTGATCCACTGAGATACAAAGCCAGGATTAATACCTTAGTAATTCTTGTGATGATCTTCATTAGTTGGAGTGTGCCTGCTATTTTTGCATTTGGAATGATCTTTCTGGAGCTAAACATCAAAGGAATTGAAGAGACATATTACAAACACTTTCACTGCATAGGGGGGTGCTCTGTCATCTTTAGCAAAACATCTGGGGTACTGGCCTTCCTGACTTCTTTCTATATACCTGGATCAGTTATGTTGTGTGTCTATTATAGAATATATTTCATAGCTAAAGGGCAAGCAAGATCAATTAATGATACAAATCAGAAACTTCAAATTGGATTGGAAGATAAAAATGGAATTTCACAAAACAAAGAAAGAAAAGCTGCGAAGACGTTAGGAATCGTGATGGGAGTTTTCCTAATATGCTGGAGCCCCTTCTTTGTCTGCACAGTCATGGATCCTTTCCTGAACTACACTATTCCACCTACTGTGAATGATGCATTCATTTGGTTTGGCTACTTAAACTCTACTTTTAATCCAATGGTTTATGCATTTTTCTATCCCTGGTTCAGAAGAGCACTGAAGATGGTTTTACTTGGTAAAATTTTCCAAAGAGATTCATCTAGGTGTAAGTTATTTTTAGAGTCAAATCCACAATAATTTTTTTGCAAAGGAGTTGGTGATCCAATTCATGAACACAATATAACCAACCAAATGCACTAACTACATGAATCTTTTAATGATTACTTGAGTCAAAGTACTCAAGGTGAGCCAAGTTATGCTAATCATCTCCTATATGGGGCATGGTAGGTGAAATCTTAGGCATTCTTACAATACATACACAAGTGTTGAAAACCTAGTATTTAAGGACCTACATTTAAGGACCTACATTTTAAAGAAATTCTAAGACTAGAATTGTAGCCCACTGATAAAGTGCTTGGCTAACATGTACAAGGCTTTGGTTTGATCCCCAGCAACATGAAGAGATAGGTAGGTAGATAGATAGATAGATAGATAGATAGATAGATAGATAGATAGAAAGAAAGGAAGAAAGAAGGAGTAGGAGGAAGAGAAGGAGGGGGAAGGGAGGGGGAGAATTCTTCTAAAGAACTTTTCCTGCCCGTAGATAAACTTCCATGAATTGACAGTGGTACCTAACTAAGTGGTTCAGTAGTGGAAACTATAAGGCTGTATTTGGGAATACAAATTGGAATGACTTTGTAACATTTGCATATAGGAATTTGTCATATATGTACAGTTAGTTGGCCCTTCATATATTCAGGTTCTGCATCTGCAGATTCAAGCAATCTTAGATCCAAAAATTTTTGGAAAAAAAACATTGTGCCTGTAGTGAAAACTTACAGACCTTTTTACTTTGTCATTATTATAGTTGTCAATATAGTAATTATTTATATAACATTTACACTGTATTAGGTATTGTAAGTTATCTATAGATGATTTGAAGTATATGGGAGAATGTCACAGATTATATGCAAATGCTATGCTACATTATATAAGGGATTTAGCATCCATAGATTATTGTATCTGCTGAAGATCCTGGAATCAATACGTCAAGGATACTGAGAGGCAACTGAATGTGTCTTTTTTGTGTACAAGGATTTTTATAACCATTTCCCTATCATTTACTACTTCGGTTTTTTCTATTTTTTAAAATAATAGCAATTAAATTATGTTCTGAAAAAATTTAACCATATCTTAAGGTTATATCTTGCAGGGTGGACTCAAAATGTATCCAGAATAAAAGAAGTTCACTTTGCTGAATTCTGTGCTATACAGAAAATAAGTAATCATACATCACAGCAGCTAAACATGAATGATAGCAATCAGAATAGACATACCATGCCTACTAAAATGGTATCTACAAAAAGAAAAAAAAGGGGAGAACAAATAGTTATTTTCCAAAAGGTGCCTTAATAGGAAATGGAAAACATTCTAAATTATAAACATTGATCTGCAATTGAGCTGTTTCTTACAAAGACTTGATGTGGTTTGTTTCAGGTTACGTATCATCAGGAATTTGAATTTATTCAATAATAACAATTTTGCTTAAGCAAGTTAGGGCAAAGTGACCAATTTTAAATAAAACTAAAATGCACACTCCTCCCTATATTTGTCTGTTCACAAATCTGATGATCTTCTGGGGATATACTAAATCTCTTCAACTATTACTATCTGTTTCAGCACTATATTTTGTCTCGTTGATATGGTCAGACTGTTTTTCTCATACATTTAAAAACTTTATGGGTCACCTTTTAACTTAGTATGTGTAAGACAAGTTGCCCCTTAATACTTCTTTTAAAATGCTACTTTGAATTTATTCCCCTGTGAGGTCAGTGTGTCAAAATTTTGAAAGAAAAAAAAAAAAGTACTTTGAGAGTTTTTTATTCTTTACAGCAAGTTCCTGGGATTCTCTTAATTTGCTCCCACATGTTCCTCTAAGATTATTTCTATATGTTGAACAAATTTTTGAAATCACTTTATTTTATGTAAATATTATTGCTGGTATACAATAAAGTTTATATTGACTTCCCAGTTGACTTATTTAGGTTTCCATCATAGACAATGATGTTATCTATAATGCTGTTTTTCATCTCCTTTGCAATAATAATGATTTAATAATGATTCTTATGTATATTCCTTACTGTGCTCCATTAATCAGAATTTCTAGAGCAATTTCGATAATGGTGGTAAAGAGTCATCCTTATCGTATACCTATTTTAAATGACTCAGGCTTTAATAGATTTCATGTTTATCTTAGAGCAAGATCATGACTCAGGTAATTCTACATTGTTCATTCAGCACCAGTAAAACCTTAATTGCCTATCTTTTTTTGTAGGCTCTCTCTCTTTTTTTTTAATTTAATGCTCATAGTAATAAATAACCTAACCTACAGACAGGTTGGCTTTGTCTGTCCACATTCCCTACTTTACTGTAGCTTCATTTCCTAAGGCAGAAGCTATTTGGAACTTTTGGTCATCCAGAATCCATTTCCCAAATGGAACCAAATCAGCTTTAGAGAAATTTCTCATTCCAACAGAATAGAATCTGCTGGAACTGTAATGAAGAGACTGCCCTCCTCCCTCTCCCTTTAAACACATGAATAGATAACCCTAGTAAAAATTTTCAGAACTTTCTCCAGAATTGAATCTTTAGCAAAGGGAAAAGGACAGTGATCTTTTACAGAATCATTAGCTAAAAATGTGGATTTTCATTCCTTCCAAAAAGTAAGGTCATGGTCAGGCTGTTCTTGGTATATTGTCAGAATTCTTGGTCCACAGATTTTAGAGCTGCTTGCCTGTCTTCCAATTTCCAAAGGGAGTTACCCAACCTTCATGAATTCCAAGTTCCAAACAGCATTCTATGAATAGTTTTTGGTCGTATCCATGAAAAGGACCTTAACTTAATATATAAGAATATGGTAAATACCAATAAAATTATTGCAATGACATGATACATGATACTTTTTCCCCCAGGCAAGACATCTTCCAATTAGACCAGTTTCATTTTCCACTCTCCTCTCAAAAGAGGAGAATTCATACAAATTTCTACTCCAGATGGGACAAAACCAAAATGTGCTAGCGAGGAAGTTTGTTGGAAATGACTTACTATTAATATTAATGATATCTTCAGAGATCAGTGGACTGGAATTTCCATCTTGAATTTAAACTTGGTCCTTGAAGTCAGAATTCAGTAATCCAATCTTTGCAAAGTAATAAATATTCACCAATCCACTGTGGATTCTGGTAAGCCACAGTCTCTGTTTAGTTGTACACTGTCACCAAGAGTTTGAATATTAAATGTGGAATGAGATTTGAAGAATGATTTCTGTTTTTAAATTTAGCAGACTATGAAGAGTACCAACAAAACTATTCTTCAGTACTTGGGATAGGCACCAAAATAATCTAGATGATGTAAGAATCAGAGTGAAATATTCTTTTGCTTTTTGCTTTGTTTTTCAATTACAATTTAATTTATTTTACTTTTTGTTGTGGTACTGGGGATTGAACCCAGAGTCTCATACATGCTAAGAAAGCACTCTGCCATTGAGCTACATTCTCAACTTTGCTTTCTGTATTTCTAAAAGTGATACATATGCATTTTCCAAAGCTCATTAAGTATGTAACCAACTGTAAGAAAGATTCAAAGAAATAAACTTGTCTTTAACATGTCCTCACATTTTTTTCCACATCCCTGCTTTTCTTAAAATTCCTTCTTCTAGTCTCTAAGCTGCCAGTGAGTTTATGCTGCTCTGACGTTCCACCTGGCTCCTTCCATCAAAACTGGTTCTGTTGTGAGTCACATCAGCCTCAGCATCTGTTTCTGTCTTTGATCTTTTCCAGGAGGAAGATATCATTGACTCACACAAATTTAAAATTTCTCAGCATATTTATAAGTTTAGAAGACATAGAAGCTTAAAGTTAAGCCACTCAATGATTTACAATGACAGGAATTCCTCTTAGTAAATGTATAAGTCAGATAAGCAATAACTGAGGTGATAAACCACAAAATTGTTTATTGGTCAATGGTTTTACAATATGATATATAAAGTAGTGCTTTCAACCCTGGTTACTACTGGGGAGGACCTAGGTCAAGAAAATGATCCATACTGAAGAGGACAAACCCAGAGGAGATGACATGGGTTTACAGTCTAGTGCCAATGTTTATCAGTTACTCTCAGTTACTTCAGAACCCCAAACACTGGTTTACTCATACACAAAATGAGAATAATAATGTCACTTGCCTCAGTAGACTGTTGAATATTAGATGGGAGAAGCTGCTAGCATGGGACTCCACACACAAAAACACTCCACAAACATACACTTATAGCATCATTCCTGGTCATTTTATTGGCATGTGGTATTGTGGTGCTCACTCAGTAGATGCTAAGGCACTGTACACAGACAAGTTGACCAAGGAAGATATTATTTATCTTTAAAACAACAACCAAAGCGGAATTTTAACATTTTTTCCTAATAAATGACATAATTGTATGAATTATGCAAAAAGATAGTCAAACTTTTTCAAAAGTCAATGCAGAAAGATGTAACCTGGTAAGACATTTATGCATTTTATTCTATGATGTTATTGTGTGTTGAGAGACCATGGGAATTTTTTATCTCTTTAACAAAATAATTTATATAAAATGAATATACACACACATGTAATCTATATAATTATAAACATTTGTAATTACATATGATAGTGGATGATATCATTATAAATCTTATATATTGATATCTGTCTGTAAAACAACTATTGTCTACCTAATGAACTTGAGTAAAAATTGTATAACCTTATAACATACTGATACAAAGCCCTGAAGCACCTGACATTAAAAAAAAATCCTCTGGCTTTGGCACCAGACAAGCATGGATTCAAAGTCCAGCTCTAGTTATAGTTCCCATATTTTCCCTTCTTTATGCCTTTGCTTCTGCAGCTCTGTATGCCCGAAATGCTTTGTTCCCAAACCCACGGTGTAACTAACTGACATTACTCATTCCAAGAGTCTTGTCTTGAGATTACCTGTCTGGGAAGCCATTTTTAATGCCCTCAGGTAGGTAGGTCTCTTTGAATTCCCAACATATCCCACACACTCCTTGTCAGCACACTTACTGAGTACATTATAGTGTCCTCTACCCTCTAGACTGTATCGCAAAAGTTAGGAACTATGTTTTATTCATCTTAGTATTCCTGAACTTAGCACCAAGCCTGGCATGGAGGGCACTACATACATCTTTTTTAGGTGAATAAACAAATAAAGCATAGTAAGAAGTCCAAGGGGTACAGCTAATAAAAGATAGCAACAGAATTTGGGCCTAAGTCTGTCAGGCTACAAACTCTACCTCCTCTTCTATTTCAGAAAATGGGGCCAACTATGAGAAAACTATTGGAAATTCAGTTTTATCCTGTCATATGTGCCTATATGATCTTAATTTTGGCAATAAATATGTACTTTTCATTATCAGAAAAATATTTTAAAAGAGAAGTTATTAAAACATATCCTGAAACTATTAACAAGATTTGGTTTAAGGCCTTCTAGCAGGGATTATACTTGACACATCAAAATTATTCAGGGTGATTTGACTGAGACTCAGAAATCTGCAGTTTGAATCAAGAACTCAGGTTCTTTGAAATGAATACATTTCTTCTAAGAACCATTGATTTAGAGCTTCAAGAAAAAGGGATTCTAAAGTGATTTTTCAGTGTATACAGTAGGGTTAAAATTTAGAGGAATAGTGGACACTACAACACAATTAATGATGAGCTCAGAAGTCCTGACTATGAGCTCTGTGGGCAGAACCTTATAAAATCATAAGTAAAGTTGTAAGAATTGCTAAAAAACACAGTCACAACTCAGTGGAAACAGGAAGCAAAGACAACAAACCAACACAAGCAAAACAATTCTTGCTATTAAGAAGGAAGTTGGCCTGTACAGCATTACCTTTTGATAGAAAAACTTAATTTATTCCGTGTAGGTAATTTACTTATAGTTTTAAAATTTGAAATTACCCTGTAAAGGACAAATGAAATGAGTGTTCAATAAGGGTTTTCTTGTATCATCAAATGAGGGCTGAGGTTTGGTGTCCGTTGAATGGTTTTCTTGAGACTTCACAAATCTTCCAGATATGTGACTCTTTGGTTTTGGCTCTTGATGCCAGTTCTAAAAACATATTTACATCAGATAAGAAGGTCGACTAAGGCGCCAATCACTGTTTTGCTTCTTTTACATCAGCTAAAGTTTTCTTTCTGAGATTTACACTTGGTCTTTGCTTAATAGTTTGAGAATTCCCCCAAGCATTGAGTTCTTCAAATAAAATGCTGTGATAAACATTTTCCTATCTCCATTAAGTGAAACTCCCTCACCAGGGACTTACAAATGTGAGTTATTTTCCATCATGACCAACACCAAATAACATGTGTTAATGATGCCCTCTGGTCTCTATTTACTCAGAAGTTTGATAAATGAGGACAAAGTGTAAGTGGTGTTGCTTATACTTGCCTCTTTGAACTTGGGACTTAGGTCAAACAAATTGTAGCTTCAACATGTCAAACTATAAATGAAGTGCAGAGGGCATTGGTAATTAGCCAATCAACACATTTAATTACTTTTATTTGCAATTCTCTCAAGACTACTTTAACAAACAGAAGGGTTCACAGTTATAACACATGCTTGAAAGGTGTTGATAACTGTTTTTAAATGGTTTAAAGTTTTATTCTTGTTTGTATATTCTCTTAATTATAATAATTTAACATTACTTTTTGACTTTACAAAAAAAGGAGTTTTAAATAAATATGGAATAAAACATGTAGCAGAACATATGTAAGGTATAAATGTTTGACATGAAATCAGCATAAACATTCTTTCAGTTTACTCATTTTAGGGAAAATAGCATTATTTTCAGTTTACACATTTTAGGGAAAATAACATTATTATTGTTGTTGTTATTACTTTTCTAGTTGATTTGAAGTTCTTTGCATATTCCTGATGATTATTTGTTGTCAATGAAATGTGTGGCAAATGTCTTCCCCTAGTTAGTAGCTTATTTATTCAATCTCATATGATAACTGTTACTAAACATAAATTCTTCACTCTAGTGTAGTCAAATGCATTACATTTCTTTATGTTTTATGCTTTTTGTGACTTAAGTAATTCATCCTGTTTTAGTTAGTTTTTTGTCACGGTGACCAAAAGACCTTACAAGACAAATGTAAAGACAGAAGTTTATTTTGGCTTATGGTTTCAAAGGTTCACTCCAGTAGGCCGATTCTATCGCTCTGGGCAGCAAATGAGGCAGAACATGGTGGTAGAAGGGCATGGCAGAGGAAAGCAGCTCAGGACATGGCAATAAGGAAGCAGAAGCACAGAGAGTACTCTGTTCACCCAGTGACCCGCCTCCTCCAACAACATCCTACCTACCTACAGCTACTGCCCAGTTAATCCATATCAGTTGATTAATCCACCAAACAGTTTACACCTCTCATAGTCTAATCACTTCACCTCTGAAAATTCTTGCATTGTCTCACACATGAGCTTTTGGGGGACACCTCAGATCTCAACCACAACACCTTACCATGAGATGGTAAAGTTATTTTCCTAGATTGTATACTAAGAGTTTTATATGTTTGTCATTTACACTTGCAGTTTTAATTCACCTGGGTTCTGGAATTGAGTATTTTGTAGGAGCTGGTTTCATCTACTCTTTCCATATAACCAGTTGCTCCGGTACCATTTACTAAAAAGTCTAACCATTCCCAATTATTTCTTCTTTCTGATATAGTAATTTAATTTCCCACACATAAAGAAAAAACAGTTTTGAGCTATTTGATATATCATTGATCTATTTACCCCTTTACCAGCATCTCATTTTCTTGATACTTTAATTTTATATTCCAACATGAAATGAGGTAAAGGAAAACTCCTTTCATTCAATTTTTTATTTCTTCTCTTCCTTGTTTATTTGAAAAGTTTAGGTATGTGAGACACTTTGTAATTCCCTATATAGAAAGCACGTACACATAACAATACCAGACCTTAAATTATACTATAGCACTATAGTTACAAAAACAGCATGATAGTGACACCAAAACAGACGTGAAGACCAATGGTACAGAATAGAAGACACAGAGACAAACCCACATAAATACAATTATCTCATACTAGACAAAGGTGCCAAAAATATATATTGCAGAAAAGATAGCCTCTTTAACAAATGGTGCTGGGAAACCTGGAAATCCATATGCAGCAAAAAGAAATTGAACTCCTATCTCTAACTCTGAAAAAAACACAACTCAAAAAGGATCAAGGACCTAGACATTAGACCAGAGATCCTGTACCTACTAGAAGAAAAAGTAGGCCTGAATCATCATCATGTTGGCTTAGGACCTGACTTTCTCAAAAAGACTCCTACGATGCAAGAAGTAAAATCAAGAATCAATAAATGGGATGGAATCAAACTAAAAAGCTGCTACTCATCAAAGGAAACAATCAAGAACATGAAGTGAGAGCCTACAGAGTGGGAGAAAGTCTTTGTCATCTGTATCTCAGATAGAGCATTGATCTCAGGGATATATAAAGAACTCAAAAAACTTAACACCAAAAAATAAGTAAATAAATGGGCAAAGAAACTGAACAGACACATCACAGAAGAAGAAATATAATTGGTCAAGAAATATATGAAAAAATGTCAACATCACTAGCAATTAGAGAAATGTAAATTAAAACTACACTGAGATTTTATCTCACTCCAGTCAGAATGGCAATTATCAAGAATACAAGTAAAAATAAATGTTGGCAAGAATATGGGGAAAAAGTTATGCTCATACATTGCTGGTGGGACTGCAAATTGGTACAACCACTCTGAAAACAAGTATGGAGATTCCTCAGACAACTTGGAATGGAACTACTATTTGACCCAGTTCTCCCATTCCTCAGCATATACCCAAGTACTTAAAATCAGTATACTACAGTGACATGGCTACATCAATGTTTATAGCTTCTCATTCACAATAACTAAGCTATGGAACCAACCTAGGTGCACTTCAACCTAGGTGTCTTTCATTGTGTATATATACAGAAAATGTGGTATATATACACAATGAAATATTACTCACCCATAAAAAGAAATGAGCTGGGTGTGGTGGTGCAGGCAGGATGAGTTCAAATTCAAAGCCAGCCTCAACAACTTAGCAAGGCCCTAAGTACCTCAGTGAGACTCTGTTTCTAAATAAAATACAAAATAGGGCTGGAGATGTGGCTCAGTGGTTGAGAGCACCTGAGTTCAATCCCAGATACCCGCCGCCCCCACCACACACACAAAGAAAGAGAGAAATGAAATTCTGGCATTTGCCAGGAGAGGTATGGAACTGGAGACTCTCATGCTAGTGAAATAAGCCAATCCCAAAAACCAAAGGCCAAATGTTCTCTCTGATATGGAGATGCTAACTCACAATAAGGGGCAGGGTAGGAAAAAAATAGTAGCATTTTGGATTAGAAAAAGGGGAATGGGGGAATGAAGGGAAAGGAGGGGGATCAGGAGTGTGATGAATTGGACTTTACTTCCCTTTGTTCATATATGTTCATGTTCACACAAACACACATAATATCTCTTTTTTGGGTGATACTGGGGATAGAACCAGGGGTGCTTTACCACTGAGCCACATCCCCCACCCTTTATACTTTGTATTTTGAGACAGGGTCTTGCTAAGCTGGTAGATGGGCGTCAAACTTGAAATTTTCCTGCCTCAGCCTCCTGAGTAGCTGAAATTATAGGTATGAAACACTAAAGCTTGACTCTCTCACACAATATCTTAATTGTACTATGCTCACCTTGTAATGGTGTAAGGTGATCCAATTCCTACATGATGAAATGAAGTGGGATTAATAACATAGGCATTGTGACATAGTGTTAGGCTGCTACATAACATAAGGGTTATTTGAACACAAGCACTATAATATCTCAACTGTTAATGTGATAACTGAGAAGGCTACAAGGGACTAGCAGGTGGGTAGAGTACACAGCATGGATATGCTAGATAAAGGGGTGTCCCCGGGGACATACAAAGAGACAGTATGAGATTTCAATATGCCACTCAGAACAGCACATAGTTTAGAATTTATGAATTGTTTGTTTCTGGAATTTTCCATTTAATATATTTGAACCACAGGTAACTGGAATCATGGATAAGGAAGGACTACTGTATTTCAGTTTTTTTGATATATTCTAGTAATTGTGAACTTCAGAAGGAAAGGGTACAAAATTTATTACCCTTGCTCTCTGTATGTTGTTTAGCTATTAAAAACACATTTAAGTTTTAATCCTCCCCTATGGCTTGTCTCTCATCTATGTAATTAATAGAGAATGCTGAAACGATTCTTTACAGAATTAAGGTTTGTCCAATGTGACTCACTGTCTCTACCAGAGAGAGAAGTTAATAGCAACTTTTGTGTAGTAATGTCTCTTGCTATTTATAAATTAAGTTCTAACTTCCTGGTAAACAACTGTGCTAATATTTGTGTAAATATTTTATAAAACACTTTGATATATATGTATTTATGCCATAATATAACTGAATATGCTGTGAAATAAAAACAGATTTTTAAAAATTCTTCTTTCTCTTCTTTAAACAGAACTACTTGGAGAGGGTGAGACAGGAGCATTTACAAATTTTGTGAGACCCAGCACAAAATGAAAATGTAGAGTACCTTGTTTGAAAGCTTTTAAGATTACAAGTAGGAGACAAAAGAGAATTCAGCTAGGTGTCAGCCCTTTGAAGCTCTCTTCTCCATTAAACTGCACAGATTGCACACTCACAGAGTGACCCTGGGCCACACTAAGGTCACCAAAATAGCTATAATTTTAATTCCAGTAGGACCCTGATATCTTCTAGTGACCAGTGTTGTATTTCCTCTGTAAGGCTGTCTCATCAATGGGAAACAGACTTTCACATTTCAGAAAAGACAAATGAAAATATAGGTATTAAACAACATAGGAGGAATAGATTTAAACCAAGTAGCATCTGAAAAGATTTTGGCATAATAACGGGAGTTACTTAAAGATATAATATTGAGGCCTGATTCCTCCATGTCTAAGAGGTTTGATGATATAAATTATTTTAGTGACATTCATGCCAAAAAAGAAAAAGAAAAAGGAACCAGTGGATAGTAAAACCTCTTCTCTTAGTGTCTGAAATGTTAGACACAGTATGGACTGTGACCATCCCAGGTCATCCTAAAGAGTTGAAGACACATCCATTTTTCTACTTAAACCACTGGTCCCATCTGTGTATGGTTGGGATTATGTTTGGTAATGCCACCTACGACTCAGCAGTTCAGATTTGTTACTACAACCTTTATATAATGGCAGACTTAGAGTCTACGATGGGGCAGGTGAGGAAAATCTAGGTGAGCAGGGACTCCAGAGAGGATACAAGGGTATGTTAGTTTCCTTTAAGCTCTTCAACTTTACAATGGCAAGGTGTTTTTTTTCCATTTTCAGATCCAATTCCCTTGAGATTAGTTGTTAAGTTACAAAACAGCACAATTAACATGGTTCAGGTCTTCTATTTTCATATAAATAGTCATAGTAGATAAAGAAGAGACAAAGATTCTTCCATAAGGAGTTAACAATGGCAGCTCTCCCAGCGCAACAGGTATGTGGAGAAAGGATTATAAAGGAAACACCTTGTTAGCTCTTCTTGAGGTTTTTTTTGGAAGTAAATTGTCACCCTATTGATGAAGTAGCTTTGTTGGTGACTCTTCCTTTTTCCAATTGGTCACGTGCGGAGAGAATATGTAGGCATGTGGAAGATTGTTGAAGGTGCAAGACTGAATATAAATCTGTAATGAAAGGCAGATTCTTTCTAATATGTGAAGACTTTCAACAGTACGCATGTTTTGGGGGAAGCATATTTAGAATACTGTAAAGGAGTACTTCTTCAAATGTGACTGAGCAATGTATTTATTGCAGGTGTTCATAGGGCTAAGTGAAACATAGGGCTAAAGCAGTGACCTAGGCGTTTTACAAACGCCTTACTTTCTTAAGAAGAATATTTTCTGACCAAATGTATTTCCACCCACTTACTTTCTTAAGAAGAATATTTTCTGACCAAATGTATTCTTGAATGTGTTTATTTCAAACAAGGAAGAGAGGTAGGAGTCTTTGATAATGCTTATTATATATCAAGCATTGTTCTAAGACCGTTCACATGTATTATTTAATGCATTATATTCATTAACATTAAAATTTGATAAAAATTGAAAAACTGAAAGAAATCAATTGTTAGGGAAAGGGCAAAATAATTTTAAGGCAAGCAGAAAGAATGATTAGCAAGAGAAATGAAATTTAATTCTTAAAACTTAAAATGTCCATGTTAAACTTAAAAGTCTTTAACAAAAGCGATTATAAAGCAGAATATTTAACAATTGAGGTATTAATCAAATTTAATGACAAGGTAAAATGAAAAGAGATTACAACTAGAAAAATCAGAAAATCTGTGTTATTGTGATTATGGTCTTACACTTTTATCATTTTCACGGGGAATTTAGAAAAACTCTTATTTTTATAATTAAATAGAATACAGTTTAGATAAAATAGTTTTTATTAGTTGATTGGGCAAGAAATCGATTATACTCCAAATCTTTAACTTTCATGCCTAAGCTTCTTGTAGAAATACAACAGTAATGGAGAAATTGTCAGACATTTCATTTAGTTCTACTCCAATTTGCACATCTACACATGCTTTCATTACATTGTTTAAAATATAGGAAAAATGACAGTGAAACAATATAGACTTGAAAATCTTGTTTTTTGCATTAAACTTTCTAAGGGTGATCAATATGAAATATGTGAAAGGCAGGATTAATAAAAGGCTTAAACCTATGTGAGATGTCACTTCAGAAACTATGCCAAAAGCCAGGCACGACGGTGCATACCTGTAATCCCAGTTACTTGGAAGGCTGAGGCAAGAGGATCCTAAATTCGAGGTCAGCCTCAGCAACTTAGCAAGACCTTATCTCAAATAAATAATTAATAAAGGACTGGGGTTGTAGCTCAGATGCCCCTGGGTTCAATTCCCAGTATCAAAACAACAACAAAAACTGTGTCCAATATGCGAAGGAGAACGGCGATGCTCAGAAAGAATTAACAGTATTTGAAAAGTCCTTCAAGTAATTATCTCATATGCTCCTCCCTGCTCTGTGGCAAGTGAATGAGGAATACAGGTATATGCTTAGGTATCAGATTATGTTTCAAAAAATTTCATTGTAGGATGCAAAGTTGATTGGCTAATAAAAGTTGCTGAATGCTAAACGGGAAATGAATCAAACTCTGTACACTATGATTTGAGACTAAGAAGGATTGAGTAGGACTTTTACAAAAGTGGGATGATATGATGACAATTTTATCAGTCATTAAGCCAGGACAAGGAGTTTGAAATTAAATCGTACAATGTTCTACTATTGTAGAGATGCATGAGCACAAAATTATTGTGTGCATGCCATTTTCATGATTAATTTATTATTTCTCTTTACTTTCTAAGAAGTAAAGTGATTTTAAAGTAAACCAACAAAATTTCCTTTGTGTCTATGCTTTTTTTTTTTTTTTAAACTGGGGATTGAACTTAGGATCTCACACATGCCAAGCATACACTCTATCACTGGGTTACACTCCCAGCCCTTCCTATACTTTTTAATGAGCATACCAAAGGTAACCAGAATTTTCCTTTCTTTTTCATAGTATTGCACTTTTTCTCAGTATTTTCTGCTGTGGTAATGGCCAACAAGTGGCTAACATGGAATAGTGGCAAATGGCAGAAAAACTTGGTACCAATACAGAGGAATAATTCCTTGCCTCTTCTTACTTTTTTTTCCTTTTCCCTGTGAGACTATTAGGAGGAACAGAATGAAATGTTGTGAACGTACTAGAAACTCCCATTTTTAGCTGCTAAAAAATGAATATAGTTTGAGACATAGTTGTATACATTTTGGAGATTCCTGGATAAAAATGTTTTGATGAAACTCTTTCAGGAATAAGCCTGTTCTTTCTGTCAACAGCAGTTAGAGTGCTTTTGGGTAAAAACTTTAAAGACAGTTTGGTAGTGTTCTTATTTTCTGGTGTCTGATCTCCCAGGTCACAGACATAAGGATGGCTCCTTGCTCCATCTTTAGTTCCATTGCTAAAACATGTCCCATCACACATTAGGCCATTAGTTCTCTGCAGGTGGGGATGAGCCTCAGAGTAAGAAGGAAAAAGAGGATAAAATTGCCAACAACAAACTTATCCCTGGGAATCAGTTGGAGAAGCCTTTTAATTTTAAATCTACCCTATCTCTCCTATAGCTAATTAACTATTTTATTTATTTATTTTTAAATCTGTTCAAATTTGATGACAGAGTGGGCAATCTCCTTTGTATAGGGGTAAGAACACTGGCTGAAAACAATAGTGAAATTAGAAACACCTTCTTCTCTCATCCTTGCGTTCGAGAGATCTTTGAGCATTACTTTTTGAAAGGTCTCAGACATTTCCTGCCCCCAGAGGAAATGCTTTCCTCCTACTGTTTGAATTCAAATTTCACTCACACATTGAGATCCAGATCAAAAGTCACTTTTGTACTGAAATATTTTTGTCTAGTCCAGACCGAATTTACCTTATTCAGTTATCTTTAGTTGTATATTTTGCCTAGATCTTTCTTTGGTTAATTATCATTGTTGCTTTTAACTGAGGTTCAGAATTATTGAGGTTTTAAGAGTTGTATTTTATCTCTTCAACAGTCTCAAAGATTTTTTGCAGTCAGGGACTATGTTTACACTTTCTGGTTCATTTCACTGTGTCTTCTATCTTGAGAGCATTCAATAGATATTTCTTGCTCAGTTTGTGATTGGTGCTTTTACATTACACAGAGTGACACTTGGTTATCTGTCAGTAACAGGTGAAGTCTGACAGATATAAGGTCACTGAAGGCCAAAATCAAACACTACTCTGCAAAATTAATAGTTTTACATTGCTTATTGTTTTTTTTTCCCAATGTACATTTTAAAAAGAAAGTATTATAACTTGTGAGCATATTGCATCCCAAAGGTAGGTATAAATGATAATCGGTCGATTTTTTATATTTAAACTAGACATATTGGGCAGAACAAAAGGGCATGTGCTTGTTTTTCTTATGAAGGTCTGACTTGCTTTTTGAAAGCTCCTTAACCACCTACCTGCTCATAGCCCTCTGTGTGGATCCCGCACAGGAACTTACCAGACTGTCATTATGGCCTGTTGACAATTGTACGGGCTGTGAGTAGACACACTAGGGAAGAGCACTGCTCACAGAAGAAGAAGTGGTACAGCTTTGCTCTCTGCCCACCTCTGACTTATCTGCCCTGGCTGGTGGGATGCTTGTCAGGGCTTCATGATTTGCTGAAGAAGACCCCATCAGATCATCAGGGTTCTTTAATGGTTCCTCCCATTAAACAACCTTACCATGAAAAATCAAAGCATAGTGGAAATGGTGGCACACATGAATAAAACTATTTCCAAACAATAATCTGGACCCATAAGGCAATAAACCACAAGCTAATCAATGTGATTATGTATTTCAGATTTATTTGAGGAAGAAGTGCATGTATTGCCTAATAACTATTCTGTTACGTAAAGAAGATCAAGTATGGTTACTTCCATAATAAATTTGTTCCTTCTCCTCTTCCTTACCCTCCTTCCTCTTCTTCTTATTTTCAGACCTTGAAATAATAAAGTTTTAAATATGTGTGATACAACTTGAATTGAAAGAAATACAAATCATGATCATTTAAACCCATTGGGTTAGAATTGTATAAAACTACAGACAATTGTATAAAACTACAGTCAAATAAATTAATTAATGGGAAAGACACAAGTAACATTCCAGCATACTTATGTCTCTTGAGTCCTACGTCTTTCTTGAGGTTTTCTAAGAAAGCACATATAAAATGCGTAGATTACTTTGTCTATTTTCTGATAGAATGCTGTGTGCTCTCACTTTCCTGAAGGAAACATTCGATTGTTCTGAGTATGGAAACGGATCTTGTCCAGAAACAGAGAGGTCCCTGGGCACGCGGGCGGCCATGTATTCTTTCATGGCAGGAGTCATATTCATCACCGTGTTCGGCAATCTTGCCATGATAGTTTCCATTTCCTACTTCAAGCAGCTTCACACACCAACCAACTTCCTCATCCTCTCCATGGCAGTCACTGACTTCCTCCTGGGACTCACCATCATGCCGTACAGTATGGTCAGATCGGTGGAGAACTGCTGGTATTTTGGGCTTACATTTTGCAAGATTCATTATAGTTTTGACCTGATGCTTAGCATCACATCCATTTTCCATCTTTGCTCAGTGGCCATTGATCGATTTTATGCTATCTGTTACCCTCTACGTTATTCCACCAAAATGACCATTCCAGTCATTAAACGGTTGCTACTTCTCTGTTGGTCAGTCCCTGGAGCATTTGCCTTTGGGGTGGTCTTCTCAGAGGCTTATGCTGATGGAATAGAAGGCTATGACATCCTGGTTGCTTGTTCCAGCTCCTGCCCAGTCATGTTCAACAAGCTGTGGGGGACCACCTTGTTTATGGCAGGTTTCTTCACTCCTGGGTCTATCATGGTGGGGATTTATGGCAAAATTTTTGCAGTATCCAGAAAATTTGCTCGTGCAATCAATAACTTGCCAGAAAATCAAAATAATCAAATGAGGAAAGACAAAAAAGCAGCCAAGACTTTAGGAATAGTGATGGGCATTTTTTTGTTATGTTGGTTTCCCTGTTTTTTCACGATTTTACTGGATGCCTTTTTGAACTTCTCTACTCCCGCCATTTTGTTTGATGCCTTGACCTGGTTTGGCTATTTTAACTCCACGTGTAATCCCTTAATATATGGTTTCTTCTACCCCTGGTTTCGCAGAGCATTTAAGTACATTCTGCTAGGTAAAATTTTCAGCTCACATTTCCATGATACCAATTTGCTTACTCAAAAAGAAACTGAATAGACTTATTTATGGAGAAGTGAATTAAAGCAAAAGGACTGGAACTTTGAAGAATGAAGTTACTTAAAGGGTGTGTGTGTGTGTGTGTGTGTGTGTGTGTGTTTGCATACACACACATTATTTTTGTTAGCAAGAAAGGCTCCTGATTTCTAAGACTTGAGGAAAAAAGGAATCTTCTCTTTGGACTAAGATCCCCCTCCAATCCTTCAAACATCCACTAAGAGAGGGAAAAAAAGGAAAATTATAAAGCTAAATAATATGTGGAAAAGTGAGGAACGGAAAAAAAAAGATGCACAAAAATTTGTTTGGTATTCAAAATGGCCTGAATGCAGACTGAACTTGAAAAGAGCTCACCCCTCTCACCACTATACACACTTCATGTGATAGCCCTTTAATGTTTGTTTCCAGTATCCAATCAAGTATATTTTGAAACACCAGCAATTAAAAATTAGTAGCAGGCAAGTGTGGACATAAAGATTTCAAAAATTCATATATTGTCAGGAAGCAATATTTTGTTAGATGAGGGTTAAACTTTTGCTAGATTTTATTATGGTGAGATTACGTGTGTGTGTGTGTGTGTGTGTGTTTTAATAAAAGAGAACTGGAAAAAATGTGTAACTAAGGTCACAGATTTCATACAAGCCTTCATTAATGTATCATCTTAATCACAGAAGTTGTCAATTTTCTATTGTACCAGCACTAGAATTCTGTTCAATATCTTTCTTTCTTTCCTAGTCCCACCCACATTTTGTATTGCCATTTGACATGCTGATGTTTAATAAATACAACATAACCACCAGATAGCTTGTGCTTTGAATCCATCATTCTTTTTTGGTTAATATCTACACTTCTATTTTTCAGTAATAGAGTAGTGGAAGGGGAAAACAAAGAAGAAAAGTAATATTTACTGGGGGCTGTGGGTACTAGAAACTTTATATTCATTATTTAGTAATTAAGACTCATGAATACCTGGTGGGCTGCGATCAGTGATGTGCTGGCAAATGTTTAATATCTGACTCTCGAAAAATTAAAAGACAGATGAAGGAAGAAAAAAATACCTCTGATTTGTAGAGTTGGACAATTTCTGTAGTAAACAAACAAAAATCTCCCCTTATAAAAAATAACAGAATGAATCAAACAGCATTACCCTATGTAAATTTATGATTACACAAATGGTATGCCTTTACGCCATGTACAGAGAAACAACATGTATCCCATTTGTTTACAATAAAAAAATAATAATAATAACAAAATTAATACCATCAAAAAAAAATCTCCCCTTATAACTGATTTTAAGCTATGGCTCTAGTGTCAAATGGCTCTCAAAATTCCTGAAAAGTTAGCAACCTATTCTTGAAAGTGGACTTAAGTGGTCCCAGGGTACTCCTGGCTGCAAGCAACATTCTCAGTGAAAAGCAAATTAGCATAGAAGAAAAGAGATGAATTAGAATCCATTACCTGCCTGGAGGGCATCGCCTTATGAAGTTTTACTTTCAGATATGTGTGTATGTTTCACTGAAATATTTGTTTTTCACTTATATTGGTGAAAACATTAGGACTGTTTTACATAAATGACCACAAATTTGCTTTGTTCTTAGCTCATTGTTTCCAGTGTCCAATCAAGTGTATTTTGAAACACCAGCAATTAAAAATTATTAGCAGGCAAGTGTGGACATAAAGATTTCAAAAATCCATATATTGTCAGGAAGCAATATTTTGTTAGATGAGGGTGCATGAGAACAGTGCATGAGAACAGTGACCATGCAGCAGTCAACTTAAGGGTTAGTTTTGTTAAAATACAGCCACTTAGGGATGGGTGTGTCACATGCTCTCCATATTCACTGCCTCTGTGTTCTGACTGGCCTGCTGGTAGGCTGGTCCTTCCTTATAACCTACAGTGGGGAAGTGAAAGAGTCCAATTTCTTTGAAATGAAGAGACATTGCAAGCACAAGCTAAGGGAAGGAACAAGTGATCTTCTTACACGAAGAGAGTAATTAAGCCAGGTACAGTCATGGAAGCTAATCTGGTATATTAGCTGCTATTGAGACAATTGGGTCATGTGTCTAAATGAAATGATGAAGTTTATGCTATTTTGGTATTTAAAGACAAACACACGTGCGCGCACACGCACACATACTTTGATCCTTTAAAAGATCCATTGCTAAAAAATGAACAGAAGATTTTAGCATTATAGTAAGACAGAATTAAAGTATTTTGAATTAAAAATTTTTAATTTACTTCCTGACTCATGGCTTGAGAAAATAAAACCAAACATCTTGGTGAGAGGTTTACCTGTTGTCATTGGTCAGAAAGGGGTTTGCCACTGTCTCTTTTACAAATGACCATGTTTGTGATGGTGGCTTTAGTTTGTGCTGGAGTTTACAGACAAAATAAAAACTTGACAACACTGTGTAGGCCATAAACATTCTTATGATGCTTCTTCTATTCGACCTATTTGTATGCTTAATTGTATCTGTTGTGATGCTGGGGATGGAATTCAAGGCTTTGTCCATGCTAGGCAAGCCTTCTGCCACTCAGCCCACCCCCACCTGTGTTGGCATTTTGAGGAACCATTCACAAGGCCTCTCTGTAAAATTCTGCTCAGGTACATTCAAACAGCTACTTTCCTCCATTTCTTTCCACTGCACTTTTCAGCATGAAGGTTTCGTCTGGTCATCCTGCCTTGTCCACTGCCTTTTTTCATTCCTTCTGCTTTTGTTTCCCAGGGCTGGTCAAGTAATCTCACCTGCACCCAAAGTTTTACGGGAAGTAACAGATGAGAAAACTGAATCCAAGTGATTGTGTCACTTAACCTGTATTATACCACTCGTTATAGAAGCAGGATTAGAATCCAACTCTCTTAACTTCTCCTATAGTGTTCTTTGTTTATAAACTAGGGGTGTCTTTTCATTATTTGTGACACCTTGTTCCTTCTTTCTTTTTACTTTTAGCTCAGGATTTTGTTCAAACGGGTACAAATTACTGAAGTAGTAATAAATATCTTTCCCACGCCAATATCTTCTTATAAAAAGCACAAGTAGAATCCTTTTATGAATTAGACAATTATTCCTCCCTGGATATTAGCCAACACTTAATTTAGCCTACACATTTTTAAATATACAGACGTTTTGGTACCGTATCTTTTCCAGAATGAAGACCATATGACCATGAAATCATATATGAGATTTTGTCATCATTCATTTGGAAAATATAAAAGAAACTGAAAACACTCTGGGACATTAAAAACACAGAGAAAACTCCCTGGAATTTTTCAATATCCCCCAGGAAAGAAAGTTAAGAGAATAATTCTACTGGGGTTCTGAAGTTAGTGCCTCTGTGGAGTTCCTGGATCTGCCTTCTACACTCCAATTTTCTTAAGAGCAGAGGCAAACTTATTAGAACAGGTATGTTCATCCTCTACACTAAACTTTCTGGAACTTCCTGATAGCACACCTGCCATGTCACCAAAAGAGATTCCATGATTCACAACTAACTGTCCAGGAAAGAAAAGGTACTGAGTCAATAAAAAGAATTGGAAATGTACTATCTTTTTTCATTATTACTGATTTATTCCATTCTTTGAAATAAACAACAATAATTACATTTTATAAGTAACCAGAAATTGTTACAAATAGGTTGTAATAGAAACAGAAGGGTTTTTTTTTCCCTAACTGAAAAATAATTATTATGATATTTCAATGAAAGGTCTTGAATTTCCCAACAAAATTTATGTGAAATATTTTATAAATTTCTATGTAGTCGCATATAAAATATTTTTGGAAAGTACAAAACTATGCCAGACATGATTCAGTAAGTGTAAGCTACTTGGATTGTTCAATAATGTTAAAATGTAGTTTCCTCTTTGTATTATATCTTAACAAAAATATCTGTTACGTACTACTTAAATCCTTGCTAGATGCCACATTTAATTTTTGGTAATTTTTTCTCTTGCAAGCAGCATTTTCTTAAAATACTCTATTACTTTTTGTGCCACAAAACTATTCCTTCATTCCAAATACAAAGAGTGCCCAAACAAAACATTCAGATTTTCTGTGATTCAAAACAATTCTTTGCAAATTCAATGGGTGTTAAAATACCATATGTATCTTGGAAAGATGTACATTTTGGGATGGGTCTGAGATTTTTTTCATCTCAAAGTCATTCTGAGGAGATGAGAATGCGGTTGGCTCATAAACATAATGTCATTAATATGGGCTTTAATCAGCTGAAGTAATAAATTTTCTCACTGCCCAAATAGATCAGAAGTAAATTGTCACCCACTGTTAGAGAAGGTAAGGGATGGAGAGGGTTCTCTAAAACAGGAGCAAAAGACTTGTATTTTAATGCTAATTCCAGAATTTAATAGCAATGGCTACTTCAAGACCTTAGTCATTTCATATACCTGGAGTCATTGGGAGGATACAAGAAAAAGATTCTTATCAAGGAACTTAGAACTTAAGACGCCCAGATTTCTTATTGTTAACTGAGTTTTGTTTGTAATAGTTTGTTGGGGGAGAGGTTTTGTTAGTTTTATCTAAACAGCACTTGCTGTTTTCCTAATATGTTAACCTTTCCCAATCAGAGTTAGAGAGTATTATGAAAAAATGTCTATTAATTAAGCTTACATGATGTATTGAAGTTAACTTGTAGTTAATTCAACAAGTCATTAATGGTAACCGGCCATATACATGGCTCTTTATTAAGTGTTGCAAGTGTTAACAGACAATAAGATATTAATTATCACATCCTATTGAGAAATGATATTTGTGCTGAGTCCTGACATGGGCAGAGATGAAGGGTCTGGCAATTGTATGGAAGAAAGGGAGTAGGTCAAGTTGTGGAGTGCACATTTTCAGGACAACACAGAGACCACCATGGTTAAGGTAACTGGGGGATTGGAGACTGAAAGAAGGCGGTGTTAAGTAAGTTTCCATGAAAATGGATGCTGAAATATGCACGTGGAGCACATGCAAAGCTATGTGGTGACCCTCGAGCCCAGGTGAGCTTTCTCAGACCCTCTCTCTGTCCATCACAAAACAGTAAATATGGTCCTGATAAAGGATGCATTTAGATCAATTCCTCTGGGTCCCCCGCCTCTAACTCATTGTCTGATACTTAGATTTAGCTATTTAGATATTTTTCTCTTCTGCTAGTTTTTATGCTACAGTTTATAGCTAATTATATGAAAGAGGATACGTGGTTTTAATTCTCACTCACCTTTTTGTCCCTGCTCTCTGAGATAGAAGTTCTGTGTGTGTATTTACTATCACTAAAAATGATTTTCCTGTTGCTGTTTGGTTTTTTTTTTAAAGATCAAACCTGCTTTTATTTGTGATCATTAATCAGGCAGCTACCTAGCTAAAGATTTGGGAAAGGTGCTCCAATGAACCAAGCAGAGGAGGGTTTTGGGCAGAAAAGGGCTGAGCAGGGAACAAAGAATTGGTCATTTCAAAGTTACTTTCTTTATAGGGTTAAAACACAAGGGATGTCCTTGTCATGCCTGCTGAAGTAAAGTGGGCCCCTTCTGTTTGATTGCTGTAAATCTCCTGGATTTTCTTTTTTGAAAATCAGACTGTTTAAAATTTGGTCTGATTGTGGCACCTGGCATGAGTGACTGCATTCTGGTTTGGTCTGGTGTGTTGGGCCTATTGCAGGAGCCCAGTCCAAAGCACTGGCCTCCCATAAATGTCATTTAGTAGTCCTTGGCACTTTGTTCCTCAAGCTGGAATACTCTCCCTGCCTGTGGCCACACACTGCCTCTTCAGTCTTTGCTCAAGATGTCACCAAAT
Source organism: Sciurus carolinensis (assembly GCF_902686445.1). NCBI lineage: Eukaryota > Metazoa > Chordata > Mammalia > Rodentia > Sciuridae > Sciurus > Sciurus carolinensis. Next base: position 32,336,366 of record NC_062219.1, read on the forward strand.
AATGACACTCACACACATTCCCTATCTGTGTCCCTACTTTATTTATTATTTTTTAAAATTTATTTTTGTTGTAAACAAATGGGATACATCTTGTTTCTCTGTTTGTACTTGAAATAGAGGCATACCATTTGTGTAATCATACATTTACAAAGGGTGATGGTGTTCGATTCATTCTGTTATTTTTTCCTCCCCCCACCTCTCCCACCCCTCTTTCCCCTCTATATAATCCCTCCTTCCTCCATTCTTGCCTTCCTCAGTAGAGGCTAATACACCAATGTTTGATAACAACACTGACGCTTGTATTATTTGGTGCCTTGTAAGTACCACGTACAAATACTTATATCATCTGTTGGGATCATGGATTATAAGTTTTTATCTCCAACTGCAGTTTATATTACATTCATATTTTAAGACTTCAAAAATTAGATTCCGTGCCTAGAGTTTGCTATGAGGTCACCTATGCCTCCTACTTAAATGAATGTGTCCAGCCTCTCAAAGATTCTCTTCAACATGCTTTTAACTCCATGATATAAACTAACATCACAAATCTGACATTTTGCAAAGGTATGTGACTGGAAATATGCCAACCTTATCATTCAGGGGTTGAAACTAAAACTTATGAGGAAAATTGAAAATTGAATAATTTTCAATCCCATTTGAAAATTATTTGAAATCATTAGAATTTGAATATGTTTTACTTATAAAAAAGACAATTTCCTAGAGTCTGCTTGGTTCAACACAATAGACTGAATCAAATAATTTTTTCAAAAAAAAAAAGGGGGACGTGAAGGAGGTGTCAATTCTTCTGAAAGAAAGCAGGGAGGAGAGTAGGAACAATGTCAATGGCCTCAAATTCACATAGGCAGCTTCCAAACTTATATGCACATTGTGAAGAGTTTATTTTCAAATCAGTCATTTAGAAATAAGAATATAGTTTTCCAGGGAAACTTAGTTTGTTAAAGCTGGTCAATGTGGACTTCAAGAAGTGCTGACTATATAGATGCTATGATTTTCAGACAGTATCTCTGATCATTAAATCTAATAATAAAGTGCTTTTCTCAGGATGAAACTGAGGCCCAGGGACATTGAACAACTTGTCCAAAGTAAAAAAGATATAAGTAGTAGAACAAATAACCCAACACAGTTCTAACTTCAGAATCATACAATGGAAATTAAGATAGCAAGGGGGGTTAGATCTGTACCACAAAATAATTCTTTGTAATATTTCACTTGAGGTCTTCTTCAATTTTAAAAATATATGATTTTTTCTTATACAAATGGTTAGTGCCAATAAGATCAAATACATAGTGGAAGGTTTGATATGGTGCTGAAATACCTATTAGAATATCCCAGTCCTTAACAAATGAGCATTTGCTTGTGTGGAGTGCTTAGTGAGGCTGTTTCAATGTCATGGCTGTGATTATTAAGATCACAAGGGCAACTGGGGCGTGGGAGTCTCCTAGGTAATCATATGCTTCAACTTTGTACATGCGTGTTCACAGATTTAGGTACTATACAAGTTAATTTGTAAGTGTGTGCTTTCCCACATAGTCTTTCTTTTAGTTTGGAGACTATGTGAATTTCAGCTGGAAAAAAATTTCTAATTCCCCTAAGTGGTAGGTAAGACTGAAAAGAGCCAATATAACCCCATCCTAACATGTTCATGGGACAATGAAAAATGAACTATGTCACCATGACCTCTACCTCCAAGTACTTTTAACGGAAATACTCAGTAGCTTTTTCTTCTACTAACACCTTCACATCTCTCTTCAATTCTCTTGTCTGTAGTGTAAAAGATCAGTAGAATATGCCCATGCCACATCTCTCAGCTCTGCCGATCTAAATGCTATTCTGGGATGGATTTCTTTATAGCAACCTCAGAAATAATATAATCCCAGAGGGTGTCATCATGAAATATGCTCTTAGAACTAGTCCATTCATCTATGGCAAAATTTCAAGTACACTGAACCCATTTCTTTTATTGAAACAATGCAGATATTTTTTAAATGACCAAAATCTACTATATACTTATACATTTATTCATTCATAAATTCTTACCTAGTATCTGCTATAGCCACTAACCTGGTTCTGAGAATTTAAGAGTGTACCAGACAGACGAGTTCCTTGTCTCATGGTGTTGTAACAGAAGACACATCTTATCAGATGTAGTTTTTTTGTTTTTGTTTTTGTTTTTTTTTTAGTTTATTTTAGGACATAAAGTCAAGGAAAAAAAATGTGAGCCTCTGTGTATTTTAACATTCAGCATTCAACAGTTATTTATCAAGTGCTGTCATTTGTAGGTCAAAATGGAACCTCACAATCTTTCCTTGATGAAAACCACAGAAGAAAGAGGGGGTGAGAGGAGTTGAAGAAGATCCATAGTGGAGGGAACACAACCTTACTATGGATCAGACAGGCACCAGTGCTGAAAGTACCATTCAGTTCCATTCATAGACTTTATTCCATGTCTCCCTTTCTTCTTGTTTCTCTGCTCTTCCATTTTCTGATTATAAGAAATTGATTTAAAACTAATAGCCTTTGGTTTGCCAATGACCCTCTAACTGTTAGAACTGAAAGGGCCTGGAAAGCACATCTAGCCAGCACACCTCGTATTCCCAGAGCTTCCCGCTGGCTCCAGTACATTTTGGACTAGAAGAACTCCCAGGGCAAGGACCTTTTCCTAGTGGCTCTTTGGAAATCAGTAATGAAACTTTTAACCAGAGGAAGCCCAAGACTTGTGTGGAAGGATCAGCTCAAGAAGGTATCCTCCTAAGATTTTCTGAACAGAAGTCTTCCTGTGACTTGGGAATAGGAAACTTCTCTGGTTGCCATCATATAATGTTTACACTTTTTGTTTGTTTTTGGTCACAAAGGCTTCGTTTTTCCATCTCTTAAAGAGATTGCCAAAATCAAAAGGAATGAAGGGAACTTCTAACACCTTCAGGTCCAGGAAAGGACCATTTTTTTGATCATCCTTGAAGTTGTGTGTGTGTGTGTGTGTGTGTGTGTGTGTGTGTGAGAGTGTGTGTGTGGGGGGGGAGTCCTTCTTAGGGATCTTAAGGGGAAAGCTAAATTGAACCTGTCTAAAGAGACAAATTTCCCCAATGTATGCTGCAGTTGAATCTCTGGTTTGAGAGAATCTGATGTAGTTTTGGAGTGTACTCTATTCTAATTCACCACAATTGGGCTCACTTTCCTGTAATCCACTAAGTAGCCTTGATGTTTTCTTATAGGCACAGCAGTAAGACTTTCTAAAGTCTATTAGTCAGTGGTTTTTCACAATGACATGTACCCCAGAATAAATAGTAAACCAGGTGCAATAACTTATCGAAAGTTTGGATTTATGCATTACCCATCTTCCTCATTCAGCCTACAGTGACAAGCAGCAGTTACCATGAGGTGTGGTTAGATATGAGCATGAAGTTTGTGTTTCTTCTGGGTCGCTCAGGGATGAAGCCTGTGGCATGACTCCAATAATTAGAATCTCATATAAGCTATAAGATTCAAAATACAGGAAGGTAAATGAAAACGGGAAAAAAGGACATAAGAAGAGAGAAAGGGAGTAGAAAATAGAGAAACTATAAAACATTGGCCCTGGTGCATGACTTGCCTCATAGGTACACAACTTTCAGCAGCCATGTTTAAAAGTCATGTTTTATGGACTGTATATTCAACAGCAATCTGCCATTTCCAATTCCTAAAATATATGCAGATTTTTTGCAAATGAAGAATTCAAATTATGAAAAGAATGTACAATGAAAACTTTGTGATTTCACTTAGATTTTGTTTATTAAGTATTTTTGTGGTGAAAGTGATGTTTGCTTATTATTGTTCAAGAGTTAATAGGAAAGTGGCTGCCAAAGGTAAAAATCAACCAAAACCTGAAAATCTTTCAATACGTTACCAGGACTAAAAGTCAATAAACAATGCCATGTTGATTGAATGTATGGATGGAAAAAAATAGAATAATTAGGAAAGAAGAAGCAGTTGAAATTTTTTATTTTTCTAGTACAATAACCAATTCAGTAGGCAAACACAGTCGATACAATTTTAAATATTTGAAATAAGTTATAGTTGAAGTGAATTAATAACAGATGATTTCAAACTCTATTATACTCTTAGGAGCTGAACTTTGCTGGAATCATTTTCAGAAGAGAACACACTGACTCATCCTCTTGGAAAGAAATTTGAAGTGATAAAGCACCATGGATCTAACTTACATTCCCAAAGACTTATCCAGTTGTCTCAACTTTGGAAATAAATCCTGCCCTCCCACTCATCGCTCTTTTTACGTCCGAGTGATAATGTATTCAGTTATGACTGGAGCCATGGTTATCACCATCTTTGGAAACTTGGTTATAATGATCTCCATATCACATTTCAGACAGCTTCACTCTCCTACAAACTTTCTGATCCTCTCCATGGCAACCACGGATTTTCTGCTGGGTTTTGTCATCATGCCATACAGCATGGTACGTTCAGTGGAGAGTTGCTGGTATTTTGGGGATGGTTTTTGTAAATTCCATGCAAGTTTTGACATGATGCTAAGCCTAACCTCCATTTTCCACCTCTGTTCCATTGCTATTGATCGATTTTATGCTGTGTGTGACCCTTTACACTACACAACCACAATGACAACCTCAATGATAAAGCGATTGCTAGCATTTTGCTGGTCCGCCCCAGCTCTGTTTTCATTTGGTTTAGTTCTATCTGAGGCCAATGTTTCTGGTATGCAGAGCTATGAGATTCTTGTTGCTTGCTTCAATTTCTGTGCACTTACTTTCAACAAATTTTGGGGAACAGTATTGTTCACTACCTGTTTCTTTACTCCTGGCTCCATCATGGTTGGTATTTATGGCAAGATTTTTATTGTTTCCAAACGACATGCTCGAGTCATCAGCAACATGCCTGAAAACACAAAAGGGGAGGTGAAAAAAACCTTATCTAAGAAAAAAGACAGGAAAGCAGCTAAGACGCTGGGTATAGTCATGGGGGTGTTTCTGGCTTGTTGGTTGCCCTGCTTTCTTGCCGTTTTGATTGACCCATATTTAGACTACTCCACTCCCATAATTGTGCTTGATCTTTTGGTTTGGCTTGGGTACTTCAACTCCACTTGCAATCCCCTCATTCATGGCTTTTTTTATCCATGGTTTCGAAAAGCTCTTAAGTACATTGTGTCAGGGAAAATATTTAGTTCCCATTCAGAAACTGCTAAACTGTTTCCTGAAGCACATTAATGAAAAACCATTACAAAAGTGAATAGAATACTGAAAACGAGATTGTTATTACTTTGTCCTGCAGTCTATACCCCAGATCACTGCAAACGTTATTCTTTGAAATTTCTGTAATCCCAGTTCTATAACCTGTACATGAGCTACTTTCAGCATCTTGGACCAATCAATGCGTGTGTCATTTATTGTTAACTCTGTGTCCAATGACATGGTGAGGAAAATGTACAAAAGAAATATAAAACATAGTTTGGAAAAGGTTCAACTAGATTTACATCCAGGAGACAACTGAAGACTAATAAAGACATGGTTTTGTTTCCTATCTGATTCTACTTTGCAAATTCAGAAAAGGGAAGATTCTTGTGACTAGTATGAGCTTTTAAAAAAATGTTTTACCTGACATTGACATGTTCCTCTTAAATATCTTAAAGGGTTTAAATGCTAGGTACCCAACCCAACCTATTTTCAGGCTTCTTAACAGCTCAGAACATGCTGGGTTAAAGGGTGATTCTTGCCCAGGGTTTCCAATGGCATTTTACCAATGAGAAGCACCCTCAAGAGATCAGTGGATGGAAAGAGGGTGAAATCAGGATACCTTTCTGCAAACCACAGTCATGCCCCAGGGATGACTGTGTTCCTCTAAGAAAGGCCAATTGGAATGTCTTTCCATGGCACCACCCTCTCAGAGTTCCAGTAATTGCTCCCTTCCTCTGCCACTCTGGTCTAGCTGGGGTTCCCTGCCATTGCTGCTCCTGGGTAAAACCCTGATTTTCGCTGGTTTCCTTCAACCAGCATTCCTCATACACCTTTGCAAACACACCCTTTATTAAACTCTCCTCAATCAACCAGGGTGATTTCTCCATCTGTTCCTGTTGGTCACCTGGTTAACATAATTAGACTCAAGTCTAAACCCAAAATTCTTTGTTCACAGAGCTTGAAGATAATTTTATACAATACTTTTTGTGCTATTGCATTTTGGCTGTGACCCATCCCGTGAGGTCAGGTGTGGAATTTTCCTTTTGTGGTGTCAAGGAAAAATCTCAAAAAGTTTTTGATATGATTTTGGATTCTTTGAATTAGGGATGCTCAAACTATAATCATTTCTCCTTTTTCAAATTAATAAGTTTCGTTCCTACTTTTAGAAATAATCAAGTCCTAGGACCCCACAAGTCATTTTGCCCTCCATGGAGCCCTTGGAAAGCTGTCAAAGCAGCTCATGGTGACAGTGGTCCAGTGGAGAGTTCAGGCTTCAACTGTGGCCACCCCAAAACCTGTGCTTCATATTTCAGCAGGTTGAAAGGTCACTAAGGAGTTATCTTCATGCTAAATCATGTTTTTTAGATGAATACCATTGAAAATTTCAGTTCTTTCCTGGGTCAAGCAATTAATAGATTACAAAGAAGATACAAAAATGTTTAAAAGATTGTTAAATTATAAATAACAGTGAACCAGCTCTTTTGGTAAAATAATTTATGCCAAAATAACCATATCAACAATGATGATAACAATAGTTTACCTGCATAGAGGAACTTGCCAAACTCCTGGGGAACCAGCTGTAGCAAGGTACAATTCTTACGTCCCAAGTCTGAGAACCCCTTCCGAGGGAATCTTGCTTCAGGCAAGTATAGTGCTCTAGTACAAAGAGTGTATATATGGTCAATGAAAACTAAAATTCCAAAGGAATCAAAGTCAGCATACAACAAAGACAGCCATAGACCGGTCTTCAACAAGGCACTTTTCATAATAATGAAATCAGCCTACATGCCCATCATAAATAGTGCATTAAAAAATTGGCATATATACATAGTGGAGTATTTCTCAGTCACAAAGAACATGTTTTTACCAGGGAAATGCATGGAACCGAAGAGCACTATGTTAAATGAAATAAGCCAGACTCAAAAAGACAAGTATCTCATGTTTCCTCCTATATGGAATCTAAGGAGAAAAATAAAAGAAAATAGAAGGGGAACTATTAGGGAAGGAAAACAAGGGAAGGGAGAAATGGGATAATAGAGGGGAGTAGGGAGGAAAATATGACCAAAGTACATTATGCATATACTTGAAAATGCACAAAGAAGTCCATTATTTTTACAACTAATATGCACTAATAATTATAATAGAAATGATTGAACAGAAAACTCATCATCCTCCAATTCTCCAACCATCCCTATTCACCAAAGTGTTTAATTTTATGAAGAAAATTCTCCAAAGATGCAATAAAATTAGTGTTCTGAGTTGACTTGTTTTGTTTGTTTTTTTGTTTTTGTTTTTTAATACTGATGATTGAACCTGGGACCTCAAGTATACTAAACACATGCTCTATCACACTCAGTCCCACAAATTGATGTAAATACAAATAATTTGATTCTATTTTTTTGTAAATACTTAAGCTTTGGCGTTCTCGAAATCACTGCATATTTAAGTACAATTATTTTGTGGTCTTGATGAATGATAAATTTATCAATGTAAATTATTTGAAATTTAAAGTATACAGCTATGACATACTAATGAAAACACCTTCCCCAAATGAAAACAGAGCTGGGGTGGACCAGCAAAATGTTAGCAATCCCTTTATCCCCACAGAGGGATATAAGTTTCTACTTTTCAAAATGTTTTGCAACATTTTTCATTTTGCTTGAACCTTTACTTGGAAAGGAACCACAGGTTGAATTTAAGGAACCACAGGTTGAAGTCACATTCCTGACTTATATATATATCAGTAAAGGGTAAAGGTATCAGGGATTTGTTGAATTTGAACTAAATGTTCTCCTTACTCTCTCCCTCTCTTCCTTTCCTCCCTCCTCTTGCTCATTTATTTATTATTATTTTTTATCATTCCCCACCTTTGGCCTTATGTGAAGCTCATCCGCATTGTCCCTTTGAAGTCATAATAATGAGAGTACAAAAAAAGATTTGCCCTCACAAAGCCAATTCTCTGGTGACTTACTGTAATTTCTGTTGGCAGCAAGTGAATATTGTAAGAGAACATGCCTGTCAAAAGCAGGATGCCTGGTAACACCACCTCGGGAGATGTATTTTGTGCTTAAATACTGACGACCATGCAGCCTGGGGGAGCATGGTCCCTTCAGGAGTGTGGAGCTGAACCTTCTTGGGAGGGAAATGTGTGGAAAGGAGATCAAAGGAGCCCAGGTTCATTTGCCTGGTAAGAGACTGTAGTACAACAGAAAACTTTTTGTTCAATTATTTTAACTCCAAATTACTTGATTTAACCAAACAAATTCTAGTAATCTAAAAGAAAAAAGTTTTAGGAAATGGAAAAATGTCATATTTTTTTGCATGTTAAAAGAAATTAAATTTAAAATATTGACCTATAAGAATAAATCTAGATTATTCATTTAAAAAGTCACTAGGATTCTAAAATAACAATAATAGGAAAAACTGCAGATCTTTCTTAAATTTATTTCACAAATAATCCCCTCTTGTCTAAGAAATTACTGTGCAGGATACTTGTATTAAAGTAAAAGCCAATCATTATTTTTGTAGAGATAGTTCCATAAATGGAGTGTCTGAGCTATGTGACCAGTAGAAGAAGAAAAAATCATGCCTGCGTATGATGTGTTGTGTCTTCTCCTAAGTTTTTCCATTTATTCTCAACACATTATTGAGTTGTTGAAGAGTTTCTGATTTAAGGGGAAGACATGTACACTAATATACTTTTAGGCATTTAATATCTGAGGAAAAATCATTACATTACTCCTTTTCTTTAAAATTCGAAGTATTTTTTTAAAATATAAAAACCATTATATTAAATACTTCCTAAAAGTATTTAGGAAGTATTAAATGCCTAAAAGTATATTATTTCTGTGTTCTGAGAAAAACAACTAATAATTTTCTAAGTTTTACTGTGTGATTGTGTGCAGTGCTATAATTAAGTTAGTCCTTTGTTGCTGATACTTGGGGAAATATTGATAAAGAGAAAAGGGTATAGCAATATCCCTTGATGAAAGTGAGATGCCATAAAGGGTTGAACTTTATTTTATATTATTAAAAAATTATGGCATGGATCCTTTTTGAAAATGTCTCCAAAGGCAAGAAATCACAAATATGTCAAGCATTAAAATAGTAAACAAAACCTCAACTCCACTTAGCTTCATAGCAATTTCCTTTAGCAAAGCAGTAGGCCAGTACTCATTCTTGCATTTGCTTAATTTGTTTTTGTAATTCTGGGCTCAAAGTTCAAGATAGATGTATAATAATAAACCTTATTTTTGACATTTCATAAATAATTCATCCATGTAATAATTTTAAAATAAATGTGTGTTCTACTTTATCTTCTTGTCTTAATCTAACACTTAGCTGTTTAAATATTTCCTTAGTATTTTTATCTATGCAAAAAGACCAAGAGAGAATACTGTTACTCTCTAGAAGTGGTGCATTCCATGTTTTTGAAAAAATGAAGTTCACTTGATAAATTCAGGGAGTTAAATTATATCGATACTTCAGGGAATTAGTTTTCACAACTAAAATTTAAAACTTCAAATACCATACAATGAACTATTACAGAGTGTTCTGTCTTTTTTAGGGAATACTATGTCTATGGATATATAGCAGCAAATCCTTATGTAATCTTGTAGTGATTCTTAGCTAACTTAAAATAATTTTTAAGTGACTTTAAAAATAATTAGAGAGAACTTTAAATCACAAAAAAAAATACAGAATAAAGTTAATTTATTAAGTAAGGTAATTAAGTGTTCAAGAATGAATTATTTTCATTCTCTTAGAACTTAAGGACCAAAGTGATAAGTAACAAAATAATAGGTGCTGTGTTAGGATCGATTGTACAATTTTATGTTGGTACAATTTTAAAAATCCGAAGAAAAATACTAAAGAAATTAAATTATTATATCTAGAGCTAATAAACAAAATATGCCATAACTGTAAAGTTTCAAGTAAAACATAGACATTGGAAATAACTATTGAGCTGCTGTAGCAAATGGGGGAAATATTATTTTCAAAGGTGTTTATATTCTCGTTAATATGTTGTTCATGTAAATCTGGTGAGGACATGCTTGTTGGTTCATTTCCCCAAGAGACCAGTGAGTTAGAGTCTATTAGCTAGTCAAAGTTCATTTCTATGAGCAGTTGTTGGTTCTCACAAATGTTTGCCATTGGTCATCAGAATTATACATACAGACTTGTCCCTGGAAAAACAAATCAAACACTGTCATACTGTGGGTGAGTCAGTCCCATTAGTTTTACATTATAAGGACAACAGCATAAAGGATACAAAATGACAAGTTAAACAAAAAGACCTCCTGTATGTCAAATCTGTTACCAATGCAAAACTTGAAATCACTGCAAGAGATCCTCAAACCTGAATTTAAATTTGCCAGTGCATCTGCTAAGCGAAAGGAAACAACCCATGTGATTTATAGAATCTATCATTTGGGTTATTTTCCCCTTTTTCAGACATGTTTAGTTTACTATAATATTGCTCTAAATTCTAAAAGCTATATTCTTAACATTGGAGAAAGAAATAGTTCCTTAACTGAATAATACATAAAAAGTATTAGGATCAAAGCATTCGCAAATACCCACATTTTTTTTTTTAAAGAAGATAGCACAATCTTCAAGTTCTAATTATGGTTTAAGCTAAACCTGAAATAACAGTTCTACAGCTTTTGATCATTCTTGAGGGGCTTTTATCTGGAAAACTGGTTAATATAAGTGGGACAGGAAAAATTCTTGCTCTGACTTTGAATTTGGATCCTAAGAGTTACCTATTAATGCAACTGAAACCTGCATCCACCTATACTGCTTGTATGTTGAGTGTCTAAATATCAATTCAGTTTTCTTTAGCTCCTTTTTTCTCAAGGAGTGGTCCTTGGACTAACAGCATTTGCCTCTCCTGAGAGCCTTGGAGAAATGTGGACTCTACCTTCTACCCTAGAATCAGAATCTGGCTTTAGAAAGATCCCCAGGTGATTCATATGCATGTGAAAAATGGGGAAGGGAAGCACTTGGTTAGTGGGAATTTCAAATATCGATTGGAAGTGCAGATTACCTGGGCTTGTATAGAAAGTTGCCCTGCCAATAATTTTTATTGTTTTTCTTCTTTCTTTCACAGAAAGAAAGGAAATATAGTACTTTTTAAAAAAGATTCATAATACCACCAGGATAAAGACGATGAATTCACCTGACTCTTGGAATCCTCCAGAAGTACAATTTTGCTTTGCTTTCATTAATAATTCATGCCCTAGGAATGAGAGGTCCATGCCCATTGTCTGTGCCATGTATGTGGTCATGGTCAGTGCTATCGTGCTGACCATGCTGGGCAACATGGTGGTGGTCATTTCCATCGCTCACTTCAAGCAGCTCCATTCCCCCACCAACTTCCTGATCCTCTCCATGGCCACCACTGACTTTCTACTAAGTTGTGTGGTCATGCCCTTCAGTATGATCAGGTCCATCGAGTCCTGCTGGTACTTTGGAGACCTCTTTTGCAAAGTCCACAGCTGCTTCGACATCATGCTCTGCACTACCTCCATTTTCCACCTCTGCTTCATCTCAGTTGATCGCTACTATGCTGTTTGTGATCCTTTGCACTATGTCACCAAAATCACAATGCCTGTTATAGAGGTCTTTCTACTTATCAGCTGGTCCATTCCCATATTTTTTGCCTTTGGCCTGGTATTCTCAGAATTAAACATAATTGGCACAGAAGATTTTGTTGCTGCAGTCAACTGTACGGGTTTGTGTGTGTTGATATTTAACAAGCTCTGGGGGGTGCTGGCCTCCTGTATAGCTTTCTTTTTCCCTGGCACAGTCATGGTGGGGATTTATATACACATTTTTACAGTAGCCAGGAAGCATGCTAAGCAGATTGGCATGGGTCCTAGGATGAAAGAGGCTGGCTCAGAAAGCAAGACAAAGGCAACCTCCAAAAAGGAAAGCAAGGCCACCCGGACGTTAAGCATCGTCATGGGAGTGTTTGTGTTGTGCTGGCTGCCCTTTTTTGTCCTAACAATCACGGACCCTTTCATTAATTTTACAACCCCTGAAGATTTGTACAATGTCTTCCTCTGGCTGGGGTATTTCAATTCCACTTTCAATCCCATTATATATGGCATGTTTTATCCTTGGTTTCGCAAGGCATTGAGGATGATAGTCACAGGAATGATCTTCCGCCCCAACTCTTCCACCCTAAGCCTGTTTCCATCTCATTCTTAGACTCTGCTCCCCATTTTTGAAGATTCTTTTCTTGTGGGGAATCTTAGATGTTCTTACATCCCAAAGATAGAACCACCAACTGACTCAACAAGGAGATTCTTCAGATGGCGTAACGGACTTCTAAGCATGAGCAGTAAATCTTGTCTTCCTGGTATACAAAAGAAACACAGCTCATTTCTGAGCTCCTGGAAAAGGCATCTCCAACAAAAAGAAACTCTCCAGTCTTCTGATTTCTGAATTTCCAAAATTAGCAATTTAGAATCTCACTCTATTGACTCACATAGATATTTTTTCCTTTTAACTTATGAACATCTGGGGAGAAGATATAGTTGGGCTTTCAATCATTGACAGCCATGTAGTATATCTGAGTGAATCTAAATCTCCCTTGAGATTATTACTGCTGCCAGGTGCAGTGGTGCACGCCTGTAGTTCCAGGGGCTCAGGAGGCTGAGGCAGGAGGATCATGAGTTCAAAGACAGCCTCAGCAAAAGCAAGGCACTAAGCAACTCAGCGTGACCCTGTCTCAAAGAAAATACAAAATAGGACTGGGGATTTGGCTCAGTGGTTGACTGTCCCTGAGTTCAATCCCCAGTACCAAAAACAAACAAACAAAAATAAAACCAAAAACAAACCACTAGAGATTATTATTTCCTATCGGGGGAGTGAGAGAGCTGGAACATGTGGTAGGCTGGGCTACGGAACATGTGAGTGACAGGAGAGGGAAGAAGGAAGCAGAAAGAACTTCCAATTACAATTTTATTTGTTCTGGCTTAAATTTTTTTTTCAGAAAGAATTGATGTGAGGTTCACAATATTGATAAAATCTGACCTACATGAAGTGAAAAGAATGAATAAAGAAAAAGTTTAAGAAAACATTCTTTATCCCAATATGTACTTTTGAATTATACAAATTATACAATATGTACTTTTGAATATACAAGTGTCCTGTATGTATCTATATAGCAGATATACCTGTCTTTTAGAATGTGTGTCAATGTGTGAGTTGACACACATTGAAATAGTTGAAATAAAAGTTGAGTTTGGAGGTGTTTAGCAGATGATTTATCCTCTAGTGATTGCAGAAATTTAATCCTTTAGGAGATTTCTTTTGACTATTCCTAAGGCAGTATTCAGAGGCTAGGGTGTGTTTTTTTTGAAGAGTCAAAGGAACAGGAGGAGCTCTCAGGCTTCAGGTCAAGATAAATCTCACTGAAGGTCTCAAAGAGGTAATAGGTCACTTAAAATGACAGGAGCATTTTGCAATTCACTTTCCAAGATGAGAGTCCTTTCCCATCTAGAATTTAACAAGGGATTCATTCATTCAACACATACTCATCTTCTTAAATGATGCTCAAAATAACACAAAATATGTGACAGTCACAAGGAACTATGGTTTGAGGACAGTTATTTTCTTTAACCTACTAGGACCAGTAAAGTGAGAAAAAATGAAAAGCAGATGGAAACCTTTGTTGGAGTCATAATCATTTTTTACCTTAGTAAAGGACTTTTATAACTTACAAAGGTGTCCATGCATTTTATAAGCTCAATTTTTTTTCTCAGAACAGCTCCACATGCTCTTCCTAAGCTAATCCAAGGAGAAATGAAGAATCCGACATTATTGCTATTTTAACTCTCTTTCCAAAACTCATATAAATTGACCAGAGTAACCATTATCTCAGGATGATGATGACTATGATGGGTACTCTGGTTGTGTGTTCAAAGTCATTCAGGAGCTTCTACTTTCCAAATCTCATACACGTCCCTTTAATGTGGGATCCAGAAAGAAACTGAGCAAAAGCAGTTTCTAGCTTAAGTTGACACAACACAATTTGTCACAGGAAATAAAATGAACAAAAGGGAAGAGCAGCCTCTTTGTATGGGGATAGAATCTGCTCAGCCCCCACTGCACAGAGATGAAACCTTAAGGATGTCAGGAATGGATTGAGGAGTACCTTATGTGCCCTGCTGAGAGTCTCCATCTATTCAGTGAACAGGAAGCATTGAAACAGGTGGGAATTTTCAGTACTAGATTTTCACTCTCTTCTCCCGGCTTCGTTACAACATTTGGTTCTAACAGACATATGAATGAAGAGATGCACACTAAATAACTCAGTGTGAGTATAATATATGATAATATATAATATTATCCAGGATATAATATTATCCTACCTCTCCAGGACTATTACCAAGATAGGAAGTGATTCCATATAACCTGTTAGTTTCCATAGAGTTTTACTACAGATTGATGAGCATAATCTCTGAGGGTTCTAGGATAAGAGACATTATTTGTTTAAAGGAAAGAGAATGGAAGAAAAAAACATAGGAATAGGAACTGGCATCTGGGGCAGTCTGTCTAGTAGTCTCACATCAGGAAATATTGTGGGCACCAACTCATGGAAGCAGCCCAGTCGTGTCTGTCAGTCTGTGAAGTCAGAAAAAGCATATTTTAATCTCTATTAATGTATAGATAGCAATGCAGAAAAATGATACTTAAATCTCCTGTTGTCAAGACAAATTTATTATAAAACTTCTTGCCCTATCTTTTCTACTCCTCAGTCCATGCTCTCAAAACCACTTTCAAAATCCACCATGCTTCATCTCAATGACTCTTCTTCCCTTTTTGCCAACTAAGTAGAGTCTGGAACACTTGGAAATGTCAGAGTTTTATTGAAAATTTATATTTAGTTTCATTTTAAAAACTTGTTATTTAGTAAGTATCCACCTGACTTCACGATTTCAGGTTACCATAATTAGTGTAGAGTATCATAATTGATTTTGTTAAAAGTTGGGACAAATCCAAAAACAAATTTGGTTTCTAAAATTTGGTAGCAGCAATCTTGACCATAAATAATAATTAAGTAGCCATCTCTAACATCCCATGAAACTTTTTGAAATCAGTATTAAAACAAAATTTGCTAAATATGCAGAGGTACATTCCAAATTAGGAGGTGCTGTGATACTCAGACTATTTTACATCAGTAGTCTGGGGTACTCCCATTTGTGGATTTTATTCACAGACAATAATTCAAAGAGTGCAGTATACTTGGTTAGAGGACTTGGAGCAAAGCTCAATTTCTGAGCACACATAAGACACTTGCATCTTTCTTGGAGCAAAACTAAAGACTTTTCTCTCCCTTTGATTAAAATCATACAGACTTACTACAAAGAACAAAACAAAACTTCAAGTACTAAAGAAAAGTACATTGAAGGTAGTAACTCCAAAACAGACTAGAGAGAGCTACTGTCAGTTTCCCCTCCTTGTATAAATGGGCCCATAGAGATATACATGTTTGGTTTTGTTATACCTGTTTATTTGATATCTGTCTTTTGTACTCAATCATATATCATGAATATATTGGTTAACAGCAATATAACTATATCATTAACTTTAGTGATTGCAAAATATCTCATTGCATTGATTATACCTCATTTTCTTTATTTCATCCCATATTAGAGAATGTTCAGATTATTTATATTTTTCACTACTATTAACAGTATTCCACAGAATATCCTTTTTTGTCTTTGAGTGGTTATCTTCCTGGGACATATTACTTGAATTGGTACTGCTACATCCAAGATTCATAATAACAATAATTTTTACTTCAACCCCTTGATCCAATAAAGACTGAAGAATTATTTATGTGAATGCTTATAACAAAGAGACTCAGTCAAATTAACTTTTTTTAATTAATTTTTTTTTTATTTTTACAGACTCCATTTTGATTCATTGTACACAAATGGGGCATATCTTTTTGTTTCTATGGTTGTGCACAATGTAGATTCATACCTTTCGTGTAATCAGACATGTACATAGGGTAATGATGTCTGTCTCATTCCACCATCTTTCATAACCCTCTCATTTCCCTCTACATAAGCTAAACTTCCACCATTCTTCTCTCACCCCCATCCCCCCACCCTCATTATATACCATCATCCACTTCTCAGGGAAAACACTTGGCCTTTGTTTTTTTGGGATTGACTTATTTCTTAATAATTTTTTTTTTTAAAGTAGACTAAGGAAATGAACAGACACTTCACAGAAGAAGATGTACAAGTAATCAACAGATATATGAAAAAATGTTCAACATCCCTAGTAATAAGGGAAATGCAAATCAAAACTACCCTAAGATTTCATCTCACCCCAATTAGAATGGCGATTATCAAGAATACAAGCAACAATAGGTGTTGGCGAGGATGTGGTGAAAAAGGAACACTCATACATTGCTGGTGGGGTTGCAAATTAGTGCAGCCACTCTGGAAAGCAGTGTGGAGATTCCTCAGAAAGCTTGGAATGGAAACACCATTTGACCCAGCTATCCCACTCCTTGGCCTATACCCAAAGGACTTAAAATCAGCATACTACAGAGATACAGCCACATCAATGTTCATTGCTGCTCAATTCACCATAGCCAGATTGTGGAACCAACCTAGATGCCCTTCAGTTGATGAATGGATAAAGAAACTGTGGCATATTTATACAATGGAATATTACTCCGCAATGAAGAATGATAAAATTACGGCATTTGTAGGCAAATGGACGAAATTGGAGAATATCATGCTAAGTGAGATAAGCCAATCTCAAAAAACTAAAGGACGAATGATCTCGCTGATAAGCGGATGAGGACATATAATGGGGGGTGGGAGGGGTTAGCATTAGGTTTAGGGTTAGTTTTAGGGTTAGGGATAAGGAGAGCGGTAAGAATGAAGGAAAGAAGGACTGTATAGAGGGAAAAGAGGGGTGGGAGGGGTGGGGGGGAAGGGAAAAAAAATAAACATCATTGCCCTATGTAAACGTATGATTACACAAATGGTATGCCTTGACTCTATGTACAAATAGAGAAACAAAATGTATCCCATTTGTATAATAAAATTAAAAAAAAAAAAAAAAGTAGAACAAAAAGGGAAATGAGACTAGAAAAGGTAAGACAAAGACACTGGATCCAGGAATGGTTCCAGGTCATATGCTAAATCCTACCTCCAGGCCAATGCTTTTGCTCTTACCACCACCCTCTCTGTGCTTCCTCTCTGCACCCTTGAAACCCCTTCCTGGTCTCCACTGTTCCCATGCTATCTCTGGAGACCACCGACCCTTACAGTCAACACAACTCTGTTAGAGCAACAGCACAACAATGTCTAAGTCAGGTTGCCCACTATGTCTCATAACTTACCTGGTACCTGGGTGGTAAGAGAAAGCTGCATTAAAGTCACACTGTTGACCAGTGTTTTCATAGCATTCTTACAGTGCTGGCTTGTCTAGGGTGTGATGAATCACAGTCAATGCATGTTTCTTGTGTGACTAATATATGCCAGGCATTGCAACAGGCATCAAGTCCTGTTGATAAATAATACACAACTCCTCATCTCATGAAGAATGTAACTGATAGGACCCTGAAAAGAAACAAGGTTTTAATGGCTGCTAAACAGTAAGGAAGTACAAGAGTTAAAGAAGCATCTAAGTAGGACATGGAGTGCAGACTTTGGGAATCAAGGACCAATTATTTCAACATGAAGTACAGTGCAGAGGAGACTATGTACAACACAGTGGGGAAATTTGAGAAAGATTAGAAATTTTCTATATTCAAGACACTTGCCAGCTCACTGGGATAAAATATGAAATCCTTGAGGATGATTGCAAAAGCAACATAAAAGAGAAAATTAATCAAACATCAGATATAAGGGATAAATACAGAGAGGATGCAGAATGAAGGTGACAGGAGAAATCGATTTTTATTAATTGCATACTATGCTCCGGGTAATTGGTATAATGTGTTTTAGTTAATCTAAATATTTTAATGCCCCTTATAAGTTGTAGATTAGATCCTTTGATTCTCAGAGAGGTTAGGCAACTCTTCCAAGACCAAACAGTTCATATGTTAGGAGCAAGATTCAGAACCAGGTTTCCCTCTCCATAAAGACCCTGTTATTTACATTGTCTAATGATTATATTTTAGTCAGCTTTTTTGCTGCTGTGACTAAAAGGATCTGACCAGGACAATTTCAGGAGGAAAAGTTTATTTGAGGGCTTCTGGTTTCAGAGGTCTTAGTCCATAGAAGGCCAGCTCCATTCCTCAGAGCTCAAGGTGAGGCTGAACATCATGGTGGAAGAGTGTGGTGGAGGGAAGCAATCCACATGGTGATCAGGAAGCAGAGAGACTCCACTGGTCAGATACAAATATATACCACATAGCCACGCCCCCAGTGACCCACTTCCTCCCGACACACTCCACCTGCCTCAAGTTATCACTCAGTTAATACCATCAAGGAATAATTCACTGATTATGTTATGACTATGGCCCAATCAATTCCCCTCCAAACCTTCTTGCATTCACACGTGAGCTTTTGGGGAGACATCACATTTAAACCATAACAATTACCTATGTCTTTCCTTTGTCAACATTTAATTTACCTTTATTTAATTGCATCAATTCTACTAAAAGTGGGTAGTTCCGTACTCTATACATAAGTTCTAAAATTGCTTACGTTAAAAAAAAAGAATTTCCACCTTATTGGTCCTTTGACAGTGATTGACTCATAAATATAATCAGAGTCAGTTCTTAGAAACTTACTGCTTGTCTCAAATGCTTCTGAGGAGGTATGGGCTTCTTGAAGGTCCTCAGCTAGAATTTCTTCCCCTCTGGAATATCTCCTTATAGCCTTTCCCTCCCCATGACCAACATTTAGAACCCCTCCTCAGGAAATGATTTGCCAAGAAGAATTAATTCTCAACTCTTGCTCATGTTGAGAAACTCACACAAAGAATTCTAAAGTAGAAGGCATGTATGGAACTTACTGAAAATGAAATAAAATAAAATAGAATTCAATAAAAATTGACATTAAATAATCTAATTGTGTATAGTTGTGGATAGAAACCATAAATAATCTAATTGTGTATAGTTGTGGATAGAAACTATCCACACACAAGAAAATAGAGTACCTCTGTGAATATCCCAGAACTCATGAGTGAAAAAAATCCATTGTCTTTAAATTTCATCTCTAAGTTTTCAGAGTAAATAATCCCATGTTGAGAAAGAAACCTGAACAACAGAGGCTTGTGAATAGTGCAAACTAGGTCCCTTGGTATTCCTCCACTGCCCATTTGTATCACACTACAAGGGGAGCTGTTTCTATGGAGAGTATAAATCATGAACTGGTTGCACATCTGTCATCTGTGGGGAGAGAGGACTCTACATTCCTTATGTCTGCCTGCTTACATGGAAGACCTTCCTGTTAAGTGACTCTGACTCCTACCTGTGTAAGTAGCTTAGAAACCCTGAATTCAGATAATTAGAATTTGTTTACTGACTAGTGTTTGTTACACAAAATACTTTCTCATATCAGATAGTTCTCCCAAGATGTGTAAACACTGTGTATTATCTTTATAAAATATGCAGCATGATAAACCAAAACAGGGCAATTTTCTATTCTTTTGGTTATTTGCCTGCTGAATTCTTCTTTTTGGAAAAGTTGGCCTCATTAAAAATTTTAATTAACTTTAATTTATTGTCAGTTTAGTTGTTGAAGAGAAGTGCTAGAATTTCCTTTTCCTCAAGCAATGATTTCTTAATAAAAATTAATTTGTCATTTGGTTCAGACTCATAACTAAATCTCACTTTACATTTGGCAAGTACCTTATTAACATGGGAAAGACATCCTTTCAATAATTTTATACTAAATACCATCACATAATCAGTTTTTCCTTGAAGGAATATTTAGCTTATATTCCTTCTCTTTCCATAAGGATCTTGTCTATACTAGTCAGACAAACAAAGGCTAGCAGAGGTATATCTAACAAAACCTTGATTCCTATGCTACTTTTGATTTTCAGTGCACTTTTTTTGGTGGGGGGTACTAAGTATCAAATGTAGGGGTATTTTCCATTTGAGCTACATCCTTATTCTCAGCTCTTTTTATTATTATTTTTAATTTAAGTCAGGATCTCGTTGAGTTGCTAAGGGTCTTACTAAGTTGCTGAGGCTGGCCTTGAACTTGCAAGCCTCCTGCCTCAGCTCCTGCATCACTAGGATTATAGACATGTGCCACCACACCCAGCTTCCAGTGCACTTTTGATTCAGTACTTAGGGAAACTGTAATCGGTTCAAGTGACCTTTAGTTTCCTCTTCTTGTTCTCTCTTTCTGATTTTTTAGCAGAAAAACATTTTTTTAAAAAAAATTTGGTGGAGAAGGTGGCCAGTTCCAGAGAAGACTAGAACCTATCAATGAGAGCTGTCCTCACCCGAGGTGCTGAAGAACTCCCTGCGGCATTCTGCTACCAGGTGAATGGGTCTTGCCCCAGGACAGTCCATCCTCTGGGTATCCAGTTGGTCATCTACCTGGCCTGTGCAGCAGGCATACTTACTACAGTCCTAGGGAACCTGTTTGTGGTATTTTCTGTGTCCTACTTTAAAGTACTTCACACTCCCACCAATTTCTTACTGCTCTCCCTGGCCTTGGCTGACATGCTGCTGGGTCTTCTGGTGCTGCCACTAAGCACTGTTCGCTCTGTGGAGAGTTGCTGGTTCTTTGGGGACTTCCTCTGCCGTCTGCACACCTACTTGGACACTCTTTTCTGCCTCACCTCCATTTTCCATCTTTGTTTCATTTCCATTGATCGCCACTGTGCCATCTGTGACCCGCTGCTCTATCCCTCCAAGTTCACCATCAGGGTGGCCCTCAAGTACATCTTAGCAGGGTGGGGAGTGCCAGCAGTTTATACTGCCCTCCTGCTCTACACAGATTTTGTAGAAAAAGGACTTAGCCAATGGCTGGAAGAGATGCCTTGTGTGGGCAGTTGCCAGCTGCTGTTCAATAAGTTTTGGGGTTGGTTAAACTTCCCTGCATTCTTTATCCCCTGCCTCCTCATGATCAGCTTGTATATGAAGATCTTCGTAGTTGCAACCAGGCAGGCTCGACAGATCAGCACCTTAAGCAAAAGCTTGGCAGGGGCTGCCAAGCGTGAGAGAAAAGCTGCCAAGACCCTAGGCATTGCTGTGGGCATCTACCTCTTGTGCTGGCTTCCCTTCACTGTGGACACTCTGGTGGACAGCCTTCTTAACTTTATCACACCACCACTGGTCTTTGACATCTTTATCTGGTTTGCCTACTTCAACTCTGCCTGCAACCCCATCATCTACGTCTTTTCCTACCGGTGGTTCAGGAAGGCACTGAAACTCGTCCTGAGTCGGGAGATCTTCTTGCCACGGACCCCCACTGTTGATTTATACCAGGAATGACTCCTTGTGGGAAGGATGAGTGGCACTGAGGCTGTGGGCTGTGTGGTGTCATGAGTTTGTAGGCAGCTTCCAAGGTTCAAGTGCAGGACAGCCAACATAATTTGGGAAGAGATGAGGTTCTCCTCTTATTTTGTGTTCTTATAGTAGAATGCATAGAAGGAGAGAGTTAAGTCATCTAAAGACCTCCTGGATAAGCCATGATGCTGGGAAAATACTTGGCTCCTAAGCCCTTGCTTCTTTGAAACAACTAAGATGCAAAGGTGGAAGGACCAGAACTCCAAGATCTGTATTTCTGAGCTCTTGGTTCTGCCACATGAAGCAGCCAGGTGAGACTTCAGCTAACTTTGAATCCTCCATCCCCCTGCCATAGAGTGTCCTCATTCACAAAATTTGGAGTTTGTACTATTTTCTCTATAAAGTCTCCTAAAGTTAAAATATTTCATAGTATAACCCTGGGAAACCTTGTTTGAATCATAATTTTACTTCACATTTTTAAGTCAATGTCAAGAGTTTGACATCTTTTTCAAAATGTTCATTTTAGAATTCTTGTCCTCTTGGAAATCAACCACTAAACAGAATTATAAGTCAGATCTATTTATTTTAATGATCATTGAATAAATATATTCTGTTCTTGAAGGAATGTTTTCATTTATTTAAATTACCATAACTTGAAAACATATGGAATATTTTATTAAGTGATAATTAGCCACATCTCATCATTTTAATATTTACTCTTTTATATTTTTATCATACCGGTTAGAACCACTATCTTTCCAACAGCACTACCACATGGTTTTCATTGGGAAAATGAGTAACTGTGTCACATACTTCTCAGAATTGGACCAAGTGAGTCTCAGCAGCCATCACCAGCAATGGTAATAAATCTGTGAGTAGGACTAGCATTAGAAATTAGGAAGGACTAGCATTAGAGAATCATAGAAATACAGAGAAATGAATGTCACAGCACAGTTCAGTGTCTCTATCACCAATGAATCAGGCAGGACAGAGAACAAGAATCAGACCTGAGGTGAACAACTATAATGGGGAGCCTAAGCTGATGGGTGGACAAGCAAGCACCTGACCCCAGAACTTGAAGTCCAGCTCTTCATCATTTTGATGAGAACAGGGCATAATAAGCAAATGTTTTGTACCTGGCAAATATGTTTAAGCCCTTAGACAAATGAAAACCTGCTTTCCATATTAATTCCCTGGGATCCTGGTGTCTGAGCAGAATGTCTCTGGCGATACATTTTTATGGGGTTATTGTCCCTCTCCCTTACTAAGTGAGAATTAACTATACTTAAGGTAAATATTCTTACTTATTTTGTGCTATGACTCTTTTGACACTCTGGTTAAGATCATAGGCCCTGATCTCAGAATAAGACTTTCAAGTGGAAAAAATTGTTTTTAAGACAGTTTTGTAAAGGAAAACAGTTACTTTGAAGTATAATTATCATGAAGCAGCACAGGTCATTAGTCAGATCCAAGTCTAGAGATCTAATCCTGATTACCCAATTAGTATTCATGCCATTTAGGGATGGTGATAACATCCGTGCATTCTTGTGCTTCTGGATGTGGTCTGGATCCCACCCTGGACTGTGTCTTATATCTCCTTATCCCAAGAACCTAGCACAATGCCAGCCACGCAGCAGGTACTCAATCAATATTTGTTGAATGAAAGATCTGCAAATTGGGAATCAAAATCTTTTAAATGCTTTGAATCAAAATAGTTAATGTGTAATTTTGTGAATTCCTAATGCTCTGAAATCTGTAAAATCTCTGGTCCAGTAAATGCTCTATATTCTTCAAAAAAGAAAAAAAGAAATACAGTTATCATAACATTCTAGAAATAGCCAAGTCTGTAATGTAATCGTGTGCTTCTTTCTGAAGTCATCAAATAAGATCTGCTGGCAAGTGCAATAAAATCACTGTAATTCAAAATACTGATGGGCATAAGTGAGGTTGCACAAAATCTGCAACCATACTGTGATATGAAAATATTGATTTCTACTGATGACAAAAATCAGCCCTAATATCACTGTATTTTTTGCCTACTTTCCAAGTGGAAGGAAGTTCTAAAATTTCAGAAAGAAGTTAGTGAATATAAAGATAGAGTATTTTCCCCATACAAATTCATTAACACCCTGAATTAAGATTCTCCTTTAAACACAAACACCAGGACATTCTAACAAGCATGATGACTTTGGGATCAGATGTGAACACAAGGCAGTGACAGTCAGACCTCACTGTGAACTGTGACAGGCTGATGCCTGATTAGACTTATCTTCATCAAGAGCATGCCACTGGTAAACAAGTGGACAAGCACAGCAATTTCTTGTTCTTTACGTGCTTGTTTAGAATGTTTTTGATTTTTTAAAAAAAATTTCTTGCTCCATAATAAATATCATCAGAGTTTCAAATTCTAGGATGAATCCTTATTTTGTATGAACCTAACCATTATTCTCTTTTCTCTAAACATCTCTCAACTTAATTATATTGCTTTCTTTTAACTCAGTCAAACCCATTATAGCTCATCCCAGCTGGCAACATGAGTGAATATATAATACACCTGAGTGTATGTGAGTTTGTGTGTGTCTGAACATGCCAGTGTACGTTTATGAGTAAGTTTGTGTGCGTGTGAACTATATGCCAGATACCATATAGACAAGGGTTCTGAGCAAGGCAACTTCCATCACTAGAGGCCCTTTGTATTGTTTCTTAGTGTCTCTGTTCTATACAGTTAGTCCTACAAGATGAAGAATTAAGGGGTGATCTGGGAATGGTGACATGGACCCATCAACCTAGCTGGTGGGTTTTGTTCCCAGAAGCTACCAGAAACCCAAACAAATGAGCACTAGTAATGGATCCATTCACCTGCCTGAGTATTTTCAGGGAGACTGTCAATTGGGAGTCAAATTGCAGGCATTTCCTCAATGATCCCTCCACAGAATGAAAACTTAAGTGTTTTTAGTACTTACAGATTCAATTGGTAAGATGTATGCACACGTAGGACAGGGAACTCAGGCAGAGAGAGAAGGAAATGACTGTGGATGGACCAACACTTTTATTAGGGTATAAGGCATCATCCCAACAAGGTTTTCCATGAGGAATTTTAATTGTGAACTTAAGGCATGCAGGCATGAGTTGCAGACCACCCTGTGTTTGAGAGGTGGTCACTGTGTCATATCTGCATAGTCCATGTGGGGCATGGGGGTCAGTGGAGTCAATCAAACAGCATCCAACTGCCCCATAGGAAGTGGTTACTAGGGACCAGCTGTATAAGAAGAAATCTGAATGGTCACATGGAGGAAATGAGGGAAGATGTGTACAATTGGAAATTATGTCAAAGGTAACTAGGCCCTTCTTCTGGTATAGAAAAGTCCAGCTTGCATTTAGAATGGGTGCTAAGGCAACATTAAATTATAAGCATTTGTTCTAGCAGAAAAGTTGACTAATACAGGCAAAAATTCAGTGGGCTGTCTCATGCTGCCCTCTGGCTATTCAGTTTCTGTTCCAATCTTAGTTCAACATTGAAGTACCTGCCAATGTTTAAAAGTAATCATCCTCTACTTCCACATCTTGACATCAGCTATGTGTTTAATATCAGTCATGGGGAATAGTTTCAATTCACAGGCAAGCTTTCCTAAAAACATGGATGTTCCTATATGTCTAGTCAATTCTTCCCACTTTATAGGCTGCAACTCCTACTGCAGGACTGAATCCTGAACAGAGAGCCTAGGAGTCCTGAGGGCCTTAGACATGTTGCCAAAATCTCTGACTCACCTCTACCCAGTCAGAGATTCAGAGAAGTGCAATATGATTTGAAGTACTTAAAATATGATATATTTTAGTCTCTCAGCTAGCATTTCTTGAGATGCTATTATATGCAGATTGTGTTGCTATTCTGCTGAACCTGGAATTCCTGAAATGTCAACACTGCACTCAAAAAGCATTCAGTTCAAAGGGATAGAAATAACTACAAATTAAAAAAAAAAAAGGACAAAGGATAAGTTCAGTTCTCAATAAAGGTACAAAAAAGAGTTACAGTAATCAGAAAGGAAGTAGTCAATTATTCAGCATAAATCAATATTCAAGTGCAAGGGTTAAAGAGTCAGATGGGTCTGGCCAATTTCACATTTAATCCTTTCCTTCTCCTGTAATCTTGGACAAGCTACTTACTTCATTTGTGCTTCAGTTTTCTCATCTGTAAAAGGGAGCTAATAATAGCTATTCCCCAGGGTCTGGACAAGAAATGAGATAATTATGGAAATAAAGTGACTGTCAAAACACTTAGCACATATTCATGCTTCATTAATTGTCCCAGTCTCAAAGAATTACAAGAGGAGTGGCATTTAAACTGAATTTCAAAGATCAGAAACTTCCCAGCAGCGGGGAAAGATAGAGAAATACATTTTAAACTCAAGGAGCAGTATAAAAACTAATAGCTAATATTTTTTAAAAATTCTACCCATACTGAACTTGAATATTCAAAACACACCCTTGCGAAAGCAAAAGAACAAGGTTCAGAAAGGTTAAGAATATTGCCAAGGGTTGGTGTGTGGCTCAGTGGTAGGGTGTAGTAGGTAGAGTGCTTGCCCTGGGTTGGATTGCTTGTATCTAAACAAAAAAAGAAACTTGTCCAACAGATATAAACTTGTAGTCTCTCATATGTGAAAGCTGAAAAAGTTGGTCTCAAAGAAGAGAGTGGAATAGTAATAATTAGAAGAAGGAGGGAATTTGGGTTATAGGTGGATAAGAGGAATAGGTTCTGGTGTTCTACAGCACAGTAAGGGGATGGCAGCTCACAATAACCAATTATATATCTGATGAAGAATTATAAGGGAGGAGCCCAAAGGCTCTGAACAAAAAAGAAATGATAATTACCTGAAAATGCTAATTACCCTAAAGTTGATCAGTACATGTTGTATGCATGTATTAAAATAGCTCACTGTACCCCATAACTGTGCATATTTATTGCATGTTAATTAAAAACCAAGAGTAAAAAAAAATGCTATTCTTGTTCATAGAGTCAGCAAAGAATAGCACTGAGATTGAACTGCCCATGCCCTCCAACAGTGCCTTTCTTGGACACCATCCTACTCTTTTCCAGGAGCAAAATTTGAAGGACTTCTCTAGGTTGGGTCTTTTTGGATCTGGTGAATGTTACTGAGCTGAATAATATCGTGTATTGGAAGCAATACAGTTGATGCATTTTTATGGTTTTATTTTCCTTTTAAAATAAATCCTCTTGTTTATAAAAACAATAATTCATTACATATGTGCACAATTTGGAAAATACAAAAAAAAAAAAAAAATGGAGGGGGAAATCATTTCCCTAATTCTCACTTTCTAGAAAAGACTGGTGTCTGTTTTATATATTCCTCCAGTCTTTTCACTCAAGGAATGCTGCTTTAAAATACAGTATCTTGATTGCATTTCTCTATTTATTTCACTCTGGGTTCATGGTAATTTGTGAACCTGATACTTTGTTGATACCTGGAGAGGGTTCTAGTAACAGGTCCAGTTAAGGATCACAGACAGTTCAGCGTGTCAGGGGTAGAGACAGACAGGCCTGAACACCATCTTAGCTAAAAGAGATTGCAAGAAAGGCGTTGTGTTAGTCTCATATTGCTGCAGTCACAGATTCCCTCCACCTAGAGTTTTAAAATGAAACAAATTTATTATTCTATAGTTCTGTAGGTCAGAAGCTGGAAATGGGTTTTATAGGGCTAAAATCAGGGTATCTACAGAACATGTTCCTTTGAGAGACTCTGGAGAAAAGTTCCTCTATGTCTTTTCCAGTTTCTGGGGTATTCTGGCATTCCTTGGCATGTGGCCATGTCACTCGATCCTCTGCTTCCATCCTCCCATCTCCTCTGACTGATTCTCCCCCTGTCCCTCATAAGAACCCTTGTGGTTGCAGGACGCCCACGTTGGTAATCCAAGGCAATATTCACATCTCCAGAGGCTTAACTTTAACACTTCAGCCAAGTCCTTTGGCCACATAAGGTAATATAGTCAAAGGTTCTGGGGATTAGTATGTGTGCATCTTTGCGATGATTGTCCTGCCTACCACGGCACCTAAGGTTTCTCTTATATTTAATCCAAGATCTTATGTTTCCACTATCAATAGCATTAATATCTGTATGGTTGAGGTCACACATTTCTCTTGACCTAAAATTATGACTGAATTCCTTCAACTTCCAACCACATACCTTCAATTCCAGCTTTGAGGGAAAAAAAGTAGAATTAGTCTGAAAGAACGGCACACCTACTAAACAACACTGAGAAAGCAGAGTTTATAGCAGGGAGGTGTGTAAGTCCAGTTTCCCTGAGAGTGCCAGCTGAGAAACAATCAGTAGATCAGATAACAGGTACAGATGTATTTGACTTCAGTCACCACACAGGTTAAGTAATGGGAACCCATTCCATGGGCCCGCTGCTGCTCCAGGTCAATCCAGGCATTGTTTCTGCATTCCTTTATTTTAGAAATTTTAGAAACCAAACTAGGGAGGTAAGTCCTCCCTAGGTCTTCCTACCACTCTTTCTTGTGGGTCCTAGGCAGCTCACATTCTGCTTTTGCCATGGCACAGGCTGCCTTGGCCTATGGCCCTGACTTCCACTACAGTCCTCCTTCTCTCCCCTAGTGTTCAAACTGCTTTACCTCATTCTTGGGGAGGCTCCTACAAAGTAGGAAAACTTACTTGGTCAGACTTAGATCGTTTTCTTCCTAATTTACTCTTTAGATAGTAAATGTAGTGTGGCATTTGCAAGTTTACATACAGTATTAAACTCTCGGAACAGAAAATTCTATCTGACTCCACTGTCTGGTATATTCTGACACTTCTAGGTCCTCTTGAGTCAAGTCTTAGGAGCATGCTGGACCTGTCACTCATCTGTGCTTTCTAATGGATTCCTTGCCTTCTTGGAGTACATCTCTCCTTTATTCCCTTTGTTTGGATCTTAACCCTGAGGACTAGGATTTTCAATTCAGTTCAAAGCTGACTTAACTATGTTCCGTGTAACTTCAGCTACCATGCAAATAGACTCCCCAAAGCAAGTCCTGACTAGAACTGTGGGCACACAGAAAGTCATACCATGTTACTCACATGTCCTTTATAGACATAGACCTTCTAGACTGAAAGAAAATTTAGAGGCAATCTATTTGAATTTTGTCATTTTACATTGGGGTCTACTCTTTGTCCAAAGTCCCACATGTCTAAGTGACAGAACCAGGACTCAGGACCAGATTCCCAGGATTTCTAAAGTATAGATAGCACACTTTCTTCTACCTCAGGATTACATAGTAGGTAAAAGTAGGAACATCATACCTGTCTCCAAATACCAAATTCCAGCTGAATGGTCTGGTCCAGTCAGATTTCTGCGGAAATCTGAGGAAGGAGTGATCTGGGTAGATGAGATAGCTTGTGCCAGGCTCCCAAGGCATCTGGTAGGACATCTGAGGGGAAGGGAGTGGGGAAACACGTCTGCCACATAGTGAGGTAGAGGAGAATACAATTGGATGTGGTTAAAGAGTTTTGCAGGGGTAAGACTATGTGAAGCCTCACAGGTCACAGCAACAGAGTTAGAATTCAATTCCAAATACTCTAGGAATGAGACTTTGGGCTGTAGATTGTGGACAGACCATGGAGACCAAGGTCTGATGCTGGGACCAAGCAGGATCTCTAGGACCTGGTGGTTGCGTGGATACACTGCTGTCAAGTCAGGCCCAACTTAGTGTGAAGTAGGAAAATCTTCAACAACCTCTGTGACTTTAACACAAGAAAAGTTTATTTCTTGCTCACGTGAAGTCCACCTTGAATCTGGAGTACTATCCTGGGCAGCTGTCCTCAACATTTGTGATACAGAGGGCTTTGCTTCCATGGCTCCTCCATCTTTTCAGCAAGAGACCTTCACTGCCTCAACTGGAACAGACATTATCAGAGCTGCATATGAATAGCAGAACAGAGCAGGCAGCCCCACCTAGTGGCTGGGAAAGGTAGGGGAGCAAGTGGAAGGAATGGAAGTTCATGCTGTGTGTTAAGGCATATTTTTCAGGATTTGGATTTGGCACAAACTGGCTTAAACACATTAGGGTTTATTTTATTAAGTCATACTGAGGTTGAAATGAAGAGATTGCTGACTTTGGCTTGGTGACTCAAGCACTTTAGAGTCAAGGGTGCAATGATTCCCTGATAATGTTGTTACTGGTCCCTGAGTGGCCCCTTGGAGCTCCAGCCAAATCTCACATATTCCTGGATGTAGGAAGGAGCAAGGAATGGGGAGAGAGGGCTTTCCTGGAGCCTCTGTGAACAACTACAGCTTCATCCATGGAGGGAAGTTCCTGATGCCTTGGAAAAAGGAGAAAACAGCCATCAGGTAAGAAATAAGCACTTCTACCATGAAATAATTAAGAAAATGACATCTAACAAGAGAAAACAAAAATTCTTGACAAATCTTCTCAAATGAATTTTCTTTACACAAGACAGTGATCTGAGAGAGATACAGGATAGGAGAAAATAGCTAAGGTTTTCTTAATAACCTCTCTGATCTTTTCCTCAAACTTCTGCCTTAGTATTACTATTTTTCCAGCTAATGAACACTTATTCAACACTATGTAGAAACCACTGATTGGGTAAACGCATGAGACATGAATGAGACATGAGAGTGAATGAGACCCAGTCACTTCAATACATTTCCTGATATTTCCCCAAAGGTTGGGGTGACGAACATCACCTGACCGTCTCATCTTGGGATAGACACATCTTACTAGAGTTCAAAAGGGAATCAGCACCAGGGAGAGAGTCAAAGATTCACAATGGCCAACTAACCCAAACCTTATCCAAATCGAACTAAGAATAATTAAAATCTCATTGGAATATAGCAATTAACCCAATAGCAAGCTATAAAAAATTGTGAGGACAATATAATAATTCTGATTATGAATGTCTTTTATTCTCATTCAACCTTCATTAATACTTATAAGCAAAATGGTGAAGTTGTATTATTCTAAATAAATTCAGATGAAATAATTTGTTTAAGTCAAATATAGCATATCAAAATATAGCATATCAAAAAAGATGATTTTTTGACAATGAGACTTTAATCAGTTTTAAGTGGAGTTTTAACACTAAGAGATAGTTGTTAACAAACGCAATAACAAATGGACTTCTGATTGGTATGAGGCATTATTCTGCTGTACACATTTGTGTGTGTGTGTATCCTCAGTGCATAGCAAAGATGTTTATATTGTCCTTAATGTACATAGTATGAATTTGAATGAGGAAGTTTAAAAACAAAACTTTTCTCCTCTTTCCCCCAAAATGTCTCCCCAAGAGGGCCCTCCTCTACCAGATGGCTAGATACAGAGCTAGAGCGTGGAGGGCCAGAATTCTAATTTTTAAGCCCTGGAAGGCTTGAATCAGGTCTTATGATTCATTTTTATTTTCTGTAGGGTAGAACTGTCCTATAGAAATATATTATGAACTGTATGTAGCTTAAAACTTTTTTAGTATCCAGCTTGAAAAAGTTAAAAATTATATTTAAATTATGTATTTTATTTAACCCAGTATTTAAAAAATGATAGTTTCAACATGTAATTAATATAAAAATTTATGAGGGCTTTTACGTGCTTGTTCTAAATTTGTGCAAATCTGATACACATTTCGTACTTACAGGCAACCTCAATTCAGACTAGCATTTTTCAAGTGCTCAATAATCACATGTTTATTTGTGTAATGACTTTATGTAATGACAGTTTTATCATTTTTATCCTCATTTTGAATATGTTGGATCAGAAGACAATGAGAACTACAGGAGTCAACTTGAGAGATGGAAGGGTCTGGATGCTAACACCAGTAAACTTTACGGGGTGAGAACTCTTTGGGTGATTGTTAATTGTTTAATCTCCATATTCTCTTGGTAATGACTGTTCATTGGGTGGTGTAGTGATAGGGCCTAAAACAGTATCTTGATTCACTGTGGCACTTCAACACAAACACTGTACTTTGAACCAACTGGTCTTTTGATTGTTCATTTTGTGTGCTTAATTATGCTTGATATGCCAACAACTTTATGCATTTCATAAAATATTTACTTCAAGTAGGAATTTCCTTTCTATTCTCTTTAAATGAGTGATCCCTGCTCAGGCTATAATCTGAACTGTCCATGGAACTTTCTCAGATTTCTCAACCTTAGCATCCTATCCCTCTTCCTAAGTCACACTGTATTATGTGTTACATATCATATAATTTATCTTATACATCACAGTTGACAACAAACACAACTTGAGTATTATTATTCATTATTGTACCATGAGTTCTAAAACCATCTTTGCCCTTTAGAAATACACATTGAACTTCAAGACTGGGATCCTAATTAGAATGTATACTCCATGTATGTATAATATGTTAAAATAACTCTACTGTCATGTATATCTAAAAATAACAAATAAAAAATTTAAAAATTATATAAAAAGATATATACATTGAAGTTTGTGGATTATAGTTTAAAAGAACAAGACAAAATAAGGAATAAATTTGGTAAGTGCGAAATCAATGATACAGACCAGTGTTTCCCTGGGACAGGAGTTCTGTTATTTAGCCTTCCACCTCAAAGAGGTCTTTATGGTTAAACAATTTTTAGAATGCATATTTAAACAAGGTCAGATGAGTTTTTGTTAAAATGGCTTCTAAGAGTCTTTAATAGGACTTTGGGTAGTGGTATACTCTAAGAGCAGGGTATAGCATACAAACTTTCCAAAACATTGTTGATACAGAAACTCTTTTCCTTGGAATGACTTTATGTAATGACAGTTTTATCATTTTTATCCTCATTTTGAATATGTTGGATCAGAAGACAATGAGAGCAGGGCTGGGGAGATAGCTCAGCTGGTAGAGTGCTTGCCTTGCAAGCACAAGGTCCTGAGTTCAATCCCCAGTATCAATAAAAAAAAAAAAAAAAAAAAAAAAAAAAAGAAGACAATGAGAACTACAGGAGTCAACTTGAGAGGTGGAAGGGTCTGGATGCTAACACCAGTAAACTTTACAGGGTGAGGACTCTTTGGGTGGTTGTTAATTGTTTAATCTCCATATTCTCTGAAAATTACACTTTCTCAGTTTCTTTTCTCATGCTATTGCCTCAGCCTGAAAATCTCTTCCCATTCCTTCCTTCCTTCAAAAATCTTTCTTATAATTTAAGGCCCAACCTAAATGCTACTTCTTTAATTTGTCTCCCAAATCTTCCATTCAGGTGTGAATTCTTTCCTCTGCACTCCTTGAATGTGTCTTTTACGATTTTAACTCTCATGAATCACAAGACATAATTATTGGCACCTTGCTTTTCCCCACTAAAGATTCTACATTCTCTGTTTTCTATTTCTAATCACACTGAACCCAAAACTTGGTACACACTTTCCTTCAGGGACATTTGTGGAGTGGAGAGATGAATGAATATAAGGAATGTGCTTTGTTGTCTGTAGGTAGACATGTTGGAAACTTCATCAAGGAAGAATTGTGTACCCTGTGTTTTAAAATATTTTTTATTATGGAATAGTTTTAGATTTACAGAAAAGTGACAAAAATAATGCAGAGTTTCTAATATACTCACACTTTAATGATAATTAAAATCATCATTTTAATTAGTATAGTACCTTGATAACAAGCTATAAACAAATGTTGATACATTGTCATTAATATATTAGTAAAAAGTGCATTCATTATTCAGATTTCCTCATTTTCCCTGATTTCCCTTTTCTGTTTCAGCTTCCCATTTAAGACATCATAGCACATGTAGTTGTTACATGTCCTCAGGTTCCTCTGGACTGGGACAATTTTTTATTTTCAATGACCTTGACAGTATGAGGCTACCAGACATGAATTTTTGTATTCCTTAATGAGGATTCATCTGATGTCTTTCTTTCATATGTTTTTGAATGGGGATCATATATAAAAGGTCATTCTCATCACATAACATCAAGAATACATGCCATTGACACAACTGCTCACCACTGATGTTAACCTCCATCACTGCTTGACTAGTGTTTGTCCTTTTAAAACCTGTCCACCATGACCAACATTGCTTCTTGCTATAGAGTCAAAGCTTATTAAATGTCATTACCTGCATCCATGGCTCTGAGGACTGATTTCAATACGATGTAGGCATGCAACTCATGTTTGGTAATTAAAAAAGACATGGATGGATACAGGAATGTTTGTTATTGATTTATATTCCTTGGGTCTTTTAAAACTTACAAATTCTCTAATCTGATTAAGCTTTTTAAAGAAAATGACAAAGAACTAGAGACTGCACTTAGATATTCTTCTTCCACGAACAGGTGATAGTCAATGTGTATAAACAGAAGCTTGTAATACAGGGTGTTGACCATCCAAACCATTCAGTTTCCAGCCATGGTGAGGGAATATAATGACACAGAAGGACAGTAACTTATTAGACAATCACAACAACCTGGTCAAGGTGTCTATATTTGCAAATTGCCCACACATCTGAGATCTCCCACCAAACTGAATACATTAAGCTGCTACCCAATAGGCTCAAGAACAAGAACCCATAAAGGCTCTTCATGAATGAAATTTTTAACAGGTTAGGATCAAGTAGCAAACTTTGTAAGGAGAAGAGGAAAGGGAATCAAAGGAGATACTTTCAGGGAACATACCACAACAAAGGGAAAGTCAGTGGATTAAAGGAAGAAAGGGAAGGAGGGAGGCAAGTGTCCTCAGGCATGAGATATGTTGTTTAATAATTAAGTTAATATTTTTGGAGAAGTGACAGATATATCTTAAAATGACTGAAAACATGTATATATATCCTATCTACTTGAAGAGAAATTTTTTTGTTTTCATTAGTAATCTTTCTTGAATTTTTAAAACATTTCATTTGGAAATCCTGTGGGTTTTGTTTGCTTTTTTTCTTTCTTTCTTTCTTTTTTTTTTTTTTTTTTTTTTTTTGTGGTGCTGAGGATTGAACCCAGGGGGCTCATGCATGCTAGACAAGCACACTACTACAGAATTTTATTCCCAGCCTTCATTCAGACATCTTAAAGATATATACATACTGGAAAACAAAATTGACCAAATTATGCTGTATGCATCTATGAATGTGTAACAACAAATCCCCACTGATATGTATAATTATAATGCACAATAATTTTTCAAATGAAATCTTTAATTTCCTCAATCCAATTGCTTACATTTGATCAGAGAACAAATTCATGGTTGCTGAACTGTTCTTTAAGATCTGACCACTAATAATAACTTTAATAGCTTTTTTAAACCATGGGTAAAATAAAGCATAAATCAAAGGATTCATGGCTGAGTTGTAATAAGCACACCAAACACAAATCTCATAAATATAGGCAGGCGTGATAAATCCCATAAAAGCATCAACTAAGGAATCAATGCTATATGGTAACCATGAGATCATAAATGCTATCACAGTGATCCCCAGGGTTTTGGCTGCTTTTCTTTCTCTCCTAGCCACTCTGGCTTTGTAACTTTCTGAGGCTGATTCTGCTTTGCCACTAACATTTTCGATCTTTTTAGCCTGCTGTCTAGCCACAAGAAAAATATTACAATACAGAATTATCATAATAATGGTAGGTATAAAGAAAGATAGAAAATCTATCAACACCCAGTTTTGATTGACAACTACCTGACAACCTCCTATGCAGTTGAGGGCCTTGGATAATTCTTCCAGACCATCATCATAAACACCCGTGTAGAACACAGCACCGCTGTACACCAGGGGCAGGATCCAGGAGACACAGATGCAAATCCCTGACACAGACACTGTGAACTTGGTGGGATAGACCAGAGGGTCAGTAACAGCAATGTACCTGTCGATGGAGATGAAGCACAGGTGGAAGAGAGAAGCGTAGCAAAATGCCACATCACAGCAAGTGTGAAATGTGCAGAAACTTCGCCCGAAGTACCAGCAGCTCTCCACGGACCTGACCATGCTGAAGGGCATCACAGTTACTCCCACCAAAAAGTCAGCACAAGCCAGTGAGGCGATGAGGAAATTG
Source organism: Sciurus carolinensis (assembly GCF_902686445.1). Classification (NCBI taxonomy): domain Eukaryota; kingdom Metazoa; phylum Chordata; class Mammalia; order Rodentia; family Sciuridae; genus Sciurus; species Sciurus carolinensis. Next base: position 32,372,055 of record NC_062219.1, read on the forward strand.
GTTGGAGAGTGCAGCTGCTTGAAGTGGAGAATAGCAGTCATTACCAGCAGGTTTCCCAGCACAGCCAGCACAGCCCCACAGCCAAACACTGCGTACAGAATCACCCGGGGCGCTGGTGAGTAGGGAGTTTTCACACAAGACCCATTCAAGTTCTCAAAGCAGAGCAGCAGAGCTTCAGGTGGGGATGAGTTGCTACTCATGGTGCTGCTGCTTTGCATGTGCAAAAGCTTCAGCTCTGATTTTCAAGAATGTAGGATTTCGATCCTATATCCACCAATCCAGCAGAAAATTGTCAGATATTATCCCTAATATAACTTCCCATTTTTATTATAAATTCCAAAGACTTTTCTAGAAAAAAATAAAATCTAACAAAAATAATGTTGTAAAAGATTACTGGGTATTGATTTCAAGAAACAAGTGTTCCATTTCCTTAATTTGATAAAATTCACTTTAACTCATAATTTTTTTTTCACATTTTATTTTTACCTTCAAAGTTCTTCAGAGCAACAGTCACTGATATGGTGTAATTAGAGTCGATGAATCATCTTCCGCAGATTTATTTCCATGTCATATGGTCTGCATCACTGCCTAAATTAGGTTTCAGTCTGTCCAGTTAAATAGATGCCTTCAATGGGAACTCCCTCAATGGAATCCCGGTGGTGCAAGGTGTGAACTAGCAAGACTATTTCCAACAGTGGTTATTAAGAAAGTTATTCTACAAAACAATCTCTATTCTACATTGAATTCAATTGCCATTATGTATTTGGGGTCAAAGATTTCTTTTTCCTTCATGTATAGACTTGAACCATTCCCCTGTTCCCAATCATGACCTTACTGGATTTTTGTACCTTGAATTTTTGTTACTAAGATTTTTGTATCTTGGATTTTTGTTGCAAAGATATAGTAGGGTGCAAGCTTTCAAGTTCAACTATTCTGTTAAGAATCATTTCTGCATCTGCAATATCTGCCAACAACCAGAAAAGATAAGATGCAGTGAGAGAAACATGAGATTGATGAAATATATCACCTCCAAGCATTAAAGAACTACATGGTGTTTAGACAATGAGCATTCCTGAGATGCTAGTAGAAAGGAGATCAGCTCTTCTCTCAGGACCTTGTCACTGGAAGCATATATGTAATGTCTCTCCATCTGTGTGACAAATGCGCAGTGAACCTTATGACCACACATTCAGTTATGGTTCCTGGTGGTTGGTCTTTCTGCCCAGTGATAAAGAAATGCAAAAAAAAAAAAAAAAAAAAAATGGAATACTGAAGCCTGGGTATGTTGCTCAGTGGAAGAGCACTTACTTAGCATGTGTGAGGCCCTAGGATCAATCCCCAGTACCCCCCCACACACACACACACACAAGAAATAATGAGAAGAAAGAAGTAAGAATGTGGAAATGGATTCCTTAGGAAGGGTTCCAAACCTGGAATGGTGGGACATTGAAGAGCAAGGAAAAACAATCTTTAGTCTTCCTGAGGAAGAATTCGAGACCTAGGCAGTGCAGAGTTGGCACCTGAGAGATATTTGTGAACTTGCTTTTCATATGAAAAGTAAGAGGAATTTTTTAGTATTCCAACTGGCCATCTGATCATTCATGAATAAAATTAGGACTCTTTTTTTTTTTTTTTTGGTGGGTGTGGGTACTGGGGATTGAACTCAGGGGCACTCAAGCACTGAGCCACATCTTCAGTCCTATTTTGTATTTTATTTAGAGACAGGGTCTATTTTGTATTTTATTTAGAGTTGCTTAGTGTCTCACCATTGCTGAGGCTGGCTTTGAACTCAAGATCCTCCCGCCTCAGCCTCCCAAGTCACTGGGATTATAGGCATGCATCACAGCACCCAGCTAAAATTAGCACTCTTAACCAATTTTTTCAAATTTCTCCCAATACTTTCTGAGTGTCTGTTTTTGTGAAGTGATGTCAATCGCTTAGTAGACAAAACCCTATGTGAGGTTTTCTCAACATGTGCTGTATTGACATTTAAATTTGAAAACACTTGGGAGTGGGGAGTTGTCCTGTAGGTTTTATGGCATTTAGTATCATCCTAACTTTATGTCTCCCTCCATCCTTTTGAGATTAATTAATTCATCTATTCAAAATATATTTAGTGAATTCCTTAGATGGGTATCAAGTATTGACCAAACCACACATGATCTCTATCCTCATGAAGTTCGAGGTCTTGAGAAGAAAAGAAACATGAAAGAAGTAAGTAGAGAGATGGATATATGAATGCAAATGGTGATAAACACTTCCAAGTGAAAGACAATAGCCTGTGAGTATAGTAAGCCAATATGGGCAGATCTAAGCAAAGGAGTCCCTAAAAATAGCATTAAACAAACGTGTTTCTTCAATATTTGTATGTATTTCCTATATCATCTAAACTTAATACAGGAATCTAAATCAATCTGCACTTCCACATTGGCACTTAGTCAATAAAATCACCTCACCCAATACTGAGGTAGGATGGGATTAGAGGCTCTTCCCAAAGACTCTAAATTTCTTGCACATATGTGACTCTTCTGGTATCGCTTATAAGACCATCTTCAGCAATAGTTTTGCAACAGATAAGATCAAGATCAGGCAGAAGTCTTGTTTCTCAGGGGCTTAAGATTCTAATCCCCAAGGCAGGATTTGCAGGCAAACTTTTGGTGGTCTTGCATCAGCTGAAGTTTTCAGTGTTGTTTTTACATTTGACCTTTATCTTGTGTGTTGTGAAATCCTCGAAGATGTTTCTAAAATAAAAGCCCACTAACTCAACCTCCTCCCCAGTGACTGAGAGTGTAAAACTTCCTCATTATGACCAAGGAAAAAGGAAAATGTGATAATGATGCCCTGTAATCATGGCAGTGCCCGAACTCAGAAGACTGTTAATGAGAGGAAGGGGAGGGAAATGTTCGGTACCCAGTCTCTATAGATTAGAGGCTAGAGGTCACAAAACACAGTCAGGTCGAAGTGCTAAACAGTAAGTGAAGAGCGTTTTCTCCAATCACAGCCTCTGAGTGTGTTCCACGTCTTCCCGTGTTCCTCCCTTGGTTATACCTCAGGCATGATTCATGATTGTCCATCACTATGAGTGTTGAACATTTCAGTTTTAGGGCACTCCAATTAAAACTTTGACCCATTACTATTTGAGTATCCCTGGCCTCCCTGCCTCTAGGAAGCAGGTATGAGCTTGAAGTGTTTGGTTTTAGGGAAAGGAAATACCTGCTTTTCATTCCTCATCCCACCCTCCTTTTCTGAATCTACTCCTCAGAGAAAAAGAGAAAGTAGGAAAAAGAGGATCACAGAATTTTATGCCAAAATTTGATACCATATTTGGCAACCTTCACTTTGTGGGCACGACTTCTGCACGCTGAATGTCCAGATCATGCCACTCTCCGTGCAAACCTGAATTCTTCAGTAAGCTCTGCAGAAGCCATTCTCACTCCCCAATTACCTGAAGCTCGTGGTTACTTTCCTCCTAACTCTTTCAATTTCTTCCTCAGTTCCTGTAGGATGTGTCTCTGACACTTGGTGTACCCTTAACAGAGCACTTGCAGAAAGGACCACCTAACTCCCTCTTATGTGTTCTCTAGGCCACAAGGAACTCAAGCTCCTTTACCACGGGGACAGTGACAGCATGGGCTTCTCTCCTCATCAGCCCACGTATGCTCCCACCATATCCTCCATTCAATCTTCCTTCTGCTCAAAATGAGCACAGGGCAGTTCAGTAAGACTATTGAATAAGGAACCCTAAACAGGGAATTCAACTTGAATCTTCTTACTAGTACTTTTTTCAGTGGAGTGTTCCCCTGGACAGAATGACCCCAGATGCAAAAGTCCATAGGGCTTCTTCTCATGGACAGACTCTAAACAGGAGTTGAAAGGGATCCCAGGAGGCTCACCCCATCAAGGATCTGTGTAGTATGCAAGCTTCCCCCAAAGGAATCACAGGTGCACCTCATTACAGAGCCTACATTTGTACAGCTTTGCTCTTTAAGACTACAACACTAGGGGGCATGATTTAAACTATTGTACCATTGCTGATGTTCTCCCTATTCCACTTTTGCTCTGCCCTGGAGGGTGACTGGGACTGCATGAAGAAAAGAGGGGAGGGAGAGGAGAGAAATAAAGGACTGTAGCCCTTCCTCCTTAGGTCTATAGGGCCTAGGCCTAGAAGGCGTCAGGACAAGGAAGATAAGAGTGCTGAACAGGATTTAATGTCTAAGTTAATCTCTTTAGAGTGGACTTTCAAATCTAGAACTTGAGTAGAAAGCTGTGGGATCAGATAATATTGTCATAAAAATGAGGGATGAAGAGTCAATAGAGCCTGTTTCCATGCACAAATAGATATAATGATAAAGCCTTTTTATGTTTGTGGTGTATCAAATTCATAACATTGAGTAACTAAGACATAGTCGGTGGGTTGCACTTTCTAATTAGATGGAGCAAAGGATGACTCTGATGACTAGAGTCCCGTTCTTTATGGTTTTCCTGGATAGTCAAAAAAATCTCAGTTGTCAGACCACATATTTGGAGAACTCATTTAATTTTAGAAGGTAATAATAAATAAATAATAATTAAATAATAATGTATTAATTATTAGTCCATTCTTAAATTTCCCCTATTTAAGATAACATGCTCAAAAATAAATTTATTATTGATCAAGTTCTCTTCAGAATGTGATCACTTAATTTCTGGATCAACATTCAGACAAAACACAGTCTGGCAAGACGTGGGCCATGATCTATCAGAAAGGAGGCTTGTCTGAGAGGTGGAGCAAGCTCTGAAGATGCCTTCCTTTGCCTGGCATTGGAGTTGGCATTTGTGGATCATGAAAAGTCTTGGGAGGGATGAGGGGAGCAGTGAGGACTTGCATGGTGACTCACAGCAATAGGTACTTAAAAAGTAAATATGTATTTTTAAACTATAAACATCCATTTAAGCACTCCAACATTTTAATTATGGGAATGGTTGTATTTTTACATATCATATGAAGATCATCCCTGTCGAGTTAACTAAACACATAGTTTTAATTATATTGCTCCTGAAATCCCATTGAAATGCCCCCCAAAATAGAAAGCAGGATCAAATCGATTGTAAAACCAGAGAATTACACAGCTGGTGTGTTCCTGCATGCTCACACACACACGCACACACACTCACATACCTGCACCCTAGAGGCAACCAGAGAGTTAAGAGCTATTCTTTCTTTTACTTCTCAATTGATTCAGAGAAAAGTTCCAAGACCCAAAAGGAGCCACCATAGAGAACAAAGGAATGAATATAATAAAAGCAATTCCAGAGAAAGTTTCTTCTGGGTTAAAGAAAGGTCTAAGATTTCAATTCAAAGTGTCTGCCATCACAGAAAAGCAAGTATCACATATTTTCTCTCTAAAAAGAGTGAACCGGAAAGTAGTCTCAGAGGAAGATAGAAAATGACTATCGAATTTCTCATCATCCCACTAGGTCCTAGAGGGCAATAGAGAAATGCTTTTCAGATTCTGAAGGATTTCTTTTTGAACTAGCATTCTAATTCCAGTTAAAATTATAATTTTAATAGAATTACCATAAAGTCTTTCCTAAGTAATTTAGACATAAATATAGAATACATGTATAATAGACAGTGGAAGAGATAACCATGGATCTAGAGAACCAGGCCAAGAACCCATTTAAGGGAGGAGCATTGAGGCAATCCTCAGAAAGAAATTACACCTTGACCTGTTGTTGGAGCCAAGAAGGGGAATCTCCAGGGTACCCCTACAAGGCCCAATCCTAGTACTGTGGACAGCCAGACTCACAAATACCACAAAATTAACATGTAGGGTGTCCACAATAGTGTCTGATAACCACCTTTGTGCATAATGATCCATACATAATCATATTTACTCAATGTGAACACTCACATTCTTATATAAACTCATCAAAATATTTCTCTATTTAGCCTGGAATGGTGCCACATGCCTTTGATCTCAGTGGCTCAAGAGGCTGAAGTGGGAGAACTGCAAGTTCAAAGCCAGTCTCAGTGACTTAGTGAGGCCCTAAGCAACTTAGCTAGACTCTGTCTCAAAAAAAAAAAATAAAAAATTACAAAATAAAAAATAAAAAAGGCTGGGATGTGGCTCAATGGTTAAACATCCTTGGGTTCAGTTCCTGATACATTTTTTTTTCTTTATTTAAAGGAAATGCACACTTAATTATTCAGCTAACATTTATTGACCAACCATTACAGTCCCATTCCATGTGTAGTGCAGGGTCCCTGCTGGAGGCATAGAGATTAAAGATTAACAAGAAAAGACAATCTCCTGAGGAACAGATTTTTTAGGAAAATGAATATGCACAGTGGATCATTAAAATGCAGAAAATAATATAACAACCTGACTCCTAAAAAGTGGGAAGCTAAAAAATGCACCCAGAATCTCTTTAGTTTTAAACTTTTGTACATGGAAAAAGGAAAGGAAAATTACCAAGTTACTGTTAAATATATGTTACTAAAGGTGCACACGTTTTGCAAACATAATCATATTGATATTCTTATTACTGCACTAGTGTCCATGGAGAAAAGTTCAAGGCCATTTGTAATCTTAACCAGGCTTAGGGGAATGAATGGATTTGGAGATCTTGTTGGGGAAAAGAAGAACAAGGGAACCAAATGGTCCAAGAGTATAAAATAACAAGGTCACAATTTTGCTTAATTTTTGTGGACCAATTCAGCTTTAGTACTTAAAATTTATCTGAATGACCCCATGAGCCTTAAAGGAAAATAATCATTTACAGTAAAACTAATTTTTAATAAAGAAGTGTATATGAATAGAAATTCATATATTCAAATGTTGAATCACAACAAATCAATTAGTCCCTCCAACGTCTACATCTCTCTGTAGAACTTTGTCTATACTTTTCTTTATGACATAATTCTCTTCCTCTGAAATATTTTACATAAAAAATTTGTGCTCCAGATGCCTCTAAGCAACCTGACTGCAGTGTCTGAGCCTCACTCTTTGTGAGAGCAGGAATATTTAGGGGTAGCTTCACTTACTCCCTGACTCCCTGGAAGTAAATACACATTTCATGGCTAGTAAAGAAGTGAATGGATATAACTTATGATGCTATTATTCTTTTCCATTGTAAAATATTGAACTGGTACTATAATTAGTATATCTCTTCATTTATTTTTCATGGCTCTTAAATGGTACTTTTAGACCCACAAATCTGAACAACAGAGTGGTCCTTGGACCTCTTGGAGCAAAGAAACAGCACCTAAGTTTCTCTTGGTTTCATTCACATTAGTTTAGGAAACTGATACAGAAGAATGGAGAGATGATATATCCAGGGTTTAAACTAATATGAAAAAATATGCCAGACCTTAGAATTTAAAAATACATTTCAATAGTTCCTTTATATTAATTCTCCTATATTTTCTCAATGATACTACAAGGAAAGGGTTATTAACCAGAGAAATACAAGGAACTCAGGGAAAACTAAACAGCCAAGATCACATTGATAAATGGCAGAGTTGGTTTTGGAATTCAGGCATTTCTGGCTCTGAGGTCATGCTGTTTGCAATACAATTGGGTTTTAATGTTATATTTACCAAAGACCATTGCACCTGAACTTAAGAGTCTGGATCAAATTGAAGCATAATTCAGTTATTTCACATTTGGAGATCTTGCACAGGTATGGTCAGTTCTTTTCCCCATGATGTGTCTAAGGTGAATCTCTCTTCAATTCCCCCAATCTAAAACAAGAAACTACTCAAGAGACAAGTTTATCGTTGAGGAATTCTCTCTCAAGACTTCGCCAGTGACAATGAGTTTGATGGCTTTTCGGAACCAAGGATAAAAGAAAGCATAAATCAAGGGATTCATTGCTGAGTTATAGTAGGCAATCCAAAGCAATATTTCATAAACATACGTGGGCGTAATGAAACCCAGAAAGGCATCGATGATGGAATCAACGAAGTACGGCAACCATGATATCAGAAATGCTATCACAGCGATTCCCAGCGTTTTGGCAGCTTTTCTCTCCCGCTTGGCCACTCTGTCTTTGTAGCTCTCTGACGATTTTGCAGTCTCGTTGCTCATGCGTTCAATTTTCCTGGCCTGTTGTTTAACAATGAGGAAAATCCTGGAGTAAACTGTTATCATCACAATCATGGGCACAAAAAATAATAGAAAATTTATCAAGACCCAACTCTGATTCACTGCGATTTGACAGCCTCCCACACAGGTGAGAGCACTGACTAGCCCCTCCAGCCCAACTTCATTTGCCCCTGTATAAAGAAGGGAAAAACTATAAATAATGGAAAGGAGCCAGCAGAAGGCAATACAGGTGCCAGACACAGATGCAGTGAACTTGGTTGGATAGACCAGAGGGTCTGTAACAGCGATGTACCTGTCAATGGAGATGAAGCACAAGTGGTAGATAGAAGCATAACAAAAGGACCCCTCGAAACAAGAGTGGAATTTACAGTAACTGTCCCCAAAGTACCAGCAGCTCTCCACTGACCTGACCATACTGAAAGGCATCACAGTCACTCCTACCAAGAAGTCAGCACAGGCCAGAGAGGCAATCAAAAAATTGGCTGGAGAATACAGTTGCTTGAAATGAAGAATGGAAGTCATCACCAGCAGGTTTCCAAAAACAGCCAGCACAGCCCCAAAGCCAAACACTGCATACAGAATCAGGCGGGGGGCTGGAGAGTAGGGAGTTTTGACACAGGACATGTTCAAGTTCTCATAGCACAGTTGAACTGCAGGAGGGGTCAGATCACCACTCATGACTCTCTGTTTTGATATCTGGGGAAACTGTCATCTACGACCAAGTTTGTTATTCCAATTCTTGAAAATCTAAAAAAAAAAAAAAGGTATAAAACAGTTCAATCATTGCTAGTACATTTTGTCCGTTTTTCTTTGAACCTACAAATTCTTATTTGCATGTTTAGAAACTGAATCATATCTTCATCTCCTAAAATTATTTCCTTCCTAACACACAAGCAATCAACTTCCATTATTACATAAAATGTTATTTACTTCTACTTTTAAAAATGTATCTGCTTTACCCAGTTCCTCATATCTGAGAAGTGTTTCTCTTCAAAAGGAATGATCTGTTTCACATAACTGAATGCCCTTTTTATTAGCATTCTTACCCTGAGTTAACAAAGCTAGGGCAATGCCCAGAGTACTCTTTCCCCTCAGGAAAGTAACTTAATGATTTTGAATACTTAAGGCCCCTGAGATTGAATCCCCATAGGGCAAGTTCTGGCAAATAAGAAACTTCTAAATAATTACGTTTATGTCCAAACACAATTTATGCCCTTCTGATTTTTTGATGAATATGATCTTTTCCTGAAATGGAAATTATACCTTGTCCTGATGAACCTTTGTTCAGAATTTGAAAGCTGTATTGCTTGCTCTTATTAATTATTGGAGAGTACATTTCCATTTTTGTGAGAACTATTTATTAATAATTCTCAAATTGTCACTAAAATTCCTTCAGCTATGCTCTTTATTCCTTTGAGCACTAATTTTGTGAAAGAAATATAATTCAGAATTTTAAATTAATACGTAGAATATTACAGGTTTAGTTTTAATCATTCTGATTGGGAAAAGTAGAGTGTAAGGTGTTTTCCTGATGGAGTCAAATAAGGGAAGTGTAAGCACAAACAAAAAGTAGTTCCTTCTAAGGTTTATTTGTTTATTTGTTTTTAGTGAGAATTATTAGAAAGAAGTTTTTAAAATAAAATGTAGAAAGAATCTTCAGAATGTAGAAATTCTAATATAAGACTACCTTTCACCTTTGGCACATTTCCATTTTTGCTTAGAACTACAGAGCAGGCTTCATCTTAGGTTTGATAAGATTTTTCTGGCAAATGACTCTTGGAAACTTTTTAAAAATTGACTTTTTAATATTGATATATACTTCATATTAGAAAATTTCTTACTTTTTAAATCTGTACTAGAGAATTTGAAGTAATTTTAATTTTGACATATATAACTATGTGTACTCCCTTTAATTTGAAATTAACACAGCATGTTATTAATTTAATATTTGATTTTATGTAGAACAAGGAAAGGTAATATGTTTTGGAATACATTTATGGGACTACAAATAGAATGAGTATATGTTTAGGCACCTACCAGGAATTTGTTCCTTTTTCTGTTGAGTAGTGAATTTTACTACTTTACGATTGTGGACTTTATTTTGGAATTTCAAGAGTGTTTTATTTACAGGATTTTTAAAAATATAAATTTAGGATGTACAACATGATGCTTTTATATACATATCCAAAGTGGAGTGAGTCCTATACATAATAATTTAACATATCCATTTCCTTTTCAAGTTACATTATTCTTTTTTTTGTGATCTGAATACCAAAAATATATCATTTTTATTTTTACTAATATTAATACTTTGCTCAATGATGCAAATATTTTCTTAAGTTTTTAGTGGCCATTAATTCTGTAGATGATATTTTAGATCTTCACACATTTAGTGCTACATGGATTTCTAAAACAAATTATATTAAATAATTAGAGATAATGTTGATGAATAGTTGACAAGTAAAGGAAAAGTTTTCTGGATATCATAATCATTTGAATTAATCCTCTGTTAACTAAAGAAATAGCAATCAGGAGCCAGAAAGCATCCTGATTTAAATCTGCCTCACTTACCTACAGTTCTTCCAGGGCCGGTCAGCTTATTCTCCAGAATCCCAACAGAATAAGTTTTAATGTGTGGTTAATTTTCCAGATTCCCAGCCCTAATCTGCTGTTTCCTCACAGATCCTAAACACTGAAACCATTTCCCACTCTCAACTCCTAGGCTGAGATCCACCCACTTGTATAGGCCTCCTGCCTGGGACGTAGCATTTGTGAATTTGCCCTTTTCCTCAAGTCCCACAAAGCTTAGGTTGGGCTTCAATTCATTTTGTGTCTCCCCCTTACCTTCCGCTTCACCTGAAGCTGTGCATCCCTTTTGTCCTTTCCAGACTTGAGCCCTGCAGGCCAATGTCCTAACACAGGCTCTGCACATACCTGTCCCCTGGGCCATCCAGGAGAAAGCCATACAGAGAAGCCTTCCAGTCTCTCAAATACTCCTGACCACAAGATTAGTGACTAGGAAACACGAGAAGGTTGTTGAAAACAGAACTGGGCAAAGGGGAAGGGGAAGTCTAGAAAACCTAGTGACACTGATGGAATTTGTGAATTCCCATTTCCAATATTCCTTATGTCTGGACCATTGGTAAAATCTGCCCCTCTGACTGCTGTCTTCTGCGTATCAGCTCACATTTCCTTCTGCGCATGCAGTCTGTATGGAGCCATGTCAGTGTGGTTCATGCCTCCCCCCCACCCCCCCACCCCTCCCCCGTAACAGCTGTCAGGGTCATAGCTGTCAGGATCATACTCTGACTGTCTCATATTATTGCTCTTCTTGCTTCAGTGCTTACTGGTTGACCTCCAACTGTCAGCAGTGCAATGTTTTCCCCAAGGTCTTTCTTTTACATCTTGAGACCACATTACAACCCACAATGCAGGTGGTTAGATCTGCAGAGTTGATAGTTCTTGGCAGTGGCCCTTAACCAATGAATGACAGGAGTTGGTGTATAAATTCTCTATCTCCATTTCTAACTAGGAGGGATGACTCTAAGGTCTGTGCCTTTCACTGGTTGCCAGTTTGCCCTACAGGAGGAACTGCTTTCCCTTCTGCCAGAGGCACCTTGTGCTGGCTGCTTAGTCCTTTTCTCACTCTCCCACATCTGTGCTAATCTTACCTTCATTTCCTCAATGAACTTCATTCATTGGAATTTTTGTCTTTGCATAGCATTCTGGGGAACCCAAAGTCACTCACTTCCCCTCCTTTTCTTCTGGCTGATTACCTATACATCAGTAAAATTTTTGAATAAATAAAATTTTATCCATAATATTTTATTTTACTTCTGCAACTTTGGCATGGGATGTCAACATGTAAACTAATAAATATAACAATGTTTTGATTACTATAATAAGCACATAGACTACAGGGAAAGAACAACATAACAGTAACTCATTTTGTCCAAGTATGTATGGGGAAAGTACTGATGAAGTACCCGTTAGTTTTGAGTTAGGTAGGCTGAGAAGAGAGATTGAAGGTAAAACAGGGAAAGGAAGTGTGTGCCAAGTCTTGGAATAAGGAAGTATAAGGGATTCTCAAGATTGACAAGAAGTGTTGAGTTGCTGCTGCATGGGACTCATGTGCCAAGCAGCATGAGATAAAGGAGAAACGTACATGGGGCTAAGATTGATCACATGTGTGCGTCTTGCCACAGAGGTCATGTGTGGAGGGAAGAGGACAAAAACACACTTGGGGACAGGTATAAATGTGATCTTCTACACACTCAGATTTGCTATAAATATCATTTCTCTTTCTGCAGTCACTTAAATTTGCTTATAAGTTTGCATTCTACCAAGTTCAAGAGATAAATCTTGGTAAATTAAGAGTTTACTCCTTTTCTCCTTTTCCCCCACAGTAAAATCCAGGTTCCTGTGTACTTGGATCTCACAATAGTAGCTGTGGAATTTTATTCATGGTCTGTCCTATGGAATGCATTTCTAACTCTAAGGAGCAGAATAAGCAGAATTCTCCCTCCAAGAAAGGGAAGTGCTTCCTGCAGCCTTATCAAGGAGAAATCTCCAGCGCACCTGCTGCAGCCACTGATCTCTGTACCCTGGACTAATGCTCAGATGCTGCACTCAGCCTTCTTTCTATTTCTAGAAAAACATTGCCTTAAAAAAGAAGTCAACATTGATAGAGCTTCTCTCCTGAATGATTTCGTTGGTGTGTGAAGGTGACTGCACCTAGCAAAAGGCTGTCCCCATTGTTTACATTCATAGGACCTCTCCCCAGTAAGAGTCCATTTATGTGTGGGAAGGTGACCAGATGTTGTGTCAGGCTTTCCCACACTGTTTACATTCATAGGGCTTCTCTCTAGTATGAGTTTGTTCGTGTACTGGAAGGTAATTGGAACTGGTGAAGGTTTTACCACATTATTTACAGTGATCAGGCTTCTCTCCCGTAGGAGTCTGTTCATGTGTATGAAGATTACTGTACTCACTGAAGTCTTTCCCACATTGTTTACGTCCATTTGTCTTCTCGCACAGATTTTAGTTCATCATTGGGTGGTTCTGTTGCTTTGGTCCAAGGTGACTTAGAACCTTATGTTGGAAGAGCAGAGCAGAGCTTCCTACGTCACGGCAGCAGGGAAAAAGAGAAAGTGGGAGAGGAGTGCCACAGCACCCAGCTACCCAATGACTATCTTTGGTTGAGGTTACTATTTTCATAAGTTGTCTAAGTACAATGGTTAAAAAATTAGGCAGAAATAAATGTAATAAATGCTTATAAATAGGAGTTTTAAATAGATATCATATATATATGTATGTATCATATTCCAGTTATTTTTGAGTTAAAATACTGAACTTTATTATTATTATTATTATTATTATTATTATTATTATTATTATTATTATTTGGTACTGGGGATTAGACTTAGGGGCACTGAAACTCTGAGCCACATCTCCAGCCCTATTTTGTATTTTATTTAGAGACAGGGTCTCACTGAGTTGCTTAGTGCCTTGCTGTTTCTGAGGCTGGCTTTGAACTTGTGATCCTCCTGTCTCAGCCTCACAAACCTCTGGGGTTATAGGCATGGGTCTCTGCCCCCAACCAAAATACTGAACTTTTAACTGTCATTATGAGGCTGAAATTTATCCTTTCTGGAATTTTTAAATTTTGTGAGAACAAAAATATTTGAATCTTTTATTACTTATGTCCTTTCCACAGTAAAAATTTTTATGGGAGAGCATATGATCCTAGAATTACATATTCTTAAATTTTCAGCATAAGGCAATCTTTAAATTTTGCCAATATCCTAGGTTTTCACTACAAGTGAGAGTTGTTAAGACTTAAATTTCTAAGTGATGTATATAATTTTCTATACAAATTATATACAAATAAATTTGTATTGATGATGCAACTATTAAAAGTATGAACATATGGTTTGAGAAAAAAGAACAAATTCAGATTTTTTATGACAAGCAGAAGAAAACAGTAAGTAAGGAGAGAGTTCTAAAGGAATATGTAAGTGTGACCATGTTTTTGTAAGGAATATTGTGATCAATGAAGACAATTTTTTAATAAGAATATTGTGTGGTAGAACCAAAATTTTCTCTTCAAGTAGAATGATGGGTTGTTCCTAAATGAGCTAAAGGCAGTACAGGGCAAATCTGCCAGCATAAGCAAGTTATAAGTCTAAACAAGTCATAAAACTTCAGAGGAAGTTTCAAGGTATTCATGGAACGTGAATTTTGTAAGAGGAATTTTGTGAGTAGCCATGTTGACTCTAATTTAAAGGAAATTATTTCTAAATTTTTCTAAAAATTTGGAGCATTAATATTTTATACAAATCGGAACGTAATTCACCATGTTAAAAATTACAAAGTTTTCTCGACCTAGTGGTAGGGAAAAAAAAAATTGGAAGAGATATTTTGATTTGTATTTCTTTTTTTAATTCTGAAAACTATTCTTTAAATGTCCAACCATGTTCTGGACTGCATTTTTACAGTTTAGAGCAATATATTCCTTCAACGTAACCTGACTGATCTTTCCTAACATGTCTGCATTGTTCAGGGTAACTGGACAACTTTATTTGTTTTTGTTTTTCTAAGTCACCTATGCCCCTGTGCAATGCACTGATATTCTTATATAGCGCATAAACTTGGGCACAAACTCTTTTTGTAACTAATTAATTTAAATAACTAATCTGATTCAACTTTCAGGTTATCAGCAGGCTTCACTTAAAGAAAATGGACCATATTGCAGAAAGTTTTTCTGTACCTTTTGCTTTCATGTTTTGTCAAAATAATTTCTTGTTCTCTCTTTATTAGATTTTCTATTATTTAGAAATATGAGTCTTGAGACAGTTAAACGTAGGGGTGTTTATTTGTTTTTTTCATTTATTTTCTTTTAAGTTCTTGCAGTTGTTACTGCCTTTGAATGAATACCTTTTCTCAGTTGTTAATGTTTTAATCACATTTTAAACTTGTTTTGACATCTTTGGCAGGACTTCCCCAGAATCCAAGTTCTAAATTAAGCTTTTGTTTTTTTACCTTAAAATTGGGACCTTGCTGAGAACCCCAGATCTTCTCAAATGTTTATTTTACAAAAAGGAGGTATTAAGCTAATCAGGCTAATGTGCTATGTTGAATTGTATGTGAACATTTTCAGATAATATGGTAATTATAAATCCTTTAAAAGTTATATTGGAATGGATATGGTATTAATGTGAATATGTTAGAGAACATATGAAGTTTATGAATGTCTGTTGGTCCTGGCATGATGCTGTCAGTCATGACTGTGGTTATCCTGAAATGATGCATGCAAAGGAAATAACTGAATTCTTTGTTAATTACTGGAATTTCATTAGATTTGTAACTCTATGTTTTAAGTCATTGTTATACATAAACAGTTATTATTTTGCTTTTTATCTATCAACTTTGTAATCAGACTCATGGAAATGACTGACAAGTACACTTGAATACAAGTTTCTGGTCATTTTAAGACCCACGGAATGAATACATATTTCCATTACTTTAAAAAATATAGAGAGAAGTCAAGTCAAACACTGGGGATGTTAAAAAATATACTCCTCTTCTTTCTCAGTCCTTTTCTGGCAGTGAGGGTCTCTAAACATTCCACAGTCCCCTGAAATTTTTTAAACAAGTTTTTTTTGTTGTTGTTGTTGTTTTGTTGTTGTTTTGTTTTTTTTTTTTTTTTTTTTTTTTTTTACAAAAAGAAGGTATCAATGATAAACCTAGCCATAGGTTCCTGGAGGAATGGATTTTGTGAATTATACTTGTAGCTTCCAAAACTCCTGACTACAGCACATAATTAATATTTAGTGAAAGAAGAGTTGGAAGATCTTAAAGATCTGTTGTAAAACATGAAAAATACTTTAATAACATTAAGTTGTAATACTCACAATATATTAATCACTTTAAGTTGTAGCTCTTAACATATGCCAATGCATAGTTTCATTAGGTGAAAAATAATATGTTGCAGATGTATTCTCAAAAGATATTTCCCTTAAATTAAAACATACAAACAAACAAAGCTAATTTCAATGCTCAGATGAAAACTGAAATATGTGAAATGGCAATTTAAATTTTAATGTATTTATTTTATCACAAATATCTAAGTGATAGAATATATGTACAAGGTATATTCCCCAATGCACTCTATCTACTATATATAAAATTAGACTTTGTAGAGATATATGTACATGTATTTGGGTCAGAGTACCTTAATTCTTTTGTAATTTGTGTTAGAGTCGTTTTGCTTTATGTCAATTTGTGCAGAATTTCTTAAAGCTTTTTAGTGACTTCATAACATTTCATTACATAGATCAGGTATAGTTTATTTAACTTATCCCATATCAATCAGGTTTTTTTCCCATTAACAGTGAGAGTTATACAATGAACATCTTTGTCATCATAAGATTGGAGAATCTTCACCTGGCTCTTTTCTTAGGTGACTTGCTAGAAACAGAACTGCAGAGTTAAGTGACATGTGTGCTTTAAATTCTTGCACAATTTTTTGATACTCCCCAGAAACGGGATACTAAATCATACGCTTCTGAGATGAATATGAGCAGGCTCAGCTCAGAAACATGCTCAATTTCCCACACTCTCATTTCCATCATGTATTATTGATTCTTCTAAAATTTATTAACTTGATATATGAAACAATCACATTTCATTATCCTTTTTTGATTACTTACAAATTTGGCATTTCAATATATTCCATAGACCTCTTTACTGTATGTCAATGACTTCCTCTATTTCAAATTTAGGCTGATTTAAAAAATAAATCTATGGTTGATAAACTATCTCTCTTAGTAACTGGCTGGTTAGAGTAACTTTTATTGTTCTCCTAAACCAAGGGTAAAATACAGTATAAATCAAAGAATTTAAAACAGAGTTATAGTAACTAAACCAGCAAAATATCTCATAAACATAAGAAGGACTTATAAAACCACCAAAGAATAAATAAATGAATCAATCACATACAGAAACCCTAAGATTACAAATGCTAACACTATGATTCCCAGGGTTTGGCCGCTTTCCTTTCTCTCCTGGCTACCCTGCTTTTCTAACTGTCTGAGGATGATTCTGCTTTGCTAATACCTTCAATCCTTTTAGCCTATTTTCCTGGCCACTAGATATACATTGCTATACAGGATTATCAAAATAGAGGTAGGAGTGAAAAACAACAGAAAATCTGCCAAAATCCAAATTTGATTTATAACAGGCTGACAACCTCTTATGCAGTTGAGGGCACTGGATAATCACTCCACTCCATTGTCACCAACACCTTTGTAGAACATGGCACCACTGGACACCAGGTGAAGGGTCCAGAAGACTCCAATGCAAATTCTCAACACAGACACTGTGAATTTGGTGGGATAGACCAGAGGGTCAGTAACAGCAGTGTACCTGTTGATAGAGCTAAAACACAGGTGGAAGAGGGAAGAGTAGTAAAATTCCACACCAGAACACATGTGGAAAGTGCAGAAATTTTTCCCAAAGTACCTGCGGGATGAGATGTAGTCTGACTCATTCTACCGGAGTAGATCTGGATGGTCTTTGTAGATTCCATCTCCTACAAAATTGTTATGCATTTCACAATGGAAAAAAGAATGTCAACTATTTCCTAAACTCATGATGTGCTCCACACACTCCCTCCAGGCCTTGGAAAGGCTATGAATCTGGTGATTTCTTTTGCACAAGCTACAGAGCACCTATTTGTGACAAAATTTCACAGTTTCCTGGTTTGGTTATTTTAGACCTTGGAGTCAATGTACCATAATCGGTCCTTTCTCTATCTCTGGAAAAAGGTTTCACTTTTGAAAATCTAGAGACTAATTAGATGTTCTTAATTCTTCTTCTCAAGCCCCTTCATTTTTAGTCTTTACCTGAGATAGAGATTTTGCTCCATCAAACATTTTTTCCCAGTATTCTCTCCATCTTTTCATCCCTGCATCTCCCCTCAGTCTTCTGCTAATTTTGTCTGTGCAGGAATCTGGAAACACTCTGCAATTCTTGCTCAAAATTCTGTCTCATTACAGTAACTTGATATTTCTGAATTCAGTATGACTGCAGAAGGTCCAACTGACATTTCACACCAATTTTCTTGAAATCTTGGTCATAGTTATCATCTTACAGTTTTTAATCTGTCCATTGTACAGGTAATGTACTGCCTAAAGCATGATAGGAATTCCAAAAAGCTTCACAGGAAGTTCCCATGAGTCACAGTACAAAATTCATGTTCAAAGCAGGTTTTATGTATATATTGGGGATTAAACCCAGGGCCACTTTACCATTGACTTACATCCCCAGCCTTTTTTTAATTTTTTACTTTGACACAGTGTCTTGCTAAGTTGCTTAAGAACTCATTGAGTTGCTGAGGCTAGACTCAAACTTGGGATTCTCCTACCTCAGACTCCCAAGTTGCTCAGATTATAGTTGTGTGCCACCATATGCACCAGGTGATTTTATTTTTAATGCCACAATCATGGTAGTAGCCAGCAGCTTTTGACCACCTCCTATGTCTAGGTGGTCAACATGCCTTTCATCTATGTTTAAAAACTGTCAGTGAAATAGATCCTCAAATATTGGCTCTACATTACTTACCCTACTCTAAACATATGGCCATCATGTTGTACTTCTTTAGACCTATTTATTATGATCTATAAGACTTAAACTGTTTTCTGTATTTCAAAACTCTTTTATTTTCTTCAAAATCAATCTCTGGATATTTTCTACTTACCAGTTTTTGTTCACTAATCCTTTTACAGTTTTTAATCTGCTCTTAGACTGTA
Organism: Sciurus carolinensis; assembly: GCF_902686445.1. NCBI lineage: Eukaryota > Metazoa > Chordata > Mammalia > Rodentia > Sciuridae > Sciurus > Sciurus carolinensis. The sequence goes on from NC_062219.1 coordinate 32,390,956, forward strand.
ATTGAACTCTTTATTTCGGTATTATTTTTCAGTTCTAGAATTTCCACTTTGCTCCTTATTTATTTCAGTTTTCTATTGAAATTTCTTTTTTAAGATTCAATTCTGTTAGTCCCAGCATCCAGGTCCTCTTGGGTCTTTCTTTCCACTTGGTGTTTAATTAGTCCTAACTCATGGAATGCTTTGTTATTTTCATTGAGTACTGCTAATTAGATATGAAAACTACCAAAAATCTGAATGATGTTGTTTTTTTCCAGGGAGGATGTAGATTTCTTCAGTCTGGCAGAGTATAACCAGAACAGGTATTTGATTTGTCCACTTTAGATTTCAGAACTAGTGAAAGCTAATCTTTTTCTGATTTTCCCTTACTTGGAGGTCCCCTGAAATCTTAGGTGTATAGTTTGGTCTTCTTCTGTGATAAACCCAAACTCCAATTTTTGCCTCTCCAGCTTTTTGAGAGTGCCAAACCTCTATTTAGTTTTTTTGCAATTGCATTCTTCTTTGTTTCTCAGTCTTAACCATGGAAAACTGTAGAATCTGGAAAACCCTTAAGGGCAAAAGCAACACAGTATGTTTCTCTCTCTTCTCTGCTGTCCTTATTTCTCCTGGATCATGGCATCTCAAATATTGGCTTCTTTAGTCACTAACATACAATTTCCACTATCCCTCTGCAATGGTTGCTTGAGATCAGTGACGGCCTTAGGTCACCACTTTCTGATCAGTCTCTTTGTGTCACAGCAGGAAGATGTTGCTACAAATAAAAGAATCTTTATAGAAGGTGCAGCTCATCTCCATGTGTGTCCCTTCTCTGTATAATTTCAACCAACAATTCTGGGCTGTCTTGATTGGGCTTCAGTGTTTTAAGTATGGTTCTGTTTGTTCATTTGGGCTTTCATAATTATTCTCAGTGAGGAGGATGGTTTGATACCAGTTGTTTTATCATAATCCAAGTCAGAAATTTCCCTCCACATCCCTCAATTTTTATTTTGTTATCATTTATTTGATTGGTCATATTTTATCACCATTCAGTTAATACTGTTTTCCAATTTTCACTTTTATGTATTCCTCATCCCATGGCCTTCTGTATTAGGCCATCCTTTCGGTGTCTTTAGATGCTCTCAGTATCACACTTAAGTACTTATTCGGATCCCCACTACAGCCATCAAACCCGTTAGTGATCTGCAGTTCCACTGTCGGTAGTTAATGTTCAGATTTTCTAACTTCTCAACCACTTCCAGGTTCCCAGGGTGTGGGGCTTCACTTCTACAAGGTTTACTGAAGTAGTCAAATGAAGATCCCCTGAAGTTTAGGGAATAATTTTCTGTACCATTAATTTTGACCTGCAAGCAACAGGAGCCAGGGAACAGTCAGAACAGATTGTATTTTTGTACAGCATATCAGTAGACTTCCACATACCCAATATCTGGGTTCTTTGTGGCTTGGTAAGCAGAGATCAATAATTTTCAAATCTACAACTTTAAAGTTTTGAAGTGGTTTATGCTTTCGTACCAAGCTTGATTATTACTTCTTTAACTACAGCTATAATAGTTTTTTTAAAAGTCAAAGTATAACTTAGTTATTTGAAAGCATAATGTGAATTTTACATATTTATTTTATTTGTCCATTATTTCTGTTGATTTCCACCAATTTTGTCTTGTCTTTTTTTGTTGTTGTTGTTTCTGGTTCTTTTAATTGAGTTTCAAACATTCTCTATGAAAAATTGGTTTAATTATTTGAGGACTGGGATGTTATCTTCCTCAGAGAAAATTTGCATTTGCTGCTGGCACGTAGTTAGGAGAACAAGCAATCTTGTATTATCCTATACCCCATCACAGAAACCAAGACAAATTGAAGGGAGAATTTACTCCAATGCGTAGGGAGTAATAGTGTTCCAGGGTTTAACCAAAAGCAATGGTGGTGGATGTAACCTGGACTCATCTTTCTTGTTAGGACTTAGAATCCAACATTTTCTCATTAAACTGATGAGGTTTTCTGCTTGACTTCATCTCCTCAGATGCTTCTTCTGGAATTGCCTAATATCTGCAAAAAAAATAGTTGCCCCAATTTTAAATTTATCTCTCTAAATTTCCTTTTTCCTGAATTTTTATTAATTCTTGGTTGCCTTTATGTCTCTCTGATAACATAAATATTTTTAAACACTTTTTCCAATTTTTCTAAATCTTTTTAAGTAGGAGAATTGGTTTCTGTAACTTATTCTACCATTATTGGAAGCATTATTGGAAGCAGATGTCCACATGTGGAGTTTAATAATTTAAAAAGGTAACAGGAAAATTATGGTAGGTGATATATGTATTAAAACCCAAATTCACTGAATGTATTACTCCTTAGAGAAACTAATTATGTCAAATATATGCTATACTATTTCTATTATCAGGGAAAGAGTTATTGGTGTTTGGGAACAATTTTCAATGATAATAAGGCCAACCTAGACAAATTTATTTTCAGTCATGTCATTTGCAAGTATTTTAACTTTTAGTTTTTAATTTCCATATCTATTCTTTCCCTCATCTCACTGTGTTAGCTAGTATTTCTAAATCGATATTTCTATTGTTTATATCCATATCCAGACCACAGAGAGAATCCTCCTAATGTTCCACCTTTAAGTACGTGCTGAATCTTGGTGACAAATGTTTTTATCATATAGTTAAGGAAATAATGAGGAATCAGAATTTAGAGAAGTGGAAATATCATTCTAGTGCTCAAAATTAACATGGTCTTGGGACTTAGTTCACAGTCTCTTGAGTGGTAATGTGATTGACTCAGCAAAGCCTATTGGTGAGTTTTTGTACAATCAAGTCTCCTACTCTGTTTAGTGGTCTAATGCCAGTGAGATTATCGTGTATTACCAACAAAGGTGGGCAATGTTCATGTTATCAGAAACTGATGATCAGCATATCTGGAGTAAACACACTTTAAAAAGACTATCATGGAAGAAATAGAAGATTCTAATCTTCTTTTTTTCTATCTCTCTTGTAAAGTTCCCATACTATTACATGTTGAAAAGTAACATCATTTTTAGAATTATATTGGAGGTTTTGGCATCATTTATAACAAAATATTTTGCATGCCCACAGGATGAATTTCAAAATTCTAAAATCTACCTTTGAACTTCTGTCATTTTTATTATTTGTAATTTAACTTAGCAACAGTGCAATTCTAAAAGACATTTACTGAGTGGAACTGTTGCCTGACTCTTTCACTTATTTTTTTTCTCTTTGTCCTTTAGAGTCAAAAAATAGGAATCTTGACCTCCTTTTTTTTTAACTTGCCACAGTAAATCTGATCTATTGAGTATTGTTAAGTGATAGCATGAAACTCACTACCTTGTAATTTCCCAAGTCCAAGACTCCATTATGGAAATTAATCCTAACGTCAGAAAAAGATTTCCACATGCCTGTTGACCTGTGCAAATTCAAACATGCTTAAAGACCCATCAAAATTATTTTCTAGACAAGTATCACATGTTTTTCTCTCAAATGTGGAAATTGAAGGAAGATTTAAAAAGATGATCTGAAAGTGAAAATACCTTTAGAGACTGGGAAGAAATCCAGGACCTGGGGGGAGAGGGGAGGGTGAGGGAGGGTGGAAGTGAGGATGGCATGATATGTACACCTATGAAACCAATTAGTTTGTATAATTATTATGTGCTCATAATTATAATAATAAAAATAAATAAATTACAACACACATTCTCCAGAAAATAAAGTTTCCATTAACTTCTTTTTTTGTTGCTCAGGTAACATGTGAGGAAGAGGAAAATTTTATAGAAATTCCATCAAAAGTTCCAGCCTTGTAATGGGAATTGGGCTTTTGCTCACAGGATTTAGACTCCCTGAAATGTTTTTGGTCCTCAATAATATAATCTAAAATGTATTGTCCATATTCCCCTCAAAATTATTTTCCATGAGAAAAAAAAAACTATGTTTTTATCCTTAACCCTTCCTAACACAAGTACTTATACATAATTGTGCTCAAAATTTGTTTGAAAAAAAAATAAAAGTCTTACTGGAAACGAATGAGATAAAAATACTTCAATAATTTGATTAATTGATCCACAGAAAAACATAGGATAAAAGAAAAGAAAGTCTATACACCACTACGCTACTTCAGTAGAGTTCAGTTTCATTACATGAAATACTCTAGATGTGAATTTTGAAATGACTTTTATTGAATTGACAAAGTAAAATGTTTCAAAGAGTAAAATGTAGAATTACAGAATGCACATTTATACTCTGTTTAATACACTACCCTTTTATTTTTTTAAATCAGGATTGACATTCAATCTTTCACCCATAGCATTCTGGGGAAATGAACTACAGTAGTCTTCCTCATCTCCCCACATTTTATTTTGTGTAGTTCAGATAACCACTATCAACTTTGATCAAAAAATATTAAATGGGAAATTCCAGAAAAAAAATTACAAGTTTTAAATTGAGTGCTGTTCTGAGTTGCATGAATCAATCTTTATTCCACTGTATATACTATCAACCCACTAGTCAATTTGTAAATAACCGTGTTGGTTCTCAGATCTATTAACTGCGGTATCACAGTGCTTGTGTTCAAGTAACCTTTATTCTTCTTAATAATGGACCCAAATCATAACAATAGTGATGTTGTCAATTCAGATATGCCAAACATAAAACTTAAAGTGCTTATTTTAAATGAAAAGATGAAAGGTCTAAAGTTCTCTTAAGAAAAGAAAAATCATATGCCGATATTGCTATAATCCACTGTGAAAACAAACCTCTTTTCCATGATAATGTGAAGAAGGAAAAATATATTAATGCTAGTTTTGCTGTCACATTTCAAAGTACAAAAGTTATGATCACAGTGATTACTAAATGCCTAGTTCTTCACATGATTTCACCATGAAAGCATCATATCATCTCATATCACAAAAAGAAAAAGCATAGTACAATAAGATCCTTGAGAGTCACAGAGAGAGAACACATTCATATCACTTTTATTATTGCATAAGATTATAATTCTTCAGGTTTATTATTAGTTATTGTTGTTAATCTCTTACTGTGCCAAAAATATAAATTATAGGTACATGTCTTTAGGGGAAAGAAGTATATGTGGTTTGGTAGAATTCACTTTCAGGTATCCACTGGGGGTCTTGGAATGTACCCTCTGAGAATAAGAGGGGACTATTGTACACACTATTTTTAGGTGAGAAAAACTGTTGAGAAAAGTTGCTTAAATGAATTATACACTATTTCAGGTGATGAAAGTTGCAGAAAAGTAACTGCTAGTGATCACTGATCATTCATTTGCAGTTCCATTTTGCTAATAAGCATTATGCCAATCTATTCCTTCAACTTTCTAATTCTTTTTTAAAAATGTTCTATTTATTCTTTTTAGTTATACCTGACAGTGGAATATATTTTGACATATTATAAATAAATGGAGTATAACTTCTCATTTTTGTGGTTGCACATGTTGTGGAGTTACACTGGTCATGTATTCATATATGGACATATGAAAGTTATGTCTGATTCATTCTACTGTCTTTCCCATTCCCATTCCCCCTCCCTTTGCCCCCCTACTTCCCTTTCTCCAACTGGGTGAGCTCCCACCCCTGCCTGTTGTGAAAGAGATTACGACAGCTTTTTGTGGTAGATTTTTCCACTTAACAAAATTTCCAGCAATGTCTATTATTATGTGATCCTGTGGCTGAATTACTTGTCCCACAATACTGAGTGTGAACATTCCAAGATTCCATGCAGCCATTAAGCACAAGATGCTTACCTGCTGCCCCCAAAACTTCTGGGAGACAAATATTGAAGGAAGTTGGAGGAATAGTCACAGAAGATCTGCGTATAAACAGCCCCTTTGATGGTGTCATCACACCTGGACTGTCTGCGATGGGTTGAAGGGTGTCACCCCAAATTCACAAGTTAATGTCCTTATGCTAGTCTTTGAAGACGTAGTTACGTGAAAATGAGGTATTTAGTGTGGGACCTAACCCAATATGACTGACAATCTTGTAAGAAGAGATTAGGTTACAGATACACACAGAGGAAGAGCTGGTGAGGACACAGAACAAAAGGGCTGCCTACCAGCCTGAGAGAGAGTCCCTCTAAGAAACCAGCCTGGAATACCTTGGTCCTGGCTTCACAGCCTCTAGAATAAGTCCGGTTCTGTTGTTTAAATTCACCAGTGTGTAGTGCTTTGTTATGGCAACTCCAGAAAACTAGCAAAAGAGAAGAATGGTTATTTGAAAAGAAAGGAAATTTGAGTATGAAAGGGAAGATGATTAGCAATTGACTAATCATTAGTGATTGACTAGATCTCACTGAGATCTAGAACTCAGCACATTAGAAGAAACAAGTTCACAAGGCAAGAACACATACAACACATTGACACCCATGTTGTATGTAAACCATTTTATTATTTATTATAATAAACATCTTTACAATGCTTTAACTGTTCTATGTCTTTTCTTCTTGGCTGACAAAGATTACTGTATTTCCCCAATTTTGAAAAGTTTTAGTCATTTTGTGCATTTAATTTCATCATAAACACATAAATTTTGAAAATATCCTTAGCTTCCTTCCACTTAATGCTTACATTTAATCTGTAAATACACTTACGGTTGATGAACTACCCTTTAAAATTTCTCCACTTAAAATAAGTTTTATGGCTTTTCTAAACCAAGGGTAAAATAAAGCATAAATTAAAGGGTTCATGGCTGAGTTATAATAAGCACACCAACAGCAAATTTCATAAATGTAGGTGGGGGTGATAAAGCCCATAAAAGCATCAATCAATGTATCAATTGTGTATGGTAACCATGAGATCAGAAATGCGACCACTGTGACCCCCAGGGTTTTGGCTGCTTTTCTCTCTCTCCTGGCCACTCTGGCTTTGTAACTCTCTGAAGATGATTCTGTTTCACAACAACCCATAGTAGTTTCAATCTTGATAGCTTGTTGTTTAGCTACCACAAAAATCTTACTATAAAGAATAACCATAACAAAGGTGGGTATAAAGAATAACAGAAAATCTATCAAAACCCAATCTTGATTGACAACAATTTGACAGCCACCTACACAGTTAAGTGCACTTACTAAATTTTCCATACCATCATCACTGATACCTGTATAGAACACGGCACCGCTGTACACCAGGGGCAGGATCCAGGAGACACAGATGCAAATCCCTGACACAGACACCGTGAACTTGGTGGGATAGACCAGAGGGTCAGTAACAGCAATGTACCTGTCGATGGAGATGAAGCACAGGTGGAAGAGAGAAGTGTAGCAAAATGCCACATCACAGCAACTGTGAAAGGTACAGAATTTGGCTCCAAAGTACCAGCAGCTCTCCACGGACCTGACCATGCTGAAAGGCATCACAGTTACTCCCACCAAAAAGTCAGCACAGGCCAGAGAGGCGATGAGGAAATTAGCTGGAGAGTGCAGCTGCTTGAAGTGAAGAACAGAAGTCATCACCAGGAAGTTTCCCAGCACAGCTAGCACGGCCCCAAAGCCAAACACTGCATACAGAATCACCCGGGGCCCTGGCGAGTAGGGAGTTTTAATACAAGATCCATTCACATTCTCATAGCAAAGCTGCAAAAGTGGTTGGGAAAAGTTGCTGGCCATGGTTCTGTGGTTTGATGCTTGTGGTATTTCTGTCCTTCTGTGGTAGGGAATATTAATTTTGAGTTCTGAAAATTAAAAAAAAATCAAACTGCATATCTGAGCAGCTGCTTTGAAATCTTGCCTCAGAGTGTATTATTTTTCCATTTGGATTATGAACAAAATTAAAATAAATTTTAAAACTCTGAGAACCATTTTGTCTTTAATCATAGTTATTTCTGGCTAAACTTCATAGTTAACCCCAAATCCACTATAAATTTTCATGGGCCTAGGAATCACATTTTGTGAATAATTGAGGAAATTTTACTTAAATACCTGGTTCTTTACACCTGTGAAGCTCTTCCTCGCAAAGGATAATTACATATAATTACATGTTTGAGAAGTCACCTTTTATTAGGCTTCCACCTCCCAGGTTGTTTTAGGAAATGAGCCAATCAGGTTCACTCCTCCTAAATCCCCCACAAGAAATCCCTACAGTGAAAGGTGTGAATCATGAAAGAAAACTTATTTTTGATAATTACAATTAATAAGTTCTTCTATAAAACATGTTTCAATTGCTCTGCTACTTTCTAGAAACACTTCTGATTTTCATAACCAAGAGATTTCTTCAATTTCAATTGCCCCAACATAGCCCAAAATTTCATGATAATATTACCTGTTCCTTATTTGCAAGGTTATCCATGTAATTTGCAAGGCCCCATGCCAAATAAAAATTAACACGGGAAAGGACACCTTCTCAAAATTTGGAAAAAAATTTGTCATGAAAATTTCTGAACTATAAGCCTTTTTCCTTTCTTTTAAACCTCTCTTGACCTGTCACAGTGTTTGATATTTTCTGTGTAAAATCCCATCTCCTTGCATATAGAGATTTTTGTGGGGCAAGTTCATACCATCACAGGTATCTGAATGCCCTACCCTCAGCATGCATGTGACCCATTCAATCCCAGGTTCCTCTCCTGTCAGCTTCTTAGCCAATATACCACAGCCAGGATCAGAGCAAGAAAGAAGATTCCAGCATCTGTCCTGCTCACAGACCTGTCACTAAACCAAAGGCAGAGAGGAGACCCAAAGAAACTGCAATCTCCAACCAGGAAGCACCTGATACCTGAATTGGGGTGGTAAGAGACTTAGTCCTGCTAAGTTACCCATTAAAGTGTTATGACTCTACCAGCCTGGGATGGGGACAGCAGCCTGTGCCTAGATCTGAGCCTGCAGAGGGAACTCCTCACTACAACTTCATGTGGCATCCAGACTGCTGCAAGGGTGGGAATAGGGTGACCAGGAATGGAGGAGGATTTGGGTGCTAGGAAGTGGAGATGCAGGTGCCCAAGAATTCACCTGGAAGGAGGAGATATGGTGTAAAACAAGACGAAGGGTAATTTGAGGTTTAAAGCATCTAGTACATACTCTGTTGTCCCTTTGGATTTCATTAAACAAAACATGAATTCAAAGACAAAATTATTAAGAAATTCAAACTGGGTGTGGTGGCACATACCTGTGATCCCAGCTACTCAGGAGGCAGGAGAATTGTAAGTTCAAAACCAGTCTGGGCAACTTAGAATGACCCTACCTCATGTGATGGGCTGACAGAACTGGTTCCATGAGAATGTTATAGGCCAAACTATAAGGGAAGTGACTAAACAGACTCCATTTTGCTCTGAGACTCCATGTTATGTAGGAAATAAGCTTCTCCATTGGGAACACTCCACCTCTGTACCCATCATCAGTTACTTAGTGTGGCATGTTTAACAATACAAGAATGATAATTCCTACGTAAAGAAAAATTGCTCTCTTTTGATTTCTGTTGCTCCTAAACAATGTACCATGTGAACAGTGATTGTGTGGATATTAGTAACCATTCTTTAGTTTGTACCTAGGTAAGGGTCATTTTGACCCACTTCCCCCTCTGTCGATGATCTCATGAGCTTAATGTGTAATTTTGAATCATAGCAACAGACACTTAATTTTAGGATAAGAACCCTTACAACCCTGTGGTCAGGGCTGTTCTCCCAATAGCCATTTTTTGGGGGGCATTGTGTGACACAGTCAGTTGGCCGGCTTAATAGACTCTCATATTTGGACTTCTTGGCCTGACCCCTGCACCTGGGTCGGTGCCATCACTGGTTGGTTGCAGTCGAGAAGCGAGCTGGCAGGCGAGTCAGGCTGCTTGTATTGAGGAGATAGAGGCGGGCACCAAACCCACCTGCCTTGCAGAGCTGGGTGGTAGGTAGCCAACCTGCCCGACCACCAGGCCAAAGACAGACGCCATCACTGAACAACCCCACCTGACCACCAAGCCGAGTTTTGTTGCCATCACGGAGTTAGCCAGAGGCTTCTTTATAGGCTGGTGCAGGCATTTTGAATTACTCCTGAGGGCGTGGCCACCATCATTGGAAGGGCAACTCCCTTCCTGAGACACCTACAGGAGGCTAGAGGACCTTTGACAAGACCCAGGAGCCAAGAAGAGGAGGTATTGAGAAACTCGGGACCAACTCAGAGCCACCTGGGAATATACCCCACCTGAAGGCCACCACCCCTAGAAGGCCAGCTTCCTACTGGAGCACCACATTATCAAGTTCCTCCAAGACTTCAGGCTACTGAAGGCTAAGAGGTGAGTTTTTGGAAATCTACAGAGACAATATTAGTCAATAGAGGAAATCTTCAATATCCCAGTGTTTCACTATTAGAGGGGTAGATACCTGAACAATATGAGAAAACAAGGGAAGAAAATGTCCCAAACAAACCTAGATGGTATAGCAATAAAATCCAATGACAGCATGGCAGAAGAAATGACAGAAAGGGAGTTCAGAATGTACATAATCAAAATGATCAGAGAAGCAAACGAGGAGATGAAACAGCAAATGCAGTCACTGAATGATGAGATGAAAGGGCAAATGCAGGCATTGAATGATTGCACCAATCGACAGTTAAAAGAGCAAATACAGGAAGCAAAGATCACTTCAATAAAGAGTTAGAGATATTGAAAAAACAAACAAACAGAAATCCTTGAAATGAAGGAAAAAATAAACCAAATTAAAAACTCCGTAGAAAGCATAACCAATAGGATAGAACACCTGGAAGACAGAACCTCAGACATTGAAGAAAAAATATTTAATCTTGAAACAAAGTTGACCAAACAGAGAAGATGGTAAGAAATCATGAACAGAATCTGCAAGAACTATGGGATATCATGAAAAGACCAAATTGAAGAATCATCGGGATTGAGGAAGGCTTAGAGAAACAAACCAAAGGAATGAACAATCTACTCAATGAAATAATATCAGAAAATTGCCCAAATATGAAGAATGAAATGGAAAATCAAGTATAAGAGGCTTATAGGACTCCAAATACACAAAAATACAATAGACCCACACCAAGGCACATTATAATGAAAATACCTAACATACAAAATAAAGACAGAATTCTAAAGGCTGCGAGAGAAAAGAATCAAATTACATTCAGAGGGAAACCAATACGGATATCAGCAGATTTTTCAATCCAGACCCTAAAAGCTAGAAGGACCTGGAACAACATTTTTCAAGCTCTGAAAGAAAATGGATGCCAACCAAGAATCTTATGCCCAACAAAACTTACCTTCAGATTTGATGACGAAATAAAATCCTTCCATGATAAACAAAAGCTAAAAGAATTTACAAAAAGAAAGCCGGCATTACAGAGTATTCTCAGCAAAATATTCCATAAGGAAGAGATGAAAAACAATGATACAAATCAGCAAAGGGAGGAATTACCCTAAAGGAACAAACAAATAAAGGAGAAATCAAGTCGTGTCAAAAAAAAAAAAATGAACCAAATGACCGGGAATACAAATCATATCTCAATAATAACCCTGAATGTTAATGGCCTGAATTCATCAATCAAAAGACATAGACTGGCAGATTGGATTAAAAAGAAAGATCCAACAATATGTTCCTGCAAGAGACTCACCTCATAGAAAGAGATACCCACAGACTAAAGGTGAAAGGATGGGGAAAAACATACCATGCACATGGACTCAGAAAAAAAGCTGGAGTATCCATCCTCATTTCAGATAATGTGGACTTCAAGCCAATGTTAGTCAGAAGGGATAAAGAAGGACATTTCATACTGCTTAAGGGAAGCATAAATCAGCAAGATATAACAATCATAAACATCTATGCCCCAAACAGTGGCTCATCCATGTATGTCAAACAAATCCTTCTCAACTTTAGAAACCAAATAGATCATAACACAATAATACTAGGTGATTTTAACACACCTCTCTCACCACTGGACAGATCTTCCAACAAAAATTGAACAAAGAAACCATAGATCTCAATAACACAATCAATAATTTAGACTTAACAGACATTTATACAATATACCATCCAACCAGGAGCGAATACACTTTCTTCTCAGCAGCACATGGATCCTTCTCTAAAATAGACCATATATTATGCCACAAAGCTAATGTTAGCAAATACAAGAAGATAGAGACACTACCTTGTATTCTATCAGATCATAATGGATTGAAGTTAGAAATAAATGAAAGAGTAAAAAACAGAAACTACTCCAACACCTGGAGATTAAACAATATGCTATTATATGATGAATGGATAACAGAAGATATTAGGAAGGAAATTAAAAAATTCTTAGAGGTAAATGAGAACAAAGAAACATCATATCAAAATCTCTGGGACACTCTGAAAGCAGTTCTTAGAGGAAAATTTATTTCATGGAGCACATTCAACAAAAGAAGAAAAAATCAACAAATAAATGACCTAACACTATGGCTCAAAGCCCTAGAAAAAGAACAGAGCAACACCAAAAGTAGTAGAAGACAGGAAATAGTTAAAATCAGAGCTGCAATCAATGAAATTGAAACAAAAGAAACAATACAAAAAATTGACAAAATAAAAAATTGGTTCTTTGAAAAAATAAACAAAATTGATAAACCCTTAGCCACACTAACAAAGAGAAGAAGAGAGAAAACCCAAATTACTAAAATTCGGAATGAACAAGGAAATATCACAACAGACATGATTGAAATACAAAACATAATTAGAAGCTATTTTGAAAATCTATACTCCAACAAATAGAAAATCTTGAAGACATTAACAGCTTTCTAGAGACATATGAATTACCTAAACTGAACGAGAAGGACATACATAATTTAAATAGATCAATTTCAAGTAATGAAATAGAAGAAGTCATCAAAGCCCGCCAGCAAAGAAAAGTCCGGGACCAGATGGGTTCCCAGCTGAGTTCTATAAAACCTTTAAAGAAGAGCTCATTCCAATACTTCTCAAAGTATTTCATGAAACAGAAGAGGAGGGAACCCTCCCAAACTCATTCTATGAAGCCAATATTACCCTGATACCTAAACCAGACAGAGACACATCGAGGAAAGAAAATTTCAGACCAATATCCTTAATGAATATTGATGCAAAAATTCTCAACAAAATTTTAGCAAATCGCATTCAAAAACATATTAAAAAGATAGTGCACCATGATCAAGTGGGTTTCATCCCAGGGATGCAAGGTTGGTTCAACATAGGAAATCAATAAATGTAATTCACCATATCAATAGACTTAAAGTCAAGAATCACATGATTGAGGGGTTTTCAAGATGGCAGACTAGAGGGCGGCTGCATTTCATGTTGCTCCAGGACGCAGGATTCAAAAGAGGAGATAGTGAGAGACTTGGGACCAACTCAAATCCGCCGGGTGAGTCTCTACTGTTGGGGAGGCGTCCTGGATGGGGCGGTAGCCCCGGAACGCAGGGAACTTTGTGAAGTAGAGTTGCTTGGCGAGACACCCCTCCCCCCCGCTGGAGCAGTAAACACTGGCAACTGGGATCATCGTAGAGGTGGTGGCTCAGCACAGCGCTTGGACTGGGAGCAACCACTGGGGCTCTGAGCGGCTTCCTGAGGAGGAGCTGCGTGGCGAGCTGTTTGGACTCAGAACGACCGCTTCTGAACACTGGGGGGCTGCCCGGAGGAAGAGGAGAAGCACGGCGGATCGCTTGGTCTAGGAGTGACTGCATCAGAGCCACAGGCAGTTGCCAGATGAGGAGGCGAGTGGTGAGTTGTTTGGACTCAAAGCGACCGCTCCTGAACACCGGTGGCCTGCCTGGAGGAGGAACGCAGTGGGTCGCTTGGTCTCCGAGCGACCGCTCCGGAACACCCAGAGGGCTACCCCGAGGAGGAGGAGGAACAGGGCGGGTCACTTTGACTCGGAGTGACTGCCTAGGGCTACGGGTGGTTGGTGGGAGGAGGAGATGCGAAGTGAGTTGCTGGGACTCCTAGTGACTGCGTCAGAACCGGGCGGCTGTCCGGAGGAAGAGGTGTGTGGCGGGTCTCTGGGTCTCGGAGCTATTGTACAGGGCTCCAGGTGGCGGCTCAGAGGAGGGGCCGCATAGCCAGGCGATTAGGTGCACAGCAGGGTCCCAGGACCAGCTTCTTGGTGAGAGAGTCACACAGAGACATGCCTAGGGGCGGAGCGAAGTTTCCAGGACTGTGGGCAGATTCTCTGAGGAGAGGCAGCCTAAGGAGACTCGTCTGCAAAGGGTGAGGCTTCCAGGCCAAGGAGGTAGGTCCGGGCCCCTGGGAACGTTGCAGAGGAAGACAGCTCAGCCCAGGCGGTAGTTGTAGATTGAGGGGAACCTCTAGGAGGGGAACTGACTAGCGAGACCTCCCCACCGGGTAAGTCTTCCCTGCCAGGTAAGTTTTTCCCACAAGGACGGTAAAACCAGAGACACAGGCTCAAACAGGCTTTGCCTCAGCTCACAGCCTAGTTTCCCTTTGGATGACCATTGGTCAACAAGTGGAGGCACCTCTGCCCACTAGCAGGGAATATACCCCACCTGAGGGTCACCAACCCTGGAGAGGCAGCTTCCTTGTGGAGCACTGCATTATCAACTTCCTCCAAGACTGCAGGCTACTGACGGATAAGAGGGGATATACTAGCAATCTTCAGGGATATTATAAGTCTATAGAGGAAATCTGCAATATTTGAATGACCCACTGATTCCTGAACAAGGGAAGAAAATGCCCCAAACAAATCTAGATGTTACATCAATAAAATCCAATGACAGCATGGCAGAAGAAATGACAGAAAGGGAGTTCAGAATGTACATAACTAAAATGATCAGGGAAGCAAATGATGACATGAAAGAGCAAATGATGCAGGCATTGAATGATGAGATGAAAGAGCAAATGCAGGCATTGAATGATAGCACCAATCGACAGTTAAAAGAGCAAATACAGGAAGCAAAAGATCATTTCAATAAAGAGTTAGAGATATTGAAAAAAAAACAAACAAACAGAAATCCTTGAAATGAAGGAAACAATAAACCAAATTAAGAACTCCATAGAAAGCATAACCAATAGGATAGAACACCTGGAAGACAGAACCTCAGATATTGAAGAAAAAATATTTAACCTTGAAAACAAAGTTGACCAAATAGAGAAGATGGTAAGAAATCATGAACAGAATCTGCAAGAACTATGGGATATCATGAAAAGACCAAATTTGAGACTTATTGGGATTGAGGAAGGCTTAGAGAAACAAACCAAAGGAATGAACAATCTATTCAATGAAATAATATCAGAAAATTTCCCAAATCTGAAGAATGAAATGGAAAATCAAGTTTAAGAGGCTTATAGGACTCCAAATACACAAAATTACAATAGACCCACACCAAGGCACATTATAATGAAAATACCGAACATAAAAAATAAAGACAGAATTTTAAAGGCTGTGAGAGAAAAGAACCAAATTACATTCAGGGAGAAACCAATACGGATATCAGCAGATTTTTCAATACAGACCCTAAAAGCTAGAAGGGCCTGGAACAACATTTTTCAAGCCCTGAAAGAAAATGGATGCCAACCAAGAATCTTATACCCAGCAATACTTACCTTCAAATTTGACGATGAAATAAAATCCTTCCATGATAAACAAAAGCTAAAAGAATTTACAAAAAGAAAGCCAGCATTACAGAACATTCTCAGCAAAATATTCCATGAGGAAGAGATAAAAAACAAAGAAGCAAATCAGCAAAGGGAGGAATTATCCTAAAGGAACTGTCAAATAAAGGACGAACCAAGGTGTGTCCAAAAAAATAAATAAAATTTAAAAAATGAACCAAATGACCGGGAATACAAATCATATCTCAATAATAACCCTGAATGTTAATGGCCTGAATTCATCAATCAAAAGACATAGACTGGCAGATTGGATTAAAAAGAAAGATCCAACAATATGTTGCCTGCAAGAGACTCACCTCATAGAAAGAGATACCCACAGACTAAAGGTGAAAGGATGGGGAAAAACATACCATGCATATGGACTCAGAAAAAAAGCTGGGGTATCCATCCTCATTTCAGATAATGTGGACTTCAAGCCAATGTTAGTCAGAAGGGATAAAGAAGGACATTTCATACAGCTTAAGGGAAGCATAAATCAGCAAGATATAACAATCATAAACATCTATGCCCCAAACAGTGGCTCATCCATGTATGTCAAACAAATCCTTCTCAACTTTAGAAACCAAATAGACCGTAACACAATAATACTAGGTGATTTTAACACACCTCTCTCACCACTGGACAGATCTTCCAAAAAATAATTGAACAAAGAAACCATAGATCTCAATAACACAATCAATAATTTAGACTTAACAGACATTTATACAATATACCATCCAACCAGGAGAGAATACACTTTCTTCTCAGCAGCACATGGATCCTTCTCTAAAATAGACCATATATTATGCCACAAAGCTAATGTTAGCAAATACAAGAAGATAGAGACACTACCTTGTATTCTATCAGATCATAATGGATTGAAGTTAGAAATAAATGAAAGAGTAAAAAACAGAAACTACTCCAACACCTGGAGATTAAACAATATGTTATTATATGATGAATGGACAACAGAAGATATTCGAAGGAAATTAAAAAATTCTTAGAGGTAAATGAGAACAAAGAAACATCATATCAAAATCTCTGGGACACTATGAAAGCAGTTCTTAGAGGAAAATTTATTTCATGGAGCACATTTAATAAAAGAAGTAAAACTCAACAAATAAATGACCTAACACTACAGCTCAAAGCCCTAGAAAAAGAAGAACAAAGCAACACCAAAAGTAGTAGAAGACAGGAAATAGTTAAACTCAGAGCTGAAATCAACGAAATTGAAACAAAAGAAACAATACAAAAAATTGACAAAATAAATAGTTGGTTCTTCGAAAAAATAAACAAAATTGATAAACCTTTAGCCACACTAACAAAGAGAAGACAAGAGAAAACCCAAATCACTAAAATTCAGAATGAACAAGGAAATATCACAACAGACACGATTGAAATACAAAACATAATTAGAAGCTATTTTGAAAATCTATACTCCAACAAAATAGAAAATTTTGAAGACATCAACAGGTTTCTAGAGACATATGAATTGCCTAAACTGAATGAGGAGGACATACACAATTTAAATAGACCAATTTCAAGTAATGAAATAGAAGTCATCAAAAGCCTACCAACATAGAAAAGTCCAGGACCAGATGGGTTCTCAGCCAAGTTCTACAAAACCTTTAAAGAAGAGCTCATTCCAATACTTCTCAAAGTATTCCATAAAATAGAAGAGGAGAGAACCCTCCCAAACTCATTCTATGAAGCCAATATTACCCTGATACCTAAACCAGACAGAGACACATCGAGGAAAGAAAATTTCAGACCAATATCCTTAATGAAATCGACGCAAAAATTCTCAACAAAATTTTAGCAAATCGCATTCAAAAACATATTAAAAAGATAGTGCACCATGATCAAGTGGGTTTCATCCCAGGGATGCAAGGTTGGTTCAACATCAGGAAATCAATAAATGTAGTTCACCATATCAATAGACTTAAAGTCAAGAATCACATGATTATTTCAATAGATGCAGAAAAAGCATTTGATAAAATACAGCACCCCTTCATGCTCAAAACACTAGAAAAAATAGGGATAGTGGGAACATTCCTTAACATTGTAAAGGCCATCTATGCTAAGCCCATGGCTAATATCATTCTAAATGGTGAAAAACTGAAAGCATTCCCCCTAAAAACTGGAACAAGGCAGGGATGTCCTCTTTCACCACTTCTTTTCAATATCGTCCTTGAAACTCTAGCCAGAGCAATTAGACAGACCAAAGAAATTAAAGGGATATGAATAGGAAAAGAAGAACTCAAACTATCCCTATTTGCTGATGATATGATTATATACTTAGAGGAACCAGGAAATTCCACCAGAAAACTTTTAGAACTCATAAGCGAATTCAGTAAAGTAGCGGGATATAAGATCAATGCACATAAATCTAAGGCATTTTTATACATAAGTGATGAATCTTCAGAAAGAGAAGTTAGGAAATCTACCCCATTCACAATAGCATCGAAAACAATAAAATACTTGGGAATCAATCTCACAAAAGAGGTGAAAGACCTCTACAATGAGAACTACAGAACACTAAAGAAAGAAATTAAAGAAAACCTTAGAAAATGGAAAGATCTCCCATGTTCTTGGATAGGAAGAATTAATATTGTCAAAATGGCCATACTACCAAAAGTGCTATACAGATTCAATGCAATTCCAATTAAAATTTCAATGATGTACCTTGCAGAAATAGAACAAGCAATCATGAAATTCATCTGGAAGAATAAGAAACCCAGAATAGCTAAAGCGATCCTTAGCAGGAAGAGTGAAGCAGGGGGTATCGCAATATCAGAACTTCATCTATACTACAAAGCAATAGTAACAAAAACAGCATAGTATTGGCACCAAAATAGACAGGTATATCAATGTTCCAGAATAGAAGACACAGACACAAACCCAAATAAATACAATTTTCTCATACTAGACAAAGGTGCCAAAAATATGCAATGGAGAAAAGATAGCCTCTTCAACAAATGGTGCTGGGAAAACTGGAAATCCATATGAAACAGAATGAAACTAAACCCCTATCTCTCACCCTGCACAAAAATCAACTCACAATTGATCAAGGACCTTGAAATCAGTCCAGAGACCCTGCATCTTATAAAAGAAAAAGTAGGTCCAGATCTTCAACTTGTCGGCTTAGGATCAGACTTCCTTAACAGGACTCCCATAGCTCAGGAAATAAAAGCAAGAATCAATAACTGGGACAGATTCAAACTAAATAGTTGTCTCTCAGCAAAGGAAACTATCAGCAATGTGAAGAGAGACCCTACAGAGTGGGAGAAAATCTTTGTCAATCATACTTCAGATAGAGCACTAATTTCCAGAATATATAAAGAACTCAAAAAACTCTACACTAAGAATATAAATAACCCAATCAACAAATGGGCTAAGGATATGAACAGACACTTCACAGAATAAGATCTACAAGCAATCAGCAAACATATGAAAAAATGTTCAACATCTCTAGTAATAAGAGAAATGCAAATCAAAACCATCCTATGATTCCATCTCACCCCAATTAGAAAGGTGATTATCAAGAGTACAAGCAACAACAGGTGTTGGTGAGGATGTGGGAAAAAAGGTACACTCATACAGTGCTGGTGGGGCTGCAAATTAGTGCAGCCACTCTGGAAAGCAGTGTGGAGACTCCTTAGAACACGTGGAATGGAACCACCATTTGACCCAGCTATCCCACTCCTTGGCCTATACCCAAAGGACTTAAAGTTGGCATACTACAGAGATACAGGCACAACAATGTTCATAGCTGCTCAATTCACAATAGCTAGATTGTGGAACCAACCTAGATGCCCCTCAATTGGTGAATGGATAAAGAAACTGTGTTATATATATACAATGGAATATTACTCAGCAACAAAGAATAATAAAATTATGTCATTTGCAGACAAATGGATGCAGTTGGAGAATATCATGCTAAGTGAGATAAGCCAATCTCAAAAAACCCAAAGGATGAATGATCTCACTGATAAGCGGATGATGACACATATATGGGGTGGGAAGGCGGCAAGAATGGAGGAAGGAGGAACTCTATAGAGGGATAAGAGGGGTGGGAGGGGTGGGGGGGAGAAAAAAAATAACAGAATGAATCAAAAATTATTTCCCTAGGCAAATGTATGATTATACAATCTACTTCATGTATAAACAGAGAAACAAGATGTATCCCATTTGTTTACAATAAAAATGAATTTAAAAAATTTGGACTTCTCAGTGGTGATCGGTCTGTTCTTAAATTGCATCCCATAACACTCTAAATAAAAAGAATAAGGGTTTGTGGTGTAGCTCAGTGGCAGAGAGATGGCCCAGTGTTGTGGTTTCCATGTGAGATGTCCCACAAAAGCTTACATGTGAGACAATGAGGGAAGGTTCAGCAGAGAAATGATTGGGTTGTAAGAGTTTTAACTCAATCAGTGAATTAATCCCTAATGGGATTAATTAAAATGGTAGGGTGTGGCTGGAGGAAATTGGAATTGGGGAATGGCTTTGGGGTATATATTTTGTATCTGGAGGGTGGAGACTCTCTTTTTGCTTCTTGATGATGCAAGTTGCTTCCCTCTGCCATTCTCTTCCGCCATGATGCTCTGCCTCACCTCCTGCCCAGAGGAATGAAACTGGCCTTCTATAAGCTAAGACATCTGAAGCTGTGAGCCTTCAAAGAAACCTTTTCTCCTCTGTAATTGTGCTGGTCAGAGGATTTAGTTACAGCAGCAAAAAAGATGACTAAAATACCCAGCATGTGTGAGGTCCACTTAAAAAAAATATTAAGACAATATAGGCACCAAATCCCAATCATAGGGTTCTAAACCTCTGCACTCATTGCACAGTCATAGAATAACCCTGCCTACTTCATTTCAGATATTAAATGTTCTCTTTGTAATTGCAACTCAACGATGAAGCAAAGAATACTCTACATGGTGGTGACAGAAACACTGGCAGGCAGTGGAGGCTAAAGGCCAGCCAGTTGTGTCAATAACAGCCTTTGCGGACCCAGAGCCTGGCTTGAGCACTATTATTAGGAACATAGGGAGCTGGGGAGGGAGATTAAGGGTTGAAGCTCTATAAAAGGATTTCACCTCTGGGAAAAATAGTTACCTTTGATCCCATAGAGTAGCTATCAAGTGGGAGGTGACTAAGACTTTTGTCCTCCACAGCAATATATTTAGTGCTTGAAAGCAGAAATATGATCTATATTTTAGGATAAAGATACTTAAAATATATTGGAATAAAAGTAGAAGAGTTTTAAAGATATAACATGAAAACAATCATTCAGTTAATTATCTACCAAATTCTTCCTGGTAATGCTATCTTACATTCTCTGTAAATTCTCAGACATAACTTGACCTCTCACTTAGTGACCTTACCCCTGCTATTTTCTGAAAATATGAAATTTAAAGACTGAAAGGATACAGGGCTTCAGGTTAGGGTTTCATGATGGTGGCAGGAGACAAGGCTGATTTCCAGGTTTTGATGTGGCCAAAGAAAGATACATCATGGAGAGAAAGAATATCTTTGCAAGGGAAAGATGCATGGTGTTCTATGGGGTATTTTCTAGCTACCTTAAGGATCTACCTGCTTCTGCACTGACATGATGTGTACTCCATGGATAATGGTGTCCTACTGCTCCTGCTGTATGCTCCTGCATCCAGATTGCTGTATCCCATCAGATATAGAAGTTAGAAAATTTAGAAGGAGGAGCTCATCTTATCACAAGACAAGTTTAAAAATAAAACCTCTATTTGCCTATCTTTTAAGATCAAAATCGCAGTTCAAATGAAAAAAGTAAAGTTAGAAAATATATGCAACTAAGTAACAGGTTTTTTTTTTTTTCCTTCCACTTTTACTTCTCAGACAAGACAAAGATTTCATGAGGACTTCCAGTCCAGAAGGTCCAATTTGTTCATTTGTCAATCCCTGTGCTTCAAATATATGGGAAAGGTGTAGGGAACATTCCTCAAGCTTATTTGACAGCAGTTGCTGATACAACGATTTAAATAAATCCAACAGTCTGGATGAGGAAACTGAGGAAATGGTAAAGGCTCACCATGGATTGTAGGCCTTTGCAGTTACTGAGGCTGAGCTATGAGCTGAGGAAAAGCCTCGCTCAACAGGCATCACGGCCAAGCTGTGATGTGAGCTCATCCTGCTGCCTCGCCTCAGGCTGTGTGCTGGAGCTTGCCCTTCCCCCAGTCCTTTGTCTCAGACTTGTTGCTGGACAAGACCACCTAGGGATACTTGGCTTGTTTTTATTAGTACAATGTATAGCTTACCGAGAGGTTGATTCTGTTATGTTTTAACAAGCATCTTAATCTGATTGGATAATGTGCCCAAATATGTCTTGTACAATCCTAAGTAAAATTAGATCTGTGCCTTCCGAGCCTGGTCTCTGATGTCTGCGTTCTTTGGGTGACTTCATCGTCCTCACTCTCAGCATGACCCCCATTTGAAATAACTTCAGAAAGACAGGCACATGGGGAGAGAAAAAAATATGGTACAGTTCATAAGTAAGATATGCAGTTCATGTGCAAGAAAATGAACAAACACAACCAACGTGAGCAGAACTAAAAACAAGAACATTTTGGCTTAAAGGTTCAAAAGTGACAATGAAATCCAGGGTTGTGACTCCTCTAATGGGATCTAAAAGTGCCCTATAATTGGGATTCATTATGATGTATTTATTGGACCTAGCATAATTTGGTAGATTTCATTCCCCAGTACTTTTCCATACCCTCCTGTTCCTCCATCTTGATCCCCTTCCTCTACTCTGTTGATCTCCTATTTTCACTAGATCCTTTTTTTAAATTCCTTTTCCCTTTTTTTGCTGTAACTTCCACATATAAGAGAAAACATTTAAACTTTGACTTGCTGGATGTGGCTTATTTCACTTAGCATAATGTTCTCCAGTTCCATTCATTTACTAAACAATAACAGAATTTCTTTCTTCTTTATGGTCGAATAAAACTTCATGGTGTATTTACACAACTTCTTCTTTATTCATCCATTGATGAGCACGTAGATGGGTTCTGTAACTTGGGTTTTATGAATTGTGGGCTAGAAACATCTGTATGCTTATATCACTATAATATGCTAATTTTAGTTCTTTTGGATAAATGCCAAGGAGTGGGATAGCTGGGTCATATGGTGATTCCATTCCCAGTTTTTGAGGAATCGCCATACTGCTTTCCAAAGTGGTTGTACCAATTTGCAGCCTGACCACTTTCTAACCAGAAAGTGTTGTTATTTGTATTCTTGATGATTGTCATTGAGTGAATCTCAATGATGTATGTAATTATAATGCACTAATTAAAATAATAATAATAATAGAAGGGAAATATGTAGAATAGAGCAAGCAGATTAGGGGGAGGGGAGAAAAAGAGAAGGTACTGGGGAAAGAGATCAATAAAATCACATTATGTGCATGTTTGAATATGGCATAATGAATCCCACTGCAATGCATAATTATGATGCACCAATAAAAAATTTAAAATAAAATTAAAAATTAAAATACCCTATGCAGACAGGAAATGGTAACTGTGCACAGGCAGGACATGATGTGCCTCACCTCACAGCACACATAAAAGGATCCTGAAGCAATATGACTTGGCCCCAACTCTACTTATAAATTTGGCTTTCAGAAAGCTATTCATCTAGAGACATCTAAGGACACAGACATACCTCCAAAACCAGGAGCTGGGCTGAGCTGCCCCATGACTGAATTGTGTATCAGTGACATTTCCAATATGACAACAAAACAAGAACCCAAAGCCATAATCATATTGTAGAGTATGATTATGATTTGGGGACATTCACAGATGGAAGGAGATAATTTTGAGACTATCAGGCATCAAATGTGTGCTTCACGTGGAAGGAGAATAAAACAAAAATAAAATAAACTCTTCAAATCACAATAGCAATGCACAACAAAATTCCAAAACACATGAAGAAACATAAAACTGGTAAAGAATTCAATCATGTCCTGTGCAGGAAAACGGATGGAACTAGAGGACATCTTGTTAAGTGAAATAAGCTGGACATGGAAAGTCAAGTATTGCATATTTTCTCTCATATGTGGAAACTGAAAAGAAGAAGAAGGAGGAGGAGGAGGAAAAGGAGGAAGGAAGGAGAAGGGGAAGAGGAGGAGGAAGAGGAGGAAGAAGAAAGAAAAATGACCTGAAAGTAGAAGAAGGATTATCAGGGAAGGGGAAGAGGACCTGGGAGGGGAAAGAGTGAGTAGCAGAGAGAGTGGATTTGATTAAAGCACAACATATATATGTATAGAAACGTCAGAGTGAAACCCATTAATCTGCACAATTAATGTACAAATATTGAGCTGGTGTTTATAATAAAAAGAAATATAATGCTAAAATACAACCAATAAAATCAATTTCCAGAAGAAATTAACTTTATAGAAACTTTGACATAGACAAGGGTAACTCTTGGCAATGTTTTTGAGGAAGTTCTTTGTTCAAATGCAGATTCCTTGGCACACAGTGATTGGGAAGCCCTGGATGGAAGCTTGAAGTCTATTCAATAAGTACTTACAGGCAATTCTGATGCTAATAACAGATATCATCTACTGATAATAATGATAATAATGTCATCTACTGTGGGGTGAATAACTTTACTTCTTTTGTATTTTCTTTTAGAATACTCAATTCAATGTGAAATATAGAGTAACCCATAAACAAACATTTTCTGAGTCAGGATTCAGTCAAGGATCACTCACATTATCTGCCCTTTTTATATTGTACACCATGTTCCTTCTAAATCACTTCCTAACTCTTCTCAATTTTTTCCTGCTATACATTATGACCAGAAATGAGTCCACACAAAAAGGAAAAAGAAGTTTTCTCCAATGATGAACTCAGTGAGAAAACGGCAGTTGTTGACTGCAGAAGCAAATGTTATAGCGAGATCATAATAAATCACTGAGTGTATCTTAAAGCAGGAGAAGGAACCATCTTTATTCACCAGTTGATGGGACGGAGAGGCAGGTTGCAAGTCTACAACCTGAGACCCCCTCCAGGGGTTAGAGTACACCTTGTATACCATAAATAAACATGTCAGTACATTAATCGTAAGTGGCTGTTGCTGTGATTTAAAACTACAAACAAACATCATGAGATCTAGAAGCAGAAGGGGACCCTAACTGAGTAGAAGTTAAAAAATGGTTACTGATGTCTAGACAATCATTCTCTGACAGGGTACATTGTGCAAGATAAATGAAAACCAAAAAGAGAACAATTTTACATTGCATAAGAATTGCCATTTTATGTTGCCAAACAGGCCATGATGATAGGAGCAGCATGGAGTCTCAAGGTAAAATGGAGTCAGTTTGGTCATTGCCCATATAGCTTTGAAAAGATAGAAAAAGCTTGCACCTGTGTAAATACGAGGCTCTTCTCAAACTGCCCTCAACCCCTCATAAAAGCCGCAAAGAATTTTCGTCTCGTCTCTTATCTTATCTGTAAAGGCCAGGTGGCTGACCCAAAAGCAAATTTTGCTGGCACAAAAGCAAACTTAAAGATAATGACAACCCTCCTCTCGGAGGTCAGGGTGACCCAGAACTTAAAATAACATGCTTTGTATACAATTTTATATGTTAACCAATTAAAAAGAACACTGTAAAACTGCTTGCCTTTCATTATAAAAACCCTGCTAAACATGGGCTAGGGGCCTCTTAGCGTCACTGGTTACTGAGTGCGTGGAGGACCAGGCTTGAGCTTGCTAATAAAAGACTCTTTGTGCTTGCATTGATTGTGGTCTCTGGTGGTCTTTGTGGGTCTCGAGCCACTGGGCACAACAGCTTGACCCATTACACAAACGTAAGCTTTACTGCTAGCCTCACCAGAAAAGAAGGGGGTAAGCCTTCGAATCCCCATGGAATGTGCAGACACCTCCATAGCCAGAGTCTGCCTCCTCTGGAAAAAAAAGGTGTTCACTGGCTCTGAGTCTGCTCCCGGTTTTCTCACTTCATTGTACCTGGTAATATATGTTCCTCAGAATTAGGTAAAGAGAGAGGACGTGGGGTATCAATATGAGACCTCTGGGAAAAAGACACATTCCCTTTGTATTATAGAATTATTATACATGATCCCAACAGTTTTAACGTTCCCTTTAGTTCAACGAATTTTAAAACAGCCTTCCTCCTGGCTTGAGGCCCCTGACCTCTCTTTTCTTAGAACATTTTTTAAAAATTGTAATTCTAAGTTCTTTCTCAGCCCCTTTCAGATGTAAAACTCTATAAAAGCTTTTTGACAGTTTTACAACACAGGAATATCTTTCCTGAGGACCTGGAAGCCATTAATGGAAATGTAGATATCAAGGAAGACAGTCCGCCTATCTCCCGGTCGCTGTGTAAGGAAGGGCAGGAACTAACTTCAGGAAGTGACTCACTCCAAGTTGGAAAGCCACCTCCTGTAGTAAAGATGGGGGAAAGCTTACTTTCCTTTTGGTAAGGCCTATCAGCAAATACAGGTGGCCTCAACCTCCTCACTCTTAGTTCTCAAAAACTCTCCAGTCCTTTGTTTTTGTGAAGTTGAATTTATTCGACTGAGTTCTGGTCTCTCCCCTACTGCAGTAGTCTTGGATAAAGTGTTCTTCTTCTTCAAATTTATCCAGTGAAATTTTTTGCATTGACATAATAAAAATATACTACAACGTTCATCACTTGGTTATTGCATGCAATGAACACAAACTCTTTTTCTTAATTTATTTATTTTGGTTGTAGATGACATGATAGCTTTATTTTATTAGTTTATTTTATGTAGTGCTGAGCATTGAACCCAGGGCCTCACACATGCCAGGCAAGCGCTCTACCACTGAGCCACAATCCCAGCCCCGAACACCAACTCTTAAGTGCATATAACATTAAGCATTTGTTTCTTACACATTTAACTATGACTGAGCCAGGTTGACTCTACTATAGGCTCCAGCAACTAGGGAAAGAGAGGAGGGGGCTCTGTCAGTGCTACAGTGTGTTTCATGGATCTCTCATCCTCTGCAGATCTGAGAGCAAACACAGCATGTGCTAGTGGTGAAGGCAGAGGTTCAAGAGAGCAAACATGAACCATAAGGTCTCATAAGATGTGTGCTCAGAACCAGCATGGTATTGTTCTCACTCTTCACTCAGGAAGCTGCAGAGTTACATGACAAACAGCATAATTACAGGGAGGGGTGAATAATTAAAAAATTAAAGCAACTACAAAGTGTTAAGGAATGTGTCCTTTCCTATGGTATGCCATAGAAGAGTAGCAAGCAATGAATGTTGCCCACCCTGCCTGTCACCTGCAGAAAAGACATCACACTGACAGATCCTGCCTGCTCATTGAGCAACATCAGAAGAGAATCAGTAAGCCTGACTGTGGCCTGAGTCTTCTTGCCTAAGAGCAGCAACCAAATTTGACTACGCTGCATAGAGAGTGGATCAGTATCTCCTGGTATATATGTAACCCATTTGCAGCACATCATTATGCCATTGGCTGAAAAACTCTGCCTTATATATCTAACAGCCTGATGACCCATCAGATTGCAACCGACATTTTCAATAAGTTTTATATTTTCTCAACTCATATCTATTGTCAGTCTCGATATGATGTATTATTACCACCCTCAAAATGATGCTATTATTTGCTGCATCTTTGTGGCATACTCAGTGAGACACTGCTAGAATTCTTCAGACCCCTCTTCAAGAAAGGGATCTTAACTGCTTAGGCATCCTGGTTTAAATCACATTGATTTGGTAAATTGATGATATATTCATCAGGCAGTTTGAACAAGTGATACCCAGCCCATAGGAGGCCTTGGTAAGATGTGTGCTTACTAGAAGTTTGGAAATAGGTCATATGAAGATTCAGGGGTCATCTATTTTAATAAAGTAGTCAAAGATGTCCCATCCAAACTAAAGGACAAATGATAACATCTGGTATCTCCTCCAGCAAAGAAGGAAGCACAATGTCTAGTAGACCTCTTTAGGATCTAGAAGCAGCATATTTCATACTTAGGACTACCACTTTGGGCTGGATATGTAGTTCAGTGGTTGTGGGTTTGCCTAACATAAACAGACTCTCAGATCAATAGCCAGAGCTGAAAAAAAAAAAATACCACTCTATTTCATACACTGGGTAACAAAATTCTCTGCCATAATTGTGTGGGGTCTAGAGCAGGATATGACTTTACAGTGAGATGGGACTACAGTATAATAACTATGCAAATTGACAACTTTGTGGCACTGGAGGTGCTAATGACAGTGTAGATGTTATGGAAGGCTCCACTGGAGAAACGCAATGCAATTCTCTGGAGTTCTAGAACAAGGCCAGACTATTTGCAGTGGAGGATAAAACATTTTATTTTTGAAAGTGATTCTTGGTGTGCTACTAATCCCAGGTGTGACTGAATATTTGACCATATGACATCAAGAGATTGTGCCTGAAACTGCCCGTTTTCAGTAAAGTCTTGTTGGATCCCCTAATGGAAATGATGATACAACTGAGACAAAATGTGAGCAAGGCTTGGAGAAACACAGGAGCTGTAGGAAACCAGAGATCATGTTATCTACCACTGCTCCACCAATACCCCTCCATCATACTGCAGTCACCTGAAGAACTCTGCTTACAGATGGCTGACTCATTCTGTGAGTGCAAACCCAAAATGGACTCAGTTGTATTTCAAACTTACTCAGCATTGGCCTTGGAAAAGTGTAGAGAGCAAAAATTTTCCCCAGAGATGAACTCTGCTTTTCCCTGATTGGTATTAATGAAAGGCACCAGAAAGTTGTCCAATGTGAATAAATCTTCCCTTACTAAAACTTCACTCCTAGTATTTTATTCTTCATGTAAAGCACTTCTCTATGAATGTCTCCTAATATTTCTCTTCTACTTTCATCCATGACCAACTCAGGAGAGAACCCCTCTGAAAATGGTGCATTTTATTGTGAAAACTTTCAATATTTTTGTTAATTAAATTCATTTAGAAAATTAGCAGCTCATATCACTAATGGGAAAGGATAGCATACACAGGTTGGTCACTGCCTGGAATGTAGGGAAGCTCCTAGGAGAGAGTAGAAAGTAGAGAAGGGGGAGGCAGAGGACTCTCAAGGGGCTTGACCTGCTTCAAATGTAACTAGCATGAATCATTACAGGGACCTTATATATTTTTATCTTTGACATGGACTATAGTGCTTAGCTTAGTATTGTCCTTAGGAAATGATGAAATGTTGCATCATGGCACTAGACTCATGTGTGTGCTTGTGCATGGTGTGTGTGTGTGTATGTGTGTGTGTGTGTGTGTGTCTGTGCATGGTGTGTGTTTGAACAGAATAAAGTATAAATATCAATTTCTATGTATGCGTGGGAGAAGAGTCTATGACTTGTTTCTGGAAATACCGGTTTTTCTAACTGGTTCACAATGTTAGTAAAGCATTAATTTTGAAGACAGACATAGGTCTCAATATCTCAGCTCCAAAATTCAGTACAGTACATGGAATCTCTTCAAAGCTGAACTCCTCATTAATAATTCCTTTAATTGAGCTGGGTGTGTAGTTGCATGCCTCTAATCTCAGCGATTTGGGAGACTGTGGCAGGAGGATTTCAAATTCAAGGACAGCTTCAATAACTTAGCAAGATCCCGTCTTGCTAAAAATAAAAAATAAAAAGGGGCAGAAGCTGTAGCTTGATGGTAGAGAACCACCAGGTTCAATCTCCAGTACTGCAAATAGTAATGATAATAATAAATAATTCTTTTAATTAATATTAATAAGAAAAATAAGATGTTAATTCTAAAAAACAACATAATAGGAATATAATACAGGCAGTTTATACAACTATTTTATTTATGTAGATATACACTATCATTAATATGTGTATTTGGATTTATGCTATCTATCATGGAGATGCAGTTATTACTTCTCTATGAAGGGTTTACCACTAAACTCATATCATTGTCTGAATCAATCAGAAGGCTCTTCAACAGAACCTTGAAACTTCTCCTAAGCTCTAATTTCTTATTATAAAATAATATATTCTCAGGCTGCAGATATAGCTCAGTTGGCAGGTAGAGTGCTTGCCTTGCATGCACAAAGCCCTGGGTTCAATCCCCAGCACCACAAGAAAAAAAAAAAAAAAAAGAATATATTCTCCAACATTGTGTATAACATTCAAATTTTCCATTTGGCTAAGAAATATGTGACATCTGAAAATCAATCTTAACAAAGGTATGTTTTGAAAGTTTCTCTAATAAAACATTCTTATACAGGTCTTTTCACTGAGAACATTTATAAGACATGAAGAAAATAATATGTAATAGTGGTTTGTGTATTGGCACTTTGGTCTTCAAAATTTATGGCTTTGTTTTCCATCATGATTATTGTTATATTTAAACCTCAAAGAGAATGTTCCATTATCATCTCCACCTTAAGGTGAGCAACTAAAATGTACAAAGGGTAAGTAACTGACCAAGATGGAAGCTAGTGGATGGTGGAGATGGGAATCAAACCCAGGTAGCCCCCCTTTGGACCGTCACTCTGGACTTTCCATCATGCACAGCTCTTGCAGATAAAAGATGACATTGCTTTTCAAAAATAAACTTGCCAGGTACAATCCTCAAGGTAAATCTCTAAGGGCCCCTTCATGTATTCACACTTCAAATAAGGAGACCCAACCTTAAAAAAGTTTATGTGATCTAACACTTCTTCTTAAGGAAGTAAAAAATTACGTTAAACAATGTAGTAGGCTACAGCTGGACTTTCTCCAAATTCCATTAAGCATTTTCTACTTTAGAAAACCAAATAAAGAAGAAAGTAGCAGAGTTTTTTAAATGTAAAAAACTGATAGACCATTATTTGACAGGTAAAAACAAAGAAGAACTGATCATTAATTTAATTTTAAAATATCCTTGTAGACTTAAAAAGCACAGGACACTGTACTAGGTATTGAAATAATGAACAAAGACTTTCTGGGAGTTAAAAATAGAACAGTACGGTATTTTCAGTCAACCTCAAATTATGATTTATGAAGTATAGAAATGTATCTCTCTATAGATAAAAATGTTTCAAAATTGTTGCTTAAAATGTTTCAAAATTGTTGCTTATGTACTGTAAATAATTAATTTTTAAATTTAATAAATGGAGAGGGGAGGTAATGAGGAAATTTAGGCCAAAGGATACAAAGGAGCAAAATCACAGTATAAACAAGTCCAGAGACCTAGTGTGCACCAGGAGTATCATTCAACAAATTCTATCAGGGACTTCTGTTAAAAATAGTAGATTTTAACAGTTTTTCTAACAACAGATTAGCTGTGTGACATAATTTATATCACTTCAGTAACAATTCCACTATGCTTATATATCCCATATCATCGTATCGGCAACTTAAAATATGCACAATAAAATGTATTTAAAAATAAATTATAAAAATATAAGGAAAAAATGTACTGTATATAAAAGAATAGTTTTTTTTTTAGGTGTTCAGGGCATAAAGGTTTCATTTAATGCTCATGTCAAATAATTTGATTTTTAAATTAATATTACTAATGTGTTCTGTTTGTTTTATTAATACAAATGCAAACCTGAAATGTCATTCTTTAAGACTGACTTTTAAATTGGTTGCACTGGGTCAACAATGAAGAATGAGATGAAAGTCAAAAGAATGATAGTTAAATAAAAACAAGTACGGTATGCTGACAGGTTGTAAAACCTGGGCTCATAAAATCCAGTTAAGCATCTACTAAGTCATCAGTAATAAATAAGCTCTGTTACAGTAATACCCAATCAGGAGTGAGACTGGGAAACAAATGTGACCAATTTACATTGTTAAATTGTGTGTACAACTTTGCAATGACAAATCCCACTGTAGTACATAATTGTAATGCACCAACAAAAATAATGATATTTTGAAACAAACAAACAAAAAATAGTGAGGCCTAACCACCTTGGTAGCTCTCTGAGAGAATCTAGGTGTTAGTGATTGTCTATGGTGTTTTTTTGTTTGTTTCTTTTTTTGTTGTTGATTTTCACTGTGCTTGGGTTGGCACCAAGGGTCTCACTCATGCTAAGCAAACACCACCACTGAGCTAAACCCCCAGCTCCATTGTCTTTATAACTTGTCATTAATGGATTACTTACAGCCCTCCTGCTAAATAATTGATAAAGTTGTCCTAATCCTGACTGAATCTGGGGCAAACTATAGTAATTACTCTGTAACTCTGAACCCTTTATTTCAAAATTTATAAAAATACACAGAGTTCCACTTAATGTAGTAGTTGTACCAATTAATTGTGAAAACACATGTGGACAAAATCTATTATGAATTAAGCAAGACTTTAAATAGATTTATGTTTTATTAATCATAAAAATCTTGTATTTTTAATAATAGTACATATTTGTGAGAGGCATGGTGTTTCTACAGCTATGCCCAGGCATAACTGGATGAATTACTTCTTTGCAACAGTTCTGCAGCCTCCCATTGGTTGAAGCAAACAATTTGGGAAGAAAAGCTGACCACAATAGATACCTCACTCAGCAAATTGTCTCAGAGTCAGATGTTATTTTGCAGAGTCTTGCAGAGTGAAGTTGCTTTCCACCTTCGGTGTTGTCATAGCTGTGCAGTAACTTGGTATGCAACTGGCAAAGATGTTTACAGCTCATTTGTATGAATAAATAAGGTACAGAAGAGAGGAGTGGTGCTATGCTAATAGTCCAGTTCATTTTAAGGAAAACAGACAAGGACTTTTGATCAAAAGACTGCCTTTATAATTAAAACTAACATCCTACAGCAATACATGCATACCAATGTTTACGTCAGAGAAACTCACAGTCACCAAGATATGGAACCAGCCTAGGTGTTCATCAACAGATCATTGGAATTGGATAAAGAAAATGTAGCAAAAATGCACAATGAAGTATCATTAAACATAAAGAATAAAGAACAAAATTAAGTCATTTGCACGGAAAATGGTGGAACTGGAGATAATCCTGTTAAACTTAATAAGCCAGACTGCATATTTTACAATAATAAATCATGTTCTCCAAAAAATAGTATGTTCAAGCATAGTAATCATTAAGCATGTTCTTTGTGAACACAGTATCTATGAAATGAGAGAAAGAGATGCCAACATCAAAAAACACAAATGCTTTTCAGATGATCGTCAGTCACTAGAAAGTTCTACATTCCAGTTCTCCATAAAATTCTTTTGAAAGTCTCATGTTCTATTAACCAAGCTATCTGGGCACTGATTACAAGGTTCTTTAGATTAAAAAGTGTTTTGAGAATTTATAAACTTGTGTTTATTTATCAGGCAAGATATGCTTTAAAGAGGAGTTTTGTTCTCAGAAAATCTAACTTACAAGTTAAATAAGAAGTTCAGTTGTGTATTTAGGACAACTGAACACTGATCATGCATAGGGAAGAAATTACAATGCTTCAAACTATTTGAAGAAACAGGTAGGAATTTCAGAGAAGTGGAAAATGGAAATCCATTAAAAAAATACTAAATTGAAAGAAATCAACAATCTTGTTAATCTGTCACTAAATTCTACTTGAAGATGACAAACACCTTAGAACAACTGTTGAATGTAAGAACCTCCTACTTGGTCAATGATTATGCTTGCCTCTCAAGATCCAAGTATTTATATTTGCACTTGACCTTAGATTCAAGTTATCTTCGAAATTCCCATGGTAATCTTTTCAATCTATATCTGCTTCTCCAGAAAATAAGTTAGTTGTGGATGAATCACTCCTTAAGACTCTGCCACTTACAATAAGTTTTATTGCTTTCCTAAACCAGGGATAAAAAAAAGCATATATCAAGGGGTTCATAGCTGAATTATAATAAACACACCACACTAGTATCTCGTAAACATAAGGGGGAGTTATGAAATTCATATAAGCATCAATCACAGCATCAATAATGTATGGTAGCCAAGAGACAAGAAAGGCTGCCATTGCGATCCCCAATGTCTTAGCAGCCTTTCGCTCTCGTCTCGCTACTCTTTCCTTGTAACTCTCTGAGGACGAATGAACTTGGCTGCCTATACTTTCTATCTTCCTAGCCTGATGCTTAGCCACCAAAAATATCTTACCATATATAAACACCATGGCAACAGTAGGTAGAAAGAATAGAAGAAAACAAAGCAGAACCCAATTTTGATTCAGTGGAGCCTGACAGCCTCCTACACAGGTAAGAGCAACTACTAATTCCTCAATTCCTTCTTCATTGGCTCCAGTGTAAAAGATAAAAAAACTATATGTGACCGAGAAGAACCAAGAAAGAACAATGCATATCACTGAAACCGATACAGTGAACTTGGTTGGATAGGTCAGAGGATCAGTGACAGCAATATATCTATCCACAGAGATACAGCATAAGTGAAATAAAGAGGCAAAACAGAAAGATGCATCAAAACACGTGTGTAGCTTACAGTAGCTCTCCCCAAAGTACCAGCAGCTCTCCACAGACCTCACTGTGCTGAAGGGCATCACTGTTGCTCCCACCAAGAAGTCAGCACAGGCCAAGGATGCGATCAGGAAGTTGGTGGGCGTGTGCAGCTGTTTGAAGTGAAGGATGGCAACAATGACCAGTAAGTTTCCAAACACTGCCAGTACAGCCCCCAAACCCAGCACTGCATACAGGATCACTCGAGGGCCTGGTGAATAAGGGGTTTTAATGCAGGATCCATTCACATGCTCGTAACAGAGCTCCACAGCTTCAGCTTGGGAGAAATTGTTGACCATTGCCTTCTTGCTTGAATTATTTTCAAGCTCCCAAATTCCTGATTTTTGCCACTTAAAACAAGAAAGAGATGGCAATTGCCTGGGCTTCTGGGAGGGAAAAATATCTCTAGTTAAAATAAAAGTGATTTTATAAGAATTTTTTTGCACGTTATTTATAAACTTTTGACCTTTCTGAACAGTATTACTGAGGTTTTAATGCATTTAGAGCAGGAACTTGTTGCAGAAAGCCATTAAAGATACAGTAAAATCATATTACTAAATAAATGGCTGACTACACTCTCAGTCCACCGTCTATGCTGTAGAATTTAATTTGTGAATCATTAGAAAAATCATTTTCTGCCTGTGTCACTTTACCTTTTGAAAAATCTCATCTGTAGCCACCAGAGTTGAGAAATAATTAGGTCACCAAACACTGAGTTTTATTTCCTGAGTTAGCTCCCCTGAGTAGCCACTTCAGCAGTAACGACAAACTAGAGTTCATTTTTTTTTTCAAGAAGGAAGAAATTACATCTCCTTCAAATTATAATCTCGAAATCCCCATAGAATGGAGTGTGAAGACTGAGGAAGTGTTTACTCATGATTGCTTTAAACATACTTTGGGAATACATTTTTTTATTGCTTATAATTTTAGAATTTTGGATTTTTAATTTTTTTATGTATTTTTGGTTTGGAGCTTGAGCTGATTTGAAGAAATATCTTTATCAAATTGATACTAATCTAATCAGTGCTAAAGCATTTCCCAGGCTAATAGTTTTCAGTGTCCAAAATTAATAAAAATTTATTAAAATAAGCAATAACTCATGTAGTACCTCACCTTTGGATCCTTAAAAAGCAGTATCGTTTTAAATCTACCACAGAGGAGTAGGCAACAACTGGGTTGGGTTGGAGTGGTGTTTTAAATTAGCCAAGTCTCTGGAAGTGTAGACTCATGCTATCATCCAAGGTTTAAAAAGGGAAACAGGAGCCAGGCTCGTTTCTCTAGGCATTTGGTGGTTTTTGTTTTTGTTTTTGTTTTTGTTTTTTAACCTAGGAGTATAGTCTAAAGAAGGTTTTCAGATTTCACCTGATCTCTAACAGGTGAATAATTTTTACTTTATTTAACAATAAATAACTGCAACCTTGCATCTGAACCTTGGAGCTAAAGACTGGACTACTTTTATTGCCATTTACCCATGCCATGCCTGGACTCTGCTGAAAGTGCAGGGTCCTCGGAAAAGACAGGTATAAACGTAAGTGTGCATGTCTTTATCTCTATCTATACCCTTTCTCGGTAATAAATTTCCATAATGTGCAAGTTTTAAAAGGTGTGTGTATATGTGTGAGTGTGAGAGTGTGTGTGTGTGTGTGTGTGTGTGTGTGTGTGTAATACCCCTGGTATTGCAGGCTTTACTAGTCTGTGAATTTTAAATCAACTCATTTTGACTTGATTTCCCAGCTCATGCTCAAGCCCTCACTCATATGATGGCTCCGAATTAAATCTTCTCGTTGCTGTGTCTGCAGGTCACTCCTAGGGTTCCCTACATAGTATACCCATGTGTTTCCAAGTCCAAGCACAGAATAAAACCACTCTGTTGCCCACATATTCTCTTCTGCCCCAGATTTACTGATGAGATCCACGACATCTATTGCTTTATTCTCAAGATGACTAAAGGGATCTCACCACTGCCACCATAGAAGGTGTTGTGCCTGAGAGTTTGACAGTCTCTGTAAGGGATATTGTCTCCACAAGTCGTGGAAATCCCCACTTCATTAGCACACAATAATAATGCTGTTGCACAGAAGAGAGTGACTCCCTTCCTCAGTTCTTTATACTTGAGCACAAAAAAAGAAAACCCCAGCTTTTGATTTCATCAAGTGTCCTAAAATTTGCCCTTTCATAGAAGCAAAGATAGTTGCTAAGAAGCAAAGATAGTTGAGTAGCAATGAGCACTCCTAGGACCCACATTTTACAGTTTAACAGTTCTCACCAGTACAAGGAACTAGGACTTCCCAAAGAAATGATTTTACCCAGTGACAGGACAGAAAGGGAGGTACATGGAGAAATTAACCATTTTTATGCCTAAAACTTAGAAATATATTCTTCTAAATGTCAGAGCATTTCATAAGGATAATATTACCAGTGTGAATATGTAAATCTGGAATAATTTGAGTGCCAAAATAATTGTGCAGAATTTAAAAAATTATAAGGCATTGGAAAAATAGGATTCAATTAAGCTATACTAATTAGATAGATAGATGGCTAGACACCCTTCCTAAAATAGAATGTGAAGTTCCAATGAATACACATAGAGAGTGGTAGATTTGGAGCATTATATATTTGGAACCATCACATCAATATTGGTTCAGGTAAAAATAATCAATGAATATTAACTTTGACAAGAATCACATATTTGAATGTTAAAGTATTTCCCAGAGATTGTTTATTGTTTGCAAAAGTAAAAATAGTAACTGCACAGTGGAGAAATAAAACAATACCTGGACTAGAAGACCAAAATTAGCATCACTAAGGATAGCATCCTATCCTCTGGATAGGATGCCCCAAGAAGCACATAATATAATGCATATGGTATTCCAGGTAGGCAGGCATAACCTAAATCTAGTCATGAAGAAATTTCAGGTGAACTGAAATTAAGAAACATCCTATTTTTAGAAGGGAGGGAATGGAAGACTGAAGAAATACTCTTCAAAAATGTCCATGTTATAAAAACTGAAGAACTTTCCCAGAATAGAGGAGACTAAAGGCAAGACAACCAAAAGACATATGTGACCCTAGAACATTACTGGTACAATTGACAACACCAGGATAGGGATGGTAGTTGGTGAAGGTATGGTACCAATGTTAAGTTACTGAAATACTTGGCTCAACTTACTGTCAGATGGTTCCAATAAAAAAGTTAAGCACACACAGAGATAAAAACAGATACAGAAAACAAATGTTCAAGCAAATGGAACAAAATTTTAATAGGTGAATCTGGGTAAAGGAAAATTTTAAGTGTGCTTTGTATGCCTTTGTGCATATTGCAGTAGGTTTAAAATTATTTCCAGAAAACATTAAAAAAAAAAAAAACTGAGTCTTCAGTATTTCATCATCTTCCATTCCTCATCTTGTGCAAGCCACTCAACACCACCTCCTCATCCAAATAAAACCTTCCCATGAGCACAAGGTCATGTTCTCTGCCTCATGAATCTCTCCTCTCCATCATCATTCTAAAGGCAAAAGTCCTTAAGAGGCTGTTTCTGTATAACCTACGATTTACACTGTACAACACCTAACATCTATTTGTGTGTTTTTTTATGATTTTATGATTTCCCTGAAAATAAAACAAAAGAAGATTGTACTATAGTTGAGTGGCTATCACTACTGTTCTACTGATTTCCCTTCAAAAGCAAGGCCTCATATGCTCCAAGTAGAATTGGTTCCCTATTTTCTGAGAGAGAAAAAAAAAATTGTATATTTTATTTATTTTTTGTTTGTTTGTTTTTTGGTACTGGGGATTGAACTCAGGGCACTTAACCATTGACCCATACCCCCAGCCTTTTTTATATTTTATTTAGAGACAGGATCTCACTGAGTTGCTTAGGGCCTCAATAAGTTGCAGAGGCTGGCTTTGAACTCCTGATCCTCCTGCCTCATCCCTCTGAGTCACTGGAATTACAGGCATGTGCCACCATGCCCAACACAAATTACATATTTTAAACAACTATTTGCTTTCTGTATCCAAACCCTTCTACTTATCAAACTGTGAACACATAAGTAGATAAACTAAACATTCTACCTGCAAAGTAGCGCTATCCGTTAAACATCTGCATATATATTTATTTCTGCCTATTTTTATCACTGTTCCCACCTGACTCCAGCCCTCTTTCTGAGACCACTTAACAAAAAGAAATGGTTTCTAAAAATATTTCTCTGCTACTAGCAACATCTTCATGATACCCTGAACACAAAGAGAAAAAGGACATGAAAGAATCTAAGGACATGAAAGAATCTAAGGACACCAATCTAGCAAAATAATAAACATACAGGACATGGCAGTATCTGTTTCATTTGTGACTAGGGAAAAAATTTCAAAATATTGTTTCATCTTTGCAACAGAATTGACTTTCTACAGGTATAATTGACTAGGAAGAACATAAACCCAGGAAAAATACCAGCTTTTGTTGAAAGGTTTAATAATAATAAACAGCTCCTTTTTTTGTTTGTTTGTTTTCTTTTTGTTTTAACTTTGATTGATGCTGAAAGTGCTTAGAAAATTATCTCTCTTAGAGAGCTCTCTGAAAAGTGTACTTCAACTGTGAGAGCAATGATTGTTGTTCATGCAAATTACATATAGTATCACATTATAACCATAAATAATCCATTCTCACCTAGCATAGACCACATGAATGAGTGAATTGTACAACAAAGGGTTCAGAAAAATCGGTGTTCAGTGAAGTAGCTCTGATGGAGCAGTCAGAGCCTGCACAAGAACACAGTGGATACCTAAGAAGTTGTCCCAGAAAAATATCTGCCAAGTTTTGAGTTCATATTGTTGAATTTTTTTTAACATATACTTACCAATCTTAATGATTCCCTACTATTTTCTTGAACAAATTTTGAAGCTTTAAAGAATAAGATTTAGTGTTCTCAATGATTCCATGCTTTTGAAGAGACAATTAATTTTTCTCCCAAATAGTTGAGACTAGAAGTAGCCAATAAAAATTCTGTGATGAGAGAAATGTTCTGTATTCTGCACTGTTCAGATGTTATTAAGCATGCCTGAGAAACTAAAGCTTTCATCTGAATTCTTAATTTAAATTTAAATAGTCATGTGGAACTAGTTGCTACTATATTGGATAGAATAATCTGTGACAAAGGGATTAAAAAATAATGAACCTATCACAACACTTTGATTTAATTTTAAGTTCAGTATAATCACATCAGCTTTGTATAGGTGATTTTTGCCTAGCAAAACTTGAATCATTGCACTGAAAATATCATTTTATTACTTTCCAAGGTTTATTTTTCATTTAATAAGCACCTTCTTATTAAGAAAAATCATGGGGTGCTTAGAATGCTGACCCCAGAATTGGAAGAACTCATACTCAAATTCTAACTTTGAAACTTACCTAATTAAATACTTAATTACTCAAAATTCTAATTTTAAAAATTTGTAAATCTTCAGTGGCATGGGGGAAATACTTGGCAATTATTTGTTCACACATTATCTTTCTGCTCTCTTTCTAGGGCGGAAATTATACTATGTTAAGCCACTGGCTATTATCTGACTGTTCTCTGAGATAGTTTATTCTTTTTCAGTCATTTTTCTCTCTGTGTTCTTAATACTTGATACTTTGTAGTGATCTATCATCAAGTTCACTTACTATTTTCTAGGTAGCTTCTATTTGGCTAAATTCATCCACAGTATTTTCATTTCACATGCTGGTTTTTTTTTTTTTTTCAGCTCTAGAGTTCTATTTGATGTTTTTATTGTTTTTATTTCTCTGTTGAAGTTATTCATTGGTAACTTATTTTGTTTAACCTCATTACAGATATTTATAACCCCTGCTTTAAAATCTTTTCCTGCTAATTCAAACATGTGTGTCATCTTAGGGATGGTCTCAATTGATTTGATTCAATTTTTTCTTGAGAGAGATACCAGAATTCCCTCACCCACTTCACCATGTAAGGATACATGGACAAGACGGCTGTCTATGAAACATGAAGTGAACCCTTACCAGAACCTGGTACTTGACCTTGGACTTCCCAGAATCCACAACTGTGAGAAATAAAATTCTGTTGTTTGCAAGCTACCCAGGCTATGGTATTCTGTGGTAGCTGCCCAAACAAACTAGAATAAATCCATTTCCCATTCCCTTTGGATTTTGTGGAACTCAAGCAAACTTCTTGTCACTGCTTTCTAGTTTCTTTTAGCTGAAAAAGAAGTGACACAGTGAAGTGATCAGAACATTGGGACATATCAAAATAAATTCCTCACAGTAAATTCACTTGCCCCTCTTGTGCAATCTGTAACTCAGACTGCTGGGACAACTTGGAGCAGAAAAGAAGTCACAAAAGTAGTGAACAGAAATAGCCTGACCAACGAGTAGAATATCCCAGATGAGAGTGAATCAGAAAAGCAGGGAAAGATCTACAGCATCAAGGCCAAACTGCAAATTCACATGGTGGAAAGACACTCCCTCATACCTCTGTTATAAGACCTCTGTTAAAATAAAAACTGAACTTAAAGCATAGAGTGGGATTGAGGTGAGAAAATGGGGTAAATGAAGAGTGGTTAGTGCAAGAATAACCTGGAAGCCAGAAGACTGTTCTGAGAACTTTACACAGTATTACTCATGTGCAGTATCATTATACATGACTGAAAGGTTGAGCTGGGAATTGTGGAGGAAGTTAAGAAGTCAAAAGAAGGGAAATGATGATTCTGCCCTCACCCCAAATTAATAAACTCTGAAGTGATTTTGAGGGTACCCAGAATATTTTCCTATGTCTACAGAATCAGAATCTCCTATAAGGAACGTAGGCATTGTTGGCTTGTGCAGAGACCACACAGAGAAAGGTATCAGCAAATTGCCAGAATTCAGTCATGCTCATTTTAATATTTATACAAGTTGAAATGCTAACAGATAAGAATGTGTAAAGAAGACAGAAATCAGGCCAGGTGTGATGGCCCACTCTGTAATCCCAGCGACTCAGGAGGCTGAGGCAGGAGGATCATGAGTTCAAAGTCAGCTTCAGCAATGTCCAGACACTAAGCAACTCAGCGGGACCCTATCTCTAAATAAAATACAACATAGGGCTAGGAATGTGGTTCAGTGATCAATGCCCCTAAGTTCACTCCCGGGTACCAAAAAAAAAAAAAAAAAAAAAAAAAGAAAGAAAGAAAAAGAAAAAAGAAAAAAGAAGGCAGAAATCAGATCCAAAGGTGTAAAAAGCTAATGATGATGATGATTCATGGACAAGATTTACCGGATAAATTACCTTATTATCAAGCATCATAGGAATTCCAATGTATTCAAAAAGTAAGAGCCATTAGTCTAGAACTTCTTGATCCAAATTTACATCAACTTAGTAGACCAAGAAGATGAAAAGGGAGCAAAAAATATTTATTCTAGAATTAGGACAAAAAATTCCATGAGCCATATCTGAGCATGTCTGTCAGTCTACTCTGGCTGCTGTAACAAAACACCTTAGACTGGGTAATTAATAAATAACAGAAATTATTGCTCACATTCTGGAGGCTGGGGAGGCAACAGCAGATTCAGTGTGTGATGGAGCTTGTTTTCATATATGATGCCTCTGCATCCTCACATGGTGGAAGACACTCCCTCAGACCTTTGTTATAAGGCACTAATCCCATTTATGAGAGCACAACCCTCATGACCTAATCACTCCCAAGTCTACGTCTCTTACTATCATCACCTTGGAGTTAGGTTTCAACAGGTAAATTTGGGGGAACACATACATTCAGATAATACCAATATCAGACAATAGCAAGTTGATCCAATGGATTCAGGATTTCCAATTTACATAAAAATTGTGCTTTGTAGGTACAGTGCGAATGCAAATTTATGTTTTCCAATATCTGGTAAAGAAAGCATTAAAATAGAAAATTTGGGGCAATGAAGCATTTCTTTAAAAATTAACTACTCCCTAATTTATCTTATAAATCTCTATTTTCAATCATTGAGTTTACTACAAAAGAAAAATGCTTGTTCAAATCTAAAACTCCAGGCAATGTTGGGAATAGATTCATAATAAACAGATCTGTAAACATATGTCAAGGTAAACAGTATTCAAAATATATATGAGAGATTAGGTTTCTGTTTTAATTTCAGGGAGAAAATACCTTCCTTCTTTTTTACTATTCTTTGTCAGGATCAGAAAAATAAGTCTACATTGAATCTAACCCTGCTCTCTTTCAGAATTATTCCATGCAAGGCAATGTCAACTACTAGTTAATACACTGACTCTCTAGCTAAATGACCTAAATATAAGTCTAGCTTTGCTACCTATTCAGAGTAGTAACTTTCTGTGAGTTTCCTTACCAATATAATGCAGATAATAATGCCTATTATTTAGTACTTTGTGAGAATGATTCACATTAATGAATATACTGGTAAATATAAATAAGGCATGTAATTGACAACCTGGTACAGAGTAAGTTTCTAGAAATAACTTTACTGTTATTCTAAAGGACGTCATGCACTGATAATATATGCTAAAATAATATAGTTATCAGAAGGTAAGGGGTACCCCAGTAATTTTGGTAGGTACGCATATTACAGAGGATAAATAGTAACCTTGAAAATACAAGAATGTGTTAGTTAAAATCTAGGGGGACTTAGGAGTCCAAGACATATCAAAATACACCCCTAACTGTAAGGACAAATGACTCAAACTTGTGCCTATCACCAAAAAAGGCACAACATTTCTCCTCTGCTGCCTTTTTTCTCTGGTGTTGACAACCTCTTGGGGTTTTCATGATTATTTGATAATCAAGAAAGAACAATAAATATCAAGCATGACTTATGGATATGCCCACACTTCCTGCAACGTGACAGCTCTGGCATTATCCTCAGAGATTGTCCTGAAGAACTGTGGGGATGGGAGATCCTTCCAGAAAACAGAATTTTTAGTAGTATGGTAGATTTCAACCCATGCTTTGCCTGAAATAAGAGATATCTTCAGGCATGGATTTGTACAGATGGCCTTCCTTGGTTTGTCTGGATGAGTCTTGGAAGGATCAGATGACAAGGAGCAATAACTGAGAGAACTGAGTTGCCACCTGGATAGCAATTGAGTAAATTTTGGATTCTGTAAGAAATTATGTGAAGAGAAAAATAAGCACTTTTAAATGTAAGTATGGAGGGGGAGTAAATGTGTTGTTTGTAAGGAACCTATGTTAATTTGTGTACCTATTATCCAAATATTCTTCCTGTGAGTGAAAAATACCAAGAGCGGGAACATTAGGAC
Organism: Sciurus carolinensis; assembly: GCF_902686445.1. Classification (NCBI taxonomy): domain Eukaryota; kingdom Metazoa; phylum Chordata; class Mammalia; order Rodentia; family Sciuridae; genus Sciurus; species Sciurus carolinensis. Next base: position 32,434,247 of record NC_062219.1, read on the forward strand.
CTACATTCTAATACTTAGCCTTCCTCTGGCATCTTTCCCAACAATGTGTAAATCTTGCAAAGGAGCCACTCAGAAGCTGCTGGCGTGATGCACGCACAGAGTGAGCTAGAGATTCTTCACAGTAGCTGGCAATGCTGTCCCTGGTCCATGGTGCTGGAGTGGAGCTAAGGTGAAAAGTTCCTGTGGCGGTTTTCTAAGTAGATCACTCAGTGATGGTATCTCCACTTGGTTCCTTCCTGAATCTTGTCATCCTATCTTCCTGTAAGTTTAAGGATCTTTCGTAAATCTTTCTAATGAGTTAAATTACTGCCTTAAGACAATTGAAAGATGAATTTAATTATATAAATGGGAAATAATGAAATTCTAGAATGATTCCTTACCATCTGGCCTAGATAATCTGGTAGAGGAGAAAGTTTGGGAAGATGATGGAAAGGGGAGAGGATTTCCAGATGGAACATGTTGAAGTTAGGATGCCTTTGGGCAATCAAGTGGGGACTTCCTAATAACAAATAGACCTATCTATGTAGAGCTCAAGAAGATTGGAGAGATTGATTTGGAGACCATAATCTTATATGTCATAACTAAATGTCTGGGAGCTAAGAGCATTAAGGAACTGATCATTTATTTTGAATCTACTGTGTTTCAGGCATCTGCTAAATGTTGCCATAAAACAAAATCACTATCACTTTTCTCAAGTCACCTGTAAATGGATTAAAGTGTTTACAATTCTATATTATGGTCTAAAAAATGTTGTGCAAGAGTCTGGGTTTATTTTAAGAGACACGAAACAAGTCAGGTATAATAATGGTTTCAGGATTTCTATCATTAGATTCTTTCTAATGATTTTAAATTCAAAATTTTATTGATACAGTATTCTCTACCACATAGTTCAAATGATGTAGTGGATTTTTTTTTCAACAATTTAAAAAGTTTTCACTTCCTGACAATGTTGGGAAGAAGCCTTTAGCTAAGATTGTTTCTTTGAAAAAGATTCCTGTGATAGAAGATAAAAGTACAAAGGGGGTCAAAACATATTACACAAGATTTTTTTTTGGCATTTCTTTACTGCTGTACTATATGGAAGGCAGTATCTCCATTCTAATTTGTGGTCCTCTCATTTTCCCATCCTCTGCTGTCACTTAGTGGTCAATCTGAACAACACTGGGCTGAGTGAACAAGAGGACTTCAAACCTAAATCGGGAAAGTCTCTTTAAAATAAACCCAACACTAAACACTTTGAAAAAAGTGTTTAGAAAGCTGGCTGGCTTTCTCCTTTCCAAGCCACTCTGCTATAAAAGTCACTCAAAGGAAGGTTCTGAGCTGTCAGTTTCATTAGAGTCACATGAGGCACTAAAGATTTCCTGGTCCTCTATACAGAACTTCTCATCTCTAGGTCTGAAGCAAAATTTAAATGTGATTTCCAAATCAAGTACCCCAAATGATTGTAGCATTCCACAGACCACTTTTGAGGAAACACAGTCCCAGGAGAAGTAGCACATTCTAAGGGAAAGAGCTCTAAATTTGGAGTTAGACAAGTCACGAGGGTTCATTGCACTCACACTTGCTAAGCACCTTCTAGTCCAGGCATCTATGCCAGGTGCTAAGCACACAGATAAAAGTGACAGTCACTGACTGAATAAGTTCATAGTCTAGTTTGGGAGAGGCCAAGTAAATAATTGCAATGCCTTGAGATAAGTGCTTTAGAAAGAAAGAGGCAGAGCACTTCTGGAAGGTGGAAGGGAAGGACCTTGGGGAAGCCACACTGAAGACATTCATTACCAAACAAATACCAGTCACAGAGATTTGGAATTGAGTTAGAAAAATGACGTTCAGGTTTCTAATTTGTGTGACCCTACACACATCCCCAAAGTCTCTAAGTTTCTGTGTGTCATTTATATAAGACTATATATATATATATATATATATGAATTCATAATTGTTTGTTTCTAGTGTTCTTCACTTTTACTCAATGGTGTGTGTTCCCAGCTTATAGTCATCACAGTGTGTGTAATAGGTAAGATGTCATTTCCCAACTCCAAAGAGTGCTGTTTTATGGTCTCACTTGGTTACATGATCCTTATATCTTATGCAGAGCAGTCTGTTCTTCATCCATTAAAACAGGTTAAGATCTTAAGTGCTCATTAAATTTCAGAATCATTTACTAAACAGAAATCTATAATGCTTTTATGTCTAGTCTTGGCATTGACTATGGAATCTCATTTGAACCTGATAATCATCCAAAGGAAAATAACCTGAAATAATGTGAGACCAGGGAAGAAGGGATTCACAGACAGAAAGAAACTGTGGGGGGAAAAGGACAGAAAACAAAAAAAGGGACAGAGGAGACCAGAGAAAGTGATTCCCCACTACTGCCACCTACATCTATCAGTATTTTTCTGCTTTCATAGGCTAGCAACTTAAATGCCCTCTTTCTATGGGACTTCCTGAAGTAAGGCCACCATCCATGCTCAGTGTTTATATCTTTCCCTGAGTGCTTACCTGGTGGTAGGTTCTCTTACAAATGGTTTTCGTTGTCAACTGATTGACTAGTCATGACTGTGAGAGGTACTAGTATAATCTTTACTTGACGTGTGAAAACAGAGGTCCACAGAATTTTAGAAATTTACTCAAATTTGGAGAAAAAGTGGCAGAATTAGGATCCAAACCTTTTCCTCATCTTCTACACTTATTTGAAGGCAAGAATTTTAATCCCATTTTTCTTCATTATCCTCGATTCAATGACTTATGAATAGTGAGACACCAAAAAATTATCAGTGATTTAAAGGAGGAAAAAGATAAAGAACTTGAAGGAAGAGTGGTTTAACAAGTTTTGAGGAGAATATGAATCGATATTAGTCATAACTAGGATTATTTCAGGCCAAGATTCAGCTGGCTATCTCCTAAGCTTTAAGTTAGGGAGTAGTTGATTAACTATTGCAGAAAGCATTTCCATATTTTCACCTTTAAGGATTAAATTAACCTCACCACGAATTGAACCCATGAAAATCAATCTCTGTTCAATTGCAAAGAATTACTACTCCAGAGTCAACTATAGTACTGAGCTATGGTATTCCCACTCCATCCAACTCTCTGACTTTCCACCTGTCTCTTATTTATTTTCAAATAGGAGATGGCCTTATATATTTCCCCCATGTATTTTATTAAAAGAAAAAATTAAAAGTTCTGCTATCTCTCCTCTCTTTCTGTCTCTCTCTCTGTCTCATATATGTGTGTGTGTATTTAAAAATGACATCATAATATGTATTCCACATTGTAATTGTATTTTCATATTTTATATATGGCAGACACATTTGGATATCAATAACATAAATCTAGTAATACTATTTTACTACATTTTTATTACAATGTGCAAAATAATACACAATTTCACATATTCCCCCATTTAAACCTCTCTTGAGCCTGTAAGGTATATACATCTCAATTTCCCAAGTGAGGAACCTCAGGCACAGAGAGGTTAAGTGAATTGCCTAAGATCACATTTATAAGCACTGGAACTGGGTTTGAACTCAGGCAGTCTGACTTGGAGAACACATGCTTAATTACCCTGCTGTGTTCTATTAACTTTGTTAATGGCCACATGATATTCCATTGTTACATGTGTACAAATGTCCTTAATATATCTCCTTGGAAGATGTTTATGTTTTTCCCAAACGTTGGCTATTTCAAACAATACTGTGGTATGTCATCTCAACGCCCTTATCTAAGCATTCCATCTCTACAATTTCCTAAAGGAGGAGTTGATGAGCTAAGAGTTAGTCTATTGCATTTATAAGTTTGCAAAAAGGCTATATCAACTTACAGAGCTGTCACACTGTAAGAGTGTCCATTCCCCAAACAACTACCCCTTGTCAACCCTGAGTATTATCATTTTTTCTCTTATTGCCATTCCCTAGGCTGACAATGCTGAATTTCACCTGAGTCTTCTTAGAAAATAGAGGTGGTTCCAGAAACTCCCCCATGTTTTGTGTACCCAGAAATGATAACAGCATTTCCTCTAATGACTCAGATAAGATTCACAGCACCCTCTTGTTCCCCTGACAAGGCCAAATACAGACCTTCCGAATTCCCTTTCTTTGCTGCATAAATGATTAACTGAACTTCTGGTCTCTCGGTCAATATGAACAAAATGCTAAATAACAAAAGTTCAGTGGAGACTATTCCTGAACTCTGGTCTAACTTCAGCCCAAGCCAGCTAACAGCCAGTCCCTTAGCCCTTTCTGAGAATAGGGACTTTGGGGTGAAATGTTCTCTAATCTAGGGGCTGGTCTTGTCACGCCCATTCATTCCACTTCTTCACACCCATTTTTCTGGTCTTGTTTACTCCTCTTCATAACAGGAAAATCCTTTTGCCTAATCCACAAGACACTTGCAGACTTTATAGTCAAAGTGTTCTCCTTATTGCAAGAGTCCCTTCCCCCACTGCAATAACTTTTCGAATTAAGTACCTCCTTACTAAACTAGATTTGTTTTTTATTTGACAAGTCAAAGTAACAGCAATGAAACAGCTTGTTTTATTTGTGTTTTGCTTTTTCTTGTTTTCTCTTGTTCACTGCTCTAGTATGATCATTGGTTATGTTGGTTCACTCCTGTAAAACTCCCCAGATGTGCTCAGTCCCAGGGGCCCCAAGACTTCAGCCATTTATTCCCAAGAGATTCCAGTTACCAAGGACATTGCCTTGTGAACATTTTTGGGCCTTTGGTCTCCTGACACTGAGGCTAGTTTCCACAAAACCCCCATCATGTGGTCTTAGTGTGAGTCACAGCAGCGCCAGCACATAGTTCCAAACCAATCGGACCCATAAATGCCATGGCTTCTCTCCCACTACGCACAGTTCTCTCTTTTGGATCTGACTTTCCAGGAAACTGGGTAACATAACCCATCTAAATCTGGAGTTTTAGATGTGAACAGGCATTGTTCTCTTATAGTAAATACAATGCTTCAAATAGGGATTCACAAGATAAAAAAAAAATAAGGGAGTATTTAAATGTTTAAAATGCTTTATTTTTCTACATTTTCTAGAAGTGTAGGGAACTTAATGCTCCTTGGAATATACTTTGATTCATGAGAATCAATTAAGGAAAGGAGGCAACAGGTAAATACTTCTCTCTCTCTTCTCCCCTTTCCCTCACACCCCTCTAAATTTTGTCCTGAGGCACATTGTTTCAATAAGGCCTTTCTGGAAGATGCCCCAAGTGACATCTGGAGACTTAATCTCTCCTCTCTTAGAATTGAAGAGATTCAGAAATAGAACTCAGTACCAAGTGACTAAGTCGTGTTTTTTTAAACATATGCTACTGTGTATTTGCTCTTTCTTTTGGTTTCACCTTCCTTTAACCTTAATCATGCTGTCCTAAGATTTCAGTATGTAAAGTGTGCCTTATGCTCTGCTTTCAAGAAACTTGGCCTAAGACTTAGGTGAATTGTTTATACTGAGATTTTGCTAATCTTTCTAGTGTGGTGTTAGTTTTTCTAGAAGTAGAGACTAAAGTGAGGAATAAGAGAATTTAGGAAGAATGTTCTCAGGATAAGGGAAGTAAGGAAAGTTCTATCTCAAGGGTGGGGATGGTGGGAGTTAAGGATGTGGTCTAAGCTGGAGACCAGCTTCAGTGAGACCCACAGGAAAGCTCTGGAGCACACATGGCACCTCAGAATTAGTTCCACCATAAGTCCAGGGGCTGATGTTAATTTGTCTTGATTAAGGGATCAATTTGCCAAGAAGACAAAACCATCCTAAATGTGTGAACACTTTACACAAGAGCTTTAAAACATGTGAGGCAAACTCCTGAAGGAACTGGAAGGAAAAAGAAAAATTCAGTGACATCTAGGGACTTCATCTTTTTTCTCCTAGAATTGAAAAGATTCAGAAATAGAACTTAAGGGTAAAATAAATTATTTTGTCTTATTTTAATTACTCTAAAAAGTGAATGCCATTAACAAAGGAACAAAAATAGAAAATATAGTGTGTTCTTATAGCATATATAAAAGTGAAATGTATGGCAACAATGGCACAAAGAGGAAGGGGAAAGACACGAGAACACTCTGTAATAACGTCCTTATACATACATAATTTGAAGGGAGGTGTGGACTAATTTTAAAAAAGAGGTATAAATTGTTTTTAAAAGAAGTACACACAATAGGTCAACAGTGAAGATAAAATACAATTATTTAAAAATTCTTAAGCTCAGGAAAGGAAGAAAAAGGAAAAATAAAGAAAAAATGGAACAAATAGACAATTAGCAGGATGGTACACCTTGCTTTACACATATCAATAATTCAAATGTGAGTGATCTACACTAGTTAAAAGATAAAGATTTTAAGATGGAATAAAAAATCAAGACATACTCTTTGCTGTCTACACAATACCACTTTAAATTAAAAGATGTAGGATAACCATAAAAAGATGAAGAAAAATATACCATGGGAACCTTCACCATATGAGAGCTAAAGAGGTTACAATAATTCCAGACAAAGGAGGCCTCAGAAAAAAGATTATTATTAGGGATAAAAAGGGACATATAATGATAAAGGAGTCGATTCACTGCAAAGATAACAATCCTAAATATATATACACATAACAAGAGCGTTTCAGAATAGGTGAGGCAGAGAGAAGACAAATTCAGTTACAGTTGAAGATTTCAACCCTCCTTTTTGTTAATGATGAAATAAGTAGACAGAAAATCAGTAAAATCCCCCAAACACTGTCAACCAACTTAAACTAACTGCCATTTAAAAAATACTCCACCTAACACATTACTCCTTCTTTTCTAGTGCACGTGAATTATTCATAGTTCATATTCTGGGGCTCTAAACAAAGCATAGCAAATTTAAAAGAATAGAAATTGTTAGGGTTTCAGTGTAGGTGTCCCCCAAAAGCTCACGTGAGATAATGCAAGAAGGTTCAGAGGAGAAATGATTAGGTTGTGAGAGTCTTAACCCAATCAGTGATTTAATCTCCAGATAAGGATTAACTGAGTGGTAATGGAAGTGGTAGGGTGTGGCTGGAGGAGGTGGGAATTGGGGACATGGCTTTGAGGTATATATTTGTATCTGGCAACTGGAGACTTCTCTCTCTGCTTTATGATCATCATGTGAGCTGTTTCCCTCTGCCATACTCTTCCACCATGTTGGGCCTCACCTGGGGCCTTGAAGAATGGATCTGGCTGTCATGGACTGAGAACTCTGAAACCATGAGCCCTTACAAGAAAGTTTTCCTCCTCTGTAATTGTTCTGATCAGGTCTTTTAGTCACAGCAGTGAAAAAGCAGACTAAAACAGAAATCACACAATTCTCTGCAATTCTCTGACTATACAGAAATGAAACTAAAAATTAAGAAAAGAAAAATAACTGAAATACCATGAATATTTGGAAATTAAATGAGATACTTCCTTAAAAAGTCCATGGATCAAAGGCATCTCAAGGGATATTTTTAAAGAGATAATGTACTAAATGGAAGCAAATATACTAATGTGTACAATACAGCTAAAACTAATACTCAGATGGAAATGTATAGCAATAAATGCTTATATTAGAAAAAAGATCTCAAATCGATAACTAAACTTTCAGTTTCCAGAAAAAAATGGAAGAGAGAAAATGGAGGGAGAAAAATGAGCAAGTTAAACCCAGCAAGAAAGGAAAGAAGTGATAATAAAGATTAGAGCAGAAATCAATATACCTGAAAGTGGGAAAATAATAGGAAAAAAAGGCAATGAAGCCAAAAATTTTAAAAAATGATCAGTAGTTTTGATAAACCTCTATACAGGAGAAAAGAAGGGAAAGAGAAAATACATAAATTACAATACCCAGAATAAAAGAAGAGATACTGTTATCAATCCATGAGACTTTAACAGATGAATGAGGGAATACCAGAGACAACTTTACTCATAAATTCAAAAAGTTAAATGAAATGGACCAATCTCTTAAAAGAAGCAAACTACCAAAACTCACTCAAGAAGAAATAGGTCATCTGAATGTTTCCACATTCATTAAAGAGTTTGAATGTGTGGCTAAAACACATTCAAAAAACAAACAAAACAAAAATCTAGGTCCATCTGGTTTCACTCATGAATCCTACCAAACATTTTAGGGAGATATAATACCAATTCTACAAAGTCTTTTCTAGAAAAGCCCTCAAAAATACAAACACAAAAATTCTTAACAAAACATTAATAAATAAAATCCAGAAATATATAAGAATCAAGTAGGATTCATCCTAGGAATGTAAGACTGGCTCAAAATTGGAAAATTAATATAGAATCACCATATTCAGTAGACTAAAAAAGCAAAACCATACAATCATCTTAATAGATGAAGAAAAAGCATTTGACAAAATTCAGCATTGACTAAAGATAAAAATTCTCAGCCAACTAGGGAGAAGGAAACTCTCTTAACTTAATAGAGGGATGTTAAAAATACTATAGCTGACATCCTGCTTAGTGGATGCTTTCTTCCTAAGACTAGAAACACAGGACAGATGTCTTTTTTTCACTATTACTATTAAACATCATACTGGAAGTTCTAACTAGACAGACAGAGCAAGAAAAAGAAATAAGTTAAATAAATAAATGAATAAATAGAAATAAAATTCAGATAGGAAAAGGAAAACCCATCTCTATTGACAAATTGGCTTTAGATTTTAAGGTAGAAGGAAAAAATTGAGAAACTGTAGAAAAATCTCAAAAGATATATGGGAAAGTGCTAATAGATTATTTTACTAAGTTCACTGAACAGATGGTCAATATACAAAAGCCAGTCATGTTCCTAGATATCAGGAATGACCTAGAGGAAGTTTAAGTAAAAAAGGCACATTTAGATAACATCAGAACAAATGAATAAATTACATGTGCCTCTCAAAATATGTGTAGGATCTGTATACTGAGATTTAAAAAACACTGAAGAATAATAAAAATAAAATCTAAATAGATGCAAAGATACACTGTGTTCATAAATTAAGATTGAATATTGTTATGGATCAATTCTACCCAGCAATTTGTATAGTGTCAATTCTATCTCAATCAAAATTCCAAAATTTTGTAGACAGTGACTACTTGTTTCTAAAATAAACATAGGAAGGACAAGGAACTAAAATAGCCAAGCAATTCTGTGTGTGGGGGTTGGGGGGTGTCTGAAAACATATTACTAATTTCAAAACTTACTCTGGGGCTTCAGAAATCAAAATAGGATGGTATCATAGAAAATACAGACACGTGGGTAAATGAAACAGAATATAAGGAGCAGAACTAAACACACAGAGAAATATAATCAACAGATTTTGGCAAGAAGTACAAATTCAATGGAGAAACATAGTATTTTCAGCAAATATGTTGAAATAATTAGATATCCACATGCAAAAAAAATAAACTTGGCACATAGTTGAAACATTATACAAAAATAAACTCAAAATTAATTGTAGACCTAAGTTTAGAATAAACTATAAAACTTTTAGAATAAAATGTAAGAGAAAATCTGTGTTATACTTGGGTTTGATGATGAGTATTTAATTCAAAACCCAAAGGCATGATTCATAAAAGAAAAATTTGGTAAACTGGAGTTTATTAAAATAAAAAAAAATTCACTGTGAAAGACTGTTAAAAGAATGAAAAGACAAGCAACTAGGAGAAAATATTTTCAGATGATACTATTTGATAAGTGTCCAGAATACCTAGAGAATTATTAAAATTAAAAAAGAGGAAGACAATCTAGTATTTTTAAAAAATAGGGAAAAAATAATAATGAACACTTCACTGAAGGAGGTACACAGCTTTCAAATAAGCATACATAGAGAAGCTCAATATCACTATGGAAATGAAATTAAAATCACAATGAGATGCCACTACAATACATATAAATGAAAATGGATTTTTAAAAATGATAATATTAAAAACTGACAAAGATGTAGATTAACAAAGATCCTCATTCCTTGATCGTAGAAACACTAAATTATACAGCCACATTGGAAAACAACCCTGCAGTTTCTTATAAAATTAAATGCACATTTATACAACCCAACAACCTCATTTCTAGATATCTACTGAGATGAATTAAAAACATATTTCACCAACACCTATATTGAAGTAATTTATAGAAGTTTTGTTCATAATTACAAACCTTATAAATAACCAATAGATAGATAAATAAGAATAAATAAATAAATAGAATAGAATAGATAAATAAGTGATGTTATATTTAAACAATGGAATAGTAATCAAACATAAAAAAACAAAGTTTTGATTCATGCAAAAATGCAGATATATTTTAAATACATCTCGTTAAGTAAAAGAAGATAGACTCAAAATGTTATATATTTTATAATGCAATTTACATATAGTGACAGAAACCATCAATGGCTTCCAAGGGCTAGAGCAGGGCAGATTTTGAATAAGAATTGTCATAAAAGGAAGTGTTTAGAGTGATGGAACTATTCTGTATGCTACTGTATTTATAAAAAAAATTCCATAGACCTATCTATCTCAAACAGTAAGCATCACTCAATTTAAAACAAAAAAAAATTTTTTTAAATATGTTTGGGGATCCTGGAATGGAATGCAGATAAATGAATCTAATTACAAAACAAATATATAACACATTTTCACTGAAGGGAGTGGGGTGAAAGAGTTGATCTTGGTAATTTTGGAAAATACTGACTTGTTACTACAAGGCTAAAGGCAAAAATAATTATCCATAAATACTATACTTGAGTTTTTTTTCTCACAAGGTCATGAGTTTGCAATTCTGAAATCACTTTACATTAAACAAATAAGTAAATAAATTGTAGATAATGGGAGCTAGGTTTCTCACTTTTAGAAAAAGAAGTTAAAAATAAGGACAAGGGAAAGAATAAAAGGTAGCCTGTGGTACTGGATCAGAGTTGGAAACATCTATATGAACTCATGTTTATCAACTGTACACAGAACCAAATAAAATTATAGATACGTGTGTATACGTGGATTTATAGATAATTTATTTCCTAGCTTTGTCCACTGAGAAAGCATAGAAGTCATGACAACCCAGTAATAAAAGGAAGGCTAACAACCAGATCTTGGTTTAAATACCATTTCCTAACAAAAGAAACAGGGATCTGTAGTTAAATGACTTGATTCTAGAGCTGAAGCAGGAAAAATAAGGGTAGAAGATAAGCCTGGAGTATCTTGTTCCAACAAGTAGGGAGTTAAAAAATGGGGCCAATCGAAAGGACACAGGAACAGACCTGAAAAGAAATCCCAGTGACAGAATAATTGAGAGACAAATTTATTGTAATTTAAAGAATAAATATCTGAAATCTATTCTGATATAAATAAATGATGGGAAAATAAATTTGGGAGAAGTGACGAATTCTTACAGAATAAAATAGAAAATCAACCTTAGAACACAATAGTACTATGATACTATTAAAATGTGCTGAGAATGTGAAAATTGGTAGGCAGAACATTAATGAAAAAAAGAATATGTTTATAGCCTCAAAATATCTCTCCTCCAAATATTGACTTTACTATGCTGGTTTCAACATATGCCCATAAATTTTTTATATTCTTACCTACCCTTGTGGGGCTTGCTTCTCCTCCTCTTGATTGTAGACGTGACTTGGTGATTTTTATTTCCTTTTTTTCTTTTCTTTTCTTTTCTTTTCTTTTTTTTTTTGGTACTGAAGCTTGAACCCATGGTGCTTTACCACTGAGGTATATCCCTTTTTAACTTTTACTTTGAGATAGAATCTCACCAAGTTACTAAGGGTTAAGTTCATAAGGCTGGCCTGGAATGCTGATTCTTCTGCCTTAGCTTCCCAAGTTCCCGGGATCATTCTTTTGAACACAGTATGGAAATGGAAAACAAAAAGTAACCACCTTGCGCCTACCGGAGGCTAACAGCACCAATAATAGATCATGCTGATACCAGCGTGAAGTGATACAGTGAGAACACTTCATCTCCGTGAACATCCTACAGGGACATCCTGCAAAAGGCCTGACTAGTACTCTTAAAAATTGTCAAGGTCATGACAAATAAGGAAAGATTGGAAAACTAACATGGATTGGGAAAAGACAAAGAAAACCTGCTCTATAAATACAATGTGCTATCCTAGATTGAAACCCAGAACAAAAATGGATACTGATGGAAAACTGAGGAAGTTCAAATAAAGTTAGTAGCTTAATTGGAACTACTGTACCAATGTCAATTGCTTTGTTTTGACAAATACACCATGGTGATATAAGATGTTTACCCTCAGGGTTTCTGAATGAGATGCATGAGAGAGAACATGCTCATATACGCAATGCTGGGACAGTGAACTTAAACTGGGACTGTTCTAGGCAAACTAGACATACGGTCACTCTACTTAGCCAGTATAAAGGACTTGGATTTGATTTTTAGAGCAGTGTTTCCCATAATGCATATTCCAAAGTCTTCACAGATATGAAATGTAAAATAGTTCTATTGTCAAATACATTCAGAAATATTGAGTAAAAGAAACAATTGTTTCTTTACTGAACCACTTCTGAGGGCCTTTAATTTATAAACATGATCCATGAATCTTCACGAATGTTATGTGCTTCTCAAACATTTACTTATTAAAAAAATCCCCTGATTCCTTATCCCAGCCCACACAATCCCCCATTGCCCCACCAAGCTCTTTTATTTTTAAGCAGTATATTTTAGGGCATGCAGCAATTATGGGGATGGTATAAAGCCTGGAGTGCTGGTTTCATATTCATGCTTCAAGCAGTTCAGTAACAGCTTTGAGGATAATGAAGTCAAGTAGAATTAGATGTACTGGTTTCAGTGGCTATGGCAGTGGGTCAAGACACAGACAATGTGGGACAAAGAGAAAAGGGCTCATATAAACAACATTTAGGAGGCAAAATTAGAAACAAGTAACTGTGGTTTGAATGTGTCCACCTAAATTTATGTGTTAGAAACTTAATGCTCCAGTTCATATGCTAATGTGAGGACTTTGGGATGATTAGATGAGGTCACAAGGGTGTAGCCTCCATGATGGCCTTAGTGACCTTTGTAGGAAGAGCTAGCATGTCTGCCATGTGAGGTCATGTGATATCGCCATGTTAATGATGTAGCATGAGGCCCACCAAGCAGAGGCTGGCGCCATGCTCTTGGTCTTCCCAACGTCCATAATTATAAGTTAAATAAACTTCTGTTCTTACTCAGTCTCATTTTTCATTATAGCTATAGAGAATGAATTAAGAGGGCTGGGGCTGTGGTTCGGTGGTAAAGCACTTGCCTCACACATGTGAGGCACTGGGTTCAATCCTCAGCACCATGTAAAAACAAAATAAAGGTATTTGTCCATCTATAACTAAAAAATAATTTTAAAAAAGAAAATGAACTAAGACACAAACTATAAACATCTATTTAGGATTTCGATGGAATGTCTGTGTATTACCCCATGTTTAAAGGTTAGAGCAAAATCTATCTTAGCATTTGTTTTGGCACTTATGTGGTCTTAGGAAACAAGAGAATGCAGAGACATGCAAGATGCTTAAAATTAAGTTGTAATGAAATTGGTTCTTGTCTAGAATTTACCAGCAAATTCCTTGCTTCATTTACTCCTTTTGTGTCATTTATTTCTAAGTTTCCCACAAAATCACACAGTGATTACCAAAGAAAAGCTGCATCTGCTGTTTACTCCTCCTCCTCCTCCTGTCCTTCTTCTCCTCCTCCTTCTCCTTCTTCTTCTTCTCCTTCTTCTAGTTCAGTGACTATTAAATGAACAGGGAATTATTCCCTTCTGCTCACTAGGATTTATGTTCTGGACACTGGTGATACTGCAGCAGGCAGTTCCCCATCATACAGGGCAGAAGTTATATATGAAAGTTTATCTAAGTAAGAAAACAAATATTCTAATATCGGTTCACACTGAATGATTTGCTTCTGATTGCCTCTGAAAAATTTCCTCTAGAGGCCCAAAACCTCAAAATGACTAAATCTGAAGTGCTTTAACCATAGGTAATTCACTTCTGCAATTGTAAAAGGATTTGCTTTGCAATAGGTGAATTTATCCCTCGTTGATTTAACAACAAATTGATTTAATAATTTGCTGGTAATTATTGAATCCCACTGGGCTCAAGAAATCTTTCTTAATTTCACTGAAAGGAAAGTACTAAAATGGAATACTCTAAATGTCAGAAATGCTTTTGAAATTCACTGATTCTGTGTCTCTAAATTTTACAGCGTTATCTAAACTATACTTCTTTTATTCCATATGAATACAAAAGGGTGAAATCATATTCTTTTTCATTTTTAATTTTTAGTTGTTGATGGATCTTTATTTTATTCATTAATTTATATGCGTTACTGAGAATCAAACCCAGTGCCCACATGTGTGAGGCAAGTGCTGTACCACTGAGCCATAACTCCAGCCCTGAAATTGTATTAAGTTTTCAAAAGACCAGGAAGGGGTGAGGCACTAGGTTCAATTCTCAGCACCTCATATAAATAAATGAATAAAATAAAGGTCCATCAACAACTAAAAGATATTTTTAGAAAAAGACCAGGAAAGAATCTATTCATAACATGTTGTAAAATATGACAAGATGGGGAAAGCCCAGGAGCAGGATTAGGACTGCTAACTTTGGTCCTAGTATAGTCAGTAGCTAACTGGACAACCTGAAGAAAGCCACCTAGCCTAAGGATCTTCCATAGGTCATTGTACCTTCCCTTCCTATAGCCTAGCATTCCAGCAAAGGTAACAGGAATGGATGTTTAAAAGTGGACTAGACCTTAGATGTAAGTTCCTTGTGTGATATTTACTTGAATGCCTGAGACACCTCTTCCTGAGTTCACCAATATGTCCTAGTTTTTGCATCCAATGCACAACTTTCAGATCTCAAATTACTTTTTTTTTGCTGTGACATTATAGACCATTCATTCCTCTTGGAAAGTTTTTATTCATTCTCTAATTCACCTTTCCCTGGTTTGTTTTCTATTTGTCTGATTAGTCCCGTTCATGGTTTTTCTTTCACTGCCCATTTCTTAAAGACAGATAGTCTGTGACATTCCTTACTGAGTGAGTGAGCTCCTTTCTTGATAGAGGTCCAAGCAGGACTCTATCCTGGACTCCAGCTCACATTTTCAAGTACCAGGAGGACACTGACATTCTAGACATGGATATTTAACATACCCTGGTTTCTTAACAATATATCCAAAGCTTGCTCTCTCACTTTACCACCACTGTACTCAAACCGGGACTGCTTTGTTAGCAACCTTAGGTCTCAGAGCACCAGCTACATCATGTTTAGCTCAGTTTTGCAAGTCATAAGATTAGGAAATATCTCTGTCATTCTCATATCTAGTAGAAGTCCATGTCTTCTTAACTATTCTCACGTCAATCTCCACCATTTCTTCTCCAGTGTTTACCTTAGGTCAGTCCATCAAAATCTCTGATGTTGGCGAGTTTTTTTTTTTTTTTTTTTAATTGAGGGATGCTATCATTACAAAGACCTCCTAAGTGGTCTTTCGGCCTTCATTCTCAGTGTTATTTCCCTTTAATTTTCTTAAACTCCACAGTTTTCTTCATGACATAGAATTATGAGTAAGTACTTCATACCTTTGCTTAAAATTCTTTAAGAGTTCAACTTCTGTAAGGTAGTCATTGAACATTCCAGTCTCACATGTCTCCAATCCATATACTATGCTTTATCTAAATCATTTACATAGGGATCCCTAGAAGTTTACACTTGCCTATTATATTAAAACATTTTGCATATTGCTTTTTGCCTGAAATATCCTTTGCCATCTTGTCTTTCAGTGAAATTTTATACATGTTAAAAAATCCTGTTCACACTTCCTCTTTGGAATTGGCCCTGCCTCCACAGTAAAGCATATCCATCTCTGGGTTTCCACTATGTTTCATCCAAATCTCTATTAGCACATATTATAGTGTCCTAGGAAAGATGCCACTCCTTGAGCTACTTGATGGAAAATACTATATCCTATTTGTCTTGAAATCTTAGTGCAATGTCAAAGAACCTGGAACATGGCAGGATCCCGTTGAGTATTTCCTGATTGAATGATGTGGTAGGAAGTACTCTAGATAATGAATTTGGGATATTTGGACCTGTACTGCCCATAATGATCTGTGTGACTTTGATGTGTCTTGGGGTTTCGGTTTCTTTAATTTGCGAAATGAAGAAGTAGACATAGATTTTCCATTAGGGACTCTCCACTTTCAATGCCTGTTACAGAGGTTGAAATATATATTATGTTTGATCACAGAATTGTTTAAAAAATATAAGAATATGAAAAAAAGATACTTCATACAGTCTGCCTTCCAGTTTATCTTGAAAAAGCAGTTAATTCAGCTGTATTGGGCCAATATTTCTAAAAGTCCACAATAGGGACTGGGGTATAGCTCAGCCATAGAGCACTTGTCCAACATGCCCTAGGATTGACCCCCAGTACTGAAAACAAACAAAACCAAACAAACTAAAACTAAAACAAATGTCCACAATGTTTTTAGCTGAATCACACTGCCTTTAAGGGTGTGTGCTCTCTGCATGGCCAGCATGCTCACTTCTGTTATCCCCATTTAGAAGAACCAGAGAGTAACCCTGAACTTATTAATTTAATTACATATATATGCATAATAGCAAATGTATAATTTGCTCAGGTAGTGCCAATTCAAAATATTCAAAATATTCTGGTTTTGTTTTTCATCTAAGTGGATTTTTGATATCACATATCATGATGTTCTTTCAGAAACTGTTAATATAGGCAAAAGTCAAGCCAATCTATCTTCTAATTGATTTGGTAAGGTATTTCTTTCCCTTGAAGCAATTGATGTTTTTCAATTAACAATTACATTATCTTTGAATAATTATCATTGGAACATTTCTGATCAATTTCAAACCCCGCGAAAACTCTGTCCTGCTTTTCAAAGATGCTTACGATGACTTGCATGTACTACGGAAACTTGTCCACCAAGGGAGCACTGGGAGGTGACTTCTCACGTATTCCTTCATAGTTCCTGCTAGGATTCCATATTTGCATTCCCATTTTTAAACGGAGCAGTGAATACAGCCTACTGACAGTTAAAGGTTAGGAAAGGATAGGAATGAACTGATGGGGCGGGATGAAGACAGGAGTCCGGGGAGGTTAGTTAGCTTCACCGAAGAAAGAAAGCAAACGCCCTCCATTTCCTCCGGTTCTGTTCAGCACGCAGGCTTTCATCATCTGTACTTCAGGCTTCAAAGAACAGCTCCCGTGGAATTTTGCTGGTACCTCCATTCCTAAGCTTGAAGAGAGAGTGTGGGAAGGGCCCCTGTCACTCAGCCCCTCAGGCCAATCGGAGAAAAGCGAGCCCCGCCTCCTTTCCTGGGCTGTACTGCGAGCATGCGCGCTGAGCGCCCTCTCGCCACCACCCATCAGCTGAGAATTGCCGCTGGGGGCTCTGGGGCGGGTGGATGACCGTGGCCGCAGGTGGAGGAGGAAGCGGAGGAGTCGGGGTAAGTCTGGGGATCGGGGAGATATTTTCATGGCTAGGTGCCCGGGGGACGCAGTGTTCCTGCAGCTGTCGCCGTTTGTGAGCGTTGCCTGGTGGCCACCGCCCTGCGGCAGGCTCCCGAGAGGCGTAGGGCCGGCGCTGCGGGGGCTCTGGGAGCGTCCTCTGCTGCCCACGCCCCTCACCCGGCGCGGCTACGCGGCGCGGTCTTTCTTTCCCGCACGCACGGTGGAGGTCCGGGGCGCCGGGCTGGGCGGGTCAGCACAGCAGACCCCGTCAGCTCCGCCAGTCTAGTCCGCCCCGCCTTCCTTGTCAGTCCTGCCACCACCTTCCCGGGCCACCCGGGCCGCGCTCGCGAGGCCAGCTAGACCAACCAGTTGCCCTGTTCCTCATTTTAACTCACGAATTGAAAAAAACACTTTAAACTTTTGTCATAGAGGAACTGAAACGCATATGACTGTAGCAAACGAGCTGTTTGCATTTATTCAGGGGCTCATTGTGTTTGGTTTTGTTTGGCTTGATGATTTTCACATGCTTTTTTTGACCTTCTCAGTACCTGTCTTTAATAGGTATGTAGGTAAAGACCTTTGGAACAAATTATTTCAAGGTTACCCACCTCCCCACTTTGTTTTCAAGATTACAGAAATTCAGACAAAAAGGAAACAAAAAGAATACCCTTCTGGTCAAATGCTGTCATTTTTTAAATTTTCTTTCAAGATTCTTACATTTATTTGGAGATATTTTATATGTATGTGTATATACATATGTAAATATATGCATATGCATGTAAATATATACGTATATATGTAAATAAATATTTTGTCACTTAAGATCTTTGTATTCTATTATCATATATAATTTACAACTTGCCCAGAATCTGAAAGAAAAGGAAGTAATCATAAAATGCTGTGCTGTTTGGTAATGTTGAAGGTGGACATTTCTTTTGCTCTGTGTGTGCTCAGAGCCACATCTGGGCTGAGATAGATAAAAATGTTAAATTGTGTCTTGTGATGTGAATGAACCTTTGCTTTACAGTGGTTTTGAGAAGTTGGCCTTAGACTTGTGACCAGTTAAGAATTAGGCTGTAGTTTCAAAATGTCTGTAGAAGTTAATGTGATACTACATTAACTCATTAAAGTCTGCCTCATTTTTCTTTAGATATTTTATTTGTGCTGTTCCTGATTAACAAAGTCAATCCTAATTTTGGTTATGTTCCCTAACTTAATCTGAGTGCTGGTGATTGAGAAATACATTATATAAAAATCTGCAGTAAGTGTGAGTAAAATTGACTGTAGTCCCATATAATTTGAAACTTTAATGTGTAAAAGTGTGAAAAAAAAATCCTTGGTTCTTTGAACTACAACCAAATAGTGTAGTGTAGTTCAACTAATTAAGGAACTGAGCTACAGAAGGCACTTCATGTAGTTTGTGTAGAGAGTACTCAGTTCGTAGACTGAGCATCCTCATATTCACTGAGCATCTACTATGCACTGGACTGTGGGCCATCTCCCTCCTGTATGTATTCCAGAGGTAGGAATAGATAATAAACAGTGTATTAATTGGATCATTTTAAATAGCAGTGTTTTGAAGCAGTAAGTTAGATTGGTTCAGAGTGTCAGGGGTGGTGATTTCTTATTCAGATCATGCGTCTTTAGCATGTGATTACACCTTGCTGGGAAAAGGAGCCAGTCACACGGAGATCATGGGACAAGCCTTCTAGAGAGAGAATGGCACTCATTAAGATTCAAGACAGCAACAAACCTGGATCATTCAGATCCGAAAGAAGGCACTTGAATTCATTGTTTTAGAAATGGTAATAGTTACCCTCTGACTGGGTGTGTTTTGAGGAAATAGGTACATTTATTTATTCACTCCCTGAACATTTATTCAGCATCTGTGTAGCCAAATACTAAGAATAGAGCAGGCCCACAAGCAGACCAAAAAACAAACAAACAAACAACACACACACACACACACACACACACACACACACTTGATGGCAGAGGTGGAGGGAAGGCCAATATTTTATGCTAGTGTTTTTGATTGACAAAGTGAAACTGACCACTTCTTTGCCCAGGCCAGATTTATAAAACATGAGGCTTTTGCTTAATGGAAATCTTAAGGATGTTGCAATATGTCTGGTAGGAACTGAGGGTAGTGTTTGACATTCAAGATTCTTTTTTAAAATCCCCTTTGTTCATTATTGTTCTTTAAAAGCAGTCTTGAGAAACCTCTCTTTATGAGTGTTGTACTTTGATCTTTCCTTCCCTTTTTCTCTTGATAGTGCTTATATATCTTCATAGAAAGATAATTATTGAGATGATGAGTTGACCACTGTCCAGCAGAACTTTCTGTAATGATGGAAATGAATATAAATGAGCTATCCAAGCTGCTGGTCACTAACCACATGTTAATTTTTGAACACTGGGAAGGTGATTAGTGTGACTTCCATTTGCCTTAATTTTCATTTTAGTAGTCTGTGTAATCAGTGACTCTTCTATCAGACAGTGCAGGGATAGATAATGAGTTATTTAATTATTATTCTGAGTACTGACCCCAGGAATTCTGAATGGGCTTTCAAAGAGTACTTTAGTGCATAGCAGCTTGGACTGGGACTAGAGATAGAAAGTGCTAATATTTGAAAAACAGCATTGATTTAGCTTACATGCAAATATCATAAACTTTTAAGTCAATTTATAGTTATTTGTTTATCCATTTGTGTGTATTTTTTAATAGTAAAGTTAGTTATTTGGCCTCTTTATTTCTCCTATGTCATATCTCACATCTCAACTTGAGGAGCCTTTTAGGTATCACTTATTAGTTGAATAGTACAGAAAGGGAATATGCTGTTCAGCTGTTACCTTGATCCACTTCTGTCATTGTCCTAAATCTGATTCCTCATTTTAGGAGTGAAGATTGCAAAAGTTCATATGGGGCCTACAGAAAGGTGGTAAATTGGCTATTCTAATTAAAGAGGTTTACCTGTCCTTAATTTTGTTATACAGAAAGGTTTATTGTTTAAGAAAATGAACTCATAAGATTTAGTTCAAATTTTAGCTTTCTTGCTTATCTTCAACAAGTTACTTGTCTCATTATGCTTTAGTTTCTTCATGTGAAAAATCATAATAATTTTGTCTCCCTCATAGACTTGTAAGAATTAACAGAAAATGTTAAAAGCATAATGGGTAGGAAATAGCCCTCTTGCAAATTGCTTTTTATTCTTCACTCAAGACTTAGCTGGGGTGGTCACTTCTGTGTTCTTTGTCTACGAAGTTCTAGACAGTTGAAGACTAGCAGCACTTTGGATGAATGAGTCTAGGTACCACTCTAGCAGGAACTTTTTCCAATTTGGTTGCAAATTTATTTAGCATTCCAGTTGGGATAATGACAACTGTTGTGTGTGTGTGTGTGTGTGTGTGTGTGTGTGTGTATAATTGATTGATTGTTTGGAAAGAAGATAGCTACCCTCAAGACAGTGAGACTTAGATAGATGTGCTTGAATTTTGAGGGTTGAGAAAAATACTACAATTCTGTGCTTGAATTAACAAGACTCTGATAAATACTCTCTCTATGTGGAGAGGGTAGGCCACAGTTGATTGTGGGATTGAATAGTTCGGAGGTAGGCCCTGCAGATGCATGAGCACATCACACTTTTCCTCTGTGGAGTCTTTAATAGCATTTGGTTCCTGGACATGCATTATCTCATTTTGATCCTGGCAGAAGACCCAGATGATAAGTATCTTGCCCAAGGTCAAGATTTCCCATTGCCAATTGCATTGGCAGCTGAACAGGCAATAGGTGAGTTCACTTAGCTTCAAAGACATGTAAATGCTAGCGACAAAGTTAAGAGTATGATTTGGAGATGTGAATGCGATACTCATTCTGTCCATGGTTAAAGTAAACTCTGTGGGTGGAGGACCTCCCCAAGAGAATGTATTAATAACAAACAGAACATTTTCTCATTCACAGTGTATTTGTTAGCTATAAGCCAGTTTTTCTAGAGATCTAGTTGATTAAAGAAAAGGAAGAAAGATGTAATTGAGCCAAGAGAAAATTTTCTTTATCCATATAGTAGAATATTATTTGGCAGTAAAAAGGAATGAAGTACTGATACATTTCTGCAACATAACTAGCCCTTGAAAACATCAAGAGAAACACGCCAGTCATGAAGAGTACATATTGTACAACTTCATTCATATGAAATCTCCAGTAGAGGCAAAAGACAAAAAGATTAGCAATTGTCACTGGTTGGGGAGGTTGGGGAAAATGGAAATGACTACTAATGGTTGTGGGCTTTCTTTTTAGATTAATGAAAATGTTCAAAAAGTAATATGATGGTTGTATAACTCAGTATATTTTTTAAAATTTAGATTGTACATTTTAAATAAGTGAATTGTGGGTGCATTATATCTTAATAAAGCTCTGATTTTTTACAAAATGCAGAATTGAAAGATCCATTTGGTAGTTTGTAGGATGCTCAAAATAATGTTGGTCTGATCAAATCTCCAAATCTGGTCTGTTCTGTTTTGTATTGGCCCCCAGCTCTTCAGGAGGCTGCAGGCACGAGTCTTGGAAGGAAATTGATTCTTCTCACCCTACTGCAGTGGTTCAACTGTCTGAGTTGAGATTTGAACATGCCCTTTAATGAAATTGGTTTCGGGTCTATGTCTAGGACTTGGTTCAGACTAGACAAACTGGACCAATGAAATAAGGAGAATGGAGAGCATCTAGAAGCCCCCAGAACTTTCAGATGGCTCAGCACATTCCACAGTGCAACAGAAATGGAGACATGTTCTGCCATGCCATGGAATGGGTAGATCCTTGCTGTTCTGCCTGCTCAGTGTTCAGCACTGTCCCTCAGGACAAAGACACATACAGTTGGCCCTTCATATCCTTGGGTTCCACATCTGTAGATTGAACCAGCTGTGTTTAAAAATATATATTGTTTAAATCACATTTCCATAGAACATTTACAGACCTTTTCCCCTCCTCATTATTCCCTAAACAATACAGTATAGCAGCTATCTACATAGCATTTACATTGTGTTAGGCATTATAAGTAATCTAGAGATGATTTAAAGTACAGGAGAAGATGTATGTAAGTAATTGCAAATACTACTTTATTTCATATGAAAGACTTCAGCATCCTCGAAATTTGGCTATCTTTGTAGCCTCTTCTCCCCTATTAGAAGTCTCCAGTGGTTTATTTATTGCAAAGTATTCAGACCAAACCTGGCACCCAGGGCCCTCCCTTCCTGTTCTGTGGCATTTGTTCTGTGTGGTAACTTTGAATCTGAACCCTGGATTGACTCCCACCTCCACCAGTGGGTGGGCTGCATTACCTTGGATCAATTATTTAATCTTTATAAGCCACAGTTTCCTTATCATTTAAAACAATATTGCTATCTACGTTAAGGGGGGAGGGTATTAAAATTAGACCATCTATGTGAAAAGCTTCTCATTTCACAGATAATGTGGTCAATGTTAGGTTATTCTTCTCTTTTACTTTCTTGCCTCCCATTTATCCAGCTGTGAAGCGTCAGGTCTAGGACTGGCCAAGAACCTCCCCTTCCTTTGGCAGATACTTGAGTCCTTTTCACATGTTGTGGGTCTATCAGCCCTGGTCTTGATGTTCTCACCTTTGTCCTCCACACTAGTAATACCCAAGTCACCCGATTTCATTTTTCTCTTTCATAAATGCTTTCTAGACAAGGGCAATAGTGATTTTTCCTTTTTGTGGTCTGTCACCTTTGCCTTGCACATGACCTCTTATTGATTTGTGTTGATTTTTGTTGGTTTACATTATTAATTTTATCCTTTCTCCTAATTAACAAGTTGGATTTGAGTTTCGTATCTGCCAAGTGCTTCATTTAGTGGTATACTTGGAGCAGTCTCTTAATAGAGAATTGGCTTACAAGTTGCTGATGACTTTGCAGTATTCTGAGGCACACTTAGTGGCGAGATGAATGTAGGAGTCATTGAAATTGTTTGTACAGCACTGTACACTGTGCATACCCCTTTGAAACTTCCTTTCTGAACCCAGCATGGTGTGGTGTGAATTGAGGAAAGAAGCTCATCTGCCTTCTCTCCTGTAGTTAATCCCCCTGCTTTGCCTCATATCTTGAGATGCTGGCTGCTGGAAGAGAAGAATAATTCGTTCTTTTAGCTCGGTCAGGAAGATGTGATGAGCAAATTATAGGATATCTTTTTTCAGTTGTGACTCTGCTATTTCAGATTTAACCTCTCCCATGAAAATTAGAAGCCCATTAATCTTATATCTCGGAGCTGACCCTGTGTATGTTACATGAGATACAAAGGAATTTCTGGGAGTAGCCCAAAGTCTGCTCTGTTAATATTTACATGCCAAATTCATGCTAAGAGTTTTTTTGAATGTTGGAGAAAGATCAATAGCATGTGGGCCCTGCCTTATAGTTGCTTGCAGTTTTGATAAGGAGAACATATATTAACATTTCAAATTATACATAGAAAATGCACTTAATCTTCCTTAGATCAAAGAAGTTTTCAAAGGGAATGTGCAATTCAAACCTATTTTAATTGTTAAGCATATGAATACAACTTTGTCCTTGAGAGTCCAAGGACAGCTTTGCTTTTTGTTTGTTTGTTTGGTTGGTTGATAAACATGAGAGTTTTGCTCACTGTGTGTCATGTTGCCAGATTTCAACCCTATAATCTCCCAGATTGATGACTTGGAAAATATAAACAAATCACTTTCAAAATAAATTATGTGTCTTATGTATTTCTAGATGACTGCTTAGAAAACCAAACAGCTCACCAACATCAGATGAAATTAGTAAGCCAACAAATCAGCCATGTCTTACACTCCAGGAATTGGTGGAGACCCTGCCCAGCTGGCCCAGCGCATCTCTTCCAACATCCAGAAGATCACACAGTGTTGTGAGTTGAGTTTCAAATCGACTTCACTATTTGTTTTCAATTCTTAACTGATCTTGGCGGAGGCTCTTAAAAAAGGATAACTCTAGCAGTTGAGGGAGGGAGGAGCATTTGCCTAAAAACAGAGTTAAAAGGACTAGAACTCTTTAGCATAAATATAAGGACTACCCTGCTTAAAATGCATTTTAAAACATTTTCTAAGTTGTCAATGGACCTTTAGTTTACTTATTTATACGTGGTACTGAAGAATCAAACCCACTGCCTCACACATGCTAAGCAAGCACTCTACCACTGAACCACAACTGCAGCCAGATACTGCATTTTTGTAAAGAATGCCAGAGCCAATCACATAATACTTTATTTCATTAATGAAATGAAGACTTAAAAGGATAATAGATACTGTGTTTATATTTGTTCTAAAACCATTTGGTTCATTATAAGATTATGAGACTTGCTGACTCAATCAATCCCATAGATTTGGAATTGAAGAGCAATACCAAAAGCTTAGGGGACATGTATTTATTAAGAATAAGATCTGACTGGATATTGGTTACTTTAGTTTTATAAAGGCATATACATGCCAAATAGGGAACAAGGAAGAACTAAGCAGGGTAGTCCTTTTTGTGTTATTATATAACAAAATACCTATGAGTGGTAGGTTATTAAGCAAATTCATTTTTTTTGGTACTGTGTATTAAACCTAGAGATGATTAACCACTGAGCCACATCCCCAGCCCTTTTTCATCTTTTTTTGTATCTTGAGACAGTATTTCACTGTGTTGCTTAGGGTCTCACTAAATGGCTGACACTGGCCTTAAACTTGCAGTCCTCTTGTCTCAACATCCTGAGCTGCTATGCCTGGTGCAAATTCATCATTTAACTCACAGTTTTGTACTTCTAAGAGCATAACATCCACATCTGCTCAGCTTCTGGTGATATCTTTATGGCAGAGGGGAAGACCTGGCAAGAGAGCTAGCCAAGGAAGCCAGTCTTGCTTTAGAGAAGACCACTCCAGTTCCAAGAGAGAAAAGCATTAATCCTTCCTAGCAACGTAATCACCTCTCATAGGTACCTCCCAAGAATTTGGGGACCAAG
Organism: Sciurus carolinensis; assembly: GCF_902686445.1. Lineage (NCBI taxonomy): Eukaryota > Metazoa > Chordata > Mammalia > Rodentia > Sciuridae > Sciurus > Sciurus carolinensis. The sequence continues at coordinate 32,459,719 of NC_062219.1, forward strand.
CCCCAACTTGCATTTTGGTAGGGACAGACCATACTCAATCCATAGTACAATGGATGTTTTAATCTATTGAGGCAGATAGTATAGAAGATACCCACAAATTACCCTTGCTATACTGGTCAGAGACAATGTGACATTTTATTATAAATTATTACACCTCAATATATACGTACAAATAATAGAAAAACATTGTATCAAATTTGAGTCTAAAGATTTTATTTTTCTTTATTCCTAAATTACAGCTGAATCATATACTATGAGTTATTCTAGTCATCTTGCTGTCATCAGTAGTCCATCAGGGCATCACTAGAATTCTTTGAGAGTATGTTATCACAGTTTTATTCTTTAGCCTTACCAGAATTTTAACACACCACTGAAATACAGAATATTTTCAAATGACTGCTATTACTTTATTTAATCATTAACCTCCCAACAGTTATTTACTTTACCTGAATGGTTTAAATGAGATACCAGTGTTTTGGAGGCAAAAGGTGTACAATTAGATTATAGATGGTTCTACAAAGGTGTCACTGTGTACAGCCATGTAAAATAACTCTTATTGGGATGTTTTCTTTGCTATTCTTGGAGGGACAAGGAAGCAAATAACCCTGCGTATCATGCTATCCCAAGCAGGCAGTATAGAAATGGTCCATCATGGACTGTTCCAGTGTGTCCCAGGGTGCCATCATTGACTCCGTCTTCCTCTTGTAGCCTCAGATCTGTTTTGATGGTGCCACTCCTTTTTGTGACTCCCTTCCTGCTGGTTAGAAGTATTGCTGATGTGCATCAGGTGAATCTAGGTACCTGTGTGACAATTAAGAAAGTTTATAATTTTAATTTACACGTGTGGAAAATCAAGACATTTGTGAAAAAAGGAGACCAGAGGCCTCCTTCCAAAGAAAAGGGTATGTCTCCTCTGCTGGCAACACCAATTATTGTCAGGAATTTTAGGAAGGGTAACGAGCAATGACTGCATCATTCTGAGATTGTAGAAGTAATAAGCACTATGTGGTGTGAAAGCACATGGATTGGAGATTGTGTGTGAATTTGAACTGGAAGGAGATAAGGGAATCAGGCCACACTAACTAAGAAATCAGTTTGTGCAGCCAGATGAGAAGTGATAAATTGAACCAGAGTTGAACATTCATGGCCTGGTTGCTAGCTCAGTGTACGATTTTACTGTGACCCCCACGACTAGAACTGTTAAGAAGACTGGGACCAGTAAGCCAAGAGAAAGTGCAGTCACCATCCTTAGATAAGTGAAGCACTGTCCTGTGCAAATGGAAGCAGTGTGTTCTGCATGAACGTGGGCCTCCACGCCTGCTCGGAAGCTACAGGTCTCAATTGAGAAGGAAGAAGGGCTTTTGATTAATACAGGTTGTTATGGATGACATTGCCTCCCTCAGGAAGAGTGAGAGCACTGTTCCTAAGTGACCAGAAACGGTGGGTCAGCTGCTTCTTAGGTCTGTTACTGGGAGTTTTAAGCACGGAAAATGGTTCAGGCTAGGTGACTTTTAACTTTGATATTCTGTCTCCATTTGTTCAAAAAATAATTCTTTTAACATCTTATACTCTAGAAAACTATTTCAGATTGTTGGAATTTAGCAAATAATATCTATAAGGTCCTGTTCTCATGTAGTTTACAGTGGAGTAAGTAGCCACAGGTGATATAAAAAAATTAATTAACAGCTCAATTTCCTATGAAGAAAATGCAGTAAAAGTGATGTGAGAGCAAGTACCTGGCAGCAGCTGCCTTCATTTAGATGGTCCCTAAATAAGGACAAGGAAGGGCTGACAGAGAGAAGATATAGGGAAAGAGCATTCTAGATGGAGGGAATGACTAGTGTAGGAATATTACTCAGCCACTAAGAAGAATGACTTTATGACATTTGCCAGTAATTGGATGGATCTGGAGACTGTCATGCCAAGTGAAATAAGCCAATTCCCAAAAGCCAAAGGTTGAATGTTTTCACTGATATGTGGAAATTAACCCACAATAAGTGGGGAGAGGGGAAGAATAGATGTTCAGTAGACAATACAAAGGGGAATGAAGGGAAGGGGTGAGAGGATTGGAAAAGGAAAGACAGGGGAATGAATCTGAAACAATTTTCCTGTGTACATATATAAATGTACCATAGTGAATCCCACCATCATGTACATCCACAAGAATGGGGTCCTAATTGGAATAAGATACAGTCTATGCTTATATAATTATATCAAAATGAAAAAGAAAATGACTTTTTAACACTAAAAAAATTCTGAAGCAGTCCAGAGCTTAAGATATTCAGAAAAATGGGGTGGGGGTGGGGAGCGGATGAGAGGAAGAACTAATCAAGTATGTCTGGAACATAGCACTGGAGGCAAGAGTGGCTGGAGAGCGCTGGCGCGGTGGCACACAGCTGTAAATTCTAGCAACTCAGGAGGCCAAAGCAGGAGTGATACCGCCCTTTACTGGTGACAGTTCTGCTCCTTCTAATGTTGAAGAGTGAACACTAGAGAAGCACGCCAAGGCAAGCATATTAAGCAGGTTTTATTTAAAGGTAATGATACAGACTTCTCCCGGCAGGAAGAAGGGGGCCATGGCTGATGTTCTAAAGTCCCAAGAAGTGAGCGCACCCTACATCTTTTATAGGTTAAAGTCTCTTTTGTTCTCCAGTTCTCTCTCTCCTTATCTCTCCTTCCCACCTACATGACTAGGCCTGGTTTTGCATTAAGTGAAAAGCCATGGGTAGGGGTAGGGCCAAGGTGATTCAGACAGGTAAGTGCCCAGGGGGCATTAATTAGCAGCTCCTTGCTTGCAGTCCTTGATAGGGCAGGTAAATTTGGTAATCAATGGGCTCCGGAGATCCTTGACATTCCATTCTTCCACGAGCAGTCTCCAACTTCCAGAGGCAGATGGCTTCATGGCTTCATTTCCTCGAATTGACCCGATTCCCTATTTCTACACTAACTACCTGTCCTTAATTCTGGCTTCAGGAGGATCACAGGTTGGGCAAGCTAGCAAGACCCTCTCTCAAAATAAAAAGAATAAGGACTGGAGATGTAGCTCCATGGGAGAGTGCCCCGGGTTCAATCCCCAGTACCACAAAAACAAAGAGAGTGGCTAAAGAGGAAACCAGAGAGGAGGTTGGGTGACTCCTGTAGGACTTTGTGGGCTGTGTGGGGAGTTTAGATTTCATTCCGAGAGGGAGTAGAAATCATTGGAAACTTTTAAACAGGGAGAAACACAGTCAGATCTGTGCATTGAAAATATTGCTTTGGCACTACTTAGGGGGAATAGCCAGGGGATAATGGTCATTGCAGAGGTCTGTAGAGAGAGATGCTGGCTTGTTCCAGAATGTAGAGAAGTGATGGGTATATTTTGGACGCAGAGCCAGCAGAACTTGCTTATGAAGGTGAATGGGGCTGAGAAAGAGGAGTCAGAGGTGACTCCATAAGTTTTACATTGAGCAACTCAGTGGATGGTAGTAAGTATGTGTGAGATGGAATGGACTAGTCAGGGAAAGTTTGTTTTGGCCTAGCAAATTTTGAGATGTCTTTTGAACACTTAATTTGGAGATAATCAGGACTGGGGATGTAGCTCAGTGGTAGAGTATTCGCCTAACATGTGAAAAAAAGTCAGGGAGATAACAAATAGTTTAGGTATATGCCTTTGGAAAACAGAGTGTCATTAGAGTATAAATAGTTATTAAACCCATAAATCTGGAATAATCCTAAAAGTATGAGTTCAGAGCAAAGGGCTAGAGCACTAACAACTGTCAAAGCAGGAATATAGGGAAAAGCAACATGGGGAATCTGAGGAGATGTGTCCAGGGAAGTAAGAACAAGAAAAGCATGTGGTAGATTACTAGAAATTAAAGAAAGAATGTTTAAGAACGAGGCATCATCCGTGATGCTATTGAGTGGCTAAGATAAAAGCAGAAAATTGGATTCAGCAAACTGCTGACTTTGAAAAGAGAAATCTCATGTCCATTTTCCAAGGTAGAGACTGCAGAATCCTGCACACCTCTGCTTATGTTATTGATCTCAAGGCTATACCTAGCCTCTGGGGAGGCTGCAAACCTCTTTCAGCTGATGTTCACCAAAATTTGGGATTGCTTTCATTTAAGACAAAAGGGATGGATCAGTATTTAGTAGCTAGCAGACTCTGCCATGGAAGTAGACGAGGGCTGGGGAAGGCATTAACATTTTTCCATCAGAAAAGGAAGATTCTAATGAAAGTATAAGTGGGAAACAAGTGTTTTAAAGCCAGAGGGGATTGGGAATGTACCACCAGTGAGAGATCTGCCTTTCGTCCACTGTACAAGGCATGGCTGACCTGGATGCTAACAGGGTGAGCAAAGATGGGAGAGCTCTCTATTTTTAAGTGAAATATGAGTCAAAGTCATCAGAAAATTAGAGGGAAAACAGAAATGTATGGACTGGAATGAAAATTTAGAACTGGAAGTGTATGAAAAGAAAAGAGAGAGGACTACTTATGATTTGGACATTTGAGGCAGTGAACATACCAGAGGAAGTAGAGGAGGAGGATTTGACATTGAGTACACATTTGAGATTTTGGGGTCTTGCATTTAGTGAAACTAGTCACCTGTGGAATTGTTCTAATTCTGAGATTCAATATCTAAATGAAGAGAGGTTGAGACTTAGAGTGAGCTACCGTTAAAAATCTAGCCCATCTTCTAGTACACCTTACTGGTGAGGACTCTGCCAAAGTCACCTGGAAGTGAAAAGCAGAAGTGAGAAGCTTTAGTTCACTTCCCTCCATCTGGTGATGCTAATAATACTGGATGAATGTGCTTGAATAAAAAGTACTTTGCACCCTGTTTAGATTCTTTTCTTCACACTAGCATTTGCATCATTTGAATTTGTGTCAGTGCAGATTACCTGATTTTGCAAGAGAATCTAAAGATAGGGCATTGTAAGTAGAATAGTTAGAATGTGGGCATCTGCTCAGCCCAAGCTACAGGCAGAGGCTTCCTGAGGGCTGTAATGGGGAGTTCACGTTCATCTTGGACTTAATCAGATATATGACAGCTTGTGAAACATTGAGTTGTATGGTTTAGTTTATACCAAAAAACAAAACAGCAGTCAAAAAGATTTTTGGTTCTTAGAGAAACCCCCAATGACAGTAAGATAGGAATTTTGTTTTCTTTTACTGGTATTATAATCTGGTAGTTCTGTTTTTTTCAAGAATAGGATAGAGGAAAACAAAATATTTTTAAACTTAAGTGTTTTTTTGTTGTTATACCACTTTTTTTGTTAGATTCTAAAGTGCTATGTTTGCTTCATTAGTAAAGCATTTAAACCATATTACAGATAGAACTTGAATATGTTTAAATTTTTTAACTCTTTACATACATATGTAATAGGTACTTTATATATATTATAGATATATAATTATAATTAAATTATATAATAAAAATTAAAATCATTGTGGGCATACAGTTATTAAAATAATGCAGACTGTAAAGAATAAGTATAATGAGCTAGAAGTTTATTATAGAATCTCTGTGGAACAGTAAAATGATTAAGCAAATATTTTTATCCTTTGAATCTAAGTCGTAAGTCTTTTGTGTTACCAGTGCTGCATCCTGTCCCTGCGTAGACATTTTTCTTTATTGCAGGCCTCTCTTGGCAGCTAGTCATTCTTAACCCAGTGTTCCAGGCAGTCATTCCCAGTAGACTGAAATCGATGTGTAAACAAAACTGTGTTATCCCGGATCTAGAAGGTCATCATGCACTCAAGAAATACTTAGATTTCATTCTTAAACTCCTGATTGAGATATTCAAAAGTAACATTTTTATTAGCAACCTGGAAATAAAATGTATACCCATTAACCTTCTCTGTCATCCCTCTGTGTTTTCTTTGAGACAGACTCCTCCCTGTGATATGTAGCATAAGGATAAGCCTTTCTGGGTTGAAATGTGTGAGCCTATCAGAAGAATGTTTTCCTATGGATCGTTCATCCATGCCTAAACAGCAGCAATATAGAAAATTGTCTCTAGAACACACACAACTCACATTTTTAAAAGAAACAGAAGAGATGTATTAAAATCTATACATGTATAAAGTTGGGATTTTTAAAAAACTTTTAAAAGTAGAAACATGCATATATTATATAGTGCACAGATTATTAATGTATAGTTCAGTGAATTATCCATCGCAACACCACATGTCAAGAAGTAGAATATTATGTACCCCAGACGTCCTTTTCATGTTTGTATGCCCTCCATGCCTTCCACAGTATCCTGACTTTTAACATCACTGATTAATTTCCCTGGTTTTTAAACATTAATAGAATAAGTCGCTATGTTTTACTTTGTGTTGGGCTTCATTCTCTCATTATGTTGTAGGAATTGTCCATTCAGCTTTGGCCATCAGTTCCCATTTATAGTATTCCACATTCAAATATACCACAAACTGTTCTTTCTACTGTTTGTGGACATTTGTTATATTTCCATATTTTGTTTTATTTTAGTTTTGGTTCTTGCTATTATAAACAGTGCTTCTCTGAACATTCTAATATATTTTTCTGTTGCATGTATGCACTTCGGATTTGAATTGTTGGGGCATAAGATATGTGTATGATCAGCTTCCGTAGAAATAGCAAAACAGTTTCCTAAAATGTTTGTACCAGGTTGTACTCCCACCAGTCAGTGTACTGGAGTTCAGGTTGCTCAAAATCCTTGCCAGTTTTTCCAGACTTGAATTTTACCCGTTTCAGCTATAGTTTTATCTCATTGTGGCTTATATTGTAATTCCATGATTAATCAGATTTTTGAGAAATAACCACTTCGGGAAATTCAGTGGACAGTAGGAAAAATTCTGTGTGTGATGTGTGCATGTACATTTCCAGAATTTGATCAAAGTAGGGTGAACTTGAATAAGTTGTTTAACCTGCCAGGATATGGTTTTCTTACATAATATTTTCTGTGGGCTGAGTTATGGGCTCTTCCAACTTTAACAGAATAAAATTCTAACCAAAATTTTAGACCCGAAAGCTCTCTTAACATATGCAGGATTATTAGAAAAAGGTCAGTTGTCATATCTGGATTCATAATACATATTTATAAAATTCCACAATGAAAACAGCCATTTACTAGACCAACTAGAGGTCCACCAAGGTTTATGAAATTTTTCTAAGCATTAGGAGATGGGAGAGTTGTAGACACGGAAGTTTCTGGTGCGAATTCTGTCAGAATTAACAAAATTATGAATTGTAGAAATTAATGAATAAAAATGAGAGTAGCTGACTATAAAATATAATCCTTAAGATAAAAATTTTCCCATATTTATGTGTTATAGTAAGTCTTACTACTAATGCTAATGAGAATTCCTGCATTTGAGTATTTTTTTAAACAAATAATCTGAAAAAAGAAAATGGAGAGTGAAAAAAAGTTAACCATTGGAAAGTTAAACAAATCCACTGATGACATAAAATCTATGCTTCAGAATTTATAAGTATAGAAGTTTCTGCTAAAATATGTATAATATATCACATGTTCATCTCTGTGATTTCCTTAAAATTAGGGAAGTCAGAACTTTCTAGGGAGGCATGAAGTATGAACTTATGTCCACGTTATGAATGTTAATAGAGGTAATTGCAAAACATTTTTGTTAAATGATTTATTTCATTTTTTATTATTTGCCATCTTCAGAATAAGGCTACTACTTCAACAGAGACATATTTAGAATTGAAAAAATACTGTGTTGTTAAGTAGCTTCTCACGCTGTGCAAGTATTTTCCCTGTGAGAAGAAAGACCATTTAATGACTTTCATCTGCTTAAGGTTCTTAGGACTTTGCGATAAAATTAAAAGTCTGTATAAAAGTAAACCAAGTGAACACAGTTCTTTTCTTCAGGTTCTGGTGAAGCAGACTCTTGTTTTTGCACTTTAACACATGACTGCACAAAAGGGAAGCTAGTATCATTGACTTCTCTTTTTGGTTAGCTTTTCATTAGTAAGAGTTCCAGTCCTGAGAAGTTAGTGGATTTACTGGAACTATGTATTTATTCTGGAATGAGGGATGGGGATGTTTCTCAATATTGTTTTTTTTTTTTTTTTTTTTCTTCCCCTATTTCTTTTCTGGGTTGGTCATTGGTAAAATAAGAAGGCCGCTTATATAGGGAAAGGGGTTGAAAACTTATCCCTCCCCTCCTGCTGAAATACTGGCTGATATCTACTTCTAATGTCATGTATCTGAAAATATTTGGTTAAGTTTATTTTCCCTTGAGGAGTAAAACTCAGTAGCTTTGATTTCATTATTGTAATTTTCTAATGCTTAAGGTGTGAAAATTAATATCTTACCCAAGGGAGTTTTGTTGGTTTTTTTTTTTTTTTTTGGGACCAGAGATTGAACTCAGGGGCACTCAACCACCAAGGCACATCCCCAGCCCTATTTTGTATTTTATTTAGAGACAGGGTTGAGTTGCTTAGTGACTCACAGTTGCTGAGGCTGGCTTTGAACTCTGCATCCTCCTGCCCCATCCTCCCGAGCCACCGGGATTACAGGTGTGGGCCATCACACCTGGTTCCCAAGGAAATTTTAACAGAGAGCAAAACTCCTCTTTCCAGTGACTTATTCTGTATGAGTGAGCATGAGTACTTTGACTGAACTTGAATGAAACGCTCTTTGTTTTTTGTGCTAAATCTTTAAGCTGTGACTCATTGGTGCTCCACGGAGCACCTATCTCACTGCTCCTATGAACCATCTGCGTTCCTCTGCCCAGAGTGTGAACTTCCATACCCTTGGTTCCAATGCTGCACCCTGACAGTGGAGTCTTCCCTCCCTATGTCTGAGCTAAATGCAAATCTCATTTGTCAATGACACATTTGCTCATCTCTCTATCTCTGCTGTCATCTCCCAGAACTAAGCTGCTGGTTGTTTCTCTGGAAGCTTACAGCCTCCATATTGTTCTCCCTGCTTCCATTCTTGCCTGTCTACAATCTTCTCAACTTAGTAGCCAAGGCATACTTTTAAACTATCAGTCAGATCATGTCATTCCATAGCTTAAAACCCGACAACAGTGCTTGAATCTTACGACCAAACATGGATCCCATCGTGCCCCCACAGCATCCTCCATGATCTAATCCCTGTCCCACTCTCTCCTACTTCTCTCCTCCTACCACAGCCACGGTCTAGCACATAGGCCCCTTTCTGCTTCTTGAGCACGCTGACTCATTGCCACCCCAGGTCCTTTGCACTTAACCATTCCTCTGCTTTCACGCTTCTTAGATCATCATGGAACTGGCTCCTTCTTGGCATTCAGGCCTCTGTGCAAAAGTCACTTCTTAGAGATGGCTTCCCTGACCATCATTTTGTTTCCTCCAATCATTCCTTTTCTCATTAACCTGTTTCCTTTCTATAATGCCTTTAGCAATAAAGTACTATTATTATTTATTTTTTCTGTGATCCTTACTAAAATGTCAGTGTTTGAAAGAAAGGTTTTAATGTGTCTTAGCTACAGAAGTATTTATACATTTTTTTTTTAAATGGTCATAGTGTACTCACTTTTGGCTGCTTGCTTTTTTTTTATTTCCTCCATGTTGGCTGCATATTTTTCATTATATAGAAAAATATATTTCTATTTAACCAGTCCTCTGTTTAGGGACATTTTACTGTAAGATTAATGTTTCAAAGTTGAAGAACCATCTCTGCAAATGAACTTCTTAGTTCTGTTTAAAGTGTCATGCTGATTTCATGCCAGAAATCTTCGTACATATATTTCTGTTACATTTATTTTTAAATTACTATAATAATTATTAGCTTTTATCACAATCATCTATGCTCAGGAGTTGTATTCTGGGATTGCTTCTTGTTTATTAAAATACATTTTGTGGTTGGTTGTGTAATGGCCTTTCAGCTGCCCTGTGAACCTGTCCCCTTGTATTTTGTGGTTGGCTTGGTTGTGGTTGCAGTCAGACTGCAGAAGTTAGGCACGCCTGTTTAGTGATTTCCCGAAATGACAGTTCTTGTCCTCATTTATTTAATCCTGTTTTATTGTTTTCGCTAATCCCTGAGCAATGTTTTTATTAAGGAATAATTAATTGCCTTTTATACTTATTCCAAACCGTGTTTTTCTTAAGGTAATTGGTAATTGTTCTGCTTATTAATTGCTTTGGAAGAAGATATCCTATGAAATAGTGCCCTGTAAGTCTTGATGCATTTATTTTCCCCAGTCTTCCTTCTTGTTCTACTGAAATAACATTATCGTTATTTGAAGGAATCATGAATGGAATAATGTATCAGCGCTACTGAGTATTGGTCATTGTCACATATGAAGTCAAAGATGATGTCCACAATCATTGCCAAGATCTACTTCTGGTTCACATGCTAGAAGCCTTCAGCAAAGTCGAGCTTATACCTGCACTCCCCTCCTGCAGGTGTGGGTAGAAAACCAGACAGGGGGTCCAGACACATTGGTGATTTTAGTTGTATAGTATTGCCTGTACACCCTGCTTTATTCAACAGTCTCTTTCTTTAAGCTATCTAAGCCAGTATTTTTTAATGCTTTTTTATTTATTTGGGTACTGGGGATTGAACCCAGGGGTGCTTAACCACTGAGCCACATCCCCAGTCCTTTTTATATTTTATTTAGAGAGACGGTCTCACTGGGTTGCCTAGGGCCTCACTAAGTTGCTGAGCCTGGCTTTGAACTCAAGATTCTCCTACCTCAGCCTACCAAGCTGGTGGGCTTACAGGTGCACTGCCACATCCATTCTGCTCTTTTATTAACTGTTCACTCTCTGCCTCATATCAGGTATTAGGCATCCTTTTTTTTTTTTTTTTTTTTTTGTACATTGTTACCTTCCAGTATCCTGTGAGACAAAAACAAATTAGGTTTGGAGTGGCTAAGTCAGTGGCTCAAGTTCACATAACTATGGGAAGGCTAGTAGTTGAACCCAGGACAGTCTGATTGACATAACACTAAGAGTTTAGATTATATCTTATTGTACCCAGGGGATTATTTATGCATTTATGTTCATTCATTCATTCATGAGTATTTATGAAGTACCTATGATGTGCTAAGCAGTCTGAATGCTAGAGATACCAGTGATCAGAATAAGCAGAAATATCTGGCTTCATGGAGTGAGCCTTTAGTGAAAGAAGACTGACGTAAAATAAGCAAGTAAATTATATAACATATTAAGTGTTATGAAACACAGCCGAGGCTGAAACATACTGCTGTGCTGGAGAGGGGACTGTGTTTATTAAGAGGATATTTGGGGAGTCTGGCTTTACTGAGGAATTGAAAGTAGAACAGATATTTGAAGGAAATAAGGCAATGTGTCCTACCGAATTTGAGGAAAGAATATTTTGCATAGGAGAAGCATGTCCAAGGGCCCTCAGTGGAAGTTCGCCTGCAGCATTAGAGTGATGGTGGAGAAGAAGGGAGAGCAGCAACTTGGGTCAGGTTGAGTAGGACTTTGCAGGACTCACACATTTAACTTGGATGGAACAAGAATCGGAGCAGAGGACGATGGTGCATGAGAAGAGGGGAACGGGTTTATCAGTAGCCAGGATAGAGGGAGAGGGGCTAGAGGCCATATGCAGGAGAGCAGATCTGGTGACACTCTGCCAAATTTTAGTTCAGTCAGGAAGCCAGTGAAGACATCGGAGGTGAGGAAAAGAGGCAGGACCAATGTATGGTAGCTTGGTGGTCAGTGTACCCCTGGGAATGAGCTGGATATACAGGAGACGATCTGTAAGTGACACACATGAAACCAGGATCATGGAAGAGGTGCAGCTGTTGGTGACGAGAAGGATTTCATGTATTCTGGGAGCACGTGACTGAGGCAGACAGAGTCTTTGGGGAGAAGTGTGCAAAGAACTAGGCCAGGACTGTGGAAGGATTCATCACCTACAGTGAAGACAGGCAGTGCGATGAGTGACAGTGGGCCAGAGCTGCCGGCTCCAGGGTGAGGGCCATGGCCATGGAACAAAAATGACCGAAGCTGCCCTGGGAGGTGTAGAGGGTCTGATGCTCTCAGTTTGTCTCTCTTGTGCTTCTCATCATTTATTTTTCACGTCTGAATTCATCTTTCTTTTTCTTTTCCTGAGCTCCTCTAATTTCTACTTCACCTGTGCCTGTTATCTGTCCATGTCCTCTAGTTTTTTTGTGATCTTCCTTTAAAACTTCAGTTGTGTTGAGTTTTGTTTTGTGGGGTTTTGTTGTTGTTGATATTTGTTTCATTTTGTTTTATAAGAAAAAATTTTGTGGATAATTTGGGTTATATTTTTAGTTCATCCACTGCTTCTCCCACTTTTTAAAGTGATCTTTTGTGAGGTTGCTAAACATCATTTTTATTCAGTGGAATGAGTTTGATTTTCCTGGCAGGAGATTCCTGTGACCCTGACAGGAGAGTGCCTAGTTTCCCTGCTCAGGGCCTCTTTCTCTGCTGTCCTCAGGGACTGATTCTTTCTTCCTCTGCTCCTCAGAGCCTCGCCTGGTGTAGGAGTCTTCCCCCTCCAGTCCTGTTGTCATTCTGTCAGCTCATGGGTCCTAGGATGCACAGCCACCTCTTTCCAAGCCAGCAGTCTGTTGACCTCTTTTCACCTGCCCTGGCAGACTGCCCACTCCGCCTTAGCCCTGTTTCTGTTCCTGCCCAGTCAGGGTGAGATCATCTCTCTCTGCTACAGGTTGAGTGTTCCTCATCCAAAATGCTTGGGACCGGCAAGTGTTTCAGATTTCAGACTTTGCATTTCAGTATCTGTGTTCATACTGAAAGAAATACCTTAGGGATGAGGCCCAGGTCAAAACGTAACAGTCATTTATGTTTCACATACCCTTGCCTGCATGTAACTTTATACAGTATTTTTAATCATTTTGTGTGTGGGCTGGGGTGTAACTCAGTGGTAGAGTGCTTGTTTAGCATGCACAAGGCCCTGGGTTTGACCCCAGCACTCCACTCATGGTATCTTGTTGCCACTCAAAAAGTTTTGGATTTTGGAGCATTTCAGATTTTGGATTTTCAGATTAGGAATGCCCAACCTGTAGTGAATGTTTACTCCCCTACTTCCCTCTGCATCTTCCATTACTCCCTGCCTAACCACAGGGCTTCCCGCTCAGGCTCTGCTCTTCTCTGTTCCTTTTGGTCATATTCACATAATTTGGGGCATTTTTCTAATTTCTATGGAAATGTAATTTTTATGACTGTTCTCCAGTCAGCCTCCCTCTGTTCTATATTGTTTGCTGAGGAAAGATGAGGATCGAGTCCGAAACAAGCTTCTGCCATGTTCCTTTGGAAACAGAAGTTCATTTTCAGTGTTTTAGATACTTCTGGATAGTACTGTCTTGGCAATGAGAACCGATCAGAAATTGGGACTGAGGTAGGGGTTTGAGAATCACTGCCGCTTAAACTGGAGGTGGACTTGTGACATGGATAATCCTCAGCTGCTTTGGTAGCAGATTTGATGGGCCACACGAGGGATGATGAGAAGGAAGCTCCTGGAGGTCATGCACCACAGGAGGCACAGAAGGGCCGTAGAACTGCAAGGTACTTCACCATTGCCAAGTCCCTGCCCGTTTACTCCTTACACAGTCACGTTCTGCAGAGGTCCTTGTTACTTCTGCTCCGTTCTACCTCAGAACAGGTAAACTGAGCCAAGTCTGTATGATAAAATGTGAGTAATGAATATCTTTGCTCAGAGAGACAGATTGTAATGTTCATGCCTCCTAAAAATCCAGAGTATTATTTACATACAGTTTTCGGAGGACTTACTTTTGTACTTTATTGTTAAGAATCATGTCTGCAGATTTAACCCTTTCTTTAATCTGCAGTAGTGTCAAGCTGCCCGAGTTTACATTTTATTAACTTGTATGCTTTTCTGCCTTAGTAGTATCTGGGAAGAAAACCAATGAAAAAATTTAAAATTAAGCATGTTCTAAATTTGATATTGTTTTGCAGAAGCTGATATACCTGCAGGGATTCTAAGCCAGGAAGGAAAGCACAATAAACTGGGACTTGGTCCCCGGAGGTAGAGGCTCCCCAGTGAGCTTCTGCACCCTAGACTCACCCTTTGGAGGATTCGTCTTCACAGTTTGCATCATTGCTCTTAGCCACTAGCAAGATAAGCTTCTTCCTGTTCAGGTCACAAGACAGAGCAGGAGATAGCACATTGAAAAAGCCACAATTATTTTAGGTGCTGCATTTCAGATCTTCTAGAAAGTTTTTCACTTGTAAACTGCTTTTTAGAACTTTACTTTTCTTAGTTTTTACATGAAATAGATGGAAAAGATTCATTTGTTTTGTTGTTAATAATTGACTTTTTGTGTTGATAATTATTTTCAACTAATCGATAAAGATATTTTCAAATGATATATTTTCCTCTGTACCTTTTGCTCTACAATGAAGCTGAATTCTAACTTGAAATTTACCAGTAATAGCCTCTTGCATTCTCATAGAGATCTATGCTGTTTCCAAAATGTTTTCACATTTACCATCTTGTTTCATACTCAAAACCACCCTCTAATACAGAGAGTTTTGGGTAAATGACAGAAGATTTGAGCCTAAAGAAAGATATGAGTTTGTTTCTTTTGACATTTAATGCTTTTTCTAATTCACTGTATGTAATTGAATTATAATCATAATTATATATAACATACATGTGTAAGTTTGTATGTGTATACACACACACACACACACACACACACACACACACTCTTTACTAGAAAGCTTTTTTTTTTTTTAAACTAGTGATTAAACCCAGGATGCTTAACCCCTCAGTCACAGTCCTTTTATATTTTATTATTTTATTTTATTTTATGTACCAGGGATTGAATTCAGGGGCACCCAACCACTGAGCCACATTCCCAGCCCCATTTTGTATTTTATTTACTCACTGAGTTATTTAGCACCTCACTGTTGCTGAGGCTGGCTGGCTTAGAACTTGTGATCCTCCTTCCTCAGCCTCCTGAAACGCTGGGATTACAGGCGTGTACCACTGCATTGCTTATTTTTTTATTTTGAGACAGAGTCTCACTGAGTTGCTTAGGGCCTTGCTCAATTGCTGTGTCTGGCTTTGAACTTGTGATCCTCCTGCCTCAGCATCCCACACCACTGGAATTACAGGAGTGGTCACTGCACCTGGCAGCTGGAAAGCACTAGTCCACTAGATGGCAGCAGACCCACGTGGAGCAGAATGGATCTTCCGTGCTGCTGCTGAAGAGCTAGAAATGGAATTGTTTCACTTTGGAGAAAGCAATAATACACATTTTTAGGGTGTTTCAGAAGTAGATTTTTTAAATATGTTCTTTAAAATTCCTCTCTGGAATGAAAATGGGCTCAAATTGTAGATAATGCAAAAATAAGTTGTTCGTTGTATTCTCATAAAGGTATATCTTGATTCAGTCTTACCTCTGTGAATTAGATAAAGTTTTCTTCAAGAATCCTATTATTTCATAGAGGTAAGATTTAATTCTTTTTGTAATTTGAAATTTATTCCTTAATTTTCCTATTTAATGATTTTTTTCTGTTTAATTGAATTTATGCCTAGGCCTATTAGTAGAATATAACTATCCTAAAACTCATATGTAACACCCCAGATAAGAATGAAATGGAACCTTAAAGACCAGACTTGGGAGAAACTAGGAGGGTTGTTAGTTTTCTAGATCATCATCCTGCTTTTCATCTGCCTAGAAACCTCTTCTCTCCCTGTTTCTCAGCCATTTTATTTATTTATTTATTTACTTACTTACTTTCTTATTTTTTACAGACTGCATTTTGATTCATTGTACACAAATGGGGTACATCACTCCGATTCTATGGTTGTGCACCATGTAGATTCATACCGTTCGTGTAATCACACATGTACAGAGGGGAATGATGTCTGTCTCATTCCACCATTTTTCATACCCCCTCCCTCTCATTTCCCTCTAGGTAATCTAAAGTTCCTCCATTCTTCTCTCACCCCCCCACCCCCATTATATATCATCATCCACTTACCAGGGAAAGCATTCTTATCATGGTCAACTGGGATGTGGCAAAATAACCTATGAACCGTTTATCCTGCTATTCTTACTGTTCCAAACCCCATAGAGTAATGAAATAATGGAATGGTAATAGCAAGTACTCTATAAAAATATTCATCCAATATAATGAGAAAGTAACTAATTCTGTATCTAAATTAATGTAAGAGCAGCAGATGAAAATACCCTACTCAAGCCAGTACCCATGATATACTGATAATATACTCTTTCTGAAAGTTAGAGATTCAGCTCAGTATAGATGCATGTTCAATGGAAATTTTGCAACATGCTGAATATTTTAGCAGATAGCCTTAGTAACACAAAGAGTACTTAGTACATTTAGCACATTGAGTCCAATTCATAAATACACAGTGTAGTGATTTTTAATAATTCAGGATAGGGAGCAGCCAGCTTTTGCTGTGAAGGGTTAATTAGTCAATATTTTAGACTCTGCGAGCACATATGGTCTCCTGCATATTCTTCATTTTGTTAGTGTTGTTGATTTGGGTTTTTGTTAATTCCCTAAATATATAATACACATTCTTAGCTTGGAGACCTGTTCAAAACCAGGTTACTGGCCGTAATTTGCTGACCCTCATATAGGAGGGTAGTGGGGGGTAGTATTAGTCCTATGTAAAATGATATCCCTGAAATCTTTCTATTTCATAAAACTTGAAGAAAGGGAAGCTGTTTATTTCTTGATCTCTTCAGCTGGACAGAAGAATGCTGGAATCTACTGGCGGGCCGTGAAACTTACTCGGAGCACTGTTAACACGTCTGACCATCTGAGCTCAGCTCCTTTAGGTGACTTCTTTAAGTCAGACACACTTAGGTTTTTCTTTGCTTTGGCAACTATCACACATTTGGATTATTAAATAATCTTTTAAAAGTTTTCTACTTTTTGTCCTTTCAGCACATTGAAAATTATTGTTTTGAAAACCAAGAAGTCTATATTCTAATCCCAGTTCTTCTACCAAGGGCTGCAGTTTTTTGAATACATCAGTTATGCTCTCTTGCTTCCAATTCCTTTGTAAAATAGTATTAAATTAATGCCATATATTTCTTCCCAAATTTCATTTGGTGATTTCACATTTGTGTTTCCATGGGGCATTTATCAGCTGACCGAACAATGCCTTTAGTTATTCCTTAAGTGTGGACCTACTAAAGTTAAAGAACACTGCCAAGGTAATGTCCTTGTCCAAAAACCTCCTACTGTGCCTGTCACACAGCAGATTCCCCGTCAACCCTGAGTGAATAACAAGTGAGCGTAGTTGCTTTTTGTAATTCGTCTCTTATTTACGCTTTATGTTTTAGAAATACATGCCATTTCTTTTTTTTAAATTTGTTCTCATTAGTTACTGTTATGGCTTGGATGTGATTTGTCCCCCAAAAGCTCATGTGTGAGACAATGCAGGAAGGTTCAGAGGTGAAATGATTTGGTTGTGAGAGTCTGAACTCAATCAGTGATTTAATCCCCCTGATAGGGATTAACTGAGTGGTAACTGAAGTGGTAGGGTGTGGCTGGGGGAGATTGGAATTGGGGCATAGCTTTGGGGTATATATTTTGTATCTGAAGAGTAGAGTATCTCTCTGCCTCCTGATGATGCAAGTTGCTTCCCTCTACTATACTCTCCTGCCATGATGTTCTGCCTCACCTCCAGCCCCAAGGAATGCAGCTGGCCTTCTATGGACTAAGACTTCTGAAATGTGAGCCCTCAAATAAACCTTTCCTCCTCTGTAATTGTGCTGGTCAGATCATTTAGTCACAGCAATGAAAAAACTGACTAAAACAGTTATACATGACAGTAGAATGCTTATGTATGTTAACACAACATACATAAATGGAGTATAACTTCTCCTTTTTCTGGTTATATATGATGTAGATTCACACCAGTCATGTATCATACAAGTACATAGGGTGATAATGTCCGATTGATTCTACTGTCCTTCCTATCCCCTTCCTTCACTCCCTTCTGCCTAATCCAAATTACCTTTATTTTTCCCTAGCCCCACCCCACTTTATTGTAAGTTAGCATCCACATATCAGAGAAAACATTTAACCTTTGGTTTTTTTGGAATTGACTTACTTCGGTTAGCATATTCTCCAGCTCCATCCATTTACCAGCAAATGCCACAATTCTTCTTTGAGGCTGAGTAATATTCCTTTGTGTATATATATCATTTTTTTTAATCTGTTCATCTATTCAGGTACATCAAGGTTGGTCCCACAGGTTAGCTATTGTGAGTTGAGCTGTTATAAACATTGGTGGGACTAAGTCACTGCAGTATGCTAATTGTAAGTCCTTTGGGTTTAAATCAGTACATGTCATTTCTTACAAAAGTTTTGATCTTTCCAATGCTCAGTTATGCTCAGTTATGAAAATAATAATTGAGAACCAACAGTTTGGTAAATTTCAAAAATATAAAAATGAATAAAATGTAATCCTTGCCTTTGAGTTTACTTTCTAGTTGTGGAGACTAATAGGTAATTTGATGATTTTACTTTATGTCTAAGTATGGTAATAGAAGTTTGAATTTCTAAACTGAAGTGTTCTGTTTCTTAGCCTTCAAAACTCAATAAAAGTGCAACCTCCATTTAAGCTTTGTAAATTATACTTCATTCGAACACCCGTATTAGAGGTCCTTGTTTGGAGCATTTTTTTAGCATTTATTTTATTTATTGTTCCTACCTTCACATTGGGTGTGGTTTTATGACATATTTTTTTTCCTTCCATAGATGAGATCCTACATGAGTTTAGGGTCTTGTCTTCCAGTTGCATTCATGAGACGCATCTAGCACTCATTCAGTAGATGGGTTCTCTTAGCCAATAACGTAATGGTTGTATTCCTAAGAGTCTTTATTTTATGAGGCCCTGTGTTATTTAAACAGTTGTTTGAGTGAAAAGGAGGTCGTTAGCCAAAGTATTTGAAGGAATTTTGGTATCCATAAAACCTAAATAATACTGAGTAAATCTAGCTTTTGATCACTAACTAGTTTGTTTATGACTCTGGTCTTTTGTTTTTGTGATAGTTACTACTAGTCTTTTTACTAATCACCTGAATTACTCTCAATGAAGGCATACAAAGCTCAGAGACTCTTAACCAGTTTTTTCCTCTCCAAAGACTGGTCTGTGATGCTGCATTTTATGGGTCCTTATAACCAATAAGACCCCAATATTATAGGAATTTGGGGTATTATGTGGTCAAAACCATATTACCTTTATAGTTCAGCTCTTTTGTGTCCTACAATGAACATATTTCTTATTTTTCATACTTAACAAAACTTAACAAAATCCCTTGCTAACATGCTACTACTCTGTCATACAACAGAACTCCCCTCCTCTCCTCTTTCCAAAAAAAGGGACAAACCAAGGACTTTTTAGATTCTGTGTCTAGTACAAAGTCGAGCTGGTGTTCTAGTCCATTCGTGCTGTTCTTCAGTGAGCTTGAACCACAGTATTCCTTAGCCTGTGTGCCACAGCCTGAGTCAGTGCAGCCACTGACACCACACCCTGTATGAAGCAGTGGAGGAAATGGATAGGGAAGTTGACACAGTTAAAATATCTAAATATACATATTGTGAAACAAGAAAGAAAATAGCCACAGGCTGCAGGATGTATTCCTAGTTTCTCCTATAGTAACCATTCCATGTTCCTTTTGTCTGTATTCAACACCTCAACTGTTTGGGATTACTCATGCATTGAATCTTGGAGTCCCTGTTACTCCTGCTCACATGCTGTTCAGTTCTAATGGTTATGATTGAAGATGTCAGTATTGTCAGGTTCCCCCATTTCATCTCCTGAGGGTTATTACATCCCTCTTATTTTTGTATGGACATACCCTTATTTCCTCTTAATAATGACTTTAATTGATATTGTACTATTTTTTTTTTTTTTTTTGACATTGTACTATCTTAACCCCAAATGACCAGATTGGGTTTTAGCGTCTACTTCAGTGGGAACATAGCTGCATTCCTTCCTGTGGGTGTTGTCTCTTAAGTCACCTTGAGATATGGAGGAAAATTGCAAATGGGTAGAATTGTGAAAATTGAAAATTAGGTGGAATTGTGAGGTATTTTGCTGTACTTTCACCCCTTAGTTCTTGTCTAAATTTCTTTATGGTTATATGTGAAATTGCACCCTAGAGTGGTTCTTTGAGAATATAAAGATCCTGTAGTATAGCACTTTAGCTCCCCAAGATTTTTGTCCCCTGGGAGGCACCATAATTGAGTTTTTATAGACCATTAAACACTTGTAGAAGTCCAGCAGCTTCTAGATAATGGAGACCATTTGAATCCTTTATCCTTGAAACATCCATTATTTTTTTTCACTGTAATTTCTTGATCTGAAGCACTGGTGTGTGGGACATCATTATTGTGACTAATTCGTGGAATTAGTCATGGTAGAAATATGGGGGAAGGGAGGTGGAAGCAGCAAAGCAAAAACCCAGAGTTGGGCTGGGGTTGTACCTCAGTGGTAGAGCATGTGTGAGGCACTGGGTTCCATCCTCAGCACCACATAAAAAAAAAATAACAAATAAACAAAATAAAGTTATTTTTAAAAAAACAGTAGCACTATTTCAGTGAGTAAAAAATTTTGCCTTGGGGAGCTGGGATTGGGCTCAGCGATGCAGTGCTTGCCTAGCATGTGTGAGGCACTGGGTTCGTTTCTCAGCACCACATATAAATAATAAAATAAAGGTTCATCATCATCTAATAAAAACCAAATTTTGCCTCTCTAAAGTAGAAGGAACATAATCATCTTGCCCCTCCAAAATGGCACCATATCCCCTGTATACTTTTGATTGCCATTGCCAAAAATTAGTATATAGTAGTGCCAGTAATCATGTTTGTCTGAATAAAGAGAGTTCATGTTCTTGACTGTATATGTGGCTTTTATTCCTACAGCATTGCTAATTTATTATCCCAGTGAACAAACACTGTATGAGCTGGTTAGAGGTGGGCTGACGGACATACATAGATCAAAATATAGAAAGAAATGCCAACAAAAAACATAACACTTAATTCATGGTGAACGGTTCAGGTCACTTGGTTACCTGGTACAGCATTGTTTATCCAAGGTTTAGTAGCAAGTACTGAACTAATCCTTGGAAAGATAACATTGGCTTGCCAAAGGGAGTATAGTTTTGTAACCAAATTTTTAGGGATCCCTACGTTTTTTCCATTAGAACTTGCCAATAGTACAGTGTTCTGATAACTACGCAGTCTACCATTGAATCATCTAGGTCTTTAATGATAGAGCTGCCAAGTGATAAAGCTGATTTATCCACTGCTTGAATTAGTTGGGTAGCCTTTTCTTTTGGTGGCAAGGGGTGAGGATGGGTGAGTTTAAAATCAAAACTGGTACTTTGGGGACATTCAGTAAAGGATTGAAGCTTTATTAGGTTTTCATCGCTGTGACCAGAATACCTTGGAGAACAGGTTGGAGGATCAGTTTATTTGGGGCTCATGGTTTTAAAGGTGTCATTCCCATGGTCGGCCCACCCCATTGTTCTCAGCCTGAGGTGAGGCAGAACATCGAAGCAGAAAGGTGGTGGAGTAAGCTGCTCGGCTTATGACAGACAGGATGCAGAGAGGTTGAGGTGCGAGGGCCAAAATATAAACCCCAAAGATGTGCCCCCAGTGACCTTAGTCCTCCAACCACACCCCACCTGCCACCATTTAGTACCCAGTACAGTAGTTCTTTCAAATTATTAATCTGTCAGATGTATTAATTCATTGATGAGGTTATACCTCTCCTAATCTGATCATTTTGCCTCTGAACATTCCTGAATTGTCTATCACATGAACTTTTGGGGGACGTCTCATGTCCAAACTATAACAGGAATAGTTTCTAGGAAACAGATCACATTTTACACTTAGAGTCACCATCTGAATAAGCTTTGGCTGGTCCTCTTGACTGTTAGCCTTCTGCCTCCTCCACACAGTCCAGTTAAATGGGAACTAGAGGGATATCACCACTGTCTGCTCCTTCTATCCTTTGTGGCAGCATTTCTGAGTGATTGCCTAGGAATTGGTATTGCTCTTGGTTTATTGTTTTGTCCAAGTGAGTGTATTAGCTTTGCATCACTGTGACAAAATACCTGAGATAAAAGACTTCAAAGGAGAAAAGATTTATTTGGTTCTCAGTTTCAGAGATTTCAGTCCATGCTTGCCTAGTACAACTGGTTTCAAGCCTATGGTGAGGTGAGGCAGTACAGCATGGCAGAAAGACATGGCAGAGGAGAGCTGCTCACCTCACGGTGGTCAGTAAGTAGAGGGCTTGGGAGAACGAGCAGGGGACAGAATATATCCTTCAAAGGCATGCTCTCCAATGAGGCCCCACCTTCTAAGGTTTCCGCCGTCTTCCAATAGCCCACTAGGTTATTAATCAATAGTGGATTAATCCATTGAGGAGGTCAGAGCCCCTATGATCTAGTGACCTCCCAAAGGCCCCCACCTCTGAACACTGCTGCTTTGGGGACCAAACCTTTCAACACGTGAACTTTTTGAAGACATTTTAAATCCCACATCATACCAGTGAGGAATCCCTAGGGACCCCAGCGATCTCATCCTTCCTTTAAGAACCCTTTCTTAGGGAGCACGGGAGAGAAGTAGGGATAGCTGAGTATCTGTTCAGAAACTGGGAAAGTTACCTTGTAATGGATTTAGGCTCCCGCCAGACCTGTTAGAAGCTGTTATTTCTCCTTAATTCTTAAAGGCTGAATAATTGTATACCATGCTAATGTATTATAGTTATCCTTTTCTTTCCAAGATTGATATGCATTTTTATTTTATTATTATTATTTTTGCTATTGAATTTATTATAAATATGGAAGTTCCTTTGCTTGGTTGGTTTCTACTGGATTGTTATGTTGTCTCTAGCTTTTGTTTTTAAAGCTTTTGATTTTTAAATAACAACCATACCCATTTCTTTTCTTTATTTTTTACTAATCTGATAAATGAAAAGTTGATTATCAGTGGAATTTAAATTCCCATATTTATTTGCCTTTTATAAACTGTAAGATTATAACCTTTGTCCACTTTTTTATGGAGCTGTTTTTATATTAGAGATATTACATCCTTTTTTCATCGTATCCTACAGTTATTTTCTCCCATGTATACACACACAGGTTATATAATATATATATTTTTGTAATATATGTGTATATTTTTCACTTAACACTTTAAAAATTTATGTGGTCAAATTTGTCAGTCCCTCAATAGTTTTCATTTTACATCATTTTCAGCTGATATTTTATTCCTAACTCCAAGATCACATAGTAGATTATAAATAAGAAGTACATGTTTATATTTACATGTACTAATTTGTCTTCAGTTTTTAATATTTAAGTTAAATTAATATTTAAATTAATAATTTGTTAGATGTTGTGAAATAGGGTTACATAATGTGACTTTCTTACAAAGCAAAAACCCTCTACAATTGAGATAAATGTCTGCCTCTGTTCTTTAGAGAATCACAGTACAGTTTGTATTATCAACATCTTTTTTTTTTTTTTTAAATAAAAGCTGTAAATCCCATAAGGTAGTCCAGGAAAATCTGTTGAGGTAGAGGGAGAAATATGTAACTCATTATAAGCAGCCACACATTAAACACAGCAAACAAAATTTCTCCATCCCACAAAGCAAACTTAATCCCCCCAAAAGCAAGAAGAAATTCCTCTGAATGTAGCTGAATGTTGAATAACTGTAGCTACGTACAGTTCCTCTTCAATATTTATATTTTTCTGCTTCGACTTGAAAGCAGTGTTTATTGTATTATTCTCAATGAACCAAAGTTATCCTGCATTTTGGAATACTTTATCATTGCCTTGATCCCATAAATAAATAATGACTGTTTAAAGCATTTAAACTTTATAAATAAACCACTCATTTTAAATAAAAACAGTGGGTGGTTTGGATTGTTCTTCTGTAGTTCTTGGAAATGTGAAAGTTCTTTAAGATAGATTTTCAACTTATTTCTTCTTGACATCGTATTTATGTATAATAAGCACAAAACTACAGGTCTTTTGTGAAGAACCTTTTTTAATTGCTGTGATCATGACCTTGTAAATTATGGGCTTAACAAATTTATGAATCTCCTAATTTTCCATCTTAAATTCTTTAAATATTCTAAACCTACAGAAAGAGAAAATTATAGTATAATAACCCTTCACCTGGGTTCAACAATTGTTGACACTTTTCAACTTTCGTTTAATATTATCTCTCTGTATATTCCCTTTTTCTTTTTCTTTTTTTTTTTTTTTTTTTTTGGCGGTACTGGGGATTGAACTCAGGGCCTTGTGCTTGTGAGGCAAGCACTCTACCAGCTGAGCTATCTCCCCAGCCCTCATTTTTATTAAATATATTTTTATTGTAAACAAACGGGATACATGTTGTTTCTGTTTGTACATGGAGTAACAGCATACCATTTGCATATTCATACATTTACATAGAGTAGTGATGTTTGATTCATTCCATTATTTTTTTCCTTCCCCCCTACCCCTCCCACCTCTCTTTTCCCTCTATACAGTACCTCCTTCCTCCATTCTTGCCCCCCTCCCATCCCCCATTATGTGTCATCATCCGCTTATCAGTGAGATCATTCGCCTTTTGGATTTTTGAGATTGGCTTATCTCACTTAACATGATGTTCTCCAATTTCATCCATTTGCCTGCAAATGCCATAATTTTATTCTTTATAGCCAAGTAATATTCCATTGTATATATGTACCACAGTTTCTTTATCCATTCATCAATTGAAGGGCATCTAGGTTGGTTCCATAGTCTGGCTATTGTGAATTGAGCAGCTATGAACATTGATGTGGCTGTATCTCTGTAGTATGCTGATTTTAATTCCTTTGGGTATAGGCTGAGGAGTGGGATAGCTGGGTCAAATGGTAGGTCCATTCCAAGTTTTCTAAGGAATCTCCACACTACTTTCCAGAGTGGCTGCACTAATTTGCAGTCCCACCAGCAATGTATGAGTGTACCTTTCTCCCCACATCCTCGCCAACACCTATTGTTGCTTGTATTCTTGATAATTGCCATTCTAATTGGGGTGAGATGGAATCTTAGTGTAGTTTTGATTTGCATTTCTCTTATTACTAGAGATGTTGAACATTTTTTCATATGTTTGTTGATTGCTTGTAGATCTTCTTCTGTGAAGTGTCTGTTCATATCCTTAGCCCATTTGTTGATTGGGTTATTTGTATTCTTGGTGTAGAGTTTTTTGAGTTCTTTATATATTCTGGAAATTAGCGCTCTATCTGAAGTATGGTTGGCAAAGATATTCTCCCACTCTGTAGGCTCTTTCTTCACATTGCTGATAGTTTCCTTTGCTGAGAGAAAGCTATTTAGTTTGAATCTATCCCAGTTATTGATTCTTGCTTTTATTTCTTATGCTATGGGAGTCCTGTTAAGGAGGTCTGATCCTAAGCCAACAAGGTGAAGATTTGGACCTACTTTTTCTTCTATAAGATGCAGGGTCTCTGGTCTGATTTCAAGGTCCTTGATCCATTGTGAGTTGATTTTTGTGCAGGGTGAGAGATAGGGGAATAGTTTCATTCTGTTGCATATGGATTTCCAGTTTTCCCAGCACCATTTGTTGAAGAGGCTATCTTTTCTCCATTGCATATTTTTGGCACCTTTGTCTGGTATGAGAAAATTGTATTTATTTGGGTTTGTGTCCGTGTCCTCTATTCTGTACCATTGATCTACCTGTCTATTTTGGTGCCAATACCATGCCGTTTTTGTTACTATTGCTTTGTAGTATAGTTGAAGTTCTGGTATTGCGATACCCCCTGTTTGATTCTTCCTGCTAAGGATTGCTTTAGCTATTCTGGGTTTCTTATTCTTCCAGATGAATTTCATGATTGCTTGCTCAATTTCTGTAAGGTACATCATTGGGATTTTAATTGGAACTGCATTGAATCTGTATAGCACTTTTGGTAGTATGGCCATTTTGACCATATTAATTCTGCCTATCCAAGAACATGGGAAATCTTTCCATCTTCTAAGGTCTTCCTCAATTTCTTTCTTCAATGTTTTGTGGTTTTCATTGTAGAGATCTTTTACCTCTTTGGTTAGATTGATTCCCAAGTATTTTATTTTTTTTTGAGGCTATTGCAAATGGAGTTGTTTTCCTCATTTCCCTTTCAGCTGTTTCATTGCTTGCGTATAAAAATGCTTTAGATTTATGCGTGTTGATTTAATAGCCTGCTATTTTGCTGAATTCATTGATGAGGTCTAGAAGTTTTCTGGAGGAGGTTTTTGGATCCTCTAAATATAGAATCATGTCATCCGCAAATAGTGACAGCTTAAGTTCCTCTTTTCCTATTCGTATCCCTTTAATTTCTTTAGTCTGCCTAATTGCGCTGGCTAGAGTTTCGAGGACAATGTTGAATAGAAGTGGTGAAAGAGGACATCCCTGTCTTGTTCCCATTTTTAAAGGGAATGGTTTCATTTTTTCTCCATTAAGAATGATGTTGGCCATGGGCTTAGCATAAATAGCCTTTACAATGTTCAGATATGTTCCTACTATCCCTATTTTTTCTAGTGTTTTGAGCATGAAGGGGTGTTGTATTTTGTCAAACGCTTTTTCTGCATCAATTGAAATAACCATATGATTCTTATCCTTAAGTCTATTGACATGATGAATTATGTTTATTGATTTATGAGTGTTGAACCATCCTTGCATTCCAGGGATGAACCCCACTTGATCGTGGTGCACAATTTTCTTAATATGTTTTTGGATACGGTTTGCCAATATTTTGTTAAGGATCTTTGCATCTATATTCATCAAGGATATTGGTCTAAAATTTTCTTTCCTTGATGTGTCTTTTCCTGGTTTGGGTATGAGGGTGATATTAGCTTCATAGAATGAGTTTGGTAGGATACCCTCCTTTTCTATTTCCTGGAATACTTTGAGAAGTATTGGAATGAGTTCTTCTTTGAAGATCTTGTAGAATTCGGCTGAGAATCCGTCTGGTCCTGGGCTTTTCTTGGATGGTAGATATTTAATGGCTTCTTCTATTTCATTGCTTGATATTGATCGTGTAAGTCATCCTGGTTCAGTTTGGGAGGAGCATATGTCTCTAGAAATTTGTCAATGTCTTCGGTAGTTTCTATTTTGTTGGAATACAGATTTTCAAAGTAGCTTCTCATTATGTTCTGTATCTCAGTGGTATCTGTCGTGATATTTCCTTTTGCATCATGTATTTTAGTAATTTGAGTCTTCTCTCTCCTTCTCTTTGTTAGTGTGGCTAAGGGTTTGTCTATTTTGTTTACTTTATCAAAGAACCAACTTTTTGTTTTGTCAATTTTTTGAATAGTTTCTTTTGTTTCAATTTCATTGATTTCAGCTCTGATTTTAATTATTTCCTGTCTTCTACTACTTTTGCTGTTATTCTGTTCTTCTTTTTCTAGGGCTTTGAGCTGTAATGTTAGGTCATTTAGTTGTTGACTTTTCATTCTTTTGTGGAATGTTCTCCATGCAATGAATTTTCTTCTTAGTACCACTTTCATAGTGTCCCAGAGATTTTGATATGTTGTATGATCATTCTCATTGACCTTTAAGAATTTTTTAATCTCCTCCCTGATGTTTTTTGTTATCCATGTTTCATTCAATAGCATATTATTTAGTCTCCAAGTGTTGGAGTAATTTCCCTTTTTTATTTTGTCATTGATTTCTACTCTCAGTCCATTATGATCTGATAGAACACAAGGCAGTATCTCTATTTTTTTGCATTTCCTAAGGGCTGCTTTGTGGCATAACACATGGTCTATTTTTGAGAAGGTTCCATGTGCTGCTGAGAAGAAAGTGAATCCGCTCGTTGATGGATGGAATATTCTATATATGTCTATTAAGTCTAGGTTATTGATTGTGTTATTGAGTTCTATGGTTTCTTTGTTCAGTTTTTGTTTGGAAGATCTATCTAGTGGTGACAGCGGTGCGTTAAAGTCACCCAGAATTATTGTGTTGTGGTCTATGTGATTCTTGAAATTGAGAAGGATTTGTTTGATGTACAGGGATGCACCATTGTTTGGGGCATAAATATTTACTATGGTTATGTCTTCCTGATTTATGGTTCCCTTAAGCAGTATGAAATGTCCTTCTTTATCCCTTCTGACTAACTTTGGCTTGAAGTCCACTTTATCTGATATAAGGATGGAAACCCCCGCTTTTTTACTGAGTCCATGTGCGTGGTAGGTTTTTTCCCATCCTTTCACCTTTAGTCTGTGGATGTCTTTTTCTATGAGATGAGTCTCCTGCAGGCAGCATATTGTTGGGTCTTTCTTTTTAATCCATTCTGCCAGTCTGTGTCTTTAGATTGATAAGTTTAGGGCATTAACGTTCAGGGTTATTATTGAGAAATGATTTGTATTCCCAATCATTTGGCTTATTTTTGGTTTTTAAGTTGGCTTGGTTTCTCCTTTGAGTGGTTTTTCTCTAAGGTAGTTCCTCCCTTTGCTGACCTACATTGTTGTTTTTCATTTCCTCCTCATGGAATATTTTGTTGAGAACATTCTGTAGTGCAGGCTTTCTATTTGTAAATTCTTTTAACTTTTGTTTATCATGGAAGGATTTTATTTCATCTTCAAATCTGAAGGTTAGTTTTGCTGGGTATAGGATTCTTGGTCGGCAACCATGTTCTTTCAGAGCTTGAAATATGTTGTTCCAGGCCCTTCTAGCTTTTAGAGTCTGGGTTGAGAAGTCAGCTGCTCTCTGTATTGGTCTCCCCATATATGTAATCTGATGCTTTTCTCTCGCGGCCTCCAAAATACTATCTTTATTTTGTATGTTAGGCATTTTCATTATAATGTGCCTTGGTTGGACCTGTTGTGATTTTGTGCATTTGGTGTTCTGTAAGCCTCTTGTATTTGATTTTCCATTTCATTCTTCAGGTTTGGAAATTTTTCTGATATTATTTCATTGAATAGGTTGTTCATTCCTTTGGTTTGTATCTCTGTGCCTTCCTCAATCCCAATAATTCTTAAATTTGGTCTTTTCATGATGTCTCATAGTTCTTGGAGATTCTGTTCATGATTTCTTACAATCTTCTCTGTTTGGGCAACTTTATTTTCAAGATTAAATATTTTGTCTTCATTGTCTGAGGTTCTGTCTTCCAAGTGGTCTAGTCTGTTGGTGATGCTTTCCATTGAGTTTTTTATTTGGTTTATTGTCTCCTTCATTTCAAGGATTTCCATTTGGTTTTTTTTTGAGAATCTCTATCTCTTTGTTGAAATGATCTTTTGCTTCCTGCAGGTGCTCTTTCAGCTTATTGGTATTATCATCCATTGCCTGCATTTGCTCTCTTATCTCATCCTTTGCTTCGCGAATCATCTTACTCATGTATAATCTGAAATCCTTTTCTGACATTTCTTCTAACATACTGTCATTGGAGTCTATGAATATAGAATCTAGATTTGTTTGAATCATTTTCTTCCCTTGTTTTTTCATGTGTTCATGTATCTTCCCCTCTAGCAGTGCAGATCTGGGGTATTGCAGTTTTCCCCCTATAGGCTTATAGTGGCCCTGTAGGTTTCCAAAACCCTTTCTTTAAGGGGAGATCAATATTAGCAGTGCCCAAATCAGACACTATGCAATCCTAGACCAAATAGTCCCTATTGGGACAATAACAAAATTGTCATAATAAAAAAAATGAGTTCAAATATTATCTTCAGTAAAACAAACAGGTTTGCAATAAGGTCTGCAGTTTCTAATGGAGGACAAAGAGGATGCAGAGGGATGTAGAATGTGGCTGTTAATGGGATAAGAAAAGAATATACAGAAGTTCTAGAAAATAGAAAGGGTGAGAGTGTAATCAAAAGAAATTGGATGTTAGCATGCAAAAAAGGGAGAAAGAGACTCTGAGGGAACAGGTAAACAAAAGGAAAAGAGAGCAAGAAAAGTAAAGAAATAAAAACTTAAATTTTTTTAAGAAGGAGAAAAAAGAAAATCTACTGTATAACAGTCATATACTAATGAAACCTCCCAGTGTTCAGTAGCCTGATGCATGAGAGGTACCTGACAATGAGCTTCAAGCCTCCAGCAGGCATCGCAGGATGGGATTTGCCCCACCTAAAGATCGGAGCTCCAGCTTCCAGGATTATCCAAGATGGCCACTCCGGCTTCAAAATGTATTGGCAAATGGGGGCGGCAGCTCAGGGGTGGACGTGGTCAGCTGAGGTCCTGGAGACGGGATGCAGTTAGTCTGGCAGGGGTCCTGGAGATCTGGTGTGTTTGGTGTGGTTGTGGGATCCTGGAGGCCGGGTGCAATCAGTCGGCCTGGGGTCCTGGTGATAGGGCGCAGTCAGTTGGTCTGGGGGTCCTGGCGGCAGGGAGCAGTCAGTCGATGTGAGGGCCCCAGAGGCAGGGAGTGATCGGTCGGGCTGAGGGATCCTGGAGATGGGGCTCAGTCAGTTCGGCCAGGGGTCCTACGGGGCCTGGCTGTTGTCTCAAAATGGCGGCAGCCACGTGTAATCAAACCTGCAAGTACTGTAACAGTGAACTTTCAGGCAACAGCAGGCAGCTGGTACTCCACTGGTGGTCGGCAATCAGTTTGCTGACTGTTGTCGGACGATCGGGAGGTGAACCTTGAGCGTTGGGTGATGGATAGGAGTAAGGCAGGCGATGGACAGGCCAGAGGCAGGCAAATGGTGGATGATAGGCGCCTGACAGTGAGCAATCTGCTCTCAAAAAAGGCATCGATATGCTGGCAGACTGCAGGTGATCACAGCAGACAAGTGGGTAAACATCAGGGGATCGATAAGCAGCAAAAACTGCCTCACCAAGGAACAGATATCCTCTGCTTGAAACCAGCGTTACGGAGCGACAAGGAATGCAGCCTCCCTCTAGTCCACCATCTTGGATCCCACTCTCTGTATATTCATATTCCTCCAGTTTTCCCGCTTTTTTTAATACTTTTTCTTAATTTAGAATCCAGTTTTTAAAAAATCATGTAGTTCCTTTTGCATGTTTTAATGTTTTGAGTGCTTTTAGTTCTTTAATTTTAAAAAGCTTCCCTGGAACTGGGGATGCAGCTCAGTGACAGAGTACTTGCTTGGCCTGTGTGAGACCCTGGATTAAAGTGCCAGCAACACAGTAAAAATAAAACACTTCCTGCCCTTTTTGTCTTTTTCTTCTTCTTACGTGACATTGACATTTTTGAAAGTCCAGCCAGTTTTCTTGTACATTATCCCACAGTCTAGATTGATCTGATCTCTTCCTCATGATTAGATTCAGGATAAACACTTTGGCAAGCAAAATACGTCAGTCGTTTTGTGACTTCTCTGATTGCGTCATGCCAGGAGGTTCTCCGTGTCAGTGCATCCTGTTCTTGGTGCTAAATTTGATCATGTTTTAAACAACAGATTTATCTGTGATGAAGTTATCTTCTAAATGTCATCTGTGTCTTTGATAATTTGAAGTTGTATGAATGTCTTGTGGTTTTAGTGTCCTTTAATGATTCTTGCCTGAATCAGTTATTATATAATAATTGAAAAATGATTTTTTTCTAATCTTGTCACTCCTTCCTCATTTACAAACTATAGTTCATTCACTTTATATTTTAATGAAACATGCAGTTGTCACAGTTACTTGCACAAGTTTTATGCCTCACAAGTCTTAAGCCAGTGAAAAGTTAGTCTATGTGGTGTTTTATTTATTTGCTGTCCTGATAGAATAGTGAAAAAAGTAATATTTTTTTGATCGTAAGTGCAGTTGCACATGTTAACATTCCCCCTTAATTTTCTTTCAAAAATTAATCCATTTTTGTTACTAATCAGATTTAAATAAACCACTGATTTTTTTCTTTTTTCAATGTTGTATATCATTATCTCTCTTCTTTTTTAATTGCCAGATTACCTACTTGTTTCTAACTTATTTCTGTGGCCCTAACATTTGTAAAAATTACATATTAATTTTCCATTACAATAGCTGTGGAAATACAGAGGACTCTGAATCAACTTGGAACACCTCAAGATTCACCTGAATTGAGGCAACAGCTGTAAGTATTTAAACAAGAAAAGAAATGAAAAGAAAACCTATTTCTACTATTATATTGCTTTTGTAGTACATGTTTACTGGAAAAAAAACAATGGAAACCTAAAAAGGGTTATCTGCTGCCTTATCTAGACCAAGCTATCATGTATTCTTTTTCTCAGTTCAGAATAGGCAGCTGTTTTTATTTTAAAGATCTGGCTTGTCCTATCAAATCAAAACTTCTTTAGTTGGTTTTTCTTATATTTTTAAAATAAGTTGGTTTCATAGCTTTTGAAAAATTGTCCTCTAAGCTTCTCAATTGAGGAGATTTATTCCCCACAACCAACAGTCCCCGCAGTGACCAGGTTTTTACTTGATTCTAGTGCCTATGCATTATTTGAATTGTCTCCCCAAAACCTTATACCTACATCCCTGAATTTCAGAGTGTTAACTTCTATTAAATGAAAGTTTTAATGAAGTTACATAATACATGTTCCAATAAATTAATATGTTCTTTGGACAGTAATAATATTTGTCTGTGGTATATTATAGAGTTGACAGTGTCTCTCCAGATTATCTCATCTGAACTGTACAAAATTAGAATAAGATAGATTAGAAGAACTATTTCTAGTTTGCTTTGGGAATTTGATGATTTGCCCATTATTATTCAGAACCTGACTCTTAAGTCCTCGATATTGTTATAGCTACAAATTTCTTGTAGAATGTGTGCAATAAATGATATCTCCAAATAACATAGAAGGAAAAATACGAAGAAGAAATTCATAGATAGGTAAGAGTGATTCATATGTTTTTAAGAAGTGCAACTTGAAAAATTTATAGTTGTCTCTAATTTATATTTTATTTTTCTGTAATGGATAGCTGTCAGCATGGTAAAAATGCTCCAAATCTAATAAGTAGTTATACATTATAGTAAAATGGAATGGAATTGGATAATTCTTAACAGTTACAGTATTAAGATAGAGTTAATTGTGGAAATTCTGAGTATATAGACATGATCATTATGGTGTCCTTTTGTAACTCTGACCATGTTACCATTCCCAAGATTTAAAATTTGGTAAATAGAAATATAAATAGGTTATATTTCTTGTTAAATCCGTATAGGTATCTATACTTAAACATATTCTTAGTCTCTCTTTAGTGTAGCCAGTACATGTTTAAAATAAGAGATATCGTATATGAGAGCACTGATGTTTATACAGCATCAACTTAATACAGGCTTATTTTTTTCAGTGTCAAGTTTTTTGAGTAGAAAATCTTACCTTGCAACAGCTAGCTAGGAAGATAATTGACACAAGTATAATTTCCTTCTTTTCTTATGTTTTGTTCCATTTTCAAGAAAATGCTGTTACTCTTTCCACATCAAACTTAGATAATAGTAAATTTGTACTATTATTACCTATTTTCCTCCTTCTTTAAAAGTATTTAGAGGATATCAATGTCCATGTAAAGAAATAGGAGAGGCCACATGGTGTATAAGACATGAGAACTAAGTCAAAGGCAACTGCTGACCTCCCAGGTGTGGGACACAGCGAAGGCGCCACACTTCCAGTACATCAAGCATAAAGGACCAGACAACCAATGGTCTCTCAGTCAAATTCCCTCACCACTTGAGTCATCTCTGTTCCTACGTGACTACTGATTTTATTTCTGCAAGTGAGGTTGTACCCTGTAAATGAAGAACTTTTTGCTAAATGTTTATCAAAAAATAGGATCTGAAAATTCTTTTTTGATAGAGGAAATTTAGAACCAATTTATAAAACTACCTAAGTAGTTTTATAGTTTAAAACTATAAATACTTGGTAAAAAGTGATCTTTTCTGAAACTGTTGATTTAAGTGGCAGAGGTGTAGCTTACAAATATATGAGTTCTTGGACTGTAATGCATGTTTTCTCGTTTTAGGCAACAGAAGCAGCAGTATACTAACCAACTTGCCAAAGAAACAGATAAGTACATTAAAGAGTTTGGATCTCTGCCCACCACCCCCAGTGAACAGGTATCAAGCTTTAAGACATATAGTTGATATGTTGAATGTGAAAGAAGTAAAAATGCATTGTAGGGGCTTTGAACTGTGATGCTAGAAAGGAAATTAGGGGCAGAAAGATCTTACTTAAGATTAGTCATGGAATGAAAACTATATTTAATTTCTCAGGTAGTATCCTGTGGTTTAATAAAGCAAAAATTTTTTAGATGTAGGAGCTCTGACCCATAATTAAGTAAGTGCTCAGAAAATGCTTCCTGAGTAATTGCTTCCTGGCCTTCAGGCTGACTCTTTGCACCTCACACACTTGTTCAAGATGTGAGGTCGCCTACGGGCACATTTTGATGTCCTTGCTTATTTAATGGAAGTTAAGCTATTACTTAGGTAAGAATAAAAGATTTATTTACAAAAAAAAAGAACCACTTTAAAATAACATCAATGTCATGACCCAGGTTTTACCAGCTATGAAAATCTGAGGTGAGAAATTCAGCAGAATGGACATTTTGCCTTAAGGTAAATGCCATTAAAGAGTTTGGATCTCTGCCCACCAGCCTAAGTGAGCAGGTTTCAAGCTTTAAGACACGTGGTTTGTGTATTGAATGGGAAAGAATTCAAAATGCGTTATAGGGTCTTTGAACTGTGATTTGAATGTACTGTCAAAATGTTATATGAACATACTGTCAAAGTGTTATTGAGAGTTAATCATTAAGTCCCCGTAATTGCAGAGAGTGGAAATTTCATGACTAATTAAAAAGCCAGCCAGTGGTGAAACAACTATTGTAAGTTCTGTTGAACTTCACAGCTTAATTCTAGTACACATTTTCCTCCTTTCTTATAGCGTCAAAGGAAAATACAGAAGGATCGATTAGTGGCTGAATTTACAACATCACTAACAAACTTTCAGAAGGTCCAGAGGCAAGCTGCTGAAAGAGAGAAAGAGTTTGTGGCGCGAGTAAGAGCCAGCTCTAGGGTATCCGTAAGTATTTTCAGCAACATTATAAAAACGATCTTAAGATTCTGTAAGGTTCCTGTAGAAGTCTGCATTAGCATGATTTTATAAATCATAAAGATCTGTGAAATGTCTTGGAGATTCAAATTTGACTATTTTCAGGCTTTTCCCAATTTTTAAGAAGAATGTGGGTTATGTGTTGTTGTGGTTGTTTTGTTCATACCATGGAACAACAGATTACAGATCATATAGACTTATAGAAACTTATTTTATCAAAAAAGGTTAGGAGTTAAATCCTGGTAGTGTCCTCACAGTGACTTAATCCTGAGGCTTCCCACTTGTGTACCTGCTAATGTAGGTAGCACTTTACTTCTGCATTATTTAAAGGTGATATTGGAGGTGAACAAAGCAAATGTATTGTAGAAATACTGAAAATGAGTATGAGCCTGGAGAAAATAAATGAAAATATAATTTAAAGTGGAATATTGAGTTAGTCTAATTTTAAAATCCCTCAGAAACTATCACAAGTTGTTTTATTATTCTTTAATGTAGAGGTTCCACCATTATATTGTTTTAACCAAATAATATTTATTATTTTGCCTTCGAGAATATTTAATGAATTTCTTCCTTATCAACTTTCATTACCATTTGAAGCAGTTGGCCTAGAAAATTAGAACAAGATTTTTTCTTCTCTTCTTCCCTATACACACACATACACACATACAACCCATATACATAAATAAATTCAGATTATTTTAAGGGAAAATGTGAGTTTTGTCATTTTTTTCTTGTCCTTGCTTTCTTTGCTCTTTCTTAATCCAACCTGTTGCTAAATTATTCAGGGCACTTTTCCTGAGGACAGCTCAAAAGAAAGGAATCTTGTATCCTGGGAAAGGTAAAAAAATACAGAACATTTTATAGATCAAAAGATAATTTAAAAAATTTTACACATTACAGTTCCTGGAGTAGGATGTTTTCAGTATATGATAGCATAAATACCCTAAGTTATTTATAAATTGAAAACGTAAATTTGAAACGTTTTCCAAATAAGTACTTATTATAAAATATGTAAAAAGAATTATCCAAATATTTATTGATGTAATTTTTACTATAGATTATTCCTTCATATGAGGTTTAAGTTAGCTAAAAAGAAATCCAGTTGTTAAATACAGCTTTCAATAATAAAATAATAAATCTAAAACCATAAGATAAAATAATGAGTAGAATGAAAAACGAGTATAATTTGAGTAATATGACTGTTTTCTTAGCACCTTTTAAAGTGAGCAATTGTGTGACTTTGAAGAATGAAGTATCCTATTTAGTGTTTCTTAAATAGGCAGTAAACCCCATTTTTTTGAAGATCAGTCATATATATATACATATTTTTTTTTAATATTCTTTTCTTTTTATTAGCCAAACTCAGCCTCAAGTGCAAGTGCAAGATGAAGAAATCACAGAGGATGACCTCCGCCTTATTCATGAGAGAGAGTCTTCTATCAGGCAGCTGGAAGTAAGCTTCACTTCACAGAGTTGGGCTGCTGCACTGTTGTCTTAGTTGATGCTCACAGTGCTTAGATAATGCTGGGAAAAGGGTCAAGATTGAAACATTTACTTAGTTCTCTTTCATTAAGACAACCAGTCTGTTGAGGGCCTCCTGTGTCCTAGGCCCTGTATTATAATCTGTGTTAATTATCTAGTCTTCATTAAAAACTCTCTGAACTAGTTAGTTAAGTGTAGCATTATCATTGCTATTTTACAGATGGGAAAACTAAGGCCCATGAGGAAAATGTAAATTGCCCCACCTGCTAGAATAAAATATTTAAACTTTACTCCTAAATTGGGCAAAATTATAGTTATATATTGAAGATAAGTAAATTTATAATGTCATTATCTTATAAATTTATAACTTTTATCCAGTAGTGAAATTTATAACTTCACTAATCTGTTGCATATTTAAATTTATTAAAGTGAGACTTTAAATTTATACCTAATGTTTTATTCTTTTAAATTGTCTAGTTGATATATATTCTTGCTTAAAGCATGTCATAAGACTGTTTACTCTTCTAAAGCAACTACTGCTTTAATAATAAAACTCTCAGATTGCATAAAATGCACCTTAAAATCCATAGCCTTTCTTTTATTGTAGATTCTTCATTTCTGTCCTGCCTCACTGAATGTTTTTAATGTCACAAATTTATTTTAGATTTCTACTAGTTATTGTTCAGTCTTTTTAGTTGCAGTTGCTTATAGTGAAATATTTTGTGATATTAAATCTAAATGCATGATTGCCTATGTGTGAGTAGTGATTTGGATTTTGTTTTAAATTTTCCCTCTTCATAGAGTGGGAGCTAAATTTGGTGAAATACATAATAATATATGCCTTTTTGTCTTAGGCTGATATTATGGATATTAATGAAATATTTAAAGATTTGGGAATGATGATTCATGAACAAGGAGATGTGATAGGTAAGCCTACTCTTCTAGACTTAATGGGATGGGTGTAAATTACGTGCAATTTACCTGTAGTAACTTTCTCCAAAAAACAAAACTGCTTATGTTTTTTTTCTCTGTGAGTTCCCTGGAAACAAAAGCATAACCTCTACAACCAAGTGTCACCCTTGAAGTTATCCAAAATAAACCTCTTGTTTGGATCCTACTAGTTGAAATAACCAGCTTCAAGGCCTCTTGTTTCAGACTTATCCCAAGTAAATTCTCATCATGCCTTGGACTTTAGGGCAACTTAGGGCATTTGTAATTGTGCATGCCATCTTTTCTTCTGGGCCATAGAGAATAGACAGCCATTTGCCTGATCATGCTAGTAACTTTTGGTACATTCATCTTAGTAGATTATTTAGATACTAGGAGTTCTTTTAAAGAATCATTTTTTAAATTACCAAAATTCCTTGTAAGTTTAAATATAATGGTTCTTCAGTTAAGTTTAATTATCAGCATTGATCCAGGATCCTGATCACTTTTACATTTTGAAATATGGTGACTGTGTCTAAAGATATTTAATATTTTCTGGATTTGGTTCAATTGAAATACTTGCACCACTAGTTTAATAGAAATATAACCCTTCATTCTTACTCTTTTCTGTAATCACAGGATAACATTTTTTTAAAAAACTGATTTAGTCATTCATCCATTTGTGCACCATGTCCAGGCACAAAATTAGGCATTTAGGATTCAGCTGAAATTAAACACCAGATAAAAGACCCTGCCATTATGGATCTTATGTTTGGGGGAAAGACACGGTTTAAAAAAAAAGCAACGTAAGTAAATGGTGATAAGTCCTGTGGGGAAAGTAAGGCCAGAGTAGGATGGGACAGCTGGGGTCAGAGTATATTGGTGCTTTCCACAGAGTCAAGGGCCAGGCATTACCAATCAGTGACATTTAGGGAGATAAGAGAAAGTGTTCCAGGCAGAGCAAGCAGCATGTGCAAAGGCCTTGAGAGAGAGTGTGCCTGGCATTGTTGGTGAGTGCTGAGAGCAAAAGGGAGGGTGGTACTAATCGTGTCCGAGGCCTCAGGAGATGGCATTCAGTAGGAGCCTGAGCCACAGTAAGCACTTTTATTATCAGTGATGAATGGAAGCCCCAGGAGACTGAGCAGAGGAATGCTGTGACCTGGCATAGGTTTTCACAGTCTCCCTTGGCAGATAGGTTGAGAGCACACTGTAAAGCAGCCAGACCAAAAGCAAGAAGAGCACTTACAGGGACTCCGCGGTAATCCAGGTGAGGTGTCAAGTCAGCTGAGATCAGCAGCAGGGTGGGAGGAAGTGCTGGGCTTCTGGAGATGAAAACCAGAGAGCCGAGAAGGTTTAAGGACTGGCGGGGTGCTGGTGTAAGGGAAGCGTTAATTCAAGAGTGTCACTTGAATTTTTGCCTGGCCCTTAATGTGATTGAGTTGCTGTTTTGTTTTGTTTAGTTTGGTTTTTTTTTTTTTTTTTTTTTTTTAAGATGGGGAAATCTGTAACTGGAGAAAGTTTGGAGGGCTATAAATCATTGATTTTGGATATGTTAAGTTAGATAAGTGAGAGGGGAAGATTGCTGGACCAAGATCCTGGAGTTAACAGGGAATGGGATAGAGTGTATAAGTGGAGAGGGGTTGATTCTTCTAGGAGTGTGAACAGTTCCTAACAACAGGAGAGGTCAGAACACAGACACTGAGTAGTTGGTGAACACATCTTCTCATTTTTCCTGTGGTCTCCATGAGCTGGAAATCAAGGTCCCTGACTAACAGAGGTAGTGCCCGAGGAGAGAAAACAAGTATGAAAGTCTTCAGGAGTTAGGGAAAGGAGGTAGACTCACCTGGCAGTGCTAGCTTCAAAGTGAAATAAGACAGCATAGTTATTCTTTTGCATCCATGTTCAGCTGCATGGATACTATTTTGGGTTTTGTCATGGATTAATAGAGGGACAAAGGAACTGAGGGTAAGTGTAAAAAGTGATATTAAATGCCCACAAATCATTGAATATGTTAAATGCTTGCCCAAGAATAAGCTAGGTAAAGAGAGAAGGAAGACATGTAGCATGTGAGGGACAGCAAAAATGTGGTAAGATAATTACTAGAGTTGTTAGGAATGAGTTAAAAAGATGGCAGATGGTGGTCAGAAAGTGAGGCTCTTGACATTGTGATTGTGGAACACCTGCAGCTATTGGTATTAGCAAAGTTTTGGATGTAACCATGGAAGCGTGTCATACTTTTTTTAAAGTGTGTCAGGGACTAGAAACCAGGGTATTAGAAGAATCTTCCATTGAATAATGAAATAACCAATATGTATCATAAGAGAAGTATTGAAGAGTAAGATCTATGACCGTCTTCCACAGAGGAGTGACTGAGTTTGATAGCATGAGCTTTAAGAGACAAGGATCTCCCATGTTACAAAGTGATACCCGTTCCACCTCCAGGTTAGAGGGTGGGAAGGAAAACTTCCACCACTTGAGAAAGCCATGTGGGCCCTTAGTTGAGGTCTAGGCCTCAGCACAGTAGGCTGATTATGGGTACAGAGCAAATGACAGTTTTCAGTCTCTGAAAATAGATTTCAGTCTTTAAAGTAGATTGGATTTACAAAGATAAAGGAATAAGAAACTGAGAAACATTAAGGACTAACATGATAATTTAATAACTAAATATATGTATATTAGGGACCAGACTTTAGTATTTGGGTCATTTGTTTGTTTGTTTGTTTTTTTGTTTCCCTATAATGAAATGGTATTCTTTGGAAATTCAAGGTATCATTTTTTTGTTTTTTTGTTTTGTTTTTTTCCCACGTGATGAAAATCTTTGGTAGTAGGAAGAAAACAAGCCATTGTACTTGATAACGACAGGGCAACAGTACTTTTGGGGAACTTCCGTTTAGAACTGGAGTTGCATTAAAATGAAGACAATCAGGGTTCTTTTGTATTGCTTGGATTAACTGAGAAATAATACAGGAAAGAATTATAGCCAACTTAAAAAATTCAGTTTTGTGATAAACTACTTTTAGCCTTTGAATAATAAGCATGTGTACTCATGCCTTGAATGAAAATTAATGACTTTGCTGGAGCATCAGGATGTGTTTAACAGTTTTATGTTTGTATGTGTGTGTTTTATTTTAAAGATAGCATAGAAGCCAATGTAGAAAGTGCAGAGGTACACGTTCAACAGGCAAACCAGCAGCTGTCAAGGGCAGCAGATTACCAGGTAATGTTAACTGTGATAGATTTTCTAATAACTTGGAATGTTGAGTGTGTGTGAGTGTGTGTGCCTGTGTGTGTGACACAGAGAGAGAGAGAGATATACCAGGTTTAAAGTGGCTAGAGATGTTAATTTTTTTTCAAGAGATTGCAATATATTTT
The DNA here is from genome assembly GCF_902686445.1 of Sciurus carolinensis. Classification (NCBI taxonomy): domain Eukaryota; kingdom Metazoa; phylum Chordata; class Mammalia; order Rodentia; family Sciuridae; genus Sciurus; species Sciurus carolinensis. The sequence continues at coordinate 32,500,454 of NC_062219.1, forward strand.
TATTTAGGTTATATATAGAGTTAAATCAGTTTGCTACTACTATTGTAGAAGTGTGCAACTCAAGGATTTTTAAAACTTAGTAAGGATGTCTGTATTCAAGTGGGTGTTCCAGCAACTCGCAACAGACATGTTGATTTTTAAATCTCATGGAAGAGGAAGGAGCTAGAAATATGCCAGACAGTTAAGATCGCGTTTAGCCTGGGTATGCTCAGAGTTGAACCAGGGATACTGTGGTCCATAAGGGTTGGGAGTTTAGAGTTAAGATACCTGATTGTGGCAGTGGACAACTCCGGGCTTTCCAGTGGTCATCTCTGAGGTCATTGGGACATTCCCGCCCAGAAATGGCCATTTCTCACTCTTCCCTTTTATCTTTCCTTTCTTGTTGTCAGTGGCAATTTGGGTTAACATAGCAGAGATGCTTGTCCTAGAAAGATTGCTTCTGGTCCTCTGGAAATTTTTTTAAAATTATTTATTTTTAAATTTTTTACAGACTGCATTTTGATTCATTGTACACAAATAGGGTATACCATTATTAGCTTGGAGTGTTGTTAATCATTAGATATTGGCAACATTCAGCAAACCCTTCTCCAGCAATGAATTCATTTCTTTATTGAATCAGAATCTATATATGTGGTCAAATATAAATTGTGTCATGCTAGTCAAATATTAGAACCATGAGCTAATATGTATCACATAATACTTAAACTTTGATGTTCCACAAGTATAATGCCAGGCTTTGGGGAAATCCCATACATAGCACAATAGCATTTGATTTCTCTTTTAAAGCCTAATTTTTTTCTTGTCACTATAATCATCATTTTCTCAGACCTTGTTGCTTTCTTATAAAATATCTAAGGTATTTTCAACTTCTTAGACATTTCCCATTGTTCTAAACCTTTCTCACTTAGAAGTTACCTTTCACATCACTGCCAATTTTGCACTGGACAATCACTGCATATTCAGTGACACAAAAAGAACAGTGAAGCTGTATGTAGATTGCTGAGGAAAATAGTGATTGCCAATCATATTTACTGACAGTGACTCTGATTCACCATTGTGCGTGTAATTCAGAAATGCAGAGGAGCAGAATCCCATGTTGTGGACTTTAGGTGTCCCTCATGAATAGTTGAACACATACACACAGGGTAATCTGTAAATGCCAGGGTTCTTGTGGAACTGTTAGCTTATAACTGCTGAAACAGTGTATAACAGGATTTATCAAAAACCAGATTTATGTTATTTTGTTTTCCTTTTGGATTTTTCCTCCTTACTTTCCCTCTTCCTTATGGAAAGTCAAGCCTACATGCACCCTGGGGAAAAGGCACATGTCTTCCCAAGCTGCACCCCAAGTCTGAGAGCTGCTTCCAGTTTTCATTCCCACAGACCTCAAAGGGATAATGGCCAGACCCCCCCTGCCCCCAGGTGCTGAGGAAGGAGCCAGCTTTCCTATAGTTCAACTTGGAAGCCTGGTTTTGAATTTATGCCCTGCAAATCATGATGCTTCTAAATTGTTGGGGAGAACCATGAGCATAGAACTGTGAGCATAAAAGAAGGTTATAAATTCTCTTTATCACCCAAGGACTTCACTTCCCAACATTAGGGGAAGTACCCTCTGGGCCCCTAATGAACCATGGTGGAAAGCCCTAGATGACTGAGACAGGGGTGATACATGGTCTGTAACCAAGTAGAGTCGGGGAGAAATATTTATACCCGACTGAACAGAGACTTCAGGAAAATTGTGTTTAATACATGAAGAGTGTACAATTGAATATTTAATATGTGAAATACCAAAAGAATTTATGTTTGTCGGGGTAATTTGAGAGTCTGACATGTATCTTTTTGTAAATTTTAGAGTACTGCTAATTGACATAAAGTAAATTTACAAATTTTTCTACTTTGTAAGAAAAAGGATTCCTGCATGTTGATGTGAGATACCCAGCCATTAAAGAAATACAGAAATCTACAGCTGAGCCAGGAATGAAGAATGGGACAAAATTCTTATCCTCCGTATTTTGAATGACAACTTATAATTTTGTTGGGTCTTTGGTATTTTATTTGTATGTTGAGATTTGGAATGCAATTTTCATTAATAGTAAAGAATGGACACAATTTTGGAAACTAATAAATTTACTGTAGGAAAAGTTGCCAAACATTTATGCTCGCTGATATTTTCAGAGAACTCATATTTTAGAGCAGATATTTGATATAAATTCAAAAAAATGTATAAGCTTTTAAGCTATTCTTTGTTTTCATTTATAGGCAACCTCAGTTAGCTCTTAAGTCAGTAACTTTTGTACCTCTCTATCTTTTTTTTAAGCCCATCCACATGCCCAGAAAAATGCTCCCTGAATCATAGCATTTAAGAATATTTTTTGAAGGAATAGTGCCATATGTGTTATAGAGATTTTTGAGAAACAAAACACAGCCAAAAATTTAAGATCAATAAACTGTCATTGATTTTACTCTTGAAATGAACCAAATTATTTTCAGTTGCCATAGAGATATCCCACTGAATCTGTAAACATGTTTTTTTTGTTTTTGCACCTGCAGCGCAAATCCAGAAAAACCCTGTGCATCATCATTTTAATCCTTGTCATTGGAGTTGTGATTCTCGGTCTCATCATTTGGAAATTCACAAGCTAAAATTATAAAGGAGCACACCATTGCACTACATTGTCTAAATTATGTAGGAAGATCCTGTAATCATGTTTTTATTATTATTTTCAAGCTCTTGCATTAAGGATGGTTCTCATACTTATTTTTATTGTCAGGGGGTTCCTTTGGATTAAATCTGATATTTTCTAATACTGAAACTTTTTCTAAATATTGCTGGTGAAACTTCCATACTTTTTGATTTAATAACTGTTATTTTTCAGCCCACATTGTATATGCCTTGCATTTATAATTTATTTGCCCGATCTCACTTAGTTTTTAGAATTAGTACATTTAAAGGTGTAAGTGTTCTGTTCACATCTGTCACTGTGCAACATGCACCTGATTTATGTTACTGTAATTAAAATACTCAAATTTAATTTTGATTTGGGTCAGCAGAGGAAATATCCTTGAGAACTTAAAAAATTAACCTGTCATTTTGTGGTGTTGTTTTTCTAGTTCACCACAGCACAATTTCTATTTCACTTTTATTGTTGGGTTTCTTTTAAGACCTTTGATTTCTCTGAATAAAATGGATGAATAATTTCTTCGAATCTCTCATGCACCTGATGTGTATATATTAAGCATTTGCTGTAGATTGCCTAGTGAAAATACTAATAGATTGTTTTTGCATCTGGTCTATTTAAGTCTGATGTTTACTAGGGAAAGTGTAATTACTACAAATGTCTGACATAATTTGGAAGAAAAGTATGGAAAATCCATACCAGTATCCATTCTGTCTTATCTTAAAAATCCCTACTTGTTATTTCACTCAACTATCTTAACAATACCATCTGGTTTTGTGGGTCTTTATCTCTTTTTCTTGTATCCTATAGAATAAGGATTATATACGTATTTTGGGGTCAGACTTATTTTTAGGAAGTAACTTTCCCACCATTGTTGGTTTTGAGTACCTGAAACTTAAAATTTATTGTTTATGTTGAACACCATTTTGTACCATCCTTCATCAGAAAAGGAATTGGATGTTTGCTAGTTAACTCACTTGCCTTTTCTAATCAATGTTGTTTTAATGCACTAATCTGAATACTGTAAAGAGGAATATCTTAGTTTATAGTATTTTATAATGTTCTTATTACAGTAGTTTGTTAGTGAAGGCAGTGTTTATTATGACACCTCTGAGACTTCAAATGAAAACAAACAAAATATTACTTAACTAAGTAGATTGTATCCTTGCAAACAAAATAAAGCTGATTTCAAAGTTCTGTTGGATAGGTTTGTTTTATGAGGATACTGCTTCCAAGGGACTAACACTTTCCTCACGCTTTTGGTGTCATCCCAACTGAACCATCAACACTGGAGATAAAAACCACATACCCTATGGCCATTCATTCTGCATCTTTTTGGATCACGAGTGTATTCAAAGTTTTTATTTTGGGACACTTGAACAGTTTTGTCACTAATAAGTAGAAGCAACTTTGTATATCCACAAAACTCAGTTCTTTCCGCAAAAAGAGACTACAGAAAACTTTTTTGTGAGTGATTAGAACTTTGAGACTTTGTGTTACTTTAGTCAGGAAAAGTTATACAAGTCGCATCTACTCTGGTGACCAGCACAAGCCCACCAGGCCTTCTGAACATGGTCTTTCTTTGCCAACAAATAGAGGCACACATACGCTACCCTAGAGTCTTATGACTATATGAAAGTCTCAGTGGCATCCACAGATCAGTTTTGCCAGAGTTGTACTTGATAAAATGATTATTCTCATATAGGCCAAGCATCTTTTTTTCCATTTACTTCATGGTAAGTTCACAATAACAACAAAAGTACTTAAAATAATATTTCACCATCACAGTAGACCACTGTAATCCCAGCGACTTGGAAGACTGAGGCAGGAGGATCACAAGTTCAAAGCCAGCCTCAGCAACTCAGCAAGGCCCTAAGCAATTAGTTATTTAAAACAGGAAATTGTCTTGCTTTCTTTGGGAAACATTAATTTTGAGGGAAAATTTTGCACAAAATATTTGGAACATAAAAAGAGTACTCTTGATTGGGGGGGGAGGAAACAGGGTAGCCAAATAAAACAATTCTTGAAGATTTTCTCTAAGTCAGTTTTAGAATTACTTTGAAAGGTGTAGGTTACGCTGTGGAAAATAGAGCCATTTTCATGACAGCATGACTGACTGAGTCTGATAGAAACTGAAGTTTCCTTATGAAATGACACATTCATTTCAGTGTGCTTGCAAGGCACCCTTGAGAAACACAGGTCAAGATTATCCTGCCTCTTAAATTGAATGGTAGTGTGGCATTATTTGTTGTATTAGTTATTAAATAGTATGAGAATGTTTCAGTTTTGCACAATGATATATGGTGAAGGAACTACCATTTTTGATAAAGAACAGTGGTTTTTCAGTAGGCATGGATTTATCTGAAGAAAAAAAGTACAGTATAGATAAGGGTTCAGGTAGAGCCCAGCCTGGAGAGCAAACCACAGGTGCAGTGTCTGGAGTTGGGCCCACTGAGCATACTGGGCGCCCCAGCAGTATCTGCATCAATAACCTGCACCATGAAGAGGGAGCCCGTGGGCTGTTCATTGTCTTCACCACTTTTGTTAAAGATGGCAAAATTGTATGTAAAAAAGTTGTGATTTGAATATCAATCTTTTTTTGACAAATCTATTATGAAAATAAAAATGACTTTGGAGACATCCTATTTCATGAATCAGGTCTGTGGTTTAGCAAGGGACATGCTGAACAGTTTTTGTAGTTAGTGTAATTTTTATTTGTTAATGTAGACAAATTAATGTCATAATAAAAAGTAAAACATACATAAAGAAAATGGTCATTGTCTCCCTTAATAGCTAAGAGTGCTTCACAAAAGTAGCTTATTTCACATTTACTTTTTGAAAGTCAAAATTGAATGTATTTCTTTGATGTGATCAGATTGCTGCAATATAAAGTTTCAGAATAGGATGAAGGAAGTTCATTGGGGAAGTTGAGTTGAATGACGTTTCAGTTCACTTAAATATGATGAAAATTCCTCCTTAGATGTAAGTGAAGAGCATCCTTTTATTTCTTTCCTATAAAATATGCATATTTCACTAATAAAAATAAAATTCAGCTAATAAAAACAATAAATTAACTTATAAATCCAAGACCTCTGCAATCTATCATAAGCTTTAAGCAGCTTGACCTTTTGCGAGGAAATGCACTTAATCAAAATTTACACCTACAGATGCCTGAGAATGTTACAGTGGGTCACTTCTTTGACAAAATTCATGACATCTCTACTTAGGTGCCCTAACACAGTTCATAAATCAATGAAGAGAAAATCATTTCCCCACATTAGGAATCTGTGTCCAGAAATAGCCTGGATGGTTGTTTTCCTTCAGCTGGATTTTCCAAAGTTAGTAGATTCCATGAAGTTCACCTTGTTCACAAGGGTAATAAGATGGGACATGATTCCCCTCAATGCTAATTTAAATACTTTTAGCATTTCAATCAGGAAAACATAAACCACTTATTTTGTAAGCATTAAGAGTTTTAATATAGGAAAGGAGAAGTTTCCAGGTATCAAATGTAGGGGAGAGAGGAAGTCTGCAGCTCTGAGTCTACAGAAGTTCTTGCAGCGTCGGCTTGCAGCCTGGCTGTGACCAGGAGCCCCCCAGCGGACCTGCTGTTAACAGCACCAATGCAGGTGACACGCAAGAGATTTGGAAGCTGCTCTGAAGCCCATGTCCACTGCCTGCCTGCACTTCGGCCTGCAGCAGAGTCTGAGCAAGAAGGGGCTGTCCTTCTGCCTGCCTTCCAAATCTCATGGAAACACCTCTCACTGCCAACCCTTAGAATCAGACAGAATAAAAGATTGTGGGAAATGCAGTCTCTGGTTTCCTGCAATACGGAGCACACTAAAAAAAAAATTAATAATAAATAAATAAAAAGAGCGACAATGATGCTGAAGTGACAGCCTACCATGGCAACGAAGCAAACACTGTGATGTACAGAGAAGACAAACCAAGGAAAGAATTCCCTTCCTTTGGGGATTCTGTGGTGAAAATTAGGACTGCTTCTAGATGGTAAATCCTCAATCTTTCTCACGACCGGAGCCCAGTACCTGTGCCTCCCTCCCTCCTATAGTACTTGCTCAGTCAATACTGAACTTAATTTGGCATTTATTTTGGGCCAGTTCTTGCCAGGCTGCTGCATACCTGGGTGCAGAGAGTTTAAGAGTGAGCTGAGAGAGTATGGTCCCTGCCCTCAGGGAGCTTATACATTTTCACAGTTGTCATATATGATTCACTTAAAAGAAAAATGACAGTTTGGAAAGTCAGAAGAGGGATATGTGAGGACAGAGTCCTCCCGTTATCTTGTCCACTCACCAAGTAACTGAATTTCATTTTCTTTTCTCAATTAACAGACTAGTAGAAATCAGTAGTTTTCTGAAAAGAAGCTACTCATTTGAATGATGATCTCTGTGTAGTGTGTCCAAAAGAAGCTGCTCTCCTGGTGGCAGCAGTTGGATCAGAGCTGGGAGTCTGACATTTGTGAGGCATTCACAGTTATTGCTACCAGTAGAGAGCCAAGCCTTAGAAAGAAGGGTGAAAAGGAATTTGAAATCTGAGCCAGGTGTGGTGGTGCAAGTCTATAATCCCAGTGACTCGTGAGCTTGAGGAAGGAGAATCAATTTCAAGGCCAGCCTGTGCAATTTAGCAAGGCTCTGTCTCAGAAATAATATCATTTGGGGATATAGCTCAGTTGGTAGAGTGCTTACCTAGTATGCATGAGGCCCTGGGTTCAGTCTCCAGTACTGGAGGTGGGGTTGGGGAGCATTTCATCAGAGTACATTTGAACAAATGCATTATTTTATGCCTTATAAAATGTGCCTTAAAATGTTGCAATTCAACCTTATCCTGTCCCTTAGCAAATTTTTTTTAATGAAAAGGGAATATAGAGGAAATCCTTTTTATGGCTCATACTAACACTTTTTTTTTCATAATTCAAATACTGTATCAACCTGCCCATTCTTTTGATTAACATGGAAATGAAGCAATATCATACTTTTCTCCCAATTATCCTTATTTTAAATGCAGAAATGGAACTAAATAACCAACACACTAAATAAGATTTTATAGACACTGTTGCTCCTGGCAAGTTTTTCAGAGGTTGGTCACTTAATTATCCAGAATAGGGTCCTGCAGGTTCTGTGTAGATGGTATTTCTGCTTAAAATCAAAGTGGTGGGAGGCAAAACCAGATTTCCTGCATGGTCGTTATATGCATAACACCTCTCTTGTTTCGGAGGGAGTCTTCGAGAACTAAACTGAGTCTTTAAATAAATGTGAAAGGGCATTAATTCCCATGTTGGCCAACCCAAAGTACTAATTTTTAAGTGTTTATTGTAAGTACTATTGGACAGTAGTTGCTAACTCCAATACCTGTTCACCTTGGCAAATAAGTTAGAAAATGTAATGATTTAGCCTCCACTAGGACTGATTTATACCTAGGTTCACTTTCTAATGCCCAATGAAAGTTTTCATCAGTGGTTTAATGGTATGTCTGAAATATTGCACTCAGACCAGGAAAAAGAGAACCAGTTTTCTAGAAATCAAGTATTTAACCCGAGTTAAGATATAGTATTTTGCTTTTTAAATAATTTGTACAGATAAAGATTTGATAGTGAAAGCTTTCGGGTCAAAGCTAGTCTTTCTGTCAGTAATGTTCTGGAAACATATGCCAAATTTTAGTGGGGAATAACTCATATTTTATTGCATTCTTTTTCCAAACCTAGGTGCTATATTCATTTCAACTTCATTTCAAGGTGTTTCCAGTGTGCCTGACCACATCTGACCCCTTTCCTGTGCCAAATTGAATGTTTCAAACTCCCTAAAGATTACCATGATTTTAATATTTAATACTAATTAGCAGTGGGGAATATACCAAGATTTAACAAAATAACCTTTGTTATATATCATTCATATTAGTGCTGTCCTGGATGATTAGGACATTTCTTACTCAAAATTGAGACTTTCCTGTTGTTTTCATTTCTTTTCCTGATCCTCCGACAAACATTTTTCTTAGAACTTTAGAAAGTTTCTATGTTGTGTTAAACTTTCTTAGACCCGGAATTGAGGCAAGTGATCATTACTTTCCTTTGGAATGGCCTGGATGTTTGCAATAAAAAGCCCATTCTCTATAATGTGTAAAATAAGCTGATATGTAATGCTAACTTTTGTTGGAGATAACTAGATTATGATAAATAGTAAGAAACAATACAGAGATAGCTCTTGTATACCCTCCATCCTTCTTCTCCCAAAGTGAGTTTCACAATAAAGATATTGATATAGATCCAGGCAAGAGGGAGAACTTTTTCCAATTCAGAGGTTCCTCATGTTGCTTTTGTGCCCATACCCACTTTGCTCCCACCCCCTCCACTCCTTGATCTTTGGCAACCATATCTATTTACTTTTTTTTTTTTTTCATTTCAGCTATGTCATGTAACTGGAATCATGACAGTATGTAGCCTTTTGGGATTGATTTTTCATTCAGCATACTTCTCTGGAGATTTCTCCCAATTGCTGTGTACACCAAGTCCATCCATGTTCCCTTTTAGAGGGAGAACTGTTCCATGGTATGGACAATACCACTGTTAGTTTACCTATTCACTTGCTGAGAGATAGCTGGCCAGTTCTTTGCTATTATGAATCGAATTGCTATAAACATTTGTGTACAGGTTTTTGTGGAACATAGTCTTCATTTCTTTAAGGTAAATTCCCAACAGTGCAGTCATTGGGTCATATGGTAGTCGAATGTTTAGTTTTTAAGAAATTGTCAAAATTACTGGTTTCCAAAGTAACTGTACGGTTTTACATTCCCACCAGTGGTATGAGTGATCCAGTTTCTTCATGTCCTTGGACAACAGCATTTGGTGGTATCATAATTTTTATTTTAGTCATTCTGGTAGGTCTAGGTCCATTTCTTTGCTTACGGATGTCCAGTTGCTCCAGCACCACTTTGTTTTCCTGGTCCTAGAGATGAACCAGGGACACTATACCAGTGAGCTACATCCCCAGTCCTTTTTATATTTTACTTTGAGACAGATCTCACAACGTTTCCCAGATTGGCCACAAACTTCAACCTTCCTGCCTCAGTGTCCCTAGTCATTGGAGTACAGGTGTGTGCCCATGGTACTGGCTGCCCCAGAACCATATTTTCTCCCTTGAATTGTTTTGCTCTTCTGTCAAAACCATTTGGGCAAAAACGAGATCATGATAAAAGATCAGTTGGACATATTTGGGTATGTAACCTAGGTTCTCTCTTGTGCTCCATTGAGTTATATATTTACCTCCACCAATGCCAGACGGTCTTAATTACTATAAAGAGTTTTGAAATCAAACCATTTGCTTCCACTTTGCTATGATTTGGACCTTTAATATACCCTAAAAAGTTTATGTTTTGAAAGCACGGTCCCCAGTACAGCAGGATTCAGAGATGGGGCTTTTTAGGCAGTGATTAGATCACAGGGACAGTAACCTTATCAAGAGATTAATTCATTTGATAGAGTAATAATGTGAACAGACTACTGGGTTGTAACTAGACATTGTGGGGTTTGACTAGAGGAAGTAAGTCACTGGGGGCTTTGTCTTGCCCCTGGCTCCTCCGTTGCTCTCTAAGCTTCCTGGCTGCCATGATCTGAGCAACTTTCTTCCACCACACCCTTCCACCATGATGTTCTACCCCACCTCAGGCCAAGAGCATTAGAGTTGACTAACCATGAACTGAAATCTCTTAAACTCTGAGCCCCAAATAAATTTCTCCTCCTTTAAGTTGTTTTTGTTAGGCATTTTGATCACAGTGATAAAAAACTGACTAACACATATTATATTATTTTTCAAAATTTTTCTGACCACTTCAGTTCCTTTGTCTTTCCACCTAAGTTTTTGTATAATCTTATCAATCTATACAGATATTTTGCTGAAATTTTGATAGGTGTTTATGTTAAATTCTATGTCAACTTTAGGGAGATTTGGTTTCTCTTCTGTGTTGGGTCTTCCAATCCATCGTGACAGGATGGCTCTGTCTTCATTCATTGAGATCATCTTTGTCTTCTTTAGTCAATATTGTATACTTTTCAGCATAAAAGTTGTATACCTGCTTTATTTGCAGTATACCTAAGCATTTCATTTTTTTTTTTTTTTTCTTAATGAAGTTAAGGAAGTTCCCTTGTATTCCTGGGTTGTTGTTTTTTTTTTTTTCTGAGAGTTTATATGATAAATTGGTATTTAATTTTGTCTAATGCTTTTTCTGCATCAATCAATAAGGTCATGTGATTTTTCTTCCTTAACCTATTAATATGGTAGATACGTCGATTTTTAAATATTGAATCACTTAGTCTTTATTTTTTTGTAGTATATCAGTAATATTAGCTTCAAAATGGTTTGGGAAGTATTCCCTCCATTTCTATTTTCTAAAAGAAACCACTTAGTATTAGTGTTAGTTCTTTTTTTTTTTTTTTTTTTTTTTTTATTTATTTATTTTTTTTTACGTTTACATAGGGTAATGATGTTTATTATATTTTTCCCCTCCCCCCCACCCCTCCCACCCCTCCCACCCCTCCCACCCCTCTTTTCCCTCTACACAGTCCTTCTTTCCTTCATTCTTACTGCTCTCCTTAGCCTAACTCTAAACCTAACCCTAAACCTAATGCTAGCCCCTCCCACCCCCCATTATATGTCCTCATCCGCTTATCAGCGAGATCATTCGTCCTTTAGTTTTTTGAGATTGGCTTATCTCACTTAGCATGATATTCTCCAATTTCGACCATTTGCCTACAAATGCCATAATTTTATCATTCTTCATTGCGGAGTAATATTCCATTGTATAAATATGCCACAGTTTCTTTATCCATTCATCAACTGAAGGACATCTAGGTTGGTTCCACAATCTGGCTATGGTGAATTGAGCAGCAATGAACATTGATGTGGCTGTATCTCTGTAGTATGCTGATTTTAAGTCCTTTGGGTATAGGCCAAGGAGTGGGATAGCTGGGTCAAATGGTGTTTCCATTCCAAGCTTTCTGAGGAATCTCCACACTGCTTTCCAGAGTGGTTGCACTAATTTGCAACCCCACCAGCAATGTATGAGTGTTCCTTTTTCACCACATCCTCGCCAACACCTATTGTTGCTTGTATTCTTGATAATCGCCATTCTAATTGGGGTGAGATGAAATCTTAGGGTAGTTTTGATTTGCATTTCCCTTATTACTAGGGATGTTGAACATTTTTTCATATATCTGTTGATTACTTGTACATCTTCTTCTGTGAAGTGTCTGTTCATTTCCTTAGCCCATTTGTTGATTGGATTATTTGTATTCTTCGTGTAGAGTTTTTTGAGTTCTTTATAGATTCTGGAAATTAGCGCTCTATCTGAGGTATGGTTGGCAAAGATATTCTCCCACTCTGTAGGCTCTCTCTTCACATTTCTGATAGTTTCCTTTGCTGAGAGAAAGCTTTTTAGTTTGAATCTATCCCAGTTGTTTATTCTTGCTTTTATTTCTTGTGCTATGGGAGTCCTGTTAAGGAAATCTGATCCTGAGCCAACAAGTTGAAGATTTGTACCTACTTTTTCTTCTATAAGATGCAGGGTCTCTGGTCTGATTCCGAGGTCCTTGATCCATTTTGAGTTGAGTTTTGTGTAGGGTGAGAGATAGGGGTTTAGTTTCATTCTATTGCATATAGTTTTCCAGTTTTCCCAGCACCATTTGTTGAAGAGGCTATCTTTTCTCCATTGCATATTTTTGGAACCTTTGTCTAGTATGAGAAAATTGTATTTATTTGGGTTTGTGTCCATGTCCTCTATTCTGTACCATTGATCTACCTGTCTATTTTGGTACCAATACCATGCCGTTTTTGTTACTATTGCTTTGTAGTAGAGTTGAAGATCTGGTATTGCAATACCCCCTGCTTCGCTCTTGCTACTGAGGATTGCTTTAGCTATTCTAGGTTTTTTATTCTTCCAGATGAATTTCATAATTGCTTGCTCTATTTCTGCGAGGTACATCATTGGGATTTTAATTGGAATTGCATTGAATCTGTATAGAACTTTAGGTAGTATAGCCATTTTGACGATATTAATTCTGCCTATCCAGGAACATGGGAGATCTTTCCATCTTCTAAGGTTTTCTTGAATTTCTTTCTTTAGTGTTCTGTAGTTCTCATTGTAGAGGTCTTTCACCTCTTTTGTGAGATTGATTCCCAAGTATTTTATTTTTTTCGATGCTATTGTGAATGGAGTAGTTTTCCTAATTTCTCTTTCTGAAGATTCATCACTTATGTATAAAAATGCATTGGATTTATGAGCATTGATCTTGTAACCTGCTACTTTACTGAATTCACTTATGAGTTCTAAAAGTTTTCTGGTGGAATTTCCAGGTTCCTCTAAATATATAATCATGTCATCAGCGAACAGGGATAGTTTGAGTTCTTCTTTTCCTATTCGTATCCCTTTAATTTCTTTGGTTTGTCTGATTGCTCTGGCTAGAGTCTCAAGGACGATGTTGAATAGAAGCGGTGAAAGAGGGCATCCCTGCCTTGTTCCAGTTTTTAGGGGGAACGCTTTCAGTTTTTCACCATTTAGAATGATATTAGCCATGGGCTTAGCGTAGATGGCCTTTATAATGTTTAGGAATGTTCCCATTACCCCAATTTTTTCTAGTGTTTTGAGCATGAAGGGATGCTGTATTTTATCAAATGCTTTTTCTGCATCTATTGAAATAATCATGTGATTCTTAACTTTAAGTCTGTTGATATGGTGAATGACATTTATTGATTTCCGAATGTTGAACCAACCTTGCATCCCTGGGATAAAACCCACTTGATCATGGTGCACTATCTTTTTAATATATATTTGTATGCGATTTGCTAAAATTTTGTTGAGAATTTTTGCATCGATGTTCATTAAGGATATTGGTCTGAAATTTTCTTTCCTTGATGTGTCTCTGTCTGGTTTAGGTATCAGGGTGATATTGGCTTCATAGAACGAGTTTGGTAGGGTTCCCTCCTCTTCTATTTCATGGAATAATTTGAGGAGTATTGGAAGGAGCTCTTCTTTAAAGGTTTTATAGAACTCGGCTGAGAATCCATCTGGTCCTGGACTTTTCTTTGTTGGTAGGCTTTTGATGACCTCTTCTATTTCATTGCTTGAAATTGGTTTATTTAAGTTGTGTATGTCCTCCTCGTTCAGTTTAGGTAGTTCATATGTCTCTAGAAATTTGTTGATGTCTTCAAGGTTTTCTGTTTTGTTGGAGTATAGATTTTCGAAATAGCTTCTAATTATGTTTTGTATTTCACTCGTGTCTGTTGTGATGTTTCCTTGTTCATTCCGAATTTTAGTAATTTGAGTTTTCTCCCTCTTTCTCTTTGTTAGTGTGGCTAAGGGTTTATCAATTTTATTTATTTTTTCAAAGAACCAACTATTTATTTTATTAATTTTTCCGATTGTTTCTTTTGTTTCGATTTCGTTGATTTCGGCTCTGATTTTAACTATTTCCTGTCTTCTACTACTTTTGGTATTGGTCTGCTCTTCTTTTTCTAGTGCTTTGAGCTGTAGTGTTAACTCGTTTATTTGTTGATTTCTACTTCTTTTTTTGAATGCACCCCATGAAATAAATCTTCCTCTAAGTACTGCTTTCATAGTGTCCCAGAGATTTTGATATGATGTGTCTTTGTTCTCGTTTACTTCTAAGAATTTTTTTATTTCCCTCCTGATGTCTTCTGTTATCCATTCATCATATAATAGTGTATTATTTAGTCTCCAGGTATTGGAGAAGTTTCTGTTTTTATTCTGTCATTTATTTCTAATTTCAATCCATTATGATCTGATAGAGTACAAGGTAGTATCTCTATCTTCTTGTATTTACTAACAGTAGCTTTGTGGCATAAAATATGGTCTATTTTAGAGAAGGATCCATGTGCTGCTGAGAAGAAAGTGTATTCATTCTTTGTTGGATGGTATATTCTATATATGTCCGTTAAGTCTAAATTGCTGATTGTGTTGTTGAGATCTATAGTTTCTTTATTCAATTTTTGTTTGGACGATCTATCCAGTGGTGAGAGAGGTGTGTTAAAATCGCCTAGTATTATTGTGTTGTGGTCTATTTGATTTCTGGAATTGAGAAGGATTTGTTTGACGTACGTGGATGAGCCAATGTTCGGGGCATAGATATTTATGATTGTTATGTCTTGCTGATTTATGCTTCCCTTAAGCAGCATGTAGTGTCCTTCTTTATCCCTTCTGACTAGTTTTGGTTTGAAGTCCACATTATCTGAGATGAGGATGGATACTCCAGCTTTTTTGCTGGGTCCGTCTGCATGGTATGTTTTTCCCCATCCTTTCACCTTTAGTCTATGGGTGTCTCTTTCTATGAGATGTGTCTCTTGCAGGCAGCATATTGTTGGATTTTTCTTTTTAATCCAATCTGCCAGTCTGTGTCTTTTGATTGATGAATTCAGGCCATTAACATTCAGGGTTATTATTGTGATATGATTTGTATTCCCAGTCAATTGACTCATATTTGTTTTTGACATGATTCGGTTTCTCCTTTATTTGGCTATTCCTTTAGGCTAGCGCCTCCTGTTGCTGATTTGCATCGTTGTTTTTCATCTCTTCCTCATGGAATATTTTGCTGAGAATGTTCTGTAATGCTGGCTTTCTTTTTGTAAATTCCTTTAACTTTTGTTTATCATGGAAGGATCTTATTTCATCGTCAAATTTGAAGGTAAGTTTTGCTGGGTATAAGATTCTTGGTTGGCATCCATTTTCTTTCAGGGCTTGGTATATGTTGTTCCAGGCCCTTCTAGCTTTTAGGGTCTGGATTGAAAAATCTGCTGATATTCTTATTGGTTTCCCTCTGAATGTAATTTGATTCTTTTCTCTCGCGGTCTTTAAAATTCTGTCTTTATTTTGTATGTTAGGTATTTTCATAATAATGTGCCTTGGTGTGGGTCTGTTGTAATTTTGTATGTTTGGAGTTCTATAAGCCTCTTGTACTTGGTTTTCCATTTCGTTCTTCAGATTTGGGAAATTTTCTGTTATTATTTCATTGAATAGATTGTTCATTCCTTTGGTTTGTTTCTCTAAGCCTTCCTCAATCCCAATAATTCTCAAATTTGGCCTTTTCATGATATCCCATAGTTCTTGGAGATTCTGTTCATGATTTCTTACCATCTTCTCTGTTTGTTCCACTTTGTTTTCAAGGTTAAATATTTTGTCTTCAATGTCTGAGGTTCTGTCTTCCAGGTGTTCTATCCTATTGGTTATGCTTTCTATGGAGTTTTTAACTTGGTTTATTGTTTCCTTCATTTCAAGGATTTCAGTTTGGTTTTTTTTCAGTATCTCTAACTCTTTATTGAAATGATCTCTTGCTTCCCGTATTTGGTCTTTTAACTGTTGATTGGTGCGATCATTTAATGCCTGCATTTGCTCTTTCATCTCCTCCTTCAATGCCTGCATTTGCTCTTTCATCTCCTCATTTGCTTCCCTGATCGTTTTAATTACGTACATTCTGAACTCCCTTTCTGACATTTCTTCTGCTGTGCTGTCATTGGGTTTTATTGATGTAGTATCTAGGTTTGTTTGGGACATTTTCTTCCCTTGTTTTCTCATAATGGTCAATTGTCAGTGGGACCCTGAGATATTGCAGTTTTCCACTATTGGCTTATAGTGTCCCAGTAGATTTCCAGTGTATCACCTCCCAGCCTTCAGTAGCCTGATGTCTTGGAGGAATCTGATAAAGCAGCTCATTCGAAGAATACTGCCCCTAGCCCCCTACTGGTTCCACGTTTTGGAACTGGCTCTGTGCGGAAATGCTTTCACTGTGGGCCTGCACCGTGCAGCTGGCCGTGTGGGAGGAGCCCACTGCCGGAGTGTGGAAGACTACCTTGGGAAGACTCAAGCTGCCCTGCCCGGCTCTGCTAAGCCACCTCTATCTGGGCCTGCCACCCGGGCTGAGCTTTACCCAGTGGGCAGACTCACCCGTGGCTCCACTTCAGTCCGAGTCTCTCAATGCCTCCCCTTCTTAACTCCTGGGTTCTGGAGCGACCGGGGGTGCAGTCTCCCTCTAGGCCGCCATCTTGGATCGCCCCGTGAAGAGAGCCCGCAGCCGGAGTGGGCAGAGCCGCCTGAAGAGGTCTCCGGCTGCCCTGCCCTTATCCCTGAGGCTGATTGCAGATCGAGGCTCTCCGCTGGTTCTTTGCAGGAGTACACTGCACTGCAGGGGCTCCGGGACTCGGAGCGTGCTCTGTTCAGACAGGCTCTCACTAGCGGGCCAGTTCCCTTCCGAGAACCTGGAGAAGCTGGCTGTGTGGGCGGGGCCCACCGCCGGAGTGCGCAGGAGTGCCTGTGGATGACTCTAGCTGCCCTGCCCGGCTCCGATAAGCCACCTCTATCTGGGCCTGCCACCCGGGCCGAGCTTTACCCAGTGGGCAGACTCACCCGTGGCTCCACTTCAGTCCGAGTCTCTCAATGCCTCCCCTTCTTAACTCCTGGGTTCTGGAGCGACCGGGGGTGCAGTCTCCCTCTAGGCCGCCATCTTGGATCGCCCCGTGAAGAGAGCCCGCAGCCGGAGTGGGCAGTGCCGCCTGAAGAGGTCTCCTGCTGCCCTGCCCTTATCCCTGAGGCTGACTGCAGATCGAGGCTCTCCGCTGGTTCTTTGCAGGAGTACACTGCACTGCAGGGGCTCCGGGACTCGGAGCGTGCTCTGTTCAGACAGGCTCTCACTAGCGGGCCAGTTCCGTTCCAAGAACCTGGAGAAGCTCAGTTCTTTTTAAAATACTTGTAAAATTCTCCAGTGAAATCATCTGGACCTGGAGGTTTTTTGGAGGAACTAATTCAATTTCTATAATAATCATAGGGCTGTTTGAATTTACCTATTTTGTATTGAGTGACTTGTGGTCATCTGGATTTTTGGAGGGATTCATCTCTTGTGAAATGGATAACTTAAGTTGTCAGACATACATCGCATAGAGTTGTTTTCAGTATCCCCTTGTACTTTTGATATTTGTAGAGTATGCAATGACAGCCCCTGTTTCATTGCAGATATTAACTTGTGTCATCTCTTTAATATTCCTTACATGTCTGGCTAGAAGTTTGTCAATGTTATTGATCTTTACAAAGAACCCACTCTATGTTTTGTTGATTTTCTCTGTTGTTTTAATGTTTTCAATTTCATTGATTTCTGCCTATATCTTTATTATGTCTGTGCTTGCTTTCCCGTGGGTTACCTGAACATTTTTTAGAATTCCATTTTAATCGATCTGGATGTCTTCTATGTAGCCATTTCAGTGGTTGCTGTAGGTGTTAATTACATCATAAATACACACCTCAGGACCCCTGTGGTGTCACTTCACCAGTTCTAGCCAAGTATAGAAATCTTTACTCCTTTTTTGTCTCTTTACACTCACCTATTTATAATTATTTCAAGTATTTCCTCTAAATAATTTTAGAACCTCATTAATAGCATAATTTTTGCTTCAACCATTTAACAATTCAGAAATCTCAGAAGGCGAAGGAAAATCTATATTGCTTTTACCCAGAGTTTTGCTTACTGGATTTATTTCTTCCTGAAATTCCAAACTCCTTCATTTATCATTTCTCTCATGCTTAAAGAACTTCCATTAGACTATTATTATTATTATTATTACTATTATTGTTGTTGCTCTTTTGACAAGTTCTCTTAGTTTTCCTTAATCTGAAAATGTCTGGATATTTCTACATTTCTGCAGGATGTTTTCACAGGTCATAGAATTCTAGATTGATAGTTCTGTTATTTCAGCACTTGAAAATCATTGTGCTACTCTTTTCTGGCTTCCATGATTCCTCATGAGAAATCCAGTTTTTTAAGATGCCTTCACCCCCATTGGTAAGATATCATTTATCTTTCATTTTTTCTCCCTTTGTTTTTAGTTTTCAAAAGTTTGCCCATGATGTATTAGAGGGTAGATTTTTTGAACTTATATATTTTAAGTTTGCTAAGCTTCTTGAATCTGTGTCTTTATGACTTTTGGCAAATTTGGATATTTTTCAGTCATTATTTTTCCAAGTATTTTTTCAGTCTAACCTTCTTTCCTTTGAGGCTCTGATGATAAAAAAACATTAGATCTTTTATAATAGTCCTTAAAGACCCTGAAAAAAATCTTTTGCAATTATTCTGCCTGTTTTTTAGCCTGGGTAATTTCTAATGTTTTATCTTCAAGTCTGTTGATTTTCTCCCCGCTTTATCTTCTATACTGCTATTGAATCCTTCAATCCAGTGTTTTATTTTAGTTGCTGCAATTTTTAGTTCTAACATTCTGACCCTTTACAGAAAATGTTTGCTGACTTCTGGAGTAAAAAAGTATGCTATGGTGGAGAAGACTAATTTAGACAAAAATAAGATAGATAAATAGATTGATAGATGATAGATGATAGATAGATAGATAGATAGATAGATAGATAGATAGATAGAATGAATGCACTATTATCAAAATGGCATATAAGCCAGGAAATACCTAAGTGGAGAAGGGAGGGAGGTACTTGGAAATCAATGTGAGTCCTCCAAGAACTGTATACTTTTAAGGTGCAGGTTAAGCCAGTAACTTCAGACTTCGTTGACACAGGTGTTCATGGATAACCATTAAAGAATAGCACCAAAGCCTAACTGTCAACCCAGTAGAAAGAAAACATTTGGAAAAAGGAGGGTAAAGCTTTTAAAAGAAAAGCCCAAATTTGACAGATCAGAAAATTCAAGAAAGCAGAAAACACATAGAAAAAGAAAATGAAAAATGGAAAGCACTGCAAATCAATTATTTCAATAAATAAAATGACCAACGCCACCCAATAAAAAGGCTGCACTTTCTGATACGTAGTATACAAAAACCAGAAAGCACTGGGATAGAGAAAGACAAAATGTAGGATTAAGAAAAGTAGCAAGTTAGCATATCAATATTAGCTTTTATTAATATTGAGCTGAAAAGCATTACTAGGGATAAATGGATCTCAAAAGAATAGAATTTTCAGTTAATGAGGCAAGTTTAACAGTTTTAAACAGTTCTAAACAAAGCAGAGAAATAAATTAGTAGAATTACAGAGAAGGGAAAAACCTCTTATATTTCAGATATTTCCCTCAAGTTTTAGCTCAACCAACAAAAAATGAATGCTTATACGATCACAATAACTAAGCTGATTCAGTTGAGATCATGAATTCCAAAATTAGAGAACATACACATTCCTCCAGCAGGCATGTGATTTAGAAAGAAAATGGTGGAAGAATGTTTTTATGATCTCTAATTAAAGAAAGAGTTCTTGGAATATACACAAGATATTAACCACCTACATAAAGTCAGGCACTTTTTATTTAAAGCCCCTCTAGACATAGTGTTAGTTGATTAAGAAGCACCCGAGATGCCAGTCAGCTAGTCAGTGTCTACTAGTCTTAAAACACTTGCCACCATGCAGTGGGTGCCATCCATCTGAGGGTCTCTTCCACAAGAGCAAGATCATGGTGTTAAATGTCACAAAAATGCTTTCAGTGTTTTTTTTTCTTAATGTAAGGACACTTTCTTTAATTTTAAGAGAAATGGAATTATTTCTAATACCCAAGTGAATAGCCATTGGTTTGCTTTTGAGTCATATTAAAAATAGAAATTCCCTTGTCAGTATTTCTTGGTTACCTACCCAGTCTCTGTTGTCAGTTCTTCTGGCCCTCAGGCTTCCCTTTGGAATAGTTTCTCTCCTCTCTTGGTTAGTGGACATTATGTTTAAGAAGGATTGACTCTATTCTAACTGCAGAAGTGATGGGCACTATTTTACACAAATCAATCAGCCTACTCATATTCCTTTACCTCACGATTGGTTCAGAGATGGACAGAAAGCAAACGGCTGTGACTATCCTATCTGTGATCCAGTTAGGGCAACATGTGAGAGAGCAAAGCCAGATACTAATGGAATATTGTCATAATGTTGAGGGAAGATGCAGCAGGACAAAGAGGTGAGGATGGGTGGAGTCATTCATTTATTCATTCAATAAGCATTTTCTGAGTGCTTCACAAATGCTGGGCCCCGAGAAAAAGCAAAAATTTTATTCATCGAATTTTGACACTAGTCTACAATAAAATAGTTGATAGCTTCCACACTTAATGAGAAACACAGATATCTCTTGAAATCTCATCCTTGTCTTTAGGAAGACTTTTGTTTTCCCAATCAGGAATTTTAGTTCCAGCAAAAGAATAAAACAATGAAAACATTGTATAAAAGTTCTCTTTCAAACTTTTTTCAGTCCATGGTTTTTTCACCCTCATCATCATGGTGCTGAGAGGCCTCAGGAACACAAATGGCTCTGTGTTCAGACCAAGTACTTGGCCTCCAGAAGATGAATGATCAGACCTACTCACCATATGATTATAAGGGTCAGGTAGTTTAAAAAGAAATTACAATCTGAATTGAACCAAGGATGAACAGTGTTGCTATTGAGCTACAAATCCCAGCTAATAAGCATAACCTTGTAAAGAGAGGTTAGTGTTTGGGAAACTGCATGTTCTTGCAGAAGAGCAAAGCGTTTGCAATATAAATAGTCGTAAGGGCACTAGCTTTCATCTTTGATGCCTTAACCCTCTGTATTTAGAGTTTTTGTGTCTGGGGCTAGATTGAGTATTTTAGAAATTATGAACACCGAAAAGACTGTGATGACAACCCTTGTGTAACTCAAAAGAAAATTTGTTTCTTCAAAATGTTGTAAAACTCACATGAATACTAAAATTAAAATGGCCTTTTTCTGTATTTCCTTATTTCAAAGCGCTGCATAAATTTATCCGTTTAGTTTTCTTAGTCATTTCTGATTCCTCTGTTTCGTGGGTGCCCTCAATGCTTCTTTAGCCTAATTCAGCACTGATTGCATTGTTAAGTGTCTACCAATCTTTCTGTAATTTTCCAAAATATAGATGGAGAGGAAGAATGTTATTAAAAGAGGAATTTGATCACTTATGGCGAAGAATGTGCTTTGATTTAGGATCCTCAAGGCTTATTAGGAGCAAGCTTCAATCCTAAATGTATTCTTCTCTTACCCAATGACAAAGTAAGAAGAGTTTTAGAAAAACAGTGCAGGTCCTAATCTTCACACTGTAGATTGTTTTGTTTAGATGAAACATGATTGGAGGAGACACTTAGGTGGGTAAAGGTCACTGAGATTCATTTCAGTTCCAAAGGCCAGGCCGTGCCTCTGGCTCCAGTAGGGTTTTAATTTCCAAGACTTGGTTGGTTGGTATGTGCCTCAGAAGAGGGTGAGGTTGAACCAGTCATTTTGGACTAAATAAAGAAGAATGCTTGAAAATCTGCTCTTTCCTCTTCTTTAAAGCCATTTATATTTTAAAAGGGTCCTTAATTAATTTATTTTTTGTTTTGTTTGGACTGTGGTATTGAGAACAAATTAAAATACTGACAACTCTAAGCTTAATGATTGCAATATGATAATTATTCCTATTATTTACTTTTTAAGAATCTAACAGCCTTAAATTCTCTGGAACAAAGCAAAGAGAAATTGCATTTTTCTTCTTTTTTCTTTTTTCTTTTTTCCTGTTTGTTTTGGATGAAGGTTTGGAAAAACATTTTGTCATATCAAGATCTTAAAACAAATGTAAATATTACCCTTACTGAGGAAACAAAAACTCATTTTCCTTAAATTTTCAGTACTTTTTGTCTAATTTTGTTTATCTCCTTGAGACTGTTTCCAAATAACTAAACCTAGTAGTAGCTATTTATATATAATGATATATATAATTCATTTATATATATATGATATATATGATTTATATATAATGATAATATTTGGGAAGCACTATCGTTTCCCATTGGAACATAATTTGTTACTGAGAAATGAAGGCACAGGCAGACACAAGCACGTCCACGGGCACAGTGGCTTCACTTTCCAAACTGAATTGCATTCCAGTCATTTTTAGTATTTTCTGCTTTTCTTTGGGTCGTTAATTATATTAAATTCTCTCATATTCTTAGCTTCTTTGCCCTTGTAGTCTCTTTAAAACTACTGATGGCTGTTTGCTGGAAAAGCAGTTAAGAGGGAAAGGACAAATAGTTTTTCACAAGCAACCTTTTTAAGGAATAAGTTATCTCTATTTAAATTATCATACTTAACTAGAGGATTTAAGAAGGAATGAGACGACCACATTTGAACCACAGTAACTCTCGGTGAGCATCTACATCCCTACCAGTTCTCTACTCCTTCCTTTTTAACCAGCAGAATGGGAGTTTCCTTTTATTAAGGTTCTCACGTGGATTCCTCAGCTGAAACAAGCAGAGGTAGGACCCGTGCTACATAAAATAACCATCATAACAGAAGAAAAAATGCCTTGGACAGGTAACACAGACCAGGAAGTTTTTATTCAAGACTATCTCAATAAGGGAGAGACTGAACTCAACCCAGCTGGAACCAAAGGCAGGAGTGTTTGTGAACATTGCAGTAAGCTGGGGGAAAGGCCAGGAGGACACTGGCAGGGAGGACATGATTGTGAGGAAGCCATCTTCATTTGCTAATTGGGGCTCCCTGGAGTTGGGTTTCTCCCTTCCCACATGGCCTGGAAGATAGGGATGCTCTTTTTCTTGATGATTATATTTCAAAGGGATGGCTTCGAGGTCCTTGAGAAAAACATTCCTAGATTGTAGATTTGCCTTTCAAAGGGGAAGAGAAAGAATTTATAATTGCAAGTTTTCTAAAGTAAATGATCTAAGAAAGGGACAATCAAAAAGAGGTTCTCTAAAGTTTACTCAAGCTGACGTGGAAGTCAGTGCTCTCTTAGTAATTGCTACTATTTCTTGAACTCTGCAAGTCATATACTGGCATTGAATTTATGTTTATTGGGCAGTCCTCCCAACAACTCTTTGTGTGTGTGTCTGTGTGTTTTCTTTTCCCAACAACTTTTCAAGAAAGTTGCATATTTGCTCCATTCTACAGAGGGATATTACAGATGAGAAATCTAAGATTCAGTGGGTTTAAATAACTTACCCAACGTCACACATCAAGTGCTAGAGGCAGAATTTGAACCTAGAGAGCTTGCCCATCTGCAGAGACAATATATTTTATGACCAGAACATCCACTTCATGGATGAAAATTCAGAGCAGTAGCAGAATCATTGACAAATACTTCTAGAGAAAGTGCACATAATAGATTTGCTGTTATGTCATCTTGGGAAGAATGCTCTTTTCACTATGACCTAGCTGCACTCTGGGGTATATATACAAATACAATAGCATGTGCCTCTTTGTCTCAATTTTGGAAGAACCTCAGTTCATCTAGCTCTATACTTGCTTATAAAAAGTAATTCTCATAGAAAAAAATAAGGAAAGACTAAGTGTAGCCATTTAAAATGTAATATTAGAATGCAAGCTTGATTTAACATCTAAAAAGCAATTAATGTAATATATCATTTTAATAGAATAAGTAAAACCTCCCACGATCCTGAAATGCCTTTGCCAAATCCAACATTCATTCATGATAAAACTTCAGATAAATTAGGAAGAAAATGTAATTTATCCTTTATCAGGATACTCAAAATACCATTTTATCAAAACCTCAAAATACCATTTGTCATAGTGGAAGACTAAATATTCTGCCTCTTAGATTGAGAATGAGAATGAGATGTTACCACTTCTATGTAACATCATATTGGGGATTTTAACCATTGCAAAGGGCAAGAAAAAAGAAAAGCATTCAGATGGTAAATGAAGAAGTAATTGCAAATAACTGTTGTTATTTGCCAACAATATGACTTCATGCAGAAAATCAGATGGAAATTGCAAAAAAGCTACTAGAACCAAAAAATAAGTTTTGCAAAATTGTAGAGTATAAAATTGACATACAAAAATCAACTGCATTTCTTATATATTAGCAATGAACATTCTACAAGTGAAATTAAGAGAATAATTTCATTCCCAATAGCATTAAAGAGTATAATACTTAAGAATAAATTTAACAAAAGAAGTAAAAAACTTGGACACTGAAAACTACAAAATACTGCTGAGAGCAACTTAAAAGATTTATCTAAATAAATGGATATATATTTTTCTGTTTGCTCAAAGGGTCAACATGGTCAATATGGCAAATATTACCTTTTGAATCTGTAAGTTAAATGCAAACTCTATCATAATCCCAGTATGAATTTTTGTAGAAATTGACAAGCTGATTCTAAAATTTATGTAGAAATCCAAAAGCCATAAAGTGACCAAAACAATTTCCAAAAATAACATTGGTTGACTTATACTATTCTATTTCAAAATTTAAAATAAAGCCAGAGTAATCAAGACGGCATGGTATTGGCATAAGAGTAGGAATATAGATCAAGGAAAGAGAGTTGGAATTCTAGATATATTTATGGTCACTTGATTTAGTTACTCTGGACTTATTAAAAACTAAAATTTTTTGTGCCTTCTGCATCTGTACCTACAGGATCAGACTTAAGTAAACGATAGCCCAAGTGGAAACTAGGCACAGCTTGTGCTAGAGCAGAGCTAGGTGTGTTGGGCCTGACATGGGACTGAAGAAATTAGAAATAGGTAGAAAGGAGACATAAAGGAAGGACAAGGAAATAAAAGTTTAATTTAAATATCCACATGCTTTTCCAGGCTTGTCACTCCCTACGCCAATCTCTTTCCCAAGCCTATTACTCCCAAATTCCCATGAAATCTATAAATCTACCTGAGCACTGTTATTGACCATAGATTCAGTAAAGAAAGATACAGTATTTTTAGAAACCTATAATTTAGGGACTTTCCAGTGCTGTTGACTTATAATGAAGATCACATCAGCCTAAGGATTCAGCAATTGACTGAACCACCACACATCATCTTGAGATCCATCGCCAGACTGATATCATCCCAACATACTCCCATACCCACTGCTCACCAAATTTCTGTAGAAGAGCTAGAAAGCCCCAGAACATGTCTCTCACTCTCAAGAAGGCCTGCCTTCTCCCTGAATATATTCCTTCCTTTACAATCAAAGGCATCTCTCTCTCTCGAGATTGTCCCCATTCTTCCTTAAATGTGTACCTACCTTCTCAAACAAATCTGTCTGTGCCTCTGGTGAGTACTGAAATTCTGTTCTGTCTTTTAAGCTAAGGACCCCACTGGTCCTGATCAAGTTCCCAATTCTCTCTAAGAACTTCTCAGATCCTTCTCCAGAGATAATTCTTCTCCCATAACAGGTCCTCTCTTAAAAAAAAATACAAAATTATGAATACAAAATTAGCTGTCAAAGTGAGTATTTAGAATGAGGCACAATACAGTATAAAAACTAGTTTGTTTTTTTTTAAAGGAGACAACTAGCACAAACATCAGAAATTCCAGAAAAATAACAGTATTCTATTTTATAACATCTTTTTCCCTACGTTCTTTGGGCTTCGTATGCCTCATATCCCTCTAAGCATGGTTGATGGACTTGGAGAGTTTAGAAAACTTTCCTGGGACTTTACCATTCATTTCCAGTCCTGCTGTATCTGAGTTTCCTACTTATGCAAAAACTCAAAATTCATTAGAAAACTTCTCCCTCTGATATCATTGGTTTTGGTTATAATGGCTGCCTCCACAGCAGGTGGCCCACTTTTGTTAGATCTTTGCCACCTCCTGTTACCACTGGGTGACACCTGGGAAGAGTGTGTGAAGATCAGAAAATTTTTCTTGAATCCTGGGTCACAGTGACTCAGAAGCAAGGAGATATCTCGTTGGTCAAAGATTGGGTCCAGAAACAGGTCATGTCTAGAGGCTCAGGCTGATGGAGTTGCTGCTGAGAGGCTGCCAGTTCCGTTAAAGCCCCAGCAGCATCCCAAGATGGTAGAGGGTGATTTCCAAGAATGGGCAGTAGTGCTGAGGTAGAAGACATAAGAACAGGTAGAAAGGAGGCATAAGGGACAACATAAGAGTGGCCATGATTTTAAGTCCAGATTT
Organism: Sciurus carolinensis; assembly: GCF_902686445.1. Lineage (NCBI taxonomy): Eukaryota > Metazoa > Chordata > Mammalia > Rodentia > Sciuridae > Sciurus > Sciurus carolinensis. Next base: position 32,527,043 of record NC_062219.1, read on the forward strand.
CAGGTTCACTTTCACATGGATTTAAAGTCCAGATTTAAAAGTCACTTTCACATACATTGGTCACAAACAGTCAATCGCTAGACCTTACCCTCAGGTACACCAATGTAGTCCTCGGTTCACAAAGTAAAATGCATTAAAAACAAGAATAAAGTGACTTGGGGCCTATCCAGATAATGCTCAACACATCAGTAAATGACACTTCCCCATCCCAGTAACATGGCCAGTTAACAATACAAACAAACTAACTAAACAAACTAACTAAAAATGCCCTCTTTGAGCATGTCTCTGAACTACTGATATTACATGTGTAAATATACCCAAGATATAACTAGCGTGTTCCTCTCCAACGCCCACACTAAGTGTGCACTTCTTTCACTCAGTAAATACAATCTGTGCTCACAATTCATCTTCGAACTCCCTTTTGCTATGACATCAACGATCCTTGTTTCCATGACAGTGTTTTATACCTCTGCACACCCCTGAGACAATGCTTCTTCCCTGGTAACCCAGAAAACAGTCTTAGAATAGCTAGTACAAGTGAAAGGCATTAGAGATTAAGCCTCATTAGCAACCTGGTAAATCCATTAATCCACCTCTGACCACAGCCAACATCCGTCTGGAGGGTGCCTTGTATACATTACCAAATAATCCTCTGTCATAGAATGTTAAAAGCCAATTATCCACACGCTCTCATTAGCATGACATCCCTACAAAAGACCTTGAAATCGGTTCAGAATTTGGATTTAGTCAAGTGGAGACGTGCCAAAGAACAGACTGCATAAGGAAAGAGAAGAGCAGACTGAATTGCCACAGGGACTACTTACCTGCTGTGAGAACTTCCTCTTGAAAGACTGGACACAGGGAAAGGATGATGCTTTCCAGCTGGTAGTGAGAGCAGTCAACATGAGAGACCAGCACAAGGCATATTGCAGGCAAGGTCTTGAACAAGCCATAGCAAAATGAAAACATAAAAGGAGTCCCAGGCAGCCCCGAAAGGTCCCCATCAGTGGGCATCCCTTTGCTGAGTCAATCGGTACCTTGTAAGTCCAGGGGCCTAAAGGTGGCTGAGGGGAGAAAGTGGACACTCCAAAGGTCACACTGAAGCCACTGTCACCCATGAGTCTCCTGATGCCTATGGTGTAGGTCTAAGGCACTGGGGATCCAAGTGCAAAGGAACTTCTAGGGGCAAGGAATTTGCTGGTGTGAAGAGACCCATGAGCTAACTCAGTGACTCAACCCATCCTGCTCCCTGGGGGACTCCAGGCAGACACAAGAAGGAAAGTTCTAAGACTTTGTCACTTGACAAACTGGGGCTATTAATCAATCAAATTTAGGGTTGGAAATACACATGCAACTGCTGTTTGTAGGACTTAGGGTAACATCAGATGACATGACCTGAATTGCCTTCACACTAAGAATTTTCCAAGAAAGAATCATTTCCTCTGTGAGTCACCTGGCTCCCTTCAATCCAAGAAATGCCCCCATCTACGGTCCTGATTCTAGCAACAACTTCTTGCAGTCAGTGAGGAGGTGCTATTATTCTTTTTATGACCAGAGTCTCCTGGAACATGTGGCAGGAATGAGGATACTTCCTTGCTGACAGACGAGCCAGCAGAGGCAGCGAGAAGGACAAAGTTTATCCCCTTCTAAACACCACCATTGGCTAAATTATCATGGGGATAACATTTCATACCTGTTCATGAAAATGATGATCTTGAAAATGTCTTGATTCTATATTTATAAAGACAGTTCATGCTTATTTTAAACAATTTCAAAACACAGAAAATAGAAAACTTAAAGTTTGTAGTTATCCCAATCCCCAATAAACATTGTTTGAGAGTTTGGTTTATATCCTTCAAGAATTTTTTTTTTCCTAGATAGGCATATATATCCACATATCCACATATATCTAAAAGTGTAACTCCTAGAATCCCAGGTTCCCCAGGACCATTGGAGTCACCTTTAATAGTAGTCTATAAATAAAATGCCTTGAGTCCCATACTAAGTGGTTTTGAGAATCTTGAATCTTCTCCAGTTATTTCAACTATTCTAAGGAGGATACTAACATAGTGACTGTTGATTGCCTATTACTTTGGATTCCATCCCAATATTAATTGCTTATTGGTTTGTCTTGCCACCTCCATATCTTGCTGATTGTGCTAGCTTTTCTATAGTTTACTTTTCTTTAAAACTAGATAATACCTCTTCTTGCTTTTTAGTGACTACTTAGATAATATCGGGTGAAAGTGAAATTTACTGAAGGTTTGGGACTTTGATAGAAGGTGAAATAATTAACTCTTGTATGTATTATGCTTCATATTAACATCTGTTTGGTTGTATTTCATGATCCTGGGAAATTATTATATTCAATATTGTGATATATATCACCTTTAGTGTCTATTATTCATAATGTGCTTGGTAGAGGCCAGGTGTTAATGCTAAGAATTTCTCACACATGCCTTATTTGATCTTCACAACAACCCTGGGAATTAGATATTATTACAACTGTTACTTTGCAGATAGGAAACTAAGGCTAAGAGCAGTTAACTTATCCAAGGTGATGCAGCTAACTAAAGGGTAGAGACATTTTAAAACCAGATGACCTGAAGTTCCACATTCCCACTCTGCTATTCTGCCCCTGGTCTTCATGATTATCATAAATGCTACTGATCCTAGTATTAATGGGTTTCACAAAGATCAGTCCCACTTGGATCACTTCCTTTCTGGCAGCTACATTCGTTACTCTGAGCCACATCCCCTTGCTATGGTTTGAAAGATGGTTTGCCCTCCAAAATGTATGTTGAAACTTAAACCCCAAGGTGAAAGCATTAAGACGTGTGGCCTTTGAGAGGTGGCTAGGGAGGTAGAGCCTCACGGATGGGATTAGCAGCCTCAGGAAAGGGTTCGTGTGGCAAGGAGTACTCTCTCGCCCTCTGTCCCTTCTGCCGTGTGAGGACATAGCATTCTTTCTGGAGAGTGCAGCAGCCAGATGTCATCTTGAAAGCAGAGACATGCCCTGTCCAGACACCAAGCCTGCTGGCAGCTTGATCTTGGACTTCATAACCTCCAGAACTATTAGAACTATTAGAAATAAATTTATGTTCTTTATAAAGTACCCAGTCTCAGGCACTTTGTTATACAACACAAAGTCGTCCGTGTTTCAAAATATTTCTTTTGTCTTATTCTTAAAATACCCCTCCAAACAACTCCCCCTTTTTTGCAGTGGCCATTCTAACCTTAATAATCTTGAATGAGTCTGACTACCTTTATTTTTCTTGTCTACTCATTTTGTCATTAAGATAAATCCATATGTAAGTTAAACTTTTCAACCCTGTTTTTTTTTTTTTTTTTTAATTACCTCTATTGGTATCTTTTCTTGAGATAAAAACTTCTCCTTCTGTATATGGCAACCTGTTGGAGAACTCTAGAAATCATAGTTTCTACCAAGCAAGGGAAAATTCCAGAAGTCACAGAAATACTATGTGTTACTCAGCTTTATATCATGGGGACAAAATACCCCAGAATAAAAAGTTAAAAGTGAAAGGATTTATTATGGCTTATGGTTTCAGATTTGTATGTGCATGGTTGGCCAGCTTCATGGGATTTGGGAAACAGCAAGGAGAGAAATCAAGGACAAGAAATATCCTTCCAGGGCACAATGCCTGTGACCTAGACCACAACTGTTACCTAGGCCTCCTCCAACTAGGCCCCAGATCCTAAATTTCCATCATTTCCCACTAATGTCCTCAAAATTATTAACCCATCAATGGGTTAATCTACTCATGAAAGCAGAGCCCTCATAATCAAATCACTTTCCAAAGCCCCACCACTGAACATTGTGCATTAGGGATCAAACCTTCAACACACGAGCCATTGATGCACATTTTGGATCCAAACTATAACATAGGAAACTTTATATATGATATTTGAGGCACCTCTCGTAGAACTGTTCATGAGCAAAGAACTGACTGAGTGTAGTCCCTGAACATGAATGTGAATACCTTAGAGCTTTGTCACAAGATACTTGTCTTTACAAAATACACATAACATTTCAGCAAAGATGGATTATCAGGTACGATGACTGCCTGCAGCTGATCTGACCAAACTGATGTGGATTTTTCCATTTCTTCCAAAGGGCATAGAAAAATCTCTAACTTCAAGTGAATTAATAAAATGTGTGTGTCCAGATGGAATGATACTCCTCCACCCTGTCCCAGATGCTAGAAGAATTTCTTGAGAAGTCTGGCATAATGTCACAGATGTTTTGAAAATGATTTTTTTAAATTTATGAATCACTGTTTTCCAAAGAAAATTTTGTGTGCTTATTTTTTTTTAGTAGGAACAGAATCATGTTCTTCAAAAAAAAAAAAAATGGTCATACTTCAGTTTTGTAAAAATATCACAGCTTAGCAGTAAAAACAAAAACACATACGCCATTTGACAAGTATTTCAACTTGTATCCTGGTATTTGTGGGAATTTATTACAGGAAATAAGATGAGATATCACCAAATATGTTAAATGCCATGTAATAACCAAGCTTAGAAGTTTTGTCCAACATAGCGTTTAACTTATTAAATGTCTACTTGTTTGTGCATTATATAAAATACAAAGATTTTGTAGAAATGTGGAATGATGTAAGTAAAATGATAATATCACAGAATGACGTTATGGTCCTTCTCCACATAGCAATGTATATTCTATAGTTGTATGTCTTGGAAGGAAGAACAGACCTTCCGGAGAAGATTGTTCCCTGACTCCCAGTCTTACTCTTGCCTTGCTATCCTGCCTTGAGTCCTACTCCATGGGTCGTTATCTTAAATAATGAAGAAGAGTCAGAGTTACAATTAAGTGCCCATGATGTCAACTTCACAACTTCTGAGTATGCAGACCCACTCACCTCTCAAAAGATACAGAAATTGACCATGCAGAGGGACTAGAAAAACAACTTAATCCCACTTGTGAAAAAAAATTCAAGTTCATGCCTTGTTCCTGATGACCAAGGCCATTTTCTCTCTGACCCCTTCAGATAGGTGTTCATGAACTGTAGTTAATAAACCTTGAATTAGAACAAATTCAGTAAATTGTGTTGGTTAAAATTCAGGTTTCTGAGGCTGGGTTAAACTGAAAGCATCCGAAGTCTCTGTTTGTGGTCCAGGAATCTGTATCTTAAACCCCATCCCAGGAAAGAAATTGAGGACTGAACTGCACTGAACATCTTGTCCTCTCCTTGCCAGCCCTGTGTCACTGGAGCTTGGGCTGTTCCTGCCTCCCTAGCTCTACCTCCACTGCCCTGCATCTCAGCTCTGTTGTCCATTAGGATCCCCAAGACTTCTGGGTTTTGCACTTCTGCTTTTCCCCAGGTCTTCCAGCAGACCTGAGCTTTTTGTTTTAATCCTGTTGAGAAGAGTTCTCCTGCAGTATCTCTCTTTAGCAACCTGACCCTATCCACTGTATTACTCTCCACTCTTGCACTAAGCCCACCCACCATTGGAAGAGGCATGGAAAACAGGGAGGTATCAGTAACAGTCACCAATGCTCTCCTGCCAAAATGTCACCATTGCCTAAGTCCCATTCCTCTCATAATATATGGCTCTGGTCTCCCACTGCCCCAACCCAGGCTAGAAAACCAAGAACAAACAAATGTCAAGGTTATCTTTTATTTTTTATTTCAATTTTTCAAAATATTAGGTAGATTTGTATAACCTTCAGAAAAGGAAGTCCTTTTTCTCTTCTGAATCATCCATCCAAGAAGCATATTGATTTTAAAGAGAATGCCAATTACATTTCACAAATTCCAAATTTGCCTTATTTTCATAATCTCCCCATGAGTCACTTGTCTCATCACTTAGATTTTCTGGTGTGTGTGTGTATGTGTGTGAGAGAGAGAGACAGAGAGAGAGAGAGATCTTAATATTGATTTTTTTTTTACATTTATCTTCACATCTTAGGGAGATGAAAAATTTTCAAAGTCAGCATTACAAAAAACAAGATAACTCCACCTATCTGGGCAGGGACGTGCATATTTGTATAGTAGGGATGTTCTAATGCATACCACTTCTATGGTATGCATTAGAACTTCTAATGCAGACTCTGATGTACAGCAAGGGTCATTATCTCAGATAATGAAGAAGGGTCAAAGCTACAAGTACCCATGGTGTCAACCTCACAACTTCTGGAGTATGTAGACCCACTTACATCTCAAAAGATACAGACATTGACTTCCACCAAAAGGTAGATGTGATCCGAGGAACTAAATAACCAGAGATTGGATTTCCTTATCTTCATCTGTTAATATATTTAGAAAAGTTTTAAAACTTGATAGCAGAAGATGAGACAAATTGAGATTTTTCTTTTTCCCAAACAAATTCCTGGGCATCCTTTCGTGGTTTCTGTGCCTGAGGTTTTAACTGTTTCTCTTCCTCTCCTGCCCTAAGGAGGAAGAGATTCACACTGGGTTTCATGATTTGGGGTCTCTCACCTAAATGTTTTGTGAATATTCAAATGTGGACATGTATTATCTTATGACACTCTCCTTATTTGTTGGAGATTGTGTTGAAATCTTCAGGGGGTGCATAAGTTCATCATCTCCCTGATAATGACAATGTAACAGTTTTAAATACACACACACACACACACACACACATCAAACACCTTAACCTGTATGGAGCACTTGGCTCCTTTTACTTCAAAACAGGAATTTCTGTGGAGTAAACTCTCCCACTTGAGAGAAGGCCCTAGTATGTTTGACGGTGAAGAAGATTGCCTTCTCTTCTGAATCTCAGCAGAGGGTCTCCTAGGGATTAAACAGGTTACCAGTTCAAGGAAAACTCAGCGGGTAATGGCTTCTTTCATTCTGAAGATTTTTCTGATGATGTCAGGTGAATACCCTGCATGTCATGATGGCCCATTTTTGTTCCATCCCTTGGAGGTATACTCTTTGGATTCTGTGACTGTACTTGGCTGTGGGTACATTTAGTCATGCTTATAGAAATTCATTTATAATCTTAGCATTTGTGCCTCCGAAAACTTGTTTTATCTGGCTTATATTTGTGTGGTATTATCATTCTTAAGCATATTTATGTTTAAAGAATCAAGTTCATGCAGGATAGAGTAAACATGGTCCAGAATTAATACACATTTTAGTTTCAAATATAATACCATGATTGTTTTCTAAGGCAGAGCTAGAAATGTTGAATGACATGCTTGCTTCATACCACTTTTAAAAACTTCATTAAATGTCTTTTTAATATTTTTGTAGTTCACATTAGTTAATCTCTGTTTTGTTTGTTTGTTTGTTTGTTTTGTTTTGTTTTTTGGGGTGCTGGGGATTGAAATCAGGGCCTTAGTGCTTGCGAGGCGAGCTCTCTACCAACTGAGCTATCTCCCCAACCCTTAATATCTGTTTTGATTCAATTGTAATGAAGATAGGAAAAGGAGAGATTCCATGAGTGAAGGAGGATATCAAGATTAATCAAGTAAATGACATCTAATTATTGAAAAAAAATATTTTAAACTAATTCCTGAAGGGGTAAATAAATATTAAATATCTAGAATATCACAAAAGATAAAATATTAGAACATATTTTTTCTAAACCCTCCTAACATTTTAAACTTAATATTTCCAACCTAACATTTAAGTTCAAAAGAATGCAGAAATGAGACATTTTCTGTTTGCAGTCTCACATTTTGTTTAAAATAATTTTATACAATAGTGATTACTATACCCTTTGGCTCCCTTTGAAGAAAGAATATGCTTGGGTGAGCAACTTTTGACATTTGCAAATCAACACTGTTTACATTTAAGAGAATTCACTATAGGTGGTTTTTAACGAATTTAAACATATTTACAAATACTTATGTAAACTATATTCTTTGTTCATATTACTTCTCTTCAATTATATTATTTCCTAAAGTTCAATAACTGTAAACACTATAAATGAAGCCATCTGTCCAGAGCAGGCAAAGATCATAACTCCCATTCACATTATACCTAAGTTCAAAACATTTCACCAGTTAAGAATGATTTAAAAAGCTAACAAAAAGGCAAACAGTTGGTAGGTCCATAATTTGGAAAGAAATAATGAACTGAATAACAAATTCTGAATTTATACCCAGATTATTCAAATAAAGACAACGTATAAAATACTTTACTCAGCTAACCTGTTGAATTTCTAATATGAAATAAGGTATTAAATCTTGTGCACAAGACTATAGTATGCATATAGATGTTTTACCAGCCTGATCTTGGAATTTAAAAAAATTAAAACAAAATGAGTTTGTTCAGTTAGAGAATGAGTTTCATGTTTGTATTTTTACCTTTCATCCTTTACTCTTCACCCAAAAATATATTTGTTGAGTGAGTAATATGTAGTCATTTGATAAATATTTATGATTTTCAGTTTTCAAGAGAGCAGTTGACTAAGTATAATTAATGAAGGTACTCATGTTCCAGGACTCCCAATATAGAAGAGGAGAGAGCAGGGGCAAATGTCTGTTGGATGTAAATATGAGTAGGCAAAAGGGACTCCCATCCTTTGGAGCAGGAAATCGACTCTTTTATCCTATAGTTCAAAAGATGTCCTAAGGAAAAACACCTGAGCACAGGGTTATGTTGAATGGAAGCAGGAGAATAGAGACATAAATACTTGTGTACTTCTGTGTATGGGTGTGGGGTCCTATTTTTGTCTTTGGTCCTGTCTTAAACAGCTTTTCTCCCTTTAATTGCAGTACTCTTCCAAAATTTTGCTAGCTAATGATATATACTAGAGAGACAGAGACAGAGAGAGGAAGAAGGAAAAGGAGAGAGGGGAGAGAGAGATGAGGGAGTGAGAGGTGGGGGGAGGGGCAGAGACAGGAGATAGAGAGACAGCTCAAGCTCATCTTCCTCTTCCTCTTTCAAGTTTAAGGATTCTGTAATCTTTCCCTCCTCACCCTCCACTTCGATGTGAGTCTCTTTGTCTTCTCAGTGTTTGCCACTCCAGTGACCCCCAAACTATCACTGATTACCATAGTATCTCTATGTAATTCTTTTCTTGGGGATGGGTACTGGGGATCAAACCCATTTACAACTTTTATATTTTATTTTGAGACAGGGTCTCACTAAGTTGCTGAAGATCTTGCTAAGTTGCCCAGTCTGGCTTCAAACTTGGAATCCTCCTGTCTCAGCCTCCTGAGTTGTTGAGATTATAGGTGTGCACCACCATGCCTGGCTTCATTTTAAATTCTTTCACTAGTTCATATCAAATTCATCTAGCTCAGGTTTCCCAGAAGACAATAGCCTGAATACCCCCTGAAATATCTATACAGGCACAAGTGCACTGGGAAATTTTCTCAAGGAAAATCACATTTATACAGGTTTTACCCAAATTCAGCAAAAGCTATTTCATGTGCTCAAAAGATAGGAGCTTAACAGCTTGATTTTCAGGAAGAGTGACAAAGCATAGGTGTGACCACCTGTATTCTTTGCCCATCTCTGTGTCCACATGCCTGTCCCAGAGCATGCTCAGGAAACCTTTCTCTTTAGTGAATTGGTAGCAGTCTAAACATATTTCTGAGTTGGCCTCAATAAAACAATATTATGGCTGTCTCAAAGAAAGAAAAACTGGAGATATTCTATGTGTAATTATGAAATATATTAGCTCTTCTACTTAATTTGAAGATAACAATAGTAGTAACCTCATCCTCATAATTAACGGCTATTATTTGGATATGAGATGTCTCCCTAAAGTCCCTGTTAATGCAGGACTATTAAGAGGTGAAATGAATAGATTATGAAAGCTGTAACCTAATCAGTCCATCCTAGTTTGAATGGACTGACTGGGTGGAGTGGCGTGTGGCTGGAGGAGGTGGGTCACTGTGGGTATGCTCAGGAAAGATGCATCTTCCTGGCAGCTCCTTCCTTCTCTCTCTCTCTGTTTCTAGACCCCACCATGAGCTTAGTTGTTTTTTTTTCCACTGTGGCCTTCCCTCATGATACACTGACTCATCCCTAAGACCAGAGTAATGGACTTGGCCATCTAAGGGCTGAGACCTCTGAAACCATGAAACCCCATAAATGTTTCCTCTTCTAAGTTGATCATGTCAGATATTTTGGTCACAGTGATGAAAAAGGTAAGTCAAATGTGCACTAGGTGAATTCGTTCCATATTTTCTTCTCAAATTTTCATATGATCATAATAAATTCCCTTGAGAATTAAAAATTTTGGTGACAGACTATTGAGTTCAACTGTTTTTTCAGCTCTCTGTTGCAGCATTCTATCACCCTAACAACTGAATTAACCTCAAAACAGTGAACACTTTCTGTGTAATTGGCTTAGTTTGTTTGCCATATGGAGATCTGACTTTAGTCAGCCAAATGACAGTCTTGTGGCATATTTAAAACATCTGTATGCTCCAGGAACCAGAAATAACCTTCCCTTCCATACTCCATGCAAGTAAATATTTCCTAGTAGTATTTATAAGAACAATATTACTTAATTTAAAACAACCATTCCTTTGTATTCCTTTTAATACAATAAGTGACCATGCTTTAATCTGTGTTTCGCTGGCATAACAATAATCTGTAAGAGAACAAGAAATAGGTCTCATTAGGTTGCATTCTTATTATTTGGAAAACATCATTCTTGTACACTCCAATATTTATAATAACAAACACATTTTTTTTCTGAAGAACAACCAAATAAACATACTCTTTTTTGTGGTGTTTAAACTAACAAAAGATCATTTTGGCTAGTATGCAAGGAAGAATAAAATTCTTAAAACTCTTTATTTCATTTCCCTTCCTGAAGTTTTCAATGTTGCTTTATATAGATACCTGTTTTTTCGATGGCATATTATGAAGAACAAAGTTCATATCATCTCACTTTAAAAATTAAGTAAGGCGATGGAAGAAATGCTAAGTTCAAATAAATGAGTGCAGTTGTAAAACTTACCCCCTTTTCTCATTTCAAAGATCCGAAAGGGTTTAGTTTCAATATGAACTGTTGTAGCTAAGTAAGATTTAAGAAGTAGAAAGCAGATATTAAACTTGAACCAAAGCAAATCCTGGTGAATGAGAAACTTGGTGAATTTGAACAGTCAAAAGTTTTCAGTGATGAAGAGTCAAGACCTATAATTTTTAAAATTATTAGTAATTTCAATAGTGATAAGTAGTAAGGAACTGAGGGGAAAAAAAACAAAACAGGGAGGGAAGATAGGAAATAAAAAAGAGAATACTGAACTTTTAGTAGGGTGACCATGGAAGGGATCATGCAAATGAGAAGCCCTGAAACAGAAGGATCTGATGTTTATTCATGCCCTACATTTCTGTTTCTGAGAATATGGTGGAGCAAAAACTTGTAAACTCTCCCTTGAGAAACGTTTTTAAATACTGGATACAGTAATAAATGCCACCTGTATTAAATTTCTATCGTTGTATAATAGATTTCCACAAGTTTAATGGCTTAATATAACAATAAACATTCATTCTCTCTCAAAATACCGTTGGGTCAGGAATTCAGAAGCAGCACAGCTGTGATCGACTTCCAAGGTGGCTCACTCATGGCCAGAGAGTTGATGCTGGGTACTGGTGGAAGCCTCAATTTATCCCCACATGTCTTCCTCCATAGCTTGCTTGAATGTGCATGAAACATGAGACTGGCTTCTCTTAGAGCAAGAGGTCCATGAGGGATGCCAAGATGGAAGCTGCAAGATGACCAAACTGAGAAAGGCAAACTCCACACTATCCAAATGGTCACATGAGTCAGTCATGATTCATTGTGGAAGGAACTGCACATGAGGATATGAATACCAACATCTAAAGATCATCGAACTCTATCTTGGAAACTATAAACAACACTGTTACAAAAACATAGCTGTAAACTCAAGAAATAAGAAAAAAACACAAAGAAGGTAAAAATCTTTGTGTTAAGCAGCACTGGATAAATAATTACCCTGAAAAGACTTGCCAGTCTCCATCTTCCTGGGACTAAAGCACAGACTTCTAAACTTATTGAGGCTTAGACCCAGAAAGATAGGGATTTGGAATAAAGACAAAACAATATAATGGATGCCTGAAAGTGCTAAATTCATAGCAAAGGAGAACTAGAAAAATGTGCCTACCAAGAAAGGAGAATGATAAGAAGTGCCATCCATCTATATTTCCCTGAGTTCTGGTGGGAGAAATGTTCCCTAAGAATTTGCAGCTATAGTCAGACCCTCATTTGGCTTTAGTTTGGATTTATGCTTTCTCAGGATCTAAAAATCCTCACCAAAAAAATTCACAAGATGTGGTCCTGCTTTGGTAGCCTTGGCATACCTGGCAAAATCATCGATAAATCCTCTGTGAAGGAAGAGATCTTCAAGTCATGGCTTCCATTATTCCTATGTAGTATATACTTGGCAAACATGAGGATGTGTGACAAAACCATAAAGCACACAAGGAAACCAGTCAAAAGGAATAATAAGCACCAGAACTAAGCACTCAATATTTTGGGTTAAAAAATTATTAAACAGAAATTTAAAAGGAGACATTACAACTGATGTCACAGGAATTCAAAGTATCATTAGGGAATTTTTTTAAAACTATATGCTAAAAAATCTAGAAGAAACATGCACAAATTTCTGGACACATGTTACCTATGAAAGTTGAACCAAGAGGATATAAAAAATCTAAATAGACCAAATAATAAGTAATGAGATCAATTCAGTAATAGTCTCCTAACAAAGTAAAACCTCAAACCAGATGACTTTATTACTGAATTTTGTGAAACTTTTAAAGAAGAATTAGCAATGCTTCAGACTGTTCTAGAAAACAAACAGTGAGACAATCCTTCCAAACTCATTTGTGAAGTCAGCATTACCCTGCTACCAAAACTGGCAAGGATACAACACAAAAAGAAAACTATATACCAAAATCCCTGGTGAACATATATGCAAAAATCCTTAACAAAATATTTGAAAATTAAATTTTTCATTTGAGACAAGAGGATATGAAAGCACATTAGAAAGATCATACGACATGATCCAGTTGATTTCATTCCATGAATGTAAGAATGCTTAAAAATAAGTAAATCAATAAAGCAGCACATAATTAGAATCGAGGACAAAAATCACATGATCATCTCAACAGAAGCAGAAAAAGCTTTTGACAAAATTAAACATCACTTCATGATAAAATCTCTGAATAATTTAGATATCAAAGTATAAAATCTCAACATAATAAAAACTATTCATGACACACACAGACCAAGCATTACACAGAATGGGAAAAAGCTGAACGTATTTCCTCTAAGATCAGGAACAAGACAAAAGTTTCTGCTCTCACAATTCTACTACAAATTTTATACAGAGCAGTTAGGGAAGAGAAAGAAAGAAAAAGTATACAAGTAGGAAAGGAGGAAGTCCAATTATTCCTGTTTGCAAATGATATGATTCTATACTTAAAAAATTCTAAAGAATCCACCAAAAATTCTAAAAAGAATTGATAACATTTGTAAAAGTAGAATACAAAATGAACATGCAAAAGTCAGTAGCTTTTCTACACATTGATAATGTGATTACTGACAAAGTCAAGAAAGTAATCCCTTTTGCAATAGCTACCACACGTGCACGTGTGTGTGCACACATACACACACACAAACACACACTCACATACATGCACACACATACTATCAAAACGAAAAAATAAACAAGCAACACCTTGGAATCAAACTGACTAAGGGATGTGGAAGAACTCTACAATAACATTACAAAACATTGAAGAAAGAAATTGAAGAAGACACTAAAAGATGGAAAGACTTCCCATATTCATGTATTGGGAGACAATATTGGCTATACTACCCAACGCAGATTCAATGCAATTCTCATCTAAACACGAATGGCTTTCTTCATGAATTAGAAAAAATATCCCTAACCAGTTCATATGGAGACACTAAACACACTGAATAGCCAAGGAAATCCTGAGCATAAAGAACGATACTGGGGGGCTGGGGAATATAGCTCACCTGGCAGAGTGCTTGCCTCACAAGCATAAGGCCCTGGGTTCAAATCCCCAGCACCACAAAAAAAAAAAAAAAAAAAAAAAAGAATGATGCAGGGGGCAACACAATACCTGATTTTGAAACATATTACAAAGTCATAGTAACAAAAACAGTATGATACTGGCATGAAAACAGATATGTAGACCAAGGGGATAGAATAAACGACCCAGAAATAAATCCACATATCTTCAGCTGATTCTCATCATAGCTGCCAAAAAGCATACACACATAAAGAACAGACTCTACAACAAAAGGTGCTCAGAAAACAGGATACCCCTACATAGAAGACTAAGACCCCCATCTCTCACTCCGCATAAAAATCAACTCAAAATGGATCAAAGATTTGAAGGTGGAACCTGAAATTCTGAAAATACTAAGAGAAAAACACAGGGAAAACACTGAAGATATTGGTACAGGCCATGACTTCCAGAAAAGAACTCTAAAAGCGCAAGAAAAAAAAAGTAAGAATTGACAAATGGAAAATCATTAAATTAAAAAGCTTCTGAACAGCCAAGGAAATAATCCACAGAGTGTAAAGACAAGTTCCAGAACGGGAAAAAATCTTTGCCAGCTATTCATCTGACAGAGGATTAACATCCAGAATACATAAAGAATTTTAAAAACTTAAGAACAAGTAATCCAATCAAAAATGGACAAATGACCTGAACAGACACCTCTCAAAAGAAGAAATTAAGATGGCCACCAAAGATATGAAAAAATCATTATTGTAGGTCATCAGGGAAATGCAAATCAAAACCACAATGGCATTCCATCTCACCGTTAGAATGACTATTATTAAAAAAAAATAACAAATGCTGATGTAGAAGTGGAGAAAAAGGAAGCCTTATACACTGTTGGTAGGATGTAAATTAGCACAGCCACTACAGAAAACAGTAGAGGCTTCTCAAAAAATTAGAACTAGAACCAGCATATGATGCAGCTATACAACTCCTGGGTATATATCTGAAGGAAATGAACTCAGCATATCAAAGAGACACCTTCTTATCCACATTTATTGTGGCACAATTCACAATAGCCAAGATATGGAATAAGTTTAGGTGCCTATCAACAGATGAGTGCAGAAGGAAAACATAGGGTGTTATTCAACCATAAAGAAAAATGAAATTCTGTCATTTGCAGGAAAATGCACGGAACTGTAGGACATTGTGCTAAGCAAAATAAACCAGACACAGAAAGACAGGTATTGTCATGAAATTCATTTGGAAAAATAAGAGACCTAGAATAACCAAAGCAATCCTGAACAAGAAGAGTGAAGCAGAAGGCATCACAATATCAGACCTTAAACTAAAATACAGAGCTATAGCAACAAAATTGGCATGGTATTGGCATCAAAATAGACAGGTAGACCAATGGTACAGAACAGAGGACACATAGACAAATTCACATAAAAACAGTGATTCATACTAGACAAAGGTGCCAAAAACATTCATTGGAGAAAATATAGCCTGTTCAACAAATGGTGCTGGGAAAACTGGAAATCCATATATAACAAAATGAAATTAAATCCCTATCTCTCACCCTGTACACAGCTCAAGTCAAAGTGGATCAAGGACCTAGGAATTAGACCAGAGACCCTGCACCTAATAGAAGAAAAAGTAGGTCCAAATCTTCATCATGTCAGTTTAGGACCTGACTTCCTTAACAAGATTCCTAAAGCACAAGAAATAAAATCAAGAATCAATAAATTGGATGGATTGAAACTGAAAAGCTTCTTCTCAGCAAAGGAAACAATCGATAATGTGAAGAGAGAGCCTACAGAGTGAGAGAGAATCTTTACCACACACACATCAGAGCACTAATCTCCAGGATATAAAGAACTCAGAAAACTTAACACCATAAAAACAAATAACCCAACCAATAAATGGGCGAAGGAACTGAACAGACACTTCACAGAAGAAGATATACAATACATCCACAAATATATGAAAAAATGTTCAACATCTCTAGCAATTAGAGAAATGCAAATCAAAATTACTCTAAGATTTCATCTCACTCCAATCAGAATGGCAATTATCCAGAATACAAGCAATAATAAGTGTTAACGAGGATGTGGGGAAAAGGTACACTCATACATTGCTGATGGGACTGCAAATTGGTGTAACCACTCTGGAAAGCAGTGTGGCAATTCCTTAAAAAACTTGGAATGGAACCACTCCTTGGTCTATACCCAAAGGACTTAAAATCAGTATACTACAGTGATGTAACCACATCAATGTTTATAGCAGTTCAATTCACAAGAGCTAAACTGTGGAACCAACCTAGATGTCCTTCAATAGATTAATGGATAAAGAAACTGTGGTCTATATACACAATGGAATATTACTCAGCCTTCAAGAAGAATGAAATTATGACATTTGCAGGTAAATGGATGGAGCTGGAGAATATCATGCTAACAGAAGTAAGTCAATTCCCAAAAATTAAAGGCCAAATGTTTTCTCTGATAAGTAGGTGCTGATCCATAATTGTCGGGGGGGGGGGGGCAAGGGAAGAATGGAGGAACTTTGGATAGGGCAGAGAAGAAGGAGGGGAGCAGGTATGGGGGTGGGAAAGATGGTAGAATGGTTGATTGCACTAATGATGTGACTTTGCATTTTGTACAACCAGAGAAATGAAAAGTTGTGCTCCATTTGTGTGCAATGAATCAAAATGCATTCTGCTGTCATGTATAATTAAATAGAACAACAAGAAAAAAGAGGGTTATTGTGTGTGTATGTATTTTTTTCTCTCTCTCTCTCATATGTGGAAACAATAAAAAAAAAGCAGGGACACTATTAGGGACTGGGAAAAGTGATAAGGACAGGAGGGAGAGGTGGGGGATGGGAGACAGGATAGAAAAGAGTGGGTAGAAATGATCAATGAATGATATATACATGTATGGCAATATCATTGTGGATCCCATTTATTTGGACAATTAATATGTGTTAAAATTATAATTTTAAAATAAGTTGAAATAAGGATCCAAGGTAGCTATTTGGAAAATAGTAAAAGAAATGAAAATAAAATAAACACATAAACAAATATCAGGAAGATTTAAAAAGAAAAAGAATAATAAGAACCCCAAACTAAGGATAAATAATATAATCAAAACCACAATCTCATTGGGATGTCATATGTGACATGTATGAATGATGAAACAAACCCTTTCCTTATGGAACCAGGTAAAGACAACAGCTGATCATTTCAGTAAGTGCAGAAAATCATTTCACAAAATCAGTACCACGTAAGATAAAAATATCTAAATAAATTAGAAATAGAAGGAATCTTCTTCAATTTCATAGAGGTCATCTATAAAAACCCTGTAGCTAACATCATACACAAAATAGTAAAAGACTGAATGTCTCTCCCCTAAGATCAGGAGCAAGGCAAGAATGCCCAGTTTCATTATTTCTCTACAATAAAGAGGAGATTCTAGGAAGAAATAAAAGGCATGGAGATTGGAAAGGAAGAAGTAAAGTCATTTTTATTTGTAGTTGACATGATCCTGTATTTAGAAAGCCCCAAGGATTAGGCAGGAGGTGTAGCTCAGTGGTAGTGTTTGCCGTGCATGCAGAGATCTATGGGTACAATCCCTAGAACTGCCACCAAACAACAACTAACTTCAAGGATCTACAAAGAAAATCTTTAAAACTAATAAACAAATTTGGGAAGTTGGTTCAAAATCAATATACAAAAGTCTATTTTATTTTTACAATACTAGGAAAAATCTGATAATTAAGAAAATTCTTCCATTCATAATTGCATTAAAAAGAATTAAATAGGAGTAAATTTAATAAAAGTGCAAGGTAAGTACCCTGGAAAAATTTTTTAAATTGATGATAGAATATAGAAGTAAACTGGAGAGACAGTTCATGTTTATGGATTGGAAGACTATTAAGATTACAATTCTCTTCAAATTCTCCCTAGCAGAAAAATTGCAGAAGCTGACAAACTGACCTTAAGATATATATGGAAATACTAAGAAGAGAATAGTTAAAACAATTTGAAAAAGAATAAAAGTCCTGAGTTTATTCATTCATTCCCCAATATCTATCTGTAAGAAAGAGGAGAGAGGGAGAGCGTGCAAGCGCACGCGAAAGAGAGAGAGAGAGAAGAGAGAAGAGAGAGAGAGAGAGAGAGAGAGAGAGAGAGAGAGAGAGAGAGAGAGAGAGAGAGAGAGAAAGGTTGAGAAATTTGGAATTCCTGGCTTCAAAAACTAGTATAAAACTACAGTAACCAAGACCATGTAGTATTGGCATGAGAATAGGCTTGTAGATGAATGAAAGAGAATTTAAAGTTCTGAAATGAGCCCTTACATTAATGATCAGTTGATTTGCAGCAAAAGTACCAAGGCAATTCCTTGGAGGAAAAAGGATAGTCCTTGCAAAAGAAGAATTCTAGGACAAATGGTATCTCCATGGGGGGGAGGGAGAGGAATTTAGACCCTGAACTCATAACATGCACAAAAAATTAATTTGAATAGGTATAGAACAATAAGTGTAAGTGCTAAAATAATGATCTTTGCTCTGTGTTTCCTTCATTTTATACATATTTGGCATATATACCTATCCTTAAACCTTCCCACATGAGTAAAGCACTGCAAACACATCAGTTACTCTGTCAGTTAGCATTTTGGAAGTTTTTCTGCAGTCCTCTGGTCTGTACCAATGTGGACTGACTTCTTTCTGTTTCTGAGCTGTCATCTTTGAATCACCCTCCATCAAATTCTCTGACCTCTGGACCTCCCTCCATCATATTCTTTGTCTTTCTCCTGTCTAAGACCACAAATCATGACTCTGTAGGTACCGTCTTTATTGCTCCAGCATATTCCTGAGAACAGATGCATAGGAGATAAGTTTTTGAGATTTTGCTGGTATGAAAATTCTATCCTTAATTGGTAATTTAGCTCGGTATAAGTTTTTAGGTTGGAAATAATTTTCTTTAAGAAATGTAATAACTTGTTCCAAATGACTTCAGACTTCCAGGGAGCTATTGCAAAGTTCAACTTCAATCTGATTCTCACTTCTTATGTAAATATTTCTCTTCCCTGGCAAATTTTCAAATTATTTTCAGCCAGGTGCAGTGATTTCATGATGATAGTTCTTGGTGTAGTTTTCTTTTAATCCTGGGTCCAGTGGACTCTATTCTACAGTTCTGGTTACTTTCTTTGTTTATTGATAACTTAGAAAGTTATTTGATATTTTGAGATTTATTTGATAACTCTCCCCTCTTCTTAGTCAAATTACTTCACTTTCTCTTTCTGGAATTTATTTTATTTAGTTAAGCCCTACTTGACTGCTTTGGTATTATTTAAAATAGTCATTTTGGAGAAATCCAAGATGGCAGACTAGAGGGAGGCTGCATTCCTTGTCTCTCGGTAACTCGGGATTCAAGCAGAGGAATTACTGTTTCTCTGCTAGGCAGTCATTGCTGCCCACCAATCCCCTGCTGTTTACCCCATTCATTCACTGTGATCACCCACCATCTGCCAGCATATCACCTGCCTTTTGAGTGCAGATAGCTCAGTGCCTGCCATCTATCATCCTCCATTTACCAGTTTGCTTCCCTCTTGCCTGCCCATTGTCTGCTTTCACCTACCTATCACCCATCTCTTGACATTCACCTGCCGATCATCCACCGTTAGCCTGCAGACAGCCAGCAGTATCACCTGCTTCCCACTGTTGCTTGGAAGTTCATTGTCACAGTACCCACAGTTTTGGTTACACGTGTCTGTTGCCATTTTGGGACAACAAAAAGGATCTGTAGGTTTGCTGCCACAGCCACTGCCATCTCAGGGTATAGCCACCTCAGTCTGGTGACTCAGGTCAGGGCCTGGAGATATATTGGGGTGCCTGCAGGTCTGCTTGCACCTGAGGTCTTTCTGCTCAGGTGTGGTAATGGCTGCCATCTGGCTGCCTTTTAGCAGGATCACTCCTTTGTGTGGATGCATCCCTGGTGGTCTTTCCTCAAGTTGGAAGGACATTGAGATCTTGGGACTGCAGAAAGACAGGGTCTGAGGAAGCTGAAACCCAGGTCCATCAGATTGCAGCTGGGTTTGTGTGGGCCAGTCTGGGTCTGGCAAGCCTGTGGAAAGCTGAAGAGTAGGGGCAGCTGCCTGAGGGGAGCAGAGGCTGAACTGGAGACAGAAGGGGCCAGCTACAGTGGGTGGGAAGACTGTAAGAGGGCGTGAGGGTATCTTACTATCGACTTACCCACCCAACAGTCTGGCATCCACTGGACTGGAGCTAACATCAAACTTCAGACAACCCCACCTATCAGCAGGGAAGGGAAGCTGAGAAAATATTTGAAAGCCAACAGAAGCAATCATTTAATTCATTCAATTTTCCATTGAGATGTTCCTCCTTTTTTTTTTCTTTCTTTTTTTTTTTACCCTCTCTGTCATATCTCTACCATCTTTGAATCCAAATATTTTTCATGCATCAATTTACTGATGGATGAATGGGATGTCTGAATAGTATATGATAGTTTTGTTGTGTATTTTTATATTTTTACTTTAAAAAATATCTGTACATATTTTTTTCTCACACCCACCTGTTTCCTTGGATTTTCTTTCTTACTTCTTTCATACTACAGCCAAGAACTATTAATTCCTTCCTTACTCTTACTATAGATTTTTACCTCTATCTTCTCTTCCTCTCCCTCACAAACATCACGTCTTACGCTACTTCTGTTTCCTCACTGTCTATCATTTGAAATGGTAAATCCATTTAGCAAACTTACTGTTTATATTGTAGACAATAATTGAACACTTCATTTCTGTCTATTGTGACAAAACTGTAAATGCCTTAATAAGAGCCATTTGGTTTAAGGTGTATATTGTTTGCATTATGTGCCATTAATATTGGTCTGCCCCTTAACTGTGAGGTACTAGAAGCCTTCAGGGACACTAAAAGACTGCAGGGTAGAATCTGTACTGCCTCAGCTCCATACCTCTAGATGAGAAGACACACAAATGACATTAAAAAAATACAGGAACAAAATGCCTCCAACAAACCAAGATGTTCCAACAATTGAATCCATAGGTAGAAATGTCAGAGAAGGAGTTCAGAAAATACATAGTTAGATTGATCCTTAAAATAAAGGATGGTATTGGAGGCAAAATACAGGAAGTGAAAGGACACTTCAATAGACAGGCAGAGATTATAAAAAGAAATCAAGCAGAAATCCTTGAAATGAAAGAAACGATAAAACAAATTAAAAATTTAATGAAAAGTATTACCAACAGACTAGATCACTTGGAAGACAGAACTCAGACAATGAAGACAAAATATATACTTTTGAAAATAAAGTTGACTACACAGAGAAGATGGTAAGAAATCATGAAATATGGGATAACATGAACAGACCAAATTCAAGATTTATCAGAACAGAGGAAGGTGTGGAGATACAAACCAAAGGAATGCACAATCTTTTCAATGACATAATATCAGAAAACTTCCTGAATCTAAAGAACAAAATGGAAAATCAACTACAAGAGATTTGCAGGACCCCAAATGTACAAAATTACAGCATACCCACACCAAGACACTTTATAAGGAGAATGACTAACATTCAGAATAAGGATAGAATTTTAAAGGCTGTGAGAGAAAAAACTCAAATTACATATGGGGGAAACCTAATTCGGATCTTAGCTGATTCCTCAATCAGGACCCTCAATGCCAGGAGATCCTGTAATAACATACATCAAGCTCTGAAAGAAAATGGTTGCCAAGTGAGAACTTTATATCCAGCAAAATTAAGCTTCAGATTTGAAGATGAAATAAAAAACCTTCCATGATACACAAAAGTTAAAAGAATTCCCAACTAGAAAGCCTGCACCACAGAAAATTCTCAGGAAAATATTCCATGGGGAAGATATGAAAAAAAAAAAAAAGAAAAGAAAATCAGCAAAGGAAGGAACTACACTAAAGGAAAGGTCAATCAAAGGAGAAACTAAGTCAAGTTAAAAACCAAAAATAAACCAAAATGACCAGGAATATGAGTCATATCTAAGTAATAAACCTGAATGTTAATGGTCTAAACTCATCAATCAAAAGACATAGACTGGTAGATTGGATTTTTAAAAAAGACCCAACAACTTGCTGTCTTCAAGAGACTCATCTCCTAGGAAAAGACATCCACAGACTGAAGGAGAAAGACAGGGAAAAAACATATCAGTCACATGAACTGCATAAATAAGCAAGCAGGAGTTTCCATTCTCATATAAGACATAGTGGACTTCAAACCAAAGTTAGTCAGAAGGGATAAAGTAGGTCAATTCATCCTGCTTAAGGGAATCATACACCAACAAGACATACATAACAATCATAAATATATATGCCCCAAACAATGGAGAATCTACATACATCAAACAAACCCTTCTCAATTTCAAGAATCAAATAGACCACAACACAATAATACTGGGTGACATTGACCCACCTCTTTCATCACTGAATAGATCTTCCAAACAACAACTAAACAAAGAAACTATAGAATTAAATAGTACAATCAATGATTTAGACTTAACAGACATATATAGAGTATTTCATCCATCATCAAGTGAATACACTTTTTTCTTAGCAGCACATGGATCCTTCTCCAAAATAGACTATATGTTATGCCACAAAGCAACTCTCAGCAAATACAAAAGAAATAGAAATACTATCTTGCATTCTATCAGATCATAATGAAATGAAACTAGAAATCAATGATATAATAAAAATAGAAGCTACTCTAACACCTGGAGACTAAATAGCACACTATTGAATGATGAATGGATAAAGGAAGAAATCAAGGAAGAAATAAAAAAATACTCAGAGGTAAACGAGAACACCCATACAATCAAAATCTCTGGGACACTAAGAAGGCAGTGCTAAGAGGAAAGTTCATTGCATTGAGCTCATACATTAAAAGAATAAAAAGCCAACAAATAAGTGACCTAACAATACATCTCAAAGCCCTAGAAAAAGAACAAATCAACACCAAAAGCAGCAGAAGACCGGAAATACTTAAAATCAGAGCTGAAATCAATGGTATTGAAACAAAAGAAACAATTTAAAAAATTGACTAAACAAAAAGTTAGTTCTTTGAAAAAATAAATAAAATTGATAAACCCTTAGCCACAGTTACAAAGAGAAAGAGAGAGAAAATTCAAATTACTAAAATTCATGATGAAAAAGAATATATCATGATGGATACTACTGAAATACAGAAGATAATTAAAAACTATTTTGAAAATTCATAATCAAATAAAGTAGAATAACTTGAAGACATCAATAATTTCTAGAGACATATGATCTACCCAAACCAATGCAGGAGGACATACACAATTTAAACAGAACAATTTCAGGCAAAGAAATAGAACATGCCATCAAAATTCTATAAACCAAGAAAAATCCAGGACCAGATGGATTCTCAGTCAAGTTCTACAAAACCTTCAAAGAACAATTAACACCAATACTCCTCAAATTATTCCATGAAATAGAAAAGGAGGGAACCCCTCCAAATTCATTCTATGAGGCTAGTATCACCCTTATACCAAAACCAGACAAAGAGACATCAAGGAAAGAAAACCTCAGACCAATATCCCTCATAAATATAAATACAAAAATTCTCAATAAAATTCTGGCAATTGCATGCAAAAAGTATATTAAGAAGATAGTGCACCATGATCAAGTGGGGTTCATCCCTGGAATGCAAGGTTGGTTCAACTTACATAAATCAATGAATGTAATACATCATATCAATAGACTTAAATACAAGAATCATATGATTATCTCAATAGACACAGAGAAAGCATTTGACAAAATACAGCACCTCTTCATGTTCAAAACAATAGAAAAACTAGGGGTAGTTGGAACATACTTGCCCATGACCAACATCATTCTAAATGGAGAAAAATTGAGAGCATTCCCTCTAAGAACTGGAACAAGATAGGGATTCCCTCTTTCACCACTTCTTTTCAACATCATCCTTGAAACTCTAGCCAGAACAATCAGACAGAAGAAAGAAATTAAAGGGATATGAATGGGAAAAGAAGAACTCAGACTATCACTATTTACCCATGATATGATTCTATATTTAGAGGATCCAAAAAATTCCACCAGAAAAATTCTAGAACTCATAAATGAATTCAGCAAAATGGCAGAATATAAAATCAATATGTATAAATCAAATGCATTTCTATACACAAGTGACGAATCCACTGCAAGAGAAATTAGGAAAACTACCCCATTCACAATAGCCTCAACAAAAATAAAATACTTGGGAATCATCTAGCAAAAGGTAAAGACCTTTACAATGAAAACTAGAGAACTCTAAAGAAAGAAATTGAAGAAGACCTTAGAAGATGGAAAGATTTCTCATGCTCTTGGATAGGCAGAATTAATACTGTCAAAATGGCCATACTGAAGCCAAAATTATAGGTGATTGGGCCAAATCAAGGAATGGAGGTCAGTCTGGATCTGGGAAGTTGGAGACCACACCTGGGAGATTGGAATATCAATGTTACAGAGCCTGTTGATCACCAAGTTTACCTGCCTCCTCCCAAAAGACTGCATGCTGGGAATTCCTAATTAATGCCCCCTGGGCCCCTACCTGCCTGAATCACCACTTGGCCCTTCCCTTTGCCCATCTGCTTCTCAGTTTTTGGCCATCTCACCAGCATCTCCTAGTCACATAGGCAGGAAGGAGAGAGATAAGAGGAGAGAGAGCAGGAAAACAAAGGAAACTTTAAATCTATAGAAAGGGCAAGACTCTCACTTCTTGGGATACCAGAATACCAACTATGGTTCCCTTCTCCTTCCTGGTAGAAGTCTGTATTACTACCTTTAAATAAAACCTACTTTATATGCTTGCCTCATCGTGCTTCTCTGATATTCAAACTTCAACATTTGAGCAAGCAGACCTCGTCACTGATAAACAGCAGCATCGATGCCATCAAAAGTGTTACACAGATTCAATGTAATTCTTATTAAAATCCCAATGACACTCTTCATAGAAATAGAAAGAGCAATCATGAAATTCATTTGGAAAAATAAGAGACCCAGAATAGCCAAGGCAATCCTTAGGAAAAAGAGTGAAGCAAAAGGTATCACAATACCAAACCTTAAATTATACTACAGAGCCATAGTAACAAAAGTGGCATGGTATTGATATTGGCACCAAAATGGTACAAAATGGAAGACACAGATTCAAACCCACACACTTACAGTTATTTCATACTAGACAAAGGTGTCAGATATACACATTGGAGAAAAGATAGCCTATTCAACAAATGATGCTGTGAAAACTGGAAATCCATATGTAACAAAATGAAATTAAACCCCTATTTCTCACCCTGCACAAAAATCAACTGAAAATGGATCAGTCTTAAGCACTAGAACAGAGACCCTGTGCCTAATAAGAAAAAGTAGGTCCAAATCTTCATCATATCAGCTCAGGATCTGACTTCCTTAACAAGATTCCTACAGCACAAGAAGCAAAATTAGGAATCAGTAAATGGGATGGATTGAAACTGAAAAGCTTCTTCTCAGCAAAGGAAACAATCAATATTGTAAAGAGAGAGCCTACAGAATGGGAAAAAATTTTTACCACACATACCTCAGATAGACCACTAATCTCCAGGATATATAAAGAACTCAGAAAACTTAACACCATAAAACCAAATAACTCAATCAATAAATGGACTAAGGAACTGATCATACACTTCACAGAATAAGAAATACAATTGATCAGCAAACATATGAAAAAAATATTCAGTATCTCTTACAATGAGAGACATGCAAATCAAAACTAAGATTTCATCTCACTCCAGTCAGAATGGCAATTATCAAGAATACAAGCAATAAGTGTCAGCAAGGATGTGGGGAAAAAGGTACACTCATACATTGTTGGTGGAACTGCAGATTGGTGCAACCACTTTGGAAAGCAGTATGGAAATCCTAAAAAAACTTGGAGTGGAACCACCATTTGACCCAGCTGTCCCACTCCTCAGTCTATACCCAAAGGACTTAAAATCAGCATACTACAGTGATGCAGCCACATCAATGTTTATAGCAGTTCAATTCACAATAGCCAAGCTATAGAACCAACCTAGGTGCACTACAACAGATGAATGGATAAAGAAAATGTAATATATATACACAATGGAATATTACTCAACCATTAAAAAGAATGAAATTATGGCATTTGCTGCTAAATGGATAGAACTGGAGAATACCTTGCTAAGTGAAATAAGCCAGTCCCAAAAAAACCAAAGACAGAATGTTCTCTCTGTTTGGGGATGCTAACCCACAACAAGGAAGGGGGAAGATTAGAAGTTCATTGGACTAGAAAAAGGGGAATGAAGGGAAGGGAGGGGGGAAGATAATAGGTAAGACACTGCAATGAATCAGACATATCTTTCCTATCCTCATATATAAATACATGACCAATGTAACTCCACATCATGTACAACCACAATAACGGGATCCTAATTGAAACAAGTTATACTTATTCTATGTATGCATAATATTTCAAAATATACCTTCCTGTCATGAAAATATAATAAAAAATTGTAAAAAAATAAATAATAATAAAAGAGAAGGAACCATAATTTGACAGTTCTTCACTCATTCCATTGTAGGACTCCTGCCCTTGGTCTTGCCTGGTGTCTTTTCTCCCAATTAGAGTTGCTGTGTTACCTTTTCTGCAGAATAATCCCTTAGTGTCTGGTGGGAATAGAAGTGGTTACATCTGAGGAGCTGAGTTTAAAGAGAGGGATTTGGTTGCCTAACTGCTTCCTAAATTTTCAAACTCTTCTTATGTTCAATATCCTGTCCACCACATCACCTTCTCTTGCAGGGGTGCCTGGGATCCCTGGTGATTCTGTGATTTAAATCATCTTCCTCCTGAATAGTGTTCCTATTCAGATTAGTGTTTTATTTTTGTTTTTTTCAAGTTTGGCAAGCTAGTTGCCCTTAGTCCATTGGCATCATAGTTTTCCAAAGTTTACTGCTCTTTCTTGCCTTATCTTCTCCTTGTCTTTATGGATTTACGGCTCTGGAAATTGGTGTTAGTGGAGTTTGGGAGGGAGGTGAGGCAAATCAAACCCAAAGGTGGCTCAATCATCTCCCTTTAGTTACAAGCATGTGATAGTAGTCCTTATATCTTTATATGTCGAAAAGTTTTTTTAATTTAAGTTAATTCAGTGGAAACTTTTATGCTTAGAAATGTAGCTATGTTCAGGGCAAGGCCAGAGGTAGTCTGTTAGTATGGGGAGTTACACATTTCAAGAATGACACTGTATTGTCAGCATCATGCTATGGAACCACCTTTCTCTACCACAGAGAAATTACATTTTCTCCTAATCTCAGAGGAAATTACTATCCTTTTCTTGAAAAAATGTAAACAAAAATACTTCTTGGTTTTTTCCTCTTGCTCTACTTTTTCACATTTCACTATTCTTTTTTTTTGTTTGTTTGATTACATATTGAACAATGATTTAGTAGATTTATCAATTTTAGAGCAATAAAAATAACAATTTTCACATTTTAAATTCCCAGAATGAATAACTAGTTCCAAATGATTCCTTAGTCCCACAGACTTGTGTTTTAACTTCCTTACAGATGAATAGCTATCTCAGAACTCTCTCAGGAACTAGATCTTTCCATGTGGTCAGAGGTCAACATGGTGCAGCTCATTGAAGGCGAGTGCTTTGTGGGTGATGTCAAAACCCTTAGGGGGAATCTGCAAGTCTGAGGGGCTTTATTCATCCAAGTCAAATTCAAGGTCCCATGCAGTCACCATCTGAGAAAAGGGGAATAAAAAGTCTGGTTCTAATTTTAGCAGGCTCCTTGATCCCCAGGAGTGGCTGTTTATAACACCACTTGGAGGCTCATGTGGCAGACTTGGTGAAAAATTCACACTTAGTGCCGAAGCTACTGGTTTGGTTAGTATGCTGGCAAATCACATTAAACCCAGCTTATACAGGGGGACTGGGTGGGACTCGCTGGCCCAGTCACACTTTCCCTTTGCCTTTGATGTTATTTGCCCTGGAACTCTTCACCTCTGTATTTATGACTAATGACATGTAGGAGCAGACCGTTTCTCCTGGAACCCTGCTAGAGGAGTCAGCCGAGGTGAAAGGACTCTTCAAATGCTTTCCATCTTTGGGTTTGTGAAGGTTTCCTTCTGCTCTCCTGCCTTTCATTTGTAGTTGGTTGTCTGTCTGTCCACATTCTCCACAGTCACAGAATTTCAGAAGAAATCCTGCCTTTCGTTACTGGCCCATGCAAGAATGGAAACACTAGCATCTTCTAGAATGTTTATTTTCAAATATGAATTAGATGGACACAAAGGAATATTTTCAACTTCTTGAAAGAGAATACACAGAACAGAAACCATGTGGTGTGGGTAAGCAGAAAACTAGGTTCCTTTGATAATTTTGCATGTTTTTCCCCCCTGGAGAAATTATTTCTAGGAGTAAAGAAGAGTTTTATCTTTACATTATTTATTTTATTTATCACATCCTTATATGGGCACTTTGTAGTGCCTGGCTCTAAGGACCTTGCAAATTATGAGCTTACCTAATCCTAATAGTTCCATGAGACATTTATGAATTTTATCCATACTTTATAAGTGATAAAAAATGAGTCACAGAGAAATTAACTAGCTTTACTAAGGTTGTAGAGCTGATAAGTGGCAGGGAAAAGATTCAATTCCAGGAAGTCCACTATTCCAAAGTTCATGTTCTTTCTTTAAAAAAATTGATATTGAAGCCATATCTTGTTACCTCTCAGCTTATAGAGACCAATTAGAGAAGGAAAGGAGAGGGAAAGGGTGAAGGAATGGGAGAGAGAGGGAATAGGAGAAGGAGAAGAGAGAGAGAGAGAGAGAGGGAGAGAAGGAGAGAGAGAGAGGGATAGAGAGAGAGGATAGAGAGAGAGAGAAAAGAAGAAGAAGAAGAAGAGGAGGAGGAGGAGGAGGAAAGATAGTAAATTCATAAATTGTAAATGACAATAGTCATCGCCATCATCACAAGCTGAGTTTATTTCAACAGTATATGTTTAAAGAATGTTCCATTTGACCCAAAAAACTCTACACCAAGAATACAAATAATCCAATCAACAAATGGGCTAAGGAAATGAACAGACACTTCACAGAAGATCTAGAAGCAATCAACAAACATATGGAAAAATGTTCAACATCTCTAGTAATAAGAGAAATGCAGGGTTTTTCAAGATGGTGGACTAGAGGGCAGCTGCATTTCACGTTGCTCCAGGACGCAGGATTCAAAAGAGGAGATAGTGAGAGACTTGGGACCAACTCAAAGCCGCCGGGTGAGTCTCTCTCGTTGGGGAGGCGTCCTGGATGGGGCAGTAGCCCCGGAACGCAGGGAACTTTGTGAAGTAGAGTTGTTCTGCGAGACGCCCCTCCCCCCGCTGGAGCAGTAAACATGGACAACTGGAATCATCGTAGAGGAGGCGGCTCAGCACAGTGCTTGGACTCGGAGCAACCACTGGGGCTCCGGGCGGCTTCCTGAGGAGGAGCTGCGTGGCGAGCTGTTTGGACTCAGAACGACCGCTTCTGAACACCAGGGGGCTGCCCAGAGGAAGAGGAGGAGCACAGAGGGTCGCTTGGTCTAGGAGTGACTGCATCAGAGCCACAGGCGGTTGCCAGAGGAGAAGCTGCGTGGTGAGCTGTTTGAACTCAGAACGACCGCTCCTAAACACCGGTGGCCTGCCTGGAGGAGGAGAGCGGTGGGTCACTTGGTCTAAGGAGTGACCGCATCAGAGCTACAGGCGGTTGCCAGAGGAGGAGGCGAGTGGTGAGTTGATTGGACTCAAAGCGACCGCTCCTGAACACCAGTGGCCTGTCTGGAGGAGGAGCACAGTGGGTCACTTGGTCTCAGAGCCACCGCTCCTGAACAACCGGGGGGCTACCCTGAGGAGGAGGAGGAGGAACAGGGCGGGTCACTTGGACTCGGAGTGACTGCCTAGGGCTACAGGCAGTTGGCGGGAGGAGGACACGTGAAGTGAGTTGCTTGGTCTCCTAGTGACTGCGTCCGAAACCGGGCGGTTGTCCGGAGGAGGAAGTGTGTGGCGGGTCTCTCGGTCTCGGAGCTATTGTACGGGGCTCCAGGTGGCGGCTCAAAGGAGGGGCCGCATAGCCAGGCGATTAGGTGCAGAGCAGGGTCCCAGGAGCTAGGTGGCTTCTTGCTGGAAGAGCCGCACAGAGACATGCCTAGGGGCGGAGTGAAGTTTCCAGGACTGCGGGCAGATTCTCTGAGGAGAGGAAGCCCAAGGACACTCGCCTGCGAAGGGTGAGGCTCCCAGGCCCAGGAGGTAGGTCCGGGCCCCTGGGAATGTTGCAGAGGAAGACAGCCCAGCCCAGGCGGTAGTTGTAGATTCAGGGGAACCTCTAGGAGGGGAACTGACCAGCGAGACCTCCCCACCAGGTGAGTCTTCCCTGCCAGGTGAGGTTTTCCCACAGGGATGGTAAAACCAGAGACACAGGCACAAACAGGCCTTGCCTCAGCCTGCAGCCTAGTTCCCCGTTGGATGACCATTGGTCAACAAGTGGAGGCACCTCTGCCCACTAGCAGGGAAGATATCCCACCTGAGGGTCACCACCCCTAGAGAGGCAGCTTCTTTGTGGAACTCCGCATTATGAACTTCCTCCAAGACTTCAGGCTACAGAAGGATAAGAGGGGATATACTAGCAATCTTCAGGGACTTTATAAGTTGATAGAGGAAATCTGCAATATCTTAATGACCCACTGATTCCTGAACAATATGAGAAAACAAGGGAAGAAAATGCCCCAAACAAATCTAGATGTTACATCAATAAAATCCAACGACAGCATGGCAGAAGAAATGACAGAAGGGAGTTCAGAATGTACATAATTAAATGATTAGGGAAGCAAACGATGAGATGAAAGAGCAAATGCAGGCATTGAATGATCGTACCAATCAACAGTTAACAGAGCAAATACAGGAAGCAAAAGATCATTTCAATAAAGAGTTAGAGATATTGAAAAAAAACCAAACAGAAATCCTTGAAATGAAGGAAACAATAAACCAAATTAAGAACTCCATAGAAAGCATAACCAATAGGATAGAACAGCTGGAAGACAGAACTTCAGATATTGAAGACAAAATATTCAACCTCGAAAACAAAGTTGAACAGAGAAGATGAAAACAAAGTTGAACAGAGTTGATGAGAAATCATGAACAGAATCTGCAAGAACTATGGGATATCATGCAAAGGCCAAATTTGAGAATTATTGGAATGGAGGAAGGCTTAGAGAAACAAACCAAAGGAATGAACAATCTATTCAATGAAATAATATCAGAAAATTTCCCAAATATGAAGAATGAAATGGAAAATCAAGTTTAAGAGGCTTATAGGACTCCAAATACACAAAATTACAATAGACCCACACCAAGGCACATTATAATGAAAATACCGAACATAAAAAATAAAGACAGAATTTTAAAGGCTGTGAGAGAAAAGAACCAAATTACATTCAGGGAGAAACCAATACGGATATCAGCAGATTTTTCAATACAGACCCTAAAAGCTAGAAGGGCCTGGAACAACATTTTTCAAGCTCTGAAAGAAAATGGATGCCAACCAAGAATCTTATACCCAGCAAAACTTACCTTCAAATTTGACGATGAAATAAAATCATTCCATGATAAACAAAAGCTAAAAGAATTTACAAAAAGAAAGCCAGCATTACAGAACATTCTCAGCAAAATGTTCCATGAGGAAGAGATAAAAAACAAAGAAGCAAATCAGCAAATGGAGGAATTATCCTAAAGGAACTGTCAGATCAAGGAGGAACCAAGTTGTGTCAAAAAATAAATAAATAAATAAATAAAATTTTAAATATGAACCAAATGACCGGGAATACAAATCATTTCTCAATAATAACTCTGAATGTTAATGGCCTGAATTCATCAATCAAAAGACATAGACTGGCAGATTGGATTAAAAAGAAAGATCCAACAATATGTTGCCTGCAAGAGACTCACCTCATAGAAAGAGATACCCATAGACTAAAGGTGAAAGGATGGGGAAAAACATACCATGCACATGGACTCAGCAAAAAAGCTGGAGTATCCATCCTCATTTCAGAAAATGTGGACTTCAAGCCAATGTTAGTCAGAAGGGATAAAGAAGGACATTTCATACTGCTTAAGGGAAGCATAAATCAGCAATATATAACAATCATAAACATCTATGCCCCAAACAGTGGCTCATCCATGTATGTCAAACAAATCCTTCTCAATTTTAGAAACCAAATAGACCATAACACGATAATACTTGGTGATTTTAACACGCCTCTCTCACCACTGGACAGATCTTCCAAACAAAAATTGAACAAAGAAACCACAGATCTCAATAACACAATCAATAATTTAGACTTAACAGACATTTATACAATATACCATCCAACCAAGAGCGAATACACTTTCTTCTCAGCAGCACATGGATCCTTCTCTAAAACAGACCATATATTATGCCACAAAGCTAAAGTCAGCAAATACAAGAAGATAGAGACACTACCTTGTATTCTATCAGATCATAATGGATTGAAGTTAGAAATAAATGAAAGAGTAAAAAACAGAAACTACTCTAACACCTGGAGATTAAACAATATGCTATTATATGATGAATGGATAACAGAAGATATTAGGAATGAAATTAAAAAATTCTTAAAGGTAAATGAGAACAAAGAAACATCATATCAAAATCTGTGGGACACTATGAAAGCAGTACTTAGAGGAAAATTTATTTCATGGAGCGCATTTAATAAAAGAAGTCAAACTCAAAAAATAAATGACCTACCACTACAGCTCAAAGCCCTAGAAAAAGAAGAACAGACCAACACCAAAAGTAGTAGAAGGCAGGAAATAGTTAAACTCAGAGCTGAAATCAATGAAATTGAAACCAAAGAAACAATACAAAAAATTGACAATATAAATAGTTGGTTCTTCAAAAAAATAAACAAAATTGATAAACCTTTAGCCACACTAACAAAGAGAAGACGAGAGAAAACCCAAATCACTAAAATTCGGAATGAACAAGGAAATATCACAACAGACACGACTGAAATACAAAACATAATTAGAAGCTATTTTGAAAATCTATACTCCAACAAAATAGAAAATTTCGAAGACATCAACAGGTTTCTAGAGACATATGAATTGCCTAAACTGAACGAGGAGGACATAGACAATTTAAATAGACCAATTTCAAGTAATGCAATAGAAGAAGTCATCAAAAGCCTACCAACAAAGAAAAGTCCAGGACCAGATGGGTTCTCAGCCGAGTTCTACAAAACCTTTATAGAAGAGCTCCTTCCAATACTCCTCAAAGTATTCCATAAAATAGAAGAGGAGGGAACCCTCCCAAACTCATTCTATGAAGTCAATATTACCCTGATACCTAAACCAGACAGAGACACATCGAGGAAAGAAAATTTCAGACCAATATCCTTAATGAACATCGATGCAAAAATTCTAAACAAAATTTTAGCAAATTGCATACAAAAACATATTAAAAAGATAGTGCACCATGATCAAGTAGGTTTCATCCCAGGGATGCAAGGTTGGTTCAACATCAGGAAATCAGTAAGTGTAATTGACCATATTAATAGACTTAAAGTCAAGAATCACATGATTATTTCAATAGATGCAGAGAAAGCATTTGATAAAATACAGCACCCCTTCATGCTCAAAACACTAGAAAAAATAGGGATACTGGGAACATTCCTTAACATTGTAAAGGCCATCTATGCTAAGCCCATGGCTAATATCATTCTAAATGGTGAAAAACTGAAAGCATTCCCCCTAAAAACTGGAACAAGGCAGGGATGCCCTCTTTCACCACTTCTTTTCAATATCGTCCTTGAAACTCTAGCCAGAGCAATTAGACAGACCAAAGAAATTAAAGGGATACGAATAGGAAAAGAAGAACTCAAATTATCCCTATTTGCTGATGATATGATTGTATACTTAGAGGAACCAGGAAATTCCACCAGAAAACTTTTAGATCTCATTAGTGAATTCAGTAAAGTAGCGGGATATAAGATCAATGCACATAAATCTAAGGCATTTTTATACATAAGCAATGAATCTTCAGAAAGAGAAATTAGGAAAACTACCCCATTCACAATAGCTTCGAAAAAAATAAAATACTTGGGAATCAATCTCACAAAAGAGGTGAAAGACCTCTACAATGAGAACTACAGAACACTAAAGAAAGAAATTCAAGAAAACCTTAGAAGATGGAAAGATCTCCCATGTTCTTGGATAGGAAGAATTAATATTGTCAAAATGACCATACTACCAAAAGTTCTATATAGATTCAATGCAATTCCAATTAAAATCCCAATGATGTACCTTACAGAAATAGAGCAAGCAATTATGAAATTCATCTGGAAGAATAAAAAACCCAGAATAGCTAAAGCAATCCTTGGCAGAAAGAGTGAAGCAGGGGGTATCGCAATATCAGTTCTTCAACTCTACTACAAAGCAATAGTAACAAAAACGGCATGGTATTGGTACCAAAATAGAAAGGTGGATCAATGGTACAGAATAGAGGACACGGATACAAACCCAAATAAATACAATTTTCTCATACTAGACAAAGGGGTCAAAAATATACAATGGAGAAAAGATAGCCTCTTGAACAAATGGTGCTGGGAGAATTGGAAATCCATATGCAACAGAATGAAACTAAACCCATATCTCTCACCATGCACGAAACTAAACTCAAAATGGATTAAGGATCTCAGAATCAGACCAGAGACCTTGCATCTTATAGAAGAAAAAGTAGGTCCAGAGCTTCAACATGTCGGCTTAGGACCAGACTTCCTCAACAGGACTCCCATAGCACAAGAAATAAAAGCAAGAATTAATAACTGGGATAGATTCAAACTAAAAAGCTTTCTCTCAGCAAAGGAAACTATCAGCAATGCGAAGAAAGAGCCTACAGAGTGGGAGAAAATCTTTGCCAATCATACTTCAGATAGAGCACTAATCTCCAGAATCTATAAAGAACTCAAAAAATTCTACACCAAGAATGCAAATAATCCAATCGACAAATGGGCTAAGGAAATGAATAGACACTTCACAGAAGAAGATATACAAGCAATCAACAAACATATGGAAAAATGTTCAACATCTCTAGTAATAAGAGAAATGCAAATCAAAACCACCCTA
Source organism: Sciurus carolinensis (assembly GCF_902686445.1). Classification (NCBI taxonomy): domain Eukaryota; kingdom Metazoa; phylum Chordata; class Mammalia; order Rodentia; family Sciuridae; genus Sciurus; species Sciurus carolinensis. The sequence continues at coordinate 32,562,274 of NC_062219.1, forward strand.
AGATTCCATCTCATCCCAATTAGAATGGCAATTATCAAGAATACAAGCAACAACAGGTGTTGGCAAGGATGTGGGGAGAAAGGTACATTCATACAGTGCTGGTGGGGCTGCAAATTAGTGCAGCCACTCTGGAAAGCAGTGTGGAGATTCCTTAGAAAACTTGGAATGGAACCACCATTTGACCCAGCTATCCCACTCCTTGGCCTATACCCAAAGGACTTACAATCAGCATATTACAGAGATACAGCCACATCAATGTTCATAGCTGCTCAGTTCACAATAGCCAGATTGTGGAACCAACCTAGATGTCCTTCAATTGATGAATGGATAAAGAAAATGTGGTATATATATACAATGGAATATTACTCAGCCATAAAGAATGATAAAATTATGGCATTTGCAGGCAAATGGATGAAATTAGAGAATATCATGCTAAGTGAGATAAGTCAATCTCAAAAAACTAAAGGACGAATGACCTCGCTGATAAGCGGATAATGACACATAATGGAGGAGTTAGTGTTAGGGTTAGGGTTAGGTTTAGGGTTAGGGTTAAGGAGGGTAGCAAGAATGGAGGAAGGAAGGACTGTATAGAGGGAAAAGAGGGGTGGGAGGGGTGGGGGGAAGGGAAAAAATAACAGAATGAATCAAACATTTACATTATGTAAATGTAAATGAACATTTACATTATATTTACATTACCCTATGTAAATGTATGATTACACAAATGGTATGCCTTTACTCCATGTACAAATAGAGAAACAACATGTATCCCATTTGTTTACAATAAAAAAAAAAAAGGAATGTTCCATTTGAAAGTGCTTCTGAGGTACTCTCATGTTTGCTGCAGAGAAAAGTGTGCCTGTATTTGAAAGCAGTGAAGTGACTCATTAAAATCTGAATCTGTTTCACATCAAACATTTTAACTTGTGGAGTGAACTATGATCATAAGAGAATAAAGAGGTTACTTCATTGTATTTTTAAAGATATTTGGAAACTTCCTCATAACTTACCATGAGAAACTATGCTTGCTGGGGAAAAAGGTCCCAGTTTCTGCTATGTTCCTAAAATCGCATTCTGTTCTAAAATGCAGACTCAGAGACTAAGTGGGTTAAATAGATATTTGCAAAGTGAATTAAGTAGACTTTAGTGGGATGCTCTATGTCACATGTGTTTCCTAGACAAATATAGCTATCGTATAATGTATGGTTTTGAAATACATTATAAAACATGGAGATGTGTCTTTAACTTTGTGTATGGGTGTTGGTCCATGGCTTCCAGAAGGTTGTCAATCTGTGGAGGAAATAATGCTGAGAAGTGAAGCTGGAACAGTGAGGCTCAAAGAATGACTACAAATGTACCTCCAGCTGAGTAAGTACAAGAAAAGAGGCTGAGAATGCACATGTAACAGCTGGCAATTCAAAGTGTCCCAGGCATACTCAAGCATTGATTTGATTGACTGAATTCCCTTCCTAATAAATTGAGATGTTTAAGCATCTTTGCTTTGGGTACCACATAACAAAATGCACTGGCATTTCAGTCCATGGTGAAGACTGACCTCAAACCCCATTCAGAAGGACACACCTCCACTTGTTTCTTTAGTACTTGAACGCATTACTTCTTTACACTGGCTTAAACTTTGTGTCTTGGCTCCATGAAGGATATCCTGATGTAGTTCTTTCTTATGTAACTTCTCTTACCCCAAAATTTTTGCTTTGTTTTAGTTACCAAGTTCCAATAATTCCTACCACATGGAGAAAACACTTCAACACTTTATTTATTTAGAAGAATGAGATCCTCATTTTGTATTTTCTTTTGATGAAACTCAAAACGAGAAAATGGGTAATATTTCAAAAGTGATTTTATATTAAAGAAAAATGTGTTCCATATCCAGTTCAAAAGGGAAAAACCCTGTTAGTTTTGTGACCACCTATATTTTGCCTCTTCCTTTAATGCTTACTAAGACACTTAAATCACTAGATTGCAGGATCCACCAGGGGATAGAATGAGTTTTGTTTAGCACTAGAAACCCACAGGTACACAACAGGTTCTCAAAAGTATTTCTGAATAAATGAATAAAGTAACATTCTGGAATGCAATCTAATGGAAAAAGTCATGAATTTCAAACAAATAAAACATATAAAAGGATTAAGCTCAATGGATTAAGGAAGTATTCGTGTAAAGAACTGTGGAAACATGAAATTTTTAAGAAAGGTTTTGCTTTATTGTGTACTTAATTTTTAAGTTTGCTTGTTCAGAAGTTTTCTAGTCATATGAAAATCAGCTACTCAGAAATGTGGAAATTTATAAGTCCTGTTAACCATTCTCAAAAAACTGGATTGTTTTTTAAAAAAAATCACCTCTTTTTATAGAATGAACATTGTGAATGCTTTCTTGAGGTAAATATTTGAGTAGTGTTTCTTAAATTGTTCTTTCCATAAAAATCATGATTTCTTAAACTTTCTGATTTTAAAGTTCAGGTGCTCCCCAACCTGAAATTTGTCCTTTAGATGGAAATCTTTTCTTCTAATCAAAACCATAGAGTTGACCCCCAACAAATCTGACATCTCTTTTTCATATGTGATTAGTATGTAGTAATAATAATTACATTAGTATATAAGTATATGTTTAATTTTTATTTTAATCATCAATGTCCCTTTTTAAGTTGGCTATGGAGATAATCCCTCCCCTACAATCATCTCTGCAACATCTTATTTTCCCACTCATACGTGTCTCTCTTAGTTTTGCAGAGGTTTCTTGCCCTACCTACTTAGGACAAGTTCTATTTTCTTTTGAAACAACTGAAGTCCCTGCACAGCTGTGTGATGAAATGCCACAAACTAGCCAATCGTTTAGGGCAGTAATCACAGCTAATGGAGAACTACCTTGAAATAAGGTGCTGTGGGGAAATGGAGTTCATGTGAGCTCAGGTCCCAGGGTTCGTGTTGGCAGGACTCTGAAATTCAGCCATCACCATTGTCCATTCCACATGTCCCACGCCTCTGACTGGCCCAGAGGGGTTCCATCTTTTGCTTTATTATAGTTCTCTCTTTTTCTATCAGCCACCAAAGAAACACACAGAATATTTTCTGTTATTTGTTTCAGGTAATTTCTTCATATTAATGGGGCCATTTTCTCCATTCAGTAGAATTTACAATAAATACACATTAAGAATGATTATCATGTGATTAATCAGTTTGTCACATTTGAGTGACCTGCTGTTTATCCCATGTCATTTACTCTTCCTCATCATGAGTTAAAGAATTCAAGCTAATATTCCTTACTCTACTTTACTTGTTATTCCTTTGGGAACTAGATTGATCTAGGAGTTTCTCCAAGACTGAATTAAGACATCACTTTTTCTTGAAATACTTTTATTAGTGTGTTATAGTTACACATTATAATGGGATTCATTTAGACATAATCATATATGCATGAAATTTAATTTGCTTCATTTCAGCAAGTTATCACTTTTAAAGAGGAAGGAAGAATGGAGCCAGATGGTCTGTTTGGGTTGGTCATTTGGCTTCCTGATTGTGAGGGGGGGCAGATCAAAGCAATTCCCACAGGTCAGGTCAAAGCCCCTTCCATTGAATATTTAACCTCCAAAATATTCTTTACATGGGTAAACCTCATAAAAGTAGATAGTTTTCAATCAAAACATTAGTTCTACTACTCATAAAAGGTTTTTAACACATTGGTGATACGGAAATAATGTTTGGATTTATCTGGTTTGCATTCCAAAGGATGATACTTTTTGACTGCTTTGGGTTTGATTTCTCTGATTTTTATATTCTTGCAATATAAATATCAATAATCAAGCATTATTTTGTCAGTTTTTAAAGGAGACAAGTTCTTTTTTATTAGGATTTCAAAATATTTCATATCCACTGACAGGTTAATGCTGTGTCTATAATTATGGTCTGAATTACCTACTTGTCTTTACTTCCTGATGTCACCAGAGGTCACAAGATAAACCCACAAGTTTAAAATATGTGATCATAGCAATTTCTTCATAACTTTTTGCTGCTGTGAATTCTAAGCACTGATTATATACTTGGAAAAAAAAAGAACTGGATTACTTATTTTTTGAAGTTGTTCCTTGGAAGTTATCCTCTCATTGCACAATGTTTTCATTTTCAACAAGTCCAGTTTTCTTTTTCTTAACATCTGAAAAAAGGAGAAAAAAAATTGATTCAATAATTACATTCCCCTCGCAACAAGAATAACAGAACCACTTACTACTTTAATTTGTGTGTGTGTGTGTGTGTGTGTGTGTGTGCGCACGCGTGAGTGATGGGGGTGTGTTTGGGGGGTGGGAGTGTGGAAAAGAGGAGGTGGGGAAAAGAGAAATGACAAGCTTTCTTAAATTTTGCTCAAACTTATTTCCCCTTCTACATCACTACATCATGCATTTCCCCACCATGAACTTGGTACATGCTCCATGGCCATTAAACCAATTTCAGCATATGGTAGTTTCTTTGAGAATTCAGTAACCATATAAAGCCTTAGAAACATGTGTCAAGAAAAACTCTAGACATGTGTAGCAAATTGTGTCTCTGTTCTTTATTGGTATCCAACCAAAATACCACCCATAGAATTCTTTGGTAAAAGATATAGAAAGTTTTCTAAAACATGTAGTAGTTCATGGTATTGAAAAGTATTTAAAGTTATTAGAAATTTCTGTCTTCACAATTGAGAGATGATCCTCTGATTTTTGCTCTTAGAGAACTTGGAAAACAATTTTCTTCTCCTGTTTCCTCCAAATGAGAGAAGAACAACACTGACCTCCTGAAGTTGCTGTGTAACATAGCTGCAACACTGGGTGGCATTATTATTATGGGTTTACACCTATGGCTTACAACTCTTTTCATAGCCTCCTCTTAAGAGTTATTCTTTACTCTTTTGGCATTTCAAGTTTACTGTTGGATTGGAGTTTACCAAGTATTAAATTTCATTAATAGGTTAGGAGGGGAAAGAGCAGAGAGGAAAAGGGCCTTATGAATACAACGGTTTTCTCCCAAGCCTAGGAATCTTAGTACTGGTCCTAAGGTTATGTCCCTGTTATCCTCATTACTGATGGGCTTACTCCTAAGGCAGATCTTCTAATCATCTAGAGTTTGTATAAACCCTGTCTGGGCAAACACTGCTTTAAGTGAAACGAAAACCCTTATCTGGTCCATTATAACAGTGATACTCAATCTGGTGATTTGGTTTAAAATTTGAAGTGTTTAATTATCCAAGTAATGAAAAGATTCTTTTTAAAAGCCAAATTATATATATGTGGAACTAATTATCTAATTTGGATAATTAAGTGTAGAAATTTCCAAGGAATTGAGACTAGAGTTTAGATGTTGAAATGAGAAAAAATAAAATCTTACAGCATAGGAAATAGCAACCACATTTTAAAGACCTTCAAAGTCATAACACTCATTCCCAGAATATGTCTTATATTTGTTACTTTCCATATGAAAATCATCACTTAGTAGTTCAATTGTTTCCTCTTTCTCTACCTCTTCTTCCTCCTCCTTCTTCCCTCCTCCTTCCTCCTCCTCCTCCCCCTTTTTTTTTTTTTTTTTTTGGTTTGAGGAAAACTCATTGTCTATTATTCCTAGTAATGATTGCAATGATTTAATTAAGTTTGGATTATTATATTTTATAATTACTAGTTTTTACATTCTTTCATTATAGTACAGATTTCTTTAAGTTTTCCAAAACCACACGTGGAGTTTTGGAATCAATGGAATTCTACTGAATCCCCTTGTCATTCTTAGTGTGGAGTTATGGATGTATCCAGCTTTGCATTGGTGCTGGTAGTTCATTTGATTAAGCCTAGATCTTTCTTGGAATTGATGGCCACAGAAGTATGAAAGTGCCAAAGCATGTATGTGCCAACCTTATTGCATAACAAAAAAACCTGATAGCTAAGGGGTCCCAGCTTGAGGAGAAAAGCACTATTTTCACAATGCCTTTTTCCTCTCCCAATATGTCTACTCAAATTTGGTAAAAACCAGTACCAATGGTAGACTTGGGACACACAAAAGGATTTCCTTTAAGGGCTGGTGTGGAGGAGTTGGGCATTGTTGGTAATTGTGTCAGGCAATCAACCAATCTTCCTTCTTACATTCTTTAAAAAAAAAAATTGTAACCTGGAAGAATTCACTTCTCTATGCTTCACTTCATTATCAGGAAGATAAGAGTTTGGAAAAATTTCTAAGGTTCTCTGCAAGGCTGACAGTCCTTTAACTGGGCATATTTCATAACCCATCTTTGGCCTTCCTATAGTCACTGACAGCTTTAATTGCTTGGTCTCTCAGAAGGGAGCTTTGCCAAAATCTGAGGAAATGAATGTTTTTCTTGTACTGAAGATCACTCTGATAATGAGCACAGTGCCAAGGCCTATTACTATCCTCAGGTCACAGACAACTTTTTAATCATGGCTTTACAGTAACACAGCTTACTACTTAGTATTAATCCATTTCTTCACTGCCATATTATTGTATACATCATGCTTTCCTGTAAAGGGAAATTCTGATACATGTCACTAGTAATAGAATATGGCTTGATCTTTTTCTTTCCCAGGGTTTTTCAGTTGAAACAGTTTTATTTCAGAGCATAGTTTATGATAATACTGAAGTGTAGGTTTTGTGCAAAGTGGATTGTTTGCTGCGATTTTCTAAAGGAAGAGTGCCAACTGGCACTGGATTTCAAAGTAACCTCAAGAACTCAACTAAGCATGTCACAGTTTCCTAATAATAAAAGCAAATGTACTATAAGTTCTCCTTCTCCATTCATGCCACTGTCATCAGCAATTGCATCCATTATTAAAGTGAGGGGTTTATAACATCCACTAACAGTGGATCACAGTATGTCCTTCATGTGAAAAGTATCAGCTCTTTTGAAAGAATGCTTCATGGTGATCATCTGGTGGCTTTACAAATTTCTTATTTGTTAGTGGAGATGAGGTGAAACTTGAGCAAGTATGTAGGAGAGAGAAGGGGACGGGACCAAAGTTCTGTTTTTGCTTTTTCCTGCCACTGACTCATTGCATGAACTTGAGTCACAGTCACCTATCCACAAAAGTGGCTTAGTTTATAGAGTAAAGTGAGAAAATGTTTCAGCTTCCCCATTTGAATGTTGGAGAGCTGCTAAGATCACTTATATAAATATTTTTCTTTGAGTTCCCTAGAAGACAGGAACTTTATAAATATTTAGTATTATTGTTGCACCTTAGGTACAAGTAGACAGGAAAATTATGATACTCCCAAGAAGAAATAAACTATTTCAGACCATCCGGGTTCATACCAAGAGACTACGTTGGCTCCTTCCCATCTGTCTGCTAGGTTTTCTTTTTTCTTCACCCCTCCCTGCCCCTTGCAGTTGACTAATGTAGAAATATAAATAAATCTTAGCAACAGAGCATTTGGAGGTGAGGAAGCTCAGCTTGGGTACAGTCACACTGGCTGATCCCAAGCTGTGTATCACAATGAATGTGGAATAAAAATAAATATTACATTTAAAATCCCTGATTGAAAAGTGTGAGAAAATGATTCATTTTAAGAATGAGTAATTTGGTTTAATATCCTGAACTTAAGTTTTCACTGAATCTCTAGTTTTGTTTGTTTTGTGTCTTTTATCTATTCATTTGTCCCAAGGATATCAGGGGAGAAAAGAAGCCTAAAAATGTGATTTGTAACTAGAGTGTTTAGAGTCACTGTGTTTACTTCAAGTGGAGCCTTACAAAATTAATTCACTAGTTTCTTTGTAAATTCTTGCTCAACAGGCTGTTACTCTAACGCTTTAATGGAATTGGGTTCTGGAATGATGTTCTGGGAATGCATACAAGGGTTATTTTTGGACAGTGGAATTTCAGGTAATTTTTTTTTTTTTAGTTTACTTTCTTATTCACACTTTCCTGCATTTCCTGATGTTTTTCTTTAAATTTTAGCAAGTTTCATTTTTATAAGAATAATAGTTTTTCAATAACAATTTTGAGATCTCTTACTATTGATTTCATTCTCTCTTCCATACGCTCTGAGTTGTTTTAGTGGTATTAGGGTTGAACCCAGGGACACTCTACCACTGAGCTCCATCCACAATCCTTTCTATTTTATTCTGAGACAGGATCTTACTAAATTGCCCAGGTTGTAATCCACCTTCTAAGTGGTTGATATTGCAGGCATGCACCATAGCCTGATTTCTTTTCTCTCTCCTTTTCTCTTTAATTGACAGTGCTGGGAATCAACTCAGAGCCTCGACTAAGAAGATGCTCTACCACTGATTCACATTACAAGTCCCCTTCCTGCTTGTCTTACAAATTTTAAGACAAGCAGTAATACTGTCATTGTTTTCTAAATGGGGCAACTGAGTCCCACATGCAACTGGAGTGTAGAGTTGGTTTTGATCCAGGGAGTTCAGTCCACAAAGCAAACAGACAAAATTTTCTATTTTGTCTTAAATTACTGGGTTAAGTCAAGCCAACATAAGAATGGGTCTCTAGAGGGTGAATTTTGGTAATAATATTTATTGATATAATCTCAAGATAAATATATTAGTCTTAACATATCTCAAATACTCAAAGCTTCTAGAAGCAATGTCAGTCACAACGAAAGACAATAAATCCACACTCAATGGTCTTACTTGATAAAATTATTAAAACAATTTGCAACTTTCTCTTTTGGGCAGTCTATTCTATTTTGGTCTCAATACCAAATGCAGAACAGAACATTCAATCATGTGGGGCCCAAGTTTTCCCTCCATACTCCAATTTTGTTGCTTCCAGAAGGATCTGCGCATGCATCTATTCACTCTTCCTACAAATATTTATTGAGCACATCTTGTATGCCTGTCTGTGTTCTGAGCAACAGAGTTAAAACAAGGAACCAGATGTGGTCCCTGACTGGGAGGTTACTGGAAGAAAACAAGCATGTAGACAAGACGTGCAGTAAGTGTCTGGGTGCCATATGACTCTGGAGAGAACATTCCTGACACAACCACACCACTGTGGAGTGTGGAAGAGGGATCAGAAAATACTCCAAAGGATGGAGGGGAGAAAGGACAACCGTGGTAGAGCAGACAATCTGAAAAGGCACTGAGATGTGAGACAATGTGGCTCTTCATGTGTTCAGAGGCCAAGGGGTGAGAGAAGAGTGATGGGGGGGGGGGAGCCAGAGCAGTAAATGGGGGTCAAGTTCTAGAAAACCTAACATCATTTTGTTTTTATAAGGAGACAGAAAATACCCTGGTGGATATGAATTTGAGATTTATATAAGGAACCCCAGGAAGCAGGTAATAGTCATTTACTGGTTCCAGGCTCCTGCATGCTAGGAATAAGGAAAGTCCACCAAACAGGAGGTTTGCCTTCGATCACCCTGCAGTATCATGAATGACCTGAAATTCCTGCTTAGAAGAGTGAAAGGCTGCTAAATATGAATGTGCCTCATCTGGCACCAAAACCCATTCTTCTTGACCCCAGTGCCCACCATTTTATTTCTTTTTCTCTCCACATCCTCTCTCTTTTTCCAAGGCTGAATGAAGCCAGTAGCAGTGGTGAAGTTCCTAGTGCACAGGGAAACCCAGTTCCAGGGCTGCCATCCTTAGATTGCCATGTGGATGTTGCTGCCCCTGATATCCCCCCAGTGGGTCCTGTTGGAGCAACAGCACCTGGCAGCTGCTATTTCATATTCCCAATTCCTCTGTTCTTTTAAAGTGTCAAGGCTGCTATTTTCTCACCTTATCCCCAAGTTTCAGGATCACTCTTCTCTGATATTGGTACTGTCACAGGATAAACCTGTGGACCTTGATCCATTCTCTCCTTGGGACAAATCCTTTTCTAGGAAAATCCCTGAAGCCCCAGGTAAGTAGATTTGTGTAAAGGTTGCCTTTGAGACGTGGTCACATGTGCTCAAATCCTTAGAACAATTTAGATGCCTGCGGATACTTTTGGAAAAGTTATGGAGAAAAAAAAATAGGAAGAGAAATCAGGAACCAGAAAAAACAGGGTGGAATATGATAACTTGAGGACAGAGAATAAGAAGTACAGGTAACTTTGTGGGCCTCCAAATCCAAAGTAAATAGTAAGTAGTTGTAGTATTCCTCTTATCCATGTTTTCACTTTGATGCCCTCTCACTTGTTTTATATTTTGTTGTAAATCACCTTAGAACTTTTTTCCAAAGATGGCAGATTATAATAAATGAATAAAGGTAATTTATACCTGCCATATGGAATATTCAGCATTCTGAAGACATGAACATTGTGTTGAAAGGTGGACGCAAAAACAAAACAACCTTTTGGTAAAGATGCCTCTGACCAGAATTTGAAATACCAGAAAAAGAGATTTTTCAAATGAAAATCAACCCTGACCTACTCTGCGCATTGCAAAGTAGACAGAATGTGTGCCATCACAACCAAATTGAACCAAATCATAGCAAAACAAGCCCAGCAGGAAAGCAAGCATTCTGATGATTTGATGTGAGGAAAAAGATTTGGGACCCCAGGAACGAAAGCCTGAGAGAAGCGCACTGGGGGAGGTGCACAGCTTCATCCACGCGGGTGGGGACATTGTCGAATTCAATGGTTCTGGAAGATCCACCTCAAGGATACCAGGGAGGGGACTTTCAACTTTCTCTCCATGACACCCAGGACTATCTCTTTTGCTTATTCAACTCCTTCCTCCTCTGCTGAAAGTGATTTTCGATCTCATCAATTTCCCATTCTTTCCCCAGGAATCCCCCACCCCCACCCCCCACATTTCTTAAAAGTGCCCAGGTTCTTCCCAACTAGGGCTCTCCCTCCTCCTTTTTCCCTCTGTTCCTGGTCCCCTAGTCTCAGCTTCTACCTCAGCTTCTACTTCTTTTAGGAAGTCCCATCGCTTTCCTTCCAACCCAAAGGGGCCAAGTCAGGGGTGGGGGGCGGCAGGTGGATCTAGGGAAAGGCCAGGCAGCACCAGGGTAGGTAGATAGGACTGGAGGGGACCGGGCGCGCGGGGCCCGCACCCGGGGTGGGGAGAGCAGGTCCTGCCCTCCCGGGCGGGCGCGCTCGGCCGGCCCCAGGGGCGGTCCCAGGCCTCCCGCTCGCTGCCGCTCCTCGTGCCTGCTCCTCGTGCCTGCTCCTGCTGCTCAGTGGCTGGAGCCCAGGTGCCGGCGGGCAGGAGGCGCCCGAGGATGTGCTGCTGGCCGCTGCTCTTGTTGTGGGGGCTGCTCCCCTGGACGGTGGCGGGTGGCTCGGGCCGGTACTACCCGCACCACACAGTCCTGGACTCGGAGGGCAAGTACTGGCTGGGCTGGGGCCAGCAGGGCAGCCGGCTCGCCTTCCGCCTCGAGGTGCGCACCACCGGCTACGTGGGCTTCGGCTTCTCGCCCACCGGGACCATGGCGGCTGCTGACATCGTCGTGGGCGGTGTGACCCACGGGCGACCCTACCTCCAGGTAAGCTCGTCCCCTCCCGGCTCCCGCCCCGCCGGGGTGGTCCGGTCCCTACCCCGAGGATGGCGCGAGTGCAGGCTACCACTAGGTCTCTGGCCCCGGGCGAAGTTGCAAACCCTGGGTCCCTGGAGCCCCGCGCACTCTCACCTTCACGGTCAGATTCTGCACCACCGGAGCGGAAGGTGCTCGCGCCCGGACTCCCCACCTCCCTGGCGCGCGGCGCCCGGAGTTTTCGCCTCAGGAAGCTGAGCACGGTGAGCCCTGGCAGTTTTCCTTCTCTGAACACTTTTCTGTCCCAGCGCCCCACTTAGTAAATCTCCCACGTACACACCTGCCACGCAGCATCCCCATTTATACCCGATGGGAAAGGAGAGGGACCCCCGACCCCGCTTTGGACACCTAAGGGACAGCTCTGGGCGGGGGTCCGGGGAGAAAGCTTGGTATTTTGCGTTCTTGCAGTTTAGGGCTGGGAATCTCAGAACGTCCCCATCGCTGGCTGTTTTGGAGCCTCCGGACTCGGGGCTGATATCAGCTATATCATCCGCGAGATGAGTGAAAGGTCCTTAAGAATCGTATAAGGAAGTTTGTTATTCCGAGTGTTGTTTAGGACGCTGCAGACGCCTTCATTATCCAAGACCCTCTGACAAAGCCCCCTATTAAGCGGTACAAAAATTCGCTTATTTTAAAGAAGAAACAAAGTGTATTGATTTGCTTCGCAGTCGATTTGCTTTGAGGGGGGTGTGGAAGTGATACTGCCTATTCATAGGAGCCTTTACGCATAGAGGAAAGAAAGATCAGAACAGTTAGAATGATTAGGTGGTTAGGTTTCCAGGACATCGTTGTTTGATCCTGATTAACCTTTGGATTGTTGTGAAAGTACACTCTGTGTTACAAAAATGATCACAAAACACTCCCCGTTGCCGGAGAAAGTCCATATGAAAATTCCAATTGTCCTGACACTGTCTTAAGGCTTTGATAGTATGAAAATTAACGTTCTTGATGGACTTCTGAATATATTTCTCAGTAAATTTATCTGCAACTTCTAAGTTCAAGTTCCACAATGTGCTGCGGTGCCATCACATTTGGACCCCTGGGCTGTTGACTTTAGCTAGAAATAAAGTGACAGCAATAAAAAGCTCAAAACCACCCTATTGTCTATTTTTTCATAAATTAATTGTTTCCTCCCAAAAGAAGTAACGTGACTCCAATAAAAGAAAGTTATGAGGACGTCACTCTGCTGAATGTATACATTTTCTTCTTCTAAAGTATCTCAGACAGTAAATTTGTGAACCAAGCATTTGACCCCCAAATATGGGCCGCATGGACTGACTTACTTTTCTGTGACATAAAGTAGACAATACCTTACTTAAATACCTATTTTAGCCTATTGTAGGGTGAGGAGTGTATGTGCCCAGCAACTACCCTTGTATGTTCTGTAGAAGAGGGCATGAGAAATCTTAATATGGTGATATTGTACAAAAGGGCATAGTTCAAAAGTTAACTTGATATTATTTTTGTCAAAGAGTAGCATTTCTAAAAAGCCCACCCAATTTGATATTAAACACAATATTAAACACAATATTAATATACTGATTCAGTTTGCCTTAATGGACCCTCCACAAACAGACTTTGTTAAACTACAGAATATTTTCACATTGCTGGTGGTTCTTTACAAAGATTGTGTAAGACTTAATCAGTACTTTTTAGATTGATGTTGAGACATGGAACTTTTTTTTAAAAATTGTGAATATATACCACCGTGAGAATTGAGAACTGGGCACTTACCCAATATACTTAATGAGCAAAGGGAAAAAAATGAGTTTTCTTCTTTATCTTTATTTTTTATTCCACATGAAATAAAATCCTGAATTTCATATAGAAACATTATTTTCTTACTTGGTCAACATCCTTTACCATTCCATTTCCTTAAATATTCTAGCGATTTTAAATATATAAGATTATGCTAATTAGTTAAATGAAGTGTTTACTTAACATAGTTAAAAACTCTGATAACATGAAAGATACCAAATAATATAAAATAAACATGCCAATTCCAGCAGGATCATCCAGGCTATGTGATTCCATTTTCCAATACTTGAAATTGAATCTTCTCCTTAGAAACTATTTGAGATTCTTCACACACTACGATGAGAAGATCATCTTTAGCGACTACGCCAAAAATAAATAGGATTCTTAAGTACAGTGTATGTGATTTTGTTAGTTGACTTTGGATTTTGTATAATTTTTCTCCCAGCGAAAGCAGACTTTTTGTGGAACAATGAAAAAGCCTTAGCTCCCGGGGCATCAATATAAGTGCAGTAGCCACAGAAGGAAAATGGCATCAGGCTATGTGATGTGACCCAAGTTGACATCCCAGTCATGCCATCTTGTGGCTTTTCCACATTTTATTTCGTCATTTCTTACATAATTTTAAACATCATTTTAGGTTTTTTAAAATTGTTCTTTTCTTTTTCTAATGAGAGACGCTAAACCTGAAAACTAGGTAAGAGCAAATTCTAATTAACCACGTAGAGAATGGTTGACTAAATAGGTGTCACAAGCCTAAATGCCTCTAGAGGTCAGCAGAGAAATGGGTGGCATGGGATTGACTGGATCAGGCAGACTGTGACAGATAGTAGAGAGCCTTGAGGGAAAGTTTGGCAAGTGAGTTACTGTTACCGGGGCATATACACCCAATATTGCTAGTTTTTTTTTTTTTTTTTTTGAGAAAAGACAGAAATTCCTGTTGTATGTGTGTTTGTATGTGTGTGTGTGTGTGGTGTGTGTGGGGGGTGAGGAGCAAGAGAGAGCCAGCACAAGATAGAGACAATTCCAGTTTGTACAAAGTGTGAACATACACACATACAATTTCAGTTGGAATATATCCCATAGACAACGTATTCTGGAACCAAGAGGAAAAAAGCTAAGATTAATAAAGAATCAACCCAAATTATGAAAACCCATGAAAGGCAGAAATGAAAGTCCTATTTCTTTTTAGACCAGGTTCATTCTGTCAGGAAACAAGTCCAGTATCAGGGGGTTTGCCGGTTGTTTTTGCTATCCATTCTTATATAACAAACCACCCCAAAACAGTATTTTTAACACAATAACTCTTATTTTGGTCTCAGATGTGTAATGTGAGCAGGGCTTAGTGAGCAACTCCAAAAGCAGTGGTTGAAGGTACCTGCCGGCTGCTCACCTGAATGTCTGATGGGCGGTTGATGTCTTGGTGGGCGCTCACCCAGATTTGCAGTGGGATTGTGGTCTCTCCATGTGGCTCATTAACATCCTCACAGCATAGTGGCTGGTCCCAAGAGTGAACATCCCAGGAAGCCCAGGCAGAAACTGTATAGCAATTGATGACTTAGCCTTTGAGTCATACTGTGTGTCTTCTGCTCTTGCCACAGGCTCACCAATTCAAGAAGGAACACAGACACCACCTTAGCATCATGGGAATGGAATATATTAGTGTGGTTGTCCTTGGAAAATACCTTCTATCACACCCATCCTTACTGCTTGCCAGTCTCCTTCCCACCACCACTTTTGAGTGCCTGTGTACATGTTTCCATTTTCTTTCCATTCCACTTAAATTGAGAGGCAGTGTTTACTTATTCACTGGTCCCCTGACTCCCTTTCTTTCTTTCTCTTTCTCTCTGTAACCTATAACCCCCTACTCTCAAGAGTTAGTGAACGGTTGGTAAGTTTTCCACTGTCCTATTCCATACTCCCTTGGCCGCCTCCCCTCATGCTCTCCCCCAAATAAGAGTTCTGAACTTTGGCAATCCCATAGTTTTCAGTGGTGGCTGGTCACTAGTTAAAGGTTAGGTCCAATGAGACTCCCTGCAGAGGTCAGTGTGACATTTACCAGCAACCCTAGAGAGTTAACAACTTTATTTCAAAAAAGTTTTGCGGTACTGGGGAATGAACTCCAGGCTTAGCACAGGCTAGGCAAGTACTCTTATTCTAGGCTTGTGGTTAAAAAAATCAGATTTTGAATTTCCTTCCATCAAGGCAGCAAGCGTGGCCACCCTGAAAACTATACCTAGAAGCCTGGCATAGTTATGAAAATTTGCTCTGCCCATTTTGTAACCTCACTGACCCTGCCTGGGGATAGTACCTCAAAGGGTGGGTGACCAGATGACATCAAATGGGAAAGAAAAGAGAGAGACATTGCAGGTGTGAGGCCTGTCTTGGCATAATCTACCCAATAGATTGTTCTGGAACGGCATGGAAACTTCCTCTCTAGGATGCTGCAAAGGTCAGCCTGGACTCTCTTTCGCAGAAGGAAGCAGTCTGTCCTTTTGCCTTGGCTTTCCAAAACCTCACTATTTTGTCTCAGTGAATCAGCTCAACTCATTTCCCTGATGGATTCATGTCCTTTCCTTGTTCTTTGCCCCTTTTTGACAGAGCAACTCCACCCCCACCCAAACCATTAAGCAACTGTGAGTGCCCATTTGAGGCAAATAATCCGGGCAATGAATGCCCAGCCTGTGTAAGTGAGAGAAGAGAGCAGCATTGTGGGATGTGCCTGTTGAATTTGCACAAAAATGGATTCACCCTTCCTATGGGGGTATAGAGCACTCATGAATGGAGACTGAAACATATGTCATCATTTGTTACAGCCTTGCTTGTTGGCTGTCTCAAAAACTGAACCCTTTCTCTGCTGAGAAGTGTCTTCAGCAGCAGAGTAATTGCTGCTGGGCTACTCTCTGAGGAAGTGCTGGGAACTGATTTAAAATCACAGAAAACAGTGAGCATTCTTTGTGGTTAACGATGTGCTTCTTTTAAGCACACCCCAGCCAACAGCAACAAAGAAATGTTTGCAAAGCAAATTGAAAGCCGTAAGGGAAAGATGAAGAAAGTGTGCAGTCCTGACACAGCTCAGCTGCAGCTTTGTTAAGAGATATTTATAAGTCTTGGGATGATGCCCCCCAATTTCCAGATGAAGAAGGGACCTTTCCAGGCTTCATGCTTGGTGCATTAGTAATGGGGACACATGCTCCAGTGTTCGAATACATGCTGATGCTCTTCAGCTGTCTGCTTCCCCCTGGCAGAGTAGAGGATTTCGTAATTAGCCTGAGGAAACAAGTGGACTTAACAGCCAAGGAAACAATGCACCTGAATTGACAAATGGGGTTGAAAGTTTCAGATGACAAACAGCATATTTCTGGAGTCTTGGAAGGAGAAGCAAGGGTCCACTTCAAAGAAACTGAACGGTGGTTTAGTGATTCATCGTCTGTAATGGGGCCCTATTAAAATAAAGTTGCTGGCAAAAGGGATGAATTCATTACACATCATGGTATTTCTGGAAATGTTTGATCCACATGTAACAAGAAAAAAATAAAAACAGTGTACATGGATGCCTCACAATGCTTTTTATTGTAAGTTAAAACAAATACCTAATAAGGAACTTTTCAGCAAAAAAAAAAAAAAATTCCCTTAGGAAGCTTCTTCCAAATCTATATCTTGTTAACTTATTCAGAGTAGACCAAACAAACAAAAACAACAAAATTTCCATATAAGGAGAACATACAGCATATATGCAAATATTTCTGCAAAAATGGATAATTTTTATTAACATAGAATTGGGATCATGCATCTGAGTGCTTTACAAATAATGTACAGATCAAATATAATTTACTAATAAGTCTTTCTTATTCATTGAATGTAGCCAAAATTACAATTTTTATGCCACTCTTGCTTTTACAGATTAAATGTTAATGTTTTGTGTATTTACTTGCTGCCCTTTAGAACTCCAAATTTGGCAGATTCCCCTCAAACCTTCTACCCAATTTTATAGGTGAGGAAACTAAGCCTTGGGTAACTCCCAATATCTTGTTGGAGGCCACACAAATCCACAACCTGGATTTATTTCCTCTGAATCCTAGCTTGGTACCCTTTCTTCTTTAAGAAGCTTCCATCGAAACATATTCCAGTTTTCTTCTAAATAATGGAAGAACATGTATTTCCAAGTATTTCTCTTACTAATTTTTCCCACTATAAATGTTATAGAAATACATTTCTATGATATGATTTTTATGATGTTTCATTCACTAAATTCTTCATGTACACCTCACATTGTAATAAGTCCTTAAAGTGTTCTATCTCATATAATCATCACAATAGCTATTTGAGGTCACTAGCTTGTTTCTCTTGTTTTGTAGATGTACAGACCCTAGACTCCAGGTCACCCAGGATGGAAATCACTTGTGGTTTTCACATGGCCATGTCTGTGTAGTACCTATAGACAGATAATGAATATTCATTCATTTATTCAGCCAGTATTTATTGAATGTTCGTTGACTGTTCTAGACCAGGGACACAGCATTGAGTGAGATGAAATCAAGAGTATTTTGGAACTCATATTTTAGCAGTAAAAAATAAATAAACAAGAAACCAGGAATTATTAAGTGCTGTGCAAAAAATTAAACTAGAGTGATGTATTAAGGAGAGACTGTGACTATTTCAGATCAGTGTGCTAATAATCAAAACGCAAAGGAAAACACGGGCCTTAAAGTTTGAAGGTTGTCTTTGGAAGTTAACCATGGGGCTTACAATTCAAACTGTCACATACAATGAAGAAGATAATCTGGCATGGGCAACAAAGAACTCAGAAGACCTTCAATATAGGAAACTGTTTACCTGGAGAAAATATGATTAATATTTTTTCAAATGTATCCAAACTACATGAGCTCTTTTCTATTTGTGTGGCATTGTTACACTGATACTTAGTAAGCTCAACTAGAGTTTTCAAGCTCCAGAGTTGGTGATCTTGTAGTTTATTTTTTAATACTGGGTATGAAGGTTTTTCTCTATATCCCTTCTTATCTTTTAATAATAATGGAGAGCTGAAGGCCACTGAGGCTACATCAACACAACAACACATGTCTGGGAAGATTTCCATTTTTCATACAATTTTTAAATGAAAAATTTGAAATCTCCAGTTATTAGGAAAAACAGTATTGCTGCTTCTTTTATTTGCCTACAAAGTTTATGCATGAAACCACATTTATACACAGAAACCCATGGTAGATGCAGCCACAATAACAGTAGGTCTCTTGGTATCTTGTATACCTGGATCCCTTTGGACCAAGGGCCAGGGCCTAGATGGACTCACGCTGTGGCAGATTGCGGTCTAGTGATAAGCAGGCACAAATAGATAATTGAGAACTGTGAAGCATACTTCCTGTTCCTGTATCAGAAATTACCAAGCTCCTCTGCCCAGTAGAATCATTTAGGGCTCCTTTGAAAATTCCAATGCCTAGGCAACTTCCTACCTCCACAACCCCAAACCAATCAAAGTGCAATCTCACTTATTTGGACAAAAACATTAACATGTTTCAGGTTTCTCAGGAGAGTCTAACACAGAGACAAGTTTGGTAATTGCCGACTTTATGTGGTCAGACTCTGATAGGGATCCTGTGACTCAGCCTTCAGAAGCCGGGAAGATTGCTGTCCTAGGACGTGGTATACAAAGCAGGATATCATAAAGAGCCATTCACACTGACCATTTGATGTTTGGAGCAAGGGCTAGCATATGCTTGGATATATAACATCAGCTTTTTAAACAGAAAAATAAGTTGGGTTTTTCTGTCATGGAACACTTCTGAGATCAGTTTAATAAAAATGAAAGTATTTTAAGTATTTTCTCAAATTTACATGCTGAGACAAGAGCAGCAATTTTTAATCTGAGAATAGAAGTGAATTTCAAAATATACTGAAATAGGAATCTGTCCTCCCCATAGCCCTCTGCCATTCCTACACACCTTTTGCCAGCTGGTACCAGCAGCTATATTCTAAGCAAAGGGGTGTGTACCCACACAGAGTCTAAATTTTATCAGTCATGCTTGTTCGGAGGGTAACAAAGTAACATCATTTCATTTCATTAATAAATGAAAGAATCAGGTAGTTCTTAACTTGTGTTTAGTCTAGAAGAAATGTTCAGGTCTAAAGTCTTTGGTTAGACTGAACAGTAACAAAATGGACTCCCTTAGTATTTGGAAAAATTATCAAGTGTCATTCATTGCATAAATAGATACCCTTTCATTTTCTCTCCCATTCTCCAAGGTTGCTAATCAGCTGTGAAATGCCCTTGAGCTATAGTGGCAGCAGAGAGAAGAAGAGCAACAGGAGTGGTGGATAATTAGTATCTTATTAGGGCATGGATGGAACACTTGCAATCTGATGACTGTCCTTGCTGCCAAACCTTCCTGAGGTACCAAGAACAATTCCATGTGCTTGGCAGATGTTCAAGAAATACCTGCTGAATAACTGCTGAGCAGTTAAGAGCAGGAAATCTTCTAGACTTGGTGTGAGTCCCAACACCGCTTGCTGCTTATTCCTTGTGTGTCCCTTCTCAAACTCCTTAAACCTCTCGGAGGGAGTTTCCTATTGTTTGGAAGGGAGATCAGGATCTTGAACTTATGGATTATTGTGAGGATTTAATGAAATTGTCATAGAAAGCTCTTGAATATGTGACATGTCAAAAGTACTCCATAAATAGGAGGTATTATCATTGTGAATTGAAGACAAAAATTACAACTTTTCAATTTGAGAAAAAGGTGTACATTAAATGTACAGAAGGGGGATATAGATAGTTTTTGAGAGATTTCCAGGATGAGCTTTAAGTAATTGGTTTGTGAACACTTTGCAGTCATTAATGAATAGAGACCAGAATGCTGTCAATAGACAAAGTTTAGAGGGCAAAACTGCATTTCCTTTTGCATTTGATTTGCTATGCCAGTAGATTAGGGTATTAAATGTTGTATCTGAGTGATAGTAAAGTATTTCGCATTGTTTTGCATGATCACCTTGTTGACAATGGCTTAATGAAACTGAATTTATAAATATATAACACCCAAACCCAAAACATATTGCTAGACTGGCTGCATTAGGTTACAAAGTGAGGTTAAAAGCTAGTGATATAATAAAATAACAAATGAAAACTACAATTTAAAAATTCATTTTGAACTGGACATGTCTATAATTCTAGCAACATGGGAGGCTGAGGCAGGAGGATCATAAATTCCAGGCCATCAGTCTCAACAATTTAGCAAGCCCCTAAGCAGCTTGACAAGACTCTGTCTTAAAAAAAAAACAAAAAACAAAAAACAAAAAACAAAAAAAGAAAGATTGGAGATGTAGCTCAAAGAGATCCAGCACTCCCAAGATCAATCCTCCCCCCAAAATTCATCATGAATGTAAGGGAATTTCAACAAGTTGCTTCAAAAAACAATTAGCAATATATGTACAGAATGTGTCACATTGTATTACATCAGAATTAATATGTAAAGGTCTAATTATTAGTTCATTTATTTTAAGTTCACTATGATGTGGCCACTAAACACATAGATAAATGAAATATTACCTTATAATCTCTACTGTTCACATCAAGGGATGTAATATTGAAATAGCACTCCATCCTAGGCCAATCACACCACAGGATCCCTTCTGGGAACAGCATTGTTAAAGGACAAGTGGATAAATGGGAGCATTTCAAGGTTGAAATTACTGGAAATCTGAGCATCAGAATGAGACTCTACTGGCAGTATTTTGCCTGGAGAAACAATGATTACAAAGAAATGATCATTGTCTTTGAAGTAGTGGACAATCTTCCTCAAGAAATAATGAATAAATACTATGTATTATTTCCCAGTAAAATGGGGGAAAAAATAATGAATAGATCCTAAAGGTTGGAAGATTTTTACTGAATATAAGAAATTCGTTCCTGACAAACCATTGGAATTGAATGAGTTGCCTTGTGAGGCCAGGAGCTTTGTCAATGTAAGTGTAAATACTTTGTGATCTCTTTTTAAATTGTTTGTTCTATTTAGTTACACATGGTAGCAGAAAGCATTTTGATTCATTGTACACAAATGGAGTACGACTTTTCATTCCTCTGGTTGTACACGATGTAGAGTCACACCATTCGTGAAATCATACATGTACATGGGGTAACGATGTTTGTCTCATTCCACCATCTTTCCTCCCTCTGCCTCTTCCCTCCCCTCATTTCCCTCTACACAATCCAACATTCCTCCATTTTTCCCTTACCCCCTGTGATCATTTCTTTAAAAAATATTTTTGAGAGAAATCTTCCTTGGTTGGAACCAGGATTAGTCATTCTTCAGGTTCACTTCCAACTTGAGTGTGATGCTGAAAATAACTTCACTCTACACTCATGCTTTTAGGTTGCTCAAAAAGTGGACAGAAGGGAAGATAGACACCACAAAACTGTATATGCTGCTTTTAAAACTTGTTTCAAGAAATACACCTGTTCTGTGCGTGCAATGAATTGTCCCAACGACATGAGAGTATTTAATCTCCTTCCCTGTTGTAAACTTTAGTATATTTAAATTACTTATAATGGCTATGTATTAATTTTGAAATCGAAAGAATAACAAAGAATAAAAGACTATTTTACCACTTGCATATACTCAAAGCAAGAATTTGGAGGACTTCAAGAGCAAAGGCAAATGTAAATTTGGTGAGTTTCAAAGCCCCTCCCCTGCTTTCCATTGGTGCATTGCTTTGCCTTCTCTTAGACATATTCTCACTTCCTGAACTACCCACCCCAGTATTTGGTAGACTTTTCAAACTTAGTATGATTTACTTCCAACATGGTTTCTTCCTGGCCTTCCCTATCTCAGTAAATGGCACTTCTTGTTAGCTCCAGTCAAATAATAAGGGATTGTTCCTATTCCCCTTCCTTCGCCCTTTATCTAAAAACCCACCTTCATGAATGGATGAAGAAAATGGGGTAACTGTACGCAATGGAATATTACTTAGCCACAGAAGATTGAAATTAGGCATTTGCCAGTAAATGGATGGAACTGGAGACAATCATCTAAGTGAAATAGGCCAATCCCCCAAACCCAAAGTCCTAATGTTCTCTCTGATATGTAGATGCTGACTTACAGTGTGGGGTGGGGGGTGTGGAGGTTCACCAAATTGTACAGGGGAGAGTCGGGGGAAGGAAGGGAGATGGGAGTAGGAAAGACAGAAATGAATCAGACATAACTTTCCTATGTTCATATGTGAATACAAAACCAGTGTAACTCCACATCATGTACAACCACAAGAATAGGAAGTTATACTCCATGTATGTGTGATTTGCCAAAGTACATTCTATTGCCATGTATAACTAAAAAGAACAAATAAAAAATTGAAAACAAAATAAAAACCCATCTTCAGGTTCTATTGACTTTTCCTCTTAAATGAATCTAAAACATGTCCACTACCTCTCAAGCTTGAACCTATGGGACCACCACAACACTCCCAAGTATCCCATTCATATTCCTCCTCTTCATTGCGGATACAGTAGCCACAGTAGTATGGACACACCACCCCCCCAGGACAGAAGAATGGATGGAATGAGTGAGGAAGACAGGGAGAAGAAACAGCTTTATTCCTTGCATGAAATGATCATGGACAGTTAAGACAAGTTTAAATTTAGATGATGGGATAAGGCGAAGAAAAAGAATATTCTTGGAATGGTCAAACCTGAATTTGTTTTTCCTGCTGAAGTATATTGTTATAGACAAAGAATAAATGTTTTGATTTTATTATGTACCCTTGAAAATCATATAATTTAGCCAAAAAGTATGAACTTAATCAATCCGAGAACTAAAATGAGATGTTTGGCTGTGGCAGAAAATCCAGGATGTGTCTTTCATAAGGTGGCCTTCACCAAACTCCCAGGGTGCTCAAGTGCTCAGGTGGGTTCATATTTTGATATTTTGATAGATATTTGAAAGATCCCTTATTAGACCGAGAGAGTTTCTGTTTTGTCTGAAGTGGTTTCTAAAGCACAATTCCCTTCTATTTTGACATTCCATTTAGATTTCTAAGATTAACGAAGAAATGACTTTTTAAAGCTATTGAAATCTGAAGATTGTGCTTATATAGGCTGTTTATACAGCTTTATGATATTTTGAGGATCAAAGATTCTCTTTTTCATGAAAATATTTATTATTATACTATCAATATTATTAAACTACCATAACACTTATTATAGAAATAGATAATACAGACAAATGTTTGAAGTAACAAGGCTTTTGAGATTTAGAAACAGAAGAAAAACTGTAGGCACCTGTTGAAGAAAATGATGACAGATGGTAACATTTTTCTCAAGGATTGTCCCACAGCTGTGCTTACATTCAGTTCTTCAAGCTGAACCAAAGTCTATTCATATGTTTTATTACACCCATAAGAGTTTTCAATTCATCCTGTTTAACACAGCACCAGTCAAAGCTCTATTCCATAGCAGAGCTTTTTTTAAGAGGGACAGAAAAAAAGACTGACAATGAGTGAGAACCAATTTAACATCTGTGTAATCATGATTTTGAACAAGGGGTCATAGCAATCTCGCTGATTATCAAAGCCGGCTTTTTCAGTATGTTGTCTTAGTTTGAAAGTGACGGTATTCATGCTATCATGTTAAATGATAAATTTCAACTTCCTGCCAACTTGTGCTGTTGGTGACTTATTTTACAGTTGCCACACAGCATTTTAAAACCTCGATTATATATTTCATAATTTTTTCAAAGCATAAAAGATTCCAATGAAAAATGTATTTTGTGAGAACATGTTTCAGGAGAAATGTTTTTGTGACACAGCAGAATACTAACTTAATTATCAGGGGTTAGTCACTCAGATTTTCAAGGTCACCAGGGAGTTTTTTATCTAGAGAAATATAAACAAGTTAAATACATGATCAATATTTATTCCACAATGAAAGTAAAAAATAATACCTCAGTGACAATCCATGTTGAAGCTGAGCTAGGTATTTCAGTTAAACATGATTGACGTGCACATAAAGTCATTCATATAGGGTAACTACTTCACATTTCACTTTTCAGAACATTAAGATGATTTAAGTATAAATTAACATGATTCTGCATATCAACTATTACATTTACATTATTAAAAACTGACATATTTGCCAGGCACAGTGGCACATGCCTGTAATCACAAATGAATTTGCCTTCTCTTAGACATATTCTCACTTCCTGAACTGCCCACCCCAGTATTTGGTAGACATTTCAAAGAGATTTCAAAGCCAGCGTCTGCAACTTAGCAAGACCCTATTTCAAAAATAAAAAAAATAAAAAGGGCTGGAGATGTGACTCACTGATTAAGCACCCCGGGTTCAAGCCCTAGTACAAAAGCAAAACAAGACAAAACTACAATTTTTATTTTTTAACTCTTTAAAAATTTTTACAGAATCATGATCTTTGAATTCTCCCAACCTCTTACTACCATGAAGTCCATTCTCTTAATGATTCTTAATGGAAACTTTTTATTATTATTATTATTATTTTTATTTAGCTTTTAATGTTTTACAGACTACATTTTGATTCATTGTACACAAATGGGTACATAATTTCATTTCTATGGTTGCACACAGTGTAGATTCATACCATTCGTGTAATCATACATGTACATAGGGCAATGATGTCTCTCTCATTCCACCATTTTTCATACCCTCTCCCTCTCATTTCCTTCTACATATTCTAAAGTTCCCCCATTATTCTCTCATTCCCCACTCCCTACCCCCATTATATATCATTCTTTACTTATCTGGGAATACATTCGGCCTTTGGTTTTTTGGGCTTGACTTATTTCGCTGAACATGATATTCTCCACTTCTATTCATTTATTTGCAAATGCCATATTATTCTTCTTTATGGCTGAATAGTATTCCATTGTGTATATATACCACAGTTTCTTTATCCATTCACCTGTTGAAGGGCATCTAGGTTGGTTCCACAATCTAGCTATTGTGAACTGAGCTGCTATAAACATTGATGTGGCTGTGTTACTGTAGTTTGCTGATTTTAGGTCCTTTGGGTATAAACCGAGGAGTGGGATGACTTATTTGTCAATATTTTGTTATATAAACATATATGATCTATAAAATATATATTTTAATATATAATATGCATATATTTATGTGTATTTAATATTCATGATATAATTACATTTTAATAGTGACTATGACATTAGACCATTCAATGAATGTGCACTGTGATCCATGTTCCCATTTTTATTTGAAAATTCCTAGAATATTGAGTAGGAAGATGGCTGAGGAATAGGGTTCACAGAGGACATACACGGAGATCCATTTACAAAGTGAAACAGGGAGTGGAGGTAATTTTAAAGGTGGAAATCAGATATACTAAAAATGCACTGGAAAATTCCTTAAATATCTCATAAACACTACATATTATTGTTTTGTAAATATCAACTTGTAGGTGACTTTATTGGTATTTGAACACTTATTTGGTCAATGTTGTACTATGTCCATTTCATTCTTCAGTTTTGTTTTATTTTCTTTCTTAGAGAACAGTCATAACACAATAATTAACCCATTGGTTATTCACTAGAATAGCATTCTCCCTTTGTCAAACTGTCAGTAAAACTCTTAAATTCATCCAACATTTTTTAGGCTTTGCCAATCTGCATCTCAACAATCATCATTTCAAGACAGAGCATTCTTTGAGTGGCTTGCTGTCTGTTTTCCTTCTTTTTCTTCCTCCCAGGAAAAATAGTTGAATGGCATGAATTTTAGAACCCAGAATTGTTTCTTGGCCTTTTTTCTTTCCTGTTACCTCATGTAATTTGCTTTAAGATTTGCCAGTATGTACTTTTGCTGTATAATTTTGATACCATTAAAGCTGTATTTGATTGATGTCCATGTATTTTCTTAGTACCAAAGGAAGACAAAAGGTACCACTAAGGAATACTTGTGTTCCATCAAGTTAAACTGGTCCTCCACCACAGAGGCATGACTCTCAGATGACAGTTCTTGCATTCTTTTATTTTCAAAGTCATTTCCTCATTCAGGAAAAATAGATGCTTCTTTTTAAAGTACATATATTCAAAGAGCATCTTCATTATGCATGTCAGTCTGGGGATATAAGTTAGAATATATTCTTAAGTATGGTTTCTCTCAGGTTTTTTCTTATTACTCAGAATAGGTAGGCAATGCCTTCCTTGTTTGAAAGGATTTCAGAATTGTTGCATGCATAAATTCTTTTTTCTAAATACTGATGTCAGTTTCCTAAGATTCATGCCCACATAGGGGTTAAAAGGTTATAACAGCATTTCTGAATTTCAATGCCAGATGTGTCTCCATGGCAAATCATGTGGCCCCAAATTCATTCTAGCATCTGGCTAAACACATTTCACACCAGGTCTTAACCATATGTAAATATAATTGAGAGCAAGAGTGAAAATAGTGTATCATCTTGCTTTTTTGGGGGTTCCATTTACAGTGTGAACAACTGTTCTAAAGGTGCATATTTATAACTGGATTAATGAGATTAGCTGCTTCTAGTCAATTGCCACATGGTTGAGAAGATAATTCAATGTCTAAAATATATCACATGCATCCTACTTGGGATGTAAATAGAGGAATAAGGATTCAGAGAAGAAATGATTACTTCCAGTGGGAAGGATCAAGGAACACTTCACAGAGGAAATCGAATGGAGTATGAGCCTTGAATGGAAGGGATTCAACAGATGAAATTCATGGAGAGGGTGTCTCAGTTGCCTTAAGAGAGTAGGAGAGATGGAGAGGAAGGATGTGAACAAAAGCAAAAGCCTGGAAAAAGGCCTGTATTTGAGGGGAACAATAAACAGATGTTATGTGGCAAAATCAAACAATAGATAACCTGAAAGTCCAGGTCAGGTTGAATTTTAGTGAATTACAAATCTAGATTTTAAAATATACTATATATTAGTGACTACATTGCAGTAATACTTTGAGAATGATTTTCCAAGGAAGATATTGACAGAAGTAAATGGTAGAGTCTGAACTAAGATGGAAATCAAAATAAAATAGAAGCACAAAGTGTGTTTTTATTTCAAAGGAAGTGTTGATAGGAAACTTTCTGTGAAGATAGCAGTATTAGCAGAGAAGTTAAAGAAAACTGCAGTTTTGAATTTGGATAGCTGGGAGTTTGGCAGTAAAATTAAAGAAAATCTGGAAAACAAATCTTACAGGTAAAGGGTAAATATAATTTTGGACTTACTGCATTTGAAACAACAATAAGACTTACAAGTGAAATCAACTTTTGGATATGTAATACTGAGTTAAAAGTGATGATTTAAAACTTGAAGTAGGTGAGGTTACCAAAGGGTAAAATATGAATACAGAAGATTACAATGGCAAACCAAGAATTTTGTTAGGGATTGGGAGGAGATAACGGAGCCAGAGAAGAGATGAACTGTCAGAGGTGAACAACCAACAGTGGGTTTCTGTAAATAGAAAGCAGGTTACCTTGGTCCCAGGGTTTCTTCCTAAACTTGGCAAGAATTTAGTGTTTCATTATTCAGTATGATGCTGTCTATGGACTTTTTAGAGGTATTCTTTATAAGGTAGAGACAAACCTATTGCTAGATGACTGAGAGATTTCTGCCATATGTCAGTGTTTTCAAATGTTTTTTCTGCATTTATGGAGATTATCATGATTTTTCTTTTTTAGACTTTTAATATGATGAATTGTGTGATCACTTTTTAATGTTTAAATAAGTCTGCAGTCATGATATATGATCCTTTTTTATATTGTTGGATTCTGTTTGCTAAAAGATACTTCTATTTCTGTTTTTAAGAAAATCTGCATCTAGGTCCAATGAGAGGTTTTCAATGTATAATTGTTTTTTTGTGATATCTTTGGCTTTGGTATTAGGGTAAGGCTGGAGTAAAACTAATGATTGGGGAAGTGCTTCCTGTTCTTTCATTTCCTAGAAAAGTTTGTGAGGGATTGATATTATCTCTTCCTCAAATATTTGGTAAAATTCCAGGTAAATACATCTTGGCCTAGAATTTTCTTGTAGTAGAGTTTTTACCTATAGTAAGTTGTAGGGCTATACAGAGTATCTGTATTTTTTGAATGATTTTTACCAGTTTGTGACTTTCAAGGCCTTGATTTCCCATCTGAATTATCCATTTCTTTTGGCACCAAGTTATGTATAATATTGACCTTTTAATGTCTTAAAAATCTGTTGCGACGTTTCTCCTTCATTTCGTTTTCTTTTTATCTAATCTGTTTTATTTATTTTCTTTTCCTGCTTTCTTTTACATGGAGTAAGTTTTATGATTCCATTAAGGATATTTTCTAGGATATAAAGAAGCTAGGGCAGGAGCTTTCATGTATTATAGCTGAAGTACTCTCACTAAGGTGAGAGGTGAGAAGTAAGCTCAGGGTGGAGGAATGTTGGTATCCTGTAGGGAGAAGGTTTAGAAGATATGTTTTGGGAGGCCTCCTGGGAAAATGAGATTAACCTGTGAACTAATGAGGGCCCAAGTTGAAGTAAACCTGTGAATAAGCATACGGTTTGGATAACTAGATAGAGTAAGATCGAAACTGAAGCTATGTCTCCAGAATAGGCCCTAAAATTTGAAAAATGAGAAAAATTATGGTTCAATTACAGTGATGGTTAGATTAGCTCACATTGTAATTTTAGTTTTAATAAGATCCCACCATATTTCCCCTTACTAAGTTTCAAGACATCTACTTGTTTTGGACAATCCCATTTTCCTCGGAGTCTAGAACTTTGAAATAGTTGACAACAGTCTTTTAATATAAGGTACTATTTGGTTTGCACAAGGTAGATGAGCTCATGGGATTGCAGCAAAACTGAGTGAAGCTTCTTCCATTTCCCCAAAGCTAAATTATCTGAAAAGCCATAAAAAGGTAGAATAGCTGGAAGGAGTTGGTGCTGTTGAGTGGAAAGAGAATGAATGGAAAATTGGCAAGCAAGCTAGAAATTTTGTGGAACTAATGGTTTTGGAAACATTTGCAAGACTAGGATAATTATTCTACTCTTTCTACTGATTACGATTTCTCTTTTGTTTGAAAAAACTGTGATTGCATGAATAATGTAATAAAATCTGAGTTTAGTGTAAAGCATTTAGTTGATCTAAATCTTTGTTCGTAAGCATTGTTATTTCATTTCCTACTGACAATGTGTGAGATGAAAATGGGCACATCTCAGTCCTACTTCATTTAAATTGCTTTAACAATTACAGCCTGGTTCTCAGAATAAAAATTTTGTCAGAACCCAACTTTAGCTATATAAAGGTAACATTTTCTGTAAAACAAAATGAGCAAAATAAAAACAAAACAAAAAACCCTAATGTGACTTATTTCTGTAGACAGAAAAAATAAACAAGAATGAAAGGACCTATTCCATTCCAACAGTGTCAACTACAGTGTAGAATAGTAAAGGTACAACCTCAGGTCAGACTACCCACATTTAATATTGCCTTTATAATTTCTCAGCTGTAGAATGCTGGATATGTTGCTTCCAT
This sequence comes from Sciurus carolinensis, assembly GCF_902686445.1. Classification (NCBI taxonomy): domain Eukaryota; kingdom Metazoa; phylum Chordata; class Mammalia; order Rodentia; family Sciuridae; genus Sciurus; species Sciurus carolinensis. The sequence continues at coordinate 32,592,014 of NC_062219.1, forward strand.
GTCTATCTGCAAAAATGGGAAAATAGTTTTATCTCATAGATTTCATATGAAAGTTAAATGAGTTAATACATGTAGTTTGCCTAAACAGGGCCAGGTATGTAGAATGTACTCGTAAGTTGTGGTTAATGTTACCAGGGTGAAGTAGTTTGTGGTTGAACATATTAAAGACCTCAGATATTAAATTTATCCACACTTGATAATTACCATAAAAAGGTGCTAAATGTACCAAATGCCATCCATTTGAGGGTGACTTTCATAGATAAATTTTTTAAGTTAAGTTTTTTTTAAAAAATTTTAGAGTCAGAAAATTTACTGATTTGCAAACATTAAGATTTTAATTAATGAACTGTAAGATTTTTTTTTAATAAAGTACTTTCTCAGTCAAGAATATTAATCAAGTCTTGGGCTGGAGTCGTGGATCAGTGGTAGAGAGCGCTTGCTTAGCTCATGTCGAGCCTCAGCACCACATAAAAATAAATAAACAAAATAAAAGTATTGTGTCTATCTACAACTAAAAATTATTTTTAAAAGAATATTAATCAAGTCTTAAAGTACATTTTAATATTAATAAAAGTACTTATATTCAGCATGTACATTCTAGAACATTTTACAATTTGTTTCAAAAACAAGGTATAATTAGGTACTAATGTTGTGCCCAGTGGCTTGAGACCCCACAAAGACCACCAGAGACCACGATCAATGCAAGCAACAAAGAGTCACTTATTAGCAAGCTAGAGCCTGGTCCTCTGCGCACTTGGTAACCGGTGACGCTAAGAGGCCCCGAGCCCGTGTTTGGCAGGGTTTTTATAATGAAAGGCAAGCAGTTTTACAGTGCTCTTTTTGATTGGTTAACATATAAAATTGCATACAAAAATTGTTATTTTAAGTTCTAGGTCACCCTGACCACTGAGAGGAGGGTGGTCGTTATTTTTAAGTTCGCTTTTGTGTCAGCAAAGTTTGCTTTTGGGTCAGCCTGACAGCTAGGGGAAGGGTGGTCGGTCACCTGGCCCTTACAGATAAAATAAGGGACGAAAATACTTTGCGGCTTTTCTGAGGGGTTGAGGACAGTTTGGGAAAAGCCTCATATTTACACAAGTGCAGGCTTTTTCTATCTTTTCACTAAAACGTATAATTAAGGCAAATTTTGCGTGTTACATTAGTGGAAGTTAACAGCAGCATAGCTCTCAGCATAGCAAGCCAATGGCACAGGGCATATGGAAATATTTTGGGGGAAAAATAAATTATGTTGCCAAAGAAGAAAGCAAATTAGCATGGAATGGGCAATAACCATGGTAGGCACTCTCACTATATTTCATTGATTTATATTCCAAAATCTAGAAATAAATATCTATCGCCATCCTTCCTTTTACTAATGTCAAAACTAAAGCTCTCAGCATTTGATTTCAACAATTCTGAAAGGCTATGTATGGAGACAGGAAGGGGACAGATCCTAGTCATTGGATCTCAAAGCCCATGGTCTGTCCATTGCACTTGTCTGCCCACCCCCAGAAGTGGTATGTACCTGAACAAGTTTAGAATGGAAACTAAGGCTGAGTCACAAAAACAAAACTTCCCTAGATTTCCCAATATCATGCAATTTGACTACTTCCATTTCTTTGCCTATTTTCTCATTACCTTCTCATAATATGCATGCTCCATTAAAGCTCATTCTGAATCCTTTCCAGGGGTCTCTTCGTTTTAATGAAGGGTGAAGGGATGCTTCACCAGGTGTAATAGTGGAAAGAGCGCTGATCTTGGGGCTGATTCTGGCTTTACTGCTAGCTTATTTCACTTTGGGGTAAGATATTAGTCCCCCTCTTCATTTGTACAATGAAGAAAAAATACTCAGTGACCTGAAATGCTCATTCTTTTTAAAAATTTTTGATTGATTGATTGATGGATTGATTTTGATGCCAGAGATTGAACCCAAGGGCACTTATCACTGAGCCATATCCCCAGGCTGTTTTTATTTATTTAATTTTTAAAGTTTGAGACAGGGTCTCTCTAGGTTACACAGAGCCTCACTAAGTGGCTGAGACTGACTTTGAACTTGCAAACCTCCTGCCTCAGCCTCCTGAGACTCTGGGATTATAGGCATGTGCCACCGGGCCCAGCTCATTCTTTTTTCAAAAATGTTTTATGATATTATAAATCTATCCTCTCTTTTCTTGGTGGGGCCCTGGGAAGTTTCTAGGACTCACAAAATGAGTCTAGATAAAACACTTTGCAGTAAGAAAATCCAGAATTGTGGTTTTAAGGTTCCATAAATTCTCTGAAATTCTTTTCACTCTGTACTTAGAATATTCATTTTTTTTAATGTTTTCGACAGGATTATTTTACAAATGCAAATAAAGAGTTGAAAAAAGATACTCAGCAAGATTACCACCTAGAGTATGCCATGGAAAACAGCACACACACAATAATTGAATTTACCAGAGAACTGCATACTTGTGACCTAAATGACAAGAGCCTAACGGTAAGGAGACATGAATGAGTGCATGCTTGAATAAATTGTATCATTATAATGTGAGACACTAAAGAATAAAAGGAATAAGTACTGAAAAATAATCATTGACCACAAAGTCACATGAATTGGAGGCTATTTCTGAAAATCTCTTCAGAAGCTAAAAAAACCCCCCTAATACTATAAATTTCAGTAAAGGTAGTTTTGTGTGATTTTAACATTTTGAAGAGCCCTTTAAAGTTTGTATAAACTTACTTATAAATTTAAATTCTCTGTAAAATTTAAAAATAGACAATAGATAAAACGTTTGATGAGATATATTACTCAAGAAAGAATTATGATTCCAAGTTCTAGAATATAATTCGTCTGATTCATAACTGATTTATCTTTGTAAATTTCTAAAATCAAGATGAATAGTCAACTAATTATAATCACCTACTGGCATACTATATGAGAGTTCTTATTTTTAGCTTTCATGCAAAATTAATATCTTTATGCATACACAAGTTAAATATTTGGAGGACATGTAATTCATGTGGCACTTTGGAAATTTCCATGAATTGCTTGCATTAATTTCATTTTGCATAGACCAATAAAAGGATCTTTTTTATTCACTAAATTTGAGCTTTAAAAATGGGAATATAAAAAATCTGAAGTCATTGTGATTAACATTCAGCAGAAGGAGTAAAAGAGGACGAAAGAACACACGTGGATTACTTTTGCGTAAAATACAGTAGTGCAATTATACTTTAATTGGAATAGTAATTATAGTCATTCACTTATTAAGAAAGAAGAGAGCAAAGAGAACATTTAAAATGAATAGCTTTTGCTTTATTGTCCATTTTCAAAGTTTTATTACAAAGATCTGGCCAAAGCACCTTTTTCTGTGGGAGGAAGGACTGAACAGTTTCTCTGTACCTGATCAAACCTTTCCCAGGACACATCCCTCTGAGCAATCTCTCCTGGTGGTTCAGTGGAAACCAGTTTCATCTGATAGTACTTTCCCTAGTTTGGTACCCCAGTCCCTCGGAAATTCCCAGGAGTCATAAAGTGACTACTGATCCACTTTGTCATAATAAAGTCCAGAATCAGAAATTCCTTCTGTATTTGCCCTTTCTATAAATTCATACACATGACTGGAAAAAAATTACTGTCAAAGGAAAAATCTTACAGTAATTTTAATTTTCATTCTATTTGGGGTCCCTGCCTTGAAATGTTCCATCATATTAAAGCAGGTTTTAATTTTCCAAAGTTCCTGCTTTATAACAAGAGTATTTGCTTTCTAACGGCTAGCTGCTGCTTTAGAATTTTGGCTTGACATGGATTTACTGTTGTCTTATTCATGAAAAGTGTAATTTGTGAGTCAATTGTCCTTCACTCTGTTTTGGGACACAGATCGTGTATGCTGAGAATGATAATTCTTTCCCAAAAGTAATTTGTCTATTTGGATCCTTAATGACTCAATCAAATTTATGAAATTAATGTCAGAGACCAGGTTGGTAACTCCAGGTGTCTTCTTTCCCCTTCTCTTTATTTTATATTTGGCTTTAAATAGAGTTCCTTAAATCAATTCAGGTAAGGAAAGTGCTTTTATGAGACGTAACATGCCATGTCTGATCACCAGGAGAGCACAGTGAGAGTGATCTGGGCCTACCACCAGGAAGATGTGGGAGAAGCTGGTCCCAAGTACCATGACTCCAATCGAGGCACCAAGAGTCTTCGATTATTGAATCCTGAGACAAACAGCGTGTTGCCTACAACCTTACCATACTTTGACCTAGTAAATCAGGACGTAAGTTTCTTTAGGTTTTATGATCATAAATGAATGGTCTTACTTAATGAGAGTTTTTACAGTGATGTACTGTATTTAGCATGACATGACAACACAATGTGACTCTATGTCTCCCTCCCCTTTTTATTAAGACAGGTCCCCATCCCAAACAAAGGTACAACATATTGGTGCCAAATGTTTAAGATTCCTGTGTTCCAGGAAAAGCATCATGTGATTAAGGTATGTGACTCACTCAGACTAAACTTAATTGGCATAGCTGGAGAAATTGCTATCCTTAAAATGGAAACAGTAAAACATATAGAAGCAATTTTCAATTATATGAAAATTATTTCAATTATATGAAAACAAAGAACTGACTTGGCTAACACACACACTGTTTTCAGATTCTGAAAACTTGGATTGTAATTAGTATTTTGGTTATCTACTAATATTATGTGTCTAAGCTAAAAGTTTAGAGGTGCATTTGAGCCACTCTAGTTGTTTCTTTAGGAAATACTTTTACAAGTAAAATTGCTGGGGTTGCAATTTAAAATAATATATTTACATATAGAATAAATCAAATCCAGGAAGGTTATTTTCCCTGTAGCTACTGTTTGAGACTCTGTTTCACTGAATATACTGAATAGTGTCATAAAAATAATATGTAGCAGTGTTTATTTTTTTAAATAGGAAGAAAATGAAAATAGGGAACTTCTACAGAATTACAAAAATACAAAATTGGACAATATGTAAGTTCAATTTGCCTGTGCCATACAATTCCCTCCTAGCCCTAACGCTCCCCCCCCACAATTTTTACATCTAGTTAGTAAATGAACAAGTATTAAAAAAAATTACAGTTCCTTGGCTCTGTACTAGTAGATGTTGGCAGTGACACAGACACTGAAGATTATGATCTGTTCTCTCAAAGAACTTATTGGGAGATTATGGGAAATATGGCCAAGACACAAGACAGAATGAGATAGAATTAGGTAATGTATACAGAAAGTCAGACTTTGCTGCTTTTCTGTCAGCCCCAGACTATTTAATGAAGCACTGTGGATGCAAGAAATGAGCAAATGTTTACGTTCTGAAATTTTGAGGAGAACATGTGGATTTGAATTGCTGGTCCACTTTTTTATCAAACTGTGTGCTCTCAGGTAAATCATTCTGGGTAATTCTGTAGGCTTGCCTTCATCATCTGTAAAAGGCAGGCAGTCACAATATTCTCCCTACGAACCTCAAACCATTTTAGCAGAGATGGAAACATTGAGCACATTCTACAAAGTGACTTAAATTTGTTACTTTTTAATATATTCATCCAGTTGGACAGATGTGCCTTGTGCTCCCGAGAAGATTCACAACTACACAGAAAGGCAAAAGGAGTGAGTTGAGGGAAAGTTCAAGTTGATATGTAGTCCTAAATATTTGTAGGATAATTTTGCCAAAGGAAGACTTGCCAAGCGTGTGACTGCAGATGAATCTTTTAGCTCTGTGCAAGAAATTATTTTATATCATACATGTGATAGGTGAATGCAAATTCTAATCTTATGTACTTATTATAGTGCCTCAGTCCTTCCCTTATACCAATGAAATGTCTTTCTCTGAAAAGACAACATTATATTTATATATATTCCATGTCAGTAAATGTAATTGTTACTTGGCATAAGGGGCAAATGTAAAACTGTAGGATCAGAAATAGAAACCAGTGTTTCACAAAATAGATCCCTTATTCATTTGTAAGCAAATAGTAATTGAGAGGATGTAAAGAACTTAACCACTTCTTAGTTCTTACCACTATTAATGCAAATAATTGAGTAGAATAAAAAATGACTCTCTAAAGTTAAGAGACACCAATAAATGTTTCTATTCTCTATGTCAGATATTTGCTTGGTACTTCATCTAAGAATTCTTAGCTAGTGTTTCCATCACAAGTGTATCAAAATACTCTGGACCTAGAATTAAGTATTCTTGGAAGCAGATTGCTATTTTCATTAGGCATTTGTATCAAGAGGGATTTTAGTGGCATGAAAGACGTTGGAACTTGCAATGGTTGGGGGTCAACTAAACACCAAAAAGTCTTTTCATTTAGCAAGAGGGCATTGAGGGAGGGACAGCAGGTTGGAGAGGAGCATACTTACCAACTTCTGTCATTGCAGGGACCAGAACTTTTGTGGCCAGAATTTAAAATTTTGGTATTACTTAGGAATACCACTAACAGGATAAATTTTTGATTTTATTTTTAAGCTCTAAAACATCTTAAGGTTCACTGAATATTATGAAATATTTTCCTCAAAAATGAATTTAAATATGATAACATACAAAAACAAGTTCTACTGGGAAACTAAATTCAGACTATTTAGGTTATATAGGTTGTTGTGAGACAGCCTATCCAAAGCCATTTTAATTTACAGCTTATGCCAGGTTACATTGAAATTTTAATAACATTTTGAAGTAAAATTCATAGGTCCAGGTTGTCCCTTAAGAAGTCATCTAATTTCCATTCTCTTGTTCCTAGTAGAGATGATTTCTAATAATTTAGGAAAAGTATATTTTTTTCATAGAATCAAAGACTTGCACATTTTTAAAAGTCATCCAGTGAGGTACTTCTCCTTATTCCTTATTCTATGCTCCACAGATCACTATATCAAAAAGCCTCAGTCCATTTCTGCTACAAAAACTACTTTTACAGAACATTGCTTCTGTATTGTTTTATGTGGCATGTCATTTGCAGTGAGCTTTAAGAATATTGATTAGAGTAGTATTGTGAGAAATCATTTTCACTGTCTGGCCTCTAGTTCAAACAAAGAAATAGTCTATATTTGCAGCTTCAGTGTTGATACTACACATTTCGTTGCTGTAATAATTATAGAACTAAACAGATAAAATATACCAGTAATTCAAGTATGAATGTGTTTAATGGGAATTGCTAAATCTAGAAACATTATATTTTTTATTTCAATTTTAATCATATAAAATTGTTTACTGCTAAAATTATGAAATAATAAGGTCAATAATTTGGTTTTTAGGTCATTTTTTAATTGGTGGATCATGATCGTACATAATAGTGGGCTTTGTTGTGACATATTCATACATGTACATAACATAATTTGGTTAGTTTCATTCCATAGAACTTCCCTGCATCAAATTATCTAAAAAATTACTGAAATTATTTAAAAAATTATCTGTGGGGAAAAAGATGGGATTATAGTAAAAAGTGCTTCCCATTTATTTGTGATTCCAATTTATTGTTTTTTATTTTTTATTTTGTCAATGTGTGTGTATGTGTGTGTGTGTGTGTGTGTGTGTGTGTGTATGTCTGGTCCTAGAAATTGGAAATGGGCACTGTACCACTGAACTACATCCCTAGCCCTTTTTATTTTTTATTTTGAGACAGGGTCTTGCTGAGTCATCCAGGCTGGCCTGGAACTTGTGATCCTCCTACCTTAACCTCCCGAGTTGCTGAGTTTACAAGTGTACATTACCGTGGTTGGCTGTATTTTTGATTCTTGAAAATAATCTTTAAAATTACAATGTGAAGATGTGTGTACTATTAGACAAGAGCATATTACACTTGCAGGTAGATATGGAAATTGTAGAAAAGAAAATTTTTGGTAATTTGTATTAAAACCACCCTTTTGATCTGAGATAATCTCTGTCACACTTGAGACCTGCTCAGCCTATCTCTCCATATGTCAGCAGGACTCTACCTTTCACAGACAGTGACCTAACCCTGAATCTAAAATTTTAATGGAAGGTGATTCTACTCAACCAGTAATGTCATTATTAAGACTAACATTAATACTTGGATATGCTTTGCTGGATTGTGGGCTTATTTAGTTTAACACCTTTTCTTTTAGGGACTTTTATTGACAGGGAATTCTCTTCATGGATAAACCACAACTCCGATGTATCTGTTTAAACATCATGTGCCTTTTTCAATTTAATAAGTGCTTGTTGACAGTCTACTATGTTAAAGAGAAAAGAAGTCTGGCAAAATCACCATCCCTGAGTCCTTTAAGGAGAAAGGTTGACCATTGCTGAGTTCTAAAATAGGATTACCTTTACTAGTAATGTTTTTACTAGTTATATGACCTCTGACAAATTATTTCTCTCTCTCTCTCTGTGTGTCTCAGTTTCCTCATATGGAACTTGGGTAATAATAGTTCCTACCTAACCGGGCTCTTATGAATGCTAAGTAGATCAAATGAGTTTAATATTTGTGAAGCATTTAGAACAGAGGTTGGCACATAGCGTCTATTAAAGAAAATTTTGTATGTCAGTTGCAACACACCATTGCTAATCTGTTGTTCATCTTGGTAAGTTTCTGGGTTGCTGAGGAATCCCAAATCAATTCTTTCTAGACATGGTTAAAAAAACAAAACAAAAACTAGATTGTCAATCATTTTCAGTTAGTGAGGTCACCTTGAAAACATTCTCCTTTGAAGAATATAAAGTTGATGTAAACAAATCACTGTCCTAATGCTTTTCTCCATCAATAGATGCAGGAAGAGAAATGCTAAATGCTTTCTAACTTGCTATTGAACAAAATATCTTTCATAACATGAAATTAGACACACTGCCATTCTCTTCTATTGATGGCATTCATAAATCTCAATGATTTACCTCAGGGAATGTTTCCTAGGACAAGAAAATCTAAGAATAATTAACACTAAGTAGCCACAGAATGTCCTGAAGCCTGAGTAGTACTGTATAGCCGTGAAATAGTTACACAAAATTGATTTCCTATGCTAGGCATATAACATGAACGTTTGGCTTTACATTCTATGTTAGATGGATCTGCTGCTGAGTTTCCCTATTGTGTTGATTTCTTTTTAAGAATAAAAGACACTGTCAAGTGGAAATTTTCATCATTTACACATCTCAGAAATGTCAAGTGTGGTAGAGGGTTTCTATTTCTGAAAATGTGTGAGCTCTCTGGGTTAATTTTAAATTGTGAGAATTTGAGAATTCTCAGTGTCAAACTACATAATTTTACAACTCTCAGAATTGGCTCTTCTCTGAGAATGTATCTCATTCACTTTCCCCCTGAAATGGTATTTCAAAATATATATTAAATGGTGTGGGATTTTTTTCCCCTAATGGAAATAGTGTTTTGATTTGTTCTCAGGATGCATCTTCACAGATTCTGTACTTCAGTTCTCGTTCTTTCTCATGTGTTCATTTCTGTTTTATTTTATCATGTGGAAGACTAGTAGGTGTTTGCTATTACCTGCTGACTGAATTATTGGTTGTGTTTTCTTCAAATCCATTCCAACCTTGTAGAAATTGTTTTGCTCACTGATGTTTCCCTTTTATCTTTTGCTAATTTAGCCATCTTCCCCAAAGGCAAATCTCTGGATCTTTAGATAGATTTAGCAAGTTGAAACAAATTAACTTTTACCATAGGCTTCATGTGAAAATACCTTTGTTTTAAATAAACACTTTTATTTAGGCTTCACATAGAGCTAGGTAATATTTTTTAAATTTTTTATTTGTTCTTTTTAGATATACATGGCAGTAGAATATATTTTGACATATTATGCATTACATGGAGTATAACTTATTCTAATTAGGATCCCATTCTTGTAGTTGTACGTGATGTGGAGTTTCACTGGTCATGTATTCATATATGAACATAGGAAAGTGATGTCTGTTCATTCTGCTGTCTTTCCTATTCCCATACCCTCTCCCCTCTCTTCGTTCCCCTTTGTCTAATCCAGTGAACTTCTACCCCTCACCTCCCCCAATTATGTGTTAATATCCACATAGCAGAAAGAACATTCGACCTTTGGTTTTTTGGCATTGCCTTATTTGTGAAAATACTTTTAAATATTTTGCAACACTGTATGTTAAATTCTTAATGCCAGTGAATTACCATCATACCCATACAAATTTTTCATCGACTGAAAAACTGATGATTCCTGACCTAAATTCTAGAAAAGGTTTTATGAAAACAAAAGAATCACGTTTCAGGAATTTGTGTTATAGAGTTTACAAATGTCAAATAATTTTATAACTTATATGCAAGTATATCTGAAGTTTATATATCTTTTATGCACTAAATAAGAGATAAAAATACTTGGACATTTCCTGTGGTCAAAACTATAACTTTAGATAGAAAAAAAGTTGGAAGGAACACCAAATGGTAATGATTTAACTCAAAGTGTGTACTTTAAAGATTGCTGACTTAGGATGCTCAGTGTTGAAAAGTTCATTCTAGATCCTCTTGGGTTGCATTGACTTCACAGAAACATCAGAGACTGCCTGGCTACATGGGTGTTCTTAACAGTCACTTGGGAGTATGAAGTAATTGAATGCACTTTGAAAGCATGTCTGTTCGTGGAAGTGACTTATTGCTAACTCTGGCACCAATTAGCTTTCTGACCCTGGAGAAAGTACTTAACCTCTCCTGGTCCTCAAATTCCTTCCCTGTAAGATAAAGGGATTGAACCAGATAATCTGAATTGGCTCTTTCTATTTCTAAATACATGTGACTTGATGAAAACAAAAGATGAAATCTGTGCTGGGGTTTGGATGTTGCATGGTCATAGTCCCTTGGCAGATCAGGGTGAAATGCCTCTGAAGCTAAAAGGCCATCTTCAGCTCTTTAGGCATGCATTTCTTAGCATTTACTTTGACACATCTCAAACCTTTCTAGAGCATAACAAAATGTCCCAGAACCCCAGGAGAATCCAGAATGTCTAGAGACATTGGTGATGGCTTGAGCTGCTAACAGAAATACTTGATGTTTAGGAAGATCTGGTCTAGAAACCATTCTTTTTTTTTTTTTTTTTTTTTTTTTTTTTTTTTGTACCAGGGATGAGTCAAATCTCCAGCCCTTTTTTGTATTTTATTTAGAGACAGGATCTCACTGAATTGCTTAGGGCCTTGCTAATTTGCTGAGGCTGGCTTTGAACTCATGATCCTCCTGCCTCAGCTTCCCAAGCCATTGAGATTACAGGTGTGCACCACCATGCCCCGCACTATTCACTTTTTTTATCTTTAAGTACCCATGTCCTTAACTGAGCCTATTACAGATATTTAATGACTATTAAGTTTCTATAATAGCTTCTTAGAACACATAAAGATAATGCAAGTTTAAGAATTCAAATTAAATCAAACTATGAAACCACAAATCTTGACAGTTTCCATATTATCTAGTTGCTGTGGCATAACTTACAGGGTCAGACAGTGTGGTTCAAATCTTGGCTCCACAACTTACCGGTGTGATCCAGGGCAAGCAGTGTAACTCCCTGGAGTTTTAGGTTTCCAACTGTGAACAGGGCCAATAGTTGTACTTATCTCAAAGGTTGGTGACCATAGTCCAGGGAGATATTGCAAAGTGGTTGTGTTGGACCTACACTAGATATCTCAATAAGTAATAGCCATACTACTAATTTACTTTGTTTTTCAAACCTCTTAAATCTTGAAAAATAAGGGTAAAAATGAAGAGTGCCCTGGTGGTAGGAAGACTGTTGAAATAGGTAAACTGCATGATGATGTGTTTTAACGCTGCTTTTCATTAGCTTCATGCCCTGGGGCAAACTAAACTCTCAGAGCTTGTATCTTCACTTACAAAGTAGGAAAAATAATTTTCAGCGAAGATTAAATGAATACAAGTGAAAACACCTGTTGCACAATAGGCTCATAATTGCTTGTTTTCTTCCCTTGAAGGGGATTACAGAGATGGATGACAAACTTCATCTAGTGTTTTCTCATGCTTAGAGTCGGGCTACTCTGAAACCATGGCAGGCAGTAAGTCTCTGTTTTATTCTGAAGAAAAGATTCCTTGGGAATTAGATTTCATAGCTTCCTTCCATTACTCCAAACCAAATGAAATTTAAGCTAATTTCCTCCTGTTCTTGTCTAAGTAGGGATGAAAACCAACTGGCGACTATCCTCTGGGAAATATTCTTTCCCATTCTTAGGTCACCCATTAGCCTTCCATTCTCTGACCTTACGGTAATGCCATTTTCAACAGACAAAAAAGAATATTTGTTTTCCTTAGTCTTTTTTTCTACCACCCTACTCTACCACCAATCTTATATATCTTTTTCAAGTATTCCCAAAGGTTGGTGACTGCATTGAAAATCACTACCTCATTTAATACTAATTATTAGCTATACAAGTGGGTACATAATTTAATAGCACTTTTACTGAAAGAATACTGATATATATGTTGAGTTCTATATGTTAATGGTACAAAAGAGTTTAGAGGAAACAATAAAATATGAATGACTTTTTTACACAAGAGAAGTATGTAGATAACTATTTGCCTATTTTTGCTACTTTAAATACATCATCTCATTAAATGTCCGCAGCCTGTTAGCAGGTGAGTTCCTGCCATTTTACAGATGAACACACTGAGGCGGAGAAATCTTCAGTAACTTATCCAACACTGCACAAATTATATGAAAGAGAGTCAATGCTTGAACACAAGAACTTCCTAGGAAAACTAGTGGAACTTTGAACAGTTTACTACCCGAGGACTTAGGATCTTTTCAACACGTATATATTACAATGAAAAATAATATATAGGAAATCTCTGATAGCTTTTCCAAAAGCTTCTCAGGTCCCAGGCTACTTTTTATTTTTTTGATAGCCTTACTGAGATCTAATCAGTATTCACATATTTAATGTGTACGATTTAATGAGTTTGGACACATGCAAGCACCCATGGTGCCATCGCCAAAACCAAGGTTAATAGTCATATTTATCACCTCCTAGGTTTCCTTGTGCCCCTTTGTTGTTGTTGTTTTTTCTAGTGAACACAACACGAGATCCACCTTCTTAAATTTAAAGTGCACAATACCAATACCATATAGAACCAGGCTACTTTTGAGTCCTAGTGGATCTGTGTATTTTCCCCAGGCTACATGAACAGACCGCACTAGAACCATCCAGAGACTTCAGTTCAAAGATCTGGGGACCTATCAGACTGAGTACTCATGGGTCTGGTGTTTTCACCCTGAGGGGTTGACAACTGGTCAGTAATAACAGATAACACATTTAAGTTTCATTTGTGATTTAGAAAGTCATTATAATTAAGATTAGAGTTAAGATGATTACACTAAAGATTATGCTTATGGGTATAAAAAGGGGCAGAATGTTAGAGACGATGTTAAGGAGAAAGGAGTTAGCAGTAAGTAATTTCAGTGGATAGAAGGTAATGAGCCTGTTAATCTTGTTGGACACATGCTATGGCATAAGGATGGTTGGAAACAAGCCAGCAGCCTCTGTGTGAGCTGAGTCAAAATCCTCCATGGAAATGAAAATAATGGTAATGGGCTGTTTGATTCCCCTTCCCAGTTACAGTCTATAAAAAGTGACTCATGAGAGGAAATGCTCACTATTTCATTTGGTGCTTATGTTTATGGCAAAATGCTTAATGTACCCCAAAACAAGAGGAGACATGCTACTGGGGAGAAAGCTGAAGTGTTAGCATCTTAGAGTGACCTAAAAACAAGCCAGGGGGTGTCCAGGTTCCAAGCCTGCTTTGGTCATTGGTCACCTGAATGTTAATGTGATTGCACCGTGGTGCCTCTCAGGAGATTAAATTTGTGTTAATAACATGACTTAAAGACTGTAAATCTGTAGAACTGAGAAGTTTAAGTGGCTGTTAACCCTCAAAATTCCATGACTTCTTTCACTAAATACTGGCATTGACAAAGCTGGAAATGGATAAAACCAATGTGTGTATATATATATATATATACACACAGCATTCACACTTTTATAAAATATGATTTAGTAAAAAGTCAAGTTCATCTTAAAAATTACAAAAAGAATGCAGGTAATTTTCATGTGTTCCCATAGGATATAATATGGCAATTTTATTTTGATGTCTATTTTTCAATGTAAAAAATTGGTACCTTTCAAAATAGGATGGCATTCATTACCCTTTTAATAGTTTTTTTTATGGCTGGAGCTTTAGTAATTAGAAAAAAATTATATATGCAGTGAGTACTCATTTTAAATAAATAATATATTTGAATCTCAAGTTTAAAAAGCTCATGAATCAGTATAGTTTTTCACACTTTTGTCAAGTTATAAAAGGCTGCACAGTGGTATTTAAAATATCAAGTCTCTCTTGATATGTTTACTTTGAAAGTATTTATGTGTCAAAAATTCAGATTATATATAAGAATTAATAATACATCTATTTTATAAAGAAAAATCTTATACTAACATATCAAAAATATTATAATTGAGTCTTGTTTCATGGAGACATTATTGATTTATATTAGAATGACCCCAATCAGATCTGTAGAGGGGAAGTTCAGGCTTTTGTGATGGATCTGGATGTTGCTATTGTTTGGAGACATTCTCCAAGTGGCCCTGAACCAAGCCCCCTGCTTGAGAACACTGATTTCTATTTATTAGAATTTTCTGGAGACTGCCTTTGTTAAATTATATTTTTTACCACCCAGTAAAATGCCCTTTTTATTAAGTAACATTAATTACCATATTTTGTAGTCATAAACTGTTTTAGTCAACAAATATTAGGAAGCATGAATACACATTGGATATCTAGTATCACAATGCATTATTTTAGTTGCCCACACATGAAGAAGAATTAAGCAGTTTATGGTTCTGACATAGTTTATTCCTTGGCACATTGCACATTTCTTTGTGGAAGTGGAGATGCAAAAACACCAGCTGTTTCCTGAAACCACAGCTGGTTTTCATTACAAAATTTGAACTAATTCAGATATAACGGATACTTTCTTCTATGAAGGAAAAAAGATTTATGTTCTAATGAAATAAATGCATTGCAGCTAACTCTACACTTTGATTCTAATGTAATGGATGCATTTTAGAAATGGTATACTAAAAGTGACCTTGCTGACTTTAACATGCCTTCCATTACCAGTAATGAGAAATCTTTTTATCCCTGGAATCTCACTGAATGACTGAATCTGAAATTTTAATTAATATTTAATTCAATATCAAGAAAAGGAAAGACCATATAAATAACTGTTAATGTGTGTGTATATGCTACTCATGGCCTCTCTGCCTTCGGGTTGGCCTGAGAAAGTCCTGAAAGCATAGAACTGTCATTTTGGTCTATGGAGTGATTTAGAAATCAGCTATGTACTCATTATGCCCAATATATATCTTAAATAGCCAGAAACATCCTTTCACCCTACACCTCTGAATTGCAAAGAAGAATCACAGAGGGTCTACTGAGTGTATGCTTTATACAGCACTCAATGTAATATCTTTTGTCAGATAAAGGCAGTATAAAACAGGCTTTATGGCAATTAAAAATAGGACTCACAGACTAGCAGGGGAGAAAAGATGCATATAAATAATAGAGAACCCCCAAAGTTAGCAGATAAACATATCAAACTGCATGACAGAGGCAGTAAAGGCAAGAAGGAAGGAGAGAGCATTACCGGTTGGGCACAGTCCCAAGCCTTTTGGGAAAAGTGTAAAGAAGTTAGATTTTAGAGTAATGGTGATACAGTTGGGATAAGTAGCAGGCAACCTCTCTGTTTATATACTAGAGGCACCAAAATAAAACTAAATGGTCAGAACCAAAACTGATCAACAGCAGTTGTACATTTTGTGGCTCATCTATCCTCAAAATAAAAACCTCTGAAGAAGGCGACATTATTATCCTCATTTCACAATATTTCCTCTGGGAAACTGAGTCCAGAGAGGTTAAGTAACTTGCCTGTTACTGACAATCCTCCTTTAGTATTCTTTTCCCTGAGGAAGACAGTATAGTCTTTAAAATGCACGTGTATTAGCACTTTTGATGGTTTGGCCTCAGAACGTGACTTTCAGATTTGTGGAAAAGAGCCATCATTGACGAAAACTAGGACTCTTGCTTCATCATTAACATTCTGAAGTTTTACATATTGATCTGGGCGGAAGCTCATTTTGACTCCACATGTGGCAAAGAATAGTTGATGCTATAACCAACATCTGCTTGTACTAGGGCCAAATAGCAGCTGCTGGCTCCACTTTAAATCCATAGTCTAATATGTCGAGTTAGAATGCAGAATCCTGCAGTTCCTTGTTGTCAGGGCAACTGCATTTTTTTGATCAGAAATGCCTTAACCATACCAAAGACCCTAGTGTGAAATACTGAAAGGGACTGCAGATTGTGGCCTTTAATACCTAAATGGTGTCACTGACTTTATCTTGAATGATACCATTGTGTGGCTTTAACAAGTTTTGCTTAGTGTTAAAACCCACAAATTGCATCATACTTTCTCAAATAGAAAGCAAGGCTACCTCTTAATTGCATGCATATGCATGTAATTGTTTAGGTCTTTAAGGTCAGGCTGCAGGCAATTTCTAGGAAGAGGAAGATGGTCTTTCAGTTCTGGTGGAAACAAAGGATCTTCCTTAGAGCCGGGAACTTAAGTGAAGTTTTTCTCATTCTCCATGTCAGTCAAAAATTATGTGACATCTCTGGCTTCTTGTAGGTGAGGTTTGTATCATTTTACTTTTCAGTTTCTTGAAACATCAACCTAAAATGTTCTTGAGATTCATGGCCCAACATTTTAAAAAGTACCGCCTTAAATTCATTCCCTCCAAATGTGTATTTGTTTCTCTTAAGTATTTAAATCTTTCATAGGTCTTCTAAAATCATTCTTATTAATGAGATCGAATATTTTTCTCCATCAGATTTGATTTTAATATGACCTTGAGGTGAGAGTAATCCTTTTGAATGAAAACTGAATACATGTTTCTCATCACAATAATCAGTATCTCAGTCGGTTAGTGAATTTGCTGCCTTTCATTTCCCCTAGCTTTTATGATCTTGGTATCAATCTATACTCATATGTAAAAATGAAACAACTCTTCTCTTTTTTTTTTTTTTTAAGTGCTGGGGATTGAACCCAGGGCCCTGTGCTTGTAAGGCAAGCACTTTACCAACTGAGCTATCTCCCCAGCCCCACAACTCTTCTCTTAACATTACTCTGAAAGTGCTTTAAAAATGTTGAACTTTCAATTTAGTGAGGCCCTAAGCAACATAGCACGACCCTGTCTCAAAATAAAATATATAAGGGCTGGGGATGTTGTCCTAGTGATTAAATGCCCCTTGGTTCAATCCTTGGTACAAAAAAACAAAAAAACAAAACAACAAATAAACAACAACAACCCAAAAACAATGTGGAATTTTAGAAAACAAATACATACAGATTGCTCATTACATACCAGACACTGTGCTTCACTTACTACTTACATCATTTTTCAGATGAGGAAACTGAGGCTTAGAAAAATATGATGTGTTCTCTAAATTTAAAGAGCTAGAGAATGGCAAATGTGGGATAGAGACTCAACCTTACCAGATTCTAATGTCTGAGTTCTTAATTTTTGCTACACATACAGGTGTTAGGAGTACTATGAACTTGAACAGTTGACTTAATTTATACATGCTTAAGTGTGAAGGGCCTTATCTTTCAGGTTTCGTAGGCCTGATTTCAAAAACTTGTTATGCCATTTATCACTTATATGTCCTTAAGTGACTTGCAGAACTTATCTGAATCTTAGTTTCCTCATTGGCAAAATAGATACTATCTATATATCAGATTACTGAGAACCTTATTTGGAAGCAGGTGAAGCATGACAGAAGTAAAGTATTGTCATTTTATTGTAACCTTTATTCCCTCCAGCAGTCTGAACCATCTGTTTGCTGTTTTCAACATTGTACTTCATGGTGGCAGACAGTGAGGTCCAGAGAAGAACCCTGCTTTTTCTCATCCAGTTTAATTGAAACTAGGATTCAAATTCAGGTCATAAATTGCTGTTATCTGTTTTACAATATGAAATATAGAACAATTTCAAGGTAAAAAATGTACTTAAGATTTATACCCCTTTCTACTGTATCATCTTTTAATAATCTATAATTAAAGAAGTTTTAGAGCTTTTGAAAGAGCTCTAAATTACTTCGATGTAATTATCCAATAATTTAGAACGGTTGGAATTTCACTTTGATTTCATTGAGTTGCCTGAGACATTTAAGAGGGAGAAAATTGAGTTATATTTGTTTATATTGAACTGAATTTAATATGATACATAAGTTCTTTTACAACCTGAAATTTATTACTTCCACTATCTTTGCTTTTTATTTCTATGTTCACTTTTGAGATAAAGTTTATTTTTTTTAAAAAAATAGGCTGCCAAATGCACTTATTTGTTATGTAAGTCAAATTCTCATTATAAGGGTTTGTAAAATTCACAAATTAAGTTTACAAGGTAAAAGAACTGAGTTTTTTTAGTGAAAAACAGGAAATGTCAGTACTGTAATATTTTCCACTCCTATAGCAACTAAATTTTTCCACCAGATTGTTGATTCATTCACATTACTTCAAACTATATTTATTCAAAGTAGTAAAAGTTATTTTATGGAATAATTTATTTTTTTCTTCAGTTTAACTTAATAATCATATGGAATTCATAAGTGAAGGGTTGTGTTCCTTGACTGGCCTTTAACAGTCTTGAAAAGAGATCACGACTGTTACACTTTTATCCCTCATTGTCTGGAAGATGACGGGTTTGTTCTGTACTCTGTTTCTCAAGGGAACACTTTATTTTAATATGAGAATACTTCTTGTGTGTACTTGCTTCATTTCCAGTGCAACATATTCTCCTTCAAACAAGTGGAAAAGTGAACAACATATAAAAGAAAAATTAGCGATGTTCCTCTTCTTCCAAATTCTACTTCCCTGAGGTAACCAATGGTAACAGATTCCTTTGTATCTTTCTATAATTTGATGCTGTAGAAAACGTTTACAACATTAATATGTTTATATTAGGTTAATCTCCCATTTTTAAAAAACAAGTTTGTGATTCCTATACATATATAAATTTGTTTTTTTAAATTACCATGCTTATCATTGCAGGTCAAAATATAATAACATTTATTTTAATATGAATATAACTTAATCTTCCATTAAATCAAAATCATAATTTTGCAGCATCTCTATTGGAGTACACTTAAGGTGACTTCATTTTTTTTTCTATCACGAATAATGCTTTGATAATGCTTTGATGTTCTTATAAGCATATCTTCATGTATCAGTAGTTTCTTTCTTTTGGGGGTTGGGGGGGTACCAGGGATTGAACTGGGGGCACTCAACCACTAAGCCACATTCCAAGCCATATTTTGTATTTTATTTAGAGACAAGGTCTCACTGAGTTGCTTAGTGCCTCACTGTTTTGAATTCTCAATCCTCCTGTCTCAGCCTCCCCAAGCCGCCATTGGGATTACAGACTGTCACTGGGCCCGGCTAGTTTCCTTTCTTTAGGATACATTGCTAAATGCATTGAGTCAAGTTATATGTATTTCAAATATTAATGTATTTGTGAGATTTGCTTTCTAAAATTCATACTTAACAATGTGGGAATATTTTCTCATTGTCCTTTAAGCACTGGATAATCTGTCTTTTAAATTTATGCATGGGAGGTTCAGTACATGGTAGAGGACTTGACTAGGACCCTCTGAAGAAGCCTGGAGTTCCCTCCCTGGGCATTTCTCTCCTCTCCCATGTCCTAATGTGTGGACTATAACCTAGGAGGCCTCCCCTAGCTCCCAGCTCTGCGTGCCTGACTCAGGGAGAATGCAGATTCTGCCTGGGTTCCTCCCTCCTGTGCAAGCCTATAAACTCCAGCAGTAAACTGAGCAAAGAGCAGGACTGACCTTGTTTATTTCTCATTTCTCAGAACTCACTCTCCTTCTTTCCCTGATATGCAGTGTCTCAAGACACTGATCAACATCATAACTCATTGAAGAAGTCCAAATTAAAGCCGCAGTGGGATACCACTACACACCTGTAAGAATAACCAAATAACCAAAATTAAATCATTGGTAAGAAGTGAATTGGTATTCTAATACATTGCTTGTGGAACTACAAAATAGTACAGTCTCTTTGAAAAAACTACTTGGCACTTTGGTAAAAATTTAAAAATATACTTACCATATATTCCAGCTATTCTACTCCTGGATTTTTATCCAAGAGTAATGAAGCCTATGTCCACACAAAGACTTGTACCTGAGTTTTCATAACAGCTTCATTTATGATAGTCAAGAAATAGAAACAATCCAAATCTCCATGAATATGTAAAAGGAGTTGGAATATCAACTTCACTTGGAATAATAATATAATGGAATACTTCTTAGTCATTAAAAAAAACTGTTAATACACAGTATGGATTAATCTGAAAATAAGTATGCAGAATGAAGTAAGACAAAATAGAGTACATATGATTTCCACTCCCTCTTTTACTGAGGTGGGAATCTCACTGTATTGCCCAGTCTTATCTGGAACTCAGGTCCCAAACAATCCCCCTGTGTCAGCTCCTGGAGTAGTTGGGACCACAGTCATGCACTGTTGTGTGGAGCTTGATTTCCAGTTTTATTTTTTTTTAAATAAGATTCTAGAAAGTACCTATTATCTATAGTGACATGAAACCATCCAGCAGTTTCCTAGGGCTGAGGATGGAACAGGAAGAGATGACAATGAGGGACTATGAGGAAACTTTGGGGGATAATGGGTATATTCATTATCTCGATTGCGATGATGGTTTATGAGGGTGTCAGAATTTATCAAATTTTACACTGATTTTAAATATGTGCAGTTCAGTGCATGTCAGTCATACATTAATAAAAGTGCTCTCTCTGGAGTCTTTGCTTCTGGTTTTGTTCATCATTTTGATTTAAGTTTTATATGGTTTTCTCTTTTACCTTTGGTAAATCTCTCTTAAATCTCTTGCAAAGTTTGGCAATGTGTTTTAAGGCATGTTTATTGTCAGTTTTGACAATGCAGGTGTTTTCCAAGCCAGGCGTGTCCAGAACATTCTAGTTATCCTTCACTAGGGACTCAAGTTCTAACAGGTGCAACTTCATTTTGCCAGATTCAGGACTTAGAAGACTGATATGCCATGACCTAAGGCACAGAGAAAAGATGATCCAGGTGATGCTTGGGGTCTTGTGAAAGATCTCAGAGAGCATGGATGGTGGGCCAAGAAGTGTATGTTTTGTGAGCTAAGGCAAAGTGGAGTTATCGAGTTTGGCTGGAGGGTGGCGTGATGTGTTGTAGAGATGTTAGCAACAGATAACTAGAGCCTGCAGTTCAGTCATACATATCAGGATAGGGTAAGTGAGAGTAGACGCAAGGGTTGTTGTGGAGGTAGAAGTTGAAAGACTTCTCAACTCATTTGATGTTAGGGGTTAAGTCTTTAATAAAAACCCCAAGGAAGTAATGGTTCCCAGGGGGGAGGAGGCGATGAGTTCCTTCTTTGGAACTATGATCATAACTTGGTTTATCAGATCTTGTTTAGATCTCTTCTTTCATCTGCCAAGAAAAGAGGTTGGCCACATTTCTGAAACTGGAAACTTTCTCTTTGCAGATTGTAAATTATGAAGGTAGACTGAGTGTGGCTTTTATCTGATTGGGAAAAATATAAAATAAATCACTCATGCTTTTTAAGTTTTCTTCCTGAGTGGATCCATTTTTAATATCATTTCTGTGGATACTGAGAATATATAAACTCTGACCAAAAATACTGCAATACTCAATTTTTAAGAGATGGTTGACATGTTTAGAACAGAAAAACCCTGAGTTTATTCCTGAGACTCACCTTGATCCCTGAGTTTGGTGATTCATTTTACCATTTGAGGACCTGGTGGGAACACACAAATGTCCTGGATCCAATAGGGACAAAGATGAACAGCAAAGTAAACATGTATTATTTATTATCATTATTTATTTCTGGGTGATGCTTATGTGAAAGATGTTATATTATTTTCTCTATGTATTAACTTATCACATCAAATGCAAACACACCCAAAGATTAATAAGACATTTGTCTTGTGCTCAAGAAACCTATCTGTATGGGAGAAGCCTTATTAATTGAAATAGCTGGAGGTAGTAGAGCCTGGGATTTGGAAAAGTAAATCATGGATCTGTTTATTAAGAAAAACAAAGATCTGATGGAGTGGGAGTTATCCGTCCTCAGTGGAGACTCACCCACAGACGTGAAGACTGGTGTTGAACGTGGCCATGGTCTGAGACACATTTCAGTTTGTTACTTTCTCTTTTTCATGGAATCATCCTGTATATGAGTGCTTTTTTTTTTAAAGGGGGCCTCATGTTTAAACACAAAGAATAAGAAAAACAGATGAGCCAGAACAACAAAAATCATCCACTTCTATACATATATTTGCCTAACTTTTTTGAAGTGTGAAAGAGTACATTTCTTGGTTGCAGTAATGATAAAGTGCAGATTTACAAAACAGATCAGTCTCTTCCTTCTCTCTCCCTCTCTCTCTCTCTCTCTCTCTCTCTCTCTCTCTCTCTCTCTCTCCCCCCACCCTCCCTGCTTTCCATTCTTAATATTATCCCCTTTCCAATCAGAGGGTAATACGCCACAAAATAAACCAAGTAATTTCTCACAACAGTACTGTAATATTACAGTCCAGCATTATTTCGATCACTATTCTAATTCTTTTTCTGACCACAGCTCCTCCCCCTGCGTCTGCACTTAACCTATATAGATAAGAAAAGTAGGCAAAGAAAAGTCACTCTGAGGCTAGCCATTGAACTCTGGGTGCAAATTCAAGCCTGCTACTTGCTTCACTGTGCCTCAATTTTAATATCAGTCTCAGGGGTATACGAAGATTAAGTGAAATTAAATGTGATGATGTGATAAATTTGTGATGTCCTTGGTACCCATAGATACAAATAATAGTTTTTATTGATATCATAGCACCTGTATTCCGGGTGGACTCATATTTTTACCTGACTCTAGACCTTAAGTCCCTGGACAATTGCACCATGCCCATCTTTGGAGCTTCGGCCGTGGGCGTAGTTTCTGAGAGTGCTTAGTAAATATTTGTTAAATAAATGAATCAAGTCTACACTCAAATCAGAATGGTGAATTGTAACAATGTTCAAAAGATCTATTTTATCCCTGGGACAAATGAACTTTGAATGAGTGACACTGTGTATTATATACTTAATTAACTTAAGGACTGAACAGAGCAGTTCTGCTGTGCTACTTACAGACATTTCATACAAGAAGCCAAAATTCAATGAAGCAAACTATAATTCAAAGTCCTGTATAATTACCAGTTTTAAAGCAACCTTTATTTTGTATATTAGAGGGAAACACTTAACATCAGTTTCTCCTACTTTCATTACTGAATAAAGTAGAATTTATTTTGCAGGCATTTAAAAGAGCAATGAATTCTGGGCCTTTGGATAAAAGCCAACATAAAATTCTTCATGAAGCAATGTTATTAATTTGTATTGTCTACAAGTAGATCTAATCGTTAGGCAATGCCTAAAGGAATAAAAAATGTCTTTGCTGTTATTTCCCTCCTCCTAGAAGAAAAAAAATGATGCCTTATTTATTAAATTTCTCCAGGAAATAAACCTCTTAAATTATGATGAATATGTGCTAAAATGATATACCTTATTTAAAACTGCCAAAATTATTATGACAAATTATATATAAACACAGGTACTAGGAATATCAGGATGTGAACAGTTTTTGTAAAGGAAGTTAGTTTTAAAACATGCGGAATTAAATTGTCATGTTTAAATTTTTTTACATATATAGTAAGTTGAATTGGGCTAAATGAAAAACTAAGGTTTTTGCTTTTTTTTTTCTAATTTGGGACTGTGTTATTTTATCCTTAGAATCATCTGTTGGCAATTAAGTTCTATCCTTTCATGGACAGGATTATTAGGTCTTGAAGTCATAAAAAATAAAATAAAATAAATATACCCTCCCCCCAACAACAACAACACAACAAGAAACATCCCAGTAACTATAACTTCAAAGGAGACCAGAAAGCAGGAAACAATCCAGGAAAATGGAAAATGTTTGATGCAGAACCAAAGCAAGGTCTTGGTGCCTGCTGGGATCCTCCCATCAGGAGCTGTGACTGGTCAGGGGAAGCTGCATGGACTGGCCTCTATCATTTGGGCTGGGAAGCCTTGACAGTGGACTTGGGCAAGAAAACTTAGTTATTTTAAGAACCTAAACCCTCTGCTGTTATGATTGGGTTTTCAGAGAAAATACATGTTATTCCAGAAACCTAACTCCAGATCCATCCTAATTAATTAATACTCTAAATACTTATTATAAATTAGAAGAGGAAATCAACTATGTTTCATTGACTCAATATTAGGGAACTTTAAATTTTTCACTTTTTAACTGATATATAAAACCATAAACATTGTACATGTGATGATTCAAATCATGTAAACCTGTTGAACCTATCTCCTCAAAAATTTATGTTTTTTTTATGGTGGAAACATTCAAAATCCTTTGTAGTTTTTTGAAATATTCAGAACATTATGGTTGTCTGTAGTCACCTTACTGTGCAAGAGCATACTAGAACTTCTTGCTGCTAACTACAACTTAGTATGGGAAAAGGTGGATCAAGGGGAATAAATATTTATGAAAGTATTTGGAGATTTGAATGTAATTATTCATGTTATTGCCTATGATGAATATAAGATAAATGTAATTTTCAAGGAGCTAACAAAAATAGATTATGAATGGGAAATAAGAGAACGGACATTTTACGAATACTTTGTATATACCATAGTTGTGGGATATTCCAGTAACTCGGGCAGCTCTCACGATCACCCCGTAAGTTAGGAAATGAAGACTCATACTGTTGATGGACTCATCACAGGTCCTTCATTTCGTAAGTGATGAAACCAGAATTTAATATAATGTACAATTATTATTGTTCAGTGCAAAATATTCAAATGTAGGAGGTTGTAAAGTGGAAAGCAAAATACCCTAACTTCTACCAATTGAGTTTTACTTTTCACAAACCACTATCAATGTTTTCTTTTTATTATTTTTCTGAAATTTTCTATGCTTATGAAATCACATACCTTTGTGATTATCCTTCTTGTTCTGTGTGTGTGTGTGTGTGTGTACAAATATGTATATATATATATTCTTGTTTTATTTTTAGACTCTGGTAGGATATATAGATACTAGATATTTTGACACATTTTAAAATTTAACAGTACATTTTGAAAAATGCTCCACTTCAGTATGTATAGAGCTATTTTATTTTTATGACCGTGAAGTTGCCCACTATCTGAATTTAATGTAATTTTATCAACAACATTAAATCATTTCCAGTTTCATGCCATTACGTTCTTCCTGGCCAGCATTGCTTACTAAGAGACTTAAAATGTTGCCAACCTGACAGGTGAGCATGTCACTGCTGTTTTCTGTTTTCTATGAACTTTCTGTTCATTTAGTTTGCTCATCAGTTTTTTTCTCTCAAGGGAATTGGCCATGAGTTTAACAAAAATGTTGCAAATAACTTCTCCATTGTTTTGGTAAAGTGATGGTTGTTTATCTTTGCTCAGCTGAGTGTTGTTTCTGATCTTTCTTCTAGTACCTTTAGTTTACTTCTCCAGGATAGGAGGATGAGTCACATCAAAGTTGGCGTTCACATACATTTCATTGCATAGTTCTGTCCCTGACATTCTGTGATGGAAACTAGGTTCCTGTAAGATATTCCTCATTTCTGCCCTTCTCATCCTCCATAACACGTTGGTCCATGTGTGTCTGTCCCGTACAGGACTGGCAAAAATTCAAATGTATTAATACCTTTGACATATTGCTGTATTGAAGAGAGTGTATTAACCAAGATAATAAAAATGAAAGCGAACATTGTTAGAAAAGCTTTCTGAACCATTATTCTGCACTATGAATCACCCAAAATTATGTTATCAATTATATATGAACTGTATGCACATTTGACTCTGTGAATTGCCAGAATTAAATTTAGGTTAACCTAAAAATCAATTCAATTTATTATTTCAAAACCCCTCACACTTATAAAGATGTAAACAACAACAGATCAAAGAATAACTAGCAAGATCTTGTCTTCATGTCATATTTATTTATACACACACAAATAAATAATAAAGGCTATAAAAAGTGTTTTCCATGTAATGGGTTGGCAGCAAATGGTAAAACAGTGAGTTGATATTCTATGGAAAAAAATTTATGTATGGAATAATTGCATTCAATAAAAAAATTATAGATGTGCTACATTGTCTAGAACTGAAAACCGTTTTCGACTAATAATCACTAAAAATTGTATGCCAATTGCTCCTTTAATTTTTATAACAGATTAAAAGTTGATTTGTTATTTCCCTTTGACAAATAAGAAAACTGAGTTTCAGTAAGGTTAAGTAATTTGCCTCGGGTCATAACTATTAAGTGGCAGACTTTGGATTCCAAACCAAATCTTTGGTGTCAGGGCACCACACAGTGCTGCCTCCTGAAAGAAAATCAGAGAAACAAGATCCACGTGAGCCAAAGGAATCAGAGAAACCATCCAGGGAAAGCAAAACCTGGGCTTTCAAAAATGAATAGGATTTAAACAAGTGAGGCTGAACAAGGGGGGATTACTGGATGGGGAAAACAGTGTGAGTGAAATCATGGTGGTAAGAATGGACATGGGTAGAAAAGGAAGGATGGTGGGGCAAGGCGCAGCCAATGAGCATGGGCCCTGAGTGTCAGAAGGCGTGGACTTGATCAGCCACGTGACGGGTGGCGTGGAGCCTCTGAATATTACAGTCTGGCTAACGAGGTGAAGAGTGCAGATTTGGGAACAGGGTCCAGAGTGTTGCCCAGAAGACAAGTAGCTCCTCAACATCCATCTTAGTCTGTTTGTGCTGCCACAAACACACACACACAACTTTATACTAAGTAACTTATAAAGAACAGAAATTTATTTCATGTAAGGGAAGTCCAAGATGAAGTCACAGGCATTATGAAGATCTGGAAGATTGGAGCTCAAAGACTCCAAACATAAAGGAATGACAGGGAGAGGGAAAGGCTAATTTCCCTGGTTTGATCAGTACATGCTATCTGCATGTGTTGAACTGTCACCCTGAATCTCATAAACATGTATAATTAATATGCAATAACAGAATTAAAAATTAAATTTTATTAAAAAATAAAGAGGCATTGGCATTGGTGACTGGTGAGGGCTGCTCTCTGCTTTCAAGATCCTTAACTGGGTAGAGTGGTGCTTGTCTATAATCCCAGGTACTCAGAGGCTAAACTGGGAGGATCACAAGTTCAAGGCCTGCCTGAGCAACAAAGTGAGACCATATCTTAAAATTAAAAATAAATAAAAAGGACTGGGGATGGAACTCAGTGGTAGAGCCCCTCCTGATTCAACTTCCAGTTTAAAAAAGAAAATGATGGACCCTTATTTCTGTGTCCTTATGGCAGAAGGGAGAAGAGAGAAGAGGAAGAGAGCCCTTGTGTGAGGGCTCTAATCCTATCCATAAGGACTTTGTCCTCAGGGTTTAACCACTCCTAAAAGGCCTCACTCTTTAATACTATCACATTGGCAATTAAGTTCAAACATATGAATTTCAGGGGACACATTCAGACCACAGCAACACTGAAGAAGGTAAGTATGGATGAAGGTTGGATGGATAGGAGGTGTGGGCAGATGTGATTGTTGTGACTAGAAAGTAACTTGAAGGAAGCTTAAAGATGAGCAGTAAGAGCTAGAGTGAGTCATATTCTTCCAGTATGTTCTAGATATTCAATGTTCTCTTGAAAAAGATTGGTTTTTTCAAACACATTATAGAACCAGGCTTAGCCATTAGTTATTCTGGGAAATCTGTTTTGTATTTTTTCCCTGACAAGTATGAATGAACAATTTTCCAACTTAATTCAGACTTGGGTAGTGGTCACCTCAGTTTCCGTTGATTGTCTAGAAAGGGGAAGCAACACATAAAGGGTGATTTAAAAAATAATTGTAACTGACTGTTACGGTTTGGATGTGAGGTGTCCCCCAAAAGCTTATGTGTGAAACAATGCAAGAAGATTTGGAGGAGAAATGATTGGGCTATAACCTTAATCTAATTGATGAATTAATCCCTGATGGGATTAACCGAGTGGTAACTGGAGGCAGGTGGGGTGTGGCTGAAGGAAGTGGTTCACTAGGGGTGTGGCTATGGGGTGTGTATTTGTATCTGGCCAATGGAGTCTCTCTCCCTCTCTACTAACTGATCATCATGTGAGTTGCTTCCCTCTGTCACACTTCCTCCATGATGATCTGCCTCACCTTGACCCCGGAAGAATGGAGCCAGCCTTCTATAGACCTCTGAAACCCTGAGCCTTCCAATAAACATTTCCTCCTCTACGATTGTTCTGGTTGAGTCCTTCAGTCACAGCAGTTAAAAAGCTGACTAAAACATTGACAATTACCATCAACCTTAAAACCATTTTTATTTCAACTGAGTGTTGCTTGGATTTGCTTGAAGCAAATACTTGAGTCCAGGGAAACTGATGTTTTAAGAGCTACTTAGCTTCACTTTGAGCTTGTCCTTAACATTGTGCTACATTCCCAGGCGGTAGAGAAGTAATGACAGACTCCTGAGGTGCCACATTTTCTCTTTCTCATCCAAGAGAAAGGAGATGATAGCTGTTAGTCACCATGTGAAGTCTGTAATTTCCTATGAGCTGGTCAGTTTCAGCTTATGTTGAGGATGGAATCACACAAATGGGTTTAGACTGCTCAAGGTGGAGATCTTTCTTAGCCAAATGATAAGACAAAGAAATTCAGGACCCTGATAAAGGTTTTATGGAGGAATTGATGCTGGCAGGGAACCAAAAGACATAATTCTCTGACCTCAGGTTCTCTACTGTTTTAGAATATGGACTACCTGATCAGCCTATTCATGTTTCAACATCATTGTTTCTACCCTCAGCACCTAACCAAAAGCACATGGTAGGTAGATATGGGGAGGGAGTTAGGGAAGGGACCAGGTAACAAGATTTGTTAGTTGAGTGCATATGTGAATGAATGAGGAAAGAGAGACAGCTCTTCAGAGAAAATACTCTTATATCATAAGGATAAGGAAAGTTTATATATAAAGCTTTATAAACTCACATGGAAAGTGTCACTGTAGATAAGTTTCTTTTGGAAAAAAGGAGATCATATTTAAGAAAAAGATCTGCAGAGAAAATGTAGTTAAGTTGTATACATATGAATTAGAAGATCAAATCCCTAATGAATTGAAATGTGTGCACAAATATTAATCTGATGATTATATATGATACAACAATGCATTTGACTCTGTCAATATGTTTTTGTTGGGCTGGGGATATAGCTCAGTTGGTAGAGTGTTTGCCTCGCAAGCACAAGGCCCTGAGTTCAAATCCCCAGCACTGCAAAAAAACAAACAAACAAAAAAATATGTTTTTGTCTAAGTATTAGTGACATACAGCCTTAAAATTAGATTTTGAAATACTGGAATTTGTTAATTGGATTACTTATGTAGATTTACTCATCAATGAGGGCACAATATTAAAAATTGATTTAAAATTTAGTATAGAACTTGTGATGATGATATCAGAATTATTGTTGGAGCAACTACTAGGTGCCTGTTGATTTTCATGTACCAGCCATCAAATTTCAAGTAATCTCAAGAGTAAGCCCTGTTATCACTGATTTGTGAAAAGGAAACAGATGGAGGAAAGATAAGCAGCTAGAAACAGAGATCAAGAGTAATAAAGAAAGACTCAAACTCAAGAAAATGTGGTCCAAAATTGCTTTTCCATTATGCTACTTGTCTTAGTTTGGGTTCCTAGAGACAGTCTTTTGAGATATGGATTAATGTGTGGATGATTTATTAAGGAAGTTCCAGGAGAAAACACTTCATGGAGGAGAGCTAGACCAGGGAAGAAGCAGCCGAACAATGGTGAAATTCCGTTGTAGTTTCAACCTCAACTTCATCCCAGGGAGAACATAGATCATGTTCTCACTTGTCCCATTTGAGGCAAGGCTGCTGGACCTTCATCCCCTGTGCCTTTCACCTGTCCCAGAGGCCTGTGTATTGTGGCTCTTCTTGCGGACTGCAAAGTGAGACCAAGAACAGATCTCTGATGAAAGTCACAGGTGCAAGTGATAAGAAATAAGGTTTACAGATCTGATGTGGGTAAGGCACCTAAAGTGATTTGGCGAAGCACCGACACTGTCCCTTCTACTGCCCTGCCAGTAAAGGCCAGTATCTCAGCACAGTGGTTGGGAGCTTGATCCAATCCAGACTCCCAGAGTCAAATCTAGGTCTGCCATTGGGCAAGACCCTTAACTTATATGCATTTTGTTTTTCATTTCTATGAAATGTAGAGTAATTCTATAAGGTTTGTTTGGAGGATTAAATGAATATCTATAGCCTCTGTGTATATAGTCTAGAGCTGGATGGAACATAAGAGCTGTGTGATGTGACCTGCACACAGTCATGTTGCACAGCTGGTTGGTGGCACAGCCTAGAAGTGAACTCACTCTCCTGATTGACAGGAGACTATTACTTCTTTCAGGCTATGTGTGTGTTCATTTAGTTTCTTAGATATAGTGATCTCTGATTTATTGAATATCTTAATTGACTGAAAATTAATTTACATGCTAATATAGGACCAAAAGTTACTTGCAAGTTCATGAATAACCTGTTAAAATTCAAAGGACAACATGTATACCGATCATGTTGTTTCAGAAAGTTTCTTTAAAGCCATTTTTTACTTTGTTTGTTATATTCCTGAGGTGTTTGACCATCTATATCACATTCAGATGTGGATAACTGTAAATGGTAATATGTCACCTCTCTCAAGAAAATTTGCATATTCATCATGTAAAACAATCTTAATGCTAACAGCCTGTGTGGAAATTCAGTTATTGGTAAACAGGAGAGAAAGACATTTGTGAATAGTAGAGGAGATGGTTATTTTCTCCCACCTAATTCTTCCAGGGAATTTACTAAAGTATTGTTGTTATTAACTTGTCCAGATCCAGTTAAGAATGGTAAATAAAAAGGAAGATTAAAATACAAGCATTTTATGTGACAGTGTTCCTAATAGAAGAGAAAAGACTATTTCAGGTAACCTGTGACTTAGCACATATATATATCAATGAATTCATGATACATACTTGAGTGTGATTGTTAGGACTTTTGGCAACAAGTAACAAACTCAAGTTGAAGTAGCTTAAGAAAAAGAATGAATGTATTGATTTAGTAATTAACGGGAAAGCTGGATAAGTGAACCACAGAATGGCAGAGATACAGCTGATTTCAGAACCAACCTAAGGTAGGTGTTAAAACTTGGCTAAGACCATCCTGCCTATCTCCAGTACTTCTCTGTGTGCTCTCTCATCTCTCTGCACACTGGCTTCTTCCATATGCTGGAAAACCTCAGGAACTTGGGACTTGCTGAACCTCACAATATCCAGCTTCTAGAAGATTCCTTTTTATAGTTTGAAAAGTAAAAATATTCCTTGTTATAGTTTGAAAAATTCCTAAGGCAAGACTGGGGGTTTGATATCCATCCCGGAACTGGTCAACTGTGGCTGGCAGGTCAAGATCAGGTGTGAAGGAGGCAGTTCCCCTGAGAATTCCAGATTGCAGTAAGGGGTGAATTATTCCCAGAGTTCCCTCTTCCTCAGTTCTTACTCTTTCTTCATTCCTTTTCTTCATCTGTGTCTGACTTGACCTCTTCTTGCGGTCGCCTTCTGGGATTTAGCTGCCGGTCCGTTCATGTTGCAGAACTGTGAGTGGATGAATTTCTGGGATACCTTGACACCACATCAACGAGTCAGGCTTTGCTTTGATCCCTGATTTTTCTCAGAGTGGAATATCTTTGGGGTGAAGATCCCATTCACTTGCTCAGTTTAGTAACCTTTCATAACTGAGAAATATTGTGATATTAGGGAGCCCCCCACCGAGTTAGGCATGAGGATAAGGCAGATGCTTCTGCATTACCATAGGCACATGAGATTGTCAATGGGATCATAAGGAGATATACCTATGCTGCTAGTTCTGGCTGGAATGTTCTCATAGGCAGCACAACTTTATGAGCCAGCTAACCTTTGGATGCCCTATGTCAGAGATAGTTTTATGGGCCTTTATGTGGACAGCAACCTGGGCCTCAGGTGGCATGTAAAGCAGGGTGCCAGGAACAAGAACAGGCAAGAAGAAGAGTGATGGGGATTTACAGAATTTCCAGCTCATTACAGATTCCACCCATTACCTCTTCCCTTTGTTTCAATTTTTAATTTATTGAGCTGAAAGTTGTCTTTGCAGAGCTATGTTTCACTCTCCCATGCATGTTTCAACAAGCAAGAAAAAACATCTTAAATGGATAGACCTGGAAGAAGGAGCTTAGTTAGGAAAATTACTCAAGAGCTGCGGTTACCTCCTGTGTTTCTCTAATAGAGTTCAGTGTACTTGGACAGGACAAGAAAGGCATTTCTCCCTCTTTATACTCCCCAATTAAAAACTGGAGCAGGACACATATATGTTTAACTACAGATAAAGACATTGTTTAGCCTCAATCATGAAGAGAAACATATCTGTGACAATACACATCACAATAATTGCAGGAACAATCTGAAGCTAGGTCTAAATGTATAAATCTGCAAATCATTAGTTCATGATTTAAAATTGGGGATGAGGGATAGATCAGCTTCCTGAGACAGCCATAATAAATGGACAACTTCAAAGAACAGAACTTTGTACTCTTTAATGGAGGTCTGAAATCAAGGTATAGACAGAGCCAGCCTCCCTTCCACAGCTGTGGGGAGAACCTTTCCTTCATCGGCCCTTTGCCATCTTCTCTGTGTGTGTCTGTGGCCAAATCTCCCTTTCCTTTCTCTTGTAAAGACACCAGTCATTGGGCGTAGGGCCCATCCTTATCCAGTATGACCTCATCTGAATCAATTACATCTGCAGAGACCCTATTTCCAAATAAGGTCATATTCTCAGGTTCCAAGTGAACATAAATTTTTAAAAATTTTTTATTTGTTCTTTTTAGTTATATGTGACAGTAGAATGTATTTTAAAATATTACACATACATTTAGTATAATCTTCCATACTTGTGGTTGTATACAATGTGGAGTTTCACTGGTCATGTATTCATATATGAACCTAAGAAAGTTATGTCCAATCCATTCTACAGTATTCCCTATCCCCATCCCCACTCCCTTCCCTTCATTCCCCTTTGTTTAATCCAATGAACTTCTATTCTGACCCCTCTTATTGTGTGTTAGCATCAGCATATCAGAGAAAACATTTGACCTTTGGTCTTTTGGGACTGGATTATTTAACTTAGTATAATAGTCTCCATTTCCATTCATTTACTAGCAAATGCCATAATTTCATTTTTCTTTATGGCTGAGTAATATTTCATTGTGTATATGTACCACATTTCTTTCTATTCATCTGTTGAAGGGCACCTAGGTTGGTTCCATATCTTAGTTTTTGTGAATTGAGCTGCTGTAAACATTGATGTGGCTGCATCACTATATTATGCTGATTTGGGGTCCTTTGGGTTAATGCCAAGGAATGGAATACTGCATCAAATGGTGGTTCCATTCCAAGTTTTCTGAGGAATCTCCATACTGTTTTCCACAGTGGTTGCACTTATTTGCAGTCCCACCGGCAATGTATGAGTGTACCTTTTTCCCCATATCCTCACCATTTATTGATAACTTTTTTCTTGATTGCCTCTGACTGTAGTGAAATGGAATCTTAATGTACTTTCAATTTTCATTTCTCCAATTGCTAGAGATGATGATTTTTTTTCACATATTCATTAACTGATCATATTTCTTCTGTGAAGTGTCTGTTCAGTTCCTTTGCCCGTTTATTGATGGGGTTATTTGGTTTTTTGGTGTTAAGTTTTTTTGAGGAGATGCTGTTCAACAATAAGTAAATTAGGTAAAAAGGACATTTCTTTCACCAGGTGCTAATGTTTTGGTAAGTGACTATTGGAGGGCTGTATATGGATTTGTAAGTTTGCTGATTCTAAGTTGCATTCAAAACAGGTCCTTTCTGAACCGAATCTATTTTTGCAGTCAGTGCTGGTGAAAGGGAACCAGCAAAGAGGCACAGTTTTGTCAAGGACCCCCTCCTTCAAAGACAGAAGGGTGGCGTTTCCCCTAAGATTTTCCTACCTCCTGTTCTGAAATGGTTTGTTGGTTTTAAGTTCTAAGGAATTTTGCAATACTTTGAAATTTTTTTTGTCTGAACCTGCTTCTCATCATTTGATTCTTGTTTCTCCAGGTCTCAACCCACTCTGTGAAGCTCCATTTAACTGAACTATCACCAAGTGCAGATTCTTTGAGTCATTTTATTCCTTTATATATTTAAAAATGAATATATAGAATGAGTTGATGGGGTCTGGAAATGTAACTCAGTGGCGTGCCTGCCTGGCACTTACAACACTCTGAGTTCAATCACCAGCCCACACTCCAAAAAAAATTCTAGAATGGATTGCTGCACTTAAGATCTTTCAATTACATTGTGTCTCTGGCATCAAGTTGCACCCCTCTCTGCCCTCACGCAACTACGCAACTACAGAATGGGTAGAAATTCCTTCCTGTCTCATCAAAATAATTGATTCATTTGCCGAGAGCAGATTAGAAAGTCTGTATAGGTTGGGAAAGGTTCAGAATAGCCACATCAGGGGAAAGGGCAGAATTCAGAACAAAATAAAAGTTGATTTACCAAGGCAAAAATATGAGTTATAAAGTTTGAGGTCTCACATGAATGGTTATAAAAGTGTATTCTCACCTTTTGACTTTCTGAGGCTGGCTTATTTCTCTTAGCATGATGTTCTCTGGTTCCATCTACTTTCCTGCAAATGACATAATGCCATAATGCTGAGTAAATCACTATGTATATATAAACCACATTTTCTTTATCCACTCATCTGTTGATGGACATCTAGGAAGAATGTCAAGGGTAATATGTTTTCTCTCATATATGGAAGATAGAGCAGAAAAGTAAGGGAAATGTATTTCATGAAAATAGAGGGGAGACCAGTATAGTAGAGAGTAGCGGGTAGGGAAAGTGAGGAGAAGGTAAAGGTAGATACAGGGAAATGTTCTAGACCAAATCAGGCTATGTACAGGCACAAAGATATCACAATAAAGCCCATTATTATAATTATAATTCACCAATAAAAAAAGAAATTTAAGGGGAAAACATTTTTAATAAGTATTGAGAAAAAGCAGCAAAGCATTTATTGACTCTGGTTAGCAGGCAGCCAAAATATTTTTTAAATGCTGTTCACAGATTGAACCTATATCTACTTAATAAAGAGGATAATGGACATAATTATTTTATTAATTAAAATTGATGATACATAATGGGGGTGGGGAGCGGGGGGTGAGAGAAGAATGGGGGAACTTTAGATTTCGTAGGGGGAAATGAAAGGGGGAGGGAGCAGGGGAATGAAAGATGGAATGAGACAGACATCATTCCCCTCTGTATATGTATGATTACACAAATGGTTTGAATCTACATGGTGCACAACCACAGAAACAAAATGATGTACCCCATTTGTGTACAATGAATCAAAATACATTCTGTAAAAATAAAACAAATAATAAAAAAGTTAAAAGGTATACTGTTTGATGCAAAAATAAAAGGAAGTGTATCTTCAGTATTCTAAGTAGAGACTGAGAAGGGCAGATGGCAGGACTGAACCACAGCTGGGGGTGTGCAGGTGAGGCGTGAGGGGTCCGGTGGTGAGTCACACAAGGGACCTTCTAGGACAAGATGGTGGGTTGATTGGAAAGGTGTGAACTAGCTGAAAATCAGGAAAGAGGGTCAGAAAGAGTTTAAGGGAGGGAAGACAGCTGGTATAAGGGTGTGAGAGTGGGATTTAGTTGCTGACATGGGATGCAGGGAAAGAACTGGAGATGAGATAATCAGGAAACTCAGAGGCAGGTAAACAAGGATCCCACCTCATGGATGCGGACTTCATGATCAATTCAGTGAACGGTTTCTGAAGACGCTCTCTGTTGCAGGGGCTGTTGTATGCCTATTTGACCTGGATAGAGAGGGTAAGAGATAATGGGATGAGGAAAACCAGTATAAATCAAAGGAGCTCTTGATTTTCCAGGTTCAGTTTTATGATCAGTGTTAATTTCCACTTTGGTCTTGCCCCTGTTTTGGTAGCTTTATGATATTGTTTCTTTCTTTTCTGTCTTACTGCTAAGACCTCACAAGTGTATCCCAAAGCTCTGCGCTGAAGTGACTTAAGTCTTTAAAAGAATCCTTCCCCTCTCTTTCTCCCCTGTGTTTTGGTTCAAGACTGTTCTTCTGCCATGTGCCATGGTTAACAGATCACTCAGAGGTGCCAGGACACTTTTTTTCTTTCTTTCTTCATCTCATCTCTCACATCCGCTCGAGTTTGCCAAGGACTTGTTTCTTCCAAGCCTTTTTATCTTCTTCCACAATCAGCACCTAGGTTTGTAGAAAGTTTCCTCGTTCTTTTATAAGTAGTTCTTTTCTCAGGAAATCCTCAGTTTTTAGGTGATACCCTCAGTTTGTTATCTGGAGGTCAGATTACAATTTAATTCTCCTTGAAGATCTTACCAGGTCTCAAACAGAGGCCTTGGTATCTGCCCTTTTTAGGGAAGGACACATTGACAGGCCATGGGAGGGTGATGGCAGTGAGATCAAGAGACCCTCAGCATAGGGCTATGAGTCTGGCACTGACCTCTGATGGCAGTGTTGTGTGGTGGTTCTTGCTAGTAGCTTGCAGAGGAACAGTACATTGCTAACAATATGGTTTTGATTTTTTTTCTCTGCAAACTTCTTTTATTTAAAAATTTTTTAGTTGTAGATGGACACAATACCTTTATTTATTTATTCATTCATTTATTTGTTTATTATTTATTTATTTATGTGGTTCTGAGGATTGAACCCAGTGCCTCACACGTGCTAGGCGAGCACTCTACCACTGAGCCACAAACCCAGTTCCTCTCTCCAAACTTCTAATAACAAAATGGTATCACTGTCATTAAAATAAAAATATCCATCATTGAGCCCTCCTTTGTGCCCAGTCCCGTGTATTTATAAAGATGAATGAGACATCGTCTGTCATCTCCAGTAGGCATGGTGAAATAACCATTTGAGGTGGAGGAGAGTGAGAATTTGTATCAATACCTTTACTTTTTTTTTTTTTTTTTTCTACGTGGGAAATAAAAAGGAAGAGGGAGGAGGAACAACACCAGGTGAAGCCTGGAAGAGAGAGTAAGCCAGTTTTGAAACAGCAGCTCTGCAGTATGGGCAAAGGGGGGAAAAGTTAATTTAAAACAAAAAAGAACAGGTTAGCGAAGTCCTGCCATTCTCAGAGCAAATGGTAACTCATCGTTGTTGTTGCTGTTGTCAGCGCAATTGTCACTGTCATCGTCACTGTCCCCAGAGCAGACTGTACTTGGACCACATAACCTTCCCATGACAGAATATTTGGTGCTTGTGGTGGGATGTCGCAGGGCGTTTTCGTCTGACGCACCCCCTCTCCTTCGTGTTTGGGTAGGTGGAGCCCGTGATCCAGAGGGGCCACGAGAACCTGGTCCACCACATCCTGCTCTATCAGTGCAGCAGCAGCTTCAATGACAGCGTCCTGGACTATGGCCATGAGTGCTACCACCCCAACATGCCTGACGCCTTCCTCACCTGCGAGACTGTGATTTTTGCCTGGGCCATTGGAGGAGAGGTGGGCTAATATTACTGAGGTGTAACACAACCAACTGATCGTGTTTCCCTCTCACATATTTGGTGCTACTAGTTATAAGTAAAGCTCTACCTACTCTTTTTGATCTGAGAGTGAAGTATTTTTGTTTTCAAAGGAAAGGATTCTTTCCTTAAGTCATTTTATTTGATCAGTGATTGACTAATGGTGTTCCAGAAGGTTGAAATGCTTTTTTAATTTTTTTTAAATGGAGAAGCGTTCAAAGGGACTTTCAAAGGACACTGTCTTATGGAGTTTTCCTATCATATTTAGGGTTTTTCCTATCCACCTCATGTTGGATTATCCCTTGGCACGCCATTAGATCCTCATTATGTGCTTCTAGAAGTCCATTATGATAATCCGACACATAAGAAAGGTGAGTTCATTCTTCTTATGTTTTATCTATGAGTTTAAAAAGTTTTGTAACTTGTCTTTCACAGAAGTGAAACAAAATAGCAACCAGTATTAGAAAAAATTAACCTGTACATTTGTCATCCAAACTAGGATCCTTTTTAGAGTGAAAGAGGGTACCTGGAACGGCAGTCATTAACCAGCACCAACCAGGCAAATGGGCACATGTGGTCATTAATCTTTCAAAAATTTCCAATAAGTTTCCAATACCTATTAGGAAGTACAATAATAGACTTTTTTTCCTTTGTGATACAAATTAGTTGCAAATATGTCATAAAACATTTTCTATTTAACTACCCATATGAAAAAATCTACCATCAATCACATTAAAAATATTAAGCATTTTGTTATGTGGTAGACAAGCCAAATATACTCAAGAACTATTTATGCAGTGCACCTGTATCATATGATATTGAAGTAGAGAGATAAGTGTAAGGACACATGTTTGATTTCTGATTTAATTCTGTAATATGACAAAACTAAAAAATTGATAAATTCAGTGTGAAATTATCAACAGAAGCAATTTCTAGTAATTGTTTTGCTTTGATTTATGTAATTATTCCAAATCCTGAACACCAATATGCTATGGATCTGAGTTGGATGATCTAATGTGAGTGACAAACTCATTGTCCTCACACATATAGAAATCACAGTCCGGTGGGAAAGAGAAATAAGACGATCATATGGATTAATATAAAATTAGATATATGCCACTTGATTCAAAAGGGAGGTACTTGGCACTCTGAGAGATTTAACTGGTGGCCTAATCTAGCCAGAGGTATGTGTGGGTAGTCTACAAAGTCTTCCTTGAAGAAACAAACTCTTCAAGGCTGTAGATGCAAACTCAGTGTTAATTGCTATTGGGAAGGAAGTCAATTAATTTCAGAGTTAATGAACAGATTTATGAATTCTCCCTCTTCATAATAACTATGTCATAGCAAGGAGTGTGTCTTATTTATTTTTTAATCTTCATAATGCCTAATGTAGTACTTACTGTTCACAGTAGTAACTATAATAAATGTAATAATTGTGTGTTGATTGAATGATTTTAAAACATAAGAGAATGGTGGCAAACTATATAGAAAGTTAAACTTT
Organism: Sciurus carolinensis; assembly: GCF_902686445.1. Lineage (NCBI taxonomy): Eukaryota > Metazoa > Chordata > Mammalia > Rodentia > Sciuridae > Sciurus > Sciurus carolinensis. The sequence goes on from NC_062219.1 coordinate 32,631,312, forward strand.
AGTAGTTTATTAGCAGATGGATTCTAGGTTGAGGAATTGTACTCCTAAATAAATGTTGTTGAACGTCATCTCAAAACTATATGAAACAAAACTTTTGGAGGGATATTCTACATTCTAATGAACGGTGGTAGAATTTCTGCTCTGTCTCCATGTTAGATAACTGTGAAACATATCAACTCAGTAACTCAAACATCTCTCCCTAGCAGGCCTGTGAGTTTACAAAGGTGGCAAACAATATGATGACCAGTGTTTGAATTTCTGTTGAATAAAGCTGATTGCTGTCTTCCGTTAATCTCTTCTTGTATTCCTTGCAAGATTTTACGGAAAACAAGTGAATCCATTTCAACTGACTATGAGAACTTTCTATTAATAATTCCAACTCACTTTTAATGATGTGTTTTTGTTCCAGGCTTAATAGACAGTTCTGGACTGAGGTTATTTCATACAATTGATATAAGAAAATATGATGCTGGGGTGATCGAGGCTGGCCTCTGGGTGAGCCTATTCCATACCATCCCTCCAGGGATGCCTGAGTTCCGGTCTGAGGGTCACTGTACTATGGAATGCCTACAGGAGGTATGCAGTGTCCATGTCTGTGAGCTACTGCCTACATATTAAACAATGCTCTTAGCAACTATGGTGTGAAGAATTCCTTGCTTGTTTATTATGGATCTTTTTCTTGTCTTCACCTTGTAAAGCCCTGATTGTCATTTCAGCATGACCTTCCACGGCCTTTGTATCTTGATGGCTACAGGTATAGAATTCAGGAGGGGAGAATAACTGCATGGTGTTCTCCTTCCTACTCTGACCTCTTTGCTTCATGTCAGACACTCATTTTCACAGTTTCTACTTTTGTGTGCAAAGCCTCTTTCTCCTTTCTCTGCCTTTTATTCACACTTCATTTTTTTTCCCTGTAATTCATTTTCATTTTTTCTTCTTTCCAACTTCCTTCCCTTCTTTCACCAAAGAGCAAGAATAACTAATGTAGAAGTACGTATTGCGTTAGAGAAAGCCATGAATGTAATAATGACTATTTCTGCTTGTAATTCTTTGTATTGAAGCATTTTAACATGTATCATACTCTTTGTGAATTCTAAGATTCTGCAGTTATGGGTAGTAAGGCAGATGGGTGAAGTGGAAAGATTATGCTCCTCTGAGCCATTTAGACCCTGACTCGCATTGCCATGACAACATTTACTAGCTGTAGAACCATGGGAAGTTCATTTCATTCCATTGACCATTCTGGATTTCTTATCTGGAAAAGGTTGGGGGGAGCGGGCACAAAATCCTCTTTTCTAGAGTTCCCATTTTCAGGTTACTGATGTGCTAGAATCTTTTTACCAGGAGTGTTGACTGCCTCTTTGAAGGGAAGGAAAAAGAAAGATAGGTGTGGTCTAGTAGGTTCCCTTTCTTGTCTCCTGGCAAATTTGCTTCACAAAGAGAACATTGAACAATCCAAATTCAAAATGCTTGGCAACTTAAGCATTTGTTTGAATTGCCTTAGCTTTTTTTCTCTGTTGTCCCTCCAAGTATGTTTGACGTGCATTGTCTGAACATGCACTTGTTTGGGCTCATCAGTTCTTCTGTGCTGTCCCCCGCAGGCTCTGGAGGCTGAAAAGCCAAGTGGAATCCACGTGTTTGCTGTTCTTCTCCATGCTCACCTGGCTGGCAGAGGCATCAGGCTGCGTCATTTCCGCAAAGGGGAGGAAATGAAATTACTTGCTTATGATGATGATTTTGACTTCAATTTCCAGGAGTTTCAGTATCTAAAGGAAGAACAAACAATCTTACCAGTAGGCATGGTTTTGTTCTTTTTCACTGAATCTTTTAAAAGTCAGGAGACATTTATCTGCTGAGATGTAGTAAAGTTTCTACCAGTGAAATAAATTGCTCACCATACCCATAGCCTTAAAGCCACCCACTGTGGGTATTGCATGACTCAGAGGGAATGTGTTTGATCTGCTTTCCAAAATCACAACTCATTTTTATTATTATTCTCAGAGGCAATTCAAGTTTTTCATTTAAAAATAAATAAAAACAGAAAACAACAATTGAACAACAACAACAAAACCTCTCAACATTCAGCAAAATCTGATTATTAAGCATGACCCCTTTTTTTTCTTGATTCCCCAGTTAGTGATTCTTTGGGTTACAATTTTCATAATGGTGAAATAAGATATTTCTTTATACTATCTTGAAGGATAGGATATATTTTTGAAGTTTCATTTCAGTAAAAAAAAAAAAAAAAGTAAGGTAATTCTTTCATTTCATAAAGGTGTTCAGATGGTTAATTACACTCTGCTCTGCAACCTGGCTTGCAGCAACAACTGAGTTTATTTGGAAGGATAGAAGAAAATCTCACATATTGCAACAGTGACACCTTTGTAACCCTTTAGTTTTATGTAGCTTCATTTTCTCAAATGTTTTATCCATGGCCATCAAGCTCAGTGGTCACACAATTTCCTGCTCATCTTCCATCCTTAAAAGTCAGATTCTTATACAGTCTACTAAGTGACAGTAACATCAACATCTCTACTTGATGCTGGATATGGGGTTTTTAGATGGTGTGAGGGGAAGGCACGGCACAAGAAGATGTGAAGGAAAAGGTGAAAAGTAGAAAAAAGTTATGAAAAGGAAGAGGGATCTATACTTTTTAAAGGATTATCCCTTACATCCAACCAGTTTCAATGTAGTATCTTAGAACTTCCTAACTGGTGTGCATGAGTAGGATATTGACCTCTGGGTCTTCTGAGTAGCAGGGAAGGTAAAGAAAATCTACAGGTCACTACCCATAGATGGCAGCTTCTGCTTCCATGACCGGTTGTTCCTTCCACTTTCCTGAATGGGGAGCTATAAAAACTTTCTCCATGTGTGTTGCAATGTTCAAAAGGTTGGAAGTCATGAAAACAACAAATCATTACAGATTCTGTTGTAAGATAAAGACATGACTAAAGAAAATAATGTAAATGAACAAGTGATAACTAGTGATAGCTAATATCTATGATTAATGTTTCATTAAATATTTAATCTCTACTACGGACTAAATATGCATATATCACTTAATAATTTCTCCATAGTTGTGCAAAATAACTCTTCAGTTCCCACATAAATTATCCAGCTGGAATATGGTAGAGTCGGACCTGATCTTCTCCTGAATGAAACTTCTCGAAGCATCCATTCATACAGCACATATTGATTGTTGGCCTAGAAATGTATTAGATAAATGAAACAGCATAAAACTTCAACCTGAAAGCTTTTACTTTTATGTTTTAGGGAGATAACCTAATTACAGAGTGTCGCTACAACACAAAGGATAGAGTCGGGATGACTTGGGTAAGAAGAGTATTTTTTATTATTAAAGTTCATTTATGAAACTGAAGAAATAACCTTTGATCTTAGAAGAACAAAAACAGAAACCATCTGGAAAGAAAAGTCTTGAAAGTCTTGTGCAGCATGAAACATCATAAAGGTGAAATTAGAGGTGTTTTAGCATTTTATCAAGACTTCAAAATAATGACTGATAGTATGGTAATAATTGCAGTATAATTTATGAACTCTTTCATTAAAAGCTATCCTTCGTCTTTTAACTTTTTCTTGCCAAATATGATAAGAAACGTGTCATTAACTGACAACTCGAGTTGGGACTTAGATAAATTCAGACTTCAAAGGGATAAACGAACCACATGATCTCAGCCCCTGACCCAAAGAGAAATCTGGTCCTAAAATGGAGTTAGTGAGTAGTTCTGCTAAGCATTTAAGAAAGAGATAACTCATGCCTTGCTCAGTCTTGTCCAGAGAACACAAAAGGACAGAACACTTCCCACCAACTCATTTTATGAAATTAGATTTGATATAATTCCAGTAAAAGATAATTTAGAATGTTTTTATGGTGTCTGCCTTTTGGTATCCTAATTAAGAAATATTCACCTAGCCACCTTCTTCTTCACCTTCTATTTTTTTTTTTTAATTTTAGATAAATGTGTTTTCATTTTTAGCTTGTACATGGAAAGAGTTGATTCTAAAATCTACTTGAAAGAGCAAAGGGTTTGCAATAGGCAAGACTGATAAAAAGAACAAGATGGGAAATAAACTACTAGTTATGAGGGTTATTTTAAAGCCATAGTGATTAATATAGTGTGGTTTAGGTTCAGTGTTAGAACAGTGGAATATAACTGAGATTCCAAAAATAGGCCCACAAATCCTGTATGTGGAAATTTGGTTTATGATGGACAGAGCATTCAGAGAAATGGGAAAGGATGGGGATTTTCATTAAAGGATGCTAGCACAATTGAGTATCCATATGTCAAAAATAAAATTAGATCTTCATCTTAAAAAAAATCACAAAAATCAATTTCAGATAGATTAAATATCTAAATGCAAAAAGCAAAATTTTAAAACCTTTGGCTGGGTACAGTGGTGCCTGCTTGTAATCCCAGCAACTCAGGAGGCTGAGGCAGGAGGATCAAAAGTTCAAGGCCAGCCTCTGCAACTTAGCAAGGCCTTAAGCAACTTGGCAAGACCCTGTCTCAAAATAAAAAAAAATAAAAGAGGCTGGGGATGTAGCTCAGCAGTAAAGTGCTCCTGAGTACAATTGCCAGTACCAACCAAACCAACCAACAAACAAAAATTGAAAGAAAAATGTTTGAATATATCTAAATTACCTTCGAGTAGTTAAGAATTTCTTAAACAATGTAATTAAAGACAAAAACCATGAATAAAAGATTGATGAATTTAACTGCCTTAAAACATTTGGTTACCAAAAGATACTCTTAAGAAAATGAAAAGACAATTTTTAAAACTGAAAATAAACATTTGTAATACACAGATTTAACAATGTATTAATATGTAGTATATAAAAGAAATTCCATAAATCACTAACAGAAGACAAGCATATAATAGAAAAGAGAAAAAGACAAAATCTTCACAGAAATTAAATAAATAATAATAAATAATTTGCATATGAAAATATGCTCAATTTTCTTTGAGCATAGGATCACACCTATGTAAACAAAAATGAAGAACTTCATACCTGCTATATTGGCAATATTTAAAGTTGCATTTCCAATGAGTCAAAACTGCAACACTCATTCACAGCTAGTGGGAGTGTAAGTTTGTAAAATAACTGAGGAAAAACAGTACCTAGTTAGAATTTTTCATATACTCTGCCTAGTTCCATTTCTATGTAGATTTAGCCTTGGGGTTACATTGGCAGAATGTGTTCCAGGAAAGAAATTTGTACAATATTCATAGTACCAGGTAACAACAAAGGAACAACAACAACAACAAAAAGGAACAGTTCAAATACCAATCAAAAGAAGAAAAAATGAATACATTATTACACAATCCATATAATGAAATAGTGTATAGTTATGAAAATCAGTTAAATAAAGTTACACATGTTAACATGAGTCTATCTGAAGAATATAGTATTGATTGAAAGAGCAGTTTTGAAGCAGTATACGTGTAATGTGATATGTATGTGAAGTTCAAGAACATACAACATTGAACCATAGATTGTGTGGGGGCACACGCTTTGGTAGATTGAATGTAAAGTGTAATGAAAAGCTATAGAAAGATGAACAATATGTTTCAGAATTGGAAAATACTTTTGTATGCCATTGGTGGCTTTTGTGTTATATGTCTCAAATTTGGTGGAATATATATTTTACTAATTAAAATGATCTCCATTTCAGGGAGGTCTGACCACCAGGAATGAAATGTGTCTCTCCTACCTTCTTTATTATCCAAGAGTTAATCTTACTCGATGTGCAAGTATTCCAGACATCATGGAACAACTTCAATTCATCGGTGTTAAGGAGATCTACAGACCAGTCACGTAAGTGGTAGATGGATGTCATGGTGGGCTTTATTCTTATATTGCAAACATTATCTGCTATGGAATGGAATTATTTTATGTGCAGTTCTTTTTGATTACTTGCAAGTGGGGAGACCAAGTAAGCTTCTTGATTGCTGTGTTAAGGGTCCCCTAAATCACCCTCAGGTTCAATGACTTTTAGGAAGACCTCAAAGACTCAACATATAGTTGCACTCGTGAATAGTATTCATGACAATGAAAGGATACAAAGCAAAATGGACAAAGCGGGAGGAGGGCACATGGGGCGAAGTCCAGAGGAAACCAGGTGCAAAATTCCAAGAGCCCTCTCCTGTAGAGTTGCAAGAATATACTGGGTTCCACCAGCATGGAATTGTGGTACCTGTCAAGCGTTGTCTCCAGGAGGAACTCATTAGAGCCTCCACGCTCAGAGGGGACTGGTGTTCCAGACTCCCAGACAGAAAGCAGGTGTTCCGCATGAACCACACTGTCTGTACAGTCTAGGCACACTGAGTCACTCTGACCATTTCGAGAAAGTTTAATATTAACATAGGAAATTATTCTGTAAGTTTCCAGACACCAGCCAGGGGTCAAACCTGGAAGCAGACCTTGCTAAGTGTAGCAGTCTTAGGCCTGCTATGTTGGCTCTTTCTGCATAGTTGCATAATTGCGTAACATAAAAACTAAGATAAAATAATAAACATATTTCTTTTCATCTTGAGATTATTGTCTAAAGTGGAAGAGAGATATTAAGCAAATAAGTGAATATAAAATTTCAAGCAGTGGTAACTGTTATAAAACAATCAAAAAGAGTGAAGAAAGTGTGGAATGGTTGGCAATCGGGCTGTGAAGGACTTTCTGCAGAGCTGGCATTTGAACCAAGATCTACATGCTAAGCCAGCAATAGAATGACATAGAAAAGTATTCTTCACAGAGAGAAGAGCCAGTGCAATGACCCTATGGTGGGCAAGAACCCACCATGGAACAGCAATGGAGTGTATTTGGCTGAAGCAAATTGAGTGAGCAGGTGGGGCCCAAGCAAGTGACCAAACCATGGAGGTTTTTATGGCAATAGAAAGCCTGTGCACTTTAGGTGCAAAAAGAACCTTCGGTGGATATAAGCAAAGTCAATTTGGCTACTGTGTTGAGAAAGGATTGTAGGAGGGCAAAATAGGACAGAATGCTACCAATCAGGAAACTATTGTTATTGTCCTGTTGAAAGGCAAATGTGCCTTTGGTGATGATGGTAGCCCTAGGATTCAGGCTGCCCTTTGAAAGCAGCACGCACAGGACGGGTCGACTGCATCATAGAGAGACCAAGAAAGAAAGAAAGGAACAAAGCTCAATGAAGGTTGTTAGGGGAGGAAGATACAGAGAATGCTGCTTAGGATATATTAAAGTAGATGTTAAAAAAGGACTTAATCTGTTCTTAGTAATACCAGTAAGAAGAATTAAAATGCAGGTGGAAATTTTGGCATGATAAAATTTTGTTTTTATATAAAAAAGAATTTTCTAATAATTTGGACTTTCAAAATAAAAGGGACTGATCTAATTAAACAAAACTATACACAAAGATTTTCATAGAATGTATTTAGGAACAATAAAAAACAATTTCTAAGGATATGGGCAAATGTAGACAGCTAAGGAAAATATAAATATGGTCTCATTTTTTTCCTAAATATTATAGGGATTATAAATTATGAATTAAGGACATTCTTTTTTAAAATTACTCATTCATAGAATTCATAGACATGTTTTGCTCTATTCAAACAGTCCCAAGACCACCAGAACAAGAGTCTGTCTAGTAAAATACATTTTAAGTAAATGCTTATACAAATTACTGTGTAGTCTTCTGTTTTCACATGCATGTTTTCATTTAATTTATTTTTACACAATTCTAATAGGTAGAACAAGACATATAATCTGAGTTTTATAGAAGAAGAAATAAAAATTAAGAGAGTATGAAACTATTCAACATCATGTAGCGTTAATACTCTGGTCTTTTCTATATGTATGTATATATATGTACATATGTATACACACACTCATATATATGATAGTTTCTTGTAATTAGGACATTTCAAAATGAGACTAATGTAATTAGTCAAACCACACCCATAATAACTAAAATATTAATAGAAATTAAAACAGCACATAAAGTGCATTTCTAAAAATACTAGGATAGAATCTTGTTTTCGTAATAGTCGGGTTTTTGTTTGTTTTGTTTTCTTGTGCCGGGGAACAAATCCAGAGCTACAGCATGGTAGACAAACGATCTACCACTGAACCACAACCCCAGCCCCAAATATTGATATCATATTATTCTTTCCTTAGATTTAAGTAGTTTTCTTCCTTCAGAATACTTTTTTGCCTATTGAATAAGAACTTTTCCTAATCACGGGTTTATTGGAGAGAATGTTAAAAAGGAATAAACCTGCAAAGCTGTATGTTTACTATATGAATGAAATGCTCTCCATGGCCCCCTTTTATGTTGGACTTTGTAAAGCCTCTAAAAACACTTGGCTCCCATTTCCTGACAAGCATTGCCAATGTCCATGACTTTGATCATCCCCAGGAGAGGCTGAAGTTGGGTTTCCATCGCTTGGAAAGAGGGAGAATTGTACCACAGAACACAGCCAGTTTTGAAACTGTCATTGCTCAGAAAAAAACATTTAGCTCTGTGGTTAAATTTATTCTTTGAAAATATGAATTTTTTTAAAAAACCCTCTATTTTAAATAGCATATTTTCATTTGTAAATGAGACTTTCAAATCTAGTTCATCATAACAGTGACATCAATGATCATGAAGGCCAAGCCAACCTGGTGCTGGCTAAAGGATCAAAAGAGAGAAATGAGTTAGGTGACTTTTTCTATTTTGCTGGAAGTAATATAACTGAAAATTAATATTAGTGAAAATTAATGTTGCTGGACCTTCAGGATACAGTGTTTAAAATGATGTCATATGACACAAGGTCACAAACCTACTTTCTTGTGCTTTCAACATCATGACTAATTAGGTACTGCATTTTATTTTCAACATTTTGTAGTAATCATAGGATTTAGAGGGTGGGTTGATAAAAAATAAACAATGACATCTTGTCTTATTATTATTGTCTATTCTGGGGATTCAATTTTTCTGCCTCCTAACAGGCCTGGCAAGGCATTTGGAAAAACAAAAATTCACACAGATCAAATAAAAGAATAGGTAATGAATTTAGGCAAATTCTGTGTTCTCTGTTGTACCAAATTTTAAGAGTATGAAGCTCCAGTGAGATTTGTTCTATTCAGAAAAGTGTAATTGGTTCTAGTTCTAAAAGACAATCCAGAGACTTTTCTTTTTGTATTTGCAGGAAAATTACTTTGTGTTTTTACAGTTTAAAAATTACACTGACTTATTATACAGAGCTCAGGTAATACAGAGGAAGTATTTAAAAAGAAGGCAAAGGCCATTGCCTCAAATTCCATTAGAAATAAACATTGCTGACATTAATTGAATGTTATGACAGAAAACTTTATATTGATATAAAGATGTATGAATTAAATATCATTAAAAAGGTTATGTTTGTACATTGTTATAAACAAAATATTGAATTTTAATTTAGTCTTAATGTATCCTCAAAAAGAGAAACTAAATTAAACTAAACATTGGTTGAATTTGAACTAAATGTTGTTTATTATTTTAAACATGAGATAATGTTTTATAATGGAGATCTCAAATGTTGAGGGAATAGATCACAAGAGACATTAACATGTTAGATTTCCCTTTTTTGATTACAAGTTTCATGAAAGTTGAGGACATTAATACCTTCATATTTCTCCCATCTCCCTTTTCACACCACCAAATGCTTATTATTTATAATTTTTGAGTTTTTAAGATTTTTAAATTATATACTTAATTCTAAGGCCACAATTTCTATACTATTTAATATAATATGTACATATTTAGATAGAGTCAATGAGAACCCCTGTTGCCGCCCGCAGCAACAATTGCACAGGTATTTATCGGAGGGGCCTGGAAATAAACTATTTTTCCTATATTCACTAAATTTATAGAGGAAGAGAGACTTTGAGAGAAAGATAGGCTTTGCTTAAAGGAAGAGAAACTGCTTATCAGGAAGAGACACTTTGCTTAGAGGAAGAGAGACTTTGCTTAGAGGAAGAGAAACTTTGCTTATCAGGAAGAGAAACTTTGCTTAGAGAGAAAGTTTTAGAGAGAGACTTCTACGCTTATCAGAGATCTATTTCTTCTTAGTTCTGCTGCTTCTTAAAGGTGCATCCTGCATCCTGTGAACTAAGGGTGCGTCTATCTGAGGTGCTTCTTAGTGATGTGTCCTGCGTACTGCGATCTATCTATCTGTGATCTAGAGGTGTGTTCTCAATTCTCAGCTCTGTGATCTGCCTTCCCCCGCTGCCTGCTGCTCCTCTCTGCAAGCTGCTTCTATCTGCTTGCTGCCTTTTCTTCTGCTAGTGGCTTCTACTCCGCTTCTTTCTGCTAGCTGCTGCTCTTACTCTCGTGCCCCCACCCACTGCCCATTTATATTCCCTCCAGGAGGTGGAGGGTGGGGCCACGCCAGTTGTGATCAGGCGAGGAGCCAGCTGCCCCATCACGGCAAGGGTTAAAACGAGCAGGCCCGAGCAGGCGCGCTGGGGAACACCTGTGCATGCGTTGTGCGCATGGACTTAACTGAATTCGGCCAGTGATAAATCACCTGAGTGTGCTTATGTTAATTAACCTCCTCACTGCCAATGTGATCAGGTGCCATTCTGGCTGGCACAGCCCCCAACAAACCCCTAATCTCTGTATGATTTCTATGTTGAGTTCTTTAATTTGAGACCTCAGGATTTATCTTCTGGTTCTGTAATCAAGAAGGATTTCCAGATGCTTTGAAACCCAAATTCTTTCACGTTTGAGAATTTCTGCACTTTTATGTGAACAACATTTTGTCTGGATATAGTATTTGGGGCCATATTTTGTATGCCTGGGGAAATCACCCTCGATGAAGGGAAGAATTCTTCTTTTGCCTGAAGGACTCATAAGTTAGATTACATGTACTTGAGTGCTGAGCATCTGAATCAGATTTTCCTGAGATACAAAGTGTGCTTTCACTACATATATTCACTTGTTTTTCATTTCAGAGAATTTTTCTTGTATTATATCTACATATTTTTTTCTAATCTATTTGAGATTTTTCTCAAGCATTTTCTTTTTAAAAATTTCAGAGTTCTTTTCTGCTTCTCATTTTTTCTAATTAATTTGATGTAAAATGTATTTTGTCTTAAATTTGTTTCATTTGCTCTGCAATCTCCCTTTTGATTTCATTGTTATTTTGTCATCTTGTATTTGAGCTTTCATATTATAGCATCCATTTGATCAGATAAGTTTAAAGCATGAAATACTTGGCATAATTATCTTCGGTAAAATTCATTCCTATTTTATTCTAGACTCACTTTTCTTGTATCTTTACAAGCCATATATTCTCTTTTTGTTCTTTTTTTTCCATGGTTGTCTCTTTTCTAAATTGTGCTGACGCATTCCTATCCAAAATTTCTACTAAACACTTCTGCCTAGTTTTCTTGCTTTCTGTTACCACAGTTTGAGGTTTGGGTGATTTATTTATGTATGCATATTTTTATATTTTGAGAGTAAAGATTTGTGTGTAGGGGTGGCACTCCATGTTAGAACGTATGAGTTGTTTTCTTTCTCAGATTTTACTAAAAATCTGTTCAAAGGAGTTTTTAATCTGGTTGGGGCTGAACCACTTTCCATGGGGAAATGGCCAGGCCTTATGTGAGGCTGTCAAGTCTTCTGCAGACCTCAGGCCTGCCCTCTCTGAGAGAGACTCACTGCTGCGTTCTTTCCAAGAGTCATCTACCTGGAGGGTGTGAAGAGGATTGGGAATTGCACTGTGTTGATTCAGATCTTCTGTTCCCCTCTTTACCAAAGAGATTGTAAAGTTTATGCATTATATTTGTCTCCTCCTCCTCCTTCTTCTTGTCTGCCTACCGATGATATGTTTGTTTCTGTTTCCTGTTTATCTTTTATAGTCACATTGCTAGAGGTATAACTTACATACAATGAAGTGTACCTATTTTAAATATACTGTTAGAAAGTTTTATCATATATGAACAACTATATGACTACATCACAAACAAGACGTAGAGCATTTCCAGTACTCTTAAAGGTCTCTCATATCTATCTAGAGACAATCCTACCTCCCTCCCACATGAAACTCCAGTAAGTTTCAAATTCGTTTTATGTCACTATATATTAATTAGTACTTTTTAGGTTTTATATAAATGGGATTATATTGTATGCACTTTTTTGTGTTTGGCTCTTTTACTCAGAATGTTTCTGAGATTTATGTATGCCTATACATGCATCAACAATCCATTCTTTTTTATTACTGAGTAATATTCCCTTGTGTGGATATACCACAATTAATTTATTGTTTCATCAGTTGAAAGACATTTGGATTGTTTCTAGTTTCTGGCTATAATAAAGAAAGCTGCTATGAACATTATTATTTTAGTCTTTGGACACATATTTTCAGTCTTGGTGTTACTGTTTCTCATGGAGTCATTGGATTATATACTAAGATTATATTTACACCATAAGACTGTCAAAAATGTCCTCCAAAATTATTGTATCATTTTAAATTCAGAATTACTCTTTTTCTGATTTTTTAGTTTCTTCTTTAAATTTAAGTTCCAATTCTGTGACTTTTTATTGCTTTTTTTATTTGTTCATTTTAGTTATACATGAGAGTAAAGTACATTGTGACATATTTATACAAACATGAAGTACATCTTATTCTAAATAGGATCCCAGTCTTGTGATTGTACATGATGTAGATATTCACTGTGGTATATTTATATATGTAAGTTAAGTCAAATTCAATCTTTGAAAGTTTACCCATTTTAATGTGTTTGTCACTGTATCTTATTGTGATTTTTATTTTCATTTCCCTTATAACTAATGGTTTAGAGCTTCTTTTCACATGCTTACCAGTTGTTGTGAAGCAGGTTTATTGGGTACTGTTTACCAGCTGGTAAGACACAATAAAATCATATGCAACAGATTGCATGAAATGAATTATTTACAGATAAGAAGCAAGTGTCAACAGAAGCCTAGGTTTCATTGCACACCAGCACCCAGGGCTAGAGATAGCTGCTCTTCATTAATGTAGCTTAATTGCACCTGCCTTACTTTATCTTATACTGTGGTTGAGACCTTGAAATGCAGCTGATCCTGGGTTTTATACCCAGGGTGTTGTGATTTGCTGAGCTAAAGCATTGAAGGACTTTCTGTTACTAAGAGAGTATCTTAATCCATTTGAACTGCTACAAGAAATTAACTTAGTTTGAGTAATTTATAAACTGATTTATTATAATTGTGGAGTTTGGGAAGTTCAAAATCAAGCAGCAGATTTAGTGTCTGACAAGGGTTTGTTTTCTATTTCCAATATGGCGCCCTCTTGCTAAGTCCTCCTCTTGTGAAAGGGATGAAAGTTCCTCTCATGCATCTTTTATAAGGGAACTAGTTCCATTTGTGAGGATGGAATCCTCTTGACTTGAGAACCTCCTAAAGACCCCACCTCTTAATATCACCACAGCATGAATTTTGGAGAGACATAAACATTCAGACCACAACAGAATGTTACCGGGACAAAGCCTGTACTTTTCCAGCCAGTCTCTCCCTATTTCAGGATATAGCATTCCCATCACAATCTACAGTTATTCTTTAGAACTACAACAAGAAAGAGGGGATGCCTCATTTCACCCAAGACTACCTGGAGAATTTTTCTGCAGTAAAGTGTATGTATTGTACGCCTTCTTACTTTTTGTGTATCGTTTAATTGGATTACTGTTTTCTTATTGTTGAATTGAAAGAATTCTTTGTATTTTGTAAGAGTTCTTTATATTTTGACTATTACCCTTTTGTCAGACATATGTTTATATGTAATTACAAGTCTATAACTTGATTTTAATTTTTATACTCTATTTATTAAAGTTCATTTCATCCTTTTTTGGTTTGTTTTGCGATTTTGACATCCTTTCTGAGAAATCTTTGTTTATCCAAGGTTGTGAAGATTTTCTCTTTTCCTATTCCCCAGTTTTTTATTTACATTGATGATTCGTTTTGAGTGAATTTTTAATGTGTGTGATGTGAGGTAAATACAAGATTGATTGTCATATGAGTGTGAAGTTGTTCAAGAGTCATTTGATGTACTTTTTAATATTGAATTTCTTTGGAATATTTGTTGAAAATGCATTTGATCATATGTTGATTCTCATTTTTTTGTTACCAGGGTTTGAACCCAGTAGTGCTTTAAGCACTGAGCCACCTCCCCAGCCCTTTTTATTTTGTATTTTGAGACAGGGTCTCACTAAGTTGTTTAGGGCTACACTAAGCTGCTGAGGCTTGCTTTGAACTTGTGAGCCTCCTGTGTCAGCCTCCTATGCCACTGGGATTACAGGAATGTGCCACAATGCCCAGCTACTCTTTTTCAACTTTGTATTTCACAGATAGGCATGTGTAGCCTTACTTTAATACCACACTTGATTATTGTAGTTTTATAGGAAGACTTCAAGTAAGAGAATGTAAGTAAGTCTCTGAACTTTGTAATCTTTTTTTTCCTTTGTGATGATATGAATTTACAAATATAAATTGCTTTTTTGTTGGAAAATGAAAACTTATGCTGCACCATTGTGTATTGCAGTAAATTTTTCTACCTTTGAAGAAAAACTTCTCAGAATTTAGATTGGATTTATAAAGGAAAATTACCCACCAGTATTTAATTGCAATATTAACATAATTTGTTTCTATCAACTATAATAATATATAAGTAGAATTTTTTTTTTTACTTGTGTATCAGAGAAGGCATTTACACAATGCTCAGATGTGCAGAAATGTAGCTGCTTTCATTTCTATAGCATACTTAACATTTCCAGCTAAACCTTAGTCCCAGTAATAGCAGAAATACTTGTTCCTTTAAGGTTACTTCTTTCTGGTTTAAAGCTTAGTCTTTTTGAGTAAAATATTTAGAATAGTCACTTTTTCAGATTCCTCATCTTTCTTCTCCTTCTCTGATCTCCAGGAGTCAGTCTGGAAATGTGGTGTTAGAACAGTTGGGTTGGTTAGCGATGACAGAGAGAATTTGTTAATATGATATTATCGTAGAGTGGACCTCAACTAAGTTGTAGGAATTGAAGAGACAAAAATATGAGACACAGATATCTTCTCAGAGTCGGTGGCCACATTCCACGTCCTCCATCTTAGAGCATTGTCTCCATGTATGAGCCATTGAGTTTGTGCTACAAGTTAACAAATGTGATTACGTCTCTTCTGTCACTTTATGCTATACAATTTCAATAAATACTAGTTTACTGATTTATTATAGAAGCGTAGTTCTTAGATTTCTATCTATACATAATGGTTGCAGTTATTACTCTAACCAGCAAGTCTGCAAAAAATTCAGATTTATCTTTCCTAAGCAACCTTAGTAAATATTCAAGTGCAAATGCCCTCTTGTGGTGTTTTATGTGGTTGCAGACATAATTTCCCCTTTCTTCCTCCAGCATTTCTCTGAGTGTAAAAGTTGATTTTTCCCTTTTTAAAATAAGCACCTTATCTTTTAAAAATTAATTTCATTTTTTGGGCAGTACAGGAGATAGGTTCCAGGGACACTCTACCACTGAAGTACTTCCCAGTCTGCTTTAACAAATATTGTACTTTAAAACAGGATCTCATTAAATTGTGTAGACTGACCTCAAACTCACAATCCTCTTCCTTCAGCCTCCTGAGTAACTGGTGTTATAGGTGTGTGTCACTGTGCCCAGGCACCTATCTTTGTAAAAAGTAAATTTTATTCTAATATTTGATTTTAAACTATTTTATATTTAATAAAACCTATCTGTAGCTTCTAGTGTATTTAAGCAACATTGTCTGCAAATGTAATGAGTATCTTTCAAGTTTTTGTTTTTATATTAACTTCAGATTATATCTCTATATGCCAGCACAATTTAATTAGGAAATGTCTAGATTTGGGGTCACTGCTAGATATGTTTAAGGTAGTGTGATGCTGATTGCTTTTAATTTGTGGCACTTAACTTTAAGATCCCATATAAAACAATGCATTTAAAATTCAACAAATATGTTGACTCTTAATTAAAGGAAAAATGAAATTAGGGATTGAAGAATATAAATATCTTTATATATCACCATTGTTTGTCTTATGTTCTCATTTGTTACAGAATAAAAGAAATAATTTTCAATTTCGACATTAACATTTACCTTCATAATTTCAAGAAATTAATAAAGACTATCTAATGTACTCAAAAAGATAATTTTAGTGCCCTGAGTGGGTTATGCATGTAAGAGAAAATAATGACAGAAATAAATAAAGAGATTGAGACATCAATATTTAAAATGTAGATTCCTCAGTGACTGGCTAATTATTTGGTGATTACTGGAAATCACTAGACCATCTTCTTGGGGTAGTCAAGTTCCTACTGGTCACCCATAATAATCTCCGGTAGTGTCCACAGATTAATATACATTTTTTAAACTATTTTTTTATTTTTTGTAGACTGCAGTTTGATTCATTGTACACAAATGGGGTACATCATTTCGTTTCTATGGTTGTGCACGATGTAGATTCATACCATTTGTGTAATCATACATGTGCATAGGGTAATGATGTCTGTCTCATTCCACTATCTTTCATATCCCCCCTGCCTCTCATTTCCTTCTACATAATCTAAAGTTCCTCCATTCTTCTCTCACACCCCACCCTCCCATCTCCATTATATACCATCGTCCACTTATCAGGGAAAACAGTCAGCCTTTGTTTTTTTGGGACTGGCTTATTTCACTTATCATGATATTTTCCAATTCCAATATACATTTTTTTGGTCTGCTAACAACTACACTTTTCCTGTCTTCAGAAATCAATAACATAAAATATTTAATGAAAGATTTCACCTGAAAAGTATCTTTTTAAGCTATTTCTGTGATTTCTTCTTTCTTTTGGACATTTAGCATGTATTTTTTTAGAGCAATAAATAGAAGCCAAGCATATTTGGTATACAGTTTTCATACTCAGTAAAATTTTAAAATGTTTTATTGGTGCACTATAGTTATACATAACAGTGGGGTCCATTTTGACATACTCAGACATGCATAGAATATGATTTGCTCTATTTCAGTCCTTAGTACTCTCTTTCCGTCCCTCCTCCCTCTCCCAGTTCCCTGTTCTACCAGTCTTCCTTCTATTTATTTATTGTTTTTAATTGGTCCTTTCTATAAATACATAAAGGTGGAATTCACTGTGGCATATTCATGTATGTGCATAGGATAATTTGGTCAATTTCATTTTGCAGCCTCACTAAAATTTTCTAAACCACTGATTAAAATTCAGATCTTCTCAGGTGAGCAGACACAGCACAACCAGCAGGGGTCAGGCTTCTCCACTGTGTGGATTTGAATTTTGTATCTGTAAAGTTTCTTTTAAGAACCTCAAGTTTCCTTTGTTACATTATGAGCATCACACTCTTCAGAAATGAATACTTAGCAGTTATGTTGTTAACTAGAATCGTGAGATGCTAGGGAAGCTTTCTCAGGTCATGTTATTTGTCTAAAAGTAATACCTGAAGCACGGTGGCACATACCTGTGATCCCAGAGCTCGGGAGGCTGAGGCAGGAGGATCACAAGTGCAAAGCTCAGGAACTTAGATCCTAGCAAGGATCTGTATTTTGAGATCCTGTCTCAAAATAAAAAAAATAAAAATAAAAATGGCTGGGGTTGTGTTTCAGTGGTTAAACATCCCTGAGTTCAATCCCTGGTACCAACAATAGATAGATAGATATAATACATACTTCTACTCAAACAATAGGTGTAGTTCTTTGAAAGACACGTTTTGAAATATAGTTCTAATAACTGACTAATGAGTTTATAAATATTTGACATAGAGTTATCCATGTGTGTAAAAATGAGCAAACATGTCATCTATATTAGAATATTGAAAAGTGAAAGAAATACAAAATGTACTTGTGAATGTAATTGTGGTTGTTTGATGTAATTTCAGGACATGGCCTTTCATTATCAAAAGCCCCAAGCAGTATAAAAACCTTTCTTTCATGGATGCCATGAATAAGTTTAAATGGACTAAGAAGGAAGGCCTCTCCTTCAACAAGCTTGTCCTGGGCCTGCCAGTGAACGTGAGATGTTCCAAGACAGACAATGCAGAGTGGTCGGTGAGCCCAACTTGGTTTAACTCGTGAGAACCTAGGTGGCATGTTTTGCATGGATTCACAATAGAAGAATCTCAGGATCAGACACCACATCCATAAATCCAATGGTTCACTTGTCCTTTGATATGTCTGATAATCTGTTTTTGTTCCGTGTTTATTTGGGTTGACTTAAAACTCCAGATTCCTGAAAACTCCCCTTGAAGAGGGAAATTTGTTCTAAAATTGAAGTTGTTATAAAATAGGAATAGGCTGGTGAGCACTTCAGAAAGCACCAGGGCCTGCCCTGCTGTTCTTTCAGCGGGGCCCCTGGGCCCTCTGTTCAACATCCCTAAGCCCCGGGTTACTGACATGTTTGACTCTGCAACCATCACCTGCGCCCTGTGTCCCCTGAAGAAATATAGGTGGCCAGCAAGCTTGGCCCAGTCCTGCTCTTAAATCACAGGTCTTCTGCATTGTCTGCTCTTTGCTTTCCAGATTCAAGGAATGACAGCCTTACCTCCGGATATAGTAAGGCCGTACAAAGCAGAACCTCTGGTGTGTGGAAGGTCTTCCGCCTCTTTTCTGCACAGAAATTTCTCTCTCAAGTTGCTCCTGTGTTTTATGTTACTCGGCAGCACGCTGGGCACCAAGTGCTTGTGATCACGACTTGAAAATACTTGGTGACCGAGTGACCAGAAAATATTCTGTGATCCGAAGCTGTCATTTAACGTAAGGTTGAAGACTGTGTCCACTTAGCTGGGCACAAAAATCATGGAGACTTGGGTTTCATATACTCCCTTCATCCCCTTCCCTCTCCTTCCCAATCTACCTGAAGATGTCAATGGGGTTCTTTGCTTTTCCTCAGAAGTGTCTAATGTTCTGTACAGATGGCCAATAAAATAAAACTCACCTGACTGAACATAACCACTTAAAAAGATTGGAAAGTCACAAAAGAAGAGAGTTTTTAAATTCCTTCCATATCCATTTTATTTAAATGTTCATTGTTTCACTTGACATCCATATTTCTTTAAAAAAAAATGCTTTCATCGTAATAGTATAAAAAGAAATATATTCCATTGTCGTCTTCTCTGTTGCTCTTTGGGTATAAACTTCCAGGTGTAATGACAGGCCACATCTGTTTTTAACATGGCCCAGTGCTGGTCTTCTCCTGGAGCCACCCATGGGTTCCTTATGCAATGCCTTTTGATGATGCCTGCTCTGGTCTCCCCACTTATCTGAATCTGTTGGTACCTCCAAACCACCCCACATCCATCTCAAAGTACTTTTGCCCCTTCTCTGCTGAGAAGTGGCCAGTTAAGGGTTTCTTTAAGCTCTGTCACTTAAAAAGAAAGATGTTATGAGAAATATAGAAATGGTAGTAGGTGACCGAGTCTGAGGAATGTAGCTGTCCATGATTCCCAGGTGCCCCAAGGGGTCCTTCATGAGATTCCAGATCAAAGCAGACAGTGCAATCTCAACCAGGAGGTGTAAGGGCTGCCCGGCTCCTCACCAGAGGCACTGGGAGCCCAACACATGCTGCGCATTGGCTCAGTGTGAGTCATGGTTCCTTTTGCCGATTTAGTTTTATTGTAGTCGACAAACTAACTAATCGACACCAATTGAAAATCTTGTCATTCTCTTGGTTCTCTTTGTATAGTTCTGCCATATCTGGTTTTATGTCCCATTCTTATTTCTTAAGAAATAAGCTAAATAGGATCTTATTAATAAATTAAAATAAATTAAATTTTTGTGTAGTTCTCATGCACTCCTTGAGAGAAGCATGCTGATGATGTTCAGTTAATTCAATGAAGAATGTTGCATTTTTCTATTCTACTCTTAAGCCCTTTCTGACACACATAAAATGTTGACATAAACAGTATTGTCTTTTCGATAAATATGTTTTGGAGTGTTTCCTTCTTGATTTTTAAACTTGGTCCATTTGATGAAATGTTTGAAATATGTTTATGAGATGTATTTTATAGTTTACTTTTTTGTTGTGTAAAACTGTATCACCTGGATTTTCCATCCAAATATTTGTATGTGAAGTATGACCATCCCAGAGGCCCTGTATTTAGATTTCATGTTTTTTTTATTTTAGAATTTCTGAACGTGTGGTGCCAAAGTCAAAGGATTTCCATTGGGAATTAAGTAATGTTGTTTGTTTTCATTGTGCTTGGTAAAGAAGGTGAATACACTAACTGGAAAAGAGTAAAGAGCTTTGGAAATTTACATTTGTGGAGCCAGCCAAAGTCTGTATTCCACTGATGTTACTAAGAAGAAAGGTGGCATTCTTTTTCTCCTGGGGATGCTCATGTGTATCTGTGGTTTTGAGAAACTGACTCTTGGTTCGAAATGAGGATAGGTCATCTGTTGGGATTCTGTGGAGTCCCCATTACGTGCTAAGCTATAGGCTCTTGCACTGAACAGCCCTTCCTGACCACCTCAGGCTTCTTATAGAGCCTTTTCCATAGACTTTATGTTGCTGCCTTGCATTCAGTCAGAATGCCTGCTTCCTGAGGTCATCAGTCAGGAGTGCCTAAATCCTGAGGGAGAATGGAATCTCCACGTATCCCGGTGCCTGGTTTGATCCTGAGAGGAAAACACATTGGAAGTCAACATTCATTAAGATTCAGGGAACCTTGGGTGATCACTTTTCTAAAGGTGACTGAAGCAGTTTCAAAGGAGGCCTAGCAGTGACAAGAATAACGAACGAACATCAACAGAGGTGGACATATTAAGGGCTTTGACCTTTATCCTAATGGAGATTGGAAGCAGTGTGTAATTTCACTGGACAGTTTACTCTAACAAACTCTTATTGGACATGAAGACCTTTTCTAGTTTTTCAATATCCTAAGTATTGCTAACATTCTTATAATAAAAACGTTTTGGTATCTCCAAGTATTTCCTTACAACTAAGTTACTATAATTTTAATTACAGAATAATCATGCATACTTTCAAGAATTTTCATGAATATTGCTAGTTGTTCTTATTTTGCCCTCAAGTGGTTCAGTGGGGAAAAATCTATCACGTGTAGTCCGTGTACACAGAGAATGATAGTTTATTTAAATAGAGTAAAATGATAATTTGGAATTTTAAAGAAAGTAATAGGAGCTCATTGTACCACTCTTGCAGCTTTTTTTAAATTTAAAATTATTTCAGAACAAAAAGTTGCACATGCAGACCACATAATGAAGGATCCAGCTGGAGTAAAGTAATCCAGATGAGTCTTCTTTCAAAAAACGGTACCCCTCCTTTTGGGGTGATCACTCCCTAAATGTCCAGGGGAGTGGGGAAGGATGACTTAGTCCCAGTTGTGACTAAGATAAGTGTTTTACCAGTTTTGAGGACTGAAACAAAGGGCTTGAAGATCCACAAAAACAAAAGAAAGAAGGCTTATAGCTGGTAATCATTTTTTTAAAAGAAAAAATTATATATATACACACATACATATATAGTGTTTATTTTGTTTTCCCCTTGATTATAAATCTAATATATAATAATAATGCATAGTAATCTCTAATCACTGAAGAAAATTTAGAAAATATGGTGATTTGGAAAAATAAAATCTAGCAATTGTATTACCTGGATGATACCACTTTTGACCTTCTGGTGCAAGTGCTTCTAGTATATGTCTGTGAAGATGTAGTTTTGTGCACATCCATATATAAATGTGGATAGAGATGTTGGGTAACACCATCTTCTGAAACAAATTTCAATATAACAGTGAATGAATTACAAAAAATTCATTTTGCATTTGATAAATAGATCAATATTTGTGATTCATGTGGTGATTCATGATTGCCTTTCTTTTTTGTGGTGACTCAAGGACCCAGACTTCTGTGGTCCCATCATCCTCAAAACTTAAGGATACTTTGTATTCATCCCTGCTAATGGAGAAAGATTGGGTCAAGAAATGACATAAATAAATCACTTCCACTTTCATTCTTTGGGTTAAAATTAGTCACATGACCCAACTGGAGTACAAGAGGGACTGGAAATGTTATCCCCGGGCACCACGGAAGGGAAGCCATGTCCACAGCCATATATATTTTTAGTGAAATTGACTTTAATTTAGTCCAATGATTTCCTGGATTTTTCCATTTTAGAAATAATTATGAGACTATATCAACTATGTATTTTGCAAAGTAAGACATAAAGGAAATAATTACTGTTTAGTTAATGAATTTTGGAGCCCGACTCTGAACTAACAGTGTTGGGCTTACAATTGTGAGCAAAATTGGATCGTCTCTGCTATGAGGGAGACTATAGAGTTTCGTGATGAAGATCATAACTGAGTAAAGTAAAAGCTATCTCCAACATTTCATCTTTTTTAAAAATGGAAGGATTCAGAACAATCCATTAAATTGAATAAATACAGCTTTATAAAAAGCTTCCTTATACAAAAAGCTTACTCATCATTAAGGACCCTCAATTTTTCAGTTTATTTGGACCATAAACCTACTTAGTCTCTTTTGATCATCTTAGCCCTATGAGACCTTGATTGGCAGTTGTGTCCAAATCCAACTATCAAATTGGTATTTTATGACAAACCATCAATTAACTAAACTCATGGTAGCATCAGTGCCCTGGTGGGAGCTGTGTTCCATGGAAAACATGAAGAGTCATGGAAAGTTGTTACAAAGTTAAGCAGGCTGACTGTAGGCTAACTTCTGAGAATTGCTAATATGTGGGTGTGCATTTAAAAGTCCAGGAGAAATTGCATACTGTGAAACATTCCCCAGGTTCATTAACCATTGCACCACAAACAAAGTCTGAGAACAGAACTGAGTAGAACATATTCACATTTGTGTAACAGGTATTCTGAACCTTCCAAGCAACGTGTTCACAGGTAACCACAATATGACAACCCAACATAAGCCTTCCACTTGGACTCATTGGTTCATTCATTACTTATTGTTCTATTATGCCAACAAATAAGCAGTCTAATTTATTAATCTAGAGTGACACAATAAACAGGGAGAGAAAAATAAGAGAATTTACTCTTCCTAAAAGACTGTGCAAAAATGAATTATATGACATGAATAAGGTATTTCAGAAACATTAATAATAAAACTAAATATCTTTGGAAAGTTTCTGTCCTATAGATAACAGCTTGCTTTTATTCAATAAGTAATTTTAGTCCACAAGAAAAGACAATTTTAAAATCATGCTTTATTTCCTAACAATGGGAGGAGAAAAGACTAAGAAATAAAATTCATGCGCTATGTCCAAGTGACTCACCAGTCACAACTTTTCACCTTCTGTCTGTATTTTATCACTAAGAAGAAAATATTTCTATGATATCTTTT
Organism: Sciurus carolinensis; assembly: GCF_902686445.1. Classification (NCBI taxonomy): domain Eukaryota; kingdom Metazoa; phylum Chordata; class Mammalia; order Rodentia; family Sciuridae; genus Sciurus; species Sciurus carolinensis. The sequence goes on from NC_062219.1 coordinate 32,654,687, forward strand.
GTCATCATCATGCAACTGAATTGTTTCCCACAGGGAGCCCTTAGACTAAACTACAGCTATTCCTGAATGTCATTTTGTTAGAGTTCCATTCATTGTCCTCTGACTAATTAAAGCATGAAGACTTTGTGGCCCCAATTTAAGTTTTAATGAAGACATTTGTTTCCATGTTTATTTAATACTTGAAACAGAATTGATAGAAAAATACTGAATGGTGGGGAGTATAATCTATAAATGTAGGATATGAGCCTGAATTGAACCAGTTTCCCCAATAACCTATGAAATATTGTCAATCAAAATATTGTTATATACAGTGCTTTGGAATTTGCAAAGTGATTTCACAATATTTCTCATTTAATGCTTAAAACCTCTTTTGCAAATGAATGATTATTTTTAAAAAGCTAAGTATGTGGCTTATTGTACTGCAATAATCTTGGGAGACCTAAGTTCCAATCAAACCACACATACATAAACTGGATTGAAATTTCAAATGATTATTAGGTCTGAGCAAATTTGGCAATCACTCTCAAAAAATAAAAATAAAATAATTCTTTGATGACTGGTTGAGTACTTCTTAGGTCTCTTGTTTCTTGAAAAAAATATATATTTTGCTCTTCTTTTTCCTTTTGGAAATAGTCTGCCCTCATTGAAATGAATAAAACTTAAGAGTCAAATTGAGTCAATGTGCCTTTTGTCTTTAATATGATAAATATTTTATAGGGATAGCTTTACATTTTTGCTATAGATTTTATTGCTTCATAAGACTTTCCGTTCAACATTTGATTAATTTCTCTTCACCTCACCTTGACTACTTTGTAAGATGCTTTATTGGGATATGTCTAGAAAAACAGACTTTTCCAAATAATCCTACCAAAGAAAATGATATTCTATTAACTAAAACAAGGAAAGACATGGGAAACAGAGAAGGGAGGAAAGATGTTTTTCTCCTACGGTCACTAGAGGGCACTTGTGTGTCTGGTACAAATCCTGCCAATCAATGTGGGACAGCGCCTGGAGGTTTTGGGTTGTTGAGACCTGCCCTGACACTTCACAGTTTTGACTCTGCTACCTCCTTACCTATTACCTTTATTTTTTGCTAAAATTCTAATTCAAATTATCTTAGGGTTAAATTTTATTTTTGAAGGTTTATTTCTAAGACCAACCTTAAGTCTCATAGTTGTCTACTGTGATGATTCTAAGCCTCTTTTTAAAATTTCCAAATTATTATTTTACTGTAGCTTACATTTTATACTTTACCTGGTATTGTTTTGGGAATATTTAGATCTGTGACTTTCTGTTTTCTTATGTATCATTTTTTGTTTTGTTTTGTATTGTTTGGGGATATTGGGGGATGAACCCAGGGGCATTTTACCACTGAGCTGCATCCCCAGTCCTTTTTGTTTATTTATTTTTAAAACTTTGAAACAGGGTGTCACTAAGCTGCTTAGGGCCTCGCTAAATTGTTGAGGCTGACCTCAAACTTGCGATCCCCCTGCCTCAGCCTCCCAAGTTGCTGGGATTACAGGCATGCACCACCACCCCCAGCTTTGTTTTGGTTTTTAATTTCCAGTCTTAGTTCTGACCTAATCATCTTAATCATTTCTTTTGGTTCAACTCTTTATTATTTAATCCATTAGTTCTCTATTTTAAGAAGATATGCTTCTTCAAAGACAGCTTGAGGAAGCACTCTGAACAGTAGTGAGAATACGCTTTGTAAACCAAGAAAAGTGGACACATTTTTCTTCCCTTCAGTTATCACTGTAAAGGATTTCCCAAGCAAGATGAGATACTGTAATTCTAATGAACTTGCTTGAAGTCACTTGCCAGGGAGGTGGGGTGAGGGAGTGGGGCCTGCAGAGCAGATGTGGCCTGTTCTGTGTTGGATCTGATTTTGATTTTGTGTGTCTACAGGAAAACACATGTACTTGGAACTGTCACACAATATGCTTATTCTTTGAAGAATGATACTTTTTGGTACCTATTTTAATGTAAAGAACTGGCTAGAATCTTGGCCTGCCTTCATTACAGAGAACAGAAGATTGATTCAAAGTTGACTTAAGTTCAGTCCTGCACTGCACAACAGTGATTAGCCAACTACAGTGGTCCACCTGTTGGTCCCATAAGATTATTTCACGTAGTGATGTCGGATATCTTGGTTTGTATAGGTACACTCTATGATGCTTGCAGCTTATTTTAAAACTGATATTTTTTTTCTGTCGCCTTGTCCCTCTTCCCCTCCCAACTGCAGATTAATATTCTTCCTGTCCTCTGCCAAGTTATCTGCCGTTCCACTCACTGTCCACAGAGTAAAGAAATGCCAGACCCGAAAACTGGATCAATAGCTCTTTCAAGGATGTGTTAAACATTAATTAGACCTACTTGGATAAGGCCAATTAGATCTACTTAGATGATACTTGGGAAACACTTGTATCCCTTTTGTTCCCCTTTTGAAACCCTCTGCTCCCCTGGCAGTTAGTGATGCAGCCTCTGTGACATTCATTAATCCATTGACATTCTCCTTTGCTAGGGAAGCAATAAAACTTCTCTTTCCTTTTTCTCAAATCTTTGTCCTTGTTATTGGAGTGACTTCAGTTTTAAGGGCCAAGCTTTCAGTACAACATGACTACAGTGAAGCAAGCCAGAATAAAATGTTAAAATTTTATTTAAATGTTTATTTTAAAATTCATGTCTATTAGATTGTCTTGAGTAACTTATGAAAAGTGTTCTATCATTTTTCTTCAAAACCCAAATAAAGTTTAGCACAGCCAATTGCATATAGTAATTTGATTATAAATATTAGTGGTTTTAATCTGAAATGTAGAATTTTAGATTATCTCCAATGATGCTTTAAGAAAAATTTTAAATAGGCCATAGAAAGCACAATGGAATAAACAGGCTTAAAAGAAATATGCTTTTTAAGACTCCTAAAATTCGAATTTAGAGTGTTTTCCCCCAATGTGATATAGAGCATGTAATGTCAGACTAAATAAATCAAAATTTTCTGTGTAAAGTTCTTTCATGGGCTGTCTTATTGTTGGTAGAAAAGCTCAGTAAATAGAACTATAATACTGACTTAAGGCTATGTCTTATAGGCAGGGCTTGCTTTGTTAAAACTGAACCCCATTCCCGTGATTTTTCGGAACTCAGAAGCCTCTGGGATGGAAGGTAAAGCAAACCACTTGGTGGCTGCCTCCCAAGATTCCAAAAGTGGAATATCATTATTTGGTAATGGAAAAGGTGATGCATTAAATCTTATTGTAACTCCTTCCTGAGAAAGAAGAAATACACTGGGAATGTGGTAAGGCTGGGAGGGTTGGAGGAGATAGACTAGTTGGTGTATTCAGGTGAAGAATGAACAAGAGTGCCCAGAGAAGAGATTGGGCCCTACGAGGAAGTTTAAGATAATCTTCTCTCCTGTTTCCTTAGCACTACAGATGTGAATGGACTACACTCTCAATATTTTTCAAGAAAATTTTTGATGCATTCCCTCTTGCCACCCCACAAAAGCAGCATAATATTTATACCAGGGTAAAACAGAAACCTGTGGTTTAACAAAAGGAGAAAATTTAATTCAGAATTTAAAATACACTTGCCCCCAGGTACAATAACAACATTTTCTTTCAGTCTTCTGCAACTAGAAATTGACTTGATTAACCAAGAACAAAGTTATGGGCTAGGAGATCAAGGGGTAAAAAGAGCTCTTCCTCCCCTTTAGTACCACATAAGACCTTACCAAAGAGTAGAGGGGGCCAGGTGCGGTGGCACATGCCTGTAATTCCAGAGGCTTGGGAGGCTGAGGTAGGAGGATTGTGAGTTCAAAGCCAGCCTCAGCAACTGAGCGAGGCCCTAAGTAACTCTGTGAGACCCTGTCTCTAAATAAAATATAAAAAAGGGCTGGAGATGTGGCTCAGTGTTAAAGTGCCCCTGACTTCAATCCCCAGCACCAAAAAAAAAAAAAAAAAAAACAAGTAGAATAAAAGAGGTGATACATATTGAGGACCTTGTTCCATTTTAAAGGACATGAGTACCGTGTGAGAGCAGGGGGCCAGGCACAGTCCTGGAGATTCCAGCAGTCTGCTCTTACCCACAGGACAGCGGCCTGGAGTTTAGCAAACTGGCCCCACAGGCTCCTCACCCTTCTTCCTTCCTGGTTCTACCCCCCGCCCCTGTGCTCCATTTCTCCCTTCGTTTATTTGTTCTTTCTAGCATCCTCTCAAGCAGATAGTACATATTTATTGAGCACCTAACTATGCCAAGCCATAAAAAAGGATCACTGCCTGAACTTCTGGAATTGACGGTCCCGTTGGAGAGAAATATGCTGGCCAATAATCACACAAATAACATTATACGTTCATTCAAATGGCTAAACATTTTTTAAATACTTGAAACCTGGTGATTAGAATGTGAAGCAATAATGCACAAATTTCTTACACGTTGCTGGTGAGACTATCAAGTAATGTAATCACTTTGAGAAAAGTTTTGTATTTTCTCTTTCTTCCTTCCTTCCTTCCTTCCTTCCTTCCTTCCTTCCTTCCTTTCTTTCTTCCTTCCTTTCTCCTTTCTTGGTACTGGGGGTTGAGTCCAGGGGTACTTTACCCCTGAGCTACGTCTCCAGCCCTTTTTAGTTTTTATTTTGAGACAGGACCTTGCTAAGTTCCTTAGGGCCTTGCTAAATTATTAACTGGCCTCAAACTTGTGATCACCCTGCTCGGCCTCCAAAGCCACTGGGATTACAGGCGTGTGCCACCATGCCCAGCAGTTCTGCAGTTTCTTATAAAATTAGGTATACATTTACCACACGACTTGGCTATCACACTTCTGGGTGTATATACTGGAGAAAAGAAACTTTATGTCTACATAAAAACCTACATGAAGACCCACAGTAGTTCCTTAAATAAAGCTAAGAATCTGCAACAGCTCAAATGTCCTCCGATGGATGAACGAACTGGATTAGGTGTATACCAATTAAATATTACTCAGCAACAGAAATGAATGAATGAATGATACACAACTCCAGTCTCAGAAAGTTACATAATGTGATTCCATTTTTACTACATTATCACAATCACACAAATACAGTGATGGCCAACATTATCAGTGGTTGCGAGGAATTAGGGTTGAGCTAAGGTCTAACTCTAACCAGCTAAATGAGGAAGTTCCTTTATGGTAGAAGACTTCTGTGACCTGACTGTGATGCTAGCTTTGTGAATGTCTACATATATTTGTGTATGTGTATATATGCAAGTGTGTATGTGTGTGTATGATAAAGAGAATGTATATTATATATACACATGCATATATTCATTTATGTGTATATATATGTGTGTATACTTACATATGCATATGTGTGTATATGTATATATACTCATACATACACATGTATAATAAAAATTTATGGGACTATATACTACTTCCAAAAGTGCATAAATATTCTGATGAAATCCAAATATTGTCTGTAGTTTGTTAACTGTATTTCATCAATGTCAATTTATTGTTTTTGACAATATGACAATTATATAAGGTGTAATCATTGGGGCAGGCTGAGTGAAGAGTATGAAAAGGTAGAATGAAAGCAATCATTAGGTATTTGCTGAAAAAAAATCGAACAGACCATTGATTTATTCAATCATGATCTGTCCTTAATGGAAAAGTAGTGTTAGGAAGATGCTTAAATTCAAGATAGGAGTTAGAATCTGGGACATTGCTGATCACACTTACATGATCATCTCCTGTCATCTATCCTGCCATATTAGGAACAGGCTGGCACTTTTATGTAACATGTTTTTATATACTGAGTTAATATTGGCTAGTGGTATGTATTTTTCCACTCTTATTTTTAAATAATGTCTACATTTATGTTTGTTTGGGGCAATATATACATTAAGTGGAACCTCTGCTCAGGGACTGGTGAGAATCCCAAGAGTACAGTGAAAATAGCTCTCTATTTCATTATTCTAACATTTGGCCATCTCTAACCAGAAAATGCCCCCCCCCCAACTTTCCCAACTCACTCTCTCTCTCTCTCTCTCTCTCTCTCTCTCTCTCTCTCTCTCTCCTTCAGTTTTGCAGCAATTTTTTATAAGTATGTAAGGAGAAAGCTAAAATAACAATTACAGTGTTTCTTAATAAAGCATCAATTTATGGAACCCATTTTCAACATGACAGCTTTCTGGCAATACAAAGATCTAAAACATTTGACAACTGGTTCATGGGGGACAAAGGCTATAATTGAGGAAGATGCGCCACCGTGCGGCATGAATGAAAAATGACTTTAAGATTTGACCAAAAGTTGTCACGTTTGGTTTCTTGCCTTTGGAACTTTTGAGCTCACAATGGCTTCTTTGTTCTGTCTCTAGCCACAAACAATGAACAAATACAATTGTTCCTGTTGCAACAACGAAACTCTGCGGGATGCGCCAGGACTGCTGGCGTGTCTGCCAATGTTGGTTCTTTTTGAATGCGCTGGGAGCACAGTGCCCTCTTGTGGTAGATCTTTCATTTTGCAACGATAGTGGTACTTTCTGTGAGAAAGCAATTCAGGCTTGAAGAAGAGATTCTAAGTTACAGTTAAATAGGAGCAAAAAGATGACAATAATGTTCTGTACACATAAAAAATTAGAATAAATGATTTTGAATATTTTCACCCATATTCAAATGCTAAGTATCTGAATAGAGAATAGAGACAATAGAGTTTAAATCTCTATTGATTTAAACTTGATTTAAACGTTTCACAATATATTACATTTAATGAAACAGCATACGGTAGCTCCCTAATATGTAGTTTTGTATGTTTTTGTGGTCAAATAATGTGTGGCAAAATTTGATCCTGCAACATTAGAAAGGTTTTTTTGTTTGTTTGTTTGTTTGTTTTTGGTTTGTTTGAATTGCAGGAATTCTACACATAGTTAAATATTTATACTAGTAGAAATTTCAATACTACTTTTTAACATGTAGTTAGTACATGTGATATGCCAAGTATTTTGCTAAATGTTTAAAATACGGCACCTAATTTAGTGCACACAAGAATAATTGGAAAGATAAACTAACTATCATTAGTTCCATTTATGGATTAGATGAAAACAGAGAAAGTAGTTAAATAACTTGTCCAGGGGAAAAACTGCCCCCGAACATTATAAATCTCCATGAAACCCAGGTGAGCTTCAGTTCATTGCATTTCCCAAACATATTTAAAGGCAGGACCCTGTTTGTATAGCAAATTATGAGAGTAGTTTCTTCAGGACTAATGCCACTGTAAAATAGAAGTAAATATTAAGAAAAAGCATATTGCTGGTCCAATATTAAATGCTTTGGAAAGAATATATAATTAGTCCTTGGGAATTAGTCCAATGTTTCATAGGGTGAACAAACAAGGTCTTGAAATAGGTAAGGGACTTGAATAATACTAAAAAGCAACTGAGAAATAGGGGTCCCAGAGTATCACTTATCTTTTCTGCCACATTGTCCACTAGTAGGCACCAATCTTTGTTGCTCTGACCCAACTTCCTGCTTTCTAGGAAGCAGAATCTTGTTTTGAAGGGTTCCAGGAAGACCCTAAAAGGTGGAGAGAGCAGATCAGAATGCACCAGTGCATGTTATCAACAGGAAGACAAGACCTTAGATCTGCATGGGATGTAGAACAGAGTCTAGTAATGGTGAGGCGAGGGCAGCGGGGCCAGGTTTGAGCAGGTGGGAAGTGGAAGTCACTTCAGACAAAACAGAGAACTAGGTGGGTGATCAGATTCAAAGTTGATGATTTGTGTGGACTTGGAGCCAGTCTGGGGTACCTGACAGGAATACCTCTGCAGTCTTACATGGCACTAGTGTCTCTCTCAGATCAGGTGACATTCATGGGGAGCTAGCAGCTGTGACTGTCATCATATGAGGTGGGTGTCCTGTCTGCTGGGCCCCTCTGCACGAGGCTGTGTGTGGTGTTTTGGGGCACCTCTAAACTTGTTTCAGAGGGTCACCCTTTATTTCCAATAAATTTCCTGTAGAGGGGGAGTGTGAAGGAGGCTGACAAAAAACTGGAGCAGTCAGAAGCATTTTCCTATGTATTTCAGAACAATAGAAGAATAGCAGATACTCACAATGCTATGGTTCATATGTTGAATGTCTTCCAAAGGTCCAAAGTCTTGGTTCCCAAAGTAGTGCCATTTTGGAGGTGGTAGAACCTTTACAAGGTAAGTCTATAGGCCACTGGGAGTGTTCTTAAAGGGCTTTGTGGGAACCCAGACTTCTCTTTTGCTTTTTGTTTCCTGGCCATGTGGTGAGTGATTGTGCTCTATAGCACGCCACTGCCTGGATGAGTTGCTTCACCACAATCCTAAAAACCATGAGTCTACCATATGAAGCAGTGGAATTGCTAAAATCATGAACCTAAATGGACCTTTCCTCTTTATAAATTTATTGTGTCAGACATTTTGTTATACTAATGGAAAACTGACTAATATAGGAAATTGGCATTGAGAAGTGTGGCTGTTGACTGTAACTATATATCTGACAATGTGGAGGAGACTTTGGAATTAGTTTATGGAAGAAATTGAAAGAATTTGGAGAAACAGGCTAGAAAAGCCTGTAATTTTGTTTGTGCAGCTTAATGGGTGATTCTTGAAGGGGCTCGGAAGATCAGAATGCTGAAAGGAATCTGGATGGTAAAGACTGTGCTGATGAAGCTTCAGATGGAAAGAAGACTCTATTGGGGATGGGACTGTTGGCCACCATGGCAAAGAATTTGGCTATATTTTGTTCATTTACTGAGATATTATAGGAGGTTTAACTAAAAGGTGACAGATTAGTTTATTCAGTGGAGGAAATTTCTAGGCAACATAGCGCTCAGTTGGCAGTATTTGCTTTTAGTCAAATTTACAAATGAGAATAGGAAGCAAAAAGGAGCAGAGCGGAAAGTTTTAAACAATTTGTAACCTGGCCAAAATAGGAGGAGACTTTACAGGTTTAGACAAGGAATGTACAGTTCTGCCATAAAAAAGAAGTTATGTGCCATTGGGATAGTAGGAAGGATACCTGGAGCATATCTCAGGAATCTGTAGGGGCACCACTTTCATCACAGACTTAAAGGTGTAGAAATGAAAATTTTCTAAAACATTCTGGAGCAGAATCATTTGGGAAAAGAGCTTCCAGGTGCCCTGCTGGTCAAGGACCATGAAGGGAGTAATTTTCTTGTGTTTATCTGGTAAGGCCCCACAGCAGGTGGCTGGGGAGATAGCTCAGTTGGTAGAGTGATTGCCTTGCATGCACAAGGCCCTGGGTTCAATCCCCAGCACCACAAAAAAAAAAAAAAAAAAAAAAAAGGCCCCACAGCTGTTGCAGCCATAGTTCAGTGACCCAGGTACAGCCCTTGCTGGAAAGAATCCATAGTGTCATCCATGTGACACTTGTTTTTGAAGCCTGCAGAATACAATGGTTATTGTGTCAGAGTCTCCTACCAAGATTTCCAAAGGTCAGTTAGCATATTTTAGGATTAGGCTCCCTGCCAGTGGCCCGTGATACCAGTGATGCATAAAGCTGTAGGAGTGAAGCCAAAGCTTCAGTGAAGACCCGAGAAAGGTAGAGATGCCAGCAACATACCATAACAACCAAGGGAATCCGTAGGCAATGGGAAAAACCTGCCCGAGAGAGACCACGTGTTTCGCAATGTCTGTAAGGACAGGCTGTTTGTGCCCTTGGTGGTTCGTATTCCACCACACCTCAGATACCAGACATGGAAATTTAGAATTTAATGATTGCTCTTCCGGGTTTCAGTCTTGCCTTGAACTTCCCTCCTTTCTATTTCCCTATTTCTACCTTTTAGCATAAGACTTTGTCCTGTATCTTTCCCACCACTGTATTCTGGAAGTATGTAACTCTCATTTTGATTTTTACAGGGGTTCACAGTTGAGTGTGCCTTGTCTCAGGAGAGATTTTGGGCTTTTAAGCGATACTGTAACAGTTGAGACTCAGAGACTCCGGGATTTATTGAATGCATTTTGCATGGCAAGGTGGGTGTGATCCTTTGGAGGGCAGTGGCGGGAAGATGTGGTTTAGATCTTCAATGTCTCCCAAAGGCCTGTACGTTGAAGTCTTGATCCCCAGAGTGGAATTGTTGGAAATTCCAACAAATTGTTGGTGGGAACTTTAAAAAATGAGTCCTATTGGGAAGATTTTAAGTCACTGGGCATATCCTTGAAGGGGATAGTGGGACCCTGCTGGCTCTTCCTCTTTCTCTTTTAACTTCTTGGCCATGAGGTGAGCAATTTTGCTTTCCCATATGCTCCTGCTATCATATATTGCTTGCCATAGGCCTGAAAGCAATGGGTACCCCTTATCATAAACTGCAACCTCCAAAACAAACCTTTTCCCCTTATAAGTCGATTGTCTCAAGTATTTTGTAATAGTGGCAGAAAGCTGATTAACTCTCACATAATGACCATGTTTGTTATACTGGGTATCGCATACTCTGAATCGATCATGATAGAGACCATAATTATAAGACATTGAGAGTGACTAAAGAGGCTCATGGTTTTGAAGGTTCAAGTTTGGGCCCCTTTGGTTAGGTCTCTGGAAAAAGGCTCCTTGACTGTGTTACCACATAGAAAACAGAATCATAGTGGGCAAAAGGGAAAGATCATATGGCAAGAGAGGAAGCCAGAGAGCAAGGAGGTACCAGTCTTGCTCTTTCATAACAATTTACTCTCAGGAGAAACAACTCATCCTGTGAGATCAGCATCAATCATTTCCATGGTACCAATGACATAATTACCTTGCAGTAAGCCCTGCTTCTTAAAGGTTCCATCACCTTTCAACATCTCCACATGGAGGATCAAGTGTCCAACAGATGAGTCCTTGGGGTTCCCACTCAAATTATATATAAATTATAGTAAATATTAACTAGAAAGGACAGATATTAAGAGATTTTCAACTTTATTCCTATATGGTGTTTTAAAAAGAAAATACCAATACAATACCAATACAATTGTTTAAAAAGTGAGAGTTACAAATTTTATTCAAAAGCAGTTACATAAATACATTATTTTTTGTAGTTGGATATACAATGGCTATTATATGCATTATAGTTTACAGTTACATTCAAAATGGAAAAATGTTTTTATCAGTAGTATTTCATCTACAATTTTATATTCACTACTGAATATCATGTAAACTTCCTCAGAAAAATAGTTACTGGTCATCAGTAGTTACTTATCACTACCCAAAGTTTATTATTCTGTTCTAACATTGAGCAAAAAGAATTTTAACTTCATTTCTGATTGACCTCCTTTATTTGTACTAGAAATTTTATCTTTTAGGAAAAAATAACCTATAACCAATGTTCTGATACAGTAGGATTTTTGAATGTTAGTATACCAGATTATTTTTGCTTTAAAACAATGTATGTGTCCTATGAAACAAAGCAACTTCCTCTCCCCACCTACTCCTTCCTATTCTCAAAACAAACAAACAAAACATGTTTTCTGTACAAAAGTGTGTGTGTGTTCATTAGACAAATAATAGGAGCTGTGAAATTACATTAATTATTCAGAATCAACGCATTGATAAATTTCACATGTAGAAACTTTGAGAAGTGCCGAAGGAGTAACAACTGTTCTAGAAAACACATTTTCAATTTGATTTTAAATATCTCAACAGGTACTGAACTTGCTGCCTGATCCCTACTCTACAAAATGAGCCCCTAGAGGTAGGCAGTGGGGCGCTAGGCTTGGAACGGGAACAGAATAAGGATGGAAGACTGGTGACCACTGATCAGCTGTGTTTATCCACACTGACCTAATAAATACAATGTAGGCAGTACTTCAGGACTTTGGTACATTACCAGGTGCACTTGGATAAAGAGATAACTCAGGGACACGGGAAGAAGAAACGCCAATATTTGCTCTCAACATCTGGCTGTTAAAATAACTTACGCAAATCACATTGGGTTGAAAAAGAAGAGTCCAAAGGGCTGAGCAGAAGCACAGGAAAGGAAGTGTCTCAAGTTTTCACATCCTGTTAAACTTGAGGCTAGTGTTATTTTCTGCAGTAAAGCTATGGAAAATACTGGAAGTTCTGGGCAGGCAGTTTGAAAACGAAAATTGTACTGCCTGTAATTGTACGTCTGCCTCTTTGCCAGCATATGTAGAAGAGAAACAGCCCAGCTGAAGATCATTTTCTCTAGCTCGAATGCCCATTTGCAAGATTGATTTTTAAAGGTCACTGGGATTGTCTGCCAGCACATTTTTATATGAGGAACCCAGCACTCTGTTTTGACGTGAGTCAGATGTGTATGTGGCCCCGGAGGAACAAGGAGGAGACGGGGAAGAATCAGATTCTCTTGGCTCCACTGCTGGCAAATTGGAGACTCTTACACATCTGATTTGGCCTAGATATCCCCCCAAAAAATAATAAAACAAACCCCCAAAACCCAAAACTCTTTTATGATATTTCTATACCACAGTCTTAAGTTTTTACCCTTTGATTTTTTTTCCCACTCTTATAAACTCTTCCCTTTCTTCCCTTCCCATTTCTAATACCTCTCTCACACTTTCTCTGTACTCTTACTACATGTGTTGGGGAGGAGACATTTGAGCATATGAGTTACCAAAATGTCACAGTCTTGGTATCAGAGTGTTTACAATCTAGCAGAGATTTGAAAACAATTAATAATATCATGACCACATAAATACCAGTAAGAGGGTTAGGTACAAAGTGCCATGTGTCCTGGAAAGTGACCTGCAAAACTTTAAAGTTGATATGAATTGCTACTGTAATAAAATTACTTTTTCTTATTGATCCATCCATCTGATTAACAAGTTCTTGAAATTTTTGGTTTTTAATTTTTCTTTCTTCTCAGAAAGCTTACTTGTATTACCTTGACTGATTGAGCTCAACCAATATTTATTGAATGCTTATCAGGTGCCAGTCAGGCACACATCTAGAATTTGGGAGTCACCAAAATGAAAAGAAAAGACCCCTGACTGAAAAAATAGCTCATGGTCTTATCGGTGAGTTAGATTTTCAAAGCAGTGCTGTAATTTAGGTGGTAATTTTAGAAGTTAGGTAGTAAGAACTACTAGAGCACACAAAAGAAAGAGGTTACGCTATGCCAGTGGACTTCCTGAAGACAGATGGGTCAGGTGAAGTCACAAAATGGAAGGACATTTGAGCTAATGCTTGAAAATGACTAAGAGTTCATCTGATCAATCTTTGACATTGGGCTTATTTCAGATTTTACCAAAGTTCAGGTATATATAACTGAATTTTTATAGTTATGGGAATGCAAACACCACAGAATTAATTATTGCCCACCCTTGTTCTTAGGTCTTTGTGTTATCCCGATGACTCTAGTGATGTTACTCAGTCCCCTGACCCTTTCTCAAGGTTTCTCTTACCTCACCTGACTCCTCCATCTGTTGACCTGAGACCCAATGGGGTCTTACCAGTTAACTCTGCCACTCACCCCTGAGCCTAGTTTTCATCTCCAAAAGCTCCATTAATTTGCACCACTCAACAAAGAATCATCTATTGAAAGAACTTTGAAATGTCAGCCTTTCCCCCTCTCCAGCAGGATGAACACTTATTTTGCCACTATTAATGATTCAAAAACACCTTCAGAAATCACCAAAATCAAATTTTATTTTTATTGTCAATTGTTAAAAATTCCTGTGAATTACACTTGACTCCTGACCTCATACTTCCCAGGTATTGTATACTAGAATCAATCGTCCTTGTTCATATGTAAGCTCCTATTTCAGTCAGCTCTTTCATCCCTGTGACCAAAACACCTACAAGAACCGTTTAGAGTAGAAAAGGTTTATTTAGGACTCAAAGTTTCAAAGGCCTCAGTCCACAGACAACTGACTCTATGGCTCTGGGCCTGAGATGAGGCAGCACATCATGGGGGAAGGGCCCAGCAAAAGAAAGTTACACACCCTGTTGTGACCCACCCCCTCCAACCACACTCCACCTGTCTACAGTTGGTTCCACCCAGCAGGCCGTTCTAACTAGGATGGCTAGATTAGATCAGGGCTCTCCATAATCTAATCATTTTCACCTCAGAATATTCCTGCATTAACAGGAGCTTCTGGGGGTCTTTTAGTCAGTTTATTTTGTTGTTGTTGTTTTCCTGAAATCGCTGCAACCAAAAGACCAGACAAGAACAATGCAGAAGAGGAAAACTTTAATTGGTGCTTATGGTTTCAGGGGTCTCAGTCTATAGATGACCAACTCCACCGCTCTGTGCCCAAAGTGAGGTAGAATATCATGGCAGTAGAATGTGGCTGAGGAAAGCAGCTTAGGACATGGCAATTAGGACACAGAGAGAGCAATTCCCTTCACCAGAAATGAAATACAAACCCCAAAGTCATGCCCGCCAGGGATCTACCTCCTCCAGCCACACCCTACCTGGCTGTAGTTACCATCCATTTAATCTCCATCAGGAGATCAAGGCACTGATTAGGATTAGGCTCTCATAACCTAGCATTTCTCCTCTGAACTTTCTTGCATTGTCTCACACATGAGCTTTTGGGGGATACCTCACATCTAAACCATAACAGCGCCTCATGTCACATCTCCATAAATAGGACGTAATTACAGTCACTGAACATCCCTCCAGTTCATTGCAAGCCAGTCACTCTTGATAGAGATACTGCTTATCTAGGGTTCCACTGGTGAGCTCCATTTTCTTAAACAGAAAGCCCAGAAGGTGTAACTGAGCCTCTAGAGTGAATGTTTTCTAGACTCTCAGAATCAGTCCTGTCTGCAAGATATGGTGACGACAAAGGACCAAGTACAGATCAAGATAAACTATTTACTAATAGGGACATAAGTGGTTGATGATCTATGCTTGATAGTTGTAATGGTAAATGTAGGTAGTTACAGCCATGAATTCTTCTGTTGCTTTTGTTCTTAAGAGTCTGAAATTTAGACCAGACTAAAGACAGCCAGGTTTTGTTTTGTTTTTAAGTTCTGAGAAGAAGTAAGCCAAGTCCATTTTTAGGGAGTCTGCATTTTCTGAGCATTTCTTCAATTTTCTCTTTGAAAGTGGAGAAAATATTACTTTCTGAGAAAAGGTATGTTCTTGGAACAACTGCATAAAGCTAAAAATAGTGGCAGTGGAACATATGAATGCCTGGAGGCAGGAGAGCCAAGCTGTAGACTCTGTCACTACATTTGACTAAGAACACCTCCAGGGAGGAAGAAAACAAAATCCTAGTAGGTCATATTAAAAACATGACCAGCGTAACTCCTCGTCATGTGGAGATGGGGGTCCCTGAGAGTGAGGACGAATGATGTCTTCCCAGTAAAGAGACATTGGAGACCAGGCTCAGAAGGCACAGATCCAATTTTACTTATGATTGTACAAGACATATGTAGGCACATTATCCAATCAGGTTAAGACACTTGTTAAAACATAACAGAACCAACCTATAGGTAAGCTATACATTGTACTAATGTAAACAAATGAAGGATCCCTAAGTGATTCTTTCCAGCAACAGTCTGAGACAAAGGACTGGGGGAAGGGCAAGCTCCAGCACACAGCATGAGTCAAGGCTGTACGGGCAAGCTCACATCACAGCTTGCTGTGATGCCTGCTGAGTGAGGCCTTCCCTCAGCTTGTAGCTCAGCCTCAGTAACTGCAAAGGCCTGCAATCCATGGCGAGTCTTTACCATTTCCTCAGTTTCTCCATCCAGACTGTTTGATTTATTTAAACCATGGTTTTAGCGACTGCTGTCAAATAAGCTTGAAGAATTTCCCTAAAGTCATGTGCAACCACAAAAATGGGAATTTATATTCCATGGTTGGATAATATGCCAAAATACTTTCTACTGTCATGGATAACTAAAAAGAACAAATAAAAAAATTTTAAAAATACAGTTGGTGCATTTTTGAAAAGCAGTTATCTTTTATGGGCAAGATTTACTTATCTTAAAACAACACATTATGTTGTATTAATTAAGAGAACTCAGTATTGATTCAATTGGCTTAGAGTGTTAGGTATTAATTGGTTGGATAACTAAACAGTTTTGTAATCATAAAATAAAAATCATAACATCCTACTACAAAGTGTAGATTAACTATCTTCATGATAGCTTCATCATCTTCATGATTTTTAGGAATACAGGATTTCCCTTCAGTTCATCAATGTCATTTTCTACATAGAGCACTTGAGGTTTCAAAAAGCAAGTAGTAAGTGCCAATTGAAGGTGACCACAAACCACCATTTCCAGCCTTGTGCTCCTTTGGAACAAACTGTTTGGACATTAATGACAATAACACATTTTTATACATCTCCTGGGCAACATCCGAGCAGTCATTGTTCTAATGATGAACCCAGATATATATATATATATATATACTTATTTACTCCTTCATCTAAACTCATAACCTTTCATTTTGAAGATAAGTAGCATTAATTACACTCTGCTTCCAAAGGTCCAAATTTAACTGTAGGCTAATCCACTGGTAGACATTTACAGATATATTAAAGTTTTTACAAAGATTTACTTAGAGAAAGAGTAAGACTCCCTCTCAGTCTTCACAATTACTTTCTCTCCATTCTTTTCCTTGGAAAAGTCTCCCTGGTTAGTCTACAAAATTATCAACCTACCCTTATGGTTCTATATTCCATTTTTCTAATCGTATTATTCCATTTGATCTTCTCCATAAGTTATCAATAACTGAAAAAAAAATATTAACTTTTCTGTTTCTTGGCCATACTTGCCAATCTTCAAAGAGAATCAGAGCTTGTGTACCAAGATGCCCAGTTCTCACGAATTTGAAAGAAAAAATCATATGCTATATGATTGAGAAAATTGCATTGTTTACTTGTTTTACAAATATTGTAGTGCCAAATTATATGCAAAACACTATGTTATGTGAAAGAGAATGTTTAAAGAAGGCAGCTTCAAAATAAGTCTGTTCTCCCAAATTAAAAGCAATCAGTCAAATTATTTAAAATATTTTCATATCCTTAATCATTTGAACGAAATCCAGATTATTGTCATGTTTCCACTTTCAATCCAAAGTCCTGAAATTATGTAATGTTGTCAGTGACATTGTAGAACACTCCATCTGTATTAGTTATGAGCAGTACTCCACTTGTAGTATGTAATTTAATAATTTGCAGCAAACCTAAAGGATAGCTATCCCCATTTGACATATTGAACAACTAAGGTGACATGACTCAGACCAAAACTATTAGCCAATGTTTTGTACTCTATCAACTTTTTGCTGTCCAAATGTGTAGACACACTATATTATATAAAGATTAGTACTTCAGTAATACATAATATGTTAAGGGCAATTGCTCTCCTGATCAGACTCTGATCCTAACTTGTAGGTCATCAATCATAGAAACAAATAGGAGCTAGCATCCTGTAGGCATAAGAAAACTTTCCATGTTGTCTCTCCCTTAGATCACATTTTAGCAGCATTAAAAAATGGATTCATTGTACATGAAAAATATAATCATGCTTCCAAAAAGCTGGGAAATGTTTCAAAGTGTGTCAAGCTTAAGCCTGCAGCAAACCCTTCTTTGACATCACCCAACTGCAGATGTCCCAACCTGTCTACCTCTGTGGTACTCAACAGAGTGATGTGGCCAGTAGAATACCACACGCTGTGGAGACATACTGAGTTCCAAATGGCACTGGGCCTTTCTCCACACTTACCCTTCAAGTGCACATGCAATAGTTGTATAAAAGTGGTGAGAGTTCAAAGGAGAGAGAATTTTTATTTATGCCTTGACAAGAGGGAAATTCTCCTTAACTCCATAGGATAAAATTCGGATGTAATGTTTTTCTATTTACATAAGTGAAGTTTCCATTAACATTCATGACAGAGAGATTTAAACAGATAATAGTCACGGAGAAGAATGGCTTTGTTGGAACTGAGATTTGCCAAGATATCCAGAGAAGGCTTCATTCTGAGCCTGGTCCAGGGGTTTCTTGTGCAGACGAGAGGAGAGAGTCTTCAGTTGCTACAAGTCTGAGAGTAAAACAAGTTCAGAACTCATTTACAACTGATGTTTAGTATCACATTCTGCTGAAATCTCCTCATGTGACTGGCCAGAAACCCCAAAAGAGTTCTTGTTGCTTTATTTACCGGGTCACCTGGAGGTACCACACAAAGTAGTTTATCTCCTAGGTGGATCAGAGATTTTGAGTAACTGACACGCTCCCTTCAGCACAAAAATCTACATATTATAAGCAACCTAGAATAACACATCCAGGTGAATCTAGATTTAGATTACTGTCACTGTCCCCTTTCACTTCATTAGCATTATGTCAACATGCTAAAATCTCTTCCCCCAAGAAGGAACATCTAGTGAACAGGAAATCTGAGATTTTTGACTTGTCCCACACTGCTTCTCGTAAGCCATGGGCAACCTTGGTTAGGTCTCTTCATTTCCTCCTCTAATGAATGAGACTTTGGAAATCTCTTTCCAAATCTAGACATCTCTCTTTTTCACTTCCTTTGAATTGACATGTCCATTTGCCCATGAGCACCTTCATGCCTTTAGAATTTGTTCATATCCCTTCTCTTCTGACCTAATTCAAAAGATGTAAAGTCTTCAAATTCGCTCATTCTCTACAGAGACTTTATGTTTCAACAAAGACTATGTTTTTCAAGTTACTAAATCTTTGGGAACGAAGTCAAGTCTGGGATATATCAATTATTCATAGAGTTTTTATTTGAAGGGAGGGAAATAATAATAAAACCATGATTGTTATAGACTATTTGAGAAAGAGGAAAGCAGAAGTGCAACTAATTTCTTTGTGCTTCCTGGTGATCTGTGAGAATGAGGTTCTGAACCACATTTGAGAATAATGTTCTGAGATCCTAAGCAGAGCCCAACATGGCCAGTATGGTAGACCCCCTCATCTGCAGAGGATATGTTCCAAGACTTTTAGTGGATGCTGAAATCAAGGATACTAGTGAACCTCAGATATACTAAGCTTTTTTCTATAGAAACATACTGATGATGAAGTTTAAAATATAAATTAGGCAAAATAAGAGAGTGACGATAACTGATAACAAAATAGGACAATTATATCAATGCACTGTCATCAAAGTTATGTGAATGTAGCCTCTCTCTTCTTTTGTCAAAATGTCTTATTGTACTGTACTGTATTTTCAGACCATGGCTGACCACAGGCAACTGATACTGCAGAAAGCAAGACCAAGGGAGGACTACAATTTTGATTCTTTCTCCACATCTTTCCTGATATTAAATTTTTATATTGCTATTTCTTATATTTATTCTTATTATTGATTCAGTGATAGTCCTAAGTTTCTTGATTAGAAAAGATTTGTATATAAAAGTTCATCGTTAATCATTAACGTAATGCTAAGAATGCACAAATGTTATTATAAGGTATCATTAGCAATAACTTAGGTAACTGAAGTGCAAAACAATACATGTTATACTACTGAATGGTTTAAAACAGATTTGAGTTATCTTAAATGGTTAAAAACAACTTGTTAAATTAGAAAAGGAAGAGCGACATGAAGGCTTTTGGGAACACTTGTGAGTCAAAGAAAGCAACAAATAAAAACCACACTCTTTTAAAACATATTCAGATTTTGCCACCAGGTGGCGCGAAGAGTCCAGTTTAGCTTGGTTGTTCTGTAGCTAGGAGGCACCCAGGGAGCTTAAGGGGAAGCTGCAGATAGGAAGGAAAGCAGAGAAGAGGAGCCACAGGGCTGGGGCTGGGGAGGAGAGCAGAGCCTGTGCTGGCAAGTCAAGAACCTTAGGACGGCCGTGGAGGCAGTGAGTACTTTCTTCAGAAACTAAGTTCTTCCCTCTCTTCAAGACAGTAGCTCTTCTCCTGACCTGACAGCTCCCAGCTCCTCCTGTTT
Source organism: Sciurus carolinensis (assembly GCF_902686445.1). Classification (NCBI taxonomy): domain Eukaryota; kingdom Metazoa; phylum Chordata; class Mammalia; order Rodentia; family Sciuridae; genus Sciurus; species Sciurus carolinensis. Next base: position 32,674,536 of record NC_062219.1, read on the forward strand.
AACTGATATGAATCCTTTTTCTTAACCAAACTGTCCTCAGAGATGAGTTTTGTCTTTAGAAGGAAACACAACACTTACACCTTAAAGGGCAACTTTTCTTCTTCAGCTATAAAACATGTATGCGTTACAAATCCACGGATATTTTAGAACATGAACTAAGTACTGAAATCTATGACCCATACAATTAATCTATGTCTCTCCCTTCTTAACTTGAGAGATTTGGAAGCATATGGAAAAAAGTGGAGTAATAGTAAAAGGCTATTCCGCAGGCTTGGCTTTCTGGACCAGCACCCTTGTAAGTGTTTCAACATTTTCCATCTGGGCTGTCAACACACACTGCCAGAAGAGCAGGGCAACATTGGCGGAAACCAATCTGGAAAATCCCCTACAGGGTATTGATTTGACTTTTCCCAGAGAAAGGTCTGGGCATGAAAGGAAAGCCCTGCTGTTCTTACTGAGAGTCAAATTCTTTGGAGTGGTTGGTTTTTCTACTGGTTTGCAGATCTGAGATTTAGTGGTCCAAAAAGGCACTGAGAAAACTTTATTTTCCTGGTAAACATTATTTACTCCCAGGACAAATTCTGCTCTGTAAGACTATCATTAATCAGGGACATTCCTCAAGAAGTAATTTATTTATAAAATTTGAGACAAAGAGTTGCCTAAAATACAAATATGTGTCTCCTCTCAATTCACAACTAGTTCTTGATGATCGAGTGCTGGTTTTTTAAGTCCTAGTGATGGATACTACAGTTTTTGCCCTCTACAGAGTTGTTTTCTACTGTGAAGATGAGTCAGTATCCCCATGACTGCAGTTGTAGGTACAACCACATAAGCACCAAAAGAAAAGCAGATCAAAGTTGCTGTAGTATTTTAAAGGAGGGTCAGGTATATCTGGAAAATGTCTTTGCAGGAAGCTGAATTGCAGAGGGAGCATAGATACTAAGCATCTGTAGTGTCTCAACTGAACACAGAGGATCCACAATCCTACGTTTCTTATCATAGCAATGATAATGAAAGTCAAGATTTGTTTAACATATAAATATATGTGCTTTTATAGACTACACATATTTAATCTTCACAATAGACTCAAGTTAAGAGTTAGATCATATATATATATATATATATGTGATTATATATATGATCCAGTACTGAGGATTGAACCCAGGGTCTAACACATGCTAGGTGAGAACTCTACTTTGGAGTTACATCCCCTGCCCAAGTGAGATCATATAATTACTTATATTTTATAGATAAGAAAATCATGGCACAGAAAGGTTAAGCAGCTTGCCAAGTCACATAGCTACTAAATAACTGAGCCAGGATTTGCAAACAGCCTGATTAAGAACTAATATCTTAATCACTACATGATGTAAATTCTAGTCGGAAGGCTGAAGATGAGCATAATTGTCCAGCTAGAAAATAAATAAAATCATCACTTGAGCACCTAATCTGTTAAAGAGCTCCTCTATTTGTCAATTGTATGTATTCAGAATACAGTTGCAAACCAGGAAGCAGAAAATAAAGTAGTTTGAGGGCAGCTAAAATGTACTTACCACAAAGTCAAGACACAGGTACCAAGTTCTGGACAGCCATACCTGGCCTTCAGGGCAACTGTATTTCCTGCTACTGAATGTTCATCGTGCATCCATTATTACAGTATCATACAACTTATCCATTGTTAGTGTAGACACAGTGGTTTCCAAATCCAAGGCAATTCAGGTTTGGTCATTGACACTGACATCTATAATAACAGCAGGAAGTGAACTCATACAGGGTCATTTAGTGCAAGGGCCTAAATCCTTGGCGATTTTAAGAAACCCTAGAACCATCTCTCTTTCCCTGCTGCAGAGCTCATTAGGAAACGTTCATGCTGGTGACACTTAGCAACAAAGAAAGTATCAACAGAATTAATATAATGTCTCCCATGCAGATGAACAAATGTCCCAATTTTTAAAAATATATCAAGCTGTATTTGACTATTGTTTGAAGAAGAAAGGATAAATATCATTTGAACAGGTGAATGAATTTCTGTTCAGATTAGTTAATAATTTTTGAAAATGAAAAGTACTACTTTAGAGAGGAAACACTCTACTCGAACCCAAATTCATCTAGCCATAAGTGACATTCCCTGCAGGGTCCAAATGGTTGAGGTTGATCCCATTCTTTACTTTTGCAAGTTAGCATGACTTCTGAAGTGCTAAACCTCTGAATGTGGAGAACTGATCCCTACTGTCACCCAGTCCCATCTCATAGACTGACATGGGGAGCAGCCCAGGCTTTTAGAGTAGGTCCCGTTCACAAGGCTGGCTAGGAAGCAGGGCTGATGGGGCTGACTTTCCTTTCTACAGTACTTTAACATAGCTTATTTTACCATAACAGATGTTTTAAAATATGAATATGATTCACATATTAGCAAACAATGGTGTAAAAAAATTTTTTTTGATTAAGTGTTTAGAGTCCAGATCTGTCTTGGTGACACCTGATGAAATGGTGAAATTTCAATTAAATCAATCTTTTTAGTAATGGACCAGAGGTTCCTACCTGAGAAACAAAAAGATATACAAGTACCTTCCCTGCCATTACTTTAAAAATCAACTTTGTACTGAACAACTGAAGATCTTAGTAGTTTATCTTTTATAGGAGATGAGGCAAAAATGTGAAAAGCATTCCCTCAAATTTCTGTTTGATTTCTCATACTGTGATCTCTCAGTTTTGGAAAATAAGCACTTCTTTACTAATAGCATCAATTACATCAAAATAACAGTTAAAATCTGTTTTCTGTTTTTTTTTTTTTTTTTTTTTTTTTTCCATCATAACTTTCTCCAGCTTAAAAAACAACAGTAAAATGAAGTCACCCCTGGAAACCTTGGCTGGCAAAAGTAGAATTAGAAGGAACACTTCTTATTAATATGTCTTTATGACATGAGAAAACCTTGCTAACAAACTGAAAATGAAGCCTTGGATACACAGAAAGCCTTTTTGCTCTGGAGAAGAGATCCATGTCAACAAACACCAAGGACCTAGATCCATCCATTCGTATGTCATTGCCAGAAGCAGACACTGTTGAGGAAAAGAGAAACGGGGGAAGATCTCAAGGAACTCAGAATCTAACAGGGAAACACAGAGATTTAACAACTAACCAGAAAGTGCTGTTCAAGGGTAGTGGTGCTAGGCAGGAAGGAGGGGAAGGAGAGGAGGGAGCCGTGGTTAGGGTCTCTCTTTCTGGATCAGGCAACAGGCTAAGACTGCCAACCTACCCCTACTACTTAACTAGTAGTGGGCCTTGGGCCCGTTGTTTTTCTTCTCTGTGCCTTTTCTACCAAGTGGAAATAATCACAGCTGCTTCCTTCTTGCAGTGTTCTGAGAATTATATGAGATTGTGTATAGAAAATGGAAGCCCAGTGTACAGTTGCCCTTAATAAATATTAGTTAAAAACAAAGGAAAAAAGGGATATTTCTGCAGAGGAAGAGACCTTGAGTTTGGTAGAACACCAACTAGCATATTATTTGTTGGGTATGTGAACTAATAATAGCAACAATAAAACAATAGTCACCAATATGTAAAGTCCTTGAAGAGGTAAGCGATTGCAATAAATTATCTCCCAGTCTCACATGAATGCTGAAAGAGTCTATTGGCAAGTTTATAGTTTTCAAAACTAAGGTTCAAAATGGGTCAAAAAGGAAGCAAATGTAGAATAGGAAATTTGAACATGTGTCCTCTCCCTTCAAAAAACATAAGCCTTTTGAACTAAAATACATCACGTATTCCCTCACTATTTTTCCTCTGGATACCTGAGGGCTTTTCTTATGTCTCTGTCAATAAAGTACTACTTTTATCTATCTTAATTGTGCATCTAAAAATGACCTCCTGCTTTACCTGTCAAATTTTCTTTCTTATTTCAAAACTGCCCTATGGGAAAATTCTAGATCTTGAGTCTTTAGAGGTAAGTCAATGGTGGTATACAAAGCCACTGATTGTTCTCTGTGTAACACTAAAACCACTTTGTAATGTTGTAATGGTTTTAGTGACATAAGCCTTGGGGCTCAGGCAAACTATAGCAACTGCAAAACATTAACAGATATAAATAGATTGTATCTTTAAAAGAGTTAACAGCAAGACAGATGCTAATTGGGTTGTTAAAATTCAGAGTAACTAAACTTTTATACTTAATTTGAAGATTAATACACTGATGTCACTATTTTCTTTTTAAAGCAACCTATTATTCCATCAAAGTAGCTAAAACCATTAATGACTTTAAGAAGAAACATATGGATTAGGGTGAGTCAACATTTTGGATTACAGTGATGGGAGAATTTTGTTCATCCAAGAATAAAATATTAATAGTACATAAGTAAGATTTTCTGTATCTTGCTTGCAGAAATGACTTGAGCCACTCTAATTAATTCCTGAAAATTTGATTTATTGGACAGTATCCAAGACATGCACTATGAAAGAGAAAAGAAATTTAAAAATGCAGAAGTTAAATTTACTTCTCATTTTTGATTCTCACTTTGATATTTTGATAACATAATCACATGAAGATGAGAGGTAGGAAAAAATACAAAGATGAATTAAACACTCCCTAGTTTTAGCTGAAGTCTAACTTACAAGAGGAGATGAATGATTGTAACCAAAGAGATAAAACAGAGAAATCAGTGCCATAGTAGGATAGCAATGAGGGCAGCAGGGTCTCCAAACCATGATCCAGTCCGCAAGAAACTCAGTGTCCTTTCCTTTAGCATGAGGGATGTCAGTTGGTTAATAACAAGTTTTAGAATGATAAGGGTTTCTCTCTTTGGTCTGGGAAATTTAAGTAGGACCTACAGTTCTCACAAAGCATGTCAGTGGCTTTGTATACCACCATTGACTTACCTCTAAAGACTCAAGATCTAGAATTTTCCCATAGGGCAGTTTTGAAATAAGAAAGAAAATTTGACAGGTAAAGCAGGAGGTCATTTTTAGATGCACAATTAAGATAGATAAAAGTAGTACTTTATTGACAGAGACATAAGAAAAGCCCTCAGGTATCCAGAGGAAAAATAGTGAGGGAATACGTGATGTATTTTAGTTCAAAAGGCTTATGTTTTTTGAAGGGAGAGGACACATGTTCAAATTTCCTATTCAAAGACTGAATTATGCATTCCTGCTAATGCTGTGCTTGCAGTGACTTCTCTTAGTTTCACTATTCTTCTTAGAAGGCCAGAAGTAAAGATGGGGAGACAGTCAGTGTAGGTAATAAATGATTGAGTCAAGTTGGGGAACCTGGAGGCTAGTTCTAAAGAAAAGGAAATAAAATGCTAGTGCTTCCAGAGCCCGTCCCCCTCCTCCACCTGTTGTCAAGGCTACCTGCCTCCAGGGAATTGTTCTTCCCCTGAAGGAGTTGTTAATGAATGAGCGCCCCCTGGGCTGCTCCCTTCCCACCTGAGTCCTTGGTGGCTTTGTTCTTGCCATTGGATCACTCTACCTTTTGGTCCACTTTTTGGTCACTGGTCTCCTAGGCAGGATGGGAGAAGAGGGCATGAGAACAATGGAAATCTAAAATGTATAAAGAGGCAGGATACCCCCACTTCCTGGGACACCCAGCTCTGGACGTTTCCTCTGCGGAGAAGTCTGTCTCTATTCTGTACTTTAAATAAAACTTACTTTCTACTCTTGCCTCAGCATTTCTTGGGTGTTCAATGTTTACAGCAGGGAAATGGGACTCGGATCTGATTCTCATCACCAGCATCAGAAGGATGTCTTGAACATCAGGACATTTCAGCTGGCCATTGGTTCAACCTTAACAACAGTTCTGAACTTCTTTCAGGAAAGACTACACTGGTTAAGGAGATACATACACTAAACTGAAATGAAGACATTTCTAAACTGTATGAACTTAGAGGATGACACAGTTCAGGTGTGATTCAGTAGTTCTACCTTGTGATAGTGAAGATTTATTTGTATCATGTTCTTTACCATTTTAACTTTAATACTGTGCTAGTCAGATTTGCATTTCTGTGACAAAATACCTGAGATACACAACTTTAAAGGAGGAAAGAATTATTTGACTCAAGGTTTCCCAAGTCTTAGTCCATGGTTGGTTGGTTCTGTTGCTTTGGGACCTGTGGCAAACAGAGCATCATGGCAGAGAGCACATGGTAGAGCAAAGCTGCTCACAGCATGGTGGCCTGGAAGCAGAGATGCAGAAGAGACCAGGGTCCCAATATCCTCTTCAAGGGCATGCCATTGATGACCTAACTTCCTTTTAACTAGGCCTGACCTCTTAAAGGTTCCACCACTTACCAACAGTAACATTACCTGGGGACAAAGCTTTCAATACATGGCCTTTGGGATTATTTAAGATCCAGTACATAACAGATACAAACCCTATCCTCCAGTTCTGACTGCAGAACTCAGTTGCTCATGCCACAGAACTGGGAGTTATTCCATTTCTTCCTTTTCCTTAGTTGTTTTCAGTTGGGAAATGGTTCTTTATTGTATCTTCCATGTCTGAAAATCTTTCAAGCAAGGCATTGAGCATCCATTGTTCATTATAAGGATGATTGTAAAGACACTTGGTACAGATAGTATTCCTCTGCAACAGAGTACAGATTTGCTTAAAGTCTTGTAAGATAGAGATAACATCTCTATCCAGAGAAAAGGGCAGGCATGCTTAATGTCCATGATGAAAATTTGGGCCTCCCTAAACTTAGAGTTCTTTTCCTGTAATTCAGTCAATTGTGTGTTAAAGGGTCATCTGGATTTTCTTTTTGTTACCTTGTGATCACAGAGACTCAGGAAACTGGCACAAAAGTGCAGACATTCTAGGTACTGCTATATTATGAGTTATAAACTATCTTCTGTCTCTGGCCCAGGAGATTTGTGTCTACTGTCAGCATCCATGAAATGGTGGCAGGCTAAATTGTTAACTTTCATATAGAATATAGAGCTGCTATATAGTTCTTGATATTTCTTTCACTCAAGTACTTACACCTCGCACAAAGTGGGCTCAGATCTTTAGAGTATTTCTTGTGGAGAGTATGACAGAGGATGGGAGAGCAGTGACTAAGGTTGGGGGTCTCTGATGAACTCATGGGTGTGGCATGCCTGGTGCCTGGTAATGCTCCTGTGCAAGGGCATAGGATGCTTAGCTGCTGTGGTAATGCCCTGCATAAAGGGGCTCTGTGCAAGAGCCCTATCAGCTCTGGCTTTGACCTCAGGCACAGAGCTCCTGGGAATAGAGGAATTCTTATGCTAGGCAACCACCATGTTTCACCAGCTCTGCTTCTCCTGAGCCCACCCGTTTAACAGTAATTTTTAAAAATGGACTTTCTTGAGAGCTACACAAAGCTTCTAACATTGCACTTTGCAACTGTGAATTGCAACACAGGAAAAGCTATATTGTTGTTCTAGTTTCTGTAACTTTCTTGAATACAAAGAATAATGCTTACATAGTCTTTAACCTGATAATGATAAATAAATAATGATTGCTGGCATAATTCTTTAGATCTGCATATTCATCAGAGAGCAGCACTCCACCTGATCCCAGCAGTTTATCTTCAAAATCTGTGTTTGGAGCATTTATTTTTCTAATCCTCCATCACCCCTCACCAAAACTCGTAAGTTTGGCCACACTGGTCATGGAATTTCCCCTTCAGAGCTCTAGAGTTCTTCTTTACTTAGCCATTTAATAACCTCTCTGAGGCTCCCTCCCTCATCTTGTTCCTCTCTTCTTAATAGTCCCCCATGTGGCTTCTAAAGTGTTCTTTCTTTCTTTCTTTCTTTTTTTTTTTTTACAGTTTATTTGTTCTAATTAGTTATACATGACTGTAGAATGTATTTTGACACATCATACATAAATGGAGCATAACTTCTCATTTTTCTGGTTGTACATGATGTAGAATTACACCGGTTATGTAATCATATATGCACGTAGGGCAATAATTTCTGATTCAATCCACTGTCCTTCCTAACCCCATACCCCCTCCCCCACCTTCGCTCCTCTCTGTCTAATCCAAAGTACCTCCCTAACTACCCCCTCAAAGAAAAAACTATGGACCATTCTCCTGATGGAATATTGCATTAGCTTCCCCGGGAAGTGATATTGTCAGAATAAGTTACAAATTCCATGGAGTGGCATCAAAGTTTTCATAAATAATGATTAACCTAAGTCTTCCAACTTAACTTCTAGAATCTCTAAAGTGCCTACTTTACTCCAATCATAGCAAACTAAGTATTCTTTAAACTTTCAATACTCTTTCATATTCATGCCTTTGCATATGTGGAATGAAGCACCCCCATCCAGGCCTGTTAAATTTTATCCATCAGTCAGAACTCAACTAGGTTTCTCTTCTATAAGGAACTCTTTCTTGACACCCCACTTCCCAGACTGACTTAGATATATATCAACTGTTCTTATTGCCCTTTCAAATTATATTTGTAGCATTGTATTATAATTATTCTTTTGCTCATCTGTATCATTTGCTAAAGGAGAAAGTCATATATACTTGCCTTCTATCCCAACAGATCACACAGTGCCCCAGAAAAATGTAGGTGCTAATTCATCCTTTCTTAGATAAGTGATTGAGTATATAATTGATGAGTGAATCAGAATGTAAATTTGTTCTGGCAAGAAATATATACTGAAGTTAGAAATATATGGGAGAATATATCACCGTTAGTATATACAGAATGTCAATCAACTTTTCATTACCTGTTGTTTATTATAATTACTGATCCATCATTATACAAGAGTTATAAAATATCAATGAATTAGCCATTCAATAATTCCTTGGGCTCTGTTGACACAGCTGGCCTTGGTCGAAGTTATTAACTTTATGCCAGTCAGTTTGAAAACAGTCAAAACAGCGATTGCAACAACTCTACATGAATGGACCCAAGTTTAATAGTGAAAACAGGATCTTCCTGAGTTGCGCTTGCGGGAAACCTGAGAACTGCATCTGGGAAATGTACGATAAAAACACCCAAATTCTGCTCCTGTTTCACCTCAGAGGAATGTCACCCGGCAGAAAGAAGGAGAGCTCTGTGGCTGCTTCCTAGTGGATTTAAACACATCCCTTTGCTTCCTCCCCAAAGTTTACCTTGTATTCCCAATCGGGGCAAGTCAAAGGAAGCAGGAGTATACCTTATTTGGGGCAGACCTGCCAAAAGAGGAAAGGCAAGAACAAGAAATCAAAAAAAGTTATGACTTTGGGTCCCAGAGGAACAACACAAGCCCTTCCTCCTCCTCTCCCTCCTGTGTCTATTTTCATAGCCTCTCCGTTTCAGTTCACTGGCAGCCCCAGGAATGAGCGCCAAGTGGGAAGATGTGAGTGAGTGAAGAACCGAGTACAGTGGTATGCCTGGCCTCATGGGTTTAAGCTAAGGCAATTTCCTTCACCTCCAAAGTCCAGATCATCCCAGATATCAGCCCACAGGCACACTCCGTGTGGCACCCTCCGAGCCTGGGCACCAGAGGGAACCTGTGATTAGCTAGTGCCACCTCATCAAAGCGTAAGAAGAGGGGCTGGCAGTAGCTACTCAAAGGAGGGAAATCCAACCAAGATTCCTACGCAAAACTAAAGGTCCGTTCTCTGGAGCAGAGATGGACATGGGGACAGAGACTTCCTCTATGAGACAGCTTTGAAGTTGCCCCTTAGTAAACATGCCTCTTCTCCAAGCTCTGCACACACACTGAGCTGCCACCCACAATTCTACCTCTGCCACCCAGGAGAAACCCCTGGTGGGATGACTTTCCCTCATACTAATGATGAAGAGGAGGACCACGGGAATGCCCATGACCTCCCGGTGTTGGGCACTGGGGGTTGTGGTGCTGGTTTGCCACTGCAGAGAGCTGTGCTGGAAGGGTCTGCACTGACTTTGAACTGGCATATTTCTAAAGCTTTTTTTTTTTTTTCAGATGAAATATTTATAACAGGAAATCAGGTTAGACATTCTTGAAGCTAGCAAGAGTTTATGAACACACTGTCCTATCCTCCCCGGACATCTAAATGCAGTTAGTATTTTGAAGGAAGACCCAAGTACCTCATTCCTTTACATTTAACTTGAACCACTGGAGGAATGCAAACATTGATTTGGAGCCAGGCCTCTGGTAAAGGATTACCATATGCGGCCCACACAAGGAAATTACTCCCTGCAGCCAGAATTCATACTGCTGAGTGAGCTATGAATAGAAAGTTTGTGCATGGTTATGAATATGGATCAAATACATCACTCATGGCCAGGGAATGGCAAGCAAAATTGAAAACACATATTTTGGATCACAGAATATTTTCAAAAATATATTTAAAAGAAAATAAACACAGATTGTGTGTATTTGTATTCATTTATTTTTTAAGGTACATTTCGGGGAGAGACAGCAACAACATTTCTTTCCAAATCGTTTACTCTTCCTTGTGCTTTTCAGCACAGTTGGACCCTCCGGGAAGGAACAGGGGTCTTGCAGAGTGCAGGGCAAGTGGTTTTACTGGCAGGCATTACACCCCCTCCCACAGAAGACAAGGAGTGGCGTCTCTGAATATGCTCAGAAAGGAGAGTGTGACCTGGGCGGATGTGTTCATTTCTTTCCTATGAGGCCTTGTTTACTCCTCTTAGAACCGGAAGGATTCTGCTGGCTTCTATATATTCTGCTTTCACCTTTATTTTTTCTTTTGCAAGGTTATGCACAAGCAAGCATCTATATTTTTAAACATCCAGAGGAAAACCATAAATTTGCCATCTTGTGTCACACAAAAAGGACAGGTCTCTAGTAAAATTAAGAAAGGGGAGAACGTGGTTTTTGTATCCACCCCCACTTGGACAACTGCATGATAGCAACCTCTCCCTCCTCCTTCAGGGACTCCCATCTCCTAACAGGACCTTTATGTTCCAGAAGAATCGCTCACTTACCACCACCTAGATGGTATGCCCTCAACCGATTGGACAGCTCACTCTATATCTCCATTTCTTCACTCTCCTACACTTCAGTTAAACTCACCTACTCTTTCCCATTGCCTGGGGACCCTGCGGGCCACCATAGGACAGCTCATTGATCTGATAGTCCAGTCACTGGCCTATGGTAGAGTCCAGAGGATTTATTCCAGTTACTGCCATGCTCAGGTTTTTCACTGGCTCTCCTCCTCACATCCTCATTCTGAGAAACACTCTCACCTGGAGCAGTTAGCTGAAGCATCGCGAGCCATCAGACACACTGCTCTGCCTGATTAGATAAGGCATTAATATCTGGCCTAAGGAAGAGCAATCTGCAGTCTGGCCAACACCCTACAGCATCATCTAACACAGACTCTGCCTAAATAGACCTGGTGTCAATTTTATTATTTCTCAGGAACTTTAAATAAGAAGCCCAATTGTTATGATCTGAACCGAGAAGTGATGTTGCGGCTGACTGGTGTCTGGGAGTAGGCAGGTTTAATTTCCAATTCTCTGGTTCAGTGCACACGTGACCTATCTATCCATTGCTTTGGGGTTTTTTTTTTTGTTTTTTTTTTAAATCTTGATAGCCTGCCTCTGAACTGGAGGTTTCCTTGTGAGTAAGACAATATTGATTAGAACAATATGGATCTCCTCCGGATGGGGCCCAACTCTCAGGAAGGAATCTGTCTTGCCTGCGTCAACCTCCACTCTGCTGCAAAAAGTGTCAAGGGGTTACCTAAGAGTTCTCAGAATAGTTGAATAAAGGAAAAACATCTGGGGCAACTCTGAGGTCAATGAAAGTTTGTTCCTATGTTAGTGACAACGAAGTCAGTTTATGACCCATGGAATGTGATGGGCAATCAACATATCAGCTTCTTGTCCCTTCTGTAATTATAACACCACATTCTGTAATACTAATTGTTGATTATGAATGGACACATATAGCATGTGTGGGTATTATATTTATACATTACTTTATAAATATTATATACACATACTATTTTATAATATGAAATATAAATATTTGCACAAATATTAGGTATTCATTTGCATAAAATTAGATGTACTTTTGTTAATATGTGCCAACTTCATCTGCATCAGGTAGACTCCAGAATAAAGAAATAATGTCTTTATACTTATTTTGCTTATTATCTGACCTGGTGGTTATTCCTATGAGTGTTGAATAAAAGTCAACTGAAGGTGCTCATGCTAGTGCTATCACTGTGTGTGATAATGATTGTTGATAAACTTTAAGATGTGTTGCCTGTAATTGTAGCCTATCAGTTTATTTTAGGTCTCTTCTACTAGAAAGAAAGACCTGTGTGAACAAAGACTAGTTTGTTACTGCTGTATCCCAAATGCCCAGAACAGTGTCTCTAATGGAGGAGAAACTTGATAAATATCTGTGAATGAATGAACCCTTAAAGATTATTTTTAAAAATCCTTGAAGAGGAAGTAATTTCCTCCTTTATATCCAAACTTCAGTGTTTGGTCTACTGCAGACAAAGTGCTTTTCTCTGTACTGTGCCAGACCTACTTTTTCTTGACATTAGACTGGACCGCTATTACCCAGACTTTAATGAATGGTTGACCCACTTGGTACAATATTATTTTTTTGATAATGTGGTATTTTTGGAAGGCACACATACCTGATAATATTTCTTATCCCTGACACTGATGCGGTAACTAAAAAAATACATTCCAAATATGTGTTCTTGTTGCTAAGTAATTTGCCAATGTTTGAATAGGCAGCAAAGGAGGATGTTTTGGTAGTGTTTAGGAGAGACAGCAAAATAAACTCTCTTTTCCTCTCTCAGATCTGCCTTGTTCTTTTACTGATAAATATTATACACACATGCATGACACATACATAAACAGGTAAGTAGAAAAAAAGTGGCATCTACCTTCATTTATCAAGTTTATCATTTCCACAAAACTCTTAGGAAAATTAATTAAGGGAGAAATATCTTCCAGATAGCTTCAAGGTCACATGGAAAGTTAGCTGTACGTGAGAAATGACTTAAATACTGAATTCAGTTCATTTTTCTATGAATTTTGTTTTTATAGGAGTCAAATCTGTCAAATTGTGGTTTATAGAGGGGTTTTCATTTTGTCTTACTATTATTTTTATCCAAGAGAACATTTCTTAAAATCCACTCAAATTTCCAAAACTTAATAGCTTTTATTCATTTTGTAGTAATCACTGAAAAGAAGCGAGTTGATACATTTAAGGATCAAAATAACATATGGGTCTTATTGAGTATTACTGTTTCCCCTGTTGTTTGGGAAAAGCATTTAGAAGTAAGAGAAGGAGCATTATTTTAGGCTCGGAAAGGAAGACTCACAAGCAAGTTGGAATCATTTCAACTATTTTATTTGATGCTGTGACTGTGACGGAGGCAAACTTGTTGTGGTGTCTCTGGCAAAAGGATGTATTCATGCACGCCCCGTGGTGGTGAAAAGTTGTAGTCACCTTATGACCAGCTCGCTGGTGCCTTTTGGCATCTGAAGGTATCAATATTTTATCGACTGTGACAAATTGTTTTTAAATGTTATATTTATTCCATATTGGAAGGAAATAAGATTTTCTCAAAAATAAGCCAAAACATCCAGTCTGAAATGTACATCGTACAGGAAACAAAAGGTACATGACTGGCAAATAACCTCGCTGTCATTTTACAAACTGAAATCTTTAGTCACAGAGGAATTGCCTCCCTCACAGATAACCCATTGTCGCCTAGACCCACTCATTAAATTTGTCGGGCTATTTTTATTTCATACTCTCTACTTTCTTTTCAGTTAGATTCTGGCCTATTTTTATAAATGGATCAAATAGTCAAACTATCTTAAATTTAAGGAGGAATTGTAAAGGAAATTCACCCTTTTATAATTTTTCAAGATAATAATAAAATGATATTTGGATGGATTTAATACAACAAAACCAAGACCTCATACATAATCACTAGACTATAAATGTTGCAGTGGCAGGGACAACGGAAATGTTGTTTGTCATGGAATGCCAAGGGCCTAGCACACTACCTGGCGTGCAAGATGGCACAACGAATACTTGTTGACAGATTGGAATGTAAGGAATACATTCTGACAGAAAAAAAATAAATAAGGTCAGTTCAGGGGTGTATCCCCAGCCAAGGGGCAGGGCAAACACTAGCAGTGCTAACTAGCAGCAATGTCCTCAAGGAAATGATGAAAAGCAGATACATAATTCAGAGAAGTTAACACCTTCAAGAATTTTAGAAGAGCCTTCTGTGTCCACATCACTTGAAGCATTTCACAAATTAGAAATCAGTGGTTTGAATAAAACCAGAGCCTGACCAGCTATTTCCAGCTTTTCCAATGTGAAAAACACATTTTCCCTTCTCAGCTTCTAGAAGAGACCTGAAGAATCAACATCATCACAGGGCTTGTTTTCACGGCCTCACTCCTGAGAAAAACACGGCGCACCAAGAAGAACAACAACTAAAAAGCCAATACAGAAATGTAGGATGCAGACTTATGTAAGTTTGTCCAACTGGAATAGTTCTGTTGTCCTGACCTCTGATTATAACTGGTATGGGTCTACTTTCTTTTTTTAACAATTAAAAAATCGTCATATAATAAAAATAGATGTGAGATCCAAAGTGAAAGACCTTTGAGCTAGGCAGGGGGCTAGGGCACATTTATTCTGCTTTGACATACTTAAGAAGGTTAAGTTTTGATTTTAGATCAATGGTGGTTCCTTGGGAACAGGGGGGTTTAAGTAAGCCAGGAATTTGACCATGGAGGGTTTGAGAAGAGATGTTAGTTGAGCAATCACTGGATGCCCACACCCCGAACTTAAAACTAGAACGCTGGCTGCTGCCTGAGAAGACCTCCAAGAGCTGACTCAGCATACCCTTTCCTTTCCTCCTCTCCAGAAGTAAGCTGGGCCACCATTTTGTGCGTTGTTACTTGATTTGGGGCAGGGGCTTATGATGGACCCATCAACATAGTTTGTGGAAGTGATGGTCTATAACTGCTAAGGTCCATTCATTAAAAAAGATGCAGCTTCTGCCTGGCTTTTTCTCTCAAGACACTTGCCCTGGGAACCCAGTCTCCATTTCTGCCAAAGCCACATGGAGAGGCAAGGCATTGACATTCTGGCTGACAGCTTCTGCTAGGCCTCTGGGGTAGAAACCAGGATCAAGCACCAGACACGTGAGCGAGAGATGCTCCATGTGATTCCATCTCACCACCTTGGTTCTTCCAGCTCAGCGCCCCTACCTCCTGGAATGTGCCCCTCCTCCTTGTGCACATTCATGACCCACAGAAATTGGGAGGGGTAATCAGTGATTATTATGGCTCTAAGCCATGTTTCAATGTAATTTTTTTCACACACCAGTTGATAACTAGTGAACCTGCTGCCATTTGTTTTTGACCTTTTGAAGACCTTTAGTTTTGCATGCTTTTGACCTCTCTGTGAAGAGAATCTTGTTGGATCCTTTCATCTGAAACAAGCTTTTCCACTCAGTTATATTCCTAAGATACATATCTTGGTACATAACTGAACTGAATTGATTTATGTGCTCCATTAGATAGCAGTCCGATTTGGAAAAAAACAAAATTTATTGAAAGATTCTAAAACTAATAGAAATTTACTTTTCAATGTCATTGGTATTTAAAACAGCATGACTGTGAAATTTTTGTCTGCTTCTTGGTGCACAAGTGTAAGAATTCTCTGTGGTAGAGATATTATCTCTACCTTTTAAGTGCCATAAATCTTGATTTAAGATGCAGTATGTTATCAATTTTCAGAAATTCTTCTTAAGAAGTACAGTCTTCATTTTTTGTGTATGCTATTTTATGTTTTTTATCATATCATTTATGTTAATGCTGCTGTTCAAATTAATCCTTTCTGATTTCTTTCCTACTATTGATTATTGAGAGGGGTATATTAAAATTTTATGGTGTTTTAGAAAATTTATCTATTTCTCTTTGTACTTCTATCATTTTTCAGTTTACATATTTGGAGAAGTTTTACTAGGTAGAAAGCAAGTTTAGTCCTAAAATTTCTTACTCTGTAATTGATTCCTTTACACTTAATACATATTCTCACGTTCATATTATCTGATATTAATGTACTACACCAGTTTCATTTTGACTAGTATTTTCCAAGTATACATTTTCCATTCTTGTAAATTTGAATTTTTAATGATCTATTACAGTTGTGATTATTGCAATATAGCTAGATTTAATTTTTAGTTCAGTCTGAAAACGTTTTCTTTCTTTGGAGCATTTAGTCAATTTCTAGTTTTTATTTTTATTTACATACTTGGATCTATTTCTACATTCTTATTTTTTATATTCTATTTGTTCTATGTGTCTTTTTTCTCCCATTATATTTTTTAAGCTCCAGAAAGATTTATTATCATAGTTTTATATAGTAAGTGGCTGTTTTAGATTTATGTATGTATTTGTTTATTTTATTTTATTTTGCAGTGCTGGGCATTGAACCCAGGGCCTCGTGCATGCCAGGCAAGTGCTTTGCCACTGAGCTGCATCTTCAATCCTTGTTTTTATTTTTTAATCATTAATTTTCTTTTTGTCTTACATACTTCTGCCTGGGATCATTTTATTTCTGCCTGAATTATATCTTAAAATTTTGAGTTTTGAGAAAAGATAATGTTAGCAGAAAATTCTTTCAGATTTTGTTAACCTGACCATTTCTTTCATCTTTGTTCTTATTTCTAAAGTTTTTGCAAATTTATGGCAATACTTATTTTTTCCTAGACACTCTGAGGATTTTGTTACATTGCCTTCTACCTTCTTATGTTGCTATTCATTAAGTCAGCTCCAGCCTGTTACTCATTTGTAAACAGTTTCTTTTTTTCAATCTCCAACTAGATTTTTAAATAATCTATATTGGGGTATAATTTATATACACTGAAATTCACCAATGGCAAGCACACAGTTATTTCCTAGCTAGATTCTCTCTTTATTGCCTTTTTAAAAACTTTTTTACTCTTTGATTATTTTTGTTTGTTTTGTTTTGTTTATTTTGTTCAGGAGTCATTTGACTAATTGAATTCTAACTGGATTCTTAAATTATGAGTTGGGAATTTTGTTCATTTTTGGAAAATTCATCACAACTAATTCTAGGACTACAATTTAATGTATGCTACATCTTTCACTTTATTTTCCACGTCTCTTATAGTTTCTTTCAAATAGTGCATTTCTTTGCTCCATAATTTATTTCCAAAATATTATGTTTTAATTCATTGAACATCAATTTAGCTATTAATATTGACCACTGAGTATCTAAAATCAACTTTTTATTTTTTATAGACATTCAATTTTAACTTTATAAATTGTGCTAGGTAATAATTTCACACTTCCTAGAATAATATTTGGATTTCATTTTTTGTTACTTTTAAAATAGGAAGCACATTATATCATATTATAGTCTATAAATTTACCTGTATAAATGAATCTGCTGCCTATTGTGCCTGGCTCTCTCACATGATGCATTACTTTCTGTTTTATTATTTTGGACACATATTTCTTGGAGCTTTACCTGTGGAAACTAACTGAAGTCTGGATTTCAAGAGTTCTTCCAGGGCAGATTTAGATTTGCTCTTACTAGATGCCTAGAGATATTGTTGACCTTTTACCACTTTAAAGTTTTGGCTGGAGAATTCCCCAAACCACCTAGTTGGTGGAAAAATGGTTTGTGAAATCTTATGAAATGTAACTTTTGATAGAAATTCTCAAAGAAAGAGTCCAGCCTCAATACCTAGCACCAAGGTTTGTACATGTGTTTTTCTTTGCAGTCCCCAAAGTAAATTCAAACAATTGTACCTGTAGTTCGATCTTCTGCTGAGGTGCAGGCTTTGTGGTTATATGTTCTTACAGGGTAAGACAGACATTCTGATCTACAATTGAGTAGGTGCTGGGTTTGATCTCCTATCCTCTCTGCAGTATGATGCCATGGTATTAAGTTCAAACCCATCAGGTTTTAGTGAATACCCTTAGCATGAAAGCAGAATTTATCTTTCATTCTGGCTTCTTTGCCTAGTATTTGCCTTCTAATTATCGTTTAATGCTAGATTATTGATACAAAAATGTCTTATCAAGTACTTTTGTTTATTTTCAGTAGGAAGTTGATCAGTAAGCAGTCCACTGTAATGCCATATTCAATAGCTGTGTTTCATAGTGTTTTAAAGAAAGAAAATGAAAACACTAACTGTAACATTATAAAAATATTTAATTAGTTTGTTATTCTCTTTATGCTATGTGCCAATATATCTAATCTCCAATATGTATTCCTTTATACTTAAGTAAGTTACTTATTCTTTACTTTCCATTTGAAGTGAAAATAATCCCAGTCTCTATTTTTTAGGACTGTTTTGAAGTTTAAATAAATGAATGTACATAAAATAGTATTGTGCTTGATATGGTATTAAGAGCTGAAAAAAGGTTAACTATTATGATTATTATTTCTGTATTCAGGGGGAAAAAAAAGAATGACTAGTAAGCTTTCTGTAAATAGCTGGGAAAGCTCGAAGACATGTCCACACCAATTTGAAACAGAAGTCTGAGCAGTGCCTGAGAGATTTTTTTCATTGCTGTTGTTAATAAAATGCTAGACATTTCCTTCAATGGCTTAAGTAAAATGGCAAACATTTGTAATATGCATCTAAAGTCAAGTCGCAATAGTAATTAAAGGAAAAAATTAGGGTACATAGTCTATGAAAACTGAAATAAAAGAAATAAGTGGATTCTATTCATACTAGATTGTTAACACCTTATTTCAGAATAGTGATGCTTATGATTTGTAGGCAGCTGTACGTTTTGTGTAAAATTCTTGTAAACACTTTAATACAGAGGTCCTTAACTTATTCCCTTCATGTCCTTTCTGGATTTAAACTGTTATGGTACCTTATATTCTGAGAATCTGGAGATTTGAGTAAGTGATTGGTGAAGAATTCTAAGTCATGAAATTTATGTCGGCAAAGCAAGATCATGCTCATTGCTGAGTAGGGAACTAAATCTGAGAGCTGTTTGCATCCGGGTCCTCAGAATAATACATTCATGAAAGTCAGGAACTGTGAAAATCAATATTCTGATGATTACAAAGAATCTAATGCAGGAACTAAATTTCTCTGAATGCTCAGTTGTCATTTACTTGGGATACTGATGATAATAATGACTAAAAAAATCTTATTCTTTGATAACCTGAATCATTGATATCTAAAACTGGATAGCTTCAACATTTTGTTTCCTTAATTTTTAAAATGAATCTTCAATGGATGAAAGGTAATGTCGGGGCGATATCTCTGGGAGCAGAGGGCTGTTTATTCACAGGCTGGGGACAAGTCTATGTGGCTTGCATTTTCACTTCCCACAGTGTTATGGAAACACAGTTAGCCTTGGCCTGGAAAAATGGCTCTCTGTCATTCTCTGGACGTGTGCTTCTTCAGGACATGGACTGCCAAGACAAACAGGCACCATCGGATTCCTTTCCACCTCCCACGTAAGAGTGGCCTTATTGAGGATGAGCTCTAGAATGGTGAGAAAGGACTCATTCACCCATCGCTGCCTCTGCCCTCCTCAAATTCTTGGACCCCTCACTTGAACTTTGCAGGGGATGCAGACAATCAGAAAAAGAATGTTTTCGTAAACGCTATTTTTCAGACAGTCTTTCATCAGTGAGAAATGAGGACCTGCGGGACCCTTCCTCTGTAGACTGGCTCAGGAATGTTAGGGGGTTGGCATTTGAAATGTCACCTTGCTGTTGAGCACAGCTTTTGTAGACCTCCACATGCATTGAAATGGATTGGATCTACAGGGCCTTCCTATCAAGGCCTGAGATTTACCCTTATGGTTCAATAAGAGGAGGTACCATAATGTTAAAAGCTGTAGAAGATCTTAAAGACTAACTAATCCAACTCTCCTTTACATATAAAACATGCCTAGCTTGTGGCCTGGTGACTCATAACCCCTCAACAAAATGCTTACTATGTGAAATTTCTTGAATATTTTCATAAATCTGCTTAACATTCTCCAACCCTTCCAAAAACATTTCTTTTAGAGGGCAATAAGCCAAGTGACTTGTTAATGAGTACAGTGAGAAATTAACTCTGAGGTATATATAATGTGAGACTGATGAGAAAATACTCTGACTTGGGAGGAAGAGAAGTACATTATTAAATATATTATAAATATAATATAATGAATATTATATTCATAAATATAATATAATAAATATTAAATGTAAAATATAAGTAAATATAAAGTATTTAATATATGTTTAAAATACTTAAAAATGTTATAAAGTATTTATAATCATTAAACATATCATATATTATAAAATTTTATATATATATATATATATGTTTTTCTTAGGCCATGTTTTTGCACAAACAAGTCAAACATAAATATTTCTTTCATGGCCCGCTATGTTATAAACCATAAACTTGGTGTCTTAATGGGCAGGAAAGAAGTAAAAATCTGTTGCTTGCAGAGATTTAAAGGTATTGCAATGCATTCTGAATGAAAAAACAGAACAATACATAACAAACAGATTGCTAAATTGCATAGCACTAATCAGCAGGGTGAAAAGGAACGAAGGGCAGTTGGGAAAAAACTCACAAGGAGATGGGACTGGAGCTGGACTGGTTACAAAGGGAACTCTTTTGTTTTGACTTCATTTAGCTTAGTCATTAGCATAAAGAACCCCCTAGCATGAATTGGCATAATAGAGCTATTTCTGACCACTTCACTGAATAAGATGGCTGGCAAAGGAATTGTGTGGGTTTCACAGACCACACACTGGCTGGTCAGGAACTGTATCTTCTGGTCCCTAAGTGCACTTCTGTCTTCTAAGTTTAAATGTATAGCATTTAAAGGAAAGAGAGATAGGTTTAGAAACATGGATGCAACAGTGAATACAAATTATACTACTTCTCCAGTTTCAGTGTTTCATAGTAGTTTAGCCCCACAGCCTAAATGTATCTCTCAAATTCTCTCAGCAGTAGTAAAGGGATGGGAGAGAAATGTATTGCAGTTTATTGACAATGTCACAACAGGAAAACTAAAACTGAATTCACAAAACAGAAATTCTTGGCTGAGTTTTGTTCAACAGCATAGCATGGGGTTTAAGAGAAAGTGCGATTTCCCCATCAGGTGAATGTATTTGCAAAGTCATAGCACACAGGCATGATAATGAACACATCCACACACAAACACCTGTTTGAGGTATATCCTATCAGTGGTTCACCCTAGGCAGATTGCACACATTACCTTTTATAAAATGAAAAGTTATATAATTTACTGAAACCATGAATAATTTAATAGTAGCACACACACATACATATAAATAGAATGTATCTATTTATAGTACACATATATATTTAAAATAACATTTACATCTCTAGCATACACACATGCATGCACACACACACATATCAATAGCTTGTAAATCTATTTGTAGCATACTCACACACACTTTTTCCCCAAGATGGAGATATTGACTTAAACACATCTTAAAGTACTTTTAGTTATAGAATTCTCCATTGTTTCTAGCAGTGGTTGTAGGGTTTAGAAAAAAAATCTCAAATTAATCTTGCAGATGAATTGAACAGCATCTAAAAGCCTATGTGAATCCTTCACAATCTCTGTGACCTCTAGACCAAGTCTAGGCAGAGATGCAGATGTATATCAAAGAGGAAAAGCATGAGAATTTGTTTTCTTGGCTTTCATAAGGGTCTTTCATTATACTATCTATGTGGTTAATATAAAAATACTTTTGTTGTGATTTTCCTGGAGATTGGGTCTACAACTTTAAAGGCAAACAAATTCCATGAATATTTTATATCTCTAAGAACTTTGGTTTAGAATGAACTTTGTTTTCCTGAGTAGGGCAAACTTTGTTTTCCTGAGTAGGACAAAAATATTCCATCTCTCAAGGAGTTCATAGACTTTGTTCTACTTGATCCATGATTTGAGTAATTAAAACACCTGTGTATAAGACCAGCACAGTTCCCAAGCTCCAACTAAGGAAAAGATCTCTCAGAAATGAGCATTTTTCCTTCAGGGAATAGTTACATCACTTTGCTTTGGTACCTCATATTATTTCATCACTGACCATTTTAGAAATGATTTACAACCACTGCAAGAATTATTGTTCAATAATATTTTTTGCTTACTACCCCCCAAATACAAATCCATCATGAGATACTTTCTCAAAAACTAGGTCTCTGTTTTCTAAAGTTGTAAGGAATATTTTAGTATCTTGCAGTGCGGACTTTGATGATCTGAAGTTCTTTAAATATTTGAGAGTTCCATGCAGATTCTGTATTCAGCTTGTATTGTAGGAATTAATTCAGGTATTTTTAAGTAACAAGAATCAAATACTACTTTGTGATAATTAGATATTTTTAAATATATGGGTTTTGTTTTGTTTTTGTACCAGAGATTGAACCCAGGGGCTCTTAACCACTGAGCTACCTCCCCAGTCCATTTTATTTTTTTTTTTATTGAGACAAGGTCTGGCTAAGTTACCTAGGGTCTTGCTAAGTTGCTGAGGCAGGCTTTGAACTTGTGATCTTCCTGTCTCAGCCTCCTGAGCTGCTGGGATTACAGGCATGCAACAATGTGCCCAGCTAAATGTATGTTTTAAAGGAACATTTAATGAACCAGTAAAACCTTTCAATGATTTCAATTTTTTTAATTAAAAAAAAATGGCATTTAGAACACATGTAGCTGATGAATCCTTCTAGGAATTGTGTAGTTGTTGAAGACATAGCACAAGAAAAGAGACAAAACAGTCTTGTCCTCATGAAGTTTATGTTTCAGAAGGGGAAGGTGAGAGCATAGACTATGTGTGGGCATATTTATCATTAAAAAAAGATAGTGTTGAAATCTAGCAGTTAGTAGACTTAATTATCCCAAGGATACAGAAGGATAAATTTTAGTGAATGCAAATGAAACAGATTTATAAATAGATAAAATAGATTATAAACTATTATAAGTCATATAATATTCTTAGACATTCCAGGGAAGACAATTTTCGAAGAAGACCCTCAAGTTCAGAATTTTTTTCTTTGTTCAAAGATAATGAATGAATGGAAAAAAATTGCAATAACTGCCGGTCTATAAGAAATCTATACCTCACTCATCCCAGAGATAGGCCTGCCCTTTGCCCTTATTTATTCTTTTATTAAAAAAAAATTTTTTTTTAGGTACCAGATATTGAACTTGGGAATGATTATCCACAAAACTACATCTCCAGTATTTTATTTTATTTTATTTTTTTGAGACAGGGTCTCACTATGTTGCTTATGGCCTTGCTAAGCTGCTGAGGCTGGCTTTCAACTTGCTGTCCTACACAGCCTCCTGAGCCACTGGGATTACTGGCTCTTATATCAATTTCTGTGGTCTTTACTTAGATCTGCAGTTTTGGTTGACTTAACTCAGAATTATCTTAACTTGTCAAACAATTTATTAGTTATTTCTGTTAAACTACTTAATTGTTTTGACTACTTTGAGAACCAATCACTTGTTCATCGCTTCTGTTGCCTTGATCAGAACACATTGCCCTAACATCCATGAGGGAATACTCTTGTTTAACTAAATTCTGTGGCATCATTTCAGGTTGCTCTGCAACAGATTTATGTTATTTGGTATTGTACCACCTGTTAACAGAAAAATAACTGTTGTTGAAGAGTTTTCTGACTTAACCATTCCAAACTCATTACAGAGGTCAGTGGTCAAAGAAAGTTGAGTACCTCATTATACAGGGAAATTGCCTCTGAGAATCTCTCTTTATACATCTGGCATAGTTTGATGCCTTGATCACACAGCTACTGCAAAGAAAAGGCTCTGTCTGAGCCATGATAAAATTGTGCTTTATCCCTAGGTCATAGGCCCATGTTACAGCTAGATTTTCCCTTCTGTTAGTTCTAAAATAAAATCATTAGTATATTTGTTATCTCAGACATTAGACTGAATCAACTTTCATGTGAAGGTCAACCCAGAAAATGAACTCTTACGTGCCTCCTCCTGATGTACACTTTCCACCATGTATTTGTCTACCCGTGGAACAACATGCACCATTTGAAGAAGGTACATGTTGAGAGGCTACAAATATTCTAGAGATATGGATATCCTGTCAGAATCAAGTAGGACTTTCTAAATAGCACCATGCTTTGGAAAGTTTGGGGAAAAGTCAATATTTTCAGGTCTAGGAGATGACCCAAGACTCAGCCTTCTGTGTCGGTGTTAATTTAGTGGCTGAGAACAGAAGTCTTGGGTATCCATCAAAGCTCTGCCAATAACAAGCCATGTAACCTTTGGCAAGACAAATGCCCCTCTTTGCCCTTTGTCCATGAAATATTTATATGGTTGCTATGGTTTGGATCTGGAATGTTCCCCAAAGATTTGTGTGTTCAAGGCTTAGTCCTCAATGCAGCAATATTCAGAGGTGGGGCTTTGGGGGCATGATTAGATCATGAAAGCCCTTATCTCATCAATGGATTAATGTATTGATGGTTCATAAGTGAATGGGGTATTGTGAAGTAGTGGAATGTATAAGTGGTGGGACCTAGCAAAAGGAAGTAGATAACATGGGGCATCCTTTTGGAAGACATATTTTGTACCCTGTCCTTTCCCTTCTCCTTCTCTCTGCTTCCTGGCTAAGTAAGCAGCTATATTTCTTCATGCCCTTCCACAGTGATCTGCTGCCACACCACAGGCCTGTGACAATGGAGCCAGCTGACCATGGACTTAAACCTCTGAAACTGTGAGCCAAAATAAATCTTTCCATTTAAAGTTGATTCTCTCAGATGTTTTGTCACAGCAATGAAAAGTTGACTAACACAATGATTATCGTAGAGATTTATAAGCTAATAAATAAATGAAAAAAGCACTTGTCCAGGTGTTCAATAAGAGTTGGATTTCACTTACTACTTTAGGTACAATTTTATTTCATGCCAAACTGAACTCCAGAGTGAATGCAACCAAAAGTTAGGTATTTCAAATTACTTAAATGATATTTCATTTGTTTAAATGACATGTAAATAAAAGAATGCAACATATCATATCGAAGATAACCACATAAAATAAGCAGAGTACTACTACATGAAAGTTTTGTTTCAGATTACATATATGGAATCTGATGTCAGATGTATCTCTTCATGTAAGTCATACTCTAGCCAGAAAAAAAACACTAATATAAACTTCACTGATAGAATCCTACCTCTGCTGTGGATCAAGAGGGAATGTCCAGCATGCAAAATGTCAAATAACCTCACACTTTTATTTTGGTATTGTTGAATTAAATTTTCCAGTAGCTTAGTGATTTAAAAAATGGAAGAGTTTGTTAGTAGGAATCATAATCGATGATTTCACTGTACATTAGCCAATGGTTTCACAAGATTGGCCCAAGGTCCACAAGTTCATTGTGTAAAATCGGATACCTTGTTCCAAAAATACCCCTCCCATGAAGAAAACATTAAGACATAAATCACATTACACCATGGATTCAATGAAGTTTCAGCAAGGCCACATTGTGGTAATAATAGTATGACTACACAGTTGGTTAAAAAATTATTTTTAAATGATCAAGAACAAAACAACTCTTGCTCTTGTATGTCTTTGTATAAATCTGTTGTACATAATATAATAGTCTGCTTTTTAAAATTAGCTACAACTGACTTGTGTTAACCATATCAAACAGATGAAGGGGATTCCTAATGCAGTGGTTAAAACCAATTGTATAAACATTCTTGGTAACTAATGAAAACAGTCCAAGAGTATAGGGACCTGATTCTTTCACCTTTCCCAGCTCCAGGGAATTAAAGTCTCACATAACATGGGTTTTGCTCAGTGTTTTCCACTCCAACAGAAGTTTTCTTTGTGAGACTCCTGCAAGTAGCATACCGATGGGTAAAGGAATGACTTTTAAAAATCTGTTCTGTTTTTCCCCAGATTTTTCAAATATATTAACTTTGGTTTCAACTCATCTTTCCCACAGAAAAAGTAGGGAAAAGTGCTTGTTTTCATCTGGCCTGAGTCTAAGGTTTTCAGAGAGAAGTTGAGAGGGCATTTGTCTGGGTCACAAAGACAGACCTCAGCTGTGTTTTTCAATGTGCAGGTAGGTGGTCTCTACCTTCTTGGCAGAATCCAGGAGTCACATAATAAAAGGGACAAAGTGCCTTTGTTAATCTGCCTTCAAAGACGGTGGTTCCTCTTCTTCTAATATGACAGGATTGTTCTCTTCAGTGTCCTAAATTTTCAGATAGCCCCAAACTCTGTACAGTGAGGAATTCCAAATGAATCCCTTCTTGGAAAAATAAATAAATAAGTAAAAATTCTTTAAGAAATGTGCAGACCAAATCAGTGATACGTGAACTACCTCTGAATTTTATAAATATCTTGTGAGCAGCATGAGAACCACATCAGTGACCCCTAGCTATGGTGGACTGCTGTCGAGAGACTCGCATGCCTGCCACATAAAATATTTACAAAACACTAGAAACACAGGAGATATGTTGACTTATGCAACTGATATAGAGTCAAATTCTGTCCGTCATTCCATTTGTAGAAAGGAAGCTATAATAATCTTGATATCCATTAATGGATATACCATACTGTTGTGAAGAAAACTTTTATATTTGTTAAAAAAATTTATCAGAGGTCTCTGATTATGCAAACTGTGATTGATTAATTGTTAGTGATCTGATGAAGTATTTGGAAGCCTTAATTATTTCTTTGTGAAATAGCCAACTTTTAACATTTTTGTGTGGTAATATGCTTCTTACATCCTGTTTACTTTAGTTCCTTTCTCAAACACTCTTGTCAGGTATAGTAAAAAAAAGGCAGCAAGTAAAGCTGATATTGAATACTCAGTTTCTTAGATGTTGCATGTAGAAATGGTCATTGAAAGGTGTAAAAGAACTGATCAGGAAACAGGATGCAAATCTAATAAGAAATCATGTTTCTCCAAAGTCTAGGATGAGAGATAGATTGAAAAATGCCACAAATCATGCCTTAAAAGGCTTATATTAGAGGGATGCCTAATTCATGTCTTATGGACATTTCTGTAGTGTGTTTAGTAGAGGCATTGAGACCACGCAGAAGTTTCTAGGTAAAACAACTCTAAGAGCAAAACACTACCTTCTACTTTTACATATGAGATCACTATTGAAATGTACCATTTTTACAGCACAGTATTACTAGTATCTGCATCTTCAAAGTCACTTTTTAAATCCCACAATAGGTTATGAGTTTAATCATTTCATAACTAAATTTACTCCTCCAATTATTCAAATTTAAGTGCCACTTAGTGTCTTTACAACTACAACTTATACTACTTTCTTAAATGGCAATTTAGTTCTACATCTCAGAACGTGAACAGAACGAAGTTAATGAAGAATAGGTTATAAGTTCAGTCTCTTGCTTTCTGCTTTTCTAAGGTTAAAGAAAGTAGCAGAGCCTCAAGCAGCTCTCTCACAAATACAGGGCTTTTGGCCACAGCAGATTAGACAGGGAGTGACTATCAATAGAGTGTCAATCAGTGCTAAGCACACCACTGGGATCCTAGAATGTAGAGACAGAGGGTTGTATGCAAGAACATTTTCTTTTCATCTCACTAATTGTCAAAAATCTGATGAATCAGAGATCCTGAACCAAAAAGCACAGAGGCTAGATAAGTCTACTACGGGAAGAAATGAAGAAATGTTATGTGATTGCTGTTTTTACTGTTCAATGTTTTGTCTAGTGTGTTGCTCAAAGCTTCCTGTGATAAGCTTCCCATGACTTCTCCTGATGGGGATTCCTTGATCTGAAAGATCTCATCAATAGGAAGTTTATTCTCATGTGGTTCTTGTGTTTTTTACCAGACATTTTTGAGGTCTTGATGTAGTCCAACTATTTCTGTGTAGACCACATAAATTTTATGGAAGTCATTCCATTTATTTTTATTTAGGGAGGAACCTGTCAGGAATTTCTTTGCCACAGTACAGACACTTTTTGTGATTATTATTTGTTCTTTGTAGGATACGGATGGATTTTTGATGTGTTAGAAGTCCAATAGAGTTGAGAATTTAAAGGTCATGCTTATGGAAGAGAAAATAGTTTCCAGCTTGGCAGATGATAAAATGCAAAATTATAATCATGAATTTGGATCTCATGATTCACTGCTGTTTACACAGCTACTTCAATTATTTTAATTCTATCAATTGATAGATTTGATAAATAGTTGAAGAAATTCACTGAAAAATTATTTACATATGTCACCCAGTATTTCAGAGGTGAAACATTCATATTCGGCTGACAATTATTTTTCACTTTTTTAATCATTTGTTTTAACATTTTGGAGATAAGAATTAATATAGGATATCAAGGAGAAGTCAAGTGTAAATGAAATATCTTAATTGCATTTTGATTAAGTTTATGAACACAGGGGCTCACTAAAATATAAAAATGTTAGAGCAGGAAATGTCATTTATAGCAGTTTGTATAGACATGCCAAGGTGAAGATATTATAGATGTCATTCCAGCATGGAAAAAATAACAAGGAGGGAAAAGAGAAATTCTTTAAAAGAAATTTCTTCTGCTGGACAGCATGGTACATGTATAATCCCAGTGGCTGGAGAGGGTGAGGCAGGAAGATCACAAGTTCCAAATCAACCTCAGTAACTTAGTGAGACCCTATTTCAAAAGGGAAGAGAGAGAGAGAGATTGAGAGAGAGAGAGAGAGAGAGAGAGAGAGAGAGAGAGAGAGAGAGAGAGAGAGAGAAATTTCTTTTATCGTGATTTTTTTCTGGCCTCATATCACTTCTGTTCTCATCATATCCATCTCCTTAGAGACCTGAAAATATCACACTTATTTTTCTTTATTTCTCCTCCTTCCTCCTCCTCCTCCTCCTCCTCTTCTTCTTCTTCATTCTCTTTGTCTTTACGAGATATCCATCCCATTTTCTCTCTATGGACCAATAATCTAACCCACTCACAAGTATTACATTCTCCATGATGCTTCCCTGATGATTCTGACCCAACCTGATCCCAACCTTAATGACTGTGAGCCAGAATTCCCCAATACAGAAGAATCGAAGCATTTATTTCTCTGAAGACTGACAGCAAGTGTTTCAGGAACCAGGACCTTTGTTATTTCATAATAAACTAGCTCCTGTGAGGTATTCAAATAACACTGGTATAATCAAATGCAAGTGGAAGCAGGAGACAAAGTAAAAAGGGGAAGATAAAGAGCTGAAAGTTTCTGGAAGTGTGTAAAGAAACTAAACTTGTGAGTCAAATTAAAGTAGAATTTAAAGAGAGTAACACACCTTGTCTAGCAAACAATTTTAAAAAGTCAGACATAAAAAACAAATCTGGAACATGTGATTCAAAATCAAAAGAAGAATCAGTCAATAAAAGCAGGCTCACAGACACCATAGACATTGAAATTATTGGACAGAGATTTTAAAAGTTAACTATAACAAATATGTTGAAAAGTATTGTGAAAAAAGTGAAAAAATTATGAAAGAAGTCACATTTTATCAGACATAGAAACTACAAAAGGAAGCCTAATGTAAACTATAGAACTGAAAATTCAATGTCAGAAACGAAGATCCCCTCTTAAGGACTTAACAGACACAGTCCTTACCTAGGCACAGTGAAGAAAGAGTCAGTGAACCTAAAGACAGGTCAATAGAGTTTACCCATACTAAAGCACACACACACACACACACACACACACACACACTCCAGCATACAACCATGTAGAAAGAAAAAATGAGAAACTGCTCAGTGTCTGAGATCTGTGCCATTCAACAGATTCAAGTTCAGCAAGATAAATATAGAGGGAAACAAAGCAAGATAAATATAGATGGAACCAAAAGTTTTACAACATAGTGAAATTGCTGTACACTAATGGTAAGATCATGTTTGATTAGATCAGAAGAAGTATCAATAAGAATGGAAGTTGAGGTCTCATTAGAACTATAGGGACCAGAATGCAGAATGAGAACTTCAAGTGACCAAAATAAAAATGAAACAATATTATATTAAAGCTGTCAAACAAACAAAGCAGAGGCAATTCATCTTCAGCAAATCTGTGCTACAATAAATGCTAGAAATTCTTCAGGTAGAAGGGAAGATGACAGATCAACAGCAAGAGAGAAAAAGCTGTGGAAAGGAAATCACCAACAAGTAATAAGAAGAACATTAGACAACCCAATCTTCTTCTTAAACATAGCTATGAGACATGGAATCCCAGGGCACACAAAAGAAGGAAGGGACACACACACACCAAAAAAAAAGTCCAATAGGAGTATGTGTGACATAAGGACAGGAATGATGATGAGTTCAGCAAAAGCTAGTGGAGCATACTTTACCATAACAAGTAGCATGTGTGTAAGAGGGTTTCTGAATCAAAATCTCCTATAGGGATGTCAACCTGAACCCACAGAAGGAGCTTTTATGGACCCTCATTGAGACTGTCTAAAGAACGGAAAAGGCTGAAATTAGTAGAAATCAAATAAACAAGTCACACTGACTCTCTATTTGTAACTCCTTCCACTATCAGTAAACCCAACATAGCAGGCAAAGTGATCCTTTAAGCTGATTGGCTACCTAACTTCCACCTGTGTTCCCTAATAGGCTAACCTTAATACAGCATCCACAGGACCCTTTGAAAACTTAAACCAGAGAGTATTACACATTCCTGTCTGTCTCCCATTCAAAGTGCCCCAGTGACTTCTCTTCTGGATTACCCCAAAGCTTACAGGTCCTTAGCATCTGACCCTGTTGACCTCTCTGCAGCTCTCCCCACCCTTCAACTCTGGGATACTTGCTGTTTCTCAAACACAGCAGGTGTTCTCCTTCATGAGGGCCTCAATTCCAGCTGTTCTCTTTCTTTAGAGATCAGTAATACTTTCTCAAAGTTCTCTTTTCTAAAAAATCACCTTTAATCAATTATCTTTCCCTGACTTATCTATTGTTTTCCCAGTGCACCTTGACACTCCATATTACCTTTCCTGCTCTTTTTCTGGATACAATTTAATACCATCTGATACACTATATATTGTAT
Source organism: Sciurus carolinensis (assembly GCF_902686445.1). NCBI lineage: Eukaryota > Metazoa > Chordata > Mammalia > Rodentia > Sciuridae > Sciurus > Sciurus carolinensis. Next base: position 32,705,516 of record NC_062219.1, read on the forward strand.
TTGCATGTCTTCAAAATATATCACTCCATATGCTACTTTTACTTTCTGTCATCTAGGGAAACCCTAAAATTACCTCAAGAACCACAACTGGGACAGTATTGTTCTTCTTTTTAAGAACTCACTCATGGAAAATGTGCCTAATGTGGAAAAAAAGCCTAACTCATCTACCCACCCACAAAACAAACAAAAACAGTTATTAATATAAAGTAAGTCTAGAGCTTCCTTCATGCTTTTCAAAGTTTGGGTTGCTCCTCATGTGGAAACATCAGCTGGTCTTCATCCACACTCTAAAAAAAGAATACTTTATAAAATGTTTTATGCATCTATAACATGTGTAGAACTATTTGCAATCCATTTTAAAACTTATTTCCTTATATACAGCTAGACTCAGGTACATGTAAAGATGTTCATCCAATAATAATTTGCTGAATTTCTTAAAGATGAAAGAAAAACAGGTAGCAGGTATTTATCCAAAGTTTTGTAATGTCGCCAGTTATTTTTTGAAAAGCGGAACAGAATTACAAAAAGAAAATGCAAGTATTATGCTAACCTAATGCTATTCTCACGGCTACCTCCCAGAATCCTCTCATAGTGACAAGGCAAATGTGAAGTGAGTTGGATTGTTAACATTCTTTCCCAGCCTAAATGAATTAATTCTCGATTGGGGAAACTGTGACTTTTGTGGTCTATTTCCATATGTGGCAATATTTTTCATCATTCATTGTTGTCCGAACCCTGATATTTCCACTCCTACTTTCTGGATTTGGTCCTGGGAACAGCTCTTTAGCAGTATTTTCATTGCTATGGGAGAATTTATTACCATGAACTTCGAAGCAGATTTTAGCAGCTGCATTTCAGTCCCATTGAGAGTCCATGAACCAGCAACCATTAATCAACCACAGAAATAGATGAATCTTCCTCTTCTTTCCTTACTTTATCTCAGGAGGAAATAAATTTTCATAGTACAATTTTATTTGCAGAATCTGTTATTTGTTGAGCTTCTTTGATTTCAATAAGAACATCTTAATGCGTGGTTAGACAATGGGAGGTGAGAGAAACCATGTCATTTCCGAGGGCATGAAGTATCTGCATTTTTTGTGACTTATCTTTACTCCTCTGCTGTAGGGACTGCTGGCTGCCATTGTGTTTGATACCTGGGTTCCCAAGACCAACAGAAATGAAATATGCTCAGAACATGATGGAAAAATAACCTCAAGAAAGGATTACTGCTCTTCCTTGGCATGAGAAACTGATTAAACTTTTATTTTTAAATTAATATTATGCCTTCCACAAGTGAACTGTTGGCACCATAAGAATACTTCTTAACAGCTAATGATGGAATGGTCAGGGGAGATATTATTGGGAGAGCAAAGGCAGGAAGATATGCCAAGTGAAACCGGAGGGTTCTCAACTTCCGTGGCATAACTGTACCCACCTGATTATGCATCTGGTTCCATTAAAGTACTCTTACTTTTTCTTTTCCTTGTCCCTTCCATTCTCCCCTTGTCCCTTCCTATTCTCTTCCTATCCAAAAAAGTTACTTACTTGCTCCTTTTTCGTTGAAAGAAGAAAACAAATGTTCTTCTAACTCAGTTTTCATCGCTTTATTCTAGTTGTCTGCTTCTGCTTCATCCCCAGCTGGAAGTGAATGTTGCATTTGATTGGGAGAAGAACACAATGGGAAATCTCACCATTCTTGGCTACTGTTATTTGGCAAAACATTTTTTTCTTTTTTCTTTCTTTCTTTTTTCTTTTTTTTTTTTTTTTCTTGGTATCAGAGGGTGAACCAAATTTTTTGAGATGTGGCCTACCGCCATTAATTGTAATTAGTTATTTGGGAAACAGAATTTACAGAGCATTATGCCTCCTCTTCAAAGGAATTTTACCTTCAATGTGGTTTAAGAATTTGAGTATCTAGGTTGAATTGAGAAATAAGTAAAATGTCCAATGAATGCATAGGAAATGTTAGCAGGTAATTCTTATTCCACCACTAGTTATATGTTTATTAAATAAACTTTTCAGGCCTTTCCTTTAAAGTAATGAGTTTTGGTTTGTTGTTGTTTTTGTACGTTAGTGAGGATGACTGAACTCAAGAGTGTTTTACCACTGAGCTAAGTTATATCACCAATCCCACCCTCCTCACTTTTTTTTTTTTTGAAGATTCTACATATTTTATTTGTTTGAATTTAAGAACAATATTCCATAGCATTTAAAACCTTGGCAATATTTTTAATTGAAATTTTGAAGATACATTTAAATTTGACATTTAATATTTTTAAAAGGCATATTTGAAAATTTGTTAATTTTTAATTTTTTTTTTTAAATTTTGAGATGGGCTCTCACTAAGTTGCTTAGGGCCTCATTAATTTGCTAAGGCTGGCCTTGAACTTGTGATATTCTTGCCTCAGCCTCCTAAGTCCCTGGGATTATGGTGTGCCCCAGCTAAAATAATGAGTTTTGCCTATATTATGTCTGAGATTGTGCTGAGTTCTAATATATAATTTTGAATACATATAGACAGGAAAACAGTGCTTAAATTTACTAGGGGGTACATTTGTAATGTATTCTTTCCTAATTTGAGTCAAGTGACCTCTCAACTATAACCTGTTCTTTCCCTTGGCAGAGAACTAGAATAACAATATTGACTTTATGACGTTAGAGGGGTTTTCCTTCCTGTATGTGCTCTTGGATAATGTTTAATATAGCATTCAGATGACAGTCCAAATCTTAAATAGAAATAGAAAACTAAATTATAACATAAAATAACACGTAGTTTGCATTGTATCAGAAAATGTGAATGAAGTCGCATTGGTCCCTTGCCTCACACTTTATCTTCCTTTGAGGGGAAATTCTTGGTAAGGAATATGCTGAAGGGAAAATTGAGCTCTGAAGATGCCTAGGGAGGGCAATGCGTGGGGGCTGCTGTGTGTGGCTATCACACCATTCATCCCAGGCGCTCTCCAGACTCGAAGTGATAGCGCTGAGGTAGGTCTCTTAAGAGATTATGAGCAACCGCTGACAGTTAAGACCAACTGAAGCTCCTATCTGAGATAGCCAGAGTTGGTGCCTGAAGATACCTTTGACCTTTTCCTTGGCGACTCTTCAAACAGATTCAGAAGCTTGTGGAAGCATTTCTCATTCCAGGAACTCAACCAGTGACCTAAGAGGGAGGACCATCCTATTGTGTATTTATTTTCTCTGATCTTTTATTCATTTTTGTAAAAATTCTTGCCCATTACATCTTTTGGGTCATTTGGCTCAACTCCCTGCCTTACATGACATCTGTGTCTTGTAAAACTTTCCTAGTTGTATATTTTCAGTTTAAACGTGTTCTTGACAGTTTTACTGTTAACAAAATGAACTTGTTTGTGCTAATGTTTGCCAATTCACAGAAGTCTTATTTATAACGAAAGGGAAGGTTTTTTTTTCTTCATTTAGAAAACAGATCATGAGGCTTCACAGCCTTAATAGTCTCCTTATCCATGAAAGTTATGAGACTATTCCTGATCCAAGACTACTCTACCTTTGATTAATCAAAATCCAGAATAATGGAGTTAAGTGAATATTTGAAAAATACATTCTCATTAGCCAGATCCGTTTCTCCCCCTCCTCCCTTTCCTCCCCACTCCTTTTATACCTTCCTTTCTTCTTTCCTTCCTTGTTTTGGTTTCTTGACTGAACCCAGGGTCTTGTGCATGCTAAGTCCTCTGTCATTGAGCAACACTCCTAACCTCTCTGATCTATTTCTTGATCCTCCATGAATTTTAATAACTTAGTTAGCCAAATGACTTGTGCAATGCTTCTTGTTCCTACACTACATGCATTCTGTGTGAATGCTTTTAAGCTGAATTTTACATATTTTACATGGGATAACAGGCAAGGGGTTTCTTCCTAGTGGAGTAAGATCAGTGTTTGCTAACATCAGAAACACATGGACTGTTTCAATGGGTCATGTTTATTTCATACTATCTGTTAGATACTACTGTTTCTGAGGATACAGGGATTATCAACTTAGAAATGATATTTGCCCTCATTGAGCTCAGACAAGAACTAACAGATAATTCTGACATAATACATGAGTTACTAATATAAGGCAGTACCTAGAAAGACTATCTAAGCCAGATTATGGGGTCTGGAAAGGCTTCCAAAACATGTGAAATCTAGACTGAGACCTGGAAAATAAATAGATAAAACCCAGTGTTTTGTTTGTGCAGTGCTACTGACCAAACATCTTGGTGACATAGAGCATATTTTATTATATTTTATGGTAATATGATTTAGGAATTTGGAGAGGGCTTAGCTGAGAGATTCTTCTGCTCTGTGTGATTTTTCATAAGTGTGTCATGTTCTATTTTATAGAGATACAGCTTGACATGACAGCAGCCATCTAGAATTTTGACTGCCCTGAAAAACCCTGATCAGTTTTCCCACATAATTTTCTTGATATGCTATAATAAAAACCATCAGAGTGGTAGGTGGAGTTTTACAACTCAGAACATGGTGACATTGGTGCCAGGAATGTGCCTGATGTCCTTGATATTAGCTTAAGATGAGTCAGGTGCATTCTGACTCAGATGAAGTCACTTTTGTCTTGACCACTATATACACCTCTTTCTTCTGTTACAAATTGAGGAGATTCACCTGGTCTTCCGCTACCCAGGGCCTTGTGTCTGTCAGTAAGTTCCCAATAAATTGCAATCTGAGCAAACCTGGCTCTGTCTTCCTCTCTCTTTGATCCTACAGCACCTTGGGACTGGTTCTCACACACTAGGATTATTTTGTTTTGTTTTAATTTTTTTTATTTGTTCTAATTTGTTGTACATGACAGTAGGATGCACTTACACATTTTGATAGATTGTATATAAATGGAGTGTAATTTCTCATTTTTCTGATTATACATATTGTAGGATCACATTGGTCATACAGTCATACATGTACATGAGGTAATAATGTCTATTTCACTCTACTAACCTTCTTACGCCCATACCCCTTCCCCTCCCCCTCCCCCTCCCTTCACCCCCCTCTACCTAATATAAAGTAACTCCATTCTTCCCTAGAGCCACCCCCACCTTTATTGTGAATTAGCATCCACATGTCAAAGAAAACATTTGACCTTTGGTTTTTTCAGTTTGGCTTATTTTGCTTAACATGATAACTCCATCCACTTACCAGCAAATGCCATAATTTCATTCTTCTTTAAAGCTGAGTAATATTCCATCATATATGTGTGTGTGTGTGTGTGTGTGTGTGTGTATGTGTGTGTGTGTGTGTATGAAAGAAAAAGGAGAATGCCCGTTGACAGGGCTTGTGTTCCAGAAGAAAAACAATTCTAACCAAAGCAATCTTTAGCAAGAAAAGTGAAGCAGGAGGCATTATATATATATAATATATATATATATATATATATAATATATATGTATATCCCATATTTTCTTTATCCATTCATCTGTTGAAGGGCATCTAGGTTGGTTCCATATTTTAACTATGGTGAATTGAGCTGCTATAAACATTGATATGGCTGTGTCACTGTAGTGCATTGACTCGAAGTCCTTTGGGTATAAACCGAGGAGTGGGATAGCTGGCTCAAATGGTGGTTCCATTCCAAGTTTTCTGAGGAATCTCCATACTGCTTTCCATAACAGTTTACCATTTTGCATTCCCACCAGCAATGTTTGAGCGTACCATTTTCCCCACATCCTCACCAATATTTATTATTGCTTGTATTCTTGATAATTGCCATTCTGATTAGAGTGAGATGAAATCTTAGAGTAATTTTGATTTGCATTTCTCTGATTGCTAGAGATGCTGAACATTTTTTCATATATTTGTTGATCGATTGTATATTTTCTTCTGTGATGTGTCTATTCAGTTCCTTAGCCCATTTATTGATTGGGTTATTTGTCTTTTTGTGTTAAGTGTTTTGAGTTCTTTATATATCCTAGAGATTAATGCTTTATCTGAGGTGCATATGGTAAAGATTTTCTCCCAATCTGTAGGCTCTCTCTTCCCATTATTGATTGTTTCCTTTGCTGAGAAGAAGTTTTTTAGTTTGAATCTATCCCATTTATTGATTCTTGATTTAACTTCTTGAGCTTTAGCGGTCTTGTTAAGGAAGTCAGATCCTAGGCCGACATGGTGAAGATTTGGGCCTACTTTTTCTCCTATTAGGTGCAAGGTCTCTGTTCTAGTGCCTAAGTCTTTGATTCCACTTTGAGTTTAGTTTCATACAGGGCAAGAGATAGGGATTTTCTTTCATTTTGTTAAATATGGATTTCCAGTTTTCCCAGCACCGTTTGTTGAAGAGGCTATCTTTTCTCCAGTGAACATTTTTGGTGCCTTTGTCTAGTATGAGATACTGTATTTATGTCGGTTTATCTCTGTGTCTTCTGTTCTGTCCCATTGGTCTATGTGTCTGTTTTGGTGCCAATACCATGCTGCTTTTATTACTGTACCTCTGTAGAGGTCTGGTATTGTGATGCCTCCTGCTTCACTTTTCTTGCTAAGGATTGCTTTGGCTAGGATTGTTTTTTTCTGGAACATGAACCCTGTCAACAGGCTTTTTTTTTTTTTTTTTTTTTTTTTTTTTTTTTCCCATCATTGCTCAAGGCTTCCAGGCAGCCCTTTAAAAGACTAAGATGGAATCTCAAAGACACTCTGACCCAGACTCTGGTATCACAGTGTTGCTTCTTTTGCACTCTATTGGTTCCAAGTGAGTAATGGGGAAAGTCCAGATCCAAGGGAATGGGGCACACAATGTTGTGACTAAAAGGGGGTGAGTTTTTCTGCAATCCCCTTACAGACACCAGCTACTCCACCAGGCAATGAACGGGAAAAGAGGAGAAACAGACTCTCGGGCAAGGAAGAATGAGAAAGCTTATTGGCAGTGGAATTATGTGGTATTTCCTTCCTTTTCTTTTTATCCAAAATAAATTATATTTGCCCTTTGGGAGTTGCCATTTCAAGGATTTTCTGAATATACCTAGCCATTTTTCTGTTCAGAAATCTGCATAACTTCAAGTTTTCCAGGTGAAGGAAGCAATCATGGAAGTCATTGTCCATGACCTGTTGCTATTGACCTTTGTCCTTGTAGACAAAGAAAACTAACTTTTCAAAGCTAACTTATCAAGTCATGTTTAACCTATAGAATAAACACACCCTCTTAGGACATACAAAGCTTCATTTGTGACACCCTTGCCAATGTAACAAGCTGATATTAACTGTTCTCTGTTGTCGCCGCCCGCGGCAACAGTCGCGCGGATATTGTTACCGCCTGCAGCAACAATTGCATGGGTATTTATCGGAGGTGGACTGGAAACTGAGCTACTTCTACTATCTTTCTCTTTAGTGCACTGCTTTCTTGCTTGTTTGCTTGTTCCCTAGCTTATAGAGGAAGTTTTAGAAGAAGAGAGAGAGAGGAAGAAAAGGCTTTGCTTAAAGGAGAATCTTTGCTTATCGGAGAGGCTACACTTTCAGAGATGCTACTTCTTCTTAGAGTTCTGCTGTTTCTTCTTAAAGGTCCATCCTGTGTCCTAAAGGTGCGTGCTAGAAGTGCATGCTAAAGGCGTGTCTATGGTGCATCCCGTGTACTGCAATCTGTGATCTGTGGTCTGCCATCTGCCTTCTGCGATCTATCAGAGGTGCTGCTTATACTCTGCCCAGTGATCTAGAGGTGTGGCTTATCCTGCAGTTCTGCATCTGCAACCTGAGGTGCTGCTTATCCTTGGTGCATCCTATAGGTGTGTCTTATATACCTAAGGCAGCCAATCAGCTTAGGATTAGCACAACTGAGGCACGCCCCTCGGTACCAATCAAGAAAGAATGGGGTCTGTTGACCACTAGCGCAGAGGAGACATTAACTAATCAGGCAAAAGTAGATCACGCTGTGTTAACACTAAGTTATGCGCCACCTCTTGGCTCAACGCCAGCTGCCATCTTAAGGTTACCCAAACATGTCTTCTGCACTCTGTCATCATTCCACACTATGTTACCTCTTGCAAAGTCTTTTCCTTAACTTGAGATAAGCCTCCCATCTTATCCATTTATTCAGTTGATTAAACTATTTTTTTATTCCCCCTGGTAATCAGAGCCAAAAGAAATTTGGCTAAAGATCTGAGGAGGCTGAAGGAGAGATATCACAAACACCGTAATAAAAAAAAAATAAAAACTAATCTGGAATAATTCATATGAAATCACCTGGTTTTATTGCCAATGGTAGTGAAGGCAGAATGTTGCTTTCATTTTTAATACTTTGGAGTTTTTATCTGGGTATGAAAAAAATCCTTTTGGCCACAGATTTTAGGCCTGCAAGAGGAGCAACTTCTGGTGTACAAAATAAAATTATATCAAGTTTTGATTTCATTATATATAGCCTAATCAAAAACACTTTTCTTTCTTTTACTGTTCCTGGTAGACTTCTGTTCTAAATTGCTTGTACATATAAATCTAGTTTATATTAGAAACAACTTTTCACCCACTAAGTTAAGCATTTCTCTATTGGGTGATATTTTTGAAAGCTTAGTCATGTCAGAAACAAGTTTTTGAGGTCTGGAGACCATTTTTCCTCTCCTATATTTCAAGTACTCAGCAAGTCAGTTCTGAGAAACTGCATCTGAACCTCAGTTTCTTTCTTTCTAGCCAAAGGTGTTGGGGGGAGTTTGTAATTTCTTCCTAAGTATTATATCTGATTTGTTACAGGCCCTTGGTGTGAGTCTATGGAACATGTGCAGAGAAGCGCCACTGTAAGTTTTCTAGAAGAAGGGAGGCAGAAAGACATCTTGGGAACCCAGCTACCTAAGGTTCAATCTGAAGTGTGTATCAGTGTGACCTAAACTTCTCCCTCTTTCCTTTCTTTCCGCCCAATCTTTAGCAACACTCACAAATGCCACAGTGGAATGGTTGTTTTTCTATAAATTTACAATGAAAATGAATTCATGCTTGGGTTGCCATGTCCAGAACAGAGGTGTACTGCATAAATGTAGGAGTCTGGCAATGGAGATGACTTTGAGATCGCAAGCCCAATGCACATTTTTAGAAATCCTGGGGAGGACTTGAATTTCTAAAGGCATGTGTTAATATACAAGCAGATCTTACTAAGATCTTAATAATGGAGTGGAGGATACATCTGACACCTTTTAAAATGAAAACAAAGGTAATAATACAAACCACAAGAGAGCATTTGTAATTTCTCATGTCCTAGAGAAAAGAAAAGTATATTATTTTTATAATACAATTTCAAGAAATATTCTATTTACATCCTTATGTCCAACAGACTTGGAAAAAAGAAAGGAAAGAAATTAATCATGAAGAAGAGCCTGTTTTACAAGGAAAATACCAGGTATGACAAAGTCACCTATTAGGAATTAGTCTCTTTATTTGGTAAGTAATATTTTAAATTCAATTAGAGATAATATTCTGTTATTTAAGAACAGTCAGAAACAGTGTTATCACCCGTTAGTAAATACTGTTTTACAAGCAGGTATCCAAATGAAATGCCTAATAGGAAAATAAAATAAATCTTTTGAATGTATCTTTCTGTAAAAAAAAATATGGGTGAGGTCCCTGGAAACACTACAAAATTACATTTTTAGGCAACATTATTTTTATTTGTTTGTAACAGAGAAATAAATAGTTTTGTGGAAATTTGAAAGTATATTCAAGCCATATATATCAATGTATCAATTTTAAAATTGGGTATCTTCTACCTGATTATTTCTTGTCAAGTTTTGTAGACATTAGAAAGTAATAGTAGTGCCATGGTTAGTGTCATTTTTCACTACAATTTGAAAAATAATGTGTACATAGTGTTTTGAGTTTAGAATAATAGCAATAGTATAATACACTGACCACTAGATGGAGACAAGCCCTCCTCCCTGCATTCGGTACTTTCCTTACTGTGAGAATGACACAGTGCTGGATGTTCAGAATCACAAGAGACTCACACTGGAAGGTTCCTTTACCCTCAGCACCACAGGAGTTATTATCTGAGAAACTCCAATGTGTTTTATGCAAAGAATTGTTTTTATTATCAATGGGGGCAATTTTCAAACTAAACATGGAATAATGACAATTTAAAGGCAGGTCTTTCCCCCCACCTAAAGAATTTATCATTATCGCCAAAACTCACAGATTTTGTTTGATTTGCTGAAATTTTACAAAATCATTTTTTGATGAAATATCAGAAGTTGCTTTTTTTTTTTTTTCTTTTGGCACCAGAGATTAAACCCAAGGGTGCTCAACTACTGAGCCACATCTCCAGCCCTTTTTAATATTTTTATTTGAGACAGGGTTTTACTAAGTTGCTTAGGGCCTCGCTAAGTTGCTGAGACTGTTGTTGAACTTGCAATCCTCCTGCCTCAGCCTCCCAAGCCACTGGGATTATAGATGTCTGTTACTTCTGTTACTTCACCCAGCTCTATCATATATATATATATATATATATATATATATATTTTTTTTTTTTTTTTTTTTTTTTGCAGTGCTGGGGATTGAACCCAGGGCCTTGTGCTTGTCTATCATATTCTTAAGAGAACATTTAGTGTTCAAATCTCAAGTAATTTCTTTTCTCTCACATAAATATAAAACATAGTAAAAACTAACAAATTTACACTCAGTTTCTTAAGTGACATTTCATCACAGAACTGAAACTGATAAAACAAAATGCAAGGCTGGTACTACCGCAGATTAGCATGACCTTTGCCTTCCCCTGAGGGCAGAATCACATTTGCTCAGAGTTTTATAAAATGATACCCTTCCTTGAACATTTTAAGGAAGTCATCCACATTTTTTCATCATTGTTGAAGAAAACAAGGATATGAAATAAAATATTTTAGGCACATTTATATCACTCTTTTTAAGATTCCAATGTAATCTAAAGCAATAGCCATAAGACCCTTGCCATAATCTATTTACAAATGCTTAAAACTTTCCATTTTAAAGTTCTTTTTTCTTCTTGAATTCATATTTTTCATTATATTTCCTTTCACACACACACACACACATATATATATATATATATATATATATATATATATATATATACATATAGTCATGCTTGAAAGTCTTGAAAGTCTTATTGAACACCCATCTGGGTTTTTATTTCTAGGGCAAAATTATGTACTTCTGCCATTATATTTTATACACATTTGCTCATTGATTTTTGTCTGTCTCTACCTACTAGAACATAAACTCCTTACACGTTTGTTTTTTGTTTTGTCACTGCTGAATTCCTAGCATTAGAAACAAGGCTTAATATACTAATATAGAGTATGCAATATTTTTTAATTAATAAGATTAAAATTTAAAAGATTTTACCCTTTGTATAACCATGAATATCTACATTTTAAAAGTTCAGTTGTCACTATAATGACAATTATTATTAAGATAAAGTTTTTAAAAGCAATACAAAATATATCATATTGATAAAAAGTAAAATGTTATTAGAAATACACTTCTTAATGGGATGGATTAGGTCTTCCTTGTTTTCATTAAGTCACATATCCATGGGTGAATATTACTTATTGTTGGACTGAGATAGAACTCAGGATGGATTCTGTTTCATTTTTTAAATTTTTCATAGGTGTAAATACAAAAAATACTTAATCACAAATTTAAAATGTGAAGGTGTCTTTTATACCACTGAGAGTTCTTCTCACTTAGGTGCCAACTATCATATAATTAGTCATCATTGAAAGAATCATGGTGACCCATCCACTAATGCCTTGAATAGGCCCTTCAATGTGGCTGAAAGTTGAGTATTTGGCAAAAATGTTACCCAGAGACACCATTATTTCCAATTGCACATTCGTTTCACTCCCTAGAAGGATGTGCCCCTGAATGTGCCTTTCTTTAAACAGTGAAAAGTGGATAGTCACCAAAATGGCGGCAGATGCACTCATCTGATACAAAAGAGAGGAGGGAGGAGACACCTTCATCAAAGACATTTTCTCTGCTCAACAGGCAGCTCGCTTTGAGAAATGTACTCATGAAACTAAAGATTGAGAAATGTATTACTTCAAACTGTTTACTAAGTTTTTCAGGTCACCCAATTTAGGGGTCACTATTTCAAAGTACAATTAATTCCACTATGACATCCTGACTCCTATTGTATTAAGCTGATGCAGATAAAGCAGAGTCATGTCATGTCTGACAATAATAGAAAGTGCTTGTTTAGAACAACTTGTGATAGTGATATGCATGCAGATCCTGTTGAGCACATAAACACACTGAAACTTTGACTTACAATTATTTGACTTTACAACAGTATTAAAGCAATACATATTTAGTAGAAACTGTGTTTTGAATTTTGGTCTTTCCTGGGGCTAGCAATGTGCAGTATGATTTTTCTCGTGATACTGGGCAGCAGCGCCCAGTCAGCCAAGAAATCAGCAGGAGAAGCCCATATTGTGCAGTAGATTGTGTGGCAAACCTATGTTAAATAGGTGTATTAAATGAACTTTAGCTGACAATATTTTTTACTTAAATGGGTTTATCAGTATATAACCTCTTAAGAAAAAATGTCCAACACCATTAACAATTAAGGAAATGCAAATCAAAACTACACTGAAATTTCATTTCATATCAGTCAGAATGGCAGTCATCAAGAATACAAATGATAATAAATGATGAAAAGGATGTGGAGAAAAAGGAACACTTTTATACTGTTGGTAGGATTGTAAATTAAAACAACCACTATGGAAATCAGTATGCGGGTTCCTCAAAAGACTAGGCATGGAACCACCATAAGACCCAGCAATACCCCTCTTTAGTATTCATCCTAAAGAATCGCAGTCATCACTCTACAGTGATGCATACATACCCATTTTTATAGCAGCACAGTTCACAATAGCCAAACTATGGAACCAGTTTAGGTGTCCATCAATGGGTGAATGGATAAAGAAGATGTGGTACACATACACAATGGAGTTTCATTCTGACATATGAAAAATGAAATTGTCATTTGAGTAAAATGGATGAAACTAGAGACCATTATGTTAAGAGAAACAAGCCAAACTCAGAAGGTCAAGGGTCATATTTTTCTCTCATATGTGGAAACTAGAAAGAGAAAAGGAAAAGGAAGGTGGAGGCAGGGTCTCATGAAAATCAAAGTGCCATCAATAGAGGAAAGGGACCAGAGGTGCTTGGCAGGGAGAGAATGAGGAAGAGCTAGGAGTGATATTGGTCAAATTATATTGTTTACCGTGTGCATATATGAATATGTAACAATAAATCTCATCATTATGTACAGTAATAATGCACCAATAAAAATGTGGAAAAAAACTTGGAACACAGAAAGCTGGGTATATTAAAATTATCCTGCCAGGACCCAGTCAAAACTAGTAGTCACCACTTTTGACTGAGTTCTTAGAAATTTTGTATGCTTGTCCAGAATTGTATAGATGACATTACAGGTTTTGTTAGAAGTGGTTTTGTTCTTCAGTGCAGGTCTCCCTTATCTGGAAAGTCCCAGAGACTGGGGATTGAACCCAGGGCCTTGTACATGCTAGGCAAGTGCTCTACCACTAAGCTACATACTCATCCCTGCCTGGAAAGTTTAATACAGGTGACTTTGTATTTTAGAATCCTACTTCACTTTGAACCAAGCACCATTCTGAGTATTTCAGATGCCAATTCATTTAATCTTCATATTTCCACAAACTTTTTTGATCTCCATCATACGGAGACACAGAGAGGTTAACAAATTTGCTGAAGGCCACAAAGGAAGTAGCAGAGCCAAGATTCAACCCAGGCAGCCCAAGTCCAGAGTCCACATTCTTAATCACTACCATATGCCTGCAAAAGAAAAATTTTAAATCCATAACTATATTAGAATAACAGAAAGGGAACTTTTACTATTAAAATTCTCTTGAAATTTTTCAGAAACTGTGAGGAATACCTGAAAGATGGGAGCAAATAGGAGCAGGGAAGAATTAGACAGATAATTCAGGTTGAAGAGGAGGAGACAGAAACTGTGGAATCCCTCAGAGTAATTAATTTGGTACAGTAGCAAGAACATCTAAGAAGGCAGACTCCTGGTACTTAACTTCTTGGCCAGTTCAGATTTCTGCATCTTGGAGGCACCAGTATGTGGGAGTGTGGGTTGAAGAAAGAAGACAGAACTCCAAGTACTTGGCAAGATCTAGGAGAAGTGGGATGTATCACATTCAGGCCTGTTATTGATGTACATGGTCCAGTGGCATATTCTGCCTCTTCCAGGATATCTCTATAAACAAATCTCTGCACAAACTCCAGCAATTCTCCTCAACTCTTCATGAATATCTAAGTTGTTGAATAAGGTAGCAGACCATCTAACGAGAATTTTCTGCTACAAAATTGAAAGCATAAGCAAGAATCATCAAATATTTAAAAGTACAGTAAAAGGAGACCCCCATATTTATGTAACCAAATCACTTATACCTGAGAAATTCAGAGTACTACAAAAGAATATTCGGCCCATAAAAAATAACTAAACAGAGATCATGAAAATTAAATTTAATCAAGAAGGTGTTGGCAGATGAAACGTGCTAATAAATGTTGAAGATAACTGAATAATAGACAAACAAGTTCCATTTGTTATTTCTTTCTAGTTTAACATGTTTGAAAGTTTCCAAGAAAAAAAAATACAAAAACATATCTAAAAAAAGCTAAATAGAAAAACCAGCATGGTGGAATATTAAGTTGTAGGATTCGCTAGCACATACCATAAAAGGTAGAGAATGAAAATATGAAAGAAAAACTAAAAGACATGAAAGACAAATGTAGTTGTTATGACATCATTTTGTTGCAATTTCAGGAGTGATGGGCCACAACAATAAAGAAACAACACATTGAGCTCCTGCATGTCCTGTGACTCAGAGAGCTTGCACCTTTCACCTCTCCACCCCACAGTGTTGCTGTCAATAAGATCCCAATGTTTGGTGCCACTGGCACCAAATAAAATATTTCTCTCATAATTTCATTTTCTATTTTTTGTAATATGTTCTGTAAGACTGTTTAGGCTTAATGTTCCAACATGTTGATTTTTCTATTTAGCCATTTTTTTAGATATGTTTTTGTATTTTTTTTTTATCTTGGAAACTTTCAAACATACACTAAAAGAGAAAGTAATACTTGTAAAATTTGTCCATCTATCATTATCTTCAACAGTTTATTAACACAAGACCAACTTTGTTCACCACTGTGGAGCAGGTGGTGCAAGCAGGTGACAAAGTGGCAGTGCTGGTGTGAGACTCATCCAGCATGTCCTTGGAAGGGATCCAGCAGACCCAGGTGCAAGTGGGTGATCTTCAGCAGGTAGTCAATGTGGCAAGACTGTGGTCAAGCAAGATGCTGTCCATGTGCTGAACACTGGCAATGACTTTGGTCCCGCTACAGCAATGTCTCAGGGCATCTGAAACTTTGTGGCAGCAATGAAGGTCCACAGAGTAGACAAGGTTTGGGCCTGATTCTTTGTCTTCCTGCTAGGGAACCCAGCCAATGTGCTCTCTGAACCGCAGGACAAAAGCAATAACCACATTTGGATGCACAAGGAATTGCAGGAACCAGATCCTGAAGCATGTGTCCATGATGCCCCCACGCAGACATCAGTCACTAACTGGGACCTACTTGGTGACCCTGGATGGACAAAGGCTTTTGAGGGTCATCTTCAAACATTACCTGGGCCACTTCATGATGTATTGCCTCATGACTGATGAACACAATGGAGCTTCTACCCCTTCCACCAGTATGACTAGGACTCTGGTCTCATCTAGAAGTATAGTATTCTAGGAAATGAGGTACAAGCAAGGGAGCAAAAAAAATTTTGAGTTGAGAGCTTCAAATAAAAAAAAAAAAAGAAAGAAAAAGAAAGAGAAGCAACAAACATAACTGTAGATTGAAAAAGATACCAAGACAGACAGATAAGTGGATAGATAGATACATACAAATGCACATATATCAACATACATACTACCAACAACACCAAGACGCCTTGGTTAACATAGTGAGATTGTAGAGTACCTGAGGAAAGAGCACAGGCCCAATTCAAAGGTGCGCCAAATTTCAAAAGCCAGTATTTGTTCCACTATATCACATAGAAAGCTAGGATTGTAGGTTTCTGGGCTAATATTTTTTCCTTGTAATGTTATTATTATAAGAACTTATTTTGGATCATAGTTTCATGAATTGGGGAAATTACCATGCAAAATCTGTAAATAAAAGGCATTAAAATAATTTGAGGTTCATGAAATGGAAACATTTCCATGTAAAGCCAAGCTCACATTGATTATCTCTGTATTACTTCTTTTTTTTGGTTATCATTTTAAATTAGCTTTTAAAATTAAAAAAAAGTCTATTTAGATATTTTTAACCCAAGTGTTCTTTTCATGCCCCAATTTTCTCAGTTATGCTTATCCTTATTTTTATATTTCTATAGACCTCCTTTATACAGATATAACACACTTAGGTTTAAATACTTTTTCTTACAATAGTTTTTATTTCCTCATTCACTTTCATTATGATTTATAGGAGGCTTTAGTTTCTCAACTATTTGATGTATTTCTTAATGTTGGAAATCATGACTTTTCATCTTTTAGTTGCTAGTGTTGAAAAATGTGCCTGCTTCTTTTCAATGGGCAATGTTTTTTAGCTCCAGACTTCTTTTTTTTCATCCCATTCAAGTGAATGATCAACAGATACATAAGATTGAAGAAGCATAACATGGATTACTGAGCAATCATTTTATCATTTTGAATGGGTTATTCTCTCTCAAGTTTTTTTTTCTTTTATGTATAGGTTTTTGTATAACAAAAAGAGTACTTAAAAATTGACAAGTATAGCTTTTTAATTTAAGAATTTAGAAAAAGAGAAGAAGAAATTCCAAGAAAGGATATTATATATGTAAAAATAGAAACTCATGAAATGAAAATAAAAAAACAATGGAAGGAATCAGCAACTAAAAGCTGATCTTTTAAAAATGATTAATAACATTGGCAAATATTTTTTAAGGTCAATAGAGTGAAAAAAGAGATGAATAGCAAAAATAAAATGGTAAGAGGACATAATTATAGATTCAATTACAACTTTAAAAATCATTCACATGTGCCACTAGCTTATCCAACACATTTAAAAAATTAGACAAAATGCATAGTTTATAGAAAAAATGCCAATAATTGTTAAAAAAAAATAGAAAACTTTTTAAAAGTAACTTAAACTTGGCATAATTAAAGCAGCTATTTCTGAATTCTAGGGTTTTTTGATCTCTCCCCAAAATCAAAACTGGAAAACTTTATAAATGACCTTTATAACCTTCAAGGAATAGATAATTTCTACCATGTATAGATTTAAAAAGAAATGAGAATTTTCCAACAATTTAGAGTACTACACACTTGTTACCAAAGCCAAACAAGGATAGTATAACAAAGGTTAATTATATTGTGAACCTGTGAGTAAAGATTTAAATGAAATACTAGAAAATTAAATACAACATTTATTAATTACATATATTAATAGGTAGAAAAAAGGATATGATCAACATGTATTTAAAAGAAACTTTAAGAGAATAAATAACTTCGTGATCTCAGGATTGGGAAGGATTTCATCATGAACAAATTGGCATATAATAATTTTAAGAATTTCTATTCATTCAGAAAAAAATCCAAACTATGAACAAAGCTTTGAAAATCTACAATATGTACTATACCTTTATAACTCTCAGAATTATTATGCAGAAATGATAACTCCCACAAATACATCAAAAACAAGCAATGGATTTGAATTGAAGCTGAAATCCAGTAAACATAATAAAAAAGATGCTAGTAAAAAGGAAATTTAAAATTTAAAAATATACATTTCAGCTTAACAAACATATTTATTGTTGGTAATCTCTGGTATTGGTAAAATTTTGGAACCTAGTGGAACTATAGATTGCTACATGCATTTGGAGGAATAACTTGGCTATTTCAAATAAAGTTGGAAATCTAGAGCTCCTATTATGTATGTGCTCATAGACACTTATGAAAATGTTCACAGCATCATTGAGTAATAGCCAAAAGGAGTAATTGTGGGAAAATCTTGCAATAGATAGGTAACAATATTGAAAATGAGTGAACTACAGCAGTGTGTATTAATTTGAAAGTACATTATTGAAAGACATACACTATGATACCATTTTTATACAGAATCTGAAAAATTGCCAAGCAATGTCAGACATTGTGTTATAATAGTGGGAACATACATGAGAATGAAAAATAACCAAATTCAGGCTAGTGATTATCTCTGGCAAGGCAGAGAGGGAGGGTAAGATGAAAGGAGGGTAATCAGGGAAACTCAGTCATATTTTTAATGAGCTACTTCTTTTTAAAAATAATGTTTAAATGCTGAGGAAAGTGTGGCACAACGTTAGAACTAGGTAGAGCTCAGTAGCTGGGTCTTGGCTTCAGATTCTTGTGAGACAGGCTGAAACTTTTAATTAACGCGAAATATTCCTTGACAACCAAAGTGCATTCAAACTTAAGAAAATTGGAAAGCATTCTTAAAAATTGGTTTGATAAGGGCTGTATACAGAGTGGGCTTGTTCTAAAATATTTAACTTGCTGCTCTGAAAACCTGGGACACTCATTTAAGGAAATAATATCCATATCTTAACCTCAGTCTTCCCTGACCATCTGAATTTTTCCAAATGGGATCTGTCAGCAATTAGTCTTTCAGCAATTATGATTCAGAAGTCTTATGTCATCCATCAGAGCCTTTAGACAATGTGATCTTTAAGAGCAGGTGAAACTGAAAAGTGGGTAGAAGAGGGATTTCATGGAGCTCAAATCTAAGATTAGATAATACATTAAGGAAAAAAAAGTCATACACATACATTTCCTATGATTGGGGGAAAAGTTTGTTTTGCCTTTTTTTTTTTAGCTGATTCTGGAGAAGATTTAAAAGAACTCTTTATGGTCTCATTTAAGCATTTTGTTTTCTTCTTTTCTGGGCATGGTTAACAAATAGTCTCTTTAGCCCATTTCCTGTCCACAGCTGTGCGTCATTGCCTTCGGGACTATAATGGGAACGGATTCTAAGGGAGTTAGTTCTGCTGTCTAGCAGCAAGAGCTCTAGCATAAACAAGCCTGCAACCTACTCAGCACTGAGCAGAGACTTCCGTGAGCACTCCTGCCGACTCCTCTGTCCTGTGGGCTTGACGGTGTGTGTTCCCTGATGGCAGAGCCTTGACCAATGGAGTAACGTTGCCCCAAAGATGCCCATGCTGAAACAGGCCTCAAGTAAATCTAGTGAATTTACTTCCTTGTATGGTGCTTGAGAGATTATGACTATGAACTTCAGGAATTATGGGTGACATTTGTTAATATGAAAATGAGAAACTAAAACTAATGTCTTTTGGAAACAAATATTTTCCAAGAGAGAAGAAAATTCCTAATATAAGTTCCAAATTGTTAAGTGCATTACAACATGAGAAAACTGGAAAGTGTCTGTGTTTATGGGAGCTGTGTGTGAAATAAACAAGGAAATGGGAGCAATGATTTATTTTTGATGGCTTAAATGGGTATGTTTTACAGAAGACCTGTTCATAGAATGAGAATTTTATAAAGATTGTTTAAAGTTAACAAAACAATAATGAAACTAATGCAAACTTTGTTTATAAGATACTAAAATAACTAATTTGATTTCAAATACTGAAATTTACTTTGTTTGCTAGACATCCTCAGTTTATAAGAAAAGAATATACTTAACATCTTATATGGAGAATTGAACAAGTGAGATTTTGGAAAATAGGACAGGGTGGAGCACTATAATTCTCTAGACTATTAAGCATTTATTGTCTTAAAAGACAAAGGGAAAAATGTGGGGGCCTCAATGCATCTGAGATGTTTCCAGCTTGCTGAGAATGAACCTGATTGCATATAAAAGTCAGAGTCTCCTTCTAACTGACTTTGAAAAATAAAAAGATATCCAAAAATGGCTTTGTAATATGATCATACTGGATGGAGATCATTGCTCTCAAAGTCTTTGAACTTCCAGGGTTGGAGGAATTAGTATAAATAAGGAAAATTGGACAGGTCACACATTATGATGACATAAACATCAATTTTTAAAAATGTAATCTTATCTTTAATTTTTGAGTTCTACAAATACTTGATTTTATCAAAATCTAAAAATGTTTATCTATCTGTCTGTAGTACATCTGTATCACCATTTGCATGGATCTTGACAGAAATAAGAAGAGGAAAGAAGATCATGTTAGAAAACACCATGGGGGATGCAATCAGCAATATTCAGACAGTGAGTAATTTTACTGGGTAGAGGGTCTTGTTTGCCATGTATACAAAGGTAGTTTGGAAGAGGGAAGCTTTCAACTGAAAGACTTTAAATAGACATACTCATCTAATGTCAGTAAAAGTGTCTGTGCTTGTTTGAGTCACACGTGGAAAAAACAAGGAAATGTGAGCAATGATTTTTGATGGCATTAAATAGCTATTATTAGAATTCTTATTTATTTTTCTACTTTTATAACCTTAAATTTTTTTTCCAACTATATTGTGGTATAAGTGACATATAAATTTGTTACAATAGGATGATTCAAAAAATGCATATATTGTCAAATGATTACTACAATCAAGTTAGTTAACACATCTACCACCTCACCTAGTTAACATTTGTGTGTGTGTGTGATAAAAATGTTTAAGGTCTACTCTTTCAATATAAACATACAAACAATAATTTAACTACAGTGATGTTGAATATTTTAGGTGTAATAATGGTATTATGGCTTTTTAGAGTTCTTATATTTAAGAGATTGAATGTAAAATATTTATGCACAAAATGATACATGTCTGAGAGTCTCATCAAAATGATCTGACTGACATTGGAAAGAGATTGAATAGGCATATTGAAAAAACACAATTGTTCCTATATTGATAGTTGTCAAGAGTGAGTAGTGACCTCATTAGTTTCCTTAAACTATTCTCTCAACACTGCTATGTGTTTGAAAATGTCTGCAACAAAAAGTTAGAAAAAGACATTGAACACTTAACCAGAATCTCCATGAGTGAGGGAATTGTGTCTACCTCACACTGGCATCCTTAGAACAATAGTAGATGGTATATACTAATAGTAAATGGTATTTGCAGAATTCATCAATTAACACTATTTGGTGTTTGGTACTTGCATCTGAAAAGTTTCATTTGCAGGAAAATGCCTTCATGAAAATTCTGAGTTCAGTTCACCACATCTTAACAAAGGGCGGCAGAGCAGGGCTCTCAAGATGAACTCAGTCTCTTTACTGTATTTATGTCTCCTGCTTTGATTTAAATGATCTTTTCATTTAATGAAGTATCACCCTATTAAGGTGTTCTCCCTCCAATTCTCCTAGAGTTATCCCAAGGGCTACCTAAACTTATTTTGGAAGTTTTATTTCTAAATAAGATTTATCTCAAACTTATTTGGAAATTTTATCTAAACTTCCATAATTCTGAGGAATTCAATCACACAAATTTTTTTTTAATTCCAAACTATTTTATTTATTTATTTATTTATTTTTATTATTTTATTGTAAACAAATGGGATACATGTTGTTTCTCTGTTTGTACATGGCGTAAAGGCGTATCATTTGTGTAATCATAAATTTACATAGAGTAATGCTGTTTGATTCATTTTGTTATTTTTTTCCCTTCCCTCCCACCCCTCCCACCCCTCCCACCCCTCCCACCCCTCTTTTCCCTCTATACAGTCCTTCCTTCCTCCATTCTTGCCTCCCCCAACCCTAACTCTAACCCTAACACTAACCCCTCCCACCCCCCATTATGTGTCATCATCCACTTATTAGCGATATCATTCGTCCTTTGGTTTTTTGAGATTGGCTAATCTCACTTAGCATGATATTCTCCAATTTCATCCATTTGCCTGCAAATGCCATAATTTTAACATTCTTTATGGCTGAGTAATATTCCATTGTATATATATACCACAGTTTCTTTATCCATTCATCAATTGAAGGACATCTAGGTTGGTTCCACAATCTGGCTATTGTGAATTGAGCAGCAATGAACATTGAAGTGGCTGTATCTCTGTAATATGCTGATTTTAAGTCCTTTGGGTATAGGCCAAGGAGTGGGATAGCTGGGTCAAATGGTGGTTCCATTCCAAGTTTTCTAAGGAGTCTCCACACTGCTTTCCGGAGTGGCTGCACTAATTTGCAGCCCCACCAGCAATGTATGAGTGTACCTTTCTCCCCACATCCTCACCAACACCTGTTGTTGCTTGTATTCTTGATAATTGCCATTGTAATTGGGGTGAGTTGAAATCTTAGGGTGGTTTTGATTTGCATTTCTCTTATTACTAGAGATGTTGAACATTTTTCCATATGTTTGTTGATTGCTTGTAGATCTTCTTCTGTGAAGTGTCTATTCATTTCCTTAGCCCATTTGTTGATTGGATTATTTGCATTCTTGGTGTAGAGTTTTTTGAGTTCTTTATAGATTCTGGAGATTAGTGCTCTATATGAAGTATGATTGGCAAAGATTTTCTCCCACTCTGTAGGCTCTTTCTTTGCATTGCTGATAGTTTCCTTTGCTGAGAGAAAGCTTTTTAGTTTGAATCTATCCCAGTTATTGATTCTTGCTTTTATTTCTTGTGCTATGGGAGTCCTGTTGAGGAAGTCTGGTCCTAAGCCGACATGTTGAAGCTCTGGACCTACTTTTTCTTCTATAAGATGCAAGGTCTCTGGTCTGATTCCGAGGTCCTTAATCCATTTTTAGTTTTTAGAAAGTCAATACAAGAGATATTATACTTTGTTTTAAGCATAAAACAAATCTTTGGTCCTCAAGAAGTTAGCTCTATGGTGTAGAGGAATTTACTCTGTACCGAAACCTACCCAATATATTTGGGGGATTCTTTGCTCATGAGATACTGGGGAGTTAAGTTTTCCTAGTTTATCTTACTGTTTTAGAGCAGTAAACTAAAGTAGGATGATTGGTTATTTCAGTCAGCTGCTGTATTCATCTTACATAACTCTAAAATAGATGACCTCATATGCATGAAGAGAAGGTTTTATAATTAATGTCACCCTCGCTTCAGCTGTGCAGCTCTCTTTAAAATCTCACCTGGCCAAATGAGCATAGTTAGTCCTATCCAAGATAGACCTAAAAGTGCTGGACATATATTGTCATTGTTTTGGTGTGTGTTTTTGTTGTTGATCTTACTTTGTGGTTGGTGGTAGGGGGGGTTGGTTTGCTACTGTGCACAGAAATCTATTCCAAATTAAGATAGACTTCTGACTAATCATTGGGCAATCAGCCTTCAGTTTGCCAAAGATTTATTCAGATTTTTATTGCATTATTATGACCATTTTTCTCTAGAGTCCAAATTCTTAAGATTAAACCTGCAGCATAGGAGATCATCCTTGAAATATTAAATAGGAAAAAAATCCCAAACCCAAGAATGTGATTATAATTTGTTCTAGCCATGAAAATTCATGACTCCAACCCACACACAAGACAAAATTTTATTAGTGTACAGTTTGTACTGTATGCTCTTACATTTCAGTCTGTCATGCCCCAAAAATGTGCTTTTTTACTTGAGCAAGTAATTGAAAATCACCCAATGACTAAGGTTGTTCTGGGTCTGATTTCCACTGTGTGGCTGTACAACTTTGGGGAACATGTGACCAATGCCACACAAGGGCAGAAGTCTATAAACTCAAGTCCTTTAGCAGAATGTTTGGTGTTTGGGCTGTCTCCCACTGAGGATTTTTTTCCTAACATGGAGTGCATCTATTTTTCATTTTGTAAGTCCAAGTAACAATTTTATTCTAGTGTACACCTAATTTTTACATATATTTCAATGGTTTTGACAGTTTTAATTTTGAGCAGTTTTAAAAATGACAACACAAAAATTGATATATTACAAGTAAAAGGTATATAATAAAAAATGGGCATTTAGATGTCAGAACCATGTCTGTAGGAGTGGCTTGGTTGGTTCTATCCCTGAGTACCTGGCCTATTTAAGAAGTCACCACGGGGGCTGGGGTTGTGGCTCAGTGATAGAGTGCTTGCCTAGCACGTGTGAGGCAGTGGGTCGGTGGTAGGCAATATCTTTGTATGTCTATTTTAGTCTTCCTAGAAATACAGATTCCTTTGAAAGAACTTCAGTGCAATATCTTAGGGTATGTGAAGAATAGTCAGGAATAGGTCTAGTACATATTTAATCATCATCCGATCTTCCAGAGCACCGCTTAGAGGAGGTTAGTTACAGGTTGTCATTCTAGAACCCCTTTTCCCATGGATACTACTGTGCCAGTCCCCGACCAGCATTTGTGAGCTGCTGAGTCAAGTCTGGGGCACGCAAAGAAGAAATCCTCCGAGCCAGTGCCAGGTACCGCTGACCAGAACAGAACTGTACTTTGGGCACCTAAGCCTCTCAGGGTTATCTTTCATCTTGACTTATGGTGGAAATAAATTTTGATCCCTATGAAGGATCATTTTATTTGCTTTCAAGGATCAATTCTACCCCTGCCAGGAATATATAGAAATGTAGATATGCTCTTTTAATATAATATTAAATTTCACTTTCTAAACATGCTATTCATAAGGGAGTACAAAATCATGAACAAAAACTATATGAATATAATAATGATGCAAAGGTTTATTAGCATGTGTTTATAAAGATGATTATGTTATTTAACTACAATGCAGCCATCAAAATTCAAAGATAAAAAGTAATAGGCTGACAAAAATGAAGCATGCTAGCAAAACTAGAAGGCTTTAAATTAATGCTAGCTTGATTGATATTATAAAATCTTTGAGCAATCATACTGACACTCAAGAAAGAAAGAGGGCAGTGCCTCAGCAGCTGCATAGCCTGGACTGAGTCCACTGCCACTAAAGATGACCAGAATGTTACAAATTTAGATAGGTAGACAATGGATGCTTGTATATGACTGACAACATATAGAATATTCAAAATATTCATGAGGGATTTAAAATATAAATATGAGAATGATGAAGCTACATGTAAATTTATAAATACAAAGTTATTAATTAACCTAAGCATGCAGGTTTTTTTGATAAATTTTTGTCTATTTTGATTTTTTTGTTTTTTCCTACTTACCTGTGCTTTCTAAAATTGGAATGTAAAAATTTTATGAACAGAAAAACATCAAATTATGAGAAATACATTCTTGGAATGTTATAGTTTGAAGAACATGGTCAGATTGTTTGTAATCACTAAACCTTTAGATGCTATGCACATCTTAAAATGAGTCTTGGTCCATCTTCTGTATCAGACTAGATATTTATAAACTATCCATCTATATTTTGTGCTACCAAAGTGCTCTCTTTATCTTCTAAAGTTGCTTCTTTTGTCTAGAGTTAAAACATTTATGTGTAAAATAAAGGCAGTATAGGCCAACTGCAAAGGCGAAAAAAGAGTCAAACATACTCAATTCAAGACTGTATTTAGTGTGAGTCATCCCTCTGCCTGTCCCTGGGTCTCTCCATTTGGAGCGTCTCACTTGGTCTGTACCATAGGGCAGAGAACGGCATGTACTGTACCTGTACTGGCCAATTTTATTATTTGTTAGAATTTTTCCTAGTGCTAGGTCATTTTGGGCAGGAAGTCGTTGCCAGTTAGCAAGAAGAGAAAGCAAAAATAATGTACTCTAAAAAACAGTGGCATTTGCAAGTTGCACACAACTGTGTTATTTAAATCAACAAGAACTGGATTTGGGGGCAGCAGCCACATGTACCCTGGAGCGTGTCATCGAAGAGAACCAGGTATTACAGGAGCCACAAGCACACTGTGCAATTAGGGTTAGGCGAAAGGATTAAGTAATCCTGCAACAGTCACTGTTACATAACGCGGCAGTAGCTGCCCAGGGATGTGAGCGGTAACTGAATACTATAGCGGGAACTGGCAGCCTTGCTGCAGCCAAGGGTCACTGCTGTTTCCATTATAAACCTTATTTTGTAGTTGGTTTATAACCCAGACAGTTTAATTCACATCGGTTTAAAACCTGGCGTTCAAATTAGAAGTCTAGAGGCAATTTTTTTTTTCAATAATAGAATTCTGAGCTAGAAGGGATCAGAAAGATCATCTGGCCCAACTTGCAGTTTGCAGCTAAGATACAGCCATATAGAGTAAGGCATATACAGTGACCACAGGCAAAGCCAGACCTCATTTTTATGCCTTCCAGATTAAAATGCAAAAAAATTAAAAAGACTTCTACCATTTCATGCTAATTTATCTTAATGTACAGAGGGACTGGCAGGATGTAAGATGCGTTGACTCTTCCATTTACCAGGGATCCCTCTTAACACTTGAAGTACATTGCCCAGCCAAGTACAGCTTGTCAAGTGGCACAAAGAAAAGAACTCAGGCCCACTTTGTGGCTATTTTGCACTTTTGTTTTCCTTTTCCTCCTGTCCTATCAGTTGTCCATTCAGTGGATTCATTAACTATCCCAAAAGGAATCGTTGTTAAACTATTTATACGTGGGGCCCTAGTTTCCTCCATTCTCATGGTCATAAAATACATCATAAATTGAATTAGAAAAGAAAGAAGGGTCATGTTTCTGTAAAACCACAACTGATTGAAAAGTGAGTTCAAGCAATCAACCACACAATCACTTTATCCCCATAATACCAAAAGAAGAGTATTGTAGTAAATTATTTTTCTTTGATAAATTCCAACAATTATTTTGTCAATAGTTGAAAGTCTTAATTTTTATGTAATGTAGTGATGACATTTTGGTTATCCAGTTAGTAGGAACCATATAGATATATGTCCCAACTTCATGCATAGCTAGCTTTCCCCAAATCTAATTCAGAAGAGCATCCTGTGTCCAGATACCTTGACTCAGTCTCTAAAAGTGGCCTGTTCTCTCAGACCTGAAAGAACACTCCATCACAGCCATGCAGTGTAACTTTTAGGAATTCATGCCACAAAAATCGACATTCAGATGTTAAATCTAGCACATAGTACTCATCCCTCTGTCTTCACCTCTTTGTTTACACCCAAGATCCTGAAACATTTTTCAAACATCTCTTTTTCTCCTCCTGGATGGTAAGTTCCTTTGAGCAGAGGGACACACATTTTTTTTCAGATATACATTCTTTCTTCCATGTATCACACCCTGTACAAAGCCATAGTGCTTTTCATTTGTCATGCATACAAAATGTATATGTTTAGCAATGTATGTTTTTTGTGTTTGTTGGTTTGGTTTTTTTTTTTTGTGTGGGGTTTGGGATAGAACCCAGGGACACATACATGCTAGGCAAGCATTCTACCACTGAGCCACATCCCCGACCCATCACAATTTATAAACCTATAATGTTATTTTTTATGTACCTGTGTAGAGTATAAGATTATTGTTTTAGCAGTTTTTATCTCCTGTAGAAGAATGTGATGATAAAAAGAATCAATCCAGTTTAAGATAGGAGAAAGAGGAACATACTGAGATTTTGACTTTTGTTTACAAGAAGTCAGAAACAAGTTGGAACACAGTAATTCGAATTCCCAGAGGATAATTTAATAAGTTAAACCCAACCAATAAATTTTGTCTATTGTTTCTTATAAACCTTTAGTCCTTTTGTGCTATTTCCCTCCATTTACCCCCCCCCTTTATTTCCCAAATTAAGATGCTGCATTATGACTGCACTTTGTTTATACTTACTGTTTGTGGTCATTATTATTCTCTCAGTTTATGACATCGACAGATTGAAATTCCTATGAACCACACAAACCATACTGAGGAAGTGAGTGGTAATTGGCAAAAGGAAAGCATAATATGGAGAGAATTAGTCAAAGAGTGTTGTAATAATTTGGCTCAGTTTGAGGATTCATTTGTTTTGCATTT
Source organism: Sciurus carolinensis (assembly GCF_902686445.1). Lineage (NCBI taxonomy): Eukaryota > Metazoa > Chordata > Mammalia > Rodentia > Sciuridae > Sciurus > Sciurus carolinensis. The sequence goes on from NC_062219.1 coordinate 32,733,348, forward strand.
CTTGTCCAATGTATTATAACATTATTGGGAATGACTTCATAGGTCAAGTGTCACTAAGAAACCTCATATTTTTATTTAGCATGAAGAGACCCAAAGTTGCCAGAAAGTCAATATTTATCAGGGGCACTTCATTTAATATTTTTATTTTCTCCATAACCTAATCCCCATTTCAGGGGCTGACAACTTTAGTCAGTGGTTTAGTTATCCTCATTTTGTCGGAACTGGTGTGTGCATGCAACCTACCTTCTGGCAGTAAGTAAGACTAGGCCACAAGTGCTTTTCACCCAATAGTATGTCTCTGTGGTTTTAAAATCTAAATATCAGTGAACTTCCTGGCATTGCCATTAGGTTTCAGTGGCATTTGGGTCCTACTTTAGGAGTTTGGGGTCATTGAGTTGAGCATTTATGTCTTATTTGAAGCATGTGTCTTTAAGAGAAACCTAATTTGGGTTGTGTAGACAACCCAAATTACATAATGAAAACCCAAATGCATTACAGAGTTTAAATGACATGCAAATGAAATTCTCTGTACTATTTAGTTTCAAAGCCACTAAAAAGGCAGATTGCTTTGAAATGAATTGAAAACCATGCAGAATCCTTTCTATAATCTAAACTCAAAACAATTCTCAAAGTTGGAAAAAGTGACCCAGATTCCCAAATGACCATTATCTGCCCCCAAAAGCACCTCTTTTCTACAGTCATAGAAATGTCAGAGCATATACTAAACTCCATGTGTGCCACACTTCAGCCTGTAGAAATTTCATCTTGTGATTCTTAATAACCTGTGTGATTACCACAAAGATGACAATAATTCTGTAATAAAATATGTCTTATGGAAGAGAATGAGATTTAGTGATGTTACATAGCAGCTGCATGTATATGCTCACGTGTTTCTACACAAGGTGAACATATTTGTCCCGATTTTCACTTCAAATATTTAGAATTCTCCCATTATATGTTACATTCCACTATAGTTTTACAGATACACAAAACTATATAGTGAATTATTTAGTATAATAACATATATAGTTTAATACTGAAACATTTTCCCAGTATTCTGGGAGATTTTTCTCGAGGTGACTTTATTTTCCACATCACCTACTAGATTTTCCACCAGATCTATCTCATCATGATTCAGGTTCTTTATAAATAATTTTATTTGCACAATCAATTATACTTTTAAAAGAATTGATTTCTAAAAGCATAATTTTAAATTCCAAGAACATTTTCAGTTCTTTGATTATTCTTTTCTTACAGCAGCATACGGTTGTTGTATGGACACAATATTCTCTGAAATCTTGTTGAGGATCATTGTTTTAAATTTTCTCTTCATAAGAATTCTTTCTTTTCCCTATAGTATTCATTTCTTTCTTTGTTCTTGTTGGCTTTCTCTTGTGTATGTAGTTATGTATTTATGGGTATAAATGGAGGACAAAAGACAAGAAAAAATGAGGAAAAGATACACTGAGTTTTCCCTTGACTTGGTTCTTATTTCTATCAGCATCTACACTGTGGTATGTAATGCCACAGTAGGTGGGAGAGAGAAAATTGTGACTCATACTTATGCAGGCAGCCTAATGTGAAGATCAATTGGACCTCCTAAATCTGTATACTTTGAATTGGCAATTTCATTTCTAGAAACATTAAGGGGATAATCAAGGTTAAAAAAACACAAATGCTTAGGTTCAGTAATGTTCATAGCAATCATGGTAATGCAAGCAGAAAAGAATGCAATGTTAAATTTGGCATGGAGGATCATTAAGTTATCATGATTCCAATACTGGAAAATAGTGTAGCCCTTAGAAGTCAAGTCTTACAGCACCATTAAGACAGAAATGCTCATGTAATAATGATGGTCAAAAGAGAAAAAATATGATAGACTAAGTAGCATCATCCTATTTAGAAAAATAGATCAGGTTTGTATATGGAATGTGTGTGTATTCCAAAAGGAAAGATAGCAAAATATTAACCATGGTTAACCTTTGATGGTGAGAACATTACAGTTGCTGTGTTTTGTTTTATGTAGTATGTGGTTCCATTTTTTTGTCACACATAGCTTCTTTCTTTTGTGGGGGGAGTACAGGGCATTGAACTCAGGGGCACTCAACTACTGCGTCACATCCCCAGCCCTATTTTGTATTTTATTTAGAGACAGGGTCTCACTGAGTTGCTTAGCATCTCACTTTAGTTGAAGCTGTCTTTGAACTCAAGATCCTCCTGCCTCAGCCTCCCAAGCTGCTGGGATTACAGGTTTGTGCCACCACACCCATTAATCAGAGATAATATTTGACAGACATAAATAAATCAAAATCCTGAAGACCTGAATTTCCTCCAGGAGAATTAATATAACAAAAAAATATTGTTTCTCATTAAGTAGAAATCTGTAGAAATTTTATGAGTGGTAATATCCAATGTTGATACAAAGTTTTGTTAAATCAGAAAATTTTGAATAGTTACTGTTTGTTAGAACTGAATATGTTAAATCATAAGATTAAGGGGGGATTATATAGTATGCATCATTTTATATAATATAAACCAGAATAAATAGTGGTGGAGAGTTTAACAAAGGTTCTTTGTATTTTTGATGCTACTGAGTAAGTTCAAGCTAGGAGGGAAGTTACAAAACAAATCAATGGAATCTTAGAGTAAGTTAATTATTTTAAGACTGGTGGGTAACCTCAGTTCCATATAAGAAGCATAGTTAATAAGTGAACACAGTTTTACCAGAAACATTAAAAATGTTCCTTATTATTTTAAAAAGTCATAAATTTGGAATTTCAGATATAAAGTTTTTAAAAACTTTGAATCACCTAGAAAAAAAAACATTGTCTTTTATTTTTAATAAACTTGGGCAAAAACTCAAATTTCTTGAGGACAAGGTAGAGGCTAAGTGTACATTTATCTTAAATTTCCTAGGTTTTGTTTTATCCTTCTGATAACATGTCATAAAAAGCTTTGTCATTTAGAAACAGAGATATCACTTTTCATACAATTATATTTAAGGTGTTTATTAAACTTCATACTAAGTTTTTATAGCCCCTGCCTTCAGTTTCTTTCCTAGGAAAGACTGAAGAGGAAGTAAATCATTCTTGAATTTACTTGTTTGAAATGTTAATTTTAACAACTTCTCAGTAGAGCAAACTTGCAACATATATTAAAATTAAGCATATTCACTTCTACTTAAGCATTCCATCTGGTAAATTATCTAGTAGAAATAAATAGTGCATAAGGATTATCCCATCAGCTATAACTAGTTTTTAATAAAAAGAATATTACCAATCACTGGCAGGGTGAGATTGAGAGAGAGTAGTTGAATACATTTAAATACACCCAAACTATAGAATATGTTGGGGAAAAATTCTCCATGGGTCTCTCACATATTAATGCATCTTGAGATCAGAGGCACTGACTGTCATTTGATCTGAACTATCTTTATAAAGGAAAATCTTGAATGATAGAGGTCTTCTCTTCCCCTAGAACAGAAAGCAAGACATGTTCACTATAATAAAGACAGTGTCCCTCTGGAGAAAAAAGAAAAAAGACAAGCTTCCTGTCATAAAATATTCCCATTTTCTATGTGCAGGGTTCCTCTCTTGCAATGCAAGCCATTGATGTGTGGACTGTGTTTAGGCCCATCTTTGTCACTTCCACAGGGTTTAGGAGCAAAGGCAACTCCAAAGGAGACTGGTGTTCATGACGCCATGCTATGGTAAAGTCTTCTGTCTCTTACACATGTCATCTTTTACATCCATAAAGCTGGCAGACTACCTTGTCAGTTTGCAAGTTAGAAAGCATATGGGATCCTTCACAGTTCTTCACAGTTTTTGGTGACAATATGGAATGCTGACTCAAATGTGACTTGCAGGAAGAGAAAGAATAAGAAACCACAGGTCTTATTTGGGAATATGACAAGACCCTCTGGAACTTGATAGTAAATGCTGGGCAAGAGGGAGAGGGGAAGGGAGGGGGACCCATTGTCCTTTTAGTTAATAACTCTTTAGAGACTGAGCAATGAGAGAACTGAATTAAGCTCCTGAAGCGGTGCTGGGTTATTGCTCACTTTCTTCTGGAGGGTGGGTGAGTGAATGTTACCAGGACAATAGGGCAGCAAGCCTTGCAGTCCCAGCCAAAAGGCCAAGCAGCTGTGGCTGATGAACCAAGAAGGCCTGGAAGCTGAAATACATGGTGTTAGCAATGGGCCAGCATAGTGTTTGGGGTAGCTAAAATCATCAGGCATTCTTTTGGTTAAGCCGTGAGCTTGTACCTGTTCAAAACCTGCTCACATTGACTCTATTGCCTTGCTCACTAGCGTGGAATCGCTCTCACTTTTGAAATCTGATTACTCCTTCACCTCTGCCCTGACTTCAGTAGCTTTACAGAGAGATTTTCCTGTTCCTGAAAGAGACCAAAGATCATATGCACCCGTTTCATTATGCTGGGGAACTCCGTTGGATAAAACTGATCATGATCTTACCCAGACCTGGCAGGGGAGGCAACCTTCCCAGTAGCTGGGATGATGGACATGCACCAACACCATACTCAGTTGAAAAGAAAGAAAAGGTAGCTTTTAAAATGATAACTTGCTGCTGGGCTCTTGGCAAAAATAAACACCTCATCCACTGAGACCTTGTGATTCTCTGGCCTGGGTCAGCTGGAACTCAGTGACTAACAAAGTGAGAAAACCACTTGTCAGATGAAAGCAATACATTCAAGAGCGAAGTTGGCCTGGCCCCACCAGCATCTGGGTGTTACAGAAGTGGCAGCCAGCCCTCTGGAGGAAACTTGATCTCTACTCTATTTCCCGAAACAAAGCTCAGAGGGACCTCAGTTTACAGGGCTTCTACTAAAGGCCTGTCCTGGTTCATTGACAGTGACATCTATGTGCATTTGTTTTGACCTAAGTAATTCAACCTATAGTAATTTGGATAAAAACATATTCATATTGGTGCATAGAGTAATATTCGCAAGAATGTTTATAGCAACATTGTGTTTGATAACAAATGAACAACAAGGAGCAACCTAAAAATCTCTCTTTTAGAAACCAAGTAGAAAAATTATTGTAGCTCCCTACACACCATGACAAATTATTCCAAACCATGACGAACAAAAATAATACTCACAATTTTTGTTTTCATGAAAAGTGGGCATTTTCTCAGTATTATGGAAAGTGTGAATGAAAGGCATATTTTATTACTGTTGTCATTTGTTTATGCACTACATACATAAATCAGAACAGCAGTGTACTTGCTTAAGAAGGGCAAATTTAGCAGGGCGTGGTGTGTATGCCTACAATCCCAGCAGGTTGGGAAGCTGAGACAGGTGGATCACGAGTTCAAAATCAGCCTCAGCAACTTAGCAAAGCCTAAGCAACTCAGTGAGACCCTGTCTCTAAATAAAATACAAAAAAAAAAGGTTGGGGATGTGGCTCAGTCATAAGTGCCCCTGAGTTCAATCCCTGGTAGATAAAAAAAAAAAGAGAAGGGCCAATTCAAGCCCCTTAGTCTCCTTCCTCAGGTCTCCAACTCAAGTCCTACCACACTGTAACCCTGTGTTTCCCCCTACAAATTCTAGACCTTATATTGATTATAAGACATTATTATGTGAAAATCAAAGTGCTAAAACTGTCAACTTTATCATTTTTATGTAAAAATACCAGATATGGAGATATGTAGGAATGGATTCTGCTGACAGAAAACACAAGAAACTGGTAATAGGGTTGTCTCTATGGAAGAAGGCAGAACAGCCCTGGACGTTTTTAATGAAATCAACTCTTAATTCCACTGCTATATATAAAGACTCACATGTAGGTTAAGAAATACTATTTCTGGGTGGCAAAAACCCAGAGGACTATTTATTTATTTGTTACCTGATACTCATTTTGTTTCATTTCTATACTGAACCTGCTTTTACTACAAAAGGAAAAAGCATTTAAAAGTCATTTGGAAAGAGTTATCCAGAAGGAATATAGAAGATAGGGTATATCCATATTTTGATGGCTGGAAAGGCAACAAAATTGTTGTGATCTCTTTTGCGATAAAGAAAATATAATCCTGAAAGTAGACCTGGAGGCCAACATTAGAGTAGGAGAGATAAATTGGTATTCAACTAGATGAGCAAAGACCTGGCAATGAAAATGTACCGAGTTACAACATTACTTTTAAGAAAAATTTTCAGATTATATGATTAAAAAAGTCTAGTTTTTATTATTTATGTTGATATCTTCTGGGACATATTGTATGAGCAATGAAGGAAACATTACTATAATAAGAAATTCTCTATTCCATTTTTTAGCTTTCAGTAGCCAGTCTTCCCAGAATCCTATCTGGAATAGCCTTAGTCATTACCATACCATACAGACAGATCGCTGAAGATTTCAGTGAGGATTCTTTTATTCCAACAGCACTTTGAAGGAATTGAGGTGGAGAATGCTGTGCTTTTGTCTTTACACATCTTCCAGACAGTGGAGAATGTGTTTGGGACCAGCAAATTCAAGTTCATCTCTTGGGGTCCTGTAAAAGTATCTTTGCTTTTTTAGACTGGTTGAACTAAGGGAAAGAAAACCGTAAATTAATGGATTGGTATTATATATTACTAATACGCCACATACTAATAGTAACACACACAAATCAGTTTATATAAGTCCAAGAATGTAAGGTAGATTCTTCATCGTTTTGGAAAACAGTTATTTTACTTTATCCTTTGGGTTGTTGCTAATGGCAACAGAAAGAATGCACTGGAGTGTCATAATAATCCTCCATTAAATCCCTAGTGTTTAAATTTTAATGCTATAATTCAAGAGCTGACAAAAGCCCATTGAGTGTGTCTATTGGGAGGAAAACAGGCAGGCCCATTTTCTCAGCAGTGATGCTATAGCAACATGGAATGAATTTGGGGTCAAGGAACAAGCAGTCTCTAAGCTTTGTTTGCATTTCTGGCTAAAAGTGGAATCCAACATTATAAATTTTACCCAAATACATAGTTATTTTGAGCATCAGGAAGATAGCTCACTTTGTACCACCGTTTACACTGAAAACAGAGGTAACAAAACCAGAAGTGGAAGAAAGACATGCTGACAAAAATATTATGAAATGATTTTCCAAGTGACCACTTCAGAAACCTCTAGACACTCCTGCACACACCCCATGCTTGACACCCAACCCTTCTTCCCTGGACAAATGATGCTTTAGAACATGGAGAAGTATTACAATTCACAGGATTCCTCTTTAAAACAAGGAGACAAAAGAAGCCTGATAACACTCCGGGTGTGACCCCTTACAGTCACTCAAGACATGGTCAAGTAGGGTGGTGTTGATTTTGTCTAACTCTTTATAATGGCCCTTTTGTTTTAGTGGGAGGATTATTTTTTCTACCAGAGTAAACAAATACACCTGAATTACAATTGACTATTGTGCAGCAGAAAGCCAAAATGAAAAAAGAAAAAAAGAAATAAAACCTATTCCAAGAAGTTTGTGTGGCCAACTTTTCTTTCCCTAAGCTTCTGCGTTTTCACTTTTGATTTTAGTATTACTATTGAACATTAACACATTGAGTCAGTGTTCGATTATACAAAATACTCTCTTTTGGGTGGTTATCCAATAAGGCGTATCTAGCAGTTACAGCCTCTATTTATATGGCCTCCAATATACAAAACCAAAAAATGTTAGGTTTTTAAGTGCTAAGTCACAGGCGGAAACAGTTTTAAACTATGTATCTCAACAGAATTCAGAACTCTTCCTTCTTTTCTAGTCCTTCTTCCAGGCCCTCTACTGTCCCACCTCAACAATTAAAACTCCCACCCTCCTTATCCTCGCTCAACCTCCAGTAACTGCCTTTCACAGTTCATCCCACACACACAACAACAAGCAAATTTCTCCTCTATGCAAAAACCTGTGATGCCTATAGAATAAAGTTCATATTGCTATAAATTAACTGCTATTACAAAGAAGCTAAACTGTATAACTTGCTATTTCATTAATGTATCTTACTTATACTTTCCCCAGAGTATATCTACATCTATTTATCTATACATATATATAGAGTTAATAGACACTGCCTAGAATTTTCCCATCATTGTTCTTTCCATCCTTCAAGTCCACTAAATTAAATGTCACCTTTTCCACAAAGCCTTCTGGATTATTCCTTCTGCAAAATATTTCTTTCTTTCCTTATCTTCTTTTCTAAGCTAACATGGCCCATGTAGAATTGTCTTTGGAAACTTAATTCCTTTTCACAAACTGTCTATTGTCCCCTGAAAACAGAGTCTATACACTTAATTATTTTTCTTTCATCCATCCATCTTTCTCTTAAAAGAAAGCGCTTTTTAAAGAAAACATTTTGTTCTTTTTTTTTTTTTAACTTTATCCTTGTTTTACCTGACTTTTGTCTAATAGGTATAGAATAAAGTTTAATTAAAGATCTGGGATAAAACTAGTAATAAGTGATATATTATGATCAAGTATAAGTGCCTTAAATGGAAGGATGGTTTAGCATAAAATGGAAAATAAAGGATAGGTTAGAATATTTGCATGAATAACAACCCTACTATCTGCATGGTTTGCCAAGACAAGAATTAAAGCTTTGCTCATTTTATCACCCAACGCAGTGGCAGATTGGCTCTGCTCATTGCAGTCACGGAGGAATCCAGGCCATGGAAACTCCTTTCATGCACCTACACCATGGCTGTGTCTGAGAAAAGGCAATCTGTGAGCCACACTGGCTCTGAATATTCTGACCTGAAGTGGCACACATCTCTTCTGCCCACACTTTCTAAGCCTATGCAAGTCACAAGGCCACACTGGCTTCTAGGGACAAAGAAGGAATATCCTACATGTGTTGGAAATGACAATTTGAAATGTTTGGAGAATAGCAAATTATTGCTCCATATATTCCCAATAATTAAAATAATAATAAATCTCAAAACCTATTAAAATATACTCAAAATTAACAAAAGAAATGTCGAAGATATCTTTTAATAACCTTAGCAAACAGCATCTGTAGTCATGAAATTTTGTACTTGATTATCTCTTGGTACTTCTTTACCCAAATTTATGATAAATTTTTAGACATATTAAAGACAAGCATGCTTATTATCATTACTACTAATCCATATAGACTATAGACTGCAAATTGTTGCCAATACAATAAGACATAAGAGAGAAAATGAGATATATGGTTTGGCAGAAGAGAGAAAAAAACAACCTGCCATGTCTATAGGTATATATAAAGTATTGGTATTGTTTGCTGTTTTATCATAATTATTAGATACTATGAGCAAATTTTCCACAAAACTAATTTTAAAATTCGAAAGCCAGAACATCAGGGACCTGTGGAATAATAGCAAATGAACTAGCATTTGTGTAAATGGAGTTCCAGAAAGAAAAGAGAGACGAGGAAGTAATGGTTGAAACTTTCAAAGTTTTTTTTTAAAAGTCCACCCATAATTTAATAATAAGTAAATACTTAGAAAGTATCAAGGAAGGAATGGGGAGAAACCCTACTGCTGAAAACCAAAGTTATACAGAACATAAAAAGACCAGAGGGAAAGAGATATGTTAACCATTACACACTAAATACAGGGCACCAACAATAAGAAAGAAGCTGAACTCTCATCAGAACAATGGAAATTAGAAGACAATAGGGCAACATTTTTCAACTAGTGAAAGAAAAATATGTCAACCTGAAGAGCATTATAGCAGATATGCACTGTAAGAAATGCTAGAGTAAGAAGGAATGAAAGATTAAATATTGTGACCAATTTTTAAAAATAATTTGAACAAAGTAGATAAAAGGGCCATTTTCATTTTGAGAAACACATCAAACTAAAGCAACAAAAGGAAAGAAGAAACTGGATAGCCCTATTAAATAAATAAAATTCATAATTTAAAACTTCCCAAAGGGAAAACACTGGGTTCAGTCAGTTTACTAATGAATTTTATTAAGCATGGAGGAAGGAATTATTCAAGTTTTAAGCATTCACTTCTGATTTGTGATTTTTCCCATAGGAATTTGCATTTAAGGGAATGGTTTGAGTTTATTTGCCGAGTAGAGATATTTAGATTTTAGGCCTAACCAATAAAGCAAAGAATTTGACACATACAATCATCTGGGCTATAATAAGGGCAAGGTTATACATTTGTTCTTCAGTCAGCACTTGACATAGTCCTTAGCTTTTGCCAGTTTCAGCCATGCTATAAACTATATACAAGAATAGAAACAAAAAAACATAAAAACTTGGCAAAGCTATTCACATAGCTCAAACAACTTGAAGTCATAGTCTTCCTAAAGATGATTGATATTAACACTGATAAAAACAAAGTCAATGTGTTTGAAATGAGAAGAAAGAAAAGAGGCTATGGCAAATTTGAGTCAAGATCAAGATGAGTTTGCACTTTATATACAAATGTTTCAGGCCAAATATTTGGTAGACTAATTATAAACCCTATCAATCTTTTTTTTTTTTTTAAATCACATGGTACTTGTTGCTAATTTTTTTTTTTTTAAGTAGGCAAGGAGGTCTTATCTGATTTTTCTCCAGTAATAATTGCTGTTCTGGTTTCTAGCAAGCACTTTCCCAAACATGAAAGAATTTAAAAAGTGGACAAGAGAATGAATAGTGTGTTATCTATGAACATTCAAAAGATAAACTTTTATGGAAAAAGGAAAGGTCTAGAAAATTTAGGCAGCACATTTTCATTAAATCTTTAAGTGCATGGACTGCAATGTATGTGTTAATATAGGAAAGCAGATTCCTCAGAAGGTTGACTAGGAGATTGAGTTTAGTATAAAGTTTTGGGGTGATTATTTGTCAGGATTCACAATTGCGGGATGAAAGAAAGTAGAACTGGGCTGAGGGAGAATGGGGTGCTATGCAGTAACAACAGCAGTGAGGATACCCCAGGGGAACCCTGAAGGTCCTTTAGATACATCCCAATTCGAGGAAAAGATATCTGATTTTCATATTTCACATCAACCAGTCTTTGGATTACAGCTTGTCCCTGGAGGAAGAGTGAGCTTGGGCAGTGTGCCTCTCTTTAGAAAACAGCAACTTCCAGAAAACACTGAAGGCTGAAAAGTATCAGTCAGCAAGCAGTACTTACGGCAGTTGAGGAAATTAGTCCTTCCTTCCAGAAGGCAAATCTGGATGGTGCCACACCATCCAGTACCCGAGTCCAGGACCGTCCCTGAGTCCTCTGGCTTTACCTAAGTACTGAAGGCAATCTCTCCAGAACTCTTAAGTGCTTGTTTCCTGGAATAAACTTACTAGAGGAAAGTGAATGTGGCCAACTCAAGTTCTCATGGCTGCAGATGGGCTTGAGGCTACCACTGTTATATGTTATTGTTTCCTTTCTCCACAGTCCATCCTGAATCCTTTTCTCCCACAGATAGTACCTGTTCTGGTCTTGGTTACTTTCCTGGTGAGATGACCCAAACTCATCTCTGGTTGACTAACCACCTGGTTATCAAGTCCTCCTTTAGACTATGGCTCTAGTATTTATCAATTCATCATCAAAATTGGATAAAAAAGTACCAGGAGATAACTAAATGCCAAACATGCTACTCCCTGTCCCCAGTGTGTCATAAAATCCCTCTGATGATCTGGCCAATCCCCACTGTCAGTATGGTGCTACCTCCTTCACTACTGGTCCATTGGTATTTGCATTTGAAGTACACAGGCAGAAGCCATAGCTTTTATTTCATTTGTGGTTATTTCCTCCTTTATAAACTAAGACCAGTAAACACACAGAGTTCAAATTTCAGAAAATAGAGGCACAAACTTCCTACAGATCATTTCTATTTCCAACCCTTGACTTCTGGTATGGTGTATTGGAATTGATGGGCACTATTTATTTTAACTAATAGACATGGTACCATATAATGGTTATTGACTTGTGTATATACTGTATCTTGGAATATGACTACCTAGCTTTATATAATTTTCAAGCTTGTGCTTCACTTGTGCTTTTGATAAACTATTCTATGGCTCTTCAGTGTCAGCTGTTTTTAGATAATGTGGTTTGTAATAAGACCAATGGATTTCATGACCATGGGCCTACTGTTGTATCTCCTTTGCTATAAAGTTTCTTATATAACAAAAGAAACCATCAGTAAATTAAAGAGACAATCTAGGAAATAGGGTAAAATATTCATGAACTATATATCTCATAAGAGGTTAGTATCCAAAGTATATGAGGATTTCAGACAACTCAATAGAAAGAAAACAAATTATCTGATTTAAAAAATAAACAAGGGTCTGAATAAACATTTCTCAAAGGAGACATACAAATCGCCAACAAGTAAGTGGAAAAATACTCAATATCACTAATCACTAGGGAGATTCAAACTAAAACCACAAGGACATATCAATCACCTGTTAGGAAGGGTGTCATCAAAAACTGAAGAGATAAGAATTGGCGAGCATGTAGAGAAAAGGAACATTTGTGCGTTGCTGTTCGAATGAAACTTGGTGTAGCCATTGTGGAAAACAGTCCAAAGTTTGCTCTATAGTTCAGGGGCATATTGACATCAAGGGATCAGATAATTCTTTATTAAGGGGACTGTCCTGGGCATTATGGGATGTTTAGCAGCAACCCTGGCCTCTAACCACTAGATGTCAGTAGCATTCTCCCATGACAACCAAAAATGTCTCCAGATTGGACAAAGGTCTGGGGTTTGAAGTCAGTGGGGGTGTGGAATGCTCCCATACCCTTAGTCTGATAAAATATTTTATGAGCTCCCATGTTGACCATCTTTAATCCCATGGATAATGGTGAAATGCGGGGTTCTTAAAACAGGAAAGGCAAATCTACACCTGGAATATATGTGAATTCAAAAACTAGTAATTCAAAATTAATTGCTACCCTTGCAGCATGGATGACCAATGTACTCAGTTTGCCACCAGGTGGCTGGTTGGTCTCCTGAAGAGTGGTGTTGTATTCAGGGCTGAGTATGGACTCTGTTACTAGTCTTGTGTATTTGGCAGTTACAGAAGTTATACCAATTTAGGTAAATGGGAGCTTGTGTGGTTGGGTCCAAACCTGCATCCCTGACACCATAGTCACTCTGTTCATGTGCTCATTTAAACACTGGAGTCTCTGATGTCAGAGGATGGCTGACATTGACTAGCAGTCTTTGTCTACTATAAAAGACTTGATTGTTTATTGACTCTAGAGTAGACGATATCCCTTGGCCATTAGTATGCAATACAAAGACCTTCACACTTCATGCCCATCCTATATACCACAACCCCAGAACTTCGTGTCCCCAGCTTCCCATCTTTCTCCTTCCAAGCTATTTGCCACTCATGGATTTGTATATATCCTAATTTCAGACAATTCTTTTTCCACAAAAAGAAGATAGCCAGTTGTGCCAACTGAGGATATTTCTCTCCAACATAAAGGCCACCATGGAAAGGGGCTGTAGTGAGTTCCCTGTCTATTTTCAGCTTGTACTACATACTGAGCAGATGGTTTGTAAGTCACACTTTGCTCCTTCCCTCCTTTGTCGGCTCTTATGAGGACCTTCTATGGAACCAAAGGTAAAGGCTGATGAAGAGATATATTGCTTGATACAAGTTGGTGGATGAAAGGGAAATCTGGGCCACCAGGTTGTGTTGCTTCCTTGGGCTTTCTGGTGTTGCCTATGCTTAATCCTGGATGTACACACCACTTTCATCATAAGACTTGGAGGGTCCAGCAAGATATTTAATTTGACTTCTTTGGTTCCTAGTTCCTCATCTCAAAGGCGAGTGATTGAATAAACTATATAACATCTCTTCCATCTGTAGAATTTTATGACAGGAAGCATATCTTGTATTCTGAATTATGACAGACATTGACAGCTATTCTGTCTTATAGTCCAAAGGTTCATTACCTAGTCTTACCTATGAATACCTCAACTGACTCTTTTTATCACCATCCTGAACAATTAAGTCATCATGTGAGGAAACCAGTGTTTTCAAAGCAAATAAAAATCCTTTGTATTCACAATAGCAACATTGTTTCAAGTGTTCACATGTCTTTTGTTCCAACTTGCACAATAATTCCTAACCCAAGAATTTTATTGAAGATTATAGAATACAGCATTTCCATTGGAAAAATCTTTCCAACGAACTACCTGAGCACTCTGGCCACATATGCTTCACATGGCAGAGAAAAAACTCAGGCATGTTGACCCCAACTGGGAACCCTGTGATCTTGAGTACTTTGGTGCACTTTAGTAAGGTCTGCAAGGTCTGCGGGAGAGCAGATTCATGAGTGGATTTGCTAAGTAAGAAGTGAGAGCCAATTTTACTGTCTTTGGCATCTGATTAGTTAAAGAAAAACAACTACAAATGACAGGATAGATCTATTCAGGTCTGAAGGGCTACTTAATTTTTAAAAATCTTAGGCTGTGAGGTATCTAAGTTTAACCTACACAAACTTGTCCTCATAATTACACTTTGAAGAAGTAATAGTAATTGGAAAATTACCAGATAATGAGTTAAACAAGCATATTTTCCCACAAGAAGTGTAATTCTTTCCACAATTTCCACAGTGAGTATTATTTACTTATGAAATGTTATTTAATTTTCATTAGAAAAGTACAAAGGGGGGATGCTGGGGATGTAGCTCAGTGCTAGAGTGCTTGCCTAGCATGCACAAGGCCCTGGTTCAATCCCCAGTCCCCAAAACAACAACAAAGTACAAAAGTAGGATGTGTTCATGTGTTCATTGCAGTATAGTCAAATAATAGAGAAGCTTCTGAAGTTAAAAGGGAAAACAGAAATTCCCTTACCTCTAATATCAGGAATCCTTACTGGTCAGTCTCTTCTGTCATATACTTTCTTTCATGCACTATAACCAAGGATAATTTTTTTTCCTGATCCAATACTTGAACCGTGCTATACATACTAATTTGTTTTTCTTATTCAAGGAAAGATCAAAAATATTCACCCATTTCCAAATATCAGACATTATTTATTCCTTCTAATGACTTAATTTGTCTGATAATACCACTGTTGATTATTTCTAAGTGTTTATTATCTTGAATAATGTGGCAGTATATACACTTATCATGGTGCATTTATATAATTGTTTCTTCAGATCAGATTCCTATAAGAGCAAAAACTGAGTCAAAGGGCATGAAAATTTTACATTTGGGTATTTATTATCAAATCTGTCTCCAAATCATCTGATGTAATTATTGCTCCTGTCCACTGTGTATGCAGATGTCCCTTTCCTTACCAACACCAGGAATTATTCATCTTAATATGATGTGACTATATTGAAAATTTATAATTGAAAAAAATTAATGTAATATAATTCAACAGTGCAACTAATTATTTTTAAAAGCCCAAATTTAAGAATGAATTGTAATCATCCTTTCGTGCCCTTTCTCATTATCTTCTTTTATTCCTATAAGGATCTGCAAGTGTTCATCCCATTTTGTCAGTCAAAGCCTATGGGACCCTGCCCCCCTCCTAATCAGTATCTACACTGTCTGCTCCTACCACTACCTCTCTGAAGTATGGCTCACACATTAGATTTAATTACTGATTTCAGACAATGATTATCTGATAAATTTGAAACCTCCCAATATCAAAATACTAGATCTTATTTTTTTTTAAAAAAAGCTTACCACGATACAATTAGCTACAATTAGCAGGGAACTGTTGAAGATTATCCAATATGGTTCCCATTTCATTGTACTCAAGAGAATCTCATTTCACAAAGTAAAATTTAAATTTAGACAAAACATATTTTTATTAAGTAACACAATAGTAAATAGGTAGGGTTGGTGTAAAAAGTATACCATAATCATAATATAATCAATGATTTAACACTATGAATATAAATATTAAATAATAATGATATTATATATTTTTTATATTTTGAATATAAATCCAGAGTCTAGCACTGCATCATCTCAGACTTTAAATGACTTTTTAAAAGGGTATGGAAAAAAATTTCTTTAATGCAAAATAGGACAAGTAACTGACAGCAAGGAATGAAATGATTTTAAATAGAAATTATCCTGATCCAAATACCTCCAGGTAGCATGATTTTTACTCCAAAACCTGAAATATTTTTAATAGTAATTTGATGCTATAAGCACTATTTTGATAACTGTGACAATTTTTCACAAATTTTAAAATTTAGGGTTAGTAGATTAATACACAGTTGGAAGGAATAACATACAAAGATCCCATCTACCCTTTATCCACTTTTCCCCAGTGGTAACATTTTGTAAAACTATAAGCACAATGATGTATCCAGGATGCTGACATTTACACATTGACAAAACACAAACAAACAAACAAAAAAAAACCCCACATTTCCATCACTACAAAGTTCTCTTAGATACCATTTCCAGCCACCCTACTCTCTTCTTCTCTTTTTCCTCTTTTTCCCACCCAGTCCTTCATTACTGCCAACCACTAATGTGTTCTTCTACCCTTCTACCATTTTCTAAATTTGGAGATATTATATAGATGGAACCCACCAGAAGGTTATGTAAGCTCTTGTGATTTGGTTTGTTTTTCCTATTAAACCTTTGGAGACTCATCCAAGTTACGTGTATATCAAGAGCTCATTCTTTTTTTATTGCTGAGTTGCATTCTATGACGTGGAGAGATCACAGATTAACCTTTCACTCACAGAAGGACATCTTGTTTGCTTGTTTATCTCTTTCCAGCTTATACAGACATTTGTGTATAAATTTTGGTGGAACATAATTTTTTATTTCTCTGAGATAAATACCCAGGAGTGCAATTGCAGATTTGTATCCTATGATAGTTGTATATAGAGAGTTTTTAAAAGAAATTCCAAACCATTTCTCAGAAAAGCTGCATCATTTTACCTACACCAGAAGTTCTCCACATGTTTACTAGCATTTGGGTTGTCATTATTTCTTATTTTAACCATTTTAATAGATGTGGAAGACTATCTCATTGTGAATTTAATTTGCTTTTCTCTAATAGCTAATGACGTTGACTAGCTTTGCATGTGCTTATTTTCTATCTATATATCCTTTTCAGGGATGTTTCTTTTTATGTCTTTTACCTATTTTCTAAATGAATTTTTATATTTTTGTTATGTTTTGAGATTTTCTTATATATTTTATAGATACCCTTCTTTTGTTGATTTTGTGGCTTGGGGGAAAAAAAAAAAAAAACTTCTTTCCAGTCTTTAGCTTAACTTTTGAGTATATGAACAGGGCTTTTCCAGAGCAAGAGATTTTAAAATTTTTATGAAGTCCAACTTATTATTTTTCCTTTTGAACCATGTTTTTGATATCAAGTCTGAGAATTAATTGCCTAGCTATTCCTCCCTAGCATTTTCTCTCCATTGTTTTCTAAAAAGTTTATATGTTTCCATCTTATAATTAAATACATGATCTATTTTGACTTATACATTACATAAGGTGTGAAGGTTAGGTTGAATTTTTGGTTTGTTTTGTCTTATGGATTGTCAAAAAAACAAGTGGACACAGTTGTGTGGGCCTATTTCTGGGTTCCTTATTCTAGTCCATTGATCTGTGTCTATACCCTACCACCAATGCCACAGCCTTAATTGTCATTATATAATTCTTGAAATTAGGTAAGTCATTCCTCCTACCTTATTTTTTCAATGTTATTTTGGCTGTAAAAGTTTTCTTGCCTTTTTATACCAATTTTAGTATAATCTTACCTCTATCTACACAAATTCTGCTGAGATTTTGAAAGGAAGTATTAAACAGATAAAGGAATTAGGGGAAGATTGACATTTTTACTAGTCTGAGTCTTCCAATCCATGCACAAATGATGTCTCTTCATTTATTTACATCTTTTGAGTTCCGTCATCAGTTTTATTTTTTTCATAATAAAATCCTGCACATCTTAAATTTATACCTGTATTTCACTTTGTGAATGATCACAAATAGCAATGCAAATTTTGATGTTCATGTGTTCATTGTTAGTATAAAAACTGTAGCATGCTTTTTCAACAATCTTGTTGAAATCACTTATTAAGTCTAATAGGTTTTTGTAGATTCATTGGCATTTTCTACATAATCATACTATATGCAAATAAGGATAGTTATTGAAGGGTAGTCTTGTTTTTCCTTGTGGTTTGATATGGTTTTTTATTTTTCTTGCAATTTTATACTGACTTCCAGCATTATTTGAGTAAAAATATGTATGTAAAAGCATACATTTGGGGTTTATTTATGACTTTAGGTGGAAAACCTTCAGTCTTTGCCACTAAGTATAATTCTAGTTGTAGATGCTTTTTATCAAGTTTGAAAAGTTTCCCTCTAGTCCCAGTTTTCTGAGTTTTTATTATGAATAGGTGTTGAATTTTTATCAAGTGCTTTTTCTACAAGAATTAGTGTCAGCATGTTATTTTTATTCTTTAGCTTATTAATATTATAGATTACATTGATTGATTTTCTAACAGTGAACCATCATTGCATCTCTGAAATAAACCCTGCTTGTTCATGGTGTATAATTCTTCTTATGTATTGCTTAATTCTATTTGCTAATACCCTTCAAATGAGGTTTGTATCTGTACTCATGAGAGATATTGGCTTGCATTCTTATTTTTTATACTATTTTTGGCTGGTTTTGGTATCTGTACTATTTGCTTTATAAAAGTAGGAAGTTTTTTCTTCCCTTCCATTTTCTGGAAAATATTATGTAGAATTGGTTTTAATTCTTCTTTAAACATTTGTATAATTGGTTTTTCAATTATGAATTTAATGTCCTTATTAGTTTTAGAGTTGATCAAATTAACTATTTCATAATGGTAAATTGTGGTACATGTGCCTTTGGAGGACTGGTACGTTTCTTCTAAGTTTTCAAATTTATGTGCATTTTAATGTTTCTTTATTAGCCTTTGATATTTTTCAAGGTCTGCTTCATTTGTAATATTACAATTTATGTTGTCTCTCATTTTTCTTTGTCTTATTTTTATTAATTTATTTTAATCAAATGGCTGGTCATTTTATTGACCATTTCAAAGCACCAGTTTTTGTTCATTAAATTCTTCTTCTAAATGGTATAATTTTTGCTCTAATCATTTTTGTTCCTTTTCTTCTGCTTACTTTGAGTTTATTTTGCTCTTCTGTTTTCTAAATTTGTGAGGTGGGAGTTTAGATTATTGACTTGAGACATTTCCTCCTTTCTAATATAAACAGTTTGTGTTTTAAATTTCCCCCTCAACTGCTTTAGCAATGTCCCACAATTTTTTTTCAAATTTTGATATTCGTCTTTGTAATTTCATTTCATTCCATGTATTTTTATGTTCCTTGAAAATTTTTCCATGCATGGATTATTTAGAAATGTGTTGTTAATTTCTAAGTAGTTGGACATTTTTCTGTTATCTTCTGCCACTGGTATCTAGTTTAATTCCCTTGTAGTCAGAGAGCACACTTCAGGTTATTTCAATTATTTTTAATTTGTTGCATTTTTTTATTGCCCAGGATATGATTTATTTTGATATATTTCATGAATTCTTAAAAATAATGTGTATTCTGTTGTCCTTGGGTAAGTTATTCTATAAATGTCTATTCAAGGTTGTGGATGATGGTGTTACTGATTTTGTATCCTCACTGATATTTTGTCAATTGTTCTACCAGTAACTAAAAAAGAGGCATTGAAATCTTCTATTGTAATTGTAGGCACGCCTATCTTTTTAGATCTCTCCACTTTTGGATGTATATATATATATATATTCCATCTTTCCCTAAATAGATATCTCCTCTTACTGACACTTTTGATGATGGAACTTTCAACTCCCCCTGTGAACATTTTCACTTTCAATAGATGGTTTGAAATCAGCTCCGCTGACTTTATTACTTGAATGTAAAATGATCTCTTCATATGCTTAGATATGAAGGAAGTCATCCGATTGCTGTCCAGTTTAGTCTGATGTCTTTGGAAGGATTCTACTGGATGAACGAGACATAGGGCATAAACAAACCTGCCCTATGCACCTGTGAACATCTTCTGACCTAATAATACCATGGCAAATTCATCCACATACAGGAGATGTGCATTATTCACTAGCCTTTCAGCTAACAATATTCAGGATTAAATAAAAAAAAAAAAAAACAGAAGAGATTTCTCTCTTGGAATTTATAAAAGATGGAATGGTGAGCAAGGGAAAGATGACTTCTAACAAACCATGACCATAGCCTTTGGAAAAGAATTTGTGCCATGTCACAAAAGTCTTCTAGATTATGTGCCTGGGAAGCACAAAAGTTCCTATGTTTTTCTGGAAAACCACCTGAAAATACATATATATTAATGCCATTTTGCAATGGCATTTTGACCATTTTTTAACCTTCTATCACTATTCTTATTTTTAATTATACATTTTTTTGAGATTCAGTGTGATAATTCAGTATATGCATACAATGTATAATGATCAAATCAGGGTAGTTAGCATTTCCATATTTTAATACAATTTACCATTTCTTTATGTTGGGAAAATTAGACCTCCTTTCTTAGAGTGCATTCTAAAAAATGGGATGAATTTTTGTAAGTTACTGTCACCCTACTGTTCTGTAGAACTCTAGAACTTATTCCTCCTAAGTATATTTCAGTACCTGTTTTCTGACCTCCCTCTGTTCCCCCCCATTTTCCCTACCCTTCCCAGACTCTACACTGTTTAATCTCTACTTCTTCTTTTTTTTTTTTTTTTTTTTTTTTTGGTGCTGGGGATTGAACCCAGGGCCTTGTGCTTGCAAGGCGAGCACTCTACCAACTGAGCTATCTCTGCAGCCCTAATCTCTACTTCTATAAACCAACTTTGAAAAGTTTCTACATAAGTAAGAGAATGAGGTATTTGTCTTTCTGTACCTGGCTTATTTCATTTAACATAATTCCCTCCAATTCCATCCATGCTACCACAAATAACAAGATTCGATTCCTTTTTATGCCTGAATAATGTTCTATTATACATATATAACACATACACACACACACACACACACACACACACACACATATATATGATTTTTTGTCCATTCATTCATCAATGTTGATTCTGTGTCTTGACTATTGTGACTAATGCTGCATTAAACATGCAAATATAGAACTGGGGTTGTAGTTAATTGTAGAGTGCTTGCCTAGCACATGATAGGCCATAAATTCAATCCCTGACACCAGAAAAACAAAACATGGAATTTCTTGTATTTCATGATAGACTAATTTCTTTTCCTTTGGATATATACCCAGAAGTTCCACTGCTGGGTTAGATAGCTGCCCTGTTTTATTTTTGAGTAACCTCCCTGTTGTTGAGATAATGACTGTACTACTTGACATTCCACTGACAGTATATGAGAGTTCCCTTTCTCAGCATTCTTACCAGCATTTGTTAATTTTTGTCTTTTTGATTATAGCCATTCTAACCTAGGTAAGATAATTTTTTGTGGTTCTGATTAGCATTTCCCTAATATTAGTGATGTTGAACTGTTTTTTATATGCTTGCTGACCATTTGTGTCTTTTGAGAAATGTCCATTCAGATTTTTAACCCATTATAAATTAGACTTTTTTATTTTTTATTTTTTGCTGTTGAATTTTTTTGAGTTCCCTATATACTTTGGATATTAACCCTGCATTGGATGTTAAGTTTGAAAATATTTCTCCTATTATCAGGCTTTTCTTTACTCTATTGATTTTTTTTCCTTTGCTACACAGAAGCTTTTTAGTTTGATATAATCCTGTTGTTCATTTTTACTTTTGTTGCTATGGTTTTGAGGTCCTATCCAAATAACTTACTGCCCAGAGAAATGTCACAGTTTCCCTCTATATTTTCTTCTAGTAGTTTATAGTCTTGGGTCTTAGATTTAGGTCTTTGATTCATTTTGAGTTGATTTTTTATATGAGAGAGATAGGAGTTTAGTTTAATATTTTCTTATATTGATATCATTTTTCTAAGAACTATTTATTGAAGAGGCAGTGTTTTCTCCAGTATATATTGACACTTTTTTCCAAAGATCAGTTGCTAAGTTACATGGATTTATTTCTGTGTTCTTTATTTTGTTCCACTATCCTATTGATTATTATTATTTTTATGCTGGTACCATGCTGTTTTGGTTACTATAGCTTTTTCGTATGGTTGGAGATCAGTATTGTGATGTCTACAGCTTTTTTATTTTGGTCAAGATTACTTTGAATATTCAAAAATTTTGGATGATTTTTAGACTAACATGTCATTATTCACTATATGAAGCAACTCTGAGTACAAGAACAAACTAAAAGTCCTATATCAGTTTCACAATTTTTCCATTAAAAATACTTTTATGACTATATAACTGTTTCATTATAGCATAATGTAAAATTCTTAAGAAATACATCAGAAAGGATACTAGAAATTGATCAAAAAAAGTTATTTATTTTAAATTTTGGAAGAGTACTTACTACTTCATATTAAAAATAGTTTGATGCTGTCCCTATATCTAGGTGAGCTTATAGCAGGTTACAAATCTGAGAAAGCTCTAATAAGTGATTTGTTGTTTGATTCTGATTCTCAATTGTTCATTTGAATCAGGGCTGTATATTCTGCATTGTGCTTTGGAATGACAGTTTGATCCTTATAGAAGGAAGGGAGGAAGGGAAGAAAAGAGTAAGGAAGGAGGACAGAAAGGCAAAGGGCAGAAAGACAAAGAAAGGAAGAAAGGAGGAGAGGAAGCATTATGGTTGGGATAAGAGGTACCCTTGCCCAAAAGCTCCTGTGTTCACACAAGAGCATTTAAGGTGAAATGCTTAGATTGTTAGAGCTGTAACTGTCATTCCAGATCGGATTCAAACAAAAAATCACTTATCAGAGCTTTTTCAGTAACTGGTAACTAATCAGTCCATCTTAGTTTGAATGTAGGCAGGCAAGGCATGGCTGGAGGAGGTGGGTCACTGAGTGTTCTGGAAGAGTTCATCTTCCCTGTGACCTGCTTTTCCCAACTTTCACTCTGCTTCCTGGCCACCATGTCCTGAGCAGCTTCCCTCTGCCTTACCCTTCCATCATGATGTTCTGCCTCATGTCAGGCCAAAAGGAATGGAGTCGCAGATCAAGAACGGAACCTCTGAAACTGTGAGTCCGAAGTGAACTTGCCCTTCTCTAAGTTGTCAGGTACTTTGGTCACATTGATGCAAAGCTGACTAACAAAGGAAAGAAGGAAGGGAGGAAGAAAAGGAAGGAGGATTCAGATATTTCAAATAACCAGCACATGTGGGAAAGTCATTATTTTTCATAAATGTACCTCATTGGGTGTGGCTTAAGGAAAATCAAGATAAATAAAATGAAAAGGACAGGACATCTTTATTTATTTATTTATCTTTGCCTTCCAAGGCTTCATTCCCATCCATGTATTAATAATGCCTCCATCCTGCTTGGAGATCTGTGCTTCCTAACAAATCCAGCAGGGGAGTTCATTAATTAAGCTGGATCAGTTACTTAATGATACAGAATGTTAAAATGTGAATGATGTGCAATAAAGCAACAATATTTGCCTCTACCTAAAACACTATCTATTAACCTCATTCAACTAAAATATAAAGTCCTAATCATTTTGAACAGCCAGTTTGGACCTCCGGATTGATGCCCTAAGGTCTTTTAAGGTTATACAACTTTCCATATGATGGCTATAATTATGATTCCATATAGATTTCAATATCCATAGGATGTTTTCTGCTAAAAAATGAATTTTTTTTCCTTAAAAATTCAACCAGAGAGGTTAACATAAATGTCCTTCAAAAACAGTTACTACAATTAGTCTTCTCTTAAATGGCACTGATTGGAATTCCATAGATAAACCACTGTCAAAAGTCTCCACTGGATTAGGGGAGGGAAGGGTATGCATGAGACTCAGTATTATTTTCAATGTGCTATAGCGGGCAATTTGTAGTCTCTTGTAGACGTCTATGTAATGCATTACAAATAACAGCTTCTAAGAAATTATATCCACACAAAGTATTACTTGAAGGTATCAATCTTTGACTAGAGGCATAATACTTCTGTTGAAGAATACGTAAAGAGAAAAATGTGCAACTTCTAGTGAATGAAAGATGCTTTCTACAGTTGGTGCTGAGAACTAGAATGTAGCAGTAGAAAAATAAGTGGGGTCTGTATTTGAGATGAAAATTCTGAATTCAAAAAAAAATTTAGGACTAAACTAAGTGTGATGATGTAAAAAGTTGGGTTGAGGTAAAATATACCCAGCTATTTGTTAGGTAATTTCTCATGAGGCATTTGTCATGATTAACTGATGCCTGCCACAAGGTGGAGAGTTAAAGCAGCATCCAACAGTTAGAGATGGTATCTTTGTATGAGAATACTATCACTGAGAAACCCATAAAAAGAGAAGGTTCCTAACCCACCTTTGCTTCCACGTCTAGTAAGTACCACATATTGGTACTTATTCATGTCAAGTGAAACATTCATCTCACCTCGTCCAAAATCTGGTCTCACTTGAGGGTCACCAAGGCAAGTGCTTCCATCTGAAATGCCCTTTAAAGTATAATATGTGATGTGTGACCTCTACCAGTACTAATATATTTCTAAGTAAACATCTGATTCCTATATAGTGTAAGAGACATAGGAAAAATACATTTCTATGAGATATAGCATATTTTTTGGACCAGAAGAAATGAGTATGAAGATAATATTAGTAAATGGTAAAAATTAGTAGGTGGTAAAAATAGGAGTAGAACCTATGTCCCTGGAAACTTGCTTTGTCTTAACATACTACTCCTCAAAATATATATGTAAATCAAAATACATAACTAGAATCATAAAATATGCATACTGCATAAATTTTAAAACTGGTGAAGATTTTTTTAAATCTCATATTCTTCAACAGAAAGATAATAACTAATTGTGTTAGTTATGTTTTTGTTGCTGTAATCAAAATACCTGGCAAGAACAATTTAGAGAGAAAATGTTTATTTGGGCTTATGGTTCATGGTTGTCCAACTCCATTGCTCTAACTCTGAGGTAAGGGTAGAACATCTAGGTGAAGGCTGTGGTGGAGGAAAGCTGCTGAGCTCATAATAGCCCATAAGCAGAGAGAGAGAGAGAGAGAGAGAGAGAGAGAGAGAGAGAGAGAGAGAGATGGAGGCACCAGGGACAAAATATAATACCCAAGGGCATGTCTCCAGTGACCTACTTCCTTCAACCACAACCCACCTGCCTAGAGTTACCACACAGAGAGTTCATTCAAATTCTTAACCCACCAAAGGAATTAATCCACTGATTGTGTTACAGCTCTCATGATCTAATAACTCACCTCCTGTATTAACTTAAGAACTTTTGAGGGGTACCTCCTATCCAAACTAGTTAATAGTTTGGAACCAATTAATAGTCTGGTGGTATTTTTTTTTTTAACCTGATGTTCTTTTCCATACTAGTTTTAAAAGACACCATGATAATACTAATGGAGCATCATGTATTATTAGATCCCACTTTTCCATTTAACTTTATAATAAACACATACCGTAGTTTCAAAACTTCAGTAAATATGCATGGGTGGCATTTCACTGAATTGGATGTTTCACAGTTTAGAAAATGCTTTCCATTTTTGGCCTAATTTTGGATTGGAATCCTCCAAGAGCTTAAATATTTTATAATAGTGCCTGAAAATAAAATAATTTTTACTTGTACCTCTTATGACTTTAGGAATACAGTGTTCATTCTAGTTAAATTCAAACCTTCTCAAGAATCATCTTGAGAAGGAAACCTCAATGGCAAAGTGTGAACAAGCAAAAGAACTGCCAGTGAGGGGAAGCAGCTATTCCTATGGTGTTGCAATTCTCGGAGCCAAGGAATAAGTCTTGGATATTTAGGGATTGGTTTGCTCAAATATCGGATCTTCAGGTTCACATTTTTCATGGATTAGCCTGTCTTCGACTCTTTGTCCTTATATAGAAATGACTGGACTGGTCACATTTTCAAAAGAAATGAAAAAAAAGTTTTTTTTCAGGCCAAATCAAATTTTATGTTTCTGTTTCTTCCAAATTATTTTCAGATGCAAGAGAAAGCAAACCACACGGAAGAACTGCACACTACAGTGAAGTTGGAATGCAAGTCCTCATCAGAAGGGAGGGAACAAACTTTGAATAATTCAACCACAAAATATGTGAACCACAAACAAGTGTAAATACACAAGTAGACACAACACACACACACACACACACACACACACACACACGTCTACTCTTTCCCCAGGAATTTTCATTAATGTAGTTAAAGGAAAAAAAGGGGAAGACTCTATTCATTCCCCAATGTAAGCATATGAAAATTTTATGTTTCTTTGCATGTTTAAATGCTTGGCATTATAAATATTGTGCATATTCTTTTTCAAAAAAATATGAGAAAGTTTTTTCATGAAGAGGTCATAAATAACAGATTAAAGTTGGAACAGAATTAGTATTCCTCAAATGTCCCTATTAGGACCAAGACCCGAAATGTCCACCTAAAACATAAGACTTTCTAACATGAATTGTTTTTGTTCTCTTCTGTAGGCTTAATTGCATAGTAAGAAAATGAAGTTAGAGATAAAAATCATCCATAATTTTTTTTTTCCCCTTGAGTGTAAATAATTAAGTCAAAAGCAGGGAAATTAAAGCACAGTGGTCTAAACTGAATTGCAGCCTTTCAGTCAGTTGCCAAAAATTAAAACAACAACAAAAAGTCCAAGTATGCATCCATTATAATTTTGTAGCAAAATTTTTCCTTTCTAATTTTCTCAAATAATCGGATTTTTCACTGAGCAATGCAATTTCTTTCAGGGATGTTTATAGCAGAATGCAAACCTGATATGACTTTCAAAATCCCTTGGGGAAACAATAATGTCCTGTATTTCTAGAGTTGTTGTAGTTTCCAAAGACCTTATGCTATAAGAATATGTGACTGGCTCCATTCATTTATTTATTTTTTTTGCCTGTCAAGTACTGAATTAGGTGTCAAGAGATTTCAACAGGCATATGCAACACATATTCATGACACTCATTCACTTATATGGAGGTAAGCAGATAATTTTAAAGATAATTAGGCACTTTGTTTTTAAAAATATGATAGAATAGTTATCTAGAAAGTCCTCCTAGAAATGAATACCTAAAAACACTGAATATACTATTGTGAAATAATATATCTTTATGTTAGTTGTCTGATATGAAGTCAGGGAAATCTTGATGGGCAGAAATGACAAGAAAGTGTGAATCCAGAAAGTAGGCAAGTTTCAAAGCCACTGTTTGCCCTGAAGGTGTCTGTTTTACCCTGTGGCTCCTAACTACATTGACAGAGCAGAGAGGGAACGTGGAACCTATGCAAGGAAAGATACAGGAACAAAGACATTGCCCCAAACAAGAACCCTCCCAAGCCTGACATCCCCAGTTAGTGAATGAGAAAAGAACATTCTTAGGAGATTGAAGCCATGCAAAAATATATGAATGAGAGTCACCAAAATAGTCAAACTGCCAACACAATTCAAGATAGTGCAGATTTTGCAAAAATACATACACACTATGAAGTAAATATGTGACATATATTTCAAGGAAAGTAAGAGAATATCAAGATGAAGAAGGACAAGAAACTTTTAGAAATTAGTAGGTAGATATGAAAAAAACAAATAATGAATATGGAAATAAAGGCATTACACAGAATATAGTATAGGGAGAAATAAATTGAAAATATAAAAGATAGTTAAGCAAGAGAAGACAGAAAAGGCAACTCAAGTTTCAGACACATGAGGGAGAAAATGAGAACATGATATTCAAAGAGTGACAATTTAGAATGTTCTAGGTTTACTAATATCAATTTTCACTTCAAAAAGTCAACAAATGTCAAGCACTCACACAACACTAGATGCACCACAAGAAAACAACAGAACACCAAAATCAAGGAGAAGATCTTAAGAGAAAGAAAAGATAAAATGACTAAAAACAAATGCAAATTAAACTTCTCAATGACAACTATGGACGCCAGAATAATATTTTCAAACACCTAAAAAGAAAATAAATGTAAAGCTGGAATTTTGTACTCATAAAACTATCTTTCAAGAGTTATGAATGAGATAAAGACATTTCACACATTTGAATTATAGAATACTGGTATTTGAGACATAAACCAAAGTGTAAAAATAATCCCTTACCAATTTTTTGCTCTATAATTTACAACATACTTTCACATTTGTTTCTTCATTTGAGTCATAATAATGTGATGATGCCATTGCCCCCAATAAGAGTCTGTTTTTCCAAAGGTAGAAAAATAAATTTTATTCATTCACTGTTTTAAGTGACAAAAATAAAGTATAATCAATTCAGTTGACTTAGAAAATACTGAAAAACACGTAGAAGGGAAATTTTTAAAAAAATAATTCAATATATCATTCCTCAAAGGTAACCACTAGTAATATTTTGTTCCAAAACTTCTATAATTGTTCATGCATATGATTTTTTAGATTCTTTTTCCTTGAAAATATAAGCATATTACTATTTCATTTTTAGTATATTTTAAATGCATAAATAGCTGTTTGTCATATGAATTCTGCTCAATCACAAATCCACACACTTAATTATTTTGATAGTTGGGTTATTGTATTTACCCTTTTCCTCCCATTGTGGAAGACTTTCTAAGCCTGTTGATATTAAACTTGACAATGAAACTTATTTTGGTCAGTGGAACTTAATGGATTTTATGCAGGGATCTTAATTTTGCTTGCTCTTATTAGTTTGGTTCTGGTGCTTTGATGATTCACCAGAGGTAGTTGCTGAACTTTCAGCTTAGGTCCACAAATAAGCACACATGGAACAAACCAGAACTCAAATTGGACCTTGGAGCCTTGCCTAAGTCATGTAGAACTGCCCAGTTATGCTAGTCTAAGTCAACCAATCTCACCTGAAGTGCAGGTCCATGAGTATTAGGATAAATGTTTGCTGTTGCAAACCATGACATTTGGATACAGTTTTTTTACATACATTATTGTCACCACAGCTGATGAGTACAACTAGAATTGTACAGAGAGGTTGCTTTCCAGTTTTACAGTGATGAATAGTACTTCATTAATCATGTCACCATAACTTAAAAGAAAAATCTCTAATTCTTCCTTCTTCTCAGGGAAAGGATCTGAAGTTTGGTTCATCAACCCCCGGCACGCAGCTATTAAATGGTAAAAAACATAATTTGCATGTCTTTCTGATGCCAAAGTCAAAATTTTTATAAGATTCTGCATTGTTGTCATTGAAATATGTACATTGTTTTGGGTAGCATGTATTAAAAACAAATTTGGAGTTTTAAAATAGCATAGAACAGCTTTGACTAGAAATACAATTATTAACTGATTTTTGTCTCATTTTCATGATCATTTAAATACTGCACAAAGGTCATGTTACATGAAACAAAACCTGTCTACATTTACCATTTAAGGCAGCCATTTTTCTTAGAGCAGACTTTAAATCATACTGTAATTTGTAGTGAAAATTTTAGGTTCAATATGAGAATGTATACCTTGCCAAAAATCTGCATTTCTTGATTCATTTTACTAAATAGGCATCCTTTTCATAATATCACTGTAGATTTATCCATATTTAACAAATATGACAGTGAGGTAATACTTGAAAGCATATGGCAGTGTTTTATTGGGAGTCAGTAATGTTCACATTATTCACCTGGGACAGAGTTATGAGGGAATACTATACATTTTGTGAAGTGGCAGACATACAAATTTGGAACTGCTGAAGAATTCCACATTCTGCTTTATGTTTGAAAATTAAACATGTTTGATGTTGAAGTGGTTCATTTATAACTAACAGTATAAGTCAAGAAAAAACTATTTCTTTACATTTGCCAAATATGTAACTTGACATCATGTAACCCCCAAAAGGTTTCTTAATTAGCTAGAATAATTTCAGTATACTAGAAAGCATTATCCTTACGGAATCCCTGGTAAATAATCTTTCTCACTTTGAGGTCCAGGGACATTATTGCCAAAGGGAAGGATTATGGCACTGGGATCAGTTCTCTATGTGGTCCCTGCATTACCTGACTTTGCATATATTCATATCATATTTTGATTGATTGTGCTTAGTTGCATAAAAAGAAACCAAGTCAACTAATGAAAGTAAAGAGAAGCTTTGTCTTTCATAAGCAAACCTGCCTTCCATAAGAGCTACAAATTACTTCCAAATTTCTACATACATTTAAGTGAGTACCCATATCTTTGAGCATGTACAAAAGTGATGAAAACATAAGAAGGAACAGAATGTAAAATAAGAGGTGAAAACAGAGTCCTAGAAGGTATAGAAGGGAGTCACTGTCTAATTGAATATGAACTATCAGTTGTCTTGGGGAACTACAGATGGAGAGGTAGCGATCCTGAACCAGGGTTGTGGTGGAAATGCAGAATAAAGGTATAAGGAAAGGAAATAAGCCTAGTTTAGATAACATTCAAAATTCCTAGAGTTAATACAGGAAAGGATGTTGGGTGCCATGTTCATGATGGAAAATTCTAGACACACACACACACACACACACACACACACGCACAATGAGCTGAAAGGGTCTCTTTCCATATAATGCTTAATATAGTATAAGCAGGAAATCTTATGAAAGCAGGAATAAACATTTTCTGAATTTATTTCCCTTTTACAGAATAAGGTTGTGCTCAGGCCTCATGTGTGCCAGTATCATGATGGGTACTGAGTAATACCTGTCCTACTTGTGACTGGCACAATGAAATGGTGCTTTGGTGCCATATTAGTGGACATATTAGGGACTTGTGGGGCCAGTATGGAATTTATAGATGTATCCAACTTCTCCTCAAACAGCTCAGGCTGAAGGGTGTAGGCCTGGGTTATGACCAACTATTTCTCAGGCCCTATAAACTGCTTAAAAATCTGTTTTCTCACTGGGATTTTAAGGCCTGGATGTCTGTGGCATTTCCCTTCACCCCAGGGAGTCTCAGATCTTCTTGGTCCACAAATTGTCCCTAACTCAATGTCATAATGAAGGCAGCGATGAAGCACTGCCAGCTGATGTTCACAAGGACAGAACAAATCCCAGCACCGACAAACGCCTCCACCATTCCCAGCGTCATTTTTGGATAGTCCCTATTAGCCAGATGTGAACTTAATCCACTGCAGTCAGCTAACTTTGTGATGACTATACTCCCACATGGCTGGCCATAATTATTTCCTGCTGTAGGGACACTGTACTCTCTGAATGTGAATCCTTCTTTGGTTTTCCTGGGTTGACTGCCATATCAGGTCATGTAAAGTAGTATTTTTCAAAATGAAAACTTGATAAGATCTGTATGAATTTAAGGTATTAATTAGTATCTTCTAAATCCTCACTCTGCTAATATTTCTCTAGAAAAAGACATTTTCAGTGTTTATAAAATGGCATCTTGTGTCCCAATTATAATTCAAAGGAGTTGATTTTCATAGACAATCTAATGTAGCTAAAAATTCACATTAACTAACCACATCCTGGTTCACTTAGAACATAGATGAAGGAAAATAAAGGGTCCACTCCAAGAAACAATACATTCACTGTGTCCACCCCTACAGTCTCCCCATCCTGCTGGAAGACCTTTCCCCCTTGCCTCCTTACTCGATAATCAAATGGTAAAGCAGTGTTATTCTATAGTACATTTAGCTACTGTAGCAAAATATCTTATTCTGGGTAGATTATAAACAATATACATTTATTTCTCCAAGTTCTGGAGCCTGAGAAGTCCAAGATCAAAGAATTGGTGAGAGCCAACTGCTTCGTTCATAAATGCCCATTTTCTTGCTCTCATGTTCTCACATAGTGGAAGGGTAAGGAATCTTTTAAAAGGACACAAATCCTATTCATTAGGGATCCAGCTTCATGACAAAATCATCTCCCAAAGGCTCCACCTCCTAAAACCATCACCTCAGAGTGAGTATGGAAGACCAGGACCGGGGAGGCAAATATTTAGAATGTAACAGTGTATATAACAACAGAGGTTCCCTCTTCAGTAGTCTTGGGGATTCAAGAATAATAAATACTTTCTTTATCTTACAAGAAATGTATGTTAAGTCGATGGTAAAACACTTTTTGACACTTTGGAGTTCCGCCTAAAGATTTGCTAAGGTTTCACTTAATTGAAGGAATTTGGTGTATCTTCTTGTTACCATCTGGGTCAAGGTGAAATGCTATGTCTTTGATAGCCAGTTGCCAAATTAATAATTTCAGATTGAAACTGCATTCTTTTGTACTTCTTCTTACTCTAAGACAGTAGCTCATGCATTTCTCTGTAATATACTTGTAATATACTATGTCACAACATTTTCACATCATCCCCAAAATTTGTTTCATCAAGTGCTTTGGTGACTCAGAATCTCCACAGTCATTAATAGTCCATTGGTAGCAGTCTCTCATGTTGCTGAATCAGAGGGTGCTGGTCAGGTACAATTACTGAGCAGCTGGTTACAACTCCATTCTCTCCTACAAAGCTTGTAAGAATGCAAGTGGCTGAATATCTTAGTCTGTCTAAACTACTATAACAAAATACCTTAGACTGGGTAATTTACAACAAAAAGTTTGCTCAAATTTTAGAGGCTGCAAAGTCCAAGACCAAGGCACCAGCAGATTCAGTGTCTGGTGAGGGCTCACTCTGTGCACCAAAGATGGTGCCTTTAAGCTATATCTTCACCTTGTTGTAGGGCTGAACAAGCTGCCTCAGATCTCTCTCCCTCTCTCTTTTATTTATTTATTCCTGGTCACAGGGATTGAAACGAGGGCACTTTACCACTGAGCTAAATCCCTAGTCCTTTTTATTTTTTATTTTGAGACAGTCTCACTAAGGTGCTGAGGCTGACCTTGAACTCGTGCTCCTCCTGCCTCAATCTCCCAAGTCACTGGGATTATGGGCATGCGGCACTATGCCCAGCTCCCTCAGGTGTCTTTGATAAGCTACTAAGTCCATTCATAAGGACAGGGGCTTCATGTCCTAGTCAACGCCTAAGGATTCCACTTCTTAGTACTAATACCTTGGAAATTAGTTTTCAACATACAAATTTTAGAGGGATACAAAACATTCAGAGCATTCCCTTGAGGGAGACATTTCTATTATACATTTAAAGCACTCTAACTTTATTATAAAAACTAACTGATGCACAAATTTAGTACTGTAAGAATTATTAGGATTAAACTGCTTTATAGTCATTGATCCAAATAATTCAGTGTCAGGGCAGGAAGTTGAAAACTACTTCTCTAAAGGATACCAGCCTGTTCTCCAGTAGTCTATAGACTCTTAAGGATGGTTTTATTCAGTTTGTTGAATTCTGATTCTAAGAGTTTCAGGCATTGTTGTAAATGCGTTGTCTCATTTCACACACTACTGCGTCCTTACAGGAAAATCTGTGTGGAGTGAAGAAGTCAGAAGTTACAACACTATGCACATTCAAGTCTGATAATGGCATAACATAGCCACAAGTTCATTAGAAACAGCAAAGTTTAAGGGAAGTTAGAATAGTAATTCAACTTAGAGTGAAAACCCCACATATGACTCCCCAGCCAGGTCCTGTTGTACCTGGGTACTACAAACACTGGTGGGAAACTGAGAGGAACTGTTGGGTGTGGAAATAAATGGATTATTGATAAGAAACGCAGTTGATGGTCCCTGCAGGCCTATGGACTCTGCTGTTCCTGAGACTCTTTTGACCTAAATATAATTTCCATTAGTGATGTCCCACTTGAGAGCATTTGGAGCTTGGGCTTGAAGAATGGTAAAGGTGGAAGGAAGAGGAAAATGAATGTGGGTGAAGAAGGAGGAACAGACTGGAAGACAGGGTGAGGAAGGCGAACTTGGAGGGAGGGTGGAAAAAGAAGAGTTACCATTTATTGTGAACATTCCCAGGCATGTGAGTTACAGTCTTGTGTTTAACATTCAAGACTTCAGAAATATATGTTGAGTTTTTGTAAATGAGGAAACAGAAGAACCGCATTGCCAAAGCCACTGAACCACTAGGCTCCAACACAAACCCTGGTGTCTCTATCACCAGAGCCCAGTTCCTAACAACGGCTTAATTTGGACCTGAGATTCGTGTGCATTGTGAGTCTTCCTCTCTTCCAGGATGGAATACAGCTTTGTAGAGTTAAGGAGAACTTTGGTTTAATGGGACCTTTCGACTCTGTAAAAATAAAGATTTGTATTTGGCTCTGGCTTTTCTTGTGTTGTAGTTCTTAGAAGCCAAACAGTGTGTGTGGGAACAGAAGGAGGCAGAATTCTCGTACTTTGAGAATACCTTATTTAATTAATCAGTCTCAGTTTCAGGCACTTAGAATGGTTTTGGTAAACATAAATGCATTCATTTTATTCAGACTGTAACTGGCTGTTAAAGAAATCAGCAAGTAGGAGCAACTGTTGGAAGACATATTTTAAGGTAGGGGACTACACTTCTCTCTCCCTCTGTCCTCTCCCAAATTCTCCCTCTCCCCTCCTTCCTTCTCATAATTTCTTTCAATAGCTTCAGATCTAAAGATTAGTTTATTTGTGATTTTTGAGCAAATTATAGAATTAAATGATGTAGACCGTATCATGCAAACTATTTCTCTGTAGCAAATTGAAGAAAAAAAGTTGATCAAAGACTATAAAGGCATTGAACCCCACTTCCAGATATATAATCATATTAAATACTAAGTGACCACTATGACACCACTGATTAGATTTTCCAAAAAAGTAACTCCAAGAAGCCACAATAAAACTTCTGACAACTGCACAAACACTGACATCTTGATGTACATTCAAATGGGACCTTGAATCCAGTGGGTGTATTAATTATAGCAACAGCACTTTGGAAAAAAAAAGAATGGATGGTATTTTTACTAATTGTTAATATCACAAATTGAATCCAGTTCTCTTTTACACTTAGAGTTACTGATAAATACTCCAGTAAACATTGTAGTTTCCATGGGATTCCTGTCACAGACACTGAATAGACACATTGACTCGTGTTCACTCTTAGACAAATAGCCAAGATAACAGTCCAAAGAGTAGACTCAGCTTCTCTAATATTAATGCCTACATTAGAATATCAGGATATCTTGCTAAGACTCAGATTTTGATCTAGTCTGTCTAATGGGGCCTGGATTCTCCTTTTCTAGCAAGCCCTCAGGGAATACTGCTACTCCTGAGATCAACTTTTAAGAAGCAAGATTCTATGGGATGGAAAGTGTACACTGCCAAGGTTATCACTGGAACACATTCTTGTGGATTTTTAGTGGTATGCTCCACCATGGTAGCCTTGTCCCTACATGTGACACAGATGCAAAGAGACTGATGTCAGTTTAAATTTCATGATTTCAATATTGTGCCAAACAATCCAAATTCAAAGAAGAGACCAGTGTAGGGTAAAAAAACAATTGGTTACCATAGTCACACATTTTTAAAGTGCATTTTTTGGAATCCATTGGTGGAAGCTGACTACAAATATTTTTTTTAAATGATGTGCACAGTAGCCCTTCATCCCAAGAGAATGAGAATATATCAAAAAAGAGCAATCTGAAGACATAATAATCTATTTTTAATATCAATGTTTTCAAGACCTATTTAAGTAAAACAAACAGAAAAGAAAATCCTTTTCCTTTCTCTGAACCCACATGTCTGATAAGCAGCTGGCGCCATTTCCCAGTGTAATCTTAATAAAACACATCCCACATCCCATGGAGATTTTGTGAAACCATCCAAATAATTTCCTCCTTATTCTGTTGATTTTTTCCCCTCACCCCACACTCACGTGTGTGCACGCACACCCCTATACAAACACACAATTATACACGTATTCATAGTCATGCACATGCAAGCCCACATATTTGCTAGAGTTATTTGCTCTATGAATATCAGGATATTGTTACTTTTATCTTGGATTCAGGAACATTACAGTTTTTAGACTTTTTAATAACATGCCAATAGCGAATCAAACTTTTAGATAACCTACAGATTAAGTTCTTCCAGGAACTGCCAATTTTTCTCCAATATGATTCTAGCTCGCTGAGCAAACGTTATTTCAGCTAGAATGTGCTGAAGGGATGGATGCAGCTCCATGCAGAGTACATTTCAGTTTTTTCCAAATAACATTCTTGTAGAGATTAGAGGATAATCTGGCAGCCAGACCCAGCCAATTAAAACAGTAATTGAAATAGTCGAAAATGCTTTCCTTGGCAAAGTTTCATATTTTGCTTCATTTTTTAGTTTCCTTGAATAACAAAAAAAAAAAATAGGGTCAATCATAAGACTCCTAATTTATTTTCTTGGTTATCTTTTCTCATCAAACAGAAAAGCTCTGCTGTGAGCTTAAGTTAAAAACTGAGAACTGTGGTATGGGATGGTATGAAGGCAGACATGAGAAAACACAAAATGATTCCCAAGCCAACACAAGTAAGTCTCCTCTGAGCAAGAATATCTGTTTTAAATGGTGAGGACAAAATAAGGAGGGGAATTGAAGATGAAATAAAATAAAATAAAACTTCAAATAATGAATACTTGAAAAATGTCAGTTTAATTTTCCCTAGATTAATAAGCACTTGAAAGTTGAAATTTAAAATTTTAATATACCTAACATCGAGTATGAAAAAACATATATATCATAATTCTCTTCCACAAAAATTGATAGTGTGTTATTAAAGGTTTAATAATCATCTCTGGAGTGAGAGAGTATTTGATTTTTAGCATTTGCCAATCTCCTTGGTGTAAACACATCTATAGTGGCTCACATCAATTTATTAAACTGCTATTGTTGAACATACAGTTGGGAATAGATGGGTACAATCAAATTCTTCAAACCACTGCTTCTACTTCAGCACACAACCATGACTGAAGTCATAGTTTTATAAAAGGAGATAGACATGGAAAAAAACCAGTCTAGATTGACATCAAGTAAAAGCATGAATAGAGGCAATTAGCAGGTAAAGATAAGCATCTTACAGATTAATTAATCCAAGTTTTGCTGATTGAAATGACAAAACTTGAGGAAATCCAAATTATATAATGGATTTAAAAATAAAAATACTTTTCTGTATCAATCCATATTTCTCTCCTATAAAACCATACAAAGTTCAACTTCTCAATGAACCTCCTCAGTAAAAATATCTGAAATCAGTTGTTGTACCCATTTCAGCAGCCTCCTGGAACTGAAACAATTTCAAAATCTCATATATTAGCAGGCTTAACGGTAAACATTAGACTCACTTGGAAGCTTCCGAGTACTGAAGTGCTAATTACTTGTTCCCATCCTGGACCAAGTAAATTGGAAAGTTTGGGGTGAGGTGAACTACTGATAATTTTGAAAGACTCCAGTGTTTGATTTGTAGCCAGTATTGAGAACAATACACTATACATTTGCCTACATTTTCAATGAAAGACCTCTGAGGTGTGGTTATGCTCCATGCTATTCAGTTATCAACCCTGTGGCTGGGCCATACATATAAATTTTTACATTTATATTACATTTATTTTCCTTCCTTTGCTGAACTCCAGAGCACTGGCAAATGTTATCAACAAATAAACACTTTTGATTAAGTTTTTGAATGGACTAGAAATATGATATCTTTTCCATGGACTATAAATCGGACTCATGTTATTTCTGTATTCTTATTTTTAGGTTTCAAATCAAGCTTGGAAAATTTCAAGGTGGATCACATTCATCAATAGCATATGCTAGTCAATAACACATGCAGAGCAAACTATCTTTTTACTTAAAATGGAAACTAATTATAAATTTAATTAAGTCTTCAATTAACGCATGGGATTTATTTACATTATGCTGGTACAAATAATATTACACAAAGCCCCAAAATGAGGTCAATATACATACCTTTGAATAATATAAAAATATATTAACAATATAGGTAAGGTTTTAGCTTTTCCCTGGAAGACAAAACATATGATGTTATGTGAAACGATTTTACGTGATTAATTTATTCATATACTTCTTACTCAAAGAAAATCTCAAGATATTTTAAAATGGTCCTGGCCTATTTTCTAAATGCACAGTCATCATCATTAGCAGCTGCATTGATCAAACTTCTATCTATGAATCTTGGAAAGCCGCACTTGGTGTGTAGAAATCTATGCCACCCTCAGGCAACACGACAGAGCCAAGAACAGCAAGAAGCACAACAAATAGCAGCTGTGGTTCTTTGCATGTGTGGTACCGTTTAGGCTAATGCCCAGGATATCAGATCATTTGTCCAAAGGGTGCAGCTGCACCAGCTGGCAGACTGTTGAAGGCAGCGAAAACACAGAAGGCAGAAACTGGCACACCATCCTTACCTCTCTCCACACCCACTCATGTTCTTGCAGCACTACTCTGGGCAATGTTCACAGGGAGAGATGGCCAGCATTTGAGCAAAACATAATTCAGCAAGAGAGTGGGAGTCATCCCTTGATTCTCTCACTGGTAGGTCTTCTAGGTGGGTCAAACTGAAATAGTTATATTAGTTCACTAATGGCGCATAAGAAACCACCCCCAAACTCAGGGGCTTTGAACAGCAATCACTGAGTGCTCATACCCAGGCCAGTGGGCTGGGGTTTGGGTGATCTAGTTTGGAGTCATGGGAGGCTTTGTTTCCTATGGTAGCCCTCTGGATTGGCCACAGCAACTCTAGCCTATGTGCATTCACCATGGGACTCAAGCTGAAGGGGCAGAAGGGGCCTAGAAGGAAACTTCATGGTGGAGGCAGAAGTGCAAAGGTACAGGTAGAAAGACACAGAGCTTTTAAAGCCTGGGCTCAGAACTGGCACATTTTCACTTCTGCTTGTGTGCTGTTGACCAAAACAAATCACATGGCCAAGTCCACAGTCAAGCCAGGAAGAATCACATTCTACCTATGAAGAGGTAATGACAAAGGCAAAGATGCAGGGAGAAATAAAAAAGTCCAATTTATTAATCTAACATATAAACCTATCAATTTCTCCAGTAAAGAGTGATGATGATGATGAGGAGGAGAACAACAAATAATAATAGCAGCTGTTAATATGCATTTGTAATGGATTAGGCACTGTTTCAAATGAGAAAGAGAAAGAGGAGAGAGAAATGTCATTTAGTCTTCACAATAACATTATGAAATGAATACTAGGTCGCTGAGGAAGGGAATTTATAAGCAGATATTGGGTGACAAATGAAAAGAATAATAATTTTTGTGACCTATAATACAGGCATGTTATGTGGATTGAGTTCTGTACCCATGTGGTGGTTGCTGTGGTATTACTGCTTTGGGAGCAAACTTGCTATACTGCTCAGTGGGGTTTGCCTGCAGAATGTGCACAGAGCAGAACCCAGTAGCAGTGACCAAGTGACCAAAATACACCATCCAGCACACTTGGCTCAAAAAGAAAGAAAGAGAGATAAAGAGAAAAGGAAAGTCAAGTCAGGGTGAAAATTTGATGAGAAATCCAATGTGTTTTTCCTTTTTTTTTTTTTTTTTTGTTTCTTTTAGGTTTGGGGCTTATGGAAATAATGCAGCGGGTCCTCTGAGGGATGATAACAGTGATCCTTTGTCCATTAATATCTCAGAGCACACTGGGAAAGACGAATCCTATGAAAAGAGGCAAAAAAGGAGCCATTTGTTTCTCTAGCAGAGGTGAGCTGTGTGAGGACTGGAAGAGTCTGCAGACATGGGCCAAGCTCCTGTGAAAGGGCTGCACCAGAGAGAGCTGCCACCCCTGAGCTGCCAACCACTGAGACCAGGAGCCATGTGTAGTTACCTAGGATTCGTTCCATTTCCCGAGTTCCTCAAAGGTTTCCCACTTTCTCTGTCCTCCAATTCTCCAAGGGACTTTTTTGGTGCCTAATTCCCTACGTTTAAATCTTCTCCTGGTTGAGTTGACCTAGTTAATAAACACTGACTGTTTCAAGGGAT
The DNA here is from genome assembly GCF_902686445.1 of Sciurus carolinensis. Taxonomy (NCBI): domain Eukaryota; kingdom Metazoa; phylum Chordata; class Mammalia; order Rodentia; family Sciuridae; genus Sciurus; species Sciurus carolinensis. The sequence continues at coordinate 32,773,188 of NC_062219.1, forward strand.
GCATGTTAAAAACCTGTAAACAAAGATAAATCTCAAAAATTATGGCACATTTGCTAAAAAGAATGATTGTATTAAAAAATATCTTCAGAACAGAAAATTCTACAGAAAAATTTAATAGCAATAATCTAGATTTTAAAGCACCCTTAACAAACACCAGGATATTGGCTAGGCAAAAGAGTTATGAAGTAGCAAAAGAAAACATAAACTTTACTTTTCAATAAAGAGAGAATATTACTCAGTTTTTAAAAAAAACAATGGAGAAACTATGGCAGGAAATTGATTATGCTGTGCACATAAATAAACATATGACAGTGAATTCCACCTTTATGTATATCTATAAAGCATCAATTTTTGAAAAATAAGTAGAGCAGAGGAAGGGGAATAGAGAAGGGAGAAGAGAGGGAAAGAGAAAGTACTGGAGACTCAAATGGAGCACATTATATCTCATTTATGTATGATTACATCAAAATGAACCCCACTGTTATGTATAATCACTAATAAAAACATTAAAAGACCCACTCTATTTAAATATGAAAAACATTAAAACAGCTGCACATATTTAATGTATACAACTTGAATTGCAAATAATTATGCATCTGCAAATCCATTACCACATGTATGCCATAAAACTATTGCTTCCAAAAGTTTCCCTCTGGCCTTTTATTTATTATTATTATTGTGAGAAGAGCACTTAACATAAGATCAATGCTCTTAGCAAATTTTTAAGTATACAAGCCAGTACTATTAACTCTAGGCACTACTCCATACAGTAGAACTCTAGGACTTACTCTCTTGCATAACTGAAACTTTTGACGGATCCCTCCCTGTTCTCTGACACACCCATCCCCTGGCAACCACCATTCTACTCTGCTAACTATTGAGTTTGACTTTTTTAGGTCCCACATATAACTGAGGCCATATTACATTTATTTTTCTGTGCCTGGTATATTTCACTTAGCATAGTGTCCTCTAGGATCATCCTTGTTTTCACTCATGGCAGGATTTACTTCCTTTTTAAGACTGACTAATATCCCAGTGTGTGTGTGTGTGTGTGTGTGTGTGTGTGTGTGTGTGTGACATTTTCTTTATCCATTCATCTGTCAATAGACATATGGGTTACTTCCATGGCTTGGTTATTGAGAATAAAGCTACAATAAACATGGGAATGCAAACATCTCTTTCAGATCCTAATTTCAATCCATTTGGGTATATACCCAGAAGTCATATTGTTGGATCATATGATAGTTCTATTTTTTGTTTTCTAAGGAACCCCCATACTTTTTTCCATAGCAGATGCACAATTTACATTCTCACTGACAGTGTACAAGGGTTCCCTTTCCTTCCCAATCCTTGCCAAGGCTTATCTTTTGCTTTTGATAACAGCCACTCTAACAGGTATAAGGTGATATCTCATTGTTGTTTTGATGTAAATTTCCCTGATGATTATTGGTGCTGATCATCTATTCATGTGTCTTGGCACATCTCCCATTTATTCAACAATTATTACTTGAGAACTTCTGCATTCCAGATAGCAGTTAGGTACAGAGAAATCAGCAGTTAACAAAACAGACAAATCCTTGCCTTCATGGAGCTTGGTACTAGTGTTGGGATACAGACACCAAAGATGTTAAATATGCACATTGTATACCACTTTACAAGAAGATTACTACCATGAAATACAAAATGGGTATGGAATTCTGGGGTGTAAGCTTGCAATTTTGAATAGAGTGATCAATGTAGTCCCCATTGAGGAAGCAAGATTTGAGTCAAGACTTGGCAAGAATTAAGCCATGAAGAAAATGACAAGATTTATCCGGCATCAGAAGTTGATTTTTCTAGGACCTGATGCTAGACTATGTTTAACATATTTGAGGGAGAACAAGAAGATGTTCCTTAGGTACAATTTGTGTAGATAAAATGGAGGAAATAACTCATTTAAGAACAGTAAATAAATTAACAGTAAATAAATTAACTGTTGGAACAGTTAGCTAAATAGCAACGGAGGAAGATCCAGGGGTTTTCATTTTTTAAAAAACAACTTCATTAGTTTAAATAGTTAATTATCTGCATATATTGGTAGAGGGGTAGGGATCTAGTTTTAAGGTCATGCATGCACACTGTGTACACTTTCACATTCCCCATGGTACAAAGGAGTATACATTGAGAAGTAGGCCCTTGTGCTGCCCTTACCAGAGTGTCAGCTCCCTCACCCCAGAGGAAACAATGTCACCAGGTCTTCTATGTGTCTTTCCAGAGACACTCGATGACTTCTTCTAATACACTTTCCCAATTGAGGTAATTTGGAAAAGTAAAGTGAGTCTTTGAGACCTGGACAATGTTTGCTTTCATAGGTGCAATTTCATCTTTGTACTATAATTATAGGCTCTGAAAGAGCAGCCCAAGTCATGCTCATCCCAGATGGGTGGGTAGGACCTATCTTGTGAAGTCACCAAGTCACCTCATGAAGAAGCTACCTGTGTGTGGCCAGTATTTTTTTTTTCAGAACTATTTCCGTACTCACATCCAGAGGAAGATTCCATGCCTGTCATTACTTGTCTGTCATTTCTCCCAAGGATAAGGGGTGATTTCACTGAACACTTGAAAACAGGTGTAATGAAGTGAAAAAACAAACTGTAGGCAAAATAAATAAATAAATAGAATAATAATGAAGTGAAAAATAAGTGGAAAGTTTCTGTGCTTCACCAATGGATATGGGAAAGGGACAATAGGTTCCTTGTATGATAAAAGTTAGAAATCCAAGTTTTTCCTCTTAGTGCAGTCAAACCATGTGTAACATATGCTCCTGGCTTCTGTCATTTCCCTTGCAGGTAAACAATCAGCCACAAAATCTTCTGTTTCTTTGATGGCACAGCTAGTGTTCTATTTGATTGTTGCTACATTGTCCAAATCTACTGTGAGAGATAGCCTGTGTAATTTTCTAATAGTATCAGGCCAAATGTTAGATAATTATAATCTCTACTCCTCTGATATTAGATAGAGAAATAGATGCTGGTTTCTTTCTAAAAGATTCTTATGACCCTAGCATTGCCATCACTTAACAAACCAACTTTTTATTTTATAATCACTACTTTGCATAAGGGTTCTCAGGCTAGGTAGTTTAAAGATGCTAACTCATCTTCAACATCGTCATCAGAGAATGACAACTGTAAGCAATTATAATGGGTATATCCAAAGTGCTTAGAACTGTGATTAGCACATGTTAGGGCTAATTTTATGTTAACTTGGTTAGGCCATGGTAGCCAGATACTTGTTCTGTGGTGGTTAGTTTAAAATAAGATTAACTTCCCAAACTGTAGATTTTGAGTAAAGCAGATGATGCTTCATCATGTTATAAGCTTCATTCACACAGACCTTAAGGGAAAAACATGCACCTACCCAAGCAAAAAGAAATCTGCCAGGAGACTGTATTTGGACTTAAATTTCAACTCTTCCCTTGTCTCCAGACTGTTGGTCTATCTGGCAGATTTTGGAATTGCCAAGCCTTTATAACCAATGCCTTAAAAATCTTTCTCCCTCTCTCTCTCTCTCTCTCAAAACAAAAATGTTCTTTAGAGAAATAGAAGCAATAGGATGATGTGTGTGTACATCCTTAATTCCTTTTTCTTACCCAACACACAGAAACCACCATAAATTTTGAATATTAGACTACTTGGTTAACTCTTTAAAATATTTACTCTAATGCATATATATCCTAGACATTCTGGCTCCAGTAAACCCTCAGTTGACATGTAATTTATTCTTCTAACTCATTCGGAAAATTAAATAGATCAGTGGAAACGAAAACCTTTGAGAAAGAAGTAAACAAATATATTAAGAATGCTTGTAGAAATACATTCCCCTCCCCAAGCGGATAAGAGAAAGCTGTGATTCAGTGATAGTATTCATTGGTGCTCTGTCTCTTATTCTCACCTTAATCCCCAAGAAGCAAGGAAGGAGCCAGGAACAAGGAATACCTTTCCAGGGCATGTCCCTAGTGACCCACTTCCACCAGCTAGGCCTCACCTCCTACAGTTTCCACCATCTCCTGATAATGCCATCAGTTATGAACTCATGGTTAGATTAACCCATTGATGAAGTCAAAGCCGTCATGATATAATCATTTTTCAAGAACTTCACCTCTGAACAATTTTGCATTGGAAACAAAGTTGGGGGTACACTTCATATCTAAATCATAACAATCTTTTATGATTACTATCAAAATGTAGCTCTCCTTTTTCCTATGCTGAGGTCCTGGATGTAAAGCTAATGTATTCATGGCTACTAATGGGCTAGTACATTGACACTGGTAGATGCCAACTGGCACTATTTTCTGGAGATGTTTTCTAATCTGAACAATGGAATTTACTAATGGGAATTTCAGTTGCTGACTAATTAGTAGAATAAGTATTTGGGATTAACATGACTTAGGAGCTCCTTAAACCCATTATGAAATTCCCTACTCAGACAATATATCCAATGATGTCATGATTTCATTATAAGTTCAGCAAAAAAGTTAAAAAGCCCAACATAAGGAAGAAGAGACAGATTGTAATATTAATATCAGCTTTAGGTGGGAATTTTGTCATTGAATGTAGTTATTTTACTTCCCATCTGTTAACAATGCTGACTTCCTACAATCATTCATAAGGAACAAGTTCCATGAGGCATGACTTGGATCTACAGTTGGGTTGAGGAAGGCCCTCAAATGCAAGTTCTATGAAAAAGCAGGAGCAACTCAGTTGACTTCCTTTGTGAAACAGACAAATTGCCCTCCAAGATTAAAAAGAAAGAAAAAATAATAATGAATATATAACTGAGAAATTAAAGCTGTGGGATGTCATCTAAGATGAGGCAGTATTACCCATTTCAAATAATATAAAACAAGAGAGGTAAAATTAGGTCCAAATTTACATTTGTATAGATGAAATAGAACTTTTCCTAAGGGAAGTTAACAAACTGGAAATCAGAAGTATGCATTGGGGAGAAATATATGAAACAGATTTGTGTGGGGAATCTTTTTATAAGTCTGATATTGGGCAAAAGAAAACGTTGAATCTGAAATTTAATGTTTTGCCTTTTTGAGTGAGCAGAAATCAGCATTTCCTCTTTAATATTCTTACTTAAACTTTTCTTCTGAGTTGTGATATTTAACCATGCTACTCCCCAGGGTTCCTCATATTTCTGTCTCAGTTCATGTAATAAAATTCTTACAAAAGCATTTCTAGAATGTCAAGCCTGTAATGGTTCAGGAAGGTAGACATAAAGCCATGCCATGAATAGATTTATATTTTCAGTGACAGTACAGTGTAGAGAACACACTGAATGGAAGCCAAGGGATCTGAGTTCTAGGCCCAGCCCTTCTGCTGGCTACCTAGCAATGACCTCGCTGTGCCTTGGTGTATTCATGGATGAAGCAAGAGGGTTGGAATGAATGACTCCTCAGCTGCCTTCCAGCAAGGAGAATCTGACTTCCAACGTGTAGAAGTAGCCTGGATCCTACTGAGGCCTGCCCATGAATGACGACCTCAGCAGTGAGTAATGCAGTCATTTTTGACAACTTGGAGAATCTTGTGTCTTGAAGAAAACTTTGAAAATTATGTAACTTTGTCCCTCATCACCCCATCAAGACTGTATCTTAATCATCCAAATATACTCTTCTAAGATACTCTTAAAGACTCTCTCCAAGATATAAACTTCATAACTTCTTTTGTGTCCTTCATGCCAAAAGGTTCTTTCCTTATGTCTGACTGAGTCTCCCTTCAGCTTTTCAAATTATTTTCATTTATTCTATCCTAAGCAGAGGGAATACAGGTGGGGTAGACCATACATGTGCTATCTATTATTAATCTGAGCCATGGTAAAATTGTTTGTACTAGAGTTTCTGTGGTCTTACATTGCATTCCAGTAAAATGATAGAACCTGATCCCCTGATGGAATGTTCTCTCTCAGGTCTAAAATGCCTGAATGATAAAGACTAACAGGTTGGCAGGAATACTGAGCATTTCTTGATAGTGGCCACAGCAAAGGGCATTGTTCGTCTTGATGACTAGTCTCCTAGCAGCCTAGAGTACAGTAGCTCTTGACATAGTGTTCTCTGAAACCCCAAATTCAGAAATCTTAAGCTAATTCTTATAAAGTGAAGTATAGGAACAGGGAATTTCCTTTTAAAAATCTGATAAAAGAAGAATCTTCACAATAGTAACCGGTACTTAACAGAGGCAGGGAAAAATCGATGGGATGGGATATACAGTTGACCTTCTATATCTGCTGGTTCCACATTTGGATTCGACCAACTGCAGATGGAAAATAGCTGGGGAAAAAAGTCGTATCTAAACTGAACACATACAAATACTTCTGTTCTTGTCTTTATTCCCTAAAAAATATGGTCTAACAACAATTTACATAGCATAACTAGATATAAGTCATCTAAAGCATGTGGGATGGTGTGTATAGGTTAATTACATGCAAATACTACACTATTTTGCATAAGGTATTTGAGCATATCCTAGATTTTGCACTGAGCAATAGACAACGCTATCAAGAGAAACCTGATTTACATTTGTTTAAGAAGGAACTGTATAGGGTTTTGAAAATTGAAGGCAGTTTTGCTGACCCGTCAAAAGTTACAAGAAAGAGTTCCCTTGTTCATTTCTGCCTCCTTTCACTGAATGGGTGTCCCATGAGAGGCCTGGAAGAGGGGAAAGTGGTATTCCCCAGAGACGGACTTTCCCAGCCTCCTCCAGAGCAGTCCAGGTTTGTGAATCCATGTCAGAGGTGGGCTGGGCAAGGCTTTCCCTCCACCCACACAGCTGTGATTAAGAAGGCATCCATCTGTCAACAGAGGCTCGAGTCTGTTTCCAGCCCAGCTTCCTCCCCAGTGACTCATCCAGTGATGCCACATCTAATGTTTATGACCTAACAGTTGATCACCATGGGAGTAGCACAAACCCTAGACTGTTGAAGAGCAAAACCAGCGTAGAGGCGCTGGACAGTGTAGGAAAAGAGGAAAAGAAGACCCTTATTTCCAGAGACCACATGTTAAGACTGAACATCCCATTCCTTAGGTGGCCACTTCCACCAGTTGCTAAAACTGATACTTGGATGCCTTCGTGCATCTTGGAGAACCCAAATAAGGATTTAGGGTGACCAAGTACAAACAAATACCATGGCATTTAAAAAAAGGAGGAGCAAGAAGTAGAAGGGAAAATGTGTATGTGGCAATTTAATGAGGTTTGGATTACAAATTCAGTTTCCTTACCTTTTTGCCAACATGTGGCAATGGATTAAAAGAGAAACCAAACGTGCCGAATGCCCAGAGATGAAGCTCCCTCACAACACAACCCTGAAACTGCCCTGGTTTTTTTCAAGGTGAGACAGTTAAGATACACAAGTTAGTCCACGCCCTCTCCTCAATGAAAAGAAAAGCTAAAATGAAAAATAAAGCCAACAGAAATAAATAAGTACTTTGTAGTAAAGATGGTCATATTTAATCCTGTGAGTGGCAGGGGCCTTGACCCAGACATGGGAGCCAGGTGAGAACTGCCGTGGCATGGTCAAGGTGAAGTGAGCCCGACTTCCCGGCCTGCCCTCCCCAGAATAATCATCAAAAGGAGCCGCCCTTCTCCAGCCCTGGACAGTCCTGTGTGAAGAGAGTGTTTCCATGTAGTGCCTGCGGCTTCCAAGTAATGTGAGAGTCTTTTTATAACTGTTGAGGTTTAATTTAAAAGGAAGCTCAGAATCAGCGGTAAAGGGAGGGGAATGTTGTGAACTACAGACCATCTGAAACGGGGAAAATCATAAATACCAGAGTGTCTGATTATTTGAGCGTCTCTTGAAGTCGAATAATGAACCTTCTTCATGTTCGGCTGTTCTGGACTTGGCTCCCTTTGACAAATTTGCAGGCATCAGGGTCTGTCTGGAATTCATTCCAAGTTGGAGGGATATTTTTTCCCTTGACATTTTGCAGCTGAGACAGCCTGAGCAGGAAGCTGAGGAGCGAAGCATTACCAAATATGTCCTTTCTCCTGCCTGTATATTTTATTTCCACAGGAAAAGAGGCAGAGGCAGGCCAAGGAGAGCTAGCCAATGGGAGTACAGACACAGCAGGCGGCCTCTGCTGGCAGTGGGGAAATTGATCAGGTGCCATTTTTCACAAAAAAAGGAAACTGTTCTAGGTACCACTGGTTGAAATTTGTGCTTCCCTGGAGGAAGAAGTCTGACGCTTTCCTACAAGTCGCCCAGCTATTTCAGGAAAATCATTTATCACAATGTTGGTCTTGCTTTCTTGAGAGCACCTCAGTAGGATTTAGCAACACTGCTATGTGTTGCTACATCCTTGTCCTTTGACCAGATCTTTTCGCCTCCAGGGGCTTCCCAAGCTTTATTTGTAAAATGAAGGTTTGGATGTGATGAGATCCCAGATTGCTTCCAGGATTCCAAGTCCACGGTCTCCAAGCTCGTTTGGTCACATGCTTCCATCTCTTGAATTTGAGTCCCTCTCCAGATATCTAGCTGTATGACATAAGTACTATGTTATGACTATATTATAAGCTTACACAATATAAAATGCAATTAAGAGGAAGATAAAATATATAAATTCTAATAGTTTTCTCTCTAAATTTCAGTAATTTATTTTTAAACCCTCCCTGAAGCAAGTTCACACCTCTTTGGAGATCTCCTTTCTCAGGTCATTAGGTATTACTCTCAAGCTATCACATCTACAGGGGCAAGAAAAGCACATAAGTGGATAAAGCTTATATGTTAAATATTTAAACAAAGCCATTTTTAAAAACAATCTTCTTGGTTAATATTCTACTATCCTTTTAAAAGAATGTTTACAGACCCAGTTATCCCACTCCTTTGTTTATACCCAAAGGACTTAAAGTTAGCATACTACAGCAACACAGCCACATCAATGTTTATAGCAGCTCAATTCACAATAGCTAGATTGTGGAACCAACCTAGATGCCCTTCAACAGATGAATGGATAAAAAACTGTGGTATATATACACAGTGGAATATTATTCAGCCATAAAGAAGAATAATATTATGGCATAAATGGATAGAATTGGAGAATTTCATGCTAAGTGAAAGAAACCAATCCCAAAAAACCAAAGGCCAAATGTTTTCCCTGATAAGTGGATGATGATATATAATGGGGGTGGGGGAGTGGGGAGTGAGAGGAGAATGGAAGAACTTCAGATTATGTAGAAGGAAATGAGAGGGAGGGGATTATGAAAGATGGTGGAATGAGACAGACATCATTACCCTATGTATATGTATGATTACACGAATGGTATGAATCTCCATCGTGCACAACCATAGGAACGAAATGGTGCACCCCATTTGTGTACAATGAATCAAAATGCAGTCTGTAAAAAATAAATAAATTTTTTAAAAAAGAATGCTTACAGAGAAATTTCTTTACCTAGCAAAACAACAATGTAAGCATGTCAGAAATGGCAACTGACACTTCACCTTGAGCTAGGAAACACTGGGGCACGGTAGGGGTGAGCTGCAACACTTAGGCATGTGTGAAGAGGGAAGCTACTTCTGTGGGTTGTCATCATGCAGGAATGGAAGCCTTGTGCTGCCAAATGAGATTTCTCCAGAGAATCAGCATGTCTCGATTTTAAAGTGGATATAAGTTGATTTTAAAATAAATTTTGACTTTGAAATGTTAAGAGTCACACATATGATGGTGGTGGCCACCCCCAGTCAATGGGCAGTCCCTTGACCATCTCTGATCCAATATTCAGCAGATTCAGCCCTGTGATTTTTTTGTGATGATACTGGCACTTTGCATTCAAGCTCTGGTGAGGGTGATTATGCATGTGTAAGACAGAGAAACATGAAATGTCATTTCATTAAGACCTCAATGTTTTTCTCTTAAGTTTTCAAAAGGGTCCACTTCTTGAATTCTTCTAAGGCTTCCCATCAGACTGATGAACTCAGTTGTTCAGTCATAAAAATAAAGAAAATATTACATTATTCTTGATGTCTGCCATTTTTTCATATGGGAACCTCATAGAAAAATACACTATTTTAAATAATTTTTGATGCTTTATTAGATAAGGGTTTTTCTATGGAGAGTTTTTCTATGATGTTTTATTGGATAAAACTTTTCTATGAAGGACCAAATAGTAAATAGTTACCAAGATGTGGGTCAGATAGTCTCTGTTGCCTAAGTGTTCTTCAGTTAGGCCCCTAGTTTGTCAAATATGGCAAGAATTTGATAGTGAAGAAGACAGCTAAGATGGAAGTCTGGGTAGTCAAAATGTATAGCAGATGAATTAGTTTGATAACAATATTCAAGTCATGAGTAAAAAAGCACAGTGATTAATCATCACTTGGAAGAAGAGGTAAAGAGGTGAGGAATTAAGGGGCTGAATTTGGCAGAAAGACCCAGTAACCAAATACACAAGTAACCATGTGAATTTTCATCAACATAAAGAAATGACAAAGTAGAGAAATCCTGTAGAAAGGCCCTGCAAGTGAGAACAAGTTGGAGAAAATAAATAAGTAAATAGAAATGCCTATAATTGATTGATACAGATATATTAATGAAAAGATATGGATATTTGAGAATTAGAAAACAAAGGGCTGCATAAGATGTCTTGAGAGAAAAAGGACAGAGAAAATAGGAGGCTTAGTATTGAAACCTAGATGAGGAGGAGATAATGATTTTTCATTATTGTTATTAACTGCAAGTTTGTATCACCCCACAAATTCTTGAAGTCTTAATCTCCAATGTGATGAACTCAGGTGCTCTAGACTTTTGTAGGTGACTATGTTTTGAGGTTAGAGTCCTCAAATCAGATCAGTGCCCTTATCATAGGGACTTTAGAGAGCTCCCTTGCCCATCCTGCCACAGAGGATGAATTGCTACGTGTGGACTGGAAGTGGATCTTGGGCAGACACTGAATCTGCTGATGCCTTGACCTTGACCTGTCCAGCCTCCAGAACTGTGCAGAATAAGTGTCTGTTATTATAAGCCGCCCAATCTGTAGTATTCTGTGATAGCAGCCCAAACGAATCGAGACCATCATCATGTATGATACCAACTGTATAAGAAAAAAATCCATAATAGCAACGAATATCTTGTTTAAAGATCATTTTTCTTTGACAATCCTACAATGGGATTCTCATTCCAAAGGACTTCGAAATAAATAGAGGAAATGAAGCTAGTGATGACTTCCCTGCAGCACTGGTGACGGCATCATGGACAGCAGCAGTCTGATTCAGCAACACTAAGGGAACGTGTCTATGATTATCTCTCCATGACGTAAACTTCTGCCAATTTTCACCAAAATATAATTAATTTTAAGCCACTGTTTAGAACTCATGGATGTTGTAAGTGCAACATTATTAAGTTCACCCAAAACCAGACATAATTATTTTATTATCATACTATATTTTACTGCTTCATACAAAACTTACCAGGCATATTTGAAAAACCAAATTTTTGGTTCTCTCTTAAAGTTTATATAGTATCAACATGATTTATCCTCAGTCTCTACATAAGCACAGCATCTTTGGCAGTGATGTTCTCAAATTGACGGTTTTAAGGGTTAGGCTAATTAAGCTTGAGTTGAAAGCTCTGTTCAATTCGTTGACTTTTCTTGACAAGAAAAAGCATAAGTTCTTTATCCTGCGATTAGTTGAGAAGTAACTTAGAATAAAAACAAGAATTGGAGGTCCTAATAGTCCTGGTCTTATAAAAAGACACGGAGGAGTAGGGGCTTCTCCTGGAAGTGGAACCATCATCTCCGTTGGAAGGTTCTTTGAAACGTTTGGTCATTTCACTGGTAAAACGGAAGGAATAGCAGCAGGCATGGCCTTGTGTCCCTATCTGTTAGACTCTCCCTCAGGAGGGGGCATACCACCGTTGTCATGTGCCCTTAAGGACATCCCCATCTTCCCTCTACTCTGGACTACCTGATGGTTTTTACTTAGAATTACAGAAAGAAATTTCTATACCACCTGCTAAAGTAGATGGTACCTTTTTTGTTACTTCCCTTCTCTGTCACTATCTTAGTTTAAATTCATTATAAACATGTAACAGACTTATTTGACATCCTATTTTATTACCCCTACGTGCAAGTGATAAAATAATAGTTCCAGAGTCCTGTTCAATGAGAGATGGAGTTCTTACAAAATGTGGTGGATGGTAAGAACTGAACTTCTAAAGGGAGCATTCCCCCAAAACTTTCTACACAGAACCAGAATTTTTTCTTCACATATCCTCTGTTGCAACCTACGGTATAAACACTGCATGGACAACACTTTGTAAGTAGAAGAACATCAAAGTGACTGATTTTTCCAGGAAATGAAAATCTTCTTTACAAAAAAGCATTACATCACCAGAGCCAAAGGATCTGACAATATTTTCTGGATGAATAAATAAAATGTCAGGTGAGGAGGACACCATTTCCTTTCCTGCTGAAACGTCAGTACTAGTAAGCCAAGCCACTCAACTCTAGTAACCTGGATAGTGCTGGACGAGGTGTGGTGACCCAGGCCTGGGACCCAGGATTGCAGGGCTCAATGTTAAAGTGAAATTAGAGGTCAACATACCATGTCTTAATATATAAGTCATACATTATAATTTACATATTCTATATACTATAAAAGAAAGTATGTTTTGTTTTCTTACCTTGACATACATACTTTGAAAAGGAAAAAATTAGAAGTATACAAATCTATGGTTTCTATATAATTGAATGCCAGCAAAATATCAAAGAAAAGTGCACTAACTTTCACGCATGGTTTGGGTGTTCCATTGGCTCCTAATATTTAGGCATATAAATTAATAGTAATATGAACTTTTTAAAATTACAGAATGTTCTATAGCCACTCTATACAACTATCATAGACACCACACTAGTTTTTTGTTGTTGTTGTTTTTGTTGTTGTTTGTATCTCTGAAGTCACAAATTAGAAGTAAAGTAGGAAAAGTTGCTCCCTAAGTAAGTTGCTTAGTACTGCCAGGAATCAATGTTAGGGAAGAATGAATTATCTGAGAGGCAGAATTTAACAGATTACTTAATGTTTTTTTTCTCTTCCCTAAGGGCTTCTGCTGTTCAAATCTGGCCTCCACACCAAAGTCATTTCTCTCCTCAACAGCAACAGTGCTGTAGACACCTTCACTGTTCTAGGAGACAGGATGTAAGACAGACAAGCATCATGCTGCTGAACAGTGTTGGTCACGGCAGCAGTGTCGAGGGTTACAGGTTGTGCTGTACAAGCACCAAGTCCTGGATGCATAGTTAGGGCATCCATGTGCTCTTTACTAAAATGACTTGTGACACACAGTGCCAAGGGCAGGCCCCGCTCTTATTTATAGTCTTATTAAGGCTGTACTACACAGTCTAGGTTATTTCTCAAGTGCTTTCTCAAATGTGCAGAATCTAGAAGACTTAAGGCATGAATAAATTTTCACAGAAAATGTTGTTATTTTGGGGTTCCTTGGCAATCTAAGAAATCTTAGATAATTCTATGTACTCCCTTGTATTATCAAAGTAGTTATTGCCTTATGGCAATAAATTTGTTGACCTACTTTCAGCAAAAGTGTTTCACTTTGGTTTGTTTTTTGTTTTGTTTTGTTTTTTTCCTCATAGACACACATGGTCAAGTCTATTGCAAGGGACCTTGGGTTTTCTCCATGGTTTTGTTTTGTTTTCTTATAAGAATTTCTGATTCAATTGAATGTGGCAACTCCCTTGATCTTACCCCTGTTTTCCTGCTCTCATGCCTCTCTGTCTTTTCACCCCGAAAAGCCACTCTGTCACTGCTGGTTTAATTTCATCTTAATTACCAGCATTTGCAGTTTCTGATCCATCAAAAGCCTTCACTAAGCATGCAATTCTCACTCCAGACTTATAACACTTTACAGACTTTCAACAATGGGTATCTGTTCCTGCTGGTGAGGTTTCCAGAAACAGGCTTTAGAGAGCTGCCATGTGTTTATCTTTCTTAACACTCCAACAAGCACCCCTCTGGTGACTCACACAGAAAGCCAAAGGCACTGAATAGCTGTTTATTCCCACCAGCTGGATGACCCTGCACGTGGCTCTCAGCATGGGCAAGGATTAGAGAACTTTGAAGAGGTGTGTCATGTAGATTAAGTACAAACAAAACCACACTCACTTGCACTTTGCTGAAATCCTTTAAGGAAGTTCAGAGTTAGCCATGAAACCCAACTCAGTTTGCCATCTTTGTTTTTCCCCATTCAAGCTCACATGGGAGGGGAGGGTCAGATATGATGGCATAAGTACAAGAAAACATAAACACCGTGGGAGCTTGTTGTCATCTCCAACAACACAGTACCCAGTCCTTAGAACTGACACTGGATATTTAGCACATGAGTCTTGATGGCCTGATAGATCAAATTGCTAAGTTTGCTTTAGAAATCAAAAGATGAACAGTCACAAATCACATGTGGCTCTAGACACTGTTCAGCTTACAGCTCCCCTGTCATCTGGTTGGTTTCTGCCCAGTTTTGTGGAGTTTTCTCCTCTGCATCCACAAGTTAGTATTCAGTGACAGGATCAAGACAGCCCAATGGGGAAATGTTGAGGTCTTTCTCTCCCAGTATTATCCTTTCTGAGATCTTCCTTACAAATTCCAGTTGCCTCTGCTTCCTTGGACCTCTACCTCTTCTACTCTTCTACTCTGCAAGACTGAAGTGCTCTGTTTGGGTATTTGCTACACATATGATGGTCAGGTAGTGCTTTCAGGGACAAGGACATCACTGGGCTGGCTGCCTTTGTCTTCCTGCTTCAGACTTCACAGTCCTGGTTGCTTCTTGTTGCCACCAATCTACGTTTTATCCAGTTTTCTAGTTTTTTATAGTAAGAGGATGATTTTCTGCCACCAGGTAGTTCATTGTGGATGGAAGCAGGAGTTTCCACTCATGAATTATATTTTAATAATATTAAGATTGAGATAAAGGTAATCTGTCTACCAAATAAATTTTGTTTTCCTAGACTTTACTTCCCATGCTGATAGTAGGAAATAAGAGCTCTGTTATGGGGACAGGAGAGGGGAAGGGGATGTATTTTTGAATTTAAGAACAATCTTAAGGAGGAGGAATAGTTTTTGGTTGTTTGTTTGTTTTGCTTTGTGTTCTGTCCCTGAATAGAATCTGGGGAACATGAAATCTGGAATTGCTAAAGTCAACTGGCAACTAGTTTACAGAGTAGGTACATTTGGCAAGTATGGCTACAAGAAAGAGGGAAAGTATCCACATTCTTGATGACTGTATGGAGATAGAAACAAATAGATCCACTCTTAAGTACAGTAAATATTTTTTGAAAGCCTACAGCATAAGAGATATCCTTGTATGCCAGGCTCTGGGGCAACAACTTTACATATATCTACAATTATTTCCCCATCAAATGCTTACAACCTCAAACACGATCTTCCCTTCCATGATTTTTTCAATCATACTGTTGGGCAGTTTTGATTTCAAGCAACATGGCAACAGCAATCAATGAAGTCTTGGCACCTGGAACAATGGCTGGTTTAAGAATGAGGGAAAACTCCTCTGAATGGCTGCCATATTGCTCAAACACAAGTGAAAGGGGAAGGAATAATTAAAACATTATACCCAGAGACAACTTTAGGCAGAAGTCTGCAACGTCAGAAGTATTTTCCTCCCTAACACTAATGTTATTTTCTTTCTACATTGTGTCAGCATACTTACAGTGCAGAACAAACATGGGTCAAAAATTTTCTGCTTTAGCATGACTCAGGGAGTGACCTGCCCCTTGCCCCCCACCACCGTACTAGTTCCCAGTCACTGTGTTCTCACTGAAATGCACTTAAGTGCATTTATACTATGGAATTTTTGATGAAGCAGTAAAAAGGAGTAATATTAGTCAATCACGGCCTATATGTATATGTCTTTTTAAGGTTCTTTGTAATACGATGGCTAGTAGCCATGAAGCAATTCTGATAAATATAGTGGCTGTCTCAAGAAAAAGCATTCTGTGATTTTTTTTGTATGAATGGTAACTAGTTGCTTTCTTCATAGAACATGATTTCCATTTAAAAAACAACTCATAGACAAACCACAGTTATTCGAACTTGGATATTTGCTATAAATGTTCTCAAAAATAAATTCCAGTGATCCTATTATTTTAGGGAGAACAAATTATAACTTTTAACACCACTGATAAAATTAGGGAAAAAGTGAAAATAGGATATTGGTAGACATAAATCTGTCACTTTGATAGCTTTCCAAAGGCATGACTTTTTATGAGATTGGTGGTGATCTTAACAAATGTAGGAATTGTGTGTATGGGTTGCATGTGTGTCTATGTATTATAATAAAATAAGTAAACACTGTAAGATCTCCATAAATCAGTAAACTAACATGTTTCTGTTCTTCAAAATAAAAGATAATACCACAGTTCAAGAGAGACAAGTGGAATTGAAAATAACAGAATGAAACATTTATTGATATGGTTTAAGATTCCATATTGTAACTGACTTTTAAGAGACTACCATTTCATGATTGGTGGTAGAGTACCAGAGAAGAATATTTACAACTGTCTGAATAAAATACTCCTCCTTTTTCAACTACATATTAATATGAGGACACATTTTCTCCACATACTTCAATTCTGGCAACATAACACAACAGATTAACTACAATTGCCTAATTAAGTATCCAGTTCTCTTTAAATTAAGTATTAGCTAGACATTAAAGAGATTTCCCAAAAATGAAGAATGATGTCACATTCTTACTAATTTTATCATTTGGAAAATATAATTATTTTCATAAAGATATGCTAATTATATTTAATGAGCCTATGGTTGTTATTTAAAAATCAATCAATAAGTATTTTAACTTTCTCAATTTTAACATCTAATACCAATAGACACAATCCATAAACCAAAGATTCTTGGCATTATCAGTAACCCTGGAGATTATAAATATATACTGCAGCTAAAAGTTGAATCAACACTTACATTACACAACAAAATTCACAAAGATGAACCAACATCACTGCCAACCAACAGTGGAGGAACTCAATTTTAACAAAAAGAATAAATACATTTAAACAAAATGAAGGTAGAAGCCTGAAGAGGTACTCAAGTCAAAGACAGACCTTGCAATAATGTGAATTCAGAAGGGGGAAAAAAAAAAAAAGCTTAATTCTCCCATCCCCTTGGAAAACCCCCTCATGTAAAGAAAGATATCAAACATCATCAGGGCCACCATTTTTAGGCAGAGACCACAAATATATAAATGAATTTTTCTCCCTTTCAGGGAATTCAAAGGATATGTCAGAACTCTTACCTCTATTTACTTCCCTTGCAAGTAAAAGAATTCTTATTATTTTCAATGCTGTCTGAAAGGTGTATGGAGGGGTGGAAGCAACATATGATATCATACAAGACAGTTTCTTTTCAAACCTGCAGGACCACAAGTGCAGTGGGGAAAGGGTAAAAGGTGAGAAGGGTTCAACTCCCCAAGGGGTTAAAGTTCATAGTGAAAGATGTGAAGTATACTCTCTGTAATCAGTGGTACTATGTAGTGTTTTATGCCATCAGGTTATAACTGCTTGGAGTAAATTCTTGAATGTGCCATCTGTAACATTTATCCAACTCAATGAAGATGATCTTTAATTTTTACTATACCTATATTATAGAGATAAATTGTATTTCTTGGAGAAAATTTCAGAAACTATACTAATCTCTCAAACCAAATGACCTTAATTGTTTGTATTTAAACCCAGAGTATTGGAGTGAACCTGTAATAAGCTTAAAAGAATTAGATAAGTTTATATTCAGGCCAGTTTATATTCTATTTGCCTATGTATTTTTTAAACCCATGCATATTAAGGTATGATATGAGTGTAAGTTAACTGAAGCACAAACCAAAACTTGGGATTTGTGTGAACTCTCAGAGTCACCAAAACATGCAATGACTGAAACCAACTCTTTTTCTAAATATATCAAGTACACCTGGGTAGCTGATGGATCTACTTTTGCAAACGTTTGCAAAGATATTTCCAGCTTATGAATCATTGTGCTTTCCATGTGAGTAAGAGAAAAGTAAGATTGTTTGCTTCAGGATGATGGTAGCCAATCATGATGACCCAGAAAACTAAGATAACAGAAATATGATGAGATCATATATTTGATCACCTCCATTATGCACCCATATCACGGTAGGGGTGCCTTTAGCAGTTGCCCTCATTAGGTTCTTAGTATCTGTGTTTTGTTTTGTTTTGGACTATTTTGCTTTTGAATTTAACAGTGCCCTTACCCCACCATGCTCCTTTTCTGTGGGGACGTGGGTTCCAATGTTCCTTTGTGTATCTGATGACATGTAGGATATTACAAGGTAGACTCCAAACAAAATTCTGACTATTTTGCAAAATGATTAAGACCAAAAAAAACAAATTTCCAGATCATTTTTTAAATATGTCGTTTCAGAAGTATGAGGTTCCTTTCGATTAGTCTTCTCATTTTTATTCATATTCATTTCTGAAACAGAGACTAAAATAGTGCAAAAAGATTTCCCAAATGTTATCTTTTACACTCAACTCAAGCATTCATTGCCAATTACCAAGCTCACAAAGCTGACTTTATGAAAATAAGCTCTGAATAAATATGACATATTATCAAAGCAATGATGTGTTGTTTAGCCCATATGTGTTTTTCTTACCCTCCCTGCTTTAACTCATTCATCAAAACAATGACATACAGAAAGAAAATATAGAGTTTCAATGCTGGACTCTTATGATATTATCCAAATGATTCAATGGTGAGTAGCCTTTGTTTATCTTCTCTTTTCTGATTCTTTCCCAGGTATCTTTGACACTAACAAAATTTTCTCCTATAATTAATTTTTAATGGAATCCTTTACACTCATATTTTATCAGATCATGTCAATTAGTCTCCTGAAGCTCTGACAGGCTGCTCTATGTACTAGCAGGAACTCTTTGTAAATCACCGACACTTTCCCTTTCACCAGCTGAATGACCCCAGGCAGAAAGACTGAAGTGAAGCTCTCCATGGCAACCTGTGTTATCTGTCAGCTCTTGGCTTCAGCATCTTGGGAAAGTCTGACAAGAGGAAATATCCTAAAGCAGTTGTGTTGCTTTGATGGAGCCCACTTCTAATTGTTCTCAAGGTATGGAAATGTTTCCCATTGATTCTGTTCTCATACAATATTAAGCATCCTCCATGTTCTGTGCAGAAATCTGGCTGCACCCTGAGAGTACAAAAATAAATACATGAATGTAGAGTCCTTCATCTAAAGATACAAGATAATACAGGTTGAGAATAACATGTATCCTTTCGCACTTATTTATTGAAAACGTCCAACACCAGACACTGTATGGCCCATGGTAGTGAAAGGAAATTGAGGAAAGTCCCTTGGTCCAATTGCAGGGTTCAGGAAGGGCTTCTCGGAAGAAATAACATTTGAGTTGTTTCGGAGATAAGGACAGAGGTGGGAGCATTCTGGGTAGGTAAAGGACATGGCCAACGGTACAACAGGGTGAAATTTCATAGAAAATACAGGAACCTAAAGCTATTTGCTACTTTTAGGACAAAAATTACTAGAATTAGAGAAATCACAGTTAAATTTGGAGTGTTGACTTGGGCTGGAGAAGATGAAAAAAATCACTCAACTTCCCATGGGTTCTTTGACTAGAGATACTCAGAAAAGCTGAGCAAAGCATTAAAAACTCGTCAGCCTACTTTATAACTCTCATATGGAATTTGGATAAGAGAGTTCTATCATTTAGATAAAAAAAAATTGTGACTTATGCCACCAAGTTTAGCTTGACTGAAAAGTAGAATTGTTCACAAACACACAACACACACACACATACACACAAACTCTAGCACAGTAATTTATTTGTATAGTATTAGATTTAAAATTTTTTTTACTGAATACCCAATGTTCTAAAGTTGCTACCTAGGTTAGGATTACCCTGATAGTGAGCAAGTTCAATCCACTTAAATCTGACTGCAGTTCTTTTCAGTTCCACATATTCTTTCTAGCCTCTGTGACTTCCCAGAGCAGAGAAAACAGAGAAGGATTACCTCTATATTACCCATTT
The DNA here is from genome assembly GCF_902686445.1 of Sciurus carolinensis. Classification (NCBI taxonomy): domain Eukaryota; kingdom Metazoa; phylum Chordata; class Mammalia; order Rodentia; family Sciuridae; genus Sciurus; species Sciurus carolinensis. The sequence continues at coordinate 32,793,275 of NC_062219.1, forward strand.
GCTCCTAATCCCTTTCTAACTGTCCTTCAAGGGGTGGAGAAAAATCTGTTCTCTGATGTGAATTGCATACGAACTATTCACAGTTGACCACATCCACTCACTTACCAATCCCAAGGAATGTACAAATTCAGGTTCCAAAACACAGGCTGACTGATCATTCTGGCTGTCTAAATTGGGAACTAATTAAATGTTTTAACTGGAAGCCTCTCCTCACTGCAGCAGAACACAGCCATTTTGAAGCAAACATTTCAATGAAACACTTCTTTGGGCAAATCCAGCTTAACTACAGGAAACAACTTCTTCTGGCTGGTGGCCCAATCTATTCCTATTTAATTTTTTTTCCCCTAATGTATACACACAGGCAAAATATCACCCAAAGGAATGCGGCCACAGAGAAAGAATGACATCAATGTCAAAGTGATCAGAAATAGTTTGTTCTTCCTCATGTAGGATTTCAATCCAATTCACCAAAAGTGATGATAGATTATATAAATAATTGTCTGAAGAGTTGCACTTAAATATGTTCAGTATTGTTTGGAGATGATATGAGTGGGAGGTTAGGTTACTCACTTCTTTTGCACTAAAAAATTACATGTATGAAGCATTTTTCCTACTTAAAGAAGTAGTCTTAGGCAGTAGATCTCTAATTCATTCAAAGTAATGAGCTTCCACTTGGACTTCCTTCCCCAGACTCCTCAGAGGAAGACTGGCCTGTGTGGATCTAAGAATGAAGTCCAGCCAGAAACCCTGAAGAGTGAAAAGAGGGCGTTGCTAAGTGTTTCCAAGTGAGAAGTCTCCATTTAAAAACTTATTCCGCAAGCTTCTTGAGGAAACCAGGAGCCTTTAGCACCACAATGCGTCACATGCTATTGATGGCTAGAGATCATCTTTTAACTGTTTGGGGTGCAAAAACTAGTGTCAAGCATGAAAACAAGAGCAGTAAACCTACAAATAAGACCTCAAGTTGTTCAGCAGTTGCTCTGGGCCAATACTTATTTAGATTAGCGATTACCATCAATGTTGAGTGACCTGAATACTTACCATGAGTCAAAATTTGTGTGAGGTAATGGTGTACAGATATAAAAAAGACTCACAAGATAAGGCAGCATGTAAGAGGACAACTCCAAGATAGTAAGGTAAGTTCTAAGATATAGGCAAGTGGCAAAGAAGTCATTCTAAGCATGATGAGTGGCCAGTTTAAGAAAGCATGGGGTAGGTATCAAAATAACAAAAATAACTTGTGTGCAATTATACTGTAAGGAGTTTGATGATGCCAAACTGCATGTTGGTAAATGATGGTTTGCACACAATGAAAATAATATTTGTCTTTACTGAAAAAAAAAAAAAAAAACTCTTTCAAGTCAGAAAAGGCATAATGGGGAAATGGTCTGAATATCCAAGAAATATATAAATATTTTATTGTCTCACAAGTAAACATGGAAATGGAAAGAAACATCCAAGCTGTAAGAAACTTGAACTTTATCTTCAATGGTAAACTATTGAATAATTTTGACAGAAAACCAAGGAGGGAAAAACAGAATACAGGAATATACTCACAAATGATGTAGATAGGGACAACTATAGTTTTATACTGAAGTGCAAAGGACCAAGAATAACTGGAATATTCATGAGAAAGAGGAATAAAGTTGGAGGACTTACTTTACTTAATATTAAGACTTATTTTAAAGCAACAGTAGTAAAGACACAAGGAATTGACTAATGGAACAGACTATAGTGCTAGAAATCAACTCCTGCATATACGGACCCTATAGTTTTGATAAAGTTAGCACTTTGCAGCAGGGGTAGTGTACCATCCCTCAGTAGATGGTAGTGAATCATCTGGATATGCATATGAGGAAAAATGAAACTAGAATCCTCCTTCACACTCATTCATACTCCAAATCAATTCAGGTATATTATAGAGATCAATATGAAAATTGAAATAATAAAATGTCCAGAAATAAACATAAAATATCTTCATGACTTTTAGGCAGGCAAAGATTTCTTAAGTAGAAATCAGAAAATGCTAGTCTTAAAAGAAACAACTGATAAGTTGGTTTACATTAAAATTGGATACTTCTGTTCAACAAGAGACTATTAAGAAAGTCTGAACATGTATATATATGTACATCTACATCTTTGTCCATAGCTATTGATCTATCCCACAAAGCTAATATATGGTATTAGAAAAAAGGGAGTGAATCCAAATTTTTATTGAATAGGTACATTACAAAAATGTATATCTGAATATCCAAGAAATATGTGAATATTTGATTTCTTTATCAGGGAAATGCAAAGCAAAACTACAATGAGATAGTGTTAGAGTTCCCCTAGACTAGGTAACCTTAGAAAGACTGACACTACCAAATGTAGACAAGGTTATAGAGCAACTGGAACTTTCAAACACTGATGTCAGGGTATAAATTGTTGCAACCACTCTGGAGACATTGGTAGTAACCATTAAACTGGTCATATATGTATTCTATGACTTCACAACTTCATGACTAGGTGTCTATTTCTCAGCATAAATGCATAAATATCTCCAATAAGTCAAATGTATAGAGTATCATTATTCGTAGCAGTTCCTGTCTGGAAATTGGTCAAAGGCCTACTAAGAGTAGAATGGCTAAATGAATTACAGTATATTCACACAAGGAAATACTACTGAGTATTGAGAATGTATGTTCTGCCTTTCTATGCAAACATATGGATGAATTTCACATAAATGTTAAGGGAACGAAACTATGCAAAAAAGAGTATATTCTATGCTATGCCACTTTTGCATATGATTTTATTTTTCATATAATTTTCATTTTCTTTTGACAGACATATTCTCAAATTAGATACTTAAGAGTAGAAAAGAATTAACTATTGGTATACCCAGTAGCATTGCTGAATCTGACACAATAAGTGGAAGAAGTCAGACATGAAATTTTGTATTTTTAGTGCATAAACAGGCAAAACTAATCCATGGTGTAAGAAGGCAGTTAGGTAGTATTTGAGGAAGGGCAAAGTGGAGAATTTTAAGATGCCAATAATGTTCTATTGAGTGGGTGGTGATTACCTGTATCTTTACTTTGTGATAATTAGTCTATACACTTAGGGTTTGTACACTTTTCTGTATATTTCAATAAAAATTATATTAAAACATAAGATATGAGTATAACACCAGAAGCTTTTCAACTGTTAGAAGAATATACTTTAACATATAGGCACAGGCAACAACTTTCTGAATAGGACTCCTATATCCCAGGAAATAATAGCAAGAATTGGTAAATGGGATGGCATCAAATTAGAAAGTTTCTGCATAGCAAAAGAAACAATTAACAGAGTGAAGAGGGATCCTAGAAAATAGGAGAAAAATCTTTGCCAGCTACTTTTCTGACAGAGGAAGAATATCCAGAATATATAAAGAATTCAAAAATCTCAACACTAAAATCTCAATCAATAAATGAACAAATGAACGAACTTCTCCAAAAAAGTACAAGTGACTGATAATTATATGAAAAATATTCAACATTTTTTAGTCATTAGAGAAATGCAAACTATACTGAGATTCCATCTCACTCTAGTCAGAACATCAATAATCAAGAATACAAATAACAATAAATGCTAGCAAGAATGAGGGGAAAAGGTACCATTACACATTGTTGGTGAGAATGTGAATTAGTACAGCAACTATGGAAATCAGTATGTAGAAGCCTCAAAAAACTATGCCACTCCTTGATATTTCTCCATAAGAATTAGCACACTTCAGAGATTCCTGCATATCCATGTTTATCACAGCTCAATTTCATAATAGACAAGTTATGGAATCAGCATTGGTATCTGTCAATATATGAACAGAAAAAGAAAAATTGGTATATACACACATTGGAGTATATTCAGACATAAAGAAGAATGAAATTATATCATTTGTGGAAAATGGATGGAACTGGAGAAAATCATGTTAAATGAGAGAGCCAGACTTAGCAAAAGAAGTATCACATGCTTTCTCTCATTGGTGGATGCTACCAGAGTTGGGGGACACATGGGTAACCAACTGGATAGAAGAAGGAGCACAGGGGGAAGGTGGAGGGGAGGTTAAACAGGAATAGGAAATGAAATTAATCAAATTATGTTACATGAATATACCAACACGCCACAATGAAACCCACCATTCTCTATACTTAAAATGTACCAATAACAAAGACTATCAAGGTATACAACACATCTTGTAAGAGACTTAGTAGAGAATGTAACATCATTATTTAGAACTGAGTAAAAAATGTAAGAAACTGGCAGAAAATAAAGGTGGAAGAGCTAACCCACTAAACAGAATACTGCTGGGCTTACATCCATTGTGCCTGTCCAAGGTCATGCACTGACACTTGACCAAGTGAACTGCAATAAAATGTAATCTCATTCCTAGTTACAGAACATCAGCACAGCGTATTTTTCTGAAGGAAATTTCTGAGTTTCAGATAGCCTTCTTGGGAAATATCTATGCACATAAAAAAACTCACACTTCCACATTCAGGATTTTCCCCCGTAGTTTCTAATCTGTTTCAAAATACTGAAAATATGTTAGTTTGTACCCAAATAAGCTTGTTTTCTAGCTGAGCTTTCATCTTCAGAATTAGCTGTGTAAACACAGGCAAGGTTACCAATGTACCCAAGGCATGTTGCTATATAACTATAGTCCAGAGAAATATATATTTGCAGCTGGTTTGGCTGATTTTACTTCTTTTTTTTTAAATGAATGTTTTTGTTTTCATTCTTTTTTGTTTGCTGTTTTCCTGAGGGAGTGTGCCTCCGAGTAAGCATCTCCCTCATGGATGGTTACTCTCCAGGTTAGTGTATATGCTGCTATTGCCTTTCAGCAGTCCACAGCATGCTGAATCTCCAGAACTACACCTCATATAACCACAAATGATTTCTTCACTGCCTGGGTGTAGAGAGTGATGATATGCTATCCCACCATAAGCTGAATAATGGTTTTCTTTGGCCCTTGTCACTGAGGGTGATAATAATCATTTCTTCAAACTAGAGAGGGAGGAAAATGAACCACTTCAGTGATTGTTGGACTTAAACTGCTGGACAAAGAAAGCCCAATCAGACATTCTGAAGGTCAACAAAGAGAAAGTTAAGAGTCTAATGCAGGGATAAAGGAAACACCAAAGACTTGGTTACCTAGCAAAGAGTCCTCAGCAAATCCCAAACAACTCTTGAGATGATATGACCACACTAAGTGCCTGAAGCAGGACCCTGGGCTTGTTCAAGGAGTGTGCCTGTGTGTCCGGGTTCCTTCTTTGCCAGAACTGGCATTGTGTCTGTGCCATTGTCCCTTTCACTGAAACCAGAATTGAGAGAGCTGAGGTACACCATTAACCAGTGTTTCCTTAGTTCCTGAGGAATGTTTACTGAGGTGTGGTGTTTTTCAAAGCCTTTAATAAGTAGTACGCCATGTCCTCTGTACCTTTATTTTTCTAAATGTGTGGGGAGGACACTGTTTTTTGCTCCTTTGCCAGCATTCCAAAACATTCCTGTTGCTGTGAATTTCATGCCATCCTCTGAAAGTGGACATTATGACCAGAGCTTTGTACTGCAACACTATATTCAGGTTTTCCAAATAAGAGAATCCTTACTCTATAGACAGCTCAAAATAAAGGCCCATCGAAGGTGTAAAATGGAAATCTTTTTGCAAAAGGCAATGTGGATAGGAATAAGAGCACAATTAAGGTTTGCCTTCAGGTCTGTAGGACAGAAACAGGCGGAAAAAAAAACAAGTTTTCTTTAATATCTTTTTCATGTCATTTTGATCTATTCTGAAATTAATTACAATAATTTAGCCAGATTGCAAAAATTCTGTATCAGAAAGAATTTTATTTTTCTTCTGTTTGAGAAAAGATTTCACTATGTTGACCAGGTTGGCCTGGAATTCCTGGACTCAAGCAATTCTCCTGTCTCAGCCTCCCAAGTAGCTGGCAGTATAGGCATTCAACACTGTGTCCAGCTCCAGAAAACATATTTTAAGTTTAATGATGTAAATATTTGTTTTCCTAATGTGAACACTGAAACTTTCACTGATTTTACCACTGTGCACTGACCTCTATGAAAATCTTCTCACTTTGCAGAACAGCTAGGCTGATGTGAGGCTTTTACTCTGCCTACTAAGAAAATATGGAAATGTGTTTCACCCAGGTAGCAAGTAGACTTAAGAGACAAAATAGGGAAGGAAAAATACTTTGTTTTTGTACCAGTCAATTGAAAGATGCAAGTTTACCAACAATACACATGGGGAAATTTTTTCAACTAACCAAAGAACAGTTTTTAAACTTTACAAAGATGCTTCCCAACCTTGAAGGATATGAGACATTCTGGACTCCATGAGCTGAGGGTGTCCAGGTTTTGAGAAGGAATAGTTTGCATTTGATTTTGAATTTCTCTTCAGAAAATCCAACAGTTGCATTTATGCATTATTTTCCAAAATGGGGTGGCATGGTGCACTATGACCTACATGTCATTAAAGATTAAAATATGGAAAAAACATAAAGGGGAAGCACAGGTGCTGATGTATACATAAGTGTGCCTGTATGCACGCTCACACACGCCCATGTGCAGAGTCTCTTTAAGAATTACTGCAGTGTAGGACTTAGAAGTGTCCTAGCCAGCCTTAGAGACCTAAGGCTGAGCCCTAAATTTTGAAAGGAACAATCTGATGCATAGTGGACAATGAATAGTAAATTAAAGAAATTGACTTAAAATAAAAGCTTGTAACTTTAGACCTTAAGTATCACATGTGACAATAAGGAAGAGAATCATCTGCAAAGAAAAAAAGTAGTTTATGATTTTTCAAAAAGTAAAGAATTACAATAGATATTAAAAAAATCCAAAAGGTAGTTTGATGTTAAAAATAAGCATATATTTATTAGGAAGCCAATTCCTTCTAAATGCCTCTTTTTTTTAGAAGGAGTTTTAAAACACACTTGCTTCTATTAAATTAGCATCATGAAGGCTATTTTATCCATTAGTCATTAAAGTCCAGTGCCAAATGGGCTGTAAGATTTCTAAAGGTCTACAAAAATTATTAAACCCTGAAAAAAATGAAATATTGGCTCTAAACTACAAAATGAAAGCTGCAAAATGGAAATTAATAAATGCTTATTTGAAAATCTACAAAAATAACATTACATCAACTATTAAACTGCAACTATGTTCTTATAATTGCAGCATAAATTACATTTAATGTGGGATATGATGAATTTTAATTTGTTCGGTATTTCATACATGTGGAGCAGCCAAAAGTAAGAGTACGAGGGACTCAAAACTGTCCTAATAGCAACATGATCCAAATAGTAATTTGTGTTTTCCTAGAGATATTGGAAGTTAAACAACAGAATATAGGAGAATTGGGAATGTCAATGTCCCATACCAAAGCAGCAGACCTTGGAGAAAATAACTGCCACTTCTCTCTCCTCCCAGGGTCAAACTACGCTGACTGGAATCGTCACCTCTAATTCTCTGACTTAGGCCTTGCTGTATATTAGTGTCTTTGGGTGGGGGGTTTCTAAAAGTAAGTTTACTTTAAAACAGATAAACTATTAACATTTCATTGTGAATTCACTTAGAAAATCTGCTGGATTTTGAGGGGTGATAAACCCAGTATGTTCGGTGGTGAGAAAGTGGTATAGATTTTCAATGTGAAGGAAACCCCAGCTGAGAGCAAGGCAGGCCCGACAGAGATAAGCTCTCAGGAGTGCCTGGGACATTAATGCAACAGGTAAAGAAGTTCAATTTTGAACTAACCCTAGATTTAGATATCCTTGTCTGATTTCCCTTATTGAAGGAAAATGATCTGTTTCTGATTTTTTTTTTAATTTGAAAATATTCTTTTCTTTTCAATTTTTAGGAAGAGATTGAGAGGGATTGGCTTCAATTGTTCTTCAAGTGTTTGGTAAAATTCACTGGTGAAGCCATCTGTTCCTGGGTTTTCCTTTGTTGGAAGGTCTATGGTTTGGATGTGGTTTGAGTGTGTCCCTCAAAGGTTCATGTGTTGGGAGCTTGGTCTTCAGTTTGAGGATGTTAAGAAGCAGTAGAATCTTCAACGGGTAGGGGAATAGTGAAAGGTCATTACTGATCTCTTTCCATCTTTCTATGGCTTCCTGTCTTGTCATGTGATTTTCCCTCTCAAAAATACTCTTGCTTCAGTGATGCCATCTTTCATAAGGTTCTCGCTGAAGGTAAACTGATATAGGCACCATGACCTTCCAGAACTGTGAGCTAAATAAACCTCCTTTTGTTTCTTTTTTATTTTTTTCATACATGTATATAGGGTAATAATGTCTGTCTCATTCTACTGTTCTTCCCATCCTCACGACACCAACCCTCCCTTCACTCCCTCTGCATAATCCAAAATTCCTTCATTCTTCCCTATCCACCCACCACTATGGATCAGCATCTGCTTATCAGAGAAAACATTCAACCTTTGTTTTTTGGGGGGATTGGCTTATTTCACTTAGCATGATATTCTCTAATTCCATCCATTGACCTGAAAATGCCATAATTAAAATTCTTTTTTTTAAGGCCAAGTCATATTCCTTTGTGTATACGTATCACATTTTCTTTATCCATTCATCTGTTGAAGGGCATCTACGTTGGCTCCATAGTTTAGTTACTGTGAATTAAGCTGCTATAAACATTGATGTGGCTGCATCATTGTAGTATGCTGATTTTAAGTCCTTTGGGTATAAACCAAGGAGCTGGATAGCTGGGTCAAATGGTGGTTCCATTCCAAGTTTTCTTAGGAATATCAAAACTGCTTTCCATACAAGCAATAATAGTGTTGGCAAGGATGTGGGGGAAAAGTTACACTCATACATTGCTGGTGGGACTGCAGATCTGTTCCTTATTATCTGTTTATTACCCAGTAAATAGGATAATACATCAGTTGATTCTCTAGCAATATAATTTGCAATCAGAGGATATACTGGAAAGCCCCAAATACTTTCCTTAAATGATTTTGTTCTGTTTCCTCTCTCTCTATCCTTCTTACTGTACATGCACACACACACACACACCACACACATACACACTAATCTTCAGAAATTAAGTCAAAGATTATGTTATGTTAGTTGCTGGATCAGCAGGTACAAAGTTAAGCTCAGTTAATCCTTTACTAAGATAAAGGATTGTTCGGCTTGTAACTAAGACTCTTGTGATAAGAGGTGCTGTTGCATTTTATGCACAGTGAGACCATACAGACTATCATGGAACAATTCATCTTTTGGTTTTTTCCTTCATTCTTCATGAAGGTGCTTCTAGACCTCTTAACTACGCAAAACTAAACTCAGGCCAGGAGGTAAATTAGGAAAATTAAAAGGCATCATGCACACAAATCAGGGGTAGGGAAAAAAGAGCAGAAAGTCAATTAATTTAACAAAAATGAATGATTTTCCAATAATTCTTATGTGTAGCTTTTTATATAGCTGTCAAGTTAGAACATATTTATTATACCTTTTCATCAAGAACCAAAAGACTTCGAGTATCCTCTAGGATTCATGAGAGCTTGGATTTTTTATTTCATATTCACTGCAGATCCCCACATGAAGCCCATGATGGGTTCTTAATACAAAAGTGTTGAACGAATGAACAAATCTTCCTTCTTCCAAATTAGGAAAACTCCATATGATAGTGATTGATGGATTAGGTCCAAAGTAAGGAGGGAAAAGAAATAGGACTCTGCTACAAAAAGAAATTCTACAGAAAGAAATAGGAAGAGGTCAAAAAGGAAGGAGATAAAGAGGCCATCTGCAGTGGAAGGATAGAGAAGCCTAGGGAGAAAACATCCAGAGGAGGACAGCAGCCTCTCATCTCCCCCACCCACGAGTCTGTCTCAGCTCCACTCTCAAAGGGAAGGTTTTCTGTTACTGAGTTCTGTGTCCATACTCTTAGAATATTAAATGTAAACATAAAGCATTTCACGATTAAATTTAGGAAGACAATTTGACATTGAAGAACAATTTCAGTATTGAAAACAACAAAATATAATCTAGAGAACAATGGTTTATGTTCGTCTAATAAGGTCTAATTTAGTACTATGGGTGTAGTTCAGTGGTAGTGCAAGAAGCCCTGGGTTCAATCTCTAACACCATAAATAAAGAAATAAAATCCTTAGTCTCGGTTTTCATCAACATTCCTTCTTTCTCTTTTAGTGATAGATGACTTTCTTTAGTCCTTAAGCGAAGAGCTTATACTTGAATTATAATCAAAAAACATAAAGCTTAAATTGACTTAAGTAAAATATATGGGAAAGGGACAGTCACAGATATGAATGAAGCACACTATGCTTCATATTCTATGGTTCAATCTATTATTTATGAACAGATTAGAATGTTCATCCTTCCTGAGGCACTTATTTCCTTATAGGTCACTGTCTTCTAAGACTAAACTTACTGTATAGAATGGAAATCTGTGTGTGTGTGTGTGTGTGTGTGTGTGTGTGTGTGTTCTCTTAGAACTCTTTAAGTCCATTTCATATTTATTTGGTTCATCTTATTTTTCAAATCACAATTTTTTTATTTCTGATAAGATCAGAGGTACAGGGCCTATGAAACATCAAATATTCTCACAAAGATAGTGTTAAATAATAAAAAGCTTAGGATTTGTAAAGACTAAATGTGCTTTTGTTATATTTAGCTATTGAAGACATTAAAAACTAAAGAAATAGTATATTAAACTTGAAAATATGATTCTGAAGGCTAAATTGATATTTGCCCAGGTCAGTTTCTACTTCATTCCATTGTTCTAACATAGTTCTTAATAGGATCCTCTTTCAAATTTGTTGGGGTTTGAAAATAAGCTACATGGTTACCCTATACTAAGAAAAAGTATATGGCTAGCCTCATCCTAAATTTCTGTCTGTACTTTCTTCTCCATTTCCTATCATTTTCTCAGATGCCAAAATTATAGGATGTTGATTAGATAACATTTAAAGGATAATGGGTATCATCTCCCCGGGATGATGAGGAACACACACTAATTTGGATTATAGCAGGGTCCCAGCTGTGACACAGTAAAAATTCAAATCAACTCTTTTAGTTTGCCATTTTGCCAGAAGAGAGAGAACTGTGTTGTACTGAAATGAGACAGTATGTGCTTCTGTCTTTGTCTCTCCCAAGTAATCCTGATTAAAACAAAGAAGCTAACATTCCACTTCCTGCAAATCATCATGGACAAACTAAACTTCCAATGCAGTAAAATAATTTGAGTGTTTTCATGAGATAACTTTTAATCTGCTCAACAAAAATTGATTCAATACTTTCATAAGTTTAGAGGCTAAAAATCTTTAGTTCTAAGTAGCTTCCTCAGCATATCACTCTACTATCTCTTATTCTGCATTACATGAGTTCACTTCTCTGATATTCTTTAAAAGCTCTTGATAGTCCCAGAATTTTGTTTCTCTATTTCATAATTGCTTTCTAGCTCCAAGCTTTTATTTTGATAGAAAGCTAACTGACTAATACACTTTAACTAGATTGGAGGCATGAATTTAATCAAAAGCAAGAGGGAAACGAATTACATTGGAATGTGTCATAAAACTGTAAAAAAAAAAGTGGTGGAGGCAGTAGTAACAGAGGTAGGTTTTTAATTTAAATTTTGTTTTAAGTGATGGTTATTATCATGGGCTGGGTCTGATATGGTGTGCTGGAAAACAATCTCTTCCTTTCCACAAACATTCAGTAAGCACTTGATGTTCTTATGCAAATATCTAGAACTAAACATTCTTTGAGTGAAAATGGCATTGTTTAATTCATACTTCGGTAGAATGTTTATTTTGGCATTTTTGTTCCAATCACACAGTTAAAAAAATAAATTAGCTCCTAATTATCTTTCCAAATATGTTCTACATTTTTGAAAAATATAAATGTCTTCACATGTGATTCTGACTTCAAAGAGACCAGCTGTTCCCCTGCTAAAGTTCTTACTGCAGATCGGAAGCATCTTGCCTCTGTAGCCTGCATGGGTCATCTCGAATGTTCTCACCTGTTCTGCAAGCCTGGTTGCTCATCACCTGCACCCATGCTTGTACTATGGTGCAGCTCTTTACTCCTGTTCTCTTACTTCCATTTATCCTAGTCTTTAGGAAAATATGACCATTGGATATCCCTCCTCAAGCCACAGTGACATGGTTCCCAAATACAACCTAACCCTACTAAAGACACCTTGTTTTAATGCGAGATCTTCTCATAGGAGGTTCCCATACTTTCTTGCACTACTGACCCACATCACAAAAGCCAGTCTGAAAAGTGAGCAAGAGATGTTGCCAGGCTTGGAGCAACAGTCACCCTTGGAGTAACCCAGTGGAGCTTTTGTGTGACCCTGTTCTCTCAGTCCCCAGATGCTGAGATACAATTCCCAGGCTTTTTGTCCTCATCCTGTTTTATCTGCCTTCTTTTTCATTACTTTGGAACTTGAACCTTAAACCATGGCTATGGTCTCAAACAGCTCTGGACTGACTTTCAGGCTGCCAGGTGCTCCCAAATACCTCCTTATACTCAAAACCTTCCTTCGCTGTCCATTTTGGCCTGATGTTATGATCCTGTGATCTCTAGGTCATACTTAAGATTCACACCAGTGAAAAGGACACTTCCTGTTTCTGAAACGTTCCTCCGGTCTCCATCTCTGGCATGTCTCCAGCCTTTGACAGTGGAATCTCTCTAACTTGTCTTCTTATACAGTCTTTTCTCATGGCAGTCACCAGTATTTTCCCAAAACATAGATATGGGGAAAAAAAAAAAAAAACCTGAACAATAAAAAGTGCCCAGGTTCTCATTATTCCATTCTCTACTTATTAGCCTCAGATGGTGTTCCATATATCATCAGCAAATTTTTTGCTTTGGTAGACAAGATTCCTTAAAATTATTTCAAACAAACTTTCCAACTTTATCTCTACATACTGGTATTTTATATCTATTCTCCATGCCTGTGCACCCTAAATCCTAAATAAGTAGGATTTTTATTCATTATATTCAAAATCTTGGGTGCAGTGGGGGATGTCCATCAACTGTAATATACCCTTATTTTATTCCTTATGGATTATCAGTTGTCCCATCCCATCCCTGCACATTTTTAAGACCACCCTTGTCTTACGTGAAGTTTCCATCTTTGTGGGCCTCTGTTTTATATTCTTTATTCTTCTATTCATCTATTCATCCTCACCTGTGCCTCTGTCATACCGTTTCCATTACTTATGTTTGTAGTATGTAAGAAGTATTGCCCTTATATTCAAATAATAAGGATGTAGGATAACTTAGTAGGATGACTCAACTTATTATGATTTCAGTAACTTCATGTCATTATTCATTCTCTGTCATTTGTCTAAAAATGCTTTCTCTTCATATTTTGCAAATCTCTGTTCAGCCTCTTCAGGCCTATGTGCATGCATTACCGCATACACTGAAACACCTTCCCCAATTCATCCATAAACTCTATTTACTTTATCTAAACCATTATATGCCCCTCACAGAAAAATCTAGTCCTACAAAAAGTGATGATTTATCCCAGAATACAATGCAATGTAATGCACCACATTGACAATAAAAGATAATTGATGAGAGTTTCAAGATGGCGGCCTAGAGGGTGGCTGCATTTCACGTTGCTCCAGGACGCAAGATTCAAAAGAGGAGATAGTGAGAGACTTGGGACCAACTCAAAGCCGCCGGGTGAGTCTCTCCCGTTGGGGAGGCGTCCCGGATGGGGCGGTAGCCCCGGAACGTAGGGAATTTGTGAAGTGGAGTTGCTCGGCGAGACGCCCCTCCCCCCGCTGGAGCGGTAAACTCGGACAACTGGGATCATCGTGGAGGAGGCGGCTCAGCACAGCGCTTGGACTCGGAGCAACCACTGAGGCTCCGGGCAGCTGCCTGAGGAGGAGCTGCGTGGTGAGCTGTTTAGACTCAGAGTAATCGCTTCTGAACACCGGGGGGTTGCCCGGAGGAAGAGGAGGAGCACAGCGGGTCGCTTGGTCTAGGAGTGACTGCATCAGAGCCACAGGCAGTTGCCAGAGGAGGAGCTGCGTGGCGAGCTGTTTGGACTCAGAACAACCGCATCTGAACACCAGGGGGTTGCTCGGAGGAAGAGGAGAAGTGTGGCAGGTCACTTGGTCTAGGAGTGACTGCATCAGAGCCACAGGCGGTTGCCAGAGGAGGAGCTGCGTGGCGAGCTGTTTGGACTCAGAACGACCGCTCCTGAACACCGGGGGTTTGCTCGGAGGAAGAGGAGAAGCGCGGCGGGTCGCTTGGTCTAGGAGTGACTGCATCAGAGCCACAGGCGGTTGCCAGAGGAGGAGGCGAGTGGTGAGTTGATTGCACTCAAAGCGACCGCTCCTGAACACCGGTGGCCTGCCTGGAGGAGGAGCGCGGTGGGTCACTTGGTCTCGGAGCCACCGCCCCTGAACACCTGGGGGGCTACCCCGAGGGGGAGGAGGAGGAACAGGGCGGGTCACTTGGGCTTGGAGTGACTGCCTAGGGCTACGGGAGGTTGGCGGGAGGAGGAGACTCGAAGTGAGTTGCTTGGACTCCTAGTGACTGCGTCGGAAACCGGGTTGCTGTCCGGTGGAGGAGGTGTGTGGCGGGTCTCTGGGTATCGGAGCTATTGTACAGGGCTCCAGGTGGCGGCTCAGAGGAGGGGCTGCATAGCCAGGCGATTAGGTGCAGAGTAGGGTCCCAGGAGCTAGGTGGCTTCTTGCTGGAAGAGCCGCACAGAGACACGCCTAGGGGTGGAGCGAAGTTTCCAGGACTGCGGGCAGATTATCTGGGAGAGGCAGCCTAAGGAGACTCGCCTGCGGAGGGTGAGGCTCCCAGGCCTAGAAGGTAGGCCTCCGGGCCCCTGGGATCGTTGCAGAGGAAGACAGCCCAGCCCAGGCGGTAGTTGTAGATTGAGGGGAACCTCTAGGAGGGGAACTGACCAGCGAGACGTTCCCACCGAGTGAGTCTTCCCTACCGGGAGAGGTTTTCCCACAGGGACGGTTAAACCAGAGACACAGGCACAAACAGGCCTTGCCTCAGCCCGCAGCCTAGTTCCCTGTTGGATGACCATTGGTCAACAAGTGGAGAAACCTCTGACCACTAGCAGGGAATATGCGCCACCTGAGGGTCACCACCCTAGACAGGCAGCTTCTTCGTGGAGCTCCGCATTATCAACTTCCTCCAAGACTTCAGGCTACTGAAGGATAAGAAGGGATATACTAGCAATCTTCAGGGACATTATAAGTCGATAGAGGAAATCTGCAATATCTTAATGACCCACTGATTCCTGAACAATATGAGAAAACAAGGGAAGAAAATGCCCCAAACAAATCTAGATGTTACATCAATAGAATCCAACGACAGCATGGCAGAAGAAATGACAGAAAGGGAGTTCAGAATGTACATAATTAAAATGATTAGGGAAGCAAACGATGAGATGAAAGAGCAAATGCAGGCATTGAAGGAGGAGATGAAAGAGCAAATGCAGGCATTGAATGATCGCACCAATCGACAGTTAACAGAGCAAATTTAGGAAGCAAAAGATCATTTCAATAAAGAGTTAGAGATATTGAAAAAAAACCAAACAGAAATCCTTGAAATGAAGGAAACAATAAACCAAATTAAGAACTCCATAGAAAGCATAACCAATAGGATAGAACACCTGGAAGACAGAACTTCAGATATTGAAGACAAAATATTTAACCTCGAAAACAAAGTTGAACAAACAGAGAAGATGGTAAGAAATCATGAACAGAATCTGCAAGAACTATGGGATATCATGAAAAGGCCAAATTTGAGAATTATTGGGATTGAGGAAGGTTTAGAGAAACAAACCAAAGGAATGAACAATCTATTCAATGAAATAATATCAGAAAATTTCCCAAATCTGAAGAATGAAATGGAAAATCAAGTTCAAGAGGCTTATAGAACTCCAAATACACAAAATTACAACAGACCCACACCAAGGCACATTATAATGAAAATACCGAACATACAAAATAAAGACAGAATTTTAAAGGCTGTTAGAGAAAAGAACCAAATTACATTCAGGGGGAAACCAATACGGATATCAGCAGATTTTTCAATCCAGACCCTAAAAGCTAGAAGGGCCTGGAACAACATTTTTCAAGCTCTGAAAGAAAATGGATGCCAACCAAGAATCTTATACCCAGCAAAACTTACCTTCAACTTTGACAATGAAATAAAATCTTTCCATGATAAACAAAAGCTAAAAGAATTTACAAAAAGAAAGCCAGCATTACAGAACATTCTCGGCAAAATATTTCATGAGGAAGAAATAAAAAACAAAGAAGCAAATCAGCAAAGGGAGGAATTATCCTAAAGGAACTGTCAAATAAAGGAGGAACCAAGATGTGTCAAAAAATAAATAAATAAATAAATAAAATTTTAAATATGAACCAAATGACCGGGAATACAAATCATTTCTCAATAATAACCCTGAATGTTAATGGCCTGAATTCATCAATCAAAAGACATAGACTGGCAGATTGGATTAAAAAGAAAGATCCAACAATATGTTGCCTGCAAGAGACTCACCTCATAGAAAGAGATACCCATAGACTAAAGGTGAAAGGATGGGGAAAAACATACCATGCATATGGACTCAGCAAAAAAGCTGGAGTATCCATCCTCATTTCAGATAATGTGGACTTCAAGCCAATGTCAGTGAGAAGGGATAAGGAAGGACATTTCATACTGCTTAAGGGAAGCATAAATCAGCAAGATATAACAATCATAAACATCTATGCCCCAAACAGTGGCTCATCCATGTATGTTAAACAAATCCTTCTCAATTTTAGAAACCAAATAGACCATAACACAATAATACTAGGTGATTTTAACACGCCTCTCTCACCACTGGACAGATCTTCCAAACCAAAATTGAACAAAGAAACCATAGATCTCAATAACACAATCAATAATTTAGACTTAACAGACATTTATAGAATATACCATCCAATCAAGAGCGAATACACTTTCTTCTCAGCAGCACATGGATCCTTCTCTAAAATAGACCATACATTATGCCACAAAGCTAATGTCAGCAAATACAAGAAGATAGAGACACTACCTTGTATTCTATCAGATCATAATGGATTGAAGTTAGAAATAAATGAAAGAGTAAAAAACAGAAACTACTCCAACACCTGGAGATTAAACAATATGCTATTATATGATGAATGGATAACAGAAGATATTAGGAAGGAAATTAAAAAATTCTTAGAGGTAAACGAGAACAAAGAAACATCATATCAAAATCTCTGGGACACTATGAAAGCAGTACTTAGAGGAAGATTTATTTCATGGAGCGCATTTAATAAAAGAAGTAAAACTCAAAAAATAAACGACCTAACACTACAGCTCAAAGCCCTAGAAAAAGAAGAACAGACCCAACACCAAAAGTAGTAGAAGACAGGAAATAGTCAAACTCAGAGCTGAAATCAACGAAATTGAAACAAAAGAAACAATACAAAAAATTGACAAAATAAATAGTTGGTTCTTCGAAAAAATAAACAAAATTGATAAACCTTTAGCCACACTAACAAAGAGAAGACGAGAGAAAACCCAAATCACTAAAATTCGGAATGAACAAGGAAATATCACAACAGACACGACTGAAATACAAAACATAATAAGAAGCTATTTTGAAAATCTATACTCCAACAAAATAGAAAATTTCGAAGACATCAACAGGTTTCTAGAGACATATGAATTTCCTAAACTAAACGAGGAGGACATACACCATTTAAATAGACCAATTTCAAGTAATGAAATAGAAGAAGTCATCAAAAGCCTTCCAACAAAGAAAAGTCCAGGACCAGATGGGTTCTCAGCCGAGTTCTACAAAACTTTTAAAGAAGAGCTCATTCCAATACTTCTCAAAGTATTCCATAAAATAGAAGAGGAGGGAACCCTCCCAAACTCATTCTATGAAGCCAATATTACCCTGATACCTAAACCAGACAGAGACACATCGAGGAAAGAAAATTTCAGACCAATATCCTTAATGAACATCGATGCAAAAATTCTCAACAAAATTTTAGCAAATCACATACAAAAACATATTAAAAAGATAGTGCACCACGATCAAGTGGGTTTCATCCCAGGGATGCAAGGTTGGTTCAACATCAGGAAATCAATAAATGTCATTCACCATATCAATAGACTTAAAGTCAAGAATCACATGATTATTTCGATAGATGCAGAAAAAGCATTTGATAAAATACAGCATCCCTTCATGCTCAAAACACTAGAAAAAATAGGGATAGTGGGAACATTCCTTAACATTGTAAAGGCCATCTACACTAAGCCCATGGCTAATATTATTCTAAATGGTGAAAAACTGAAAGCATTCCCTCTAAAAACTGGAACAAGGCAGGGATGCCCTCTTTCACCACTTCTATTCAATATCGTCCTTGAAACTCTAGCCAGAGCAATTAGACAGACCAAAGAAATTAAAGGGATACGAATAGGAAAAGAAGAACTCAAACTATCCCTATTTGCTGATGATATGATGGTATACTTAGAGGAACCAGGAAATTCCACCAGAAAACTGTTAGATCTCATAAGTGAATTCAGTAAAGTAGCGGGATATAAGATCAATGCACATAAATCGAAGGCATTTCTATACATAAGCGATGAATCTTCAGAAAGAGAAATTAGGAAAACTACCCCATTCACAATAGCTTCGAAAAAAATAAAGTATTTGGGAATCAACCTCACAAAAGAGGTGAAAGACCTCTACAATGAGAACTACAGAACACTAAAGAAAGAAATTCAAGAAAACCTTAGAAGATGGAAAGATCTCCCATGTTCTTGGATAGGAAGAATTAATATTGTCAAAATGGCCATACTACCAAAAGTGTTATACAGATTTAATGCAATTCCAATTAAAATCCCAATGATGTACCTTACAGAAATAGAGCAAGAAATTATGAAATTCATCTGGAAGAATAAAAAACCCAGAATAGCTAAAGCAATCCTTGGCAGAAAGAGTGAAGCACGGGGTATCGCAATACCAGATCTTCAACTCTACTACAAAGCAATAGTAACAAAAACGGCATGGTATTGGTACCAAAATAGAAAGGTGGATCAATGGTACAGAATAGAGGACACGGACACAAACCCAAATAAATACAATTTTCTCATACTAGACAAAGGGGCCAAAAATATGCAATGGAGAAAAGATAGCCTCTTCAACAAATGGTGCTTGGAGAATTGGAAATCCATATGCAACAGAATGAAACTAAACCCATATCTCTCACCATGCATGAAACTAAACTCAAAGTGGATTAAGGACCTCGGAATCAGACCAGAGACCTTGCATCTTATAGAAGAAAAAGTAGGTCCAGAGCTTCAACATGTCGACTTAGGACCAGACTTCCTCAACAGGACTCCAATAGCACAAGAAATAAAAGCAAGAATTAATAACTGGGATAGATTCAAACTAAAAAGCTTTCTCTCAGCAAAGGAAACTATCAGCAATGCGAAGAAAGAGCCTACAGAGTGGGAGAAAATCTTTGCCAATCATACTTCAGATAGAGCGCTAATCTCCAGAATCTATAAAGAACTCAAAAAACTCTACACCAAGAATGCAAGTAATCCAATCGACAAATGGGCTAAGGAAATGAATAGACACTTCACAGTAGAAGATCTACAAGCAATCAACAAACATATGGAAAAATGTTCAACATCTCTAGTAATAAGAGAAATGCAAATCAAAACCACCCTATGATTACATCTCACCCCAATTAGAATGGCGATTATCAAGAATACAAGCAACAACAGGTGTTGGCAAGGATGTTGGGAGAAAGGTACACTCATACATTGTTGGTGGGGCTGCAAATTAGTGCAGCCACTCTGGAAAGCAGTATGGAGACTTCTTAGAAAACTTGGAATGGAACCACCATTTGACCCAGCTATCCCACTCCTTGGTCTATACCCAAAGGATTTAAAATCAGCATATTACAGAGATACAGCCACATCAATGTTCATAGCTGCTCAGTTCACAATAGCCAGATTGTGGAACCAACCTAGATGTCCTTCAATTGATGAATGGATAAAGAAACTGTGGTATATATATATATAATGGAATATTACTCTGCCATAAAGAATGATAAAATTATGGCATTTGCAGGCAAATGGATGAAACTGGAGAATATCATGCTAAGTGAAATAAGCCAATCTCAAAAAACCAAAGGAAGAATGATATCGCTAATAAGTGGATGAGGACACATAATGGGGGGTGGGAAGAGTTAGTGTTAGGTTTAGAGTTAGGTTTAGGGAGGGGGGCAAGAATGGAGGAAGGAAGGACTGTATAGAGGGAAAAGAGGGGTGGGAAGGGTGGGGGGAAGGGAAAAAAATAACAGAATGAATCAAACATTACCCTGTGTAAATTTATGATTACACAAATGGTATGCCTTTACGCCATGTACAAATAGAGAAACAACATGTATCCCATTTTGTACAACAATAAAAAAATAAATAAATAAAAAAAGATAATTGATAATACTTTTCTCAATCAGTGCTGAAAATTAATTTAATGCTCATTCATGCAAGAAAACAAAACTTAGCAAATTAGAAGAAGAATTCCCTTAACCAGATAAATGACTTCTATCTTCAGCGAACATCATCTTGCAAGGAGACCTTCCAATACCTCTTTGATTCAACAGTACACTAGGGATGCTAGCCAGTTAATAAGAAAAGAAAATTAAATAGCTAAAACAGAAAAAAAAAGTACAAAACTTTTAAAATGTGTAAATGGTATGGGACTGTACATGGAAAATCCAAGAATATCTACAAATTATTAGACCAGATAAGAAATTTTAAATTCAAGATCGATATGCAAATGTCAGATATTACTAAACAAAAGCAATATCTAAGAAGATAATACAATAGCAAAAGAATATATGATGCGGAATAGTAACCCAAATTGTAAGGTGATAGAACTTATTAACAAATACCTGAAAGAATTACATAGATCATAAAAGAAGATATAATGAATAAAAAATATACCATGTACAGAGGTAGAAACACTCAATATTGCAAAGATGAAAATATTCCCAAAATAAATTTATAAAATAATGTAATTCCAATAAAAGTCCCAGAAAACTTATCCTGAACTTAGAAATTAGCTCCTAAAATTAGCATAGAAGAACTTCTAACAAGGATGGCCAGGCAACACTTCTTACATAATACAAACATAAGTAATGGAAACAGTCTGACAAAGGCACAGGTGAGGATGAATAGATGAATAGAAGAATAAAGAATATAAAACAGAGGCCCACAAAGATGGAAACTTCACATAAGACAAGGGTGGTCTTAAAAATGTGCAGGGATGGGATGGGACAACTGATAATCCATAAGGAATAAAATAAGGGTATATTACAGTTGATGGACATCCCCTGCTGCACCCAAGATTTTGGATATAATGAATAAAAATGCTGGGGAAATAATAAGAAAGGTGTATTCCTATATTACAGGAAGAACAAAAGTATATAGATTTGAAATGAATTAAGATCTAAATGTGAAAGTAAACCTGAGAAACTGAAGGGTCAGATAATTTTTTATTTTGCTTTTCTTATTTGTTTTGTTTTTGGCAGTGCTGGGGATTGAACTCAGGGCTTTACACATGCTATTCAAGTGCTCTACTACTTAGCTACATCCCCACCCTGGAAGAATTTTTTGAAAGCACAAACCATAAAGGAAGTGATTCATAAAGTTACCAAAATTAAAATTTAGCAAAATCTATACAAGTATGAGAAAAATAATTAAAAGGAAAGCTTAAGATTGTATGTATTGTTATACTGTTATGCAATAGTTTTTTTCTCCTTATTTGTGGTTTCACTTTCTATGGTTTTGGTTATGCTCCGTCAACCATGGTTGAAAATGGAAAATGGAAAATTCCAGAAGTAAACAATTCATGAGTTTTAAATTGCATGCTGTTTTGAGTAGCATGATGAGATCTCATGCCATCTCATTCCCTCTAGCCTGGGACATGAATCATCCCTTTGTCTCCATGTCCACACTGTTCATGTTACCTCTCTGTTCCTACTTAGCAGCTGTCTCCGTTACCAGATTGAATATTGCACTGTCACAGAGGTCATGTTCAAGTGACACTTGTGTAGAAACCTAATGTAGTGACCATGCCCACATCATTCACCTCACTTCATCTCATCACAGGCCCTGGATAATCCCACAACATCACAGGAACATTGAGTAAGGGGTACAATAAAATATTTTGAGAGAGAACACATTTATGGTAATTTTATTACATTGCATCATCATAATTGTTCCAGATTATTAGTTAGAGTTGACAATCTCTTACTCTACCTAACTTATAAATTAAACTTTATTACAGATATGTATGTATAGGAAAAAACATAGTATATATAGGGTTCGATGCTGTCCACAGCTTCAGGATGCACTGAGGGTCTTGGAATCATTCCCCTTCAGATACGGTTGGGACCACGGTAATTCTACTTTTAGCTTTCTGGAGAACCTCAGTGCTGCTTTCCTAATGGCTGTATTAATGTATATTTCCACCAACAGTGTGCAACATTCCCTCTTCTTCACCTCCTTACCAAAACTTGCTATCTTTAGTCTTTTTGGTAATAGCCAGTCTAACAGGTGTGGGCTGATATTATATTATAACATTAACTTGCATTTCCTTGATAATTGATGATGGGGAGTATTTTTTCTTATACCTACTGCTATTGATATGCCTTCTTTTGATAAATGTCTCTTCAGGTCCTCAGATTATTTGTTACAGTTTAAATATGAGGTGTCCTCCAAAAGCCCATGTGAGAGACAATGCAAGAAAGTTTAGTGGTGAAATGATTGGTTTTTGAGAGTCTTAAACTAACCAGTGCATTAATCCATTTGAATGGATTAACTGGATGATAAACTGTGGGCAGGTACCTTGTAGCTGGAGGAGGTAGGTCACTGGGGGCATACTTTGGGGGTACATATGCCCCTGGTGAATCAAGTTTCTCTGTGTTTCCTTATTGTCATGTCCTGAGCTGCTTTCCTCTGCCACACCCTTCCACCACGATGTCTGCCTCACCTCTGGCCCATAGCAAGAGTCTGCCATCTATGGACTGAGACCTCTGAAACCGTGAGTGCCAAATAAACTCCTCCTCTAAAATTGTTCTTGTCAGGTCTTTCGGTCACAGTGATGAAAAGCTGACTTAAACATTATTTATTTGCTTGCTATAAAGTTAAGTACCTTATATTTTTAAGAATTATTTCAATCCATGAGAATAGGATATCTTCATTTATTTGTGTCATCTTCAGTTTATCTCATCAATGTTGTATATTTTTCAGTGTATATTTCTTTCACTTCCTTGGTAAAAATTTCTCCCAAGTATTTTTACTGATTTTAGTACTGAATTTTATAGGTTGATTTTATATCAATGTATCTTTACTGAATTTGTTTACCAACTATAAGACACTATTTCACACTCATCACACTGGCAAAATATAATAAGCTAAGCAATATTCAGTACTGATGGGGAAGCAGAAAAAGCAAACCACTTGAGAGAGCAATTTGACAACATCCAATAAAATTGACATTAATCATATTATATGTCCCAGAAACTTAACATCAGGATATAAACTCCGGGGTGGGGGGGTGGATGGCAGATAGGTGCAAAGAGAGAGCTGTATAAGCCTGTGAATGGCAACATTGTTTGTAATAGAAAAAAATCCGGAATTAACTCAAATACTCACGGGTAAAAGGGCCTTAAAAACGCAATATATCCACTGAATAAATGAACTACAACACAGATGTTTGAAATGAACAAACTATTAATAATCCTATTTGAATCAACATGAAAAAGAATCTCTAAAAAACACTGAATTAAAATTAAATTTTCAGACTTCTACACAGACTATATTTTGATAGAATTTTAAAAATGATTGTTTTGACACACACACGTATGTATCTTATAGAATTGCTAAGTTAAAAACAAATCTATATTTAAATGCTTTAATATGCCCTTTCAAATGAGAAAGAGTAAAGAACTTAGCTGATTAATCAACATAGGGAGCTAAATTTATGGCAACAGTGCTTATCTATCCCTGCAAACATAAAATAATAAGAAATAAAGCTGAAACATTAAAAACTGATTGACATTAAGGCATCACTAAGGAGTACTTTTATATATACCAATGTTAGGAAAGTGGTTGTCTTTGGGCAAGAGAGCCTATTTTAGTTAGAATAGTCTACATTCTACTATTAAATAAACAACCCCAAATATTAGCCAACTAAAACAATGACATCCTCTCCCGACAACAACTGTTCTCAGTGTAACAGATTTACAATTCACCTGCACATTAGCACGTCCTTCAATACCACAGCCGCAGAGGAAGACAGCTGTGGAAACCTCTCATTGGCAATTCTACATCAAAGTGACCCAAATTACTTCTACTGACATTTATTAGATTATAAAGCCATTTATAATTCCAGATCTAAACCCCAGGGTGAAGTGCCATCCCATTATATAGGCAGAAAAGGAATTATAAATATGGGTGAGCAGTACTGATGTATACCAGAGAGAAAAGCCTACACAGGAAAGTTACACCTGTAATTTTTCAAGTAAAAATTGAAACAAATATGACAAAGTTAAGAATTTATTTAAAGATGGACAGTCATTACCTTAGCTAATCATTACATCATCTTTGACATACTTCTGTAATATTTTATAAAAGATTAAAAAATGTACTTAGATATAACAATCAGGATTTTACATTTTATTACTTATGATTCTGTGTTTGCTGGCATAAATAAGCAATACTGTCATAATAATTAGGCTCCTAATATTGATTAACCAGCTCAATTTTTCACTTACTCTATTGAAAGAGCACATTAAGGCAGTTGTGCATAGAAGACTTAATCTTACCTTAGTAATTTCATGAAAAATATTTTAAAGCTTCTTTGAAATAATTGCAAGAGAAAATAAATCAAACAAAAATGCCTTCTAAATTCAGACAATCATAAAATTCTTTGGATAACATTAGGGAAAATATTTGTTTTCGAATTAGAAAACACTGGATTTGAATCCTTACTTATATAGCTGTATGATTAGGATAAGTTTTTCTAACCTTTGTGAACTTTAATATTCTCAACTATAGAAATAGTGACTATAATTCATTTTTTCAGGAATAGCATAGAGATCAAATAACATGTGTAATAAAAAGCACTGGCCCATATGTTCAATTGTTTGATTATTCAGTAATATGCAATTATTGCTTTCAATAAACCCTGGAAATAAGAGGTGATATAATGAAACAGAAGACTAGCCTTTTGAGAAAAATGTCATCGGCAATGGTAATATCAGAAGAGTAAATCTCCCAGCCTCTTCTGGCTTCCTACTCCTACTGCTTTAGAAATATTCTCTAGAATATTTCTGGAGAATTTTCTGGAGAACTCCCTTCTTCAGAAATATAAACAAACAGAATAGCATACTAAAATGCAAATTATTATCAGCTCCAAATTCCTATCTGATTAATCTCTAATCTGGTGATATAGACTGAAGTACTTGTATGTTTTGAGGGTAACTTGTTCTTTTCACTTGAGGTTCTGAACAAAATCACTTTCTTTTCTATGGATCTGGTTTTAACCTATTTGACCGTTCCCAATAGTTAGTCACTTGAGACTTAAAAAAAAAAGGGTTTTCTTAATATCTCTGGTTTTTAGTAGTTTAACTACAATGGTGCTAAATTTTCATTATTTGGTATGAGTTTCTAGAATACATAATTCATAGTTTTATCAAATTTAGGAACTTTTCACCCATTAGCTCTTCAAATCTTTTTTTCTGCCTCACTCTCACTCTCATAGTCCTCCAATACAATTGTCTAATGTAGTCCCACAGGTCATGAAGGTGCTTTGAATTTTTTCAATTTTTTCTCTCTGTTCTTCTGATTGGATAATTCTATTGGTGTATCTTCAAGTTCATAGACAATATTCTACCTTCTGCAACAGTCTATTAAAAGCATTAAGTGAATTTATCATTGTGGTTTTTAGTGCAGAGTTTCCCCATCTGATTCTTATTTTATAGATCCAATTTCTGTACTGAAATACCCCTGTTCCAACTCATTGTGACCATTTTTTCCTTTAAGTCTTCAAACATTATCTATAATAGTTTCTTTAGTGTTCTTGTACATGTTAGAACCAATACTCAAGTCATCTCAGTATCTGTTTCAATAAAATGCATCTTGTTTGTGGGTCACATTTTCTTACTTCTTAAGTTTTTATTGTATACTACACGTGTGAGTTATATGTTGTAGAGGGCCAGAACTATGCTGCCTTTCATTAAAGAGGACTGCATTTTATTCTGGCATGCAATTAAATTTCCGGCAGAATCTTTTTCTTGGGTTTGGTTTTATTCTTTAATAGTATATCTATACTGGTTTGGTCTTTTGTTTTAGAAAGAGATCCCTACCCCATAATGTAGTCCTTTTATACTATCTCAATTAAATGCTCACACACATAACGAGGGCACTCTGCCCTTGCTAAATTGGAACTTCAGTGATTCCAAGCATTGAGAGACCTCTGGCCTCTCCATTCCACTGTCAGCCCCTCAGCAGTTATTCTACTGTGGCTTCCATAGTGGTCCAGCTCTTAGAGCTTGGTTAAGGACCCAGAATGAACTGCCCTGAGGATTTCTATCCTCTCCCCCTCTCATTTCACACACACGAAGCTCTTTTTGTTTTCTGGTTTGTTTGTTTATGGTATACTGCCTTGCAAATTTAGCCATATCAAAAAACTCAACTCTGATATCTGACTCCTCCACTCAGCCAGACTGCTGCTCTACTTGTGCTGTATCTCTTACGCCACAGTAAAAAAAAAAAAAAAAAAAAAAAAAAAAATTTTATATATATATATACACACACACACACACACACACACACACACACACACACACACATAGGCCAGCAAAGTAGATTGAATGTCAGGGTTCACCTCATATGCTTTTCTTCTCTCAATTATCATAGCTCTGTGCTGCTTGAAATGCATGAAGTCAACTGCTTTACATATATTGCTCAGTTTTATGTTTGCTTACTACTGGAAAGCAAGTGGTAACAGTTACTTCATTATGGCCAGAAGTGGAAGACTGAGTTGTTTTCTTACTATACCATTAGTATCAGATCTTGCTTTGTCTTTATGATTTTTCCTTTCTCTGTAAGAGATATAAGAAAGTAGCATATGATAAGCTCTCAGAATGACTCAGCTACAGTCTTTTAAGCTATAAGAAAACCCCAAGAGTCATCTGGAACAAAATATACTAAAATTCCTATGGATACAACTTCGTAATGTTTTTTTGCAGTTAACCATAAATGGGTTTTTTAAATGGACAGTTACGTTTGACAGTTTCATAAATCAAAGTACCCAACTGCTTGTTTACCCAAAATAACCAAGTCATATTTACACTGATGTTTTCTGTATGACAAGCTTCTTAGTTTGCACTGCATAAAGTACCACAGTCTGCGTAGCTTAAACAAGAGAGATTAATTTCCTCATAGTTGTAGAGGCTGGAAATTTCAGGATCAAAGTCTGGTAGGATTCGGTTTCTAGTGGAACCTCTCTTTCTGGTTTGTCAATGGCCATCTTTTCCCTATGGTCTCATATGGCAAGGAGAAAGATAGGGTAAACCCTCTGAAGTCACTTATAGGGATACTAATCCCATCACGAAGGCCCCAACTTCAAGACTTCATCTCAATTTGGTAATCTCCTGAAGAAACCACCTCTACAAACCATCCCATCAGAGGTCTAGGCTTCAGCATATGGACTGGGGTGGGGGAGAGATACAACTCAGCCCATAGTCATTTTGCCCAACAGGTAGGCAAAATTAGTTTCGAATGTGAAAAAGAAATTCATATTTTTAAAAAGGCTTGAGGGAGGTGTAGCAGAAATTCCTTAAGAGAGAAAAAACAAATTCTGCAGAGAGGTCCACAAAAACTACCCATGTGTTTTTGCAGTCTTGTACCCTGCAGTTATTTGTAAAAGGGGTAAGTTACTCAAGCTTCTCGGTCAGTCATTCAGAGAGCATCTCAGTCCTTGCATGGTTTGGATGCTGATGGGACCCACCTGCCAGGAGCAGAAGCCTAGACAGGATGGCCAGAAATCCCAAGAAAATAATCAAGGTGGAAAAAAATATGCCATCGTCAGCTTCTGAATGAGAAACTGGCTCGCAGTCACACATGAAGCCATAGACTAAATAGAAATTTCCCGTCCTAAAAATGAAATGTGTGCAGTCTTTGGTGAGTGGTATCCAGTTCAACATCTACATAAGATTATCATGATTTGCAAACCTATTCTGAGTTTCCTTTGTAGAAACAGGCTTCCTTCACTAAGGTACTGCTGTTGCTAAGGGAATGGGAGGGGTGTCCTGAAGGGTAATGTGACACCTGACAGCAGTCATAGCTCGGTAACAGGATACCTGTTTTGCAAAAAGAATCAGAATCAGGAATTTTCTAACTCGATTGATTTTTACTTTAGCAGGAGATTTCCTAAAGCACTCTTAGCAGGTCTAAAGAGACTTGAGACACTCTTCTGAGGTCTAATGATTGTGAAAAAAAAAAAAAAAAAAAGGATGGTTTTAAAATTTAATTACTATGTACGTGTATTTCTTTATATTTCTGTGTGTATCGAAAAGAGGGAAATAGGGTTGCCTTTATTTATATATTGGCTCTACTGACCCTCTTATTTTTCTAGCAGTGATGATCTATTTATAAACTCAAATTTTCTTATAAATAAAAATGCATAAAGAAGGCTGCGCAAATTCAATGGTTAAAATTAAAAATACTTGCAATCAATCCATCTGGTAATTGAATCCAAAAAGTTAGGCTGTTTTGTATACCATGTCTATACAGCCATTATTGTACTAAATTACAATATTTCAAGGCAAAAACTAACTTTTTATCATTGTGTTCTTTTTTTAAAAAATTTGTTTTAATTAGTTATACATGCCAGCAGAATGCATTTTGACATTTTGTATACAAATAGAGCACAACTTCTCATTCCTCTGGCTGTACATGATGCAGAATCACACCAGTCATGCAATCACATCTGCACATGGGGAAATAATG
The DNA here is from genome assembly GCF_902686445.1 of Sciurus carolinensis. Taxonomy (NCBI): domain Eukaryota; kingdom Metazoa; phylum Chordata; class Mammalia; order Rodentia; family Sciuridae; genus Sciurus; species Sciurus carolinensis. The sequence goes on from NC_062219.1 coordinate 32,822,392, forward strand.
TCTATCTCATTCCACCATCTTTCCTACCCCTGCCCCCTTCTCCTCCCTTCACTCCCCTCTGCCCTATCCAAAGTTCCTCCATTTTTCCCTACCTTTCCCATTATGGATCAGTATCTGCATATCAGATAAAACATTTGGCCTTTGGTTTTTGGGGATTGGTTTATTTCATTTAGCATGATATTCTCCAGCTCCATCAATTTACTGCAAATGCCATAATTTCATTCTTCTTTAAGGTTGAGTAATATTCCCTTGTGTATATGTACCACATTTTCTTTATCCATTCATCTGCTGAAGGATACCTAGGTTGGTTCCATAGTTTAACTATTGTGAATTGAGTTGCTATAAACATAGATGTGACTGCATCACTGTAGTATGCTGATTTTAAGTCCTTTGGGTATAAACCTAGGAGTAGGGCAGCTGAGTCAAATGCTAGTTCCATTCCAAGTTTTCTGAGGAATCTCCCTACTGCTTTCCAGAGCAGTTGAACCAATTTGCAGTCCCACCAGCAATGAATGAGGGTACCTTTTCCCCAAATCCTCACCAACACTTTTTGTTACTTGTATTCTTGATAATTGCCATTCTGACTGAAGTGAGATGGAATCAACAAAAATAGCATGGTATTGGCACCAAAATAGACAAGTAGACCAATGGTACAGAATAGAAGATGTAGAGACAAACCACCATAAATACATTTATATTGTACTAAATAAAGGCGCCAAAAACATACATTGGAAAAAAGATAGCCTCTTCAACAAATGGTGCTGGGAAAACTGGAAATTCATATGCAGCAAAATGAAATTAATCCCCTATCTTTCACCCTGCACACAACTCAACTCAGTGAATCATAGACTTTGGCACTAGAATAGTGACCCTGTGCTTAATAAAAGAAAAAGTAGGCCCAAACCTTCATTATGTCAGATTTGGACCTGACTTCCTTAACAAGACTCCTAAAGCATAAGAAGTAAAATTTAGAATCAATAAATGGGATGGATTCAAACTAAAAAGATTCTTCTCAGCAAAGGAAACAATCAATAATGTAAACAGAGACTGCAGAATGGGAGAAAATCTTTACCACACAACCTCAGATAGAGCACTAATCTCCAAGATACATAAAGAACTGAAAAAAACTTAACACCAAAAACTCCAAATAACCCAGTCAATAAATGGGTTAAGGAACTGAACAGACACTTCACAGGAGAATAAATAAAATCAGTCAACAAATATCTGAAAAATATGTTTAATATCTCATTGTGTTCTTTAGTAGTAATACATGCATACAAATTCTGACTTGTAGGTCACCAAGGACAAATATTATATTCCCTTTCTATTCAGTCTCTTCATCTGTAAAATGTGGGGAGGAAAGTGACATAAACACAAAAGGACTGGTAGAATGTGGAGAACATAGAATGTGGAGCAGAATGTGGCAGAACATCATCGGTGTAAGTGCAACTGAATGCACTGGATAATTTCTGTACTGTCAGCCCTGCACTAAATCTGCCATTGGGAAACAACTGGTGGAGAGACACGAAGAAGCTTCACTTCAAAAAGCACATCATATTGTGGGGAAAAAGGTACACTCATACATTGCTGTTAGGGTTGCAACTTAGTGCCAGCCACCCTGGAAAGCAGTGTGGAGATTCCTTAGAAAACTTGGAATGGACCCACCATTTGACCCAGCTATTCAGCTCCTTGGTTTATACCCAAAGGACTTAAAATCAGTATACTACAGTGATGCAGCCACATCAATGTTCATAGCTGCTCAATTCACAATAGCCAGATTGTGGAACCAAACTAGATGCCCTTCAATTGATGAATGGATAAAGAAACTGTGGTATATATACACAATGGAATATTACTCAGCCTTAAAGAAGAATAAAATTATGGCATTTGCAGGTAAATTTGCAACTGGAGAATATCATGCTAAGTGAGATAAGCCAATCCCAAAAAAACAAAGGTTAAATGATCTCTCTGATAAGCAGATAATGATACATAAAGGGGGGTGGGAGGGAGGCAAGAATGGAGGAAGTATGGATTGTATAGAGGAGAAAGAGGGTTGGGGAGGGGGCAGGGGGAAGGAAAAATAACAGAATGAGACAAACATCATCACCCTATGTACATGTATGATTACACAAATGGTGTGACTCTACTTTGTGTACAACCAGAGAAACAACAGTTGTATCCCATTTGTGTACAATGAATCAAAAGAAATAAAGAAAAAAAAGCACATCATATGTACCTTCTCCATTAGATGAGTCTCTTCCTCTTTACACTGACAATATTAGAGTATTTCATATTACACATTACTATATTTTTACTTCAATATTTTATATTAGTCATTTTCATATCAATTAGTTGCTTCTGCTTTATTGAAAAAATAGTTTCAATGGAGCATTGTATTGTTAACTGCGAGTCTTTAATTATACATATGTGTGTGTGAGTACCTAAGATGTGCGCATTTACATATATATCTATATGTGTATAGCTGTCTTGCTGAGATTTAATTTATATAGCATAACATTCGTGGGTTTAAATGTTCAATTCAATGGCTTTTAGTACAGTTAGAGTTGTGTAACCATTACCATAATCAATCATAGAACATATTTCCCTTGGGATTTGTACTATGTATGTCTTTTAAATAAACAATGCCAGATTTTCAAATGGAAAGCTCTGTAAGAAAATCACAGAATTTCAGAGCCAGAAGGGATCTGAGAGATGATGTATGCCAGAAATGTCATTCACACATATCTCACAGCCAGGACATGGCAGATTCCTCTCTCTGGGCCCTCAGCCCAGCACTCTTTTTATCACCAAAGATAATAATCTTTCACATGAACCTCTGACGTTTGCCACTGACAGCCTATTTGTCCTAGTTCCCTTCATAAAGAGCGCAGGATCATTCTCAGATATTTTATTAAAAAAAGAGGAGACCAAAACAAACAAAATCTGATAAACGTAGCATGTGACCATCAGAATAAGGTTATCTACTTGGTGTTTTGTTGGTATAATGAAAAGTATGACTTTTATTTTGGGTCCTAGAACTTAATGGTCAGAAGCATATATTTTGGAGTCATAAAGGTCTGTGTCTCTGCATCTTATGGGTTTTATCATCTTTATGGGCCTTAATTCTCACACTTAAAAATAGAAATAATAGTAATAATAGTTACTCCTCTTACAGGGTGGAGAAGATCATATGAGATAATCAATACACATTTGGGGGTCAGTATCTGCCTAAGGTAATAATACATGTGGCATTATGGTAATTTCCTGACCTATAGTCCTTGATTATTTTAACAGTGTCAATGAAAATAAATGTCTAAAAGTTAATGTTTAAAGTCATTTTAATAATATTTTTAATTTATATAGAATTTTGACATTTAACAAAATACTTTCAAGGAAATTATTAATTTGATCCCCACCAAAGCCTGCTGAGACAAAACCCAGAATAACTCAAAGTTTGATCAAGATTTTCCTTTTTCTTTCATTATGAAGATGTTTGCAATATCAGATTACTGATATTAAGAAAGATTCAGACTAATGACTTCAATTTATAATATAAACATAGAGATGCCATAATTAATTGTTTTTTAATTACCTATTTTCTAATGTAAGTCTGATGGCCCACCTGTACTATTGCTCCTGGCATGAAAAAGAGATGCTTTCAATAATGAGTACCCTCCTCCACACCCACGTTCTTGAATGCAAGAGCCGTGTGGACATGACTTTGTTTCTACAGGAGAGCTCAGAATGTCAATTTCAGTAAACACTTATGTAGAAAGGAAGAAGTATATTTCTCATACACAGCTTTAGCTAGGAAGGTTAAGTTCCATATTTCATGGATCATATTCAACAAGTCAATTGTGGGCTCTGCATACGATAGTGATGCAGCCACATCAATGTTTATAGCAGCTCAATTCAAAATAGTGAAACTATGGAACCAACCTAGGTGCCCTTCAACAGATGAATGGATAAAGAAAATGTGGCGTATGTACACAATGGAATATTATCAGCCTTAAAGAAAAATGAAATTATGACATTTACTGGTAAATGAATTGAAATGGAGACTAGCATGCTTAGTGAAATAATTCAATCCCCCAAAACCAAAGGTCAAATGTTCTCTCTGATATGCAGATGCTAAAACACAATAAAGTGGAGGGGAGGAATAGAAGTTCACAGGATTAGACAAAGGGGAATGAAGGGAAGGGTGGGGAATGAGAACAGAGAAGACAGTAGAATGAATTGAACATAACTTTCTATGTTCATATATGAATACATGACCAGTGAAACACCACAGCATGTATAACCACAAGAATGGGATCCTAACTAGAATAAGTTATACCCCATATATGTATACTATGTCAAAACATACTCTACTGTCATGTATATCTAAAAAGAACAAATTTTAAAAATTAATTATTAAATGCTTACACAATTCAAAGAGGACACTCCATACTAGTAAAATAAAGGACTAAAACCACAAAATACAAAGGAAAGACTGTCTCTCCCCATCAATACCTCTCTTAACTGCCTAAACCTGTATCTTTGTCTATTTCACACAGCACCAGACCAGTTTCTCTTTAATTTGAGTGAACTTTTTTTTTTTCTTTCCCTAAAAATGCCCAGCTACTTTATTCTCCCTGGGGGTAAGCAAACCTCACAAGCTGTAGTACCTAGAATGCCATGATGCTGTGGCTTATGTCTCTCTGCCACTCAGCTACAAGGGCCACTGGATGGGTAGGTCTGGGCACTGCCAGTGGATGGGTTACACTGCACCAACACCAGTTCACGGACTTTCCATTGATAATGTTTGCTATTGATGTGCATTTCTCAATAAAAGGCACGACTGTGCTGGGAGACCAGAAGCCAGAAAGAGCGATTTCAATTCTGTTATAATCGGCTAATTATTGGGTAAAATGTTTTCTATATCTTGTTTTCTTCCTCTGAAAGAAGAACTGAGACTAAGGACACAGTTGTCATGTGGTTGGGGTTTTGTTTTGTTCATTTCTTTCTGGTTTTCTTCAGTGCTTTGATCCTGACAATTATGAGAAAAAGATGTGAGGTGGAAACTCCCCTGTGTCTTTGAGACAAACAGACCAGCCCTCCTGCACTCACAGGCTCAGACCTTCTGCACCGAAATGTTTCTGAAGTCAGAGCGAAAGCTGAAAGACAATTGGCTGAGAGATGCTCCCTGGGAAAATTCGCAGTCCTTTCAAATACTTTGACATTATCCTCTAGAGTACCTCAAGTTCTATTTATTCTCCAGGCACTGAAATAACCCCACATATTTCGGAAACAGTTCAAGAAAGCATGACTTTTTGACTTCACCATGTATGGTTTTAATCCAGCACTTGCCATTTCCATGTCACAAGCTGTTCCTGAGTTCTCCCAGGCTGACATACAGCCACATCTCACCAGAAAGGCGAAAAGATGCTTGCTGAAGAGAGGCACATAGAAGTTCCACTCGGCCACTTCAGGATTTTATTGTTTACACGGCATCAAGAAGTTTAGTATCTCTTCTTGCCTGTTATAAATAGGTTCTGATGTCTGCCCCCTTGCTCACTGGGAAAGAATGCAAATAGTCCCAGGAATGAAATACTTGGGAAGGTTGTTCTGCCTGGTAAGAGCTATTTTACTTTACATGACAGCATTATCTGTCAGACACAAAGAAAGCCTGACATTTTTAGTCAGTGAGTTTCTCATCCCTAGGCATGATGCAATGCTTCATATGAGGAAAGAAAGAAAAAAGAAAGAAAGAAACAGGCAGGAAGTTGGTCCATCAAGTGTAAAAATGTGCTGAACAATACCATCCATCCTCAGTTGGCCTTTTAAGGAGTACTCATTATTTTGCCTAAATCTGTCATGCTACTTCCCCAACAACAGATGTCATTCACGTAAAGTTTTGTTCAGAAGGACATCCAGAAACCCAACAGCAGAAAGCAAGATATTGCAGTAGATATCAAGTTGAGTTCATAGAATCAACAAAAAAACTCAGCTACAAAGTTTCAGAAAATAGCTCTTGCTATTCTTTCCCCCTGACTCTCTTTCTCCTCCTCGCTTTCCACCCTCTCTAGCGCGTGCCCTTTCTCTTTCCTTTCTCTTTTCCTCTCATTTTATCTCTTACCCTGCAGGGAGACACTTTGTTTGCTTAATAAACTCCCTTATGTGAAAAAAAAAAGTTTCAGAAAATAGACTTTTTCTTTTTCTCTTATACAAATAAATGTGGATCTGAGAAATGCAGGTTATTTTTAAATTGAAACCAATTAAGGTTGTAAATAAGAAACAAATACACAAAGACCATTATAATTGTGAATTTTTCTGATTTTTCTGATTTAGTTATCAATAAACTATCAGGATTTGCAAAGGAGTTTTTTTGTTTTGTTTTGTTTTGTTTTAGGTACTGGGGATGGAATTCAAAGAGGTTTTATTTGATGCTTTATTTCTGAAGTTATAAAGTCATAATAATTTGGAATTTTTATTTCTCTTTTTGTTACCACAGATTAAACCCTGGCCAGGTGCACTTAACCACTGAATCATATTCCCAGTCCTATTTAATATTTTATTGAGAGACATGGTCTCATTGAGTTGCTTAGCACCTTGCTTTTGCTGAGGCTGGCTTTGAACTTGCGATCCTCCTGCTTCAGCCTCCGGAGTTGATGGATTGCAGGCGTGTGCCACCACATCCAGTATAATTCTGAATCTTTTGAAGAGTCTCAGATTAAAGAAATTTTGTTCATAGCTGATGGTCTATAAAAGTACCTGTATATACTGAAATTATGTTAGGCAATGTTTCATTTTTGAAGCGTACAGTAGAGAGCTCTGAATTCTAGCCTAGTCCATATACATAGAGCAAATCAAAGTTCCAATGATACCATAATATAGATTGTGTCTATAATGTGTGATCAATAACATATTTCCTGAAATCAGAAATAGGAACTCATTGGGAAAAAATGCCCTACAGGTTTTAATTGACTGTTGGTCTAAGAAATCGATGTATCCAAAATCTAGGGCATGAAAATGTAATAGTGGTGTTGGAGTCAGGAAACATTCCAACGAACAACTCCCTGAATTGTTTCACTAGTTCACTCTTTGACCATGTGAATCAAACCTTAATGAGTAGTACACACAAAGGTGTTATTTCAGTCACAGAAATTTTTCACATGAAGTTCATAGAGTATCTAAATAAAATTGTTCTTAAATTGAATCCTCTATCTTTCACTTCTTTCTCTTCATTCAATGACAGCATCATGTTAATTCTTATCTTTAATAAAGTTAAGCAGATGTATAAAGTGCCTTTTAAAATGCTTCTCAAGTCAATTATGCCCCTGTAAGAATGTACACATGACTAACTACATCTATTTTTCAATTTCAATATATTTTTAAAGAATTTTTACTGAGGCACACTCATTTCAGCTTTGTGGCCTTTAAGGTGTTTCCCAGCATTCTTATTAGTCTAGTTCTAGGGAGGTCACATTTCTCCTGGCCAATTTATCAACCACCAAGGCTACCACTGGTGGTATCTAAGTATTTCAGCTACCCTTAATACCTCCCTTAATAAACTTAATACCCTTAATAAACTCCCTTATGTGGGAAAAAAATTTTCAGAAAATAGACTTTTCAGCTACCACTGAAATACTTAGATCAAACAGAAATTTTCATAATTACAAAAGCATAATTAATCATAGTATTCATGATATTAATTTATGTGCTTATAAAGCCTAAATCTAAAGAGTAGAATTTAAAGGGAGAGGGAAAAAAACCTATGTTGATCCACTTGATTTTTTAAAAAATTTGTTCTAATTAATTGTACCTGAGAGTGGAATGCATTTATACATTTTGATAGATCATACATAAATGAATTGTATTTATCATTTTTCTGATTGTACATAGTGTAGGATCACATTGGTCATGCAGTCATATATGCACAATGTCTGTTTCACTCTTTTATCCTTCCTTAAAAAGGACGAAGACAGTTCAAAGAGTGGTTAGAAATAGAAAAGGTGACAGCAGGATTTTGAAGTAGCTCAAAACCATACTTGAGATTTAGTCTACTTTTACAATTTGTATATGCTTAGGAAAAATAGTAAGAGATACCTTCAGTTCATTTTTTCTTGTCAAAGTAGAATGAGATAATTTAAATTCTCCACAACTTGGTTTGAAATCAAGAAACTGCATACCTCCAAGATGGTCCCTCATGACAGATGGTAAGAATGAGAAAAGATACAGGAAGTGCAGCGTATAGGAGACATGGGCATCTGAGTGATATACTGACCTTTCAAAATAGTATTAAAGCAGTTCAGCTACTAAAAAAATGGACCTCAGTACTAATAATCATATCGCCAACTTAAAAGGAAAAGTTGTTACAATACCCTTTTCTCCTCACAAATACAGACATTTTAAATCAATGTAACTGCAAAGAGGAGCATGAGCCAGTAGAAAGCAGACAGAAATTAGAAAATCGTCTAAAATTAAAATGAGAGCAATCCTCAAAGCCTCTACTCACTTGTGCTTGGAAATGATGAGCTTTGATCTTAGTTGCAGTTAAAAACCATCATCCCAGTTACTATTTGCCTTTTCTTCACAATTTAAACTTATGACAACCTATGTGGGCAATTTCACATCCTCCCTCACACCTGGGAAAGTGCTGTTTCAGACTCACAGGTTGCCCTTAAGTTCTTCACTACTTAAAACTTCTTGGTTGGCAATGAACACTATCAGGAAAATGTTCTCTCCACTAAGTGTATCTTCAGTCTGCTGCTTGTTTATCAAGTTCTCTGTGGCCATATGGCTTCCCAGACTGAAGTCACCCTGAGACAAAATTTTGAAGACTTTTAAACCAGTTCTGGTGGGTAGAATGGGGAGCAAGATTCCAAATAGGAAGACAAAATTTCCTTCCAGACAAGTTTGGATGTCAATTGGTTATGACATAGGATTAAAAATATGACAGATCAAAAATGACTTTTGATAAGTGATTGTAATTTTTGGAGAAAGACCAAATGAGAGGAAATGTATGAATAGTCCCAATAAAGGTTCAGTGAAACGTAGAGCAATTACCCTCTACTCTGCCAGCAAATAAGTAATGCTACTGAGCACCTCTTTGCATGCTGAGCATTTTATTTGGTATTGTTGGGAGTGTTAGATGTTCTGACCCAATCATTGCCTTCAAAGAGCTTATATATGGAGAGGAAGTTAAAGAGCACAAAGTAGAAATAAAATAAGGTTATAACTGTAGCTCTAACAATGTGTATAAGGAACTTGGAAAAAGAACAAAGTCAAGAGTTACTGGGGGACAACATGGTGGAGGACAGAGGCAGGACCTAGGAGAGAGGTGGTAGCTGACTGAGTGGGACTGAAGGATGGGAGGCGTCATGCAACCATATGATGGGACTAGAATGAGCAAGGGCCATCCACAGTCCCACGTGCTGGGTAGAGAGCATGACCAAGGACACTGGTGTACACAGAGCAAAGCTGCATGCTGGGAATGAAAGACATGAGACTGGGTAGAATGGAGTTGTACAGAATCCAAATGGGACAATAAACCTGAGATAGGTAACCAAGGGCTACTGTTACAACTTAAGCCATGAATAACAAAAGGCTTTGGGGTATTTTTTTTATAGCATTCTTAAAAACATGACTGCAATTTGGGCACATTCTGGAAAATTTCCTAGTCAATATTTACTTACAATCTAAATCCCCACTTTTAAAAATTGTTATCTTTCACTGATGCCAGGAATCAAACCCAGGACCTCACAAATGCTAGGCAAGTGTTCTACCCTTGAGGTACACCCCCAGCCCTAAGCTTTAAATTTTTGTTAATAAATGGAATGATTTGGGGCAGTATCTGAGTCTCATAGCATAAATAATGCCATCTAATACTGTAGGATACTCTCTGGTGTTCCACAAAACCTGTGGGAAAATTACCCTACATATACTCCTGTAGAGGTGACGGTTATATATACACTCAACACATATGTATTTATCCATTTCCTTATACATTCACTTACTTTATTCATTCCACATTTTCTGAGCACTCTTTCTGTGCCAAGTACTCTTCTGGGCACTGAGGATACAAAGAGAAAAGAAAAGTCCTTGACGTCAGTGAATCCAATGGGAGAGACACACTCATACACCGATTCAAAACTCAGTGACAGAGGCAGAAGTCCACCGCAGTGCCTCTTTTAATAAGATGGTTCTCTTTTCAACGGATTTTATCAAAGAACAAATTAATACAAAGCACAGGCAGTCAGTCGCAGGAGTAGTATTTCCACAAAAGCATCTCCTCAAGCTGTTTACCAAAACATGACAATGTCAGAACACACAGAGGTTCTGAGTGACGTGATCCCACAGCCTCAGTACAGGCAGCGATGGGGTGCAGTGTCTGGAGGGAACAGATGTGCTTGCTATATCTTTTCCAATCTTGGAAGAAAATGATGACAGCAGGATACATGTTCTTCCAGAAACTCCAAGAGCTCCTGGAAAATGTCTTCTGCAACAAGTAATGGACCATTGCTAGCCTTACTTCCACTTGAGGAGAGTAGGTGAAAGCAAGCAAAGAAACTAAGCACTATTATTCCTTGAGGCATTTCTACCCTCTCTCAGTCTCATTCAGTGGCATAACTTGTGAAGATGTTATTTCAAGGGCCTTCCACCCTCAAATTATCTCACTACTTGGTTACTGAACAATGACATTTTAGTGGACCAAAAGCCTTCCATTAGAGATAAAACCAAAGGCTTGAGCGAAGATGCTTGGCTGAGATAATGCACATGACTGAAATTCATTCACACTAACTTGAAGTGGAATCCATCAAGCACACTATAAAGGCTGCTATCAAATTCGCTTGTGTTTGTACAAGAAGGGAAGGTTAGACAGCCAGGTCAAGTATGTGGAGGATGAGAGCTGTGAAAAGGAACATAGATTTCATCAACCTCATAGTCTGCTTTGGGAATGATTGAATAACTCCACGTAAGTGGATCTGTTTGTGGAAGCTGATCACTCTGGGCAGATGGAACCCACCAGTTAAGGAAGGATCAAGTCTGCTATCGATGATTATAAACACTTTATTTGCTCTATTAACACAGGAATGCTATTCTCTTAGGATTCTTTCCAGATGAACAACAGAACAATGTATAAAGGTAGAGCATCCAAAGGAGGACTACTTTGTTTCACAAATTGGATCCTACTTTTTTGGATGGTGTGACCTTAAGGATGTAACTTCACCACTCTGTACTCAAGTTATCATCTTCAAAAAGGGATAAAATAATACCTAACTCAGAGCATTTTTCCAAGGGTTCCAGTGATGCTTAAGAGATGATACAACAGGTACTCCTTATACACAGAAAGCTCTAAATTCCTATCAGATAGTCCTACTTTGTGTAGGACTGAAACCATTATCCAAAGTCATCGAATTGGATTACCAGAGAAAAAAGTAGGTGTGTTTTGGTAAAAAGAAAGACTGAATGATTCAACAGGATAATCATTCCTTTGTATCATGGTTAACAGACTAGTCTCAAATATTTTTCATGTTTACAAAAGCTATGGTATCACTGTGGAATTGGCTGCCATCACAGAGACCTTTCTTGGGTACTTTCATAACTTCTTAAAAATGTGTATCAAAGTACCTGAACAATAGAAGAGATGGAATCCCAAAGGGTCTTGGGTTGGGGAACAGCCCAAGGGACCTATGACAAATGGAAAATTTTTTAGATTTCCTTTTTACCCAACTTTGTGTTCCACATTAATGCAAGATGGAGACTCCAGAAAGTTTCACCTTGTTCATGCTGGAGTACAAACTATGGCAACCCAGCCCAGGTTCCCAGGAAGAGACACAAACAAATTTCCAGTTAGCATACTGCCACTGAAACACTCACGGAAATGACTAAGCCCAGTTAAAAAAATAAGACAGGCGTGGAAAGGATAAACTCTGAGTATTCTGGTTCTTTGATAAGTCTCATGTATGTCAACAATTTAAAAAAAATTAAAACATGACTGAGTACATTTTTCATTTGCAGAACTGAATTTTAAAAATTTATTCAGAAGGTACATATAATTCTCAACATGAAGTCATCACATTGATTTTCAATTAATGCCTCAGGTTAGACAAGTTACTCTTATTAAAGTTGTCATGTTTTTGCATAAAGCTCACTCAATGGTTGGTAGGTTTTGAACATTTATTTGCTCTTTAATATTTTTTGTTGATCATTTTGATCAATGGAAAGAACAGGGAGATGTGGGAAATATATAAAAGAAATAAATCTAGTTAAGGTTTAGCATTTTTCCACAAAACAGGAGAGGGGGAAAAAATATAGTAGAAAACCAACAATAGCATGAAAGCATAAAATCAGATTTACCATGCTTAACTACAAAAAAACTGAATGACAAAATACTGATGTTAACAATTTATGCATTTATATACTCCTTTTAATGAATCCCTCTCATACTTCTCAATAAAAGACTTTCAATCTGCTCTAATTTAGTAGATGTTTTCCAACTCCTTGTAGAATTATGCAGGGAATGCAGAATCTCTTTTTAGGAACAAAAGTTCTTGAATGATTGCCATCAGTTGTTCCAAAGTACAAAAATGGACAAGTTTAATTACAGAGAAGTTAATTTGTGGATATCATATTAGTGGTGGCGCAGTGATAAAAAATGATCTCTCATCATAGAAACCAAGTACAACAAGAAAATTCTAATTGAGTCACATGTGTTACATGGATATGAGCCATGTTGTCTTGGTCACGGACATTTATTTTCACCTTTGTAAAAATAAATTGTCACAATACAGTGACATTTCAAGGTGTTTCTTCCCTGCAAATAAGATTATTTTTTATTTAAACTTACTTTAATTTACTTTTATAAGTAAAATTGATTTTTCAGATGTTATGGTTTGAATATGTAGTGTCTCCCAAAGGCTCAGGTGTGTTAAGAGGTGAAATAATTAGATTATAAGAGCTGTAACCTAATGGTGGATTAATCCACTTGAATGGATTAACTGGGAAGTTAACTGTAGGCAGTTAGGGTGTAACTGGAGGAAGTAGGTCACTGGGGGTTTGCCTTTGGAGTTTATATTTGGTCCCTTGTGAGCAGAGAACACTTGCACTCGCCCTCTCTCTCTCCCCTTCTTGGTTATCATGTACTGAGCTGCTTACCTTTGCCATATCCTGCCTCACTTTGGGTTCAGAACTATGGAGTCCACTGTCATGAACTGAACCTTTTAAAACCTTGAGCTAAAAGATACTTTTCCTCCTCCTGTCAATTTTTTCATCACAGTGATACGAAAGCTGAATAAACATCAGAAAACCATGTGTGTGGACTTCAATGTTGAATTGAACACACAGGTTTATTACTGCCCTAAACGAAAGCCCACTGTGCCATAATTAAAGGAACATAACAAATAATAAAGCAATGAAGATAAAAAGAGAGGAGGTAGGATTGAAATAGATGAGATGAAGATTGAAATTCCTCAGATCAAAAATCTTTGCATTATCCATGACTCCACTCTAATACTTACATCCACTCCATTAGGAAACCCTGTAGGATCTACCACCGAAATACTCACCAGTCCCATTACTATCATGAATGCTCATGGCCACCATCATCTCCTACCTAGATTTTTGCCTAATCTCTTCCCTGGTCTCCCCTGGTCCACCACTGTCCATTCTCAGCACAACATGCAGATAATTTATTTTTCTAATTCCTATCTTTTAACGTTATCAGTAATGATTAAATACTCCACTGCCCTCTTGCTTCACTCAGAAGCCTACTATACACAGTGGTCCATAATGTCTACTTATAATTGTTTGGACTCTTGTTCCCATCCTGAACTCATCTTGACATGGGTGCCCCTGCTAAGCCATTTGGGCCCCTGACTGCACTGCTGCTTGGTGCACCTAGCTGCACTTGCTCCTCTTGGATCACCCTCACCACCAACTTATGCAACTCAAGTTCTTGCTGTAATTTCACTTCTGCTTTGACAACTCTTTCTAACATACCTCAAGTGAAAACCACTGTACGTACCTGATATCCATTAGCCTACTTCACTTCTCTTACATGTCATCTAGTGCCCTCCAACTTACAACATAATTTACTGGTTGTATGGAGTATTTGTCCCTCCTAATGGAACATAAGCTCCTAAGAGCAGAGATTTTGAGCATTTTTTTATCTAAATTACTTATACCTAGAATAATACCTAACCCAGTTGGTATTCAGAATAGGGTTTTCAGATAAAATATGGGAAGACCAGTTATCTTTGAATTTCAGAAAAAAAATGGATACTTTTTTTAGTGTAAGTATGTCCTATGTCATATTTGGAACATACTGTACTTGTATTTTTTTTAAATCTGTTGTTTATCTGGAATTCCAATTTAATTGGGCGTTATGTAATTTTATTTGCTAAATCTGGCAATCTAATTCAAAAACATTTGTCAAGTGAATGAATAAGAATTTGGGAGGTTGGAAAGCAGAGAAAACAATGGAACATAATTTAGCAAGTTACAGAAAACTAAATATTAAGCATGAACAGGACAGGAATGAGAAAGCCAAGAAGGAAGAGTTTGATCCATGGTGCAGAGTGTGGAAACCATAAGGAAGCAAGAGCATGGAGGACTCCTAAAGTGTAGGGCACAAGAATGCACAGGGGTGGTGGGTGGGTGCTAAAACCAGCAGGATTAGACACAAGTCTTTCAAAGAAACAGACGCCACACCATCCACATGTTGTTCAGACAGATGAGCGCCAGGCTGACAGCCTCCAGCACAGGATCAAGTTTTATGTTTTGGAGAAAATGAACAATAAAAGAATAGGAGACAGAACAGCTGAGCAGAAACTTTGATAAAATGTAACAGCAATCCATTATAAAAACTCAGTAAATCAGCAATTAATGAGCACTTCCTTACTGGAAATGGCCATCTATAAACCCTACAGCAAACAATACTTACCTGCAAAATATTGAAAGCTTACTCCACATTTTGAAAACTCAGTTGTTTGCTAAGATTACATAAGTTCACTAGCCAGTTAAATAATAAAAGGCAAAAAGAAGAAAACATGGAAGAACTGGAAAACATAATTCTGCATGTAGCAGGTCCAAATATGTTTACAGATGAGCCAATAGAAAAAATAAGCAAATTTAACAACACTACTAGATATAAAAATGCATTTATATGTTAGAAAAACAGTTGAGATATGTCACTTTAAAGAGAGAACATTTGTAAGAGCATAAATCAAATACATAGTACTAAATCTTAAAGACATATGATCTCTATATAATACTATAAAACATTACTCAGAGAAATTTAAAATATTTCAATAAAACTTTATGGATTAGAAATGTCAATACTGAAAAAGTTTCAAGATCCTCCAATTAGTTTATGAACTCAATAAACATTAATACGTATTTCAACACAAATTGAAAATCTGCTTTAGAATTCACATGAAAACACAAATGGATTAGAATAATTAAACAAGTCTTAAAGAACAATAAAATTGGAGACCTCACAATACCAGATTTCAGATTATGAAGTTACGATAAGTAAGATTACGTGGTCTTGATACAAGAACAAATAGACTAATGGAGGAGAAGACAGAATCCAGAAAGACTAGTCAGATATATGATCTCTTTATTTATGACAATACACAAAAATGAATTCCGTGTGAAAATTAGTGATGTGCAAATACAAAAAGCAAAGTAATAAATATTCAGGCAATGCAGTCTGTAAAAATAAAAAAGATTTTAATATTATAAATAAAAATAAATAAATAAATATTCAGGCAGGGTAATGTGGGAGAATACCTTCATGAATTGGGGAGGGACAGATTTCTCAAGCAAGACAAAATGCCATATTCACCATGAAGGAAAAATAATGAAAAATAAAACTTATTTCAACTTAAGAAACTGTATTCATTAAAATGTATGGAAGAAAAAACCTGGCAATGCTTAAAGTTGTAAGAAACGACAGAGGATGTGAACCAACTAAAACTTTCCTACATTGCTGACAGGAATGCAAAGGATAAATACTTTAAAAAGAAGAATATATGCATACCCTAGTAATTCCACTCATAACAATATACCACATGGAAATGGGCACATATGTTCATAAAGAGCCAGGATAGAAATGCTCATAACAGCATATTTATTGTAGCCCTAAATTTGAAACAACTCAGTTTCCATCAACAAATGGAATAGGCAAACTGTGGCATATTCATAAGAATATAAATTTAAAAACTACTACTACATAGAATAACCTGGGCATGTCTCACAAATATGATGCTCTGACAAAAAAAACAAAAAAGAATCATAGACCAAGAGCACAAATTTTATCATTCTATTTACTTAAAATTCAAAAGCATTTAAAACTGACCTATAAAGTTACAATCATTTAGTGACTATCCTGGTGGAGTTCAGTAACTTAGAGAAAATAAAGAGGTTTCCAAGGCTCTCATAATATTTTTATACTGTTATAGGTAGTAATTATGCACATACATACTTAATTTGTAGCAACTCATAGAGCTGTACTTCTCTAATGTGCTTATTTTTCTGCACAATGTATTGTGTTTAAGTAAGCATTCCCATATGAGAAAAGCACTGCTGAACAAGAAAGGATAATCTCCAATATCCAAGAAAGAAGAGAAAGGAGTTAACAGTAAGGATAAAGTCCCCTGAGAGCAGTCACTATCCCAGGATCTAGGAAGGGACTGAGTTTCAGCTTAAATATCTGCAAGGTTGTGAGTGAAAACGGAAACCCTGGCTGTGAAGTTGGACCCTTCTTAGCAAGAGACAGGAGAGGATGTCCATACGGTATTTTTCTTCTGGAAATGAGAAATGTCAAGAAAACTTCTTAAGTCTTTGTTCTAAATTAGAAGAAAGAAAGGTATTCAAAACTGCAGGTTTGGGGTTCACACTTAAAATTACCTCTGGGCTCTGATAAAGCCCAAGAAAAGGAATTGAAGCATTAACTAAATAAATTATATCCCAGGATGCTTGGCTGAGGCACACAATATCCTATCCAGAGAAACACAGGTCCAGTCCATGTGTCATATAATTAAAACAGGTTAAGTTCAAAAGATGAACTCAAAGTACACTTTTAATCACTTGAGAAAATAAGCTACCATATACTTTCAATGCCACTTTTCCACTTAGAATAAATTTTAAGTAAAAAAAAAAAAATTAAAATCTCAGTTTGACAGTTCCATTCCAGTTACTGATACATAAATTTTAATCAATGTAGGAAGAAACTATTGTGCAGTATGTGTTTAAGTTATATATGGGAAACTGATTTCAGAGTTAAAAATGAAAAGATGAGCCCAATATAGATGTGATTGACAAAATTCATAACTGAAAAATTTGGGTAATGTGGGTGGTTTCTATTGGGTGTATGGAGTTTGGAAGACCTTGGTATGTGTGAGAAGACAACTTACCTGGTCAAAAGAAAAGGCAAGTTATTAGAAAGGTGACCATCCCAAAGAAAGAAAAAAATCATATATTCTTGGTTCCTATATGCATCTTTACAGAAAGAACTCACTATACAAACATTAAATAATTGTGAGTAAATGTACTATTACTGGTCAATACTGAAAGTCACTCTGCATGACCCTTTTCCCCTTTGATGAAAATGGCAAAATGGTCTTGCAAACCTCTGAGCTAATAGAAAGAAAAAAAAAATGTGAAGTAGTTGCTTAGATGCTAGGAATAAACATACATAAACTGTTCTCTTTCAGCATAAATAACCATAGATACACACAGTGGTGTAACACAGGAGGCTAAAACTGTGCATTTTAAAGATAGAAGGACTTTTGAAATGTCCCAACAGCTGTGAGACACTTGGTCCCAGGTCAACACCTATTTTATACTGTGAGGTCTTCATGTTTTTGTTTCGTTGCTAATGGTTCAAGACGGTACTTGCCTTGTATCTATAATTTACATTATTTTAATAACATACACAATGTAACTATAGTAGCATAATTTTAGATAAAACAAATTTACTACTTTTTATTTCCCAAAGTTTGAAGGTTTGAAGGGATATTATAGTTTTCTACCTAAACTCAAAACCATCCCTGAAAAATCTAATTTCCTTTTGTTCTCAATTTTTTAAACTTTTCCAATGACTTTAAGTCTACATCAAAAGATTCTGTACATACTAAAACAAAACAAAAGAATTGACAATTAATGCCCAAGGAATTTCTCTTGAAATCCCAATTCTTACAAAATTACAGTTGAAGGTTCATTAGAAAATCTTTCGGGAACTGTCAAATCTAGATCAATTTCAAAATAATTTGAATATCTGTGGATTCCGACATCTTCTACTTTGACTCTACTGGATTGAGATTATTAGATTTTGAGATTAGACAACCTCTGCTAATTTCTCATCCATAGCTTTAAAAATTAATGTTAATTTCATAATTATAGAACTGGATAACTTAGGGTGATTTCTGCTCCTAGTAATTATTCCAACAAGAAAGACTTGCAGAACCTCCACACTTTCATGTAGACAGATTTTTAAATATTACTTTTAAAGAAGGTTTCTATACACTTATCATGAATATTATCTGAATATGGCTTAGGTCATCTTTACTTACATTGAGCCCAATGCAAAAATAAAATTACTCTTCTTTCAAAACATTGAAGGGAGGAGATTAAAAACATAGACCATACACATTAGGACTCAAATTTCTCTTACCAATTGTATGTCCAAGCCTTCCATCCTTTAGCTGCTAGTGAACTCCTAACAATGTATGAGGAGAAGAAATTGTATGGAACATTTGAAGTTCTGAAGGCCTTGAGAACTGTAAAGACCTTAGAAGAAAGCTGACTTTCCCCCCCCCCCCATTACTGAACTTAATAGGTGAGTATTAGTTCAGTTCTACCTATTACTTATATTTTCATTGGAATCTATTTAAATCATTATGCATTAATTAAACAACAAAATTTGAGTGACCCATTATGTAATAGACTCTACATAGACTATTTCTTTAAGTACCCAGAATCATGTCCAGTTGCAGAGACAAATCATTCCAGAACACATTTACATTTACACATATTATCCACAAAGAACACAATGCAGTATACACTGAATCGAATAACCCATATGGTTAAAGATGCCTGAATTCAAACTCTGTTGGAAGGCCTACTGTCAAAGATCAAGTGCTAATGAGGCATGGCTGGGTTCTGGTTCTCTTCTGAAGTCTGTAATGGGATTTCACTGATGCTGAAATAATTTTTTAAAACTCATGTCTTACTAAATATAGTTCTCTTGAAAAAGAATTGTAAAAATACCACTTCACAGTCTTACGTGCTTCTGTACTTAAATAAAATACTGTTATGTTAGTATGTAACCAAGGTTATACATAAAAGAAAAAATAGACCAAAAAGTGAGTCTAAAATAGTCAGAATAGTCCACATATGCTCTAAATTATCTAACTACAGAAACAGTTGAGTAATTGCTGAAGAGATAGAAAGATAGCTGTGGGAGTGAACTAACATCTCTCTCTAGGGCCTGATGCCTCCTTATACAGTAGGCCAAGAGAAAGCGGCTCAGTGAGATGAATCACTGAAGTCTGAAGATGTAATTTCTCTATTCCTTTCTATAACTTGGTGAGATAAATGTTTCTTTTTCAGCTATAAATGTAGAACTAGGCAAATAGAAGCTTGAAAATTCACAAATACTTGTTTAAATCGAAGTTCTTTTCATTCTGATTTTTTTCAAAAAAGGATGTTTATAATTTTAAAGCAGAATATTAATATGAAATAGATTACAATAAAATAAAAATATTCAAAAAATACTTCTAAAGCAGGGTTAGCTAATACAAAAAATAACTTCACAAAGTAAAAAAAACTCAAAGAAAAAATGTTTTGAATAGGAATATTGCTATTTTGATTAACTTTTACATCATTCTTTTCTAGATCTTCCATTACCCACATTAATAACATGCACAGAGAACACTTAAAAAGATATTCCAATTAATGTGGTCTAGCCCAATTTTCCCTCTAAATTCAGGAAGAGATTAAACTTGACAGCAGCTGTCACCAATCAGTCACCTCCGCCTCTGCAATCCAACCACTCCAGACTCCGTCACTTAAGGAAAGTGAACATACTGATTCACCTCAGGGTCTTTGCCTTTCTGTTCCTAGTTCTAGATCACTCTTCTCATAAATCCTACCTTGCCTTCAAGGTACTTCACATTTGACAAATAAGCTCTTCGTTGATCCCTGACCTCCACCCTCCAAATCCAAGTCTGAAATAATTTTATCATCTCCACACTCTCATGGTCTTTTGTTCTCACCTCTTCTACTTGATTGTGCTTTGTTTTAAATAGTCAAAGAGTAAGTCTGACCAGGAAATACAGATGTTCTAAAGGGGTAACCAAGTATATAAGTCAAGTATTCACACATAAAGACCTGTGCTACATACCCTATCAGTCTTGCAGATATATGAAGATCCATATTAACAGCACAGTATGAGGAAAGCTATCAGCTATTGCCACAATAATTAAGTAGACTCTTTCTACCATTTTTAAACACACTTCCCTTCATGACAAAAGCAGCAGTAGGGATGACTTGCTTCTAAACAAGGTCAGTTCTGGGCACAAAACAGGAATGGTCAAAATAGTGTCCTCTGCTATTACCTTTGTCTGTCTCTCCATCCATTCAATCCTGTGCCATGTTCACACCACCACAAGGAACTCCCACTGGGTACCCCTTGAACATCAATATACCTGGGTGGGAGAGCACCTTCCCTAAACTTCCCTGCTCAGGGCACTTTGGTGAACCATATCCTCAAGGACAACTTGCTCATTCCATAAACTAACAGATGAATGTTTATGAATGATGAACTCAGTGTTTTAACCACTTGCAATAACATACTGTTATAGTTTAGATATGAGGGGTCCCCCAAATTCTCAAGTGTGAAACAATGTAAGAAAGTTTATAGGTAAAATGACTGGATTATGAGAATGTTAACCGAATCATGTGTTAATCCCCTGATAGGAATTAATTGGGTGGTAAGTGTAGACAGGTAGGGTGTGGCTAGAGGAAGTAAGACATTGGGGGTGTGCCCTTGGGGTATGTTCTTTGTCCTTGTTGAATGGAGCTTTCTATCTGCTTCCTGGTGCCATGTTCCAGCTGCTTTCCTCTGTCACTCACTTCTTCCACGATGTTATGCCTTACCTTGGGCCCTGAGCAATGGAATAAGCTATCTATGGCCTCAGCTCTCTGAAACTTGAGACCCTTGAAACCATAAGCTGCCAAATAACCTTTTTCTCCTCTAATTGTTCTTGCCAGGTCTTTTGGTCACAGGAGCAAAAAAGCTGACTAAAACACATACCATACCTAATTCCAAAATGTCACCCAGATGAGTGACTTGGCATATGTGGGCTTCAAATTGTAACAAGATTATACAGTATTGTTGTTTGACAATTTGAAGTCTTCAGTATTTCAACCTATGGCTTTTGGAATTCAGTCATTTTAAACAAAATAACCAAAGGACATTGCTGCATGATCTCTCTGTTCCAAAGAAACAGGGGCATATAAAAACTGAGCTGTTTAGGTTTCACCTTCTCAGTGTGTGGGATGAAGACCAGGACCAGAGAGAGTAGTGACCAAAAGATTTGGCCAACAGTTGAATAATTAACAAACAATAATATAAGTACAATGTTAAGACCCAAGTCAATAAAGACCCAAAACTTTTAAGTGAGTTTGCAAAACATGCAACTCATGAGGGAATCTGGTTCAGATTTCCAGAACAATTAAGGACAGGAAAATGATTACCTGTTGAAGCAGTTTTTTAAACACCCATAAATTTAGTTTGTTTTAGTAATGGATGACTTTGAGACCTTTTATGAACTGTGATTTTCAAATAAGCAACGTGCACACTATTTTTATTGCTGTTCCCATGAAAACTCTATTTTCCTGAAGTCCTCGGTCTTGCCATCCATAGTTTTACACACCACAGTCAAGGTTTCACAAGCGCACCACTGAAGGTTCATCAAGATTATCCTATTTCCAGCAGGTCTATATCGCAGTCCCACCTGAGCAAACACTGGCACTGCCTACATGAATTCTAGCCCTGCTTCCTGCTTCCAAGGGGCAGCTGAGAAAATGCAAAATTGCTGTCAGCATACTGTAACTAAACCCACTATCAACTTCCCTGGCTTACGAAAAATACCTTTTCCCCAATTGTACACAATTCCTACCCTTAAAATAGTTTGTTTCTGGTAAATAGTAGAAAGAAATACCTTTTAGTTAGCATTTCATCACTGTGACCATAATACCCAACAAAAGCAACCCCTTCCAGGATACATCCACCAGTCCCCACTTGCCTACTGTTACCTCCCAGTCAGTCCAACTAGGATGGGCTGCTTAGCTTACAACTCTCACAAGCCAATCATTTCACCTCTGAACATTCCTACATTCACAGGAGCTTTTGGGGGACACCTCTTGTCTAAACTAAATACAACCTTTTCTTAGTATTTAATGTGGGCAGTATGCTAAAAGCACTTCCAAGGTGAATCTATGAATATTCTGCCATTTACCTGATTTCTAAATAACACTCACTATTAAAATAGATCTTATTCCTATTTTATAAATGAGCCTTGTATCACACAGCTAGGGCAGAGATGAGGATCCTATCTTTGGGTTCCAGGCTCAGTACTTTGTTTCCATTATACTCTTCTGCTCTACCTTACTCAGATGCATGTTGCTGTCTGCCTGTTTTTCTATGTTAGTATTGATCATAACACCTGGGTAGTAGAAAGGCACTCTGTCTTATTCTTTTTGTACTGCACACAGTATAGTTTTAACAAGTATTTTTAAATAAGGTATGTATCTGACAAAATCAGTGATACTGCACTTCTTTCAGTAAAAGAAAAAAAAAATCTTTCTGTAGATTAGCCAATGGAATCTATCAACACCTTTCCAAGCAAAGGAAATGAGAAAGGGAATGAGGCTATTCAGGGGCATCCAGGGGTAAGAAAATAATATATCTTAAGTCTTTTGGTCTTCATGGCAACACCGTGAGTGTATTATTAGATTTGATTGATGAGAAACCCGAGCCCCAAGGAAGTTAAGGATCTTAATCAATCCACACGGCACATGAGGCAATGGGACTTAGAGCAAAGTCAACCTCCCTCCAAACACATGGTCTCCCATCAAATCATCAGACCTTCCTCCAGGTGGGCTTTTTGCCAAATTCTATCTGACTCTAAGTTCATCCTGATTAAAAGGTCAAGGTCTGTCCCTGTTCAGGAGTAAGTTCCAGACAAAGCACATGTGCACTCATCGCTAACTGCCTGTTTCAACCTGGAGATTTGCAAAATAACAACCATCCCCTTGGGGGGTGTCCAATTCTTCAGTCTCCCTGGCACAGACTGGGATGACTCAGGCCAGACTCCGCAGCTCCAAACAACCCCTCTGAACAAGACCTTAAGAATGTCAATGACCAAGGTACTATTGTTCTCAGATGACCTTGGGTGGGGGCCATGACCACTCACGAATATGAAAAATTAAATGCTGCAAGATGGAAAAGTTAAGCTGAGGGGTTTTACTGCTTTCAAAAAAAAAAAAGTTCTTAGTGTACCAAGTAACTACAGCATAACCTGATAAATGGGAGGCCTCTCTCAAATCTTGTTTCTTCCTCTCTTGGTTGAAGGAAAATGAAAGATAAGACTTAAATAAAGTTGCCCTCTGAAGCCCTACAGGAAGTGTTTATTTTGTCTTATGTATAAAACCATCACTAGTATCCAAAAGAACTTGATGTCCCCGTTAAGAATGAAAAAGACCATGGTAAACAGCTGGAGGGAGCTGATAGCATGTTGCACTGGTGCATTCTTTACAGGCCCCTTGAATTGCTCATTTCAAAAAGAAGAAAACATTTCCTGCCTCAGTGCATAACAGAGGAAGGAAAATGGTCTGGAATGACCTCAGAAGGCTTTAGCAGCTTCCAGAAGACCTTAAACAGAATTTGCTCAAAGCTTCAATCAGTTGAACATTTGCCATGTCACTTGGAAAATTTCTGCATTCAGACAGAAGAATGATCCTTGCCATGAGAGGTATTCTCAGTAAGAAATCATTACAACCTCTGAGAATATTTTCACCATTGATGTCTATGAGTGATGATATCAGAATTTTTGGTGTGTTTCCTTAATTCCCTTCACTCCTATTCAACTCCAACTTTTTGAAACCAAAGACTTTTTTAAGATGTGTATAATCCTGTGGAATTTAACATATTCACTCATTTAATCATTCAACAAACAATTGTGCTTAACATTGTACCAAGCATTGGGCATATCAGGACATTTGGTCCATAGATGTGTCTTGAGCATTTACTGTGTTTCTGGCACTGAGCGAGGAAATGGGATATGATTGAAAACCATCCTATATTCATGGAGCTGTCTGTCTAGCTCAGCAATCATCCTAGCTGTGAACCAGAATAACCAGGGAGCTTTTAAAAGGGACCACTAGCCAGGCCCCACATAATATCAATGAAACCAAAGCCCCTGATTTGGAGGTAGATGTGCACAGTAAAATTGAGATTACAACACAGAGTGATAAATGCAGGGATGGTAGGAAATTGTGGGATATTTTGATGGGGCACAGAAGGTACATGACCCAGAATAAGGGATAAATAACACATTTTAAATGGAAAAAAAAAAACTAGAGCTTTGGAGAAAATATAGGTAGAAAACAAATGTGATATCACCCATTCCTTTACTTCCTTTACTCTCAGGCCATACACACATAAATTTTGCAGATCTTGAAACAACAACTGAGTGACAAGTAACCCAAATTATGTCACCTCTTAATCCCTGGAAAACATCAATACGTAATCTGCTAAAGTGATCTGTCATCATTTGATTTAAATGTGTGTCCAGGTTTCTGTATCTCCCTTCCAGCAAAACCAGTCATTTGCTCTTAAGAATTTCTCAAGTCCACCCTGAATGACACTGAGGAAAATTAAAACCCATGTTCCCAGGAAAAGGAGAAAGCACTGGCGTAGGAAAAGAATAATTTGAGCTTTGTGCCCTGTCCTCTGGGGGAAAAGGGAACAGCTTTCTAAAATTGTTTTTAAAGCATTTTGTCAGCTTGCTTACCTGATAAGTTAAAAAGGGATCACTTATTTTTCTGGGAATTGATGGTAATTTAACCTCTTTTTCAGACTGTCCTATAATAGACTCCTGGGTTTCATGAAGTCTGAAACATGTTTTTGTTATTTATAACCCTTATTTTCCCCCACTATTCATAAAATGGTGAAAAACAGCTCTTAGAAATAAGGAAAAATTCAAGTACAGTGCCTGCTTGTTTGACTCAATATTTTGATTTGATTTTAAAATCAATGATTTATTTTAACTAAATGACAGACATTTCATGTCTATGTACAAAGAACTCAGAAATTCTGCCCTACCTCCCACATCCCGTTTGGTCACAAGAGATAATGGCTGCATTGACAAGAACTATTTCCAGTTCCTATCAAGGGTCATTTCAGAAAGAAAGCTCAAGCAAAACCCCCACACTATTATTTTTCATTTTCAAGCATTTAAAAATAAATAAGTAGTTATTGGCCTCAAGAGTCTTCTTGTTTCTGTGAGTGAAAACCTTGGGAGGAAATTTTATGCTGGTGAAGCAAGGGATTGGTCAGATTGAAAGGGATCAAAGATAACAGCCCAACCTAAATACTAGCATATTTACAATAAGGTACAAGTTAGACAGTGGCTTTTCTCCCATTTGGTTTTGCTAGTGGCCTTCTGGGGTCAATCATATGACAGCAATACTCCCATGACACAAATCTAGGTATTCGTTTCTATTTCAGAGGAGTTGGACAGCTGATCACTACATCCTGTGATACAAACAATAGCAACCACTGTTTAATGTCTTACTCTGTCCTAGGTACCATGCCAAGAGTTTTATATACATCCATTTATTTCACTTATACAATAACCTTGCTCTAAGAGCCTGAGGTACATTGTACTGATAGAAAAACAGACACACTAATAAGTGGGACAAAAGGAATTAGAATCCATTTCTATATGGCACCAACTCGAGAGCTCACTATCACTATGAATTTCTGTTTCACAGTCATTAGATTTGCCTGCAAATCATTGTTGTTCAGTATTCAAATGATGCGTATATGACTAAGGCAACAAGAAATGAACTGAGCTCTGACTCATCCCATATATGTTCATGCTATTTAGCTGTATTCCCTGAAACCATAAAGAATGATAGTGTTTACATCTCCAACGAGGCTCTGGCAGTTAACCATGAACCAGCTGCAGGTTACCTGGCTTGCAAAACAGTTGAAAGTCATATGGTCATGTAGCTCTTTTCAGTCAGAAAAAGGAAGTGGAGTTTTACTGATGATGTTTTATTTTGGATTTGTTAACCTTGAGGTGGATAATTGTCTTCCGAGATACTGACTCTTTCTTCCCCATGATATCATTCCCATATCTACCTTTGATACTGCTGGCAGATTACCATTTATGACTAATCTTCCTTCTCTGTTTTCTTCTTTCTATTACTCTACCCAGTGATGAACAAACACTACCATTATGTTCCTCACTCTGTCATCCACTGACTTTCTAGTGCAATCCAACATAAGCAATGACCTTGAGTGGCTTCAAGGATGATCCTTAATCAGATTTGTACTTAAGAAAGCAGTGTGCACTACTGGGGAGCTGATATCTTGAAGTAAGGCTGGTTTATTCCATGGTGCCAATACCTACGAATTACTTAATCTCGTGATTCACGAGATTTTCATTTTAAATACTTAGATGTTAACTAATGTCTAATATGCAGAGCTGTTACAAGGATTAAGATATTTGGGTGCCAAGCATTTTGCATTTTCAAAATAAGGGGTACACATCTTAAAAATGATAGTATTTATGGTCTTATTCTTAAAAGCTGCTTTAGAATTTTTTCCTCATAGATCTATTTTTTAAATTACACAATACCAAATATACACAGGGCACTAATAAAAATCTTTTTAGACCTTCAGTAATGTATTTATCCCTGGTAGAGTCACCTACTCTGGTCCTGATAAATTTCACAAGACAAAGAGCTTTTAAGCATAATTAAGATTCTTCTTTTCTGCACCTGTGTCTGAGATAATACTTTCCATAAAGATATTTTTTAAAACTTCACTTTCTTCTTCTACCATTTCTGCAACTGTATATAAAACTCTTTATATCAAGGTCAAGACAGTGTCAGTAGATGCTCACAAACATAATTCTGACCTAGATGATTTACTCCTGTTGGGTGAAGAAGCATCATGGTAAAGTGGTCTGGAATCCCACTGGACCGTGAAGTCTAGCTTTGACATAAAAAGTGGTTTGATCTTCCTGAACTGCAAACAGATGCCTCTTGCTGCCACGACTGTGGGACAGCCTCCCAATGAGGGTGACAGGTGCACACATAGTAGAAGCTCAGTCTGTAGCTCTAATGTTTGTATTTATTAGGCTAATTAAATCAAATCAATATTGTCTTAATATGTGCAGTAAAAACACTTCATAAAACCCAACTAAGTACTTTGACCTTTTTCTATATGTAGGAAAATAACATCTCTTCTTACTTCCTCCTCCAGTAAGCCTGTGAGTACAGATTTGCACACATGTGTGTGACCACACATGACACACACAGACATGCATTTGCTCAGTCTGGTTCCAGGCACTAACAATAAGCAGAGCCAGGCAGCAACACTGCAGAGTTGTTCGGAGCTCCCAGTGCTCCAAATAGCTTTGTGAAATGTCTTCTATTTTAATTGCTGGTGAGCAGCAAAACCATCCTTGGTGTTGCACTGGAAACTATGCAATATTCTAGGGATATGATCAGCCAGACAGAACAAGAAGTCCTTATCTAATTTGCAGCTCCAGATACATGTGCTATTCTCCTGAGGCCATATCTGATTATCTGACTCTTCACAGAAAGATAATAATGACATTAAGGAAAAGATATATTGCCTTATTTAGCCTAATGTAAAAGAATCTCCAAATTTCATAGGTAACTTTAGACCCTTTCAGCTCTCTATAGGAAAAAAATAGAAAATAAATTATTTTATCTCCTTCTCAGACAAGCGATTTCATAAGGACAAAGTTCAAAACATTCCAAGAGAAGAGGAAAAGCTAACTAGGTTAACAAATTATCACCTTTGTTTATTAATTTCCAGTTTGGGGTCCTTAGTAATACATTTTGCTGGTAATGAACAGCCCATTTACTGCCCCCCCCCAACGCCATTAAGAGGCAGATGGGTCCTGTTTTATGAGACTGCCATCAAACAATGCACAGCCTGTTCATAGTATGCTAATAAAGACTTGAAATGGAAATCCTGGAATCATTCGTGAAGCACAACAAGGTAACAAACACTGCAAGGTAAAAATTTTATGTGCCTCAAATAGATATTATTCTATTTTCCATTTGAAACTTTTTTTAAGAGTCCCAGTTTCTCTGAGATTTTACTAGGGATACTAAAATGTTACGTCTAACAGAAAGCTATTCTGATTTTTTTTTCCTTTTCTGTTTCACAATTGAAACAGAATTTTTTTTTTATCATGAAGCTTATCAAGGAGATAAAATTTTCATCTTCCAAGGCTGAGCATGTGAAATGTATGCCATGGAATGCAAGTCATAAGTAATTTACTGCATGACAAATCTGCTTAAAAGAGAACTTATTTTTTTTTATTGTAAACAAATGGGATACATGTTGTTTCTCTGTTTGTACATGGCGTAAAGGCATACCATTTGTGTAATCATAAATTTACATAGGGTAATGTTGTTTGATTCATTCTGCCATTTTTCCCCTCCCCCGCACCCCTCCCACCCCTCCCCTCCATCTATACAGTCCTTCCTTCCTCCATTCCTGCCCCCCTCCCTAAACCCAACTCCAACCCCAACACTAACCGAACTTTAAAGTATAATTCAACAGCTCAAGAAGTTGTTAAAAATATATTATTTATTCACCAATGGAAATTTGGCCCAGGTCACCAGTCATCATTATTCCAAAGAGCAAAGACTGACAATTAAACCCTCCCTGGTGTTCACAAAGGTCATCCAAGAGCAGAGTTGAGAATATTGGTAGGGAAGGGTGGGTAATTCTACACTGTGACTTCCTACTCTGCAAATAATTCAATAGAGAGACAGTTGCCCAACAATATCAATATCAAAAATTATTAACAAAACAGTTGAATAAAAAAGGAGGGTCTCAAATTATCAGGATTGTTTCAGAAATATGATCTTGGTGTATTTTATATAAACATAAGGAGTCAGTTCACATTCGTTTGGCTTCTTCAAAAACTGTCTCAATTGGGACTTTTCAAAGACTGTCTCAGTTTTCTTCTGGTTAAAAAGAAAAAAACTCAATTTTTTTTAAAGGCACTCAACCATCTTTATTTAATCCACCATTTCACAGGTCAGCAATTTGAGCTGCATTCAGGTGGGCAGTTCTGGTCAGAGTTAGAATCACTCACGTACCAGCTCCTGGGTTGGTCATGAGCTGGCTGGGCAAGCATGGTATAGAAAGAATCATAATCACCTATTCAGCAAAAATTCAAAAGCAAAACAGAAAAACTGATCAGTAGTTCACTTTGAAAGTGGTTGAAGAGTATCAAAAGGTTTCAAGGAAAGCACA
This sequence comes from Sciurus carolinensis, assembly GCF_902686445.1. NCBI lineage: Eukaryota > Metazoa > Chordata > Mammalia > Rodentia > Sciuridae > Sciurus > Sciurus carolinensis. The sequence continues at coordinate 32,851,982 of NC_062219.1, forward strand.
GTCAGAAGTATAAGGTGCTCCCATCTTCTTAATGCTCCTCTTCTCCCTTTTCTCCATTTAGGCAACATCCTGCTTCCCCTTCCTATTTAGTTGCCCATTCTCCACCTTGGGAAACAAGGGGAGCATACAGGGCTTGGAAATACATTCTGATTCAGACATTTGAAACCCAAAGTGCCACTCACTATACCTCTGCAGCATGGCCTCACCTAATCTTCAGATCCCTCATCAATGCCTTTCTTACCATTCATTATAGAGTTGTGTAGTGACACTGTTTTGGTCAGCTTTTTCTCCACTGGGACCAAAAGACCTGACAAGAACAATTAGAGGAAGAAAAGTTTATTTGGGGGCTCACAGATTTAGAGGTCTCAGTTCATAGATGACCAACTCCATTCCTCAGGACCTGATGGAAGGCAGGACATCATCGTGGTGGAAGAACATGGTGGAGGAAAGCTCAGAACATCACACCAGAAAGCAGAGAGAGAGTGAGACTTCCCCTCATCAGGGACAAGATATAAACCCCAAAGGCACGCCTCCAATGACCCACCTCCTCCAGGCACACCCGACCTGCCTACAGTTACCACCTTGTTAATCCCTATCAGGAGATTAATGCACCGATTAGGTTCAGGTTTTCATAACTCAGGCATTTTACCTCCAAACGTTCTTGCATTGTTTCACACATGAGCTTTTGGGGGACACTTCATATCTAACCATAATAGGCATATAAAGACATGTAGTGTAATTCTTCACACTTTAAGGCATTGTGAAGGAGCTACTATCAGTTTTTCTTTCTAATCATGTTTTCCATGGGATAGGAATACCCACAATTAAAAATTGGATTGCTTTTACAATTTCAAACCCTAGTCACCGGCTCAGGAAAGGAGAATGAACCAGAACATAAAGAGATGGTAGAGGAAAGTGTGGTAAAGAGCAAGATTTCCTACGAGATTCCTTCTAGATTATAGACTCTCCTCACCTTCTATTATCTTAAAAGGAAAATTAAGAAATCATGTTGCTATGGTTTGAATATGAGGTGTTTCCCCAAAGCTCCTTTGTCAATGCAGGAATGTTCAGAGCTGAAGTGACTGGATTGTGAGAGATGTAACCTAATCAGATGGACTGATTAGGGGGTAAACTGTAGGCAGGTGGGGGCAAGTGTGTCCCTGGGGGCGTGCCTGGAAGGGTTCATCTTCCCTGTGGTCCCTCACCCCTTCTCTCTGTCTTCTACCTGAATGCCATGAGGTAAGCAGTTCCTTTGCTCCAGAGCAATGGACTCTGCCAACCATGGACTAACCCTTGGGAACCATGAGCCAAAATAAACTTTTCCTCCTCTAAGTTGTTCTTGTCAGATACTTTGTTCACAGTGATGAAAAACTGAGTAACACACATATTTCGAGTGTTCATTCAAGATGAGATAATTTCCATTTACTTTCATTGTGATGGTTTTTTTTTTTAAATCAGAGTTTGGAGCAAACTAAACTTAAAAAAATGGTTCATACTTTCTTTTAAGCATACTTATTTTCCAATTGGACAAACTACAATCCAACAAAATATGAAAATGAAAATCAAAACAAAAGGAAAAATTTCATGGGCAATTTACAGATGTGTTAAGCCCTGACAGTTTTTCCTACAAGGTAGACAAAGCTAAATTCGGATACATGAAACCAGCACAGTTCATACTGTCTTAGTGAATCACTGCCCTTACGAAATGAACAAAAATATACAATTATTAGTTTCCCAGAAACTGAATACTATGTTGGCACATTCAATAAAATATTCACTTTGTGAGTCACCTTGTGAGGGTGCTATTTGATATTTCTAAGACATACAGGAGCAATTGCAAACATTGTCTTTGGCCTTCCGCCCCTGTGGCTGGGTTCTTTGTAGGCATCTGATGAATGCAATGGGGGAATATGATAAATAGGTAAGATGTGCTCACAGGATAACTGGGCATCTGGTCACACATTGGAATGTCTTTCTAGTTACTTGGCGTATTAGAACACCAGCACCATTGCAACACGGTACCACAAAGTTGGTGACTTAAAACAACAGGAGGTTTCACACCTTTGGAGGCTGGAGAATCCAAAACCATGGTTTAAGCAGGGCTATTCTTCCTCTGAAACACATAGGAAATCCTTCCTTGATCCTTCCTAGTTCTTGGAAGCCTACAACTATGTAACTCCAGCATCTACCTTTGCCCTCACATGGTGCCCTCCTTTGGATGTCTGTGACTTCATATCATTTTCTTATAAGGACACTAGTCATATTGGACCAGACGCCTACCCGACTTGCATATGACCTCCTCTTAACTAGTCGTATCTGAGAAGACCTTATTTCCACATAAAGTTCCCATCTTGAGGTACTGGCTTTAAGATTTCCATATATTTGTGGTGGTGGAAAAATAAAAATTGAACTCATAACAATTGATTCCCTTGAATGTGAATAAACGGTTAAGAAGCAATGCAGTAGAGTGGTTAAGAACACAGATTCTGGAAAGCTCACCATCCTTGACAAAGTTAGGTGAATTCAAACCCAGTTTCGCCCCTTAGCTGTGTGATGTTGCTTCTTCACTCCATGTGCCTTATTTCTGTTTGATGTAAGTATAAGGAAGTAGCACCTAACTCACAAGATTGTAGTTGAAGCTGAGTTAAAGTCCAGACATGCCCACCTCATGGGAGTACTATAAAAGGGGTTGCTAGTTATTACTTCTTGTTGTTTTGCACCTTAGATCCTCATTGGCTATTCTCTTTGAAATTTTAAGTTCTAGTCTTCACAGATGTAAATATGCTGTCATTCTCCTTCATTTCATTTTGATTCATTTCATTATCAAAATGGAGTGACTTTCCTGTCACTTGATTGAGAGCATATAATTGGATAAACTTCCTGGAGAAGAATTTAGCCACACCTATCAAAAGCCTTACAAAACACCTGTAACATTTGAACCAGGCTTTTTATTTATTTCTTAGCACTTACTCTGAAAAATAATTTAAGTGTAAATATTCTGTTACAATTTTTTTTTAAATTACAGACATGTTTACACTGACAAAAAGTTACAAAAAGCAATTTTTGTAGTAATTTTTAAAATCATGGTAGATTAATATAATCAGGTATTAGGTAATCATTTAAAATTGAATTTGAGATAGGCGTTGACAATATATTCACTATCTATTGTTGAGCAAAATATGGGCAAAGCACTACCTACATCAGTGTTCTACCAACTCGGCAGTGACAAAAATGTTTCACATCCCCTATGTCCATATGGAAGTCGCTAGCCACACCTGGCAAACAAACATTTGAAACAAGGCTAGTACAATAAAGAATTTTTAATTTTGCTTTAGTTTAAACTTTTCATTAGTTTAAATAATCAGATGAGGTTCCAGACTGCCACAAGAAGCAGCAAAGAATTGTCCATGGGTTGGTTCTGATGCCCCTTCTTCTCCCTTTGATGCCTTACTCCTGTCTCTGTCCCTCATTCCAGACCCCCCACACTGCCAGTAATGTTTATTCTATTTATTTTTTTCCTCAGTGTTATCTGATCTCAGGAGATAACCAACCTAATGAATGAATCTTCTTCAAGGTATAGAAGACTTATATGCTACAGATCAAGTATCTCTCATCCATAATTTTTGGAACCAGAGGTGTTTTAGATTTCAGATTTTGGAATTTTACACATACATTCTGAGAAGTCTTAGGCATGAGACTTAAGCCTAAACATAAAGTTCACATATGTTTCATATGTACTTTATCTACATAACCTGAGAGTAATCTCACACAATATTGTTAGTCTACTTGTGTTGTAACAGCAACCTGTTACATGAGGTAGGATGTGAAATTTCCTACTTGTGACTTCATATGGATGCTCACTCACAAAGTTTTGGATTTGGAGACATGTTAGATTTTGGATTTCCAGATTAACAAAATTCAACTAGTTTTATAGGTATTTGGAATCTTACCAAAATTTGACCTAGTGCCAAAATAGTTTCATGAGAATTTTATGTATTAAAGTGACCAAGGGAGCAGTAAATAAAGTTATTTTTGACCATGCTATCGGAGACCTTCCATGTACACATTTGAAAATACTCAATGCTGCTCCAAGGATAAACCATTAGTGAAAAGGCTAAAATGCTGAACTATGATGAGAGAATACAGCAACTATAACCTGGCTGAGTTAGTTTCTCTCTTTAACTGTGGCTTCTTTACTATTTTTTATGCATAGGATTATGTCATCTGTAAACAGATAGATATAGTTTTACTTCTTTCCCAATGAGGATTCTTAATTTCTTTTTCTTGTTTAATTACTCTAGCTAGAATTTCCATGATAATTTGAACATCAGTGATAAAAAAAAAAAAAAAAAAGAGGATTCCATCCCATTCCTATTATGGGGAAAGTCTTAGTCTTTCACTATTGAGTATGATGCTAACTGTAGGTCTTGTTTTGTTTTTCTATTTTTTAACAAATGATATTTGTGATGTTGAGAGTTTTCTATAGTGCTATTTTTATGAGAGTTTTTATAATGGAAGGGTGTTGGACTTTGTCAGAGTAAATTACTTCCAGGCTGTTAGCATGCTAACAGCACCTAGCATTGAGTTTTGCAGAGTCAATAATTTTATAAGTGTTTGCTGAGTTAAACTGATTTGAAAACAGCAAACACCAAAAACCCGGAATCACATGTCAAGAGACATTCTTTGAATAAATTTTCCTTGGAGATTTATTTGGAAAAGTTGGCTTTTTTTCCCCTCCCACACAAGCTGTGAGGGTAAAATAAAATGATCTCTTACACTAAATAAATTTTAAGATATGGAAAAGGCTAACTCTGACACCTACTATCATTGTAAATATAGTTGTCTAAGAACATTCCTGAATTTCAGCAGGCTCCTTCAAATGAGGGAATGGGAACACAAGGCCTCTGTACCGAGGAGTATTTACAGCCTCAGTAGTCTGTGCCAACTATAAAAGGTTCCTCGAGAGCTTGATTTCAAATGTGAATATCTGAGTTTCCTCTAATTAGATCACAAGACATATATTTTTAAAAGCTACCAACATCAGAGCAGAATTTTCAGAGGGGCTCTGTGGCTTCCACCAGAAGTCTATATTTTTCCTCCCAGGTACATCTGTGGCATTTCTTGCTAGGTATGATGGCCCCAGGTATGTTATTTTCCTTTCAGGCATCTTAATAGGACTTTGCTGATGAAAAAAAAAATCCACAAGGAACATGCAGTACAGAATAATATTTGTCATTGATGTGGTAGAAATAGAAAATTACACAAACAATTTGGGAATTATAGGTTCATCACCACTGGGGTGAAAAGTTATAGACCATTTCTCACCCTCAATTATCCACTGGTTCCCCCTTGTGCTTGAGCCAAATGCTTGGTTTCTTTGCATGCTTCTCTAACTTCTACTAGCCAAGATCGAACACTCAAGAATGCTAGCCAGAAATGACACTGGCTGGGTTTTTGGTGAATACCTTTGAGGGCAATAATATATATTTACTTGTAACTCATAATTAATCACTAAAACTTCCTTTTGAAAAATAAAAACACATTTGGGGCCATACTTTACTGTCTGGGGGGCAAAAAAAATGACAGGATAGGAAGAGAGAGAAGCAAGTAAGAGGGGCTGATTAAAAACATTTGACTTGGCTTGGAATAAAAGTACATATTTCACACATATTTTTAAACCAACCCCAAAAGATGGCCTGACTTCGAACACACTGAACAGGAAGCCATTTTCTGTTGGAATGCTTGCTGAGCCCATCCAAAACATACATACTCTTAATACCCCTGGGCTATCTAAAAAGGGTTGAGTGAAAATATTTAATTTATATGTGCAATCCTGCTTCCTGTTTTATTTTTTTTCCCCATTGCCAACTCTATTTTTCAAACTTGGTGAAAAATGATAGAAAACCTATTTTCACCCCCATACCCTTTATTGACCCAGCTGTACATTCTACCTCAATTTATAGTTCATACCTGGCTTGAAGACCAAAGAGAGAAAGTTAAAGATGGATGTTAAACTTTTATGGTTACTGCGGCTAAAAAGGAATCTGGATGGGAGAAAACCAGCCATGGTGTCGATATCAAGGAAAGGAGGGGGTGGATCAGGGTCTTGCCTTAGCTTTCAGAATGTGTGCCTTCAGTGGTGTCCATTCAGAAAGGGTAAAAGGAAGGATAGAAAGAAGAGAGGAAAAGGAAAATATTTCCTGAGCATCACATGATTGACTAAAGGCACCTGAATCCTATTACATTTCCAAGGAATAGCTCTGGGTATCAAGAGAAATATGAAAATGGTTTGGAGAAGAAACATAGACTCAAATAATTAAGAATTATAATTCATGCAAAAGATTTTCCAGAATTTTAACAATATCAAAGTGTTTTATACTTGGTCAACATTAAATATATGTTCCCTTGGGATAAAATGAGTTCCAGATGGGGATGCTTTACATAGTATACCTGTTACCCTTATATTTTGATTTCTTGAGACTGCTGAGTCAGTGTGCCATAAAACATTTGAAAGAAAATATGAAACCAAATGGAGATCCAGCAAGTTTGAAGTTCAGATTTCAAAATTCTTGAATTCAATCTAATTCTCCCAGAAAGCTGACCACACCCTATGGAAATCCATCATAGGAAAGGTTTTATGAGCAAGCAGTTTGTTTCCAATACTTCAAGTGAAGGAGAAAACTTGTAAATACCTGAACTCACATAAGCATTTCAACACTGCTTCTTGTGAAATTAAAATTAAAACACAACTACATCAGAATAACACTCTAAGTGGAACACTACCCTGGGAAATTCTACCTGTCACCAGGGATTTCACAATGCTTTCATGTCCAGGTTATCGTCTGCCTTAGACTTAAGGGCAGGGCAGCACTTTTACACTACTATGAATATATTCAATTATAGAGTAATATGTCATCTTATATCTTTTGTTAAGCCACCTCTAAAAAGTGATAAATGTGATAACATGGATGAATACTTGTGAGTTTGGAAAGTCAGACTTTATATTAACCTATAAATACTGTGTGGCTACAGATGCAGTGTTGAGACTGTGCAGTTCCATTAATGTCTACATTACTGATTTTTAATCCCTGTAACACGCTTTCACTGGATTCTTTTAAGGAAGGTGATGTGAAAATAGATTTCTTATATGTTTTCAAGATAAGCTAGAATGGATTATTGGTTTTGCCGTGGAGTCAAAACTCACTACTAGCCATCTACAGTCATCTTCAAGACTATGTCTACAAAACTCCAGGGAACAATGTCCACCATAAACTTGTACCTCCTAGAATTATGTAACATTGCAATGCTGAATCTAGTCACCTTAGGTTGTGCTAACCAGTGTGTGTATGGTAAGCCAGCTCTTGGGGTGGGGGGAAGAGGTTAATTACAGTTTTTCCTGACTTTTATGGTATAAATGCCCCAATCGTGGTCAACTCCATGGTACCAACTTGATGATGTCATTGGACATAGCTACAAGCTGGACCCAGCACACCCCTCAAACCAACCCACCCCAGTCCCAACAGCATGTGTCAGAAGGGGATGTCCCTCCCTCCATAGGGTGGCTGTGTCCAGGGCCTCATGCTCTGTCTAGTGATGGACAAATTGAAGAACAATAATGCCTGAGACATGGGATCAGCTCTGGGTGAGCAGGATCTCAGCTCTACCTTGGAGAGTCTGGCTGAATTTTCTGACCTTTCTTGCTCCTACTTCTCCACCTTGGAGCTCCTTTGGGGTCCTGAATCTGGTATCCAGTGGTGTGCCCTGGTTCCCAGAGATGGCTGACTAGGAGCTTGCTTGCTTTCTTCACTTCCACTACACTCTTACCACCTAGTGTTAAAATCTAACTCCAATTCCTCTTACACTAAATTAAATCACTTTTCCCAATTGATGACTCATACTGCACTTGTCTCAGGTTTTGATTACTACAAAAAAAAAAAAATCCCCCAAAACTTTGCCCACAGTTCTGATCCTCAAACAAGCTCTTATCCCCAGTAGGCTGATTTTTTTTGCTGTTGTACTCTCTGAATTTTGGTTTTATAGGCTGACGTCTCTGTTGAGGTAAGTATCTTTAGCTTGTCCCATCTTCATTTCTAAATTTAGTCCCCTTAGGCTTCTCCTGGTTGCCACAGTGCTCCTAAGAGCAACTGTTGATAGGTACTGAGAATGAATATTGATCTCCATCTAAAACATTCACTCCTGGTATTTTCAAATACAAAGGTCAGTTGAAGGTCAATAAATTAGACCCCTCCAGGTGCAACTATAGTTTTAACATGTGACTTACTGGATCACAAAAACTATCCTGATTGGGAGAATTTTTAATATATGTTTTATATCACAAAAGTCCTTCATACATTTGAAAAATAGTCCATATATGACTAAATTAGATGATGCATGTGATGGCTGGCATGGTACCAATACTTAGTGTGGAATAAGCATTAGCCATGATTATAGTTGCTCACATTTTCCTCACTCCCAATACAGTATCTCACAACCAAACCGCTAAAGACTCCTGCTCATCCCTTGACATCCCACTCAGCAACAGGAGTGCTTGCTCTAAAATCTGCGTCTGATGAGGTCAAAAAATGCAAATTTATTTCAGTTTCCCAATGTTTCCCTACAAAATGTGAAATGTCAACTTCTTGTCTATGCCTACAAAGCCCTGTATGAGCAGGCACCTGCCTACCCTGTTAGCTTTCTTTCTCATCCTCAGATCATGCTTCTAGCCTCTATCAGATCTTCATCTTTGTATCTTTGTTTTTTTTTTCCATTCTGGTGAGCTCTTCACCCAAATTTGCACATAACTGGTTTGGGTTTTTGTTATTGTTGCTGTTATTTTGTTTTTGTCATCAGATCTTGGCTAAAACAATCCTGCTTCAGAGAAGCCTTCTGTGGCCACCCAATTTAAATAGCCACTTTCTATTGCTTTACCTTATTTTTCAATCTTCAACATAACAATTTTAGTTTTGCTATTTTTACTGTGTATTTATTCCTTTAATCCCCACCAAAATATAAGCAGAGATCCTTTCTTTACCATTATATTCTTATAGTACCTAATTTGTAAAACATCTACTTTATTGAGTCTATAAACAATATACATATTTTGTTGGTTATTCCTTAAATGTAATCATATTGCATATTCAATAAATCCTTGAAATTTGTCCTATCCATGGCACACTACATTAACATTTTTCCCTGAACTGGAACAAATCACAGTCCTCACACAACTATTTGAAACCAAAGGCAATGGCATCTATGTTCCAAACCTTGTCAGTTATAGTAAGGCTGGATAATTACTATTTTCCCACAGTAATGGATAGCTATTTGATCTGGCTTCTTCTGGGCCCTGCTCTAGATATCACCAGGGATCACAGATTAAGTATCTCATTATGTAAGTGGTAAGGTCCTCATTATAAAACCTGGTTCTCTGAAATCTAGAATTTTAGCATTTTAAGTATCCATATCACAGAAAATAGACCAGTTCATCTGTAATTACTGCAGTAAAAAGAATGGGGGATGAGACAAAATGAAAACCACTTTATAGAAACAGCCTCACAGTTGTGGTAGAAAGTCCCCTGGGGGCACCCACGACGGTGGAGTAGAAATCCAAGTCAGAGAAGCTCATGGAAAGCCGTGTAATATGTGCAGGCATTCTGCAGCCAGCATCTCTACTGGAACTTCTGGGTGGGTATAGGAAGCAAGTTCCTCTCCAGTACTATATAATTAACAGAGAAAAAAAAATTTTATGAACAAATATAAAATGGTTTTCATAACAAATGTGGTTTACCTGAAGTTTGCCTGTTGCAGACATAGAGACTGAGAAATGAGCTGACAAACAGCAGTAACAGATTGAGAATTTGGACTGGAAATAGTGCCTGTGAACTGGCAGGAAAGAAACAGGATGGAACTCACAGAAAAAGAGAAAAGGCATCTGAATAAAATGAGAACCCTGCAAGACCACTTGGGTGCTATCTCTCTGATGATGAGTTTCATCAAAACATGAAACCACATACATTATGTATGTGGAATAACTAATACTGTATAATAAACTGTTTAAGAAGTAAATATAAACCAATATTATTTTTGATTCTTGAGTAGTTATTTCATTTTTAAAAATATTTTTGTTTTGTTTTGTGGTACTGGGGATCGAACCTAGGGCCTTGTGCTTGCAATGCAAGCACTCTACTGACTAAGCTATCTCCCCAGCCCACATTTTTTAAAAGTATTTTTAATCGTAGGTGGACACAATATCTTTATTTTATTTTTATGTGGTGCTGAGAATCGAACCCAGGGCCTCACATGTGCTAGGCAAGTGCTCTACCACTGAGCCACAAGCCCAGCCCCAATTATTTCATTTATAAAGACTAAAGAGCATCTTTTGTAATTATTGAGAGAGATATCAAGACCAATACATTCTATACTTTTAGTCCTTTATGAAGTGAGATAAAAATAGTTTACAATCCTTATAAGCAGAATTCCTTAACATGCTGCACTCCATTATGAGGTATCATAAGTGGAAAAAAAATGAGGGAGTGGTTTTATGCTCATACCATCTTTGAGAATATTGGATGAAACAATGTTAAAACTCTGGTACTCAGATGTTTCCACAAGGTAAAGTTCAAGGTGTATTTCCAGGATGTAGGATGTCACTGCAAAGGCTCCTTTCTTTAAGAAGTACATAACTTACATGGTGGCACATGCCTGTAATCCCAGCGGCTCAGGAGGCTGAGGCTAGAGGATTTTGAGTTCAGTCAGCCTCAGCAAAAGTGAGGTGCTAAGCAACTCAGTGAGACCCTGTCTCTAAATAAAATACAAAATAGGGCTGGGGATGTGGCTCAGTGGTTATGTGCTCCTGAGTTCAATCCCTGGTTACCCCCACCCAAAAAAGTATCTATTAGTAGATCACAGTTCTGCATACCTGTAATACCAGTTGCTCAGGAAGCTGAAGCAGGAGGATCGTGAGTTCAAGGCCAGCCTCAGCAACTAATCAAGGCCCTAAGCAACTTAGTGAGACCCTGTCTCTAAATAAAAATATTTTTTAGAAAAGAGTGGGGATGTGGTTCAGTGGTTAAGTATCCCTGGTCCCCAATACCAAAACAAACAAACAAACAAACAAACAAAAACTTCTTCTAAAATACTAGTCAAAGAAACACACATTTAAATTAAGACTTATTATGATATTAGCATGAAATATTTTACATACAAATTCTCAATACTATCAATAGTGTGGTGAAATAGAAAAACTCATAGGTTGAAAGTGGGAAAGAAAAGTCTTGCTATCCTCCTGGAATGCCATCTAGTAATATATTAAATTCCTTTGACTCTCTAGTTCCGCTCTAAGGAAATTATCCTAAGGAAATATTCAGATGGAAAAAGGACTCAGGTATAAGACTATTCACCATGGCTTAATTTTTAATGATAAAAATGAAAAATAGTGTACCATTACATTAATGCTACAGTGATAATAACAGGTAAGACTTATTTTGGGTCAGGCACTGTTCTAATGTTTTCATGAACACATATCAACCCATTTAATCTTGACACCAATGCTATGAACCTTTTCTCATTCCCATGAGGAAACTGAGATACAGAGAGGTTACGACAATTTTCCAAAGGCATGCAGCAGAGCTGAAGTTCAAATCCAGTCTCACTCCAAGTCCTTGGTCTTAACTCCTCCATATATCACATCACACATCTGTCTGTATATCAGAATGTTATAGTCATTAAAATATTTTCAAACACTAACCATGTGGGAACAAGTTTACATCATAATTAGTGAGAAAAATCACCATATAAAAGTATGTGTGGCATTATCCCAATTTTGCTAACAAGCAAAAACAGATGAATGGAAATAATTAGAAGGAAATAATGTAAAGGTCAAAGTGATTATCCCTGCCTAGTAAGAAGTCATAATGTTTAATTTTTTTTCTTTAGACTTTCATGTACTTTATAAAGTCCTAATGAAGATGTGTCACTTTTAAAATCAGAGAAGAAAAACATAAAATATTCTGATCTTTAAAAAGAAATTTTTTAAAATATTGGTAGAACTTTTTTGTACCTTGATATAACTAAGTACAATCTGGTGAGAAACTTCCAGATTTAACTAGAATAATGTACACCCTCTTGCCTTATTGGCCTTTCTAACTGCATTCTCTGGTTAGTGCTAATTGGTCTTCACCATACTCCCAGCAATGTGAGAGCTGCAGCTATGTATAGAAGCTGCCACAGAGAATTCCTTCTTCCTTAGGTATCTGAAACATGACTTTTAGCACATTCTCCAAAATACCATGGAAGACATCCCTAAGAGCACCATATTGCCACTGTTGTAACTAAAACTTCCAGAGTTTTAAACCTCCCATCCCCATCTATTGAGAGAAAGATTTATGAAGAGAAAATTATCCTTTTCTTTCTTTCTTTTTACTTTTACTTTTGGCAAGGACATTACAACATTCCTGTCTACAGCCGCTGCTACGCTTCTTTCAACTCTAACCTATTATCATGTTAAGAAAGCAAACCTGCCCTTCAGTTTGTTCCATGGAATTTAGATACAGTTTTGGCTTCTAAAGCAATTGAAAAACTCTTATTGTGTAGACCTGTTTTTCTTTGAAGTCTGAACTATTAAAGACAGATGGAACACATGCACTTAAACACATAAACCACCTCTCCTTATATAAAAATTGAACACATTTTTACATGTATCATCTCACTTTATCCTAACAACATCCCTCTGAGGCAATAAAGATGCAACTCCTTAGGCCATTGGGAGGTTTTCAAAACAAAGTTAAATTATGACTTACTTATAAACAAAATGAGCCTGAAGTATTAAAGCTATTCGCATACCACAGACTTTCAAAGGCTAAAGGCTGACCACGAGGAGTAAAAAGCGATGCACAAGCAAACGAATGCAGGAATTACGGTTAAGGCAGATTGCTCTTTGGGGTCTGGCTGAATGATCTGCAAGAAAGCTCTGGAAAGGCTGGAAGGAGCTTCTCATTCTACCAAGGGAGAGGGGATTTTTTTCCCCCATACATTCTGGATGCATATTATTTGTTTATTTTTTCCAACATCTTTCTTTGTCTTTGTCCTTGTCAAACCTCACTTCCCTTAAAAAACTACCCTCTAACTCCTGAACCCCTGGATGACAATTTTAAAATTCACTAACCGGCTAAACACAGGAGTGGGTCTATGAGGACCAGACGTGATTCTGCCACTTAGAGAGGCTACGAGGGTCAACAACCAAGTTAGCCAATCATGACTTTCAGTGTGCCCAGAAGCGTAACAGAAATAGGAGGGCTAATTTTAACTTCACACTGGATTGGGGATACAGGAAGTAGTTTAAGGTTTCTGTCCCCCATGCCTAAGAAAAAAGAACTAGGTAGACATATCGTAGAGTGATAGAACACACACAGAACTTGATTCTAATCTTGTGAGCATAGATCTGCTGGGGTCACTTTTCCCCAGGTTCAGTGTTCTCTATTTCATGGGATACCAAGTCCATTCCATCGGTCTGCCCTGAAACACCCTCCATAGTCTGACCTTTCACTTCTTTCCCAGATCAAGCTACCTCCACAGGAGCAGCTTACACATAATTTCCAGAATGCATCCTGCCCCTTCTTGACACTGAACCATGTTGCTCATGGCTCCCATGTGCACCCTTCCCTCCACCTCTGCCAGTTGTGCAGAGCAAAAGCAACTGTGATCATTAATTGAGCTGCTACTATGTGAGAAGCAGTGTTTTACATGCTAAACATGTTACCTCACGTGAGCCTCGAAATAATCTTGAGTATTGTTCTACCTATTATTCCTATCACAATGAGAAAAATTGTGAATATAGAAGTTGAAAATGTGTATTTCTTCACATTCATTTTATACAAACTTTGGGTGTCTTTTTGTTTTGCTTTATTTTAGATTATTCTCATTTAATTTTTTTTCTTCATGGGTAGTATCATACTATTACCTGCAGAGTCCTTAAAAGGGCAAAATTAGTATCTGGAGTAAATGAGTAAAGATAAGGCAAGTCATACTTAAGAACTAGATGAGACAAATATTCAAAATTAAGATGCTTCACTGGGCCTCCTGAGTTATGTAAATTGGTCTAAAGTATTTCCTTCCAGTCCATTCAGAATCCCTGAGAACAACTCAGTCAATGTGATTTGGTTCTTCTCAGTCTGACCCTAAGACTAAAACTAAATGAAATGCTATGTAGTAGAGAAGGAAAATCTTAATAATATGGCAAGTACACTGAATTTGACCCACTTTAATATGGTTCTTTTCACAAATAAACTTGTACATCTTTGATAATTATCAAGAAACTTCAGAAAGCATGTGTTCCCATAGGAAGTTCAGCATGAAATATATAGAGGGATACCTTGAGAATTAATAATCAGGCCCATATTTCACTGGCAACCCCACTGGTTTGGTTATTACGTTATTTCCTTTATGTTGAAAAGCAAGAACTTTATTTTTAAAAATCCAAATTTGGATTTAATTGCCTACTTCTCTTGTAATGTAAATTTGTCTTTGTAGACTTTTCTCTATTTTCCTTTATTAATTCAACAACTAGGTAGCACAGCAAGGTCAGGAAGCAGAGAGTTCTGCTGGCCAGGGACAAAATATAAACCTCAAAGTAATGCTCCCAGTGACCTACTTCCTCCAGTCCTGCCCTACCTGCCTACACTTACCATTCATTAATTCATTCCAATCATTAATCCAATCACTGGTTCAGTCTACTGATTGGGTCACAATTGTCATAATCTAATCATTTCAGCTCTGAATTTCCTGCATTTATCTTACACATGAACTTTTAGGTGACACCTCACATCTAAACCACAATACCTTTCCTAGTACAAATAATCCTCATTCAATCCCTTGATGGCTTGAATAAACTTTTTAAAAATTTACATTGAGTAAGAAATAATGTTCTTTCTGCTTGTCTTTGAACTGGGACATCAGGCTTCTTGTTCTCAGTTCCTAAGACTCAAACTAGAAATATACCATAGAATCTTCAGCTTGTAAACTGCAGGTATTAGAACTTCTCAGCCTCCATAATTGTATAGAACCAATTCTTTACTCCATGGATCAATAACCACAGTGGTCCTGATCAGTCCTGAATTTCTAGTACCTGGTTTACTACTTGGCATACAGTTGGTTTAGCCAGGTCAAAAGAGAGCCCATGTGCATTTCAACTGACAAGGCCAAAGGGGCTGGGCTGCCCAAGCCCTTTGGAAATGACTTCTCACCACTATGTGTCTTTGATGATACATGAGAAAGTACAGGTAGAGTGATAGGACCAGTTTGCCCAGCTGGGTTTCATTCTTGTTTTGGCCCCATCCCTTCTTTCTGTGCCCCTATTCCTCCCTGTTATGGTTACTCTGTGTCACTGCATAGTAGATGTAACTTGCTTTTGATTTTTACAGGGGGTCACAGTTGAGAGTTTACCTTAAGTCTCAGAGACTTTGAACTTGAATTTGTGTACAATGCTAAAACTGTTAAGACTGTGAGACGCTTAGAAATGGACTAAATGTACTCTGCACTGTGAGATTGACATGAGCTTTGAGGGCCCAGGGGTGGGATTATTTGGATATGAGGTCTCCCCAAAAAGCTCCTGTATTAATACAGTAACATGATTAGGTTATGAGAGTTGTAACCCAGTCAGTCCATCCGAGTTTGAGTGAGTTGACTGTGTTGTAACTGTAGACAGGTAGGGCAGCTGGAGAAGGTGGGTCACTGGAGGAGTATCCTGGAAGAGTGCACCTTCTCTCCGCTCTCCCTCTCTCTTCTTCCTGACCACACCATGAGCAGAGCTGCTTTCTTCCACTGGAACCTTCCCCCATGATGTGCTTCCTCACTTTGGGTCCAGCAATGGAGTCAGCTGTCTATGGATGGGACCTCTGATACTGTGAGCTCCAAATAAACTCTCCCTCCTCTAAGTTGTTCTTGTTGGGTATGTTGGTCACAGTGACAAAAAGCTAGGTAAAACTAAATATATTATATGTATTTACATTTCTCCACAAAAAATGGACATAATATATACTTTCTGATGTTAATGGTGCTGGTGATATGGTTGTTAATTATGATGACTACTTACTTTAATGTAAAATAATGTTTATTATTATTAGTTCATAACTCTGATTACCTACTAATCACTAGTTGAATGCTGTTGCAAAACGCACAGCATGCAGAGTTTTGACACATATATTCATATCATGTGGTCATTTTCTTTCATGACCTTTGCATTTTTCTCATATCCTAGAAGTTTATCTAGAAACTTTTTGTAGCATATATTTATATCACTCCATAAAGACAAGGACATAATGTATCCTTCTTGATACTAATGATGATGTTAATAATGATGATTACCAATCTATCCTTCTCACCCTTGCTTGATTTTTTCCCTGAAGCATGGTTTTCATTATGTTGCTCTACTGGAGAAAAGTAAGATTTGAGTTTCCTTGTTCTTTTGAAGGGAGTAAAGGGGAAGAAGGTGATATCAATCTTGAAACATATTTACAGGGTCCTTGTTTTCTTTAAAAGCCAAAACATATATACTAGTTTAAGTATCAAGTCATCTGTTCATCTCTTCCACAAGTTCTTTCTTGGTATTAAGATTCTTTACTTCACAGAGTTTAGAGAATGTTATCATCGTCTTTCAATGCCAAAAAGTAAGGTACCATGAAAACAATTACTAATGATGATTCCACAAAATGTAGAATAAAACATACATGATATTTAATGTTTTTGAAACTAGATAAATGGTTTATTTTCTGATTAAAAGAGCTAGACTTGATTCATTCAGCTTTTCTCAAGAGTTGGTCTTAGAAAATAGGCCGTACAGTATATAAGGAACCAAGTGATCTATTATGAAAACTGACCATGAAAAAGTGAATTGAACATGAAAAAAATGATAGCACTCCAAAACAAAACAAACAGCACAACTCAAAAAGGAGCACAGGATTTGAACAGACATTTCTCCAAAGAAGAATCACACATGGCCAACAAGCATATGAAAAGATCTCAACCTCAATAAACCTAAGTGAAATATACTGGGATGCCACTTTGCACCCAAAGAACGGCTATTACTAAAACCAAAAGAAAGAAAGAAAACAGCAGCAGTTGGCATGGATGTGGAGGTGGGAACCCTGATGCCTCTCAGGTGGGAGCTTTGCATGGTGCAGCTTCTTTGGAAAACAGTACGATGGTTCTGAAAAAAATTAAATGTAGGATTACTACATTCAGGAATTCAAGTTCTGGGCATGTACAGCATAACTGAAAATGGACTCAAACATCTGTACACCGATGTTCACAGCAACATTGCTGACAGTAGTCAAAAAGTGAAAGCAATACAAATGCCATAGGTAGAGGAATGAGTAAACAAAGACGTGGTATATACAGCCAATGGACGATTACCCTCCCAAGAGAATGAAATACTGACACAGCACAACATGGATGAACCTTAAAGTCATGTGGTAAGTAAAACAATCCAGACACAAAGGACAAATATTGGAGGATTCCATTTGTATGAGGTACCTAGCAAAGCAAAATACATGAAGGCAGAAAATAAAGCAGTGGTTACTATGGACTGGAGAAAGAGAGGAAATAGGAAGTTACTGTTGTTCGAGGACTGGGGAATTCTGGCTCAGGATAATGAAAAAGTTCTAGATGTGGATAGGAGGGATGGTTGCACAACCATGTGAAGGAACCCAATGCTACTGAAATACACACTTAAAATGGTGAGAATGGTAAACTTTATAGTGTTACAAATGTTACCATAATAAAAAATTTTAATATAGCAAATTTGATGGTGAAAACCAGCAGGGGGGGCAGGAAAGAGCCTATTTTAGTTATTTGGAAGAAAACTTAGCATTTTGATTCCATTGTTCATGATCATGTAGACAGAGGCTCTGAGGATAGGTTACTGATAAGTATAACAGGAAGGGCTTTTTTATACTAAATTAATTTAATTGTCAAGAAACTAGATGAATATTTTAAGTTTAACCAAAGATTACATGGCTTCTTAGACAACAGAACCAACTTACAAGTCAGAAGTAGGACTCATTTACTCAAATATTTTTTCTGCCTTTGGAAGTCTTTACTCCCTTTGGACAGTCATAGTTTATTATAGTCTTTTCCATAATTCATTTTGGTCCTATGTTTTTATCTGGAGTTCTTCCTTCTAAAATAACTACACTGGTGAAACTATAGACTGTAGAAAGAGATTGTGCATTAAATAAAAAGTAGGGTTTTGTCTACATACGGAAAAAAAAAGTGCTGGCCTCATCGTAGATATGACTTTACCAAGAGGGGAAATATTTTCCAACTAGATAAACTCTCAAATGGGATGTACAAGAGATAGGCTTGGATTTTCCTAGAAACTAAAGAAAGAGCAGAATGTCTTAAGTTGTACCCAAAATAATTTCATTAATCAGCATGAATTAACCTAAATTTATTTATTTATTTTTTGCAGTACTGGGGAGTGAACCCAGGGGTGCTCTACCACTGAACTACATTCCTAGCCCTCATTTTATTATTACCATTTTGAGACAGGATCTTGCTAAATTGTCTACACCCGTCTTGAACTTATGATTCTCCTGCCTCAGACTCCTGAGTAGCTGGGATTATAGGTGTGTGCCAGCATGCCCTGCCAACTAACCTCATCTTACTATGAATGTCTACTTACATCTGTTTAAAGTATTAATTTGATATATGGCAATACATATTATTTTAGTACTAGCAATTGACTGTTAATGACATAATGGGCACACATCTCTTAATAATAATAATAATATAAAAGAATATTCTCTTCACTTGAATAGAAGAGCATAAATAAAGTGTGGTTAGATAAAAGCATCCCACTAGCTTATCATTCAGGCCACATGGACCTCTAAGGGAGGCTACTCGACCTATGTGAATAAATAAGAATCTCTTGTGAAAATCTGGTCGTTCTTGTACATTAATTTTAACTGGAACAGAAAGCACTAAAGTTAGAAGCACTATAGGCTAATGGCTTTAGAATAAAAATAAGGAAAAAAATTGGAATATCTGAAGATGTGAATGCTAAATGTAGAATCCAAAGCAGGTAAGAGCATTGTTGAGGGAAAAACAGACAACTCTGTTTGGCAGTCCACATTCAGAATGGGACACCTGAAAGTACAGAGGAAAAAAAAAATCAGCATATCAAGTTTCAAATGCAATCAATTTCATATGAATACTTATAATTTAATTTCAGTGCATTTATCCCTATGCCTGATCTTGAGCAAGGCAAAGATAAAAGGAGAAATATTAAAATTTATTTTATCACATTCTCCCCAATATTATATGACTTAATTAATGAAGGATTCTCTAAAGTCAAAGAGAAATTTGCTTCATGTTTGAAATGGAAACTGGGACTTTCCCCCTTTTCCTTTTTTATTGAGTCAGTGAAGACAATTTAAATAACCTGAACTTCCTTGAAGGGATGTGCTTCCAGTTTTCATTAATATTTATCAATAGTATTTCAACAAAACTATAGATTCTATACTTTCTGTACCAAGGTTACTTAGCCATTTCTGATTGGGAATGACCCATGTTTAGTAATTAGGATAAAAATCAGCTTTGATGTCCATCAAAAGTTTTGATGTAAAGAGTCAGCTTTTGATGTCAAGTAGGTATCAACTCACCTATGTAGTCCTAGCTCCATATCAACTCACATTCAAAACCCACATCTTTTCTTTTTTCTTTAAAGACAGTATTTTATGCCAAAAATCATATTTTATGTTAATGCATACTTCTAGACAGAAATATAAAGGAGACAGTTTAGTTCTCATGCCTCCTCATTATGTCCTGTTCCTCCTTTCTTAGACTTCAGTCAAAAATGAATGAAATACTAAACTTTCAGTCAAATATATTTAGAACTAAGGGGAATCTCCTGGTACCCTCCAATCAGTTAAGGAACATGTTATCCAGGCATGTAGATCCAGTAACCATATCACTGCTTTCAGGGATCTGTGGGTTGCCTTTTTCCCCCCTAGGATAGAACAATACCATCAGACACACCTCTCTAGTAAGATGTTTCCCCCTGCTTGTAAAGCAGAACTGTAAAGTCATCAGACTTTCTCTAGCTACAGGTATTTAACCTTTCTACATAGACCCTATTGTAGTCCTTATTGCTATATTCCAGATTAATTTTAAATTCTCTATTTTGGGGACACTCTATGTAAAATAATATTTATGAAGCATTAAACAACTCCAAAGCCAAGTGTGGTGGCATATGTGTGTAATCCCAGCTACTCAGGAGGCTGAGGCAGGAGGATAGTAAGTTTAAGGCCAGCTGCAGCAAATTAGAGAGACACTTTATCAAAACAGAAAATGAAAAGGGCTAGGGATATAGCTCAGTGGCAGAGCATTTACCTAGCATGCATGAGGCCCTGAGTTTAATCCCCAGCATCACAAGAGATAAAAACAAAAACCAAAGATCTACAAAAGATGTTTCTAGGCAAGTGGGATTGGATCCTCATTTCCAAACATCACCACCCGATAAGTTGCAACAGATGATTAAAGAAAGGGGGAAAACACACATGTAGCCACATCAGTCCCCTTCCTCACTTAAATAGCACCTGATGCTATGTTCCACATCCAAACCCCTTCTTGCCACAAATCTCCCTCCGCCTGTCAGAAATGCCTTAGCATCTCAGGCTTCATCAGATCATTTCTTTCTCTCCAGGAGTAGGTGTGACAAGCCTAATGACAGCATATAGGAAGAAAGAGGAACAAACGTGAGCTCAGATGAGCTATCTCCCCTCTGCTCATCACGCTGCCCCTTCTCCAGCATTGCCACTGGCTCTCGCGGCCACACCCCAGGCCAGGCTCTGCTCTCCCAGAAATGAAGAGCCTGGCTCACCAGTTACCTCTCCTCCTCTAATCTTCCCCATATCCAACCCACAGACTGCTGCCATCCTCTCTCTCCTTCAGGATCTAAACAAGAGCAAATAAACAAGCAAAAACAGAGATCAGGTGAATACAGGAGAAGCTCTTTGATGCCTTTTGATTTTTACACTGTTCTAGAGAGAAAAGACAAAACTACCCCAAAGGACAAAGTGAAGCAGGGCTGGGAAATCTGATGAGAACATTTTCACACATACACCACACATTGTCTCAAACGTGATGACTGAGCTGACAATTCTGTGAGTGGATTTCTCCGCTTCAGGGGCATTTCTGGGCAAGACTGGAGGACCTAATAAAAAAACTCAGTTTTGACCTAACAGCTGAATCACCTGCATGTGTTCCAAGCCAGGTTCCATTTCATTCTCCTCTCTTTGCTATCTGTCTGATCTTGGAAAAGTTATTTAGTCTTCTTATGACTCGATCTTTTATAATCTGTGGAAGATACCTACCTAGTATGGCTATTTAAAAGGAATAAACAGACATTAAGCACACAGAACTCACTCTGATACATATTAAGAATTATGCAACAAATATGGTTACTATTGTTATATTTCTACAGAAATGGCAAATGAATGAGAATTGGTATATAAGTTGGAAACTCCTATAAATTCCTTTGAAAGGACATTACATGAATGTGTTCAAATTCATCCTGAATAGAATGATATATTGTTCTTTTTATACATACTAGGAAATAGTAAGAAATTAACTCGACTTAAAAGGCTAGGATTTTGATACAAGACATCTTTGGGGACCAAATAGAATTAACTTGCAAGGGAATTGTGAAAATTTTAAGAAAAGAACAACTAACTCTTCTGTCTGGGTAACTTAAAATTCACCAGCTTAAAGGCAGACTATTAATTAAGTGAATTTTACAAGTTTCCTTTAAGCCCTGTTATCCACTGTGATACAGATATTGGTGATCAGTCTCTTAAATGGGTATTTCTATGGCCCTCCCTGTGACATGCTCCATGAAGACTTGCCCTTGGCTTACACCACCCTCTACCTAATAAGATTTTCTTCAGGGAATGAAAGAATGAATAGGTCCTGAATTCAATCAATAAATGTCTGAGGGTTTCCAGGGCCTCCTGTGGTTAAGATTATGTTGGGATAGTAGGCCAGGTCTACAGTAGCTAGGTGATAGTGAGGACACTCCTATAGTATGTTACTGGGAGACAAAAAAGAATCACTTAAATTGGCAGGAGTTTCTCCCAGACCATGAGTCCAAAAGGTAGGCATCTGCATTAACCCCATTCAAAGGAAATAAGGGCAGTGACTATTGGGTTCCTGCAGAGCTGCACTGAACCCTCCATTTGTTACAGGACTGGGGTCCTCTGGGAAACTGGGGCAATGCAAAGTCCCCCTGCCTTTAAACCCCAATTCTAGGGATCAAGTGGTGGGGGGAACTAGGAATTAAACTCATGGGCACTTAGGGACTTGACCACTAAGTCACATCCCCAGCCCTATTTTGTATTTTATTTAGAGACAGGGTCTCACTGAGTT
Source organism: Sciurus carolinensis (assembly GCF_902686445.1). NCBI lineage: Eukaryota > Metazoa > Chordata > Mammalia > Rodentia > Sciuridae > Sciurus > Sciurus carolinensis. The sequence continues at coordinate 32,874,398 of NC_062219.1, forward strand.
GCTTAACACCTCGCTTTTGCTGAGGCTGGCTTTGAACTCACGATCCTCCTGTCTCAGCCTCCCGAGCTGCTGGGATTGCAGGCATTCACCAACATGCTAGGCAAGTCAAAAAGATTTTAGACATGTTGCTCAAAGTGACAGGCAGTGAGTTTATTAGAAAGGAAGAGAAAGGGGAAAAAGGGACATTCTCAAGGAAGACAGTGGATCATCTCAGAGAAGAGAGGGACAGTGTGCCTCTCCTGCCCTCCAATTTTATTGGAGTCCCAGGAAAGTTTCCAGAAAGTCCTGCCTGGTCTACTTTTTAACTTTTGACTGACAGCAGGATGACATCAGACTTTGAAGGCCCTGCTGCCATGACCATTTTAGGTCACTTTGGCCCATGCTGACTGGTTCAAATTGAAACCTGTTCTTACAGATTTTGTGGTTGGGATAATTCCTTATCTTCCTGAATTCCAGCATCAGGTCTGTGAAAAGGTTACAAAAGTCCCCCCTTCAGGCCATTGTGATCTTCCTATCAACATTATTTCAGGCCTGCATTTCTCCTGCAGTGAACAGGTAGTTTGCTGAGGAATGTGATATATCCTGTCCACTTAAGCCAGGCAGGGCTGCAGGTAAATTGCTTCTTGGAAAAGAAAGCATGTGGGGGTCAGCACAGTGGGCCCATTTTATAGAATTATTCTCTTAACCTCACGTTCCCACCATTCACGTCTGTTTGTCTCCTACCACACTGACCTTGGACTGTGTCACATCAAAGAGCAGTCTGTTCACTTGTGTCCTCTTTTAAAAAAGCATTCAATATACCGCCTGGTAAACTACATGGAACGAACTTGAACAGGTTCAAGTTCTTACCCAGACCCATTCTTTGTTAATCTGTCCTCCTTCACTTACCATTTCATGATTAGGATGAGTTTGACATTATGCCAGCCAATCAGGTATGTTCATTTAGGTTTCGAATGTAACATATATGCCAGTCCCTGCCACATCCATGCCATTTCAGCAATACATGAAGAATGTTAATGAGACCATAGGTAGTAAAAGCAAGCTATTGCGCTTCCGTCCTTCAGGCTCCTATTGTGACATTGTGTAGGAACTCTTCTTTTTCTCCACTAACACAGAAATTATAGAAATGCTAACTCAGTTATCAGAAACCATTCCCCTCTTTTAACCTGAGAACCTTGCTAGTTTTTAAAACTATTTTCTGCATCCATGGTTTCCCCCACCCCTAATATATATTGTACTAAGGAGGTACAATGTGTCAAATATATGAGACATAGTATCTTCCTATATTACCTACTGAGTTCACAGTCTACATTCCAGCTGGCTGCAATAGCTAGAAGTCCTCATCTGAGCTTTCTCTGAACTTGGAGGTGGTCCAAAAAGAAAACTCTTCCCATCAAGATTTGTTAATCAGGGTCAGAAATACCCCCTTAGAATATTTGTGCAGGTGAAATTTTACCATTCCAGTGATAGCATTAAGGGCACATACTACAGAAAAAAAGGAAAATTCCAAAGATGCCAACAATTCCAAGAGATGCAAAGCTCCTGATAATTCGCTACCGGACAGTCACAGACTGAGAGACCAGAGTCTGTTCCTTTGGTCTTGCCTTAGACCTTTAGTGTCCTATGTCACTGAAATTAACCTATGAAAGGGGCATTGTGCTCCCAATGCACAGGGCAGAATTGAATTAAAGTTCTACTGAGACCCAAAGAATAAAATTCCAAACCCCTACCCCTCTCCCCACAATCCCTTTTTATAAATTGCCAGAACAATAAAAAAAATGTTTTGTGGTATTATTTCATGTTGTTTCTCTGTCCCCTCCCCACCCCTTGCCAATTCTAAACAGGAGGGATCTCTGGTCTCGAGGGTACTAATCTGTCACCTTAGATACTGTTTCTTTATGAGGCATGCCTTTGCTGCATTCCTTGGCCACCATGAATTGCTGAATGTTGCTTTCATGAATGCAAGCTTTTCACAGCCATCTGGACATGCCCACAGGTATAAACATTTCTTCATGAAGAGAACCAGGGAATGCACATTGCATCAATAAACCTCTTGAATGACAAAGCCATCCCAGATGTTGGGACAGCTGTATCACATCAGAGTTCATATAACATACATCTGTCTGTAATGTCATTGCTTCCCGACAAGATCAAATTGAATATTCAATTTAAATATCCTTCAGCCTTTCTCAAACAAATGCATGAATTAGGGTAGGGCAAGAGGTTCCAGGAGAGAGGTAGAGGGAAGACATCACTGTAAAACACAAGACCACTGAGTTTGACCCAGGACTAAATATGCTAGTGTCTGTTCATTCCTCACTAGCATTTCTCTAGGTGGAAACCCAAGAGCAGGGATTCTTTTCCTTGGCTTGGTGAAATAAGCCTGGCACTCACCCCATTCAAAGGTATTTTTATGTCCCTCATAGACAAACATTACAGATGAAATTCTTCACATATTTATAAGAACACAGACTCTGTGCTTGATTGAGGTGGCAAGGGGGAGGAGTGACAAGGGCTCTGTTATGTTTTCCTGTAAACAAAGTTGCTATGAACTTGAAAATCAGTCACATCCAGCTTTCAAATTAATCCCTCAATGTGCCTATTTTTTATTGGGATGCTTTACTAGTCTTGGCATAAAACATTTTAATTACTTACTAGTGTCTCAGGCTTGATGTCTTTTACATAACTATTGTGTTTACTTATATACACATATGCTCAGAAATAAAATACAGAATTCTAACACATAAGATTATATAACCAAAATAAAAGTTCCCCCACAGACCAAAATTTATCATTGGAAAAGATGAGGGGAAAGAAATCTGAGGGGAAAAAAAACAGATGATGATATTCCTAACATGACGGAAAAGGGTAATGGAAGAAGGAGCAAAGAACGGTGGCTGGGGCCAAGCAGGGGTCAGAGGAGTTTGGAAACTTTGCCACCTGTGAAAAAGTCAAATCTTCTAAAGATCTTTATGGACTGATGAAAGGACCAGGGAGATCGCCAGGTAAATTTTTACAAAAATCATACCATTCCTAATACCCTGCTGCAATCACTGGTTAATCTGGTCTGGTCTCAAATATAACCTGGAATGGAACTGGGAAATTTATACTAATATGTCCTCTTACTATAATAAGATGTGATATTTTTTGCCTTCTTTGATGATAAAGCTTTCCAGTTCAGTGAAAACCTTCGTGTACCTGACATAAAAATGTTCATTTTCAAGCTGTTCTGTTGACCCCGGACTTTCTCTCCCCCTTCCCCCTCCAGCCTTCTGCCTTTAAAAGTTCAGGATGTCTCCAACAGTGACTGTTACATTCTGTCTAGCAAGCCTGGATTGTGGACAGTGATCTAACCTCTTGGAAAAAACATGGAGTTCACCCAAAAACTGAGAGAGACATTCTCTTGCCCCAGCCGCCAGCTCATAGGTTTCAAAGTCCTGGGACACACATCATGAACAGCCTGGGGCTCTAGCATGTAAGTTGGCAGCGCCAACTCAAACACAGAAAGCACTTGAGCAGGTATAAACAGCAGCCACACAGCAGGCCAGGCCCAGAGGCAGGCAGTCAGGGGGGAACCTGCCAGCCAGGCCCTGCCTGCGTCACTCTCCCGCAGCCTGCTCCACACGGAAAAAAGTAACTCCCCAGTCAGACTGCAAATCCAGGAAACAGAAGGCTCAGATTAAATGAATACAAAAATATCTTTCCCTTAAAAAGAAGAAAGGTTTTGCTGATGCATGCACACGTGTGCATACGCACAGGCACACACACACACACACACACACACACACATATACACATCTTTGCAGCAGAAAGTCACCCACAATAATTTTGATTTGTTTAAAAGCAGCGAAATTGGTCTTTGATAGAATATGTGAAAAAGCAAGTCACTTCTTTCTCCCTTAGGGATTTTGCTCATTTTTCTTAGAGTATTCTCTGTGGTACCCTTCCCTGAGGGTCTTAATTACATGTGACTTTCAATATATTGACATCTATCATTGGCCTCTTGTTTCATCTCCGACACAGGCACTAATCTCAGTGGTTCGAGATCAATATGTGATTCTACATGTGGAGAACAAAAGAAAATGTCCCTACCACTGAGAGACAAGGCTCCATAGCCTATAAGACATAAAGATTCTGAACTTCCTTGGGAGCATTCCTTCTGCCCTTAGAGTTTTTTGTTTTGTTTGGTTTGGTTTGGTACTAGGGATTGAACCCAGGGTGCTTTACCACTGAGCCACATCCACAGTCCTTTTTTGAAATCTTGAGACAGAATTTCAATAAGTTGCTTAAGGCCTCGCTAAGTTGCCGAGGCTGGCTTGGCACTTGCCATCCTGCTTCAGCCTCCTGAGCTGCTGGGATTACAGGCATGCCCTACCCCACCTGGGCCACAGAGTTTTTAAAACAAGATGATCAACATTACAGGTGTTACTCAGTTACATAACAAATAATTTCCCAAAAAAGAAGTGTTTTCCGTTACCCTGAATACTGCCTAATAGATATTCTTATAATAGCATTGTTTCTTCTTAAATTTATATTTATATATACTTTTACACAATTTTTTATATAGTTGAAGTTTCCTTAATAGTTTAATAACTTAATAACTATTAAACTTAAATAAGTTTAATAACTGCCAAATTGTTTACCTGCCTTCTCAACAAGTCCCCACTAAATGCATTATGTTGCTGCTACGAATATAATTTAAATATCTATCATCAAGAAACATAGAATCTATTTGAAAAAAAAAAAAAAAACAGACTTCGAAATGTTAAAGTATAAAGTTTGCCATAGGAAGTCCCTAAACCACACATACATTATCTTCACTAACGGGCATTGCTTTAGTTGTATCCTGGGTCCAGTCTTCCACAATATCTGTGGAAGCACACACTGTGTTCTGAATTCTCCATGGACTGCCGTGAGAGTGCAAGTCACAGAAAACATGGTCCCTGGTATAAAGGGACTCAACTCTAACTGGGTAGATTAAGACATAGTTTACTTGTTTTATGTTTATACTGTGAACTGAGACACATACAACTGAATATCTTCATAAAAGCCATGCACACTGTAGAATGTTACAACTAATAACAACCAATACATATGTGTGTAGATGTTTGCAGTCAAATTATAATGACAGGGTGAGACCCGCCCAAATTTGAAAAATTATGCAGTCATTCAAAGCTATTTTGATCATTAGTTCTGATGGGAGCTAAGTAGAATAAACAAATTCTTATTGTCCAAGTGGTGACTGACCTCTGCTTTTCTAAGTTATCAACTTTAATTCTATTTATTAATTTAGCAATAACTTGATCCTCACATCACTCACTAATAAACCATATTTGTAAGTAAAGGGGCCTTTATGTTAGTATTTTACATTTCTGAATGACTTCTCAAATCTGGATGAAGCCTTTTGGCTCTTAAAAGAAAAAGGCTTAGTATAATAAGGTTCCTCCACCCACCCATCTATAGATATACAGAACTAATCAACCTCATAAAACTCTCGAAGAAAAGTTTTTCTTTTTGCTTTCACCTTAATGGAGTCACACATTAGATTTATCATTGATTTAACTGTATTGTGGGTCCAGTCTTAAAAATTCCACAAGTGCCATTTTAATGAAATTCAATGTACTGTACAAAGTATATGTTAATAGATTCTGTGCTCTGAACTAGTGTGAGGCTAGGAAAAGTATAATAAGCTTTCATTGCTTATAAAAATAATCCTATCCTTGTATGCATTATCTTCCTATTTCAGATGCAGAAAGAGTCACAGAAGTTAAGTATCATTCTCAATGTCACACTTCTAATTAAGTGATGGAGAAATGATTCCTTCCCCTTTGGTTATCCCAAAATCTGGGATCTTTTCAATACACTGTGTTCAGTTATTTACTACAGACTTTGACATGCCCAATACACCATTTTTATATTAAAACACATATAATTTTTATTTGTTTATACCATCAAAATTCTTTATTGGCCAATGTATGAATCAGCTTTCTGTTACTGTAACAAAATACCTGAGATAATCAACTTATAAAAAGGAAAGTTTATTTTGGTGTATAGTTCTAGTGATTCCAGTTCATGCTTGTTTTGTTTCATTGCTTTGGGCCCTGTGGTGAGACAGCACATCATGGCAGCAGCACATGGCAAAACTTTTCATCTCAGGGTTGGATGTGAAAAGGAAAGAAGAAGATACTGGGGTCCTATGATCCTCGTCAAGCACATGCCCCAATGACCTAAAACCTCTCACTAGGCCCCACCTTATAAAGTTCCATCACCTCCCAATAGTACTATTGCCTGGGGACAAAACTTTTAACACATGAGCCATTTTTTGTTTTAGTACTGGGGATTGAACTCAGGGGCACTCAACCACTAAGCCAGTTCAATGAGAAAAGGATAAGAATGGAATTATCTGTTCCAATAACATTGGGGAGAATACAGTTTTCATTTGAATAATAAAATAGGATGGAAAATTAATTCGCATAATGGTAAGACAAGTGAGGGAAAAGTTTATTATATAATAGCCTTAACATTTGCATAAAAATACTTAATTCTGGATGTCAAAAATGTTATAGAAAATTAAAAAGAATAAAATTACTAAGAAACTAAAGCAAAATATATAGGAATAGGGAACTCCTTACATAAAATATATGATTAAAAGCAATAAAGGAAAAAACTGGTCAACCTGGCTATTGACCTTAAATCTTCTGTAAGGCAAAAGGCATTATATGCAATGTTAAAAGAGAACTAATAGCATAGGGAGCATTATTTCAATTATATATATTACGGGCAAAATATTAACATTTAAAATGTGTCCTGAGTATGTCACCTAGACCACATCAATGAGTAAAAGGCAATTAACACATAGACACAAATAGAAAAATGAGCAAAACTTATAAAATGGCTTTTCACAGACATGGATATACAGAAGGTCAAATGGGCAAATGAAGTAAAAGCTATTCAACCATACTATAATGATTAAAATGAAAATAAAAACAAACATAAGGGGTTTTTGTTTTATTTTATTTTGTTTGTTGTTTGGTTTGGTTTTCTTGTTGTTTGTTTCACTCCAATTGGGCAGAAAATTTATGATAATCTTCTTGAGTTTGTAAGAAGATAGATGTCTACTATTGCCTCTTAGGAGCACAGATTTATACTATCTTTCTGGAAGATAATTTGATAGTAGCTTTGAAACTCAAATAGAAAATGAATTCAGTAAAGTAGTAGGCTAGGAAAGCAGCATTCTAAAATCAGTAGCTGTTTTATGCACCAATAACAAATTTTCTGAGAAAGAAATTATGAAACATAAAACCTTGAACACATTATGATAAGTGAAGTAAGTCAATGACCCAGATAAATACTATATGAGTCAAATACTTGAGTTATCTGAAGTAATCAAATTCACAGAGACAGAAAGTAGAATGGTGGTTACAAAGGCTATTCTCTGTTATGTATATTTTTCCACACTAAAGTGAAACCATCCATAGGATACACAGAAATTCACCTGGGATCACTCAATAACGAGGATCAAGAACTCCCAACACAATCGGGTTTCTTTCCATGTCTACTGATTGCATTTCTCTACATACTTGTTTTAACTTTAAATAGATACTGCATTTTCCAACGTGGTGGAAAGCACAAATTTTATACTCAGGACTTCAAATTCTCTCTGGTTCCAAATCCAAAAACACCAAGAAAGGAACTCCATTGACACAGTCTAATCAGATATCTACACCTGAACTTTTGAATTATATATGGCTTAGGAAATGAAATCACTTTAAACCCAGATGGTGGCTGCCATATAACTTTTGCAAATAATTCTTTGATTCTTGGTGGGAGAGACTATCAAATTTGTAAGTCATTAAAAGAGAGTAAGATCCATACTTTGCTAAAAGTTGAGGGAGAGGCAAAGAAACAAGGATTGCAGAGACAATCTTATAGAAGAAAAACATAATGGAATTTTATTATCAGGAATGAGGATATGTTAATGAAGTGTATGATTCTGATTTAAAAAAAAAATGTCCAAACAGAATAATAGAACAGAATAGACTAGAAAAACAAACATACAAGGCCACTTGATTTACAGTACAATTTCCAGTGCAGCACATTAGTACAAGATGCAGTCAACTGGATACATAATGGGAGGAAACGTGAGTATTGACTGCTTTCTCACAACACATAAAATCAACTTAAAATGGATGACAGACCAAGCAAAGAAAGGTGAAACAAAAAAGCTTTTTGTAGAAAACATAATAAAATGTCTACATGACTTTAGATAGGACCAGTTTCTTAAGCAAGCTACAAAAGGTACTAATTATAAAGGACTAGGTTGAAAGAATAGACTCTGTTAAAATTAGAAACTTGCTTATTTAAGAATATGGTTAAGAAAAACATCCAGAAAAAGAAAACTCTCATACAAATAAATAGGAAAAAGACGTCCCAATTTTTTTAAATGGGCAAAAGATTTGAAGGGTATGTCACAACAGAAGATATCCAAATGGTCAATAATCATAGGAAATGTGCTAGACTTCACTAGTTATCATCAGGAAAATATAATGAAAACCACAATGATATACCACTACACACCCATTGGAATGACCAACAAAAAATAAATAATACCCAGAATCAGCAAGGATGTATAGGTGGTACTAAGCCTATATTGTTGTCATTGCAATAAACTGGCACAACTACTTTGGAAAATTGGCATTATCTTTTAAAGATGAATGTACATCTATCTTATGAATGAACAATTCTATTCAACTAATGATTCTCCAACAGAAATGGGTATGTAAATACAACAAAAAGGACACAGAAAAATAAGAGTGTAGCACTCAAGCACCTAAAACAAATACATTAAATGCCCATCAACACTATAATGGATGATTTACAATATTCAGACAATAGAATACTGTACAGAGAAACGAACTATAGATGCTTGCAGCAACATGAATGGTCTTCATCATTCAATTCAAATATGTCAAATCAAAGAACCTAGACACTGAAGATTATACAATGCATTTATGGTGCCAGAAACATAATAGCACTTAACTTTGGAGTAGAGGAACAAATAAGAACTGGGTGAGAACTCAAGGGAAGATTCTAGGGTAATAGGAATATACTCTGAGTGCAGGCCAGATAGCCCATCTGGTAGAGTGCCTGCCTTGCATGCTCGAGGCCCGGGTTCGAGTCCCAAGCACTGTGGGATTGTGGAAATAACAAACAAAGGAATATACTCTGTCTTGATCTGAGAGCTGGTTTCACATTGGGGTTCTCATTGCTGAACCAGACTTAAAATGCACATGGACATTTCTGTGTTTTTGACAATTAAAAACTTCAAATAGGATGGAAAAACAAAAAAGTATTTTATTTGTTGATGAAAGGAATGTAACCTGGTAGAATCTCTTTGGAGAGCAATTTGGTAATACTTAACAATATTTAATCATTTAAATTCTAAGAGTTCATTAGAAATAAAGAAAATAATTTGTAACTTTCTGAAGCACTCGTATATCATGCATTATTTTTATCATGTATTAGTATATTTATTTATTTCAATTAACCTATGAGGTAGGTTATGTGTGTGTAGAGCAGACATGAGTAGCTGCATTGCTTACAATGATAAAAACCAGAAACCTAAGTGATCTCCAATGATTAAATGAATAAATTTCCATTTGTATAACAAAAAGAATGAAGGAAAGAAATATTGAAATATTTTCATAATTTTCAAGTTAACAAAATTAAAAGTACAGAGGCTAAAATGACTATTTTAGAATTCACCTGTTTTAAAAACCAGAGATAAACACAAACATACACACACACACATACACACACACACACACACACACACACACACACAGAAAGGATACAACTAAATGGCTAAGTTTGCTTATCTCTGGGTGGTAAGGCGAGCTTATTCTTTGTAATTTCTATATTTCTAAATTAATGGTTTGTTTTGCAGTTGACAATGTAATACATTCATGATTAGGAATAAAAGTGGAAAGACACTCTCATCAAAAGTGATAATACTGGGAGACTGCCGTGGTAGCTCAGTGGTAGAGCGCTTGCTTAGCAAGTGGGAGGCACTGGGTTAGATATTCAGCACCACATAAAAAAAATGAATAAAAAAAAGGTATTGTGTCCATCTACAATTAAAAAATATTTTTAAAAAAGTGATAATACTTTCACTTAATTTCTCCATTCTTAGGCTCAATTAAAACTCAAAGGAAGCTGGGCACACCTGTAATCCAAGGGCTGGGGATGTGGCTCAGTGGTCAAGTGCCCCTGAGTTCAATCCTTGGTACAAAAAAAAAAAAAAATAGCTCAAAGGAATGTAGAATAAATTTAAGAAAATAGTTTATCTTAAGATATATCCAGGAAAGATGAAATAGAATATATCTTAACAACTTTGCATCTAAATCTGTTCACATTTTTTAGCCAACTCTTAAATATGCTCTTTAAAACTGTTTCCTCTTAACATCAGCAACACACACACACAAGTATATATATGTATACATTCATGAATTTTTAATATTTTCTTTATGAGAAAATGATGCCTATATTTCTTGCCTCCTTTCAGTAATACTGAATGGAAAGTTTAATTCATAAAATTTGAAAGTAAACTTTGCAAAACGTTAAGTGCAAAAACCACTAGTGGCAATAGTACTTGCTAAATGCTGACATCTTACTCTGTGATAGATCAAGTTTAGCAACTTTGGGGTATCTAACTCAAAAAATGAAGGTATATGGGGCTGGAGATATAGCTCAGTTGGCTGAGTAGCTTGCCTCGGAAGCACAATCCCCAGCACCACAAAAAAAAGAAAAAAGAAAAGAAAAAAATGGTATATGGAAGAAAAAGTAAGTCCTTGGCACCCGGATTAATAGAACTACTTCTGACAGAACTGATTTTCAGCCTTACCCAACCAAAAAAGAATGTTTTGAAGAGCTGGATTTCAAAATTATGTGCGCCAAATTGAGAGACATAAACAGTGTATTTATATGTACACAAAGAATTTAGGGTGTTCAAAGCAGGAAAAATGCATTTCAAACCAAAATGTTTAACATCTCTCCTCTTCTCTCATTATGGTCTTTTGATTAAACAATTCATCAAGAAGATAGATAGCAAGCCCTTAAGTAGTCCTGCCTAAAAGGTCAGAAGACACTGGCAAGGAGAATAAAAAGAAAAAAGAAACAAAAACAAACAAGAGGCCTGAAGGAACTGTGAACATCCAAAGCTTGGCACTAGATTTGGCAACAGGTGAATTTTCTTTGGAGGGTATTAATTTTGTAAGTCAAAGTTATTAAAATCTGACTTCCCGTTTCAGGTCTGGAAAGCATAATGCACAGGTCTCTCGCTCCAGCTCTCCCTAGGGGCTGTATTTAATCCAACTAGTCCCACTCCCTTTACTGGCTCATATTTTAAGTGCAAAATCCACTGGACAAGACCATTTAGTCTTGCCACATACTGTGCGGAAGTCTAAGTCAATGTTCATCAGGCCTTCCTGGACAAGTCCCCACGCCCTACTAAATGCACAAACTTATGCTTCCCAAAAATATCCTATGATCCTTTTAAATCTCAGAAAATGTCAATACCCTTTTTCCTCTCAATTCACTTGGAAACAGACTATCATTCACTATCTAATCCTTTATTTTTAGCTTACTCTTTCAACATTCTGACTCTGAGAATCCTTTGAATGTGCTGAAATCAATTCATCACATTTCCTTAATATGTAAATTTTCCTCATCTCTCTCCTAAAGGATTGTTTTATACCTTGTCCAGTTTTCTTCTTAAACTTCAATGCCTCCTATGGACTCTGCCATCAGGCCCATTAAAAGAGATGAATCTATGACCCTGTCTTATGCCAAAGTTCCCCCATGTGCCCCAGATCCCATCCTCTCTTGCCCGTTTCCCCTCTCTCTCCCGCATTGCTCAATTCTCTCCCAGTCTATTCTTCATATTTCAAAAGCAAACAAACTCCTCCTCTTATTTTTCACAAACCTTCCTTTATGTCACTTACCCCTCTGGGTACTGTCCTGTTTCTCTTGCCTCCATCATAAAACTCTCCTGAGTGTTGTCTACACTCACTGCCTCTAATTCACACTACCCAATCTCTCTCCATCTCACTTCAGAGTCCCTTACACACACACACACACACACACACACACACACACACACACTCCACAGAAGTTGCTTTGGTCAAGAGCACTAAGAACCTCTGCACTCAATTCTTACTTAATTGGTCAGTCATTGACTCTTGACAGAGTCACTACCTCTTCCAGAAACAAGCTTTCTTGCTTAGAGTAGCTCTAAAACAGGGCTACTTTTCTGGCTTTCCTCCTACCTCATTGTCCACTCCTTCTCAGTCTCCTTTTCTGTTCCTGACAACTTTCCTAACCAGCAGTTGCTCAGGACTGTCCTTGGTCCTCTTCTTTGAGTTGCACGCTGTCTAGGTAATCTCACCCAGGCTCATGGCTCTCAACCTCAGCTCTGAGCTCTCCCAGAATTATATTTTCAGTCTGACCTCTTGCCTGATCTCCAGACTTAAAAAGCCAGTTGCATATTCCACCCGCAGTGGGATATCTCATAATGTAACTCCTCCCCACCTGCCCAGCACTGCTCCTTCCCTAGTCATTTCCCAGGCACTAAATGACAACTCCATTCATCCACTGGCTCCGGCCAATACACCCTGGAGTCTTCCTTTGCTCCTCTCCTTCCTTTACCTCCCTCCACCCCATTTTAAGTCCATAAGAAAGCCCTGCTGACTCTGGTCGCAGAACATCTCCAGAATCTTGTATTACCCTGGTCCATACCACTATTCCTTTCATTTTGATTACTGCAGGACACTCCTGTTTCTACCCTTGTCCTTATTTCAAGGTACTGTTAACACAGCTGATAGATTGACTCTGTTGAAACTTGGCATTCTGCCCCTAATTTTGAATTAGTTCCCTTTGTCACTCAACGTGAATGGAAAAGTCCTTACTATAATCTTCAAGAACCTCTCTGGCCTGTCCCCTTCAGCATCCAAGTTTCCTCTCTCACCTCCTGCCCTACTTCTTTGCCTTTCTTGACTCTGCTCCAGCCAGACTGGCCTACTTGCTATTTCTGAAGAAGCCAGGCTCATTCCTTTCTCAGGGCCTTTGCACTTGCAATTACCTCTGCCAGGAACACTCTTTATCTAAGATGTAAACACTGCTCATACCTCAGCTCTTTCAAGTCCTCACTAAAAGGGAGATGATCCCTTATTTATAAGTTTAGCCCTCTAAACTCTCTATCTCCTCTTGTCGGGTTTTTCTGTAACTTATCACAGAACATCGTTTGCAGTTTCTGCACAATGCTAAGTTCCATGAAAACAAGAGTATTTGGCCATTTTTGTTCATTGTTGCATCCCCAGCACTTGAAATGGTAACTGAGATAATGTTTAATAAAATAACTCAATGAAGAACTATGTTCAGAAGTGTGCTGGTTGCTAGGTACAGTACTGTTTTGCTCCTTTAACTGATGAATTAAGGTTTCTCTGAAGTCAAAATTTCCCATTTAGATATCTCTGGAATTTTTTTTTTCTTTCTAGAAAACATACAAAGTGAAATCTTTATTAACAGACTTGTTTCCCAGAAGAAAATGACCATCTTACAGCTCCTTGTTGCTGATATCCACATAGATCTGCCTGACAATATAAAGCAGACCATCTTGTCTTAAAAGTGTATTTCCTAAGAAATAGGTGGCTGTTTTAGTGTTTCAGTACCTTATATTCATAATATCCAAGGTTTCCAAAGAAAGTCCTTTTTTATTGTTGTTAAGATGGGGTCTTGCTATTTTGCCCAGACTGATATTGAACTTATGGCTCAAATAATAGTCCCACCTCAGTCTCCTGAGCAGTTGGAACTATAGGCATGCACCACACACCCAGTTCAGAGAAAAATCTTTTAACTTTATCCATTCCTTCAAATTAACCAGAAAAAAAAACTCCTCTAATAAATAAATGATGTAGTTATGAACACATCTGAAGAATGCTTTAAAATATTTTTAATACAATAAGAGATAGTTTGAAGACTTAATAAAAGGTCTTCATAAAGATTTCCCCAAACAGTACAATGGAGGTGAAGACAGAATTTTTTTCCTACCACTTCATGGTCATTACCAAATAACCTGATCCACTCAAAGAACAGATCTTGGAGATTGCTTCAGATGGCCTATAGAAATTTGTCAAACAAGTTACATCATTTTAGCAAGGAATTAACTTCCAGTACCCAATATACTAAAAAAAAATGTTAACCCTTCAGTTGCTGCAATATCAGGAAATATGTGTAGGGGAAGCAGTCGGGCAACCAAGACAGTAGGAGGGGTCAGGAGGGAAGGGTCACTCAGAGGCTCACAGCACTGGCTGATTACCAGTCAGCATGGAACATGTCAGTACTTTACTAGCCTGCATGGCTCTCTGGTGCCTACTGACTGAATGTCGGCCCTGCTCATTCTGCTCCTATCCCATAAGGGATGGCTGACAACACAGGAAAGTCAATTGAGAACTCTTCTACTTACCTCTCAGTTGTAGTATAAATTCGATTTTCCCTTTTGCTCTTTCCAGAAGACTCACAGGATCAACCCCTGTAAATGTTCAGATATGAAAAAAAAAAAGAATAGGAAATTAAAATACAATTAACTTCCAATTATCCCTATATAAAACAGGTTCTTTGTGAGTTACACATGTGAGATAAGGGTCAATAAATGTGAAATAAGACTGCATTCAGTAGGTGTCTAGTTTTCCTACTTAGGCAGATAGTTTCCTAAGATAGTAGGTTCTAAATAAAAACAAATGGATAGCCTACTGTCAGATTCCCTAAAACATGTAAGCTATTTGATCTTAGTCAAGACTTCTGCATTCTGTGAGGCTTATTTTCCTCCTTTGGAAAGTGAAGGAGTAGAGCTAAGTAGTTTTTGAAGTTCTTTCCAGATATAATATTCTGAGATTATTCCTTAAAGCTTATATTGTCCATGAGCAGTGAACCATAAGGACTTCCAAGATAATCTAGCTAAACCTTATCCAATGCTACAACCCCACTACAGAATCTACAGGACCATCTCTATTGACAGGAAACTTAGTACCTTTCTAGGGAGTCCAATCAAGGTACCAATAGCTATTTTTAATAGTAGGTTCTCCTCATGTTAATTTGAAAATATATCTGTATTAGAGTTCATCAGTGAAACAGGAAATATATATATGGAATTGACTCATGCAATACAAAGGTTGACAAATCCCAAAGTCTGCCATCTGCATGCTAGAGATTCAGGAGAGTCAATGGTGTAGTTCCATCCAAGTTCAAAAACAGAGCCAATGGTGTAAATCCCAGTCCATGCGATGTCCCAGCTCAAACATAAAAGCAGAAAAAAAAAAAAAAAAAAATGGAGCAATTTCCACTTCATTCAACTTTTTTTCTATTCAGACCCTCAACAGATTGAATGATGCCTCCCTAACCTACTTTACTGAGTCCACCAATAAAAATGAAACACCCTCACAGGCACACCCAGAAATAACATTTAATCCGAGCACCCTGCAGCCCAGTTGAGTTGACATACAAAACTAACCATCGCTGTCTCGGAAAGTTTAATATATAAAACATGAACATGGAATATTCTATGTAATAGTACCTCTATCTCAAGATTTAACTACAGAAGTGGACAACTTCCTTATCAAGCATTAAAATAAAATGCATGAGTAATAAAACTTTTATATATGTATAAAGTTGAAGAATGAATACACCATTTCTTGAGTTATACAGTTCTGAACTACATCCTACATACTCTGTACTCTACCTTTTACATTGAGCTTCAGTTCCGCAACTTGTGTTTATTACATACATATAATATCTGCATCTTCATATGGATTTTGTGTACATTTGCTTTATTTTTATTGGAGATTATTACACATTGTTATTATTACTGGTGCTGGGGATTGAACCCAGGGCCTTGAGCATGCTAAGCAGATGCTCTAATACTGAGCTACATCCCCAGTCCCAAGATATATTTTAAGTAAGTAAAATTTATATGATGTGCATGTATTTGTAAAGAGTGATATTAAATATTTAGAAAGTTATCAGACTGACTCAAACATAGCATTATCACTTAGACTTTGTAATATCTTTGAAACTTTATCACATAAAAAATGTGTGAGGGAGCTCTAACAAACCAGGTTTTAAGTCAACAATTTCATATTTTTAAGTTCTGAATAATAAGAAATACGTTTTTGTTTATTTGTATGTCCTATAACAATAGGCATTTGGACTCAAAAATTACTGGGAACACAGCTCAAAATGATTGTTTTTCAGAATAACCTTGATCCATAACTAGATCAAGATATTGTACAGTATGTGCATGAGTGCCTACCAGATGGAGGTGAGAAAATAAACTTTTCTCATTTATAAATGAAAATAACACCATCAAACTTTTCTGACTGAAGTGGTGTTTGTGGCACCAGAGGAGAAAAAAATATAAAGGAATCTTAAAAACCCTAGAAAGTACCATATCGAATAGGCATGAGGATGTTAGTTATAATTACTGTTGCTGTTTATATAAGATCTATTCTCATGTGAATATTAACCTGTCTCAATCTTATATTTAAAACAAAAATCAAGCTAGAATTTTCTTAAGGATGAATTTTCTCAAGACATTTCAGAATTTCCTGCTTATTTGATTTCTAGCCAAAAGTACTTCAAAAACAGCCACTCTTGTAATTCTTTCACACCTCTGTTTCCAATCCTGGCTAGACTCTCAAATACGAAAAAGATGTGTTAAGATAGTCAGGGGAAAAGTTCAGTGGATGCTACTGAACCTTTAAAACAAACTTTGGAACAAAAGTAATGGTAGTTATTTTTTGGTAGCAGCTTGCAACTGCTGACATGGTACATCTGTCCTAATTTCTAGAGTTCTGACGATTTAAGATCTTAGTTGTTTATCATGTCTTCCTTATATTTCTAGTCCTAATTCTCAGAACTGAAATAGTATATCTGCTTATGGCAAAAGAACAGTTAGCAGCCTTCAATCCCTGCCACACCTGAAAACAAGCACAAGGCTTCATAGGTGATATTCATTAATTTTAGCAATGGAAGCACTTGAACATAAATGTTTATTTCTTCTTGCACCTACTTTAATAAGAATTCACAAGAGACTGAGGACAATGTACAAAGGAAATGAAGGTCAGTTTATTCTGGATAGAGGGCTTTTTAAGATAGACAAAGGATAGGATGGGAAGTTAGATGGGGCTGTGGGGGGAATATAATTCTTGTGGTAAAAAAAATCCCCAGAAACAAAATGAAAACTAAAATTCAGGTAGGTTAATTTTAGGGTGTCTTGATGATGTCATTGTTTTAAGGGTTATTACAAGTCAAGTGAGTTATTTAAAGGAAAAGGTTAGAAGGGCTTAGGGGAACCAAAACCTCACATTTTCCAGGAAATACAAAGCAGTACCCACCCCAGTGTATCTCTAAGTGTATAATTAAAAGATGAAAGCTTTAATGCTTTTCTACTCATGGCAGCTAGGTCTCCTGTGCTTTCTTTTTTGGCCTAAAAGAAGAAAACAACAGTGAAACAAAAGCTACCACTAAGTTCAAGTCCATGGGCCAAGTCCTAAAAATGGCTCAGCGTCAACTTTCTTATGGAAAGAAATACCAAGTAAGAGAGAAAGGGGGAGGGGGATAAAAGAGCTGAACTGCTTTCCAAAGTCATCTGAATTGAAAGCCAAGTCCACAAGGTAGCCTGACTTTTAGGGTGTGCTTGTGAGTTGTGCTGAGCTTTGCACAATCACCAATGATGGTGCATGCTATGCTGGGATGTGATAGGAACAAACTGTTATTAAGAATCAGACAGACTTAGTTCTTTATGCTATTGTTTAAACATACAAATTCAATTTATACAGAAAATCTTTGTAGTGGTATTACAGAGTTTTGTAGTTTATTTTTTCATAAGGTCACACATAAAATGATAGAATAAAACTATAAGATAGTTCATGCTCTGAATTTTGAACATTGCATTCAGTGTGTTTTTCTTCATGTGTCACAGGACTATCGTTTAAAAAAATCAAAATGTTATTTTACATTCGTATGCCATGAACATAGATATAACAAGAGACACTTTGAGATTATGATTCAAGACTTTTTATTACCACTCCATGATTTATAAATACCCTCCATAGCTTAGAATGTACTAGATTTACTGTGGAATTATGAATCAATTCAGTCATAATTTCTCTTAATGATACATCTATTGAGATCAAGAGAGGAGGGTGAAAAGTCTCAAGTTCTTCATGCATTTATCTTCCCGACTTACCTTCCAACAAACTTGTTGAATATCCACCTTTGTGCCACGTACCATGCTGGACACTAAGATAAATAAGAACATTAGCAAGCATAGTATTCTTAGCTCACTGTCCTGCATAGAATAAGCCCTTATTGTTGGCAGCAGCAATCAACAGTCAGTAAAGACTCCTAAATCTGAAGCAGTCCCAAAATTCTTTGCTTTCAGTTTTCACGAATACATTGTGCTACCAATTTTGTATTTAATAATAAGGAGCTACCTTTCATTTACAGTGTAGTATCAGGAAAAGAGGACCAAATATACAAAAATCTACAACACAACACGTACTGTGATCAGACAGATATAAACAAAGTAGATGGTTCCTCAAAACAATGTGGAAATGAGAAAAGACTGTCTTCTTGTGGGAGTTGAGACTTGTGCTGGGTTTCCACAGATGGGAAGAGCTTAATAAAGAATTCAGCTAGGTGACAGAACAAATAAAGGGAGTTGTCCGGTCAAAGTGGCCAGTTTTTTATTTTTATTTTTTTTGGGTGCTGGGGATCGAATCCAGGGCCTTGTGCTTGCAAGGCAAGCACTCTACCGACTGAGCTATCTCCCCAGCCCCAAGTGGCCAGTTTTGAATGCTACGCTAAAAGCTTATTTTAGATTTTATTCACCAAGGAATAGAGAATCCAGTAAATGCATTTGAAAAGGGGAGGCAAATATACATACACATAAGCATACATATTCATAGGTGTGTTTGAGTGTGTGTGTGGTGTGTGTGTGTGTGTGTGTGTGTGTGTGTGTGTTTATGCATCTCCAAGTACAAGACTATTCCAAAATACCTTCTTTCTACACAATCAATAATTTTATTCTTGCTCGAATCTTTCTGGATTTTAAACAACAAGGAAAAGCACTCTGGGAGATGATATCTAGCTGCAGAGAGTAAATAAGAAGATGCCAGGTTTTGTCCTTGCCTGTGGGAGGCTGGAAGACAGGCCTGCTGTGCAGGGGCTCATGACCCAGATGCTATAGGACCTGGAGAAGACTCTGCCTAATGAGACCATGGACACCCCCGAGACAGGCTAGAGGCTGCCTGCCTGTGTTCCACCAGGCTAGCCCTGACTTGTTCTTGAGCACCTACCTATACAGGAAGGGTGATCCTGGAAGCCTCAAATGCCACCTATTGTAGAGCCTGAGAAAGAACTCCTGCTTAGACCTGGAGGATCTGGGAGCAGAAGGTTTCCTATATGGGTTGTGCTGAATGATTTCTTCTCTAATGGTTGGTGCATCCCCTAGGACTGCCATAATAAACTGTGTGGGTTCATACAACAAAAATGTATACTCATGGGTCTGGATGTCCAAGTCCAAAATCAAGGTGCTGACAGGGCCATGCTTCCTCTGAAGGCTCTCTCAGGGGAGAATCCTTCCCTGTCTTTTCTAGCTTCTGGTGGTTGCCTGTGATCCTTAACACTTTTGGACTTGGAGACAACGTTACTCCAATAATCTCTGCACCCATCTTCAGGTAGCTTTCTCTCTGTGTGTAAATCTTCCTCTTCTTATAAGGACATCCATCATTAGATGAGGGCCCATACTAATCTAGTATGACTTCATCTTAACTTGATCTCATCTTCCAAGACTCTATTTCCAAATAAGGTCATGTTCACAGGTTCTGGGGTTAGAACTTCAACATATCTCCTGGGAGCAGGGTGAGGGGGACAATTCAACACATAGCTGGCTTCCAGATCACTTGAGACAAAAAGCTACATCTCCCACCATTCAGTGGTTGTCTCCATCCAGTGACCCTAACTGTTAAACTAAGGATATAAAGAGCCACAAGAGGGCTGGGTTTGAGGAGGTGGCAGCCTGAAACTCCACAAGTGCCTAGAAAAAGCTGCCTGCAACCTCTTATAGTCCTGATTCCTCCAGTATTCCAGTTCAGTCTCAAGAAGGAATAAAGGATAACCAGAAGTGATGATGCATCCAAAGTGATAAAACCTTTAGGACAACCTGCCCTGCATTACATCCCTCTTTATTTCATCTCTCAGGAAGTTCTCTCTCAGGAACTATTGAGACTAGGTTGAACAGTCCTCAAAATCTTATGCAAGCACACTGCTGAGGGTTCTGGAAAGCTTATGATTCTCACCTACACAGAGCCGGCAGGTAGTGGGGGTGTGATGTGGCTCAGCTATTTGTCGTTAGGTCACCGAAAGAAAGGCACCAGCAGAGTGTTAGGCCCATCCTGTGCAGATTTAGAAATGGTGACAGTTTTCTACTTTTTTATTTTATTTAATACAAAATCAAAAAAAGATCAACAAAACAAGTTTTGCTTTAAATTAAAAATAAATGAAACAGGTTTAATTGTGGGTTTTAGTTGCTGGTTCAGATTCAGAACCTCAACATTTCAGATGTATGGGTAAATGTATTACCAGTACAGAGTGCATACAATCTCAGAATGTGTAACAGCTGATGGAATATATGACAATTGTAATATATTCTTTGTTTTTTTACTTCAAATAAATAAATGACATTAAATTGTTTAGTAACTTATAAAAAGTATTTATTTCAAATTGGCTAGTTTACCTTAACTAAATTCTAAACTCAATGAGGTTTGGGTGTCTATTTAGTTTGTGTCTATGTCTCTGAAACAATGCCCATGAAATATCAGAGGTTCAGTAAATATTTGAGAAAAGTGTATAGGACAAAAAATTAAAAAGCAAATAAATAGAAGGAAACCTTATGATGTTTAAGGGCTACCCTCATAGGGAAGCAGAAAGGAAGATCCATGAGTCATCCCACAGTTACCAACTATGTCACTAAATAAATATGAATCACAATCATCCCCCAGGATTACTGAGCTGGGAAATGTTAATTGTGAAGCTTGCAAGGACTGAGATGACTTGATCTACATCCCACCCAAAATTAAGACACCAACTCAATGTCTGGCATTAATTTAGAATGTAAGTGGCTAAATGTTTGTTCATATTTTGAATTCAAATCCAAAGTTTTTTTTTTCAAAGTAGTAAAATCTGTATTCATATGGATGTATATAACATCCCTAATTGTTTTAAAAAAAAAGCTAATTAAACAAATTGCAAATGAATTTACTGTACTACAGTTCTTTTGTGCAGAATTATGAACTATTAGGGTTAATTTGCCTTTAACTTTTTAATTTGAACTTGACAATTCATAAATGAACAAAGTAATGGTACAAAGTTAGGATTTATGAACGTCAGGTGGATTAGTTAAATCAAACCAGACAACATATCCGTATCTTTAGTCTTTGACTTTCTATTTCTTACTATGCCTCCCAACAGAATAGATGACCACATTTTCTAATTCAAGAGTCTTATAAGGATATCCATCATTAGATTAGGGCCCATACTAATCCAGTATGACTTCATCTTAACTTGATCACATCTTATTTCCAAACAAGGTCACATCCGTTCTGGGGCTTATAACTTCAACGTATCGTTTTCAGGGGGCACAATTTAACACACAGCTGGCTTATAAATCATTATCACTTTGATTTTGAAAAAGACTGGTTTTATCAAGATAACACTGATGACAATAGGAAGGCTAGACAATACAAAGAGAGTAGGCCTCCAGGTGAAAAGACAGGCATTGTGGCCATCATTCAAATGAACAGCACTGTGAGGATGGAACAGAGAGGCTGGACTCAGAGATGTCTCTGATCATAGACCTGGCGGGATTTGGCAATGGTATCAACTGTCTTTCATCAAATTTAAGAACTGTCACATCATGATTTCCTCAACTCATTTTCTCTCATTTCCTCTTCAAACTTGATTTACATCCACGTTAGACCAGATATGGTCAAACAAGTGACAGGGGATCTATTAATTTCTGTTGAAATCTTCTGCAAAGATTTCATAAAGGGAAAAAGACAAATAGCCATTCATTACTTAGAATGAACAAATACTATTATCTATACTTGAGTTCACGGGCCCTTCTTCCTGCCATTCCTAATCCATTCTTAAATGCATCTAGAGAATTTTTCCCCTCATATATTTATTTTTCAATCCTATTGTTTTAGTCAGCAATCACACTGCTGCAGCTTAAAGACCCGACCAGAAAAACTGTAGAGGAGGAAAAGTTTATTTGAGGGCTCACAGTTTCAGAGGTCTTAGTCCATAGAAAGCTGGCTCCATTCCTTGGGGCTCTAGGTGAGGCAGGAGAGTGTGGCAGAGGGAAGCAGCTCACATGATGGTCAGGAAGAAGAGACAGAGTCCATTCTCCAGATACAAAATATATATCCTATAGCCACGCCCCAAATTCCTACCTCCTCCAGCCACACCCTACCACTTCAGGTACCACTCAGTTAATCCCCATCAGGGCATTAATTCACTGATTGGGTTAAGACTCTTACAACCCAATCATTTCTCCTCTTCTTGTATTTCTTCTTGTATTGTCTCACATGTGAGCTTTGGGGGACACCTCACATCCAAACCATAACATCTATGATTTCCATTGGTTCATTTACAGTTTCAATTTCTGGGTTGAAATTCTCTTCACTGATATATTATGGTCATATTCTTCTTTATAGTTTTAAATAATTATAATAGCTGCTTTTAAATCTTATCTGCTACCTCTAATTTCTTGTTATCTTTTCTCTTGAATCCAAATGGGTATCACTTGCCCATTTTTTTTTCATATACTTATGATTTGCTTTGTACATTGAATTCCATAGAGAATATGTTCTATTTCTCTGAAGAATATTGACGGTTTATTTTAGCAGGGAGATAACTTGGCAAGGGACTGGGGTTGTGGCTCAGTGGCAGAGCACTTGCCTAGCATGTGTGAGGCACTGGGTTCAAGTCTCAGCACCACATATAAATAAATAAATGAATAAAATAAAGGTCCATCAAGATCTAAAAAAAATATTTAAAAAAGATTATCTGGCAAATTTAAATTCCTCTGTTTCCCCTGTGTATCTCTCCTTTCTGAGATATTCATCCTTACTGTCTAACATTATAGTGCTGAATATGGTGTTGACTGATGTCTCCTCTTGGACTATTAAACATGTTACATTCACTTGGTGCTGTTCCCTTCTTCCAAGGGTTTATGTAGTTCATTATCATCTTTATTTTCCTCTGATAGCTCCAATAGCTTACATATATTAAATTACACACACGTTTTTGCATCTGTATAATTATGTCTCTATGTGTGTATACTGTGTGTGCATGTATAATTGCTATCATTAGTAAGGATGAGCTGATCTGAGCTTTTTTTCTCTACTATAAGGACCCATTAATATCTAACAAAGGATTAGATATATCCTTTGCTTAGAAGGTAAGTCTTAAAAATCTATCAATAATAAAGTCCTGAAGTGAAAATGAAACATATTAAGAAAAAAACTCAACAGATAAACACAAGAATAAGCAAAGATTTCATAGAGGGGAAAAGACGAATAGCTAATACACATATAAAAAAGATGATCAAGTTTAAGACTAGCCAAGTAACTTCAATTAACAATGATAAATCACACTGTACCCATTTTTGACAAAAATTGAGACAACAAAACCAAGACACAGATCATTGGAAATTCCCAGGTACTGCCAGTGGGAATATAAATCTGTATATCAAAAAGTAAAATATGTTGAAAAGTTGATCAAATATCTGCCTCACCTATGGCCCAGCAGTTTCATTCCAAAAGATATGTAATCTAGAAAATCTCCTTACTTATATACCAGGAATAATGTCCTAGACTGTTCAGAGAAGCATATTTCATGACAACAAAAACTAGGAAATCAAATAACTATTTTCAAAACAATGAACAAATTTTAACAGATTCACAACAGACAGCAATATGTATTATCTTAGAAACATTATCAAGTACAAAAAGAC
This sequence comes from Sciurus carolinensis, assembly GCF_902686445.1. Lineage (NCBI taxonomy): Eukaryota > Metazoa > Chordata > Mammalia > Rodentia > Sciuridae > Sciurus > Sciurus carolinensis. The sequence goes on from NC_062219.1 coordinate 32,898,531, forward strand.
TATATAAAAACAAGGAAAAAATAATACATTATTTAGATCCCTAAGGATAAGTAGTAAAAGTATTTTTTAAAAGGATAATAAATGAAAAATTTAGCATAGAGGTTGCCTGGTGGGGGAGGCGGGGGGAGGGGAGGGGGGGAAACTGGACAGATAAGTAAGGAATAAAAAGTGTTGGTATTTTTCTAAATCTTAAAGGGGTGATATAGTCACAAGTTTTCCTTTGTAAAATTTGCCACATGAATTATTTATGTTCATACATAATATCTTATATGTATAAAATCATACAGTAAAATGTAGAAGGCAGAAAGGAAGAAGGTTGGCAAAAGATAAGTAATAGCCCAGTCGTGGGAAGGATTTTTGTTGACATGTTTTTATCAGAGGTGTACTTGTATGACTCAATGTATTTTTTTGAAACCCTAAATAGAATAACATTTAAATAATCAAATAATCAGATGCCTTTTAGAATTAGCCTATTTTTTAAAGTGATAAGGTTTTTGAAGGTGAGAATTATGTTAAAAATGATCCTATGTCAAAATTCCCCAGCCATAGTTAATTATAATCCTTTAAGGAAACTATTGTTTCAAAATCATGTCAAACCCACCCCTTATACCAGGTTATCACCTTTGTGACTAGGTCATGACTCTCACAAAGGAAATTTGGTGAGGGGTAATAAACCATTTAAGGGGGATTGCAAAACTATGCCAAGAACAAAAGAATCCAAAACCCTTTAAAACCCCAGACTCTGTAAGAGCCACTCTGTTCTCTCCAGAGGTGGTGCAATGTAGTAGTATCTAGGTGCCCATTATCCTCATTTCTCACTTTTCTAACAAACACGTCTACACTCTGTGCAACTTGTCTGAAATCGTTCTGGTAGGATGGCAAGAACCAGTGGCTATGGATGCCCACAGCTACCTGGGCTCCACATGGGGGTCTCTTCTGTAACACTTGGAGATCACTTCATTGGTCCAGGAGGTATAGTTATCCTGGTTTCAAGAATACATTTCAGGGGTTGGGATTGTAGCTCAGTAGTAGTACATCTGCCTAGCACATGTGAGGCACTGGGTTTGATCCTCAGCACCACATAGAGATAAATGAATGAAACAAATGTATTGTGTCCATCTACAATAAGAAAAAAAATTTTTAAAGAATACATTTCAATACCATAACCCTTATGTACTCTTAAGTTTGAAAGCCACTGGCTACACTAAAATTAGAGACAAAAGCAAAGTCCAGATGGAGATGTCTAGGCATTCGGATAGGCTTTAGGATGTGACTAAGCCCTAGCAGTGACTTGGGGGAGAAATCCAAATTCTGCAGGTTCCTCTGCAAGTACTACTCCATTTTGTTGTAGGATTAAGCCTCCAGAATCTTACTATTTGTTAGTAGGTTTTATCAACGTCCTTACCAAAATAAATTTTTTAAAAGCTTCTAACAGAGAGAAAGATGACAGAAATTCTAAAGTCAACTTCTTAGTTAAATGCATGCTACTGTATTATCTTGAAACTGCAGTTTAAAAGTGGCCCTAAATTCAAACAGAAGAGTAGGACAATTAATGCATCCAAAGGGCCTTACTTAAAATCCCATCTTCACTTATAATTTTATTTTAAACTTCATTCTAACTTTCAATGGAGCCTTTAATAACTTCAGTAAATAATGTATCTGAAAAAAAAGAATGATATCCTCAGTATTCATAAGCTAGTAATTTGTATGAAACATATTGTTGGTGAAATAATTTTTACCTCAATTTTATGTACAATTATCCTGGTATTTGAAACTTCATTTTTTAGCTCTTATTTAAATGGACACACCCTTTGGTTTACAACTAATTTGTTCGTCCAGGTTGACTATCTCTAAGCCAAAAATCCAAAATTCGAAATGTCCCAACAATCTAAATGTCCTCTTAAAATGTTTCAGATTTTGAATCACTTTGAATTTCAGATATTTGAATTAAGGATGCTCAACCAATAAAGTCTGTCTGTTCACATATTTCAAAATCTGAAAAAAATCCCCAATCCAAGACATTTCTGGTTCTGAACATTCTGGATAAGGGATATTCTACCTGTATTTACCAAGTAGTCATTGAATCAGAAAACATTAGACTATTTAATTTCCAGGTTTCCAGTTAAATCCCCTCCTTCCCCAGAATCTCATCTAAACTGATATATGCTTTTCTTCTTCAAAATGAAATAAACAAATCCTTTCAGAAGAAAATTATGCATGGTTAATGCTAACAGGAAGGGACCCTAAAATTCTGTGGGCTTCTGAACATCAGATATTGGAAAAAAAAAGCTATTTGGGATCACATTGTAAATTTCCCATAAAGCTGCAAAGCCATTTTCGAGTGATTTTATAGAGTTCAACTTAAAAGGAGTTGCCACTATTTAAGGAAATAGTCACAATCTGGAATGTAAGAGATTCTTACTCATTAGGGTAGAGAACATATCAGACAACAATCAATATGCTTGGCTTTCTTAGAGTGGGGACAGAAAGTGAATTGTAAATTTTTAAGATTTCCAGAGGAAAAAAATGTTCCTTATTTGTTTCTTCTACTTCCCAAGTATGTTTTAAGTTCTAATGGGTCTCCAATCTGATGGTGCTGTAACATTTACAAATTTAAAGCACAAATGATTAAGAACAGGGAAGATGCCTTTGTGTAGAAAAGCAGAGATCCTAGTCATGTGTGGTCAATCCACCAGTCAGAAGCTGAGTAGAAATGTAGACTCTTGAACCCTGTCAGACTTATGGAGTCAGAATCCACAAGTCCCCAGCTGGGTTACATGCACATTAAATGGAGGGTATCACAGGCATAAGGTTTATTTCACATCAGGTTACACAGTGCTCTGCTTCAAGTCATGAAATTCCACAGGCATGAATAACAAGGAAAGTCTAGAGACAAGTGCTCCTATTTAATTTCCATCTTTATTCTAACTACTGCAACAATATCCTATCAGTAAATCTCCTTTTTTGAATATTTGTTTTCATGAACTGGGAAAACCAGAAAAGCAGGAATTTCCCTTAGGTAGAAGGACATAGACAAGATTTTCTGGACATATACTAAGCTGGAACGAGGAATGAGTACTCCTTTTAAAATTCTTTCCTGCCCAATTTTTAGGTATTAGTTCTTCTTCTTATTATTTTTTAATTTAAAAAGTTTACCAGACACAGTGGCGGCACACATCTGTAAACCCAGCAGTTCGGGAGGCTGAGACTGGAGGATCACAAGTTAAAACCAGCCTCAGCAACTTACAAAGGCCCGAAGCACCTTAGGGAGACCCCGTCTCAACATCAAAATATAAAAAAGAGCTGGGGATATGGATCAGTGGTTAAGCGCCCCTGTGTTCAATCCCTGGTACAAAAAGGAAAGTAAGTTTAAAAAGTTGGAAAAGTACTTAGAAACTAGCCTTTCCCTTCTTCCCTAGATACAATACTACAGCAAGTTCTGTTCCTTCCTGCTTGGCTTTATATCTCCAGTTGTTGCCTACGTTCTCTGTTTCACCCTCTTGCCCAAATCAGCATCCACTTTCTCCTAGGCCAGAACATAAATCTCCTAACTGCCCTTTGCACCTTCTCTTGTCTCTTTCCACTCCTCCTCTGGTGGCAGTGAGAGGGACCTTTGTAAAGGTAAATCAGAGCCCCACCTGCACTGGGCCCAGGCCTTCCAGGAGCTCCCAACAGCCCCACAGCCTGCTGGACCCTGAATGCAAAGGCCCCACCGCCCTCAGCAAGCTGTGCCCAGCTCTTCCTTAGCACAGCACACACTTGCCTCAGGCCCTCATTTCTTGTCCTGGCCTGTCTCTGGGTGTCTCTGCCTATTCCTCTCCTCCACCACCACTCTCTGGTGTTTTTATGCCTGGCTCATGTTTATCCCTCCACTTACAGGTCGCCTCTGTGATCAGCTTCCCCTTCACTGAAATAATACCCCACCCCTCACAGCCTGGTCACTCCATCACACCACCGTTTATGTCCTAGTAGCCCAGAGCAGAGCCTGTATCAACCTTTGTCTTAGTCAGTTTGATGAAACAAAAACACCAGAGATAGTGGCTTAAACAACAGACATTCCCACACTTCTAGAAGCTGGAAGTCCAAGATCAAGGTGCCATTGTGGTTAGATTCTAGTGAGGGCACTGTCTCCACAGAAACAGGGAGAGAGTGCCTTCCCTTTCCTGGGAAGGAAGGAAGGAAAGAAAGAAGGAAGGGAAGGAAGGAAAGAAGGGAGGGAGGGAAGATAAAATTGACATAAGAAATTAAATCTGTAATTATTCTCCCAAGAAGAAAACCTTAGACCCAGCTGGTTTCATTAGTAATTTCCACAGAATGTTTAAGGAAGAAATACCACCAGTTTTATACAAACTCTCCCAGAGAAGAAAATAAGAAAATATTACAAATCTCACTCTAGAAGGGTAACATTATGTTGATACCAAAATCTGAGAAGCATTTTACAAGAAACATAAGCCAATCTGTCTCATGAGCATGCATGTAAAACTCAAACACAAAACATAAGCAAATCAAATTCAGTGGTATAAGAAAAGAATAAAATCACCATAACCAAGAGGGATTTCTTTGAGAAATGCCAAAAGAATTTAATATGTGACTCTATTAATGAAATTAAACAAATTTATAGGAGAAAAAATCATATGAACTTCTTAAAAGATAGAGGAAAAAACCTATCCTTTGATAAAATTCAACATTTATTCATGAAAGAAAAACACTGTTAACAAAAAAGGAATATACAATAATTTTCTTAATCTGCTAGGTGATTTCTTTAAAAAGAAAACTTACATTAAAATCAAACTTGGTGGTGAAATAGAAAAAAGCCAACCAACTCCTCACCCTCACTACCTTAAATACAACAGACAAACAAAATGTGTTAATAAACCAAACCAGACAGAGTTGAGAAATAACAACAGAGACAGTATAACACAAATAGTTGTTATGTGTGGAGTAGTATTTCAAATGATTGTTCTATTATTTCAAAAAAAAAAAACTTCAGAATTACAATCATCCTCCTCAGGAATCAGGGTAATTCCAATTTTGTTCTGTCCATCAATTAAATGAAAATTTTTAAGCAGGGCAATAGCAACTATGTAGACTTATAATTTGCATAGTTGTATTATTTTCCCCTTTCTCTTAAATTCAACTCTTAGATTTATCTCATAAGAATCTAGTTATGTATTCTCAACTTTATTTTATCACTTTCTATTTTATTTGTTTATTTTTGGTCAGGGTGCTTAACCACAGAGCCACATCCCCATCCCTTTTTATTTTTTATTTTGAGACAGGGTCTCGTTAACTTGCTAAATTGCTGAGGTTGGCTTTGAACTTCCAATTCTCATGTCTCAGTCTCTGGAGATGCTAGGATTATAGGTGTGTGCCACTATGCCTGGCTTTATCCTATTTAAAAAAAAAAAAAAAGTTTTTTTGTCACTTCAATTCATAGTGAAGATATCTCTGAATAAATGAATATAAAAACAAAAAGTGGTTAAGGTAGGAACCTGCTGAAAAGGTTTCTCTTGTAGCAGTTGTTCTTATAAGAAAAAACATCTAAATAATATCAAATCCTAGAAGACATCATTCTTTTCCTATAAAATTATTATTTCCTAAGCTAAAAATGTAGTCAGTGGTAGAATGTTTGCCTAGCATAATATGAACCTCAAGTGTCATATATATATATATATATATATATACACACACACACACACACATATATGTATACATATATGTATATAATAAGTGATATATATATAGATAGTTTTCTTTTTGAAAAGAAATTTAGAAAGCTGTTCTCAAATGCAGATATTTAAATTTTAGGCAAAAATTCCATAAAGGCTTTACTTTGATAGACATGATAAGAAGAAAAAAGATTATTTGTAAACAAAAGCACTTTATAAAGCAACATAAGAATTAGCTATTAAAGTGGTACACTATCCATTTTATCAAGATTCTGAGTTATTTAAATCATGATGAACCTTTTCCAGCAACTTAAACCTTATAGTCTTCATAGTAGAAATAATGGCACTCTGCATTCAAAAATCAGATTGTAAAATACAAAGTACAAAATTTTGTGCACATTCTTCTCAATCTTTACAACTTCTTTCTTTCTGACCTCAGGATGATTTCAAAGCACAAATACCAGCAGCTAGGATATAAACTCCTTCAAGGAGAAGCTGTCGACTGGCAAATACAGAAGTAGGCACTCCATAGAAAGTTGTCTAATGAAGGGATAGGGGTTTTTTTATTATTTTTTTTTTTTAGTTTTTACAGACTGCATTTTGATTCATTGTACACAAATGGGGTTAGGGTTAGGGTTAGGGTCAGGGTTTTGTTTCTATAGTTGTACATGACGTAGATTCACACCATTCATGTAATCATACATGTACATAGGGTAATGATGTCTGTCTCACTCCACCATCTTTCATACTCCCCCCTCTCATTTCCCTCTAAGTAATCTAAATTTTCTCCATTCTTCTCTCACCCCCCCACCTCCCCAACCCCATTATATGTCATCACCTACTTAACAGGGAAAACATTCAGCCTTTGGTTTTCTGGGATTGGCTTATTACACTTAGCATGATATTCTCCAATTCCATCCATTCATCTGCAAATGCCAAAATATTATTATTCTTTATGAATGAATAATATTCCATTGTGTATAGATACCACAGTTTCTTTATCCATTCATCTGTTGAAGAGCATCTAGGTTGGTTCCACAATCTAGCTATTGTGAACTGAGCTGCTATAAACATTGATGTGGCTGCATCACTGTAGTATGCTGATTTTAAGTCCTTTGGGTATATGCCAAGGAGTGGGATAACTGGGTCAAATAGTGGGTCCATTCCAAGTTTTCTGAGGATTCTCCACACTGATTTTGACCTAAACTCATCAATCAAAAGACACAGATTGGCAGATTGGATTAAAAATAAAGACCCAACAATATGCTGCCTTCAAGCGACTCATCTCATAGAAAAAGACATCCACAGACTAAAGTTGAAAGGATGGGGAAAAATATGCCATACATATGGACCCAGAAATAAAGCAGGGTGTCCATCCTCATATCAGATAAAGTGGACTTCAAACCTAAATTAGTCAGAAGGGATAAAGAAGGACATTTCATACTGCTTAAGCGAAACATAAAACAGCAAGATATAACAATTTTAAATATTTATGCACCAAACAATGGAGCATCTATGTATATCAAACAAACCTTTCTCAATTTTAAGAATCAAATAGACCAAAACACATTAATAGTGGGGGACTTTCACACACCACTGTCACCACTGGATAGATCCTCCAAACAAAAACTGAACAGAGAAACTATAGAACTAAATATTACAATCAATAATATAGACTTAACAAACATATACAGAGTATTTCATTAATTGTTGAGCGAATATACTTTCTTCTCAGCAGCTCATGGATTCTTCTCCAAAATAGACCATGTGCTATGCCACAAAGAAGCCATTAGTAAATACAAAAAATAGAGATACTACCCTGTATCCTATCAGACCATAATGGAATGCAATTAAAAATCAACAATAAAATAAAAAACAAAAACTACTCCTACACCTGGAGACTAAATAATATGCTATCAAATGATGCAATGATTACAGAAGACATCAGGGAAGAAATTTTAAAAATTCTTAGAGGTAAATAAGAACAATGACACAACATATCAAAATCTCTGGAACACTCTGAAAGCAGTACTAAGAGGAAAGTTCACTGCATTGAGCTCATACATTAAAAAATAAAAAGTCAATAACTAAATGACCTAACATTACTACTCAAAGCCTTAGAAAAAGAAGAACAGATCAACAACAAAAATAGTAGAAGACAGGAAATAATTAAAGCAGAACTGAAGTCAATGAAATTGAAAAGAGAAACAATCCAAAAAAATGACAAAACAAAAAGTTGGTTTTTTGAAAAAATAAACAAAATTGATAAACCCTTAGCCACACTAACGAAGAGGAGAGAGAAAACTCAAATTACTAGAATTCCTGATGAAAAAGGAAAGATCACAACAGACACCACTGAAATACATAATTAGAAGCTACTTTGAAAATCTATACTCCAACAAAATAGAAAATATCAAAGACATTGACAAATTTTTAGAGACATATGATCCTCCCAAACTGAATCAGGAATCGGTCTTAATTAATTTCATTTTAAGATGAAACACCAAACATGCTTGCTACAAAATGAAATTATCTTAGACAATAACTGTCACTGAAAAATATTTCCAAATTGTCCATTCGAAATAAATAAAACACCTAATGGTGGCACTGATTATTGGGAACTTGCCATGGTCCTCTTGCTTCACATGTGTTATCTTATTTAATTCTTACAAAAACCCTTCAAGGGAGATATTATTAAAATCCACATATGACAGGTGGAAGAAGAAAGCCGTAGAGTTATGTAATCTAAGTCACCCAGCAACTAAGTGGTAGAGTGAAGACTTGAACTCAATCTGTTTTAACTACCACATTATCCTTTCCAACTTTTAAACCACTTTTCAAATGCTGTATGTAGTCTTTGAAAGTCAGTAAGTAAAGTAAAAGGTGGGGAGAGTGACAGACAGCCTCCTACTTCCTAAAAGGAGATTCGAGACATAATGAAAGTACTTGTAATAGCACATGTTGGAGCCAAGATGGTGGTTTTTAATAAAAGCGAGAAAGGGTAGATGACTTTCCCACTGAAATTGTAGAAACACAGATGCTATCCAACCTTAGAAATGTAAAATTGCTCGTGTTTTTGATCTTGGGACCAAAGGAAAAACTACAAATTCCACTGTTTGGAACATTTAATGGAAGAGTTTTAAAGGAAACCATTATTATAATCATGGTACCCACCAGTACTATGAGAATCCAAGCTCTGTCCACATTTTCTTTATAAATTTACTGTTAGGACTTTTTAACTCATCCAGTATTATTCAGCTGAAGCTAAAAACTCTGAAATGTAAGACCTTAAAGTGTGAGTGATATGATTCCAAGAATTAAGGAGGAAAATGGATATCATGTGATTCAGACACAATAGAAAAATGTTTGGCATAAGCAGCATTTTAACAGGTATTAGCTGTCTTGCACTCTGTTTTTCTTGCTTTGGAGGAGGGTGGGGATTTTTTTTTTTTTTTTTTTTTTTTTGAGGACAGGGTACTGACCTGAATTGGAATTCTATATCATCAACTACCATAAGCAAAAGTTTTAAAGTGAGTTTGATAAACTCTTAAAAAATGTCTCCACTTTCTGGGTCTGAAGTCTTGGAATCTCATAAAGAAAGATTACTTTTAAGAACACTGGCACTTTGCTTTTAGTCTAAACCATTAAAAAAAAAAAAAAAACTAGAAGAACAGCTATTTCTAATCCTGTCTAGTACATTCCACCTCGATGGAAGCAAGAAGGAATGGAAAAAAAGAACTAGTCTGTCCTTTCCAAACTTTAACAAATAATGAATTAAATTCCTTTTTCAGTAAGTGTTAAAGTCAAAGGGTTCTGATTCCTCTGAATATGCTTCCCTTATCTCTGCATTCCACACTCAACATTATTTGTTTTCATCTTCCTTCCTTGAGATGACTTGCCTTAAATACAAAATCATAGATCAAAAAAAGAAAAGCAGCTCATATCTTCAAAGGCAAGTGAAATACATTTATTTAACAACTTAAGCTTGAATTACAGTTCATTTTGCCATTTATTGTGCTTGAGAAACATGATAAAAGATGCATAGGATCATATTAGATGGCTAAATCAGAAGACAACAACTGAAACAGTGTAATACATTCAATTCACTATGCCCATTCTGCACAGTTACAAAACAGAAGAGACCAAGGAAAAAGATGCTGAAAAATTTACACAATGAATTGTCCAAGGCCATCTATTTGCCTGAAATCACACAGATGTAACCATATCTGTCTTCTCTTGCTAAATCCATCCAATTATATTTTTACCTGCATGGATCTGAAAAAAAAAATAGATATAATCTACATGAAGTTCTAACTTTAAACTCCTTCTGCCTCACAGGATTAGTAAAAATCAGTTGAATGATTATTAGAATGCAAAGCAATTTAGATTAATCTTCTGGTAGGTCCTGGCATTCCAAATTCTAAAAGAGTCACCAGACTATTTTACCTAAAATAATCTACATTTTTCTATTTCTGCATCAAATATTCACTTAATGAGTGAAATCTTACAATAATAAATGTGTTTTAAACAAACTATCCAATAAATAGTTAAGATTCTGATGATATAACAACGATGACCTTTTCCACTATTAGGCTTTATATTTTTACAATTCACACGGTTTTCTTCTTTAACCTACATCCTAGTATGAAATGAAAACGGTTTAAAATCAAACTGATTTATAGTCAGCATAACTAAATATGGCTGTCTTCTTATAATCAGGAATTGTGCTAAAATTCTGAAGTTAGAAGGCTTACTGTAACTCAGAAGCCAAAAGTTCAGACATTCAACCAAAGTTGATCCAGACCTCTTGGGTTGGAAATACAACAAAATGAGTTTTTCCACTAAATGGCCTGTACTTCCTGTTTTTAGCCAAGCTGGAAATGCAATAGGAACAATACTTCTTATGGCATGTCATTGCTTCTGCTTTTGGTCTGAAAACACCAACCAGAGTCTGTGAGTGTGACGAATCCCAAGAAAAAAAAGTTGAGTACAGAGGTGTTCTGGGCTAAGAAAGGAGAGTTAATGGGAACAAAATTTCTCAACTTGACCACCAGTTAACCATAGCTTGGACACCCAATGTGCTATGAGTCACTAGCTACTTGCTCCAAAATAATACAAGAACATTTTGGGCTAGATCATTGTTGGAGTATATTTTTAATAATATTTCCAGAAAGAATTAAGCAGAAACACTTATTTAATGGGTAAAAGTACTCATGTAAATTCCTTTTGGCAAAATAATTTGGAAATGGGATAGCACAAACAACCTGCTAGACAGATAGTCTGATCATGTTATTCAGCACATTCATTTAGAAATTTTAGGCAAAAATCACAGCTACTATCAACAGGGTTGATAATAACTCTTCACAGGAAGAGTGTGGAATTGTTAAAAACAGAACGCACACTAAATTTTCAAAGGCAAAGTCTCAAAAGTTTTATAGATTGTAACTATAGGGGTGTTTTATTTTCCAAAAGTCTGTTTAAGAGTGTTGTCTCTGACTTCATTTCTTAAAATAGTCTCAAAACTTCTTAACCAATGAAATCACTAATACTCAACCATTTGGTTAGTATATTTATAAGATCTGTACAAAACTGCAAACTCAATTAAGAAACCAAATTTGGGAACCATTGCTCCTTTCTACTTGACTGTACCATAAATGAATAGTATGGTGTGAAGTTGAAAGAGTCACTTACTGATGAAATAGAGGTGTACCTCTTCTATAACTTCTTAATATTACTTTCTCCCCAATACAGAAGTCCAAAGATAAAGCACACCACCTCTACCCTTCTCAAAACAAACAAAGGAAGAAAAGAAAACAAGTGTTTAGGATTTTCAGCCAAGATGAGAGGGCCTTTAGAGTATAATGTACACAGTGATTCCTCAGTCATCCTTTAGTATTTGAGGGAATAGTTCCAGAAAACTCCTGTGGATCCCAAAATCCATGGATGCTCAAGTATCTCACATAAAATGATGTAGTATTATCCTATAAATTCACATATACTTTAAAATAATCTCTAGATTACTCATAATATACAAATACAATTTAAACCTTCTGTAAATAGTTATTGTATTTTGTTGTTTGGAGAATAATGACAAAAATAGTCTGTATACATTCTGTATAGACACAATTGTTTTCTGAATATTTTCTAGCTGCTGTTAGAATCCACAGATGCAGAATTCATGGCAACTGTATGCTGATACTAACCTCTAAAGGAACTTTGTGAGTCCCTACAATGAGAATAAAAATACTAAAATAATGAAACAAGACAGCAGAATGGAGACACAGATTTAGATGTCAATGTCCTCTCCAGCCACTCTTTCTTGGAGATCTGTGAAACCTAGTGAAGGAACAGGCTGCTCAGCCTGCTGGTCAGTCTATAGGCCTAGGACTTGGTGGTGCAGCCAACCTTAAGAGGTAAAGCAAAAGAGCAGAAGGCACGCAAGTCAGAACTAGCCAAGGGCAAGTTCTCCACCAAGATCTGGGCAGGCAACCAAGCCGGCTAAGAGTAAATAAGCTCTAGGATGAAGGAGCAACCCCAGAATCAGAAACAGAGATAATGAGAGGGACTTGACCTTTGTAGGGAGTAATGATGAGAGGCCTAGAACGTGTTTTTGATAGATGCAGAGAATGAGGACCTGTCCTGTAGGCTGGGGCAAGAGGTTTTTGGGGGCATTCTGTTCTTCTCTTAGTGTTCTCCAGTCTCAATTTGGCCAAGTTCCTGCCTCTCTCCGTGGTTTATACCCTTGATACTTCCTATCTGTGTTACTGTGTTTGTTCCCAGGAGCTTACACTTGGGTCTAAATAATGGTTAGCATGAAACAGATTAATCAAGCACACACATACAGTATGTTTACAATTTGTTTTTATGGGTGGGTTCAAATTTTAGTAATTTTAGTTAATGGGTTTTTTTATAAAGAACATAATAATGGGTCTCTTGTTTGGTGGCAGTCAGGCTTCCTTCCTGGAGCCAGGCTGATGGCAAACTCTGAAACAGGCCTGAGCTACACTGTGGGACCACAGTCAGTTGATGGAAAAGCTGGGAACAGCGTGGCTGGACTTTAATCTAGCAAACTGTGTCTGTTTGTTTGTTAAACTCTGCTTGATTTCTTGAGGAAGACTTGCCTTGCTGAGGGAATCCTGAGACGACAAAATTAAAACTACTCAGAAGCAGAATAAATACATAAAGAGAGCCTCTCCTAGTTTATAAATGACATGACAATGAAACCCTTATGGTGAACTATTTACTGGGGCAAAGACCATGTCTTTTTCATTTTTTATTTCCCAGCCTCTAAGCACAGTGCCTGGCATATGGTCGGCGTTCCATAAACACTCACTGAACTGAACTGAACTGTGTTGCTTCCTATCCCCACCACGGGTCCTTTCATCAGGTTAACAGCTGCACTTAACCTTGGCTCAACCTTGGCTCAGCTGTCACTTCCTTCAAGAACCTCCCGGGTCTCCCCAGTACTCACTCTTTCAAATCCTCTCCTTCTGATCACCCATGGCACCTATAAGTTGGCACCTGCAGAGCACTTTGATAGAAACAATTCAAAACAATCAATTCCCAGGAGGGAAGGACTGTGTCCCTTTGTTTTTCAGTTCTGTGGTCATTATTGTTTTTGTTGGCACTCAGCAAATATTTGTTAAAGTAGTGAACCAAGAACCCATAATTTCCATGGTTTCCTCTCATTCTAATAATACTCACAAGGCCTCAAATAATATAAAATAAATTATTCTGCACATACTCACATAATAGCGCTTGGGAAAGCAATATTTTGTGAGGCAAGTCATCTAGCTAGGAAGCACTCTGATAAGGAAATGGAAAAACACAAATATCAACCCATGGAAATGTTTGTGGGGAAATGTTTATTCTTTTCTTTTACTTAAAATATATTCCATTAAGTTTAGCCTAAAGGATTTTCTGATTTGGACTTAAGGTTAAACACTCTCAAATATCATAATGTTTTTTAGGGTCAACCTAATAATTGGGCCATATGTAAGTAGTTTTTCTATGGCATTATTCTGTATCTTGGTAGTAAGAAAAGAGAAATACTGTTCTGATCCAAAATATGATACTGAGGAATATGAGATCTGGAAAATAATGAGGTTATTTTCTGGTTACAGAAAAAGAAAAAGCAGAAACTGAAATTAATCACATTTAATCTAATACAGAAATGTTTATAATAAGCCAGTATATAGTATCCAATTATTCTCATCAACAACTTATTAAGCAAAATTCCAGGAGAATGATTAAGGTGAAAAGGAATATCCAAGAGAGCTATTGCTTTAATTCACTCAACTATATTTGCAAAGCAACTGCCATGTCAGGCAGCAGACTCAGCCCAAAAGCAGCAGGGAGAAGAACAAAAGCTGCCTGACCTCAAGAGCATCTACTTAGGAAAATTCCCAGTCTCCTCTCACACCCTTGCTGGCTCCTCTTCTTCCTCCTCATCTCTGCAGTAAACTCTGGTCTCAGGCAGGGCCACTAGGGATGTTCACCTTCCCCTTAAAGCAAATTACTTCTACTCTCTTGGTCAGAATTCTTTAGAGACAGAGCTATGCACCAACTCAGGTGTCAATAAATATTTTTAGAATAAACTAATCAGTCACCCAATCGATGTAGAGGGGAGACCTTTAAATGAGGAGTTGGGCCAGAATACCAATAGCTGGTGTTCAATAACTTGTTCAAGTTGTCAAGTTTGGCTCTGGTCTTCTGAGAAATCACATATATTACTTGACCCATCTATTACTTGGGATAAAGAAGACATTTTTAGAGTCAATTTAATTCAGGCTTATCTAAAAGCAAAACTTTCATTTTCTTACTTAACCATGCAATATGTTACAGATACCCCTGGCTCTTAGAAGATAGTGGAACTTAATTCTATGAACTAGTTGTGTGACTTTGGGGAAATTACATAACCTCTCAATGCCCACTTATTTATCTGTAAAATATTAATAATCATATGGGGATTTTTGATGATTAAATGAGATAGTACATGTAAAGCATTTGGCAAAATATTGGCATATATTAAGAATCCAGAAAATGCTGGTATTATGACCAATATTACTGTATTACTTATAACATTATTATCTATCTTTCCATGTATTTCTTATTGAAGATATCAAGGTTCTAGTTAGATTTAAGAGTTCGGGGGAAGGACTAAAAAAAAGACGCAGAATCTTCATTCAGTCATTCCACAAATATTTATTGAGTTTCTGCAAGGTTTCAGGGTTGGCTAGCTTCCTGGTTCATATGGGTGACAAACTGCAGGCTTAGAAAGGAGAGGATAAAATTGCAGAAGAATAAATGAAGCACTTATGAATGGGACCAAACTAAGGTCCAAATCCTGAGAACAGTAAACATAAAGTCTGAAGGGGTCAGCTGCAGAAATAAACATCAGGGTCACTGGGCAGTGTTAAGTCTCAGAAAATCACATCAAACGTTAAAAAGAGGCAAATCCAAACTTGGAAATCTTTCTTACATAAGACAGCCCCTACTTGACCTAGAAGGCTAAGGAAAAATTCCCAGTCTTAAACAAACATAAATCTCATCCAAGATGGTTTGTTATGCTATTGGTTCATCATATAAAAAATTAATTAACAGAACATGTTTACATCAACAATTATCATCTAAACATGAATTAGAGGTCTGTGCAGAAATGGATATATAGTACGGGGTTAGGAACAAAAATCCAGCCCAGTAAGAATAATGAGGAAGATTTCCCAATGTGTTCCAAGAAAAAACAAATGCTCAGACTAAAGACCTATATCTCTTCATGGTTAGTCTTAAAGGAATTGATGTTGGCCAAGAAAAATCAGCAGCGAAGTATCTGGAATTCCCCAAATTGTCTGCAGTTGTTGTTATTTGCTGACTGAGTTCACCAACTACATATCTGGTTTCCACAGACAATGGTTATTGTGAAATGTCAGAATCATCCTACTAGTAATGCAAAGACCTCAGAAAACTGCATATGCATGGACTCTACATGTCATGTGAAAGGCTAGAAATGTGAAAAGGTGATCTTCCAACAAGCTAACAACTAGCCTACCATACTTCTATGGATTCTGGAAGAAGACATGACAATCCTGGGTCAGAGACAATTGACTTAATAACACTCAGCAATAGCAGTAGCCCGAGTATCAGCATTATATTCCACTAGTTCTTAGAGCACTGATTACCACAGGTCAACATAAAGAGGGTCGATTAGACCTGTACACACAATAAGCACTATAGGAGAAGTACTCCCAGACTTTAGGGAATCTGAATTTTTTTTTATGATGAGTAGTCCATTGCTTGTCCATTTCTCTGGAGGTAGATACTCTATCTAAGGATGTTCACTCTACAAAAATCCCTAAAATAATAGAATGCTCCTCTGCTCACAAGACATGTAAAAATGTGAGAAAGCCATGGAGAATGGTCTGCCAACATGACGAAAACCCTAGGAGCACTCACAGAACAGTCTCATGTGCTTGGCATCATGCTCAAAGACAATTGAAATGTCTCTGGATCTTCAAAGCCCTTTCTTACTCAGGTTTTCATCTAATTAGGACAAACCATTATCACATATTCCCAAGAACATTTTCCTGAGCTACTGTCACCTCCATTTCCTTGTTTTTAAGGTCATTATAAATTTCAGAAACTTTTGTCTTTAGGATTTTTGTATTCAGCACATAAGAGGCTTCTGCAGTACAGAACATCTCACTTCCACTAGCACTAAAATAGCCTTTCAAAGTATGGTCTATGCCTTTTATGGATTGAGGTTAGGCATAGTCTTAATGTAGACTCAGTGCATTTCATAATGATGCTCTGGGCCTCCCCCTACCAGGCCATCCAAGCCTTCTAAGTAAGCTTGTTAATGCTGGACAGTAATGAAGGCATGAGTCCAGGTTTTAACACTTATTAGCTATTGCCTTAGGTAAGTCACTTCTCCTTCCTCTACCTTAGTCTCTGCCTTGTGAAATAGGGATAATAAAATTCATCTTTGTTTCTCACACAATTTTTGAGAAAATCAAATGATACAATATCAGTGAAGGCATTTTATAGTCAAGAAAGGCTAATGAAAGTGCTTAAAGACTACAATTTCCTGAAGCTTGTTCCTACATTTAGGGATGGTTGTGCACGCAGACACAGAGAAAATTTAGTCTTAAGAAAATGGATCATTGCAGTGCACTAAGCAGAGTTGTGGGTAATCAGTTATTTGCAATTGAATGCATGTGTTGTTAGATGTCCAGGTAAACCTTTTTTACCATCAAGGATCTCGGAGGAGGTTGTGGGGTAAAAAGGGGAGCGGAAGAAGAGAAGAAAATGCTATTTCTAGGTCATAAGCTATTTCTGAATGCATAAAATAGCTAAGGTTTTATGACACCAAACATTGGTTTTTGGTTAACTTTTCAGTGAGTAGGAAAGATATAAAATACACTGTCCACTTTTCATTAGAGTCTTCATAAATACACTGTCATGTTTATATCTTTTTCTCAGGGAACCAATGAGATTATTGTCAAAGCATATTATTTTTCCCCAACAGTGTCAGAGTGAGTTTATGGGCAACACACAAAAGTTCAAGAGAATAGTTTAAGACCCATAAAAGATGCATGGCAGCTGATGAAATAGTTCTCTTGCTACAAATTATACAGATTTGGGTCAAAAATTCTAATTTCTGCCTAAATTTATAGCAAATGGAAAACCTTATAGACTTCTAGTGCAGTAAAAGGTAAAGAAGAACAAGTACTCACTGATCATAATGAGAAACAAAGAAAGTAGGAGAAGGTAAAGGGACCAGGGATCTGTCACTGTTCCAAGTAGTTTTGAAATGAAAACCAGAATAAGAATGAAGAACTAAAACATGAAAATATGAATATATTCTTACGATACTATACTATTTCCTTTAGGAATAAAACTTAATCCAGATTGTTCCCACCCCCCAGAATCTTGTTCTCAATCTTTTTTTCAGAAGTTTGGCAAAGATACTGCTTAAAGGAACAAATTTTTCCATTAAAATTCAAGTGAAAAAATGTCAATTCCCCAAATTCTCTTGAAAACTCAAATGCTTTGAATCAGCACTGGAATTAGATTTGTTGAAGTATGTTGCTAATAGCATCAAATGGTCTAGAAAGAAGTGAGTCACACAGTCAAGTATGAAATCCTGTCCAGAGAACAGTGAGTGCAGAAGTCAGTTTGGGTCCACGTGTCTTTCAGGTTCTGTTCTGTTTTTCCCATCTTTTTTTTTTTTTTTTTTTTTTTTTTTCTGTTTCAATTCCCCAGTCCTGTGTTGTGAGTTCACCCAAGAATCTTAACATTATATAATCTATTTTTCATTTCTAGAATATCCATTTGGTCATTACAATTCTGTTGAAGTTCTCTATTTATCTATCTTGTCCATCATTTTCTCTATTTTCTTAAGCACATTAATCATTGTTATTTTGAAGTTCCTATCTGCAAACTGTAACATCTAAATTATCTGTGGGTTTAATGTCTTTTTAACATTTGATTTCAGTCATTTCTTCCTGTTTCATAGCACACCTTACAACATTTTATTAAATGCTGACTATCATGGATGAAAAATAGTGAGGTTATGAATGATACCATCCTTCAAAAAGAGGATTAAATTTCCTTCTGGAAGTCAGACAACAAATATTGGTGGATAACCTTGATCTTTTCTAGGAATGATCAGAAAATCTGTTAGGGATTGTCCATTTCAGTTTTCTTAGGTTACACTCCCTTATCCTGGGGCTTGGCAGACATGGTCTGCACTGAAAGCCTGGTTATTTACCAGTGGCTCTCTACCTTAGTAACACTTGAATTCTTGTGTGTTTCCCCATAACCATGTGGTTGCAAAAAATTTCAGATCAGCTATACAGATGTCCCGATGATCTTTTGTGCTGGTCTTCTTGAAGTTCTTGCCCTAAGAAATCTGCTTATGTGCAGAACCTCTTGCTAATAAAAGCAAGAACAGGAAAAATCTGGACCATTAAGGGCTCTGAGTTACAGAAATTCTTTACCAAAAAAGACAAAGGATTCAATTAGAAGATGAGATAAAGCAAAATCTATTCTTCAAAACTGGCTCTTCCATTGCTGGTCTGGATGTGTGTCTATGAGCAAGGTACCCATTGTCTATGGACTCAGCTTCTTCACTCACACAAGCAACGAGGTGCACCCTTCACTCTGCAGAGCTCTAGCTACCACAGAGATGTGAGTTAAGTTGCATCCCCTCTTTGTAACAACCACAGCAGCGTCTCTTGTTTCCTGTACAAGATGGCACCTGTGTTATAGGCACTATGTTTAGAATTTTAGAAAGCATAAGATCACATGATCCAAAGGTTTAACTCTACATTTCTCTACTTCTATGTATATGTTTGACTAGGGGAGAGGGAATAAATATCTTTAAACCTTTTTTTTTCCCCCATGCTTGGGACACAACCCAGGGCCTTGCTAGGAAGGTGCTCTACCACTGAGCACACCCCCAGTCACAAGTGTCAATTTTTATCATCAGGACCAAAAATGAAACATGTTTCATGGTGCTTAATTTTTGATAGATTTCCTAATATAATCTCACCAAACCATCTTTTCTTAACTAATGTATGTAATGACTATTTAATTCATGTCTAAAATTCATTTGTCCAGAACTCATCACAATATTTATTTTCTAAGAACTAATACCACATCTGTAAAGGCCTCTCAAGTATTTTTCAGCTTAAAGCCTAAGTTTCAAAGAAAAATAATTTAACAACTAAGCCACCAATTACTCTGGTTTACCAGGTCATTTCTAAGTGAAAATGTCACTACCATGTTGTTCAATTAATGGTCTTCATCACAAGCTAATAATGCTCATAAAAGAGCTGACTGAAACAGAGATGCTCAGCTCTGGAAAGTAAATTTCCATTTGATTTCTGATTTTTTAATGTTTTTAAATTTTATTTGTTCTTTTTAGCTATACATGACATTAGAGTATATTCTGACATACTTATACAAACACAGAGTATATATTATTCTAATTAGGATCCCAGTCTTGTGGTTTTACAAAATGTGGAAATTCACTGTTGTGTATTCATATATGTACATAGGAAAGTTGAGTAGATTCATTCCACAGTCTTTCCTATTCCTATCCCCCGTCTCCTCCCTTCATCCCTCTTTATCTAATCCACAGAATTTCTACTCTTCCCCTGCCCATTGTTGTGTGTTAGTACCCACATATCAGAAAGAATATTCAACCTTTGGTTTTTTTTAGGATTAGCTTAGTTCACTTAGCAAGATAGCCCAAGGTCGACAACATTCTAAATGGGGGGAAAAATACTGAAAGCATTCCCTCTAAAAATTGGAACAACAGAGAAATGCCCTCTTTCACCATTTCTATTCAATATCATTCTTAAAACTCTAGCCAGAGCAATTAGGCAAAAGAAAGAAATTAAAAGGATACGAACAGGAAAAGAAGAGCTCAAACTGGCCCTATTCACCCACAACATGATCCTATGTTTAGAAAAAACAAAAAACTCCACCAGAAAATTTTTAGAGCCCATAAGCAAACTCAGTAAAGTAGCAGGATATAAAATTAACACCAATAAATCAATTGTGTTCCTATACATCAATGATGAATCAGCTTAAAGAGAAATTAGAGAAACTATCCTATTCATAATAGCCTCAAAAAAAAAAATACTCAGGAATCAATCTAACGAAAGAGGTGAAAAACCTCTACAATGAAAACTACAGAACACTAAAGAAAGAAACTGAAGAAGACCTTAGAAGATGGAAAGATCTCCCATGTTCTTGGATAGGCAGAACTAATATTGTCAAAAGGGCCATACTATCAAAAGCATTATACAGATTTAATGAAATTCCTATTAAAATTCCAATGAAATTCTTCAAAGAAATAGAAAAGACAGTTATGAAATTCATTTGGAAAATAAGAGACCCAGAAGAGCCAAAGTGATCCTTAGTGAGAAAAGCGAAGCAGGAGGCATCACAATACCAGATCTTCAACTAAACTACAGTGCTATCGCAACAAAAACAGAATGGTATCAACACCAAAATAAACAGGAAGAGGAATGGAACAGAATAGAAGACACAAAGACAAACTCATATAAATACAGTTATCTTATACTAGACAAAGACACCATAAACATACATTGGAGGAGAGATAGCCTCTTCAACAAATGGTGCTAGGAAAACTGAAAATCCCTACGTACCAGAAATTTAACGCCTATTTCTTACCCTGCACAAAACAACTCAAAGTAGATCAAAGACCTACGCATTAGACGAGAAACCCTGCACCTACTAGAAGAAAATGTAGGCCCAACACTCCATCATGTCAGCTCTGAATTATTTTTCTAATTGAGGATAGTAAATTTTTCACCTTCCTTGATAACATTAATCATTAAAGTAAATATAATATCTAATATTCTGGAGACACTTATTACATATAGCAACAATATTCTAAATACTTTAAATCAATGGCATTTCATTGAATTCTCAGAATAACCCCAAAGGTAGGTTCTTCTACACTCCCCATACTTCAGAAAGACAACTAAGACATGAATTCTCACAATACTGAGGGGCAGAACCAGCCTCACCAAGAGGTCAGGCTCCATAGCTCACACTTGGAACCCCTAAGCCCAGTGATGCACATTCACTACAACCAATTAATATGAGATCAACCAAGATGCTGAGAATTGCTAAAATCAAAGTTAGAATTCAACTTACTCTTTTACATTTATTTTTATTTTATGCAGAGTATATTCTCCACAGTAAATAGGACACAATGATGTAATGAGAAAAGAAATGACAAATGAAGAGAAGACAGAAGAAAACAACAAAGAAAAGCAAGAGACAGACCTAATGTTAGGAGACTTGTACTTAACACCAGGTCTGCCACTAACTAAATATACATCTCAAGTCTAAGGGGATTAAAAACCTCCAATTTTATCTATATAAACTTCATGTGTTTTAGGGATCATATGTCAATTGTATTATTAATTGCCAAATGCTGTTGTAATTATTATTATTATTCAAGGAATAACTGCAAACAACAGGCATGCTTTAATTTATGTTACACTGTCCTAAACCAAGGTTTAAACAAAAGGAAATATGATCATAAGGCAGTTTAGAAATGGTTTCTTTGTTTTATGGGACTTCCCTACAGATAGGAGTAAACTGTCAAGTATTTCCTGTCTGAACTTCTCGTTTATTACTCTCCAGTTTCCTGAAGATAAATGCCAAGAAGTAAACTCTAGGGGTCAAATGTAACAGATATGACAATTAGAAATGCATTTAAAGAGCATTTATTTGATAGGACAAATACCTGGCTTTTATTTTAAGAAAAAAGAAATAGAAATTTTAAAATAACCATTTTTGCTATATTAATATCCAATAATAATCTAGTTCATGAATAGAAATACTAAATGATTAGGTTTTAGTATGTATCATAAGTTTAAATTTTCAGTTATTGTTCCTTTCATGTCTTACCTTTTTCAGATTAAGAAATCAAGTCCTGTCTGTTGCTTCTTCATTTTAGTACCTGAAACCAAAACCAAAGTACACACGTGTTACTTTCTTTTTTCTTTCTTTCTTTTTCTTTCTTTTTTTTTTTTTTTTTTGGTGCTGGGGATTGAACCCAGGGCCTTGTGCTTGCAAGGCAAGCACTCTACCCACTGAGCTATATCCCAGCCCTGGTGTTACTTTCGTAACAAGCCAAAAAGAAAAATCTTATTCCTAAGTGGCTAGTTGTATGTTCAAAGTGTAAATTATATTGCGCTTCTATTTAGACTTACCCATACAACAATATCTGCTAACAGGTATATATACAGAACTTTTTAACCATTTATATCAGCTCTGTCTTAATATGTCAATCTAATAAAATTTATGTGTTAAATACTTCCAACTTGCATTTGAATGGGGAAAGGTAGAAATTTGACCTTATTTTGCAGTTTTTTAATCTCTGTTTAAATATAAGCATTGAAGATTAGTCCACAAATCAAATGGGGCCAAAATTAAAAGAGCCACCAATTTCAGGGAATTTTCATTTTGCTTTCAATTTAATGTGCTAAGTCTTTTGTTTATAAACTCATAAAACATTGACTCTACATTGTTTCACCCATTCATGTCCCAGTTCAATTATGGTTCTCCTGCTTGTTTGACAATAATCACCCACCTTTATAACATTCAGTTATAGGGTTCTCTATCTTATAATGTTCTGAATGAAAGTGACTCCATTACCCCCATTCATAAGTAAACACAGCACATAAAAAAAAAAAAAAGCTATTTACCTAAATGATTCTGCAGAATTTAGGAGCAGCTGTGGCTCAGAGTTGTTTTTGTGTAACTTCTAATATTCTCATTTTGGGTTATAGAGAAGTTATGAGAAGTTATGTGAGCAAAGAGACTTACTGAGCCTGCAAAGTCCTGCTCTAAGACTCAGGCATTTTCCAACTTTTGTGACTGGATTTCCAAGAGTTACATGGAATAGAAAATAGTTCTACATGTTAGAGAAAAGAAATGCTACATATCTGCAAACTAATTTTGGTTGGTGCCAATTCATACTTAGTAAGATGCTAAACACTCAGCTAGGGTCATGGAGAAAAGAAAGATAACTTCAAGGTGAGCATAAGGAGTTTCTAGGGAAAATAATACACTCCAAAAGTCTCCTCATAAGACAAAAACACATTTGTGCTAAGACCAACTAATCTCCCCACTCAATTTATATTCAACTTCTCTTCCACATAGCATATAAGGACCAAATGGCCTCATTGCTATCACCCAAAGAAAGATAGATGACCTGTTTCTAACCTCCAATTGCATAGAAGCACTTGTCCTACTTTTGTCTTATATAAAAATTCTGCATATAAACAAAAAGTTCTGGAGGGGACTGAAAAATTCACAATCAAATGAATAAGGAAATGGAGGCAGATTACACTGTATTATTACAAACAATGTTAAGTTTTTGGAAAACATTTTAAAACTAATCAGTCACCATTTCTAACCTAAAAATACCAATCATCACTTATCTGCTCTACAAAGTATAAACATTTTTTTGAGTATTAGTCAAGCATTTAAATAGAAAGTTCTTTATTAACTTAAATTTTGAATAAACATCATGCCTTTATTAACATAATCATTTTAAATTCATCTCTTTAAATGTAGCTGTCTCTAAATAACTTAATGGAAAAATAATGAGGTGGTAGCATTTATGCTGGTCTAAAGGAAAGTATTATATACATTATACAACTGCCATAATTTCTTCCAAGTAAGTTTAAACAGGAAAAAGTATAAATCTTTCCTATAATACAACAAAAAAAAATCTACTGAGGCAACAGTTATTAAAAAAATTAAAACAAAAAATTTCCTGAGTTCAACTTGTTTCATATTTTCATGAAACTTTAACTTACTGTCATGATCTTAAATCTATGTTGTGACAAAATGAGTGATGTTGCCCTCTTTTTCAGAATCATACGTTCATTCATTCATGTAACAATAAGTAGGTATTCAAATGCTTCAGAAAGTGTGATGCTTTGTTCCTTTTTATAGACCATATTACCTGACAAACATTGATAGACCATCATATACTCTTTATGAAAAGTGGTATGGTTTTAGAAAACCTATGGAATTTAGGGAGATAGACAGGCCTGGTGAGAATCATGGATTCACCATTTATTAGTTCTGAGATGTGAACAAGATGCATAAATTACCTCTGCAGGCCCTTCCCCCTTTTTTTTAAAAGGGAGTACATTTTATAAGGGTGCAGGGTTTGCTGAAGATTTTCCCTAACCTCATGCAATCAGCCTAGCACAGGTCATCAATGAAAGGCACCCCTAAAGGTTGAGCATTCCTTATCCAAAATGTATGGAATCAGAAGTATTTCAGATTTGAAATTTTTTCAGGTCTTAAAATATCTGCATATACATAGGGAGATATTTGGGTATAGGACCCAAGTCAAAACACAAGTCATTTGTTTTATATACCCCCTATGCACATAATCTGAAGGTAATTTTATGTAATATTTTTAACAATTTTCAGTAAGAAACAGTTTGGTGATATGGAACTTTCCACTTAGAGTGTCGTGTCAATGCTCAAAAAGTTTCAGATTTTAGAACATTTTGAATTTTGGATTTGGATTTTTGGATTAGAGAAGCTCAACCTGTATTATTATTCACATAGGTGAGGGTCACCCTTGTTGACTGTGGGGAGATCTATACTTTGGCAACTCCCCTCTTCCTCCAGTGCACTGAGATAACTAAGGGAAAACAGTGTGAATGGAGAGTGAGGCCATCCACAGAATTCCCCATAGCTGTTTCCTGGACTGCACACCAGAAGTAGCATGGAATGGAAAGACTGCTCAGAAGGTTGCCCACAGCAGCACTCAGGACTGAGTCTCTGAAATCCACCTGTCTCTGTGTCCTCTGAAATGAATAGTTGAATGTCCTCAACTAACCAGTGTTTGAACTGAATGCTCTCTCAGGTCCCTGCTTCCCTGCTGTTCTCACAGTCCATGACCAGTATGGAAGTTGTCTAGAAAGTTCTGCTAAAAATAATCAACATATGGTAAGTTTTCTGCAATAAAACTTTATATATCCACCACCAGGAATAGTTCATTAATGATAAAATACATTCCCTCTTTATTTTACATTGCATTTTTGTGAATTTTCAAATTTTACCTCTTTTGAACTCATCTTTTGTTTCCAAACTGTTGTTAAGTCTAGAGGTTTTTCTCAGTTAATTTTCAGAACACAATCATGGTCAAGTGGCCAGTTCAAAGTCACATATCTGACAGCACTATGATTAAAGATTATGTTTGTTCTACAAGCACTCAACACACACTTATTGAGTGACATCTAAAAACAAGGAACTGGGCTTGGCACTATGGACACAGAGATGAATGGCTTAATTCTACTCTTAGAGAGACCCATCTGGTAAGGCATCAAGACAAATCACCACATGGTAAAGAAAGGCTGTGAAAGATAAACACTTAACCAGCTTAGAGAGCTACAAGAAGAATGCGACCCAGGAGTTGAGAGTTGGAGAATGGCTAAGAGTTGGTTAGCCTGTACAAAGGCAGAGACAGGACATCTTGCTAAAATCACCATCAGGCTTGAGTCTTCACATTAGTTCAGCACCCAGTGAATGCAGCCTTCACTGAGTGAATGGATAAATGAAAGACTCTGACACAGCTTGACCAAGCAATGGCTTTAGTCTTGCTGGTTTTTCAACACTGTAAATATTTCAATATTTTATACTTATTGGATGTTCACTGTATACAAAGCACATAGTAGGAGTTATGAGAAACCATAATAATAAGAAGAAATATAATCTATGCTCCCAAGAAAGATTCATTAATTCAACATCTATTTATTGAGCTCTGTATTTTTTCCATCTGACTAGAACTTCACAGGTAAAGGAAAGAAAATATAAAAGATACTATTTCTTAAAGCAAGAGGAGAAACAGAAGCGTAGCAGAAATTTGGGCATTACTGGTTCTTAGAGGACCCCTCAATTTCCCCCTAAAAATCAGTAAATGACATCTTTACATTTGCTAAGCTCTGAAAACTGTTATAAAGTTATCTTATATTTATGTATATATATATACACACACACACACATATCCCAATGACTAAAGGACTGAAAATGAATCAATATATTCAATATTCCAATACAAGAAAGAAAGAAGAATTAGGATTCTGGCTCCTACACAGTAGTCCCTTCTTTAGCCTTTCCAACTCATCCCCACATCTGCTCAGGTTAAAGCAGTGCATCTTCTCTCTTCCACATAAGCTACAACATTCCCAAAGTCAAGATTGCTGCCATTCCCAAGGTCTGGAATTCCCATGCTGCTCCTCTCTTCTTCATCCTTTAATGCAAGTCAGGTCCATAAAGAAAGCCAGGCCAGATGTTTTGAAGCTGGTTACTTCCTCCTCATCACTCAGGGTCCATCTAGGGCTCCATCCCTCTGTGACCACTTGCTGAATCACCACCCACTCACTGAGCAGGAGGTCTCAAGGCTCAAGGTATATGGATGGCTCCATCATAATCTGTACCTCAAGATCCACAAAGGTTCCCATTTCAGGGTCATGGCATATTCTATTAAACCAATCTTTCAGAGTTTCCAGTGTCCTATAGTTCCCAAGTCATACAACTGTGAGGGACACGGGTTTACTTTTCATCCATATATGTCTCACTTCTGGAAATAGATCATAACTTCCTTCTACGCAAGGACAGTTATCCTTTTATATCCCTCCATGTTTAACAAAATGTCAGAAATATACCAAATGCTCAAAATGTTTGTGAATTGTTAATTTCATTGAAAGTAAGCAACAATGCATGACTAACTTTCGATTTGGGCATTTAGTAGATTTATTAGTCTGAAAGTTTCACACTAAAATATTCTTATGCCTAAAATTAGGAACTTTGATAACTGCATTAATTTTTTAAGTTCCATTTAGTCAGTCAGCATCTTTTCCTAACCACCTACTAGTGTTACTACTCAATCTCCTAGGAAATTATTTAGTAAAATTATGTGTTAAGTAAAATAAACACTATATTTGCTAGTATTCTGAAAAACAAACTTTTCAGGTATGAATACGTAAATCTCAGAAATTTTACTTAATAATCAATAAATACAAAATACTTATCTATGAATTGATATAAATATGCTATAATATTAATGATCATAGTTCCTAAGACCTTGGTTACTACGTAATTTTAGCTAAATTTGGAACATTCATAGAATATTTTGAAGTTCATGTTAGTTCCCAAACTTTACATAAGGAATTCATTCAATGGTGGATTTGTTTGTACTTAATGCTGTGTGAGAGGTTATTCACAAATACTCAGAAGTCAACTTCCAAGAAATACCTTAAATTACCTCGAAAGTTTAAAAAGGACAGCAATTTGCCAATAAGCTCCCCTATGATCTTTGATATCTCTAAACCAAAGGCATGTCTATGCCTGTTCCCTTTCAGAGTTTTAAACCATTCAAAAAGCCTTCACCTCAAAATGACATAAAAATATTATCATTTTCTACATATTCCACTGTTTTTTAAAAGGAACTGGGAAATAATGCTATATATAATGCTATGATAGGATTAGAAAAATTCCACAAGTATTTACATCAGAAAATATTAACATAAAAGTAAAATGATATTCCTCTCACATTGGTGAATTCTATCTTATCAGATAAGATTATTTATGATACAGTATCCAGAAATTATTTCTTTTAAAGATGAGGCAATATCCAAGTTCATGACATGATAAGTTAAGAAGTGGGGCTACCTTTAGACAAGGCTTGATTTAGCACCAACAGCCCAGGTTTTCTCCATGTCTTTGTTCTGTATTTCACTATGGTACTTTCACCCTTGGACTCCACACATTGGTTCCTTAGAATACAAATGTTCCCAAAATGCCCACAGCATCCCCAAAGCTCACATCCTCATAACACATCTCCCTCTATTGCTTATCAAGTAGCCAATCCTGATCACCCAGGACTCCAAGGCCACAAGGTTCATGAGTGTGCACACATGTCCAGGTGTGTATGTCTACAGATCTTTTTTCAACACATGAGTCCAGTGACACAGTAAAATAAACTTGGAGGTGAAGACAAGATTTTTTTAAGAAAACAGAATAAAATAGATTTTTAAATGTCAAGATTATCACATATAGTAACAATAAAAGTGTTTCTATAAAATTTTTGTCATACTGTGTGTGTGTGTGTTCTCATGTGAGTGCATATGCACTTGACCAAATATAAAATAAGTTTCCAAATAGAGTCAAAAGTTCATTTGGTGTAAAAGTATCCGACAGCTCCTCTAAGTACTAGAAGAACAATATAAGCAAATTATAAAAACTGGACAAAGTATAATAAATTTATAAGCTAATTAAACAGACGAGCAACACAGAAGGTGAAAAACAAGGAGTAGAGAAGAGTGGTGGGGAGTGATGGACAAGAATGGAGAAGCCAGGTGCCAGATAAAGGGTTTTATAAGGGTTTTATTGAGGAGCAACGAAAGCCATGTGAAGGTTTTAAGCAGGTGCCTAAGCACTGTAAGCACTTTGCATTGACAGATTCTTCAGGCAGCAATGAACAGAATAAACTGGAGAAGGGAATAAATACACATGAAAAAACCAGTTAATAACAGGAAGACTAACACAGTAATACAGGCCAGACATTGAATATGTTGGGAAGATACATTGGGAAGTAGAGTCCAGAGAGTTTCATAACTGATTAAATATAGGGAGTAAAAGAGAAAAATAAGAGGATAATGTACAGGCTTTGGTGTGGAGTAATTGGAAATCTAGTGGTTCCAAACACTAAAAGGAGGGATGCATGGAAAGGGCATAGACTCAGGGAGTGGGGAGGTGAGCCCAGTTTTGAATATGCTTCTTTAAGGTCTGTGCAGCACATTCCAATTAATGTCCTGTTAACAGCATGAATGAACTCAGAACAGTTTCTGGTTGTGATCCAAAGAGCAGAGAAACATCAACACCACAGTTAAGAATAGGACCAGGGACAAAAGAGTAAGGGTCACCCACATCAAAGGGGTAGGCAGAAGGAAATGAGTCTGCAAAAGAGACCAAAGGACATGGTCAAAGAGATGGACAGGGAACAGAATTCAACTACCATATTCACACAGAAATCAGATATATGAGAACTGAGAACAAATCACTCCGTTTGGTAAGGAAACTATTTGATGGCATTTGCAGTGCAATAGGTTGGATGGCAAGTTAAACGTTGAGTATTTAGAGAAAATAAATACAGAATAGTGTGGGTGTGTCGTTGTGTATGTGAGGATGTGTTTTAGGCGTCGCGGTGATAAAAAGCAGCAGCTAGAGGAATGAGTGAGACCAAGGGAATATTTCTTTGTTTAGCTGTTTTTCTTTTACATATGAGAGAAATGTGTACACGTTTATATGCTAAGAAGAAGGAACCAAGAGAGAAAAGTGAACTGAAACACAAGAAGAAAAAAAGAACATGATTCTATGGGAGACAGAAGGCAGCTGGATCCAAAGCACAAGTGGAGATTTGTCTGAACAGGCACTGTCCATGGAACTTTCTGCAACAATGGAAAGGCTCTCCACATCATTCAATATGATAATCCCTAGGTGTGTGCAGCTACAGGACACTTGAAATGCAACTAGTACAACTGAGGAACTCGATATTTTATTTCGATTAATTTAAATTTAAATAGCCACTGTGGCTAGTGGTTAAAGAACTGAATACTACAGTTCTACAGGAGCAAATCAGAGGCTAAGAAGTCATCTCTCCTAGGAAGAAAGGCTTATGATGTTGATGCTTGACATTCTGAGGCAGGAAAGAAGGCTGATTCACTGAAAGAAAGAGAAACAACAGGGTAGGAGACTCAAGGAGAGCAGTAAGGTTTGAAAGGAATGCAAAGAACTAACCACAACAACTAAGAGCACAACTTACAGAACTGAGTTCCCAGCTGAGACTGAAGCCACAATGAAGGCACAAATCAGGCAGGAGGCAGCTTTAAAAAAGCTTGAGAGGTCAAGTGCAGAGGTACTAAGACCTCGGAGCTTGATGACATAGAACATTGTGCCACAGACAGAGATGGAAGCAAAGCTATGTGTTCAGGAGAAAAGGAGGGGAATAAGAACTCAAAGTCCCAATCAGGTCAAAGAACTGATGTAAAGGGTAAGTGACCAAGAGACATCAGTGGAGGATAGGTGAGTTAGTAGGTGATGGACCAATTCTATACAGTGGCAAGTCCTGATTGGCTTAGAAGGAGCAGGCAACAGGAATTTAGAATGAGTTTTGAGGGTTGTTCTGGTGGTTATTGGGGTAACCCAAGGTGACAGCTGAAGTTGGGGTATGAGAAGTAGAACAGTAGTTGAGATTAGATAGCCAGAGAGATGGATACATAATAAGATATTAGCTGGTGTTATTATGGAGGCTGGGAAGTCCCACAATCCATCTTCTGCAAGCTGGAGACCTAGAAAAGCCAGTGGTGTAGTTCAAAGGCCTGAGAACCAGAGAGCTTATACTATAGATTCCTGATAGGGTTTGAGACCTGAGATCCAGGAGGGCCCAGGGCAGAGGAAGATCCATGTTCCAGCTCAAGCGGTCAGACAGAGGGAAGAAAAACCAATCTTTCTTACCTTTTTATTCTATTCAGACCTTCAATGGATTACATGATGCTCAAGCACCTTAGACGGGATGATCTTCTTTACTCAGTCCACCAATTCAAATGCTGATCTTTTCTGGATACACTCTCACAGGCACACCCAGAAATGACTTGTAATCAGAGAGCGAGGAATTCTGTGGCCAGTCAAGTTATTTAATATTAACCATCACAGGGTGCCATGGAAGAAGGTGAGCCAGGGATGAAGCCCTCAAAAAGTCAACTGCTGGTGTGCTGCCAACAGTTAGGGAAGATATATGTGAAGAAATTTCATAACAAAAAGGATCCTTAGGATGTGATTTCTTCAGAATAGGACAGCAAACTGGGAAAGCAGGAAGGTGAAGAAGAGTGTGCACAGTGCAGCACCCAGTGAGGCTGACCAGGAGGCCTGAGCAAGGACTGCTGAGAAGCAGAAGGAAAGCTGAGCAACCCTGTGCACAGATGATCACCTCACACTGATAAGGGACAGAGAGACGTAAGTGGTGGGAACATGAGGCTAGGGAATAATTCTATGAAATGGATCCACTGTGCTGACTCCCACATGATGTCTTTTTCAAGAAGCAATTTACTTGCAGCCCTGCCTGATTTAAGTGGACAGAATCTGTCACAATTCCCAGCAAACTACCAGTTATCTGCAGGATAAATGCCGGCCTCAAATAATGTTGATAAGGGGAATCCAAGTTACCCTGAAAGGGGAGACTTTAGTGACCCTTTCACAGATCAAACCCCAGAACTTAGGGAGATAAGGAGAATTCTTCCTAAGAATCCAATTAGAGATGGTCAGTATAGGCCAAAGTGACCTAGAGTTGTTGTGGCAACGGGGACCTGAAAGTCTGATGTCATCCTGCTGCCAGTCAAAAGTCAAGGGTGAACCTGGGCAGGACTTTCTGGAAACTTCTCTGGTATTCCCAGTAAAACTGGGGTGCAGGAGAGGCACACTATCCTTCTCGACTCTGTAGGGACCCATTCTCTCCCTTGAGAGTGTCCCCTTTTCCCCCTTTCCCATGCCTTCTAATAAATTCACTGCCTATCACTCTGAGCAACATGTCTGAAATCTTTCTGACTGGACCACAAGAATCAGAGTTTGAAGTGGGTGGGGGTTCTTCACACTGCCTCAGCTTCCCAGAAACCCCAGTCCTATAAAACTATCAGAGAAGCATTCTGTTGGTACCATAATCAAACTGCCTGACCTTTGAAATCCTCCATTCAGTTTCTGTAGGACTCTTCTTGTGCTTTACTTTCTTCAAAGAGGCAGAGGATATAACAATGTTTTTGGCTATCATTAGTATTATAAAATTAGGTAATGGCTTTTAAATGCAACTTTATTACTCAAAGTGAAGTTTGCATTTCCACTTGTACAGTTCTTTCCATTTGGGAATTATCTTATATAGTTATTGGATTTCATAAGGTTAAATATCTCCATATGTACAGAATGGGTTGAATATCATCCATACCATGAGGCTGTAACTGTGACATCATTGTATCCAAACCACACTCATCCTCATTTTATATAGGCTTTCTCATTTACTTTCTCTCCTTCCTCCTCATTCTTTCACTTCATGATTTTAATGGTAAAAACCAGAAACTTCCTTTTTCTCCCTTCTGCTATGCCAATACTGCCCATGTGTTCTCGTTTTCTCTCTCTCTCTCTCTCT
The DNA here is from genome assembly GCF_902686445.1 of Sciurus carolinensis. Taxonomy (NCBI): domain Eukaryota; kingdom Metazoa; phylum Chordata; class Mammalia; order Rodentia; family Sciuridae; genus Sciurus; species Sciurus carolinensis. Next base: position 32,930,973 of record NC_062219.1, read on the forward strand.
CTCTCTCTCTCTCTCTCTCTCTCTCTCTCTCTCTCTCTCCCCTTTATGTGCACAGAGACCTTTTCTGGACAATGCTTTTGTAACTAACTCAAAATAATTAAATCCAAGATTGAAGTAGATTAATTTACTATTTTACCATAAATATTTGTATTTTTCCAAGGGTATTAATAGAATCTATTTAGATGCTTTAGAGAGGAACATTTTTAATAACTAGTACCAAATTCCCTAAACTGCATACTTTGCTTCTTTCAAGAACTTATACTCCCCCCTGTGGCAATCTGATGACAAAAAAAAAAAAAAAAATTAAAAACAGAAAAAAGGCATCCTGAAGACAGAATCACAGTTTATAAATCATTCACAAGTTAACAAGGGTACAGGTCTGGCTGGAGAAAAAAAAAAATCATATATATGAACTGTCACAACATTCTTTGAATGTAATCTGCATAAATCATGAATCTGAAACTACTGAGTTAAAGGCTGATATTTGAAAATGTGCTAATGCAGAAATTGAGTACCTGATATAAAAGAAAAATCTTAAGTGAACATCGATTGAGTGCTTACTCTGTGATAAGCACTATTATAAGTTTTTTACAAGGTTTTTGCATTTAATCCATACATGTAAATTGTCAAAACAATTTTATGAAATCTTAGGAAGTGGGTGCTATTATTATTTCAAAGATAAGAGAAACCAATGAGGCTTAGAGAGATTTAATGGTTTGCTTAATGTCACACACTGAATAATATGTATAAACAGTAAAACAGGGAAAAAAAGATCTCTCCTGAAATAGTGAGGAAGAGAAACACAAAGTTCAGCAAATTCTGTATTCAGATCAATCCTATCTTGTTATCTTATAGAAGATCTGAACTCAAGATAAAAGTTTGACCTTGTTAAATCTAAATGGGTGGCTAATTTTATCAAATGCTTTTAAACTGAAGAATGAACTTGAAGTCATACAATTTCAGACTAGAATCTCATACTAGAATTGTTTTTAGAATCTTTAATGAAACATGAGTGAAGTTTATTTTGTCAGGCTTTATTCCCAAAGTCTTTAAAACAAACCGTAAACACTGAAGTTTTTTTTTTTTGTTGTTGTTGTTTTTGTTGTTGTTTTTTAAATGCTCTATTGGTATCTTTCCCCATTCCCTTTGCCTTTGTGGACCTAGTTTGGTCGCATACTGGACAGCCTGAAGGAGTAAAATGGTAGCATTTTGCTACCTCCTCCACTGCCAGGACAATGGGGGAAGCTCCAGCTGAATGACCCCAGCAACCCTTCTCCAAAGGCTGTCAGTGCATGTGAAGTGCCTGTCAATGCATCTGGCACATGGCTGCTGCTCTGTGGTCTCCTGCCCTCACTGGCAGTCTAAGAATTCCCCTCGTTCTTGGCACTTACTATAGACAAAATGGCTTCCAGATGGCCACTGCTGCTTCACATAAGGTCATTTTCCTTTATTGGAAAGTTGGATGTGATGCATGAGAAATATAGACGTTTCGAGTTCTTGAGTCCACTGTAGATTAAGGCCAGGCTTCAGTGAGGAAAATAAGAACATATGAAAGGCAGAAGCGGTACCCCCATGCTGTGGTCCCCCCTCCAACAGCTACTTCAGAAGCTGGCCAGGAAAAATCTGCTTGACTGGTAAAGGGAGGAGCATGCCTGGAAAGCTGTCAGATCCAACAGGGGATAATTTGGCTATGACAGTGCCCAGCCTCACTGCAAAGTCAGATAGGTTCAAAGTCCATCTGAAGCTGAGCTGGGAGTCTGCTTGTCTACTTACAGGACTGAAAGCAAGCAGCTGGAGCCTCAGAAATCAACTATTTATGGAAACAGCTGGGTAAAACACCATGAAGAACTGACATGGAGATGTTGAAATGATGAAAATACCACAGAAGATTCATTTGGACAAAAGACGCATTCATCATCTAATGTGAGAAATGGTTTGATGGTGAAATATTCCCAGACTTCAGTAAGCCCATGGCTATATGAAACTTTATGCTATAGCAGTCAACTTTCACACACATGCATGAGTCAGTAAGAAAGCCTGCCATTCCTAGACAACACTCCCAAGCTCCACCATGCGTGCTTATGACATAGATCACATTCCATTAACAACATGAAACAAGTCATGATTCAAACCAAATCACTGCAGGCCTGAAAGAGGGGCAAATTACAAGCCTGAATACAGAGTGCACCCAGTTGAAGGGAAGAACATTTTCGGTAAAGACAAATTCATAAATAAACACCATGTCATTAACACACAGGGACATGTTTGTCACAAAAAACTTAGGTTTATAGTAGATATCACCTCAGTGTGGACAGCCTATCCCACAATCTATCATGATATTTACTCATAAGGGTAGCTTATCAGTGAATGATGCAATTATTCAAGAAGACTTTTATGAAGTCTGTGGTTGGTCTCAGTCTCAGCCTAAACAAGACTACACAGCACTAGACACTGAAACCTTTTCAGTGTGGGCTGAAGCTGATGTCACAGCACTGCACGTGCTGATATGAACATTCCTAGGGCAGAGCCATCGTCTTGATTCATTTTTTTCCATTTTTAGCTGTATCAGTTCACTAGTGGATAAGAAACAACACATCTGTCTACCTAGCAAAATCACAAAATCTTAATTGTTAAAAAAATTTCTCTCAGTCCAAGTTTCTCTCCTGATTCAGGTCAGTAAACATTATCTTTCTAGTTTATGTTTATCTCAGACCACAACATAAAGCACCAACTGCCAATTAGCTGAGGAGTGTTTTATATGCCTTGTTTTAGGAGTTTAAGAAGATCTGAGACTAGAGCGATCTTAAGGACATACAATGTTCAGAGACAACCACATAGAGAATGTGAGGAAAAGCAGTGAAGTTTGGAAGAAAAAGCAAGGGTGTTCTTTGTAGAAGAACCAAATTCAAGTTCACACATCCCTACCCCATCTCTAATCATGCTTACATTATGTTAGCATCCTCAGACTTCAATTATCTCACCTACAAGATGGAGAGAATAATAACTCATCAGGTTGTTCTGAAAATAAGGCCATGCATGTAAAGGGTTTTGTAAATTTAAAATTTCTACATGAACTGCAGGGTGACAGAAGCAAAATCAGGTGTCTATTCCATGAACCCAGACAGAGCCCTAAGGAGAATTCCTATTAAACTGATCAGATAAAATCAGCACTGTGCATTCTAACGTCAAAGTAAACAGAACATTAGTTCATTTTTACTTCAAACCTGATGAGTTTGAGAGTTTAGAATGTGACTTTCTTCCTCAAATATAGTGAAAACGTCAACTAGTTAAGATAAAATACCTTCTCAAAAAGGCTGACTCGTGTTCAGATTTTAATATGTGATTTCAATTGGCATAGTTATTTAAAAATTCACACATAGGAAAATAGGAACTCTGGAAAACCTGAACTACTTAGTTTTCAGCGTTTTCAAACATATTAGCTATGGATTTGCCTTTAATTTGAAAATTTACTTGTCACCATCATGGTAGCATAGTTCACATTACAAAATGAAACATAAGAAAACCGTCACCCAAACAGAAGACAAGTGTAAAGGTCTGTGGCACTATGTAAAGCAAAAGATACCAGTGTGGCATCTGAGAAATACAAAACCTAAAGAATACATCAAGGGCACAGAAAACAACAAACAGTTACTTGTTTATTACTGACACACCAAATTTTTATTAGTATAGCTTCTACATTTTTCACTGGAGAAACAAAAGACTATTTAGAGTCTCCCTAGCCTTCTCCCCACCCCCCAAAAATGAAAATTATATGATGAAAATGAAGGGAGTAGATGCTATCAGGTGATGAGAATAAGCTAAATATGGAACTTCTTTTACGTATCCTAAAAACTATGAAACAGCAAGTACAGTGCTGTGTTCCTATCATACCTTAAGGGATATAAGAAGCATAAGACAAAGTTCCATTTGTTAAAGGTCTTTATCAGCTCTGAGTATCCAAACTAAAACATGAAGAAGAAGATATCATTTTCCCTGAGCTCTCATCTAGTTTCGAAGATTTCAAATTCCTGTGAAATTGGGACGTGTTATCAAGTCAGACTGTGATGAGTTTAATGACACACACACACACACACACATACACACACACACACTACTGAAGACTGAACCCAGGGATGCTCAGTCACTGAGCTACATCCCCCACTCTTTTTTATTTTTTGAGACAGGGTCTTGCTATGTCACTTAGACTGACCTCAGACTTGCAGTCCTCCTGCCTCAGCCTCCAAATTAGCTGGGATTACAGGCATGAGCCACCATGCCCAACTGTGGTAGGTTTTTAAAGTCAATCTGAGTCTGACTTGACCTGAAGGGCAAGAAAGAGACCCCAATGAAGAATGGAAGGGGTCTGAGGAGATAGCTCAGTGGTAGAGTGCTTACCTAGCATGTGAGATGTGAGAGGCCTTGAGTTCATTCCACATTACCAAAATAAATAAATAAATAAAATAAATAAAAATAAAAAGAAGAAGAAGAAGAAAGAAAAGGGTGACCAAAGCCCTAATATTTTATAAGAAAGTGCTTACATAAATATTGTCTCCTTGAGCTGCATAATAACTGTGAGCAGGTGGGAAATTTCGGACTTAAAGAGGATTAGTGTCTTATCTAAGTTCACATGACAGGTAAATGTCAGGTATGGAAATCACACCTCCAGCCTCCTAGCCTTCCATCCAGTCCTCTAGTCTATACCTAATGGTTTCAAAAAGTATTCCAGGGAGCCCTGGAATTCTTAGAAGAGGCCTCAGGTCTCCTGGCTGGAGGTGGAAGCACATTTCCAAGGATGAGTTATGGGCCTGTCTTAATTTACCCTACCTCTCCACCCTCAGTCATATCCCTAGGGGCATGTAATTTTTTAGAGCAGTCCTTTCAAAATCTATCCTTTTACTTACTCACATTATTTGGTATAAACTAGCTAGTCTTAATTCTCTCCTCCTATTGAACAGTCTCTCCAAAAACACGTTTTAAAGAATGGTTACCTCTTCTCTTTCATTCCCATTAAATAACACCTACACAAATGCATACACATCAGCTTAAGTATCACTGAGGACACTCTGAACTCTCAGTTTAATTGAAAGGGCTGTAAATACTGCTGGTTACTAAATTGTAATGCATTTGAGTTTCCAACTGCCAGGGGAAGCCTCAGAGATCACCAGGGCTGATCCCAGGAACACCTGTGCTCCCAGGCACTCCCTCCCATCAAAAGTTGACTGGAGACAGCGTGAACCCTAAGTCAACTCATAGAACAAATTAAACCAACAAAATAAGTGAAACAAATGGTAAGCTGTAGGAAATACCTTATTAAAAACAAAACTCCCTTTCTCATTCCTCTAGCCCCCAACCCCATCCACAGCAAGGAATGGGCAAGCAAACATAAAACAAACCACACAGAACAGCCTTGACAGCTCAAATACCTTGACAAATACTTCTGCATCAGAAAATATCCTAAGAAACTTAGAAGAACTAATTATAAGGAAGAAAAAGCAGGAAGGTAATGAATATAATTTAGATAGCAAACATCCGTGCTTCTTTCCCGCCTCTGAACTCCCTGGGCTGACGGCCTCTCCTTAACCTTCATCTTAAGCAAATAAAAGGCCATGTAAACCAAGTGAGGGTCCCTGAAGATTTTAGAATAATATTTATTACTGTTTTTCAAAAAGTCTTTGGCATAACTTTTTTTTTTTTTTTTTGGTGGAATTCATTTACACGATTGAACTTGAGGCATGCTAGAAACATCAGAAGCCCACTCCCATCCTACCCTAAGGACAAATCGCTCACTGTCCAGATGCCCTTACATGGCCAGACTTCCTATAAGTCTGACAGCTCAGTGTATGCATTGCGTACAGGTCTTGGCTCTGAGTCACATTCCTCCAGTATGTTTCCCTGGGAGCTTTGATTTCCGCTTTGAGGGCTGGCACGGACTCCTGCTTGCTCTTATAAGAAAATGTCTACAACTAAAAGTTGAAAATGTGCAAGATTCCTTCTTTAAGTATACAAACACTCCAAGTCTGGCCACTTTCCTGTAGTCCTGCCAGGTTTTCTGTCTGTCTGATATCTGATCAAGTAACCATTTTTTAGGGGGAGAAAACAACAAAAAGCATAAGGGAAGGAATGTAATACATCCAAAGCAGAATATCTTACAAGACTTAGCCAAGTGACATGCAGTGACCATGCCCTAGCAGACACACATACCTTATATAGTTTGGTAAACGACTCAGTGGCCAGTTTAGTGAATTCCTCATTCTACCGGGATGGGAGGGGGGGGTGCTTTCTAAAAAAGCATCTGCTAGCTAAACACTTGGCTTACAAGTCAAAATTAGTGCATCTTCACCATTTTGCAACCAAAATCAAAGAGCTTTTTCTCTCCCAATTCTGACCTACTGTCATTCAAAAGGGTTGGGATAAGTCAAGAGTTGGATGAAGTTATAAGAAGCCACTATTTCCACTTTACTGCCCAGGCGCACACAAACATTTGCTGAGTCATTTATAATAGTGCAAGAATTCAGATGCCACGGCATGAATTGAGGACGGAGTGTCCGCCTTTCCCTGAGTTTCCTGGCACTCAATGGTCTGTAACACAATAAAAACATACTTTTGAGTCTGTGAATGTCTTGAGTGTCCTCTCTCATTCTTTCTCTCTCTAGGTGTGTGTGCATCTGTGTGTCTGTATGACTTTATTAGTAATGATCTTTTATTTCAACCCTTTTCAAATGAGTTTTGATCATAAAGTCTCCATCTACATTTATAATGCATAGCATTTTTTTTCACTAGGGGATTTCATATGTTCTCTACATTTCCATATGCATATTTTCTCTTAGCCAGTATTAAGTAAGTCCAGAGCTAACTATGGATTTATTGAGACTTTGAGGGGCAACTTGAATTTTATAGTAAAACCAAATTTTTTATGTCTTGACATTTTTAACAATGGTGCAGAATGTAATACACTTATGTATGTAGAGAGAGATTAAGATAAAAATAAACAAGTACCAATTCCTTGAGAATTTTAATCTACTTTAATCTCACTGAACCCTATAAAGCTAAAAATTCTTATTATCTTCATATTGTAAAGGGAAACTTGGAATTATGGCTCCTTGTTATGACTTCTCTGAGACTAGTGAATGGCAGGTCCAAGAATACCACCCAAGTCACCCACCTATAACCCAGTCCAGCAATTTATCCCATTCATGAATGAGTCTTCTGCTGTGTGCGTGAAGCTACTGGAGATGGCTCTCAGACTCTCCTGAGGTTTCAAAAATTCCCCAACTGCCTTCCCATCTCCTTTATACTGCAAGCTAGAGAACTCACCACAAAGCCCACATCCCACGTTAGGTGAGGCTACAGCTTCGCATCCCTCCCTTTCCCCATCCACCCCACCTTTCCAACCATTAGTGGTAGATATAATTGGGGGTTTAGGTCTTGAAAGATTTCACTGTGGCTTCCCACATATTTCAAACTTTTAAAATCATCCACAAGGGAAGAAAAAACTGGGGGCCAAGTTGCCTTTAATAAACATGTGACTATTAACATAACTTGGAATGTTCCTTCTTTAAATAGGAACTAGCAAGCCTCTTCTCTTTAAGGAATGCTTGGAAAGAACATTAAATGACAACGATGAAAATTCTTCCTGAGCTTCAGAGTCCCTTTGCTGGCCATTCACACTGTTGACATGCAACTGCACTGTACAACATGTGGCTTGCTTAACGAGGTAATTGAGCACAGATGATGTAGTCTGTGCTCAAGCTGAAGTGCCCCCCCACACACACACATACCCTTGGCTATTTTTCAATAGAATGAAGTGAAACAAAAAATTGTGGCCAGTTTAAACAGGTTGCTTTCAAATTATAACTCTATCATGTGTTGTTTCTAAAGTTTGTCTTTGCATTAGAAACAGGTATACTTACCTTAAACCTATATTCTGTAGCATTATCAACTGAAAGAAATCCACTCACTGGTAACACCAATGTGAAGTGTGGCATTTCAGAAGACAAAAACAGCAGGGTCCCAGAATCACACTCTACTTAAAATGGTAATTGGAGCTATTAACAAAAAAGCCAGGAAACAATATAGATCCTAAATAAATACACAGTTAATTGGGTCCTTACTGAAGTTAAGTAGCAATATTAAGAAACACAGATAAGCATAGGTTTACTAGCCAAATTTGACATCTGCACACAAACAGGAGAAATAAAACTTATTCTTCCTATAACTTGACCTCACTCCATTAGGCTATGCTTTATTAGAGGTCACAATCACTAGTCACAGATGTGGGGGTAGTCACTAAAAATACATTATTCACTGACAGTTTATAACCAGACACAGAGGGTTCACTGTTCTCGTTATATAATCAAATTTTTTTACTTCTAGACAAACCAAGTCCAATTCACATTTGAAGATTACAGGTTTTAGTGTAAGTAAAATCACTCCTTCAGCACAGCTGTGTGTAAGATGCCCCAGTTGAACCCCAAGCTTCTGGCTGGCCTCCTCCTGTCTGCTTCTCTCTCCTCCCATCCCTTCTGGACACCCAGAGCTTCTACCTACCCAACACATAATCCTTTCTCTGATATAACAGTAGACCCATTTCTTTGGAAATACCGATGCCCACTCATCCCCTTTCCCTCTCTACACCTCCCACAGGAAAAATAAAGGAAAAAAAAAAAAAAAAACCTTCTACATGTATTAAGAGAAAACAAAGTCAGAGTGCTCAAAATCTCCCCCATGAACCTGCATCCTTACTCAGTCCCCTGCTTTGTTCTCTTTCTTGTCTGGCTCTGGGCCACCAAACCGTTATCTGGAATTACAAAGGATCAAATTCCTCCATTTCAGATAAAGAATTCAGGATTTTGCAGGTAGGCATCTTGGGGATTTCGAATGGTTAAAAGCAACTTTCTGCTCTCTATAGAGTTTCAAAAGCCTACAGCCTCTTAAACATAAATCATTATAAAAACAATAAAAAGGAAACCCTTTCGATTTTTTTTTTTTTTTTTTTTTTTTTTTTTAGGAATCCCTGCTGTTTACTTTTTCAGCTACTTACCTTCTAAAAAGGATTTATACGAGTGGATCGTACAGGGCAAAATTATTAAGAAAAAACTGCCCGCGTGATTTTAAATGATATAAGTCAGGAATGATGCGAAAAGGATCGGGGGAAAAATCCTATTCGGTGCTGGAAATACTTTTTTTTTTTTTTTTTTTTTCTGGCGAGCTGAAGTGTGCCAGCTTTTTCAGACGGAGGAATGCTGAGTGTCAAGGGGTCAGGATCAATCCGGTGTGAGTTGATGAGGCAGGAAGGTGGGGAGGAATGCGAGGAATGTCCCTGTTTGTGTGGGACTCCATTCAGCTCATTGGCGAGCCGGGCCGTCCTGAGCGTATAAAAGCCTCGGCCGCCCGCCCCAGCCTCACACAACAACTCTTCCCGCTGAGAGGAGGCAGCCGGCGCAACTCCTACCTCCGGCGACCCACCGCCTCCAGCCCGACGGCAGCCGCCCCGGCCGACAGCCCCAGAGACTAGAGCCGGCGCGTCCAGGCACCCACCTGCCCCCAGAGCCCGCTCCCCGGCTCCGGCCCATCGCGCCCCTCGCCGCCGCCGCGCACTGCGCCCCGCCGCCCGCTCCGAACTCAGTGCCCCGACCATGGCCGCCGCTGTGGGCCCCGTCCGCTTCGCCTTCGTGCTCCTCCTCGCCCTCTGCAGCCGGGTAAGCGCCGGGAGTCCCTGCCGCGGCTGCTGGGGAGGACGTCGGGCCGGCCGGGGAGGGAAGGATGGAGGGAGGAGGGCCGGGCCGGCGGCGCCGAGGGCGTGCGCAGCCAGCGAGCGAGAGAGCGCCGGCTGACCGCCCCTTCCTCCCTGCAGCCGGCCACCAGCCAGGACTGCGGCGGGCAGTGCCAGTGCGGGACCGCGCCGGCGCCGCGCTGCCCGGCCGGCGTGAGCCTTGTGCTAGACGGCTGCGGCTGCTGCCGCGTCTGCGCCAAGCAGCTGGGCGAACTGTGCACCGAACGCGACCCCTGCGACCCGCACAAGGGCCTCTTCTGTGACTTCGGCTCCCCAGCCAACCGCAAGATTGGCGTGTGCACGGGTAAGACACGCAGCCCCCGCCCGGGTTCCTCAACCCGCACACCGCCACTTGGTATCCCGCCACCCCTTCCTTCACTCCCACCCGCCTGCTAGTAAAAGAAACCGCTCCAACCGAGTCCTGTCCGCAGCTGCTTCCAGCCCGCCCTCTGCAGCCCTCATGAGCTTACTGTTAGAGCACCTGGAACTGAAGCCTGACCTCTCACCTCCTCTGCTTCCCCCCCCCCCCTTTGCTCTCTGGCAGCCAAAGATGGTGCCCCCTGCGTCTTCGGCGGGACAGTGTACAGGAGTGGAGAGTCCTTCCAGAGCAGCTGCAAATACCAGTGCACTTGCCTAGATGGAGCAGTGGGCTGTGTGCCCCTGTGCAGCATGGACGTTCGCCTGCCCAGCCCTGACTGCCCCTTCCCGAGAAGGGTCAAGCTGCCTGGGAAATGCTGCGAGGAGTGGGTGTGTGATGAGCCCAAAGACCACACCGTGGTTGGCCCTGCCCTGGCTGGTGAGTTGAAGCTTCCTCTAAGTCAGTGTTGTCCTTCTCCCCCAAGGCTGAGTTCCAACAATGCCAAGGAAAGGGGGAAATTGTCTTATCCAGGCGTTTTACCTTGTGTTTGTGTGCTCTACTTTCACAGCCTACCGTCTGGAAGACACCTTTGGCCCAGACCCAACTATGATGCGAGCCAACTGCCTGGTCCAGACCACAGAGTGGAGCGCCTGTTCCAAGACCTGTGGGATGGGCATCTCCACCCGGGTTACCAATGACAACGCCTTCTGCAGGCTAGAGAAGCAGAGTCGCCTCTGCATGGTCAGGCCTTGCGAAGCTGACCTAGAAGAGAACATCAAGGTTTGTTTTCTGTTCTTTTTAACTCATCTTTAGTAGAACGATAGTGAATAGGACCAAGTTAGGTCTCTTGCCACCCTTGTTATTATAGACCTGTTACCTCCAAAATTATCTAACCATGGAGCTGTTTTGCTGGAATGAGAGATTGTGTAATAGGAACCGCCAGTTTTCCACTACAAAATCCTCCCCAGTGTTAGTTAATTCAAGACATTCCAAGAGAGTCCATGACTATTTTTGGAAAACTGGCAAATGGAACTCAAAAGTTTCTGTCCTCAAATATAAACAGAAGTCAGACAACATAAGCCTGGAACACAGGGTTGAGGAAAGCCACTCTCCCTATAGTAATGATGTTTCTTCTCTCCCTTGTCTTCTGTAGAAGGGCAAAAAGTGCATCCGTACCCCCAAAATCTCCAAGCCTGTCAAGTTTGAGCTTTCTGGTTGCACCAGTGTGAAGACATACCGGGCTAAGTTCTGTGGCGTGTGCACAGATGGCCGATGCTGCACCCCTCACAGAACCACCACCCTGCCTGTGGAGTTCAAGTGTCCCGATGGTGAGATCATGAAGAAGAGCATGATGTTCATCAAGACCTGTGCTTGCCATTACAACTGCCCTGGAGACAATGACATCTTTGAGTCACTGTACTACAGGAAGATGTATGGAGACATGGCATAAAGCCAGAGAGTGAGAGACATTAACTCTTTCGACTGTAACTTGAACTGATTCACATCTCATTTTATGTAAAAATTATTTCAGTAGCACAAGTTAATTTAAATCTGTTTTTCTAAGTGGGGGAGAAATACTCCCACCAAATTCAAAACATTGTGCCATGTCATACAAATAGTCTCTCAACCCCAGACACTGGTTTGAAGAAAGTTAAGACTTGACAGTGGGACTGCAGTAGTGCACAGCGCCCAAATGTACACTAAAGGGTGGCTTCAGGAGAAGTGGAGACACCATTAGAAAGGCTAGTACTATGAGATTGCATCTTACAGTTGTAATGTGCCTGCTCTTTGGAGTGTAATTGAGAAGAAAAATTTTAGCATACTTGCTGATCTGCCTGTAGCTCCAGCAACAGCTAAGATCTGCATTCTCCAACCATCATGAGGCTGAGTCAAGTTGTTCTTTAAGTCCGAATAGCAGATTCAGCCTCGACATTCTGATTCAAATGACAGTGTTCAGGAATCAGAATCCTGTCTATTAGACTGGACAGCTTGTGGCAAGTTAATTTGCCTGTAACAAGCCAGATTTTTTTTATTGATATTGTAAATATTGTGGATATATATATTATATATTTGTACAGTTATCTAAGTTAATTTAAAGTTGTTCGTGCCTTTTTGTTTTTGTTTTAATGCTTTGATATTTCAATGTTAGCCTCAAGTTCTGAACACCATAGGTAGGACGTGAAGCTTGTCTGATAATTCAAAGCCTGAAATGAATATTCAAGTGGAAATTGTAATCAGAGTGGCAGTCCATCAAAACAGAATGTTTGATGAAGGTGAGGCAGCAATGTCCTTGGAAATCTGGTTTCTAGACAGGAAATGTGGTAGCCTCACTTTCAGTGAATAATGGCCTTTATTGGAAAATGACTGACTCTATATAACTCTATGGGTCAGTTTTCCACCCGGAAGCATTTGTTTCTATTTTGACTATGACTGTTTTTTGGACAGTTAATTTGTTGAGAGTGTGACCAAAAGTTACATGTTTGCACCTTTCCAGTTGAAAATAAAGTATATATTTTTTCTATAAAGTACTCTGCTCTTTGTTTATTCTTGGAAATGATTCAAATTTTCTTGAGTATGAATGGACAATTTTTGGTTTTCTTAAGATAACAAAAGTATCCAATAATTTTCTAGATACCTTTTATCACAAATAGTAATAAATTGGTTAATCAATAGAATTGTGCATAATAATACTTCAAACTGCGTCAAGTTTCACAGGATTGCAATTACAAACATGTTGAAGACACGGGTATTTTATGTTATTTCCACAGTACATTATGAACAGTTTAAATTCAATTCTGTATAGATGACTTCAGTCTCCTCTAACCCCTGTGGTATTATAACTGGTCCTTTTTACACTAAGTATGTCTCTGGTCCTTGTGGATTAATGACCAACCCTTCATTTCACAAACTAGTTTGCCTTGCATGTAGAAAGGTTATTTTCTTAAATTGTATGCTGTACTGTCTGTTTCTGAACTTCAATATCTTACTCTTAAATCTTCAAAATACACAATGAAATGTACATTAAAATGGAGCCATTTAGTAAGTCATTTTGCATAATTACATTTCCAGCTGCCATAGTAACCAATTACAAAAGATGGCCTCAATGGAAAAGAGGAAAAGTAAATCTTCATTAACATTAATTAAAATTTGTCTTCATTTAAAAGCAATTTCTTCATTTGCCCAAGCCTTTGATCTGATCGGACCTCAAGATCAATGTATCCTACATTACCAAGTGGTTTATAAGTGATAAAATGAAATTATTCAAGAATCCTGATGTAAAAATTGTATTGGATCTACCCAGGCTTCTACTGAAAAAGGAACCAAGTGAAGGAAACCAAAGAAACACTCCAAGGGGTCCAATTCTTTTTTCGGGTAAGACTGACTAGCTGTGGATTCCTGGGAGGATGGGGACAAAAAAAGTTGGAGACAGACAAACCTGTCCCAGGGTAATTAGCAATGTTGCAGTCATTCTGAGAGACAAAAATACACTTGAAAATAAAGACCAGTTCTGCAAACAGTGACCACACCACAAACCAAAGGAAAAACTTCCCTTGTTCGAAATGTAAAAGGTATTTCTGGTCACAATGCTGGGTGTCCAGGGTACACCCACATATGTATATAGCAATGCTGTACCCAGCAGGAGCACCCTGCTTCCCCAAATAAACATACATGTGTGTACACACACAGACAGCACGTTGTTAATTCACATTTCCTTTCCGTTGGTTTATTCCTAGTTGCAAAAAGGAAGGGCCATGGTAAATGAGCCCAACTGTTCTGAAAAGAATCAGAGAATTCTGGAAAAATAGCGGTATTGGAAACATAGGGTTCAGATTTTCCAAATCCCCACAAAAAACAGGGTTATCTAGATTGCATAACCAAAATCCCATAAGCAATATTTATAATGCAATTAGGAGATAAGATGTCTCTTGACCCCCAAAATAGGAATGGAGACAATCACCCCCCAATGCCTGCACTCTGTCAGCATGTGTGTGGGAAATAGCAAACAGTGTATCTGATGCTTCTGAAAACAAGAGATCCCCAAAAGAACCAGCTAGAAGCACAGGTGGCCAGTATGAGAACAGCACTGAAATCAGTAGGAATTTGGCTTTTCCAACAAAACATTTAAACCAGGGTTTCTTTCCGAGAGAAGACACCCACACCTCTTAGGAGTAGAATAAAAATTAAGCAGGTCAGAGATAGCAGACATTGAGAGAGAAAGTTCAGATAAAAATGAGAACAGAAGTAAAAATCTCAGGAAGTAAACTATCCTCACCCACTCCAGTACTGGGGATGAAAACTAGAGGTGCTTTACCACTGAGCTATGTCCCCAGTTCTTTTTCCTTTTTTTAAATTTTGAGACAAGATTTCACCAAGATAATGAGGCTGGCCTCTAACTTGGAATCTTCCTGCCTTGGGCTCCCAAGTCACCAGATGTGTACCCCCACACCTTCTAGACGGTCGTATTTTTTAATACTACATGAAAGCGACAAAAGAAGCATCTCTTGTGAATTTAAAAGAGCTATTATACCAAGTTTTCTTCTCAGACAAAGGTCAGGGAAACTGATTCCATATAAATTAGGAAACAAAATTATCAAAGCTAAATCCCAAAATTTTATATGAAAAATAGAAAATAGCAGACAGAACAACAGCTAAGAAATATGTGTCCATAAAACACTGCAAAGCTGTAACTTCCTATTTCAAAAGAATAAGAAAATCGTACTAGACAGCAATGGAGATAAAAAGAAACAACTAATGATATAAAATAGCAACATAAAGCAGAATTGGCAAAACCTAAATATGAAATGAAGGAATTAGAAATGAAGGAAAGATAACTCACTAGAAGGAGCCTAACAGTGAATAACCACAGCAGACTAGAGGAAATTTTTTAAAAATAAAAATAGAAGGAATAAAAATACTTAAAGAAAAAGTGACAAATATTGTAAATAGACAAAGAAGATACAATATATGGATAGTAGGAGCTCTTGGAGAAAAAAATTGTAAATCAAGAAAATTACTAAAATAAAAAAATGGAAAGCATATACTGAAAGAACACACTACCTACCAAATAAAATCAATGCATTACCAAGTCATGTCTCAGCAAAATTGTTAGAATTTAAAGAAAAGGAAAAAGCATTTGGACCTATAGACAAAAGAACATGAACTTGGTAAGTAAAAAGAAAGAGTTCACCATCGGACTTTTGACAGCAATACTTTAATGCCAGAAAAAAAACACAGAATAACACATTTAAGATAATCAAGGAAAAAAAATGTGTTCCAAAGGATTGTACCTTCCCAAACTGACTTTTAAGAAGAAAAACAAAGAATAAAATCAAGCTGTTAAAGACATAAAAGAACTCAGGACACCCTGGTCCTGAGGAACATGAGAGACATTAACACAAGGACTGGTGTTCAACACTAATTATGTCTTATCTTTGCAACCAGAAGACAGGAAATTTCAAGGGAAGAAAGTACTGGATACAGTGGTGGCATGCCCTGCTCAAAAGGAGTAGAATACAGCTGTAAAAAGTGAAGGAAAGAATGGAGAGAGCCTATGCCCTTCCCACAAAAAAAATTAGCTGCTTTTACTGCTAGTGGTGGTATTAATATTGTTAATCTGAGATAATTATTCTGAGGTAGGATGAAGTAAATTAGCCTTCAAGGATACTCTATTATACCCAGTGTTTGAGTATTCACATGGGTTTTCAATGAGCAAGTCGGAAAATATAGATAGAATATAAAATGGTTAAGGAAAATTCTGTAGTCCTGAATTTGAATTGGAAAAATAAGGCATGAAGTAGTTTATCTTTTAAAACACACACACAATTTTATTCCCTTTATCTACCCACTGAAAAGGCTCAGACAGAAAGACAGCTCAAAAGCAATGAATACCCTACACTTGAAATGTAACCACTAAAAGAAACTAAGGATTTGGGGAAAATGATTGATTCCAAATCTGGGGCAAGAAAGTGTAAGATAAATGCATTTATGTTTAGAATATCTTTTAATATTAGACAATAAGGAATTTAAGTGCCAGTAAAATCACATCAAAGAGATTGAGTGACAAATGGAGGAGACTCCTACTACAGATGGGACAGGTAAGCTTCAATGAGGATAAGAATGGTCATGCATTCAGCCTATCAATTCTGCTTACACTCAGATGGGGCTGCCAAATCTTGGGCTTTTAACCTCCCAAAGTGTGTGTTAAATAAACCTCTATTTCATAAAGTTCCCAGTTTCAGGTGTTTTGCCATAGCACAGAAAATGGACTAAAACAGACAACTTCTGATATTGGTATAGTGTACACAAATATATTTTTTATGATAATTTCAGTATCTTTGGGTGGAGGTATACTACACATCTAATAGTGCCTCAGAAGAGATTGGCCCAATCTGTTTCAAGTTCAAACATAACCTAGACATGGCTTTGAAAAAATAATAATAAATTTTGTAGTCAACTGTGTTCCCTTCATGATGATCAGTTTAAAGTAATTTTATATTCTTTCTAATTTCCTATACTTTTTAAAATGTTATGAAATAAACAAGCATTATTTTATGATCAGAAAGATTTTTAAAAATAAATTTTATATCTCCTTAGAAATAGCAAAGAATATGCCAAAATTGTTAGCATTGTCCATGATTTTGGATTTTGATAAATATTTCACAATTAAACAAATAAATGGCTTAGCTATGCATGCTAGTGCAACTTAACTAAACATATGTACAGTGTGTACAACACACAATCTCTATGGAACTCAGGTATTCGTTGTGTATCCAATGCATTCTCTTATCCCGTTTCCAAATGTCATAAATAGAATTGTGGAAGATTTTGCTCCACAAGTATATAACTATTCTTCACCTCGTGAATCATACTGATTATATATAGACTGTTACTATGACTAAGAATTAAGTAAACAAAGTAAAATTTATTCTTAAAATACTAAGTCAGATTCCAGATCTAAATATAGAATCCACAGCAATAGACATGTAGACCTATCTTCTATATTAGATGCTTAAAAGATAGTCAAAGAAGAGCTAGTAAAAAATGTAGAGTATCATTGACTCATTAGAATCTACATCTCAAGACTTGCATTAGGTCAATAAACTAATACATTTTTTGTCAGCACAATTAACATTTATAGTTTATATAAATACATAATTTTGGGAAACCTTTTGGCAGTATTTACTAAAAGCTAAACACATATTCACATATGACAGCAAATTTGTACTCCTTGATGTATACACAAGAGGAATGAGAAAAAGACATGAAATTTTCAAAGCAGTTTCATCCATTCCCAAAATGAAAACAATCCATATGTCTAAAAATAGGAGAATGGATAGTGTAGAATATTTATGCAATGGAAATACTTCAAATTAAGAAAAGAATAACAAAGAAAGAAAGAACTGCTATTATGTTCAGCAAAAACAGCCAGGCACAAAATTGTGTATTCTGAACAATTCCATCTGTATTATCTTTATGAGAATGAAGAACAGGTAAAGCTACTCAGCAGTAATAGAAGTCAGAACATTGGTTACTCTGAAGGTGGGGGCATGAGAGAACTTGGGCCACATTATTAAAGGCATATATTTTGATTTACAAGTTTTTAAAAAATAAATAAACTCAAGCACTTTTTAAAAAGAATTTTGCCTCATTATTAAAATGAATTATCTGGGAGTTATTTTTTTTTTCATCTTTATATTTTCCAAGTTATTTACATAGAATAGTTATTACTTAATAATCAAAAAAATGAGCTTATTTTTAACATTTCCAATGATGAGTTCCTGAAAGGTAATACATATAACAAACCTCTTTGCATAATTAACTAGAGCATCATATGTATGGAAAATGAGATGGACCATTTGATGAGGAAGAAGCTCGAAGTTAAAAATACCTATGAGAAGAAAGTCCCCCAAATACACAAATATCTTAAGAAGGTACTGACTTTCCCTTTAACATCAGATGAACTTGTACCAATTTTTATTTAAATCTCACAGAATCTTCATTGGATTACAGATATTGATTTTGAATTAACCTCTCAACAGTTTAACTCATTAATTATAATTCCAAAATATAACTAATAAATGGAAGCTATGAAATGATATACTTGATATATATTTAATGGAACTCAATAAACATAATTTAATTATACAGTGCAACAAGATTATAAGGTTTCTGGAGTCCCAAGTGGACAATAACAACTCACTATGTATGTTCCACTTCAGCAATAAGGGTTAGCAGCTCATTTCACCAATGTACGTACATTTCAGCAGGCTACTAGCAGGTAAACGAATAGAGAATACCACATTTATAAATAACAAAAACTGATCATCCATTCTACCTATACCTAAGCTTAAAAAAAATTATAACAATTAGCAAAACCCAAAACCAGAAGCATCCTGGAATATAACCAAATGAGGTAAGGAGGTGATACATGCAGATAAATAAATATTTCACATGAAACCCAGATGTTTGATTTAATTTTTTTTCCTCTACATACAAGAAACCAGATTGATGAATGTCACATAGGAAATCATTCATTTCAAAGGTTAGGCTATAAAAAAAATACTATAGTGGTTACATTTTTAGTTCACAGTGTAATAAAGCAAATGATAATAAGGCTCATGAATCTAATTGGTTTGAGGACCACCTTGTATTCATTATCTTGTATTTTCAAGTAACCTCAACTCTATCATCATCTTTATGAAAATGATATATAAAAATCATAAAAAGTACCCCAATTTAACTGCCAACATGGTGGGTACTACACAGAGAAATTTGACTTTAGGAACAGACAGATTTAACACAAACCATATGTAATCCAAGATCAGAAAAGCAATTTGAATGGGGAAATTTTGATCCACAATTTGAACTTATAAATCTTCATTCACTGTTAGCAATGTTGACTATTCTCCAGTTTTCAGTCCAGCTTATATTGATTTATATTATGTTCGAGATTGAAGTCTTTTAGAATTGAATTCCCTAGCACTAAAAAATATTTTAAAAATTAAGTGTTCTTCTTTTAATCTTTTTTAAAAAATGTTCTTTTATGTCATTCCAGAGGGATTGTTTTTTTAATGTGAGTAGGCCCAATTCCTTATTTTTCATCTCAATCTGAATTCCTCCCTGGCTAAATTCCTTCTAGTCTATGTCATCTTTGTTCAGTTTTTGTTATACCCTCCCTAGGGAGGAACCACCAAGTAATGAAAATGACATTAAATCAAGGTCTTAGGAAGTATTTGCTCCAACACTCTCTTTTTCTTCCCATTTTATTTGTTTGTTTTTAAACTTCACCCATCTTTTGGGCTGATGAATTCCAGTGCAAAGGATTATGTCATGTCACTCACTCATCATTTTTAACTCAGGGTTATTGGGTAAGTTTACATATTTATGTTAAAGAGTTCCGGAAGTTCAGGGGCACTTCCCAGAACTCTGTTTGCACAGATGCCACAATATCAGGATGTGGTGAGAGAGAGAGAGGCATTTGGGGGCTTTGGCCAACCCTATGGTTTCCTAGATTTGGATATTTTAGGGGAGGAATTACATGCTTCTGTGACCTTTGGGAGACAACTTGTAAGATGGATGGGAGCTCTGTGTATACACTGGGAATGTCCTGTGTTTGGCCTTGGGGAACAGCAAGAAGTCAGAAAGGCAATTAGGGTGGGGCCCTGGGTGGTATTACATATCTCCATGTATAATTCTTGATGGCTTTCCCTCTTTTCAGTAGGAGTCTTGTTTTCTACTATCTGTCTCTGTGGCAAACATGGTTGTTTAGTGACCTTCCCCGCAACACACACACAAATTGCTCAGCTGACTGAGTACCCCATGATGAGAAAACAATCATCAGCCTTCTCAAACTGAAAGCACATTATCTCTGTCTAAGCAAAATTTCTATGTAGAATAGCCAATGAAGATATAAAGGACTTTGACAGAGTGGTGTGGCATTGAAACTGCCCCTGAAGGGTTTAGAGGGGAGTCGTTGAGAGTTGGCCTGACTGGCTAGGAGTTTTATAGCCATTGAGGGAATCCAGAAGATTTTTTGAGAAGACATCTGGGATTGAGGTCCTACAAAGTGGAACCTTTTAGAAACTGATGGAATTCCAGGGACATAAAAGTCAGGAGCTGCTGGTAATCATCTGGAGCAGCATTCACCAGCAGAAAGAGCTGCTGAGAGGTGGTGTTGAGGAGGATGCAGGCCAATGGGAGTGGCCACCAGAGCTGCTGCTATGGTAACCCATGCTAACCACTGCTGGAAGTAGTAACTGGTGGAAGTTGCCATTGCCAGAGGAAACAGCCAAGAGGATCCACGGGGAGCTGTTGACTGGAAGCAAAAGTGGGTGTATCTAGCAGAGAATTAGGTCTGTGGATCAGCTACTTGAACAGTTTTTGGGTGGAGGGTGTTTTTCTTGTAGTTGTTATTCTGTTTAAACATGCTTAAGTGAATCATCTTTGATTTTGGAGAAAAAGAGAACGACTCTGAGTCTTAGTACCTTCTACACTAAAAGAGCAACCTAATTTTCTTTAATGCCAGCTTCTCCATGTGATCCTGCATTTCTATGAATAGCAGTATTAATCTATCGGTTACTCAAGTGGAAATACTCCGTTATTGTTGACTCCTCTACTTTCCTCTTACCCAGATTCAACTGTGCTTTAGAAATTAATTTATATCAAGTGGTCTGAGACCCAGGCATACTTCCCCCATCCTCAACTCACACACAGATTTTTGGAATTTATCTCCAAGAGCACTATCAGGTCCTCACAGTGAATGTTTGAGAAAATCCCCCCTGACTTCAGGCAAGGGGAAGAAAGAGTAATGACTCAGAAATGCATCAGAGCATTCCGTTCTTCCTCCTGCCTTCAGGGGAAACTCTTTTACCAGAGCCTAACCTATTGGGGTTCTACTTACCTATTTAAAGTTGATTTCTTGTGGACAACAGATCTACAGTTCTTGTTTGTTTGTTTTAACGATTCTGACAATCTCTGTCTCATAATGGTTATTCGAGACTACTGATATTTAAAGTGATATTCTACCCTGTGTGTATTACTAGTCTCTATTTGATAGTCTTCTTCTTCTCTTTTCTGTCCACATACTTTTGTTCTTTTATGGCATTAATTGAGCATTTTGACTGATTCTATTTTTACTCCTTTCTTTTTTTTTATTTCAGAAAGGCATACTTATAATTCCTGATACACATTTCATAGTTTTTTGTTTAATGACTAGAAATCCTTATTACTTCAGAAAATATTACATATTTATTGAAACACACCACCTATCTAGTGATTTATTATATAACCACATCATATTTATTAGGTAAGCATTCCAATGACTTTTATGTAATAAAAGTAAGAAGGAATTTCACATGTTGGTTATGTTCCATATTATACACTATTTTTAGGCCTTTATTTATAGAATATAAAACTTGGAATAATATTCTCAACTAATATTTTTGTTAGATGTAAATGATTCCAACAATAAACAATACTAAGCTAAGTACTGTTCTTACTTTTAAAATCTAACTTTTAAAAGTTTGATTTTTTCAGTCAATACAAAATGATCTAGTTCACACTATGAACTTTCCAAAATTGTTTAAAAACCAAATAGTCTTTGTTAAAGATTAGATTATAAGAAATGTTTTCTATGCTGTTATTTTAGAAAACAAGATTCTGGTACACATAAAGGAACTTAAATATAAATTCATACATGGTGGCTCAAATCCTGTCAACTTTCAACCTGATACAACATAAATCAACAGTTATTATACATAAACAATTCGAAATTAAAGTTTATAATGGAAATGTCAACAAGTCATAACCAATACACATCACTACTGATGGGTTCCACTGTACTTTAACCAGGCACAGCAGTGTGCATCTGATAGCTTAGAAAATTAAAGCTATCAGTATAAATAAGGAATACATAAATATAAACATAGCAATGCCAAAACATTAGGGCCATTAAAAAAAGTTGAATTAGATGCAATGCAAACACATTTTGTAGTTCTCTCTGTAAGCCACTTTCCATTAATTTATTATTTTAAAATAATATATAAAAGAATTATAAAACCATAACTTTATAAATCATATATACACTACTGCATGAAGTAGTTTCACTGTTCTTGACTAAAAGAATATAATAAAAGTAGTTTTATTCTTGACTAAAAAGCAATCTTCAAATCCTCTTGAGGAGTTTGACATATCTCATTAGGATCTCTGCAGAAAGTCAGCTTGTCATATTTTCAGCATCCTTTAGTACTTCAATAGCCTTGCGAAGTTCCTTAATAACTGATGATAAAGCCTCTGATTTAATTCCTTGTTCACAAAGCCATACACAAATAGGTAGTTTTTCTATATCTAAGCCAGTATTCACAATTCTTGAAATCTCAAGCAGAATGTTCATGTGAATGAACCAAATTCAGATTCACCCTGCTGATGCCACTCCCCAGGGCAGAGGTCCAGGGAGTCCACTCATTTCTTAACATATTCATTTTATACATATATATATATAAAATTTATATTTATATATATATGTATATGTGTGTGTGTGTGTGTGTGTGTGTGTGTGTGTGTGTGTGTACTTAGTGGTTTTTGCAACATACATTTACAACTAATTCAGGTCCACTTTCAAAATAACACTATATCATTTCCTGGATGATAATCATGCAGAAGTAATCTAAAAAATAAAGTTTACTAATTAAAAAAAAAAAAAGTGTTCCCAGGCAGTGATACCAACAGAGCAACTAGAAAGAGGCAAAACGTCTGTGAAGGGACACATCCCTAACCCATATCCCCCAGGTGGATGATTACAGTTCACCTGGTCCTCTTCTGCATCTAGTTGCTAGGGTTGAAGGCAGGTACAGCAGGCATAAGCAGGTTTGGCTCACATATCTAGTCACTTGTCACAGGGAACGAAGGCATCCCTGGTTTCATTGGGACCATATGGTGGCTGTTAATGACTCCTGCTGATGAGATTCTGCATAGACATTGGGTCTAGTTTCCTTGAGATGATATTCAATCTCTACCATCATTGAGAAACCCTCGAGTGGAAGGGTTATGCCTCTCTTTCACACCACTAACTACCCAGACAGACCGGCTTCTGAAGGGCATCAGGTGGTCACAAGATGGCTCCACCACCTCTGAACTCCTCTAACCTCCCATATGCTTCCATGAGAAATGGAAGTGCTGAGGTCTTCTTTCTTTTTCTCAATAGACTTCATAAAACTGATCTGGGTCAGGGTTTCTCCACCTTATTCCCAGATGTCAAAGTGTTTTCTTGCTGTGGGGTAGAAGTTACTATAGCCAGTCATCCCATCTTCATAAATGTCTAGACAAGTAACAAGTACAGATCTCTATTTATACATTCACATGCCTCATGCCTCTAAACTCAGAATATCCTTCTAAACCACTTCCAACTTTCCATTTCCATAATCCGTATTACAGGTATTACTATTTTTGACTTCAGGATCACTACGACTCTGCTAATTAGTTTTCCTGTTCCACCTCAATTCTCCTTCTTAATTGCTACCACCAAATTAATATCTCTGGTCACCTAAGTTTGTTGCTTAAAAAGAAATGCAATGACCCTTAAATATTGTCAAGGTAAATACCATCTTTTCAGTATGCCCGGTGTTCAAGATCTTCTGCAAAATAGCCTCAAAGCACTTACAATAACCTCAAATTACTCTTGCACATACTTCTAAAGCCAAAATCAAATTGGAATTTCTTATATTTTCCAAATATATTCCACATTTGAACTTCTCTCAATGCAGTTCTTTTGCCTGAAGTATTCTTCCCCTGTTCCTTTCATTATGTATGTGTATACAAGAATGTACACATTTACATATAAATTTTCTTCAAAGGTCCTTTAAAACCCTTCCCAGAAGCCACTTCCTTGAATAATTGAATCCTCTCCTAAACTCCCAATCTACCAGCAGCCCTCTTTTCTTTTTTTTTTTTAACTATTTTTTGATTCATTGTACACAAATGGGGTACGAATTTCATTTCTCTGTACATGAGTCACACATTTGCATAATCATACATGTACATAGGGTAATGATGTTTGTCTCATTCTATTGTCTTTCCTCCCCCGTTCCTTCCCCACCCCACATTTTCCTCTACACAATCCATCCTTTCTCCATTCTTGCCTTCTCCCTGTCCTGTTATGTATCATCATCCACTTATCAGAGAAATCACTCAGCCTTTGGTTTTTTGGGGATTGGCTTATTTTACTTAGCATGGTATTCTCTAACTCCATCAATTTACCTACAAATGCCATACTTTTATTCTTCTTTATGGCTGAATAATATTTTATTGTGTATATACCACAGTTTCTTTATCCATTCATCTATTGAAGGAAATCTAGGTTGGTTCCACAATCTAGCTATTGTGAATTGAGCTGCTATAAACATTGATGTGACTGCGTCACTGTAGTATGCTGATTTTAAATCCTTTGGGTATAGGTCAAGGAGTGGGATAGCTGGGTCAAATGGTGGGTCCATTCCAAGTTTTCTAAGGAATCTCCATACTGCTTTCTAAAGTGACTGTATCAATTTGCAACCCCACCAGCAATGTATAAGAATACCTTTTTCCCCACATCCTCGCCAACACGTATTGTTGCTTGTATTCTTGATAATAGCCACTCTAATCTGGGTGAGATGAAATCTTAGGGTCATTTAGATTTGTATTTCTTTTATTACTAGAGATGTTGAACATTTTTTCGTATAAGTGTTGATTGTTTGTAGATCTTCTTCTGTGAAGTGTCTGCTCATTTCCTTAGCCCATTTGTTGATTGTGTTATTTGTATTCTTGGTGTAAAGTTTTTTGAGTTCTTTATAAATTCTGGAGATTAGTGTTCTATCTGAAGAGTGTGTAGCAAAGATTTTCTCCCACTCTGTAGGCTCTCTCTTCACATTGTTGATTGTTTCCTTTGCTGAGGAAAAGGCTTTCTAGTTTGCATCTATCCTATTTATTCATTCCTGATTTTATTTCTTATCCTTTGGGAGTCTTGTTAAGAAAGTCTGGTCCTAAGCCGACATGATGAAGATTTGGACCTACTTTTTCTTCTATTAGGTGCAGGGTCTCTGTTCTAATTCCTAGGTCCTTGATCCATTTTGAGTTGAGTTTTGTGACTTCAGCAAAGTAGCAGGATAGAAAGTCTACACTCATAAATCTAATGCATTTAGATTTATGATGAATCCTCTGAAAGAGAAATTAGGAAAACTATCCCATTCACAATAGCCTCAAAAAAATAAAATAAAATACTAGGGAATCAATCTAACAAAAGAGGTGAAAGAACTCTACAATGAAAACTACAGAACATTAAAGAAAGAAATTAAAGAAAACCTTAGAAGATGGAAAGATCTCCCATGTTCTTGGATAGGCAGAATTAATATTGTCAAAATGCCCATACTACCAAAAGCGCTGTACAAATTCAATACAATTCCATTTAAAATCCCAGTGACATATGTCATAGAAATAGAGCAAGCAATCATGAAATTCATTTGGAAGAATAAGAGACCCAGAATAGCCAAAGCACTCCTTATCAGGAAGAACAAAGCAGGAGGTATCACAATACCAGACCTTAAACTATATTACAGAGCAATAGTAACAAAAACAGCACGTTACTGGCACCAAAATAGACAGGTAGACCAAAGGTACAGAAAACACAGAGACAAACCCACATAAATACAGTTATCTCATACTAGATAAAGGTGTCAAAAACATACAATGGAGAAAAGATAACCTCTTCAACAAATAATGCTGGGAAAACTAGAAATCCATATGCAGCAAAATGAAATTAAATCCTTATCCCTCTTTCTTTTCAAATGCTCTAATGAACATTCTATTTAAACTTTATTATATCACTTAATATCATTATATCCACAACCTATTTTTTCTATTCCAAGTAGCCAATAGATAAATGTGCCTATTAAATTTAAATGAATTTAAATGAAATAAAATGTAAAATTTATCTTCCCTGCACACTGCAATATTTCAAAAGTCCAGTCATAACATGCGGCTAGTGGCTTCCATGTTGGATGGCACAGATACAGGACATTTTTGTCATCACAGAAAGCTAGACTTGAAAACATTGGTCTACTTCATTATGAATTTACTTTATTCTTCTCCCTTTCAGCTCTAAAGTTCTTATGCTCAGAAACTTGTATGTGGAAGTTTCTCTATAAGCAGCTTACATAATTATGCTATTGCATGATAGATGGGTAGTCTCTTTAAACAATTAATCTACCAGATCTAACATAGTACTTGAAGAACTGAAAATTTTTTGCGTATAAGTTGATATTTTGCGTATAAACTCCAAAGCCACAAGTATAAGACAAAGCAACTAGCCACAGAACATGTAAATAGTTTATGGAATGGACTGTATTTGTTAGACTATAGTTAAGGGTAGTGTTCTTATTTCTCACCCATGACCAACCCAAGACATTAAGCATGTTTTGCTCCATCTGCCAATTCCATTTCTGGAAACATCTGGGGCAGATCCCATGACTTTTGGATTATTTTTGTTTATTATAATGTTTTCATATTCAGACACTTTTAAAATACTGTCCAATCCAAATAAAAAATTTAACCTTGCATTAATTTAAATATGTTCTCTTCCCTCAGTTCAGGGAAGTGAGTAGGGAAGGTTGGGAAGGGGACCAGTCTTCCATTTCGCTCCCCGAGTTTTGCCTCATTGGGCACATCTTTCATTTGTGCTACCAAGGCACACAGAATCGTTTGCTGGCCATAGTTTTAGCAGGCACAATGCTGAGACAATGCCTATTAGGTACCAGGGCACCTGAAAAGGCAGGAAAGATGTCATTTGTGCTCTCACAAATCTCATAACAGAAATACGTCCCTCAAATCATCATGAAATAAGACAGAGCATGTTAAATGTCTTGAGAGTTTTATGGAGGAAAAAAGTTCCATCAGTAAAAGAAAAAAAACCCACTTTCAGCTTAGACTTTATGATAAAGAACCATCTGAACTGGAATTTGTAGGAAAGATAATACCAAAAGGCATGCATGCCCTAATTTAATCTCAATATCAAATAAATCATATAATCCAGCATTAGATCCACTTATGTCCTTTGGGACTCTGTTGAAAATGATTTTTTAAAAAAATCAGTCTAACCTGGCTTAAGCAAGAGGGAATTTATTGGGAAAAAAGGGAGTTTAACTGGAAGTCCTAGGGTGACCTAGTCCAGCTAAGATGAAGGAATTCACAATACCTCACCAGGATTTTGTCCTCTCTGTTTCTCCGCACTGCTCTTCCTTCTGCCTTGTGTTAACTTAAATCTCAGGAGTTAAGTGAGGCTATCTGTTTGTCCCAAGGTGACAGAAGGCATTCCCTGGACTACATTTTCCTAAACTCAGAACCCACATGAAAAGTCAGAATTCCAAACACAATTCTTGAGCTTTCATAGATTAGACAAGCTGGGATCAATGCTTACCCCTGAACCAATCAGCCATGCCAGTGGGAGCTAAGGAGCAGACTGATTTAACCCAGGAGACCCCTGACACCTCTGGGTGGAATCAGCTTTACCCAAAGCACAGGGGTGAAAGTTGGGGCATGTCAGTTCCACCACAGAAGGGGTCGCAACCTTGTTCTTGACGGCCCAATAAGATATACTTCAGACTTTGCAGGCCATACTGCCTCTAGCTCTGCCATTGCAACTCAGAAGCAGCCATGGGCAATCCATCAACAAATGACATAGATACGTAACAATAAAACTTCATTTACAAAGTCTGGAAGAAGGTTAGTTTTTGCCAAAAGATCCTAGTTTGCCAACTCCTGCACTAGAGCGAAATTAAGCAGAGTTATCAGAAGGGCAGAAAAGGCAATAAAAACAAAAAGAAGCAAGTGTTCACTACATTTGTAATACAATGTAGATATGAGTTCTTCTCTGGCTCTTTAGATTTCTCCCTCTCTATAATAAGAACCACAGCAGAAGACTTTCACAAGGCTGCTTTTCTCCAGAGTTCACTTGACCTCAAATTTCAATGGCCTCCAATGTGTCCACGTGGCAAATGCTTGAAACCCAGGAGGGAAGTGTCAGCCTTTGTGGAAGAAAACTGTGGGCAATGGCGGCCCCCATGTCAGATAATTTGCCTGTGGACACAACACTTCCACACATTAAGATATATATTCTCGCTCCCCACTCCCCAAATAGTCTGCTGCTTCCACAGTTTTTCCCATTCCTGATAACCACGCCAAACCCTACAACATTTTTCTGGTTATTCAGGCCAAAAACTGAGATGACATCCCTGATTTGGTTTTGCTGCCATCCCACAGCCAACCTGTTAACAAGTTTTATGTACACCATTCCTACTGAATGTGACACTTCTCCCCACCTCCACAGCACAAATGGAGTCCGGGTCACCTGGTCCCTCTCCTGGACTTCTCCAACAGCCTCCCACAGTCTCCCTCCTTCCCCTTACCCCTCTGTGTCCTTTCTCTGTTCAGCAGCTGAAACAAACTTTCTAGAATATAAATCACCCTGTAGCTTGTTATTATGTTTAGAACAAAATGCAAACTCCTTAGCGTGGTGGCTCTCTAGGCTCTGAGACCTAGGCTGCCTCCATCCTCCAGCCTCATCTGACTTTAGAAGTCCATGCCAGCAACATGGCCTTCCAGGTGTTCCTTAGCACTCCAAGCTCAGGCCTGCCTCCTGGCTCTCAGACTTTCTACTCCCTCTTCCTAGTGTAATCTTTTCCTAAGAATTTCTAAGATTGTTAAATCAAGAGCACAAGCTATGCACAAGATATGGTTGCTCTTGTTTTTCACTGTAGCTGCAGGGTATAAAACAGCACTTGATACATAATGGGCTTGAATAAATATTTGCTGAATGAATGAGTGAGACCTATGTGTTAAGACAAATAAGGGAACAGATACAGACAACAGGATAATGCAGACGTGCTCAAAAAGGTTATGTTTGTCTAAGTCAATTTATCCCGTGCTCAGAGAAGAAACAACAGCTTTGCACCATGTAGCAATCAGTGGTGTGCTAAATTAAGCCACTGGGAAATGCCTTGATTTATTTAACACTGATTTTCTGTGAAGGACAGAAAGTACCTTGCAAAGAATTCATAACTCCAGTAAAATTGGCAATAAGAAAATGTCACACTTGTAATTGAAAAGGGCGAAATGCCTACATCAGTAAATCCCAGAAGGTGTCATTAGGAGCAAATAACTAAGTAACTTTACTGGCCACTCAGATATCTCTCAGAAACTTTCTCCCAGAATCCTGTCATGGGACCTTGTGGCAGGGTGGCACAGGGATTAACTTTAGGTTGACTCTAATTCTCTTAAGTGCTGGTTGCAGTACAGTATGCAAAACACGGTTCTTGGGAGAATCCCCATGCTGGTTTTCTTTGTTGCTGATTAATGCATGAAATAGTCTTTTTCAGATTAGATCAATAAAAAGAACTCTGAGAATAATCCCCTCACCCAGGTGACGTTTCCTCCTGAACCTATATGAATCAGCTTTCTTGTGGTAACAAACACTCAAATCTCAGCGGCTTATACGTTTATTTCTCACCCAGTTACATGCTAGCAGCTGTTCCTTTGTTGTTGTGGCTTTGCTCCACGTCGCTTCTCATTCCAAACCAGGCTACGAGAATAGCCCCTATTTGGGACACAACATCATGCTTGAAGTAGGGAGGGAAGAGCAAGAGCCAGAGCCACATCTCAGAACTGCCCTTTCAGTGGCTGCTTGGAGGTGCGTCATTGCACTTCCATTGGCTGAAGCAAGTCACATGGTTGAGCTGGTACAGAGCAGGAAGTGTAGTTGGTGGAAGTGGAGCTCTGCACGTCTCATGGCAATGGGCAAGAATGTGTAATTGCCCTGCATGGAAGGGAGTGAATCTATGGGAACAACAATATGATCTACCAAAGGACCCAATCAGTACATTCATCCTAAGTACACCCTTCCTCTGATAGATGATGCTGACATTTATAAGGTATGTGGTTCTGAACCCTCCTAGTTTCTTAACTCCTGAATTAAATCCTGGATTCCAAGTTCAGTTCTGTTCTCCCCAGGATACAGGATTTAATCCATCTTCTTTCTTTCTCAGACATTACCAAGCTACTGTGTACCAGATCCATTTCCATCTTCCCAGGAATATTTGTGTATTCAAACAAATGAAAAGACTGAAAATCAAAATTCTCCCTGCTAGCTAGAAACCAGTATGTCCAGTGATATTCTACTGACTCTTTCCAACACACCACATTGCCTACTATGCAGAATTGCCCTACCCAGGAAAGGGAGCCAGGTATGGGATGGGAAGAAATGAGTTTTCAGGGCTATTTTAAGGCCTTAGTAGGCCCCAAGTACTTTTATGATGAAGTCCCACTCTACATCACACAAAATATATCAAAACAAACCCTTGCCCCACTTTAAATATAGTTTTTGGCTGTCAATTTTTTGAGAGGATGTTAATAATTTTGCTTTTCAAATTATTTGGCTACAAGTAGCTTTTGATTTATGGTTGGCCATGATCTGTTAGCTATTACCATGTATGCTTAGGAATTCTTTCAAAATAAGAAATTTCTGCTTCCAAAGTTATTTTCAAATGTGATGAAATTTGTAGAAATATTAAATTTGGCAATTAATATAGTTGACAGTGTTATATATGTAGATTTTAATTGAACTTTTATTAATTCAACTTTCCAGTTTTCTCATATTATTTTGAGCCAATACATGTTTTTTTCAGAACTCAAATATTTTCATGGGCCTCTGAAAAACTCATAGGTTCCAGAATACGTGCATCTACTGCCCAAAGGACAAAACAGCCCCAACGATGCTTTATCTCAGATCTAGTCTGGGGGAGGAAAAATACTTCCTCAAATATGGAGCCCAGAGACAAAGCCTTAAGAAGGAACTGAAATTAAAAGTCTTGTATTAGTCAGGCACAGAGGTATGCCCCTGTAGGTGACCCCGGAGGCTGAGATGGGATGATTCTTTGAAGTTCAGTGTTCAAGAGCTGCTCGGGCAACATAGTGAGATCCCATCGAAAAAAAAGAACTCATATTGCCCAAAGATTGAAGCATGTGTGAGACAACTGGGCAAAAGCCAGGAACTTGAAACTAAAGTGAGGAAGAGGAGAAGGGAGGGAGAATGGGAAGGAACACAGGTGCTTGGGTACTGAGGTACAGGCATCAGCACCCCTCAAGGCTTCCTGGAGGTGGGACTTGTTGAAGAGCCGACTTTAGCATACAGCACATTTTTGTGGTGATCTAGGGCCAGAAATGTGCTTTCGCTTTGTGACTCCAAGTGAGTCTACCACGTCCCCACCCCAAGACTGCAACAACACTCTCCTCTCTCTCTCACGTCCTCCCAGAGGCCTCTGCAGCTCCCATTCCAACTCCTTGCATGAGCATCTCCCTTCCCTTAGTGGCCCCAAAACATTTGACTCTCCTGAACTGACGGTTTAGTGAAGGGGCTCTGACATTCACACCAAAAAAGGCCTGTGTCCTTGCCTATGTGTTTATTTCTTCTTGATCTGATTGGTCCAAAGCAAATTGTCCAGTTGCTATGGAAGATTTCTTAAGTCAAGCTGCATGTTCCTGAGATTGAAAGTGATTTCCACATTCTACTCTTTACACTTGCACTTCTGACACTGTGATGCCTACAGTCCTATGACCTTAACAATTAAAGGAGTTCTCTGATTGGGTTGGAACATCTCAGTCCCCTGACTTTTCTCATTTCTCATCCAAATTATTTTCCAGCCTACAAAGACCACTAGGTTTCCATTTGATTTTGAAGCAGAGGCCACCGTTATATCACATCAGTAAAACTGTCTCAGGTATGTCTTCACCCAATCCCAGAAAGAGAACATCCAGAATCTAGTTCCTATTTCACTTTTTAATAAAAATATATTTTCACTCTTAGTAATGATGACCTGATGGACAAGGACCAAAATCTCAAGTCTGACCCTCAGGCTTAACCTCAACTCTTCACCATGAAAACTGACTGGACACTTTCTAAAGTAGTCTCTGATCACAGAGCTTAATGGCAGCTTTTTGTTCTTGGTAAAGCGCTCTTTTGGAGAGAAGTTTCACCAGGGGACACATGGCTGCCTACACTTTCCTAAACAGATCTGGAGGGAGGTTCAGTGATCACACAGAGTCCATCATGGCTGAGGCTCATGGAAGAAGAAGCCTGGCACTGAGGGTGCTAGATGTTGGACATACCAGGCCCAGCATTAGGAGGGGAGGTCATCTGACTTGACACTAGTATCTGGAGGTCATAGCACACAGTGAGTGGTGTCCACACAGGGACTATGCCACCTGTGTCACTATACATGGGAAACCAGACACAGGGAACTGAGCCTGATGACAGACAACGGTGTTGGGAATGGATCAAGCAAGCAAAAGCTGGAAAAGTCATTGTGGGTCACACGATTTGGGATTTCATGGAAATACTTTTCTACTGAACTGTTCAGAGCCATAACCTCTAGTGACATGTTGCTACTAAGCACCTGAAATGTGTCTAGTATAACCAAGGAACTGATTTTTTAAACTATATTCAATTTTAATCCATTTAGCTTTAAAAAGTAATCAGTTACTGAAAAAGTTTCACATGGAATATTTTAGTCAGCTTTTTTGATGCTGTGACTAAATGACCCGACCAGCACAACTGTAGAGGAAGAAGAGTTTATTTGCGGCTCACAGGTTTCAGAGGTCTTAGTCCATAGAAGGCCGGCTCCATTTCTCAGGGCTTGAGTGAGGCTGAACATCATGGCAGGAGAGTGTGGCAGAGGGAAGCAGCTCATGCGACCATCAGAAAGCAGAGTGGTCTCAGCTTGCCAGATACAAATATATACCCCAAAGCCACGCCCCAATTCCCACCTCCTCCTGCCACACCCTACCACTTAAGTTATCATTCAGTTAATCCTTATCAGGGGATTAAATCGCTGATTGGGTTAAGACTCTTACAACCCAATCATTTCTCCTCTGAACCTTCTTGCATGGTCTCACACGTGAACTTTTGGGGGACACCTAACATTTCAACCACAACACAAGACTAGAAAGACATTTGATCTCTTTCCTGTCATAAGTTTTATGTGATTTAAACACATATTAAGTGTGCATGAAAATTTTGTTTACAAATTGAGATGTGCTGTAAGTGTAAAATACATGCCTAATTTCAAAGATTAAAATGAAAAGAATATAAAATATATCAATAATTTTATGCTTATTATATATTGAAATAAAAATATTATATTGTTTAAGTAAAATATTATTAATATATTTTATTATTTATCATTAATATTAATTTGTTTTTATAATATGTTAATAGACTATATTTAAATATAGATGTAAATATAAATATTCATATACCTAAGAATATATAAATGTATACTTTCATGTACATAAGAATATATTAATATATCATTGAAACTAATTTTAAAGGTTTTTCTTTACTCTTTTAATGAGACTCATAGAAAAATTTTAATTGCATATGTGATATATATTTCTATTGGACAGGACTACTTTATTACTTATAGGCATACACATCTCTCTAGATTGTTTAATAAATACAATTCACTAATTATATTTCTAAATTATATTTACAAGCAAAATATAATTTATAATTTTAATGGTCAGATACTGAACAAACTATTTGGTAACCATTTTTTCACTTCTCAATATATCAGGAGAATCTTGCCACATCTGTAGATATTCATCTACAACCTCATACGGACTAAAATCAATGAGAGATTCTTATTTGCCGGAATGAACTTACTGCTGAGCAAATTATATGTGTTGGATCTCCATTTCTTAGACTTCTTCCTAAAATACCAAGTGCAGAGAACTAGCAGGTGGGGTACCCTGGACCATTCAATGAGATATGTTTCCAAGAATCTGAGTAGGGACCTGGATGAAAAGAGTGTTTATGAGCTAAACCTTTCATATTACATTCGCCCTAGTTGCAGTAACAGTAACAGACAATCATCTGTCAATAGTATCTGTGGGCTAGACTCTCATACAGACTTATGATCAGGCAATAAATACTATTTTTAGGAGGTGACTGTATAGTTGACAAATCAAGCAGTAGCCACAGACGGCCTCTAAGCAACCAACACAAAACAGATTGATGGGATTTGCTGCACTTAGAAGTCTTATAAGAGAAGCGGGAGTAATAAAGTCTCAAAATAGGCTGTCTTACATAAAATTTTTCCCTTAAACGTTCACTTTTGAAGTTCATTTCAAATATAGCAAATTTGGACTTCTCATTCTTAAGGAATAGTTTTATTGTCCATAGGCCTACATAGACTGGCAGAGAGGCTAAATTATTTCACAAATTTCCAGATACCCAAGGAATAGTTAATGGCACCAATACTCCTTGCACAGTAAAAACTGTCCTAAGACAATATCCACTAGTAAAGCTCCTTCTCAAAGAGGCAGCATGGTATAGGGTTTCTGGTACACTAAGACCTGCACGTGAATCTTAGATTCACATTTAGTAGCTGTGTGACCTTAGAATGTAATTTAGCCTTCCTAAGTCTCAGTTTGCCCATCTGTAAAAGAAAACAATAACAAAGGCCTTTTGTGTCGATGTGAATAAAAAAATTAGTATTTCATTCAATGCCTTCTTTTAAGTATTTTTGTGCTAGGTACATAGTAACTGGTATATAATAAGCACTCGGTAAAGCTTTTTAATGTTCTTTTCCACCTTACTGAAACATCTAACCTGATTAGAGAATACACAGGTAGAAGAGAAGAGATGGGAAGAACATAGAAATAAAACGTGACATCCTGCTACAACAAACTAATAGGATTATATATTTTTAGGAGGTATATTTCTCATTTCATTTATCCATAGTGATTTAATTTTAAAGGTATTTTTTCAGCTTTTTTTTTACAACTTATTTAAAAAGTTTGCTATTACTAAACAATTAGTTTCTAATTTTACACTCTTACAACTGCTGTAGTGAGCAGGTGTGGTGGTGCAGGCCTGTAATCCTAGTAGTTTGGTGGTGCTGAGGTAAGATGATCACAAGTTCAAGCCATCCTCAGCAATTTAGTGAGGCCCTAGGTAGCTTTTTTAAAAAAATTTTGTTCTTTTTAGATATACATGACAGTAGAGTGTATTTTGACATATCATACATACATGGAACATAACTTCCCATTCTCGTGGTTGTACATGACGAGGAGTTACATTAAAGGCGTTTTAATGGAAGTCTACTATAATATAGTCATTTGCTCTTTCTTTTATATTACACCGACATCTTGTGGTCATCTGAAGACCAGTCCTGGAAATTGACCCTTGTCATTCCCACATTAACTTCATCTGCACAGATGCTGTTAAAAGAAGTTGAGTCTCTATATTCAAGAATTAAGTAACAAAACCAGACCCAAATATACACTTATTTTGGAAATTTTAGAGGCATTGCATAGATAATTATAAGAATTCGGATTAACTGAATAATTGGCATATTGTTTTGTACTGTGAATAATGAAATATTTATTAATTTTGATTAACAGTTTAGTATTTCCACATTTTGACTAAGAGACAAAACTTCGTTTTTCAAATTTTTGCAAGCCTTCAAAAATCTTATATCTATAGGCACTGTATCCATAATGGTATATATGTTGGATGGAATGGCTTCTCAAACTTGAGTGATCATCGAAATCTTAAGCAGGGCTTAAGAGATTGCTGACCCACCTCCAAAGTTTGACAACATGACTTTGAGGTGGAAACTGAAATGTGCTTTTCTTACAAGTCTCCTGGTGTTGCTGAAACTCCTGGTCCACAGACCACAGTTGAGAACTACTGTGCATTAGCACCTGGTAGAATTCAGATCAGGATCAGTTAGTTCAGAGTCTCAGACCATTGGCAAGGGAAATGGAGTGGTGGATCTTCTGTTGTGTTTTATTTTTTGGTTTTGGTAGTGGGCGTTACCCAGGGGCCTGTCACCACTGAGCTACATTCCCAGTCCCTTTATGTATTTTTATTTTGAGACAGAATCTTATATAAGTTGCTGAGAGTCTTGCTAAATTGCTGAGGCTGACCTTGAATTTACCATCCTCCCACCTCAACCGTCTCCAGTTACAAGGATTACAGGCCTGTGCTACCACACCTAACCTGCATACAGTGAATTTTGAGTATCTGTTATTGTGAAATGCACAAAGCATTTTATCCATGAAAGTTAGCATTTTTATTAGTTTTAGATGAGAAACAAAAAGGGTGTGGGAAGCCCATATCCTTGAAAGAAATACACACTGTCTAAACACTTTTGTAATGCAGGACAGGCGAGTGAGAAAGAACCACTTTGAAACAGCAGTGACTGAGGCTAACAGGCCCTCAGGACCAGCCACTGTATCATAGCTTTTAGAATAGGATTGCAGCAAATCTGGAGTGCCCTGCAGAGCTGTGACTTGGCTGTCCAAATGATGTTACCAGCGAGGATAAATTTGAAGCAGCAAACAACCTGGACCAGAAGGACCGTGTTTAGCAGCGCCCCCATGTGGCAGTAGCTGGTATAGCCGCACTGAGAGACAACAGAGGGGATTGGAGGAGAACTGCCTCCCTGCATAAAGAACAATCCCCAGGAGAAAGTGGGGCCTCAAAAGACAGAAGCTGGACTCTATTAATAAAGGCAGATTGATCTAAAGAGATTACACAGAAAAGTAAAGAAAATAGCCATATTTTATCACTGAATATTGGTGATATGGGGCATATCTCTAATATATAATTTATTTCTGCCATGGGGAGTCAGGCAGGATTCAAACTTCTGTCTCTAGATCTATGAAAGGTCCAAAGATCCAGAGAAGAAGCAGCTGTCATGGGGTCCTGCTCTGCAGAGGTGTCTGTAGATGCTAAGGAATGCTTGAATTGTTTTCAACATTAAGATTTGCTGTATAGATTTCTGTCTGGGGGCTGTAGACAAACTAACATTCTTCCAAAACCTAGAAATACACTCATCTTGGGGGGTTGGGGTTGTGGCTCAGTAGTAGAGCGCTTGCCTTGCATGCATGGAGTGTTGGGTTCTATCCTCAGCACCACATAAAAATAAATAAAGGCATTGTGTCCATAAACAACTAAGAAAAATATTTTTTAAAAAATTAAATAAAATAAAGACATTGTGTTCATCTACCACTAAAAAAAAAAAGTTTTAAAAAAAAGGTAAACGTTGGGTTTTGCCTCAAGTTGCAAATTCTGGGGGTGGAGACCAGAAATCTTCGTTAAAATATGGTCAACATTCTTTTTTTTAAAAATTTTTTACACACTGCATTTTGATTCATTGTACATAAATGGGGTTTCATTTCTATGGTTGTACAAGATGTAGATTCATACCATTCATGTAATCATACATGTATGTAGGGTAATGGTGTCTGTCTCACTCCACCATTTTTCATACCCAGCCTTCCTCTTATTTCCCTCTAAGTAATCTAAAGTTCCTCCATTCTTCTTTCACCCCCCACTGCCTACCCCCATTATATATCATCATCCACTTAACAGGGAAAACATTCGGCCTTTGTTGCATTGGGATTGGCTTATTTCACTTAGCATGATATTCTTCAATTCCATCCATTTATCTGCAAATACCATAATATTATTCTTCTTTATGGCTGAATAATATTCCATTGTGTATATATACCACAGTTTCCTTATCCATTCATCTGTTGAAGGGCATCTAAGTTGGTTCCACAATCTAGTTATTGTGAACTGAGCTGCTATAAACCTTGATATGGCTGCGTTACTGTAGTATGCTAATTTTAAGTCCTTTGGGTATAAACCAAGGAGTGGGATAACTGGGTCTATTCCAAGTTCTCTGAGGATTTTTCCACACTGCTTTCCAGTGCACCAATTGACTGCACCAATTTGCAACTCCACCAGCAATGTAAAAGTGTGCCTTTTTCCCTACATCCATGCCAATATCTATTATTGTTTGTGTTCTTGATAATAGTCATTCCAATTGGAGTAAGATGAAATCTTAGAGTTGTTTTAATTTGCAGTTCTAGATGCTAGAAATTACTAGAAATATTGAACACTTTTTCATATATTTATTAAATATTCTTTAAAGCATGTTGTTGAAATCGCCAAAAAAAAAAAGGGAAATTCTGTAGACTTTCAGATAACAAGAACTTAAAAACTACAGTCATGAGGGCTGGGATATAGCTCAGTTGGTAGAGTGCATGCCTTTCATGCACAAAGCCTTGGGTTCAAAACCCAGTACCGCAAAAACAAAACAGAAAAACTACAGCCATGAATGGCAAATACCACTGAGGCTGCCCTGGGAGGGGAGAAGGTTTCCATTTCCCATAATCAGTAGTCTGGGATCTTAGCATCCCCATGACCAGGGCAGATGAAACACCAAACCTAGCTGGTAGAAATGCAATTTTAAATGCCACCTCCCTCCCTGTAAAGTTAGAACACTCACCAAACCAAACCTTTGTTGAAGGAGTGGACTAGGAAAAATCTACCCACAAATACAAAGAAAAATAGTCTCATCTGCCTAGATAGGAAAAAAGAAAATCTCCTCTGGAATTTATAGCCGTGCCTTCCCACAAAGCAGTTCGAGGTTTGAAGCAGCACCACCTAGGTAGTCTGGGAACCCCAGAAGACTTATAGAAGTTAGTAGGGAGATGCTAATATCTCCACTGTGCCTGACTAAAGCAATGGAAACTTTGAAAGGCAGGGCAGTGGGGCATTTGCACAGATAGGGCCTAACGTAAGTTCACAATCAAAATTACAAAACATATTTAAAAATAATCTTTAATAAAAACTTTTTTTAAAAAAAATCTTTCACAAAAGACTATAGGAGACACATACAAAAAAATCCAGAAATATTAGACCCCCTGTCAAAAGCTAATAGAAAGATGAAACAGAATATCAATTAGAGATGGGACCGGGGTGAGAACAAGGTCTGTGCTTGGCACTAATGGGAAATGACCCACAGTGGCTCTCTGAGCTATGTCCTGAGAGTACCCAGGTTCAATGACTCAGTGGAAAAGCCTTTGACTCCATAGTATTCCCTTCCTACTGCAAGTGTTTGTTCATTTGTATTTTATCTCTCTGGTCTATCTCCTCAAATGAAAATCACATGATTTTGTACTTGACCAAAGTACGAAAACAACAACAAAATGAGGTCATGTGCTTCTCCTTATAGCCACGCCCACACCCTCCCCAGCACCTGTTACTGTTTGGATTTATGGAAAGTGCTCAACACACT
Organism: Sciurus carolinensis; assembly: GCF_902686445.1. Taxonomy (NCBI): domain Eukaryota; kingdom Metazoa; phylum Chordata; class Mammalia; order Rodentia; family Sciuridae; genus Sciurus; species Sciurus carolinensis. The sequence goes on from NC_062219.1 coordinate 32,970,277, forward strand.
CTTGATAAGTGACTGGTAGGTCAGCTTTCCTGAAAGGCAACTTTGCTGACTGTTTGCTGAGCAACCTGTCTTCCTGGAACCAGTGGCCTGAGAGGTGACACCTGCTGGTTAGAGGCATCAGAGGTGGCCATCGGTCCTCAGAGGACCTTCCCAATGGAGCACAGGAAGTCAGCTAATGAGAGGGTTAGCAGCCGAACCACCTCATATGCCACCTAAAAGACACTATTTTTACTCTTCACAAGATATTTTCCACTTCAAAATTGTTACCTTTTCCCCCTTGATATATCTCTTGCTTCCCAATTAAGTTTCAAGTTTTCGTTCTTCCAGTTTCAAACCAAAATTCTCTCCCAGGAGATATCTCTCCAAACACTGTTTTACAAAGACAGCTAACAGACCTGGACGGTAGGGTGTGAAGGGCACCTTTGATACGGACCAGGGCACAAACAGCCCTCTCACCCCCAGGGACTAGGCCAAAGGGGCAGCCACTTTAAATAGACAGACTCCAGTCTGCCAGCCTGGCCCTCCCGCTTCATCATACCCCACATCCGAAATCTCCGTTCATCACTCACACTGCTCTGTTTGGTCTGGACAAGGGAGTGACTTTGGCACGGGGTCTCAGGATATTCTTCATGAACTCTGGCATTCCTCCTTGCGGTCTCCTCAGCCACAGTGGATTAGTTCAGTTTCCCCTTTTAATGGAAACTTAGAAGTTAGTGGACAAATTTAAAGACTCACACTGTTGAGAGATCAGATTACTTAGACTGGCAGAATTGAAAGGATAAGGAGAAAATAGCTCCACAGAGAAAATGGTACTTTGAGCAAGACCTGGAAGGAAATGGGGAAAGTATTCCATGGGGAAGGAATAGTGCACACAAAGATGGAGATGTGGGGTGAATGTGGGGCACACCAACGGTCACGGTTGGAATAAAGTGCATCAAATATAACCAGATGAATGGAAAGGATAAATAAAAATTAATATTAATAAGTTGACTGGGATCGGATGGTGGAACATAAAGGAATTAGAAAGTTACTCTAATGTAAGAACCCAAACTGTAGTCATTTATTGAGCACCTACTATGTGCCAAGATCTACCACAGCAAGTAAGGTTACCATGATGTCTCAGACACAGGGTTTGAAATTCCCTCTTGGACCAAATAGTGAGTGTTGAGTGTCCAGTCTAGTGAAACACACATTATGAAATGAACATTTTACTTTGTGACATAAACAAAGGGTTTTGGGAATCAAGAGGGCAGGGAGGGAAAAGTAATAGGGTAGGGTGTAGGCACATTTTAGGATCACTGCAGGGGGAGGCAAATTAGGACTAGACTTTGCAATGAGACAATGAGAGTTTGGGGTGTGGATGGAACGTGTGGGCAGGAAAGAGGGTATTGTTAAGGGAGGAAGCCCGTGTGCTTGGATCAGAGGAATATATTGGTAAATATTTCCTAACCAGCTAGAAGTGGGGGAAGCTCTTGGTTGGCAGCGTTGGATTTTTATTGTAAATGCTTCTGACACGGCCCATTTAAAACTAGCACCTGTAGGTCAACCAGCTCGAAGCATCTTTGACAATTTATCAACAGGCTCTTAGGAGCTGGTAGAGGCATGCTCCAGCACACCACCACTTGGTTTGAATGTGTTGAATTTGAGGTGACTGCCAGACATCTGAGTGGAGGTGACCAGTAAGAGTCACATGTCTGTTGTCCCAATAAAAAGCTGAGCCAAAGCAGGATCTGTATTCAAAATCCCAAAAGGCAACCGTTGGGGGAGAGGCTGGCATGGAGAAATTAAGCTGTAGGCCTCAAGCCCCTATTGAACAAAAGAAAACCAGCTGTAAATTTGTTTATTCTCCAACAGTAGGTAGCACTTCGCCAGTTGAGAGGCACCAAATAAAACAGTGGTTCATAGGCTCTCTGAACTAAAAGCTGACTTCCAATTCACAGACTCTCCAGTATGTTCTTGGAGCTCACTTTCCAAGTAGCCCGAAGTAAACCAGCTCCAGGGTCCCTTCCATGCATGTGTGTCCCAGTACATCGCATAATGGCTTACTGCCACCTGCTGGGAGAAGAGAGGTAGCACTCAAGGGTGAAATCTATCTCAAGAACCAATAACCCTAAGCAGCTGTTAACTTCCTGTTCTCAGTCCTCTGGTGTCCCTGTAGTTGTTACAACAGAGGCCTGTTGAAAATAAAACAGTCTAGACAGTTCAGAGAAACATCCTGCTGCTACTGCCAGTCATTCCGAGAGCTTTCATTTGCCTGGTGAAGGACCCACCCATTGGCCCAGACTTCAGTGAACTTTTTAATTGTTTTTATTGTTACATTTTTTGTAACTTTTTATTGATACATTGCAATTAACATAATGCTGGGATTCATTATGCTATATTCATATAGGTGCTTAAAATAATTTGATCAAGTTCCCTAGAACTTTTTCCTTTCCCCTCCTTCCTCTCCCATCTGATTGCTCAACTCTCCTGATCTCCCTTCTCTTATTTTTATCATTTTAACGAGTGCATTATAATTGTGTATATAGACAACATTTTGTCCCATATGTGGAAGCTAAAGAGACAGGAGAAAGGATAAAAGAGGAATTTTACAAATATAGAAAGGAGACCAATAGAGTAGAGGAAGAGACTCCAGAGGGAGGGAGGAGAGGAGGCACGGGGAAGGAACTCCAGCAGCTATTGCTGCTTTCAGTGAACCTGGAGATCAAAGAAAGGAGCCTCTGCCCATGGGAAGCGGCTGTCAGTGTTGCGCATGCTCCGTGGATGCTCCAGGGGGTAGGCCCAGGGAATTCCCACAGCATCCATGCCTAGATCATGATCACTCCAATCAAATGCCCCTAATGTTTCCTAAGCTAAACATGTTTGAGGCTGATATTTCACTGAGATCTAATAATACTGAAAAATGTTTTACGGTATCCATTTTATCCTGTCGATAAGATGAAAGCTAAATTTCCTGGCAACGTGATTATAGTTTATCAATTCTACATAAAATAATTGCAAGGGCCAAGTATAATTGCTGATATTTACTTCTCTCTTTAATTCACAAGGATGAGGACTTTATAGTGAGAAGGCACAAAAGACATTTTAGAGTCTATTAAAATTATTAATGTGATCACTGCTTTGCATACAATCATAGGATAAAATTTGAAGTTATTTATGACTATGCTCATATGGTTATTATAAAATTTTACCAAGAGTACAAGTATTTCCCTGTATTTTTTTCTTTGTATTACTACTTCTTGTAATATTATTTTTTCTAAGTGTTTTTAAAAGGCAACTACCATTTTTACACACAAAAAAGGAAGCTCATTATTAAGAGAGAATTAAAAGAATTTCTTACACCTCAGAGTGATGGGTAAATTAAAATGGACATTTCCTTCTACCAACAGAGAATACTAACAGCAAAAACAAACAAACAAACAAACATAGAAAACACTACCTTTTCAGGATGAAAGACATTGTGCCCCTCCTAGGATCAGGAGCAAAGCAAAGATGTCCACTCTCTACTGCTTTCAACACAGGACTGTAAGTTCAAGCCAGTGCAATAGAGCAAGGAAAAAAAAAAAAAAGTCACAGTGATTGGAAAAGAAGACATAAGACTATTTTTATTTGCAGGTGACATGATTTTCTATGTTCAAAAATCCCAAGGAATCCCAAAAAGCAAAAACAAAGAAATAAAACACAAAACTAAAGCTAATAACAGGCTATAAGATCAGTATATAAAAACTACTTATGTTTCAACATACTAACAATGACTATTTGAAAACCAAAATAAAAATACAATATCATTTATAATTGCCAAAAATAACTTTAGATTAAAAAATCTAAGAAAATATGCTGAAAACTGAAAAAGGCTAATGAGAGACATTAAAGATCTAAATAAAAAGACAGGGGCTGGGGAGATAGCTCAGTTGGTAGAGTGCTTGCCTTACATGTACAAGGCCCTGGGTTCAATCCCCAGCAAAAATCCAAGCAAGACATGATTATTTTAAAATTTATAAGAAAAGGTAAAAGAAAAACTAAAATAGTTAAGATAAATATGAAAAGAATAAAGTGGAAGGATTCACACTACCTGTTTTGGAGATTTACCATACGGGTAGGTAAACAGACTATAGTACTGGAGGGATAGAAATATAGCTTAGTCACACAGAGTGGAGAACCCAGAAAAATCCACAAACGTACACTCAACTGATTTTGACAAAGGTCCAAAGCAGGCACTGGAGGAGGGGAAGCCTTTCTAGTGTGCAGTGCTGGAGCTATTGGATACTCACAGACAGAAAATGTGAACTTTGACCTAAGCCACAAGCATTGTGCAAACATTAACCCACATTTTCAGATCACAGATTCAAAGTAAAGTGTAAAATGATAAAAATTTTTAAAAACATCATAAGTGAAGAATTCTTAGACCTGATTACAACATCATGATTCATTAAAAAAAAAAAAAAAAAAAAAAAAAAAAAAAAAAAAAAAAAACCTCAGGTTAGCCTTCATTGAAATAACAAATATTTCTTCTGCTATAGTACCTATTACGAGGGTAGAAAAAGATAGACCACAATGTAGGGGAGTTTGTTTGCAAGCTATATACATGATAAAGGACTCATATCTAGGATTTATACATAAAAACTCAAAGCAACAGTAAAATAAATTAAGCCATTCTCTTAGAAAACAGTTAAAAGACATGAAGAGATTTTTTTTTTCCACTGAAGAGGACATACACAGGGCAGATAAGCACATGAAAACATGATTAGCAAATGAAGGCAAATTAAGACCAATGTATCTCTGCACACCTATCAAAAAAGTAAAAATGAAAAATAATAACAGAATAATGACACTGTAAAATGTTACAGTCATTCTGGAAAATGGTCTGGTAGTTTCTCAAAAATGAAAAACTAAAAATACACTTATCGTACAACCTAGCAATTGCCTTCCTGGCCATTAAACCCACAGAAAGGAAAACTTTACATCCACACCCAAACTGGCACACAATTGTTCACAGTAGTCTAAAATGTAATAAAGAAAAACGAAATAACCCAAAATGTCCTACAAGAAGTGAATGATTAAGTAAACTGTGTACATCCGCACCAAAAATACTGATCAGCAATAAAATAACAACAAACTTGATTGATAAAATGACTCAGATTGATCATGAGGAAAGTACCTTGAGTGGGTGTCTGTGGGGGGTGATCTCAAAGGGTCACATACAAATGATCCCATTTATATAACATCCTTCCCACAAGCTACCTTAGTGTGTTTTCTGAATTTCATTAACATGACTTACACATATAATCTCTGTTAGATGTCATCTCTGGGACCAATGGTATTTGAGGGCAGGTGCTGGGAATTGAACCCAGGGGCACTTAACCACTGAACCACATCCCCAGTCTCCCTGTCCCCCACCTATTTTTTTTTTTTTTTTTTTTTTTTTTGGAGGGCCTCACTAAGTTGTTTAGGACCTCCTCACTAAATTGCTAAGCCTTTGAGCTTTCAATCCTCCTGCCCCAGCCTCCCGCCCCTCCACCCATACCAATGGCATCTTTTCACAGATTGACAGTTTTAGGGGCTTAGGGATGGGGGAGGGAAGAGTGTGATTGAAGGGGGCAGAACCAGGAGACCTTTATGTGAGGGGATAATTCTCTATCTTGATTGTAGTGGTGTTTACCAAATCTAAACCTATAATAGTAAGACAGAGAACTGTGTGCACATTTTATCCCATTGTCGACTCCCTGGCTTAAGACATTATCTATCATCTCCAGGAAAACTGTGTGAAGGGAAGACAGACCCCCTCTGCACTCTCTCTGCTGAATCTGTAATCATTTCAAAAGAAAAGCCTGATTCAAAAAATCCTACCAGAGAAAAGAGAGAATGATCTTTGACAATCAATTGTGTGCCTTTGTGTGATGAAATGACTTCTTAGTGAATTCTAAGGAAGGAACCGCAGGAACCCATTGACTCCTGCCAGACCCCTTTACTTCCTCCCTCACTCCCCCTCAATCCCGTTCTCCCACTGGAGAACACAGAGGATCTTTATCACTCAACTCCACAGCATTTGACTTAATGATTTATATATCTGTGTCCTTCAACTTGATACCAAACCCAGGTCCACATCAAGGTCATCTTTGAAACCACAGTGTTTAGTTATCTCTTACTATGGGTTAAATAAGGGTCGGGGAATGAGTACATTGGTTTTAATGAATAGAAGAACACGTAAGTGAATAATCTCAGATAATGTCTAAAGGAGTTTGTTACCTCTGCAGGAAATATTTTGGTGAACAAAAAACACCTTCATTGTAGTAATAGGAACATCTTTCTGAGAACACTCTCCAGCTCTTTGGTTAATTTGCTCAAACTGAACAATCCCAAGTCTGGCCAGCAGGGGGAGAAAACTCCTTAGTTTAGAGAAGAAAGTCACAACCATCTGCAGCACTTGTATATTCAATTTTATCCAAGGCCTACATTCGTAGAGCTAACCATGTTTCTAAAGTGATCATCGTTTTTATTGCTCTTGTATGTGTCATTTCATATTTTTAATGAACTTGCAAATTCCCCATCTACAATCAGAACTTCCATCTATCTTGTCAATATATCCTCTTCCTCCCCCCAAACCCTACCATAATGTTTTAAATATCGGTTAAAAAAAAAAAAAAAAGACATAAAATTTACCATCTAACCACTTTTAAGGAAGCAGTACAGCAACAGTGTTTTTCCATAGTGCAACAGACCTCTAAAACTTTTCTTATAAAACTAAAACTCTTCACCCATTGAACAACTCCTGCTTCCTCTTCTCCCAACTCCTGGTAACCACCATTCTTGCTTTCTGTTTCTATGAATTTGACTCTTCTAGATATCTTATATAAGTGAAATCATACAGTATTTGTCCTTTTGTGACTGACTTACCTCACTTAACCTAATATCCTCAAGGTCCACCCAGGTGGCATGTGATGGGGTCTCCTTTTTGAAGGTTGAACAATATCCTATTGTGTGCATCCATCTCATGTTGCTTATCCATTCATCCCTCAATGCACACTTATGTTGTTTCTTCCTCTTCGTTATTGTAAATAGCATTGCTATGGATATGGGTGTGCATCCAAACATCCTTTTAAATATGGAGTAAAACACATACATAAGTGTCTTGTCCCATTTTTTTAATTCGGCCTTGCATCTTTGAGAGACACACATCAAGATGAAAAGAAGCAAAACCAGACCTACTATTTACTGAAAAGTTGAATCTATTTCAACTGTTTCTCAAAGCATAGGCCACGAGCCTTAGAATTACCCAGTATGTATGTGAAAGGAAAATCTACCAAATCCGAGCCTGGGAGTGATGGGCAGGATCCCATCTGCTGGGGGGGGGGGGGGGTCTGCTGAGATACTAACATTAGAGAACCATGACCTTTGGCCACATGTCCTTGGGCACACCATAATTAGGCACACAATCCAAGGGATAGAGTTCAAAGTGGGTTAAAGGTAGCAAATTGTATTCCAAAAACATGTACAGCAGGAGACACAGGGAATTAAAGTTTCTGAAATATACAGGATTCTGAATGGGAAAATCAGGGGCACAACTGGCTGCCACCTCAGCCCCTCAGAATCCTTTCTTTGCTCACATTTTTTCTCAAATATTAAGACAGGCAAAGTGACAGTGTGCCCTTACCTTGTTTCCTTTTCTGAACACATTGAACTAAAATCCAAACTTACTTAGTTAGCAATTGCACCATAATTTATTGGCTTGACATTACATTTTTTGTTTTCACAGTCCTGTGGGTTTTCTGCACTCAGCTGGGTGGCTCTGGGTGGTCTTTCCTGGGGTCACTCTTGCAGCTGCTGGCAGCTCCATCAGGGCTACAGGGTCTCAGATGGCCTTACTCAATAAGATGGGGCCTTGGTACCAGAACAACCTGTCCATGCAGTCTCCTTGTCCAGCAGCCTAGCCTGTACCTCCTTACGTGACTGCAGGGAGTCCAGGAGGGCAGGCTCATCCCCTCCACAATGTTTGTCATGCACCAAGATCAAGTCCTAAAGATCTGCTACACAACATTATACCTATGCTCAACAATACTCCATGTGTCCATGAAAATTTAAGAGGGTAGATCTTGTGTTATCACAATTTTCAAAAGCTTGAAAAGAACCATAGGGTGACAGGTATGCTGATCATGAACATTTATTAAACGAATACGAAATTCCAAAATTTAAAAAAAAAAATCAAAGTTGAGTCCAAGTGGTGGATAAATAGACTTCACCTCTCAGTGAGATAAGTGGAGGGTCACATTGCCCAGGGGCAGGTGGGAATCCTTGCAAAAAGTCTTCCACAGTCTGCACTCAGCCACAACGCCTTATGTCCTTCCCAAAAGCAAACAAAACCACTCACCCTGTCACCAAACCTGCAGAATGTTATCCAGTCACATCATCAAATTCAAGGTCTGAGATCTCCTGACCTGTGTTAAGTCTGGATGCAAATAAAGTCCTTCAGGTGCGGATATAAAGACCTATTAACTCTGCACGTTCTCTTCTTCCACACGCCTGGCACAGCTTGGTGATCATGGGACAGGATCATGACCCTAGACCCTCCCGCTCACAGGAGGAAGGTTGGACACCTCAACCCAGTCAACAGTTCATAGCGATTCTGAAACCTGGCAGGGCACTAGTTACCAGTTCCTCCTACTTCAGAACAGGGACAGTTCCTTGATTAGGATCTAATTCTTCTTCCTGGAGTTGGCTTCCTAATTCATTTTATCCTAAACCTGCTGGCCCTGCCCTCTGAGAGGCACATACAATGGTTTTTGTTGTTGTTTTGTTTTTTAATGAAAATGACTCATATTTATAGCTGAAAAACTTTCTCAACTTACTCCTCACTCATAGAAAATTAAGGTTTTAGAAGTATCTTTTGAACTGTTAGTCAAACTTGATATAATTTCCTCTAAACTTTGAATTTTCCAAGAATCTTATTAGGGTTCTCTCTGAGCCCCCAAAGTCACATCCATCCTTAAGTCTCAGATGCCATCCTCTGTCTTTGGATGTTGAGTCCTAAGGTATCTGTATTCAATTCTACTCACAAACACAACAGTGCTCTAGCTCATCTGTCTTTCAATACCTTATTGCCTGTTGACAAAGGGAAGGTGGGGCCACCTCGAAGCAGAAATATGCAATTAACAGAACTTTCAACTTCTGCTTGAAAGTCTCCTTAGCCAGATCCTCTGTTTCATTGGGTATGTTATCAATCTTCCAAGTTAGTATGGGAGATAGATTTTGAGCAATTCCAACACTACAGAACCCCTAACACATGTAGTGCTTTCTACGGCTGTTGACAATCTCTTTACCATTTTCTTCTCTTTGACCACAGCCTGATCCCAAAGCCAGTGTCACAAGATTTAAGTCACGCTTACAGTATCATTTACTTTCCATACCAATGTAGGTCTCAGTTCTATATTCTTATGTAAAAATCACACTAAGATGGAGTAGCTTAAAAGGATGACTTGTTATTTATCATGATTCCTCAGCTGTTCTCAACTGGGTAGTTCTTTGGATGGTCCCACCTGGAACCACTCATGCAGTGTCAGTTATCCGGCAGCTGTATTGTGGCTGAGAGGCATAAGATAGTCTTACTCTCATACGGGCCATTGGTGATGGCCATGAGTCTGAACTTCTTTCCCACATATTTTCTCTTCCTTCAGTAGTTTAACCTGAGCTCCCTTAAGTGGTGGTAGGAACTTTTGGGAACCTAAAACAGAAGCTTCAAGTTATCTTAAGGACACCTCATAAGTTGCAACATTCTCCTCTGCCACTTTCCATTAGCCAAAAAAAGTCCCAAAGATAGCCAACATTCAAGGGATGGGGCACAGATTTCACATGTTGTTTGAGGAAGAGCAAGGTTGCAAGAAGGATGGAAAAAATTACTACAGTCATGAACTGGGGAACAGAATGCAAACTACTCTGGAGAAAAGCTGGTGAAACAGAAGAAGACTAAATAGGGTTGATAGAGATGCGACCTCACCTCCCTGAGGATGCAGGAAAATCTCTGAGGATGTTGGGAAAATCGTTCAGCGTGTGAGTGTAGACTGTACACCTCAGATGAAGAGAACCGTCATGTGAAACAAAATCTCATAAGACGGAAAGAGCCTGAATATCATGAAAAGTGTGAAGATCACCTCACTCCATCTTTCCTTCCATTTCTACCTTTTGCTTGGGTTTTAGAAAAATGGACAGGACACAAAAGGCTTTCTCCTGACAGTGGTTTAAAGGAAGATTCAACAACTTGGATATAATTGGAAGATGGCCACCCAACCACTTCAGGTAAAATAGAATTTTAGTTGTAAATGGGCCAAAAAAAAGGGCACACAATTCATCAAATACACCATAGGGAGGGAGAAAAGGCTCATTCTACCTAGTCCACTTAGAAGAAAGCAGGTCAAAGAATGAGAAAAGACACTAGAGAAAAGCTTCATAGGTAGAACAAGTTGACAGTCATGTGTCATGAGTGAGTTGTGCCATTACAGACCAGACACGTCTGCATCTTTCCACAATGTCAGAACGTACTGAATAAGAGCAAATTCACAAGATACATCACATTCATCAGCTTTAAGTCACCAAAAACACCCATGGTTCACTAAGTGTCAGGACCAAGACAATCACAAGTACTTTTATTTTCCAGTCTTAAAGTCTAATATGTATAACACTCAGGTCATACTTCATACTTCACATGATGATAAGTATACCTTATAGAAAGGCTGAAAAAATGGGAGGTTGAGTTGGCCATAGTGTTTCAGGATACTGTGCCAAGGGCAAAGGCAAAGAACACATATGAATGCAAAGAGTTACTGGAGGCAGTCAGATAAGAGATTTAAGGAATAAATCACGCAGAGTTGAGGCAAGGACCAGAAGCTTCCAAGTGTCAGCTTGTCCTCATGCACAGGAGGAACTGGGCTGAGTTGAAACCCTGGGACAGAGAACGAAGATTCTTCCCTTTGAATTTTCTTGTGCGAAGCTCCTGACCAGTGACCAGATGAGGGGGTCAGTGTGCCACTGTATCCAGTCTTGGGTGCTCCTTCTTTTCTAGGTCTTAGGTGGGGAGGTTACATTGATGAAGTTGCTAAGCTTCTGGGTTTGGTGTTCTGACATGATTTGATATGCCCAGTGTCTGGGTACTTCTGATTTAATTTAATAAGTTGGCACAAATAATTATTTATCAATTTGTGCCTTATGGTCACGCTGGGAAGCTGGTGGTTATTTCCTCATCTGAACAAAGGGTAGAGTCATTCTACCCTGGCACTAGTTCTCAATGAGGTAATTCATGCCAAACTACTGCTTTACAAAACAGAGTAACTCAAGAGATAGGCACAGCATGAAAACTACTGTTCTATATGTCCTGGAGTAACTCAGAGCAGAATACAGCCTGCTCTCCACCAGTACATCACTAAGTAAAAAGAAACTAGAATAAAGAAGATTAAATAAAATAAAAGTAGAGATTTAAAAAGAAGGAATAGCAGGTTCCAAGAAATGATACATAGCAATGAATGAACTTTGATGGAAAATGGAATCAGGGGCATAGAGGGATGTTGAAAATAATCACAGTGATTGAAATATAAAAGAAAAAATATTAGCATAACAATCCAGAATAAAACAGTTGGGAGGTTGACCATGGTATGATAAATTGATGATTGTTATTTCCCTCCTCATACTTGACTGTTTTTTTTTTAAATTTCTCAAATGAAAATATAATCTGTCAATTTGGAAATAATCATTAATTTTAAAAATGGAGGCTATGGAAGTGGGGAGGAGGTGGGACGTGGTTGGAAACAACGAATGAGAGTTTCAAAAAAGAAAGAGAGGTCAGGGAGGAAGTAAGGAAATGTCAACCATGACTGTGAGAGCCAAAGGGAGGAAGACAAATACTTTAGAACAGTGGAAGGGCCAGGGCACATTCCAGGAGAGGAGGAAGCTCTGAAAACAGTCGGATCAATAACTGGTAGGAAGGGTAGACTTGGGTTAAAGAGGAAAGGATCAAACTTCTCTGTGAACAGCTTCTGGAATGAAGGGGGCAGGTGCGAAACAGAACACTTGGAGGTGGAAGAGAAATGGCAAAACAACAGATATTCAGTGCTGCATACTGGACTTGAGCCAGAGTGGGTCTTTCTGAACTGTATTCACATCACTATAGCAAACCACTATGAAATGACAGAGGCCTATTTATTCAATATGGAACTGCACTGGATGTTACTGGAAACTTTCACCTATGTACATGGTGAACTGGACACCATTATTTCTTAGGACTTGGCCCCCTTCTTTTTTAATCTCCTCCTTTTGTTTTATATCTTCTTTCAGTTTCTTCTGTTTATTAGACTCGTATTCATTAACTTGTTCTATATGGTAAGCATTTCTTTGATGTCTCTTCTTGTTCTTTGACCCATGTTTTCTACTAGGTGAACTGGATAGACTGAGCCTTTCTTCTGTCCCTCTCTACTCTCCCTATTTGTTTTCTTCCTTTTTTTATATTTAAAATTTTTTTTTGCTTTGATAAATATTACTAGTACTTTTTTTTCCAGATTATAGAAGCAGTGTATTATGGGGAAAAAAGAAAATGAGAATCACCCAAATCCCATTAATCAGATGCAATAACTGTTGGTATTCTAGTGCACTAACTTCCAGAAAAATGAGAGAGTGAGAGAAACTGAAGAGGAGAGAGTGAAACAGCAAGGTAACAGAGAGGTGGGAAAGAGGAGAAAAGAGGCTTTTTTTTTTTCTTCTGATCACCAGAGTGGATAAATTGCCAGTGCTATTTTAGAAGCTGTCATTCCAAATTAATGTGCTATGAATTAATTTCACAAAAATTATGTTTCAATTAATGCATTCCACTTTAGTAAATTTTGGCAAACGTCAATTTTTAAGGAAGTGTTCTGTTATATGAAAATACTGTTATTACTATTCCTCCCATGAATTAATATTTAGATTGAACATCACTGCATTTTCATAAAATGGCACAATGGTTTTTTCAGAATAAATTTAAAGAACAGAGATCTGAGTCATAGTATAAAAAACTTTTGTGAACAATGTTTATGGACAAGTTGGAACACAATTATCAAATTGCCCTCAGATATGTCATAGCATCTGCATCACTATCTCCAAAGTATGACTGTCTATTCCCCCTTCACAACAATGGAGATTTGCAGTTTGTTAATCTTTTTCCATGTGGCAAGCAGAAAAATCTACCATCTGCATACTTTGCTTTAATTAATAAGCTAAAACACATTTAAGCATATCTAAACTTTTTGAGTTTATTCCTTTTCCATGTTTTACTTCAGAGTTTTGCCCATTTTCAACTGAGAGTTAAATTTCCTTGGTTTTAAGTGCTCTTTTTATTGCTGGTGTTTTATGCTATCAGTGTACTATTAATAAACCTATTTCAGGAATCTATTCTGGGTTGGAATGTTACTACTGGTAGATTAGAACTTGATTGATGAACTGGAACATTTTCAATGTGTTTTTTAAAGAAGCAATATGACATACTACTTAAATATATGAGCTTTGCCAAGACTTGTGTACAAATCCCTGCTTGATTACTAACCAGGGTTAGGATTAATATTTTTAGATTACAGAATTGTTGAGAAAACACGTAAGTCATTCAGCATAAATGCCTGGAACAATATAAGCACCAGTAAAAGATCAGTCTTACATTTGATTCATTTTCAGCAATATCTTTGTTATTATAATATTAATCACTTTATTTGGTATACCAAAATTTACATTTCATATTTCATTTTCCTATCAGCCTTCCATGAGACACTGAAGGATGTGGAGATTTTACTTCTAACCTTTTTAGCTCACTACTAAAACCAGAGAAGATACCATTGCCCTGAATCTCAAAGATGGGAAGAAGTAGTGGGAAATATCACTGCTCCCCATAGCACATGTGGAATATAACTGAAATCTATTTGTTCCAGATGTCCCGGTGTGGGTGCTACGATTGACTTATTTCCTTCTGCACTGATGTGCTTTTCCTTGCAGAAGAAGGTATGACCTGGGATTGGTGGAAAGAGAATGGAGGTACTTCTGCATATCTTCCTCCAACTTTGCCAGGTTTAGGCCAGCCCCACGTGGCTAGAGAAACACTGTGTGCTTCCTAGAGAAGTTCCTTTGAGATGTCAAAACTTTGGAAAGTTCATTCTTTTCAGCTCACAAAGCAGCAGATTTCCCACAGCATGGAGTTACAATTGTGAATGGCCCTTGAAAGACATCCTAATCTTTCATTTATTGTTTTTAAGAATTCTGTCTTGTGCACTAGGAAGATTTCGATGAATGAGCTTCTTTTTAAAACATATTCCATGGAAAATTCCATCTGGCACTTAACAATCAAGGAATCAAAGAATAATTGATTTCTGTGTAGTTGTCTTCTAGCTGCATTTCTGTAACCTGAGATTCATTTGCTATCTTAAATGGATGGTTTGGTAGGATTGTTCCTTTGGTTTTCATTCATCTGCACATTTTTAATGAGCAACAATTCATTACACATAGTGCAGCTTCTTAAGACTTTTCGATTTCTTTATGAAGTTTGTGATAATGGTATTCTCTTCAGGGTAAGATCATGTCAGGACTCCAATCTCCCAAGTAGAAGCTAATCATCCTCTTACAATCACATCACCATGAAATAATTTTCTTTCTTTTGGTTGTATAGATAGCACACCATACATTTGGATTTAGTATCTGGAGTCTGGGTTCAACTTCCTAGTAGGTCTCAATGCCATCTAATAACACCGTATACAAGTCATGGAACAGTGAAAAATTGCATTACACTTCTGCAGCCATGTTGTGGTCACCTGACAAGGACAGGCCTTAGGGCATGTGCTGTCTGTCATCTAATATCCAGGAGGGTCTGATTACATGACCAATGCCTCAGACATAAGGAGAACTAGTGTCATGAGAACATAGCCTTGGACTGGACCTTGAAATAAAAGTAGAATGTTGATAAATAAGCCCCAAGGAGGCAAGCATCTCATGTGTTCTGCCCCCAGACCCACCCACTCAACTCACCCCTACCCCCTAACACCTGACATAGAGTACACACTTTGGAATTACTTGACAGCAGTCAAACCTGGTCTGGCCAAACCTCATCTAGTTCCTACATCTTGAAGCATGCTATTGAGTAAAATAGTGGCAAGATCTTCAAAGCAAGTGCAGAAAGTAAACTCCACAGGTTTCCACCTTGTTTCTGTTTGCACCTTAATACAAGTAAGCAAGTCTTCAAAACAAACCTTGAAACTGTGTCATGGTATGAAATAGTTTATGGTAGAATTCAAAATTGCCATCTTAAGATTTTAAAAACTGTGAAAATTGAGCAATGAGACCCAATTGTTAGACTGAGAAAATTTTAGTCTCCTTTAAAATCCTTTCAAGTTCTCAATGATTAACTTTGTTCTGAGACCCCCGTTTTCTTTCTTTTATGTCACACTTGATAAGATGCCACGTAAGTGTACCCATGAACATTTTTCAAAAATGAAAACCATTTGGATAATGTGGGGCAAAATTATCAAGGGATGTTGTAAAAATCTTATTTCCTGTATAGGTATTCAGTTGTTTTGTATCTTTACTATGTTAGAGCTAAAGTAGGTTCTAATTCTGAGCTCTGAATTTCTGATATATAACAAAATCAGAAGTGAGTTTAAGTCAGAGTATTAATTATTCTTTTTAAAATCCCAAAGTCATTCCTGAATTGATGATTTATGAACAAGCATAAATTTCAAACAACAGCATTGGGGGGGATGAAGAAGGCTTGCTTTATGTCGCTTCCTTTTGTAAGTCATATTATACACTTATAATTTCTGGTACGAAATATTCTAGTGAACATCTTTATTTTTTATTCAATCATAGATCTGTAATGGAAAGGGTAAACGTGAATATTTCACATCACAAGACACATAGAGAAGTTACAAGTGGGAGACTTTCCCTCTGGTTTCACCCAAATCCAAATACTGGAAGGAGAGTTACATGTGTCTGTCACTTGGTTTTACCTGGAAGTATGACTAAATGTAATAAAAATACCCCAAACAAGGATATAGGTTACAGATCACAAATGTTTACTCTATGATCCTGAAGTGAACTTTGGATCTTTTTTTCTCCTTCCAACAATACAGCTTGGTTGACTGTCAACAGCTCTTGGACTTTGTGTCATATTCTTGGAGAAGCCCCTCCTCCCTCCCCTCCCCACCCTTGACACACATATTCACACAGGAAAGCAGCCAAGATTTAGTATATTTATGTTTTATTTGTAAATCCACATTTCTTAGCTTAGAGATACCTATATTCTATAGAATAATTTTTTTCTCTTACAATGTTTAGACTGGCCCAATATCGGGGAAAATGTCCTGGGATTGTAGCCAGAGTAAAATTTTACTTAATGCTTATGAAAGCACTGACCATCTCCCAAAAATTCCTGTGATAAGCTTCGGCATGAAGTATAATCACCACATTCAGCTTCAAAGGTCAAGCCCAGCTCCTCTGAAAGATAAGCAAGCACCTACAGTGCAGGGTAGACAGTTATTGTGGTTACTGACAGAAAAAAGCCAAGGGGAGAGAGTAACTTCTCCAGGAGAGCAGAGGTTCCTGCTCCACCCCAACCTTATCTCCTCACACAGGCCTGGCCAGCTGGCCTAAGAATCCTCAGACTCTATGTCTACTTACTCTGTTGGTGCATGAACATGTACCTTCTTGCCCCTAAGGTCTGTCAGCTTTTCTTGACTCATCAAAATATTTAAAAATTGTGGCTGGTTCTTTTTCTCTGCAATGAATGAGCTGACTACTTCAAAATTTTCCTTCCAAGTTACTTACCTCACTTAAGTAGTGCTGAAGAAATGGCAGTAAAATTCAGGATTTTTTTTAAAAAAGGGTTTCATTTTGTATATGAAAAGCAAATAATAGCCTTTATTGGGAAAACTAGGATAAAGATATTTCCATAAGCATTCAGCCCTCCAGCTCCATGGGTTCTATAACCATGGATGCAATCAACTGCAGATCAAAAATATTTGAAACATAATTGTCTATACTGAACATGTATAGGCTTTTTTCTTCTTGCTGTTGTTTTATAAGTAACACGGTATAACAATTATTATACTGTGTTTATATTGCATTAGTTAATATAATCTAGAGATGACAAAATACACGGGAGGATGTGTGTACATTATATGCAAATACTACACCATTTTATATAATGGAATCAAAAATTCATAGATTTGGGTATCAAAAGTTTTGATACCAAAATGTAGGGGGGGTCCTGGACCCAATTCCTCATGAGACTGAGGGATGGTCATGTGAATTCAAGTTGGGGAGGCGGAAATCTGTCACATGTTTTGAACTGACAAAATAACGTTGAGGAGAGGTCTTTTTCACAAAATAAAAGAAGGAATACTGCATAAGAGCAACAGATAAAAAGCTAGGTATTATACAGATGCTCTTTTTTTAAACAGTAAGCATACCAAATATCAGTCTGACTTTTGCTTTAAGAACAGGTTATTATAGGAAAGCAAAAAAAAAAAAAAGTAGTTGTACATTATAAATTGGTCACTGTGACACTTATAGAATATATCACAAGTAGTGGTAAATAGGAAAATGCCAAAAATGTATCCATCCAAGGGATATTAGGATACCCCATTTTTACTGTGTTCTCCCGAAGAGCTCCAATTCATCCTTCAAGTCTTAGCCCAAAGGTTGAGAAACCAATGTTGAAGCTGCCAAGAAGCACCCAGTCTCCTTTGTGCTCTCTGGCACCCAGTTCATGGCTTTGAAATAATAGTTCCCACTCTTTAGGGATCATTTACACTTCTGCTGCTTCCTCGCCCTCAAGAATGTAAGGAGTTTAACTTGTTCCTCTCTGTATTCTTGGTATCTAGCACAGGGATTGGGCACCTATCCATTTAATTAAGCTCTGCTAAGATACTTTAAGTAGAGTTTATCATGTGTCTGTACATGTTTTGAAGACTATATAAAAATCAGAGAGATACTTCTACAAAGATGAAGTAGATATCCTTCTGCTAAGGGCAGAAAAATCCTGGATACTATATATACAACAAACACGAGAAGACTCTGAGTGGTGGAGAGAAGGTAAAAGACAGGATAGGGGCCTCAGGACCCAAGAAATAACAGTGGGATGTATTCCCTGAGTTTTCTTTTAGCCCATGTATCTCAGACTTGATGCTGAAGAAGTCAACAACCTGTAAACAACAAGAGCAAAGGGGAAAGAGATGTCCTGAAAGACACCTGCTCTCTTGCCGGGCAATGAACCAAAAAAAGGGGTAGCCTAGCAAGACACAAAACAAAAATCATTCCGCTCCAATGAAGCACCACAAAAAGAACTGTGGTCCCCGCCACACACTAGCAAGGGCTTAGTGGGGAGCCCAGACCCTTGACAGGCTATAAAGAGGTGCCTCAGCTCCCCTGTCAGGGTAGTGTCAGGGAAGGTTGAGTAGCGAAAATGAAGTCATTCTGGCCATTCCATTCCCAAAGTCTAAGAGGAGACCACGTGGGAGCAGTAACAGGTGCCATGTACATCCCAGCCAAGAAGGCATCAACAGAGAGCAACGCAGAGCCAAATTCCCACCTAATTTACCTCCTCTCGCTCCAAGTGTCAATGGAGGCTGAGTAGGGAACCTGGAATCCTAGTCATACCTGGTAATATGGAGGCAGTGCCCCCAGTTTCCTGCTAGGATGCTGTCAGGAAAAAACAAAACCAAACAAAACAAAAACTAGCTGAAGCAGAAGGTTCCAAAGAGATCCACAGTTTTATAACAGAATACCTAAAATATGTAAGTTTCAATGAAAAACTATTCATCATACCAAGAAGCAGGAATTTTTTCTAAATGAAGAAAAAAAAAGAGAATAGATTCAAACACTATAATGACAAAGATGTTGGAATGATCTGATGAGAATCTTACAGCAGTCAACGTAAAAATGATCCAACAAGTAATTAGAACACCCTTGCAACAAATTAAAACATAGAAAGTCTTAGCCCAGAGATAAAAATCCTCAGTAAATAGAAGATATTAAACAAATCAAATGGAAATCTTAGAAATAAAAACTACAACAGCTGAAATGTAAAAATCAACACATGGGCTCAAAAGCAGAGTTGGAATAGAGGGAAAATCAATCAGGGAACTTTAAGACAGAACAATGTAAATAACTAAATCTGAACAATGGAGAGAAAACAGACTGAAAAAAAATATACATTCAGAGCTTTAGGAAACTGTGAGACCAAGACAAAAACCAATGAAACTGTCTAAGTTGTTAAAGAAAAATTTCAGTTACAAATTATATTATCTAAAGGTCTTTGTGGTTGGTTCCTAGGCTATTGGAGAATTATCATATAAAGGACATATACAAATCTTTGGTATACTAATATTACACCTAAATTGGACCCAAGTAGCCTAATACAGTCTTTGAAGCTTCACAGGCTGAAAGAGCATTGCCAAGTAGTAGGAAAATCAAGTTCATTTTGTCATTTGTCACATGAACAGAGAAGATATAAAGTGATCGGTGACATGTTCTTTTCAAATCTATGGAGCTTCAAAAGGAAGAGCTGAGCACAGAACAGTTCTGCAGCTGGTGGAGTCATTCTTGTGCACACAGAAAACATTCCTGCCATCTCTGAAAAATGTCACCTTCATACACTCACAAATTCTCTGAGGTTTCATCCAGATAAAACCCAATTTTAACAGTCTCAAAGAACCACATTTAGAGCTATTTTCAACCTCTGTTAATTATCAGTGAACAGGATGAATTTTTTTTGTACAAACATAGATTCAATTTTATAATAGGTAGATATACTAAAGTCACAGATATTAGAGCCATTAAACATGAAGAAATACAATCACAATTTTTAAAAACTTATGAGATTAATAATTTTGTCTTTGAGGAAGTATGCAGAAAAGGGAGAAATAGGACCTCAGAAATATTTTGACTTCCATTATTATTTTTTTTTTGGTTAAAACTAAAAACAAAGAAACTCCAGATTAAAAGGAATCCAGAGCCACTTTTAAATTCTTGCTAAGATACTAATGTAACACGGACCATGCCAATCCTATTAATTAGCCTAGTGTTTTCCAACACCATATTTATTACCAATAATATAATTCTAATATCTGGTGTCCAGACAATGTTCATAACTATTTCTCCCTTAAGAGAAATAGAAGAGCAGTTTTGGATGTGGTCTGTCTTTGAACTTGAACAATGCATACAATTCTTGCACATAAATTTGTGCAAGATACAATAGGAGCACTCTACTGCTGCTGTGCTGAGTCCACAAGTTTCCCTGAGATGTCTGAATCACAGAGGATTCTCAGTTCCAATTCTGCTCAACAGTTTCCAAAAAATGCAATAGCATGGACAGAGGACTGTATAAAATATAAGATTGTCTCAAAAAGATTTATGTTTTTTTTTTAATAAAAAAATATCAGTCTTCTTGACTAAAGGTTGACAAATGTGTTTTCAACTTTAAAATGTCTGAAACTGGCTCTTTTCTTTCTTGATAGAAGCTGAGTCCAGCAATAAGTTCAACATCTGTGATCCGGGCTCTGTGCAACATGAACAACTCTTCAATCCATGAGGGTTCATGCTTCCCGTGCTAGAAGGATGGAAAACAAAGATGGAAAATCACCAAACAATACTCACTTTACTTTTCCAATAAGCCCTCCCATCTCCCCAGCTGAATCAGTTATGATGTTGCAACACTCTGAAATGGCAGATGCCGTAAGATATTAGACATAATCCCCACTTTTGAGTAGCTCATCTTCTAATATTTTTATCTATCAAATATATATTTATATATAATATATATGTATATTTGTTTAATTAGATGTATCAAATTTGGGAAAAATAACGTATACCTGTAACACATGGCTACATATTGCATAGACATTGCAAGAAATATCATTAGTGTGCAGTCTCAGAGGATCGAATTTAACACTATGATGAATGGTTGGATAAAAGAGGTGATGGATAAATAAGTGAATGCAACACTCTCTCCTGCTGAGCTCACAGTTGGCCTCAAGATCCTTTTGCCAACAGAAATGTAGATATCCACCACCCAACCACCCACTGGGTCTGGTATGAAAGTCAAAAATTCTTGCCAACTCAGGTCTAGATTTACTTTGTGTATCTTCAGTGGAAAAAGAAAATCCTTAGGGGGTTGGGAGTGTGATTCAGCAGCACAGTGTGTGTTTAGTACACACAGGGTCCTGAGTTTGATCCCAAGCACCACAAAAAAGAAACCACCTCAAAAACACCACAGGAAATGTGGGAAGTACTGTTCATTATTAGCAAACACTTAACAATTGTTAACATTTTATGCAATCATAGTGTTTAAATCTTCAATTTAGAATTCTAAAACTCGAAGTATATAAATTAATATAAAACAATGGTTTCCAAACACTGGAATGACAACACAATAGGAAAGGAGATCTTCATAATAAAGTTATATGTAGATATTTATTTGAAATGCCTAACCACAATGTTAAGACTAATTTATAATAGTGCTGAAATCCAGTTTTTAAATCACAAAAAATTTGTACTTCAAATAAACCTAGGGTTTACTGGTGAAGGCATTTGAAGTTTAAGTACAATCTAATTTTTAGTGTCTTTAGCAGACAAGGTGAACTTCTCCAAAGCTATGTCATCTTAGAGGATCAAAGTTAACAGCAAGATGCAATTTCAAGTCCACATACATTCAATGGTTGCATTTTTTTCACAGTTATGCTGATGCAAGACACACACACAAACATAGACACATGTTTATATATTCAATGTGCGAAAGAGATTAATAAAGGTTACTTACCACACAGCTCTCACTGTTGTCAGGCCTGTGAGGCAAAATGAAAGCTAAGGTATCTAAGTTTTCACACTGCAAGGGATTCTGGGATATATCTTTACAACTGGTTAGCACAATGAAGAAGTGAGTTGGAATCAGAATTTCTTGATTACGGATGACTTTGCTGTTTCTGTAAAATATTCCAATAGTCACTTTTAGAAAGAACGATCTTCCTTTTAATGAGCATTTCAATAGAACATGTTCTAATACAACATATCTAAAACTCAAATTCGATTGAATTATTAAGAAGAAGTTAGGTAATCACAGTGCCTGAACATATTCTGTTGATTGAGAGTAAGAATTAGAAGACCCAAATAATTACTATTACTTGAACTGAGACACTAAGGAAAAGAAAAATATTTTTGAACACCTACCACCAAGATTCTAAATCATTATTGACAGTTCTCAATAGGTCATGCAGTTATGAACAAATAAAAGACACAGAGATAATAGGGGAGGGATTTTTAAATCTTCAGTTCCTTAAGAGAGGACATGTTGTCATGAATTTTCCTTTGTTTTAACTGGATTTTCTTTCCTACCCTAAAACTTACTTTTTTAAAAATTGCAGCCTATTGTTTAAGACGTCTCAAGCAATACCTCTAATTTATCATGATTCTCCTATTTTCATTTCTTTTTTTGCAGTGCTAGGGATTGATATTTCCTTTGGTTTTAAAATTCTGGGATTTTTTTTTCTTTTTTTTTTTTGTTCAGCATCATTCAAAGTTTAAGGTAGTGGGATGATTATTTTCAGATATGATCTTACATGGAATCATAATATATAAAACAGATTAAAACACAGGGTTCTGGCTAAAGCTGTGAATGGGAAGCCATGAAGGTCTCTTCCTTTCTATAGCAACGAACTATGAGGCAGCTAACTGGGACTTTTATGTATCAAAGGATATAGTAAAAAATATTGGAATTTTGCAGATTGATATGATCCCAGATATGTGTAGGTAAACAGTAACCCCTAAGTTGGCCTGGGAGAATAGAAAAGCTCCCCCAAGAGGTTGAATCTCTGTGAAGTCTTCAGTCTTTGTCGTGTGTTCTTCAAAACAAAATTGCTTCCAAAAATCTTGTAATTATTGTTCTAAAAATGTTAACTAGCTGGGGATCACTGGCAAAGCCATGGGTTTGACCCTCAGAAATGCAAAAAAAAAAAAAAAAAAAAAAAGGACCCACCAGTTTCTGTGGTTTCCTCAAGGAGCTGCCCTATCATTGCCCTCCAGTCAGAGTTGTGACATTAACCCAGGGCCACCAGACCGGAGGCACTCTGGTTTTACACCCCTGCTTATTCCTGGACTCGGGGTATCTGCAGCCACACCGTCCAGTTTTTCATCTTCTGCCTGGGAGTCTATTTGTTAAGGTAGTATCTTAACACTTCACCACACAGAGATCTTAAATACTGAGTTCAATATTTAAAATGAGCCTAGTAATTATTGATCTGAATCAAAAAGGGGGAAAATATCAGTTCCCATATCTAAAATATGTTTCACTGAACACTGAGCAAAATATCAAATCAATCAGAGATTTTAAGAGCTTTTAGTATAGTCAGAAAAACCCTGAGAGGATGTGAATAGTAAGACAGGAAGGGTTCTGGCAACTCCACGAGACAGTAATCTCCACAGACAGCTATTTTTAAGGTAATAAAATATGTTCTCACTGCTTCAGAGTCTCTATGGAATCAAAATGTCCATCGAAATCAGAGTCGAACACAGGACCGCTGACGACGTTGATGCCATTCCTATCTTCAGCATACCTTCGCAGGAGGGTGTCGTGAAAGTAGCGCCATATGACTGAAACAAGGCAGGTGGTATAGTCTCATAAGAATAGTATGTGATGTGTAAAATCAGTTCATGTCATGATTCAAAATTAATTATTTGCGATAATTGGAGGTAAAGTCAAGTTTGACTTAAATCTTAAATGTGAGGTCCAAAATCCCTTTTTTGGCTTTGGCCTTTGGAGAGACTAATAGGCAAATGCTGAATTCAATTCTATTTCAGGCATCCCTGAATGTGTGCACTCTAATGAACCATCATGGTTAAATATAACAACATTATAAACACCAAGTAAATTATTCAGATTTATTATAAATATACGAGTTTTTCCTTCAAAATATTCACAAATGTTACAGATCTAAATTACAGTAAAAATCTCCATATATGCTCTATATTTTAATGTTCTATGTATCAGTTTAAGTATGAATGTATATTTACACCTGCAGAAGTTTAAGTGTTACCATGGCTAGATGATGATCTAAAGTATATTTAACCCACTCCTGGGTCTATACCCAAAGGACTTAAAATCAGTATACTACAGTGATGCAGCCAAATCAATGTTCCTAGCTGCTCAATTCACAATAGCCAGATTGTGGAACCAACCTAGATGCCCTTCAATTGATGAATGGATAAAGAAAATGTGATATATATATACATATACACACACACACACACACACACACACACACAGTGGAATATTGCAGGCAAATGGATGAAGTTGGAGAATATCATGCTAAGTGAGATAAGCCAATCCCAAAAAACCAAAGGACGAATGATCTCGCTGATAAGAGGATGATGATACATAATGGGGGGTGAGAGGGAGGCAAGAATGGATGGAAGGATGGAGGAAAAAGAAGGGTGGGAGGGGTGGGGGGAAGGAAAAATAACAAAATGAAACAAACATCATTATCCTATGTAAATGTATGATTACACAAATGGTATGACTCTACTTCATGTGCAACCAGAGCAACAAGTTGTACCCCATTTGTTTACAATAAAAAAAGTATATTTAAAAACCAATAATAATTATCAAGAACTCCCAAATAGTTACAGAGAAAGACTGAAAGTTAATATTAGTTGACTGTATTATGTAGATAACTTCAGGAAGAATTTTATATACTTTTTTAAAACATAAAGCAAAATAGACATTAAAATATATCATAATTCTAATATTTGCAGAATTTTTTTGAGTCCTAGAATTCTCAAAGTCAAATAAATCTTT
Source organism: Sciurus carolinensis (assembly GCF_902686445.1). Lineage (NCBI taxonomy): Eukaryota > Metazoa > Chordata > Mammalia > Rodentia > Sciuridae > Sciurus > Sciurus carolinensis. The sequence goes on from NC_062219.1 coordinate 32,995,112, forward strand.
AAGACTGTATGAGTCAATACTCATTTAATTTAGGCCATAAATCCTGTTATATACAGACTCATATAATATAAAGCTTTTTACCTTGAAAACTCTGGTACATTGGCACAATATTGGTAGTTAACAAAGCTTCAGAATATATTTGACTTGACTCTTTATTTAATTCTATAAGAAAAAAAAAGACAACTTTTTCATTTTTCACAAATGACATTTGAAATTATAGTTTCTCATATGGGATAGCATTTTTTAAAAAATCAGCCAAGTATCATCTTAAAACTGTAAAACTTTCCCAGGTACCAAATGAAGGGAAAAATGTAATGTATTTGGTCAAGTCCCTTAAAAACAAAACAAAACTAACAAAAAACAGAACAAAACAAGATTTTATAATTTTTCCCTTTTCAAGATGAATTTATCCAAAAAGCAAAAACTTACTAGGAGGGCCTCAAATTAAACATACGCCTTAATTCAATTAAGTGAATTATGTTTACAATCTTTTGTCCTTAAACTTTTTCATTATCAAAGGGGAAAAAAAAAAAGACTCTCTGGCTTCATAACAACACCTACTACCCATAAAAAACACCATGGGTGGTTCTCATGGGCCGTCTGCCTCAACCTGCTGGACAAGGCCGCCTTGTGTGAGCTGGAGGCTTGGCTCTAGTCTCTGGAAGTCAACAGCCAAGTTCTGACTGCAGACACTCTGGGGACGGGACTGGGCTGAAAGTGTCTGGGCACCTGGAGTCTTCTGATTTCTGCCTTTCAAGGTTGTCTCTAAAACATCTTCTCATTGACATATAAATCTGGCACTTCGAAAGTCTATTCCCGGAGCTGGGGAGATAGCTCAGGTGGTAGAGTGCTTGCCTTGCATGCACAAGGCCCTGGGTTCAATGCCCAGCACCAAAAATATAAATAAATAAATAAATAAATGAAGCCCATTCCCTAGGGGCTCTGCAGCAGTGAACAAGCAGGCCTACCAAAGCCTCCATCTTTACCTAATTCTTTGACAAACTGAACTTTCCTTTCAAGCAATACAGTCGTATCTCCTTCTTAAGAACCCGAGGCCTCTTTCCAAGGTCCACTGCTCCGTAACATATGAAAGATTTCTTATCACACTCATTTATTTATTTTCTTTATTTATTTGCTAGGGATCAAACCCAGCACCTTGCACACGCTGGATAATTGCTCTACCACTAAGCTACAGCCCCTCCCCCTCTTGTTAATGAACAAGAAGACAAAAGAAAGCAAGGGAAGAAGATACTTACGTGGTGGGGCCAGGAACCCATAACTCAGTTTAGCATTGTTTTTATAAAAGGAACATTTGTGGACAGGACTCAGAGAAACCCGGAAGTCCTTGTAGAGACAGTTGGAAAAGTCTTTTGTGGAGAAACTGTCCTGAAGAACAAAAGGAAACGAACCATCAGGTATCAGGCACAGGAAGAGAAGGAAATCGCTTTGTAAATAGTCAGAGGCGAGATGCAGCTAGCTGTCAGTTCCCGTCCTTCTCCACTTTCCATTTTTCTTCTGGTGTATTCATTGTTTTTCTAACTCAAGTGCAAAGATTCTTTACACTGTTAAGGATACTGTCTGTCAGAGATGTGCAAATATCTTCCCAATTGCTCTGCTGGTTTTGTTTATCATGTTTTTATCTAAACGGTCTTTGAGATTAGAGTTGATCTTCCATATCCAACTATGCAGCCAAATGTTGGGAGACGGGAGGAGAGACAGCAAGGGAGAAACCTCAGGAACAGTGACGACTGAATTCACATGGACTCAATGGCAGCACAAAACTGAAAATTCAAACACATCAACCACCTCCATAATTACAGTACTGAACAACAATAGATAGGATGGGGTCCCTACAAAACAGGGTGCATGTTGTATATTGTGAAGTTGTATAGAAAAGTGATTAAAGGCAGTCTGAAAATGAGAAAAAAATGAAGTTCAAGATACTTTATATAAACACATAAATATGCATGTATAATATATATCATATGTACCCCAGTGCCCTATCTTTTTACTTATTTACCTCAGAATTAGCAATACTTTTATTAAATCCAACAGCTCCTCTCAATGAAGCCCTCCCAAATCCCTTTCCTATCACTTAAGAGCATCCTAGAGCTGGCCAGTCACTCTTGGTCTCTGAAAGTCTGGTTGGTCTAGTTTTAAATTAATACCAGGTAAGATCTCCTCCCCTGTTCTCTTTCCAGGACTCTCCTATCACCATTCTCTTTCCACCAGACCTTGGAGGGGGTGAAGCAAGGGGAAATGGTGCCCTCACTCCTTTCTACACCGGGCTCCTTTTGGTGTTGGTGGGGATAGGGAGAGGTGGCTGGCACCCTCCCCTCCAGATGGCACGTGCAGCGATGGGACTGAGCTCCCATGTCTTCCCATCAGTGAGGACCCCCTACCACGTGGGCACTTGTACTCACGTGGCTCTGTATTTAGAAATGAATAATTATGACTAACTGGAAGACTGATGTCATGAAACTATAGGTCAGAATCATCAGCCAGCAAAACCAGGGGAAAAAGAGGCAAAGGAGAATTCTGTGTCACACACACCTGCTCTAAATGTGTCTCAAAGTCACATGACTCGTTAGTGGCAGCACTAGAACTGAAAATTTATGTGACTCCCTGTTCAGTATGCCCCTCATTTGGGAAAATGTTATAGAGACTAACAGCAAGAAACTATGTTTTCAATGTTTTGCTTAATAATGTGATATAACTGCACATAGTGAAAGAGGGGAGCAGATACTTGCATTTCTGTCGACGGTGTACGACGTCCAGAGGGGCATGAGGAGGTCATGGCTGTATCCACTCACAAACTGGCGCTGATAAAGAAGACAGACATTGTTTTTCTTCTGAAGAACTCTGGGTCTTCCGTATGGTAAAGTGCCAAGGTTGATATTCTCCTCTGGGGTCATAGAAGGAAAATGAGATCACCGTTTAAATGTAATTAGTGTGCATTATATGATGATATATAATGATACACTTATCTAACCCTTTCCTCTACTTAAGCATGTTAAAAATTATTTTAAATTGTAAAACAACAACTAGTTACAAAGAAAAGAACCATAAACATTTAAAAAATATGGTCCACTGCTACTTTTGCCTATAAAGATACTGAAAGATCAATGAGTTATCAGAGTATCACTAGAGGATGCTACATGAAATTGCCAGGCATTCCAGTTAATTAGGACTTATAGTACCAAAAATATCTTCATTATTTTAATTACTTACTCTTCAAGACATTCTGTAGAAAAACATACACAGAGACTTGGAAAACAAAGGTTCAAACTAAAATTATGAGTCTAAACCCAAAGGAACAATAACAATACAGACACTATTTATTACCCTTTTCTAAGTGTCAAGGGCTCTGTAGAATTTTTTTACATCATCTAGTTAATTCTCACATCTCTCTGTGCATTAACATTATACACTTATTTTACAGATGAGGAAACAATTTATAGGAAATAAATACTTTTACCATAGACATACAGTTCCTAAATTCACATTCAAATTCAGATCTGCCTAATGCTCAAAGAGTCATCTTTTACGGCAATAACATCCAGGGGATAAAAAGGTGTCTCTAATTCTGTTATGGTTTAGATATGAATTGTCCCCAAAAGTTCATGTATGAGACAATGCAAGGAAGTTTAGAGGTGAAATGATTGGGTATGAGAGCCCTAACATAATCAGTGCACTGATCCCCTAAAAGGAATTAACTGGGGGGTAATTGTAGGCAGGCAGGTTGTGGCTGGAGGAGGCAAGTCATTGGGGGTGCCTTTGGGGTATACATTTTGTTCTTGGTGAGCAAAGCGCTCACGCTCTCTCTCTCTCTCTCTCTCTCTCTCTCTCTCTCTCTCTCTGTTTCCTGGTGCCATGTTCCCAACCGTTTTCATTTGCCATACATTTCCACCAAAATGTTCTGCCTCACCTCAGGACCCTGAGGAACGGAGCCAGCATTCTATAGACTGAGACCTCACAAACAGTGAATTCCAATTATACAGTAGTGATTTTATGTAGACAAGCTCAAGTCAGGATGAATGCAGAATTTACCTCTTTATTCCAGCAGGGGGAAAAAAAATGAGCCCAATAACTTAAGGATCTGACTGTACACATCCAAATCACAACTGAAAAATGTTAACAATTGCATACATATTCTTAATTTTCATTCAAAAGTTATGAGAAGATAACCTTAGGTTAATCAATCAATTTATAAGATTTTAGAATTAAGAACCATGTGAGACAGAAACTTAATAGGTATTTTAAATGAAAATCTGGGGCTCTACTCTAAACCTAGAAAAATCCTCAAAATGCTTCCATAATGTTCATAAAGAGAGACTCAGCCACCACAAAATATGTTACACACCATTTCCACTGTAAAATATCCCTTCTTTCTTTAAGACTAACAGTTTGGACTGTAAGGCAGAGAAATCTCAGTTTTCATCAAGTGGTTTTCCATTATTACCTTTATTGTATTGGTTATTCTTAAACAATACCCCTAAACCAATCATCTGTGGTTCACACTATTGATAAAAAAAACTTGCTTGCATACTACTCCAGGCCTGAGAGTAATGTGCCTTACCTTCTGCCACAGTCAGATTAAACTGTATCTGGAAATCCACAATTGGCAGAATCTAAAAAAAAGTTAATAAAACGATTTTTAAGGATTGAGAGACATATTTTAATTTTGTAAGCATACAACTTCTATAGTTTAATTAACACAAAACAAAGATAAAATGAACACAGTATTATATGCGTGAAAAGTTTTCTTTGATGAGGAGGATAAAGGAAGAGGAATAACAGATGCAGTAAGACAAAACTATCAGCACAACTCTAGTGATTGAAAATCACAATATAAAATCTGCTTTATAATTATAGTCTCTTGCCCCACAGTCTTTCTTCAAGCCGAAATCAAGTGTAACAAAAAGGAGAAGAGAAAAGAAACGACTCCTCCAACTGCTACCTTTATGCATGTGATCAGTTTGGCTAATAACGGTCAGGTATTTTTACCTTCTTAAAACAACTATGAAGACGGTTGATTGACAGTCATTATTAAGATAGTTACAGCTTCTATGAAGATAGGAGTAAAAAAAGAGCAGTATCATGTACTTGCTTTGTACCCAAGTCACTTTTTCCCTACATTTGTAATTAGTTGGGCTGTTTCTTAGAGAAGGAACATTGGGATGGGTTTACTTTGTACTTAAAACATCACAGCAAGGACGACAGCCCAGATTCCAGGATTTAGGATGCTTGAGGGCTCTTCTAGAACTCTCCCCACCTGCCCTCAAGTCACCGCAGCTCCAGGGGATAAAAACAGAGCAGAAAATGCAAAGTAGGAAAAGCGAAATTAAATCATAAATGGGTCTTTATGTGCCCCTAGATTTAAAACTAAATTAATGTTTACCTCCCACTCATAAATTAAATTGCACTGCCGAAGATTTCTATAACACATGCTGTGCAGAGGGTTCCAAAAGACCTTACATAGTGCGCTGAGCTTCTCAGCAATACCTACCGAGGGGTCGCAGGAGCAGCCAAGGTTATCTCTGGGAGTTCCGGTGAAGGGGCACTGTCCCAGGGGGTGCACTTCTTTGGGATGCTTTGGGGTGTAAACAGGATTCTTCAGAAGATGGTTAAGACTTCCATGAGTTCCATTATTAGGAGCTGGGGTCAACCTCAGTAAATCTACACGATTCCAAGAATGGCAAAGAATTACTTAGAAGTTTCAAAAGCAAAGAGTGGACTTATACTATGATTTTAAAAAATCATACATGTATGTATAGAGTTAGATATAAATGAGTCCTTTACTCTTTAAGTAAAACTATAAAATTCTCTTGCCTTTTAGACTATTTATGACTATTGTTATTTTTAGTAGAATTACTGATACCTGTGCTCTACTTTTCTGTAAAAATTTCTGAATATTAGAGTATGTAATAACTATAGTTACTATCTGTTGAATGCATATTATATGCCAAGAGTGGTGCTAATATATTTTTTCTATGTAATCTTCAAAACAAATAAATAAAATTACATAGATAAATAATCAAAGGCCTAAAGGTCTAAAGGCTATTAATTTAGTAGACCAAGGATTCAAAAACCCAGTTTTTCCCAAGTCTAAGACTCATGATTTTAATAATAATAATAGTGAACACTTATAAAGCACTCATTACATGTCAGGCACTGCCTTAAGTGTTTAGGATATAATTATCTCATTTAAAGTTTACAGGCTTCCACTGAAAGAATTATCCTTAAGACAGTTTAAGGTTTTGTAAATGTTCAGTGTCATTATCAGAATTGTGAAATGATATTTAAAATCCAACAATCCACCATAAAAGTACTAATTCAGAAGCCACAGACTGAACAAAGGATATACCTAATGCATCGTCCCTTATGTATATACCCTCCACATTGCCATCCACTCAACTATTACTGGTACCACAGATCCCCCTGTCTTGTCCACCTTTCTGCCCCACGCTCTCCCTCCCTGGCTTCCACCTTTAACTCCAAAGTCATGTAATGAAACCCAGGACCCAGCAACGTGCAACCCAGTGTGCAGCCTAGTGGAAAAACTCATTTGATCTGCATTTCTGGATCAGGAAGAAGAAAAAGAAAATGGAAGAGTCTGCCTTGCCTCCCCTCATCCTTACACAGGGGCCCACCATGGGACCTACTTTTGATAATCCTACTCCAGCTCTGTTTCCAGGAGGGTGGAAGCTGCCTGTTCACACTTACCACACATTAAGTTATAGACTTCAATATTTTCAAAGGTGTCAACCTCAATGCCATGCTTGAATCCAGGTCCGTAGCCAACAAAGAGCGCCTGGATTGACCAGAAAAGTCAGTTTATCAGTACAGTTTAGTTATGTGTATAGTTGGTCAAAACTTCATATTATTTATATTGTACATGTATAAACTGGTTACTTTAAGACATGGGGAAAATAGCATGCCCAAGGGACTTGGTGGGATATTGTTTTAGTCCTTGTTGCATAGATAATCTAAGGATACCCAGACTACTTCTCTTAGTTTTACCATAATCCTTGACTTGACAGTCAACATAGAATGGATGATAAAATCTATTTTCATCTATGAAATAGGATATAAACCTCTCCCTGCCTACCTCACAGAGTGCTGCAGGGATTAAATTAGATAATTACTGTAACTGTATTTTGAATTTAAAAGTGCTAGGTAAATATAAGATACTATTTTCTTTCCAAACATAAGTGTGACACTTTTTTCATCTATTAAATCACTGACTTTCTTTTACTGTGGGGCAATATATTTCATGAAGCACAAACATATACAAAATAATTTTCAGAAATTTAGCAGGAGATATAAGTCATATGTCCATGAGACAATAATACAAAATATTAACAAAATTCTTGAAGATCCAAAGATCTTTAGTCTCAAGCTTTATTATCCATTTTTCTTCAGATTCAATGCTATTTTTTAAAGTATAAAAGGTCCACTCACTTGCATATTTGAAAATACATTGTCAGAGCCATGAAATCCATTTCCACAATATTTCCTTTCTGAGGGATTCCTAATTTTGACAGATATGAATTAATAATGTAAAGCCTGTTCATAGAATATAACTGAAAGTTATTATTTTCATTAACTAAAAAAAGAAACTATTATGTTAAACTAACATAAAGTGAACATAACCACTTGGATTCAAAATGTCTGGTTATTCTCATTTATACTATATTACTAAGAGTTGATTTGTCCATGAAATAAAAGACAGATGTGAACAACCATTAGCATCAAGACAGAAGTGTTTTGGATTTCTTAAGTTAGATTATTTGTAAAAACGCAATGACAAAGAAATGTTTAGAATACGGCATTTAGAGACACCAAATGTTAATTTTCCTATAAGGGTAAGGATCATCCCTCTTTTATCTTCTTCTAAATAATAAAAACATAGTTCTCTAGTAAAAGTAGAGATGGTGTCATTCTGTTGGGTGGATTCTGGTTTTATTTATCATGACTGATTTCTTGCAGTCTTCAAAACAGTGAGCAAGTTTTGAGATATTAACAATATTAACCACCCAAATAATGAAGTGCTTTTACCAACTGTTTGTTGAACTTTGAAGTATTGTTAGACATAACTGCAATCCGTAGAAGAGATGTAATGTCAAGTGATACTATGTGAATACAGATCACAATAATAATCAGTATGGACGGGGAAGGCCAGAGCATCAGTTCCTCTCTCCTCAGGAACTTGTGACCATGTCTGGAGACATTTTTGGCTGTCAGAGCTGCAGAATGGTGCTACTTTCATCTGGCAGGTAGAAGTCAGGGGTCCTGTCTAATATTTCAGAATGCACAGGATAGCTCCCCACAGTAGAGAATTATCCAACTCAAAATATTATAAGCCAAGGTTGAGAAATCTGTTTGAAGGGAATCATATTTATATAGTATTCACATAGCAGCACTGTTAGAAAGTGCCCAATGGTTACCTTGAATTATTAAGAGATCAGGCTACATGGGAAACTGTTAGAACTTACAATGCAAGTTGCCACTGAGGGTCCATATAGAACGTCAAGGGTTCAATTCTGTCATTTTTGGCAAAGTGAAAACGCTTAGGTAAGAATTGTTTCAGGTAAGGTTTGAAGTGCTGGTTTGGTTCCCGGCACTGAAATTGCAGAAAGCAAAGGAAAATTTATTATTTCCGTATTATCCAAAGTACATATTTTTCTTGAAATTCCTTCCTAACTTCTTATGAATTTTTCTCCCAAGTGTTTTACCCATCTGCCTAAAGAACCACAGAGAGAAAAATAATAGTTCTTACTATTTGTATAATTTACAAGGTGAATATTCTAAGCTAGTTAAACCTTTTATAGGATATCATACTTATTACTGCATAAAAGCCTCAGGGCTCTTGGACTATGTCAATAGCTTATACTGGAGTTACAACTAATGACCCTAATTTCAAACACCTTGCTAACTAATTGTAAGAATTTTCTTCAAGATATAAAATGGAGCAAGTACAAAATGTAGTATAAATAAGTTAGCACCAGGACAAAAACTTATTTTAAAAAATGAGCATTAAAAAGAAGATGGGGATTGGGGTTATATCCAGTGGTACACGGCCCTGGATTCAATCCATAGCACCACAGAAACAAACAAATAAACAAACAAAAACTACAACAACAAAAACAAAAAAACCTGAAATGAAATATACCATAATGCTAACAGTGTTCATGGTGGTGCAGCAATAGGTTTTACTTTTTTTTTTTTTTTTCTTCAATTATTTCTGGTACCTTCATATGAAGTTTACAATGCAAATAAATAAATTTTAAAAACTTTCAAACATAAGAGTATTGAGACATATTCTTACATCTAAGCTTCTACATTCTGGCCCATATACCCCAAAATTCTAATCCCATAATCCCAAAAACAGACACAGAAACTTTTCTCTAAATAGTACACAAAACTAACAATAACTATAAAATGGAATAAAGGTACTTACAGAAAGATTTCTGGCAATGCCTTCGTAATTAACTGAAGGGGAGAGAAGCAAAAGAATTAACAGTTGATGACATGCTACAAGTAAAAAATAATCCAAAAATGTAGAGTGTCAGGTTCAAATACTATATGCTGCTTTTGCTTTAATTTGGGAAATTTGGGGATCTACCTGAAATAAGGGTGTGGCTAAAGTTAATTCCCAAAACAATCTCTGGGGACTGCTATTGCCTGTATGGTTTTTATAACAATCATATGCAGTTGTCCTCAGTATCTGAGGGCAGTAGTTCCAGGAGTTCCCCATGGCCACCAAAATCTTCAGTGAGATGCTCAAGTCTCTACAGCAAAATGGTGTAGCATTTGCACATGACCTACACACAACCCCTCACAGGTTTAAAATCATTTCTAGATTACTTGTCATACCTAAAATAATTAAATGCTATCTAAATAGTTGTTATACTATATTGTTAGAAAGTAATTACAAAAAAATCTGTACATGCTCAGTACAAACACAATTTTTTTCGCAAATATTTTCAATCCACAGTTAGTCAAATCCACCGATGTGGAATGCTCAGGTATGAAAGACTGATTGCACTACTTTTCTAAATTTAAAAAAAAAAAAAACTAATTAAAACTTCTCATTGTGCACATGGAACCTGTGCATTGTGTCACTGAGTTAATATATTTGCACAATCATTTTCCTGTAGTGAAATCTATTTTTCCTCATTAAAATTCAAGAGTATCCATTGAAAACTATCTACTTATAGAGCCCAAATCTAAGCCAATTCTAATAACTTGGAAAAGCTCATTTCTCTTTCTATTTCAAAATTAATTAGATAAAAAATAAAATTTGCCATACATATCCAAAAGTTATCAAGGATGGTGTTCAAGAAGCAGAAATAGTTACAAAATAGGCTTGACTTACAAAAGAAAAAACATCTTAATTTCTTGGTATTTTGTATTTCACATATAGCCATGTGAGAATGTGAAATTCCTTTTCCTTCCCTGTTTTAAAGACCCACTGCCTTTTGAAATGGCTTAAGTCATTTCTAAGGACTGGAACCAATTGCTTATAGAATTAATCATCTCTGCCAGTATTCCTCCTCATAATAGCACATTACACTAAAATGATGTAAGCTATTTTAATGAGGTGTCATTAAGTATCTAAATTCCAACAAATGCAGTTGAATTTTTCCCTTAAGCCTTTTTCTAATTACAGTCTTGAACCTAGTACAACTAACACACACACACACACACAATATGAAATGTATTAAGAATCTCAAATAATATGCTTAGCCTATGAATATTAAGTAGGTCAGTTTTGAATTTGTGTCCTCACATCTAGTCCTATAAAATTTCTGTGAGTAGAAAAGAACTGTTCTGCAGAATTAATCATGAAGCTAACTGATTCCCTTCAGTTTAGAGCTACAGTGATTTAGAGTAATATATGACCATATTCAAAGTTATCCTAGAGATAAACTTACATGAATAGTATTTATCTGGGACATCAGAGGGTCTCAATCGAGGAGCGGGTCCATAGACAACCTTAATATTTTTAATATCCCCCAAATATTTATTCAGATATATATACTTCTTACAGCTGCCTTGTTCCATGCCTAGGAGAAAGAAATAAACCATCAAATATATTCTAACTTTAATAATGAATTTAAATTAATGAAAGAAATTAATAGTGAATTTAAATTAATGAAAGAAAATTTTCTTTTACTTCCAGAATTGAATTTCATTTGAGTTTGACACTCCTATCAGTTAAACACCTGATAGGTTAAGAATACAGAATTCCAGCAATATCATCCACCTCACTTTCTTCAAAATATTTTCCCTTTCCTTCACCCCCAACTAGTTCAGTGTTTCTCATTTATATATTTCCAATATCATTATGTGAGTAAAGAGGAATGTCTTATCACAGTTTTAGACAGTTATTTGTCCAAAAACATTTAGTATTTTAACTGAGAACATGTGTCTTAGTCACACTGCAGGACTGGAGTTTCTTTAGCATAGAACTTCTTGGAACTGTTTCTAAATACAACTTTCTACAATTATTTCTTAAGAACACAAGAAAAACAGAAAAGAATCTACTTTTTACTTTCTTGTATACACACCACTTCTTTTTTTTTTTTTTCAATTCTACAGATTGAACCCAATGGCACTGAGCTATATACCCCTATATCTTTTTATTTTTTATCTTAAAACAGAATCTCCCTAAGTTGCCCAGGCTGGCCTGAAACTTGTGATCCTTCTTCCTCAGCCTCCTGAGAAGCTGGGATTACAGGTATGGATCTGTACATAACTTATTTAGCCACAAAAACTGTACACAAATATGTCAAAAATATCACATTATGTGAAATTAAATTATCATCAAAATATATACTGCCTCTAAAGTCAGACTTCATGCTAAAGAAAACTAAACATGTACATAGTAATATGCTCCAATTAAATCTAAAATTATAAAGTTAACATAGTTAAATGTCAATAAAAATTTTTTTCCAACTCTTCAAATTGCCTGGTGTAGGATTTTCCAAAATCAGAAGCCAAGTGCATTTTGGCTTATAGGAGCACAGAGGCTCTTAAATTTCTGTGAATTCTGTGTCTATTATATTAGTGTAATTTTTTTCTTAAAGACTTTTCATAAGAAAGGACATTTTGATCTATAACATTCACAGGAAATCATGAAACAAAAGTCAATCAAATAAACTTTTATCTTTATACCATTTAACCTGAAGAGAAAATGATACAAATTCAGATTACCATGATCTGAAATAAGGATGAGGTTCAGGCATTTATGCAAGTTCAGCTCTTTCAGACCATCCATCAGCATGCCGACCATGTTGTCAACCCTCTGCAAGGCTTTGATGACCTAAGGATGGGAAGCAATCTCATATGAGCATTCCATACTAATGATTATTTCTATATACATCTATCTCCATTTGAAAAAAAAAAACAAGAAAAGAAAAAGAACAATGGATGTAACTATGATAAACTAGTTCATGTTAGACTAGGACAGGTCAAGATCAAAGAAGTGAAGAACAGTAAATAACTGCTAATCATTAACACTGGGAAGGCCCCCATTCTACATTTGCTCAATTACAAGTTTGGGAATGACATTAGCTCTTCTCATTGATTTTCCCTCCTGGGGATTCAAAAGCTACTTAGACTAGACTCAATTTGAGCCAAACTAATGCTAGCTCAAGTTTAGTGTTTGGCCAGAAAACACTGTGTTCTTAATTATTATTTCATTTTTTACGATTTCTTCTTGTACTTTCTGATCATTTAAATGGTCACTGTTGAAGTACAAGGTTTTCTAATTTTCAAAAGAGTTAAAATTATTCATTAAATGCTTCTTACAGTCCTACACATTTAAATTTTTTAACTTGGAATTTATAGGTTAAAAAATTACTTATTTCCATACAAACTGCATACATACTACATATGAATATATCAAGGACAAAGAATGGCAAAGGGTCTTGGCAAATTGCTTTCTGGCATTTTTCTTTTCCTCTCTCTTTGTAAAAGCAACTGAGGAAAGTTCTTGTGCTGGTTTGTGTGTTTTCTGTAATATATCAAATTGGTTTAATCTTCATTTACAGTCAGTATATTTCACTTTAATATGAGACAAATTCTTCTAAATCTGTCACTACTTTCAAAGATATCCAGAGGCTGGAGTTGTAGCTCAGTGGTAGAGTTCTTGCTTATATTATATATATATATAATATATATATATATGTGTGTGTGTGTGTGTGTGTGTGTGAGTATATTTATTATATATATGTATATAATATAAATAATCATATATTATATAGTATATATTATATATAGTATATATGTAGTGTATATATTATATATATTATACATATATATATAAAATCCAAACAACATGAACTGGAATTTTTAAATATTAAGATAAAGTAGATTTGGAGATGTCAGTAATATTAAGAGTTTAACAGAGTCAACAAATTAATAAGATTTGAAGAGCAATAAGCTCAACCTTGAATGAAGATGCATCAGAAAAGCTGATACTGTGCAAAATTATTAGTGAATCAGAAAGAGCAGCACAACTTACATAACTGGACAAACAATTACAAAATGAGTCAGAATATTTTATAGCCAAAGGACCTACAAACAGGTCTTAAGCCAGTGATCACAGCAAAGGAATAAAAAAATCACACTAGCAACCTGGTTAGTTGTTCAAATTATAGAAAGAATTACAAGAAATAATTCCCTTAGACCAAATATGACATGGCCACATAGTTGGGCACTTGTCTTCTTTACCCCACCTCTAGAAAAACCATTTCTGCTGAACTACAGGACACACTCAAAGAAGGGCACAGTGGGATTACCACCTATGTGAGGCTGCTGGGGATTGAATCTGATGCAGCAGATACAAAGGACAGAAAGAGACCTAGATGATTATGTGAATAACTCTATACATTTGATAAACTCTTCCCATCCTTCAGTGTTCAAGTTCTGTTTTAAACATGTTGGTCTCAGCAGCTAGGAACATAGTTCCTAAGGAGAGGAGTTCAGAGGAGGCTTCTACTTTTTAACCTATTGCCCTATATTTGCATAAAAATTTGGAATTTTACCTGCTTAGAAAATTATTAAAAATACAGACACTATTACCTTATGTACATGTATGACTGCATGACCAACGTGATCCTATAACATGTACAATCAGAAAAATAAGAAATTATACTCCATTTATCAAAATGCATAAATGCATTCTACTGTTATGTATAACTAATTACAACGAATAAAAAATTTTTAAAAAGTACTTAGCTTTTAGGCCAAGAAAAGAAGATAAAGGCTTTGGAATAAAAAATACAGAATTTAATTCATAACTTTAATTTTGCACTAAAGAAAATATAAGCAAAAATATTTTCCCAACTCTTATTTGGTTGAAAGTGCATTCTTTGGTTTAGTAAAACTGTGAATAATGCTCGCTTCTCACTTTTTTCAGAAATCATAGGGTCTTATTGGAATGGTCTAGAAGTCTGTTTCAAAGGTTTGGTTAAAAGAGACTAGGTTTAATGATGTAATCACTGATAAAAATGTACTTACTTCACTGCTGACTGGTCCATATGAATGACCTGAAGAATCTGGTTCTTCTAAATACAGAGTGTAAAAGTGTGGTCTAAATCAAACAGTATCAAATGTAATATTTTATGAACACATTGAAAAACAGAATGGAAAGAATATTTCAACAACTGATAGTGATTAAAAATTCTACAACACTGAGGTAACATTTCTAAACTTACAGAGAGATAATATATGGGTTTGGAATTCTTCAAAATGTAACCATAATAGTTCATTAAAGAGTTAATTGGATCTAAAACATCAGAGCCAATAGCCAGGTTTTACTGTAATATGTAACTTCTATTATACAAAGGAGTATTTATAATAGAAATTAACTGTCTACATACCTTTCATCTCTAGGAAGTTGTAGCCACTGAAGAACAGCTAAAATTCTTTCTTCAAATGGTACTGAACTAAAATTAAGGAAGAACACAATGAAACAAATCTGAGAGAACTATGTGGATTTAAAATATAAATATTTTTCTTATTGAAAATCACATTAAGGAATACAAAACAAGCCAAAGCATTTATTGTGTTTGAAGTTATATGAAGCTTTTATCTGAAAACTTCCATTTGTTTTTCCAATGAAGGAATAAAATTTAACTTTTTATATAAATACAAGTGATAACTGGGTTTACAAATGTGCTTCTTCTCCTTTACTGGAGGGTATTATTCATGTACCTGGAAGGAGGCATTGCTTACTGCATGCATATCCATGTGTTAATACAGTCTACAAAGGAGACCTCAGGCAGAGCTCATCCATAGATGACTCTCGGTACCACGTGGATGAAAGCATCTGATGAGCAAATAACAATTCTCCAGGCAGCGTCTCTTCAGCAGAATTAATTATGCAATCCCGTGGGCACAGGGATTGTTTACGCAGCTCCATCAGGGTGCTTGCCCAAACCAGAGAATAGAGCTTGAGACGCCAGAGACCATGAATTCCCCATGCTAACACAGTGCCCGGCACATCAAATCTCACTTGCTCTCTCAATTTCAATTATGGGATGAAAACACTGGCAAATGACAAAGTGCAGGAAAGACAACACACTGTATCCTGGTGAACCATGAAGAATACGCAGCAAGATTACCAAAGAAACTGCTATGCCATTTATACTTGGGATTTATGATCTTTTCCTGTTTGCCCTATTCTCCCCACAATACACTATATTGATTTTTCAATAGAAAAAATTCAAAAGCATAAATAAAAGTATTTTGGTAGTCTTGTTAAAATCAGCCAGAGAATCTTCCTTTAATTTTTTTTTTTTTTTTTTTTTTGCTGTTTCTCAACACATGGTGGATTTTGAATATCACAAGGAAGTTGTCTGAATCAGATTCTTATACTAGAAAGCCTATTTATTAAAGTAATTTAGAAAGGGAAATCCAGAGATATCATTAATATTTTCTTTTAAATAGTTTTGAACACCAGGGAGTCATTCCAACCTATGTACTCTTTAATGCATTTGCCTTTTCTATTTCCCAGTTCTTTTGCTTCCTAGGGTTAAAATGTGTAGTGCCTCTAAGCTTCAGGTCTATACTTTTACCATAACCTCATTTTTTATTCCTGCCCAAAGATTTGAACATACCCCTCAAATGCTAGAGCTTAGGACTCTATAAAAAAAGAGAGGATGAGAGAAAAATAAGCTGTTTTATCTTGCAAGGTTCTAGAAAGAGTTCGTTAACACATACCCATTATATACTTTGTAGATGTCTGGGAGAATTCCCTTAATTTCCACATCTGATCCTGGCCAAAAGAATGTGCCAGATCTGAGGCCTTGATACTTAGCTGTGAGCCAAATCTGGGGAAGAAAAGGAAGGAAAGTTAGAAAATCGTGTGAATATTTATCTCTCAGGAAGGAGAGTGTGTTCATGCAACACTAAAGTATTCTCGAGAGCTATTTTGTTTTTAAGGTCAGTAAGCTCTAGCAATTAGATTATAATAATCACATAATATCACTCATAAACAGCAGCAAATAGAAATTTAAACAGAGATTTAAAAAGATGAACATAAGTCAGTTGGCAATTCCTCTTTTAGAGGTATATCCCTAATTAATAGGTTTCTCCTGAAAGAAGAAAAATTCATAAATACATCTGTCTTTAACTTGACATTTTTGCTTATGTAACCAATATTTATTAAGTACTTATTACTGCCAATCACAGATCTGAATAGTATTCCTATAAGCATCCTACATTATTAATTTAAGTAATCCTCACAATAATCCTTGAGATAGTTAATACTATTATCTACAGTGTAGACAGAGAACACCTAGGCACATGAAGAATGACTTGCCCAAAGTCACACAGCTTTAAACATCAGAGCTAAAATTTGAATTCATGACCTACAAAATTAAATATTGTGCTCTTTCTCCTTCTAAGAGGAACATCAATATTATCCAGAGAGGTCCTTTATCATTATTATGGCAATTCTTGGGGAGCGGGTACTGGGGATTGAACTCAGGGGCACTAGACCACTGAGAGACATCACCAGCCCTATTTTTTATTTTATTTAGAGATAGGGTCTCACTGAGTTGCTTTTGCTGAGTCTGGCTTTGAACTCATGATCCTTCTGCTTCAGCCTCCATAGCTTCTGGGATTACAGACATGTGCCGCCAGTGCCTGGCTATTATGGAAATCTTTAAAAACTAAAAAGAAGAACACATCTAAAGTACATCAGAAAGAACTTGCCAAGTTATTATACATGCAAATGAAGCCAGAGCTTATCTGTCTCAAAAAAACAAAATAGCTTTGTGCAGATCAAAAATATTATCCCATAATAATTGCATGTTTATGAAGTATAGTATAGTATTTCAATATATGTACACAATATGTACTGATTGTCAGAGTAATTAATGTTTCCATCTCCTTACCATTATTGTGTGTTAATTAAAAACTGTTTTTTAAATGTTTAAAGAGATGGAAATATTAACTACCCTAATTTGATTACTACATATTATATATATGTATCAAATTAGCACACTGTATCCCATATGTATGTACAACTAAAATAATAATTTTAAAAAACTGTTCCAGACCACTGCTAGATGATACTACTACAAGAAAAGTAGAAAAGAAAAATGGATCAGCACAATTCAAATCCATCTATAAATAAGTCTCTCAATTTGTGCAATCATATGAGTTGCATTTAGTATTACCAAGATTCATCTCCATTTATGAAAAGATGACCACAGACATAATAAATGAAATAGGGTATTAAAAACTCCAAGGAATGTGGTTGTTTTACTCTGATTGAAATAAATGAGAATAATAAACTATTTTAGCAACTAAAAGAACTCACTGGCTCTCCTTTGTACCACTCAGGATTAAACTTCTCTTTACTTTTAAGTGAAAAAGAAGCATTCATCTTGGGATCATACATTTTATTGTCAATTATGCCATGGGATTCTGGATAAAGTCCCTACAAAATATAAAACACAGATTCAGTCACACATTGCAAACCAAGTTATTTTTTATCCAAAATCTTATTATTCCCTTGAAATAAGGGAATACAGAGTTGAAAAAAGTTGAAACACAGAACTTACTGTGACAATGCTGTAGTGATTGGGAAAAGTTTTCGTTGGATACACAGGTCTCAAGTTTTTGGTATACGTTCCACAGTTTTCTAGAAGGTGAAAAAAATAAACATCATATGAAACACATCTGACAATCTGCTTATATCATTTAGCTTTGAGACCACAGCAGTTTAAATCTTGTAAAAAAAATTAGAAGGAATTTATAAGCGGATAAAAATTCAGGATGAATTATAAAGTTATACTTGGGACATAAATTCACTGTTAAAGATGAGTTTTTTCCTCTTAATCAGAAACAGTAAACAAAATAATTAAGGCAATTAAGTAGTTATGCCGTACTTCACAGTAATGTAAAGTTTAAGACAGACAAGTTGGAATGACATGATGCTTGCAAGATCTTTGCTCTGACTTAGTGGTCAAATACCTAAATTACAATAGGGAACGAACAAAAAGCAGCTGCACTAGCAACAAAATCTGCAAATTAGAACAAGGGTGAAGTAGAAGTTGGGGTACCAGGTCCTGGGTTACAGAACCAAAACCAGCCACTCCTGGATGAATTGGGCTGCTTAAAAACAAAAGGTAACATTTGGCTTCAAGTCAGAGAAAGCATTGAAGTCAGACTGCTCTGATGGATGGCCTAATCATTTACCCCTGGTGTCTCACTCCTCTTCTGCTGCCTCTGTTATTGAGGAAGGAACTTCTACCTAATGATTCCAGTGTTTTAATACTGCATTGCCTGATAAAGTTCCTCAGATCGTCATGTGCCTACATCACTCACTGCCTTGCTAACAGTTCGGAACTGTAGGCTGCACACTCCAATTATCCAATGCTAGGACTTGGGCTAACTGTGTATTGATTTCTTTAAAACTACATATACGGGCACCTACAGTGCCTTAATTTTGAAATCAGAATGCCTTGCTGGTATGATGGAGACAAAAAGCTTCAAAGTTCATGGGCCTACTGGTAAGAACACAACTTTGTCCATATATAGCTAAAAAATTTTTGTGCTAAATATTTACTTAAGATAAAAACTCTTTTCCTCCAGGTAGAAATTAAAACTGAAATTCTAAAAATCGCTGTAAAACTCATTTGGTACTTCATAAGACATACATATGCTTTTATTGAGAGTGATGGTAATGTTTAAAACAATCTCATATACTCATTTATGAGAAATAATATATTAGCATGCCAGAAGAACATTAAAATAGTTCTATTTACACTACAGTGACATAATTACTGAGCACCAATAAACAGTAAACTTCTTCAATTTTAATGTACATATGTGGTTATCTTCCTTTTTCAATAATGATAATAACAACTGATTGATACCCATATTGCTGGTTACTAATGTGAGTTTAAAATTTGGGTATCAATAATAGGAAAAGACCATTCTACCATTTCATCAGTGACTTGCAGAATAATCATTCAACTAAGGCCTCAACTGAGATTAAAAAAATTGAAAGGATTCCATTCAAATGATAATACAGGATAAGTAGCCATACTTCTAGTCTATGCTAGTAGTATCATATCAGTTTGTATAAATATGTCAAAATATACTCTACTGTCATGCATAACTAAAAAGAACAAATAAAAAAGAAGGGAATGTTTCAGAGTCTGAAAAATGATAATTATAATAAAAACTACTCTCTACTGCTAAAAAGTTTCAGTTTTTAAAATTCTAATTTTAAAATAGAATATTCATAAAATAATAAGGAATTCTCCACAAAAAGAATGTAAAATTCTAAGAAAGTATAAATGTGACCAGGCACGGTCATTCATGCCTGTAATCCCAACAGCTGAGGCAGGAGGATTATAAGTTCAAAGCCAGCCTCAGCAACTTAGTGAGACCCTGTCTCAAAATTAATAATAATAAGAAGAAGAATATAAAAAAAGAGTAAATGTGTATAAAAATGGGTTAAAATCCTAAGATAACTATATCATCTTACAAGTATTTAAAAGGCAGCTTTAGAGTGACCACACTATTAAAAGACTGGAGCCTCATCCCCAGGTTCAGGCACTCCGAACCTGGAGAAGTCTGGTTAGGTCTGCCAGTACTTTTCCAAAAAAGACTGCTTCCCTAGTCTATCTCACCAAAATCGTGACATCCCAGTCATCAACCCTGAAACTACTCACTTAGTTTGCTAATAACAGGAAGAAGTCCACCCCAAGTGTGTAAATATTCTGCCCTGAATCCATCCAAAGAAAATAAGAGGGTAGGAGGCGAATCAAACCTGGGTAATAAGAAAGGAAAAACAATGTTAAAAGAGCAAAAAGAAGACATCCAGTGAAAATTTTCACCTCCCCAGCATAGGTCCAGTGCATATTTTTCACTGCAGTTGGCATGTAATTATAAATAAACTAACATGTCAGCAAGCACACTTATAAAGGACATTTTACATGTACTTATATTCACATACATGCTTTATCATTGCATCATATGTATCTGTCATCAAATAGTACTTATTAAGCATTCATACTATTTGATCTACCATGCAAGGTACATCATTCATTGTTCCTGTCATTCCCAAAGCTAGACCAAAGGCTATTAAAATATAATAGAATTTCCATAATATGCAGGAGAATAAATGTCAATAAAAAACATTATCTAACTTATGTTTTGTTTTCATTATTTTTTTTCTGAATGACTACTTTCCAATATTGTCTCTAGTTGAATCTAAAAGACTGTAACTCATATGTATTTAATTTTTAAACTTAATCCATTTAAAACATAAGTAGCTAATACAGAGGTTTGAGAGATCTTCATTATGTTCAAATATTTAATCAATAAAGAAATGATTCAAAGGTTCAAGCTAGGAATGATCAATGAAGTTACACACACACACACACACACACACACACACGTATGCACATAGTCAATGTGTATGGTACAGAAATCCAAAGAGGGGAAAGAAAAAAAAAAAAACACATATGACGATGTTCTCAGCAAGAGAATAGCTGTGAATGATAGCTGCATGACTCTCCCAAAATAACCATGGTTGAGAAACTTTGCTTCTAGTGACTCTTGGTAGATGGTAAGGGATTGTGGACCACCGGGTAACTGTGAAAAGGCCTTCCACAAAAGATTCACTCACTAATTAAAATTTGCAAGCAAATAACCTACTTTGTTTAAACTTTATCAATCTTATCTCCTTCCCTCCTACTCTCAAACCCAAATATAAAGCAACCCTGTAAAAGGAAAACATTCTCATATAATTTCTAAATCATATTTATAACACTAACAGTTGGTTGCAGATACACTCAGATCCATACTTGTACAAAACTATTTTTATTCAACAAACAGAAAACATAAAAACAGCTTAGTGGTCTGTCAGGTAAATATACTGATATAATAATTTCCAGAAGAATAAAATGTGCTCTAAATTATGATCATCTTATAAAGAAAGAAGAAGTTTAGAGTTTCCAATAAGTGATTCAATAATAATGATCAATACTTAGAAGAGTCAAAACTTGCTAAATCTATAATTTCTAGTATATCCTGCCATTAAAAGACAGCTTAGGGTACATGAGAAGACCCCTTTTAAAAAAAAAAAAAGTTTCTCTTGATGAGATTACTTAGTTTAGGTTTAGTTTTTGCCATTGTTTCTATGGTTTTACACCAAAAAAGTACTCTCCCATCCAAAAGGGTGAAAAGGTCCCTTACATAATAAAAACTAATTATATACATGATCAAAATAAGCTAAATATAGGACTAACATTCTTAAAAGTTTAGAAAAGACATTATTTTAAACAGGTAAATATATATTCTTGCAGATGAATAGTTTAAATTATATGAAACAGTAGATTCTCAAGTGGAAAAAAAGATAAATCTCTCTCATACCTTTATAAAATGCCCACCCTTTAAATTCCCCATTGTAAGGTACTGTACAAAATATTTTAAGGCCAAAAGAAACAAATATGAATTTTTAAAAACTGCTTAATTCCACTCAGTTATGTTATTTATTCCCCAAAATAGTGAACCAAAACACACACATACACACAAAAAGCTACAATTTGTTACAAGTTCAGTTCTCAAAATTCCCAAGGAAAGATGCTTCCCTCTTAGGATGGAAGATTCTAGTCATTCCATTTAGCAATCATGAACAATGAATACTAACTGCTACTGGCCTCTCTTTTTCCACTAGATTCCAGAGAAGGGGTCAAACCATAATCATTTCTACACCACTAGTGCTGAACCTAAGGCCTGGCTAAAAATAATGTTAAAGGAATCAATAATTATTATTTTTTTATGTTCATAATATGGAAAGAGAAAAACATGGTCCTTCTAAGAAAGAAAAAGAAAAAAAAAAACTTGTCTGAGAATCTAATCTTACCCTTCTGGACACTGTGGCTCATTAATGCTCTCACATGTTTCTTCTACCCAACTTTTCTCACCTGAAATATTTTCAAGAAATAAAATGAGGTGAGTACACTTAATAATGACAATAATTGTGATGCTTATGAGACACGTTAAGATAGAGTCTAAAAACAAAACATGTTAAAATAAGACAACATGTGGTAGGACACCAGAGAAATACAATGAATAAAGGGAGTTATTCTGTTTCCAAATGAATTAATTGATGCCAGGAAGAAAACAATGAATGTATAATTCCAAGTCAGCCATTTATATCTCTGTGTTGTTCTGTGTCCATGGATTCAACCAACTATAGAAGAACAATACTTAGAAATGCATTTATACTGCACACATGCAGTGCTTTGCTTTTCATTATTCCCTGAACAATGCAGTGTAACAACTACATGTTCGGCATTTACATTGTATAGATGTTATAAAAAAATAAATATGTAACCTGGGAATATTTAAAGTATTCCGGAAGATGTGCACAGGTTACATTGAAGTACTGTGCTATTTTATATTAGGAACTTGAGCGTCCTTGGATTTTGATACCTGCAGAAGCTTGAGAACAAATCCCCATGGACACAGAGGGATGACTACACTATGTTTGTGAAAACTTGAGTAGCTTTCTGGTTTTCAAAATTAATATTTTCAGCTATAATTTATATAACACTTCTTCCATTCACCATACAAAATCTTTGGTATTCTGGTGTCTTCATTTTGTCTCACATAGAGTCAGATTCTGTCAAGGAATTTCAAGGAACCCTGTAACTCCTGAACAAGGCATTATAATAAAATCAGCTCACAAAATAACTAATCACTAATCTTTGAAGTTAAATATTGTCTTCATTTACAACAAGGGAACTTGGGGCATAAATATCATGCAGAATTGGAAAAGTGGCCTTTCCACAAATACAGCATTCATCAAAATAACAGGGAAGGAGGGCAACAGGAAGTGAGTGGCTATAGGTAAAACAAGATTGGTCATGTATAGGTAATAATGGCTATTAATCTGAATGATGGAAAAAAAATTCACTAATCACTCACTCTCTCTACTTACATATGTGTTTTAATTAAAAGTTTTTAACGTGTTTTTTCAGAAAATATGGGTGGCCAATAAATATGCTTGCTAATATAAAAGCCGGCACCTATGCAAAGCCCTGGAAGACCTGGAAGATTCCAGGCTGCTGGGGAATGGTGGGCATGTGGCAGCCTGACCTTGACACACAGAGCTGTAGTTGATGCAGCAGTCACCCTGGGCCTTGCAGTCGTCAGAACAGGAGCAGAGGTTTCTGGACACTCTTTTCTCCCCACACCTGAATTTATTGCAAGTCCATATATGTTCTAGAAACAAATGTCAACAAAGTGTGTGTTATGGCTCCAACTCAAAGTCAACACAGAATCACTGCCTCCTAGAATAGGAGCCAAGAGAGAGACAACGAACTGTTTCATAACTCTTAGTGCCTGACTGAATCTGCCACCACGGCAGTTGCTCTAAACTAACAGATATAAAACATGCACACCCCAATTGTTGGTAGTCCACTAAAAACTCAGAATTTCATCATTTTGAAAAGTGGACACTTCATCGTTATTATTATACGACTCATACGAGGACCCTGGCTTCTTCCACCAGCCATAGTTAGGGGTCTCAAAATTTAATCTAAATCCAACTCTCTCCCATTTCAGTAGTATTCCATGGCCTATCCAAAGCACACAGAACATTTTTCTGCTCCAAAAGTTTTATTTTTGAATTTAAGTGAACATCTACGAACACAGCTTTAATAGACCCATGATAAAAATACTTACGTATTTCAGGCATCTTTTTAGAACTTAGTTTAAATGCAAATTAGACTACAATCGCTTTCAGCATACTGTAAACACAGGCAGTTTTGCTATTCTTAAAATATGTAACAAAGGAAATGTATGAAAAATTTTTTTCTCTAAGGATCTATTAAAACACAAAGGCTAATGTGAATGTTTATACACGCTAAACTGAAAGGAAATAAAAACCCAAATAAGGGTAAATCACATGCCTGAAAACCACAGAAATTTCTTTTCTTTCCTTTTTTTCAACCTTTTCCTAATGTCATGACTCCATCTTTTCCCTTGCACTTTTTTACCTGGTTCTATACATGTCTCCTGGTAATCTAGACAGCAGTTTCCAAGGTCAACGCAGGCAGCATCACACCGACAGTTCCCGAATGTTCTCTCAAAGCAGCGGCCTTTGCAACTTTTTACTGAAAACAGTGAGCACATTAGATGATTCCAATAATGGTTTCATTTCAAAGCAAGCATCAACTTATACACCTAGCAGAAGTATAGAATAAGTTCAAAAGCTGCTGTAGAAAGTGCAGATGAGGTAAGGGTGACCTGAGATTCTTTTCACAAATACTCCCAGGGACACTAATAGAAGGTAATCTTATATGTAAAAATTTACAATTTTATCTCTGCCATAAACAAAAGAAAAATTTTTTTTAATTTTATTACAGGTCTTACTGGGTCTGATAAAATTAAAATACCTATAGTTAGATAAAGAAAGATCAAAATAATCTTTTATTTTGGATGGTTCTGAAATGTTTATGCTATGAAAAGTTGGCTAATAAGCAATCCAGGTTTTCCCTAAAATTTCAGACTGTGCAGAAAAAAGTTTAAAAGGGGCTATTCTATGAATATTTCGGAAAGGGGAATACCTGATTTAGTTCACTGTGAGTTTTGGCGTAAAGTAGCAGTGGCTGTAAGAACATGCTCCCCAGTACTGTCCCCACCATAACCTGGAACACCCTTCACCCTCCACAAGGTTTTCCCAATCTCCCCAACCTAGATCCAATTTCTCTTTTTAAGTTTTTAAAAACTATGTCCTTCCCCTTGATCACAAGATTCTTTGTAACTAGGTTACTTGGTTAATGTCCCAGATTCATACAAGATTGCAATACTTCCTAAGAACAAAGACCACATCTGGATTTTGTTCAGCACACTGAACAAAATCTGCAGGATGCTTCAGGATGCTTGATGTGGAGTTGGCACTAACAAGTTTTTGCTGAATGGATAAATGGTGGCTATGGAAGGAAAATATTTTTCATTAAAAACAATAATTTTACTGTTGTAACTCTTTACTAAATCAATTGAATAAGCTGGGGTTTTATTGGATTACCAGGAAATTAGGATAATGAATAAAAGAAAAAAATGTAAAATAATGGTTATCTGACAACAACAAAAAAAGGAATAATCTTATATCTTAACGTTAATAATGGTCTGATTCAACAAGAAGACACTGCATTGGAATTTAACTCTCATTTGGAACTGAGAAATCAGGCAATTTTAGGGATAAGAAGTAAGAACAATAATTTCTAGGGTTAAGAATACTAACTTTCCTACCTCAAAGTACATAAAAACTATTTATAATAGTTATTACTTGGAGTTCATTAATATGTATCCAGTAATTTTTAAAAATATGATGCATGCTATGTTGGGCTTAGATTAAAATTATATTTTCAATCCTTTGATGTTGAATTGAACTCAGGATTAATTATTTTCTACAACGAAAGTCTGTATAGATGAACCCTTTGGTCTGTAAATTTTTCTTTAGTTATACTTAGTTGCATTTGCTCTGAACAGAGTGCTGAGTAAATAAATAAAATTAAGGGAGGAGGGAAGGACATGGGAAAGTACTGAGGAAAGAAATCTATCAAATTATGCTATGTCCATGTACAAAGATGCCACAATGAATCCCACTATTACATATTAATATATTAATTATATATATCATCATGATGCACTAATTAAAATATTAATAATAATAACAACAGAAGGGAGATCAGTAGAGTACAGCAGATCGGCAGGAGGAAGGAGGGAAGAAAAGGGAAGGTGCTGGGAAACGAGACTGATCAAACTATGTGCATGTATGAATATGGCATAATGAATTCACTATTATGTATAAGTATAATGCACCAATAAAAATTAAAAGCATAATGCAAAAGATAAACAAAATTACTATATTTATATTCCACTCATTTCAGCATTTATATGACCATTTAACCATCACTAAAGATTTTTAAATGACTAATGTTACAATTACAGAATAGTTGAATGGGAGGAAAAAAAAAATTGTTCAACTTTCAAAGCTGAATTCCCAAGGAAAAACATCCAAGATTTTACAGGGGTGAAAAAAGATACCTCAAAGGCAAAAGAATGAAAACTATGATTTACTGTGGTTCAGTCTGATTATTTATAGTAACCTTATCAATGCTGGGTAGATTTCTGCATTTGATAGGAAGAGAAACATAATCAGAAACTTAACAATTTCATGATTACTTTGAAACCCACAGTATCTACAATTTAAAAAACCCTAAGAGCAGATACTGATCAGTTTCTGGTTGCCCAGGATGCTAACAGGTCACCTAGCAACCTCTGAGTCTGCTTCAGCAACTAAGTCCTTGGGGGAGAAAGAATCTCAAGAGTCCCTGGGGTGGGGGTGGGTCAAGGAGGGCTCCAGGGGCACAGCACAGAACCTACTGGCCATGTCTACATTCTTCATTGTTCTTAAGTAATTGTTTTTTATTGTTTTGGGAGGGTTTTGCTGTTTGTTTTTTTGTTTAGTTGTTTTGCTTTTCTGTTTTTCTGTTATTTTTGTCACAGTCCCTCTTTCTTGTTTTGGGATAAAAATTTGCAAGTAAGCAAAATTTAAATATCTAACAACATAATACAAGAGCCTCAGGAAGAAGGATCCGACTGCATCAAATGTGCAGGATCTGTGGAGTACATATAGGATTAGGATTTTACACTTCTGCAATCACAGTGAATAAGGCTGAAAACACACACACACACACACACACACACACACACACACACAGGCAATACTAGTTACCTTCTTTGGCGCAACTTGGTTTCAACCCAAATATACAACCAAGGATTGTTGTTAACACACATACTGACAAAACCTGTAAGGGAAGAAAAAGAAAATTAGACAGTGTCAAAATCTGTTTCTTCCAAATGCTGTCTTTCTCTAAATGTTTCTAAACTTGCTGGTGCTGCTTTGTTTCCTGATCTGGCTGCTGGTCACAGGTATGTCTTTACTTTTTGAAAATTTCAAACTGTACTGTCCACTTGGATTCACCTGCTGTTCTGAGTATGTTAGGCTTCAATAAAAAGTTCATTTACATGTCAGCAAATACTTCTAGATCATCAAACAGTAATGTAATGAGAAATCCCTCAGAGAGTATAATGAATTAGTCATAAAAATTGCAATACTTGAAGAAAGCAAAAGGAAAATCTACTTAGAGACTCGATTTCCAATTTGTTAATCCATTAAAGGAAAATGAGAGCATTACATGCCTCACTTGACAGTGAACAACACAAACATAAGCATAGAAACCTATGTGCAGTATAGGCCGAGCACTGAGGAGGGTTACTTGCTCCTTCCTGGTCCCAAATGTTGCCACACACGGGTTGTGTGATTTGGGGTGATCACTTAATCTCTCTAGGCACCAGTTTGTTGATCTATAAATCTAAGGGGTAGGACGATGTGGATCTCTAAAATCTTTCCAGGGTTAACATCTGCCACATTCTCGTTCTCATTAACATATGTCTAATGAAAACAGGTAACTATCAGAGAAAGTTTGCACAAAGAAGTTTGTGAGGATGGAAGGAGACAATAAGGTATCAGAAGAGAGTACTCATGGATTCTCCTAAGCTTTTGATGGTACAGCATAAATGGACACAATTATATGGAAAGGTATTTATTTACTACCTATCAAAAAAGGCAAAAATTCATTTTATTGTCAATTATAAAGTATAGTGAAATGAAAAATAGTAAAACTATCCTCTATTTTGTATACTGTAATTTAAAACAGTAAGATAATGAATTTCAAATTTTTACTTCTTTGTAAAATTTACCTAAAACAGTTTGAACAATACTTTATTTTCTTCTCACCCATCATATAACTTATGGTGCAGAGTGAGAATCTTTTCTATGCCTTGGGGAGTTATCATATTCCTTCCTTCCTAAATTTAGATCCATTTCCAGCATTTTAACCTTTGCACTTTCAATTTTGTGAACCATCAGTAGGAGTTCCTTTCCTACGAAGTTCGGTGCCTGTGTCACTTCCTCTGGAACATCTTCTTCCTCTTTCTTACAACCACAGTCCTCACATACATCCATGAATTTGCCTTCACTAAATTCCTCGGGCATCATATGGAATGTACTGATCTTATGGCAGCAGCAGCTTCCCCATGGTTGACTATTTCATCCTTAACTCCATTTACATTCAACTAGAATTTCACTTCCTGCATCGTTACTTTTCTTTACTGCACTTTCAATCCATCATTCAATTCCCTTTTCAACTATACATTTTTATAGAATATCACATAGCCTTACTATCAGGAGGCAGAGAAGCAACACAACTACAAACTTTGCTGCCGGTGTGTGAATAGACTAAAAGATGAACAGAGGCCAGCCACTGACAGACTTTGAAACAAATGTGATTGGCTACTGAGTAGGACATGCACCTGATATTTACACAGTAATTCAAAGACTGATGAGCTAGTAGCCAAGTTTGTACTTTTAAGGCAATTACTCATAGTAAATATACCTGGGAAACTGAAATTTTAACCATGTTGTGGGAAGTTGGTAATATTTAATTGCACAGTGGTAACTGAAAATGTGCATGTTAAAGAATCAGGAAGCTAGCACCACAGTAGTCTCACAAGTGGGCAACATAGTTATGCAAGGACATTTTAAAATGGTTTGTATTCATTAAAAAACAAAACAAAACAGAAACAACCTAACTTGTTTTAAGGAAAGTGGCTTACCAAATCATGTTTTATCTACACAATGGAACACTCTCAGAGGATGAGCCTGAGGGGCATGTCAGAAGACATAAAAATAAAAACTCACACATCCACAAAAACCTGAGCAAGAGGAAGTTGGAAGCAGATGATGATGGACCTCCTCAGTTTTCTTGGCCCAGTAAGACACATCTATTGGCAGTGAGGAAGTCAAGGTGCGGCTCTGAGGAAACAGTGAGGACTTGGGATATCCCGTGAGAAGGATGGCAGTGCATCAGAGGGGACATGAAGACCAAGTCAACAGGAAAAAGTAAAAAGACTCTCATGTGCTGGGAGCCCAGCTTACCCTGAATGGCCTGGAACTCTAGGAAATGAAATGGGGACATGGGATAAAAAGATGACATGGCCCTGGGGAAATGGGAAGGCAGGCAAGAGAACACAAAGGGACAGGGAATCAGGAGTGGGTGGGCTGGCCAACAAGACTAGGAGGCCATGAGTATCTATAGGAAGAAAAGGAAAACTTTGGGAAGACTTGGTGATAAGCAGGTATTTAACCTGCAACTACTAGTTTAAAGTACACCTGGTGTATGTAACTCTTTAGCCTCTTAAGTAGCAGAAGATACATGCTGGTGATTTTAAAAACCACCTCTTCATTGTTTAAAAAAAAAAAAAAAGGTTACTTAGATTTGGTTTTTATAAGATAATATGTATCACAGAACTGAATCAAAATCGTGATAATATGTAGAAGGAAATGAGAAGGAGGGGGGTATGAAAAATGGTGGAATGAGGCAGACATCATTACCCTATGTACACGTATGATTACACGAATGGCATGAATCTACATCGTGCACAACCATAGAAACGAAATTATGTACCCCATTTGTGTACAATGAATCAAAATGCAGTCTGTAAAAAATTAAAAGTTAAATAAAAATAATGATAATAAAAAAAACTTTTAAAAAATCGTGATAATCAGTTATTTCTCATGTGTAGTCACCCCCATAAAAGATGAAATTTGGAAAATCTACTACTCTGTTACAAAACAATCAAAATGGTTTAGTAGGAAAATTCTCTTCAACAATTTCCAGAGCTGTGAAATCTTATTCAGTTTGAAGTTTCTTCTCAAAGTTGTCTAATTCAGCATTGTCAAAATCCACCATCCCTTCATTATCTCTATACCAATTTAGGCATTTTAATATTTTGATATTTTCTTGGAAACTATAGTAAAAGCACTTTACCTTTAAAACCTTGAAGCTGGAAAATAAAGCAAAGTTGTTGAAATTTTTGCCTCCATGTTAAAAGAATATTCATTTGGAGTTTCCTGTTTGTTTGGTTAGGATTCCTAAATCACTGGTATTTCTTACATATTTAGTGAGCCAGAGAAATAGACATTTTCAAAACCCTGTTTTTTCCCCTCACTGAATCTCTCAAATACACGGGCATTAATTTAACATGTTATTATTCTTTCTTTATCAAGCGTTCAATGAAATATGAATGCCCTACTGCTGCATTCCCTGGGCTAATGACCAGATACAATGAGAGCAACTCAGACCCCCATAAAGAAACAAAAGGTGAGGGCAGTGGACATTAAGATAAATGACTGCAATGGAACTGGTCAAGAGCTAGAGTAGAAATAAGTAAAAAATGCTAACAGCAGAGAGAACAGCAAAGGAGAGAAGGGTTACAAAAGGCTTCACACAGAGACATTGGGAGAAAAAAGGATTTCCTCCTCTAGCAATAAACAAATGTTTGAATATCTGCCAATATGCACAAAATTAGATTCAGTAGGGAGGTACCAAAAGAATATTCGGGGTAAAATACCTAATCTCGGATTTTATTATCTAGTAAGGGCAACAATTCTAGAATGATATCCTATGTCAACGACAGAGATATGAAATAGCAACCTAACAATTGCTAACAATTAATCTCTGCAGTGACGACATATGCAACAGTGCTTCAAGTGAAGTCACGGAGGTACAGAAGACAGTACCAGCCTGGAAAAGAAACAGAGCAACCGCGACTGTATCACTGACACTTACACAGCACCTGCTGAGTGTCAGGCGGTTCTTAATTATATTAAATCACTTCACATAATGTCACAGGACAAGATAGGTGATGATGATTATTATACCAGTTTAAGGAAACTGAGCTACAGAGAGATTAGTAATTTGTCAAGAACCGTGGAGTGGAAAGCAAAAGCAGCAAGATTCGAACTCAGCAGGCAGGCTGCAAAGGGCCTGGCACAAAGTGGGGGTTTATGGAGAGGCTGAAAGTGGGCTGAGGCCTTGGAGAAGCCAGTGGGGAGTTGTTGGGGCATTTAACTGCAGAAGTAACATGACTAAATGTACAAGTTCTAGAAAGGTCCTCTGGCAACACCATGGAAGGCTGGGGTCCACCTGGGCAATGAGTCCACATGGGCCATGCAGGCTTGTCCCTGCCTGCCCCTCTTCTCCCAGGAGACGCTCTCTGCTTTTCTAGGCCTTGCCTCACCCCAGTTACAGCAGCCCTGACCATTCTCCACAAGCTTTGTTTATTTGTCTGTCTCTGACTAGACTAAGTTCCAAGGAGTCATGAATTTATTTATTCACTTCTGTATTTATTTATTCATTTCTGTATTTTTGTCTAGCAGGATGCCTTGCGCATAGTAGACTTTCAATAAATAATCATTAAACTCAAAGCCATCAAGGAGTGATTTTATGTGAACACAATTTTGATAAAAAAAAGCATGATCCCTCACTTTTCCTCTTCTGATTTGACAAAGTTCATCAGTTCATTAAGTGCTTCTTTGTCCACCTTACATAAAAGATATCTATAATAAATACACAAGCAAAAAAAAAAATTTAGGAAATGGTAGATGGCTGGATTTGGTAATGTGACAGATGGAATGAAACTCCAATCCTTTGTGAGGATGAATTAGCTAACCTCATTGTCTATCAGACCTCGGATCTTTGACAAAGCTGCATATTTTCTGGGAAAAATTGAGAACTCAGTCCATGGCAGCACTGTGAGTCTTTGGGGATATTCCTTCCTGGAAAATGAGAATTAGACTCTGATATGTAAATTCAGTCCTAAGCATTACAAAGTTCAAAGCAGATGTTAGAATCTTTTCTCAGAGCAAGTTACTAAGTGCACTCAAGCAGCTGTTCTGCTTGGCCTCTGCTTCACTCAGCATCATTTTAGTTATGTTTGACGTCCCTGAAGGAGATCCTCACAAACTGCAGTGAAATTGTATATGAAACAATTTATGGAACCAGTTACATGAAATGGGGAAAAGAGACATCAAGCCAGAACAAGCACATCACACAGAGGCAAACCTGACACTCGGTCTTGGTGAAACACTTTAACACCTGGAAGCTGCAGACATCTGCCCAGTGGAAAGATCTTCCATTGCAAAGCAACTGAAATTCAAATCCCACTTCTGCCAATTCACTGATTCAGCATTTAACAAACATTTCTTGAGATCCTACATGCTGAGCATTCATCTAGTGCTTGGGATAGAGCAGTGATCTTGTGGGGGTTATACTCTATATACTCAGGCAACTTCTAGAAAACACCAGCTATGAGACCGGTGAATGTTTCATATCCTCATTAAGTCTCTCTGGTTTTTGTTTTCGTTTTAATCTATAAAAAGATGCTGATACCTACCACACAAAGTTGTCAGTGACTCTGGCCATAATGTATAGAAAATGCCTGGATAGATGTATGGGGCCAGAAGTACTAGATAATTGACAGTTCATACTGGGAATATCCAACTCACCAAGAGGACTAGGCCCACTAGATTCTTCCAAGAGGACAATAAAACACTAGCTATGTTTTCTTTTTCTTTCTTTCTTTCTTTCTTTCTTTCTTTCTTTCTTTCTTTCTTTCTTTCTTTCTCTCTCTCTCTTTCTTCTTCTTCTTCTTGCTCCTCCTCCTCCTCCTCCTCCCCCTCCTTCTCCTCCCCTCCTCCTCCTCCCCTCCTCCTCCTCCTCCTCCTCCTCCTCCTCCTTCTTCTTCTCTTTTTTTTTTTTTTTGGTACTGGAGACGAAACCTAGGGGTGCTTAACCAGTCAATCACACCCCCAGACCTTTTATTTATTTTCTAAGACAGGGTCTTGCTAAGTTGCTGTGGCTGGCTTTGAACTTGTGATCCTCCTGCCTTGATCTGAGTCATTAGGATTTCAGTTGTGCACTACCACGCCCGGATGATCTCAATCTTGAAAGATTTTTTCCTGGTTATACAATTCTAGGTGGGCAATTATTTT
Organism: Sciurus carolinensis; assembly: GCF_902686445.1. NCBI lineage: Eukaryota > Metazoa > Chordata > Mammalia > Rodentia > Sciuridae > Sciurus > Sciurus carolinensis. The sequence goes on from NC_062219.1 coordinate 33,028,563, forward strand.
TCTCTCAGGACAGTGATGATATCATTTACTGTCTTATGCTATAATCACCACTATTGACTTTAGCTCGTCCTCCTATCACACTTTTGAAAGAAATTGTTTTTTCCTCTAACACCTTTAAATTTTTGAAAAATTTTAACTTTATGTTCTGCAATGAATTCTATTATTTGTTGATATATTTATCTTATTAACCCTGGTTAAGATGCAAGGAGCTACTTGTATCCCAGGATTGGTGTCTTTCATCAGTTCTAGAAATTATTGTCTCTTCAAATAATGTCCAAAGTAAAAAGAGGTAAGATGGATAATAGGCACAGAAAACAGTAAACTATGAAAAATCACCTAGAAAGTTTTTATAAAAATCAAATAAAACACTAGAAATGAAAAGTAAAATGAACAAAATTCAATGATTAGGCTCAACAGTAGAAGAGACATAGTAGAAGACAGAATTAGTGAGCTGGAAGACAGTTTGGAAGACAGTTCTGCATGTAGCCCAGAGAAAAAGACTAAAAGAAATTATATTTCTTCCAATTCACTATTATTTATTCCATGGTTTCTTCAAAAATTGTCAAATGGCTCTGTAATTTGTGTCAAAAATGGGGGTAATGGAAGTCTTTTCTTCTACTGTATGAAATTTCTATTTCTTTTGGCATGGTGACATTTTCTTTTGTGATGTTAGTTATGTTCTATTCATTGACATTAAAGATTTTAAGAATTAAAGCCTAAGACCAAGATGTATTCTTAGAGAAAGAATTTATACTTGCTTCAAAGAGGAACCTTGTGGAAACTTCAAGCTTGAAACCATCTTCACATTTTGAAGAAAATACAGTGGGACTAACTTGCATTGTCTTTATATGTGAAGAATACATAATAAATTACACAATAGTTAACTTGACAGGTTGTCTTAACTTTACAAAATACGCTGGTTGTGCAATACAGTATACTTACAGTAAAATACATGCCTTACAGGTATACAAATGTGCAACAATTTCTTCTGGACTGAAGTTTTTATTTAAAAACTTTAACTTCATTTCTGAGTTACAAAAGCTTCTGAAAATAGATCTTTTATAACTCTTCCTCTCTATCCCATCTTCAACCTCATCAAATTCAATTGAAGAAATTTAATGTCTGTCTGTACTGTGCCAGGGAACATATAATAATGAGAACTGTCTTAGAGCGGAATATCTTCATTATCACAAATATGTCAGTCTTGGCAATTATAAGAATAGTAATGTTTAAAATGATCTCATTAATGGGTTTTCTTGTAGAACCACAAAAACTATTAAATAAGGATTTAGCAACTTATAATTAGTACAGGTTGAAGGTTACAATGCTGAAAGAGAAAGTGCTAAAATAAAAAAAGTAATGGAAAGTGATTTTATATAAAGTTGTAAGCAATTATTAAACTACACAAATACAATGACAACAGAAAACTCAAATAAGCTACAAAACTCACCCTTGTTCTTGGTGGACAAGGTCATTTATTACCAAACCACTACGTGTAATAGTGATGATAAGGGGCAGTCAGAATGCTAATGGCAACATAACAGAAGGGAATTCCATACTGGCTTCCCTTGGCTCTCTACAGATCCATATGTGTGAAGTGGGATTTGTCACTGTCTGCTCAAGCCAGCTGCTAAGCTGCTTTTAGGACTCTCTGAGTGAGTTCCAAGAGAGCAAAGCTGACAGGTTTTGGCACTCTTCCTAAGAGAGATTCCTCCTTTATAAATAAAACGAATCTCTGCTCTGTAGATGCCAATACAGACCTCTCTACAAACACAAATGAGAAAATACCAGCTTTAAAATGAGAGAAAATAAGACAGAAGTCCATGAAAACATGTTTCAAAGACACACCCACAATTTTGTTTGACTTTCCAAGAATCCACAATTAATGCATTTTTTATAATAATGATTAATGGAATTACTGGATGTATGGCATCATTTCAAATAGTACTTGCTTCTAACATATGTTAGAAATAGTGCCATAAATCTGGTACATTTTTTAAAAGGCCAAATACTTCTCATGTTTAATAAGTAGGAAAAATCAGTATGAGGCCAAGCTTAACAGCTTTTGCCCAAATGGATTATAGTTATGAATAAAGCAAATTAATAATCCACTGTTATCTTCACATTGAAAAATCACATGTTCTTCTTTGGAAACTTTACATTCCTTTTGGCACCTTTCTTTTAAAAGAACGGAAGAGATGAGAGAAAGTCAGAAAGAGATGGAGAAGTCTTGTGATTAAGGCACCAGACAGAAATCCTTAAATTACTACTTTAAACACAGGCACTCTTACATGTTCCTCCTGTCACTAGAGGCTCTGGACATCCTACCTTTTCCTAAGTGGAAATGAACAGTGACAGCACATATATATTTTAACTTTCCAGGATGATACTAGGTACATGAAAGACAGAGAACACAAAGCTGTCAAGATAATATAAATCTGTATAACCAAAAAATGCAGTCCCAAACAATCAAGGACTGAAAACTACATAGAGCTGGCTCAACTAGTCTCTTAGGCAGATGATGCTATCAGATTCATCTCTAAACTAATATAATAATCCAAAAAAATATTTTGGCATATTTTATAATAGAAAATAAGTTTATTGTTTTTCTGCTTTTCCATTAATTATCCTGGTAAACACACATTGGAAGAAAGGACTCAAAGAAAACTATCAGTAAACCATGAGAGCATACAATGACAATTGAAAAATTATTTTTAGGAGGACAGGTTAAGATGAAATAGCAAATTAAAAGCCTAGCTTAAGAAAGCAGAAAGAATGTTAGTACTTTACCAACTCAACTGTATGGCAATGATTAATATTTAGTCATTTTCAATTAAAAGTATAAGTATGTCACAATTGTGATCATAATCACAAAGGAACCAATAACTCCCATGTCTTTACATCTAAATTAAGATATGTATTAAATCTGGGGTTTTATGATCTTGAAAAGAGTCACATCATAGGCAAAATATTGGCCAAGGCTGAAATTTTCTGTGGTCCCTAATACATCTACAATACCTATGAACCTATTTCTCCCCAACAACAAATTCTACCTTAATTTGGATCGCCCTTGACCCTATATCCTACCCTCCTCTCTTAAAGACCATTACCCCAAAGATACACCCATGTATCATTCTTGGTTGAACACAGGCTATTGGAATAAAGGAGGAGGCCCGTCCTGGGAACAGCCTGAAACAACAGCCCTGGGGCCTTACTTTCCCCAGGCAAGAGAGAGAGGGGCTGGGAACTCACCTGCACCATGCCCTTCAAGCTAGAGATCTTTCCTGGAGCCCTCCCAAGGGAAATGGTTCATCTCAGGTAGCTATTCTCTTATTATGCTAACATTTTTGTTTCAGTAAGTACCACACATTCCAAAAACAGGAATAACCACCAAGCATTTCAAAGAAAGGAATAACCAATAGAAATTACTTCTGCCTCAGTGAGCAACGATCTCAAAGTGAACTTCTCCAGGATCTAAGTACTTTCACAGACCATTACTCTTTGAAGTTAAAGGTCAAAGAAGAAAACATCCATCTGATAGCATACAGCGATGGCTCTGCTCAGCTTTGATGTTGACCTGCTGACCTTCCCCCGATGATTTGTACACCCTCACAGCATATGGAGTCACAAGCAAGTCATCAATAAGGTACTGACTCAAAACATCTCAATTGCAAATCAGAATCATGCTTCAGGCCAAAAGATAGCGCCTCAGATACAGAATCCAATCCCCACACTGCAGCTTCAATTCAAATCCACAAATGGCTAATGCCCCTGAGCCGTCACAGAATTATTAACTATCAATACTTCTGTTCTTGGTCTGATGGCTTATTTAACTGTCTTCTGTCTTCAACAGAATGTTAAATGCTCATTGTGGTCTTTCTTTATGTATTTGTCTAACTTACTTCAGCTTCTTAAGAAAAGCAATCTATGGAGAAAAGGAATCTTGAGGAAACTGTCCGGTCAACAGGATTTCTATCTTTTGTCTTAATAGAAAATAAAATGGCAGAGTAAATAACTAAAGATATAAAACAAAATCACTAGAAAAAAGATGGGCAAATATCTTTATAATTTTCAGGTATTAGACACATTTATTGGCATGGGAACAAAATCCAGAAATTACAAGGAAAATCTGATAAGCCTGAGTCCAAAAACACCTATGAATTTCTATAAGCTAAAACAGAACATCCAGCACAAACAAAATTGAGGCAGGAAAATTTATGATGAAATTTTCAACATACGACAAAAGGTTGCTTCCTCTGATATTTTATAATGAAGCTATAAAAATGTAGAAAAAGATACTCCAAATTTTTAAAATACCAAAAGAAATAAACCAACTATGTAAAGGGCTAAAAACTGCCAATGAAAATATTTGAAGATCACATTCACTAAAATTCCAAAACCACAAACCATTGAATGCTTTTTCTCTCTGCTGAAATAGACAAATATTAAAAAGATTCATAATTACAAGAGTTGGCAGGCATGTGAGGAGAAATAGGCCCTTCTATGCTGGCTTCACAGAAGTTTAAAAATATTGCTTATGTCTAAAGGTCATTTAGATGAATCTACCTAAATTCAAACTGTGCATATCTTCTATACCTGTGATTCTAATTTTATTAATGTATCTGTTAATACTATCCACATAAGTAGATATTCAATAGAAAGATATTTATTGTAGTATTGCTTATAATAGCAAAAATCTATGACTCTTCTAAATTTGTTAATAAAAAATAGAGTAAACAGAGTATGCGATATTATATAGGTTTGGGTTTTCATTCATGATTTCCAGGCTCATCATTCTCCCAACGTAGTCACAGAAACTCTACTTCTTTCCTGCCTTTCAGTCTTGTGACTGGACAGAAATTAATTCTCGGACCCATGTCATCTGACAGTCATAAGAAACTCCTCACTCCAAATGGCCTCTGCCCCAAACCCTGGAAGGAGCAATACTGCGCAGAGACCAAGAATGCTGAAGCACACAGGCCTTACTGGGTTTCCCATTTAGTTTATTAGCCTCATATCATTCCCGTTCTGTCCAATCACAACTCACCATGGTCATCCATTCTTCCATCATGTCTATGTAATGAAGTCTCCATAAAACGCCCAAACGACAGGGTTTGAAGAACTTGGGGAGAACTGAACATGTAGAGAGCAGCATACCCCAAAGGACCCAGATGCTCCATATTTCTTCTCCTATACCTTGTACTATGCATCTATCTGTATCCTTTGCAGTATCTTTTATAACAAGTCATAATTGTGTCAACCTGAGTTTTGTGGCTGCTCAAGCACATTTATTAAACCCAAAGAGGATGCTGTGGGAACCCTGGTTTTTAACAGGACAGTCAGAAGCACAGACTAAAAACAATGTGGGGCTTGCAGCTAGTGTCTGGGGTAAGGTCAGTCTTGGAGACTGAACTCCCAACCTGTGGGATCCCATGCCATCTCTAGGTAGACAGTGTCATAAATGAATAGAAGACCCAGCTGGTGACCACAGCTATGGAATCACTTGCTGGCCAGTGGAGAGAAATGCTCACACCTTCTGGGGTCACAGAAGTCTGCTGTGTTGACTGATGTGGTATGACAGCAGAGGGAAAACAGACACTTTGTTTTTCTCCAGCACATGAATAGATCATCATAAATCCATACAATATAAAATACCACCCAATTATTTTCAAATTATGTAGATTTATTCCTGGAATACTTGCTCTAAATTCCATTAGCCTTTAGCCCCCATGTAAACTCCACCATGCAGTGAGGAAGGCCAAGCTGTCCCAGGCAGAGGGACCACAGGGGAGACCCTGAGACTACATGAAGAGACAGAATTGAGATGTCAAGTCAGCCCCTAGAGGCTCTGGCCCCTGCTGTTCTAATTTTAATCACCAGCTGACTGCAGCTGCATGAACTGCAAACATCATGAACTGCATCTGCCCTGCCACACCTTCCCCAAATTCTGACCCACCAAAACCATGAGAGATTTTTAGTCCATCAAATTGAGGACCAGATGCTGAACAGGGACGAATTTATCAAATTCTAATACAAACCAAAATGGCTTCTGGACCACATGAAGCTCATTGCCTGTCTCCTGCCAGATTTTATACTTAAACTATTTGCAAGGTAAAATTATTAATAAAGAAATTTAAAAGTTGGCTTTGCTGAAAATGTGCAACCAGCCAGCTTCATTGAAAGGCAATGGCCTGGGTTGTCATCAATTTACTGGAGGAAGGAAATCCCTGACCACTACTGCACACATGGAGCACTATGGGATGTAGGCGTGTACTCCTCATCCCTCCTCTTTGGTAAATGCAGAGGACAAGCAGAGAGGTTTATGAAAGTCCACTCCCGATTTGCAGGTGGAGAAATGGACTAGACACACTAAACTTATAGTATCAAGCAAACCTGTAGGAAAAAAACAACAGGACAAGATGAGCTGAAAAGTCTGAAACACACTGGAGTGCCAGAAAGTAAGGAACTACTAAATATGCAGAAACACACACACACACACACACACACACACACATATACAATGATAGGGGTATGGCAAAGGGACAGAGAAACCAACTCCCAATGGCTTAGGACAATTTGAACAAAACAATACATAACAGAGTATTGGGATAAAATCCAAAGTATAATATTAATGAGTTCATATTTATTTTTTAAAAGCATGGAAAAGAATAGGCAAATCTCCTACACAGAAGAATTCCAAATAAATTATGTAGATATTCCACCAACACAGAGGTAGAACATAAGTCTATATCCCTTGAGTATGGGATGGGCATAGTGACTTTCTTCCAAAGATACAGTATAGAAAGGGATAAAGTAGCTTTATAGTGGAAACATTTGAAAAAGACTATGTCAGCCAGGAAATTAAGGTCAACATCATCAAGGATAAGTCATATTAATGACAGAGACTCTTAATAAAATTCATTGAGAATGGCACTTCACCCCTGTGGTCTACCTCCCCAAACTACAGCATCCAAATCAAATCATGAGAAAAATATCAGCAAATACCAATTGAGGGACATTCCACAAAACACATGACTCATTCTTTCAAAACTGTCAGTCATCAAAAGCAAGGAAAGTCTGAGAAATTTAGTCAGACACACAACTAAATGTAAAATAGTATTCCTGGATTGGATACTGGAAGAACAAACAAAAAAGAACAGTAGCGGAAAAAGCCAAGGTTATCCAAATAAAGCATGGACTTTATTAATGAGAATACATCAATATTGGTTCATGAGTTGTAGTAAATGTACCATCGAATTTTTGAGATATTAGGATGGGGAAACCAGGTATGATATGGACAGGAACTCTGTACTAGCTTCACAACTTTTCTGTTAATATATAATTGTTCAAAATGGAGTGTTTATTGGGAGAAAAAGAAATAGGCACGAATCCATAATATTCTTCCAGAAATTTTCCATTTTCTTTAAAAAAAATGTTAAAGCCCATACATGTACATAATTAAGAAATAACTCTATATACAATTGTTTCATCCTTTTGCATATAATGCTACTTTAGAAACACTTCCTTAATTTACCAATAAATCTTTTTTTTTAATTTTTTAAGTAGATCTATAGGTTGGGATGTGGAATATGTAAGCAAAACACACTATTGCTAAGTGAGAAAAGCAAGCTGAATGTTCACTTCATACATTGCAGCAATGTGTGAATTTTTTTTTTTTAACTCAACAACCCATAGACATTGCTTTCACATCTATTCCCTGAATGTGCTGAATGCTCTGGTTAGCTGCCTGGACAACCCTTCAAGGTTGAGGGAACTGCTCCCCAGCTTTTGGAGTACACCCCAGAGGAATTGCCTTAGCTGAAAAGAGCTATTTACCCAAAGTCACACCTTCTTCCTGGGGCAGCTTCTTGCTCTTGGACAACTACAAAAAGTCAGGTTAATTTAAGAATGGGCCTTGGGGTAAGGCACGGTGGTGCACACCTGTAATCCTGGAGGCCCAGGAGGCTGAGGCAGGAGGATGGTCAATTTAAAGCCAGCCTCTGCAACTTAGAGAGGCCTAAGCAACTTAGTGAGACCCTGTCTCAAAATTAAAAATATAAAAAAGGGCTGGGGATGTGGCTCAGTGGTTAAATGCCCCTGGTTCAATCCCTGGTACAAAAAAAAAGCGGGGGGGGGGGGCACAGGGTGGGCAAGTCCTCCACTGCTCATGGCGTCCCTGGAGCTTCCACGGAGCATGGCAACTCCCCTTCACCTTCTGCAGGATCCTCTTTCCTTGCCTTGTGTTGACCTCAAGAGATACTCTAGGAAAATGCCAGGTAAACTAGTCTCTATCTGAGTCTATCTCCATGTCTGTTTCCCAGGAAACCCAAGTGGTGACACTGGCTTTTTCCTGACCTGCTAGCTTAGAGAATGACCTTGGCTGACTTCATTTCCCAGGCTTCATGACCCCAGTCCTCAGGCCAGAATAATCCAATCAGAAACAACAACAGAAGACTGGAGGGCAGGGGGAAGTGAGAATCGAGGTCATTCTCTCCTCTTCTCCTCGCTCAGCCGCCACCCCGGTGGTGGTAACACCTCTCAGGGTCCCAATTCTCCACCACAGTCCTAGCTCCCAAGCCCTGGTTTCAGGGCCTTTTCCCTTTGCCTTCTGTTCCCAGGTGTAGCAGCTTCCTTCTCTTAGGCTTCTCTGGGTTGTCGTGCTCCACCGTCCCGTCTAGTTTCCAGTTTTTCTAGCTATGCTGTCATTTGCTTCCAATTTTAAGTTCTCTTCATGAAAAGATCAGATATGGCCATTGTTTCTGTGATTAGAACTGATGAACACAGCTAAAAATAATTTGACCAAGAGAGATCAATAAATGTAGCCCAAGGGACAGCTGAAGCAAAACTTAATATGAGCAAAGAACCCTCTGTTTTAGGAATTCACCTATTTTATATTGTTCTCAAACCTTCTAGATGCAAATGGTCTTTCAGTTAGATCTTGCTTCAGCTGAACTTCAAACAATAAAAAATATCGACCCCCAACAAATCCTAAAAACACTTTGTCAATTTTGAAGCAACCATGAAGAAAGATATGACTCATTTAAATAAAAAACATTAAATGATTTTAGGAAAGAATTTTTTAAGTGCACAAGATATGAAAAGGAAGAAAACAAGTTTGTTTTTTCATAGGACAGAATAGCCCTTCCTATCCTCAGGCAGAGGATAAGTTAGATGGACTAAGAGGAAAAACCTATGGGTCTCAACTAAAAGGCAGGTGTCATACCTACACAGGTAACAGTCACAAATGAAAAAGGATGCAAAACACATCATGTGCATTTAAGTGTATGTGTTTTATGGGGTTTTTTTTCTGAAAAAAAAAATTCAAACTAGAGTGCCTTGTATTTATCCTTTAAAAACAGTATCAGTAGAAATTAAAAAAAAAAAAAAAAAAAAAGAGCAACTATACAGAGGCTTTTAGTTCTTCTTCCTGAGGACAGGAAATAGTTTAACAAGGAGACAGAAACCACTCACTTTCTGTAAAGACCTGGTTACTCAATTGCAATTATGGCAGCAACTTAAAGACACAATTTAAAAATTGGTAATGGATACTTGGGTTTATAATTTGAAAGGGAACATAATTTTAGAAATACAGCACCTTTTAATGTGAACATTTAGAGTTAAGTCAATTTAATTATAATCATCCACTTGGATAAGGGATCTTAAAATTACAATTTTAAGGACGTTCACATTTAATCCTTTAATTTTGTTCTTTTAGTAAATATTTCTTCTAAGTGCTATATGTACTTTTTCACCATTATGAGCTGAAGAACTATAAAAGTTTAAAAACAAAAACCACGATACCTCGTTCTTTACCTGATATCCAACAGAAGTTTTTAAGATGATAAAAATGTCCCACATATCCATGGTCACCCATATGGTAGAGACTAGCCACATGTCACTGCTGAGCACTTGGAGTGTGGCTCCTATGACTGAGGAAATGAATTTTAAAATTTTATTTAATATTATTTTATTTAAATCTTAATATAAGTAGCTACATGTGCCTAGTGGAAGGAAAGGTAGTTACAAAGTAGTTGAGTTTAAAAAAAAAAAAATGTATGCTCCTTCCACATCCACCCTCTGCACTCCCTTTAATTTGTTCCTACCATTAAGGCTAAAATGACCTTTCTAAAATGTAAATTACATCTTGTCTTGTTGCTCAGAAACCAAACCAAACCAAAGGGGCAAACAGAAAAAGGACTTCAGTGATTCCAATTGCTCTTAAAGCAAAAACCAAAATTCCTCTGGAGCTGGCCCCTAATGACAGTTCCAGCCTAGTGTCCCATTATACACCACTACCTCTGCACACTGACCATGGTGGCCTTCCCCCGGTTCTAGGATAAATCATGTTCCCTCCTCTCCCAGGACCTTTGCCCCTATCACTACCACCCCTCCCAATCATTTTCTGCGAGCCAGGCACTTCCTAGAGGCCCTATCCTCGGACTCCCATGATCGGCCAGTTTCCCCTCACTATTTTCTCTCATAGCTGTGCATGGCTCCTCGATGGCACTTACAGTTGCAACCTGAGACCATTTGATATTACTTGATAAGTATCCAGTCCCCTGGGGGTGGACTATGATTGACATGTGGCCCAGCCTCTTGCATAGGACCGCTTACGCAATAGGAGCTCTAACTATGTGCTGAATAAGTTACAAACCATAATCTAGCATCTACTGTCTATCCGGCATAGAGGTACTATCCCCTTTATACAGAGGAGAAAACTAAGACACAGGAAAATTAAAGGACTTGACCATGGACACACAGTATTTACTGGCAGAGACAGGATTTAAACCCCAGAAGTCTGGTTCCATAGTCTGCCTCTTAACCACTAAGGGCTATGACTTCTATATGATAATGCAGCAACTGAGTGATTTAGGGACAAGGGAAGGAAGAGCAGCTAAAGAATGTTTCATGCAAAAGGATACACTGAATGGGAACTTAGTGCCTGGTGTGGGGTGAGAAAAGGGAAGTGAAAAAAAATCACGCCTGGGATAGAGAACAGAAATAACCTGTCCAAGGTGTGTTTGAAGAACAGTGCTACTTGAGCTCACTGTAATGGAAGGTATGTATCAGCAGAACTGGAAGATTTGAGAAAGACATGTATCTTGAGCTTGTTTTTGACTCTAAACTGATAAGGAACCTTAAGACCAAAAAGTACCTGAGCCCTTCAAATTCCTAAATCCAAGCTATGGGTATAAAACATACATGTCTCACATAATGCATAGGACACTGGGTCCCACTGAGGTGCAGGTGCCAGACCAGACTCCCTCATCAGCCAACAGGTTTGCTCCTCCTTGCTCACAGAACTGTGCCAATTAGAGGAGGTAAAGTACCTAGCACAAGACCTGACAAATGGTAAACTCAACAAAGGAGTGTATGTTCTAAACAAATACTTACACAGCACTTATTAGAGACAAGGGTCTACTCTAAATGATTGACAAGTATTAAATAAATGGTTGCACAAGTATGTGCCAGACATCCGGAAGTGCTGCTGCAAATAGATAAAACTGTTGATGATAAGCCCTTGAGAAATAAGGTCCACTGATAAGCAATGAGAAATAACGTTAAATAGGAGGCTGGGGTAGCTGGTCGCATGCCTATAATGCCAGTGGCTTGGGAGGCTGAGGCAGAAGGATTGCTAGTTCAAAGTCAGTCGCTGCAGCTCAGTGAGGCCCTAAGCAACTCAGTAAAACCCTTTCTCTAAATAAAATATTTTTAAAAAGGGCTGGGGATGTGGCTTGGTAGTTAAGCACCCTGGGTTCAATCCTGGTACCAACGGAGAAAAAAAAAAAAAAAAAAAAGGCTGGGCTGAGGAGCGGACATTTTACCAAATGTGATGGGGCAGTCTCTAGAAAATTCTGAGCAAGAATATACTGCAAAGCAGTCACTATTTTAGGATAGTTAATTATATAACCATAAGAAGGAGACATGGGAAATGGAGATGGAGCTAAAGAATGATTAAAAAAGAAAAAAAAAATGTATGAAAAATTAAAAATTCTTGCAGACTAATTGCTTCTAAAGTACAAGTAGGGACAGTTACAAAGATTACCATTGAGCTAAAGTTAGTAAAATACAAGTCCCAAAATCTTACTTATGAAAGACACATTAAAAATATGACTAACATCTGGGTGCAGTGGTACATGCAGCAATTCCAGCCACCCAGGAGGCTAAGACAGGAGGATAGTTAATTTTGAGGCCAGACTGTGCCATTTAATAAGATCCTGCATCAAAATAAAATTTTAGAAAGGGTTGGAGATGTATCTCAGTGGTACAGCACCTACATAAGGCCCTGGTTCAATCCCAGTGCCACAAATGGCTACCAATGGTAAAATCTCATACGGAATATAAATGAAGAAAAGGAAACAGAACAGTATCCACAGTATGATCTTAGTTTTGTTAAAAAAAAAAAAAAAGTGATGTGTACACAGAATCGTTGGGGGAGGAACAAAATATTAATATCTTGCAAATAAAATGAAAATAGTGTTTATTTTCTCCTTATACTTTTTTTACATTTTCTGAATCTTCTGCCATATATTACATTTTTATAAAAGGAAGAAATACTGTAAACTCTCTAGACAAAGATTTAAGACCTAGAAGAATCTAAAACCTTTGTATTATGATTAAGGAAGCTGAAAGTCAGCAAAGTAAAGTAACTGTTCAAAGGTCACAGAGCAAATAATTCTTGTTACTCCAAGTTTACACTCTTTGCGATCCTGTCTCCCCAGACCTTGGCTGAAATCATTCCTGAAAAATCAACATTACCTTTTTCTTTCAAAGTTTCCAAGAGATGGCAAAGACGTTTCCAAGAGCTGACATTCTTCACATTAACTTCCTTTTAACTGATTGGATATGGTATTTAAATAGATCATGTATAAGTAGAATTGTTTTGTGTTTATTTACCTGGATAATCCAAAAATAGGACCAATAGGATCTGTTCTTAATGCTCCGGGCCCACACCCTTCCCACCTGAATACATCCCATTCACCTGTTTCCTAGTCTCCAGAGACTCTGATCTAGATAGATGCTGGGTGGTGCTTTATAGGAAGCCAGTGTACTGGATGATTTATTACAGAATCAACTTTGTGCCAAGGACATTTAGCCTGATTCAACATCACCTGAAAAGCCCCAGTACAAGATTCCTTTGTTTTGGTTTTATGGATTGTCAGGAAGGTACTGCAATGGAAACTTTGAAGTGAAGAGTTCTATTGATGGTATGTTGTAAAGAGAAATCTACATAACATCTTGGTAGATGGATGGCTGAGCTGGAAAAACATCTGTTATCAGATGACAGCAAAGACAGAAAATTGGCCCAGCTGAGAGCAATAAAGAGCAATTACAGGACAAGCCAGTGCAGAGTAAGGAAAAGGCAATTAAAGAACAAGCAACAAATGAGACCATGGGCAGGTTCCTGAAAGATGGAAACTGCATGTGCAAAAGGAAGTAAGAGTGGTGTGCAGTGTTCTGTTCTCAGGAGCAATGGGGCTACTTGTATCAATGCACCACTGGAGTTTGAGGAAGGAGAGGGGCCATATGAAACCAGGAGTAGCACCAGTTCCACCCAGTGACATCATGTTTGAGGTCATGAAGAGAGGAACTTAATTTTTCTGTCTTGCAGAATTGCAGATTCTGGTTCAGGAGATCTGGAATGGGGCCCCAAATTCTTCATTTCTTACAGGTTGTAGGAGGATGATGCTGATGTGTTGGGAGAGCACACATTGGGTACCAAAGTTGTCAAGTAAAGAAAGACTAAAAATTCACAGTCACTCTGAAGCTCATCAATAACAAGAAAACCACATGGGGCACACTATGTGCCACTTTGCACACATAATCCAATTCTCTTAACAACACTCTGATGTGGTTTTATTTGTTTTATTGTGTGCAAGTTGATAATCAGGAAATATTTGTTTGCAAACAGCTAATAAAAGAGTATGGGGATTTAATTAAAATTCTGACTCCAAAGTTACTCACCAATAAACTACAGAGATAAGATTAACAGAATTCTTAATAAAGTGATCTTGAATAAAAACCCCAAATTTCTCTGAACCATGATTTTTTCATCTCTAACAAGAGGACAAATGGACCCAAAGAGGCAGCAGATGCAGAAGGATTTTGAAATCAATAAAGGAATTTACATAAAGATACAAATGTTATTCCTGGTTGATCATTTTTATATGCCTTAATCTCCCATTTCCTTCTTCCTGGTTCTTAAAATATTATTAAATATATACTTTCCCTTAAAGCAGACATATTCTCAAACCTTTTGGTCTCAGGATTCCAGTAAACTCCTAAATATGACCAACAACCCTAAGAGGGCTTTTCAGATGACTGGGGACACTCTTCTTTAAAACCACACCAAAATTCTACAAGTGGCAATTTCTTTAAATCAAACCATGAAACTTAGAATGATATTGACAACTTTTTATATTGTTACATGAAAATCCATTAGTCTACCTTATACTTTAAATGGAACTTATATCAATGCATAATTTTGTACTATCATCCACTGGTTCTTTGAAAAATATTGGTTCACTAAGTCCTGTTATTTTCTGAAAATGTTGACATGTCATTGAACAATATGAAAACAAATAACACCCCTTACGATCCTCATCCATAACCTCAAAAGATCTTTAGGGACTGGGAAGCTGTCAAGCTCACAATCATATGTGAGAGTTCTTCAAAAGTCTAATTTTGCCCAAAAGCTCAGATTTTATTATAGACAGCAGATAGCTTTCCTTGAATTGACAAGCTTAATGATATTTATTTGGAAAAAAATGTGTACTAAACACCCAACTTGCAGTAACAACTGTTTGTCAGTAATGCTTTCAAATAACAGGGGTGTTCCATGGGGAGAAGCATTCAGCTCAGCTTCTAACCATCCGTGGTTTGGCCTTCAGAAGATGACAATATATTTGGCAAATATGCCACGTGAGTACTTCCAATTCTGTCACACATAAAATTAAAAGATGAACAATCTACTTGAGATTTAATAAAATCTGCTTCATAAAGGGCATTTTTACTGCTTCACCTAGGACATTCTTAAAAATAATGTAAAATAATTCTTTAAAATAAAACAAGATCGTGACTACTTGATCTGCTCAGGCATCAGCAGGTTTACCCAGTGCAGCTTTAATACTGTCAATGTAACTGTCGACACAGTGAAAGGGCAAATAACATCTCACTCTTGCTAAAACAATTTTGACTTCCAGGTCCCCCTAAAAGGCTGTTAGGTGATCCACTGATCTTACAGCTGCCTAAATATTTGAGAACTGCTGCCTACATATTCTGGCTGAAACTCTGTTCTAGTTATGCTGCCTTTTGATTATCAACATGTTTATCTAAAAGCACATAAGATACGCCAGTGAGACTCCATTTGGAAAAGAAATTCGGACAACAGTTGTATTTATTTTGCTGCATAAAACCATCATAAAACTTCTGGAGTTTCTCTTCAGTTTTCTCTCTCCATAAGAGATCACAAGCCCCAGATGGCCCATTAAGACTCCCACAAGCATGCTAGTGCCAAGAAGTTTTAGAAGGGAAAGAACCCAGCTTTAGGAACGAGCTGCTTTTCTCAAGAATATTCTCCTAAAAACCAAGATAGAATGATCTTTAGAGATCCCCAATCACATGTGAATGGAATGTTTGCCAGATAGATCTGTGTGAAATCTTAAGATGTGGTGAGAAAATTTATAAATGAGATATGCTTGTGAAAATTCACTCTTGCAAAAATAGCGTTCTTTGTGACTCTCTATTTTCCTATTCTAGTACATTAAAAAATGTAGCAAGAAGGAAATTCAAATTAAGAATGCAATTTACAAAAAGTTTGCATATATTGGAAGAACATGAAAACATTATTATTGCCTGACTTTATGCTAATGAAAAGCGCACTAATTTTGCCACTGAATTTCTTCAGGGAAATTTAGTTGCTGAATTACCAAAAGAAATATATCTCATTAATAACAATGTGTGGCATCACATTAGTAATCTCTGAGGTTCTGATTATATACTGCTTATATTGAAATGGGCAAGGGGAGATGACACACAACGACAGACCAAGTATGGTGAATCAAGATGTAACACTTAATCATCATGGAGAAGGCAAATGAATGAATGGCATTAGCCATTAGCCTACAATAAAAGTCTGTCATTTAAAAGTTCTCTCAGTTGTTATGGTTGATTGCTTAATGGTGTGGCTTTTGCCTAGGCATCTGACATTATTTCTAAAAGTGAAGTAAATAAACCACCTACATCTGAAAAAAAAAAAAAAGTTGAAAAAAAAATGCAGACTCCTTGAATCCATTCCAAAACCTCCAAGTTCTTATCTCTGGGATTAGAATCCTGGAATTTATGTCTTCAAGGCATTCCTCAGGTGGTTTCTATGCACACTGTTGGAGAAACCTGATTGAACCCCTCTAAGCCTGTTTCTCCATCTGCAAAGCAGAACTGAATGTTACCATATTTTCCTATTTCAGAGTTGTTGATGTGTTGTGGATCAATTAAAAATATGTGGGCAAATGTTTTTTAAAATTGCAAAGTGCTATATGACAAGTTGTCATCATCTAAACTTTTTAATCACTTCTATCTCTAACAACTCTTCTTCTAAAAACTAAAAGTAAAGGAGAAAATACTGGCATATACTACAGACATTATCTTAATTGTTGTAATGAAGCCTCAGGTAACTAAAATATCCATGAAATAGACTGTTCCAGTTAATATTTAGCTGAAATTCTGGTTACTCTTCTGAAACGTCTTCTTAAATGTATTACTGCACTTTTTTCTTTGGTAAATACATAACTCAGTTTTTATTTGATGCCAAAGGATTTTCATGTTAGGTCAGCATTCTGCATATCTGTTCTTGTTGCACAAGCTTTATGTTGAGAAGAGTAATCTATGTTGTGCCATGAGCTCATTTACTAAAAAGGTTTCTTGTGCATTTTTTTGTTGTTGTTTGGGGTATATTTCATGGTTGGAGGCAAGTTTATTTTAACCAAAGGCAGATTGCTAATTCACCTCTGTGACTGAAGGACCTAACAGAAACAACTTTAAGGAAGGGAAAGTTTATGTGGGGGCTCACAGTTTCAGAGGTCTCAGGACATAAGCAGCTGGCTCCTTTTCTTGGGTCTTGAAGTGAAGCTGAACATCATGGAGGAATAGAGTGGAAGAGGGAAGAAGCTCACAAGGTGATTAGGAAGCAGAGATGCCACTAACCAGATACAAATATATACACCAAAGCCGCACCCCCAACACCCCACCTCCTCCTTCAGTTACCATTCACTACTTGGATTAAGGCTCTCATAACCCAATCATTTCTTCTCTGAACCTTTCTGCAGAGCTTTTGGAGGACACCTCATATTCAAATCATAACACTAATTATAAGTTAAGTTCCAAAAACTCACTTGCTTATAAGTTGTCTGGAACTTGAAATACCTCTCCCCCACCCCCACCCCAAAATGTTGTAAATCATGATTAAATTCTCTGCCTTGTCCAAAGAAATACTACATAACAGATGCCCATAACAGATGAAGTACATTCACTAATATTAAAAATCACAGTGGTATTACAGAACAAAATTGAATATGAAACTATTTTCATTTACCTTAGCTACTGAAAACTGAGAGAAAAGAAATTAGATGGAGGAAAATAAGAAGCTGATAAAAATTTCTGCAGTCTGGAAAGGTAAATAGCGTTTATACAGAATGTATAATGCATGTCTCTCATGTAGCCATCAGGCATTCCCTGCAGAGGGCTGATTAGTACATGCTGGGGTAGGAGGTGGCAAAACAGAGTTAACTGACAAGAAAGGGGGACTGTGCATCCCACAGTAAGAGACTACATGGACTGGAAAGGGCTGAGATACAAACAGGTGTAGGAGAAATAACAGAACATGACTCAAGGTGGAAGAAAGGAAGTAACAGAAAATAATGCTGGAGAAAATAAGAGTCATAAAGACAATGTGGGTGTGGCAGCAAAGTCACCAAAACAAGAGGCCTTGGCACAGGTAAGGGAGATTTGTTTTACCTGTACAATGGCCTCACTTGAACATTCTAGTGTGGCCACACTTGGGTTGTTTCTACCTGAAAAAATATCCAGCAGCTAGATTTCTGATTCTTAATCCAAATGATCACAGGGGCCCTGTCAGGTGTCTTCTTAGATGTTATGGTTTGGGTATGAGGTGTCCCCCAAAAACTCATGTGTAAGACAACATAAGAGGGTTCAGAGGAGAAATAATTGGGTTGTGAGAATCTTTACCCAATCAGAGATTAATCCTCTAATAGGGATTAACTGAGTGGTAACAACAGACGTGCTGGTCTCAGTTGGGAACCTCATTCATTACCTGGTTCATCTCCCTCTGCCCAAATAAAATGTTATCCCTACTCTGATCTTACCTCAGAAATTATAATCAGTTCATGTATATTTGGATTTTTGAGTTTGTGGGTCCTTTAAGTTCATGGTTGTGTATTTGATCTTCCCATCTGGCCCTTTTACAAGCTGAAGTGTGACTCTCTCTAATTAAAAATGCAGTGATTATTCAACCAACCAAAACACTGACATTGAACTGCATTAGGTATTGTTATGGTTTGGATCTGAAATGTACCCCAAAAGCTCATGTATTGAAGGCTTAGTTCCAAAGCAATGTTCAGAGGTGGGGTTCTCAGAAAATGATTAGATAATGAGGGTTCTGATTCAGATCTTATCTCTTATCAGTGGATTAATCCATTTGATGGATTAATAGTTTGAATGGACTATTGGAAGGTAGCAAAACCTGTAGATAAGTGGGACATGGTTGAAATAAACAGGTCACAGGGGCAGGCCCTTGGGGTCTACAGCTTGTCCCTGGCCCCTCCTTCTGTGTCTCTCCTTCCCCCCACCCCCCGCCACTCTTTCCTGGCTGCCATGAGATGAATAGCTTTCCTCCACCATGCCCTTCCACCATGATGTTCTGCCTCATCTCAAGCAATGGAGTCAGTCAACCATGGACTGAAACTTCTGAAACTGAACCCAAATAAATCTTTTCCCCTTTAAGTTGTTTCTCTCAAGGTATTGGTCACAGCAGCATGAAGCTGAATGAACAGAGGTACTATGTGAGATCCAGAAGTAAAAACAACAGTCTAACTGGATTCCTAGAAATCCTTCTTGCATTTTATTAGAACACGTGATATAAATACCATAAGGGTCAAAGGGCAGACAGATCTGGTCTCTAAGGTACTCTGGCTATTTTAAATGCTAAACCATGGTTGGACATATTAAATTTTAATTAACCAAAGAGCAATGTCAATTCTGAATCTAATTAGGAGCAAAAAGTTATCATGAATACTAGTAATACTGTATCCTATTGATAACAGATTACAAGGAAAGGGTAAGGAAGCTGAGAGAATTATTAACCTTCACATCCCAAACTCAGATAAGCAAGGCCAACTCCACCTCTTAAAAGAAACTCTTCAATGGAAAGGTGAAGGTAGTTCTCAGTGACCACTACCCATACCTGAAGCCCTTGACACACATATGGACATATGTCTGCATAAGTACAGCACAAGATCACAATATTAAAAAAACAATGCTTCAGAAGAACTGGCTGGAAAATGCATTGCAATGCAGTTAAAGTTATCTGTCCCTTTAAAATTATGCCAGAGAACAAGGATATTTCAAATGGTTCTCCCAATTCCAACCTGAATAAAAGTCTATACTTCAATGCAAAACTTGATTTGGAGCCAAGGAAAAACATCTAGTATTTAACATATTGCTATAGTTGGGATGTTGCAAGTCCCCTAAAGGCCCAGAGCTTAAAGTCTTGGTCCTCAGGATGGCGCTAGTGGGAGGAGTCGAACCTTTGAGAGGTGGGGCTTTATGGAAGGTCTTAGGTCATGGGGGTGTGCTCTCAACAGAGATGGTGGGACTCAGGGTTCATTCTCTGTCTGCTTCCTAGCTCATGATGAAAGTGGTGTGCTCTATCACGTGCTTCATTCCATCACCGTCAGTGCCTTCACCAGAGTCCCACAGCAATGGTGTCTTGATCTTAGACTGGAACCTGCAGAACTTGGGCGGAATTTACCTTTTCTCTGTGTAACTTAATTGTCTCCGTATTTCATTACAGTGACAGAAAGCTGACTAACACACATATCTACTGAAGCATATAGAGACTGATACTTGTTTTTTCTTCTTGCTGCTTTCCTCAATCTGGCTCAGTGCCTAGACAGAAGAATTTCCAGGACCCAGGGCCAAAAGCCTCTAGAACGGAGCTTGCTGGATTTCCCTAGAATCAAACACCACCATGAAGAAGCAAGAGTGGGATAAGATTTTTCCCTTCTTTATACATTCTTACATACCTTTTAGTTTACTGAGAAAAATTCAGAGAAGTGCAAAAGTCACATTGCCACTGATTGATTACCTATTTGCAAAGCAACTCTCATTCTTATCCTGCTGGATTAAAGCAGTGTGGCTATACAGTGCATGACCACTCTTAATCCCAACCCCAGGATGCAACAGCCCAACCTATTTCTTCAGTTCTATGAAAAGTGTGCTAATGCTTAATGTGAAAAAAAGAAAGAAAGCAAAAGAGAAATCCTATAACTGTAGTTTTTCTCTAGAAGATGTGTCACAGAGCTCTTTGATAATAGCTGTCAAATTCTTTAGGAGGAAAGTTCTAGAGGTAGGAGAGTACAGAAGTTAGGGAAAGAAGAATGAGGAAGAGGCTTCACATTCAACTTAGTTAAGAATTTCAACAATAAAGTGATGAGTTTGGTGATTACTCATATTTTAATGTCCCTCAGTATTCCAGCAAAAGATCTGGGGTAAAAATTCTTTCTAATATGTTACAGAAAAAGGCCCCACCTAGTGGGATAAGAAAAATATTCCTCAAATAGTCCTATTTGAGGAAATAAATATGAGGACATCTCCATGTCAAATATGCAAAAGTGCATAATAAAAACATATGGAATGCTGTTTGACTAGCTGAGTACAGGTGTTAAAGACTGAAAATCTGTTCCAAAGGTGGGCTTTTATGGATACCCATTGTGGATCTCAAAGTAAATAAGTAGGGAAGATTTAAAGATTTGGCAATTGGAAACCCATTTAAGACTTAAAGGCTTGTAGAAATGGTTTTACGTTGGACTTGCATAAAATTCAATGTATAATTATTGAGTGCCTCATAGTATGCTAAAAACACCTGAAGGTACTAGTACTAAATAATTTAAATGATGTTGTAAAAGCTAAAGTATTTTGTTAACAAAACACAAAAAATAACTCACTAGACTCAAATGAAACAAGTTCTCTTCAATATCATATATTATAATGGTGACATCTGATACAAAAATATATCTTGAGATGCAAACAACATGTGGTTTGAGACACTTACTCTTTGAACCGTAAGCTTATTTTTAAGTACTAAGGATATGACAACATCTCTTAAGTCTAGGAATTTTGGCTCAAGGTACTGTAATGTCACCACGATACCTAAAATATCAATGGAAATGATACAAAAAGGAGAATTCAAACACCAGAAAAGACATTCTACAACAAAGCATTGTTCAATCATGTGTGAGTGACAATACATTTTAGGGTATGATATACACAGAAATCTGTGGTTTCCTTCCACTTATTAAAATAAAAACGATTATATCTTCTTTTGGTTTTGAACTTACTTTTCCACATACATTGCTCCATTTGATCCTCACAATAATCCTACGCAATGTCCAAGAGACTCCACCACCCCATTTTAACACAGAAAAAAAAGTGAGGTTGGAAAGAATTATGACAAGCCTCAGGAACCCAGGCCACGAAACCCAGGCCTTCTGACCCTCGATTAGCTCTGCCCACCTAAGGTTTAGAATGAAAACCACACACTTCAAAAAAATTAACTGTGGATCCTGCAACTGTGATGACAAAATAGCGAAGGAACCATAGGTAGGTAGTTACATGTTAGCAACTCAAATCGCATAAGCCTGTGGTTAGAGTGGGCAAGGAATCACAGTCACTTAAGGTTAATATTGATGGAATTTCTGAGCAGTTGCAAGGAAATACCAAAAGAGCCGAACGAAAAAGTGTTTTCTAACGTTCCTGATAAAACTCAAAAGAGCTCTGTTAAATTTCAACCGGAATCAGTTACTCTAAGGAAAGTCATCAGTACAGGACTGCATGGGAGCCAAAGCCACCAAAAGAGGTTTAACATTGCTGCAACCTTCCAAAGACCGACAACTTTCAAACACCCTGTGATCTCTTGGGAAGAAAGTGGTATAGCTAAAGATTAACACTCTGGGTTCATGCTGAAACAACCTGCTGGGGCAAAAAGAAGGGACCGAGCTGCAGAGGTGAGCGTGCTGGCGAAGAGAACCTCCCCAGGCACTGCCTCTCTCCGGGGCCCGGGTGCTGACCGCGCTCCGAGCGCAGGAGGTCTGCGCGCGCCATCCCTCCCGCCCTCCAGTTCGCCAGACCCGGTCGCCGACCTACCAGCGAGAGCACTTTATAGGTGTTGGGGTCCTTGGCGGTGCGGGCGCGCGCCGCCTTCTCCAGCGGCTCCTCCCCTAGGTCCATAGGGGCCAGCAAGGACGCGGCCGCCTGCGGGTCTCCGGGTGCGTCGGCAGCGCGGCCGCGGCTCGGGTCGCGGCCGTTCCCTGCCGGGCCTTCCCGGGGGCCGTGCCCGCCCTCGCTGCCGCCGCCACCACCGCGGCTCCCGCCCCCAGCGCAGCCGTCGCGCTCCATCGTGGCCCCGGGCGCTCGGCCCCGCCGCCCGGCAGCGCCTTTAATAGACTCCGCGCCGGCCCCGCCCCGGCCCGCCGCGCCGCCCCTGGCGGTCAGACCCTTGGCTGCTGTCCCTCCGCCCAGCGCCCGAAGTGAAGGGAAAGCGACTCAACGCCCCGGATTATTTGGCTTCCTGTCTGATTTCGGGCATTCTGCGTGTAGGTTATTTTGAGTCCTTTACGTGGGCGTGACTTTAACTTCCCCCCAAGCCTTCCCCTCCCCGCGCCCCGGGCACCGCGAACACTTGCAGGAATCGCCCTGCGTGGCCCCGCAGCGCGGGCTGGACTGGAATTGCAGAGTGTGGTCTGCAGAGGGCATGAGATCATGGGGCCCCAAAATAGAGCAGGGAGGAGGAGGAGAGGGATGCATGGCCCAGGCGCTCCCAGCTTCTCAAAGTCAGGAGAGTGAGTCTTGGACTGACCTTTGTGTTTTTGGAGAGAAATGCAAATGAACCGGTGGGGTCGGGGGAAGGTGACTTTCTCCCACGTGGGAAAAAACAAGAATTCCCTCAAAGCCCTGCTACCTACCACCTATGCTACGCGACTCCAAGAGAGGAAATTCAACCTTAAAATAAATGGGTTTACACATACACACATATACATACATGTAAGGGATGTTTAAGTTTTCCACGGTTTTATGTGGTTTCTAGAACTTTATCGCTGCTTCTGTTTTAATATATTTATTACTAGTTCCTTATGAATTTCTGTACCGAAGGTTTTGAAATGTCAGCGATGTGCACTCCTGAGAGTGACGTTGTTACTTGGTTAGCAATATTAAGAATTCTAAAGCAATCTGAAATACCGAAAGCTTTAAGTTTTAACTAGACCATGAACAAAAGGCTGTAATTCTTGATGCGTTTTGTTCCACCTTTGATTCTACCACTCGTACATTTCCTTGCTTGTCAGTTAGCAAAAACCACAGTGTGCAGGAAAGCGAGTCTCCTGTCAAGGGAAAACTGACTCTCAACTGACTTTAGTGACTAAGAAAAGTCATACAACCCCCAAACAGTTAAATCTTTATTCATTTTGCTGATGGGAATATATACCAGTATTTTTAAAAGGAGAATGAATGTTTTAACAGGTATAAAATGGATTTTGTCCCCTTTAAAATAGTTAACTTGGGAAGCCCTTCGTTTATTCATTCATTCACTGATTCATTCAATAATGAACTCTTCAATCTTCAACCTCCAACTATGCAAACCATATAAAAATGAATAAAAATATATATTTTCCCTAAAATGGTCTCAATCTGGTGAAGAGGTTAGGGTAGAGCCAACATATAAAAAAAATCAAAAACTAAGTCATGTATGCATCATGGAGTCACGCATAGGATTTTATGAACAATTAATGGAAAAGGTAATTGACGTTGGAAGATGTAAAAGCCATCCCTTAAAGCATTTTTGAACATTTTTTTATATTGTTGTTACCTTTGAGTCAGCTTACAAACCACCCAACAGAAACAGGTTTTCACTATTTCGTAGTCACACATATTTCTTACCACAAACTTGGCTTCAAATCTTCCTTTGACTGTTTCCAGAAGTCAGATTCAAGGATTTGCTTCACTGAGTTTGATCAAATGAGTGTCATAACTTCTAAAAGCAACTCAACAGAGACTTTCCAAAGTGGCTTTGAACCTGACAAAACAAATGGAATAAGTGTATTGTCTGTAACTCAAAGCAACTAATGACTTTAAAGACTTTGTCCATTGGAAAAGTCAATGCATCTGCAGGGTCACAAAATATCTCAAACATCTAGGAACCAGCAGAAACCATAAATGAGAATGAGGCAGCCCCCTGCAGTTTGGCAAAAGGTGAACCAGTTGCCCTTTAGTAATAAAGACTGCAGCTTTTACCAAGAAGGATTGTGCACCTAGGGTAAACAATCAGATTTTTCAAAAGAAACAGGAAATTGAGATGTTTTTGTGAATTCTTCGGATTGCAAAATGTTGTCTATGAAATTCAGAAAAAAAAAATTTCTTTAAACACTTTAAAGGCCAAATAAAATCTAACACATCTGCAGGGTGGACCTAGCAGGCAGGCCACCAGGATGTGGCTTCTGCCTTATGCTCCTGCCTTGCCTCCACCAGTTGGGACTTTATGGGTAATTATAAAAACTCAGTTAAAATTCTAAAACCAGAGGAAAAAGACAGGTCCAGTAGGCCACTCATATTGTTTGGCTATAGACATTGCAATGCCTTTGATGAAGTCTTCCCTCAGACTTGTTTATTCTAAGTGGTCAGAGTGACAGCTTCATATTCCAAAGTACAACAAGGTCAGGGAACATAAAACGGCAGCATGACTTCTCTGGGTAGTGCAAAGGTGAACAATGAATGTTTCATCTTTACTCCTAAATCACTCTTGCATTAGTGATTTAGTACAAGAGTAGAGATGATACATTAAGATTGTATAAGATTTCTTGACATAAACATGTAAGCATTTCTTCCCTTGTACCTGAAACTGTAGCTGTAGATAAAGCCAAATACCAAACAAGACCAATTTATCTGTTTGAACTATGCCTTCTCAAAGTTGAGAAACTCTTAGCTTTCAAAAATGAAATATGCCATAATTATTTTAGCAGCTGCTCCAGTTTCTGCAGCTTTCTCCACTTTGCTGGTATAAGACCAAAGACATCTAGCCAAGTCTTAAAAGAGAAAAAAACCACATAGCTCTTTAATTTTTTTAAGGCCCAGGAGGAAAAAAAAAAAATTTTCCATGGCACTGATTTATTTTTAAGATTTTCTATGACATCCTAATTTTTCTTTCTCTTTTGTAAGTGCAGTATATGTCCTTTTTCAGCAAGCAGATTGGATAACTATGTGACTTCAAACAGATTTCAATAAGTCTCTGATCCTTAGCTTCCTCACTTATTCAATGATCTTATAAATAATATTGCAAAATTATGCTGTTATCTCTAAATGCCAATAAAATGTTTTACATTTCCCCAACTTTATGTAAAAATTCCAATCTATTTTTTCCATATTTTAATCGCCCAATATTTACCCAATGAGAGAAAATAAGATATAAATTATGCATGTTTTATATATAATTTCTAGTGAGAGAGCTGACCATTGGGCCTCTGTCTACCAAAGAGTGGAGAGGCATCCTTGCTTCTCTGGGTTGGAGGACACTTGCTTATAGGAGTCAGTCAAATAACAAAATAAGTGGACACAGACATGTAAGATATAACAGGAGTAATAGAAACTGTGGAGAAATTGAAAATGCAACTCTGTGTTTGTTAGCTTTCCATCACTGTGATAAAATACCTGAAAAAAATCAACTTAAAAGAGAAAGATTTATTTTCAGAGATTTTGGTCTATGATCACTTGATTCCTTGCTTTTAGGTCTGTGGTGAGGCAGAACATCATGGCAGAGAGTGCTGTGGTACAGCAAAGCTGCTTAGGTTTTGGCAACCAGAAAGCAGAGGGGTAAACAAGTATAAAATGCCTATCATAAAATTTGTATATATTAGTGAGAAATTTATAGATGTAAATGTTTACTTTTAAGAAACTCTAAGGAATCTACCAAACCAAACCACATAAACCTATTAGAACTTGTAAGCAAATCTGGCAAAGTTGCAGGATACAAAATAAATATACAAAAACGAATTGTCTTGCTGTACTCTAATAATGAACAAATTGAATATGAAATTAAAAAAATAACTCTATTGTAAAATACTTAGAAATAAACAACCAAAGAAAACAAGACTCATATAGTAAGAACTATAATATATTGCTGAGAAAAACTAAAAGTAATAAAAATAAATAAATGGAGGATTATGCCATATTCATAGATTAGAAAACTAAATATTGTTGACAATTCTCAATTTGATTTATAGATTAAACAAAGTCCTATCAAAATACGCAGCCTTCTTAAAAATGGTAATTGATGATGGGTTCTTATGCTTTGCTGGTGGGAATGTACACTGATATAGCCATTTTGGTAACTTGAAACAAGCTGGAAACAATTCAAATATTCAACAACTGGTAAAAAGATAAACAAAATAGGATATCTCCATACAGTGGAATACTATACAGCAATCGAAAGAAACTACTGATACATGTATAAGTGTGGATAGACTTCTAAACATTATGCTAAATGAAAGAATAAAAGATAGCTTATTGTATGATATCATTTATATGAATAACTCAAAAAGACAAAGCTTTTAAATAGAAGATGGAGCAGTCTCTGCTTGGGCCTGGAGTGGGACCAGTTTTTGACTGCAAATATATTTGATGACATGTTACCAAATTGGACTGTGCTAATAGTTACTCAATTGCATAAATTATTAAATGGGAATGTAACCAATCTGGATTGTGCTAGTAGT
The DNA here is from genome assembly GCF_902686445.1 of Sciurus carolinensis. NCBI lineage: Eukaryota > Metazoa > Chordata > Mammalia > Rodentia > Sciuridae > Sciurus > Sciurus carolinensis. The sequence goes on from NC_062219.1 coordinate 33,055,613, forward strand.
TGCTTAACTTCATAAATTACTAAAAAAAAAAAAAAATCAAAGTGTATACTAACAATGGGTAAATTTTATGATATGCATAAATAAAGATGTTAAATTCAGATTATCTGGCAACCCTAGATTTTGTTTAAAATAGAGGTATAAGGAAATGGGGAGGAGGCACAGTGGTCAAGATTGTGTTCAACCCAAAAGTGAAGATTTGGGTAGCAGCTCCCTTTCAATGGTATTGCATTTGGAATGCCCCCCAAAGTCTTAGTTGGAGGGGGAAATTCAGACATGGGCCTCTGCATGAAGTGCAATCAGGAAGCAAGGTGAACACTCCCCGTAGGCTTTCTATTCACTTTACCCCCGAATCTGGGATTTCAGCTCTCCAGAGGAAAAGCCATCATAAAGGTGTGCAGCTGAGGGCTTCCCTTAACTCTATTCACTCTTCTCCTTTCTGCACTCCACTGAGTAACAAGAGTCAACTTTCTCTCATCCCAGGGTAGTAGGGCTTCAGGACATCATCTCCTAACTTCTTTCTTTACATGGCTTACAGTAAACTTAATATTCAAGTCTCTCAGGCCTCACCCTTAATATGTTTGTGGGAATGTATGAAATTTAGAAGTTATTTTCTCTCTTAACATCTGGCTTGAAGATTATTGCTTTGCTAAATAATAAAAAATTCTATTTTTATAGACAAAAGCTAACATTAACAAAAATTTTTTTATTATTTTTTATTTTTACAGACTGCATTTTGATTCATTATAACATAAATGGGATACATTTTTTCATTTCTATGTTGTGCACGATGTAGATTCATACCATTTGTGTAATCATACACGTACATAGGGTAATGATGTCTGTCTCATTCCACCATTTTTCATACCACCGCCCCTTCCTCCCTCTCATTTCCCTCTATGTAATCTAAAGTTCCTCCATTCTTCTCTCACCTCCCCACCCCCAACCCCCATTACATATCATCATTCACTTCTCAGGGAAAATATTCAGTCTTTATTTTGGGGGGGATTGGCTTATCTCACTTAGCATGATATTCTCCGATTCAATCCATTTGATCTGCAAATGCCATAATATTATTCTTTATGGCTGAATAATATTCCATTGTGTATATATACCACAGTTTCTTTATCCATTCATCTGTGGTGGTCTTTCTATATTTGGCATAAATAGTCTACATTATCTCCCTCTCCCTCCTCCGAGTAAGGTAGATAATTCTGGCTAATCAGATATCAAACCAAAACTTATGATTGTTTTAAAAAGTTCTTACCTGGCAGTTGCAGAGCGAGCTGGTGGGTGAGCCAGGCCAGCTAAACCGCCCAGCCAGCAGGCCAAGGACCGACATCATAACTGAGCCACCCTGCCTGACCCGTGCACCTACCTCAGTGCCATGACTGGTTGGTCACAGTCACAGAGCAAGCTAGCGGGCGAGTCAGGCCACTTGCATTATGGAGGTAGCAGGCGGGCACCCAACCTGCCTGCCTTGAGGGGCTCAGCTGCAGGTAGCCAACCCACCCAAACACCAGGCCAAAGACAGACTCCATCACTGAACAACCCTGCCCAACCACCACTCTGAAGTTTGTCACCATCATGGAGTTAGCCAGAGGCTTCTTTATAGCCTGGTGCAGGCATTTTGAATTACTCCTGAGGGTGTGGCCATCATCATTGGAAGGGCAACTCCCTTCCTGAAACACCTACAGGAGGCTGGAGGACCTTTGACAAGACCCAGGAGCCAAGAAGAGGAGGTATTGAGAGACTCTGAACCAACTCAGAGCCACCTGGGAATATACCCCACCTGAAGGCCACCACTCCTAGAAGGCCAGCTTCCTAGTGGAGCACTGCATTGTCAAGTTCCTCCAAGGCTACTGAAGGCTAAGAGGCGAGTTATTGGAAATCTACAGAGACAATATTAGTCAATAGAGGAAATCTGCAATATCCCAGAGTTTCACTACTAGAGGGGTAGATACCTGAACAATATGAGAATACAAGGGAAGAAAATGCCCCAAAAAAACCTAGATGGTATAGCAATAAAATCCAATGACAGCATGGCAGAAGAAATGTCAGAAAGGGAGTTCATAATGTACATAATCGAAAGGATCAGGGAAGCAAACGAGGAGATAAAAGAGCAAATGCAGGCATTGAAGGATGAGATGAAAGGGTAAATGCAGGCATCGAATGATTGCACCAATCGACAGTTAAAAGAGCAAATACAGGAAGCAAAAGATCATTTCAATAAAGAGTTAGAGATATTGAAGAAAAAACAAACAAATTCTTGAAATGAAGGAAACAATAAACCAAATTAAAAACTCCATAGAAAGCATAAGCAATAGGATAGAACACCTGGAAGACAGAACCTCAGATATCAAAGACAAAATATTTAATCTTGAAAACAAAGTTGACCAAACAGAGAAGATGGTAAGAAATCATGAACAGAATCTCCAAGAACTATGGGATATCATGAAAAGGCCAAATTTAAGAATCATCAGGATTGAGGAATGCTTAGAGAAACAAACCAAAGGAATGAACAATCTATTCAATGAAATAATATCAGAAAATTTCCCAAATCTGAAGAATGAAATGGAAAATCAAGTACAAGAGGCTTATAGGACTCCAAATACACAAAATTACAACAAACCCACACCAAGGCACATTATAATGAAAATACCTAACATACAAAATAAAGACAGAATTTTAAAGGCTGTGAGAGAAAAGAACCAAATTACATTCAGGGGGAAAACAATACGGATATCAGCAGATTTTTCAGTTCAGACCCTAAAAGCTAGAGGGCCTGGAACAACATTTTTCAAACTCTGAAAGAAAATGGATGCCAACCAAGAATCCTATACCCAACAAAACTTACCTTCAGATTTGATGACAAAATAAAACCATTCCATGATGAACAAAAGATAAAAGAATTTACAAAAAAAAGCTGGCACTACAGAACATTCTCAGCAAAATATTCCATGAGAAAGAGATGAAAAACAATGATGTAAATCAACAAAGGGAGAAACTACCCTAAAGGAACAACCAAATGAAGGAGAAATCAAGTCGTGTCCAAAAAAAAAAAAAAATGAGCCAAATGACCAGGAATACAAATCGTATCTCAATAATAACCCTGAATGTAAATGGCCTGAATTCATCAATCAAAAGACATAGACTGGCAGATTGGATTAAAAAGAAAGATCCAACCATATGTTGCCTGCAAGAGATTCATCTCATAGAAAGAGATACCCACAGACTAAAGGTGAAATGATGGGGAAAAACATACCATGCACATGGACTCAGCAAAAAAGCTGGGGTATACATCCTCATTTCAGATAATGTTGACTTCAAGCCAAAGTCAAAGGGATAAAGAAGGACATTTCATACTGCTTAAGGGAAGCATAAATCAGCAAGACATAAGAATCATAAATATCTATGCCCCAAACCATGGCTCATCCATATACGTGAAACAAATTCTTCTCAATGCCAGAAATCAAATAGACCACAACACAATAATACTAGGTGATTTTAACACATCTCTCTGACCACTGGACAGATCCTCCAAACAAAAATTGAACAAAGAAACCATAGATCTCAATAACACAATCAATAATTTAGACTTAACAGACATTTATAGAATATACCATCCAACAAAGAGCGAATACACTTTCTTCTCTTCAGCACATGGATCGTTCTCTAAAATAGACCATATATTATTCTACATAGCTACTATTAGCAAATACAAAAAGGTAGAGATAATACCTTGTATTCTATCAGATCATATTGGATTGAAACTAGAAATAAATGACAGAATAAAAAACAGAAACTACTCCAACACCTGGAGATTAAATAATATGCTATTGTATGATGAATGGATAACAAAAGATATCAGGAAGGAAAATTAAAAAATCCTTAGAGGTAACTGAGAACAAAGAAACATCATATCAAAATCTCTGGGACACTATGAAAGCAGTTCTTAGAGGAAAATTTATTTCATGGAGCACATTCAATAAAAGGTGAAAAAATCAACAAATAAATGACCTAACACTACGGCTCAAAGGCCTAGAAGAAGAAGAACAGAGCAACACCAAAACTAGTAAAAGACAGGAAATAGTTAAAATCAGAGCTGAAATCAACAAAATTGAAACAAAAGAAACAATTCAAAAAATTGACAAAATAAACAGTTGGTTATTTGAAAAAATAAACAAAATTGATAAACCCTTAGCCACACTAACAAAGAGGAGAGAAAACCCAAATTACTAAAATTCGGAATGAACAAGGAAATATCACAACAGACACGATTGAAATACAAAACATAATTAGAAACTATTTTGAAAATCTATACTCCAACAAAATAGAAAATCTTGAAGACATCAACAGGTTTCTAGAGACATGTGAATTACCTAAACTGAACGAGGAGGACATACACAATTTAAATAGATCAATTTCAAGTAATGAAATAGAAGAAGTCATCAAAAGCCTACCAACAAAAAAAAAAAAAAAAAAGCCTACCAACAGAGAAAAGTCCAGGGCCAGATGGGTTCTCAGCCGAGTTCTACAAAACCTTTAAAGAAGAGCTCATTCCAATGCTTCTCAAAGTATTTGATAAAATAGAAGAGGAGGAAACCCTCCCAAACTCATTCTATGAAGCCAATATCGCCCTGATACCTAAACCAGACAGAGACATATCGAGGAAAGAAAATTTCAGACCAATATCCTTAATGAACATTGATGCAAAAATTCTCAACAAAATCTTAGCAAATCACATACAAAAATATATTAAAAAGATAGTGCATCACAATCAAGTGGGTTTTATCCAGGGATGCAAGGTTGGTTCAACATCCAGAAATCAATAAATGTCATTCACCACATCAATAGACTTAAAGTCAAGAATCACATGATTATTTCGATAGATGCAGAAAAAGCATTTGATAAAATACAGCTTCCCTTCATGCTCAAAACACTGGAAAAAATAGGGATAGTGGGAACATTCCTTAACATTGTAAAGGCGATCTATGCTAAGCCCATGGCCAATATCATTCTAAATGGTGAAAATCTGAAAGTGTTCCCCTAAAAACTGGAACAAGGTAGGGATGCCCTCTTTTCACCACTTTTATTCAATATTGTCCTTGAAACTCTAGCCAGAGCAATTAGAAAGACCAAAGAAATTAAAGGGATATGAATAGGAAAAGAAGAACTCAAACTATCCCTATTTATGATGACATGATTATATATTTAGAGGAACCAGGAAATTCCACCAGAAAATTTCAGAACTCATAAGTGAATTCAATAAAGTAGCAGGATATAGGATTAATGTTCATAAATTCAATGCATTTTTATACATAATTGATGAATCTTCAGAAAGAGAAGTTAGGAAAACTACCCCATTCACAATAGCTTCGAAAAAAATAAAATACTTGGGAATCAATCTAACAAGAGGTGAAAGACCTCTACAATGAGAACTACAGAACACTAAAGAATGAAATTAAAGAAAACCTTAGAAGATGGAAAGTTCTCCCATGTTCTTGGATAGGAATAATTAATATTATCAAAATGACCATACTACCAAAAGTGCTATACAGATTCAATGCAATTCCAATTAAAATCCCAATGATGCACCTTACAGAAATAGAGAAAGCAATCATGAAATTCATCTGGAAGAATAAGAAACCCAGAATAGCTAAAGCAATCCTTAGCAGGAAGAATGAAACAGGGGGTATCACAATACCAGAACTTCAACTATACTACAAAGCAATAGTAACAAAAATGGCATGGTATTGGTACCAAAATAGACAGGTAGATCAATGGTTTGGAATAGAGGACACGGACACAAACCCAAATAAATACAATTTTCTAATACTAGACAAAGAGGCCAAAAATATGCAATGGAGAAAAGATAGCCTCTTCAACAAATGGTGCTGGGAAAACTGGAAATCCATATGCAACAGAATGAAACTAAACCCCTATCTCTCACCCTGCACAAAAATCAACTCACAATGGATCAAGGACCTTGAAATCAGACTAGAGACCCTGCAGATTATCGAAGAAAAAGTAGGTCCAAATCTTCAACTTGTTGGCTTAGGATCAGACTTCCTTAACAGGACTCCCATAGCACAAGAAATAAAAGCAAGAATCAATAACTGGGACAGATTCAAACTAAATAACTTTCTCTCAGCAAAGGAAACTATCAGCAATGTGAAGAGAGAGCCTACAGAGTGGGAGAAAATCTTTGCCACTCATACTTCAGATAGAGCACTAATTTCAAGAATATATGAAGAACTCAAAAAACTCTACATGAAGAATACAAATAACCCAATCAACAAATGGGCTAAGGATATGAACAGACACTTCACAGAAGAAGATCTACAAGCAATCAACAAACATATGAAAAAATGTTCACCATCTTTAGTAATAAGAGAAATGCAAATCAAAACTACACTAAGATTCCATCTCACCCCAATTAGAATGGTGATTTTCAAGAATACAAGCAACAATAAGTGTTGGAGAGGATGTGGGGAAAAAGGTACACTCATACATTGCTGGTGCGGCTGCAAATTAGTGCAGCCACTCTGGAAAGCAGTGTGGAGATTCCTTAGAAAACTTGGAATGGACCCACCATTTGACCCAGCTATCCCACTCCTCGGCCTGTACCCAAAGGACATAAAATCAGCATACTACAGAGATACAGTCACAACAATGTTCAGAGCTGCTCAATTCACAATAGCCAGATTATGGAACCAAAATAGATGCCCCTCAATTGATGAATGGATAAAGAAACTGTGATATATATATATATATATATATATATATATATATATATATATACACACACACACACACACACACACACACACACACACCATGGAATACTCAGCCATAAAGAATAATAAAATTATGGCATTTGCAGGCAAATGGATGCAGTTGGAGAATATCATGCTACGTGAGATAAGCCAATCTCCAAAAACCAAAGGTCGAATGATCTCACTGATAAGCAGATGATGATACATATAGGGGGTGGAAAGGGGGCAAGAATGGAGGAAGGAGGGATTCTATAGAGGGATAATAGGGGTGGAAGGGGTGGGGGGGAGAAAAAAATAACAGAATGAATCAAAAACTATTACCCTAGGTAAATGTATGATTACACAAATTGTATGCCTCTACTTCATGTACAGAGAAACAAGATGTATCCCATTTGTTTACAATAAAAATGAATTAAAAAAAAAGATTTATGGATATAGAAAAAAAAAAACTTTTTTACTTTTCAGACACAACCAAATGTATTTCCAATCCCAAAACTACCTTACATGTAATGCTGTATTTATTTTTTACAAGTCGGGAAAATGTGGTCCAAGGGGTTGAGCATTAAGGACACTATACCATTAGTAATCAGAAAACCTAGAGATTTGGGCCTTGTTCTACTGTACTATACCATCTCTGTGCAATAAAGCTTTTCAAAGTCCTAAAAAAAAAAGTTATTACCCAGATCTGCCCCTGCAGATATAAGACTACATAAAATATGTTCAAATAAAAGACAACTTAAAATTTAGCAATGTGGGACATTCATTTTTTCCCTACAAAGGTGATTCATCAAAGTTGGTTAACCATGATCTTGGGATCAGGCAAGTAACATAACACTTTGTTATGGTTGGGCTCTTAATTGTCCTTGTGCTGAGGCTCCATCTCCCGCCTTTAGCACTACTGGGAGGTAATGGAACCTTTAGGATGTGGGGCCTAGTGAAAGGAAGTTAGGTCTTGAGGGGAATGCCCTTGAGAGGATATTGGAACCTCACCGTGCCCCCCTCTGCTTCCAAGTCACTATGAGGAAGCAACTTCCTCCACCACAAGCTCCCAGCTGTGACTTTCTGCCTAACCTTGGGACCAAAAGCAATGGACCAACTGACGGTGGATTGAAATCACTACCTGAAATAAGTCTGTCCTCCTTTGAAGTTGTCTGTCTCAGGTATTTTACCATAGTGACAGAAAACTGACACACTTCCTTCTCACAGAGTTGAGAGAATATTTGCTACAAAGATTCCTTAGTTGTAGTATAGTCTGAAACCTCAGAAGATAGGGAATAACATTGTAGTTATAAGACCCAAAGAATAAGAATGTACTCTTCCTCAGTGCTGGAGACATCATCCAGAGCATCAGATGCTGATTTCTGACAGGAAAACAACAGATTTGTTATTCCTTAAGGTATGGAGACTAAGGAAATCAAAGCAAAACAAAAGGACAACTAAAACTGTATAAAGTATCTATATCTATACTTTGAGCCACCAGAAACCAAATGATGGGCAGAACAAAATTTTAAAAGGGATAGCACTCTCACATTCCATTCCAAAATAAACTTCTAAAAGATAAAAATGTAAACATATAAGCAAAAGACATAAATGTATATTAAGAATATTTGGGTGATTATCAAAAATTACCTCATAGCTCCCGAATACTTTTTGACAGAATGAGTGTGAAAGATAAATATTCTCTTTCCTTTTTAAAATTTAAATTTATTTTTCACTAATACATAAAAATTAAAATTATGCATATTAGTAGGGGACCATGTGATGTTTTGATACAAGTATACATTCATAATGTTTAAATCAGGTTAAAAATATCTATCTAATCCAACGTTGATGATGAAAACTTTTTAAATCTTTTTTCCTGGCTTTTTAAAATGTATATTCATTATTGTTATCTATACCACCAAAATGTGGAACATTAGCACACCAGAACTGCTTGCCCCTATTTAACTGTAACTTATTACACGCTGGTCAACCTTAAACCTACTCCCCTGTCCCTCCTGCCTGCTCTCCCCAGACTCAACTAACCTCTATTCTACTCTCAATTTACAGATCAGCTTCTTTAGATTTTATAATGGGTGAGATCATGCAGTACTCGTCTTTCTGTGACAGACTTATTTCACTTAACATAAGGATCTCTGGTTCCCTGCTGGTGTCACAGTGACAGGACTTCATTCTGTTTTATGACTGAAGAGTAGTACCTTGTATGTGTGTACCACGTTTTCTCCATCCATTCCCCAGCTGACAGTTACCTTACCTTGGCTGTTGTGCCTAGTGCTAAATAAACACAGGCGTGCAGATGTCTCTTGCACATACTGATCTCATCTCCTTTGGATATCTACCTAGGGGTGAGGTTTCTGGATCCCTTGGTAGTTCTATTTTTAACTTTTCAAGGAGCCTTGTTACTGTTTTCCATAATGATTGTACTAATGTACATTCTCACCCGCAATGTCCCTGTTCTCCTCATCCTCACCAGCACCTGGTAGGTTCAGGTTTTTTTAATAGTAGCCATTGGGGTGAAATGGTATCGTGGTTGTGGTTTGCATTTCACTTATGATTAGTGATGTTGAACACTTTTCATATACCAGTTGTTCATTTGAATGTCTTGAGAAATGTCCATTTAGGTCTACTGCTTATTTATTTATTTGCTATTGAGTTCTTTATATAGTTTGGATTTCAGCTGCTTGTCAGATTGTGTTTATTTTCCTCATTCTGTAGGTTAGCTCCTCATTCTGTTGATCATTTCCTCTGCCGTGCAGAAGCTTTTTAGTTTGACGTAATCTCATTTGTCTATTTTTGCTTTTATTTCCTGTGCTTTGGGGCTCTTATCCAAAAAATCCTTGCCCCTTCCAATGTCCTCAAACATTCCCACTGTTTACTTCTGGTAGTTTTAGGTCTTATTTTTTTGTCTTTAAGACTTTTTCTTTTTGTAACTGATGAGAAATAAGGGTCTGGTTTCATTCTTCTGCACGTGGATATTCAATATTCCCCTCGCCATTAATTGAAAAGACAGTCCTATGTTCACATATGAATATATGACTAGTGGAACTCCATATTATGTACAATCTCAAGAATGAGAAGTTATACCCCATGAGTGTGTAATTTGTCAAAATACACTCTACAGTCACATATATCTAAAAGAACAAATTTTTTAAATTAAAAAAAAGAAAACTGTCCTGTCTACAATGCATTTCTTAGCACCTTGTCAAAACTCAGTTGGCTGCAGATGTGTAGATCTACTTCTAAGCTCACTGTTGTGTTCACTTGGCCTATGAGTTTCTTTTTATGCCAATACCATGCTGTTTTGATTACTAGAGCTTTGTAGTATAATTTGAGGGTAGGTGGTACGGTGCCTTCTGCTTTGATCTTTTTCTTCAAAGTGTCTTCGGCTATTTGTGTGTCTGTGTGTGTGTGTGTGTGTGTGTGTGTGGTGTATGTGTGGTTTCATATAAATGCTAGGATTGCTTTTTCTAGTCCTGTGAAGAATATCATTGGTACTTTGATAGGGATTGCTTAGAATCTATAGGTTACTTTGGGTAGTATAGTTATGTCTCTCAGTTCTATGTTCTCATCATTTATTTCATCCATGTTTTATAGTTTTCATTTCAGGTATGTTTCACTGTGGCTGAATTTAATCTAGGGTTTCTTTGTAGCTATTACAAATGGGCTTGTTTTCTTGATTTCTATTTTATTAATTTGCTTTTGGCATATGGAAATGCTGCTTATTTTTGTATGTTGACTGTGTACCTTGCAAGTGTGCTTAATTAATTTACTAGTTCTAATAGTCTTTTAGTGCAGTTTTTGGAATTTTCTCTATATAAGATCACATCAGCAGCAAACAATGATAATTTGACTTCCTCTTTTCCAATGTGAAGCCTTCTTTCTTTCTTGTCTGATTGCTCTGGCTAGGCTTTCCACAACTGCATTGAATAAAAGTGGTAAAGGTGGGCATCCTTGTCTCGTTCCAGATCTTAGAGAGAAAACTTTGAACTTTTCTCCATTCAGTTAGCTGTTGGCTTTTTTAAATGGATTTTATACTTTGAGGTACGTTCCTTCTATACCTAATTTGTTCAGCATTTTTATCATGAAACTATGTTGAATTTTATTAAAAAACTTTCCTTCATATGTTGAAATGATCATGTTTTTTGTCCTTTATTCTGTTAATGTGATGTATCGTATTTATTGATTTGTGTATGTTGAACTGTTCTTGCATCCCTGAGATGAATCCCAGTTGATAGTGGTAAATAATATTTTAAATATTCCACTGAGTTTGCTTCATGAATGTTTTGTTGAGGATTTTTGCATCTATGTTTATCAAGAATATTGGCCTCTGGTTTTTTGTTGTCATTGTTGTTTTGTTTTTGCATCCTTTTCTGGTTTGTTTGTCAGGGTAATGCTGGCCTCACAGAACGTGTTTGGAAGAATTTCTTTCTCTTCTACTTTTTGAAATACTTAAAGAAAATTGGAATTAGTTATTTAAATGTTTGGTAGAATTCAGCAGTGAAGAGTTCTTGTTTTGGCTTGGTACTATCTTCCTTACTTTGTAAGGAACTTTATAATCATTTCATGATATTTTTAAAAGTTTAAACTCTAAAAAAATTACTGCTTAGTGAAATAGAAAAGCCTGTGCCCAAGACAATATTTAAAGCCATGCCCTAACAATAAAAGAATTGACAATCAAAGGAATAGAGACCTCCAAATAATGGGAATGATGGAACTGCAGATAAGGATTTCAAACATGCTATTATAAATGTTCTCCATGAGACCTGGAGGTATAACTCAGTAGTAGAGCATTTGTCTAACATGTGCAAGGTCCTGGGTTCAATCCCTAGCACTGCAAAAATAATAATAAAGTCTTCCACATATTCAAAATGTCAGAGGAAAACATCAATATCATGAAGAGAAAAACAGAATGTGCCCAAAGACCCAACTGTAATTAAATGTAATTTTTGAGATGAAAAATAAGTATCTAAAAAGAAAAATAGACTAGGTAGACTTAAAAATACATTAGAAATGCAGTCCAATGGAGGACAGAGCAATAGAAATTATCCAAATTAAATACACAGAAGGGAAGAAAAAGACTAAAAAGAAATTAACAGAACATCAGAGACCTGAAGGATATGTAATTAGTATATACATATTAGGATTCCAGAAAAGGGGGAAATTTTTAAAAATTGAGGAAACAAAATTTTCCAATTTTGAAGAAAAGTATAAGCTCAGACTTCAGAAATTTAACAAATACCTGCAGAATAGACAGCAAAATTAAAAAAAAAACCAAAGCACATTATAATCAAATCACCAAAAAGTAGTGTTAAAGAAAAATCTTTAAAACAGCCGGAAGGGAAAAAGATACATTATCTACAGAGAGGAAGAAGGGTAAGAATTACAGCAGACATCTTGTCCGAATACATGCTAACCAGAAAACAGTACAGAGGTATCTGAAGTACAGAAAGAGAAAACACATGTCAAACTAGTGTTCTTTATCTAGAAAAAAAATGCCTTTGACAAAACAAGGTAAAATCAAGACTTCACGGAGAGAACCTATCCCCAGAAGAGTTACACTGCAGTATATATTACAGGATATTTTTCAGGGAGGAAAATGATACCAGACAGAAATTTAGATCTTCACAAAGGAAATTGAAATGTTTGGAAAACTGTAAAGACATTCACCTCATTTCTAATCTCTTTAAAATATAATCAATTTGAGCAGAGCTAATGACAATTTATCAAGAGATTTATAGCCCACAGAGGGGCAAAAGACATGGCCTGAGCATCCAGAATGGAAGGGTGAAATGGAGGTGTGTTGTTGTCAAGCTTATAAACTACGTGAAGTGACACGGGATCATTGGAGAACAGGTTCTGACACGTTAAAAGAGAAATATTAAATAAATACTAATAAAACAAAGAAGAACTAATATATGCCATTAATGGAGATAAAATGGAATCATGATTAGTTATCCAAATTAATCAAAATGAAGGAGGAAAACAGGAAAAAATAAACAAAAAACCAGGTGACGCAAATAGAACATAAATAATAGCATCATAGATTTAAGTTTAATTAAGTTTAATTTAATTATATATTTAATTTAACACATGGATTAGAAACATTCTAATTAAAAGGAGAGATGTTTTGATTGAATAAGAAGTCAAGGTTCAACTATATACTGTGAACAAGATGCCACCTTAAATGTAAAGACAGGAAAGATGAAAGAAAAAGATGGAAAAAGATACACCATAGAAACACTAATCAAAAGAAAACATTTGTGCTATGATAACATCAAAAAAGTAGGTTTTGGAACCAAAAAAGCTACCAGAGTTGAAGGACATTTCATTATAATAAAGGATACAGTTCATCATGGAAACATAATCCTAAATGTGAATATACCTAGTAACAGAGTACCTGAAAGCAAAGCATTATATAATTGAAAGGGAAAATAGACAAATTGATAGCAATATTTGAAGATTTCCCTACTCCTCTTTAAGTAGCAGAATGAGAAAACCAACTAGGATACAGAAGAATTAAGGGCTGGAGTTGTAGCTCAGTAGAGCACTTGCCTAGCATCTGAATGGCAAAACAAACAAACTGAACATCCAGCTATGGAAGAATTGAATAATGATATAGTTGATATTGTTGTCATATATTCCATCCAACAACAACAGAATACACATTGTTTGCGGATGCATGTGACAGTATAAACAAATACAGGTACCAAGAAAAGCTTCAACCAATTTAAGAGGATTGAAATCAAACAAAGTGTGTTCTCTGACTACAACAGACTTAGCTAAAAATGGAAAAAAATAAAAAATAAAAATTCCAGATAACTTGGAAATCAAATTGCATACTTCTAAATAACCCTTGAGTCAAAGAAGATGCCACAAGGCAAAATAGAAAATATTTTTAATATAATAAAAATGAAAACACAGTATATCAAAATTTGTAATATGCAGCTAAACTAATGTTTACAGGAAAACATATAATGTTAATACATATACTAGAAAAAAGTTTCAGATGAGCTGCTTATGGAAAGATGAGCAAATTAGGTAAGCAGAAAGAAAAAATAATAAAGAAAAGAAAATAATAAAGCTGAGTACAGAAAAAAGTGAAGAAACTCCAATGACACCAAAAGGTGCTCACTGAAAAACCTCATAAAAATTATAAATCTTTACTCAGACTTGGGGAAAAAAGAAAGAAGTTATAAGTTCCCAATATTATGAATGAAAAAGTGACAGAGACACTAACACAGTTAAAGGGTAAAGGAATATTATAAGCAATTCGACATGAAATTCTGAAAAGGCAAACTTATAGTGACAGAAAACAGGTCATTGTTTGTAGGGTTACCATGGGAGGAGTGAGCAAATAGACAGTAAATGGCCATAAGAGGACTTTGGGGAGTAGCAGAAATATTTTATTTTTCCATATTTTTATTAGTGCATTATAGTTGTACATAATGGTGGGATTTGTGGTTACATATTTGTACATGCACACAATGAAACAATATAATTTCATCAATATCCTCTCCCAGTATTTCCCCTTTCTTCCCTCCCTTCCCTTGGTCCCTCTTTCTTCTACTTTACTGATCTCCCTTTCATTTTCATGAGATTCCTCCCATCCCATCTGTCTTCTTTTCTCTCTCTAGCTTCCTTGACCTTCTGAGTTTGGCTTATTTTGTTTAACATAATATTCTCCAGTTTCACCCATTTTTCTATTTTTCTGCAAATGACATAATTAATTTTACTTCATGATTGAAAAACTTCATTAAATATATACATATACATAAATACACACACATACACACACACACACACACACACACACACACACACACTATTATCTTTATCCATTTATCCAATGATGGACACCTAGATTGGCTCCATAGTTTGGCTATTATAAATTGTATTGCTGTCAACACGGATATAAATGTATCACTATAGTATAATGACTTTAATTCTTTAGGATAAACCCCGAGAAGTGGTATAGCAGAGTCATATGGACAGAAATGTTTTATCTGTGGTTCCAGGCAATCCTTGATGTTTTTTATTTTGCAACTGCATAATCCCCACTTCCAACTTTATATGGCTTCCCTTTGAGTCTTTGTATCACCTTCCCTCTGTGTGTATCTCCTCTGTGTCTTTTTCTATGTCCAGATTTCCCTTCTTTTATAAAGATGGCAGTCATTGGATTAGGACCCAGTCTAAGGTGGCATAATTTCATCAATTATTCACACTGAAAAAGACCTGATTTCTAAATAAGGTTATATTCAAGCATACCTGGTGTTGGCCCTTCAGCATATCATTTTCAGGACCCAGTTGGAACTACTGCATAGGTCATAAAGTCAGACATGATGACATGTCATGATGACCTCAGAGAACAGGCAGAGTGGAAATGAGGTGGGTTGGGAGAATAAGTGGCCCTAGTGAGAAACAAGAATTTTCACTGCATAGGTACCAAAACTCACTCAACAGTGGATGTAAACTTTAAAATAAAGATTGTGTACAAAATTTGTCTCACTAAAGTTGATTTTCCAAAATTAAAAAATTATGGAAAGTCAACAGCCACTTTGGGGAAAATGTGATAGATCTGACATTTACCTTGGCTTTCCTTTTCTTTCAAAACCATACTAAAACAGCAGAATTTTTTTTTAAGGCATAAATCCACAAGGACAAAGGAATTAGAGAGGAAAGGTCCAGAATAACATAATATTAGATGGGAAAACAGATGGATACTTGGTAATTGCTTTAGCAGACTCAAGAAAGATTAATCATAACCCAGAAGTAAAGAAAGTTAAGATGCAACCAGATTTATATGCAGACCAAGCTGCACCAGGTATTTCTGTTAGAGGAAGTGAAGGTAGGACTCAAAAACAGGAAAACTGGTTGAAATTCTGCTTAGGAATCAATTAGAGGGCCAGATCCTCTGTCTGATTTCACACAGCCTTCATCAGTAGAAAACTGAAGTTGCTTTTGTTTTTGTTTGGTTTCTTCTGGTACAGTACTGTATTGGGGATTGAACCCAGGGGACCTTTAACCTCTGAGCTACATCCTTTTTTCATTTTCTATTTTGAGTCGGTCTTGCTAAGTTGTTGAGGGTCTTGCTAAGTTGTTGAGACTGGCCTTCAACTTGCAATCCTCCTGTCTTAGCCTCCCAAATTGCTGGGATTACAGGTGTGTGATATTGTGCCTGGATGAAGGTTTATTTGTGGAAAAAATAAAACAGGCTTTGGTTCTAGGATTCCAGAACAGAAAGACAAGAAATAACCTTATTAATATACTTAATTGATTACCATATAATTACCAAAATAATATGCAGGATACTTGCAATATTTATAATGAATAACAGCACACCAACTCCTTGAATACACATTTATTACATACACTAAACCGTGTATTACAGATACTGGGGATAAATGGGAAAAAAAAAAAAAGAATGACTCATCCTCACAAGAAACTGTTTTAGTCTGGGGAGACAGATACACATGTTAAGAGTGAATTTCACTTTATTGTGTTAAGAGCCACAAAAGGAAAGTACAACACATTTGGTGTCCATAGAGAAGGTGCCAGTATCAAAGTGAGGGTCATCCAAGGTTCAGATGACCATCACTACTTACGCCTTCTGTAGTCCACTCTACTACACTGTTCCCCTGACAGCCACTAGCAGGGGCAGTCCCCAAATTCTGGGATGTGGCCTTCTTCCTATAGTCACGAGACTGATGGGCAGAGAGGGCTGCCTCACAGGACTGGCCAATCCACTGACTCAGTTGTGACTAAGGTTTTCTCTGGCTCGGGTTGCAAGGATTTCTGTCACTTGAGAAGTTTGCACAGAAGTAGCTGGAAGGTCATGATGTAGAAAAGGGGGCCAGGGGAAGACCTTATTGGACTGAGTCAGCAGAGGAATCTGGCATAAACAGGAAGGGAGGCATGGCACAGGCACTTGGTGAGAAGCAGAGACAGGAGGCCACACGAAAGGACCTCCCAGGACCAGTGTGGCTCAGCTCTATCTTGCTGGCTGTCTTTGAATTGAATCTGCTTCTTTTTCTTAAATTAATGTCCCTCCCTTTTGCTATGATCTAATTTTAGGGGGTTTCTTTCTCTACATAACAAAAGTCTTGGCTAGAATAATGGTCATGGAAGACTTCCTGAAGACCATGATGTCTAAGTAAATCTTAAAAGACCATCAGAGTAAGGCCGAGAAAGAGAGGGAAGAAGGTATTCCAAGACCAAGGAGACAGGTACACAAAGACTCACAGGCTCCTTCCAGGAGCTGCATGTAAACAGTTGGGTGCAGCTGAGGCACATTGCAGCTAGACAGAGAAGTCAGGGATGTGCAGCTGGCACCCACATCCTGAACAAATAGGGTGACTGAGTGAACTCCTGGCCCATTGTCCCTTGAAAAGCCCAACGACTCAAGAAAAGATAAATAAGACCTTTGGAAACTTTGATAAGCTTATGAAAAGACAGGATATTCTAGTTCCAAGGGAAAGATTTACTGAAGTGTTACTGTGGTTGCCATATGCAAATATTCTACTGTAAAAATGATCTCAGTGGGGAAGAATGTTCAAAATATCATTATTAGGGATGAGCTATAAATAAATGCATTTAAAAATTAAATATAAGATGAATGGAATGATAATTATTCCCAAGTTGCAAACTTTCCATGGGAATCTAAAATCAGACAACCTTGAGTCTTTGCTATAAGAAAATTGAAAATCAAAATTAAAATTAATTTTATTCTAACAGAGAAACTCTAGTCAGAAATTTCTTATATTAATCAGATGATTGTAATTTTTCAAAAGAAAAATGGAAGTCTTTAAAACTGCAAAAAAATTATCAAAATATCAAATTAAAATGGAAATTAGATTGAAATATGTATGAATAATTAACTTTCCTTACTTGTGATAATATATTTCTTGTTTAGAAAATTTCTTAAAAGCACTGGTAAAACTTATACTAAAAATAAAATTAAAGAAAATCAAGCAAGTTGGTAATTTTAAAAATACATGAGAAAATTTATGAACATTAATCCATATATTTTTCCTGTCTTCGTTAACACATATTCACATATATGCATAAGCATATCCTATCTCTATATATCTAGCATACAACCAAAGGAAACAATTTGTCTATATGAAACAACATATTGGAAGAAATATGCAACTTTCACCTTCTAAAATCATAATTACATCTTCAACAAACTTGAACACCCAACAAATTGATCGAATCTGGAATGAAAACTAGCAATAATATTGATTGCCATTTTATTGAGTTGTCACTATGTGCTGGTTATGGTGCTGGAGACTCAGACACACATTTATTTTTTATCTCCTTATTTGTTCATTTTTAAATTCACTTATTTGCTAAATATTTCTTGTGTCCTTATTATGAACCAAGAACTATTCTAGGCTTGGGATATAAGAGTAAGAGAGGCCAGGCTCAGTGGCATGCGCCTATAATCCCAGTGACCCGGACGCTGAGGCAGGAGAATCTCAAGTTTAAAGCCAGCCTCAGCAAAAGCGAGGCATTAGGCAATTCAGTGAGATCCTGTCTCCAAAGAAAATATAAAATAGGGCTGGGAATGTGGCTCAGTGGCCGAATGCCCCTGAGTTCAATCCTTGGTACCGCCCCCCCAAAATAAAGAACGAGGATTTCCACAAGGAAGTCAGAGGGCAGTGAAGAGAGAGAGAGATCTTAAATTAAATACAGAATACTATAATTCTTTAAATTGAAATAAATACTATGGTGAAAAAGCATATGGGTCTGGGAAAATACATAACTGGAGTATTCAATTCAATCTGTGGCAGGGGTAGGATGTGGTCAGAGGAATGATACTTAAACCAAGACATGAGTAGGGCTTAACTGGAGGAGGGAGAAATAAGACCACAGTCCAGATGATTTTGAAATAGGGCTTTTGCTGGTTGTGTAAGACCTGCATATAGGAAAACTAAGACAGATCAACCATGAGTCATGCCCTAGAGGCTGTTCCCACTTCAGTTCTTAAACTACCACAACTGACATTCCCTTTTACACATGAGAACAATTCAAGATCCCCCCAGCATCGCCAGGACAGTTTTGGGAATCAGAGGGTACAGAATCATTTGAAGTCATCATAAACAAACTTCAAAGGGCAGATAATGATAATAAATCTTTAAAAAGTGATTCATACATTAAAAAAAAAATAGGAAAGAGAAATGGTACATTAGATAAAATATAACTTTGAAAATAGATTTCAGAAAATAGATTAAAATCTATTTTCAAATACAGATGCTCCTTGACTTATGTTGGGATTGATTACATCCTGATCAAACCATTGTAAGTTGAAAATATTATAAATCAAAACTGTATTTAATACACCTAATCTGCCAAACAGGTTAACCCTGCCTACTTTTCCTATGCCCACAACTTTATGTTATTAGCCTATAATTGGGCAAAATACCTACCAAAAAGTCTAGTTTATAATAAAGTGTGGCCCATTCCATGTGATTCACTGAGTAGGGCACTGACAGTGAGAGACAGAAGTTGTTTGGGTACAGTTCCTACTAAATACATACTGCTTTCAGAGCATCATGAAGTAAAAAGTCATAAGTTGAACCATGGTAAATTGGGAACTACTTCTATAACAGTTCCATGTGTGTATATCAAACATATATTTGAAGATAAAGCTAAATCTACTTAAATAGAAAGTTGATTTTGTATATGAATCTACTTGCAAATGTGTATATTGAAAATAGTCGCAGCAAGAAGTTATACATTTGAAGAAAGGATATTAGAAATGAAAGCTAGTCACAGAAAGATGTCCAGGAAAGAAATCAGTAAAGATATTTTTTGTGTTTATTTGAGTTCTGAGACCCTATAGGTGGCAATGCCCTATCATGGGTTATGATGGGCAGTTGTGTGTATTATGTTTTTTCTGTTCAATCTTATGAAGTTAAACTTGCAAATAAAAGAGTGCTTCGCAAACTGAAAAGAAATGCAATGTAAAGTATTCATTCTAGTTATTACACTTTATTCAGAATGGAGACAGTTGACCTTACAGGTGACAAATTGTCAACTGCATCAAAACTGCATTTTAATAAACTATTATGCATCTTTCAAAGCAGAGAATGTAGATTACAGTATTAGGCCATCATCCCTGAATCCACAAGAAAGCAATTTGCTCCCTGCTCAGAGCCAGGGCTGCCACGTGAGATGAATGGCAGCAGTTGCTGTCTTGTAAACACAGTGAAGTAATCACAAGCAGAGACAAAAAGGACTATAAGGATTCACTCAAGCATGCTTTTGGGGCAGTAAGCCATGACGGGGGCTGGCTGGGGAATAGCTGCTGGTGATAGACCTGTGTGGTGAGCAGCCTTGACATGGAGTTGCTTTTTTGGAGCAAAGGCTTAAAGCAGTTATGCTTCACAGAGTCTCTATCACATTGAGAAGATAAATAATAAAATGATACCAGCTACCACTTATTGGGCACTTGCAATAGGCTAGGCACTGAGCTATATGATTAGACTCTGCTTGGAAATGTTTCACTAGCATTTACAACAGCAATATCCAGAGAGCTGGGCTACTATTATCCCTGTGCATGTGACAGGGATCATCCTCTTTATTTATTCATAGAGACTAAAATGGTTTCATAAATTTCACAATTATCTATTGTACCCATGAGTAACATTTTAAACCAATTCCCTCTGCTTGGAGATAGGAGATAGGTGTTTCTAATCTCAGGATGTTATAATGAATACCTTGGCCCATACTCTGTTTCCTACAGGTGTGGCTGCATTTGTCAAATCTATATTTACAAGTGGATTTGCTGCATCATCAATTTTTTTTTAATTTCTAATACTCCTCCCAAATGTCTCTATATATGGGATGAATGAATTTACTGTCCCCACAAATAATGCAAGAGGGCTCTGTCCCATCTCCTACCTTCATGCTGCAATAAAAATAGTGATCTCGTATTAGGGTCTACTATATCCTACTTATACCCAATAAATTACCTGACCCTTACAAAAATCTGTTAAGTAGAGGACCATTATTATCATCACCATTTTATGGGTGAAGAAACTAAGGAAAACCAAGATCAACAAATTTGTCCAAGGGGATGCAACTAGTCAGCTCGGCAGGTTTCAAACTTCAGGGTTCATGCTTTTAAATACACTGTTCAGGTTTTATTGTCAAAGAGATGAATGAAAAGTAGTACCTTGTTGCCGTGATCACTTGTAGTTCTCAGAGAATAAGATTGACATTCTTTATATAAAAATGCAAATCTTTTTCTCTGTATTGGTGATTTTTTTTTTTCTTTCTTGGTTTTGTTCTGTACCAGGGATTGAACCCAGGGGTATTTAACCACTGTGCCACATCCCTAGTCCTTTCAGCCTTTTTATTTTTTATTTTGAGACAGTCTTGCTAAGCTTCTTAGGGCCTCATTAAACTGCTAAGCCTGGTTCCACACTTGTGATCCTCCTGCTTCAGCCTCCCAAGTGCTGGGATTACAGTCATGTGCCCCTGTCCCCAGTTTTTTGCTCAATTTCTACTGGATTGCAGACCTTTCACTTATGGAATCATCACAAAATCAAGATCTTTTGATCTATGGGTTTTGCTCACAAGTGGCTTTTTCCTAGCACCATGTTATTATTTTTGCATAGTAGATATCTGGATCTTGATTTTTATGATTTCAGAATTCTATAGGACACTTAAAAAACCTTCTTCTAAGTCATTTTAATTTTTCAGTGTTAACTCAGCGTTTTTGTTTGAAATGATTTTACATTTCTTTCTTAGACTGATCTAGAATTTATTTTGGTGTGAGAGAAGAACTTGATTTCCCAGTTCTCCTTTTTTGACTGTCAACCATGCTGATCTTTCTCAACACACTTTAAGGTACCTAAAGAAGCTGCCACTGTCCACTGCTACATAAAAATAGCAGCTGAGTTTGGGACTGTTATCTTTCAGGATTATCTAATTTATGTGGGAGTTATACATTTCATTTGCCAATCAATTAGAAGACCTGAAAGAGACTATCACCCAAACATCCTTTGGATCTTTAAGGGTGGCACTAATTTCTACCATTTCCTTTGGAAGGTGAAATTATCTTAAGTGTGCTATATTGTCAGGGGGAGTGTTATGATTTAGGTATGTGTCTCACAAAAGCTCATGTATAAGACAGTGTAAGAAAGTTTAAGGTGAAATGATTACATTGTGAGAGCCTTAACCCAATTAGTGAATTAATCCCCTGATAGAGATTAACTGAGTGGTAATTGTAGAGAGGTAGGATGTGTGTCTCTGGGGTCAAGCCTTGGGTTATATTGGATTGAGCTTAGTGTCTCTGTTTCCTGGTGTGGTATACTGAGCCACTTCCCTCTGCCATATCTTCCGCCATGATGCCCTACCTCACCTTGAGCCCTGAGGAATGGAGCTGGCTATCTACAGACTGATACCTCTAAAACCATGAGCCCCCAAATAAGCTTTTCCTCCTCTAAAATTGTTCTTGTCAAGACTTTGGTCAAGCAGCAAAAAAGCTGACTAAAACGGGGAAGCTCCTGTCAGAGATCTGCCTACTGTGTGATAGATTTTACTGCTTTTAAGTCAAGAAACCCAAATGAGCATTCAGACAATTACCACATGTCCACTCCACTTGTACATTCAGGAACTGGGGAACTGAGCACTTTGTTAATCCATGAGATCCATTTGAACCAAACTTGACCCAGGACTCCACTTACTGCTTAGCCATGTATATCTCTGTTAGGGAGGCCATAATGAAACTTCAGATCCCTGGATATCAATATCAAGTCAGATCTTAGGTTCACAGAGTGCCTGCGTATATCTCTTTCCCCAAATTATAGTTACCTACATAAATAGTCATATATTCCTTTGGAAAATTACTGGAAGAGTCATTCACATATCCACTTGTTGTGGTGTTATATTGGTGCATCCTCAGGGGACCCAACTTCTTCATGAATCAATAGGTTATGGGTCTGAAAACAAATTTAAGTCTGGAAACTACACTGGAGAGTGACTGTATTTGGATGTCTACATCCACCCTCCTCATTGTTCATCCCTGATTTCTTTCATATCTTAGATTGAATAATACCTTTGTTCTCTACCAGGCTATTTTGCCCAAGGAACACCACACTCCATTAACCATCTTCACAACTCTTCTGGCTGCCACTCCTACACGGGTGCTCATTGTGATAACAGCACCCACCTTGCTTCTGAGGGCTAAATGCCACCATCTAGCTTCCATTATCACCAAGGCTTTCTAGGGGCCACATTCTGTAAAGCTTCTCTTGTCCTCTGCCCTGAGCTCCAGAAGGAAATACCACTGAGTCTGCAACAACACTAGTGTTGCCTCACCAGTAATTGCCTTGTGGGTTTGGTAAGCTGTGTTCTGGGATCTTCCACAGTATGTAGCCAGCTGGTAGGTTTTCTGGTCTTACATGGTATATCCATTCTATCATGTCCACTTCTGTGAGTGCATTGATCCTTTGCTCAACTATTTTCCACAGAGTTCTGGGATTTCTACTTGAATGAATGTGAGACATCATTTCCCCCAGTATTTCCAAAGCCAGGCTGTTTGATTATTGTTTTATCTTCCATGGACCTCACAGTTGGTAAATCCAGGTTTGGGGGTAGGGTGCTCCCATACTGACAGACTCTCACTTTATTATATGGATTAGTACATATTATGTTCCACCTCCCATTAATTCGCACACTCAGAATTCAGTCCCATCATTTCTTTCCAAGAGACTACCAGCATATGTGAGCTGGATCTTCCATCTCATTTGTCATAAAGCCCCCTTTCTCCCCTAGCAGGCCCAGTATATCCCCAGCTGGGCTCTGTTGTGAACAGACCCTAGCTATTCATCTGGCAGGCAGATGGCAGGGGAACTACATCCTGAGGTCTTCAGGTGGGCTTGTGTTTTCTTGTAAGCATCATTTCCAAGGTGGGAGTACTAGCCTTGAAAAAGGAAGAGTGGGTTCATTCCGTAGGTTTGGAAGTCTGTTTTTAGCAGAGAACAGGTAGCTCTTGAAAGGTAGTGATATAAATTCTTCTGAGATATGGGACACAAACCCAAGTCAGAGCACAAACATTCTGTGATAAGCCATTTGAAAAGGTGTTTCATGATTCTTCTGGTGACTTCTGGGAAAACTATGAAGCTCTAATTTTGACCATTTGAAGGAACAGCAGGGAAAGTTATTGCTTAAACTGCAGTACTGCTTCGGTGTTTTACATCCTCTTTCATTGTTTTCATTATACCATGTCAACAATGTGCCAAAGGCATCCCAAGTACCTATGTGTCCATCTGTTCATGTAGAATTCCTGAGTAGTCACAAACTCTGTTTAAAATAATTATTTTTCATACCCCAGCATGGTAGTAAAATCTGCTTCCTATATCTATTAGTCACACAACTTCCTCCCTTGGTTGCTGATATTTTATTAGATTTTTGTTTGAGGAGAGAAGAGGAGAGGTGGTGGCAGGAAGGGAGTGCTTGGTGAGCTTGTCCCCAATATCCGAGAATCTTCACTGGGCTGCGCCACATAGAACTGTTTGGAGGTTTTTGCAGCTATTTATAAATAAAGGCAGTTGACATGTGAAAAAAAACTTTGTAATCGGAATAACTTTTTTTAAGTCTTACTTGCTTCATTTAATAGTTGGATGACCCTAAACAACACAATTGACTTCTTTCTGCTTTGGTTTACACATTTAAAAATAAGGATAATAACACTAC
This sequence comes from Sciurus carolinensis, assembly GCF_902686445.1. Taxonomy (NCBI): domain Eukaryota; kingdom Metazoa; phylum Chordata; class Mammalia; order Rodentia; family Sciuridae; genus Sciurus; species Sciurus carolinensis. Next base: position 33,080,095 of record NC_062219.1, read on the forward strand.
TTGCTTTGACAATCTCAAAAAAGACCCATTTGAAATATTAATTAAGATTCCAGGCATGAAAGCACTTTATAATTTGTAAGGGACATTGGGTTGGTGATGGTGTTTCTATTGCAGTCACTACTGAATAGTTCCCATTAAGGTCAAACTATTCCTAAAGGGAAAATTTGCCTGTATGCGGTGGTAGTTGGTTTCCTATAGATTCCTAGGATTTTATTTTTTTATGCTTCAAACTAAATATTGGCAAATGGAAGGTGTAAGCATTATGAGTTTTAAATTGATGGTCGTTTCTAATTTCATACCATGATTACTGAAAAAAAATTGTTTTTTTACCCTCAAAAAAAAATCTACATATTTTAACCACAGAGAAGGCAAACTAGTTTTTCTTAACTGCTCCAAAACACATCCTACCCTGAGGTGATAGTTGTGTAAATTTGACACATCTGAGAATCCAAAATAAATTTCTAAATACACAGAACATTAAGCAAGAAAATAATTCCTTGTTTCAATATAAAATTTGAGTTTTAAAAAAATAAAAAGTCAATGTGAGGAAGTAAACTTCCCTCCTTCCCCTCCCTACCAGAATTATCTTCATACTAAAGAAATCACATTTACTGCTTGGCATTACTTCTTTTTGCCCTCACCTGGCCTATTTTACTTCCTTTGGATCTGTTATTCCAGGGTGACATGCAGAATTTTCAGGTATTAAACAACATTCAAATATCCTTTCCTGAGGAAGACCCTGAATAATCCTTGAAAGAGACAAGCTTACTAAAGAAATAGTACTTTGAATAATTCTCCTGCATGTGTGTGAAGCTTGAAATGGACAATAATTAAACTTATAAAAACAATTCCTTAACTTACATAGTATCCTCTGTCTCTAAAATTTCCACCACTATTAGAACCAATCTATACCCAGTTTTTAGAATTGGGAATCATCTGCTTTGTGCAATAAACAGCAGGCAAACTAGAAAGGAAGAAAGAAAATATTCCTATCAAATTGAATTATTCCAATTGGTTGTTCTTCTAAATCTAGTCACTGGTGTAACTGCCAAATCTGTATCTTTGGGTGGCATGCCATCCATTCTAATAGAAACCAAATAAGTGAGCCTGAGGCAGGGAACTAGATCTCCCACCCTCAACCCAGGTTGACCAGAACCTGCTGAGATCATACATATTTCAAACCAATGATCCTCTGTGGAGAACAGAATAGCAGACTTTCCGGATTCTGTGTATGTGTGTGTGTGTGTGTGTGTGTGTGTGTGTGTGTGTAGATAGAGAGAGAGAGAAGGAAATTTAATATTATGATATAATTTTATCTTATCTTTGGAAAACCAAGTAGAAATGTTTCTTTTGAAATTTCAAGTTATTTATTGTTGATTTGTTTTTCCAAGGGGATACGGATTATGAAACATTGAAAAATTCTACCCACATTTTTCCTCTCCTTTCAGCTCCTTGTGAGAATTGATTGTCATTCCAGAGCCAAGATCCGTATTGAGAGTGGGTGTCAGTGAAACCACAAGCTTCCCAGGGTGCAAGAGAGCCAGATCCAACCTCCAATGACTCCATGGTCCAAGTTACAAAAGCCCCAAATATGTTCCACCCTGCTCTTCAAAAGTTCCACTTTTCAAAAGTAACATAAATTACATTGACATCAATGTAAACCCAGCAGCCATCAGTGGCACATGAAGCTTGAGTTATATGCCTGCAGGGTGATCTGAGGGAGCTCTGGAGGACAGGCTGCGTAGGAGGAGGGTGGCCATCCCAGGACAGAGTGATTCTCTTCTGCACCAATCTCTTGAGAGAGAAGGAAAAAGAGGGAGGAGGGGCAGGGGAACTTGGCTCATATTTTTCAGTATGGCCTTAACTAACTGCAGAGAAGTACATTGAAACAAAACTTCATTACTTCACCCAGAAAGTATTTTGCACAATTAACTGCTCTTTATTCTCCAAGTCCTGGAAGACAGCTTTGAGTATAAAAATGCACTAAGAGTACTCAGAAAATTCATAGGACAGTTAAAATCATATCCACTGAAAGTGTTAGGAAATACAGAATCTATATATGCTGTAATGCTGATCATTCATTATAGAGAAATAAAGATGGAAACAGTTACCAACTTTATCAGAGTTACCAAATGGAATTGACAAAAAAAAAAAAAAAAAAAAAAAAAAAACCAAAAACAGATGAATGGGCTATCTTTCTATACATGAGATTTATGGAATATTTAAATTTCTTCAAGATCAGTTGTAATTCCAGAGGAATAAAGTCTACAGATTTATGGTCTGTAATTATAAACGGAGTACCTACTGTGCACATATGAGTTTTCTCAGGACCCTGAAAATCTTCAGTCTCAGAAAGTACAGATCTGCTGGTGCCTACCACCCTAACCACCACTGACTATCTATCCACACACTGGTCCAGACTCTGATTTCAGAAACCAAAGCTTCCAGATTCTAGTATCTCACTATTAACCCAAGATTGCTCATATTGCACAATTACTGCATTAGAGAAGCCTCTGATTGGCTTTGACACTTTACATGCAAAAATTCTTCAGAGGAATAATTTAATATATTTTATCTTGTGTTTATATGTTTATGGAGAAAGTGTGTGACAGCTCAGTAGCTAGCTCTGATAAGAGAAGGAAGGTAGAGAGGAGGAGCTTCTAAAATGACTGACAAATGAGGGGACACACACAGGGCACTGTGGACTCTGAAGTCAGTTTGCTTATTTATTTCCTGAACTTTTCATATTGAAACTTAGTCCAGCAGCATTTCCCTTTCAGGATAGCATGGATAATCTGGATAAAAGAAAGAGAAGCTAATCAACAAGGTAAACCAAGATTCCCATCCAGTGAAGCAGGTGGAGAAAGATGGAAGAAAACTCAGTGAGTGACCGGGCGCTCCTCGAGAAAGGTGACATAGAACATGTAGAACTGCTCTGAGAACACACAGAGCCATTGTAAGAAACGTTTCCGGTTCCCCAAGCCTTCAGCTTGCTCTGGTTTCTGCTGCATCCCAGTGTCCTCTCTGCCCCCTGCTGTCCTAAGACTGTGTCACCCACACACTACCAGTTTGTAACATTCTCCGCATCAGTGACCTCAAGTTCCAAGGCTCTCCTCGTCAGGGCACGCTTTTCAGAAAAAATGTGCTTTTATTTTGTACCCAGAAGGCTGCACCAGAGTCTAGCTACCTCCAGGTAGAGCTTCTGATTTAGAGCTAGCAGATTAGAAATTGGCTTCATCTTGCTAAGCTCATCTGATCCTCCCAGTCCCTCAGACTTCCCCCGTCACTACCACGGGCAAGACTTTATGCTCATTTCCATCCAGTGTCAGGCAGACAGATGACGAGAGCTTGCTGTATGGCTGGCATACCCTGCAGTGACCAAAAGACACAAATCCCTGCCTTCCTGGCATTACAGTTTAGTGTGTGTTTGTGTGTAGGGGGTTCAGACAAAAAGGAAAATAGATAAATATAACATAAAGCATTTTAGCAGGTGGTAAATTCTATGGGAAAATAAGTGGGAAAGGAGAGAAGGAGGGTTGGGGGAATCGTTGCAATTGTAACCATGATAGCCAGTGGAGGCCTCACTGAGAAGGTGACTTTAAAGACCTGAAGGAGGGGAGGGGGTTCTAGGGGAAGATTGATGCAGAAAGAGGAACACAGCAAGTGCATAGATCTAGGTTGGAGCCTGCCTGGCCTGTCTAACAAGGAATGTTCAGGAGGCAAGTGCTGTTGGAAGAGTCAGTGGCAGGATAGGGGAGGTGAGATCATGAGGGCAGATGAGAGGAAGGAGGTAGAGACCTGGTCTTGGAGGATGCTTTGAGTGAAGTAAGAAACAATCCCATGGTCCCCTCCCTACTACCCCAAATCCAACCAATGTGGAACTCCGCTAAAGACTCTCCTGCAGGGAGCCAGGAGGACTATGTGCCCTTTTTTCTGAGAGCAGACAGAGGACTATCTATATGCACCTGGATGCTCTGCCCTGTTTGGAGCCTCTACCAATTTAAGGCAATGTATTTCTTGGTTCCCTCAATAGCAGTTGCACTGATATATTTTTATCAGGAATTGTGTTTGCTTTCGGTTGCTTCAGAGATATAAGTTTGTGGGGATTTGTTGGGCTTTGACTTTTCAGCCAATTAACTCAAAGGAAGAGGAAATATACAGTAGAATTTACGATCAGAGAGCTAGGCATTTTATATCATGTCATTAATATCAAGATAAGATAATGACTCCCAGAAGATGAGAGATGTGTACAATTTGCATCCATTAGAGGATGTTCCTGATGCCTAGATCAGCTATATTTGTCCCTGCACTGGATATTTCTCCATGCAATAGTAATACTTTGATAGTCGAATAATATTTTTCTATCCCACCAGAAACTGTCTCCCTCAAACTATTTTAATATATTTTATGTTATATTTCACAGTTTCTATATGTCACTGTAATATTTCAGTGAGGAGGAGACTTTTAAGAATCAACCAAAGTCACACAGATTGAATCTAAGGGCAGGAAGCACTCAGCAGAATCTAGAGATTCATGGACTCTGGATTCTAACCCCACATATTCTATGTCAGATAGTATGGTAAGCATACATTAACTCTTTAAAAAAAATACGTGTGTGTGTGTGTGTGTGTGTGTGTGTGTGTGTATAAATTGTAAATAGATACAATACCTTTATTTTATTTATTTTTAAATGTGGTGCTGAGGATCCAACCCAGTGTTTCACACATGCTATTCAAGTGCTCTACCACTGAGCCACAACCCCAGCCCTACATTAACTGTTGGCATACAATAACATAATAAAATTTCTGAGATATTCTACCATTATTCTGTTTTTTTAAATGAAAAATTGATGCTTAAAAAGTTTAAGAAATTTGCCCAGATTTTCTAGGCACTGGAGTGTATTACTACCTGCACCTGCTAAATAAAGGCACATATTTTCACCTCTTTGCAGAGGGAAGCACAGAGAACGTTGGTTAAATGTAGTCAAATAGTAAGCAGCAACAAGCAGTTGGATATCATTAGACCTGTCTTGTGACTTTTACATTTGATTTATTCTCTAATGGACTTTTTTCCTTTTTTTTTTTTAAATCTGGATGAGGGCCCTCTTTTACTAGTTTGTATGCTCTCTTCAGAAGACTAGTTACAGATCAGAAAAGCTGTATAAAATATTGGCTTGTTCGGAGTTTCCAGGGTCACCAATTGGCTTGAAAGCCTTGTAAAAATAGATTCAGACACATTAGTTCACTTTTTCCATATCTGAGTCCAGTTTCCACCAAGGAGTTCAGAATTTGTGCCTAGAGAAAAATCACGGAAATAAGTTAAATGAACTGAAATGCTCCCTGGGTTACCCCATGGGAGACTATGCCGCTGAATCCATGCAGCACTGTCCTCTGAGATTTGATTGTCTCTTCATTATCTCAGGATGTGAAACACAGAAGGGTTTCCATAGCAATGAGTAAAGCAGAATGCACTCTCAGGGTCTTGGCCCTGCCTTTCCTTAATACAATAAAGGAGAAGTGGTCCCCAGATGACACCAAAGCTCTCTCCTGGGGACACTGATCAGTTCAAAGACATACTGCTTGCTTTCCTTGTGGTTCAATTATTCAGCAGCGTACAGAGGTATCAAGTATGAAGGACTTACCATATCTTAGGGTTCTGCACCCACAGATTCAGCCAAACACAGGCTTAAATATTCCAAAAAATATTGCTGAACATGTATAGATACATTTTCTTATACTATTACCTAAAGGATATAATGTAACAACTATTTACATTGCATTTACATTGTATTAGGTATAATAAGTAATCTAGAAATTATTTAAAGTTCTATGGGAAGATGTACATAGTTCCTGTGTAAACACTACTCCATTTTTATACAAAGGACTTGAGCATCTGTGGATTTGGGCATGGGGAGGAATGACATATCTCAGTATCCACGCTTCCCATGGTTTTGGCCACAAGATGCTCCACCCACTTTTGTCCCACCATTTGCTGGCTCTCTTGCTTCAGTGAGATCTACTTAGATCCAAAAAGTGGCCCTCTCTTTATAGTTTGTAACATTCTAGAAAGGTCCTGTATTATATATTTGTGATTTTTATATATTGAAAACATAGTTTCCCACTAATGTACAATGCTATTTCAGAAATATAATCTACAGGAAGAGAATAATATATATATATATATATATATATATATATACACACTATATATATGTGTGTGAGTGAATGTGTGTGCAAATGCATGCATATGTAATATACATATATACATACACTACTTATAAGATTAATAAAAGTCATACGTACTGATGAATTCATCTTTTTGAGCTCTCATAATTTCTGATAAAATCACTTTCTAATCCTAAGTTAAAGTTGGTGGATACTTCTTGTAAAACAATATGGTAATGAGATTGGAAAAACTAAAAAAAAAAAAACAAAAAAAAACCTTGTTTTTTGTGGCTAAACATTTTCGGATTATCATCCCTCAGCTAATTTTTCTTAAAAATCCATTCAAAGTTGGACATGGTGGTGCACACCTGTAGTCCCAGTGACTCAGGAGCTTGAGAGAGGAAGATTTGTGAGTTCAAAGCTAGCCTCAACAACTTAGCGAGATCCTAAGCAACTCAGCAAGACCCTGTCTCAGAATGAAAAATATAAATAAAAAGGGCTGGGGATGTGGCTTAGCAGTAAAGCACCCCTGGGTTCAATCCCTAGAACCAAGACAAAAAAATCTTTCAAGAAATATCTGTTCACTTAAGGTATCTTTATTTATTGGGTGGTTGAGAGGTGCTGTGAACACTTACCACTTGCCAGGCACGATGGTAGGCGGCAGAAACCCAAGGACAAGAGAAGTAACAATGGTGCTCCCTGATCTCAGGGAGTGTACAGACTAACAGATGCTGTTGGCTTCAGCACAGCAATGAATATGACAATTAGCTAATACAGGCTACAAAGAAAAATATTCAGATACACCAATAATTTAAAACATTTATAATATAAATAATTTGTGTAAATAAACTCTATTAGGATGCATATAAATTGGTAAGTATCCAACTGGTTGCTCTACAATTCCATTTAAATGTCTAATGAACATCTAAACTTCAATGTCAAAATTAAGTGCCTTTTCTTCCCCTTAAAGATATTCTTTCATGTTTTAGTTGATGTCAGCTTTTTATCCTTTCAGTTGCCAGAGAAAATCCTTGGTGTCATCTTGACATCCCTTGCTCCTTAAATCCTTCTATCCAACCCTTCAGTAAATCTGTGACTGCCTTAGGACCACTCCTCACTCCCTCCACTGGTGCCACTGATGCCTAGGTTATCAGAATACTAAATGGCATTGAATATTGCCTACATTTTTGCAATAACCTCCTGAATTGCCTGTCCTTTACATCTTCCCTGGTAACAGTCTATTGTCAGTAACTGAGCCTACTGTAAGTCAAATCAAATTGTCACTCCTCCGTTCAAAATGCTCCAGACACACACCCCTCTAAATTCATAGAATGGCCTGCAGGGCAAGATGTGGGCCCTGTTTCTACTCTCACCTTTCCTCCTGCTTCTCTGCCCCTCACTCCCTCTATTCCACTATCCTGTCTCCTTGCACCTCCTGGGACTTGCCAGACATAAGCTGGCCTCAGAACCTTGACTCCTGCTGCTTCACCTGCCCAAAATGGCCAGAGATCTGCCTGGCTTCTTCCTTCCCTTACTTCTTCAAGTCTTTGCTGAAATTACACTTTTCTAATGAGGCCCACCCTCAGCACCCACATTCCTGGTTCCTCATTGGTTCTCCTTTTCCCCTTGACCATTGGCACCAGTTAACATGTCTATAATTTTATATAAAATTGTGTCATAACTTTGACTCTCCCACTACAATCTAAGCTTCAAGAAACTTTTTGGAAATGTGCATCCTCAGACCTCAAAATGATGCCTGGCATGTATTATATACTCATTAAATATTTTTCAAATAGATAAGGCAAATCTGTAGGCAGAGTAAAGGAGTGGAAGGGTGCAGACTTTGATCAGGCAAGCCTGAGTTCCAATACTGGCTCTTCCCTTTCTAGTTGAATGAACTTGAGTTACCCCTTATTCTGAAGCTTTGGTTTTCCCAACTGTAAAAATATAAACAACAGCATCATTGCAAGAAATATATGTGACAGTGGAGCACCAGCTACCTACTATTGCCTGGAAGTTCACTGTGACAAGTACCTGCAGGTTTGATTACACGTGGCTGTCACCATTTTGAGACAACAGCCAGGCACCGTAGGACCCCTGGCCAGACTTACTGAGCCCTGTCTCCAGGATCCCTCAGCCCAACTGATCACTCCCTGCCTCTGGGGCCCTCACATCAACTGACTGCTCCCTGCTGCCAGGACTCCCAGACCAACTGACTGCACCCTATTACCAGGACCCCAGACCTACTGCACCTGGTCTCCAGGATCCCACAACCACACCAAACACACCTGACCTCCAGGACCTCCTGCTGACCACGGTCACACCCTGAGCTGCAGCTCCCCATTTGCCAACACATTTGGAAGCCAGAGTGGCCATCTTGGATAATCCTGGAAGCCGTAGCTCCAATCTTTAGGTGGGGCAAATCCCATCCTGAGACGCCTGCTGGAGGCTTGAAGCTCATTGTCAAGTACCTCTCATGCATCAGGCTACTGAAACTGGGAGGTTTCTTTACTATATGACTGTTATACTGTAGATTTTCTTTTTTTTCCTTATTGAAAAAATTTAAGCTTTTATTTCTTTACTTTTCTTGCTCTCTTTTCCTTTTGTTTACCCGTTCCCTCAGAGTCTATTTCTCCCTTTTTTGCATGCTAACATCCAATTTCTTTTGATTACACTCTCACCCTTTCTATTATCTAGAACTTCTGTATATTCTTTTCATATCCCATTAATAGCCACATTCTACATTCCTCTGCATCCTCTTGTCCTCCATTAGAAACTGCAGACCTTATTGCAAACCTGTTTGTCTTACTGAAGATAATATTTGGACTCATTCTGCTTATTATGACAATTTTGTTATTGTCCTTATAGGGGCTATTTGGTCTAGGATTGCATAGTGTCTGAATTGGGCACTGCTAATATTGATCTCCCCTTAAAGAAAGGGTTTTGGAAACCTATAGGGCCACTATAAGCCTATGGGGGTAAATCTGCAATATCCCAGATCTGCACTGCTAGAGGGGAAAATACTTGAACAACATGAAAAAACAAGGGAAGAAAATGATCCAAACAAATCTAGATTCTATATTAATAGAATCCAATGACAGTATGTTAAAAGAAATGTCAGAAAAGGACTTCAGATTATACATGATTAAGATGATTCATGAAGCAAAGGATGAGATAAGGGAGCAAATGCAGGCAATGAATGATAATACCAATAAGCTGAAAGAGCAAGTACAGGAAGCAAAAGATCATTTCAACAAAGAGATAGAGATTCTCAAAAACAACAACAACAACAAAAAAAAAAAACAAATGGAAATCCTTGAAATGAAGGAAACAATAAACCAAATAAAAAACTCAATGGAAAGCATCATCAAAAGACTAGACTGCTTGGAAGACAGAACCTCAGACAATTAAGACAAAATATTTAATCTTGAAAACAAAGTTGACCAAACAGAGAAGATGGTAAGAAATCATGAACAGAATCTCCAAGAACTATGGGACATCATGAAAAGACCAAATTTAAGAATTATTGGGATTGAGGAAGGCACAGAGATACAAACCAAAGGAATGAACAACCTATTCAATGAAATAATATCAGAAAATTTCCCAAACCTGAAGAATGAAATGGAAAATCAAATACAAGAGGCTTACAGAACACCAAATGCACAAAATCACAACACATCCACACCAAGGCACATTATAATGAAAATGCCTAACATTCAAAATAAAGATAGGATTTTGAAGGCTGTGAGAGAAAAGCATCAGATTACATAAAAGGGGAGACCAATACAGATAGTAGCCGACCTCTCAACCCAGACTCTAAAAGCTAGAAGGGCCTGGAACAACATATTTCAAGCTCTGAAAGAACATCATTGCCAACCAAGAATCCTATATCCAGCAAAATTAACCTTCAGATTTGAAGATAAAGTAAAATCCTTCCATGATAAACAAAGTTAAAAGAATTTACAAATAGAAAGCCTGCACTACAGAATGTTCTCAACAAAATATTCCATAAGGAGGAAATGAAAAACAACAATGTAGGTCAGCAAAGGGAGGAACTACTTTAGAGAAAAACCACTCAAAGGAGAAACCAAGCCAACGTAAAAACCAAAATTAAGCCAAATGACTGGGAATACAAATTATATCTCAATAATAACACTGAACATTAATGGCCTAAAGTCATCAATCAAAAGACACAGACTGGCAGAATGGATTAAAAAGAAAGATCCAACAATATGCTGCCTGCAAGAGACTCATCTCATAGAAAAAGACATCCACAGACTAAAGGTGAAAGGATGGGAAAAAACCTACCATGCACATGGGACTCAGTAAAAAAGCAGGGGTTTCCATCCTTATATCAGATAAAGGGGACTTCAAGCCAAAGTTAGTCAGAAGGGATAAAGAAGGACATTTCATACTGCTTAAGGGAACCATAAATCAGGAAGACGTAATGATAGTACATATTTATGCCCCAAACAATGGTGCATCCCTGTACATCAAACAAATCTTTCTCAATTTCAGGAATCACATAGACCACAACACAATAATTCTGGGTGACTTTAATGCACTGCTGTGACCACTAGATAGATATTCCAAACAAAAACCAACCAAAGAAACTATAGAACTCAATAACATAATCAATAACCTAGACTTAATAGACATATATAGAATATTCCATCCATCAATGAGTGGATTCACTGTCTTCTCAGCAGCACATGGAACCTTCCTGAAAATAGACCATATGTTATGCCACAAAGCAGCCCTTAGGAAATGCAAAAAAATAGAGATACTGCCTTATGTTCTATCAGATCATAATGGACTGAGAGTAGAAATCAATGACAAAATAAACAACAGAAGTTACTCCAACTCCTGGAGACTAAATAATTTGCTATTGAATCAAACATCGTTAACAAAAAACATCAGGGAGGAGATAAAAATATTCTTAGAGATCAATGAGAACGATACAACATATCAAAATCTCTGGGATACTATGAAAGCAGTACTAAGAGTAAATTCATTGCATGGAGCGCATTCCAGAAAAGAATGAAAAGTCAACAACTAAATGACCTAACATTACAGCTCAAAGCCCTAGAAAAAGAAGAATGGAATAACAGCAAAAGTAGTAGAAGACAGGAAATAATTAAAATCAGAGCTGAAATCAATGAAATTGAAACAAAAGAAACCATTCAAAAAATTGACAAAACAAAAAGTTTGTTCTTTGAGAAAGTAAACAAAATAGACAAACCCTTAGCCACACTAACAAAGAGGAGAGAGAAAACTCAAATTACTAAAATTTGTGATGAAAAAGGAAATATCACAACAGACACCACTGAGATATATAACATAATGAGAAGCTATTTTGAAAATCTGTAATCCAACAAAATAGAAACTACCGAAGACATTGACAAATTTCAAGAGACATATGCTCCTCCCAAACTGAACCAGGAGGACATACACAATTTACACAGATCAATATCAAGCAATGAAATAGAAGAAGCCACTAAAAATCTACCAATCAAGAAAAGCCCAGGACCAGACGGATTCTCAGCCGGGTTCTAAAAGACCTTCAAAGAAGAACTCATTCCAATACTTCTCAAAATATTCCAGAAAAGGAAGGTACCCTACCAAACTCAATCTATGAAGCTAATATCACCCTCATACCCAAACCAGGAAAAGACACATCAAGGAAAGAAAATTTTAGACCAATATCCTTCATGAATATAGATGCAAAGATCCTTAACAGAATATTGGCAAACGGTATCCAAAAACATTTTAAGAAAATTGTGCACCACGATCAAGTGGGATTCATCCCTGGAATGCAAGGATGGTTTAACATCTGTAAATCAATAAACGTAATCCAGCATGTCAATAGACTTAAGGATAAGAATCACATGGTTATTTCAATTACACAGAAAAAGCGTTTGACAAAATAAAACACCCCTTCATGCTCAAAACACTAGAAAAAATAGGGATAATAGGAACATACCTGAGCATTGTAAAGGCTATTTATGCTAAGCCCGCAGCCAACATCATTCTTAATGGAGAAAAACTGAAACCATTTCCTTTAAAAACAGAAACAAGACAGGGATGTCCTCTTTCACCACTTCTATTCAACATTGTCCTCGAAACTCTAGCCAGAGCAATTAGGCAGACTAAAGAAATTAAAGGGATACAAATAGAAAAAGAGGAACTTAAGCTGTCACTATTTGCTGATGACATGATTCTATATTTAGAGGATCCAAAAAACTCCTCCAGAAAACTTCTAGACCTCATCAATAAATTCAGCAAAATAGCAGGCTATAAAATCAACACGCATAAATCTAAAGCATTTTTGTACTCAAGCGACGAAACAGCTGAAAGGGGAATGAGAAAAACAACTCCATTTGCAATAGCTTCAAAAAAAATTAAATACTTGGAAATCAATCTAAACAAAGAGGTAAAAGATCACCACAATGAAAACTAGAAAACATTGAAGAAAGAAATTGAGGAAGACCTTAGAAGATGGAAAGATCTCTCATGTTCTTGGATAGGCAGAATTAATATTGTCAAAATGGCCATACTACCAAAAGTGCTATACAGATTCAATGCAATTCCAATTAAAATCCCAATGATGTACCTTACAGAAATAGAGCAAGCAATCATGAAATTCATCTGGAAGAATAAGAAACCCAGAATAGCTAAAGCAATTCTTAGCAGGAAGAATTAAACAGGGGGTATCACAATACCAGAACTTCAACTATACTACAAAGCCATAGTAACAAAAATGGCATGGTATTGACACCAAAATAGACAGGTAGATCAATGGTACAGAATAGAGGACACAGACACAAACCCAAATAAATACAATTTTCTCATACTAGACAAAGATGCCAAAAATATGCAATGGAGAAAAGATGGCCTCTTCAACAAATGGTGCTGGGAAAACTGGAAATCCATATGCAACAGAATGAAACTAAACCCCTATCTCTCACCCTGCACAAAAATCAACTCAAAATGGATCAAGGACCTCGGAATCAGACCAGAGACTCTTCATCTTATAGAAGAAAAGTAAGTCCAAATCTTCAACATGTTAGCTTAGGATCAGACTTCCTTAACAGTACTCCCATAGCACAAGAAATAAAAGCAAGAATCAATAACTGAGATAGATTCAAACTAAATAACTTTCTCTCAGCAAAGGAAACTATCAGCAATGCAAAAAGACAGCATACAGAGTGGGAGAATATCTTTGCCACTCATACTTCAGAGAGAGCACTAATTTCCAGAATATATAAAGAACTCAAAAAACTCTACAAGAAGAATACAAATAACCCAATCAACAAATGGGCTAAGGATATGAACAGACGCTTTATAGAAGATCTACAAGCAATCAACAAACATATGAAAAAATGTTCACCATCTTTAATAATAAGAGAAATGCAAATCAAAACTGCACTAAGATTCCATCTCACCCCAATTAGAACAGTGATTATCAAGAATACAAGCAATAATAGGTGTTGGAGAGGATGTGGGAAAAAAGGTACATTCATACATTGCTTGTGGGGCTGCAAATTAGTGTAGCCACTCTGGAAAGCAGTGTGGAGATTCCTTAGAAAACTTGGAATGGACCCACCATTTGACCCAGCTATCCCACTCCTCAGCCTATACCCAAAGGACTTAAAATCAGCATACTACAGAGATACAGCCACATCAATGTTCATAGCTGCTCAATTCACAATAGCCAGACTGTGGAACCAATCTAGATGCCCCTCAATTGATGAATGGATAAAGAAACTGTGGCATGCATATATATACATATATATATATATATATATATATATGTATATATATATATATATATGGTTTATATATATATATATATACAATGGAATATTACTCAGCTATAAAGAATAATAAAATTATGGCATTTACAGGCAAATGGATGAAATTGGAGAACATCATGCTAAGTGAGATAAGCCAATCTCAAAAAACCAAAGGATGAATGATCTCTCTGATAAGCGGATGAATACACATAATGGGGGGGTGGGAGGGGGGCAAGAATGGAGGAAGGAGGGACTGTAGAGAGGGAAAGAAGGGTGGGAGAGGTGGGGGGAAGGAAAAAATAACAGAATGAATAAAAAACTATTACCCTATGTAAACATATGATTACGCAAATGGTATGCTGTTATTCCATGTACAAACAGAAACAACATGTATACCATTTGTTTACAATTAAAATAAATTAAAATTAAAAAAAAGAAATATATGTGAAGCATTTAGTGTAACATAGATTTTATAGGTGTAGTTATTATACCAATGATACAATATGTTCATATTAAATAGTTTAAAAATATAATGTTGTATTGGTTTTAAACAATGTTCCATAATTATATATATACCTGAAATACTAAAATTATAAATATAATATAATTATAAGAATTACAATATAATTATATATATATATGTATACCTTAAATACTAAAAATGATGAATTTGGGACATTAGGTACTACTGAAAATATTAAAGCTAATCAATAGCATAAATTCTTCTGGGTTCTTAGTTAAAGATGTCAGCAGTTCAGTTAGTTACTACAAAATATCAGCAGCTGAAAGTTGCAACCGTTTAACACCAGAGTTTCTCAAGTTATGAACACTAGTGGCAACAAATTGGTCTCATTAATAATCACTCAAAGTAAGAAAAAAAAAGGAGACAGACCCACTTCTTGGGGGCAAATAATGTTACATTGGCAGATGACAGACAGAAAGCTGAGATAAAAATGCCTTCTGCTTTGCTTTTCAGTCTTCTTTCAGGAAGAGTGAACTTTAGACCTCCAGTAGGAGGGAGGTTGGAGCTGCCTGCAACTGGTTCACATCCACAAGGTAAGGAGGGAAGCACCCCAGGAAACCACTCAAAATCTCCCACCCACCTCCAGTTAGTTTTAAAACACAGACTGAGATCAATGGGCTAAGAGACAAAAGACGACAGCAGGGTTGCTATGGTTACAGTTTCCTAAACTGCACAAGTCATAGCTTAGCTTTAAAACACATACATTAAACCAGTCAGAAGGAGTAACAGGAGCCTTTATAATCCATGAAGTATAAATCCATTTATTCATCCATTTGAAAATCACTTCCTGACTGTGTACCATGTACCAGGCACTTAGTGAATTAAAAAAAATTGTTTTTAATTAAAAAAAAAAAAAAACACCTACATGATAAACAATTCCATGTTCTTTTTTGTTAGACACTAAATAGTCAATGGGGTAGTCAGGGCACAGCTGGGTCTACAAAAAGACAATTGACAAAACTTTTCACGAAACACTAAGTAGGTATCTTCTCAACTAACCAGTCAAGTGGCAGGTCCTTGACTGACACCTGGAAAAGCACGAAAGAAGGATGACTTTGGATAGATCTCTAGTACAGTGAGCCAGCCAAGGAGTCACTCTGGTCTGATACTTGAAAGGAATCGTGTTCCGAAAGCTTCCCATCCTGTGGTTGCTCCTGGCCTGTGGTACTGAGGTCAGCTCCACACACTGATTGAAATGAAAAGCTGAGGACAATGGCAGAAATGCTGAGAGGGGGTACTGAGATTCCGTCCTATGAAGAGCAACTGAAAAGAAAAACCCAGGTGTCTGCCCTGAAAGAAAAGAGGGTTCCGGAAATGCATAATATCTGCCTCTGTTGTAGAAAGGGTGATGCGGGGGTGGAGCGGGGGACAGGAGGGAGGAGCTCCTTCTGTGCATTATCTCTTTTAATCCTTACATTGAGCTTTCAAGTGCACCAACTCTGCAGGCGAGCACTCTCCATCTGATGCAAACACAGAACATCTCCCCACAAAGCATGGTGGGAACACCCAGGAACCCCTCTTCTCTGTGGCCCGTCTCGCCTTTCCCAGCTCTGTAGGACTGCACTTTCATTAGTTGATTCTCATTGTTTGTGAAAGTTTGGAGCAGTTCAGGTTAGTGAGTGTTCACAAGGAGAAAGGGAGCACACTGTTCTTAGCTGCCAATGTTTTACTAAGAGGTAGAGGTAGAGAAACCATTTCCTTGATTATAGGTGACTTTGTAATCTGAAAGGACATAGAGGAATTGAGGTACAGCTCAGTGGTAGAAGGGCTTGCCCTCGGTTCAACCAGCATGCTTTAAAAAACAAAACAAAGCAAAACAAAATGAAAAAAACAAACAGAAAGTACAGTCTGAAATATCTCTTCTTGCAGCCCAGTCTCATAAAAGTACACTGATGACGTAGTATGAATCCGCCATGTGACCTGGGAGCTGTTTGCTGATTTCCTAAGTGGGACCTGAGAACTTTAAAATGTCTGGTTAGCTTTAGAAATAAGGAGGTGGGAATGTTACGCCTGGATGGGAAAGTCAGTTCGATTACTTCAGTTCAATAAACATTTCTGAATGAGGCTTCTATTCCTTTAAAAACCATGCTTAGTTAGTTTGGGTTTATAGAGGCCCTCCTTAATAGCAACGTTCATGAAGAAAGGAACCCTTTCAGGGAGACTTCAGAAAATATATGAAAAGGTTCTTTGAAAGCTATCGCATTTTGAAACTGGCTTTCAATGAGCTGCTGCTGGCTACAGTGATCAGTTTAAGTAGGTTCAATGACTTGGCCTTTATTTTTAGTATTTAATAGCTCACTTTTTCCTACTATTCTCAAATAAACTAAATATTCTGTACTTTATGGTGTTCCCCTTACAAGAAATCTGTCTGCATAAGAAGCAGGATTTTCTGCCTGATAACTAGTTTTCCAGCAGATTCTGTACATCTGAAGTTCTGTGGCTAAAGAGAGTCCAAGGTATAAGTTTAAGAGCTATGCAAGAAACAAGACGTCTAAAACATCTCCTTCATTCAATGGGACTGCAGCAAAAAATAATCTGTTTGGGGGGTCAAGGAATACAAAGGCGCTGAGTTTGCTGAAGCAGTAACAGCCCAGATTACCCTGCTCAGGTGGAGGTGGCAATGGGGAAACAAATTCACCAAGAAGGTGGATTCTAGTTGTAGATCCAGCCAATAAACCCTACCATGGGCCCTTCAACCAGGATCATGCCAATCCTTCAGTCCTTCAAAGTTGTTTTTTGCTAATGTTGACTTTTATTTGTATGACAGATATTGACCAAGCACCTTAAGTTCACAATCCTCATTAGCAACCTTTTGACAAGCGTACAATTTTTATTCCCATTTTGCAAAGGCATAGATTGAGGATTAGAATTTCTTGGTGACTCAAGTCTAGAGCCCTAGCTCTCCACTTACACTCAAGTGCATGGCTCTGCTGAGATCCATGGGTGACTGAACTCAATCTGGGGAATTCTAAGGAAAAGGAACATCCCAGGTAGGAAAAGCATTGTGCACCTAGAATGTCTGGCCACTAGAATCTGAAGGAAACCCCCACTGGGGTTAACAATAAGTTGCAGGTGTGGGCCTGATTTACCCATAGCTGTGGCCACAGTCACAGCCTGAGCCTCAGCCTGGTAGAAGAGCTGCAGCTGGTTAATAAGCACTATAAAAAGGACCTGGTAGTTTTCTGTTCTTTGTTTTTATTTTTTATTTTATTTTTTTTTCAGATTTCTGGGCTTTGGAAATCTGCCAGAAAAGCCTGAGAACAGCCTTAGGAGCCCTTTTGGCAGCACCCCTATAAGTTGTTAGCCAAAAGTTCCAAACTCCTATGCTGGTCATTGAGACTTTTCTGTTGGGAGTGGCTCTAAGATACTCTTTCAACTAAGATAATGAGTTTAGCAAAAAAGAGTCATTGTGGTTAGAGAGCTCTCCCTTGATTACTAGGTCAAGATAAGGATTGTTCCCTCCTTTTTTTGCTCTTGAGACCTTAGATAGTAGAGTACTTTTGACCTTGTGCAATAGATATCCTCCTTCCCATTGAGAATGACGACCACGACCTTGTGCAATAGATATCCTCCTTCCCATTGAGAATGATGACCTTGTGCAATAGATATCCTCTTTCCCATTGAGAATGACGTTGGAGGAAGGGGAGGGAGGTGAGAAGTGTCCACTGTGCCTCTTTTTCAGCACTCCTGTTTACAACACCAGCCTTCAGGTAAGCCACAGGCATGGCCCCCTCCACAGAGTTAGGAAAACAGGAGGATCCTCAGGTCATCGAGGCCCTCTTGGAATGCATGGAGACTTTTCCCCCAAATATCAGAACTAGCCAACCTGATGAAATTCTCCTTTAAAACAGTTTCTCCTTTTATGCCCTTGTGCATTCCATTCATAATCACTGCAGAAGATATGTAAAATCCATATATGTCAGGGACCAAGAAGAAGTTCTCATTCTGAGAACGTTCTGACCTTTACGATAAGCAGCAGTGCCCCTCCCCGCTCCTGGCTGATAGTTCTGACAATATGGCGCCTATGGCGCCGTCCTTGCTTCTCTTCCGGGATTTCACCTTCCGCTGGCGGGAACTTGCACCCTATCAGGAGCCCAATAGAAGAACACAGCCAACCAGCCTGCGTCTCGCCATACCCCTCATTCCCTCAGCATAAATACCCGTGTGAACAATAAAAATTTGCAGCTTGATCAGAATTCCTGTCTTGCTGTCACTCCCTGTGTCTCTTGTCCCTTTCATTCCTTCTCTCTTAGGTTTGCCGTCCTGCGTTGATGTCCCGCGGGCCGGGACACATGTAAACGAAAGAATATAGGTAAATTAAAACCAGTGATAACTGGTTTTACAAAGTCAATAACTTTGTACAGATACAAATATTTTCTACTCAAACATAGTTTTTTTAAGTGGATAAATACAATTCTACACGTGGTTTTGTACTTTTTTTTTTTTTTTTTTTTTTTTTTTTTTTTTTTGGTGGTACTGGGGGTTGAACCCAGGGGTGCTGTACCACTAAGCTACCCTCAGCCCTTTTTAGTTTTTATTTTGAGATAGGGTCTCACTAAGCTGCCTAGGTTGGTGTGGAACATGCAGTCCTCCTGTCTCAGCCCACAGTTGCTAGGATGACAGGCTTGCACCTCCAGATCTGGCTGTAACGTGCCTTTTATTTAACAATATGTGAAGAACTTTTCCTCTAAAAATTAGAAATTTCTCTTATGGATTGCAGCATTATGAGCACACCATATTAATCACTTCAATATTGTCAAACATGTAAGTAGTTCCTCATGTTTCACTATTACTTTAAATAACATCTCAAGAAGTATCACTGGTACATTTTTGAGTACTTGCCAATAATTGCATCATTATAAATTGCCAAAGCTTAAAATAAACCTTTATTAAGTTTTTCGAAATACTTGCCTTGAGAAAAACGGTATCCGCTAATAGTTTTTCTGGCGATGTTGAAACTACCATAAGCCCTTCCAAGAGAGCAGAGCAATAAATAATCTTGGAAGAGTAAAAAGATCTTTTCACAGACTTTACCAGGAACCTCCCTACCCAGTGCCAACACTGGGATTCTTACAATTCACATAAGATGATGCGAACGCTTGCTACTCTGAACCCCCATTCCAAATGTTAGCCATTAGTCCACAACAGTGGAGACCATCCTCTTGTTAAGCAAGCAGAGCAGAACCAAGCATTTGGTGTAAAAGTTCAGCTTCTGTCCTTGATGAAAGCTGATGCTTCTGAGGTACAGAACTTACTTTTTTATTTTAAACTACACTCTTTTTTATTTTTTATTTTTCTAATTGTCAATTGACCTTTATTTTATTTACTTATTTATATGTGGTGATGAGAATCGAACTCAGTGCCTCACACATCAGGCAAGTGCTCTCCCACTGAGCCACAACTCCAGCCCCCAGAACTTACCAGTAATCTAATATTTATATAGCACTTACTGTATGGCAACTTTAAAATCCCAAATTACTTAATTCTCACAATACTATGATAAGGCAGATGCCATTTCAATCCTTATTCTCATAAGAAGAGTCAGTAATGTGTTAGGGTTAGTTCTCAAGTCCGATTGTCTAACCACAAGGCAACATGCTCATCAGAGGATGTCCCTGAACACACTAAAAGCATCAGCTACTCCCACACACATGGGTAGTAAAAATCCAATTCTCCAGTTGAGCAGGAACCATCAGTTCCCTGGAATCCACAGTAAACACAAAAGAAACCGAACTTTGTCCATAAAAAGCCACTTAATACCTAAAATAACTAAAATAATTTTAGATAACATCGTATTCCCTGTACCTGCTTTAGCCTTGGTTTTGCTTGCCATTTATTAATTTTAACTATTTCTTTTCCTGGACAGACCCAATGTTTTATTTAATAAATCGTAATTAGACTAAGACCCCGAAGCACTTAGACTTTTATCATCTCATTTAATCTCCCAAAACAACCAGTTTGGAAGATACTGAAACTGAGAAAGGCTTAACTCTTGTGGTTTAGATATGAGGTGTCCCCCAGAAACTCATGTGTAAGAAAATGCAAGGAAGTTTAGAGGTAAAATGATAGCGTTATGATAGTCTTGACCTAATCCATGCATTAATCCACTGGGATTAATTGGGCAGTAACTGTAGCCAGATAGGGTGTGACTGGGGGAAGTAGGTTATGGGGGGTGCCTTTGGGGTTTATATGTTGTCCCCAGTGAGCAGAGTTCTCTCTGCTTCCTGATTGTCATGTCCTGAGCTGCTTTCCTCGGCCACACCCTTCTGCCATGATATTCTGCTTCACCTTTGCCCAGAGCAAGGAGTTGACTATCTATAAACTGAGACCTCTGAAACTGTGAGCCCCAAATAAACTTTTCCTTCTGTACATTGTTCTCATTGGGTCTTTTGGTCACAGAGATAACAAAGCTGACTAAAACACTAAGTGGCTTATTTCTGGTCCCTGATCGCCTCTCTGATGTCTCGTAACTACTTCCCACTCCATCATATCTACTTGCCTCTGTAAGCTTGCAACAGGCATTAATGTCAAGCGGAAATGTGAAACACAGTGCTGTGTTAACAGTGATGTGTTAAAAAGTGTAGGTAAGTAGATTGATTAGATAGGAAGCGAATGATGCACACACACACACACACACAAACACACACACACATGGTACTATTACAAGTATATGAACTCAACCATTGGGTGAACTCACTTTCCACAACTCAAGATTATCCTTTTTTATTTGTTTGCTTCACCTTTAGTCAACTTCCTCTTCCAATGACCCACAAAACTCATTTTTAAATTTCGCCACATCATAACACTTCTTGGCTCTCTGTAGTTGACTGAGGAAGTTAGAAGTCATATTTCCTTTATTCATTCATGCCCACTCATATGAGGGAACCTATGAGGGCTCCTTCTACACACCTTCCCAAAACACCCTCAGTCTCTCTCGGCATACACACACATGCACACGTGCCCATACACACACACACACATACTGTCTGTGCCCCCTTGTAAACACCTGTATTGGGTGATCCTGGCTTCCTCTTTGGGTTCTATAACTGATAAATTATCTATTTCTTCTCTTGTTCATTAAAACAATATATTGATGTATTGTTGTGGTTTGAAAGTTGCTGGCCATGAGGAAGTGGCCCTCAAGACTCCCAGGGCCTCTGCTTTGATCTTGGACTTCCCACTTCCCAGCCTCCAGGGTTATGAGGAATCAATTTCTGTGTATGAGCCACTCAGTCTATGAGATTTTTGTTATAGAAGGACAGACAGAGTAAACAGGTATTTTATGTATACCCCAGGTGCTATATACAGACCAACCAAATTGGACAAAGCATAACATTATACCTTATTCTTTTCCCTTTATTAAGGGAATAAAATATTATAAATGCCACAGAATCTCTGTATAACTCTCCTTTTCCCTTTGTCTTTTCCTCATTTGAAGTAACTATTTACACAACTGTATCAATATGGTGTACATCTTTTATCATTTATGCATGTATTAATTAATGATTTACTCTTTTGTGCTATTAATGTTTCCTTTAATTTCCTATAGTAGTATTCCAAAACTTTCTTGGCTCTTTCAACAATCCTTTTGAGATTTATTCATGATACAAGTAGTCATAGTTAATTATAACTGCATGTTAGTAATATGTCATTGCATGTACATTACAGATCATTTCTACAGTTGCTTTGTTATGGATATTGTAGGTCATTTTAAATTTTTTATAAAATGTCAACATCTCATTCCTGTTCCTTTGTGAAAACTAAGCCCCTTGTCCTAAGAATAAAAAACTCCCCAGGGCTGCCATAGCTCAGGATCTGAGCCCTCTCCTTGTGTGTGGAGCCTAGAAAGTCCATTTTGCAAGTCTTACTAAACAATGAAAGCACGTTCATTATATTTTATCTGACACATCTAGGTATTACTTAAGCAGGATATTTTCTTATTACCTGATCCTTCTCACTGCCTGCAAGAGAAGTCACTGCTTTCTAAACTTTCTTTTCTTTTCTTCAGTGACACCACATTCAGTTGCTTCTCTTTCTCGTTGACCCCTTCCCTTTTCTTGCCCTTCAAATATCATAATTATCATAAGGTCTGTCCAGATACCTTCCTCACTCTATTGTACACCTGATATATAATTATTTCCATGGATAAAACAGACACAGATGCATTGATGACTCACAAGTTGAAAACCAGAATTCTCAAACCAAATGTTCTTGACTTCCAGGTCATATATCCAACTGCCTCTCACACAATTTCAGCTGACTGAGCCACTGACGCTTTAAATTCATATTTCAAAATCAAGCTCATCCCTCCCCCATATCTACTCTTTCTCTCTTATCCCTCAGAGACAAGCAACATCACCTTCCCAGATCAGAAAGTGTGACCCACTTCTGACTCCCCCATTCCCTCAATCTCCTCTACTTCTATCCCACCAAAGTATCCAGCCTCCACGTCCAATCAGGCCTGCATCCTTTCGTTTCTACTCAATCTCTACCTTCCTGCAGTTTTCAGGCCTTCATCGTCTCTCATCTGAGCAACCACAATTGTCTTCTCATCTCTCTTCTTGTGCTAGCCTTAGCAAATAAAAATACAGGATGCCCAGTTGCAGATAAATAACCAATAACTCCGTAATGTTTTTCTCAAATATTGCACAGACAACCCGTAATTTATCAGGCAATCCTACACATACGTCTTCAATATTGCTAAAGTGAGCAAGAACTTAAAATAGTATTCCTTACTATTTATCTTCTGAGAGTCCACAAGATTAAGTTCAAGCTCTTTGGCCTGACTCCATGCATGGTCTGGCCATTTTCTAACCCTCAAATTTTTTCCACATATTTCTTTCCTCATTCATGGAGCTTTCTTCCTCACTCTCTCCCAGGTCTTTACGTGTTGGCCTGACTCTCATGTTTTGGGACTTATCTAAATGTCACTTCTTCAGAGCAACCTCCTCTGGGCATTCTTCAACAAGAACCACTGGTTACTCCTCATCTTGTTCCTCTTCTTCTCTTCATTTCTGGGGTGTGCACATATCTTGTTTACTTGCATATTAGCTTATTACCTATCTTCTCAATAGAAGATAAGTACATTCTCTGAGAGAAAGGGCTATTTGTTTACTGCTGTACTCTCCATGTTTAATATGGTTTCTGACACTTGGTCGGTGTTCTATAAATATTTGTAGAACAAATGAATAAAAAAAAATAAGTGAATGAATGATTGAATAAACAAATGAATGAGTAAGTAGTTAAGCCTCTGGGCATGAGCTCCCTTTGAGTCTTTGCTTGTGCCCTATGATTTTTGCCCTGTCTTAGCTTAACTACCGTAACAAAATAACAGTATGGGTGACGTAACAGCAGAAATTTATTTTCTCACAGTTTTGGAGGCTGGAAGTCTGATTTCAAAGTAATGGCATGGTCAGTTTCTGGTGAGGGTTCTCTTCCTGACTTTCAGAAGGCAACATCCTCATGGTGTCCCCACAGGGCAAGAAAGTTTAATCCTGTAAGGCCACTAATCCCATCTCAAGGGTCCCACCCTTACAACCTTATCTAATCCTAATTACCTGTCAAAGACCTTATCTCTAAGTACCATCACACTGAGAGATAGCACTTTAAGGCACGAATTTCAGAAGAGAACATTTCAGTCCATAGCATACTCTCTCTTCCCTCTGTGTGCTCAAGAATTACCATATCCAGGGGGGTTTCAAGATGGCGGACTAGAGGGTGGCTGCAGTTCATGTTGCTCCAGGACTCAGGATTCAAGAAGAGGAGATATTGAAAGACATGGGACCAACTCAAAGCCACTGGGTGAGTCTCTCCTATTGGGGAGATGTCCTGGATGGGGCGGTAGTCCCGGAACTCAGGGAACTTTGTGAAGTAGAGTTGCCCAACGAGACACCCCACTCCCTCTGGAGCGGTGAACTCCGACAACTGGGAGCATCATAGAGGAGGCCGCTCAGCACGACACTGGGACTCCCAGCAACTGCCCCTGGGCTCCAGGCGGCTGCTCGAAGGAGGAGGCGTGCAGCGAGTTGCTTGGATTCAGAGTGACAGCACAGGAACTCCAGGTGGCTGCCCCGAGGAGGAAGAGGAACGCGGAGGGTCTCTTGGACTTGGAGCGACTGCACTGGGGCTCTGGGCAGCTGTCAGGAGGAGGAGGTGCGCAATGAGTTGCTTGGACTTGGAGTGACCACACCAGAGCTCGGGCGACTGCCAGCAGGAGGAGGCATGTGGTGGGTCGCTTCAAGGCAGATTAGGTGCAGAGCACAGTCCCAGGACCTAGGTGGCTTCTTGGTGGAAGAGCCGCACAGAGACACGTTGAGGGGCAGAGCGAAGGTTCTAGGACTGCGGGCAGCTTCTCTGAGGAGAGGCAGGCTAAGGAGACTCGTCTGCGAAGGGTGAGGCTCCCAGGCCCAGGAGGTAGGTCTGGGCCCCTGGGAACATTGCAGAGGAAGGCTGCCCATCCCAGGCAGTAGTTGTGGATTGAGGGGAACCTCTAGGAGGGGAACTGACCAGCGAGACCTCCCCACTGCATGAGTCTTCCATGCCAGGTGAGGTTTTCCTGCAAGGACAATAAAACCAGAGACACAGGCCCAAATAGGCCTTGCCTCAGCCCGCAGCCTAGTTCCCCTTTGGATGACCATTGGTCAACAGGTGGAGGCACCTCTGCCCACTAGCAGGAAATATACCCCACCTGAAGGCCACCACCCCTAGAGAGGCAGCTTCCTTGTGGAGTACTGCATTATCAACTTCCTCCAAGACCTCAGGCTACTGAAGGATAAGAGGGAATATACTAGAAATCTTCAGGGACACTATAAGTCAATAGAGGAAATGTGCAATATCTCAGCTATCCACTGATACCTGAACAATATGAGAAAACAAGGGAAGAAAATGCCCCAAACAAATCTAGATGTTACATCAATAAAATCCAATGACAACATGGCAGAAGAAATGACAGAAAGGGAGTTCAGAATGTGCATAATTAAAATGATCAGGGAAGCAAACAAGGAGATGAAAGAGCAAATGCAGGCATTGAATGATGAGATGAAAGAGCAAATGCAGGCATTGAATGATCACACCAATCGACAGTTAAAAGAGCAAATACCGGAAGCAAAAGATCATTTCAATAAAGAGTTAGAGATATTGAAAAACAAACAAACAGAAATACTTGAAATGAAGAAAACAATAAACCAAATTAAGAACTCCATAGAAAGTATTACCAATAGGATGGAACACCTGGAAGACAGAACCTCAGATATTGAAGACAAAATATTTGATCTTGAAAACAAAGTTGACCAAACAGAGAAGATGGTAAGAAATCATAAACAGAATCTACAGAATTATGGAATAGCATGAAAAGGTCAAATTTAAGAATTATTGGGATTGAGGAAGGCTTAAAGAAACAAACCAAAGGAATGAACAATCTATTCAATGAAATAATACCAGAAAATTTCCCAAATCTGAAGAATGAAATGGAAAATCAAGTCCAAGAGGCTTATAGGACTCCAAATACACAAAATTACAACAGACCCACACCAAGGCACATTATAATGAAAATACCGAACATACAAAATAAAGACAGAATTTTAAAGGCTGTAAGAGAAAAGAACCAAATTACATTCAGGGGGAAACCAATACGGATATCAGCAGATTTTTCAATCCAGACCCTAAAAGCTAGAAGGGACTGGAACAACATTTTACAAGCTCTGAAAGAAAATGGATGCCAACCAAGAATCTTATACCCAGCAAAACTTACCTTCAGGTTTGACGATGAAATAAAATCCTTCCATGATAAACGAAAGCTAAAAGAATTTACAAAAAGAAAGCCAGCATTACAGAACATTCTCAGCAAAATATTCCACGAGGAAGAGATGAAAAACAACGATGCAAATCAGTAAAGGGAGGAACTATCCTAAAGGAATTGTCAAATAAAGGAGAAACCAAGTCATGTAAAAAAAAAAAATGAGCCAAATGACTGGGAATACAAATCATATCTCAATAATAACCCTGAATATTAATGGCCTGAACTCATCAATCAAAAGACATAGACTGGCAGATTGGATTAAAAAGAAAGATCCAACAATATGTTGCCTGTAAGAGACTCATCTCATAGAAAAAGATACCCATAGACTAACAGTGAAAGGATGGGGAAAAACATACCATGCACATGGACTCAGCAAAAAAGTTGGGGTATCCATCCTCATATCAGATAATGTGGACTTCAAACCAAAGTTAGTCATAAGGGATAAAGAAGGACATTTCATACTGCTTAAGGGAAGCATAAATCAGCAAGACATAACAATCGTAAATATCTATGCCCCAAACCGTGGCTCATCCATGTATGTCAAACAAATCCTTCTCAATTTCAGAACCCAAATAGACCATAACACAATAATACTAGGTGATTTTAACACGCCTCTCTCACCACTGGACAGATCCTCCAAACAAATTGAACAAAGAAACCATAGATCTCAATAACACAATCAATAATTTAGACTTAACAGACATTTATAGAATATACCATCCAACAAACAGCGAAACACTTTCTTCTCAGCAGCACATGGATCCTTCTCTAAAATAGACCATATATTATGCCACAAAGCTAACGTTAGCAAATACAAGAAGATAGAGACTCTACCTTTTATTCTATCAGATCATAATGGAATAAAATTAGAAATAAATGACAGAGTAAAAAACAGAAACTACTCCAACACCTGGAGATTAAACAATATGCTATTATATAATGAATGGATACAGAAGATATCAGGAAGGAAATTAAAAAATTCTTAGAGATAAATGAGAACAAAGAAACAACATATCAAAATCTCTGGGACACTATGAAAGCAGTACTTAGAGGAAAATTTATTTCATGGAGCACATTCGATAAAAGAAAAAAAAATCAACAAATAAACAACCTAACACTACAGCTCAAAGCTCTAGAAAAAGAAGAACAGACCACCACCAAAAGCAGTAGAAGACAGGAAATAGTTAAAATCAGAGCTGAAATCAATGAAATAGAAACAAAAGAAACAATTCAAAAAATTGACAAAATAAACAGTTGGTTCTTTGAAAAAATAAACAAAATTGATAAACCCTTAGCCACACTAACAAAGAGAAGAAGAGAGAAAACCCAAATTACTAAAATTCAGAATGAACAAGGAAATATCACAACAGATACGATTGAAATACAAAACATAATTAGGAGCTATTTTGAAAATCTCTACTCCAACAAAATAGAAAATTTCGAAGACATCAACAGGTTTCTAGAGACCTATGAATTGCCTAAACTGAACGAGGAGGACATACACAATTTAAATAGGCCAATTTCAAGTAATGAAATAGAAGAAGTCATCAAAAGCCTACCAACAAAGAAAAGTCCAGGACCAGATGGGTTCTCAGCCGAGTTCTACAAAACCTTTAAAGAAGAGCTCATTCCAATGCTTCTCAAAGTATTCCATGAAATAGAAGAGGAGAGAACCCTCTTCTATTCTATGAAGCCAATATTACCCTGATACCTAAACCAGACAGAGACACATCGAGGAAAGAAAATTTCAGACCAATATCCTTAATGCACATCGATGCAAAAATTCTCAACAAAATTTTAGCAAATCGCATACAAAAACATATTAAAAAGATAGTGCACCATGATCAAGTGGGTTTCATCCCAGGGATGCAAAGTTGGTTCAACATCAGGAAATCAATAAATGTAATTCACCATATCAACGGACTTAAAGTCAAGAATCACACGATTATTTCAATAGATGCAGAAAAAGCATTTGATAAAATACAGCTTCCCTTCATGCTCAAAACACTAGAAAAACTAGGGATAGTGGGAACATTCCTTAACATTGTAAAGGCTATCTATGCTAAGCCCATGGCTAATATCATTCTAAATGGTGAAAAACTGAAAGCATTCCCCCTAAAAACTGGAGCAAGGCAGAGATGCCCCCTTTCACCACTGCTATTCAACATTCTCCTTGAAACTCTAGGCAGAGCAATTAGACAGACCAAAGAAATTAAAGGGACGAGAATAGGAAAAAAAGAACTCAAGCTATCCCTATTTGCTGATGATATGATTATATACTTAGAGGAACCAGGAAATTCCACCAGAAAACTTTCAGAATTCATAAGTGAATTCAGTAAAGTAGCAGTATATAAGATTAATGCTCATAAATCCAATGCATTTTTATACATAATTGATGAATCTTCAGAAAGAGAAGTTAGGAAAACTACCCCATTCATAATAGCTTTGAAAAAAATAAAATACTTGGGAATCATTCTAACCAAAGAGGTGAAAGACCTCTACAATGAGAACTACAGAACACTAAAGAATGAAATTAAAGAAAACCTTAGAAGATGGAAAGATCTCCCATGTTCTTAGATAGGCAGAATTAATATTGTCAAAATGGCCATACTACCAAAAGTGCTATACAGATTCAATGCAATTCCAATTAAAATGCCAATGATGTGCCTTACAGAAATAAAACAAGCAAGCATGAAATTCATCTGGAAGAATAAGAAACCCAGAATAGCTAAAGTAATCCTTCACAGGAAAAATGAAGCAGGGGGTATCACAATACCAGAACTTCAACTATACTACAAAGCAATAGTAACAAAAATGACATGGTATTGGTACCAAAATAGACAGGTAGATCAATGTTACAGAATAGAGGACACAGACACAAACCCAAATAAATACAATTTTCTCATACTAGACAAAGGTGCCAAAAATATGCAATGGAGAAAAGATAGCCTCTTCAACAAATGGTGCTGGGAGAATTGGAAATCCATATGCAACAGAATGAAACTAAACCCGTATCTCTCACCGTGCACGAAATGGATTAAGGACCTTGGAATCAGGCCAGAGACCCTGCAGATTATAGAAGAAAAAGTAGGTCCAGATCTTCGACATGTTGGCTTAGGACCAGACTTCCTCAACAGGACTCCCATAGCACAAGAAATAAAAGCAAGAATCAACAACTGGGATAGATTCAAACTAAAAAGCTTTCTCTCAGCAAAGGAAACTATCAGTAATGTGAAGAGACAGCCTACATAGTGGGAGAAAATCTTTGCCAATCATACTTCAGATAGAGCACTAATCTCCAGAATCTCTAAAGAACTCTAAAACTCTACACCAAGAATACAAATAACCCAATCAACAAATGGGCTAAGGAAATGAACAGACACTTCACAGAAGATCTACAAGCAATCAACAAACATATGAAAAATGTTCCACATCTCTAGTAATAAGAGAAATGCAAATCAAAACCACCCTAAGATTCCATCTCACCCCAAATAGAATGGCGATTATCAAGAATACAAGCAACAACAGGTGTTGGTGAGGACGTGGGGAAAAAGGTATTACTCATACAATGCTGGTGGGGCTGCAAATTAGTGCAGCCACTCTGGAAAGCAGTGTGGAGACTCCTTAGAAAACTTGGAATGGAACCACCATTTGACCCAGCTATCCCACTCCTCGGCCTATACCCAAAGGACTTAAAATCAGCATCCTACAGAGATACAGCCACATCAATGTTCATAGCTGCTCAGTTCATAATAGCCAGATTGTGGAACCAACCTAGATGTCCTTCAATTGATGAATGGATAAAGAAACTGTGGTATATATATACAATGGAATATTACTCAGCCATAAATAATGATAAAATTATGGCATTTGCAGGCAAATGGATGAAATTGGAGGATATCATGCTAAGTGAGATAAGCCAATCTCAAAAAACCAAAGTTCGAATGATCTCACTGATAAGCGGATAATGACACATAATGGGGGATGGGAGGAGTTAGTGTTAGGGTTAGGGTTAGGGAGGGGGCCAAGAATGGAGGAATGAAGGACTGTAGAGAGGGAAAAGAGGGGTGGGAGGGTTTGGGGGAGGAAAATTAACAGAATGAATCAAACAACATTACCCTATGTAAATTTATGATTACACAAATGGTATGCCTTTACTCCATGTACAAACAGAGAAACAACATGTATCCCATTTGTTTACAATAATAAAAAAAGGAAAATAAAAGAATTACCATATCCATAAGTAACCTCTAGTAAAGTAAATCACTTCTTCCTTGGGACATCAGTGCTACCCTATGTACCCATAGCACTTTATAATATCTAATTTCTTAATATGGATAACTAGTTTCTTATGGTAACTATAGAAACTACAATAGTTAGCTTCTTATCATGTCTCCCACTCTGAAACTGCAAGCTCCCTGAGGGCTGTACCAACGTTTCACTGTGGGGGACGTTGGCATAGTGCCTGGCATATAGAAAGGAGTCAATGAATATTCATGGATGGGATGAATAATTGGATGAATGAAGACCAGTATTCAATAACTCGGGGCAGGCATAAAATGACTTGGGGCAGGTAGCCAACACTCACATCATGAAGCTCACAGGAGCTACTCAGGGGAGATTTATTCTTGGACTCATGGGCAAAATCTATTTATAGTTCATTTTTAAGGTTTTAACTGATTTGCTACATGATTTCCAAGTTAACTCGCATTGACTTGCTTAGGGCTATTATAATAAAATATTACTGACTGAGTGACTTAAACTTCAGAATTTTATTTTCTCAGTTCTCTTAACTAGCAGGCTAAGATAAAGTGTTGCAGGGTTGGTTCCTTCTGAAGACTCTGAGGGAAGAATCCATTCCAGGCCTCTGTCTTAGGCTTACAGCTGGCGATCTTCTCCCTCTGCCTTCACATTGTCCTCCGCAATTGACTGTGTCCAACTCCCCTCTCTTTATAAGACCATCAGTCATTTTAGATTAAGCCCATCCTAATGAATTCACATTAACTTAATTACTTCTGTAAAGACCCTATATCCCAGTACAGTCATGCTCTGGGGTACTGTAGACTCCAACATTTGAAATGGGGGGAAGGGGATGCAATTCCCCCATAACACAATCTCTTCTACCCAAATGAGGGGGGAAAAAAATGACAAGCAGGGCTGGTGTCACAGTCACAAAATGACAGAGAGGAGACATCAAAAAACCTGAAACCAAGGGAAAAATATGTAGCAGCAGCTGTAATGGGGGCAGGAATACAATGAAGAACAAGCACGATATATATATTAAAAATAGAAGAAGGAGACTAAACAAAAGGCAGCACACCCTCATGTTAATGAACAGGGTCTTTAGCAAAATACTTGGTTATATCTACAACAGCCAATTTAAAGGAGTCGGAAGACTATAATACATTTTATAAAGCAGTCCTTCAATTATGGTCTTGTGGTTTTAAATATTGCTTCTTGAAATGTAAGCCCCCAGGCACTTGAAAAATTTAGTGACTTGAAAAGACTGAACCTCCAATAGTACCCGATGGTTTCTGATAGTTGACATCTGAACGTGAATCCCACCAATCATTGAGTAGAAAATTAAAAGACAAAATATCAGGTAGTTCAAAAAAGTAAGTAAAAACAACAGGAATATTCATTCAGGTGACAAACACCTATGCATACAGTAAAACATTTGACATTCTTTAATTTTTGTTCTTTCTCTTAGATTATCTTCTTAGCTCCCCACCTCCCAGGACATCTGCTTAAATATCCTGGAAGAGTGAATCATAATTTGTAAGGGAACCCGGGATGCTGGTTTCTTGAAAGTCTCACAGGTGACTCATCTTTCATAGATTTTTGTCTCAAACAACTTCATTCGGAAAAATCTTTTCACATTTCCCAAGAATATAGTGTCTGTTAAGAAGACTTAAATTAAATTAAGATATTTAACCACTAATACATAGTTTGTTAAAGTGGAATATGTCATATTCTATGCTTTTTGTATGAACCAGTAGCACCGGAAAGATTAAACATCCTGATATCAGCAGTGATTTGTTGTGCTTAGGGGCATTATGGATGATTATTTTAATTAGATAATACGTATCTAAAGTAAATATTAATTCCCTTGTAAGAAACAAAATAAGTGATTTTTAGTTATTAAGATAACATTTTAAATTCAGCACAAGTGTCTGATTCATCTCTCTTTACACCTGAAATTTCCCTGTTAACTGGATAGTCCAGAAGACCCACATTTGTAAGATATTCTGCTTCCGAATAGGAGTTGAATATGTGTTTAAACCTCTGTTAATGACATTCGGATACAAAAAATCAAGTGTGAAAGAAAACACCTAGGAAAGAAGTCATCCTTTTTTTTTTCACTATTCTAAATTTAGACAATCTGATAATCATTGCATCATTTTCAATTAAGAAGCAATGGCTCACTGCCTGAAATTTCATGATAGTTTCTCTTCTATCCCTGTGCCTACACTGAAGCCAAACTCACCTTTTACCCTGTCTCCCAAACAAATCTAACCTTCAGTGCTTTTGTTAGTAATACCAAGTTTTCTGAAGATTTCTAAAGGAAACGAGGAAGAGAAATTGCATCGCACACCACCTGGCCCTTTCTTCTGCCAATTAAAAAGAAAAAAAACTCTATTGTCTCAACATTCAAATCCAAACTTTGACTTCAACTTCTCCATTACCAAAAGGTAACCCAGGCAAGGTGCCAACAATACCCTGCTAATACCCTGCTACAACATCTCTTATAGTAAAAACATACAAAAATGAAAATAAAAACAGATCCATAACTATTTGGTATTAGTCAAGTCTGACCGTGGGTTATTTTCCCTGCCCTCTCTAGCAGAGTAGGTAAAAAACAAATGTAGAAGACTACAAGATGAAGTGAAAATGTTTGCAATAAAACAACTGCATGTGTTTGTGTGTGCGTGTGTGTGTGTGTGTGTGTGTGTGTGTGAGGTATATGGGGTAGCATGTGTGGTGGTGGTAAAATCATGCAGCTAAGAAAACATTATTTTCATCAGATGAATAAATATACAATATGCATGAACACGTGTGGATAAATATACAGTATGAGTTACAATATACAGTATGAGTAACAATTCTGCTCTCAGTTGTCCCTTCCCTGAGCTTTCTCTTCTAATAACAATGAGCTGATCAGCCCTGGAGCCCCATGTGGTAAAACCGGGGCTTTTTGCCATAAGCTCCCTCTGCAGGGTAAGCTTCTTCCTGTTGCCTCTGAAAAGAGTAGATTTCAGGTACTTTTGCCACACCCAAATAAGGGTAATTATAAGAAAGTATGAATATGTTAACGTACCTAACTAAAATAAACATTTCACGTATGCCAAAACATTGTGTTGTATACCTTCGATATACACAATACAATTGAATATTTTTAAAGCACATTGCAATAATTTCTGAGAATGCATGAAGCCTTTCAATGCAAATATTAATAAAGTTTTCTCTATACTTTTATATGACACAGTGACCAATCAAGATGAATTTTAATTGAAAATACAGGGAACCTTCCTGCAATAGTTGTGTGCGCCAATAGCATATAAAACTACAGAGAGCAAGAGAGTTAAAAAGATTTACCTTGATAGTTGTCACAAATCCAAATTCAAGCTTTTTTCCAGTTATTTACACCATCACTCAGCAACCATTTAGTAATTGCCCTGTTACTATTTCCAAGTATGTGGGCCCGGGCTTGTAAAGTCAGAGTGGGAAAAGAGAAGAACCCGTTCTGAAAAGTTTCCATCAAATACGACTGAACTGCAGACAGGTCTTGAGTCACCCTGACTCTCCTTGGTTATTGAAGTTGTTTGGAAACTTTCCTCTACTGCTTGTCACTCTAGCAACCCCCGGACACATGGTTTTTCCTCTTACTGTGTGGTGTGCTGCCTTTCCCTAGTTGCTTTTTGAAACACAAGATAGTATTTTTCTACCTTCATCCTTGCTGTTTGGGGGTTTCAAAATGGATGTTTGTGTCTTAGCTAGGTTATTCTCATTTTAAAATAAAGATACTTACATTTTAGGTTTTAATATTTAATTTCCTCATTAGCCATTGCTACTCAAAACCTCAGTCAGCCACCCTGTCTGAGGCAGCCACAGTCCATCTCTGTCTCAGACACACCTAATGACTATAGTTCACCCACAGCAAATCTGTGAAGGAAGAGAGACTGTTTGCCTGGGTAACTTTTCTGCTGGTGCTTCCCCCATTAATAGCCTTGTATCCTCAAAGCTTTACCTACAGCTCTGGGTTGATGATCATCCCTCCAGATCCCAGAAACAAAAAAGAGAAGAATTGAAGACGTTGATTTCTTTGGAATATATGCATTTCAAAAAAGGCACAAAGGATTAGAATTAAACAACTCTTTAATGGGAAGAATCAAGGTCCCAGGACGAAAAGTTTTCATAACAGGGTCCTTAACCCAGTTGTTTTACCCAGTTGGCCATCCACACTTCCCACAGAAGGGACAGCACACTGGGCCAGGGTACTCTCCATTATCCAGACCTTACTTGCTGCATCTGTATCTTCTCTTAAGGTTGTGCAGAAAAATCAAATTGTGTAAATATAAAAAAGTAATATCTTACAACTGCATGTAAAAATCATTGAAATATGAATAAAATTTACAGACTGATTAATAGGATTTACCAATGATATTGCCTGGTTTTCAAACTATACTGTAGTCATATAAGATGTTAACTTTGGGGGAAAACTGAGTGAAGAGTTATCTGGATTTTTTTGTACTGGTTTTTTCAACTTCCTGTGAATCTCCAATAATTTTTAAAATGTATATTTCTTGAAAAATACAGAAAGGATTTTAAAGTCTTCCCAGAAGGGTACAGTACACTAAAGAAGTAATACTGGAATTTTACTCATTTCTAGTATCTTTTATATTTTTAAGTGCTATGTGCATCATTTTATGTTTTTGTTTTATTTTTAATTGACAAATAATAATTGCACATATTTACAGGTTGAAAAGTAATACTTCAGCATATGTATACATTGGGAATGATTAAATCAGATGAATCAATATATCCAATACCTCAAATATTTATCATGTGGTGAGAACATTTAAAATCCTTTTTTAGCTATGCGGAAATACACAATTTATTATAGTCACCATTGAAACACAAGATAATTTTATTCTTCTATCTTCCTCCTCACTTTTTAGAACTTTTAAATTGTATGTTTGCCTGTGAGCTACATTATTAGCAATGACTAATGAGGAAATGAAGTAGAACACATTATTTCTCCTATCTAACGCTAATTTTGTATCCATTGCCCAATGTCTCCCTTTACCCTATTCACATCCTCCCAGCAACTCCAGTCCCTGGTAACCACCATTCTACCTTCTATGTCTATGAGTTTGACTTTTTGATGTTCCACATATAAGTGCAATCATAAGGTATTTGTCTCTCTATGCCTGGCTTATTTCATTTAACATAATGTCCTCTGGGTTTATGTATGTTGTACAAATATATGCGTCTTTTATAAAGTAACATAAACAATTCCCCTGATAAAATTTATTACATAAGAAGTATTTCCAGCTCTCAAAAATATTTTTAAATAGCATTAATGAGATTTATCTTTTGCATGTTTTGAGCACCAACTGCTTATCTTGACTTGCCCAGATGTACACTGGAGAGAGATAAGGAAATTAATATATTGCATATTTTTTAAATTAAATACCAAAAGAAAGACTAATGTTCTGGTGTTCAAAATAGGTATTTGCATAAAGATACTAGCCTTTTATCACAGATTATTGTTTAGAGAAATGATTATCTAAGTCCTTTGATTGCTCCATCAACATATTTTGACTGGCAGACCAGAGTTTGACTTAGGGACATCCAGAAAGCAAGAGGAATGAGAAAAGTCTGTCCCTTTTTTTTGTCTGTAGTAGACTGTGGAAAGGAGAAAAAAGAAAAAACAAAAAAGTAGCTGAATTGATCAGCTATGCTATCAATTTTCACATCTCTGGGCTACAGTCCCAAATATGACTGAAGAGATGGCCTTGTATTTCAAGCTGGGGGAGAAAACTGACCTGTGTCAATGCAGAGCAGATTCACAGAGAAATAGAGCAGAATAGTAGCAGATGGAGCCCCCGAAGTTAGCTCCCCTGAGCTACTCTTAATTTTCCTGTGTATGGACTCTTGGGTATGAAGAGTAATCCCCACAAAGAAATGAAATTGGATCTTGGAGATAGCTCGATACAGGAAAAATACTGGGAAGAGACTCAGAAGTCAAAGGATCTAAACCAAATCCATCTCAAGTTCACCTTGGTAGAGGGAACTCCATGACAAGGTAGAAAAGAACACTACATTTGCATCTGGAAGATGACAGCCAGCACATATCCACAGGAAATAGAAGGGCAAGGACCGCTACCCCTCAGCACCATAAGCTCATACAAACACGTTTTAATTTTTTAAATGTGGTGATACTTTGGAGGTCAAGTGACCCCCAGAGGTCCATGTGTTAAAGGTTTGGTCCCCAGAATGGCACTATTGAGAGGTGGTGGCCTATAGGAGGTATGGCTATTGGGAGGTCTTTAGATAATTAGGGGTGTGTCTTCAAGCAAATAGTGGGACCCGAGTCCCTTCCTCTTCCTCTTCCTCTTTTTTCACTCCCTAGTTCATGTCATAAGTGGTGGTATTCTACCACACACTCCACCATAATGTGCTGCCTCATCACAGACCCAAAAGCAACAAGGCTAATCAATCAAGTACTAGAACCTTCAAAACTGCAAGTCAAAATGAACCTTTCCCAAGTTCATTGTTTCACATAATTTCATTATAGTGATAGAAAACTGACTAACACCCTTGGACACCATTTAAAGGCAAAAATGAAAGGAGAAGAAACAACAATGCCAAATACTTATAATTATCTAGTGTCTGAACATTATCCAAAAAGACTGCGTGCATTGTGAGGTCAAGCTATGCTTTACATAGAAATGAACTTTTGGATAATTTTTTTCACCTACCAAACAGCATTTGAGGACTCCTCCACACAACTGAATTACAAGATAGTTATCAATTAGTTTTTTGTTTGCTGTTTGTGCTTTGTGAACTACAGGGCACAAGGAAAACTAAGGAAGAAAGTTTAAAATTGGGCAGAACTTGTTCAGGCTCAAATTTAAACATATGGTAGGACAAATCCTCTTATTGTATACTTCCATCAAGAACCTCTTCAAGTGTAGTTTACCATAGCAGAAGAGCTTAGTTCTTTTCTCCTACAAGCTTAAATTGGCCCAGAGAAGTTGATTTAGCACTGAATTCCTTCTCAATCAGACACATTGAGAATTACTGGTAGCTACTGGTACAAAGATGAGTAAGTCAAGATTCCTACTCTCAAATTGTTCACAGGCTTCTAAATAAATAATTGTGATAGAATATACACACTAACATTACTTTTAAGAACAATGATATCAACAGAAGCTCTGAGTTAAAGTATGAAGCAAACATGCATCAGCTAGCCTTTCAGTAAGACTATCAATATAACTGTATTGATAATGTGAATGATAATATTACTGCCCACAAAGTTGAAAGAATTATATGTAAACATTTGTGAATCATTTTATATTTTCAATGAAATGCATTTTTTCTTGCAAAAAATTTTCAAACTATTGTAATTTCTTTAATACTGATACCTATAGAACCATGGTAATTTTCAGAGTCAATAACAAATTACAGCAACAGCAGCTTTTCTCTTTTCAAAGTGTACTTCATGGCCTACAGCAGTTAATATTATTAGCCCATTTTACTGATGATGGAAATGAACTACCCAGAAGCCAAAAGGTTTGATAGCAGATCACAGTCTCATAATGTTTGATGAGTGCTTTCTCTGCTCTGTACCTTCCTAAAGTAATTGGCAGGTCTTTTCATACAGTGCTAGTTTATACAAATTGATTCTGTTGTTCTGCATTTATAAAAGTGTTTTCTCTAGAGCACTGGAACTATGTACACAGGTTGTCAGTTGTTTTGTTTTTAATTATAACCAAGTTTTTTGTTCTTGGTTTTTTTTTTTTTTCTTTCTTTTTTTCTCTTTTTTGGTACTAGGGAAGGAATCCAGGGGTGCTTAAAAACTGAGCTACATCCCAGCTCTTTTGATTTTTTATTTGAGACACGGTCTTGCTAAGTTGTGTAGGACCTCACTAAATTGCTGAGTCTAGGTTTGAATTTGCTATCCTCCTGCCTCAGCCTCCTGAGTTACTGGGATTATAGGTGTGCACACTGCTCCTGGGTTGTTTTTGTTTTGTTTAACTAAAAATAATCCTTAGAGTCTTTGATACACTAATGGGCATTATATTGTTTTCCAAGGACATAATAGAACTCATGTTTCCCAAATATTTACACCCATTCTTTATGACGGAGCATCTCAGATATATTGGTCAGTGTTCTTCAAAGAAATAGAATAAACAGGATATAATCATATATATATATATTATATATATATATATATGAAGATAGATAGATATAAAGAGATTTATTTTAAGAAATTAACTTAACAAGATTATAGACCTGGACAAGTCCAAAATCTTCAGGGTAGGCTGGCAGGCAGGAAGAACCAATGCATAATTCAATTCTGAAGAAACTATATTATAGTTGAAGTCTGGATGCCATCCACTAGAAAATTCCCTCTTGCTCAGGGAGATCAGACTTTTCAGGCTCTATTCAGGCTTTCAACTAATTGGATGAGACCAGCCACATTATGAGGACAATCTGCTTTCTCAAAGTTCATCAATTCAAGTATAGACCTCATCTGAAGACACCTTCACAGAAACATCTAGAATAGTCCCAGTCAAGTTCACACGTGAAATTAAGCACCACACCAGGAAATTAGGATTCATGGAATTTACCCTAGGGAACACTGCCTAGGGAGATTATAAACTCCTAGAAGGCACATCCTGGATTTTAAAATTCTTATATCCTTAATTATCTTGATTAATTGATAGTACTAAATTGCAGTTGTGGTAAAATGGAATGAGCACTAGACTTCAAGTTGAAAAACATGAAGTCCAGTCCTGGCTCAACAGTCTGGTGACTCTGTGGTCTTGAGTAAATCACTCAAACTGTATATTTTTTTTAGTGTTAGCGATTGCATGATAGGCAAGTGCTCTACCCACTGAGCTATCTCCCCATTCCTCAAAATGTATTCTTATCAGTTTATTATATGGGAGCTGAGGATCATAATTCATGCATCCAAGGTTTGGGAATTAAATGGGGGAAAACAAGGAAGGATTTGACACAAAGAAGTAATTGTAAAAATATTTCATAAAAGCAAACAACTAAAACTCCATGACAAAAGACTATAAGAAGTTATGAAAATGTCAAGAAAGGTGTCAGATGAATAAAATGCTTTGCTATTGAATGTGAAACATATGCAGTATAGGCTAAACCATACACAAATGACAGCATTCAACAGTCTTTGACTTTAAAAAATGGTGATTCATATGATCTGTCATAAGGATATAATATGAAAATGCAGAATTATTTTTAAGGTATTGCTAACAGACTTGTTATTGGTAACTAGAATTTGACATACCACATTCATTATCATCTCTGCATACAAGGAGATTGGATTCTCTCTCCAACAGGGGGACTTAGAATTCCTGTTAAACAACAAAAAGAATGAAATTTGAACAACTTTTTAGTTGATTACATGTACGGGGCGCAACTTAAGAACAGACCGATCACCACTGAGAAATCCAAATTTGAGAGTCTTTATTAAGCTGGCCAGCTGACCGTCTCACACAATGCCCCAAAAAACGGCTATTGGGAGAACAGCCCCGACCACAGGATTGTAGGGGTTCTTATACCAAAAATCACATTAATCATAAGTGTTTGTTGCTATGATTCAAAATTACACATTAACATCATAAGATCATCGACAGAGGGGGAAGTGGGTCAAAATGACCCTTATCTAGGTACAAACTAAAGAATGGTTGCTAACATCCACACAATCACTGTTCACGTGGTACATTGTTTAGGAGCAATAGGAATCAAAAGAGAGCAATTCTTTACTACATAGGAGTTGCCATTGTATATTATTAAGCATGTCACGCTAAGTAACTGATGATGGGTACAGAGGCACGGTGTTCCCATGGGAGAAGCTTATTTCCTACATAACATAGGGTCTCAGAGCAAAATGGAGTCTGTTTAGTCATTTCCCTTAGAGTCTGGCCTATAACATTCTCATGGAGTCAGATCTGTCAGCCCATCACATACAACTTTTTAAAAAATTTCTCCTTTATATGCTTCTTATCCTTGAGACGAATCCAAGGAAATACTCATGGGAGGTCTGAGAGGATGAGAAATTTTGTCCTAATTGCTGTAATTATCTTCTACAGCTCCTTGAAGACACTGGGCACGTGGCTACATTGACAGCTGTGCCCAGATACCTCCTTCAAGTCCTTGCTCAGACTTTCACTTTCTCAAGGGGGCCTAACCTATCTATCCTATTTAATATTCTTTTGAAACCTGCACTTCACATCCCCACAGCTTATTTCCCTGATCCTTTTTACTCTACTTTTCTTTTTCTTTTTTTTCCTATGGCATTTATTGCTTTCTAATGCATATAATTTAATTTTATTTTCATGGTATCTATTGTTTTCTGAATATCTTCCCTGCTAGAATCTGAGCTTCTCAAGGACAGGGATCTTTATTTTGTTTGTTCACTATCTACCCAAAGCCCCTGGTACCTGGAAAAGAATAGGAGTGCAATACAGATTCTTTGAGTAAATAGATCTAATGAAATCTTGAATAGGCTACACCTGGAGCTGACAGAGTAAATAAGGTAGTTGGTGCCAGATTCAAAGGAGGAAGACATGGAGTCCTTTGATGGACTCCCTTTTATCAAAGTAATTAATTGAAGGTTTGATTAGAAATTTCTGTTCTTAATTTGTGAAAAACTCTGCTTAAATGTTCTACAAGGCCAAAGCCTGAATGGGAGGTGACAATCGATGATGAAATTTCTGGAAGGTTTATGTGAATCTAGTGCTATGGCCAGTGGATCTCAGCCACTGTGGCCAATCTGTTGCAACTTTTTTATTCAATATCCCAGAGTAGCAGGATTAACCATGCCATGTTTCCCCCCTATTTTTATTGCTAGATGTGGCCATAAGATAAAAATATCCTTGGATTTAACCAACTAATTGGGATTGTACTTAGAGATTGGGGCAACCACAAGCCATGATGAAGGGTGCTATTAATGTGACTAACTCATCCTGGCAGGAAATATAGGAGTCAAACCTCCAAATCATAGGGCAAAGATCAACTTGACAGAGTCCACAAATTTGAATCACTGAGATTATGCCTAAACCGAAGTGTAGTCAAAGAAATTGCCTGGTTAATTAAAAAAAAAAGTGCTTTATATACGACAGGGAGAGAATAAACTACCATGTTTTATTTAGTAACTTATTGAATCTCCCCCCTACAACTCTATGAAGTAGTTACTAAATGATTCCCTTTTACAGAGGAGAAAATTAGTTGTAGAGTTTAAGGAACCTGCTCATAGTCACACAGTAGGAGTTAAACCCTGGTGTCTGTCACTTAGATACAAACTCTTGCCCTTATCAATACACGACTGCCTTATAGAACTCAAATCAGAATTGGATGTCGATGATTCCTTAGGAAACTGTTATAAGTACACCTTGTAGGTACCACATAGAGTAAACAAAGACAAGAGAAGGTCACTGAGATAATCTATAGGCAAATTTTTCTAATTCCAAGAAATAAGAAAAACTATTTTAAGCTCTTTTTTCACTCCTAAGACAATGACATAATTACCACATGAATAATATTAGGAGGACATTATTTGTTGGTGGAGTATGCCTTGACAGATGGACTAGCTGACCTCTCCAGATTTCTCCTAGACCCGTGAATCTCTCATTTGCACATTAAGAAACATCATACGTTAGGAGAATGGAGCCACTTTAGCTCTAAGTCCAGCACACTTTACTAGTTGTTGTCCAGCTGCGTTTTTCCTGTGGGTTTGGTACAAGTCTGAGATGCAGTGATTCTCTGTCATTGGAAGGCTGAGGTTTGTTGCTGTCTGGAAGTCTGTCCAAGAGTAAGTGCACTGATTGAGGGAGTGATTGTGGTCTGCCAGGGATGCTGTGTAAGAAGGAAGTCGGTTCTTCCAAGAGCCCTGTTTGTGTTTCTGAAAACTGTTTCACTTGATGTCCTGTTTCCACTTCCAAGCCCTCCCAAAACCAACAGATGACAAGCAGTGGTGGGGCGAGTGGTGGGACGCAGGGGTGGGGCGGAGGCGGAGGAAGGAAAGAGACTTCCCTCGGCAAGAGAATTCTCAAAGAACCCAAATATAATTTGGAAGTAAACTCGAGCACCAAAACCAGATGGAGTTTACATCAAGATCAGCCAAATTTATAAGCATAAACACGGGTGCTAAAAACTCCACTTACTGGTTCTAAAATGATCAAGCACTAACGGACATTCTTATACCAAATCACAGCTAAGTTAGTGGCTAAAGAGGAATCTTAGGTACGTGAGTAGGCACAACTCCCGTTCATCCC
Source organism: Sciurus carolinensis (assembly GCF_902686445.1). NCBI lineage: Eukaryota > Metazoa > Chordata > Mammalia > Rodentia > Sciuridae > Sciurus > Sciurus carolinensis. The sequence continues at coordinate 33,122,910 of NC_062219.1, forward strand.
CACCCAGCCCAAGTACCAGCAGGGAAGGGGGATTCCTATCGGCCCAGAAAACTCATTTGTTTCTGGTTCTTTCCAGAAGCACAATTTCCAGACACTCTTAACTTCAACTATGGCACCAAATACCATGGAGGTTAAAAAAACTGAGATGGCTGCATTAAGAAAATAAATTTTCAAAACTAACTAAATCTGGAAAATAAGCCAGTGTTTAGAATTTCCCTTCTCCCTAAGTCTGCTCCCAAGACCTTAGATGACCTCCGTGGGTTAGAAAATTCCCTTTTAACAAGCAAGAATTAATTGTAAACCCTGATTCAGTAACTCATGAAAGTTCCCTTTTATATATGACTGTCTCGGAAAATACATATAAAAAAATGAGCAGTAATATTTGGTCCCCTCTATTCTAAAGTGAGCAGTTCTGCTGTTTAAAGCACATCTGTATAAAAAGCATTTGTCAAAAATTTGTCAGCAGAATAAGAAGGAAAGGCAATTACATTGTCTAAGATGATATGGTTCTATATAGTTCTATCATATAAAATTTTTTAAAACTTGAGATCAAGGTGATTATTAACCTTGGATGCTGATTCTTACTGCACTCATTTGATTTTCTATTAATTCTCAGTGATAGATTTTGAGTACCCTTTTGTAAAAAATCAAGGCATTTATCAAAATGTCATGTAGTAAGTTTTTTCTACTTACTCCAATAAGTTATATTTTGTGATAGAAAGGGTTTTCTAAGTTCCCAAAACACAAGTGTTTTATGAAAAAATCTGAAATTTCCTTGAGAAAAATCATTTGGATCTGTACCATATTTACATGAATTGACATTTCTCCAAATCACATGTTCAATACCACATTTCAAAAGAGATGTGCCTAAAGACCATAGTTTAATCATTGTAAACACTGGTTGATGTGAGTACCTGTGATGTTAATGTCTACCTGTATGTCTACACATACACACACACACACACACACTCACACACACACACACACATATATATACTCATTTATAACATATAACACTTTTAATTTTAAGAGTTTTGCAATAAATGTTACTTTCATAATTAAAAATAATAAATAACTTATTACCACTTTAATGAGGAAAACTATACCTTGGTGAATTCAGAATTTGAATACACCAATTAAAGTTACACCGTTGGAGGTACCAAAATGGTGGAATAGATGTCACTTTTTGAGTTATTCCCCAGTATAAAACCAAGAAAGCAGTCTGGCCGTGTCTCAGCAAGGAGATCTGAGGCATGTCTGAGTATAGAGAGATCAAAGATCAAAGATACTGCCCAACTAACCTGAAAGGTGTGCTGCATAATATTCTTGTGTGGAAAAGAAGCTGCATCTCTCCCAGCTGCCAGGGAGAACAGAGGAAGGAACCATTTTGCAGCTGTGGTGTGGGGGAGGGCATCTAGGGGGAACTGATTCCTGGCAACTAAACTTGGACCAAAATACAGGCCTGGCAAACCCACACCACATGACATAGAGTGTGCTTAAGTGACCAGGAGAAAATCAGATGTGGAGAGGGGTTTACATAGGGGAATATAGGTCAGGGGAACCAGCCCAGCTTCCCCTCTCCCCCTCCAGACTGACCACTTGAAGGACCAGCTGAGAGAGACAAACCCAGCCAAGAATTTGAAAGGGTGGGGGAGGGATTGATTGAGTTTGGAAACTGAACCCAAGACACAAGAAAACATGGGGTCCACAAGTGACAGTGACTGAGGAGAGCAAGGATTGGATTACCACACAAGTGAAACCCAGGGGATTTTCTGTGTGTGTCGCAGGGGGGAAAGTGTCCCAGTGTGAACTGGCAACTGCTGGGATTGGGAGCTGCACTGATTAAAAATCTTTACACCAATCACCATTCAACAAAGACCCTGGAGCCTACCTATGTCTAAACCTTACCTCCAGGAGCTCTGCCTATGGGATTTCCTCTCATACTCAGGAAAACCTACTACACAGCTGAGAAGGGAAGCCAAGACCCTTTTGAAGTCCAACAGAAACAATTCTTAAACTTTTCATTAAAACATTTTTTTACTTAATTTTTTTCTTTTGTTTGTTAATTGTGACCTGAATGGTTCATGGACACTTATTCATATCTGTTTCTTTTTTTCCCATTTCTAGCATTTTTCATAGATCAGTATTTTGAGAACTAGCATGTTTAGTTAGTATATTATGGTTTTGTTCTTGTAGTCTTTTTTTTTTAATTTTTATTTTATACAATTTTCTCTCACTTATCTGTTTTCCTTGATTCTTTTTCTCTTTTCTTCTGCTAACAGCCGATATCTATTGGTTTCTCTTTCACTCTTCCTTTAATTTTTTACTTCTATTTTTTCTTCTCCTCCATCATAATCATCACATCCAGCATCATTTCTGTTCTATTCCTATCAACTTAAAATTGTAAACCATTTTGTAAACTTACAGTTTTTACTGTAGGCTACAACTGATCATATCATTTCTATTTATTATGGCAATTAACATGTAGATGGCATAACAGGAACTATTTGGCTTAATACTATAACATGTTTGCATTGGTTGTTGTTATTCTGTCTCCCTCTAAACTGTGAAGTACTGGAAACCGTCAGGACACTCTAAATCTACAGGTTAGAAACTCTACTGCCTAAAAACCATACTGTTAGGTGGATAGACACAAACAACATGAAAATGCAAGGGAACAAATCACCCTAAACAAACCAAAATACTTCAATAACAGAATCCATCAACACCACAGTGGAAGAAATGTCAGAGAAAGAGTTTAGAATGTTCATAGTTAAACTGATCTGTGAGGTAATGGGTGATGTAAGGAGTGATATCACAGAGAAAATACAGGAAGTGAAAGATCACTTAAATAAAGAAAGATTCTGAAAGAAAATCAAGCAGAAATCCTTAAAATGAAGGAATCGATAAACCAAATTAAAATTTCATTGGAAAGCATCACCAGCAGTCTAGACCACTTGAAAGACAGAGTTTCAGGCAATGAAGACAAAAATATATCATCTTGAAAATGGAGAAATATGTTAAAGACCATGAACAGAACTTCCATGAAATATGAGGCAATATGAAAAGACCAAACTTAGGATTTATCAGCATGAATGAAGACTTGGAGATAAAAACTAAAGAATTTACCATCTTTTCAATGAAATAATACCTGAAAAAATTCCCAAATCTAAGAATGAAATGGATAATCAAATACAGGAAGCATACAGAACATCAAATATACAAAATTACAACAGACCCACAATAAGGAGCATTATTATGAAAATGCCAAACATACAGAATAAGAAGTTTAAAGGCTACCAGAGAAAAATAACAGGTTACATTATGAGGGAAACCAATCCAGACCACAGCTGATCTCTTAACACACACCTTCAAAACTAGGAGGTCTTAGAATAATATATACCAAGCTCTGAAGGAAAATGGATGCCAACCAAGTATACTATACTAAACAAAATTAAACTTCAAAATTTATAATGAAATACAAACCACTTCCATGATGAACAAAAGTTAAAAGAATTCAAAACTTGAAAGTCTATACTAAAAAACATACTCAAGAAAATATTTCATGAAGAAAAAATGAAAAAGTGAAAACCAGCAAAGGAATGAACTACACTAGCAGTATAATTTTTATTTTATACATTTTTCTCTCACTTATCTGATTCCCTTGATTCTTCTTCTCTTTTCTCAAAGGAGAAACTAATTCAATTAAAAATGAGAAATAAATCAAAATGACAGGGAATAAAAATCATTTCTCAATAATAACATTGAATGTACATGGCCTAAACTCATCAATCAAAAGACACAGACTGGCTGATTGGATTTAAAAACAAGACCCTACAATATGCTGTCTCCAAGAGACTCAGTGTATAGGCAGAGACCACAGAGTTAAGGTAAAAGGATGGGGGGAAAATGCATCATTCACATGGATCTTGTAAACAAGCAGGGGTTTCAGTACCCATATCAGATAAAGTGGACTTTAAGCCAAAATTAATCAGAAGGAACAAAGAAGGACATTTCATACTGCTTAAATGAATTACACATCAACAAGATATAACAATCATAAATAATTATGCCCCAAAACAATGGAAACAGACAAACCCTTCTCAATTTCAAGAAACAATTAGACCACGACACAATAATACTAGGTGACTTTAACACACTTCTCTAATCACTGGATAGATTGTCCAAATAGAAACTAAATAAAGAAGCTATAGACCTAAAAAATACAATTAATAATTTAGTCTTACCAAATGTATATAGAGTATTTCATCCATCAATGACAAAATACACTTTCTTCTCAGGAGCACATGGATCCTTCTCTAAAATAGATCATATCTTAGGCCACAAAGCAATTCTTGGTAAATATAAAAAAAGAGATAATGTCTTGCATTCTATCAGATCATAATGGAATGAAATTAGAAATCAATGATACAATAAAAAATAGAAGCTACTCTAACACCTTGAGACTAAATAATGTTATTTAATGACCAATGGATAGCTGAAAAAATCAGAGATGCAATTAAAAAATATTTAGAGGTAAATGAGAATAGCAACACAATATATTAAAATCTCTGGGACACTATGAAGGCAGTTCTAAGAGGAAAGTTCATTGCATTGAGCTCATTCATTAATAGAATAGAAAATCACCAAGTAAGTAACCTAACATTACATTTCAAAGTCCTAGAAAAAGAAGAACAAATCCAAATCAAAAGCAGTAGAAGACAGGAAATAATTAAAATCAAACCTGATATCATGAAATTGAAACAAAAGAAACAAACCAAAAATATCAACAACACAAAATGTTGGTTCTTTGAAAAAAATAAATAAAATCTATAAACCCCTAGCCAAGCTCATGGAGAGAAAGAGAGAGACAACTTAAACTACTAAAATTCATGATGAGAAAGGAAATACCTCCACAGACACCACAGAAATACAGATGATAATCAGAAATTATTTTGAAAATTTATACTCTAATAAAATAGTAAATCTTGAAGAGACATAAATCTTCTAAAGACATATGACCTACCCAACTTAAATTAGGAGGATATAGAAAATTTTAACAGACATAGAAATTGAAGACAGCATCAAAAGCCTACCAAGAAAGAAAAGCCCAGGACCAGAGGGATTCTCAGCTGAGTTCTACCAGACCTTCAAAGAAGAACTAACACCAATCCTTCTCAAATTATTCCATGATAGAGAAAAGGCAGCAATCCTTTCAAACTCATTCTATGAAGTTAATATCACTGTGATACCAAAACCAGACAAAGACACATCAGGGAAAGAAAATTTCAGACCAATATCCCTGATGATCATAGATGCAAATATTCTTAATAAAACACTATCAAGTCACATCCCAAAACATAGTAAAAAGATAGTGCACCATGATCAAGTGGGGTTCATCCCAGGGATGTGAGGTTGATTCAACATAAGGAAAACAATAAATGTAATTAATCACATCAATAGACTTAAAGACAAGAATCACATGATTATCTCAATAAATAAATAAATGTAGAACAAGCATTTGACAAATTTCATCATCTATTTCGCTCAAAATAGTAGAAAAACTAGGGATAGTAGGAATTTACCTCAACATTATAAAAGCTACAGATGCTAAACCCAAGGCCAACATCATTATAAGTGCAGAAAATTGAAACAAGACAAGACAGGCACAACCTCTTTCACAACTTCTATTCAACATAGTCCTGGAAACCCTAGCCAGGGCAATCAGACAAAAGAAAGAAATTAAAGGTATATGAATAGGAAAAGGAAAGTTCAAACTATCCTTATTTGTCAACTACATGATTCTATAATTAGAAGACCCAAAAACCTCCACCAGAAAGCTTTTAGGATTCATAAACAAATACAGCAAAGTAGCAGGATACAAAATTAACACCCATAAATCAATTACATTCCTATATACCAATGATGAATTGGCTGAAAGAGAAATTAGGAAAACTATTCCATTCACAATAACCCAAAAAATAAAAACAAAAAAACTTGGAAATCAATCTAACAAAAGAGGTGAAAGACCTCTATAATGAAAACTGCAGAACACTAAAGAAAAAAATTGAACAAGATCTTAGAAGATGGAATGATCTTCCATGTTCTTGGATAGGCAGAATTAATATTGTCAAAATGGCCATACTGTCAAAAGCACTATACAGATTTAATGCAATTCCTATTAAAATTCTGATGACTTCATCATAGAAATAGAAAAAGAAGTCAAAAAAATTTATTTGGAAAAAAGAGGCTCCAAATAGCCAAAGCAATCCTTTGAAAAGTGAAGCAGGAGGCATCACAACGTCAGACCTTAAGTTGTACTACAGAGGTATAGTAACAAAAAAAGCATGGTAATGGCACAAAAAAAAATGTAATTAATCACATCAATAATTGTATGAATTTGAGAAATGTTTAGGATGAAACAGAATAAAAGACAAAGTGACAAAACCATATAAATACAGTTAGCTCATACTAAACAAAGGTGCCATACATTGGAGAAAAAATAGCCTCTTCAACCAATGGTGCTGGGAAAATTGGAAATCCATATGTAGCAGATTGAAATTTAATGCCTATTTCTCACCCTGCACAAAACTCAACTCTAAGTGGATCAAGGACCTAGGAATTCAACAAAAGACTCTGCGCCTACTAGAAGAAAAAGTATGCCCAACTCTCCATCCTGTCAGCTTAGGAACTGACTTCCTCAACAGGACTCTTAAAGTAGAAGTAAAATCAGGAATCAATAAATGGGATAGTATCAAACTAAAAAGCTTCTTCATAGCAAAGGAAACAAGAATGTAAACAGAGAGCCAACAGGATGGGAGAAAACCTTTGCCACTTGTACCTCAGATAGAGTATTACTCTACAGGATATACAAAGAATTAAAAAAAAAAAACACCAAAAAAACTCAACCCAATCAATAAATGGGCAAAGGAACTGAACAGACACTTCATAGAAGAAGAAATATGAATGGTCAACAAATATATGAAAAAATGTTCAACATCACTAGCAATTAGAGAAATGTAAATTGAAACTACACTGAGATTCTGTCTCAGTTCAGTCAGAAGGACAATTGTAAAGAATACAAGTAACAGTAATTGTTAGAGAGGTTTTAGGGGAAAAGGTTCACTCATACATTGCTGGGGAGACTGCAAATTGGTGCAACCACTCTGGAAAGCAGTATAGAGATTCCTCAGAAAACTTGAATCAGACCCACCATTTGACCTAGTTATCCCACTTCTTGGTATATGCCCAAAGGACTTATCAACATACTATAGTGATGCAGCCACATCAATATTTATAGCAGCTCAATTCACAATAGCTAAGCTATGGAACCAACCTAAGTGCCCTTCAAAATATGAATGGATGAAGAAAATGTGATACATATACACAATGAAATATTATTTAGCCATAAAGAGGAATGAAATTATTGCCTTTGTGGGTAAATGGATGGAACTAGAGATTATCATGCTAAGTAAAATAAGCCAATCCCAAAACCAAAGACTGAAAGTTCTCTCTGATACGTGGATGCTAACACAATAGAATGGGCGGGGGAATAGAAGTTCACTGGATTAGAGAAAGGGAAATGAAGGGAAGGGAAAGATGGGGATAGAAAAGATATAATTAATTGGACATAACTTTCCTATGCTCATATAGGAATACACAACCTGTGAAACTCCACATTATGTATGACAGCAAGAATGGGCTCCTAATTAGAATAAGTTGTACTTCATGTATGTATGTCAAAATACACTCCACTGTCAGGTATATCAAAAAGAAAAAACTTAAAAAACAATTTAATTCCAATATAGTAGTTTTATTTTCAAAACATGAAGCTTTAATGTATATGTTTACCTACTTTTAGGAATGTACTCAGAAGACCCACTTCCAACAATATAAAACTGCATAAACATAACATTATGCATTGCTATATATATTTTAATTATGTTGGAAACAAGCTAAAGGTCTTTACCTAGAAGATTGATTTGATTTAATAAGCTATGGTATAACCACACAATTGAGTACTATGCAGCAGTAAAATAGGATGGGGAATATCTATGTATACTCATTTGATTTCCAGGATATAATCTTAAATTTTTTAAAAAAGGTGCAAAAGCAGGGCTGGAGTTGTGGCTCAGTGGTAGAGTGCTTGCCTGGTACGTGTGAGACACGAGGTTTAATTCTCAGTACCATATATAAATAAAATAAAGGTCCACTGAAATGAAAAAAAAATTTTTTTAAAGGTGCAAAAGGAATATGTAATATGTCTCTTTTGGGTAGTTGCAAAAAAAACAGGAATGAGAAAACGAAAACAAATGGCATTGATTATCTATACAGGGTAGATGGGAAAAGACTGGAAGTGAGGGTAGGGTGGTCACTTCTTCTGAGCATCCCTTTTTATTTGATTTTTGGTTTTGGAGCCATGTTCAATTTTACATACTCAAAAAATAAAATCGACCAAACATGATGGGGAAACCCCTTAATGAAATATAAATAGAAACTAATGAGCAATACTATCTTTCAAATGAATAATGTTAACTACAGTAAAGGGGGATAATGCATCCAAGTAATTTTGGAACACAGTAGTCTATGAATTCCTAGTCTAGAGACACAAAGAGGAAATACTTTGTGAACTCTACTAAGTAGATTTTTTTTTCTCTTAGAAGAAAGTTGCTTAGTAACTTCTGTGCTGTGTATATTATAGGATTGAGCAAATGACTAAATATATTGATGGTGTTGGGAACCAAGTTTTTCAGGGTTGGAGAAGGGAGATTCAATTATGAAATGAGAAAGGGTCAGAAAAAAACCAAGTAGTACTGAATGGTAATTGCACTCATGGACGTTTGTTCTATTACAAACATGGATCTAGGCATAGCATAAACAAAGACAGTAGATAAAGATCTCCTTTTGTTGACTGAAAGGACTGAGATGTGGTTATATCCCAGAGGCAGTTAGGGCACCGGTGCCCACCAAATGGGACCAGAACTCCCTGGAGAAATGCCGATTCCAGAGTTTGGGAAAGTACAAGATAAGCCTGCTACTTTTTTTTTAAACCGCATTCGTCTCACTTTCTCTCCCCTCCTCCCCTTCTTCTATCTGCCTTCATCTACTCTACTGATCTTCCTTTAGCTCATTTATTTATTTTAGATTGGTGCTTTCTACATACATACAACGTTGGAATTCCCTGTGATATATTTCTGTATGCACATAATGCGATCGCCTCACATTCATTCTGCATTACCTCTCGGTTCCCATTGCTCCTCCCTCTCCCTCAATCTCCTTCCTCTACTCCACTGATCTTCCCTACATATTTGTGATATATGATTCCTTTCCAATTTCCCCCCCTTATTTTCCTCTTGCTGTTTTGCATGTGAGAGAAAAACATTCGAACCTCTGTTTTCTGAGTCTGGCTTAATTCACTTAGCAGGACATTCTCCAGTTCCATTGGTTTACCCACAAATGCCATAATTTTAGTCTTCTTTGTGATTGAGTAAAAGTCCATTGTGTACACATACCACATTTTCTTTCTCCATTAATCTATTGATGAGCATCTGGGCTGGTCCTATAATTTGGCTATTGTGAATTGTGCTGCTATAAACACTGATGTGGCTGTATCACTGGTTTTTTAGTCAGCTTTTTCACTGCTGTAACTAGAAGACCCGACCAGAACAAATGTAGAAGGGGAAAAGTTTATTTGGGGGCTCACAGTTTTGGAGGAAGTCTCTGTCCATAAGCAACTGGCTCCATTTCTCAGGGTTTCAGGTGAGGCTGAACATCATGGCAGAGGGAAGCAGTTCACATGATAATTAGACAGCAGAGAGAGAGACTCCACTCACCAGATACCAAATATGTACCCAAAAGGCACACCCCTAATGACCCACTTCCTCAGCCACACCCTACCCACCTTCAGTTACCACTCAGTCAATCCCATCAGTGATCGGGTCAAGGCTCTCATAACCCAATCATTTCTCCCCTAAACCTTCTTGCATTGTCTCACAAATGTACTTTTGGAGGACACCTCATGTTCAAACCATAACACTAGGATTTGCATCAAATCCTGACTTTGAAATTTTTTTATTTACATCCTCGTTTCTCTAACATACTTTCAACTTTAACAGCATTGAGGGAACAAAACCCTTAACTAACTTATAAAGGGCAAATGGTAATTATAGCAAATTTTATATAAAATTTATCACGTTTATAAAGGCTATTAATAACTAAAAACAAAATAAATGGTAAGCTACTTTGAAAACCCTAAGTAGGTCAACTAATTACAGCTCATTAATAAATGTATATAACCAATAAACACATATTTTGAACATTTATTTCCTGTTTAACATTTGGAGTTATTTTCTGGGCTGTTTACAATTGAACAATTGGTAGAAAGGAAGCTGGCTAAATATACTGAAGTATGAATAGCATATTTATAAACATCTGTACTAGTTAAGATAATTTAACAGGAGCAGTACTTGAACAACATACTTTATGATTATTGGTGATGTACCAGTTTGATATGTCTATTACTGCAAAAATGTCAGCACCTTAGTTACTGACTTATTTGAAAGTCACAAAGCAACATTTTCTTGAATGAATTCATATCAGACTTTTTTTAACTCAGGCTGGTCTTCCTTCAAATTAGCATTGTTTGATGATTGAGATAATCATATGATTCTTATCCTTAGTTATGTTTATGTGGTGAATTACATTTATTAATTTACATATGTTGAACCAACATCTGCAACAATTTTTAAACCATAAAATAGGTAAGTAATCAAAAAATGTTGAGAATATGTCAAAAGGACTTTGGAGCCCACTTAATAGAACTCTGAAGGATGAATCTTGGATAATTTGAGTATAAGAATAAATCATGATTATAATGCATCTTAATTTATTGGAATAGAAAAGAATCCCTGAGTTCATATAAATAACAAATAAATAAATAAACAAATATGAAGAGAAAACTCATCCTTAGAGTAGAATGTTAGTAAAATAGTGGAGTTTTTTAAATCACCCTTTTGCAACTGTCATAACAAAAATTAAATCAGGGAAGGATTATGAATAGATATTAAAACTGGTGGACAAAAGTGTAATTAAAACAGTGTACAAACAGGGTCTCAAGTGTCTTCCCACAGATACTTATAAATTACAGTGAGAAAAATACCATCTGTACAGAAAAGTCAAGTGAGCACAAAGTCATCAAATTTGCCAAAATGATAACAGCACAAATGAATAGCATGTGCCTCCAAATATGAAGCAACTGAGGGAAAATATCACTGAGGTAACATTCCTGCCAAAAATACATGGCATGAATTTAATCATCAGAAAATGTCACACAAACCCTATTTGAGGGACTGTCTACAAAATAAAGGATTTGAACTCATCAAAAATATCAACATTACTTGTTAAAGACTGAGAAACTTCTACTAGCTCTTTTGCTGGAAACAATTGCATATCGTAAGAGGTCAAAGAGAAAGGAAAATTTAATGCAAGGAAAGGTTCTGTTTTAGATCCTCGATCAGAAAGGAAAATATCATAAGGGACATTATTGAAAATATGAACAGAATTTGATATATCTATAAATTAGATGGTAGTATTTTATCAACATAAATAAATTTCCCATCTGCAGTTGTGTAAGTCAGTACCCTTGAACTTAGGAAATGCTGACTGAAGTATTGGGACCAGATGGGCATGAAGCACTTAAAGAAAGTTCAGGGAGAAAAAGATACATATAAACACACATATTTAGAATGCTAACAATCTGTAAGGCTTATACAAGGGTAGCTCATACTACTCTTGAAACATTTCTGTATATTTAAAATTCTTTCTAAATGGTATTTTAGTTGTAACATGTTTACATTTTAGTTTGTTAAAACAAACTCACTGTAAAATATACACCAGATCCTGAAAATTATGAAGTAGAAATTGCAAATCCCCTATAACTCCATGATCCATTAAATCATCGGTATTCATTCTTTCAGAATGATTTTACATGTACATATTTTGGATGCAATGAGTACACAGAAAGAAGGCATAACATCACATAAATTCTATGTAAAAAAGAGGTGACTAATTTTTCTCATACTGATCTTTTTTATTTTTATGTTGGGAACTCAAAAACCTAGAAACTTTGACAGAAACTCAGTGGCAATGAGGGCTTCCAGAGTTAAACTCAGTTCAGTGTTGTAACCACCCATTTGTTTCCCCATGGGAGTGTCTAAAGCCCAAGGAATCTTATCTAGTTTCCAAAACTATGGTAGAGAACATGGAAGGAATTATTTCTAGACATAGAATATTAACACTGTTGTATATTTGGAAGCAGTTTTTGGTGTGTCTCCTGTCTTTTGGTCTCTCTGTATTATACATTTTGTACTGCATAAATTTTTCAACTAACCTACAAGTGGAGAAAATGTATTTAAAAAAACTCCATTGGCACTGAACTAACATTTCCATTAGTTGTAGTTAGTGACCATAATTCAATTGAAATCCTGGTAGAAATAGAAAATGATAATATTCTCCTTGAAGCTCAGGTCACAAGGTTTTTCATTAGCAGCAAAAGCTTGTGACCTTGGGTGAACTCATCTTCATATCGGAGACGAATCTGGGACTTCACCAGTCTGGCAATCCAAGAATCTGACCAACAGTTTGCCTTCAAATAATTAAATACTGGGGTCTCTTGTGTTCATAATCATATTTTGAAAAAGTAAAGAAATTCACATACAGCGTTTTAAAAAATTAGGCAGTACAAAGGCACAAAACAAAAATTTTATAGCCCTTTTTCTTCTCACTATTCCTGTCTCCCTTAACACTATGGCTTCATTATATAAACCAAGGTTGACAAACTACATCCTGAGCCAAATCCAGTCTGTTTTTTTGTCAAGAATTTTTGGAACACAGCTACTCCTATTCCTTTGACATATTATCTATAATACATAGAACTACTTTTCTGTTTATACAGGTTTAAATTCCATGTTTTCTGATCTTTGAAATGTTTGTGCATTTGTGCAAATGACACTTTTTCAGACAATTGTTACAGGTGAAATTACTGAACAAAAGTTATGTGCATTTTTACTTTATTAAATGCAGTATAGTTGCTAAATATAAAAAGTTTTATGACAAATTGATGTAAAATTGATACTATTCCCAAGCAAGACCTACTCCTCTTGTTATTCTTTTTGTTTAGATAATACTGGGCAGAAAAATATAGCCCAAGATTATGAATGGGATAATACATACAATAGAAAAGATAGAATATGGGAAAAACTCTATGAAAAATGCAAATTTTAAATAATGCATAGTCACAAAAATGTAAAAGAGAAAAAAGAATAATACAAATTAAGCAACATGACTTTATGGGCATTAAGGAAAAATATAAAACTTTATTTTATGATTTTCCAACAGAAAATACCATCTACAGTTTGCCAAAATTGTTTCATACATTAGTTAAATAACAGTTTCAGATGGGGGTAAATATGTCTTTAGTTGCAAAATTTCAGAGACAGGCTGCGCTCTTTCCTGGTAAAAGTCAAGACCAGTAAGAAGTTCTATGTCACGGATCCGGGCAATGTGTGCTTTAAATCTTTCTTTAATCCAAACATCATCTGTCGTATATTCCTGAAAAGAGAAACCAAAGATCATTTTTCCTAGAGCATGATTTTTCATTAACAGAAATATATTTTATTAGAATGTCTTTTTAAAAAATGTTTTGCCTTAAATCTTTATTTGAAACAATTAAATTTTGTTTAATAAAACAAAAAGCGAAAAATGTACTATAAGAAACACAGCCACAACAAAATCATAAACTTTAGCCAACTTGTATATTTACTTCAAATGTAAGGTTTTAAAATAAATATATTACAGACGAAGGCAAGTTCCCAATGTTTCTTTGTTTTTAGATAAACATTACTATGAGTCAGTGTGAATTCGATGTAATATTTTAAATTTTTACTACACATCAATATGTAACACATAGTATTGGTCTATGAGATTTATATGTGACATTATAAGTGGTATATTCCAATGTTTTTTCATTCATTTTTATGTTTATAATCTAGATAGTGATATATCCAGATCTACTTAGGTCATGTTTTTACCTAGAGATGTGATAGTACCTCATTTTAATTTAGCACAGCTTATTTTTTTCATTTTACCTTTTCAAATGAAACTGTCATCAATAACTTAGCATCCTTGGTTTAAGAGCATGGACTTCTAGGATAAATAGATGAAATTGCTGGGTCATAGAGCACATGCAATTTTAACTTAACCAAATGTAAACATGACACTCCACAGCAAGTGAAGATGATGTTCATGTCCCCACATCTTTGTCAATCCATGGGTGCGAAATAGCATTTTGTGCCTGTTTAAATTTTATTACTCTGAATATTATGATAGTTGAATATTTTATTCAGTTATTTCTTAGCCATTTAATTTTTACCAAGTTTTCACTATGTAAAAGTTAGTTCCAAGATTTCTGTGACACATTCTTTATTAATTGTGTGTGTGTGTGTGTATGTGTATGTGTGTGTGTTACTGGGGATTGAACCATGGGCTGCTTTACCACTGAGTCATAAAAATCTTTTATTTTAAGACAGGGTCTTACTAAGTTGCCCAGGCTGGACTTGAACTTGTAATCCTGCTGCCACAGCGCCTGAATAGCTGGGATTACAGGTGTGTATCACTGCACCCAGTTTTATTAATTTTCTAATATTCAACATTTCTAATGTCATTACTTTTCCGTTAAATTTTCACAAAGTTTCAACTACATTTATTTAAATGAATGTGTTTTAGTAATTCTCACTTTACTTCAGCACAGTGGTTTGCTTGTTTTTTCAGTATGCAGGCTCAAAACAGGCAGCCACCCACTAAGTCAGACAAATGTAAGATGAAGTCACTTTTTATTCCTAACCACTAGAACATTTTCTGTGTGAGATCCATGATGTTATTTAATTTATTTTAAATAAAAATGTGGTGTGCTAAATTGAGTTAGTCTTCCAATGGAATCTAACTCAGTCTTTTTTACTTGCCTTTACTATTTCACACTTCAGCAGCATTTGATATATCTGATCACTTTTTTTCCATAACATTTTCCTCACTTGAATTATATTATTCTCTCTCTTTCTCCTGGCTTATTTGTTTCAGTTTTTTTCTTCCTTAATCACTTCTTCATTCTCTTTCTTTAGAAATATGGTCTGCATATTGCTGCTAGCCCACCAAGGCAGCTGCTCTGCCAAGGGAACCTCATTAGTGGGTGTCTGCAAACCTTTCACCTAGTGGATTAGCCCCAGCTTTCGAATGTTCCTCCTCTGTCTTCCATAGCTCTATAACCATCCCTCGTTCAGTGATAGCTTCTGTTTACTTAACTGCCTCGAAGTAATTCCATCCTTGATCTTTCTCTCAATTTGATTTTTTTCTCTCTACTTTCTTTCCTTTGGCAATTTTATTTTGCTCCCTTGACTTAATGCCAAATAGACATCTTTTCTGATTTCTTTTCTAATTCCATACCTGTATTTTCCAATATCTGCTGAATAATTTATGATAACAATAGGTACCTTAAACTCATGGCTACATTTTCATTTATTGAACAGGAATTAATTATAAAAAGTTGAATAAAAATAAAAAGGAAGAGGGAGGAAAGATGGAATAGGGAAGCAAAATAAGTAAATAAATGAGGAAATATGAATCTAATTCTCTAGATCAAGTATGAGGCGGAATTGTGAATCTACAAGTCCTACATCTGGTCTCAGTTCCCTCAAACCTCTTTTAGTGGGTGCCTTTGTACACAACTAGAAGACATAAATGTGCTGAGTTTCTACACTTGACCCTTAAAGCATGCCAACTATTTCATTAGATGCTTGTAGCATAATTGCCTGTTCTTATGCTAGTGGAAATATTAGCTGGTTTGGACTAAGGAACAGTTTGAGCTTGTACTGTACTTTCTAAATGATTTGATTATGGGGTTTAATTTCATCTTATGTTGTCTTTAGGATGTAACTCCATCATAAGATATGATTCCTTTAAAGGGTCATCATTCATTAACTACATATTAGGAACTCCTAGGGTTTTTTTTTCATCAATCATCTTATATAATTCTCATAACAACTTTATGAAGGGAGGTGAAATTTTTTATATTTATTATATCTAAGAGATGAGGAAATTGCTATTAACAGTTCAGTTAGGCCAAGGTACTAATTCCAAGATGTCTAAATCCTAAACTATGCATTCAAGTCCTATTCTATACTGTTTCACTTACATCCTCCTAAATACATAATTAGTCTCAAACTGAAAACCACCAAGAGAAATTCATCCTTCTTAAAACAACTGCTTATCTTATACATTTCCTGGCCAGTCATAGTTAAATTTTCAGGCACCTCTGATTCACATACTGCTTCCTCTTCCCCACAGTTAGTTGACAGCCGCATCTTATTAACTCCCAAGTAGTCATAACTTGCTTTGCTTCATATTCATCATATTATGACTCAGAATAATATATATGAATGTCATCTCCTTATTCATAAACCACAACTTCCTCAAACTCCTGGACCATGGGTCCAACTCATTGGTGATGATGTCCTGTTCAGAAGATATGGTGCCCTATCAATTTGGGGGAGATCATTTCCACATTGGATGATCAGGGAAGGCTTCATATGATTTGCAGTTAACTTTGGGGTCAGGTGGAATTTTGAGAAGATGGGAAAGAAGGGTCTTCTAGAAGCAAGAAGAATATGGGCAACAGTGATGAGGTAGGGAGACTCAAGATATGTGCAAGAAAGTTCAAGGACTCCATCTGGCCTGAGCATGAGCTCACAGCATCAACTGAGGGTAAGTTGTGAAGAGACTTAACTGGGAGTTTTTTGCTTGTTTTGCTTTGCTTTTTATTTGGTATAGATAATCAAAAGTTTTGGTATGAGGAAGTATGACATAACCACAAATTAAATTTTAAGTTGAGCAAGCTGGTATTGCTGCGCATAGGTGAAGGAGAGGAAGACAAGAGATAGCAAAGCTACTTAAGATGAGTTTTCAAAAGTCCTGAGAGGAGGTCATAAGGGATAGCAAATAGTTTCTTCCTTATACATCAATTATAATCACCCCATAATGGTCACCTCAGTGATAACTGCTTGACCCTGATTCCTGGATAAAGAGTACAATATTCTATTAATTGTCAGTGTCTGCCTTCAGAAGAGGAAGTGAAGACTGGTGGTTTACCTTTGTCTCAAGTAAAGAAAATGCTGACAGAAAAAGGAGGAAGGGATTGAATTCAACAATATCTGGTAGTTTCTTGTTTTGAAACTCTCCTTCCTCATTTTAGGACTCTAAGTCTGACATTTGTCCTCCATCTTTAGTTAAAGAAAGACTGTTCAAACACTCCAGTCAAATCATCTCTGCATGACCCTGCTAAAACATCACCATCCCTACCAAGAAGTATTTCTCCTTTGAAATCTAACAATACTTTTCTGTCCCTCTGTTGAGCTACTTATCTTTCCTTCTTCTATTTTGCTAGGCTTCTAGTAAAAGTACTTGCTAATAAATATAAGTACTTTCCATTGCATAACATTGTGAAAACAGACTTCTTGTTGAAAACTTGACAAAATATATGTAAATCTTCATCTAGCCTAGAGTCTAAGTTTTAATTTCCAGTCTCTAATGGCCAATAGGACTTTGTGTGAACACCCATTTCCACTAACCTGACATGCCTAAACTTAACCATCCTATCTACCTGCCAAAAAGTTCTCATTCCTCTTTTTGTATTTTTCCTAATTATCTACATTTTAAAATCTTTGATTCATCTTTTTCTTCTTCTTCTTCTATTATTATTATTATTATTATTATTATTTTGATTTGTTGTACACAAATGGGGTACAACTTTCATTTCTCTAGTTGTACACAGAGTAGTCACACTGTGTAATCATACCTGTACATAGGGTAATGATATTTGTCTCTTTCTATTATCTTTCTTCCCCCCGCTCCCTCCCTTCCCCTCATTTACCTCTGCACAATCCATCCTTCCTCCATTCTTGCCTCATCCCGGCCCCACCCCCCATTATGTATCTTCATCCACTTTTCAGAGAAATCATTCGGCCTTTGGATTTTTGGGATTGGCTTTTTTCACATAGCATGATATTCTCCAAACCCATCCATTTACCTGCAAATGGGCAGGTAAATGACTTTGAGTTTACATTTTCCTTTGACTCTTCTATCCTATTGTTATAAATTCTTCATTCTTCACACCATTCCTACTCTTCTGGATCAAATTCTGCCCATCCTCCAGGGCTCTGCCCTACTTCCACTTCGTTTTATATAACCTTTATTGATTATGCCAACTCAACATGTTTTTAATTCCAAGCATAAATTCTTTTAACAGTATTTGACAACTGAATGCACCTTTGTGACATCTCTTAATTTTTAATTTTTAAAATAATTCTTATATTATTGACTGGTTCATTTATGTGCCTGTACCTCATTTATATATCAACGTTATATATGAACTTCTTAAGGGAAGAGACAACGTATTCCTCATTTGTGCATTCTAAAGTGTTTGTGCATTCACACAAAATTTGCCTGATCCTAACAAAGAATGTTACTTGATCTAATTTATTTTGTGTGTGTAAAATTCATTTCACACCTCATGTTTCAAATTGATGGAATTTTTAAATTTACATTTTCATTCAGGAAACATGAATTTAATGCCAACCTTTGGACAGAATCTTAAGATTTGTGTCCAGAATAAAAAATTAGTGACATTGTCCCTTCCCTGGTGAGTGTATACATGTTCACATATGCAGATGCATGTCTGATATTAATAACAAGATGAATCACCTGCAGAAAACCTTAAAATGAAGTCAATTTTTTATTACAACTATACCTATACATATTTTTAGAGCCACCTTTTATGAAGACCCAAAGGAGCTCTAACCAATCATTTTTTCAGGTCCCAGGACTCTCCCAAAGCATACTCACAGGACAGCTTTCCACATTGGTAGGTCGGTGGGGGATGACAAAAGGTAGGACATCCAGCCACTGAGGACAGTTATCTGGTACAAAGTTCTGGTTTTTACAACTTGTCAGCACCACAAAAAAGTGTGTTGGTATGGGGACGCTGGAGTTGGCCACATGTCTAAAAACATAATTGAAAAGACTTGATGTCATTAGAATTTTGCTTTGAAGGATCATAAATGTCTTTATATAGTTTTAAAGAAATGCCAAGGTAAAAATATAGTAAAACATAGTAAGAGATGGAAAGTACAATGTTTTATATTTTATTTCTTTTAATTCAGTCAGTCGTCAGTACAGATTTATAGCAGAAGTTCAAGATTGGCCATTCTAGCATTATGGGAAAATATTAGAATACAAATTCTGCTTGCTGTTTCCTGGCTTTGTTGACTTCATTCTTCACAGTGGTATTTTTTAATAGAGCAGGAGCTAGAAATGAAGGAGCCCAGATTCCAACTCTGTGTACTTTCACTTACCTAATTATCATTCTATTACTGAGTCTCCTCAGCTTTAATCAGGAAGTGGACTTGTGCTACCAACTTGTTATGGTTTGGATGTGAGGTGTCCCCCAAACCTCATGTATGAGACAATGCAGGAACATTCAGAGGAGAAATGATTGGGTTGTGAGAGTCTTAACCCAATCAGTGAATTAATGCCCTGATAGGGATTAACTGAGTGATAACTGAAGGCGGGTAGCATGTGGCTGGAAAAGTTGGGAATTGAAGGCACGACTATGAGGGATGTATTTGAATCTGGCCAGTGGAGTCTCTTTTGCTTGCTTTCTGATCACCATGTTAGCTGCTTTCCTCTGCCACAATGTTCGGCCTCACCTTGAGCCCCATGGAATGGAGAGGCTGCCTATGGACTAAGACCTCTGAAATCATGAGCCCTCAAACTTTTCTTCCTCTGCAGTTGTTCTGGTTGGGTCCTTTAGTCACAGCAGTACTAAATACTAGTACTACTACTACTAAATACTAATACTAAATACTAGTACTAATTACTAGTTGTGGAATTTGCCTATTGCAACTGTTTTGCCTAAGTTTACTCATCTTTAACTGGGGACTATTGCTACTGACTATAAGGTTGTTTTGTAGATTAAATGAAGTATATGTAAATGATTAAAACATACTTAGCATATAGTAAAGAACTTCGAAATATTTGTTTGACTTATTCAATGATGAAAGGTAGAAAGCAATAAACACTGAAATAAGGAGAAGGTAAACAAAATGAAATCTACCTGCTTAGTAGACACAAAGGTTACTTGATCAGAAGGTATAGTAGAAATCATTGCCTTACATAAAATAGGCTTAGAAATTATTTGCTTCGTTTGATCTTTCCTATATTTTGATAATAAAAGAAGTGATGGATGAAACTTCTGAAACTTTCTTCATACTGCATTCAAAACTAATTCTCAGCCACCTATTATGAACAGGTTTGATATTGAGATGTACAGTTTAGTTGGATTAGTTTTGCATGTGAAATTTACTTACATTCTCTCTTGGGAGATGTTTTTAAGAACTGTTCGGTATTATTGTGATTTACTAAGATAAGCAGTCTTTACTTGAGTTTTTCATTTACTGTTGAATTGATTCTATATTTATCAACAGTATATTGAGTTTTCCCTACCTCCTGAATGACTATTACAAAATCTCACTTTACCTTTGTCCATTAGTTTAGAAACTTTCCAAATGAAAATTTTGCTAAACTCTGCCTGATAAAATTTTTTGTCCTATTAATTTAATTTTTAACCATGTAATTTTTTTCTAAATATTTAGACTGGGTTGAAAATAGTTAGCAATGACATCTGAATATGAATATGTCATATAACATTTAAAATGCATATTTTATATTTAAAATATTGGGATTTCCCCTCATGATACCTTGTTGCTAAGTCTAAAACCCAAATTAGTTGGGTTCAATGGCTCACACTTGTAATCCCAACAACGTGGGAGTCTGAAACAGGAGAATCACAAGTTTGATACCAACCTGGGAAACTTATAAGGTTATCTTAAAAATAAAATAAAAAGGGCTAGGAATGTAGCTCAGTGGTACAGCATTTGCCTACCATGTTCAAGGCCCTGGGTTCAACTCCTCAGTACTGCCAAAGGTGAAAATTGAAAAAATGAAAATCTATATTACTTACTCTGTAATTTCATCTGGAGTATCAAAATGGCCATCATAATTATAATCAAATATTGGTCCACTAATCACATTTACTCCATTTCTTTTAGTGGCATATTCTATAAGAAGAACCCTGTGGAAATAGTCCCACATTTCTAAAAATGAAAGAATAAGATGTTAAAAAATCTACCTTTATTGAACATAGGAATAGTTTTCTTATAGATAAGTATATTTAAATAGCATCAAATTCCACTTCAACAATTTACAGTGATGGTTTGGTCATTCTACAAGTAGCTCATGCAACAAAAATAAGCAGCCATGTTGAAGATACTTTCTGTTGCTATAGTTGCAGGCTTTAAATTGCAATTAAATATATCTCCAAATTTCTACATAGGGCTGAGTTGTTTTGGAGACAAGGGGTGTTAAAGATGGTCAGAGCACACATGCATCTTATTAATTATTATTCTGGGTACAAACATTTACCTTTCATTTACTTAGGGTAAGTGTCAGTAAAATTTAGTTTTGTAAATAGCTCTCTGCAGTTAATAGCTAAAGTCAAATTATCAGAATTCTAGCAACATGTTCCTCAAAGTTGAAATATGTTGAAAAGAAGGTATGTCAGGGATTTTTCTGTAAATTCCAAGAGTCACTTAGGTATTTCAAGAAAAATAAGTAAAACTTACTTTTGAATTCTTCATACATAGGGACCACATTACTTGTAATTAAAGCATCCTGTCGACTATCAGAAGTTCTACTGTTTGCTGAAAAACAAATGGATCCTATTAAATTTAGCTACAAGAGGAAATATGACAAACTACCTATTACTGTTACATATTGATGTAAATTTATGAATAGTCAAAATGCAGAAATATTGAGTACATTTAGTAGAGGTTATCAACAATGCAGGCAGTTTTATGCATTTGATACTTGCAGTAGCTTGAAATGTGACTCTCCAAAAGATATGTCCAAGTCCAACCCTCTCATTCCTCTGAATGTAAACTTATTTCAAATATTTACAGATGTAGTTAAGGATCTCTAGATGACATTATTGATGCCTTAATGTGGGCTCTTCATCTAATGACTGGTATCTTTATAAGGAATTATTTAGAAGACAGAAAACACATTCAGGAGAAGGCCACATGAAGAGGACACAAAGATTAGAGTGATACAACCGCATGCCTGGAGCCACCAGAAGCTCAAAGAGGCAAGGAAGGACTCTGTCCTAGAAGCTTCACAGGGAACTTGGTCCTGTAAATGACTTGATCTTAGACTTCTACCTTCCAAAATTGTGAAAGAATATATTTGTGTTATTTTAAATAAATACTTTGTAACAGAAGTCCTAGGAAACAAATATAATGGCTGATATGGATGCATAGTTATTGAATGTGCACAAAATAACAATGCCCTTATGAATAACTCTTCAGAAACAAAATTTTATAAGAAAGTAGATTTATATTTGATGGAGATTGCTGAAGAGAACATCACAAATAATTGGCTCTGAGGAATGACAGGTGTGCCCCTTAGCACAGTGAGTATTAAGCAAGTGTGTGATCCCCTCTGCTTACCAGTTATACTACTTGAGCAAAGTGTTGAGTTCCTCTGTGATTCATTTGTTTCCAGGCATCTAGCTCACTGAATTATTATCAGAATTATTATCAGAATTAAAAACTGAAAACCTATAAAGGTTTTATTTCGGTAAAGATACTGAAATCTACCTTCTTAACAAATTTTTAGTGTAGAATACAACATTGCTAACTCTGTGTATATTTAGTTCATCCTCTGTGCTATAGCAAAATACCTGAGGCTGGGTGGCACTTACAAAGAAAAGAGGTTTATTTAGCTCACAGTTTAGGAGTCTAAAAGTCCAAGATAGGGTGACCCCATCTGTTTGACCTCTGGTGAGGGTCCTATTGGCTGGAACACAACATGGTGGAAAAGCAGAAAGGGAAATGTTGGTGTGCCGAAGAGATTACATGGCTATCAAGGAAGCCAGAGACAAGGAAGTGGCCAGCCTTGCTATTTTTATAACAACTTGCTTTTTTGAGAACTCACTCCTAAGAACCTGGCATTAATCATTTCTGAAGGCAACACTCCAAATGAGCTAATGCTTTGTACTAGGTACCACCTCTTAAAGGTTTAATTCCTTCTTAAAGACTGCTGCATGGGGGACCAAGCCTATAGCATATGAACACCACGGAGCAGACCACATCCAAACCATAATGAGGTTTCTAACAGATCTCCAGGGCTAATTCAACTGGCTGGACTGAAACTCTATGCCCATTTATTAGTAACTCTTCATTTCCCCCTCCCTCAGCCCCTGACAACTACTGTTTTATTCCTTGATCCTATGAATTTGACTATTTAAAATTCTTTAGTATTTGATAATTATGCTAAGCAAAATAAACAAGACACAAAAACAAATACTACACAATTCCACTTTGGTGAGTTATGTACTAGAACACTTTTTATATTTGAACCAGTCTGAGTATCTTAACTAAAACTAAGATAGTAGGCCAATGGGTAGGCACCACAGTGCAAGGAAGACAGAAAATTTCGCAGTGTTTCCAATACTCAGACCCCAGAATCTTTTCTACTTTTTCAAACTAAGCCCTGAAAATTGGAAAAGCAATCAACAAATATATTACTTTTATATTACAGAAAAATAAGAATTCACTTATAATGGAATTTTCATTTCTAAGAAAGAATTAAAATTTGTGGTAGAAAGTTAGACGAAGTTTCATTTCATCCTTAGTATTTTTGATACAAGTTGTTTAGTTAAAAATTTCCTTATCACAGAAAATGCTTATATACTAACCAATATCTCGCAGCTTAATGTCTACAATTTTATATGTCAAGCTAAAAACTTTTACTAATAATATATTGCAATTTTAAAGCTTTATCCTAGGACTCACATATATTTGGAAGACCCTGATTACTTAAATCAAGATACTTAAATAAATATATTAGTTTATTTACTCTAATTCTGTGTCAGGGATTAAAATTGATATGCTACTAGCTTTCATTAAGTCTTTTTAAATCTCAGAATCTCTTAAATTACAAATCTCTATATTAAGCCTTTCTGGTTATGACTTCAGGAAAAATAAATACAGGCTTATATCAAGAGGTAAACACATTTTCAGAAGCTGAAAATGTTGAAAATCTCATGAAAATTATATTTCTGCTGAATGGGACAGAGACTTGAGTTTTAGAAAAATCACACTGGCTTTGTATGTTCCCAAGAGAGATCCTCTCAAAACAAACAAACAAACAAACAAAAAACCTCCAAACAAAAAATAGAACAATACAATACAAAAACTGTGGCTACTGAACCCACAGTTCAAAGCTGTTGGACACACAGCGTGAGTGACAGGCTAGAATGCCAGTCTGATTTCTTTTCACAGAAACAGCTGCATTCTCAATGGAGAATTTAGCTATGGTAGTAGCCAGAAAAAAATGTTTTTTTTTTTTTTTTTTAGATGCTTGTGTTACTCTCCAAAGAATCCTCAGTTTTAAAATTAAACCTAAACCTGTCGACCTCTCTAAACATCTGGGCCAGATTAGAGCTGATGGGTGCTTCTCGTGGCAAAATTTATTAGTCTTTATGATAGCTGTTGTTCTGCCTCTGGCAAGTCCACAACCACTGGAAGCGTCTTAGGCAGTTAGTTTAGCCCAAGCATGTAGTTTGTGTGGAGAGTATATGTTTAAGGCACATGCCCACATCCAGCTGATGAGGGCTTTCTAAGCTATTGCTCTAAAAAAGAGCTCTACGAACCAGGAGGATAGAGGAAGCCGTAGGTGATATTCTGGTCTGGAAAAGAGAGGGAACAATTTTGGCTCTCAAAAGAAATAACCCTGACATCAACCCGCAGACAGTCTGGGACAGTGGGAGGAGGAGGCGATGTGTTTCCCTGTTGAAAGAGAGAAAAGAAAAAAATTACACCCACAGTTGTGGCTCACCCATTGCCTTATATGGCTTATAACTTCCCTAGAGTGTTTTTTCATTTAACCTCTTCCTATTTCTTAGTGAATCAGGTCTACGCAAGCAATGAAAATGGGTGTTTTCAGCAATGTTTTCTTGTTTTCTGTGGTTCCCTTCCGGTTAGGGGACATTGGGAGGGCAAATCAAATGTGTCTTAGAAAGGAATCTTTGCAAACTAAACCTGAATTGTGAACAGAGGAAAAATGTCAGCATTGCCAAAACTCAAAACCTTTTCCAGGATCACATTTTATGTATGATGTATCTTGTACATTCAAATAAAAATTGAAAATAAAATTAAAACCATTTATTTTAGAACTATAGATATGAATTGGACAAGAACTTCTAAACAGTTTAAGGTTGATTCAAAGAAGACATAGTTATCTAACTATATTTATTTTTGGACTTAAATAAATTTGTAGCTATGCTTCATTCATTATCAAACAGGAATTTTCTTTAATAATTGTCTTTGTAACTCTAAAAGATTAATACAATAATTTATTCACTGGGGGTGTCTTATAAATGTGCTGCCTAAGTTCAGTATTTAAGGTAACATATTGCATGGTCATCATATTTTGATTAGAGTATTGCCATGGGTAAGTGACCATTATAATTTAATTTTTCAGATTTTTATATCTTCTACTGCCTACCACAGATCTATTTCTTAACAAACTTGAAAAAATTAAAAAGAAAATTAAATTAGGATATCCTTCCTTTATTCACTGCTAAAAGCAAAAACTAACTATGTTGTCTAAAATGTGTGATCAATTTGCAAAGCAAAAGGCAATGTATACTCTATGCTGTAGTTATAAGCAGAAGAACACCATGCTGAAGTCTAGAGTAAGTAGCTGCTGAAGACAAGGACTTCTCCAGGGGGAACCAAGAAGGGCATGTATTCCCAAACACACTGTAAAGCTGCAGTTAGAAAACAAACAATAGTTGAGCAAACTTTTCAAATTGATTGAACACATACATTTATCTTTACAACCTTCTCGAATTCCATGGGGGGGAAGTACAGTCATCATGAAGTTGCAAAGTAGATAAACAAGCAGTAATCTGACTGAGTAGATCAGTAAACACTGACCACCAAGAGCCAGTGACTGGGGAAAACAGCAAGAATTGGATTCTTACGATAGAGGGCCAGAAGAGTAGAACTTGGAGTCTACCAGAGAATATATGTAGGACTGGAAACGAGAGGACAGGTTAGAGAGGCCAGATAGAATATTTACTCTCCAAAGAGTTTAAACCAGAGAAATGCCCAGAGTAAAGGACATGGAGAGCAGCAAAGGGCGTGCACACCATATTGAAAACAATGGGATTAAATAAAATAATGGGATTAAGTAAAACTCCCAATCTCATTACCCCATGTAACCTGCAAATCATATACACTGGGTCAGATTTGAAGTGCTCTCTCTTTGGAAAACAATCAAACCTGAAAGTAAACTAGATACTTAGAGTTGAGAGTCCAAAACAAAACGACTGGTCTTATTCCTAATCAACCTAGAGAAGTCTATGAACTGCCCCAGCCGTGTTCAGTGCCTCTCCCTCAAAGAATGAGCTGACAGTCAAAGACCACTAACCATTCAGTGAGGGTGAGAAAGAGGAACCAAGAGGAAAAAAGAGATAATAGAGAGAGCAGGAGAAACTCTCAGATAAGAGTATATATAGCAAAATAAAGAAAATACAGAACGCAATAAGAAAGGAGATAGAAGAAAGAGGTCTTTGAGATTTTAAAAAATGGGACAGCAGAAATAAATATTCAATATGATCTGAAAGATGAAATTATAAATGTCTCATAAAATGAAATTAAAGACAAATACATGGGGAAAAGTATAGAAAATATAAGTAAATTAGACAATCAAACCAGAAATCTAATGTCCTATTAACTTTTTAAAAATCTCTAAATTCTAAAGCCAGTTGAACCATCAACTTAGTACAGGTAGAATTGAAACATTTTGAGACACCTACAGTCTCAACATGCATCTTCTTTTCTTCCTCTCTAAGGAAGCTCTTGAGCAATATGGTTCCACCAAAGCAAGAAGTAAACCGAGAAATAGGAAGATATCTGTGTTAAGTGCATTGGATTCCTCTCATCATTTTTTCTGCTCTCCTTCAAGAGCCACAGTGTGGAAAACTAAAAACATTAATTTATGTTGTTTCAAAAATATATCATAGTGAACAGTTCTGAACAACCAGTTTCTCCACTTGGTAATAAAGAGGCACACAAATATGTTGTAAAAAATGGGAGAATGGGGGACAATGACTGCTGACTGAGTCAGTCCCATAAATACCAAGGAGACTGAGTTTGCTGTTTCCTTCTTTTACTCTAACGTCTCATGTGTTTAATAAGTTTCTTTTGAAGACATATAAAATACACAAAGGTAGCCACAAAAGCATTTATTCATAATGTACAAGAACTGGAATGCCTATATCCAACAGTTCAAATTATAAAAATGTTAAGGGAAGTTTATTATTTTTCATGAGAATGTTGCTATAAAGTTGTGCTCAAAAAATTTAGTTGGGCAAACTGTTCACCATTTTCTGAAAGTAGCATACATATGGGGTTGAGGAAAATGGACCAGGATAGCTGTAGGCAGAAAGTACTAAGAGAAGTTACATGTGTTCTTCCAACTGAAAATCTCAAGATTTATTTCTTACATATCAGACTTGAACTCTCAAGTAGACAAGAATTAAGACTAGGAAAGCAGGATGTGGCCTCCTTTATGAAGGTGAGAGGATGCCAAACACAGCCTCTAGAAGGACAGGGAGCAGGGGTCACGTCCTTCCTGAGCCGTGGTCTCATGAATAAAGGCGATGGTGAACCACTACCACCACATGGTCATCACCACCACCACATAAACAGCCTCAATTCTGCCCTCTTTTCAGAGTCCCTGGTACTTCTGAAGTCAGAGAAAAGTAAGAAAAACAATAAACAGAGCCTAATAGACACTCAGATAAAATCTAAACTCTCTACCTCTTCAGATCTTTCAAGAGAAGCAAATGATGAGAACAGACAGAAAAGTGAGATGTTCTACTTCTATCAGACAAACGTAACTGGAACAGCAGGTAAGTTTATTTTAATTGAAGTGATACATTCTCCTTACCTGTGGACCAAATGTAAAGTTAAAACATATTTATTCAAAGATTGGATAGTTTTAATCTTATCTCACAGTAAGGATAATAGCTATACTTTTAACTACTATAGTTTCGTTTGTCTAATTGTATGATTTTCCCTCACTAGGAAAATTATTCTCATGGTTAAAAAAAAAAAAAAAAAAAAAAAGTTTCTAACATATAATAAGTCATGATTTTTTAAAGACTTACAATGCATGATTAGGATAAGATGTAGACACAAAAAGGCTTTAAAACTTCAATGATTCAGTGATATGGGTGATATATAATATATGCTAGAATATATGTATAATATTATATTTATGTATATTATATGGAGCATTTTCAAAGAATGATAGATTTTTCCCTCTGAAAAATCTTTTGATTTCATATTAAATTTCTGAAGTATTTACTCTAAATAACAATCACAATTCTTTCTTTTATTTTAATTTTTTAGCTACCAACAGAAAAACCAGTTCATATCTTCCTTTTGAACAGGCCCAGAAACAAAAGCCATCCTGACCAGTCTTCCTGGTTTTGAAGCAGTTGTAGGACTGTGATTTCAAGTAACAACTACTTACCCAGAACTCTTCTGAGATAGCAACAAAAATTAGAAATTCACCAAAACCACAGAAAACTAGAACTCCATAAAACTTAAAGCCATGGACCAACTGGGGCTCATGTTCCAGACTTATTTAAAGTCTAATTTTTCAAACACAGGACTGATTTACAACATTTTTATGTGAATCTCAAAACATCCTTGTATGTAATTTTCCTGAACCACAACACATGAACAGAGCAATTTCTGAATTAGAAAGCAGAAAATTGCTAGAATTCCATCCTGTCACATGGAGGGAGAAACAGACAAGTCCATCTGTGGGATCAGAGAAAGGACAGGATCTTTTGGTAACAAAGAAGCTAGTTTTTAAAGAATAACAAAGAAGAATTGTACTAAATTCCTCCTCTGCACTGACTTAAAATCCCTCTGCCTTTGGTTTCCGCCAAAGCTCATACAAATTCAGGAATGCAAGACAGCAGCGGAAATTATTAAAAACATAAACATTCCCTTCAGTGCCACACAATCCCTAGTACCTGCCTGGACTTTTCAAAATAGAGAACTGAATAAGACTGATGTTGAATATGCCTTCAGTCTCAAAAGCAAAAACAAAATAGAAATGATTTCATAGAATGCTAATTACTGGCTATCATCAATTACTTCCTTAGCAAGAACAGTTAACAGCTAGAGATCATTTCTCTGATCTAAAATATTATGATTATCTCTACAAAAACAGAGTCCTGATTATTTATTTATTTATCCTTCTGGATAGCAGTACACTTTGTCTCTAAAGTTCTTTTAAATAATGGTTGGATTACTGTAGTATGCTGATTTTAAGTCCTTTGGGTATAAACCGAGTGGGATAACTGGATCAAAAGGTGGGTCCATTCCAAGTTTTCTGAGGATTCTCCACATTGCTTTCCAGAGTGGCTGCACCAATTTAAAAACTTCACCAGCAGTGTAAAAGTATGCCTTTTCCCCCACATCCATGCCAACATCTATTATTGTTTGTGTTCTTGATAATAGCCATTCTAATTGGAGTAAGATGAAATCTTAGAGTTGTTTTAATTTGCATTTCTCATAATTACTAGAGATGAACACTTTTTCATATATTTATAATCACTTGTATGTCTTCTTCTGTAAATGCCTGTCCAGTTCCTTAGTCCATTTATTGATTGTGTTCTTTGTATTTTTGGCATAAAGTTTTGTAAGTTCTTTATAAATTTTGGAAATAAGTGCTCTATCTGAAGTGCATGTAGAAAAGCCCACTCTGTAGGCTCTCTCTTCACGTTCTTGATTGTATCCTTTGCTGAGAAAAAGCATTGTCGTTTGAGTCCATCCCATTTATTGATTCTTGCTTTAGTTTCTTGTGCTTTGGGAGTCTTGTTAAGGAAGTCTGATCCTAAGCCAACATGATGACGATTCAGGCCTACTTTGTCTTCTATTAGGTGCAGGGTCTCTGATCTAATTCCTAAGTCCTTGATCCATTTTGAGTTGAGTTTTGTGCAGGGTGAGAGATAGAGGTTTAATTTCATTTTACTGCATATGGATTTCCAGTATTGCCAGCACCATTTGTTGAACAGGCTATCTTTTCTCCATTGTATGTTTTTGGCTCCTTCGTCTAGTATGAGGTGACTGTATTTATGTGGTTTTGTCTTTATGTCTTCTATTCTGTACCATTGGTCTGCCTGTCTATTTTGGTGCCAACAGCATGCCATTTTGTTACTATGGCTCTGTAGTATAGTTTAAGGTCTGGTATTGTGATACCTCCTGCTTCACTTTTTCTTTTTTCTACTCAGGATTGTTTTGGCTATTCGAGGTCTCTTGTTCTTCCAGATGAAGTTCGTGGTTGGGAATGATTAGTCTATACATTCCATTTAATAAGCTTTCACTGAACATTTTAATAACCAGGGATATTTTATAACCACTCCCTGTCCTAAAGAAGTCAAGCATTTGGGCTGATTTTACCTTTTACTTTGATTTACATTTACCTGACTGTTAATGAGGTTGAATTGCTTGGCTCATATCTTTTGTCCATATATTAACTAAGATGATTTTTATCCTCTTGTCTATTTGCAGAAATTATTATCTGTTCTGGATCCTAATTACTATTCTGGATCTTTATCACTTGTTCTTATATGCAATGCAAATATGCTGTCCTATCCATGACTGTCATTGTCACACATTAATGTTAATAAGGTCAAATTAATTTCCTCTGTAATTTTATTGTTGTTGTGTTCTAAGAAATCTTTCTTTATCCTAAGGTCATAAGATATGCACAAAGGAAAATATGGATTTCTTGTTCATATTTAGGTCTATAATCCACTAGAAATTAATTTTGTGTATAGTGTTAGGTAGGTATCTAAAATTTTCTTCCTCATGGGTAGTTGATCATCCTGGCACCATTTAGTGAAAGGGAGTTTGCCAGACAGTGAAGAGGGAAGAGGATTTAAATGAATGGATTCTCAACCTTGGTCTAGAGAGACCTGTGATGTCACCACATCTGCTCACTTAAGTTGAGCCTAACTCATCAGAGAGCTGGCTGCAGCCTTCAGGAAGGATCATGTCCTATTCACAGTGCTCCTTGCCCTTCCACAGCACACAGCAGATAACAGAATACTTGTTAAATAGTGAAAAAAGTACAAAGCCCCTTATGACCTGATACTGTTACCTTCTATGTGTAACCCACTGTGTACTTGAGGACAGTGTATCTCTGTACTTGCTGTTGTTTCAGTTTCTACGCTTTACCAATTGGCAAACTGGCCTATAAAAACGCTCTAATTTCTTCAAGCAAAACCCAATGTAGTCCTTTTTTGCACCAAATAGCACCTATCAAAAGGTTTATGTAATACCTAGAACTTTCTCTTACAAGCTACATGGAAGTGAAAACCTTTGTGATTGCTGCTGTAAAACAAAATTCAATGCATTACAACATTAAAGAATTGCAAATTTTTCCAGGCTACATGGATCAATGAACTCGGGAACTACTGGCTTGGGGACTGTGTATGAACTCCACATAGGCATCTTCATAGCTTTTGCAAATCCACTGACGTATTCCCTGTGGTAAAGGAGACAGTGGTCCTTGTTCTTCTGCATAACCCTGGGCCTCCCAAATGCAAATTTACTTTCACTGTGCTGTTACTAAAATGAAAATAACATAAAATAAAAATATTTGTGAAAATAGCAAGTGCCATCTATGCATACAACTACCCTCTGGTGGCTTATTGTTAGGTATTCTAACAAATATTTTATATACTTAACCTCCTAAAACTCACAACACTCTGTGAGGTAGGTATTATTATCCCTTTCTACAGATCACAAAACTAAGGCTTAGGTAAATAACTTGGTTAAGCAAAAGGCTAAGCAAAGATCTGAAGCTCTCTTTGGCTCCTTGTGTTTTATATCTCACAAGATATATCCAAAGAGATAAAACCTTAAAACCCAAAGCGCCTACTTATAACAAAGATGACCTATTTCAATAATTATCATAGGAAAGATATTGGAATTTTTTAAAAAGTAAGCCTGCTATAGTCTGAATGTTTATGTCCTTCCAAATTCATGTTGAAACCCTAATCCAAAGGTGGTATTTGAAGGTGGGACCTCTAGGTCATTTAGATCATCAGGTGAAGTCCTTATAAAGGGAATTAGTGCCCTTATAAAGATGAGAGCTCAGAGAGATTCCTTGTCCTTTCTGCCATATGAAGTTAGAATGCAAAGGCCATCTATGAGGAAGTGGGCCCTGGCCAGACACTGAATCTGTTGGCAATTCAGTCTGGGACTGCTCAGCTTCCAGAACTGTGAGAATAAATTTCTGTTGTATATTAGTCACCTGCTTAAGGAGTTTTGTTATAGCAGCCTGAGTAGATGCAGACTATATCCTAATGTCTTTATTTGTTTCTGTATGCTATTATATTTGATTCAACCAACTGAAGATTGGAAATATTTAAAAAACATTTCCTGAGCATGTAAAGATTTTTTTCCTTTCTCATTTTCCCCTAAACAACACAGTATAACAACTGTTTACATACCATATACATTGTATAAGGCCTTACAAGTAGTCTAAAGATAACTTAGAGTTTATGGGGGAATATGCATAGCTTATTGAAAATACTATGCCATTTATATAGGGGAGTTGAGCATCTGCAGATTTTGCTTATCTGCAAGGAGTTTTGGAACCCATCCCCTGCAGACAATAAGGGATGATGAGACTGAGGCCCAGCGAGTTTAACACAAGAATACTTAAAGGATAATAGGTAATAGAGACATTGCTATAGGTCAGGCACTGGTAAATTATTTCCATGGATTAGCTGTTTTTATCTTTACAGCTACATGAAGGGGTATGATAGATGAGGAGTCAGAGGCATAGCAAGAGTAAATAACTTGCCCCAGGTTCTATAGCCAGGAATCTAGAAATGTGGTCTGTTCACACCTTAGAAAGAGAAGAGAGGACAGGAGACAAGCACAACCAGTTCAAGGAATTTTTCACAATCTTGGTACCACCTTAACTCTCCTGGTGCTTGGTATCCTTTATTATTAGGCCTGTGGGTTTCCCCAACAGGTTTCTTGGCAATAAAATTTTTAAAAGCCTCTGTGAGCTTATTTTGGAAAATCCTCAAAGAGTAATGTTGTGTTTTGTTAGTTCTAAATATCAAACACTTAACATAGACTCTACTGACTTACTTTCTTCTTCAGTGAGATTTAGCCTTTGATTCACTTGTTCCAGATGGAGAACCTGTAATATAACAGGGAAGGGGAGGAAGTAAAGTAATAACATGTGTCAAAGGATGATCAATATTACTTCTTCAGTAATCATACAAAGTGTTTTACTAGTGAAACCTTATTTACTCATGAACAACAACAACAGATTAACATGGGTTTAAATTCTGATTCTGCCACTACTTAGCAATAGAGATGCTATTGCTTCCTCAATCTGTGTGTGTGTGTGTGTGTGTGTGTGTGTGTGTGTGTAGCAGTTGGCAAAGATATAACTGACAATGGGACAAAGCATTCTGATGGCAGCTGGAATCAACAATGGAGTCAGGATGATAACCAGTGCTTCTCAAGTTTGAGATGCATACAAAACTCTTGAGGGCTTGTTAAAGTGCATATCATGATTTCATAAACCTGGGTTATGGACTGAGGTTCTGCATCTCTAGACAACCCCCAGGTCATGTAGATGCTGGTCTTGGATCCATACCTGGTATACAAAGAGACATTCTTTACAGAGAGGAACTCTATATTTGCAGTTAGATAGACTAACTTTCTGTGACCTTGGACAATTTGCCTAACTTCTCTGAGTCCTCTTTTTCTCTAAAGTGAGCAATAAAATACCCAATACCCACTTTATATCATCACCATCATCATCATCATTTTAATGGTCATTCCATTGAAGTTATCTGGAGTAGTGGAGACCTGGAACTGAAGTTATCAGGGATATCAGGTAGGAAACCCATACCCCTATTCTGATCATTGCTATGGAGTTATAATTACAGAGAAGTTTTACTGGTTGTCCCTTAAAGTTATTTATTTTATTTTTGTTGTTGTTGTTGGGTTTTTATTTATGTGTGGGTGTAATGATATTTTGAGGATTAGAGAATGTACTCTTCATGGCCCTTGACCATTAGGAGCAATTTTTACCTGAGATAGCCAGTGTTTATTTAGCTCTACAACCACATTTTGAACTTGGAATCAAATGTACTTTGACATTCATTTAACTTGATGGGTTCCTGGGTTCCAATTTTATTCAGAAATCCCAACCCACCCAGGTGATCTGATTCCCAAAGGTGGGGCTGGTCTTTGTATTTTGAGTCCCTGTTCTTCCTCCTTGCCTTTGGGGCATTTGGAACTTCCTTGTTGAGAATCTCCTAGAATCTGAAGTCTTGCCCTGTACTCAGCCCAGGGCATGATCTATTAATAGGACCTTTTCAGTGTCTACTATCAATCAGTCAGTGTCCAAGCTGTGCCTGATAGAAATTCTCCATTGCTGCCCAAATTCCTGCACCCTCCCAATTTGTTTTGCTCTAAATGGCAAGCATGTCCACCTGATTCTCCAACTTTAAGAATGGTTAATGAGAAAAATCAAAAAGAGGTCCAAGATTATTTTGAATGGTGAGGACAAATAGCTCATAGCAGGATTAACAATTTCTTCCCAAATTCTGCTTTCCAATTTACAAAGTATATTCCCACACTTAAATCTTATAATGCCTGCATTAGAATCCCTAATTTCCAGGTAAAGTTTAGAGAACCCACACAGGTACTTAATAATTCAAGCCAGAACACAACCCTGGTTATAGATCAGCTTGCCCTTTTACATTTACAGTCTTGTGGATGCATAAAGTTATTACTTACATTCTGTGTATAAGATAGCCCAGGACATGAACAGTTTAGAGATCCTGTAGGCAACAGAGTAGTAAAGCCACAAACTGACAACATTGACACTTCCTCTGCATGTGATGGTTCATAAAAAGGCACCTTCAGAAGATGGTTTAGACTACCATGGGTACCATTGTTTGGTGCTGGTTGAATGCGTAGGAGATCTGTTTTAAACAAATAAGTTCAGAACAGCTTTAAATTGGAAGGCAACAATTCCTGTGTGGGAGATGGGAAATATCTACTGTTTCATTCATTTAATAATTCTGCTGTAACCCAGCTGTGTACTGTATATGCCATTCAGTTTACTGACTTTCATCCCCCAGTGCTCCAGCATCTAGTCTTTCCACAATGGTTCAGTCACCTAGAGAAGCCTCAGGAACTTCCATGAACTTTTTCTGTCCCTTGGGAGAAAAGCTGCATTGTTAAAAGGATCACTTTGTTCCTTAAGCATACCATGGTTGTCTAGCATAAAATGCTATCCTCTTAAGTTAAAATCAAGTTGAAAGAAGTTAAATGATTTATCATCATATTTAAAATAATGTTTACTAAGTTATATGAAATTTGTCTAAGAATGGATGCTTTTAAAAAATTAAACTAGTGAGTTTTATTTAATATTTAGAAAACTTCTATTTTTTCAACAACAGAACATAAAAAACATTTTATAAACATAGCCTTTTACACGGCTCTTGCTGACTATTACCTAAGGGAGATCTCTCCTCGGATTAGAGTACTTCTAACCATTCCCACAAAGGGCCAAAAACCCTGGCCACAAACTCAGCAGCTGTGGGAACAAGAATTTAGTTGTAAAGACTACAAAACATTATTTTAAAAACAGGTACTTTTGAGTCTCTAAGCTACCCTCAATTAGGAATGGTAAGATTAAGAGAAACAGTTGTGCACATGCTTATATCCAATTAACAGAGAAACTGTAGCTTTCTCTTTGCTTTACCAGGCAAGTGATTTGAGAGTACAATGGACTGAGCCAGGCATATAGATTTAAAGGTAGATTAGGTTCCCTAAGATCCTGATTCTTTTCAGTTCTTCAACCCGGAGTGTAATAACATAAAAAAGTGTAATAACTTTCTTAACATCCTTCTATGCCAGGAGACTTCTTATAATTACAAGAAAGTACTGGTGTTTTAAGGCATGTTTATCCTGCTTTGAAAAGTTGGAAGTGTTATTTTATTTTTCTGAATTTTATTAAATTATCATATAGCAACTAACTGATAGAAAAGCATGGTTTCCTAAGATCTAAGGTTTATCATTACTAGGAAAACAAAAATGAATTCACTCTTAAGTCTGAATAATTCTGGATAATAAATAATTTCTCCCCATCTTTCCTATGTTCTGTCTTAATGCACAGCATCTAGCCTTAGGGATTCAATTTGTCCACAGTTTCAATCTACAATATATTGAAAAATTATTCACCTTTTGCTGGTGAATTTATTTACTTATACTTACCACACAGTAGATTATACACTTCAATATTTTCAAATGGTTCAACTTCAGTCTGCTCTTTAAAACTGGGTCCATGTGCCAAAAAGAGAGCCTAGGTGGTAATAGTAATACTATTACTAGATAACATCTGGATTCACATATAATTGTAGGAAGAGACACCGTTTTTCCTCTCCTGTTTGCATCTAGGCTTCTGTAAGGATTTCTTTTCAGTTTTGAAAATGATTTTGAAATCATTTCCACCTGTGATGTTGTGTCAATTCTAATCCAATATAATGCATGCTGTGTTTACCTGTCTCTACCTGTTTCCCCAGTACCTCACATGTCAACAACTAGCAACACAGGCAACAGTGGACAACCCACATCAGCACAATTCCATAACATCTAGACATTATGTATTAGAAATTTATTGTACGACACCATATGTTGTTTTCATATTCCTTTCATATCATTGCTCAAATATGTTAGTACCTGACAAGAAATTTAAAGCACTAAATTTTTGCACACTTTCCTAACCCACCTACTTCTCAAACACCTCTTCCCTTTACTTTTGTGAAGAGAACTATATATTCTGTTTTATTTAATTATTACTAACTTTATGTTATTCATAACAATCTAATTATTTAAGATTATAAACAACTAGAAGTATCAATATGGATAAACAATTCTTTTTAGTTAATGTGATATACATGTTTTTCTAAGATGATCAGTAAAGAATTGGAGGCATAAGTTTTTCTTGTAGTCATGAATTTAGTTATCATATGGTAGTCTAATTAATAGAAAAGCTGTTTCTAGAGATTTTTCAGGTATTTATAAAGTGATATAACTCACCATGGCAAAATTGAGACACAGTATGTTCATAAAGAGCCTAACACTTTTTTTTTCCCATTTGGAAAGGAGTGTGTGTGTGTGTGTGTGTGTGTGTGTGTGTGACAAATGGAACTAGATAAGACAATCAGGATGCAATAATTATAAGGCTTTGACTATGGAGGAGTATCAGCTACATTTTACACATAAATCAGTAGATTCCTCCATAGATTTGCTTCCCTGGGCTTTCAGGGCTCTGTACACTCCACTCTGGTTTTCTTTCTTCCTTACTGATGCCTCTACTTCTAAGGTCTCTGCTCATAACTTTTTTCTCTCCAATTTCTTCAAATAGAAATGTTCCACCTTTAATACTTGGTCCTCCTATCTACACTCAATCCCTGAGTATCTTACCTAGTCTTATATTTTAAATAATTTTCTATGTCTAAGACTCAACTTTTTCTCTCTGGGGTAGACTCTTTAACTGCCTATTCAACATCTCTACTTGCATGTTTAATAAATATTTCAAACTCAGCAAGTCCAACTGTCCTCTTGCTCCTTCCTTCCAAATCAGCAGCAGCCACAGTCCAACATCCTTTCAATTGGCTAAAGCCAATTCCAACCTAGGCTCTCTGCACTGGCAGTGTCCTCTGCCTAGGACATTGTTCCCTGAATACCTGAAAGGCTACTTCCTTCACCTCCTTCTAGTCTCTGCTCAAATGCTACCTCGGTGATTCTTATCCTTCCTTCCTCTTTAAAGTTGCTTCCTGTCCCCAGGGCATCCCAACATTCCCACTTTCTCATTCAGCTTTACTTTTTCTGTATTCCCCTTGGCACTTCACCTAACATACCAAATCATATACTCCTGTTTGGCCTTTTGTCTTCATCCCCTCTTCAAATGAAGTTTCATGAGGGCCCTTAACTGCTCTATCCCGGATGTATTCAAGAGTTTTGGATATTGCCTATCACAGAGATCAGTCAGCACTTGTTTAATTCAGGAGTACATTACCTGCATGCTCTTAAACTCATTGTTATAACCATGGTTGCCTCCTCCACAGAATGAAGTTTCTTTACCCCTGTGAAGAAATATTATTATTATATACTGGTCAAAGTATTGATATGAGCCCTTATGGTAAAGTGAGTTTTAATGGATTTTAATATAGCTTCTGCTTTTATATAAGTAATTTTTCTGTCAATGATAGCATAAATGTGTTTATTTGCATGCTTGAATTCATAACCATAGAGGAATAAGCAGAATGGTAGGGCAGAAGGATGGAGAATTCTAGGTTCTATAAATAGAATTCAAACTTTTTCACTCTTAGACATTGACAAAGGGAATAATTTAAAAGGCACAGAACCAAAGAAAAGAATTGTCAAGCTCATCTGCACTTTGTGATTAGAAGAGTTGGATTAATATGTTATTTTAAGCATTTAAGGTTTTAGGAATAATCTTTGGCACTTGGAAAGAATATTAATTCCTATTGTACACTGGAGGTGTCCAGGGGAAATAATACAAAAACATGAATAAAGAATACTCAGGGTAAGTTAATTATAATAGTTGGTAAGGGGTAGCTAGTATATTCTGTAAATTGAGTTTATTTTTAACTTTTGGGATTTTCTTCCCTAGGCTGTTGCTCTGTTACTTGAATAACTTCTCAAATTCAATTAATTTATCTTTTCCATATTTAATCTTTAATTCGAACAGTGTCAGCAATTTTTGGCACAGTCAGTTTTCATACTTAGGAAAAAAATACTGCTAAATGAACCTAGATCTTCTTAAAGCAACAATAGTGTACTGGTTCAAATTTTGTCTCTGAAGGGAACAAGACTCCAGTTTCTGAAGACTGGCCTTAAAAGGTGTCTTTCATTTGCTTCCTCATACTCCACCTCCTAGGAAAATACACACACACACACACACACACACAACACACACACTCACAGCTTCTGTTCATGTTTGCACTGAAGGCTCAAGTGGTCACAGGACAGTAGTCTAGTGTCTTGAAAAAAAATCATTTATCAAAATTACTCTCACTCAGTTTAAGTACAAAATAAAGTAAATTACAAAATTAAATATAAATCACACTTCTGACGAAGGTATGCTCAACTCTACCACTAGTAAGGAAGAGAAATAAAAAAGAACCCGAACAGAGAAGGCACTGGCAGTCCTAATTATAAGGTGTTTCAACTCAGTTACCCCAAGGTGTCAGCTCAAGCCCTTATCTTAGTGAATTCCAACAAAATCATTATTATAAGTAGAACTTGTGTTAAAAATATATTTTCATTCTTCTTGCACAGACTTTTGGTTTCCCAGTGTTACTAGAATTATTTGCAGATAACTAAGTTTTAAATTATGTGGGACGCTAGAGTGTTCATTAATGAAGGAGAGAAAAGGATTTTTTGAACCAAGTCTTTGTGGTAAAATTTCCTAAAATTGGTCCTGTTTATCTTTCTATTTCCAGAAAAATCTAGTATGTTTTAAAATTTCCATTTCCTAAACTAGTTCAATGAGAAAGATAGTAAATACTGCAAAATTTTTTTTGAAGCAAAAGATAAAAATATTCTATGAAAAAAATCTCTATTTCTAATGCTTCTCAAGCAAAAACTTAAGCAATTTGCTCTTCGAACTGCTTATGTTCTTTCCTTCCAACCATTAATTTGACTCTGGAAAGCACGCATGGAAAAATGAGAGCTGGCATTTGGAAAAGATGAGTTGATTTTATCTATCATAATTTAGTTCAACTTCTAAGTACTAGATGAAACCTTTTGGAACAAATTCTCTATTATCTTTTCCCTGTCTAATTAACACAGTTGAGATCAAAGCTGAGTTTCTCTCCCACAATTGTGTAATGACACGGGTGGCTGATGAACAAGACTTCTGTCCTGATACCCAAGTGCTTGAGAAGACTTATCTTCTTTGTAATCTCCCTGTTGGTCTTT
Organism: Sciurus carolinensis; assembly: GCF_902686445.1. Lineage (NCBI taxonomy): Eukaryota > Metazoa > Chordata > Mammalia > Rodentia > Sciuridae > Sciurus > Sciurus carolinensis. The sequence continues at coordinate 33,163,223 of NC_062219.1, forward strand.
TCCTTCCCTCTTTTACTGCCATTGTTCTAGACTGGATCCTCCTGGTCTCCGACTAGATCAAGTTCCCTAATTGATCATCCTGCTTTCAGAACTGCAGAATCTTCCTACATACCACACATCTCTCTAAAACTTTTAAACTCTTTTAACTGTTGCTGGAAATGGACATACATGTTTAATGAATACAAATTTGAGACAGAATATGAAGAACCAGGACTAAACTGGAAAATCTGGGTCATAGGTCAACCACAATACATTCCTGGAGATGTCCTATGTAACTAATTTCACCATCCCTGTGCTCTACAGCTTCCTGGGGGCTGTCAGAACTCTGGGGAATGGGTCAGCACACATTCTAACAGGACCCTATGTCTTGCTAGATCCTCCTCCATAATGCAGCTAGAATGGGTTCTCTGAAATGCAAGTCTCACTATATTCTCTTCAGAACACCTCATAGCTACCATGGTCTCCTACTTTCTTCAAGATGGAAGTCACACTCCTTAGTCCTGACAGGTAAGTCCTTCATGCAGAGGGCAGTTCATTCATGGGTTCTCCACCAATATAGAATCACTAGTGAGTGCTATCTCATTTCCCTTTCTCACTCCAGAGCTATGGCGGGCTTGAGAAAAGAACCCAGTTGCTCTGGACAGATCTAGAGAAAGAACCCATATTGAAGGACACAGCCTGACAGTGTGCAAGGCTTGGCAAGTGGAGGATACCATCCAGCAAAGACATAGGAGGGAGCTTAGTGAGCTGAGCAGGGATCCAGTTTTCAGGCCCACTCACCTTCTGGATGGGCGCCAGTACCATGCACAGACTGCAGGGGCAGACCCGCTGGCTGACAACATTTGGCCTGCCCCGCTGAGTTCTCAGAACCCAGATCAGGAATAAACCCCACCAGCAAGCCCTCTCTGATGTTTCCTGACTCCCACACCTGGGGTGTGCTATCATCCTTTTGGCTTCCTAGTACCACGTACTTGGTTCTGGTGCTGTGGGTTATCACACTAGATCATGACTACGATCTTCCTTCCCACCTGGAAAAAGAGCTTTAGGTAAGGGCTGTGTCCGTAGTCCTTAGAGAGGTGCCTGTGTATTTGTCAGTTGCTATTCTGAAATAAAAAAGTTGTTATTCATGTTCTCTAAAAAAGCCCTTTAACGACTCTTCCATTATGGTTTCAAATAATTGGGTTTTCCCAAATGAGTAAAATCTAACACACTTTAGGCAAAATCAATGCGAAGATGATAATAGCTTAAACTATTGAAATTCGATATAATAGTGAAAAGGGAATCTAATCTAGTTACCAAATATTGCACATTATTCCTAAAGATGATATGCTTTATTTTAGAAAATATTTTAAGAGTTAGAAATAAAATGATTTAATTAAACTAATTCTTCAATTGCTCTTATTAAGTCTGTATTCAAAATTTCCTTGATGTAAGCTAATGTAACATGTAAGTAATTAATGGGACAATAATAAACCAGGCTCATTTTGTGTTACAGATGAGATAAATGAAATCCTAAGATATTAATTTTCCTAGTTCCCATAAGTAGCCAGGTTGAGAGTCAGGCCTTGAACTCTTAGGCCACTAGTCTATTTTATATCTCACTGCTAGTTGTAGCAAGGATACGAAGCTCATCATCTGAGAATGTCCATCAGTGTGTGAAACCCAGAGGTATTCTGGTGGTGCACTCTCCTTCCATAACTGTTTCTCATTCTGCATCTGTGGCCTCCTAACTTCTTCAATAGACCCCTAACAGTAAAATATTTGAGAATGTACTCCCATATATATTATATGTCATGTACCTAAACTACTAACAATTTTATGTGTTTAATTTTAGTAAAGTTTAATTTTATTCATATGAAATTAATTTATTAATTTATTTAATTCACATTTTAGAAAAACACTTTTAAAGAATGTTGTCCTGAGCCACAGTGCAGCCATCCACAATACAGTCAAGACACTCAGATTCCAAGGAGAGAGGACAGTGCCATCTAGTGATAGCAATGTGGAACTGCACTCTCCCTGGCTGACGTCTGGGTTTGCAGGCTATTTTAAAGACTAGGCTCTGCCAAACCCCTGCTCTTCATCCTGCACACATGTTGGAGCGTTGCCAACTCCCTGTCATCTTTCATCCCCCTTTCTCCATCAAACATATCTTTTAGTTACTGTATTTCCATTGTCATTGTAATCCCCTGGCATTATGTTGCATACATATAAGTTAGGGGAGAAAATTCCCTAAGATCCTGATTCTGTTTGTATTCACTTAAGCACATTGAAAAAATACTGGAATGAAATTTAGAAAACAATCACTCATTTACTAAGCAAGTATATATATATATGTTTGTTTCCTGGGTCATTTTCAGTCTTCTCCATTGCAATTATACTCCAAGAGGGCAGATAATCTTATCTGCATCCCAAAAGCCTGAAGCAAGACCTGCATTTGATAAACTTGGCAAGCATTTGATAAAATTTTGTTGGATCCATAAAGTTACTGGTTATTTGGGATGGAGTGATTCACATGGTTTTTATTTTCTCTAAGGACATTTATATTTTTCAAATGCTCAGTGATCAGCATGAATTATAACTAGAAATAAGAGATAAATGTTACATTGGTCAAGTTGGCTTTACAGTCATAAAAAGTTTCTTTTCTAACAAGCACAACACTGACAAAGATCTTAAAGAGACATCTAATCATTCAGTTGCTCTCAGCCTGGAAGAAAACTGATATCATCTTTATCCTGCCTGCTGCCTCAAAGGACAGCACAGTTGGGGTTAGGAATGTGCTCTTGCTGATGTCCCTGGAACAGTGGCTGGTACAGTCTCAACTTTCTTCTTTATTCTCATCTATGTGGTAGAGATTAGGATGCTGAGATTAGCCATTTAAAAATAATAACTTCAAGTGGAGAAGTGCTAGACAGAATGAAAAGGTCAAGGAAATGTCAATACTTAGGAACAGTTACATGATCATAATAGTGGGGTAAGGTTAAGTAAACTTATAATGAAAGATGATTGTCAAAAGGGCTAAAAGTAAATAGACACACAAACCTCACAGCCAGCCACTGTGCATCCATCATAAGATGAACTTTGTCAATTCTGATATTTTTGGCATAGTGTAGTCGTTTGGGCAAATCGGGAGTCAAATAGGGTTTAAAATGCTGATCGGGTTTTCGGCACTGAAAAAAGGGTAAATATTTCTCCAATGAAAAAATATGCAAACTAAGTAAAAAGTTTCATCTTCTAAGACAATGAGGCACTTTTTAAAATTAGGGGGATTTAAGTTCAAGCTAATAAAATAGGAAAAGTAAGCCTATAATCAACATAATCAGATTCATTAATTATGTTTTTATTGTTGCAACAATAATTAGGTTGAAATTTAAAATCTGATTTAAATTATGAGCAGATATTTGATGTTTTATGGTCTTATTCCTGGGTGAAAATATTAAGCCCCCATAAATCTCCCCTCTTGTTTTGACAGAGAATAGATAGGTCTATCTCAATTTTGAGTGGTAATTATAATTTTTAAGTCTAAATTATATATGAACAGTATATGAGATATATAGTAGAAGAAAGATACTTAAAAATCAGTTCTGTTGCGCTAATAATTCCTTACCAGCACAACTTTTAAATAATAATTTGCTTGGTTTTCAAATCATTCAACAGCTTTTGAAACCAAGTAAAGTATCCCTATTTGTAAAACAAATTTGTGGATTCATCTCAAATTAGAGTAAAATTTTATAAAATGATGTTTCTCTAATAGTTACTACTTGTAACTTTAATGCAGATTTAAAAACTATAAAATGCGAATCACATTGGTACCTATTAATGAAAAGAAAAATGAAGAAATGAGAACCAATAACAAAGAAACTTTCTCTCGTGACCTCCTTGAGAAACAAGAGGAAAATTGTTAAACATAACAAATAAGACTGTGAGGAAATGAAACTTCTTCTATTTCCTCATTTTCTCATATATTTTAAACCACAATGTCTCACCTATATTAGCAAGTCTGTGTCACCAATTATCTCACATTCAACTTAGAGAAGAAAAATGAGAAGCTATGAAACACAACTTCACAAAGCAAAATTTAAGAGAAATACAGAAAATGGGAGTGCACAGAGATTACAGAATGAAAGAGAAAGTGAAAAGTATTTATTGTACATCTATTAAGGGTTTTTTTTCTTATCTATTTTGGTATCTTTTTCAGGCTTCCTATTTTTCTACTTTTCAACTATTATTACTTCCTTCTTAAGACAACATTTTTGTGATTTCCAGGCAGGCACATGATTGCAGCTGCTGAGAATGCAGTTTCCCCCAAAATAAGGGGATACAAGGTGCTCCAGAGGACAACAGACAGTGATTAGTCACACTTCCCTCCCTGGTGTGTAGCTAAATAGATCCACAGAAACTTGGGAGGCACAATGCCAACTTCTGAAGAAGTACAGGGTTGTTCTTTGCTTTTGAGAACTTGAGATAAAGACACAAGAGTTGAGAAAAAATTTGGTCATTTTAAGAACCAAGTTGGTGCTCATGTCTCTATGTAGCCAGATTGTTGTGGAACTTAAAGAGTTGCCAGTTCATGTCTGGTTATGTTTGTCTAATAAAAGTTCAATGTGGGAGGCCCACAGAACAGTACAACCACATGAAACATGAAATGGTAGTTCATTTCTTTGGGGGCTCTATAGCTCCAGATCCAGCTTATAACCATGAAAACATGTACAGGAATTTCCAAAATCTGCGGTGCTTGATCCCCTTGCACCACTAGGATTATTAGAGATTTGTCCCTCTTCATCAACAGAACTTCACCTATGTAGAGATCACGAAGTGACATAACAAAAATAAAACAGTATGTGGATTGAGAGAGTCCACATATTGAAAATCTTGAAGTACCCCTCCACTCAGCATGAAAAAAACTTGTAATCCTAGGTGGTAAGTAAATGAGTTGGGAAAATTCCAGATAGCTTAAAAATTCCATTTGTCAAAGTGGTGTGCACTCATTCTGAAGAGACCTAAAATGTTTTTGGTGGTAGATTTTTTTGTTGGTTGGTATCTGGGTACAGGGGTGGCTCAGGAGATTAAACTCAGCATGTCTATACTTCACCAGTAGGGGGCAATATTGTCTATCATGTTTACTTAAGATGAGAGTATTAATGAGTAAAGGTTTAAGAGGAAAAAGGAGTGATTAACACTCTAAAGGATTTCTGCTCTAGTCACTCCTGCTTAAACCTTGAAGTGAGTCCCAAATTACATGAACCATTCTTTACCCCATGTTTTCTTTATCTTTAAGAACTTGCACCCCATCTTCACCGTTTTTACTGTAATTGCTGTCCAGTTCTACTTAAATAAATTTAATCTCATGTCAAGCAATAATAAACTAATAAATTCTACATCATAGATATATATTTGTGAATATATTTTAAGTATAAACTGTTTAAAACTATCACACAAATGGCCTGGTGTGTAGTTCAGTGGTACAGCACATGAAGCCCTGTGTTCAACCTCTCACACCATGAAAAACCAACAAAAAAAATTTCCATAAGAGACTAAGATTCACTATTTTAGATATTCAGTTGCACAAAAACTGAAGGAAATGGTGTGACCTAAAGCTTACTAGCACAGACTTTTGAATGGGACATCATTCTTTTCAATGAAAACTAGGAGTTAGGGCCAATGTTACCCCGAACTAGTTTCCTGTAGCAGTGTCCACTCCAAAATAAAAACTAAGATGAATATGCATGTTGATGGAGAGTTTAAAAAATAAATTACAAGTAGCTTAGTGTCAGAAACATTTGACATAAATTTCTCAGAACTCAGATTAAGGCCATCACCATTAATTTAGATTTATTAAGGAGACTATACTTACACTGAGTTTCTCAGCAATTTCTTCAGAATTAACTGTTTCAAAAGAAAAATCACATTACAATTGGTACTTGACAACCGCAAAAACTGTAAACAACTCAGGTGAATTTGACATATTTATTAATAACGATGATCTGGCAAAATTAAATAAAAGATGATTTCAGATGAAGTATTACTTTAGCATTTAAGAATAGAATAGGATGTATTTTTACTCAGCAATATTAGCTATTACCATAGACTCTACAGACTAATGCTACTTGAACATGGGAATTTCTCATTGGTTTCTGTGTGATCTTCCCAGAAAGTCAGGAAGGGACTCTGCGAAAGTCCCCACATGCTCTCAGGACCTTGGTTATGGTTACTCGCCTTCAGTTTTACCCCCTTTCCCCTTTCATGTGGGTATCTTCACACTTACAACTAAAGAAGTCCTCGGGTATATTTCTAGTCCTGATGCGAGGAGCTGGCCCTTCATACATGTAGAAGTTTATTTGAGGAAAATAATCAGTCATATATTCCACCTTATCACAAGAAGTCTGGTCCATTCCTGAATTTAAAAAGGGAAGAAAGAGAAAAATAATCCACTGAGTGTGTAAACAGGTAGTAGCAACAACAATGTGTTTTTGGTTATGTCGAAAAGGATACTTTATGTTGTAGATCTCAAACAGAGTTTAACTGAGAACTTATACAATTTATTCTATTACTTTTCTCTAAATAGCAGAACTTAAAATTTGTGGTAGTGGAGGGAAAGGGTCATGTTTATGAAGGAAGACTAAACAGCAATATTAAACAGACTTTTTTTCAATGTAGTTCAATTAAAGTAATTTTGAAGAAGAAAATCCTCTGTGGGGTAGTTAAATCTTTATAAAATCTGATTTGTTAAGCAAATGATACATTTTTAAATCAAAATAGCAACATGTGCTTTTGTTAAATAATACATTAGGAGTGTAGGGATTCACAATCTTTACTTTTATTGTTTAAATTTATATAAGTGGCATGTGCTCCAAAAAGACTTGGCAATCAAATCTTTTTTTTTATTGACTCTTCAAATTGCAAGTAAATTTTTATTTTTAACAATTTCTTTTAACAAAGTGGATCCCCTTGATTTTAAAACAATAAAGTGTTAGAGAAACTTTCTAGAAATTTAAAAAACATAAGCCTATGTTTCCCATTATCTTGATATTCCAAAGAGGGAGTTCTGCAGACCACTCCCACCTCACCCTGTTCCTTCCAGCTCTGGAGTTTGACTTTGAATGCCCTTCTCAAGAAGAAAGTTGACCACCCTAGCTAGAAAAGGGTTCCGCCTGCTTCATGTACTTATGGCCACCACTGGTGAGTCTAGTAGATTGAAGAGCACTTACATATTAGATAGGAAAGCATATTTGTGGAATGAATGAGTATTTTACAACCATGTAAATGCATTCTGTGTGCAGGACAGTGGGTAGCTGCTATTTTACTTCCTTTAATGTTCACGTTTACCAGGCTCAAGAATTAACCTCGAGCAGAGAAATGTGAGGGGACGGGGACTTTACAGACAAACAGCTATGTTAAACATACATCTGTTCAAATAAATTAAAGAAGAAAAGGAAGTAGCAAAACTTGCCAATATAGTAAATTGCAGCCAGCCTACATGAAGGAATTACTAGCTGAAAAAAATTCCAAAAAGTTCTTTTCAGATTGAATAACAATCAAACCACATCCCTATTAAGTACTTTCAACTCCATTTTTACAGAAAAAAAGAGTATGTGAACAGATTTTTAGAAATGTTAAATAAACAAATTAGAAATTTTAATTTAGTCCTCTTTTCTTCATAATCTACCAGAAAAATTTTCTTTTCTTTTTCAGGAGCTTCTAGGTCTAGAAATGCAGACTTTAAAATATCATTATTATTTTTATATGACCCCTAAGATTAAAAAATATAATCAATGTTGAGTTATGATTTTTTAAAAAAGGAAGCTTACCATGGTCAGCCAAAAGGATTATATTGACACAATTGTGTAAATTCCGCTGTTTTAGGCCCTCCATCAACAGTCCAAAGGTACTATCCACTAACTGTAAGGCTTTAATTAACTAAAAACAAAAACAACAACAAAAAAAGAATTAAGATAGTCTTCATGAAATGTTTTAATTATCCAAATAATTACTCAATCAGGTAAAATTAAATGCATTTTTTTTCTTTAATGTGGTGGGGTTTTGAAATAGAACTTCAGAGCCCACCACCCATGCTACCACATTTACCAAATACCAATTCCCTAAGTATCTATAAACAAAGAATTGAGCTGTATTTCCTATAAAGGAATATAGTCTACAAGCCAATAAATACATGAAGCAATGTTGAATGTCAACAAACACTCTTTGAATCTCAATGTTTTCATAATAATGCCTGATAGTAGAAAGGGGGATCCCAGATACTTATAATAAACAAAGGGCTGTATACATTCTGGAAGATCATGTGATAATGGGTAACTAGAGAATTGAAAATGAGCATATTCTGTAATTTAATAATTCTACTTTTGGACATTTGTCCTAGTAAATACTTGGGTTACACATGAAGATTTTATATAGATAATCATCACATCATTGCTTTATAATTTGAATTCTGGGGAAAATAAATTATGGCACATGCTTTAGAACACACACTCTACAACACTTATAAAACACTTTTGAAAAGAACAAAGACATAGGAAAATACAATAGTGTTAAACATTAACAAATGAAAAAGAAACTGTATCACACCCATATATATTACATAATTCTGGTTTTGTCCTTAATATAGTAAGCATTTCTTAGTAAACACACATGCACAGAAAACTAAAAGAAAATATATCAAAGTACTATGGTGGTTTGCCCAAATATGAATTAGAGTTCATTTTATTTTATTGTTTATATTCTTTGTGTTATTAGATTTTTCTACACACACACCACACACACATATACACATTGAACTGACCTAAAGTTTTAAGTAAATTTTGCTGATATAAACTTTTCAGTAATTTTTTCTGTAAATGAGAAAGTATAACAGCAATGGATGGGGGAACATGTTAAATTTCATAACACTATTATAAAAATAATTGTCTTTTTTTCTCTTCTCTCTTCCTTCTCTCCCTCCCCTTCTCTCCTCTGCCTCCCCACTTCCTTCCTCCTCCTCCTCCTCCTCCTCCTTATTCTTTCTGAGAACAAAACTTACAAGCCAAGTGGAGTTAAGAGCTTCTGTGCATTATCTCATGAAATTCTCACAGAACAGACATGAATATGCTATTGGAACTTCCAGCTGTCAGGCCTGGAAACTTGAAGTTTAAAGAAATTAAGAAACATGTTCATGGTCCCACTGTTAAGAGACAGACAGAATTTAAACCATGCTCAACCTGCTGCTAAACTCACCACTGACTCCAAATGACCTTCAATTTTAGGATCATGCACTCTGGCTTGTCAATGAGGTTCCTACTTGTTTTCGTGGCATAATGTCCCTTTGTACATACTCATTCTACACACCCAAGCACACTAAAACCCTTCTTAGCCTCCTCTACTAGCACCCTGGCACACTGCTACCAGTGGATTTTGCACAGTTCTGGAATCACTTGTGTATGTATTTGCCACCCAAGGTCAGTAAAAGATCTTGCATGTTTCCTAAACCTCATGGTTCCTAAACCTAGTGACTTTTTTTTAATTATTATTCTAGAGAATGAACCCAGGGATTCTCTATGATTGAGTTTTATTTTTTATTTGAGACAGGGTCTCACTCGGGTACCCACACTGGTTTCAAACTTGCGATCTTCCTGCCTCGACCTCCCAAGTAGCTGAGATTACAGGCAGGCACCACTGCACCTGATTAACCTAAAGTCTTTAACAAAGTATACACTCTATAGAACAAAAGAGTGTACAGTTTGGGGGAAGGGTAACAAGGACATAATGTTTACAGTGGTGGGGCAAACCAAGGGTGGGTTGAATACTCTGTAAGAAACTGCCTCTTCCCATAAAATCATGACTGTTCACTTCCACAGTGGACACAGTACAATCCTGGTATAATGATTAAGTAGCAAGACCCCTAATGAAAAATTGTGCCTTGGATCCAGAAGCCCCTCTTTGCAAAGTTGACTTGAAGGCTGCAGAATATCCATCCAGTTGGCAGGAAGCTCTCTGCAGCCATTGCTATGATCTAATTTCTGGAAACGACAACATCCTTCTGCACTTATTCTACTCCCACGTGGAGGCAGAATAAGTGGAGTCCAGTGCTCTGAAGTTCACCCACCGTGTGCACGAGTGTAACCAACATTTTAGTCAATCTGTTTTAAGTTTTCTTTTCTAAACTTTTTCTTCCCAACTGACTTTTCATCCCAGCTAATAATTTCTTTGTCCATAATGAATAACAGTCGAATCTTACTGAATATGTAGACCATCATTTGAAGTGACTTGTGACCAGTCAGGACACTCTGCATCCAGTTCATCTACTATACCTAGATAATTATTGAAATGAATTTGGCATTAAGAAATTCCTGGTTTGCTATAATTTCAGTGCCTCTCCTACCTGGCCCTGCCATCCAAATCCTAGCACCTTCTATTTCCCCCTTTCATGAACTTTTTTAGGTTATATGTATCATATAATGATGTTCCTATTTAAAATTGTTTAAGCTACCAAATTTTAATAATTCAAAATTTTTTACTTTAATGGTCTGCTTCTTTTAACAACAACAACAACAAAAAAACCTGATTATACATTTACTCATTATTTTCCTTATTTGTCATTTCAACCTGGCATTTGGCAGTAAAGGCATCATTTCTTTAACTCTAGAAATGCTCAGCACAATATTAGCCCTGCTTAAAGTAGTCTTTAAAAGGACAGTCAAGGGCTGGGGAGATAGCTCAGCTGGTAGAGTGCTTGCCTTGCAAGCACAAGGCCCTGAGTTCAATCCCCAGTACCACAAAAAAAAAAAAAAAAAAATAATAAATAAAAGGACAGTCAAGCAACAGGGATTTTGATAATGGAAAATCTAGAACAAGTTAAAAAGCTTAGTGAGTGGACCAAAACAAACTAAAATAGTCTTCTTTACTTTTAATTTATATCATATTAATTCTGAATTAAGATATTTTATTAAAAATGACAAAATAATAAAGTCAAGAAGTCTTTCAACTTTCTCTATTCATTTGCCTCTTTTTCCTGAGTTTTAAATGAAGCTTGGTATGGAACCAATCTAGGTGTCCTTCAACAGATAAATGGATAAAGTAAATGTGGTATATATATACTCAATGGAGGATTACTCAAACTTAAAGAAGAATGAAATTATGGTATTTGCTGATAAGTGAATGGAACTGGAGATTATCATGCTAAGTGAAATAAGCCAATCCCAAAATCCAAAGGCTGAAAGTTCTCTCTGATATGTGGATGCTAACACACAACAAGGAGGTGGATAAGAAAGAATAGTTCAGTGGATTAGACAAAGGGAAATAAAGGGAAAGGAGAAAGGATGGGAATAGGGAAGACAATAGAATGAATACATGACCAGTGTAACTCCACATTTTGTATAACTACAAGAATAGGAAGTCATACTCCATGTATGTATAATATGTGTAATGTGTCAAAATACATTCTGCTGTCATGTATAACTAAAATGAAGCTTGGTCTTCATCCCTCCTTAATTTTCACTATTCACTCCAACCTGAGATCATCTTTACTTCCAGGCACCATCTATTTGCTACCAAACTTCCCTGATAATTATCTCTTTGAGTTTTAAATATTCATTCAATTGCATTCTGAACTTCTTAATTTGGGTGTCACAGAACCCTCAGCTGCAAATAAGCATCTTCCCTCAACTTACTCCCAGCAGCGTTCTTGCTAATGTAAATGGACCCATCATAGTCTACTTGCAGTAGTAAGATAGAAACCAGAAACTGTCATTGCTGTCCCACGTGCCTCATCCACCTCACACCAAGTCATGCCAAGTTTATCTCCCAAATGAATCTCAAAGTATCCGTTTCTATCCATGATGGTTTGCCACTACCACAGTATCCAAGTCACTACTACATATATCCTTTCTGGAATGTTGCAAAAGCTAATCATTTTCTTCCCACTTTCCCTCTATGCAATAAAAGTGATTTCTAAATACACACAGATCAGGTCAGTTCACTTTCCTGACTGCAACATCTCAGTGCTTCCCACTGCACTTCTTGTGGCCTGAAAAACACCTACATGATTTGGTGTTGCCTTCTCTGGGCTTCCTCTTAGCTCTCTCCTCTGGTTCCCAATACTCCAGACATTGGAGGGATATTACATTCACACAGGACTTCAAACTACCTGGCACAGAGTAGCACGTGATAAAGGTTAGCTGCTGTTATTTTTATTGTTATCATTATTCATGGAGTCATCTAACCATCAGCTTATCTGTGCATTTGCTCCTTATGTGTTCCTCCAGTATGCTCGCTTCTTCCTCAATTAGGCCATCTACAAATTGTTTACTTTTGTTACACAGAGGAGACCCTGATAGTCAGCCCCATTCCCATCCCACTCTGGAGTAGGACCTCTTCATAGACTTCTCAGGGCTTCAGATCTCTTCCTTTGCAATGCTTTTCAGAATTAAAATTTACTTGGGTACTAACTAGAGCACTGAATGGAGGTGGGGGAGAAGGAACTGGTAGCTAACCTAAGTGAGCTATACCATAGAGGGCAGATAAATACAGAGAGAGCATCCCCTCTCCAATGATCAATCACGTCAAACATGGATAACAAACTAGAAAAGAAGATATACTAAATATGTTTTAGTTAGTTACTGAGTCATTCAGCCTTAGAGTAAACTGAATTAGGATACCATTCTGTGATATACAGAAGAGACTAAGAGTCTTAGTGGGTCCCTGAGTGGACTCACTACTTTGGAATACCTTGTATTAGGAAGGAAGGAAAGGATTTCTCTGATAAATAGCAAAGGCATGTGGCCAGAATAAATATGCCTGCACTCCAACTGAGGACAATTACTACGGAGTTTCATGGGGTAGGGAAATACCATCATACTCATGGGAGTTTCCATAGCTTTGCACTATGTTCAAGATGATAAAGACTTTGGTGGAGTTCAGAAGAGAAAAATGACTTTTTTTTGCTAAAGCAGGATTTAAGTACTATATTGTGTGGAAATCATAACAGAATGTTCTAACTAATGAAGTAACTATATTAGAGTTCACTTCAATGATAAATGTGCCCAAAGCAATAAACATTGTCTAATTATAAGGAACTTAGGAATGCAACCATGTATATGAGTAGATGGTGGATATACCACAGCAAACTTGCAAGTGACTTAGCTTTTGGAATGGGCCACATTCGCATGCTGAATCGGCTCATGCAGTATTTAGCTTTGATGTTTTTATCACATGAAATAACATAGTGACACTTCAGTCTTCAGTGCTTATCAAAAGAATCAAGATGTGGTTAATTAGAAAGTTGTCCTTTCTAGAATTTTCATTGTTTTGTAGTTAAAAAGGCAGATATCCTTTTAGATTTTCATTTATTTGAACTTCTCATGCATTTATCAGATATATTCGTGTACAGTAGAAATGAGAATTTTTTTTATTTTATTGGTTAGGGTTAGATAGTTTCCATTTGTTTTAAAAAATAAAAACTTACTCTGCCACTGACGGGCCCTCATCATGTCCTGCAGAATCAGGCTCTTCCACATATATGGTATAAAAACTGGGTCTAGGGGTAAATTGAAACAGAGAAAGACATTAAAAATTTGGAATAAACCTGCAGCAAAATCTGGGATCTTGAATATGCTAACCATTCTTTTTCTCCCTGGCCTTCTCCTTATTCAGGACCACAGCGGCACTTGGCCCCAACTGGGATAGGTTTTCCTAACAGGAAGTAAATAAGACCTGCCAGGATGTAATCATTGGTCTACCTCAGCTGTGAAAATCTGTCTTGTTCTTACAGTTAGGACCTCTTTTGGTGTGCCCAAGCCCTTTATATTTCCTGGTTTCTGACTTTTTGCTGGCTCTCTCTTCTACTATACCAAGTTCTGTTTCTGGATGTCTGGTTTCTGATGTGCTGTTTACTTCCACCTCTCTTTCAGGAGACTCTGACAACTCCAGCCCATCATCACGTCCTCGTGCAAGCACCTGTGATTCCTGGGATCTGTCCTCAGAAGTGAGTGTCAGACCCAGTCTCAGCTCTGCCCCAACCCCACATCTTCCTCTGTGATATTTGCCTCTTCTCTCTTGTACTGGCTGTATTTCTGCAGTTAATAGTTATTGTCAACCATGTCCTCAAGAGCACCAGACCTCAGAAATAACTCTTGAAAAGCGCCCATTAAAAGGCAATAGCAAGTATTTTCAAAAACAGTCAGTGATGATCAAGAAAAATTCCATTTTTGGTCCACATGTGTCCCACTATGCCAACACTTCTCTGATGCTATGTATTACCTTTCAGCTTTGGGCAGGTCCAGCCATTTTAACAATGTAGAAACTCTCTCTTCATATGAGATCTTACTGAAAAAAAGAGTAAATATAATTTTAAAAAATTAATTGGATCAGGGAATAATTGCATTCTATTCCTCCTCAGGAAAATAGGTTAATATATTCAGATATCCATTTGTGATCCTATATGATCAAAATGCTGAAAAGTATTCAGTATATTCAAAGGGTCCCTATTTTCAGTATTTATATACAGATATACTTCTCTGTATAGTAAGTATTTAATGCTTTGTTTCTTCCTTGCCCTTCTCTCCTTCAATTTTCCCCAACTAAATACTCAGTTTATTAATTTTCATTCAATTATATATTTATATATATTGAGCATCTATTGCCAGACACTGTTCATTTGAAACAAAATTTATTAGTGAGCAAACCAAAGATTACATTACCATGAAGGAAGGCAAGAAACAAACAATAGAGTTAATACACAAATTCTATGTATATTTAGAAGTGACAAATGCTATGGAAAAAATAAAAATTATAGCAGAGTAAGGGGCCCTGAGAAATGGGTGAGAGTGATTTGGAATTCTAAACTGAGTGTGTTTGAAGTAAGGCAATATTGAAAAGGTGATTTTTTAGCAAAAACTTGAAAGAAGTGAGAGAGTGGGCATTTGAATCCAAGGAGGAAGTCGTCTTTGGCAGGGGGAAGGGCTGGTGCAAAGGCCTCACGGTGGAAGTAAACTTGGTGTGCCGAGGTCCACCGAGGAAGTCCGAGTGAGCATCTGGGCAGTAGATGGACATCAGGTCTGGGGATGGTGGTTGCCATTCCACAGAGAGTCCTTGAGGCTTTTACTTTGACTGATCAAAGGAGTGCCATAATTGATCTTGCATTTTAAAGTAATTTTTTGACTGGTTGAATAAGAATAGATTATAAGGAATAAGAAGCACAGAAATGGGGCTGGGGACATAGCTCAGTTCGTAGAGTGGCTTGTCTATCAAGCATAAGGCCCTGTGTTCAATCCCCAGCACTGCAAAAAACGCAGCACAGAAATGGATAAAAAGGCAACTGTAGAAGAAAGTTCAAACCAGATGGTAGTGCTGGAGATCCTGAGACCGCAATCATCTTTGTTTAGATGGTTTAGATTAGGTGTTCCCAAAAACCTCATGTGTGAGGCAATGCAAGAAAGTTTTGAGATGAAATGATGGGTTTAAAAAAGAGAAGAAACAATGACTCCAAGGCATTTGAACCCAAACGACTAGAAATAGAGAATTTCACTCAAGATTAAGACAAAAAGGGGCTTGTGTGGAGTAGTTCAGTGGGTAGAACATGTACTTAGTATGCACATGGATCTGGGCTCCACCCCACCCTAAAAAAAAAACAACAAAAAAAAAAATCCTAATCAATACTGCTTAGATGGGCTCTTATCTGAAAGTGATTCATTACCCGTCGTAATTCTTATATATGGTAGGAAAGGAACCATTAATAGCCACATCTGATCCTGGCCAGAAGTAGGTAGCGGCTTTCAAACCTTGGTACATTGCTGTCAGCCATATCTGTAAGAAGAGAGAACCGAGAATAAGCGAACGTCAATAGGTTAGTTGTTGTTGAAATGGTACAGCTTATTGGAAACAACAATTTCCACTGCAAAACTTATAATAATTATTAAAACTTGTGTTTGCAGCAGTCAAAATATATAAATATTCAAGTATCTGCCTCAACAGTTAAAAATGTGGTAAGGCAGTGAGGAACAAGTTCATCTTTTTTAAATTGATGAAATTATAAGATTCTTCTTTCTCTTTAAAAGAATTATGAAATATTATGAAGAAAAAAATTAGATAATTTTTCTGAGTAATTTCCAGATGGTTATAGTTACAATACAAAACTCAAGTTTCAACATAAGAGTAAACAGCAATAAATGTTTTAAAAATTCAAATAATAATAATAAATAGTGGTGAAACACCTTCACAACCTAGCTCTGGAGACAAGATGGATAATTTAAAACTCAAAGTAGAACAAGAAGATCAGTCCATGTCACATGGGTAAATGGGGTTACTTTGGAAACCATGAACAGAATGCTACATACTGGTTGCCCCTTCCACCAGGCTGGGTTATTTTTCTCCTCTGAAGAAAGTGAAAATTCTTGTTGAGCTGTACATCATACATATTATTGTCATAATACCATGTGATTCAGGATACAAGCCCTAAAATGTTAATTAAAAAGAGTGAGATAAATAAAATTATTTATGTAATTACTGCCTATGAAAGTAAAGCCAAATGTATATTTAAAATACTGTAAAATCTATAACTCATGTCTAGGAAGGATGTCATGTACCTTTAATATAAAATACCTGGATCTGAACCCAAATTTGAGGCTGGCTAGCCAGCTAGATACAGGCAGTTTTTGTTCCTAATTCTGCCGTGTATATAGCAGCAAACAAAGAACATCAGGTGAATGATTTGCATTGATGGTATTAATATAACTCTCGTTTGCTTAGTAACTGTTCATCAATAAAATTTCCCATATTATAATAATTACTCACTGCTTATATTAGCAAACAGTCACAAGAAATTTACTAGATAGATTTGAATTACCAGATACTCGACTAAATGTGATTAAAGCTAGTTATCAACTCGTTCTCTCCATCCTCTTTTCCATTCATCCATTTTGCTATCAATCCAATCATTCATTCAATCAAATTATTTATAGTCATTTACTCCTTCTACATATTTTCATTGAATGCCTACTATATCTCCTGTCGTCATAACTACTTTCAGACAGATTCTAGGATCAACAATTCAGAACATCACTATATATATGACAGAGATATCATATAATTAATAGCACTTGTATGTAATCTTTCATTCATATATATGTATGTGTGCATTATATGTATTTATATTTATGTATGTATACATACTGTTAATTCTTATTATTCATGTTAGTTATGTTCTCTAAAATTGTGATGAACACTGAATTAACAAATATTGAACCATTGCTTCTAAGGTAAGTACAGGGTTAGGTTTCTGAGGACCTCTGGTATGACATTTTTGTGTACTGATCATCATATTACCTTCTGTGTGTCTGAAAAATGGAACCTATTTAACATTTAATACTATTTAATACTAGCTTACTGTACCCATTCCTGAATGAAGTTTATGTAACACATGATCTTCTCTGTAAGGCATATCGAGGCCTGCTTGCTAGGAACACACTAGATGGCACTTTAGCACTGATTAGAGACCATTTTAAATAGCAAAATCAACAATAAGAAGCACAAACATGAAAAACATAGCACTAATAGGTAATAGACTGTGGAAAACGACACTTGTTGACATCATGAGAACTAAAACAAGAGGACAGGAGTGTTGCCTTGTATACCTCAACTGGAAGGTGTGCATCAGGCAACTCACGTGGCTCCTGGCCATATCCACAATGATCACACATGCACTACATTGTGGATCGGGGGTTACAAATAAATTTTAGTGAGCAGATGAAATTGCGCATATGAAATCTACAAACAATGAGGATATATACATACAATTACTTAAGGATTAACTTTTATTCAGTCAGTTATCATTCCATAGTAATAAAATACTATTATGCAAAATAGTAAAGACACAAATATCCTTTGGTGATGAAGGCTGAAGCAGAGAACTTCCTCTGAGTTAATTTTAATCATTCCAGTTACATCTTTCATACATCAAGGAGAATTCACTTGTTTTAGCTGTTTTATCTAAAGAGATTTGTTTATCTAAAGTTGTTTATCTAAGAGGCCAGTATGAATTCATTCGTGGAACATAAGTATTAAGTTAGAAATCATGAAGAACAACATTTCCACATCGCAGGGGTTGTCCACTAAATGGTTCACCTAACACATGATCTTATCTGTGAGGCATGGCAAGGCCTGCTTTAGAATACCTTTTGCTCAGTGGTCAGCAATCCAAACAGGAATACAAGATAGCACTTCAGCACTATGATTGGGGGCTATTTTAAACAGCAAAATCAGCAATAAGAAGCATATATAACCTACCATACTCAGAGGACCTTCAGTTAAATAAAGGGCAATCAAAAGGCCAGGAGAAAGGTATTTCAGAGAGTTTATTCTGGCCTCACACAAAGGTAAGGACACACTCATAGTTAAATAGTTAATGTCTCACAGCACACTTCCAGCCTCATGTTGAACCATGACTCCCCAGCTGAATTAAGCCATGAACTATCATTACATGTACTTGTGAAGTATGTGGCATGGGCTTGGACAGTTCTTGCCCACGAAGGTTTGTCTGACATGGTCAGTTTCCTGTCTGTGGCCTGTCAGTCTTTCCAGTGGTCAAAGCACTTACCGTGACAATGCTGTAATGATTTGGGAAGGTTTTGGTAGGATATACAGCTCTCATGTATTTTGAATGAATTCCACATGTTTCTGCAACAAAGTATTGTTGAGAAATTAGAAAGTTGTTTCCTCCTTAGAAATATGCTGAATAATTAAAAATCTGGACATGATCTGGGTACATGCCTATAATCATATCTATTCAGGGAAGCTAGGCAGGAGGATCACTAATTTGAGGATAGCTTGGTAAACTTTACTTTTGTCAAAGTACAAAAAAAAAGGGGGGGGCCAGGGATGTAGCTCAGTTGTAGAGGGCTTGCCTAGCATGGGTTCAATCCCCAGCACCATCAAACACACAACAAATATTAGTCTGAACATGAAGGTTTCCCAGAAAACTAACTGAAAGAGGTTGAAATTCTGACCCCTTCACTTCTTCCATTCTAAGGAATGTCCGTTTTTAGAAGAGGAATGAGCTTAAATAAAGGTCAATAACATTTTTCTGTGAAAAGGCAGATGATAATATGGTTTCTGTTGCAACAGCTCAACTCTGCCATTTAACCACTGAGGTACCCATAGCCAATACACAACGATGAGCAGATCTGTGTGCTAACAAATTTTATTGATGGACATGGGAATTTTAATTTCATATAATTTTTACATTGCAAGGTATTATTTTATTTAAAAAAAAATTTTTAATGTAAAACAACTCTTAGCATATGGCAGGCCATATGATATCAAGCAGAGCAAGCAGGATTTGGCCTGTTTGGATTGTGACCCCCGAGCTAAAGGTATCCTAAATTACACACTTAGTTTGCTTTTTCTTTCTGACTCTGGTCATTATAGTAAGAATCTCTATATATTATTCCTTCTCAGCTGATAGTTCCTATATGTAAAGTATCCTCCATAATAAAAATCAACACAACTGTCCAGGTAACTAAAAAGGGATTCATTTGACTTGTTCAACTGTATAAGACCATGTCACATAGTAATGTTTGCAAAATGAGCTCACTTTATTGCTTATTATTTTCAGTTCAGTTTCCATTTGATCTGTGAAGTTTCCTGTACTGTGTTGTTCACAAAGTATGGCATTAATTTTGCTTTCATTGTTCTGTTGTTTTCAATCTGTGCAGTAACCTCGTTTAAGGAGGTCAGAACTACTAGAGCACATTGCTATTTCCTTTGCAGCAAAGTCCAAGAAATTTTCCATACCCAAATCCCACTGCCTCTAATTCTAAAGGAAAGCTTCCCTGTTATAGTCTCTTAAGTTAAAAAAAAAAAAAAAAGTGAAATTGATTGTTGGCCAAAAAGTAACAAACTTGCAGCTGGAAACAACGAATATTTTCCCAAATAGATCTGTGGTTGATCTCCTTCCCAGTCTCTATTCAGTATTTCCAATACAATCCAGGAATTTCCTCCTTCAGAATCTAGTCCCTATAAAGTTCACTACATAGCACCATTTGATGAGAAACGGAGATGGGGGAAAGGGACTTCAAAATTTTACATGTTTAACAATCACACAATCACGCCAGATGATTCTGATATACTTAGTTTGTAAACTGCTCTGAAACTTGATTCATAAGACATGGCTTTAAATTAAAATAACCTTTATTTTTCTCTTTTTTTTCTTTTTTCCCCCTTTTTTTTAAAATTCATTTTATTGCAAACAAATGGGATACATCTTGTTTCTCTGTTTGTACATGAAGTAGAGGCATACCATTTGTGTAATCATACATTTACCTAGGGTAATAGTTTTTGATTCATTCTGTTATTTTTTTCTCCCCCTCATCCCTTATTTTTCTCTTTTAGTCAATAACATCAATAAATAATTCTTGTCTTCAGTTAGGATAAGATAAATTAAATATTGTTGAAAAGTTATATGATAAGAAAATATAAAGGAAGCTAATCCTCTTACATAATTAAAGATTTAAGTGGGTGAAAAGTCACAGAATGAACCAAGATATAAAGTCAGTTTTTGTTTTTATTTCCTTGAAACATGGGTAGCAAACTCAAATTCTTAAATGCTCTAGGGTATTAAATAAAATGTAAACTGAGCCATAGTGTATAAAACAAAATGTAAATTAAGCTGCCAGTACAGTGTGAATATGATACCATCCTAGTTATAAAGTCATAGACCAGATATATCTCTTGACTATCTATAGACCTAGGCTACTATTTTGCACTTGTATCTGGCTACTATAGTATAGTCCACAAGAAACACCATCTTCCATTACTGTTTCTTCCAAATCTTAATAATCAAATTTATGATCAAATAAAATACTATTGGAAAGACATGCAATAAACTAATAAGAGTATTTGTTTCTGTAGAAGAAAAATAAGATGATCAGGGAAAATGCATTTGTTTTTACTATATATCCTTTAATATTTCTTTGAAATGTTTACCATATGCACAATTTACTTCTAGAAAACCATTTGTGTGTGGGTGTGCATGCCTGCACACATGTGGGGAGGGCACTGGGGGTTGAACACTAGTCCTAGTTTGGCAAGCTCTACCACAGAGTTATATCCCCAACTCTTTTTATTTTGAGAGAGGGTCTCATTAAGTTGTTCAGTCTGATATTGAACTTGTGATACTCCTGCTTCAGCTGCCCAAGTAACTTGGATAACAGGTATGCATCACTATATCCAGTTAGAAAATTGTTTTTTAAAAAAGAAATAATGAACAAAAATAACCTGAAAATATAATGGGATACGCTTATGTAACTAGGCTTACAGTAACTATAAACTATAAGAAAGACTAGATGGCTTAATGGATGAATAGGTGAAACAGCCAAAGAATGTGCAGATCAAAACTACAATGTAGTCTTTATGAAATTCTTATCAGGATTGGCATAAAGAAGTGTGATTAATTAAGGTATTCTTGCAAACTGAAAACATAGAAAATAACTCAGCAATATTCACAGGTTCAAAATAGGTACTTTTCGTTTTGCACATATCTCATATCCTTCTGGAAATACTATTCATGTGGTTGACCTTTGTCATTTCCAGCACTCAAATCAATAAGTTCTGCAGAACCTCTGATCTTCCCAGTGGTTGCATGTATGCATCCAAGCCCTTGGCACACAGATGAGAAAAGACAGAAAAAGGAAGACAGAAGTGATGTCAGCAATATGGCAAAACAGGAAGCTCTCGGGTCTTCTTCCCACACAGACATAACCATTTAACAGCAACACATGGATCAATTCCCTTTGTAAACAACCCAAAAACTATTTCAGAGTCTCCTGCACACCAGCAAAGTGTGAAACCAGCCATATCAAAACTGGCAGGAAAAATGTAAATATCTTTTCATAATTCCCATCCCTAGTAGGTCCCATACGATCCAGGGGAACCCCAGGATACTGCTATATTTTCTGGTAAGAACCTGTTTCTCCCCAAGGAAGGGAAGAACTTGACTAAACATTTACTATTCAACTTTCCAAATGCTACCAAAGGGACTAGTTTCTATCTCACGTGTCTTAGGGACCCATCATACAGTAGGGTCCTGGAGGATCCAGTGAACAAAGAAGGAGGTCTGAACTAGTATGCAGACATTCACTGTAGTTCCTTCCTTTGATTCAGCGCAGAATGAGGGAGTACTAAACTCCAGCTCCTAACTTCTCCCTGAGAATGAAAGAGTTGGACGATATGTCCATTGCCTATAGTTTTCCAGAGGTTTCCCAAAGTCTTACCCTCTGTCTTATCAGTCTTGTAGCACTAAGAGAATCCAGCATAGTTAAGTAAACTGGGGGCCAGTTACCATAAAGAAAATGCTTTGATAAGAATGGTAGTAATCAAATCCTCTCCCCTTGGCTCATCACTGAGAAAACAGAAAAAAAACCCAACATTTCAAATTATCTCTGGGAACAGAAAGAGAGTGCTTATAGAATGTCTAATGATACAACTTCTCTGGTGGCTTCTCTTGCTTATCTCAGAACACTGAGAGCACTTGGCATATTCTAGATACCATAGTAGTGAGTGGTGGTACACCTCAGAACAAAGAAAGATAGGACTAACATAAAGTCTTGAGGAACCTCCAAAATCTCTGACCAGGTTGATTCATGAGGGTTTCTTCTATACAAGACCAGTCTAGGAAGATTGAGAGGTGGCTACCTTATCTAACATACAGACACCAACACAGAAAGTAACAAGAAAATATGTTCAAAACAAAGAAACAAGATTAATCATAGAAATTGAACCTAATGAAGCAAAAAAGTATGATTTATCTTACAGACAATTCAAAATAACTATTATAAAAATGCTCATCAAGATAAGAAGACAGAGAAACAACATGTATCCCATTTGTTTACAATAAAAATAAATTTTAAAAAAATAAGAAGAGATGAGAATTTCAAGAATTTTTAAAAAGAGAATATAAAAAAGTATCAAATGGAAAACAGGGAGCAGAAGAATATAATAACTACACTGAAAAATGCAGTAGAGCAGTTTAATTGCAGAATAGATCCAGAAAAAGAAATGACACCAAACTCAAAGAACTTGTCATTGGGAATTATTCATACAGAGGAGCAAAATTAAAATTTTAGAAGAAGGAGGAGGAGAAGGAAACAAAGATGAAGACACTTGTGGGACACAATCAAGTGGACCAATATATGCAGTATGGAATTTTTGAAAGGAAAAGAGAAACAGAAAGAACCAGAAAGTAATTCAAATAAATGGCCAAAAGCTTCTAACTTTGGGAAGAAAATGAACATGCAGACTTAGGAAATCTAAAGGACCCCAAAAGAGATGAATCTTAAGAAGTCCACACCAATGCAGATAATAATCAAATTATCAAAAGACAAAGACCAAAAAAAAAAAAAAAGAATTTCAAAAGTAGCAAAAGAAAAGTGACTCCAAAATATGAGGGAAACTTTACAAGACTATCAGCAAAAATTTCAACAGAAACTGCAAACCAGGAGGGAGTGTAGTGAAATATTCAAAGTAGTGAAAGAAAAATATATAAAAACTGCCAAGTAAGAATACTCTATCCAGTGAAACAGGTCTTCCAAAAATGATAGAGAGAAATGAAAGCAAGAGAGAGAATAATACTTTTCCAGACAAATAAAAGCTGCGGGAGTTCACCACCACTAGACCTTCCCTGGAAGGAAGTGGGAGTTGTTCAACTTGAAAAACAAAGGACACTGCACAGTAAAACATAAGAATTGTCACATAAGAAAGTCCAAAACTCATTACTAAAGTCAAATACGTAGACAAATGCAAAATGCTGTATTACTGTAAAGATGGTAGATAAATCATTTTTAATCCTAGTAAAAAAGTTAAAAGTATTAAAAATAGCTATAACTGAATAAGATAATAGATATATAATATAAATAGGCATAAACTATGACTTCAATAACTTTATGTGTATTAGGGAAAAGTAAAAGTATGGAACTTTTATAAGCAACTAAAATTAAGTTATCAGCTTAAAATAGATTGTTATTATCACAAAATATTTTGTGTAAGTACATGGTAACCACAAAGACAATGTCTATAGAAATTATACCAAAAAAATGAGAAAGGAATCAGAGCATATAAATATATTTTGAAAATGAAACACAAAGGAAGAAAGCAATAGAGGAGGAGGAGAACAAAAGAACTACAAGTCAAACAAAAACCAACTAACAAGATGGCAATAGGAAAACTTCCATATAAATAATGACATTAAGTATAAAGTGATTAAACTACCTAATAAAATGACAGTGGCTAAATGTATTAAAAAACAAGATCCAAGTGTATGCTGATTACAAGAGACTCACTTTAGATTTAAGGCTCAAAGAAAAGAAATGTTCCATGCAAATTCCATGCAAATGTTCCAAAAGAAAAAGATGTTCCATGCAAATGGTATCCCAAATAAGGCAGAAATGACTATAATGATATGAGAACAAAATGAACTTTAAAAAAGTCTCAAAACAGATTAAGAAGGACCTTACTTAATGATAAAAGGATCAAGCCATCAGTTAGAAAAAAATCATTTTAAATAAATAAATAAATATGATAATTATGTATGAACACCAAACTGAATTCCTAAAGACATAAAGCAAACAATGATAGCTCTGAAAGGAAATAGAGACAGCAATACAGTAATGGTTGGAGATTTCACTATCTCACATTCAATAATGGGTAAAACAACCAGACTATGCTCCCCAAAAAAATCAATGAAGAAACAATGTACTTAAACAAGACTGCAGATCAAATGTATCCAACATATGTATGTATAAAACATTCAACACTATGTAACACATTCTTCAAGTACACATGGAACATTCCCCAGGTTAGATTACATATTAAAACAAATCTTAACAAACTCAAGAAAATTGAATTATACCAAATATCTTCTCTAGCAAAAATGGAATGAAATTAGAAATCTATTTCAAAAGGAGAAATGGAAAATTCAACAGCATGTGGAAATGAACCCACAACCAAAAGGTCAATAAGAAATAAAAAGAGAAATTTAAAAATATCTTGAGACAAGACAAATGAAAACTAAAACACAATATACCAAAACTAACAGGATACAACAAAAAGCAGTACTAAGAAAGAAGTTTATAACAATAAATGCATACATTCAAAAAGAAGAATTAAAAATAAACAATGTTTCTTTTTATGCGGTGCTAAGAATCAAACCCAGTGCCTTACCTGTGATATTCAAGTACTCTACCACTGAGCTACAACACAAGCCCAAACAACCTACTTTTACACCTCAAAGAACTAAAAAGAGAACAACAAACTAAACCCAAAATTAGCAGAAAGAAGAAAACAATAAAATTAAAAAATAAATAAAACAGAGAACAGAAAACAACAGAAAAATGAACAAAATAAAGAGTTGTTTTTTCCACTAGAAAAAATAAGGATAGTAGGAACATACCTCAACATTGTAAAGGCTATCTATGCTAAGCCCACAGCCAACATCATTCTAAATGGAGAAAAACTGAAAAACTAAAAGCATTCCCTCTAAAAACTGGAACAAGACAGGGATTTCCTTTTTCACCACTTCTATTCAACATTGTCCTTAAAACACTAGCCAGAGCAATTAGACAGACCAAAGAAATTAAAAGAATATGAATAGGAAAAGAAGAACTCAAGCACTCACTATTTGCCAATGACATGATTCTATTTTTAGAGGAACCAAAAAACTCCACTATAAAACTTCTAGAATCAATAAATGAATTCAGCCAAGTAGCAGGATATAAAATTAATACACGTAAATCTAATGCATTTCTATTCATAAGCAATGAATCCTCTGAAAGAGAAATTAGGAAAACCATTCCATTCACAAGAGCCTCAAAAAAAAAAAAAAAAAAAAAAAACTTGGGAATCAATCTAAAAAAGAGGTGAAAGACCTGTACAGTGAAAACTACAGAACACTAAAGAAGAAACTGAAGAAAACCTTGGAAGATAGATCTCCCATATTCTTGGATAGGCAAAATTAATATTGTCAAAATGGCCATACTACCAAAAGTGCTATTCAGATTCAATGCAATTCCAATTAAAATTTCAATGACATTCCTCATAGAACTAGAGAAAGCAATCATGAACTTCATCTGGAAGAATGATAGCCAAAAAATAGCCAAAACAATCCTGAGCAGAGAGTGAAGCAGGAGGTGTCACAATTCCAGACCTTAAACTATACTATAGAGCAATAGTAACAAAAACACCATGCTATTGGCACCAAAATAGACAGGTAGATCAATGGTACAGAATAGAAGACACAGAGACAAACCCATAAAAATACAGTTACCTCATAGTAGACAAAGGAGCCAAAAACATACAATGGAGAAAAGATAGCCTGTTCAACAAATGGTGCTGGCAAAACTGGAAATCCACATGTAATAAAATGAAATTAAACCTCTCTCACCCTGCACAAAACTCAACTCAAAATGGATCAAGGACTTAGGAATTAGACCAGAGACCCTGCACCAAATAGAAGACAAAATAGGCCCAAATCTTCATCATATTGGCTTAGGATCAGACTTCCTCAACAAGACTCCCAAAGCACAAGAAATCAAAGCAAGAATCAATAAGTGGGATGGACTCAAACTAAAATGCTTTTTCTTAGCAAAGGATACAATCAAGAACGTGAAAAAAGAGCTTACAGAGTGGGGAGAAAATCTTTTCCCCATGCACTTCAGATAGAGCACTTATCTCCAAAATTTATGAAGAACTTACAAAACTTTACACCAAAAATACAAAGAACCCAATCAATGAATGAGCCAAGGAACTGGATAGACAATTTAAGGAAGAAGATATACAGGTGATTAATAAATATATGAAAAAGTGTTCAACATCTCTAGTAATTAGAGAAACGCAAATTAAAACAGCTCTAAGATTTCATCTTACTTCAATTAGAATGGCTACTATCAAGAACACAAACAATAATAGATGTTGGTGTGGATGGGGGGAAAAAGGCACACTTTTACATTGCTGGTGGAGTTGCAAATTGGTATGCTCTCTCTGGAAAGCAGTGTGGAAACTCCTCAGAAAACTTGGAATGGACCCACCTTTTGACCCAGTTAACCCACTCCTTTGTTTATACCCAAAGGGCTTAAAATTAGCATACTACGGTAACACAGACACATCAAAGTTTACAGCAGCTCAATTCACAATAGCTAAATTGTAGAACCAACCTAGATGCCCTTCAAAAGATGAATGGATAAAGATACTGTGGTATATATACATAATGGAATATTATTGAGCTATAAAGAAGAATAAAATTATGGCATTTGCAGATAAATGGATGGGATTGGAGAATATCATGCTAAGTGAAATAAGCCAATCCCAAAAAAACAAAGGACGAATGTTTTCCCTGATAAGTGGAAGATGATATATAATGGGGTGGGGGTTTAGGGGGTGAGAGAAGAATGGAAGAACTTTAGATTTTGTAGATGGAAATGAGAGGGAGGAGGGGGTGGGGTATAAAAAATGGTGGAATGAGATATACATCATTACCCTATGTACATGTATGATTACATGAATAGTATGAATCTATATCATGTACAATCATAGAAATGAAAAGGTGTACCCCATTTGTGTACAATGAATCAAAATGCAATCTGTAAAAATTAAAAAAAGAATTGTTTTTTGAAAAGACAATCATAATTGACAAATCTTTAACAAGATAAAATAGTTAAGATTCAAATTCATAAGATCATAAAGAGAAATACTACAACTAATAATGCAGAAATAATCTTAAGAGACTACTGAGAACAATTACATGTCAACAAACTGGATAATCCAGAAAAATCTGATTAAATTCCTAGAAACATAAACCCAGCAAGGCTGAATCAAGATGAAATGGAAATATGAATGTATTTATCTATAACTAGTAAGGAGATTGAATCAGTAATCAAAAACCTCCCAAAAGAAAGCCCAAAGGCTGCGTGACTTGGTTGGTAAATGCTTACCAAACACTTAAAGAACTAAATGTCGGTTTTCTAAATTCTACCAAAACCTTGAGGACAAGGGGAAACACTTTCAAACTCATCTTATGAGGTCAGAATTACCTTGATAAAAAACCATACAGACATTGTAAAGAAGGGAAAACTTCAGACCAATATCCTTGACATGTAAAAATACTCAACAAAATACTTGCAAACCAAATTCAAGCCCCATCAAAAATATTATACACTATAACAAATGGGATTTATCCCTGAGATACAAAGATGGTTCAACATCTGAAAATTAATTAATGTGGTATACCACATTAAAAAAGAATAAAGTTCACATCATCTCAATAGATGCAGAAAAAAGTGATAAAATTCAACACTTTTTCATGATAAAAACTCTGAACAAAGTAGGAATAGAGGGAAATTACTTCAACCTCATAAAGTCCCTATATGAAAATCCCATAGCTAACATCCTACTTGTTATGGTTTGGTTATGAGTTGTGTTCCTTTGTTAATGCAGGAATATTCAGAGATAAAATGATGCGATTATGAGAACTACAACTTAATGGGTGGATTTATCAATTTGCTGGATTAATTATGTGAACGGACTAACTGGGTGGTAACTATAGGCAGGTGGGGACATAGCTGGAGGACATGGATCATTGGGAGCATGCCCTGGGGATTATATATCTGTCCTTCTGGCTCCTTCTCTCTCTTCAATTCTTTTTTTTTTCACATCTCTATTTTATTTTATATTGCTTTATTTGTTCTTTTCAGATATACTTGACAGTAGAGTGTATTTTGACATATTATACATACATGGAGTATAATTTATTCTAATTAGGATCCTATTCTTACGGTTGTATATGACGTGGAGTTACCCTGGTTGTATATCCATATATAAGGAGGACATTAGAAAAATGCAAATTAAAACTACACTAAGATTCTATCTCTCTTCAATTCTTACCTGCCAGTCTTCCTCCATGATGTTCTTCACCCCAGGCCCAAAGTGATGAGTCAGCTATGGACTGAACCTCTGAAACTATGAGTCCAAAATAAACTTTCTTCCTCTAAGTTTATTTTGGTGGTGTTTCGGTTATAGCAATATAAAGTTGACTTAAAATAGTACTCAATGGTTAAAAACAGAAAACTCTTCCATTGATATCAGAAACAAGGCAAGAATGTACCTTCTCTCTACCTGTATTCAACATAGTAATAGAAGTCCTGGTCAAGGAAATTAAAGAAGAAAAAGAAATAAAAGAAAGCCGAATAGAAAAGAAAGAAGCAAAATTTCCCTACTTGCACATGACATGATATAATATATAAAATCTCTAAAGACTTCCCCCAAGCTCTGAGAACTAATAAATGAATTTAGCAACATTGATGGATATAAAATCAGTTGGGTTTCTATGCACCAATAATGAACGATCTGAAAAGGAAATGAGGAGAACAATCCCAGTTATAATGGCATCAAAAAGAATAAAGTACTTAGGAATAAACTTAAATAAAGAAATAAAAGACTTGTAGGGTGAAAACAACAGAATATAAGAGAAAGAAATTGAAGAAGACATAAACAAATGGAAAGACATCTAGTATTCATGGGCTATAAGACTTAATATTGTTAAAATATTAAGCTTCTATCCAAAGCTGTTTACAGATTCAATGCAATCCCTATCAAAATCACAATGGTGTTTTCTACAGAAATGGGAAAAAATTCTAAAATGCATATGGTACTTCAAGTGACCTCATATAGCCAATCCCAAAATATAGCAAAACTGGAGGTATCACATTTCCTGATGTCAAAATACACTGCAAAGATACACTGGAACAAAGGTATACATATAGACCAATGAAACAGAATAGAGAGTACAGAAACAAATCCATGTGTGTATAGTCAAGTGATCCTCAGCAAGTGTGCCAAGACTATACAATGGGGAAAGGATATATCTATAAACAATGTGTTAGAAAATTGGATGTCCACGTGCAGAATGATCCTAAACCCTTTATACTATACTAGAGTATCAACTTAAATTAGGATTAAGAATTTAAATGTAAAACCAAAAACTGTGAAACTCTTAGAAGGAATCAGGTGAAAACCTTCATGACCTTGATCTTAGCAATGATTTCATGGATATGACACTAAAAGCACAGGTAGTAAAAGCAAAATTAGACAAGTGGGACTACATCAAACTTAAAAGTTCTATATAGCAAATAGAGAGGAAAGGCAACATATGAAATGGGAGAGAATATATTCAAATCATATATCTGATGAGTTAATGTCAAAATATATGAGGAATTCCTATAATTCAATATCAAAAAAATGAACACGCTATTAAAAAATGGGCAGGATTTTGACAAGGCATTTCTCTAAAACAGGCATACAATGGCCAAGAAGTATATAAAAAGATGTCAGTGTCACTAATTAGCAAGGAAATTCAAATAAAACCACAAGAAATATCACCTTACATCTTGTTCAGACACTTTCCAATAAAAAGTCAATAAGTGTTAACAGGAGCATGGAGAAATTGGAATACTTGTATTCTGATAGTGGGAATGCAAAATGGAATAGCTGCTAAGGAAAAGAGTGTAGAGTTTTCTCAAAAATTAAAAATAGAGTTTCTACATGATGTAGTAATCCCACTTCTGTCTATATATAAAAAACTGATATTGGATACCTAAACCAGACAGAGACACATCGAGGAAAGAAAATTTCAGACCAATATCCTTAATGAACATCAATGCAAAAATTCTCAACAAAATTTTAGCAAATTGCATACAAAAATATATTAAAAAGATAGTGCACCATGATCAAGTGGGTTTTATCCCAGGGATGCAAGGTTGGTTCAACATCTGGAAATCAATAAATGTCATTCACCATATCAACAGACCTAAAGTTAAGAATCACATGATTATTTCGATAGATGCAGAAAAAGCATTCAATAAAATACAGCATCCCTTCATGCTCAAAACACTGGAAAAAATAGGGATAGTGGGAACATTCCTTAATATTGTAAAGGCCATCTACGCTAAGCCCATGGCCAATATCATGCTAAATGGTGAAAAACTGAAAGCATTCCCCCTAAAAACTGGAACAAGGCAAGGATGCCCTCTTTCACCACTTCTATTCAACATCATCCTTGAAACTCTAGGCAGAGCAATTAGACAGACCAAGGAAATTAAAGGGATAAGAATAGGAAAAGAAGAACTCAAACTATCTCTGTTTACTGATGACATGATTATAAATTTAGAGGAACCCGGAAATTCCACCAGAAAAATTTCAGAACTCATAAGTGAATTCAGTAAAGTAGCAGGTTACAAGATCAATGCTCATAAATCTAATGCATTTTTATACATAAGTGATGAATCTTCAGAAAGAGAAGTTAGGAAAAATACCCCATTCAAATAGCCTTGAAAAAAATAAAATACTTGGGAATCAATCTAACAAATGAGGTGAAAGAACTCTACAATGAGAACTACAGTACACTAAAGAAAGAAATTAAAGAAAATCTTAGAAGATGGAAAGATCTTCCATGTTCTTGGATAGGCAGAATTAATATTGTCAAAATGGTCATACTACCAAAAGTGCTATACAGATTCAATGCAATTCCAATTAAAATTCCAATGATGCACCTTACAGAAATAGAGCAAACAATTATGAAATTCATCTGGAAGAATAAAAAACCCAGAATAGCTAAAGCAATCCTTAGCAGAAAGAGCAAAGCAGGTGATATCGCAATACCAGATCTTCAACTATACTACAAAGCAATAGTAACAAAAACAGCATGGTATTGGTACCAAAATAGACAGGTAGATCAATGGTACAGAACAGAGGACACGGACACAAACCCAAATAAATACAATTTTCTCATACTAGACAAAGGGGCCAAAAATATGCAATGGAGAAAAGATAGCCTCTTCAACAAATGGTGCTGGGAAAACTGGAAAACCATATGCAACAGAATGAAATTAAACCCCCATCTCTCACCCTGCACAAAAATCAACTCAAAATGGATTAAGGACCTCAGAATCAGACCAGAGACCCTGCATCTTATAGAAGAAAAAGTAGGTCCAAATCTTCACCTTGTTGGCTTAGGATCAGACTTCCTTAACAGGACTCCCATAGCACAAGAAATAAAAGCAAGAATCAACAACTGGGATAGATTCAAACTAAAAAGCTTTCTCTCAGCAAAGGAAACTCTCAGTAATGTGAAGAGAGAGCCTACAGAGTGGGAGAAAATCTTTGCCACTCATACTTCAGATAGAGCACTAATTTCCAGAATCTATAAAAAACTCAAAAAACTCTACACAAAGAATACAAATAACCCAATCAACAAATGGGCTAAGGAAATGAACAGACACTTCACAGAAGAAGATGTACAAGCAATCAACAGATATATGAAAAAATGTTTGACATCTCTAGTAATAAGAGAAACGCAACTCAAAACTACCCTAAGATTCTATCTCACCCCAATTAGAATGGTGATTATCAAGAATACAAGCAGCAATAGGTGTTGGTGAGGATGTGGTGAAAAAGGAACACTCATACATTGCTGGTGGGGCTGCAAATTAGTGCAGCCACTCTGGAAAGCCACTCTGGAGATTCCTCAGAAAGCTTGGAATGGAACCACCATTTGACCCAGCTATCCCACTCCTCCACCTATACCCAAAGGACTTAAAATCAGCATACTACAGAGATACAGCCACATCAATGTTCATTGCTGCTCAATTCACCATAGCCAGATTGTGGAACCAACCTAGATGTCCTTCAATTGATGAAGGGATAAAGAAACTGTGGCATATATATATACAATGGAATATTACTCAGCCATAAAGAATGATAAAATTATGGCATTTGCAGGCAAATGGATGAAATTGGAGAATATCATGCTAAGTGAGATAAGCCAATCTCAAAAAACTAAAGGACGAATGATCTTGCTGATAAGCAGATGAGGACATATAGTGGGGGGTGGGAGGGGTTAGCGTTAGGGTTAGGGTTAGGGTTAGGTTTAGGGTTAGGGATAAGGAGGGTGGTAAGAATGGAGGAAGGAAGGACTGTATAGAGGGAAAAGAGGGGTGGGAGGGGTGGGAGGGAAGGAAAAAATAACAGAATGAATCAAACAACATTACCCTATGTAAATTTATGATTACACAAATGGTATGGCTTTACTCCATGTACAAACAGAGAAACAACATGTATCCCATTTGTTTACAATAAAAAAAAAGAGAAAAAAAAACTGATATCAGAATCTCAAAAAGATATCAGTAACTCCTATATTCATTGCAAAACTATTCACTGTAGTCAAAATGTGGAAATAACCTAAAGGTTTATTGACAGATGAATGAGGAACGGACAAAATAATAACAGTAATAATGTGATATATGTGTATAAACATTATTTATAATTTATAAATATAATTTACATATACAAGTATATTTATATATTATATATATTTATGAATACTTATAAATATGTTTGCTAATGTTTATATATACAATGGAATATTTTATTCAGCTTTTTAATAAGGAATTTTCTAACATGCAACATTGGATGAACCTTATATAAAACATTATATTAAGTGAAATAAACCAATCACAAATACACAAGTATCACATAATTCCACTCATATGAGGTACATAAAGTAGCCAAAATTGCCAGATATGGTAGCTCAGCCTGTAATCCCAGCTACTTGGGAGTCTAACACAGGAGGATTATAAATTTGAGGACAGCCTGGACAACTTAGTGTGACCTTGTCTCAAAAAAAATAAAAAGGACTGGGAATGTAGCGCAGTGGTGGAGTGCCAGCTTAGCATATGCAAAAGTGGGTTTAATCCCCAGGATGACAAAAATAAATAAACAGTCAAAATCACAGAAGCAAAAAATAGAATGGTGGTTTCCAGGGATTGGGTGGAATGTGCAAACTGCTTACCAGTAGGTATAAAACTTCAGGTTATACACAATAAGTTCTAGAGATCTGTTGTACAACATTGTGCTTATAGATAATAATATTACATTGACACTTAAAATTCTAAGAGGGTAGATCTCACTAAGTGTTCTCATCAAGATAAATAGAAAGCAGAGAGCAAATGGTACTTGCAATGGAGAGCTTAAGAGGTCTACACTTCATGAATGCCAATCTTGCTAACTAATTTTCAAAACTCTGCATGTTAAGTGACAGATCTTTGTTGTCTACTTGCTACTTCTTATTTTATTTTATCCTCAGTGTCCCACCTAATTTTCCAGGAAGTCTGGCTTCTAGCTGGGGTTGAATGCCTTCTATCTTGACAGTTTTCTGATCTTGGCTTGGGCCTTTCTATGTCTGCTGCCAATTACACTAAGACAAGATAATATAGTTACTTTATTAAAATGTAATTCCAAGAGCCACATCCTCATACACTTAGTAGTTACTGATAGGACTCACTTCCCTTGGTATTAGTTCATGCTCAGTTTTTATAACCGCTGTAGTCCAACACTGGCAGCCTGATGGGACACTAGAGATGCGGCCCTGGACTTTTGACACCTACTGTCACTACTCATCTCTTGCCTACCATCCTAATCCTATTTCATCATATTCTTACTGGACACTCTACAGAGGAATAGGAGATTAGTTTGCCTTGGGAAACCTACACAGTAATTTCTTCACACATTTGTGGATTGGGATGTTGTCCATAAGTCTAAAAACCTATTTTAGAAATCAGAAATAAGAAAGCTCTTAATAGACAAATATTTAATTGATGTCATTTCCAATTCTTGATCAGATGACAAAAATCAAACAATTCCATTTGAAAAGAAATACAGTTCATCCTGGCTGTTAAATTCCCTTTTGGACACAAGATTTAATATTTAGATTATCAAGAGATTATCAAGAGAAATTTAGATAATGAAACAGAAACTAAGAGGTGTCAGTTATCTTTTCAGGCCAAAGTATGTTATCAGTAAGTGGCAAGTTCTGGGTTTGAAAAATTCTCCATCTCTTTGCTGAAGACCTGCCTCAGAGAGTAAGAGAGAAGTTGAAGACATAATGCATCTTGTTTTTCAGGGAAAAAATAGATTATCTTTCTACAATCATGACATTTTAGAGCTGGAATTAACAGATAAAAGCATTACCATTAGGCCTAGTCCTCTCATTTTATGAATGAGGGAACCAAAGCCTAGAAAAGTCAGTGATTTACTCAGGGAAATTGTAGTTTTTAATAATTTGAAGAAAAATAAAACTGTAGTAAGCCAAATTGTTACAAAAATGGAGAACATTGGAAATAAAAGGGGGTCTGGAAGAAAGGAGACAAAAGGGTCTGGAAGAAAGGAGACAAAAGAGAAGAATTTCAGGGTAGTAAAGTGTATGGAGCTGGCCCTCTGGTTGTGTCCTTGGGCACTCAACTTCTTTTTATTATTACTTTATGGAGTGTATGCAGGGCCAAGTACCCTAATGCAGAAGCATGGCATGTGATAAAGTTGATAATAGGAAAACACTTAAAATAACTTAAAACCATTCAATGTTCTTACAGTAAATCTATCAGAAAGTGACCATTTTACAAATGAAGACACTGGGGCACCAAAAGGTGAGTTAAACTTTCCTGAGACCACACAGCTAATAAGTGATCGAGTCAGTTTCTAGGAAATTTGATTCCAGGACTGGAAGGAGATCCTGGACTTCAGAGGATTTAGTGGAGTGTTAGCAGACACTGGATCTATCCAGTTCCCTTAGGCTCCTTTAGGCTCCTGTCTTCTGCTATGACTCAAAACCCAATACTGACAAAGGCCACTTTAGAAATGGTATGCATAAACAGATTTCCCCAGGACAGAGATTATATTCAAATATGAAACAAATTTTTAAAAAAGATGAGCATGCTGCCAAAGAAAAGTATGAGGAGTCATAAGCATGAAAATCCCCCTTACTAAAAATATACAGATGTGTGATAAAAACATCAAGCTCTTGAAAGGACCTGGGATAATACAAACCACCATTGCTAAAGGTCAGAAAGAAAGTTGCTTCTTCTAAGGATTTGCTGACAGGGTGTCTATCATTTGCATTCTATTAACTGCAAAGGACTTACTCAGTTTATTGATATTTGGCATTAAAATACTCCATGTGTCTAAATATTCAGCTCTGAAGCCATCCATGGAAAACAAGATAACAGGTGGCAGGTCAAACCTGAAAATGGAAAACAAAAAATTTATCCATGATTTTAATTGTTAAAAACAAAAATACACCTTTCAATACTGCTTGTAATTCTCTGAATAGAAAATGTTTAGAAAGGAGAGTAAGGAAAGTTCTAGGTCAAGTAACAACCGTTGAAGTCTATCATCTTTGGATGTAATT
This sequence comes from Sciurus carolinensis, assembly GCF_902686445.1. Classification (NCBI taxonomy): domain Eukaryota; kingdom Metazoa; phylum Chordata; class Mammalia; order Rodentia; family Sciuridae; genus Sciurus; species Sciurus carolinensis. The sequence continues at coordinate 33,199,485 of NC_062219.1, forward strand.
ATGATATGAAATTTAGAAAAATGTTTAGGAGGTGTTTTATTTTAAAGTTCTACATATTTGATTTTTATTCTAATATCTCAGAATATTAGTATACTTCTCAAAAGCATTTCAATCTCTTCATTTTAGAGGGATAGTTAAGGTAAAATGATAGATAAATAAATCAAAGGAAAACTCAAAGATAAAAGATAAATCAAAGATAACTTTTGGGTTATAGTTAGAGGCTATTTTTTTTTAATTTAGTACTTTTTTCACTGTCTTGCGTTTTATCCTTATTTCTCTCCCTCTCTCTCTCTCTCTCTCTCTCTCTCTCACACACACACACACACACACACACACACACACACACACAGGTGTATATCTTGATAAATTTTTTCTAACTGAACTCACATGTTGCCATCACTAAGATCAAGAATCAGAACACGATGAGCACCCCAAAGTTGCCCCTGGTCCTTCCCTCCAGTCACTGAACAGCCCTGAGCAGGATGAGCAGTCCCTTGACTTCTAACAGCAGAATTGTGCCTACTATTGTACTGACATTGACGTGCAAATTGAATGACACAATATATATTTCATTAAGTCTGATTTTTTTTACTTGACATTAATCCATCTTGTTGCATATAGTTAAAGATCATTCTTCCAGTGAATGAACAAACCACAAACTTATTCATTCTACTGTTAACAGGCATTTAGGTGTTTTCCAAATCAGAGCTACTATAAATAGCAGATATGAGTACAGTAAATTTGTTTTAAATTCCAAATGTAATGAACACAAAGAAGTATATAAAAGAATTATTTTCTACTCTGTTCAAGTAGTTGTATAAATAAAATTTTAATAAAAACATACTTGCCTACAAATTTTGGCTAGAATAAGTCTTTTAAAATTCTGATAAATTACCTAAATATGATGAAAAAATTCTGAATGCCTATGTCAAATAAAAATTAGATGGTTATGCCTGTGCTTTTGACATGTTTGAGTAAAGCTAAAAAAAATAGTGTTGCCGTCTATTCTACATTACAAAATAAATTATGAGGAGCATCTGAAGAAAAGGTCTATTTGACTTCCTAGATTACACATTTATTGTAGAATATTTCATTTAACAAATATTTGAGTCAGATACTCTGCTAGATTCTTAGAAAAAAAGGCATAGAGGAGTTACAGTCCTCATCTAGGATATGAAATTGAGATGTAAAAAGGATGGTTGAGGGTTAGATTCAAATGTATGGAAGGATGTCAAACTCAAGCTCTGTAAGGTGAAAGCAGGCTTTCCAGGAGGTGTGACATGAGTTAAGTCCCAAAGAAATAACAGAAATAATATGAAAATGCATCTGATGTTTTAATCAGGGATATTCTCTGTGCAGAAACCCAGAGAGATACAAAACCTGCAACAATATGTGAGTGTCAAAAATCACTGGATTAAGCTAAAAAAGCCAGACAGAAGAGAACATATGGTATGAACATTGATATGAAGTTCTAAAACAGGAATCTATGGTGATAGAAATCATAATGGGGATTAAGAGAATAGAAGGAAAAAAGAGACATGTAGCATCCTTTTGTGATGGTGGAAATATTTTCTATCTTGCAAATATTAGTTTATAATCTATAACCTATGTCCGTAGGTTATAGAAAATTTCCAAACACCTAAGATATCAGCATTTCAATAGACACACTTAAGATATGAGCATTTCAATATGTATGAATTATACCTCAATTTAAAAACAAATATGAGAATCTGGGACTGTTTGAAATATAACAGGCAGAAAATTCATCAGAACCTCAAGGGTCCTGGTGCAATTTACATTAGAAATTATATTTTTTTCAAAGTCTTTGGCATAATTCTGATTAAAATTTTATGTTCACAAATGTGCCATCAAAAATAACCTTGCAACTTAAAGATGAGGTCAATCATGCATGGGACAAGGGTGGGATTCAAAGATCTAATATATCCCTTTCTTAATGTCCTCCCTACCTCTCAAGTTTGCTATTCAAAGGTCCAGAGCACATTTATATGCTGCTACCATGAATATCCTTGTGTTCAAACACCCTTAATTATTTCCTCAGGCTACATTCCTAAGGATTAAATTTTCTGATCTAAGGACAAATTCTCAAAGACTAAAATATTTTGTCACAATTCTCTTCCTGACAGTCTGTATCAATTTGTTCTTCCAAAATCAAGACAAGTGGCTGTTACTTTACACAAATCATGGTATATTGATAATTTTATGGAATGAATTGGTTATCTTCTTTTCATTTTAATTTCTCTGATTTCCAGTAGAGTTGACCATTACATCTATATTACTTTTACTGTCTACAATGAAGCTTGAATAATGGCACTCTGTATGCTGAGAATTGTCATTTCACACCTATTATTTCACATCACCATTAGCAAAAATAACAGGAAATAAACAATAAAATTAACAACCTCCTGAAAGCCAGGTATGACATTACATCTAGAATATCAATGAGATGGATAGAGAGGATCAAATAACTTACCCAAGGTGTCCCACTGCCAGGAGGGATGGAGCTAAGCTATTGGTCTACATCTGTCTGACTTAAGAGCACACACTTCTTATTAACCTATGATGACTAGCAAAATCATAAGACAAAGCAAGCAAACAGAAATACTAGTTTAAATGTCCAGTAATAAGGTTTCATGTAATTTCATGTCTCCAGTCATAAAGTTGTTACCAGTAACTATTGTTAACACTGGGCAGCATCACCATACATTTGCCCCACAGAGATGGAGCATATGGACAGGAATAACTCCAGTGGAATAAATGGAGTGAGTGGATGGTGGGAGACAGACGGTCAGTGTGTCCCTCACCACCTTTACTGCTTCTTCCTCACCAGTGTTCTTTCTGGTCTTTCTGGCTTCAAGTCTGTAAAGGTCAATCCTGTAATCTCTGTGCCACTGTTCCAGCTTTTGAATCCTAAACTAGACAAGCGATTCACCAGTCTGGGCCAGATCATGTTGGCTGATCACTTAGGCTCAGTCATCTAGGTTTGCTGGGATTTTTTGCAAGGACTTCAGTGAGAATCTTCCTGCTTACTTAATGTCTCACTTCCCCTGATTATCAATAAGAGGGAGAGTCTTAGGGTCACAAAAAATTCTTCCTCTCTACCTCTTCCTCTGTCAGTTGCACAGTGCCACAGGTGCAGACTATCACTTGAGAGATCACCAAGCCTTAGAGACTCTAGGGCCTTGCTCCCAGGGTTGACTTCCTCCCTCCAGCAATCACAAGCAGTGTAACCTGGGGCAAGGTGCTTCAGAGCTTTGTGCCTATGTTTTATTAAATGGATTACATGACAAAGAATAGAGACAATAGGGCCTACTTTAAAGGGTTTTCATAAGGAATAACATGTAAGATGGTTCAGTATAAAGTATATACCAGTACATCATAAGAACTATGTAAATATTAGCTGTTGTTCTATTATTATCATTATTATTATTATTTTAGTGCTGTGAGTGGAAGTGAAGACCTCAAGCATGCTAAGCCTGTGCTGTACCACTGAGTAACACCCCCAGCTCGCCTGTTATCATTATTATGCTTTTGTCAGAGATGAATTATAAGTGTAATTTGAACCCTGAGAAAAGTCCATCTGAATCTATGCTGTTTGGTTTTGGGCACACCTTAGTAGGTTCAAATGGCAGGTTCATCTAATAAGTGACTAAAGAAGAATCCCACTAGAAAAATATTAACTTTTGGAGTAACTACTATATGCCATACACCAAAACTAAATTTAGACTACTGTTTTATAAGGTAGTAAACATTTTCCCTTTCTGTCTATCATTTAATTCACATATGAAATCTTCTGAACTTGGCATTGTTGTTATTATTATTATTATTATTCAATTTTATAGATGAAGCTCAGAGAATTTACTAGAGCCAAGTCTCACAGGCAAAACTAGGACTCCAACTCAAATCTCTTTTTTTGTTCTAAATCCTTTGCTCTTCCACCCATAAGCTGCTGAAGAGGACAGCTGGATCTGAGGATTGGAACAAACCAAAGTAGCATGGTACAATAACAGATGCATTTGTCTATCAATAAGAGAAAAATTCTTAGATGTCCTAAATTTAATTATAAGGATGAAAGGCCTGGGAGATGGGGAGGTTAATCAGTTAACAAGCTCTGAGCCAAAAAGAAGAAAAGGTCATTTTACATTTTTGAATGTATGTTAAAACTTTAACTCAAATTCCAGCCCAATCCCCTAGGTGCTAACACGTCCTGCTTGCAACACCTCACCCCGCAATCCAGAAGCAGCAAGTAGATGGCCCTCCTGCTCCAAAGTTTGACACTCTGCTTAATCTCACCCCTCTTTCTATTGCCAAGGTAGGTTCAATGTGAACAACCTGTGTCTTCTTTCCCTAAATCTTCATTATAAAAATATATACCCTGCTGGGGTCCACTGCACTTTCCCCAACTGCTACCCGGCCTTGCTGCTTGACATTGTAGAAACTCACTTCATGACCCAGTCCTTTCTTTCTGTCTAGTATCTGTAAGAGCTCAGTAAACCCCTTTTAAATGTCAGAGAGTACTCAGTCTCAGGAGGTTTGATTTCATACCTTACACAGTTCTTTTAAAATGGGGTCTCCCTCTATTGCCTAGGCTGGCCTCAAATCCGAATCTCTACTCGGTCTCCCAAGTAGATGGGAATAGGCCACTTTACAGCTCTGAACATATTTTTTAAATGAAATAATTCCATTTTTTTTTATGCTCAGCCAATTCTTCCTAAAAGCAGGTATTCCTTACTTCTTCCACCTCACTGTCGTCCTCCCACTGCTGGGCCCAGGAAAGTCTAAAGAACATGGGGAGCAAAGGAAGGAATGGGGACTCTACCCCTGCTCCGAGGTAATTAGGGACACATCTTCAGGCCTGGGAAAATTTCTGCGAGCAGCTGTCATGAACATGTGAAGGAGAAGCATGGGTTGGACTGGGGTAGGGGCGTGTAGGGAGGGCGTGGGGTTAACCTCAAGTGTTTCTTTCCTGTCCTCACCGGATGGATGAATCCCACCTCAACCATATTGCAGCATCCTCCTTTTCCTATGTGACCTTCTGTGACCCTCTTCTTCCACATCCCTCAGTAAGAAGGAATTGTTGGTGCCAGGAATGTTAATAGAAAAGAGTTCTAGCAGGAGTAGTTTCAATCTAAATTGCAGTACTAACCACGGACCTTGTGAATGTTACTTAATATTCCAACCAACTTTTAAGTCAATATTATGAACCATAAATATACTAAGTTAACATAAAAGTACTTTGAAGATAATAAAGCAAACAAATCTATTAACTTTGAATTCACAAGGAATCCAATCTTCTGTTAACTATTCTGTTTTGAAAAGTAAGTATGATAGAGGAAACCCCACCCTGCCTCTCAACTACTATCCCATGTGCCAGTTGTCAAAGAAGGAGAAAAAACGGACATCACTCGTGCTCACCCTTCTGGACACTGAGTCTGCTCAGCTGTGGTGCAGTTTTCTTTCACCCAAGGGGTTGTTCCTGCAAAGCAAAGATCAAAATCTTCAGACTGTTGTACCACACACGAAAAAGGGAAGCAAGTGTCAGAGGACATAATCTTCCCAAACTGCATAATAGCATCGCTCTGATAACTAAATTCTTCTAGAACAAATAAGTGCTATTTCACATGTTGGCAAGGGCTGTGCCTATAATGACTTGCAGAGTTCTGTAATCTGTACCAGCTGAATGCCAGGAAGCCAATCTACCGAGGAAAACAAAGGGGATTCCCTCAGCTGGAAAGGGACATTTCTTCTTGTTAATAATGTTTTGAAACAAAATAATAATAATGTTTTGGATTTTTCTCCCTCGCAGATAATGTTTTCTCAACTGCTAGAGTAAATGGGTTTAATAAATATAAATATACAATCTAGATAAAAGAAAACATGAAAAAAGAAACAGCTAAAGGAAATAGTTGTATCAAGTGGGTGAAATTTAACAAATGCTTAAAATCTTAACAAAAAAATACCCTAGCTTAATGGATATTTTTCTTTATCATACATTCCAGCTAAACAATAAAGTGGAAATTGTAGAAGATGAATGTCACCATTTGCAACCCCTAATGGATCTACAAATGATTTTCAATGGCTAACATTCCAAAAACGACACCAGCAGACATGATGAACCTCAGGATGAAAGTAGCATAGTCATGTACAAAGTACCTTGCAAAAAAATAAATGTGTAAATTACACTGAATCTCAACAGACCTCTGTCTCTGCCAATTTGCAGAAAATGTATGGAATGATAAATTGATTAAATCACAAAGGATGCAATCAACAAAATTCAGACTGGAAAACTATTGGACAAATGACCCCATTTCTCCAGTATATAAATTGCAAGTGAGGAAAAAGAAAAGGGAACCCTATATATTAAAAGACTTGAAATATATCAGTCAGTTGCAATAAATAGCATCTATTTGGATCCTGATTTAATCTTAAAAAATATTTGGAGACAAGGAGAAGAATTTGAACACTGGCTATTTAATGACAGTAAATAATTATTAATGATGTTTTCAGATATATGAATGGTATTATAATTTTGTAAAATCCTTGTCTTTTTACATATGTTCTGAAAATATTTTTAACTGATGTTACAAATGATGTTAACTCTAGTATTTGCTTTGAAATGATCTAAAAATTTGAAAGAGAATTGGGGGGAAATAAGGAGTATATTTTGTTAAGAAAAACTCCAAGTTAAATAGGCAAAAGGAGAACTGATCACCAGACTTTGTGTTAATGTCAATCTTGGAATTATCTAAAACGTTTATCTATGTATTATTTAATTACCTAGGTGTATGTACCTTTATCTATATTACTCATTATTACTCATTTTACAACTCAAAGAGAGTTGCAGTTAACCAATAGAAAACAAACAGCAATAAACAACTATGGAATCTTTTCTGATAGCAAATAGATTTTCCTGTAGAAACAAAAAGACTTTCTGTCCCAATAAAAGTTATAATTTTAGTGATTTTATTCCAACATTCTTTCAGTCCTCTATTCATTTAGTCTCTTTGATTTTCTTTGAACTGGCTTTACATTTTAGTTGGCTATCTCATTAATGAGTTAGTAAATTTTTGACTTGATCACTTTACATTTATCTTAAAGTCATGCTATCTTTTTGAAAATCATGCTTTGTCAACATGAGATAGAATTGGCCATATGGATAACATAGGTGATGAGAAAACATCATGCTATTCTCTCTATCCCTGCATATGGTAGAACTATATCACAAAGTTTTTAAAAATTCTAAGTTTAACAAAGTATAAAAGTAACTAGCTTGTTCTAGTCATGTTTTATGAATAAAACAAAAACGATTCAAATTCCCTCAATCTCTCTAAAGATACAATTCTGACCAAAAACAGTTAACAATTTTTAGTCTAGGGAATGGAATCCTTAGAGTAAGAAAACATTTACATTTATTTTTAAAATAAACTGAAATTATTAAATTAGCTCCATAACCAATGAGTGGTAATGATAAACTTCAACACTACTAGAAATAGAGAGCTAGATAACCTCTTTCTGTCAAAGGGAAATGAAGGGAAGGTAAAGGGATAGGAATAGGAAAGACGGTGGAATGAATCTGACATAACTCTTCTATGTTCATATATGAATACAGCACAATGGATCTCACCATTTTGTACATCCACAAGACTGGGATCCTAATTAGAATAAAATATATGTCATGTCTTTGTAAAGAAATCAAAACAGATTCTACTGTCATATATAACTATAAAGAACAAATAAAATTAAAAAAAAAAAAGATAACCTCTTGCTATATGTTTTAACTTTAGAACCTGCCATCCTATGTCTCATACCACAAGTGTAACTGGCATGTCATTGGACTAAAAAGGACCTTGCTTCCTAGACAAATAAGGAACTACAAGCTCTCTCTTCTCTTTTCTACACCTTGTGATGTAGAAAAGATATGTATAAACCATATAAAAATATGTATAGGCCATATAAAAGATATGTAGAAGAGATATGTATAAATCATATATTTTCCCACAGTAAATACATTTGATCTTTTCTTTGATGTATAAATTAGTAACTAAAGATTATCTGACTTGTTTTCATTTCTGCAGCCCAGGACTCAGAAGCAAATCTGTCAACATCCTTCTGCTTACCTTGGCAAATACTCTTGTAGTTAGCACAGCAATCTTGCTTCTGCATACAGTCCTCTGCACAGGAGCAAAGGCTGGTCACCTGTCTGCCTTCCCCACAACGAAATGAACTGCATGACCATATTTGAGCTGTAAAATTATGCAAGTTAGTTCAGGGCATTTTCTTAAGTATCCAATTTAAAAGATACAAATTTGATGCATTTCTCATTCTGTTATTGTATACAGTCAAATTCTTGGGTTATCTGCATTAACAAATGAAAATATATCATACAAAACAAAAAGCAATCTATTCCGTAACATGAGGGGCAGAGAGAAATGCAGCCCTACAAGCTGCAATCCTAGTCCCCTCACAGATGCACTCTGAGTTTAGAGAGGTTCTAAACTCGGGTCCTGTTTCTACCCAAGGGTAGGAATTTCCCATGGTGAAACTCCATTAGTCTTGACTAGTCATAGCTACCCAAGAGCAGCTTTGTCCAGTCTTGTCTAAGGACAGCCAGCTAGGAAGAGACAGTGATGATAATAATAACAGGAGCATAACATTCACATCTTTAGGACCACCGTCTTCAGACGGAAGTGGTAGGTCGGCTCCAGCCACACCTTTGATGTTCTTCCAGGCTTTGTACTTAGTGTGAGAGAAGTTTAAATAAATCCCATTGTTAAAATCAGCAGGAAGCTGAAGGAAAGCTGCTTCCCATTGCCATCTGCTAGGAAACAATGCTTAAATAAACCCGTGGGATAGGTGAATGATGTGTGCGTCCATTGTGCACAGAGTTCTTCATTCCCAGTCATTTATTACTTAGAAAAGATCTGGGGAGATAAAGTAAAAGGAACACAGGTAGCTATCTAAGTGAGTTATCCCCTCCCTTTTATGCTTTTCAGAGAACATAATGTAAAGAATTCTACTGTTCTAATCTTCACTCTTATCCAACCACTAGCTAACCCCCACCTTACCTGATTACTTAGAGAATTAAATAGTAAAACTGTGTTTTCTGTCTGGAGGACAGTGTTTCTCAAATTGTGCTCTGAGAAGATAAAGAATCAAGATCAGAATGATCAAGAATCATGATTTTCAAGGGGAGTCTTAAGCACCCTGAAATTTAAGACCATTTGCAAATGAAACTACGATGTTTATTTTAAGCCATAGTAAAACTCCATTGGGATTTATGTAATTATCTGGCATTTCATCCTGAAGACAGGTGTCCTTCAATTTCAATCAACTAAAATTCATCTGTTGATCTGTAAAGGGTGAGTGGTAGTAGCAGACCCTATATGAAAGGTGTTATGGATGGAAAAGAAAGTGCTTCCAGAAAGACAATGAAGCCCTGACCCCCAATATCTGTGAATGTGATCTCATTTGGAAATGTGTCCGGACTACTTGCAGATAATCATGTAAAATGAAATCATTAAGGTTGGTCCTAACCCAATATGACTGGTGTTCTTATGAAAAGGGGAAATTTGGACACAGGCACACACTGATGCAAGATGGTGCAAAAAGACGCAGGTTTTCTGAAGATGAAAGCAGAGTTTGGAGTTGTGCCTCTACCAGCCAAGGAATGCCAGCAACCCACCAGGAGCTAGGGAGAGGCAAAGAGCAGATTCTCCTTCACAACCTTCAGATGGACCTAGAGCTTCAATATCTTGACCTTGGTCTTCTAGCCTCCAGAAACTGTGAGACAATGCATTGCTGGTTTTTACATTCCTGGGTTTGTGGTACTTTGTTGTAGAAGCACTAAGAAATTTATACATAAGGTGTGCAGGTAAAAATTTGGATATGCATTAATGATAACACAATCAACTTGATAATAAACTTTTCTTAAAACTCATACTTGATTCCACACAGACGCTTGTAAAGTCCCAGCAGCAATCGTTTCGGTCTCTACACCCCTCATCACACCTGCAGCCCCACTTTCCTCTAAATGACGAATCAAAGCATTTTCTCCTGCAGCTCTCTGTAAAACAAAGGACATAAGGACAGTAATATTTAGAAGTTAACCTGTATCTCATACCTAGATGGCGGAAACACATAAAAGTACTTAGCACAGGCTAGCACAAACAAATGAGATGCTTTTTATGTTCAGTATGATTCACCAGTGAACTGTGCTAAATAATGAGGCGCTGGACACTTTCACATTGCTGGTAGAGTTACAAATTGGTACAGCCACTCTGGAAAGCAGTGTGGAGAATCCTCAGAAAACTTGGAATGGACCCACCTTTTGACCCAGTTATCCCACTCCTCCGTTTACACCCAAAGGGCTTAAAATTAGCATACTACAGTAATGCAGTCACGTCAATGTTTATAGCAATTCAAATCACAATAGCTAGATTGTGGAATAAACCTAGATGTCCTTCAACAGATGAATGGATAAAGAAACTGTGGTATATTTACACAATGAAATATTATTCAGCTATAAAGAAGAATAATATTATGGCATTTGCAAATAAATGGATGGAACTGGAGAATATCATGCTAAGTGAAATAAGCCAATGCCAAAAAAACAAAGGCTAAATGCTTTCCCTGATAAGTAGATGATGATATATAATGGGGGTGGGGAGGTGGGGGGTGGTGAGAGAAGAATGGAGGAACTTTAGATTATGTAGAAGAAAATGAGAGGGAGGGGATATGAAAAATGGTGGAATGAGACAGACATCATTACCCTACATACATGTGTGATTACACGAATAATATGAATCTACATCATGCACAACCATAGAAACGAAAAATGTATCCCATTTGAGTACAATGAATCAAAATGCAGTCTGTAAAAAATAAATAAATAAATAATTTAAAAAATAATGAGGCACTGGTATTACAAAGGAATACATGGAAGCACACAGTGGGTGAGAAGACTCCACTGAGTCTTGGGAAAGGGATCAGCATTATTTAAATCAGTGAAGCAAAGAAAGGCCAATTTGGAGAACAGCAGGTAAGACACAATGGCTAAGGGGTAGGATTAAAAGTAAGGATGGGGGGCCTGAGGAGATAGCTCAGTCAGTAGAGTGCTTGCCTTGTAAGCACAAGGCCCTGGGTTCGATCCCCAGTGCCCCCCCCCCAAAAAAAAAAAAAAGTAAAGATGGGGAGAGGAAAGCTGCAAATGCCCGATTAAGAGGCTTGAAACCCAAACTTTGGTAATGAGAAGCTCTTAAAGAATAAGCAGAGGATAAGTAATTAGATCTGTGTTTTATGTACTTGTTCTGAAAAATAGGTGAAAGGATGAACCTCTCTGACCAAGACTTTAATTCAAATCCAAAAATGATAAGGGCCTAAATAAGATAGTACTAGTAGACACAAAGAATATATAATAAGATTGCAGAGAAATTAGTGTGCAATTAAGAGGAGGGCAGGTTTATATAAAGAATGAAGCAGGGGAGCTGTGGCTGTGGCTCAGTGGTAGAGTGCTCGCCTGGCACGTGTGAGGCACTGGGTTCAATCCTCAGCACCACATAAAAATTAATAAATAAAAAAAATGAAAGAATTGTGTCCATCTACAACTAAAAAAATTTAAAAATAAAAAAGAATGAAGAAGGGGAAAGAGGCAAGAATGCCTTCCAAGAAGTCAGGCAAGGACCTGAAAGAAGGAAAGGTCAGTTTTGCCAGATATCCAAGCAAACAGATACCTGGAAGGGAGTCTATGTATTTGGATCTGAAGCTCAGGAAAGAGACAGATAAAAGTAAAGATACTAATTTTGGAGTTTCAGCTTATTAGTGATACTATGCAATGAGAAAGCCAATCTCACTGTGGAGTTCTCACAAAGGAGTGTGTGCCCAGCTAAATACAATTTCTCCTTGCCATGAATTCCTAGTGATGCTTTTTACCTATCATTCTCTGTGATACTCACTACCTGCTTTGTATTCCAAAAATGTCCCTTGAAGGCAAGGAGGGTATAATGGTATGATTGGGGCAATTCAACTATGAGTACCTTGTCCCCATCTCTTGAAAACCAGCACATAGTTTTAAATTTATATGTTTATTTATTCTACACATATTATTTAGCATCATTATGTTCCAGGTTCTAGGCACTGAGATAAAATGATAAATAATACAGATATGGTTAAAGAGACTTTACAGTAATAAAGCATTTTTAAGAAATGGTAGTGACAGGCTCAGGCATGGTGGCACATTCTTATAATTCCAGCGACTTAGGAGGCTGAAGCAAAAGGATTGAAACTCAAGATTGGCTCAGCAACTTAACAAGATGCTCAGCAACTTATCAAGACCCCGTCTCAAAATATAAAAAAAGGACTGGGGATGTAGCTCAGAGGTAAAGCACCCCTGGGTCAAAACCAGGTACCAAAAAAAAGAATACTCCAGGAAATTACTCCTAATTACTAGTTAGGTATGTGGAGAGAGAAGACATCTTGATATTCTTGCCTTATGACAAATACAAAAAATTAATTTTAGAGGCCTAACAAAATATAAATGTCTCAGGAGTCAAGTTTCATATTAAAAATGAACAAGAAAGGTGAAAGAGGAGAAATATACACATGAAAGGCATAGAAAGTAAGGGCCCTCATGTGATATAGCTCCTCAGACTCCAAAGGAGACAAAACAGAACTCATATGTTTTTCAAAGTCCTATTATAGAATTTTACTTAACTTTTGAGAAATGAGGTGACTTTTCACTAATTAATGAGACATGCTGTTGTTGACAGAAATATACAAACTCTATGAAGGTTATGTGACAACATGAAATAAAGGGCTTAAAATGTGAATTTAAAAAAAAAAAAGAGGGGCTAAAAAGTTGTGGCTCAGTGGTAGAGCGCTTGCCTGGCATGTGTGAGGTCCTGTTTTTGATCCTTTGCACTACATATAAATGAATAGATAAAATAAAAAGATCCAGGGACAATAAAAAGCACTTTAAAAAATAATAAGAAAGAAAAAAAGATGAAGGAAGAAAAGAAAAAACAGTGAGCACTCCAGACTCACAGGTTCACAAGCTGGAGGAATTTAGGGGTGACTTTGGTAACAGGACAACAGCCACAGAGGAAGATAACTAGGAGGAGAAAAGGAACAAGCCTTTCTGAGAAATCTACACAGAGGACATTTGAGGAGAGCAGGATGGCATGCCACATGAGAGATAAAGCAAAACAAACATGAGAAAACCTTGGTTGACAAGGACCTGGGACCAGAGTTCAGACACACACACACACACACACACACACACAACTAAAATTGAGATCCTCTTAAGGAGATATTACATCCACAAAAGAAAAGGTATAATAAAAAAGAAAAGAAGCAACATTCAGCATGCTTTTGGAAATAAAAATATGAGAGTAGTAATGAAAACCATAGTAGAGGCGTGTGGTAGGCACAGCTACAATCCTCAGGAGGATTCCATTCCCTAATCCCTGCTACCAAGAAGTTGTTATCTTACATAATAAATGGACTTTACATATGTAATTAAGGCTACTAGTTAACTTATCTCATGGAAGCTGAGAGCACAATGGTAGTTACCAGAGACTGGGGAGAGAAGGCAGAAAAGAGGGAAAAGGAAAGGTTAATCATTACGTATCAAGTTACAATCAGAAGCATGAAATTCTGGTGTACTATTGCACGGTATGGTGACAACTGATAACAATAATTTACTGTTGAAAAACTAGAAGACAGGATTTTGAATGTTTTTACTATAAAGAAATGATAAATGAGAAGTTAGATAGGTTTACCCTGATTTGAACATTACACAATAAATGCATGTATCAAAACATCACATCATACCCCACAAATATGTACAATGAGTATGTATTTATGCCTTAAATTTTTTAAATTAAAAAACAGGTATACCTCAACAAGCAAACAACAAATGAAAGTGGTATTAGTTTTAAAGTCCTAAAATTGCTTAGACAATAATGTTTGAGCAGCAAACATTATTACATCAAATTGCCTACCATGTTTCCCTGGGGAAAGCTCACATAAAGAGACCAGTAGGGTTAAGAGATGTTAAAAGATCCCAAAGAGATATCACTAGCAATGTACAAATGGTCACAAATTAGAAAAGTACCATATTTCTTAAAAGCAGCACTTCGCACAAGGAGACTGAAAAGTCATGTTTTCAAATCTACAGAGGAAAATTATTTTCATCTTAAAATTCAATATCTAGGCAAACTACCAAGTGTTAGATTAGGATGTCAAAGATGCATTTAGATAGGCAAGGACTCGAGTCCTATCTTCTATGCATCCTATCTTAGTAAGCTACCAGGGGACATTCTGTAGTAAAATGAGGAAGTGAAGCAAGAAAACAAGGCTTAATGAACACAATCTTCAGCAAAACAGACAGGCTGATGTTAGAAACAGTAGCCATACACCAAACTAAAAAAACATGGATGGGAGTAACAGGGCAGTGAAAAAAAAGTTAAAATGAAAGATATCATTCTATACCCAACTTTACGTAGTCAAAAAAGATAATGCCAAGGGCTCGTGGTAATGTGTGATGAAGCTAGGGTAAGCTGTGGCAGCCATTCCAGAATTAATCTGGGACTACTTAGCCAAAATTGAAGATGTAAACACTAAGATCCAGGAGAACATGACAAAACAAATCTCACACAAGTCCATAAGGTAACCCGCAGGGTTTATGCAGTAGTGAGGAACTATCTGGTGGATATTCAACCTGGGGAGAGAGCAGATCAAATGGTCTGTTGGATACATATCAAAAAGCACCATATAGAAGTATAAGAATGACCACGTGCATAGCAATTTATATGCAACTCAAAAACTGCTCAATTGAAAAGTAAGAAAAATTGATAGATACATCACAATCCACTTACATAAATGCCCTTTGCTTTTTTTTTTTTTTTTTTTTTGTACTGGGGATTAATCCCAGGAGTGCTTTACCACTGAACTATATCCGCAGCCCTTTTTATTTTTTCTTTTAAGACAGGGTCTAGCTGAGTTACTGAGATTGCAGGTGTGTAACACCACACCCAATTATCTCAGGATTTTACTACTTCTGTCTGGTCCTCTTAGTTTTAGTTCCTGACCTCCTTATTATTCCTTTAAAGGAATATGCCAGGCAAATTCCTGCCTAGGCCTTTGCATTTGCTTTTCCTTCTTACCTAGAATATCCTTCCTGAAGCATCCCTGTTTCTCCTTCCATCAACTCGTAACTCGAGAGATATTTCACATCCCATCCTGACTCAAAATTTAATATTCTCTTTTTGGGTTTTGTTTATTCCTTGGCACTTTCTCTATCATATTATATGCATATTGCTTATTTATATTTTTATTCTCTCTCTTCCATGCTGCAATGTAAAATAAAACCAAGCATACAACCAATGTTCAGTTTTTGAAGAATAGGTAAAAAAAAAAATTGCACACAAATAATAAAATTTTAAGAACATGCACAAATTTTAAAAAGCCCACATTAGAAAAAATTTGTATGAGTGAAGAATGGTGAATACTATCCAGAGTTGGAGCTTAGAGGAACAGAGGTGGCAGAAGATACGTAATAAAGGGAAAGATAAGAAGAAGATGCTAAATGCTAAGGAATATTAAAAAGGATGAATATGACAAAAGACAGCTAGGAAAGGAAAGGTAATGGTGCCACATAAGGACTGGTAGACTGAGATGGAAGAAAGAGAATAAGGAAAAGTTGACCCTGGGATGTCAACCAGTACTGCAGTAAGAGAGTGAGTGAAAGAACTGAAACAATAGATTTTATTCAGAGATTAGGATATGCCTTTTGCAATCAATTTACACAGTTGGGAAGATAAACTTGCCAAGAAATGATGCCCATTTTTGTGTGCTTACATCAGCATACTAGTCCTAAAAGGCCTGCCAATATTCATATGAGCAAGGGCTAGCGCCGCCTCTCAGCTAGATACCACAGTCAAGTGAACAGGAGAGGGCAGCGATGTTCCAGCTAATATTTGCCTTCCTTGTTTTACTGTATTGTCATTTTCTAAAGGGAAACAGAGTGTTAATTCTCAAGTGAAAGCCTAACTGGAAAGTTGTCAGTTGACCTCCCTAAGTGGACTCCTACTGAAGAGCAACACTTTTCCCACTGGAGTCAAAATAGAAAATATCAGTCAAACTGAAAGGGGTAATGAATGTTCTAACAACTGCTTCCTGCTTCACCTTAATAAAAAGAGCAAAACAATACATTAAAAATGATAGAAAATGCTTTTTAGAGTCACTTACAAATGGTATGTTTATTATTCATACTAATGGGAAGCACAAAATGGATGTGAAGTGTTTATATATTTGGGGGCATGTATTTCCTATTTTTCTTTGCTTCTTATGAAAAAAATTTTTTTGAAGTTTCACTATATTTCACCACATAATTGTCATGACCACATTAACATCCATTCATGAGTATTCTATTCATCTTAACCTTGAACCGAAGATAGCTTATTAATAAATCATTTTTAAGTAGTATGGGAACAATGAAAAGAGAAGCTTAAAAAAACGAAGCTTCGCATAATGGTCACACCCTACATTTTTTGCAAAAAAAATTGGCATAAAATCTGCAATTATGCATGAAACATACATAGTACTATGCACCACTTTTCAAGATTTGGCACTACCTAACCAAAACATAATACAATTTCATAGATGGAATAATATTGACATGCTATCAAGGTACAGGACAGGTGGCAGGAGGTGCTGGGGGGTGGAGCAATAAAGGCTTCCAAGTCCAAGAGGCCGGATACTTTGTCATCAGATATATACAATTACAGTAGGAGCTGGGACAGAAAGTCTGTGATCAGTTATCAAAGTTCTCTGTACTGGGATGATATTGGAGCAGGGACTTTTGTGTGAGGGTGGAAGAGTAAAGTCCAGAAATGATAGTGGACGATATTAGCCACAGATGGATGAGTGAGGGGTGGGAGAGGGAGAAGCCTGGAAGTAACACTAGGCATGGGGGAGAGAAGAGACTTGGGGTGAAGACAAGTTTTTAGTGGATTAAGGCCAGGAGAAAAAAGAAAAAAGAGAATGTTTTGGAAAAAAAGATATACCTTCAGTTTCTTGTTTCCTGAGTCCGAACCCCAGGCCTAATCCAAGTGACATAATCACCAGTAAAACAAGAAGAACCTATTACAAAAAAGGAAAATCCACATTTATAATTCTCTTTAAAGTACTCAAAGTTATCAACAACCACATGCTCAGTGAGTATTAAGTACCCACAACGTGTTCGTTAATGCAGCATTTGAGATCCAACAATAGAGGTGCATTATTTCATTTAGTTACCCCAAATAAGAAAGGTTTGTAAAGAATTTTAAAATGCCATGTATTGCAGTATTTTCTATACTCAAATACTGTCATGGTTCAAATACAATGAGCAGAATCCCAAACTGAATTAATTGGGAATTAAAACCATGGGATCCATTTGCCTTTGTCCATTTTCTTTTTTCTTGTTTTTTAAAATTTTATTTATTCCTTTATTTATTTCAGTGGGGCGGGGTGGATCTCGCTATGTTGCCCAGGATGCTCTCAAACTCCTGGCCTCCAGCAATCCTCCTACCTCAGCCTCCCAAATAGATGGGACTATAGGCACACACCACCACACCTGGCTTCATTTTCTGTTTTAATTAGGTGCCCTGGAAATCATTTCTAGAAAGGCACTCCAGAATTACAGCACAACTGTGAAATCCTCACCTACTTCATTTCTAGGGAACAGAGTTTTGGGGGGCTTTTTGCTTTTTCTACTCTGTTCATCAGAGAAAAATTAGAACATTTAACAAATGTAAAAACATAATTAATTGGAAAGTGATCTGCTTTAATTCTTAGTTCATAGCAAATCATTTAGGATAATTTGGAAGCCTTGTGATCAGATTACATGGGTCGCTCATCATCATTACTGCTGCAAAAGCTCAAGTAGCAGACTTTATGCTTTGATAAGATTAAACTGGGAATTATTTTTCTCACTGCCTTTTTTCCTCATCCATGGGGTCCAAAGATAAGTTGCTGTAAGAATGCAGTACACTACCATAAAGAACGGTAACACACAATCAAATTAGAAAAGTATTTTATAATAACTTTTATTAGACCTTAAAACACAAACAATAAATTTCACAAAGAAAAACACATCAAAATTCCTTAAATAATAAAGAAATTCATAAACTATTGATTGGTGGACTTGCTTTCATTTTGAAAATCAACTGGAAAATTAACTTTGACAATAGAAGTGAATACAGAGACTGGGAAAATATATTAAAATACTATGAAAACAATTCTCATATGCAGTCTCAAATTGGCCCAGGGGTTAATGACTTTCCAATATACATTCAGTGGAGAGGATGGAAGGGGAAAGTAAACAGTTATTAAATAACACCATTAGTTGTTAGTCCCTTGTCATGCATGGTACCCTGAAGTCACAAATAGCCTGTACTAGAATTGTTCCAAAGCAACAAAACCAACATTGGGAAACTCCCTATGGTAAAACCTCATGGATTACAGATTTACAAATTAATATACTTTGAGTTACATCTACTCTTTATTACTTTTGCCATTCAAACTTGCTAAAAAATCAACATTTAGCTATTGGTAGGATGCTTTAAAACTTTGAGATGTTAAATGTTGGTATCTTTTTCATCATGGTTCTGTGTTGTTTCCATATATTTATATCTTATTCTCTGTACTTTTTCATAAAAGGTTTTTGTTTGGTTGTTTGCTTGGCTTGGGGTGGTACTGGGGATGGACTCCAGTGCCTCGTGCATACTAGCCAAGTGCTTTGCTGCAGAAATATGTCCCCAACCAAATGTCCAAATATTCTTTTTTTTTTTTTTTTTTTTTTTTTTGGTACTAGGGATTGAACCCAGGGGTGCTTAACCACTTAGGTCCTTGCTAAGTTGCTGAGGCTGGTCTTGAACTTGCAATCCTCCTCCTTCAGCCTCCCAAACCGCTGGGATTATAGGCATGCACCACCATGCCCAGTCAAACGTTCATTTTAAATCTCTTATCATGTGCTTTAAATATCTAATTCTTAAAAATCTTCTTGATATTGAGGTACACATGAATCTTTAAATTTCTATGCTGTGCACAAAGTAGGGAGAATATTATGGACTCCAAAATCCACTGTAAACCCAACAAACACTTGTCTTCAGCTTGATTGAATAAAGAGAAACACAGTAGCTGCCTTCAAAAATTTTAAGTGATACTTTTGTCAAAATTAAAAAAATAATTAGGGTACTCTCAAAATTATGACTTTAAAATACTGAGCTTCATTTACTAACTAAAAATCAGTCAAAAGATAGAAAGAAAAACAAATGACATACAAGTTTTGCTCCCAAAGAAATTTTATAACTTATCCCAATAAGATAGGGATAAGTATATAAGATATAGTAAATAAGATATAGTAAGTAGATATAGATATAGATATATCTTTATATATATCTTTAATAAGATATAGTAAATAGCATAAGAACTGTAGCAAGCACTCTATAATTCCCAGAAAGATAGAGAGTAAGTAAACGACATTGGAGGTTTACTTTGTTTTAATCACTGGGTTCAATGCTGACACGCTTGTTTAATTTACTCCTTGTTAACAATGCTGGAGAGACACAGAGAAGGGTGGTGAAATTCTCTCAACTAGGGAATTTAGGTGGAGAACATGGCCCTAAAAACTACAAGAGGAAACGAGATTGTCTAAAGAAATCTTTAGATAGACTTTGGGAAACGTTCATAAGTAACCTGCAATGAGAAGAAAGATAAATTTGCAAAACAATACCAGGAGAAAATCCATAAAAATGAGCATTTTATGTCACTGCAGAAAAAAGGGGGAAGAATAGTTTGAAATGAGGAAGTACTCAACAATATCTCTATATTGTTGTTATGGAAACTTCAGAGGGGAGAAGGCAGGGGAAGAGAAATTGACTGTTGAGGAAGGACTGATTTCAGCACAACAATAACAAAGCAAGAATTCAAGGGACAGTGGGTTGGTGGTGAAACTGAGGTAGCGAATAGAAGACCTCTTTTCCCAAAAGTTTGATGCTGAAGGGAAGAGACAGAGTGAAGGGAAGAGACAGAGTAATAAAATCAAAGCTTTTTATTTTATTCGTTAGGATAAGGATGATCCTGCCACATAAAAAAACAAGAATGAGAAGACAGACAAAAAAGACTTTCTCTAGAATTGCATTAAATTAGGATAAAATCAATAGTTTGACAAAAATAATATAAGGTATGATTATTTAGTATCTCACTCTCTGTCCTTAAAATATTTATGCAATAAAAAAGTGATTTGGAAGGTAATAGTAATCATGCAAAAAAGTCCTGCAAAGTTTTCTGATGTGGAGTTCAACTTTTAATTAAACATTAACCTATGGTTACTCAAATTTCTTACTTGTTGAATATGATTAAAAATCTTAACTTGCATTGAAGTCACCATAAGGAATCAAGCTGAATACAGTAACTTAAAATTTCACATTTAAATAGCAACACAAACAAATTCAAATGGAGAGATACATTTTTAACATTTGTCACAAAGCTAGAAATACTCAAATTAAGAACTGTACTTACAATACAAATTATTTTATATTTTTTGACAGTGTTCTTCCTAACAGGTTCATCTGTTGCTAAAGTTAGCATAGATTCCATCGTTCCAGACACTGCATAAACCTGTTTGGCCAGAAGAGAGTGGTGTTCCTTCTTTCCTCTAGTCTGTAAAGAGAAACTGTACTGAGTTACACAGTTATGCCTGACTTTTAAATGCTTGCAGAGTTCAACTCTTTAGTGATTGGGCAATCTAGAGAGGAGAAAAATACGGTAGTAACTACAGTGCTAAAAGGTTCAAGTCCTGTACTAGAACATCGTAAACAACTATCCTTTTTCTCCTTATAATTCATAGTAAATACAAATCAAGATCTATGTAATGAGAATGATATAATAATCAAATTGGAATACAAGCTTATTATTTATTTTCTTTAAAAATAACTCCAGGGTTGGGGAGATAGCTCAGCTGATAGAGTGCTTGTCTCACAAGCACAAGGCCCTGAATTTGATCCCCAGTACCGCAAAAAAAATAAATAAATAAATAAATAAATTTTAAAAACTCCAAACAAGTCTTGTTACAGGTAGTTTCTACATTTACATATACTTCATGCCACATGGTCAAAAACTAACATATTAAAAAAATGTGTTTCGATTATAGTAATTTTGAAACTATACCAAACCAATATGAAACTGCTTAATTCTGTTATAATTATGTCTTGCATTTTACAGTGCTCAGAATTTAAGACACATTTTGAAATACATTATCTCATGTCAAACTTGACAATATTCCTTCTAACCATCTTATTCCTATTTCTTAGATGAGTAAATTAAGGCTCTCATTGTTTAAATTATGTGACTTGTCCAAAGTCACATATTTAGATGCCAGAACTAGATGTGGAACCCATTTTCTAACCCCCTAAATGTAAGGCAATTTTCACTAATTGACTAAAATTATTTTCTTATTCATATAGACCAGGGCATCTTAATACATGTACTCTGTGCTAAGATGGGGTAACAGGTTTATGATGTAAGGAGTTAAATTAATAGTAGTATGTCAAAAAGTTTTAGTAAATGGTGAGCACTGAACTCTTCCACTTTTACTGATGCTAAGCCAGTGATTTTCAAAGCGTGGTATCATGGAACATTGGTTCCATGATAACTGCCTTGGCTAAATAAACATTGAGAACACTTCTCTAATGTAAAGATCATAAAATTCCCGTATGCTGCAGTATATCTTTTGGAAAACACTACTCTAGGTAAACTTTTTTCAACCCAAAAAGCAGTGAAGATGAACGAATTCATTTATTCTGTTGTACAATGATTTTTTCCAGGGACCCCAGTGAAACTATCAAGTTAAACAAACAAAAATATTGTAATACTGTTAGCATAAAGTTCTCCACACTGGATAACTCATTAGCATCTAGAGACAGAATTTTTGTTGCTGTTGTTGTTGTTTGTTTGTTTTCTAATTCTGAAGCCCAGATTTATTTTGGTTGAATTAGAATTTTCCATAGTTTTGCTAAGGCTGCAGTATTTTTAAAATATCCCTCCAAGTGATATTTTATACAGCAAAGGTCAGTCTAAATACTTTGCTTTAAATAGTGCAGACATTTTCAAATTCCCTTAGGCAAGCATTCACTCTATGCTAATCAAACTTGCATATATTATGGGTAGGGTCACCCAAGGGGCTTGGTCACCTGTGCAAGATCCCCTTTTAGTGATATTTCAGTTTTCACATTTTCAGTTTTCAGTTCACACTTTTGTTGTGTCATACTGATTTTACAAAAGAATGATCAAGCCTATATCAAAATTTGCTTCAAAATAAGGGGACCCCTAGGACCTGTTTTTTATCTAGTCATCTGTCTTATGCCTTCAGTTCTTGTGGGCTTCTCGACCATCTGTACTTGTGACATTCTTCCTGCTTTGCCTTGACTCTGATTCCTGAACCTCCAACTTTTATTTTCCCCTCTGTGAAGGTTGTTTGTGTCAACTTGGTTAAGCTACAATAGCCAGTTATTTAATCAAACACAAATCTAGGGTGCTGCTACAATGATATTTTGTCGTTGTGGTAACAACTATAATCAGTCGACTTTAAAAAAAAACTATTCTTTACTATGTGAGTGGACCTCATCCACAGTCACTTGAGGACTTTAAAAGTTAAGATAAGTTTATCAGAGAAGAAATTCTGTTTCATGGCAGCAGTATTAACCTGAGTTACCAGCCTACGAGTCCCCATCCCCACCCCATCCCCTGTCCTTTGGAGTTTGGACATACCAGCACCCACAGGCAGGTGAGCTGATTCCTTGGCATAATGTTCCTCTCTCTCCCTCCCTTTCTCTCTCTGATCCAGAGACTTTGTTCTGTTAATGTTTTTCTAGAAGACTTCTATTAGTGATGGTAACATGGTCCTTACCTTATACACCTGGCTTTATGCTTGCCACTCATCTTCAGTAAATGAAGAGAACATATGTGACTGAAAATATAAAGAAAATGAAGAGAATAACTGAATCAAGAGTCAGGAGAGTGGTTACATCTGGGAGGAGGGAAGGGAATATCACTAAGAAGGGGTACACAGTGGGATTCTCTGTTTTGGGCAATGTTTTTTTTTTTCTTTCCTTCCTTCCTCCCTTCCTTTCTATTTTTTAGTGCTGGGGGTTGAACCCAGAGCCTTTCATGTGCTAAGAAACACATTTACACAGCTTTTGATTTTATTTTGAGATAGTCTCATGTAAGTCACCAGACTGTCTTCAAACTTGTGGTCTTCCTGCCTCACACTCCTGAATAGCTGGGGTTACAGGCATGAACCAGCATGCCCTCAATGTCTCATTTCTTAATCTTATGAAAGCACAGAGATATTTGTCTTATTGTTATTTTTTAAATTATATATATGTATATATGATTGGTATGCTCAGCCTTACATATGACTAATTTCATGATTAAGAATAAGAGTATTCTCATAAGATGCTTTTTACCTCTAAAGCTAACACCCAAGACTCATACTGCTGAATCTTGCAAAATGCCTCCCTGACAAAAGGCACAACCAGATTTCAACTATGAGGCAGATTTCACTACAGGATTGATTGTTATTATTATTATTTTTTAATCGTTTTGGTACCAGGGATGGATCCTAGGGGTGCTTAACCACTGAGCCACATCCCCAGCCCTTTTTTTATTTTTTATTTTGAGACAGGGTCTCGATAAGTTACTCAGAGCTAAGTTTCCGAGGCTGGCTTCGAACTTGCGATCCTCCTGCCTCAGCCTCCCAAGCCATACACTGATTATTAATGTCAAGAAAGTGCCTGCCGAGAGGAAGGCAGGCAGGCAGTTTTGTGGGTCTAGATCCCTGTGTGCTCTGCATGGGACTATTGTGAGAATGGGGAGGAGAGTCACCGAGCAATCCATACCTCATTCTCAGAAGATCAAGTAAATATTGTGAATGATAAATATGTTCATGAAAGAAATACCTTGCAAACTGTGAAATTCTAAACAAAGTTGACATTTTGTCATGTATATTATAGCAGCAAAAATGAAGACTGAAAGGTAACATGGCTAGTTAAAAAACTGCAGTATGTCCATGGAACTATTCAACATATTTTGGAATATTTAGCCATGAAATGCCATTTGAAACTTGAAGTATGTAATTTTATGATAAAAGGAAACAAGTTCTCTGTGTTTACATACATTCAATGAACCTGTGGAATTTTTGCCAAAAGGGACAACACAGGTTTAAAATGTAAATTAGTTCTAAAACAGTTTCAAATGAAGTTACAGACATACCATCTGCCATGTTATATATCAAGTATTCAATACAGGTACCAGGAGATTAGAAATACAAATAATATTTGTTGGTAGATTCTGATGTAATATCCTCTGGTGTCTGTGATGGGCTGACAGATCTGACTCCATGAGAATGTTATAGGCCAAACTCTAAGGGAAATGACTAAACAGACTCCATTTTGCTCTGAGACTCCATGTTTTATAGGAAATAAGCTTCTCACATGGGAAAACCCCGCCTCTGTGGTCATCATCAGTTACGTGATGTTACATGTTTAATAATATACAATGGCAACTCCTATGTAGTAAAGAATTGCTCTCTTTTGATTCCTATTGCTCCTAAACAATGTACCACATGAACGGTGATTGTGTGGATGTTAGCAACCATTCTTTAGTTTGTACCTAGGTAAGGGTCATTTTGACCCACTTCCCCCTCTGTCGATGGTCTCATGATGTTAATGTGTAATTTCAAATCATAGCAACAGACACTTATGATTAATGTGATTTTTGGTATAAGAACCCCTACAACCCTGTGGTCGGGGCTGTTCTCCCAATAGTCATTTTTTGGGTCATTGTGTGAGACAGTCAGCTGGCCAGCTTAATAAAGACTCTCAAATTTGGACTTCTCAGTGGTGATCAGTCTGTTCTTAAGTTGCTCCCCATAACAGTGTCCATTCAAATGGGTCAATGAGTCAACTCAAAATGAGAACAGTAATATATTCTTACAAAACAATTGAGAGAATATTACACATTATATTTTGGCCAACTTTCCCCAAATACATGTATGGAGATGGAAAAAAGCATATTTTTGATACTTAAAGGATTTCAAGATTGTATACTAATAATCCAGCTAAAATTCATGGTAAATCCTGAATTATTTTTATAGGCAGAGAAAGAAAAAAGGGGAGAGAGAGGGAAACGGGAGGAAAGAAGGAGAAGAGGAGGAAGGAAGGGGGAGAAAATAAATTAAAAGAGCAGAAAAGAAAGGAAGAAATGAAGGAAGGAGCTTGATAAAATGTTTTATCTCCTCTTACAGATGAGGGAAGAAGGTAGGG
This sequence comes from Sciurus carolinensis, assembly GCF_902686445.1. NCBI lineage: Eukaryota > Metazoa > Chordata > Mammalia > Rodentia > Sciuridae > Sciurus > Sciurus carolinensis. Next base: position 33,224,867 of record NC_062219.1, read on the forward strand.
AGGGAGGGGGAAGAAAGGGAAGGTAGAAGGAAAAAGAAAGAGGAGTAAAGAAAGAAAAAGGAAAAAAACAAGAAAATTCTGAACACAAACATGGGGACAAATAACCTTCCTGAGTGAGCTTCCCAGTTGCAAGTTAATCTTTTCCTGGAAACAAAGTCTGTGTCCAATGCAATCATACTTCTAAAACAAAAGTAGGATCTGGGAGTATTCATCAATCGGACTGAAAAAGTGTGCAGAACTCATTTAAGAACTTCGTCCTCCGGGCCTAGGAGCATCTGGGCTACCATTGGCCTTCCAGGTGCCCTAGACCCAATCCATTGTTCTAGTGACACCTTATAATGTACTAGGTCAGGGAACACCCACAGGCAATTTTCTACATCGGTGTTTCTGAAGGGGCAGATCAGTCAGAGGGATGGGTGGCATCCTCTTGCCCTGTTTAAGCAATGAGTATTTAGGCGAGTGCATTATATATCCAAGGAGTGAACAAACAGTCCTGAATCTCTGCACCTACAGACCTTACACTAATTCATGGTGGGGGGGATATAAAAAATGAACAAAAAAGTAAAAGCCATTCTTAGCTTGCCAGTCATACAAATGTAGACAGGCAAGCCAGAATCGGCAGCAGGTTATAGTTTGCCAACCTTAGGTCTGAGACACTGGAAGCATGGAGATGGAGTTGCAACCTACTGAGTTGGGGATATCTTCTAGAAGAAGCAGGTTTGGGAGTGGAGGAGCCAGAGTTTGGATGATCAACCTCGGTTGAGGTAGAGATAATAAGGAGAACAGCCTCTGTGATGGATTCCTTTTTAAGAAAATTATCAATTTTAAATTTCATTTTAAACCTGAAAAGTTAGATTTCTGTTAGCTTAATGCTCATCTACAACTTAAGTTTAAATTCATAATAAAGAAGATCAGGTTTTAAAGTTTGCAAAGAGATACTTAACGTTTCATTCTCAACACCAGACTCACTTGTCATGGCTCCGATGATGCATCTCTCTGATTAACCAAACCACAAATAATGAGGAAGTCAGTAGATCTGCTATGTTGTGTGCACACATACACACATGTATTTTAACATAAGAAAGAGAGCCCACTGTTTAAAAAATGCATTCGATTTTTATAAATAAGTTTATCAGTGAGAGAGGCCAAATAGAGCTATTTTTATTGTTTTTTTTGTTTTGTTTTTGTTTGTTATCCCAGTATTCTGTTCTCACTGAGGCAACTGCGATTCCCTTGCAGGAAAATATTGCAAAAGTAATTCTTACCTGAGAAAAACATAATTTCACTTATCAAAATGCATAAATATTAACTCATGTGTTGAGTGTAATCATGTCCCTGAAAAGTTTTAACAGAATCAGAATTCTAAGAGAAATCTTGTAATATGTGAGTCCCTGGGTTTGATCCCCAGAACCAAAACTAACAAAAACCTCAGGAGAAGTCATCTACATAACATCTTCTAAATACCAGGTATTAGAAAAATTCAGTAAATCTATGTGTCTTTGGATTTTGTTTTTACTAAGAAATTGAAGTTTTCAGATATAAAATCACACAATCTGAAATAATGTCTACATTTTGTTAGTATAAGATATTCTATTTGCCTAGAATTAAAGCATTTGTGGCAAAAGAAAAAAGAGAGACTTTGACTAAAGAAATTTAAATACGAGTCTTAAGGAAATAGAAAGTCAAAGTAGGACTTAGCGCTAGAGAATAACATGATAGATACCCTTGAAGATGTTTTTTTCTGGTTCCAGAGAATGGAATGAACTGGAAAGAGAACAGGTGAAGCTAAGAGACCAGGTTATCACAGTTCAGGTCAGAGGTGAACAATTAGATCAGGGTAGTGGAAACAAAATAAGTACTGAGCTTGAGAACTATAAGGAAAGCAGCGCCGCTGAGCTCAGGAAGTGATTCTACACCCCCAGCAACTAGGACGAGTGTGGTGCCATTAGCCAAGATAGGGGCTGAGGATGTGAGGGTAGTATTCCAGAAAGGACTGGTTAGGGTTTGAGCCTAATGAGGTTGGACTGTTTAGGGAATTTGCACTTGAAATCTTCAACATCAAAGTGAAATGAATATCTTCTAAGAAAGAAGTGAACTCAAAAAAGTATTATCTTACAATAAACAGCATATAAATCAAATACTTTCTGTTATTCCGTTTAGGCAATCAAAATACTTTATACTGAGGTGTTACATTAGTCTTGGCATCATATTGGTTTTCTTAACTGATCTAGCAAATTATCACAAATTCAGTAACTTAAAACAATACAAATTTATTATTTTCAGCTCTGTTGATTACAAATACAATACAGATCTCACTGGGCTAAAATCAAGGTGTCAGCAAGACTGGATTCATTTTTGGAAGTTCCAGGACAGAATCTGTTTCACTGCCTTTTCTCACTATGGATGACACCCACATTTTTTAGTAATAGTTAACAAAATTGTTCACCCCATGGGTGGGACAAAAAAGAGAGACAGGGAAGGAGCCAGGGTCTCTATGTCCCCTTCAAGGGCACACATCCAATGACTTAACTTCCTTCCACTAGGTTCCACTTCCTAAAGGTTCCAACAGCCTCTATACAGTGCTTTATGGAGACCAGTACTTTTTAACACATGGGCCTTTAGGGGACACATTTAAACCATACTACTCCCTTATCCACTTTTCATGATTCCCTCACCCTCTAATATGACTAGGTCCATTATCAGGTGGTATAGAAGAATTATGATAAAAATTAAAAGGAGATAGAAAATCCTTATCATGGTTTTAATACTCATAAAAGAAATATAAATATTTTAGTGTATGGGAATGTCAAAGGGGAAATTATCCTGATAGTTGTGAAGCTGGGAAAGATCAATGGGGAGCCATTCTGAGTAACCCTATAAAGGGACATCATCTAACCAGTTCAGTGTTTGTGTATGTGGGAAAGAATGAAGATAAATGCAGGGGAGGTTGCAAAGTAATAAGCATTGCGTGAACTTGTAAAGAATTTAACTTTGACCAAAGAAGTACCCGATTTTTACCCTTGGTTTCTGGGAGGTAATCTCTAAACCTTAGGAACGTCATGCCTGATAGTTGTGTTTTAGCTTGCCTGGAGCTTTGAGTCACCCCGGATAGTCCAACAGTGTGATTTGGTATATATATATTGATGGAGGTCATGAGTGATGAGACCAAACTATGGAGGGGGTGTAGACTGAGATCAGCTACACAGGCAGTAAATTATGCCTATGTGATGGATCCCCCGTAAAATCTTTGGGTACCAAATTTCAGGCATGCTTAACTGGTTGGCAATATTTCATAGGGGTGTGTGTGTAAAGTCACCAATATATTTCATAGGATATACCCATTACAAAAGGGGTATATCTATCCCTATTTCTATTTCTCTGAAGAACCCTGACTCATACAGTTGCCCTCCCTAAAACCACTAAACTCTTAGTCATTAGAAGTTTTATAATCTTTTTTTTTTTTTTTTTTGGGTGCTGGGGATCGAACCCAGGACCTTGTGCTTGAAAGGCAAGCACTCTACCGACTGAGCTATCTCCCCAGCCCCTTATAATCTTAACCAATTGAATTTTCATTTCATAACCCAACTTATTCTCTGTAGCTTCCTTTCAATCTCTGTATTGTTTCATTTCATTCATTCATTCATTCCACATTTATTAAACTCCTACCACGTGTGAGGCATTATACTAGAATTTTAAATAGAAAACATCGATACAGAAGATGACTAAGTTTCTCACATGTTGATGGGATATGCTAAATTATTCCCTACTCTCTACTCTCATCCTCCAATGGTCCCCTAGCTATATCATCTTTATCCTCAGCATCCACAGATTCCAGTTTCCTGTTAGCATTGCTTCATCCTATTCCTTTGAGAGACAGATCTATTCTCTCACCCTCAACTGTGATCCAATGTATCTTCCAAATCAAGTGTTATTTTATTTTATTTATTTTTTCCTGTCATTCTTGGAGCTCACTCTATCCATTAACAAGCCCAAGCAATCACGTCATTAGCTGCTGACTCCAACTATTCATCCTGACTCTCAGGGTCCTCCCATTCTGAGTGGTGTGTACCCAGGCCTCAACCTCCAGGGTGAAACTGAACCAACTGCAACCAATATCTTAGTGTTATTGTTTAAACAGCTTTGATCTTATTGAATCCTTAAAAGGATACTGGGAATCCCAGAGGTCTGAAGACCACACTTTGAGAAATGTTATTTGAAAAAAAGTTATCAAACTTAATAACCTCATACACTTATGTAAGCTATATTGTCTTACATAAACAAGCATGTGTGTGTGTGTGTGTGTGTGTGTGTGTGTGTGTGTTGCACTGGGGATTGAACCCAGGGGCATCCTACCACAGAACTACATCCCCAGATCTTTTTATTTTTTATTTTGAGACAGGGTTTCACTAAGCTGCCCAGCTGGACTTCAATTTGTGATCCTCCTGTCTCAGACTAAAGAGTCATTGGGATTACAGGTGTGTTCCCCACACCCAACTAAAAATAAACCTATTTGACTTAGAGATTTATACTTGTAGCATCTAATTGTTTCAATCACCAGAAAAGATATCTTTCTTAATTCTATTCTTTTAGCTCAAAGTACAGTTGGCCTTCCATAGTCACAAGTTCCACATCCATTAACTCAACCAATCAGATTGAAAACATTTGAGAAAAAAATCACATCTGTAGTTGAATATGTACAGACTTTTTATTGTCATTGTTCTGTTAAAAAATACAGCAGAACAACTATTTACATACCATTTACAGTACACTAGGTATTGTAAGTAATTTCAGATGGTTTTAAATATAAGGAGAGTATACATGGGTTATATGTAAATATGAAAGCACATTATATAAGGAATGTGATTTATGGGTTTGCGTACCCCAGAGACACTGGGAGGCTAGTGTCTATATCATGGAGCAGCTCTAACGATGATTGGATAGAACGGTCTTTCCACAGAAACATCAGGGTGCTCTCACTTTGTTCCACTCCTGCTAGTCACCTTTACCTCCTTTCTGCCTTTATCTTCTTTAACTTCTGACACAGTTTTTTGTTCCAACACCACACCTCCACTTTGAACCCTCAATATTCCTCCAGCCTACGTGACATCTTTACTAGGCATATTCATTTATCAATCTCGTCACACTAGTTTCACTGCTAGCACACTTCCTTAGGTGCAGATTTAGATTCTCCCTTTTGTTCATTCTGCTTTTAGCTGCTCTGTGTAATTATTCCTCCAGATGAAGCCTTGGTTATTTTTGAAAACGCTAAGACAGTTGATTCATTCACTTATATCTCCAATAAGACTTTTCTTTATGCTCTTTTTTCCTTTCTAGTGAAGACTGTAGTAGTTGAATAGTTTCTGCTAAGATATTACATGCCATTTTATAGAAATACCAGGGTAAAGATTTATAGGAATACTCAAATCAAGTGGCTATTAGTTATGGCATAAAAGAAGTATCGGAACCATCTCTTTCTTGTCACTAAGCATTGATTTAGAGGATCCACTTGGCAGATTTTTGAAGAGAACTGCTGTCTTCATTATTGTTGTTATTGCAAATGTGGTTTATTTCTTTATTCTTGTCCTTATTGTTTGATTTTTAGTAATTTACATTTTTAAAAATAATTACAAACTGATAAGATGGAGTATTATGGAAAGAACGATTTTTCCCCTAAACTATTTTAGAATACTTTGCTAACCTGGTCTTGCATCTTCTCTGAGTACTTCAATGTGTACATATTCTATCAATAAATGTCCCAGCTATTATAATAAAGTATGAAAAAGAACCAGCAAAAGACATATAAATTGCAAAAGAAGATGCAAAGCTTTTGCAGATGACCAGGATTGTGTACATAGATGATTCTAAGGGATCTTCAAAAAACTACTAACACTAATAAATGTGAAATCATAAAGGTCGTAGGATAAAGAGTCAATATAGGGCTGGGGAGATAGCTCAGCTGGTAGAGTGCTTGCCTTGCAAGCACAAGGCCCTGAGTTCGATCCCAGTACCAAAAAAAAAAAAAAAAAAAAAGAGTCAATATAAAAAATCAATTCTATTTCTAGATGCTAGCAAAAGACAATTGGAAAATAGAATTTTTAAATGTTCTTTGAAATAGCACAGAAATCCCATAAAATTTGTAGAAACAAATGTAACAAACTCGTACACTTTAGCAAGTCCAGTACACTGAAAACAAAATATTGCTAAAAAAAGACATAAATAAGTGGAAGGATCTATCGTGTAACAGATTGAAAACACAACATGGCCAAGGTATCAATTATCCCCACAATTACTCTATATATTTCATTTATTCCAATAAAAATATTAATATTTTTTGACAAGTTGATTCTGAAATTTATATGGAAATCCAAAGAACCTAGTATAGTCAAATAAGCATAAAAAAATAAAGTCCAAATAAAGTTGGACAATTTCCACTCTTTCAAGTCTTTCTAATCAGCTAGAGCATTTTACGACATTAGCATAAGGATTGAATAATAGAACAAAAGAAAATCAAGAATCCACCCTTACTAATATAAGGCCATTCAGTGGAGAAAAGGTTATTTCAATAAACATTGCAGGAATGAATGGATGAGAATTGAGGTATGATTCATCTTGTGGCAAATTCCTCTTTTCAAACCTGTGAAACCAGAAAACAAATTGTATGCCTCCAAAATGCAAGGGTGGGAATGATAGAGGACAAGACATTACTATTCAGAAATGGAGTAATAGACGAGTAAAAAGGAGTCACACATGCTCCAAGCAAATCTGAAAGTTAGCATGGAAGACTGCTCGAGAATAATCCTCTTGATCTTGATATTCCTCTTCTGAGCCCATCAGGGCAGTGGCCCTAGACTCTCAGTTCTGAACAGCTGTCACAATCCCCCTGGAGCACAGGAGTAGTTTTGCCTTCCTCTCACCATCCACAAAAATTAATTCAAATGGATCAAAGCTAAAACTATGACGTTTCTTAAAAAAAAAAAAAAAAAAGAAAACACTTAAGATAGACAAAGATTTTTTTCTTAGGCTGTTAAAACATAACCGGAAAACTCAAAAAACTAATGAACTCTACTCCATAAAAATTAATATTTTCTACTAAACATGGAAACCATTTTAAAAATGAGAAAGCAAGCTAAGATAGGGAAAAATATTTACCATATATTTATCTTGTGAAAAACTTGGATATATAATGTATTAGAATTCTAATGAGTAAAAGTATTGGGAAACTGAATTATAATGGGCAAAAAATAAGTGGTCCAATCATGTAAATATTAAACCACGAAAAACTCATTAATGGTTATGTAAATTCAAAGTATGTATGGAATGGGAATTTGCTGTAAAGGGGCATTAGGAACTTTCCAGGGTGATATAAAATATTTTGTATCTTGACTGAGGTGTTAGTTGAGCAAGTGTGAACTTTGTCAAAATGCATGGATCTATACATTGAAGTTTTATGCACTTCATTGTAAATAAAATATACATCAATAAAAAATAAGCATGGGGGAAGAAGATCTGAAAATAATCAATAGAGAAGTGAAACATCAGCAAGTATAATGTAAAATTAATTTCTATTTTGTTATGGAAATGATCACTTTACCGTTTTAATTATACAAGTCCTGGCCAATATTAAGAATTACTTGGAATTCATTGAAAATACACTAATTTGGACAACACAAAGAGGAAGCATGAAAATACACTAAGTAGTAATGACAACTGTTTTAGAACTAAAATCTGATAAAGGATAATCCACAGTAAGATTATCTGTTAAGCCTACAGAAAAGAACAATAGATTGTTAGGGTACTTGGATTTTAATAATTCTGGCTCTGTCGGTTTTCCAGCCCATCCCGACCACAACCAGTATTCAACAACTTGTAAATATGATTATTTTAGATGATTATAACTAAAAAACAGTACATATTATTATTCAATAATTCTAAACAAAAGTCAATAAAGATGCATTTATTCCTTTTTTTTTTTTTTTTTTCAACATTCATTGAAAGCCGGCTAAGTGTCCATCACTGGGCTTAGGCACTGAGGTTACCGTAGTTGAGAAGACATGGTCTCCGTGGTCAAGAGAAGGGTGGTTTCAATTCCTCCAGAAGTTCGGCCACTCACAGACATCAGGTTGGTCCCAGCGGCAGCCCACGCATTTTCGGTAGGCTGCAGCCCCGCGCCTGTTAAGGGTACTTCTTTCCTTCTACAAGTTAGCACCAAACAGAAAGCAACTCCCGCTCCAGCCGGGAGGTGGCGGCCCGCAGTTGACGCGACTCAGGATGACTTGGACTCGAGGATCAGTCGAGGGGGCGCTCTAGTCCAGGTCGCGGGCCGCCCTTCGCCAAACGGAACCATCGGGTCTGGCCACTGATTTCTGGGGGTTTCGTAAAGGGCGCGCACCCGGACCTTCCCGGCTTCCGTGCCGGTTCCTGTTTCTGGGCTCTGGATAAAGGAAGCGACGAGGGGTGAGAGCGGCGGCTTCCTCCCGGAGACTCCGCCCCCGTGCTACTTCTTCCCGGAGCTCGGGCCTGCCCAGCACTTTGCCCGGCGTCCCGGGAAGACCGGGGCGGGGGCGATGGTACAGATGGAGGCACAACTGCAGAGCATTTTCGAGGAGGTGGTGGTGAGTGCAACTACCGGCAGTCCGGGACTATGGCTCAGGAGCGGTGACACAGAAGCAGCCGATTAAGGAACTCGGCCTGGGCAACCTCCTCTCCCGCCTCCCCTTTGTTTTGACACCAAGTGTAATTACCGGGAATTAGTGTTAGCACAAAAAGAGAGAGACCGGGACGAGTGCAAACTCCACGGGTCAGCTGTTGTACCTGGGGAGAGCAAAGTTGGGCTTTAGACTGAGAAACCCGGTATCCCAAGGAGGCCAAAGAGTTAAGCAGGGTGCTAGTGTGACAGAGTAAGAGTTCTTCCACTCTTATGAGGTGGCTAGAGGATAAAATTAGGCTAGGTCACGTTGAAGGGTCTGGCCAAAATGGTGGGGGCTATCTGGAAAATCTTGGGGAAGAATAGTCCAAGTGAGCTATTGTGAGTAGTGTCTGACTCTGTCCAGGTAAAAGCAAAAAGTGGGCGTGAGGCTGGATGAAGGGGGATAGTAAAGATGGTGTCTTTTAGGTCTAATACTGAGAAATGTGTAGTGGAGGCTGGGATATGAGATAACAGAGTATAGGGATTGGGCACTGCCGGGAATGTGGGCACAATTGGTCATTGATCTTTCTGAGGTCCTACACTAACGAACACTGGCCATTGGATTTCTTTACTCCAAAAAGGGGGGAATTGTGAGGTGTGTGGGTTGGTATGAGAAGTCTGGCCTCCAATAAACCGGAGATGATGGGTTTTAAACCTTGGAGGGTTGAGGGGGTCAGAGGATATTGAGGAAGGGTCACATAGTGAGTGGGATCCCTTAACTTGATGTGAACTGGGGAATGATGTCTTGCAATTTTAGGTCGTGAAGACTATGGGGTTAATCCTAGCAAGCAAAGGACTAACCGGGAGCTTAGGGACCATAGAGAACTGATCCAGACTAGAATGAACCAAAAAGAAGGTAGTGGACTTTAAAGGAGGGGATAATAATAGAAGCTTTTAATTTGTGAAGAAGATCTCAACTCAATAAGGGGACTGGGCAGTTTGGTACTACCAAAAAGGAATGGGACAGTGAAACAGATCCAAATGTGCAAAAAAGGGGAGGTGTCTTCAGGGGATAGATAGGGGCCCCTGAAACCCCCATAATGGCATGGTATTCTGTCGTTAAGGAAAGAACTGCCCCACTGTCAACCATAAATGAAACCACATGGCTGTCCACCATCCCTGTAACCCTGGGCTCCTCAGATGTACCACTTGAGGTGGCAGGGACAATGGAATCTGGACCCCTCATTCCAATAGTTCCTTGCAAGGGAGTTATGGATCAGGCGACTGTGCCTGGGGAGGAGTGTTCTTCCCTGGGGAGATTCCACCATCCAGTGTCCCCATTGTCCATGCTTGGGACAAGGTTGGTTAGGGCAAAATTTTGCCCAGTGTCCAGTTTGCCCACAGGGCCTTGGGTGTATTTTGAAGGGTCCTGTGGAATCTCGAGCCATTGGAGTATTTAAAGGTCGAGTCAGGGCATAAGCTGTAGGGGCTTTCTGGGGCTCTGAATTGCGGAGGCTAGGAGCTGATATTTAGCTTTAAGATGCCTCTTTCCTTTTTGGCTTCATCCTCCTGGTTCGTAAAAACCTTGAAAGCTGTATCTGGAAGTAACTGTTGAGGAAACTCAGGACCTCTCTCTAGCTGCCTGAGTTTCTTGTGGATGTCAGGTGCAGACCACTGATAAAATTAAAATGTCAAAAGAGACTGTGACGGGGCTATTGACATTCAAATTTGTGTATTTCCTTGAGTGGGGCCAAAAATGAGGCAGAATTTTTATCAGGTCCCTGAGCCATTTCCCTTATCTTTTCCAGTTTACTTGAGTGTGGGAATTTTTTGACCATATGCTGTAATCTGTAACTCCTGAGTCTTGAGGTTGGTATGTCCTATCATGTTCAGTTGAGGGAACAGCAGCATCTACTGCCTGGTAGATATCAGGGTTTGGCCATGTAAGAGATCGAAATGATCTCTGGCAGCCTGCCAGATACAACCACACTCATCATTGGTCAGGGTGGCATTTAGTATATAATATACATCTGCCCAAGCGAGATGGTATACCTGAGTCAGACGGGTGAATTCCTTCTTAAAATTGGCAGGATTTTCAGAAAATGAGCCTAATTTGTCCTCTATTTGGGACATATCTGTCATAGAGAAGGGGATATGAACTGGACGGTCCCTTCAGCTCCTGCTACTTCCTGTAAGGGGACAATGTATTTTGCTGGGAGTCTTTGACTGAGTAAGGGGATGGGATGGCAGTGGGGAGGGAGAGTGTGAAGATTGTGAAGGAGAGCCTAATGGGGGAACCGGGGGACCTGACGTGGCCCCAATGAAGCTTTGGGGAGGAGAGCCCAAAGGGGAGAGGGAGTCCTCAGGGGGGCTTTGGGGAAGAGAGCCTGGAGGGAAGAGGGAGTCCTAGTGGTAGGGGGTGCTGTGGGGCCCTGGGACCTGTAAGGAGGGGGATCATCAGCTATCTCTGGTGTTGTGAATGAGGAAAGATATTGTAAATTTGTTGCTAGTAACTGTAACATAGTACAAGTCTGATATAGGGAGGGGTTTAAGTGGAGGAAAATAAAAATCTGTAGGTACGGGAGTTCCAACTACTTGCCATTTTAAATTAAGTATTTTTCTAAAGCTTGTAGAACCTCTTTATTGAGAGTTCCATATTGGGACCATGTATGTTGGCTATCCAGTTTGTATTGTGGCCCGATTTGAGTACTGAGCTTAATGAGGCATTTCATTTGAAGGTCAGTATTGGAAAAGAGGTGTTTAAGATTGGTGGAGAGAGGGCCCAAGGGGGTGTCTCTGGGAATTGATTGGGTAGTTCCCATCTTTGGAGAGGCTCGACAGAAATGACAACAAGAAGCAAAGCGTCCTCTTTATGCCACCTGATGTACCAGTCCCCGACTGGACTTCCCAAGAGGGACTGGGGAAACGTCTTTCCTCAGTCCCAGTCGTAAGGGACTTGGTCCCTGGTTTGCCTAACCGCAGAGTCTTTATCCAGCAGAGAAGAAATGAGTGAGGCATAGGGTTTCTGGTTAATAAATGGGATCTTACCTCTCTGAAGGGATGAGAAGGTGGATGCAGAAGCAAAATGGCAAGTAGTCCCCTGATTTGTGGAGTTTGCTGGGTGTGGAAAGAAAGGGAAGATTGGGGAGGGAGCAGAAGTAGTAATGCCAACAAAGGGTGTGATATAAGTCCCTTTACTGTTCACACGGCATAAAGCCCCAAAAGTTTAGTAGTGGTTGATGTCTGGTACCCCCGGAGGGCTGTCAGAGTCAGGTCTCAGACTCAAAACCTTCGTGCAATGCTAGGGAGTTGCCCCAGCCAGATGCCTTCAGTTGTGTTTGAGCCATCCTTCTGCCTCACACACCAAACTTCTCCCACACAGTGGTTGACATCTGGTACCCCTAAGGGCTGTTAGAGTTCGGTGTCAGACCCAAAACCTTTGCATAGCACCAGAGAGTTGCCCCTGGCCAGCTGACTCAGTTATCTTGGGCCCTCCATCTATCTCTCGCACTGCATGTCTCCCGCATGAAGTGGACAGTGAGGGCATGGGAGGCCTCGTCCAACAGGGAAAGGGAATGGAGATTCAGCTGTAGCTATGAGCGGTGGCTGGGGGTCTCCCAGCTTCAGAGAGCCTTAAAGGTGCTGGCAGGTTAGTCTCCAGGCCTCATCAACTGTTTAACTGATTGTGGGGGAAGGGAAGGGATTGCAGGGAAGTAGGAAATATTACCTGGCTCTCTTGATACCTGATCAGGGAACCAAAATGTTAGCACTAAACGAGAGAGCCCAGGATGAGTGCAAACTCTGCAGATCAGCTCTTCTATTCAGGAACGAAGTCTGACACAGGAACATGGGTGCAGGGATGAAATGGTGTCATGGGAACTCAGTTGCTGGTAGACAGTGAGCCCCCTGAAAAAGAAAAGGACTGGATTTATACAGATTATTTTGAGGGTGATCTAGTGAACATATATCAGTTTTGCTTAGACAATCAGGAATGTGTACCTTTTTGGTCAGGGTCTGTGGAAAACATTCATCTTGGGAGATGAAAGCTGTCAATGCATGGCCTTCATTTTTATTCCCTTTTCTTGTCCCCAGGTTTCATTATTTTGGGAATTTTATTCTCCATATCCATTAATTAGTGATTCTCAAATTTCTGTCAAATTGAAGTATCCTTTTGAATTCACAGCACCCTTTGGGACAGACTTAATTGGTATTGTTAATTTCAGTACATTGCTGATTTAGGTGACTTGCTCTTGCCGCGTTGTAATATTTTGCTAAGGGAAGCCCTCCCCCTTTTATTCAGGTAGTTTACTTGTTTTATTTTGTTTTTTACAGAAAACGGAAGTTATAGAAGAGGCTTTCCCCGGGTATGTGCGTGGACGATTTTTGTGGTTTTAAAGGGATTAATTTTCGTAAGATTTTACTTGAATTGTTTTGGCAGCTTATAAGATCCACTATTCTCGTTGTTTAATTATCTTTTTAAAACTAGTGGCAACTAATCTATTTTTGCTTTTATAGGATGTTTATGGATACCCCTGAAGATGAAAAAACAAAACTTATTAGCTGTTTGGGGGCCTTCAGACAGTTTTGGGGTGGTCTTTCTCAGGTGAGCACTGCATTTTTAATATGTTCAGCTAAGGATTGTTGGCCCCTTTCATTTTTACATTTACTTTGATATTGCTGTTAAGATTTTTTAGTAAAGAGAGAACTAAAACTTTTATTCTGGTTTCCATTTTGTTTTTAAATTGTATACTTAAGGGGGTAACTGAGAATTCACATTGATAACAGCACTGTGGGACATGTTTTTAAAACTCTCTTGTTAGACTATATTAAAGGGTATTTGGTACACTTGTAAAATTTTCCTGTAATAAATAAAAATTTCCTTTATTTACTCAGCAATAAAAAGTGCACAACAGTGATACAAAGGCACTACAGTAAAGATTTAAAGATGCTACAGTAAGGATACAAAGATTCTATAATAAACATACAAGACATTGCAGTAAAAATGGGAAAAGGAGCAGTAAATTTAGTAACAAAGAATAGCCACCAGTATCTTCTCATGGTTTGTCATAGGTGGGAAATGAGATCTGTATGCTGTGAGCCAAGGGTGGTAAGATTTGCAACTCAGATATGGATCATAGAGGCATTACATTCATATTTTAAAACTTTATTTTAATTATTTTGAAGTAGATGTTATATTCTTAGTGTTCAAAATACAAATAATAAAAACAAGGTGGATCCAATGAGTAGTCTCTCGCCTGTCTTCTTAGCTTAGCCACCTGTTCTTTTCCAGTCTGTAGCCATTTATCTCAATTTGTTTCCTTCTAGAAATACTTTTTAGTAGAATCAATCTATGTCTCTCTGTCTGTCTCTCCCCACCCTCACCCCTCTTTTTTCAGTGTCAGGGTTAGAACCTGGGGTTTCACACATGCTAAGTATGTGCTCTACCATTGTACTACATCCCCTTCTCAGAATCATTTTGATGTAATTGTCACATATTATTTGTACTTCTCATTGATTAGCACCTTTTTTCCTGTTAATAGTAGTTTCTGGGGATAATTCCATTTCTGTCCATTAAGAGTTACTTCTTTACTTTCTTATAGCAGTATAATAGTCTATGCATGTATGTACCCTCCTTTATTTAGCCAAGCCCTTACTAAATGACATTTAGATTACTTCTTAACTTTTCTACTTTGAACAGTGCTGTAATTAATAATATTATGCATAGAACATAGCATAAATTTCTGTAAGTACTATCTTTGAGTCAAAGGATATATATATATATGTTTATATATATATATGTAAATATATAAATATATGTATATATACATTTGTAATTTTATAGAACTTGTCTAAATTGCTATAATAGTTAATTCTATTTTATAGCCTTACCATAGAGTTTTAGTAACTTTTTGTTTTTGTCCTTCAAACACATGAGAAATTTTATCTCTGTGTAGTTTATTTTCCATTCCTCTCAGTAGTATTGAACATCTTTCAAACATTTGAATATTTTAAATAATTCATTAAAAATTTTATGATGTAAGGTAGGGCCCTTATCTTCAAGAAGTTTATATTCCAATGGGGGAGCCAGAAAGAAAATTGGGATTTCAAAATCATGGTTATATGTGTTGATAACAGAAATGCATGTACGGAAAGAGAAGCAGGACATACAGTCTCTTCTTGAACAGAGACTTACTTGAGATATCCTAGAAGACAAACTTTGATATGAGCTGAACTTTTTTGGTATCAACTTAAAATTTTGCAAGTCCAGAAATTTGATGTCATTGAACTTTTAGTGGACTCTTGTTTGGGCTTCTAGGGATGAGATTCACACTAAATTTTCATGAGGCTAATGCACTAACTCATTATAGATTTTTTTTTTCTCCCAGTGATAGGAATTTTTATATCTACCAGTAAGGTCTAATAGTATCTTTTGTAGACTTTGTTTGACCATGAATGCTAATAAAATTTCACTACATTGGGAGGTCCCGTATAGTGAAAGTGGTAAGAAGTTAATCTATATAA
The DNA here is from genome assembly GCF_902686445.1 of Sciurus carolinensis. Lineage (NCBI taxonomy): Eukaryota > Metazoa > Chordata > Mammalia > Rodentia > Sciuridae > Sciurus > Sciurus carolinensis. Next base: position 33,240,015 of record NC_062219.1, read on the forward strand.
TTGCAAGATGTTAAACTTAATATAACAAATACTAAGTCTGAATTTTTTTCTTCTTGCTTTTTCATCCATAAGTGGATCAAAATATTTTTCATAGTAGATGAAAATAATTGTACAATGAATATTTCATTCATAATCATGATATACTCCCAGGTGTATTATTAGCTATTATTAGTTACAAAATGTAATTTTGGGCCTAAAATAATTTTCTGATTTTCCAGGAGTCTCATGAACAGTGCATCCAGTGGATTGTTAAATTATCCATGGCCAGCATAGTCCTAAAAGAATTTCTTTTCTTTATGACTGCTTAGCAATGGCAGTTGAAACTGGTCTCCTTCCACCCAGGTATGTTAAATGGTGGGTGTGAGCAACCTAAAGAATTTTCTTCTTTATGCATTTTGGGAAATTGGTTAAGATGTTGTTGTACAAAGATAAGTGAATGAAGAAGGAAATGAGTATCCTCAAGTGACTGGGATTAATAGGCAGCTTTTATTCACAGTTTCTTACATACTTACACTTTAATTTGGCTAGGGCTGAAATTGTGACAAATGCTTCCACACACATACATCTGATAGTTAATTCATGTGAAACTTCCACTGGAATTCTCAGCCAGAACCTATACATGCCCTCACCTTGTGGCCTGGACTTTCTCACATCTTGATGGGATCCAAGAGAAAGCTTGCAGAACAGGTGTAAGAAGGGAAGTTATCCCTTATCCCTGTGGCCATAGTCTTAGGCCTATCCAGATCTATAGAGAGAAAATATACACCCTCCCTCTACCTCTCCAAGGGAGGAGAATCAGTATCACGTTGCTTGCGGGTTGAAAATCTTTCTGCCTACCATCTTGGAAAAATACAGTCTACCACTAACTGGTAGGTGGTAAACATTTAGCCAGAAGTTTTTGACAATTTTCTTTCTCATAAAAATATAATGAATATTACTTATTTCTACTTGGTATTTGCTTTTTTATACAAACAAAAAAAGGTGAAATGTTTGTATTTAAAAGTATGCTTAAGTAATAATGCACTTTTACGAAACATACTTGCTGTGACAAATATAATACCTATAGTACACAGATTATAGCTATTTAGGAATTTTCAGAATTACTTATTGTAACTGGAATGATTATTCCTTTTTTTTCTAGGATGGTTTGTGAATCTCTCATAAACTCTGACACTCTTGAATGGGAAAGAACACAGCTCTGGGCCTTAACATTTAAACTGGTTCGGAAAATCATTGGGGGAGTGGATTACAAGGTATTGTTTTTCTTTTAAATTATAAGTTGTTGTTTACAGACAAAATTAATATATATATGTATATGCATACACAAACATATATATGTATATACACATATATACACACACAATTTTCAAGTGAGAGAAACAAAGCTGGAGCATTTACATAATGTACCTATTTTCTGTTGTATTATTTCCTAAAAGGATTTAAGATTACTCAGTATTGTCCAGTACTTCTTCATTTCCTTCTAACACTCCGTTTTTTAATTTTTAAATTTTTTTTGTTTTTAAAATTTTTACGTGTTCTAATTAGTTATACATGACAACAGAATGCATTCTGATTTGTTGTACATGAATGGAACACAACTCTTCATTTCTCTGATTGTGCATGAGGTAGAGTCAAACCATTTGCATGATCTTACAAGTACCTAGGGTAATAATGTCAATCTCATTCCATCATTTTTCCACTCCCCTGCCCCCTTCCCTCCTCCCAGTGCAAAATTCCTCCATTAATACATCCCTCCCCACCAATTATGGATCACCAACCACATATCAGAGAAACCATTTGGCCTTTGATTTTTTTGGGATTTGCTTGTTTTGCTTAGCAATTCCATCCATTTACCTGCATATGCCATAATTTTATTCTCCTTTAAGACTGGGTAATATTCCATTGTGCATATATACCATAGTTTTCTTGATCTGTTCATCTGTTGAAGGGCATCTAGGTTGGTTCCATAGCTTAACTATAGTGAATTGAACTTCTATAAACATTGATGTGGCTGCATCACTGTAGTATGCTGATTTTAAGTCTTTTGGATATAGACCAAGGACTGGGAGGGATAGCTGGGTAAAATGGTGGTTCCATTCCAGGTTTTCTAAGGAATTTCCATACTGTTTTCCAAAGTGTTTGTACTAATTTGCAGTCCCACCAGCAATGTATGAGTGTTCCTTTTTCCCCCACATCCTCACCAACACTTATTGTTGCTTGTATTCTTAACATTGCCATTCTGACCAGAGTGAGATGATAATCTTAGATTTCCATTTCTCTAATTACTAGAAATGTTGAACATTTTTTCAAATATTTGTTGATCGATTGTATATTTTCTTCTGGAAGTGCTCAGTTCCTTAGCTCATTTATTGGCTGGATTATTTGTTTTCTGGTGTTAAGTTTTTTGAGTTCTTTATATATCCTGGAGATTAGTGCTCTGTCTAATGTGTATGTGGTAAAGATTTTTTCCCACTCTGTAGTCTCTCTCTTCACATTATTGTTTCCTTTGCTGAGAAGAAGCTTTTTAGTTTGAATCTATCCCATTTGTTGATTCTTGATTTTATTTCTTGTACTGTAGGAGTCTTGTTAAGGAAGTCAAGTCCTAAGCCAACATGATGAAGATTTGGTCCTACTTTTTCTTCTGTTAGGTGCAGGATCTCTGCTCTAATTCCTAGGTCCTTAATCCACTTTGAGTTAAGGTCTATGGAGAGTAAGAGATAGGGATTTAATTTCACTTTGTTGCATATGAATTTCCAGTTTTCTCAGCACCATTTGTTGAAGAGACTTTTCTCCAATGTATGTTTTTGGCATCTTTGTGTCATATGAGATAACTCTATGTGGGTTTGTCTCTGTGTCTTCTGTACTGTTGGTCTACTTGTCTATTTTGATGCCAATACCATACCGTTTTTGTTACTGTAGCTTTGTAGTATAGTTTAAGTTCTGATATTGTGGTGCCTCCTGCTTCATTTTTCTTGCTAAGGATTGCTGTGGCTATTCTGGGCCTCTTATTTTTCCAATGAATTTCATAATTGCTTTCTCTATTTCTGCGAGGAAAGATTGTTGGAATTTTAACTGGAATTGCATTGAATCTGTATAACACTTTTGGTAGTAGGGCCATTTTGACAATATTAATTCAGCCTATCCAAGAGCATATTCAAAGTTAGAGTCTTCCTGCCTCAGCCTGCAAAGCTTTTTGACCTTTGTAATAGTAAGAAACTTCTCTAATGTTTTGAGGGCCAAAAAAGGTTAGTAGAGTATTGAAAGTTTCATTTTTATTTATAAGTAACTTACTTTATATTGTAAAACATTTTAGATTTTTACTTTGAAGCATGACTCTTTTCTCAAATTAGCATTATGTACTTAAATGTTAACTCTGCATAAGAAAATTTAAAGGTATGACCTTGAAAGGAATAGTTAATCCTGAAAACTGAATGTCTTAGCAACCACATGAATATTACTTAGTCTGTACCTTTTTTCCTTTTATCAGGGTGTTCGAGATCTCTTAAAGGTGATTTTGGAGAAAATCTTGACAATTCCTAATACAGTGAGTTCTGCTGTTGTACAACAGCTGTTAGCAGCACGAGAGGTAATTTATACATGTTGAAATTCATTGATCATAACCTCAAAAAAAGCCTAGTTTTATTTGGATCTATGCTTTTAAAATTTAAGATAATTTGAGAATGTTTCATTTCTATCCCCACCAAAATTAATGATGGTATTTCAATTGTATTATATTTCAAAGGGAATTTTTAATTTTTAATTTAAGGTTTTTAATTGTGGAAACAATAATATAGATATTAAAGTACTTAAAAGCATTATAAAACATCATAAGCCTATGAACCACTTAAAAGATTTTCTTGCTTTGTAACTTATTTCACAAGAATTGTCATTTTGGTCTATTGCTCTCCTAAATCTATAAATATTTAAAGCAGTTTTAAGGTATTTACTATTTGTCAACAGTTCATTTTGTTGTTTATTATTCATTATGTTTAGACTTTCTTTAAGGGCTTTTCTTTATTCTACCACTAAACCCAATAAATCCATGAAATAATATATCTTTATTTTTTAACTGATAAGTAAAACTTGTTCGTGCACATTGTAGAATGACTGAATCAGGCTATTTAACATAGATTACCCCATGTATTTATTTTTGTGGTGAGAATGCTTTAAAATCTATTTAGAGCAATTTTCAAGTATATAATACATTGTTATTAATTATAGTCGCCATAATGTACAATAGATCTCCTGAATTTGTCCTGCCTAACTGAAGCTTTGTCCTTTGATCAACATCTCCCCAAAAAAGTAATCTTTCTACTTTTTTTTTTTTTTTTTTTTTGGTGGTGGTGCTAGGGATTAAAACCAGGGCTTTATATGCCTACTAGGCAAGTGCTCTGCCACTGAGCTACATCCCCAGCAAATCTTTTCACTTTTTAATATCCTTTTTATTGTTGTAGCCATTGTTGTATTTAAAGACCTTATATGTGTGACTAGTCAAAAATAAAGTTACCCTTTTATTTTTCTTAGGTTATAGCATATATCTTGGAAAGAAATGCCTGCTTATTACCAGCCTATTTTGCAGTCACAGAGATCAGGAAACTATATCCTGAGGGAAAACTTCCACACTGGGTATATTTTATATTTTCTGAAATTTTAATCAAAAATAGTTACTTGTTACTGTTTATATGCTTATTTTTAATAGTGGTTACTTTTATCCTTAGATAATATGTATTTTTTTGTCATGATATATTTCTTTCATTTCTTTTGACATAGTTCTTATGCTCTTTGTTAAAAAATATACAGCTACATCCAATGGCGAAGAATTTTTGGTGCAACTTTGTTTAATTCAGGGACAGATGAACTAGTAAATAATTGTTTGGAAGGGAAAAAAAGTGGGGGGAGGTAATCTTTTAGCTAATTATCATGTGCCTGGCATTGACTAACAGTTTACATGTGTTATTTCAATTTATATAAATGATCACTCTATTCAGCGTAATCTTAATCTTATTTGTTTTGTTTTGTTTTTTAGTTACTTGGAAACCTAGTATCAGACTTTGTAGATACCTTCAGGCCCACGGCAAGGATAAACTCCATATGTGGTAGGATTGCAATTTAAAATATACTAAATAATACCTCATTTTTAGTGATCTTATTATTGAAGAAAGCTGAAAGATAGTTTCTTATACTTGTGTTGGTGGCTTGTCATTTTAGTAACTTTCTAGGACCTTAATAGCCTTATACTTATTTTCAGGTTCTTTTTGTGTTGTCTGTGGAATGGGTTTAAGTTTCAAATTAAACCATTCTAGAAGATGTGTTTCCTGATAGTTAGAAAGAACTTTGAATCTCTAGACAACTGGAAATCTCAGCAGACCTGTCCTGTGGCACAGTCATGAGAGTATGACCCTTTGTCATTCCCACCTTTGTTCTTCATTGCATATATTTAGTTTTCCATTTTCTCGTGTTTTATTTTGATTCACTGATCTTTTAAAAATAACCATGTGGTATGGCAATCTTTATAGTGCCCAAATATACTCCTAATTATACTTTTACTAAAAATTATGGTAGCCTTAGAGCTCTCTGGAAATATAGATCATATTTATTCTGTGATCAATTACAGAGCACTTCCTGTGAGTCGGATACTATTCTAGGTATTAGAAATGCAAAAATAAACAATCTAGGTAGATAATTCTGAGGCTTCTAGGTTTTGTAACTGAGTATACACTGATGTCATTTAATGAAGTAAAACAGGTTTCAAAAAGGATGATGATGAGTTACACTTCAGACATGTTGAGCCTGAGGCAGGCCTGTGAGACATTCAGGTGACAGTATTCATTAGTTAGATATATGAACGGATGGTCAAATGCTACATCTAAAGCTTCTAGGGACATCTTGCATAAAGTTAATCATGTTGACTCTCAACCAGAAGTCTCAAACTTTATACAGGGCCATGTTGTAAATATTTTAAGCTTTTGGGCTACACACTCTTGATGCTATTCAATTCCACCATTGTACTATAAAAGCTGCTTTGTTCTAGGAAGACTTTACAAAAGAGAGATGGCAGGCTGACTTCTACCCTAGGCACTTGGACAAAATGCAGCATTTCGAGTTTGGGAGCCCTGTACAGATTGATCTTCAGCCATCTGGACAAAATATAGGGAAAAAAAAATATTTCTACACTTCAGTCTTTTAAAGACATTTTAAAAACCATTTTTAGACCAGTACCTGGTTCAGCATATATAGTCATTAAATATTCATGGAGTGAATGAAGGACCTGGCACTGCTGTGTTCACATTTACTTTGAGACATTTTTGTGCTACATACAGGCCGCTGCAGTCTTCTACCAGTTGTAAATAACTCAGGTGCCATTTGTAATTCATGGAAATTGGATCCTGCAACTCTTCGTTTTCCTTTGAAAGGCCTTTTGCCATATGATAAGGTATGTTGCTAAGTATAATGAAACTTCTGGTTCATCTAACAGTCTTCATCTAGATTGTAAGATATGTGATACCATATTGTCTCTTTGTGGTCTGAACAAGTAAATATTTTAGGAAGATGGTTTTTGGTTTCTCATGTTACTCTACTATCCAAATATATTCTACCATTTGTGCTGTTTTATTTGTGCTTCAGTGGTCTACAAATACTTGGAGATAGAACACACAAATTTGAAAGTGATTCCTAGACTAAGGCTCCACATTTAAAAAGTGGTAGAACCAGGATTCGATCATTCCTAAACTGTTACTTTAATGAGCAGTCTTGTTGATTGGACTGATAATTTGGGGTGGGGGATCAGTGTAGTTGCTCTTACAACTGTATCCACAGTAAGCCAACTCTTGCTATAAAATCTTTGTCATAAAATAGTCACTTTCACTATTCTGTTTTAAAGTGACCCAAGCAGTTCTTTAAAACTAGTACTTGAAGTGAATGCACTCTTTTTGCAGTTATTTTACTATTAAAATGAAAAAAAGTATAGTAAACAGAGACTGTGATAGCTGGGTTGAAATGAGAGACTACAGCCTAATAGGAGTGAATTTACAAGAAAAGAAAAGTTCAAGAAATTCATCATAGTAACTATTGCTAAGGTTTTTTTTTTTTTTTTTTTAACCTCACAATTATAATAACACAGTTTTTAAAAGATTATCTTAAAAATCAGTACATGAAGTACTTCTTTCTAACCAAGAGGCCTATGAAAAATAAAACCAAGCTAACAATATGCAAGTAATACTTGAAATAAACTTTCCATTGACTGTATTAAAACATTGTCTCCAAAATAGATAGAAGTAAAAAATGATGTACTCTAGAAAACTTAGATAATGCAAAAAACAGTCTGGCATGCATGGAAGAGTTAGAATAAATTTAGAATGAAATCTTCCTAAATTATATTTAATAAACGTTAATATTTTTAAGTTAATATATTTTACTTTAGGCCAGCTAAATTAACAAATATGAATAGACTTTTATCTCTGTCTCTTAAAATTTGTATATTTAAGAGCCAAAAGTGATTTTGGCAATCTTATTAGGGAAATAGGAGATTATCATTTTACATTCAAGGCATCTTGGATAAATTAATCATTTTGGGGAAATGGCTGTAAACTCTGAAAAAGATTTTATTCTTAAAATGTACCTTTTTGGTTTTAGTTCATTGTAAACTAGGTTTGATTATCAGAAATTTTCTTTACATGCTTAGAAACTTTAGAAAATTGTTAGATTTTCACAGAAAGGAAGCAAAGATCTGAAGGATGTTTATGTCTAAGAGACATTATCATATAAGACAAAAAATTTATATAAATTGACTTTGTGAAACTCTAAAATTAAAAACTGTGCACCTTTTATCTTTTCAGGAAAGTAGAGGGGGAAGTACACTAGGGAAGGGAATTAGAGGACCTGGTATCTTTTTTTTTTTAACCCTCTGTATGACCTTGAGCAAGTCTTTTCCCTTGGTTTTCAAATGAGGAATGGGAACAGATCGACTATAAGCACTAAAACCCTATAATTTTTTTCCACTAGATTCTGCCTACTGTGTGAAGGTAACAGAGTGCCATTAGAGGATTTTTTAAGTCTCATTTTCAGATCATTTGAATTGACATTTATGTTGACCTTGAAGCAATAATAATTTTTTTTATTTTCTTTAAAGGATCTGTTTGAACCCCAGACTGCTTTGTTGAGATATGTATTGGGAGCAGCCTTATTCCAGGGATATGGTCTGCAATATGCTAGGTTTAAATAAGCAGGTACTGTACTATGCTGGAAACTTAGTAAAATCTGCATAGAATCTGCACTATTCTTTTCCCTTTCTTCGCTATGCTAACTGAGGCAAACAGTTAAGAACTCTTTGGTGACTTTTTTTAGTAGTTTGTTAAATAGTATATTGTTTATTATTTATATATTGCTTTAAGAATGTTTAAATTAAAAAGGAGATATTTTTAAAGTTGGTTATATTTTGCATTGCTTTTTTTCTATAAGGCCAGTTTCAAGTATACCTTTTGCAGAGAAACCTACACATGACTTAACCAAAATTTTTTATGTCTTTCTTTGTTTGGGTCTCTATTTTTGTTACCCTGGTAGCTTCAGCGTGGTGGCCTCCTTGCTGATTTTTTTTTTTTTTTTTTTTTTTTTTTTTTTGATGTGTGTTTGGTGGTTTTTGGTGGTTTAACATGTGGGAGGGTTTGTGCTGACTCTGGGTTCCTTGAGGCTGGCCTCATAGTCACTGTTTTGTCTTTCTTTTTTTCTTCCTTTATTTTTGTTCTGTCCTGTCTGTCCTGCCCATCCTCCAATGCTCTAGACCTTGAACATTGCTCAGGTATGTTCACAACCTTACTGTTGTATTGTGACTAACGATACGCTGGCCGCTTTGTAGCCACTGATTCCATTTAGAGAATACGTGTATGGTCGGGGCTTGAAATTGGCAGGACCATGCTGAGACCAAGGCCACTTAAAAAAAAAAAAAAAAAAAAAAAACTTCTTGGAGATGAGAGTTATTTTTGGTGGATGGTTTTTGTTTTTGTTTTTGGTTTTTTTGGTGTTTGTTTTTCTTTTTAAATCTTATTTTTTTAAGAGACAACACCTGGCACTCAATAAAGCCTGTCACTTTTTGATGGGTTGTTTTTCCTTCCCACTCCATTTTAATATTTTCATACTTTAGAGCAAAAACTAACCTAATGGAATTTTCAGAGATGGAAAGATTTGTGGTAGCCTCTATCTTTCCGACTGTTAAAACAAACAAACAAACAAAAACTTATGTTGCTTTGATGTTGCTTTGTCTTAAAAACAAATTTAAATCAAAACAAGAAGAAATAAAAGCACTTTAATAGAGCTATGCTGCTTTTAAAAGTTGGAGTGGTAAGCTTTATACAGGGAAGTCTTTTTTGGAAACATGGGGATTGACGAAGAAATGTCACACTCTTAGGTGACCCCACACCTCTTGACAAACACCCTTCTTTATCAGTCTTTGCCAGATGTGTTCTTCTCCTAGAGTGGGCTCCTCTCAGGTGCAGCTCACTTATGGTGGGGGAATAAACACTATGGCCATACTTTACAAACCAAACTCTTATGCAGTCCCAAGTCTGTTCCAGGACTTTTCACCTTTGAGATTTTAATCAAAATAGTGGTTCCAATTATTTTTCTTAAAAATTTTTGAGCCCAGCATATTAAAATAGACCAACTTTTTTATTTTAAAAAGACATTCTTGTTCTAGGTTATATAAAATAGCGTTACTGTTTGCAATACTATAGTGAAGGTTGTGCCAGTGCTTCCATTTATAAAGCCCTATTTTTAAGGACATATAGCTTGGCCATAAAACTTGCTCAGTGTTGAAACTTTGCATGCCAAACCTCACCCTAGTAGCAGTATCTCTCTTATTTTAAGTTTTTCTTCTGAAAAATTCACCAAGTTTCCTTGTTTGAACAAGCCTTTGTACATGTGAAATTGAAAATGCTTCACCACTAGAGACAGTTACCTCAATATAATCTGTCAATTTAACATCTTAAATATCAAGTCATTAGTTCTGGTCAACTTTCACTTGAGTTAGAGGTAAGTATTCAGCTAACTTTGGAAGAATGCTTCATGCTATGTCATAAAATAATTTTTGCAATGAATTAGGAGTCATACTCTACTCGATTTTTTTACAGATTGGTGGATAAATGTACCCATGGTCATTTGAGCTGCAAGTACCTTACCCCAGATATCTTTAGCTATCCATAACTTTTTTTCTTTTGGGGGCAGCTCAAAGTGTAAATTGACAAAACAATTCAGAAAAAAAGTATTTCCGATCTGATCATTTCAGTAACAAGTTTCAACCTAAAAAAAGTTTATGACTAAGACATAAATCCATAAAAAATAAAGTTTATAATGGAAATGCTGACAGAACATTATTAGTATTGGTCCCACTGTAGTGTAAACATTGTCAAAAATTCACAGTTCATCAGTAATTGTTTTCATAGGAAACTATAGTGAGGGGACTGGTAGATGGAAGATAATATGCTGAATTGACTTGATATATTATTTTTACCTACTGGAAAGAAGAGTACAAAATGAGAACACACAGTATAAGAAGCATATGATTAAAAATACAAGTCTTCTTATAATCTTTTATCAGTACCGAACTGTATCCTGTACTATACTTTCTTATCTTTTCTCTGGTAACACAATAATTTACCTAAAGCTTGAAACTTTTTAAAGATCTGTTCATATTGCATTTTCCAGTAGGAATTGGGCTATACTTTATCTGAAAATTGGTAATATTCAGAAGTTCATAAATAGCCCAGTTCTATAACCTGCAAGGTAGTGTTGGACTTAAACTCACAGTAGAACAATCTTGTTCTATATGTTCAAATGAGAGAATTTGTAGTTTTTTCTATTGAATAAAAGCATCATAAATCACAATTCCTAAAGCTTTACATAGTGGGTATGACTTTGACTATCATATGACAGTTTTTTCTTAAACTATAACTCAGTCTCTCTTTGACATAACCTTAGAAGTTACTAACTGGTGTAAGGCTCTGATTCCGATTGGTAACTTCCTTGGTTAAAGCAGAGAATTGATAAGTGACATTGAAAAGAGATTTTTTTTTTTCCCTCCCAACTTTGTCCTGAACAGATACTGCTTTAAAATTGATAGAGAGCACTAAAATAATGATGTAGAATTAAGCCCTCCTAAGTACTGTACATCATATTTGCATTGCAAAAGCAGTACCAGAATTGCTATGTGAAAAATATCAAGTGCCACTCAGTACAGGATATAAGATACTAAGACTGAAAAGAATTATTTACCAGCTTAAATAGGGGTGGAAAGGAATGGGGCATACATAGGTGAGGCTTATTAATGCTTTTGCCTGGTTTTAGCTGTTATTAAAGCTGAAAATTTTATATAAAGTTCCAGTATAATTTGGGCTATTATGAAGAAATAAAATTGTTAAAATAATGGATTTTAGATATTCTTATTGTTAAAATAGGTTTTAACTAAATATGCCTATAAATATGATGTAACTAAAATACTAAACTTATATATCAGTATTTTGAAGACTTAAATTTACCAACACTTTCAGGAAGCAAGATGTACATAACCATAGATAGGAATAGCATCATTGACTTGCAGAATTATCTTACTCTAGTGATTGATAATTATTCTTTATTCATAGATCATTAAACTGTTGGCAAATGTTCATTTGTTTCCATTGTGTAAAAATGATGTGTGGTAAAGTCTTAATTTTTTATGTACCTATTTTAATAGTTATTTTAATTTACTTATTTTTTAAATAATTTAATGTACCTGTTTTTTAATAATCAAAAACTAAAACAAACTTATTTGAGAATGGCAACATAGATCATTTATAGTTCAGACCTTTCTTTTGGATATTATCAAAATTATCAGAGAAACAAAGCAACATGTTTGAGGCTATCTTTAAACTTGTTTTGAGAAATATCCTTGGCTTTAACCAAAAACATCTGGGAAATTTATAGTTAATCCTATGGATCTTCTACTACTATCAGATAACAAGACATTAGGCACCACAAAGAATCTTAGTGGATTTAATTGTTAATAGAAAAGTTAAGGATAATTTTGAGTAATAGCATATATTGAAAGATCTTTAGCTTTAACTGTAACTTTCCTAGTTGTTTTTACATTGTCAAAATTTTAATAGTTTTGGTTTTTCTTTTTAGTCATTAAATAAATGACTATCATGACATGCCTAAAAACATGCAGGTGAAAATCTAGTTTTTAAAAATTAAATAGCTAATACTAAAAAGGGAAACCTCCAAAATGACTCAAGTATTAACTACCAATTTTATTTAGTTTGTTCTTTTTTCCTCAAGTAGATTGATGGAAGATCAACATGAATGGAGAACTAGATGACAAATTGTTTAGTTTCCAAATGAGAAGCAAATTCCCATCACTAGTGAAAAATTCCTACTGGAAATCCTGGCTTTATTCTTTTTCACAAATTTTTCTGACTCTTGTATACTTTGAATGATCTCACTCTAAATTTGTGTGTGTCTGACACATTTCTTAGGTTGTTGGTGGTTGGCAGAACTAGTGAATTTCAAGCCCTGTACACAGTAGTTTTGCATGCTGGTTTAAGAAATATCTGTAGTGTTGTCTGTTGCACTTTGCTCTGCTTCATAATGACAATTACATTTGGAGGAAAAGTACTGTAGTCTCAACTGGTGGTGTTAATATTGCTATTTGTAAACCTGTAATGTGGTTGAACTGTGATCATGGCATTGTGTTTTTGGAAAAAATATGAAACAACCATTGATGCTTACTGTTTTGGATAGATGTTTGTTTTATTTGCATGCTTTCCAGAAAGTGCAGCTATATTGGAGCTTTACAATTTGGAGCTGGCAAAGAGCAGCAAAAGAGGGGATGCAATTCATTATGTTTTGTTTATTTCCAAATTTGTCCCCATTTGCATTTTTTTCTCTAATTTGAAGAAATATATCCCTTTTTCATGGCAAAAAACTGATCATTTTATCTAAAGTCTAGAGGAAAGCAATATTAGTAATTGTATTTTTTAGAAGGCTGTGAACGGCCTGCTGATAAGTCATATAGTGTATTTGTAAAGGAAAAATGAAGTGACTTTTAAAATATGATTTAACATGCTTCTTTGGTAAAAATATATTTTTAAAATCACTTTCAAAATACAAATCTTTTTGCCTCTAGAAAGGGAAGTTGCATTTTCATTGTTAGTGTTATAAACTCAATTCTTTTTCTTGTTTTAGACTTTTAAATGGTCTACTCTAAATTAAAAGCTGCATTATGTTTGACTTTCAAGGGGGAAGGGCAGAAATGAACTTGGAGATCTTTTTTTTTTCAATTGTGGAAAAACTTTCCATTTCAGTATCAGGATTATTATCACTCACTGAAAAACACAACATTGGTGTAATCTAACAACTATTTAGGTTTACCTCAGTAGTCAAAGATAGTGTAAACTTGTGGTTATTTTAAAATTATAGATTCACGTACTGGTTTATTTGTTCTTTGTCATAATTTGATCCCCTGAAAATTCAGGGTGTTCATCCTTTGAGTTAGATTACAAAATTAACACTGGTTCCATTTCATATGTCTTTAAAATGTTCTTTTTTCAAAGGATAAATAGTGAGATTTTGTACTGCACAATGCCTTTTGTCAAATTGAAACAATGACAGTAGTGGAAGTCAAAGTTAGTAGGAAGTCTCTTTGAAGGAGAACATGAAAAGGATTTTTTCATGAAACTCATCCTCTATGATAATGTGACATGATGCAGCTTTAATAGACTAAATCTAACCTTAACTTCTTAAGTTCAATTTCATTCCATGCTTCCTGGCCTCTTGTACAATTAATGCCCATTAACTGGTTACTTCTGAAACTAACCGGGAGGCTTTTGGAATACTGTATTTAATCTCTGCCCTACAGCACAAGCAGCGCTGCCCTGTGCTGGAGGACCAGTTGGTGGATCTGGTGGTGTATGCCATGGAGCGGTCCGAGACCGAGGAGAAGTTTGATGATGGGGGAACAAGCCAACTGTTGTGGCAGCATCTCTCAAGTCAGCTCATTTCTTTGTGCTTTTCCAAGTTTGCCAGTTTTCCACATATGGTCCTTTCTCTTCATCAGAAGGTAATGTACCAAGTCTTTTAGTCAGAGCCATCACACCTGTTAATTAGTCTGTTTTAAACTAGCATGGGCACTGCCTACTGGTTTCAGCGATAGCAGAAGTTAGAGCCCTAATTTTGTCCTGTTCAGTACTTTTATGTTTGTTTAACTTTTCACTTTCTTGTCATTTTGAAAACTGAATTCATTCCTTCATTCTACATATTCACAATGCAAGGACTGGGGAATACAGATGAAAAGCCACTGTAGTACCCTCAAGAAACACCTCACTACAGGACGAGACACATGTGAACAACTTGAGTATTATCTAATAGTTGTCATCATGGAAGCATGTTTCCCTGCAGTAGGAATGAGTCATCCCTAATAAAGCCATCTCTCAAGAGAGCTTTAAGCTAACACTTAAAGGATGAGTAGACATTTCCTAAGAGGAAAGATTGTAAAGTGTTTCCTAATAATAAGGTCATCATTTGGGAAGGTATGAAGGTATGTGAGAATAAAAGAAGACTGTAAAGAAGAAAGTGTTGATGTGAGGAAGGGCGGGGACAGATATAGAGAACTTTATGCAGCCCTGGGAGCTTAGATTTTCTTTGGTAGCAATTAGGTGGGAAAGGCAATCATCATATTTAAGTTGGAAAAATTATTGCTAAGGGCCCCATGAAGGAAGATGGTGAATGGACATTGTTGCGGTCAAAATTAGAAGCAAGGAAATTAGTAAAGGAGATACTGCAGTGGACTAGGTGAAAGATGCTGAAGACCTACACCAGGATAGAGAGGATGAACCAGAGATCACGTGTGCTGAGGTGAGCACAGGACTAGGAGACTGACAGCAGGGAGTGAGGTGAGGTTGGCCAATTTGGTTACAGATAGAAGGCAAGGACGGTAGATCAAAGAAAGGGAAAACAAGTAGAAGAGTACATTTGTGGGAAGAGCTGGTTTAAGATATAAAGTTTTAGACAACTCAAGTGGTAATAAAGTAAACGTTAACATCTGTAACATTTCTATAGCATGGATTATTTGGAAGCAAATTGTTCATAATTTCTTTCACCACACCCCTTCCCCTACAACTGGTTTCTGTTAACTCTATAGTAAGAAGGGAAGTGTTTTTTGATAACCAGTCCTTGAAGATTTTAAATTTAAAACAATGATCTTTTGGTGTAGTAAATTATGTTTTGATAAAATATTTTTAATACGAATTACCCTATATTGAACTTAATTCTCATGCGTAGGGGATCAATTTAATTATGTTCTAAAACTTTGAATTTTTAATGTACATAATTATTTTGAACAGGAGACCTGTATATATAGTAGTAAAATAATTTAGCAGGCTTTCTGTGATATGTCCTGAATAGTTACTTAACATCAAGGTTGGATGTTGACTTTCTAGTACAGAAACCAGGTGTGTTAGTCAACTTTACATTGCTATGCCAGAATGCCCGAGATAAACAGCTTATAAGGAGAAAAGGTATATTTTGGCTTACAGTTTCAGTGGTTTTCAGCACATGTTGCCTTTGGCCTGCAGCAAGGCAAGTGTATCAGAGCAGAGAAAACCTGTTCACTTCATGGCAGCTAGGAAGCAAAGAAAGAGGAACAGTCTGAGGACCTAGTATCCCCTTCAAGGATTCACCCCCATGACCTAACTTTTTCCACTAGGTTCACCTCCTAAAGGTTCCATCGTCTCCCACACAGTTTCCATCAGCTGGGGACCCAAGCCTTTATCAAGGAAAAGCCCACAGTTTCCTACATCTGACTCTTTAAGTAGCTGTGTGTACATTTGTACTTAACATCTTTTACCAGTTAGCAGGGCGAGGACTAATCAAGGCAGAGATCATTTGATGTGGGTTCTCCTGCAAATTCATTTCTGGAAGTATTCAGAAAAATGCGCTAGCTGATTTTCTCCCTGTCATGAAGCTCTTTGATCTGCTCTACCCAGAAAAAGAAGTAAGTTTTACTGAGTAGTTAACAGTGTGATAAGTGAATAATTACATCTAATTTATGTTTAAGAATTTTACTGTGATTTTGTGAAAAGAGCACTGAATTTGGGGGAGGTTTTCCCCTCCATTTCAATGGCTAATTGTGATCATGGATTGGGCATTCGGTCTCTTTTGATGCTAGTTTCCTTATTTAAAATAAGACTGGTAGTCCCAGATACCTGGGAAGGAAAGGTAGATCATTTGCTCCAAGAATTTGCAACCAGGTTGGGCAACATAGCGAAACCCTGCCTCAAAAATAATAAATACAAATAAAAGGCACTAACACTATTAATCTATGCCCATCATTGAATGATCAGTAACGAAAGTATTAATATCTATTTTTCTTTGTCAGTTGAGCCTCAGTATGTCTCCACCCCCTGTTCTGTTGTATAAAATTTGTAAAATATGGTGTGTTTTGGTGGTTGCCATATTTTAGAAACACTTTTATGGGAAATTTTAAATACAAAAAGGTTAGAATGAATTAGAACAGTAAACCCCCGTGTACCCGTCACCTAGAAATATTTTTATTTCAACTTTCCTTCTTTTTAGTTAATGCCAGACAATTTTAAAGCAAATTCTGGACTTCCTGTCATTTTACCCATTTAATATTCAATATACTTAGTGATAGTCATTTAGATTTCATATGTTTTTGAAAAGCACATATGCTTTCAGGAGGCCCAGAAAGGTTGAGCAATGGGTACTAAATTGCATTTAGATGGGAGTAAGAAGTCCTAGTGTTTCCTTGCTCGGTAGGATGTTTACATATCCTCTGTTATCTCTTCTGATCATATGAGTCTTTTACATTTTTCATAGTAGTGTTTTTTATAGATGGTGTTTATATACTGTATATCTCAGAAAGCTAGAATGAATTTGAATGTTTTCACCATGAAGAAGTGATTAATGTCTGAGGAGATAATGTTTAACCTGATTATACAATGCGTAAATATATCAAAATATGACATAGTACCCTATGCACACATTAGTGTATGATTTTGTTTTTATTATCAATTAAAAACAAATTTAATATAGAAGAGCATTTATGAGACTTCTAGAAATTATATTTTCATTATATTTATCACATTTAATAAGATTTCATAATGATGTGTTTCATTTTTTAAAAAATTAAGATTTTTCAAAGGTTTTTGTTTGAGAATCCTTGTGATAGGAGGAAAAGCTTGACTGAGAACCTGTGAACTTTTGTTACTTTGTTGGCATGTTAAAAGCATGGAAATAATATAACTTGTAATAGTTCTAAGCTTTGTGACAGACTATTTTTTTATTGAATAGTCAAAGAACCATTGAGAATAAGAAAGAACATTTATTTTTTTTCTTTGTACATTTTTATGGTGCATTGTAATTATACATGAAGGTGGGATTTGTCATTACATATTAGTACATGAGTATAGTTTAGCAATATAATTTGGCCAATATCCCTCCCCAGCTCTTCCCAGCTCCCTCCTCTCTTTCCCATCTCCTGGTTCCTTTTCTCTATTCTGTTGATCTCCTTTGCTTTTAAGACAGGATATTTAAAAAGAGTAATGCCAGAAAAGGATTATTAAAATACAGTTATTTAACTCTTCTCTTTTTAATATGTTAATTGCTATTTTTCAGTGTATCCCAGTTCCTGATATTAATAAACCCCAGTCAACTCATGCCTTTGCAATGACTTGTATTGGATTCATCTCAATAGAAAGCCCAAAATGGCAACTCCAATCTACAAATTCCAATACCTCATTCCCTAAAGCTTCACCATGAGTAAGTTATTTGTTGTTTGATGGTTAATTTTCAGTTTACTAGATAGTGGATTGTAGACTAACATTGGTTTCAATATTTGTGTGAAGTGTGGAAAACTCCCCACACTCACTGGAGGTGAGAGTAAATATTTAATATGATGTGAGAACAAGAGAAATTGACCAGTCACCGCATCAGAAAACAACTATAAGATGAATCAATCCTGCTGAATGTTTTAGCAGAATTTTTAAAATTTTTAAGGCTGATCTTTGTTTTTACATGTTTCACTTTAAAGTTTTTAATTTAATTGAATCATCTTAGCTCTTATTAATGTGAAAATATTTCAAAATTTCTCAAATGTTTCGAATTTGAGCATGATCTGACAGAGACATCTCTCACTCCCTGGGCTGCCAAGACTGATGGAGCTGATTGGACTGGCATGGCTGGCATGTTTTCCAAAGCTGAAATGACTAAAGGAAAGTGCTTTTTTCCCAATAGGACAGTGCTTCAGTGCAGGGTGTTAAGAATAGCTGAACTTCCCCCTAGAAATTCTTCTGAAAGGACTGACAAATCTCTTCATAGGAGTCTTAGGGTAGTCAGACTCAATGCTTCATGTGGCTTTCATTTTACAAAATACCCATAATCACCATTTCTTTTTTTTTTTTAATTATTTTTTTATTTTTACAGACTGTATTTTGATTCATTGTACACAAATGGGGTACATCTTTTTGTTTCTATGGTTGTGCACGATGTAGATTCATACCATTTGTGTAATCATACATGTACGTAGGGTAATGATGTCTGTCTCATTCCACCATTTTTCATACTCCCTCTCCCTCCTCCCTCTCATTTCCCTCTATGTAATCTAAAGTTCCTCATTCTCTCATTCCCCACTCCCTCACCCCCATTAAATATCACCATCCACTTATCAGGGAAAACATTCAGCCTTTGGTTTTTTGGGATTGGCTTATTTCACTTAACATGATATTCTCCAATTTCGCCCATTTATCTGCAATGCCATAAGATTATTATTCTTTATGACTGAATAATATTCCATTGTGTATATACACCACAATTTCTTTATCCATTCATCTTGAAGGGCATCTACATTGGTTTCACGATCTAGCTATTGTGAATTGAGCTACTCTAAATAGTGTTGTGGCTGTGAGTTGCAAATCAGTGCAGCCACTCTGAAAAGTACGTGGAGATTCCTCAGAAAACTTAGGAATGACCCAATTATCCCACCTTTTGACCCAGTTATCCCACTCCTCGGTTTATAACCAAAGGACTTAAAATCACCGTTTCTTAATGATACTAATGATGAAGGCGTATATTGTGTTTAGGTAGATGGATAAGAAATAGAAGCCTAGTTAATGCACTCGTGGGTTATTTCTCTGGAACAGCCTAATCCATTGTTGTATATGTAATATATACTTAACAAATATTCATTAATTGTTAAATTTTAACTATTCAAATTTCTTCTGAAATGTTACCAAAATTTTGTGTGTATTTCCATTATATATTTGAAAGAAATTATACTCTCTATGGTTATAAAGATAACAAATAGATGCATAAAATTGAACATTTTAAAAATTCAGTTTAATTTCATGGAAATTATTTGTATTTTTCCTGTTTAATAAATGTGAATTTTTAGGTTCTTACAGCAGAGTCTGAGAAATAAAAGTTTACAGATGAATGACTATAAGATTGCCCTGTTGTGTAATGCATACTCTACAAATTCAGAATGTTTTACGTTACCCATGGGAGCCCTGGTAGAAACTATTTATGGAAATGGAATTATGAGGATACCTCTCCCAGGAACAAGCTGTTTGGCTTCTGCATCTATAACTCCCTTACCAATGAACCTCCTGGATTCATTGACAGTTCATGCCAAAATGAGGTACGTTCCTTTTGTTTTTTTGCTCCATGTCTGGGAATTGATACCAGTATAGGACAAACATTGGTTTTATGATTGTATGTATTGTTTTATGGTCAGGTGCATTTAAAAAATAATTAGATATATTTTGGTACAAAAATGAATGTTGTTTATTGTAGGAATTCTAGCATATACAAGTAAATACAAAGAAAATAATTGCTCATAATCCTTCCTTAAGAGATAAGCATTGTAGAATTATTTTGTGTATATTGTTAGTCTTTTTTTCCCCCTGTGGATAAATATTTGAATTTGTTTTGCTATTTGATAATCATGTGTTTCCAATAAAAATCAGTCAGGCACCTTTCAGCTCCAGAGTTTTTCAAAGGCATTTTTCAAATTGTTACAAAGAAGGTTTTTATGAGACTGTAAATGATGATTTAACCATTTCCACATTGTTGGCTTGTAACTTTTTTTGCAATGTCTCATAGTTAAAGAGGATGGTGGTGATTATTTTCATTGCAGTCTTTCACCATCCATAATTGCATTTTCTTTTTAATTGTTTGTTAATTACATTTTTATTAAATAATTTTTTATAGGTAGAATTGCTGAGTTCAGAAATGTGAAATTTTTAAGGCTTTTATTTTATTGATTATAATAGGGACATTTTTTGAATTGTCACATCTTCTGAAAGATAAAAGTTCTAGAAATTCAAGTGCCTGGAGAAACCAGCTAAGATGAGTAAAGACTTGCACAGAAAAATAGGAAGCCTGATGTCAGTGCACATGAAGGCATGTGCTTGTGGAAGGGACTAAGGACAACTGGAGAATTTAGAGTTCAGTCTCATGGTGCTGCCACTTGAACTTGGGTTTTAGCAGTGATTTATTAATTCTGTGACAAAAGTTACTTAATTTCTCAATTGTTGTTAGCTACATGTTTGAAAAGAAAAGCAGACTAAAAGTATTCAAATTTGCTCTTTTGAGCTATAGCCAAAGTTTATTTTTCCATGAGCAGGGGGATCTTGATACCTGTGGAAAGCACATACACCCCTGACCAGAAAGCACCATAAAAATGGGAGTTGTTTCCATTTGTGCAGTGCATGATTACCAAGTGTTCTACACAACTTAAATGTGTCAAATGAGTCAAGTCCATTCAAATCATGTCAGTTCAGATATATGTTGAGTTACCCATGAATAGAGTAATGCCTATATTTATGTAAAAATTATGGATTTTTCTTTTCTTTTCTTTTTTTATCCTCAGCCTTATTCACAGCATTGCAACCAGGGTGATAAAACTTGCTCATGCAAAGACCAGTGTGGCATTGGCTCCAGCCCTAGTGGAAACTTACAGTCGTTTATTGGTCTATATGGAAATAGAGTCATTGGGCATCAAAGGATTTATCAGTAAGACAGGACTTTTTGTGTTTATAACCATTAACTCATTCATTAATTCAATGGATATTCTTCTGTGCTATTGAGGGGGACAGACAATAAATCTAATAAGTAAAATATGCAATGTATCAGGTGTTGCATGTTATAGAGAAAAACAAAGCCAAATAAAAGGGACAGGAAATGTGAAATCAGGGGAATGAGTTACATTTTTAAGTTATGTGATAAGAAAAGGGTAGTAACTTTCCTATGTACATATACAAATACATCACAAAAAATCCACCATCATGTACATCCACAAGACTGGGACCCTAATTAGAATAAGATATATTCACTGTGGGTATAATTTTTATCAAAATGGACTATACTGTCACGTATAACTAAAAAAAAACAATAAAAAGAAAAAAAAAAAAAAAGAAAAGGGTAATGAGTTGCAGTGAGCAGAACAGATAAGATCTATGTCCTCCTGCAGGTGGTTTCTGGTTAAAGGCAACAGTATAGTCCTGAGGTGGGTACTGAGTCTAACTGGTAATGAGGAAGGAGTTAGCCTTCATTGCAGAAGACATGATGTAATGTATGTTAGCTGTTAGCAGTTCTAAGTAATACTTTCTATATGGAAGTATTTTTTCTGATTAATGGTAATTCTTACTTTTCACCAATACAATTTAATCTTTATATATAATAATTCTTATTTCCTCATAAATTAGAGTCGAATATAACTTTCTTGGGAGGGAGGAGAAAGCAAAGGAGGATGTGATACAATTTGTTTATATTAAAAAATAAACCTAGGGATGGGACACAGCTCAGTGGTAGTTGCTCATTGCAAGCATGAGGCCCTGGGTTCTGTCATCAGCACTACAAAAAGGAAAAGTGAACCACATATTTTAAAAGGTTGGGAACATTAAAACGTTTTGAAAATAATTTTTTAAATGACTAAGAAGTGAGGAAGGTTAAAATAATTAGTTTTCATATCTTGTCTCATTTTCCCAGATTAATTTCAATCTCATTTACCCAGTTCCAGAAAGAAAAACAAACTTGGTTTTATAACTAGGATAGATATTTTTCCATACAATAAAGTGGAAAATAAGGAGAACAAGTGAAAAATATGTGTGTATTTCTTTGTGATCCATACATACATTTTATTCAGTTTGACTTTCTTCAGACATTTAGTGCATAGCTTTTAATATTTGGTTGCTTAAATTATGTTCCCCCAGGTCAGCTCTTACCAACTGTTTTCAAGTCTAATGCTTGGGGGATCTTGCACACACTCCTTGAGATGTTCAGCTACCGGATGCACCACATTCAGCCTCATTACAGAGTGCAGCTCCTGAGTCATCTTCATACTTTGGCTGCAGTTGCACAAACAGACCAGAACCAGCTCCATCTTTGGTGAGCCAGTGAAGCCCTCCATTCCTTAAGATTTATAAGAAACTTTGTTGGAGGTAGAGAACTTGATACTTCACTGTATCATTTTTTATTTTTTATTTTTGTCATGAAATTCTTCTGTTTCTAAAGTATTATATTTCTAATGTAGAAGTGAGGATCAATTTATGAATAGAAATTGATAAAGATAGTTGAACCCTTTAGGACCTTTGGGCTGAAAATGAGTACTTTGAAGGCCTTTATTATTATGTTCTAACCTATCACCTTAGAATGCTGGATTTAAACATACTTCAGATTGTGGTTAAAGTAACATTTTGATTTTGTTTTAACTGAAAGTTTATTTCAAATAGAAAAATGTAATTTTTGAAATGCTGTATATCTGCATGAAAGTTTTTAGTCCTACTTACCGCAAGCTGTCTTTTTCTGAACATGTGGAAATGTCAGATGATTTTTACTGTAAAATTTGGTACCTCAGGTCTTTTTTAACAAATTAAGCAATACTCATTCTCACATAAAAAAGAGTGCTTTCTTTTAATTGAAGAAGGAAAATTTATAGTTTTCATGCTTTTACAGTTCAATTGACCTAGAATTAGGTTTAGTCTCCTAATTTTGAACTTTTATACGTACCTTTCTCATATTTCTTTTTTTTTTTTTTTTTGGCCCTTCTTTAAGCGTTGAGAGCACTGCACTCAGGCTTATAACAGCATTAGGTAGCTCAGAGGTACAGCCGCAGTTTACACGTTTCCTTAGTGATCCCAAAACAGTGCTGTCTGCGGAATCTGAAGAACTGAACCGAGCCTTGATACTGACCTTAGCCAGAGCAACTCATGTAACAGGTATGACTGTGGTACTGACTGCAATGAACAACAACAGATAAAAGTGTGCTGTCATTCTACTGATTACTGTGGGGAGAACATACTAAAAGGATACTTTTAATTTGTTTAAAAAAAAGTAAAGATATCAAAATAACTATTTCTGTTATTAATGGAAGATCTTGTATACCATCATTTTAACCAGCTTGAACATCACTTTCAGCCATTTTATCATAATTTTTAAGTAGTGGTTCTTGAGTTTTTTCAATTTTATGACTGCTTTATACTTTTAGAAAAGATTTTTTACTTCCCAAAGAGTTTCTGTTTATGGATTATATGAATAATTGCTATCTAAGAGATTAAGAAGGAGAAGTTTTAATTCATTTAAGAATAAACTGCTCATATATTAACATAAATAATATCTAACAAAAACAAAAGTCTATTTTATAGAATAAGATTTTAGTGAACGAGTGCCATTGTTTTGCCTGTTGCATCACTCTTTAATGTCTGGTATAAAGGAAGGTAGCAGGATTCTCATATCTGCTTCTACATTTAATCTGTTACAATATGTCAATGTTATTTAACTAAAGTAAGTGGAGAGAGAGAGAAGATTGGAGGAACTTTAGATTACATAGAGGAAAATGAAAGGGAGGAGGGGATGGGGGTATGAGAGATTGTGGAATGAGACACACATCATTATCCTGTGTACATGTATGAGTACATGAGTGGTATGAATCTACATCATGCACAACCATAGAAATGAAAAAATGTACCCTATTTGTGTACAATGAATCAAAATGCAGTCTATAAGAATAAATAAATAAATAAATAAACAAACAAATAAATAAAGTAAGTGGAGAAAGTATGGCCTCTTAACAGATACACAGTTGGAAAAGGGAAAAGTCTTTTAATACCCCTTTCAGATAATTGTGAGTATTCTTTGACATCACAGCAAAATTGGACACTTGATAATTCTTAAAGATTAACTGCACTGTGAAATCCGTGAAATCCAAAACCCTCTCAGTTAACTTTTACTTCATTGTTAGACTATAATCTGTTGCCCTATTTCACAAATTAAAGGATAGTTTAATCCATGTGAAATTATATTAAAAAATTATAATTTTGTGAATTGGTCATTTGGAAAATATTGATTCACTTAATTTTATATTTCTAGCACATGTTGACATAATTCATTATCTGATATCAAAATCACATTTGTTAATATCACTTCAAATTTCATAAGAAAAGCTCCATGTTTTGGAAAATTCTTACAGTCATGGTGGTGAAGATAAATTTTCCCATATTCTAATTTTCGCTTGAAACATGAAATTTTATCATTGGTAATATACTGTCATTTGTTTGAAGTAACAGGCTTACTTTGATAATTTCCAAAATAATGTCTGCTAATGTCCAAGACTGAATAATTACAGTTTTCTGTCCATGTTCTTTAAATGAAATTGAAATTCCATGAAAAAAATCAGCAATTTAACTCAGTACTTAATTACACAAATATTTTACTTCAAGACACCCTATAGTTTGGAACGCTTTGCTCATGTTTCCCATTTTGTCATATAGAATATTAAAAATGCATTGAGGTTAATAATTTTTTACAGCTTTATCAACATAGTCATTTTAAGTCACTTTTAATTGACAAATAAAATTGTATGTGTTTATGGGATACCAGGATGTTTTGGTATATGTGTACATTGTGTAACATTCAAATCAGGGTAGGCATATTTAGCTCCTCAAACATTCCTCATTTCTTAGTGGTAAAAACATTTAAAATTCTTTCTGCTAGCTTTTTAAGAATATATTGTAATTTTAAAAACACATCATAACTTATTGATGATACTCTTTAGTAAACTTTGTACTTTTTTTTAATCACTGAGAAGGTACTGTGATGAATATAATGGTTGTTGGTTTATAGTCTGATGATCTATTTTATTTGTACTGAGAACCAGCAATTTTACCACAATTGTTTTTTTGCTCCATTAGTATTACATTGACACAGTAAAAAGCCAATGATATCTTGGTATTATTATTTGAATAGGTTTTGACCTTACATAATTCTTGAAAGAACATTGGGGATCCCCAGAGATCAGCAGGCCACACATTAAGAATGGTTGTTTTAAAAAAAAAAAAAAAAAAAAAGATATTAAGCAACCACAAATATATTCATGCAAACTATATTATTTCATATGAATAAACCTCTTTTTTAGAGAGATATACACATGTAGTATGTAGGTTTTTCAATCACCAGAAAAGACATCTACTTTCTTATTTCTTTTCACTGGATAAAAATCTTATAAATCATTGTCAAGGTGAACTAAATGAACAGTAGTGTGGCCTGTCCCACTGTTGTGTCACTGATACTCTAATAATCTAAAAAGAAAAATGAAAGAGTGAGATGGAGATTCCTCTTCACTATCTTGTTCATATTTCCTAATTGATAATCCAAGTCACTCACTCATAAACTAAGAAAAATTAGACCCTAAGTGGAACATAATTAGGGAAGCCATGAATACACTGTGGTGAAATTCTTGAAGATACATAATTGTTATGTTCTGTATAATTGAGTTGTGGACATGATCACTTATATCTGGATTACATCTGTTTGTTTATGTTTAGATTTTTTTACAGGCTCTGATTCAATTCAAGGAACTTGGTGTAAAGACATACTTCAGACTATCATGAGTTTTACTCCTCATAATTGGGCTTCACATACCCTTAGCTGTTTTCCAGGCCCACTACAGGTAATTTGGTCTTGAATGACATATTGAGTACATACGAAATCTTTCTTCCCATTCACAGTGTCATTTTGAAGAGAATCTTGGTGACATCCAGTGATAATTAGCTTGTATTTCGTTTGTAAAAACTTACTTTTATATCCATAATCTCTTGAGTTGTTCTTCATTCTGCTCTGTCGTGGGACTTGTTTCTGAAAATTTAACTATTATAACTTCATCTTAATAATTAACATTTTTAGAATCTCACACAAGTTAACACATTATGTGAAAATATTTCTCAATTAAAATGGAAAAAGATATAATTTAATGGAGCTTTATAGAGTGCATATATGCTATACATAACCGAACTTTTTTTAAAAAATCTCACATCTAAACTATATACCTGACTTATAATCAAAAGACAAAACCTCAGGGGAGTAGGGGAGGGGTGCAGTGGGTGGGGATGGGAAGGATGATAGATTGAGACAGACATTATTACCCCTATATGCATGCCTGAAAATTAAAAAAAAAAACAAAAACTTATCACTGTCAAAAAAAAAAGTTATATACCACAGTTTCTTTATCCATTCATCTGTTGAAGGGCATCTAGGTTGGTATCACAATCTAGCTATTGAGAATTGAACTTCTGTAAACATCAATGTGTCTGCATTACTGTACTATGCTAATTTTAAGTCCTTTGGGTATAAACCGAGGAGTGGGATAACTGGGTCGAAAGGTGAGTCCATTCCAAGTATTCTGAGGATTCTCCACACAGCTTTCCAGAGTGGCTGCACCAATTTGCAACTCCACCAGCAATTTAAAAGTGTTCTTTTTTCCCCACATCCACGCCAACATCTATTATTGTTTGTGTTCTTGATAATAGCCATTCTAATTGGAGTAAGATGAAATCTTAGAGTTGTTTTAGTTTGAATTTCTCTAAACTATGGTATATATAATTATAATATTATATTATAATTAATATATATAATTTTTATAATATAATTTTATATATGATTTGTGGTATATATGGAATATTATTCAGCCATAAAGAAGAATAATATTGTGGCATTTGCAGATAAATGGATGGAATTGGAGAATATCATGCTAAGTGAAATAAGCCAATGCCAAAAAAAACCAAAGGCCGAATGTTTTCCCTGATAAGTGGATGATGATATATAATGGGGGTGTGATGAGAAAAGAATGGAGGAACTTTAGATTACTTACGGAAAATGGTGGAATGAGACAGACATCATTACCCTATGTACGTGTACAATTACACAAATGGTATGAATCTACATTGTGCACAACCATAGAAATGAAAAGATTCATTGTACCTCATTTGTGTACAATGAATCAAAATGCAGTCTGTAAGATAAAAAAATAATTAAGAAATAAATAAGTGGTATTGAAAATATATTTAAAAAGTTGATGAAAAATTTAAAAATAAAATATATTCAACCTGTAAAAGTAAAATAAAATAAAGTGAGTGAAGCTAAAAAAAAAAAAAAAAAAAAAAACTACATCTGTCTTCTAATTTTAAGAGAAAATTGTAAGGCACAATGAACATTCATTTCCAAAACTTCTAGTAGGGTTACAGCAGTGGTTCTCAAACTTATCAGACTCACCTGGAGGGCTTGCTAAGCTACATATTACTTAGACTTACCCATGGAGTTTCTGGTTCAGTAGATCTGGATAGGACCCAGAATTTCTTTCGCAAAATCCAGGTGACACTGTACTGATGGTCTAGGGACCACACTCTGAGAAGTCTAGTGTAGTGTATCTTCCTTATAGAGACGCTAAAATATATAACCAAAGGGTAGATACATTTCTTTTTTTATTCCTCCATCCCTTGTAAGATTAGCAACAAATGATTGCAGAAAGTTTGAATTCACACTTGCTTGGAATTTCTGTTTAGGAAATCTCCAGAAAAGGAATCTTTGAGTTAAAATAATTTCCAGATATGGAAATTCAGGCCTTAATTAACTGACTTGCTTGAGGTAACTCAGTTTATTAATGTGAAAAGCAAATCTAGAACTTGTGTCTTAACCCCCTATCTAATTTTCTTTTTACTATAACCAGTGAAAAACTTTTGGTTTTCCTTTTAGGCATTCTTCAAACAAAATAATGTACCTCAGGAAAGTCGTTTTAATCTGAAAAAAAATGTTGAAGAGGAGTATAGGAAGTGGAAGTCTATGACCAATGAAAATGAAATCATTACCCACTTTTCCATACAAGGCTCTCCTCCTCTTTTCCTTTGTCTTCTCTGGAAAATGCTCTTGGACACAGATCATATTAATCAGATTGGCTACAGGTAAGCCAAGAACCTAGATTTGCATTCCATTTGACAAACCACTACATGCATATAGCAATAGAGTTTATTTTTTCCTCTCAACCTTCCAGAGTCTTAGAGAGAATTGGAGCCAGGGCCTTGGTAGCCCATGTGAGAACATTTGCAGATTTCCTGGTATATGAGTTCTCTACATCAGCAGGAGGTCAGCAGCTTAATAAGTGCATTGAAATTCTTAATGACATGGTATGGAAATACAACATTGTTACATTGGACAGATTAATTCTCTGCCTGGTAAGAATAAGTTTTTAAATTCTCTTTGGTCAAATTGTGTGACTGATAATTCTTGTACTGATCTATTCTATGTTGCTTCAAAGGACTTAATAGATTTTTATTACAACCAAGCATTGCTTTCACTTCATTTTAAAAACAGAGATTTCCCAAATTTTTTATTTACTCATTCATTAAATGTGTTTTGAATAATTACTGTTCTATGCACAGGAAGTAAAGAAACAGAGTCCTGGTCTTGTGATACTTTAAAATATGAATAGCTAAACTCTGAGTTGATTTTCAGTGGCTTCCACTAGGGGTTGGAAATAGTAAAAAGTCACTGCATTTCTGTTCACTTTGGTAGCTACAATCTTAATTGAATGTTTTTCATAGTCACTGAACATTCTCCAAATATTTTTTTGTCTCCTGACTTTGATGTCTATTTTAAGCAAAATTTGAAGGGAAGACTGAATCGGGTTGGGAATAATGCATTTTAAAAATTGCTACAATGTCATATTTTGCTTGGCTTAGTTCTTTGACATTAGCTGTAGAACATAAATGTAAATATAGTTATAATATTTTAGGGGAAATGTCTGTAAATCATAAAGTAAAAGAGGTATAAGGAAAATATTGCCAGGAAATGAGATATCACACATCTACTTAGGTGACAGTTGGTTTGGGATAGACTGGACATCTAAGGAAATCCTAATGATAGATATTGCTGTCTTGGAAATTTAGATTACCAAGTGGCAGAGCAACACTTTTTGCCATAGATTGCCATTTTTCATTCAGTTTCTTCTTGTTCTCCAAAGGCCATGCGTAGTCATGAAGGAAATGAAGCCCAGGTTTGTTACTTCATAATTCAGTTGCTGTTACTCAAACCAAATGACTTTAGAAATCGAGTAAGTGACTTTGTGAAGGAAAATTCCCCAGAACACTGGCTGCAGAATGACTGGCATACCAAGCACATGAATTATCACAAGGTACTTATTGTACTTAGTGTTTCAAGTCGTCCTTTTAAAACCATACTTAGATATTTGGCTAATTGATTTGGCTCTTTTCTCTGTGGTCTTCTGTTTACTTTCTCATCTCTATGGAAGTAAATTGACCCTATAGTTACTCTAATGAACTAAGAACATATTGAAACTGCAGTTTTAGTAGACATTGGAGTACTTATAAAATGAAGAAGATATAAGGCAGTGTAAATTAAAATATTTCCTCTTTGGAGTTGAGGTCATAGCTAAGTGGAACAGTACGCTTAGCATGAGCCCAGCACCAAAAAAGAAAGTTACCTTATTTAAAGAAAAAAAAAATCTAAACAGTATTTTCAGTTTTATTTAGCTCTTTTTAAGAGAACTTTCAAAAATGCCTCAGACATTTACCATCTCCTCACTTCCACAGAAATATCCAGAAAAGCTCTATTTTGAGGGCCTGGCGGAACAAGTCGATCCTCCTGTGCAGATTCAATCCCCCTATCTGCCAATCTATTTTGGAAATGTGTGTCTCCGATTCCTTCCAGTATTCGATATAGTAATTCACAGATTTTTAGAGTTATACCCAGTATCCAAATCACTGGAAACTCTACTGGATCACTTAGGAGGCTTATATAAATTTCATGGTGAGCTTTTTAAAATTATAATTCCATCTAATACTTGTATGAACAAAAGTAGACTGGGCATGACCATGTGGTAATAGTGGTTCTAAAGGTTTTATTTTAAATGTTTTATTTTGTGAAGTATTTTAGAGTAAGTGCTCTCTGAATGATGTCATAAAGTATAAAATATGACATTAAAATATAAATAAAAGTATGAGAGCAGAGTGACATTACTATGAACTGAGGCAAATCTTAACAGACTTCTTAGATGGGGTGGAATTTGATTTTTGATGCATATGATTTGTATAAGCAAAAGGGAAAGGGAAGCACACTAGGCAGGAGGGGTAATTTGGGAAAATCATGGAGAAAAAACAAGGCATATTTGAAGGAAAATTGCCTCATTCTTCTGAATTGAGAATTTTTACTTGAAATAAGACTGGAAAGAGAGATTATACCTGACTGTAATGTCACCTTAAATGCCAGTTTTGATTTTGTAACCTGAAGATAATAGCCAGAAGCTATAGAGTAAGATGATGGCATGGAAAGCACTATTTTAGAAAGATACAGCAGGGACAGTTTTGCTGTATGTCATTTTTCCAGAATGAATTTCCAGAAATAGAATTGTTAGTCCAGAGTATGAACAGCCTTAAATGTAAACTATGTGTATTATTAGGAGCCTTCTGCCTGTCTTATGATTCAAGTATTTATTGAATGCAATTGCCTCGCACTTGAAGTATTTTTTTATTATCTGAGTTTTTCAGTAATCTTATTTTTCATAGTTTTCAGTACCCCAGTAGACATTGCGGTGATCTGTTTTCTTTTTGGCAGATCGGCCAGTGACTTACCTGTATAATACTTTGCACTATTATGAAATGTACTTGAGAAACCGCGACCATCTCAAACGAAAACTTGTCCATGCAATCATTGGCTCACTTAAGGATAATCGACCACAGGGCTGGTGTCTAAGTGACACTTACCTGAAGTATGCTATGAATCCACGAGAGGACAACCCTTGGGTCCCAGATGATTCCTACTATTGCAAACTAATTGGCAGACTAGTAGATAATATCCTTTTTATTGTGACTTTTTTCCGACTCTTCAAAAATAACAGTATTTTTATTTGTGAGAACAAATTTTTTCTATCATAATATTTTTATATATTCCAAGTCTTCAGGTTTTTTTGTCTGTTTGAGACAGGGTCTTGCTGTGTCCCAGGATGGCCTCAAACTCCTGGACTCAAGCAGTACTCCTGCCTTATCCTCCTCAGTAGCTGAGACCACAGGCTCATGCCACTGTGCCCAGCTTCCATTTATCTAAAAATCAATTAAATTTTACCTCTGTAAGGGTTTTGAAGTCTATATTAGCACCATCCTGCCAGGTAGGTTGAAATTCTTTCCATTGATACTTACATTTAAAAACAGACCTTATGGAGATTGGTTTCAAAGAAAAAGATCTTATTTCTAAGTAATCATACTATTCATTATAGTACATGTAACTGTTTAAAACTATAGAACATAGTCCTGTTTCTTTAAATAAATTTTTGAATACTTTAAAAAAAATTAATTAATACATAATAATAGAACTTACTTTTTAGTGAAAAAGCTATATTTGCTTTTTAATTCATTTTGATTTCATGTTTTCAGTTATCAGCACACTGTGTGTAATATGCATACATACCATACCACTACATAGAGAAATTTTACATGAATGAGCTGAGGTAAAATAATTACTCATTGTGAGTAATTTTTTTGTACATTTGCCCAGTAACTATTAAAAGAAATAGGCTGATAAAACCCAGGGATACCTTAGTTACATCTGTAGCTATTAC
Source organism: Sciurus carolinensis (assembly GCF_902686445.1). Taxonomy (NCBI): domain Eukaryota; kingdom Metazoa; phylum Chordata; class Mammalia; order Rodentia; family Sciuridae; genus Sciurus; species Sciurus carolinensis. Next base: position 33,271,957 of record NC_062219.1, read on the forward strand.
AGTGTCCCTGTTAAAATAACCCACCTGTAAGACCAGCAGTTTTTGTGTTGTATTTGATCAGATAATGGCTATCAGTACATTTCAGTCATGTCAAACTTTGTGTATTTGGTTTCTATCATTTGCCTCTTAATCTAACTATAAATAAATCACTTCTTGGCAGCTCATAATCAAATAAGCTGATAAACAAATAAGGCATTTACATGTAAAACATTTTGAAATCTGTAAATCATTAGACAAATGTGTCAGTCTCAATATAACAAAGTTGTTATTGCTTTAATTCTCTGCACCGATGGCTGGCAAATCTCCTGGTCCCTTCCCAAACTGTGACTGGCGGTTTAATGAGTTTCCCAACCCTGCCGCCCATGCTCTGCATGTTACTTGTGTGGAGCTCATGGCCTTGGCAGTTTCAGGCAAAGATGTTGGAAATGCCCTTCTAAATGTCGTACTGAAAAGGTATGTATGCTGATTTACGAAATAAGATTGTTTATTTGTAAAGTGAATGATATTTTATTTGGAGCTGCTAGACAAACCCATTGCACACCCCACCCCACCCGACACTGATGCACTTTGGCTAATAGCTGTCTTCTGGTTCCTGATCTCATCTTCGTGATACAGGTCTAATGGAATGAGACCTGACCAGGTTTGTTTGTACTTTTACTCTTTATTTCATGTTTGACCTTTAGTTTAGGAATAATGTTAACTTGTCACTAAAAATTATCTTTCAGGATCCTCAGGGGATTGGAATGTAGCTTAGTTGTAGAGTGCTCCCCTAGCATGCTTGAGGCCCTGGGTTTGATTCCCAGCAAAAAGAAAAGGGGGAAAAAAATTCTTTGAAAGATCAGCATAAAGTAGGCGATAAAGATTGAAAAAAATATAAATAAAATGAAATAGTGTTTTCACCCAACAATTATTATTAAAGGATACAACCAAAATAAAAGTAAGAAAGAAAAGAAAAGCCATATGGCTTTTGTGTATATTAAATTTTTATTCATTAATAAAATCCATTGTTTGTTTAGCATGAATCTGTTGCTAATCTCTGAATTATATATATATCTTCAAAATAAGATCTGTTTTCAACCATATAAAATGGCTTTGTAATTTCCCATTTGTATTTTTTCATCTACTTGCAGTCAGCCCTTGGTACCAAGAGAGAACATTACAGCTTGGATGAATGCAATTGGTTTGATCATCACTGCCCTACCAGTGAGTTAATAATAGTGATTTATATTTAGTAACGAAATATAGCTAGGATGAGTTTATACAAGGACATGATGCAAATTAATGTTTTGTATTTTTTAGTCTTTATATTTAAAGTCTGCAGTGACTCTATTATTTTTTCTTGCCTTTTGTGCATCAAATGAAAGTGTGCCTTAACAAATTTCTGCATCTTATGGTACCGCTTTATCTATCCAACCTTAGTTTTTACATTAGAATCTGATCTGCTTCAACCATTTAACATGTTAGGTATCTAGAGTCTTTCTTTCATGCAAATAATGCTGATAGAAACACATGTTTTAAATCTTCTGATAGTGAATAAGACATTATGCCAGTACTCTCCCTTCCATAACCTTCTCTAACATCCATTTAGTCTTTGCTAGTTTAGGGCCTCCTGCTCTGACTTTTCCAGCTCCTATGAAGTCTCCCTTCTCTGACCTCCACTTGTATCTAGTCAGCATCATGTAATTTTCTGTTGGTTCTTTGAATAATGTTGTCTAACATGGTACTCCATAAACTTGTTTGATTATGCAGCTCTGTGAATCATTTTTTTTCCTTATAACATCTTCAAAATACATAACATTTATTTCTGAATTTTATACATGTACTAGTGTTGTCTGTATAGTAACTATTGGTAAAGTCATTGTACTATATGGTAAATGTCTGGTATTAAATAATCTGGGCAAACACGTGTGGAGCCTTCTATCTGACATACATTTCTTCCTCAGCTTACTATTAACTTAATTTGACCAGTTACAGAGCCACCCAGCTGCATTTCAAAATTTCTGTTGTATGAAAATAAGTGGGATAAGTAGAAAATCTTAAAGGATTAGAAAGGAAGAGTATTATAGGCTTTGGGATCAAATGCTGGGTAAGAGGTATTTTTCACCCACTTTCCTCTGATTTTAAAGGAACCATATTGGATTGTCCTTCATGATCGAATTGTGAGTGTTATCAGCAGTCGCAGCTTGACGTCAGAAACAGAGTGGGTTGGTTATCCATTCCGTCTGTTTGACTTCACTGCTTGTCATCAGTCCTACTCTGAGATGAGCTGTAGCTACACATTAGCTCTAGCACATGCTGTGTGGCACCATTCTAGCATTGGGCAGCTTTCTCTCATTCCAAAGTAAGTGTTATGATTTCTGAAACAAATTTGCCTTTTGTTTTTCTTTTCTTTAAATTCTCATTTACAGATGAGAATAATTTGCAAAGTTAGTGTTTTAACTAAGTAGAGTCCCTGGTTCATCAGAAAGCTTCCTTTATTTCAGAATTATTTTTTAAAATTGACTCATTTGTGTAAAAGTAATAATCTGGTATCTAGTTTTCCACTATGATTTCAGGAGGCTTAGTCAAATGCATGTTGTTTCCAGACTGTATCCCAGGAATTGCCTTTTGAATTGAAAGACATATCAGCCTATTTTCTGGTTATTTTTCTTGACCTTAAAATTGATATTAATCAGATTCAAATTTCTTTTTCTTTTTTTTTTTTTTTTTTTTTTTGCGGTGCTGGGGATTGAACCCAGGGCCTTGTACTTGCAAGGCAAGCACTCTACCAACTGAGCTATATCCCCAGCAGATTCAAATTTCTTGCGAACAGCATTTACATGAGATTAATCATTTTCTTTCAAATAATTTACCTTTGTCAGTCAATAGTTGTATTGATAAGGATAACTTTTAAATCTGAAGTAATTTATTTCAATAAACAATGAAAGTAAGAGCTAGTGAGAAATGTGAGATCAGTTAGAAATAGTTATCAAATTTAGAAGGACCTTTTTTAAAAAATTATGTTTTGTAAATACCTTTATTACTTTTGTAAATACTGTATTAATAGAATTTAAAGATTTCAATTCATAAGAGAGATTCATCTTCAACTTCTAGGTTTCTCACTGAAGTACTGCTTCCTATAGTGAAGACTGAATTCCAGTTGCTTTATGTATACCATCTTGTAGGACCATTTTTACAAAGATTTCAGCAGGAGAGAACTCGATGTATGATAGAGGTAAAATATAATCTGTTGTAATTGTAAAAGGATCTATTTAAGTTTCTTTACTAGTGTTTTCAAACTGCCAGTCACAATCATTAGTGGTAAAGTCAGTTTAGTAGAATCTAAAAGGAGTTTTAGGAGAACTCAGTGTGTCTATAATGAGTTTGATGTGAGATATGTTCACTTGGAGATGCAAGAAGAAATACCTCATCATCAAGGTTGAGATAAAAGTTAAGGATGTGGAAGTACATTTGAGAATTTATAGTGCAGAGAAGTTAATTATAATCTTGGAAATGAATTAAGTCAGTAACTTCTAATATGTTGTAGAGAAAAGAAAATGAGCCAGGAATAGAATCTTAAAAGCATGAAATGCTAAATAAAACTAAGAAGATGTAATTGTAAGAATCCTGGAATGCAGTTACCCCAGAAATTAAAGAGATGGTACCTGGAAAGGGAATCATTTATCTCTTAATTTTAAGAGAAATGACTTAATTTGTGCAGAGAAATTTTAGTTAAGGAGTATACTGCTGCACTGTGGATTTCATTGTAAATGCAAGCTACATTGTATTTCCTGTGTGCATAGAGGTACATGACTGTGACACTTCCTCAACAAACACGCCATCCCACTTGATGGCGTTGTAACGGAGTCCAGTTGTATCATGCTGGGTTATTTAACTATGTTGGCCATTTAAGTAATTTCACATTATTTGTTGAATAGATCGGTGTGGCATTTTATGACATGCTGCTGAATGTAGACCAGTGTAGCACCCATTTAAATTACATGGATCCCATCTGTGACTTCCTGTATCATATGAAATACATGTTTACTGGTGACAGTGTGAAAGAACAAGTAAGTTAAATTTACGTGTTTTTTTTAATGATACTTGCCTTAGAAAACTTAAGCATATGATGAGTGTTTTTGTTTGTGATTTTTTTTTTAAGATTGGAGCCTTGATATAAAATGTTTCAAGGCTACAGGGGGTATTATTCTAGATATGGTAGTAAAGGCAATACATGTTGTAATTTCTCACACTTTTACTCCTTGATATTTACAATAGAATATCTGAAAAGGGGATTAATAATAATCTCACTAGGGAGAAACAGTATAGTATGGCAAATAGACCATAGAGGTATTGTGTTTGATTAAATTGCAAAATGAATAGAAGACTAAAGCCAGGATGGTCAAAAGACTAACTCATGAATTGTATTCAAAGAATGTGAGAATGCTTACCCTGAAGAAAAACATCCTAGGAAATTATACATGTCCTCACTATTTGGTGGATTTTCATATGGAATAAGTATTAGCTTTGCTGTGTGTGACAAAAAAGAACATAAGAGTTCTGGTGAAGTCAAAAAGATGCACTTTCTGGCTCAGCATATGAAGAGGCACTTCTGATGTGGCTAAAAGCCTAAAAGACCTCCTTGGATCATAACCAACTCTCCTATGTGTGAGAAATGGAATATGGGCTGTTTTAGAGGGGAGGAGGTGGGGCTGACAGGTATAGTCCATCCACCTTCCCAATATTTGAATGTTACATCTTACTATAATGGACAGGAAGGAAAATTGCTGCATAATCATGTGAATCCAAAGTCTAAGGCTAGGAACTGAGGTTGGGAGAACATTGACTCCTTTATGTTTCAGCAAGAATGTCAAAAAGAATTCACGTCTCCCATGGAAGAAAGAATATGTGTCTCTGTGCCTACTTTTGTTAAAACACAGAACATGGAAAGAACCAATAAAGAAATGCTCTTTTAAAAATGAATAAATATTCTTTGTATTTGAACCTAAGAAACTTTGACACAAGGAATACAAAAAAGAAAAATTACCAGCAGACTGGTATTTCCTCCCTTATAAAGTCAAGGACCATTTGAGTAAAGCTAAGAAAACAGTGAAACTACTTAATATATATTTCTTAAATATTTTAAAGTAATAGTAGACCTAATATTTTGTAGTTTGAGTTCTAAGTAAAAATCAAACAAAATTAGCTTTATAAAGTTGCAGACATGAATTATTCAAAGAACTTTAAAATATAATTATGCTTGATGCTTCTATGAAGATGGCACTTTAAAAGGATTATCAAGTTGTCACATGTATAAAATTTCCAGTATAAACTGCTAGCTTTTGTTAGTGGGATGACTGTGTAACTAGATAAGTGGAAAAATGTTCTCGTAAATGTAAATGTGTGTTTTTGTTAAAACACACAGCATATACTGAAACTTCTGGTCCAAGTTTATTGTTTCAGAATGTATGTAAAGCACTTCTTTAAATGTGGAAAGTTGAAGTCCGATTCAAGGTTTTTTTAATGGTTTTTATTTCTTAGGTAGAGAAGATTATCTGTAATTTAAAACCAGCTTTAAAACTTCGTCTTCGATTCATCACACACATTAGCAAGATGGAACCAGCTGCAGTGCCTCCACAAGCCATAAATAGTGGATCTCCGGCACCTCAGTCTAATCAGGTGCCAGCATCCTTACCAGTAACTCAGTGAAGTTAGAGTTACTGTGTGTAACTCTTGGAAAGTGGATTCAAATCTGTTAAATCTGAACGTGATCATGCTAAAGTGATGTGGTAGAAGCAGCAGAGATGTTCATATTTTTTCTTTTGATTCAAATGGTGAATCTCTTGATACCTTATAATTCCCATCTCCTTGTCTATATTTTTGTCTCTAAGAGATCAAGTAAGCTACCTATTGTTCATATTTATAACAATTAATAAGAGCTCCCTAGGAACATAGATGTATCTGTGATCAAATGACTTTTGCTAGGCATTCTCAGTCTTTCCTATTTTAACCATTGTTTTTATTTTTATGTTTTATTATTGTATATTCAGTCTTGAAGTACTTTGCTTTAAAGACACAACACATGTAAAATAGTCATTACAAATCCTTTTATACATAAATCTCCTTTGGTGATTCTTCAGGATAAGTGCTTTTATCAAATAAAAGACTCTGGGTTTCATTGCATTGCAGAAGCAAACAAAATTTCATATTTTTTTTTTTAAGGCTTGAAATTTTTATTGTAAATTTCCAAATAAATAAGTCTAATGTTTCTATCGAGGTAGATGGGCAGTTTATGCCTTTGCTTTGAACTTAACCGAATGAAATGAGTTGGAAGCCATGTAAGAACATAACATCTGAAAATGCATACATTTAAATAAAATTATGCTTAAATGGGTGATTCTCCAATGTCTGTTTGTAAAAATCAGTTGCTTTTGCATGTTGATACTCTAACCTGGCAGATGATATGGATCTTTGAATTTTTATAATTTCAAGTTTTTTAAATATTTGTATTTTTAAATGTACATTTTGAGGTTTTTTAGATTTTTGAAAGACATTGTTAATTTTGGGGGAATATGGCGTTGTGAAAAATTTGAAAACTAGTAAAGTCTATTGTATGAATACACTGTATGATTTCTTCAGTGACCTAAATTTGAATGAATGTCTGCCAGTCTTTTTGTGGTGTGCTATACTAGTTGGTGACCAACATTATCATAGGAATTAAGAGTTACTGACTGATTTTAAAAAAAAGAATTAGTTAATTGAACCAACTATAATTCAAGTTCTTATTTCCAAATACATTCCTCCTAGACCCTCATTTTTTTCGTAGTTAATATTATTGTAAACACTCAATCTTTATTTTCCATACAAGTTCAGCTTAAAATTTATATAATGGCATACTTAGTTTTTGTAGACTTAATATTAAAGTTCACCAGAAATTTTATGTTATAGATGATTCCAAATATTAATTTTAATATAGTCTCAGTAAATTCTTGCTGACTTGGGGATTATATTGCTTTGCTTTGAAATCCTTGGTTAAGAGTAATTGTGACCCTGGTATTACACAACAGAATAAAGGAAGTGAAAATCAGTATTATCACTTTCTCAAAGACATGTCCATTCTAATTTGTTACTAAAAATTTATATTTTCCTCACTGGCTCAAAAAAGTAGGAATATGATTTTACTTGAACAGACTTTTAGAGTTGCTAATCAGAGACATCAATAGAAAGTAGAAACTTTATTTGGGTTTAAAATATAGCTGAAGGAAGAAAATGCCTTTATTTTCTTTATACCCCCCCCCTTTTTTTTTTAATTAGTAACTTTAGAGCAGCTTTGTCCAATAGACCTTTCTGCAATGAGGAAATGTTCATTCCTATGCTATCCAGTATAGAAGTTATTAATAGCTGTATTTGGCTGTTGAACATTTGAATGTAGAACCATTTTAAATTCTATTAAGCTTTAATCAAATTAGCCACCTGTGGCTACTGTATTGGACAATGTACTCTAATGGCACATCATAATTACTCTTACCTAAAAGTAATTCAATAAAATGTTTATATTACAAACGCCATAGAGGCAATAACTAGGTTTCCAATCCTGAGTTTACATGTAAAAAATCAGATGGTAGAGACTCTTAACATAACTGTTAGAATAACACAATAAAAGTCCTTCCATGGAAACTGCTTCATTAGTTTCCTTGGGTTCCTGTATGCTTTGGGGAAAGGAGGAAGAGATGTTTATTGTCATTTGCTTTTTCTTCTTTCCCATGTATGTGCCATAGCCAAGGTACATTTTCAGGATGTTTAAGGATTTTAGCTAGTGATATATACTATAATTGCAATGAGTAAAGGTTGGGACATTTTGTAGCCACAGATAATTTTAGGTGAAATTCTAATCTGAATTAGGGGATATTGGAAACAAAAAAAGCAGTTTGATTACTCTGGCTCCTGTAACTATTTAGGGGAGTATCTTCTCCTTTCCTTGCAACCTGAATAGCAACTATGCTTACAATATCAACCAATATCATATTTAAGGTTTAGAAAAAGTTAAATAGGGTCATTTAATATTAATGAACTTAAGAGATTGCCCAAGCCCATGATTATCTATTTTACAGATGAAGAAACCAGAGCCAGAGTTTTAATAGCTTCACCAAGGTCTGACAGTGTTTTGGGGATATTGATTTCACTGACTTAAAAATACAGCAGTTAAACAGGATGTGTGTGTGTGTGTGTGTGTGTGTGTGTGTGCATATATATACAGGCGTATGTATATGTGTGTGTATATGTATGTATATATATAGGTGTATATATATATATATATATACGCATAGGTGTGTGTGTATATTTGGAAACATGTAGACAACAGTTTTATTATAAAGAGTTTATTACAAAAATCACATCTTTTGACCCATATGGACACATGGCTACCTTTCCAGGTTGGGTAGCTCTGTCTCCTAATATCAAAGAGTTCCACTCTGTGGAGAGCTTGTATTGTTGTGTGTTTATTTTTGATGCCAGTATATTATTTGGAAATTAAAGTATGCCTCTGTGTAAAGTTGTCTTTTGCTAAAATGGAAAATATAAGCTTTTTAATTTTACAAAAGTTTGAATTTCCAAATCTTGTATTTAACACCAAGCAGGAATTTGTAGAATTCATACTAATTGGAAGATGTTTTCTAAAAGAATAGATTTTGGAAGAATAACTATAGGCTTAAGTGTATTATTAGATTTGCTAAATGTTATTAGCTCTGTGATTTTTATATCTTGTTTTTACACCTACTTAGGTGGGTTAAGGTAGTTAATTGTTGGCTTATGATTACCCTCCCGAGCAACTCCAAAACAAGCTAAGGTTATTGCTACTGCTGTGTTCACTGTTCGAGTTACTTCTTCTGGTGTCTTCCCCAGAGATGGGTTTACTTCCATTATATCTAGTCCTGAAAGTAGCCCTACAATAACAAAACAAAACAAAACAAAACATGAATAATTAATTTATAAAAATTGTTATTTTAAAATCAGCATTACCCAACTTCAAAAGTTACCCAGTAGTAAAGAGGTAGTGCCCAACAATTCTTTAGTTATTGCATCATGTGATGGGCATTCTGGAAAGTGTCAAATAGGGCCTGGTTTTCAGATCAGGGAGCATAAACACATACTAGCCAAGTGTACACTTACTTCTTTATTGCCTCAGGTTTTTACCTACCTGTCTTGTAAATTTCTTCTGTGATGTACAGACCTTCTCTGTAGGACAGACCTCCCATGACAGGTGTGCCAGTAGCAGGTGTGAGAGCAGGGTCCAGTCCATCAACATCAAAACTCAGATGAATTGGCCTTTTCTTTCTTTTAAGAAGTAGGAAAGGATTTCATTTAAAGTTGCTGGTTTAATATTTATTAGAAAACTACAGTTCTTATTCTGCTCTACAAAAAGTAACAACCCAAAGGTTTCATGATTTTATTTAAAGACTTCATTGATAACATATCAGTTAGTATCATTAGCAGGTCTTTATGTCACGCACACACAGGCACACAAGTGCATCATACCTTCCCAGTAGATAGCTGAGTGTTTCTTCCATCACCTTGCCAATTCCCAGCTTATCCACTTCAGTCATTGAAAAGTATTTAATACCCAGAGTTTTCAAAATGTAGCTATCAAAGAAGAGATATTAAGATAATCTACAATTAATAAAGCTGACTCAATTCCCTCCTCTTTCATGGTTAAAAAAAAATCATGTGGTAAAGTGTGTATAAAATATTTAAGTTCTGTGACCTGCATGCATATAGTTTTATTTGATTTTTAACAGCAAGTCAAGATATAAATTGCCTGAATACATACATGTGTGTACAAATTTATATGGAAACATGTATATATGTGTATATATGTGGCTTGCTCTTTAAAACAATTTTTACTTCGGGGAATAAAACATCTAGCACACACACACAAAATAAAGACAAATCACATCAAGGAATAAACTTACTGTTCCCCTGGGTCCACGTCTCTCAAGCCAATATACACAATATCCTTGGCAGATATGCAGGGAGTCACCCAGGAGAATCCTGGTACATCAGGGATCTAAAGTGGCAATGTTTCCATTTAGTTAAATGTGTTTCTCTCGAGTAGACCCTACAGGTAACGTTAAGGGCAGTTGTTGGATTGCATGTATCTTAATGTTTAGCATATAAACTTAGAGGAAATTATTTTTAAGATAATTAAAGGGAATGCCAGCCTTGCCGTGTGGCTCAGATGAACCCTGAACACAGCATTTCCCTGTTCTGTGCCCCAAGTCTGCTAGGTCCTGCTTTCTCAAGACTCTAAAGAAATGAGTGTCCTTTCTTTGCTTTGGTAGCTTTCTTCTCTTTCTCAGTAAAGATTAAGTCCTCTGGATTAAATCTAGAGTGGCTGAGGGGAATGTTGGACAAACCCTTTGTTGCTCTTCATATCGTAATATGATGACAGATACCCACTTTGTCCTGGATCCAAGCTTGGATGTTAACTTGACATTTTGCAAATTTATAAACACATGTATTGGTCCTCAGTTAAAAAAAAAATTGTTACTTCTGAGCATTTAACAGTAGGAGGTTTGAATCCTCTTGAATCATCATTTGGACAAGTATTATCAATAAAGATATTGATACACTACAACATATCAATAAAAATTGTGAGCCACATGTTAAATCTCAATCTACAATTGTAAATCTTCTGGAAAAGAAGGTGCTTCTCACAGTCAGTGTGAAATCATAAATTAGTGTAATCTGCATTAAAATCTTTTTCTGAAAAGGGTCTATGATGTACAGGGGAACACTTCATAAGCAGGAGAGCCTGTGTGACGTGTGGTGGGAAGAGGTAGGAACCAGGAGACTGAGTTCTGGTCCTTGCTTCACCATATGCTTGACATGTGACCTCTCTGAACCTCTTCTAACTTGTTTATAAAGGATTCTTCCCTGCCCCACCTATGAAAAGGGGTAGTTTAAGAATTCAGAGAGTGGGTATATAGTTGGTCTTCTGCATCTGAATTCCACCAAACAGGAATTGAAAATGTAGGTAAGCCTATGATGGTTCAGATTGTACTGAACATGTACAGACTTTTCTTTCATTATCACCTAAACAAAACAGTATAACATCTACTTATATAACATTTATATTGTATTAGGTATGTTAAGTAATCTAGAGCTGATTTAAAATAGATGGGATATGTGCATAGGTTATATGCAAACACTATGCCATTTTGTTTAAGGGACTTGAGCATTCAAAGGTTTTGGTATCTGCTAGGGGTCCTGGAACCAATGCCCCATAGATACAGAAAGACAATTGTCTATGGAGTCAGTTTGCAAACTATCAAGTAAGGTGAAAGTGGAGAGCCTTTCCCCTGTTATCAACCAATCTTTTGCTTGTTTGCTTAGAGAAAATGGTTTTGCAATTATACCAAGTATAAGATGGTTTAAGATGCTTCCTACTTGCCAAGACTATTCTTTTGTAACAGAGTACCAACCAGTCTTTTACCTTTCCTTTCAGTTCCTTTAGGAGGAAAGACACAGGTTGTCCATGCAAGTTCCCAGTTGTGGTTGTCAGTGGAGTGTTGATATCTGTGTGAGCATCCACCCAGATGACTCCGAGGTCAGGGTGGACCCTGGCATGGCCAGAGATGCTTCCAATTGCCAAACTTTGGAAGAAAAGAAAGTTTGTGTGAACATTAAGTTTTCAATGTAATTTCATACACGCATCATATCCTTAGCTCACTTACTCTGCCGGCTAGGTTTTAAGTGCAAGTAGCTATTTCTTATAGATTTTACATTAGAGATGCCAATTAAACAATTATGACAATAGAGAAGGTATTACTTATACTTAATACTTACTAACAAGTTAAAGTTAAACTGCTGTCATTACTAAAATGTTTTTAAATCATCTTGTAATAAAATTGCATTATACAGCTTAGCCAAAAAAAATAAATAAATATTCATCAAAACAGTAACCACATGAGATTCCTTAGCATGAGGTGCTGTTCAATTCTTAGAGTTAAATCTGACTCCTTTTCTGAACTCTCCTCTCTTGGAAGATACTTAATTCTCTGAAGTGAATTATGACAAAGTCAATTTTTCTTAAAACTCAGCTCCTTCATAATTGGAAACCATCACTCAATTCTTTCATCCACTAGTCTGGTTCTCTCACTCTATTTCATGCTCAGAGCCTCTCCTCGCTTCTGCTACTCATTTGATGTCCCACTCTTGACCGAGTTCAGGACCATCAAAGTTCATCCCAAGTACTCCAAACTCCAAACATTTTGTCAGAATGGAAGATCTAAGTGGTGTCTTGTACAAAAGTTAAAAGATTTTGATTCACTATACAATGCCTGGAATTCTCCCACTTGTGAGCATTTAAGTATCATTCAGAGAATCCAGAAGTTATCAGATTCTCAAAGCGAGAGCAATCGCGCCTGATGTCCAGGTTGAGGTTTATTTTTTTAGCTTCCTGACTCTGGGCCACTTGTTGCTCTTAAAACTTCCACTTACAAATTTTTCCACTTAAAAAAAGAAAGTGAGCCCCATTCTCTCAATTATGTCTTTGTTAGAGAAGCCCTGGTTAACGATTGGGCTTTACAACAGGAAGTTGAGGGTTGTGAATTCATTGACTCTCTCATCAAAAGTCCAAGAATGTGTCTACTTTTGAAGTCATCAGACCTATTCTGGTAATAGCATCCTTGAGAGCAAACATTTAAAAAGCTCCATGCACAAAAATAATTTTCATACATTATAATAGTGAAAATTTGAAATCAATCTTCCAACACTATGGATATATATGGTGATATAATTGCTTGCTGAAAAATTATACATCAATAAAGAATGATACTTGTGATATTTCTGTGCATACTACGAAGAAACAAGGAAATTTGTATAGTAGATTAAGAACAGAAGATACAACAAACACAATTTTATTGCTAAATGAAATCATCATGTATAAGGGGAAAAGATATCATGAAGGAAGCATATCGGATTTTCAATTCTGATCGAATTGGCTGTTAAAGAAGTATTATTACCACTGTTTGTGTGTGTGAAGAAGTAGTATTACCACTGTGTGTGTATGCATGTACATGTGCACTTTCAAAAACAACCTATATTTTTATAAGTAAAAGTATACATATTTATATACTTCTATGAAAGTATAAAAAAATTACTTTTACAATGAAAAGCTCATTCTTTTAAAAATTTTTAACCTAAACGAATTATATGTATTATAAGTAATCAAGAAAAAATTAGCTGACCACAAGTGTTCCCTTATTTAGAATTAGAAGCCTGTGCTATGTGGCTAAAATCCACTCATATCTATTTCCTGTGAGACTTTGCAAGTTTGGCTAAGTCTATGTTTCTATAATAAAGTAGTAACCTCTACAAAATTGTTTTTAAGGCAGAAAATAGAGTCTCAAATATCGGTCAGTGGTTTTGCCGCCTGTGCCCGACTCCCAGGGGGACAGCCACTGCACAAGACCTGTGGTCTCCACCCAGCACCAGGCTGACTCTGGCGTTCTTCTGCACCTCTGCCACCACACCTGCCAGTTGCTCGTTGGCTTTTCCCACAGACTTTGGATTCTTCACAATTTGAAAGGGAATGTCGCTAGGGACATCGGCAAAGGGCAGGTCCCCATAGTCTTTCACATCACACTCTGCAATTAAAAGTTTCCAGTTACTAAATAAAAACAGATTGCAAATCAGTTTTGTAAGTTCACAAATGTATGAAATAAGTCAATTTTTGAATGTGTAAGCAAAGTCCTAAAAGATAGTGAATGTGGTGAAGGTGGAAATCATGTACATTTTTGCCTGACATTGTCCTGTTAGCACCACCACCTCCCCCTGGCACCAGCTGTATACCCAGCCCTCAATGAGCACTTCTTGAAGCAATCCAGTTAGAGCAGACACTAAAAGAACAGTAAGAGCTTTCTGGTTTGGACCTAGAAGGAGGCATTACTGTCTTTACCTCTGTCCCTGTTGCTCTCTGCTTCTGGACTTTCTACCTTACTATAAGAAGCATACTTTGTTTTTGTAATCAAGAAGCAGTTAAAGCACCCCAAAGAGAATACATTTTCTAAATTTTCTAAATTTTCTGACTCTGTGTTAATGATTATTCAGATTGAGGTTTTTTTTTTTCTTTCAGGAATCTTGTCTTTTGATCATTTGCCATTCTGAAAATTCACACTTAACGACTTTTTCCACTTAATAAAGAAAGTTGAGCCCCAGTCTCTCAGTGGTAGCTCTGTTACAGAGGTCCTGGTAACAGTGGCTTTAAAGGAGGAAACTGAGGTTTCCAATCCAAACTGTCACCTACTGAAGCTGCTCAGCTTTATCCTCGGTCCTCTGTACCTGGCTCCTGATGGTGCTGTCAGAATCAAATATGTGCTTAGCCCTGAATCTCAAGCTTCAGCAACTTCAGTCACTTTTTTTAGTGGGAAAAAATTGTAGGTAACCCAAAGTCCCTGAGGATCTGAATGTGCCTCCTAAAACTAGAAAGCTTCCTGTAAAACTGTAAGCAGGGATCAGTTCATCCATTTTCATTGTATTTATTACATCCAGGTGTTAGTGATTCAGTAACACTTCAAGAGGTACCGTTTGAGAGAAGATGTGACCAAATTATGCTTGTTAACCAAGATCATTTACCCAAGCTTTCTATTCTCACCTCCTTCCTTCCTTCTTTTCTTCCTTCCTTCCTTCATAGCTTTATGTGCTTTAATTCTTACTCACTAAAATTCACTTATTTTTAATTGTACAGGCTGATGAGTTTTGGATCTATCTATGATCTATAACCACCACCACAGTCAATATATAGAACATTTCCATTCCTTTATTCCTGCCCCCACCCCCAGAAATTGCTGATTTACTTTCTTTTGCTCTACTTTTGTCTTTCTAGAATTTCATATCAATATAATCATACAGTATCTGGTCTTTTGTGTCTGGCCTCTTTCACATGACATGCTGTTTTCTGAGATGTACCAACTTTGCTGTCTGTCATTGGTCTGATGCTTCATATAAATAAGGATCATCTCACTGGGTGGATGGACCACTTTTATCCATCTGCCAGGCGATGGCCTTTTGTCATTTCCATTTTGGGATTGTTGTAAACATTCCTGCTACACATTGAAGTACAAGTGTTTGTGAGGAAGTACATTTTTGCTTCTCTTGGGCAAATATGTAGAACTGCTGGGTCAAAAGGTAAATGTATGTTTATTTAAGAAACTGTCCAACTGCTTTCCAAAGTGGCTGTATCGTTTTGCATTCCTAGCAGAAATAAATGAAGCTTCCAGTTGTTCCATGACATCACTAACATTTCATCAGGGTTTTTAAAATGTAAAGATAACATATACTTAAGCCTATACTTGAGAAAACATATAATTTTGCATTTGTATACTTACACATACAAATGTGTGTGTGCACACATACCCACTAAGTGAACACTTGGTGCTGCTATTACTACTATTACTGTTTCATTTTATTTCCTTTCACAAATAGGGATCCTCATCTCGTAGAGTCTCTTGGTTTTCATTTAATTTCCCCAGCTCCCATAGCGTCCTCCCCAAACCCAGTTCTTGCCACAAAGGTTCTTTTGTATAGCACTTTGACTGGGAAGGCAAAATATCTGAGTGAGAAGTTCCACCAACAATGCTTACTGAGCACTCTTCCCAAGTCCTGCTTCTCTGGTACTACGTGGCTGTAAAGGTGCGTGGTTCCTGCTGCTGTTGTGTGATATAAACATCCTTCGAAACACATTCTGTTTTCTCAGGAGTCTGTTATTTCACTGGGGAGGAGATGGGGAAGATCATCTTTCAACTTAAAAGTTACCTTGTTCTTTAAGTTTCTCCAGCAGACCAGCATTTCTCAATACTGTAGGGCCTTTTTCCACCCCACCTCGTGGCTGAACAATTAAAAAATAAAGCACTTCAGTCATGATCATGAGCACCCAATGCCCACATAACTTTTAATTATTTGAATCTTATCTGTTTTTGAGCTCCTATAGAGCCAGGAACTTGAATCCTCTCATTTAATCTTCACATCGAGGTAGTCTGAATTACCCCAGAGCTAGATAGGAGGACCCAGAATCACATCACGAAGATTATGAGGTTTTCCTGCTGGATCACAGATAATGAGTGGCAGAGCCTCCATTCATATCCTGGTCTCAAGATTCCAATGTCTGCAACCCCTCTTCCCATCACATCATGTTGTCCACACAGTGCAAAGCACTCTGATAGATGGAGACAGACTAACAAAAAGAAAAGCCTCCTGTTTTTGAGTCACTCATAAACCAATAGAAAATGTGGATGCTTAATCCCAATTACACAGGTGGTTGCTTCAACACAGATACTGGATGTCATAGTAACAAAAACGCAATACTCCTATCTCTGCCAGAGGCAGGATGGGTCAGTAATGGCTCCATGAACAGGTGATCTTTGAACCAAGTCTTGCAACATAAGTAGGTGGTCAGGAAAACATGACAGGGGAATAGTTTGGGCAAAGCCATCAGGAGAGAAAGAACATGGACCTGCCTGCATGCAGGTCCCCATAGCAGTACCTAGAGACTTTGCGGGTGGTAAACGCAGGCAAGGGAGAAATCTCCACCTGGGAGCTGAAATCATAAAGACCAGCCCAGAAATTTCAAGTTCTGACCTGTCTAAACAGTCATAAGGAAAACACCCTTGCTGATGCCACACCTGGAAGTTTGACAGTCCCCTCTTTTCCAGCAAGTCCGTCTTAGGTCTCTACCGAGAGAGGTCCAAAGAAATCATTCTTTCCTGTATCCTTCTGGTTTTAATTTCCAAGAGGACTTTTAGATACATCAAGTTATTTCTTTTTGTCAGATGAGAAGATGTACCGAAAGAGACATGTGTTTATTCCTAGGATTGGGGTTGTGGCCCCAATGTAAGCAAATATTTCTTCCTCAAATGACAGATGGCCTGTCCTGGGTGCCAGGCAAATACTCAATGTCAAATTCCTGTCCCTGGACACACTCTTCCTGACACATTTTGCTCCTTTATTTCAATCGTTTTTAAATTTTTTTGTATTTTATTTTTGATTGACATATAGTATTTGCATATATTAACAAGGTACAGGATGATGTCTTGATTCCTGTGTACATTGGGTAGTGATCAACTCCAGGTAATTAGCATATCCATCACCTTCAACTTTTATCATTTCACTAGAAAGAGCACATTTAAAATCTCTTCTATTTTGAGATACGTAGTGCATTACTGTTTTCTACACTTACCCTGCTGTGCCTTAGAGTACAGGAAGTTTTTCCTCCTGACTAACGCAACATGGTACCACCTGCAACCTGTACCCCCTGACCAATTCCTCCCCATCTATCCATCAAGGAGATGGAATTTCTCCCTCTCTAACTCCCAGTAAGGTGCTCCTTGGTTGGTGTTCTGTCTTTAGTTTCATGTTTCTGTCTCTCCTCCCGTGCTCAATTTCAGTCTAAACTTCTTTTACATTTGTAGCCCTACATATTGTCGTGTAGGTTTGACAAACAGTAGATGGTCAAAATGAACAAAACTGCCTGGCCTTTTTCCCCCTTTCCCTTTCCAACATTAGAACAAATTTCATCTACCCCTTAGTTGATGCTGTATTTGTTGTAAGGCTGTCATTAAACTTCTCAGAGTGACATCTTCTAGCCCTTGTTTTTATGTGTTTGCTTCAAGCTGCTTCTCATGATTGGTCTCTGCCTCTTGCTTGGTTTATCTGTCTGCTTTGGAAACTGCTTTCTCAGTTCTGCTGCCTTTTTAAACGGAACCTAGTCCCTAACTGACCACAAGTATCAGATCTGCTATGGAGTTTAGCTCTCTTAAGAGACATCAGTGCAGGTCAGGGGCACAGGATTTGAAATCAAGCAGCCCTGTCTGGAATCACATAGTCAACGCTGTGTGACCTTGAACACATTACCACATACCTCTGAATCTTAGTTAACTGCAAGATAAAAATATTACCTACCTCATTGCTTCCTCACTGCCTTGCAAGGGGTGAAGCAGGAAAGGGACATCGTTCTCACACGTCACCCTCTGTCATCTGCCCTCTAGTCTTCCTGTCTGTCAACTTTTATCCCTTTTAACTAGGGGAGTACAGCTTCCCATTCTTGTGGTTGTACATCAGGTAGAATTTCTCCCCCTCCTTTTTTACCTATATGTTGGTAACCCACCCTCTCCACCTCTCAGTTGTATGGCTTAGTTTAGAAAAATCTCTCTCCATCCTCTGTTGTATGGCTTAGTATAGAGAAATCTCTCTCCATCCTTACAACCATGAGATAGTAAGTTTCATGTTTTAATGGGAGGAGAGCTGTGGGGGAAGAAGAATTACTGAGAATAGAAAATGCATCCAGTGACCCTTTAACACACTGTCCCCCAGAGGGGACATCGTTGTCCCCAGAGGGGCTATCATCACCAGGGTTAGGCTTCTGCAGAGTCTCCAGGGCCAGAACATGTTTGGTCTCCTTCCCTCCCTCCTTTCCTTCCTTCCTTCCATTTACTTCCCTTCTTCCCTTCCCTTTTTTTTTAAATGTGCTTTTGCTCTTTTTAGTCATACATGACAGTAGAGTGTATTTTGACATATTATACATCCATGGAGTACAGCTTCCCATTCTTGTGGTTGTACATCAGGTGGAATTTCTCCCCCTCCCTTTTTTTTTCTTTCAGTCCTTGCTGTTACAAACTGTTTGAAGAATAGGTGAGCATAGTGTGGATTTTAAAAGACACCCGTGCCAGCAGGATGTCCCTGTACTCTGGGAGGCCTCTTTGGAGGGTTTCCAGGGCAAAGGAAGCAGTGTTTACAGAGAGTCCAAATGCAGTTTGGGCCTCCAACCTCTGACCTTTCCCAGTTTGTTTTGCAGTAAAAAGTCAGAGTGCACATCAAGACTTCAAAATTAAAACAGGTGACATTCTTCCTAAATTTTTAGAAACTGGGAGAAAGAGTCCATTAAAAAAACAAAAAACAAAAAAACAACCTTTGGAATTTCAAATCACATATTGTCCTATTTGGTTTGATTTTTTAAGTTTCCTCTTTAAGCCCAGACCACGCTGAAGTCTAGGAAGACGTCTTGTCATCTCATTATAATTACCAAGATGAATGTGTCCAGACAGGGAAAAAGGACCGTCAATTTAAATGTGGCTGATGTGTGTTGGTTCACAGTTAGACGGCTGTCAAGACAATCTGGAAGTTTCATAAACCCTTAGTCCTGACGGTGTTGCCAACTTACAGTATTTTTTTTTTTTCCACTCAGAGAGATACATGAGAGAGTCTACCAGCCCATGAACTAACAGTTTCAAAGAATCATTTAACAATAAGATAATAGGAATTATTGACAAAGTCGCATAAAACAATAACTTTTAGTTTATCCAAATTAAAACAAATCTGAAGATCACCACTGATTAAATTTTTCTAGGCATGAATTGCATAATCAAACAAATGAGTCTTTTTAAATTCCCCTCTCCTTCTGTATACTCAAGAGACATCACAAACACCAAAAGCAACAAAAGCTAAAGGAGACTCTGCACTGCAGAAATAGTCCATTTCATTACAACTAAAATATTTTTGGTTCAACACCAGTAAATATGTAAACATTCAGTGTCAAGCAACATTGACTCTGACCGAGATTGGGAGCCACAAGAGTAAGTGGGTTTGAGACCATAATTATGCAATGTCTCGAAATGGTGAGAGGATTTTAGAAGGTGCTGTCCTTGCCCAGATTGTGCAGGAAAATGTAACTAACTGGAAAGTGACACCTTACATTTTTTAAAGTCCCAAATTTCCAGTAAAGTGCAGTTATTCAAAGTCAGGCCTTGTACTCACCTGTCCCTTTGAGAAAGGGGCTCCGATCACCCCTATGGATTTTGACTTGGAGTTCATGGTACTTGACATGTCACCTTGCAGCGCCAGTATTCTCCAGTCAGTAGTTGCCACCCTCTGCAACCCTTGAAGACAAAGGGCACATCTTTTTTGCCACTTATAATTGGGTTGAATGTGTTTACCTTTATTCTAATGAGGACACCTGGCTCCACCTACTGAGCAGAAAGACAGAGTCAACAGAAAGTCTCATACATTGTTCAAACCAGGAATAACCCTAATTGTTCTGAGATCAGGTCTCTAATTAAGTGAGCATTATTCAAGTTCCTTGTTCTTGCCTTTGTTAAAAAGTCAGCCGGATGACATTAATCTTTCTTTAGGCAATTGACAAATACGTGTGGTTTCATAATTGTGTGAGTAACTATGTCTATGACTGGACAAACCTGTAATGGCACCCCCTCCTCCACCAAAGAATCTTAATTAAGCTTCTCCAGGGACCCTCACCATAGTTGTTCTTATTAACAAAATATCAGCAAAAATTTCTGCAAAGAACCCAATGTGGTAAGGACTTTCTATTTTCTGTTGCTGTTTTGCAAAAGCTAAGTTTGGTCGAGGTCTTAATGATGTTATGTCTGCATTGGGGGTAAAATTTGTAAAAACCTCTGACTAATCTTAAAAAAATGGGACAAAAAGCACTTTCTGTAAACTCAAAAACTATAATACTGTTATATAGACTCCTACAAAAATGTAAACCTCCAGTCCCTCCTCCCACTGGGTATAAAGTCCAAAGAATTTACAGACAAAACCAAAACAAATATCAAAATCAGGGCCAAATGCAGAACCAGAAGAAGGTCTGGATGGAAGATTACTTCACCTGGGGACTAGGTTGAGACTAAACCAGTGTGCCTACCACCATCTAGAGGGCCACTGGAAAAATGAATGCCCCAGCTGAAGGAAGACGACTGGGCTGTTGCTATTCCTTACCAAGATAAAAGAGGCCGAGTCATTCAAGATTGATACCAGCCCTACAAATGTGTCCCCAGTGATGCTCAGTGTTGCAGACACCCCTGTGATGCCCCTGAGAATATTCTGTGGGACTGGCGGCCATGGACAATTATGATAAGGACTACTGGGTTCCATCTTTTGGGCCCCCAGGAGCCTATGGTCAGAATGTTTATAGAGGGCCAACCTATGGACCTTATGGTGGACACTGGGGCCCACATTCTGTGGTGACCCAACCTGTGGACCCACTTTGAAAGAAATAGACCACAACTGTAGGAGCCACTGGCTACAGAGGTCTTCACCATTTCCTGTTGCCCCGCTGTTATAATTTAGCAGGCATGAAATGGTCCATGAGTTCCTGTACATGCCAGATGGCCTAGTGCCATTGATGGGAAAGCTCTGAGTCCAGATAATATTTGATGCAAAAGGCCAGGCAGTCCTATCATTGGGAAAACATAAAGCAAGGATTTTAACCTTCATAATTCCCCCAGGAAGAGGAGTGGTGCCTCTTCAACCTAGTAGAGACCCCACAACAGGGACCAGAGCTCCCTTTTCAAGTACCAAGACTATGGGCAGAGGACAATCCACCTGGACTAACCCAGAACATTCCACCAGTGGCGGTGTAATTAAAACTGGGAGCCATACCGGTATGCCTGAAACAATACCATATTCTTCATAAGACAGAACTTGGAATTCAGAAACATTTGGACAGACTCTTACAATATGGAATTCTCAGGCCTTGCCAAGCACCATGGAATACACCTCTTTTACCTGTCCAGAAATTGGGGACTGATGATTGCCAGCCAGTTCAAGATTTATGTGCAGTAAATCAAGCCACAGTCACCTCACATCCTGTGGTCCCCAATCCATATACTCTCCTAAGTCTGCCCCCAACTGAGGCAGCCTATTTCACATGCCTGGACCTTAAAGATGCCTTCTTCAGCATTGGACTGGCTTCAGAATCAGCCACTTTTTGTCTTCCAATGGAAAGACTCCAACAGGAGCAAAGGCCAATTGACCTGGACTATGCTATCACAAGGTTTCAAAAAAACTCACCAACAGTCTTCAGTACCGTGCTGGCTTTCTATCTGAGAGCCTTTCCTACATAATGACATGGATGCTGGCCTCTGATGTGGATATACATTGCTCCAATATGTAGATATCTGTTGTTGGCTGGAGCAACCCAAAAAGACTGCATGAAGGACAAGGGGACAATTGGTTCTCACTCTCCTATGTGAAACTGGCTACAAAAGGTTCAAAGAAGAAAGTCCAAATCTGTTAAGTACTTTGGTTTCTATCAACTGAGCGACAATGGCAACTTGGCCCCAAAAAGAAACAGTCTGCTAAATTCCAGTCACTTCTACCCACCACCAGATCTGAGAGTTCCTCAGTGCTGCTGAATTCTGCCAGATATGGATCCCTACCTTTTCAGTTACAGCCAAACCCCTCTATTAGTGGAATCCTCTAATGTAGAGGCCAATACAAGAAAAAAAAAAAAAAAAAAGGCATCTAGGACATTAAACAAGTACTCACTAGTCCACCTGGACTAGGACTCCACGGCCTCACAAAGCCTTTCTCCCTGTATGTCCATGCATGATCTGGAATAACTGTAGGAGTGCTAACTCAAATGCTGGGGACATGATACTGTCTAGTGGCCTATCTTTCTAAACAGCTAGACTATCATTCTGGTCACCTTATCTTGTAGCCATGGACCTCCTGATGGTGGAAGCTGATAAGCTGATTATGGAACAGGAACTGACACTGTACTGGCACTGTTGGAGTACAAAGGACAATACTGGCTGACTAATGTGAGGATGATCAGATACAAGGGCATGTTATGTGAAAAGCCACATGTCCACACTAAAGTCGTCCACACTTTACACCAACAACTCTGCTGCCCATCAGGACTGGACAGCTTGATCACACTACTCTGAGGTCATAAATTGTTCTCTAGTAGATCAGACCTGACAGAATAGCCCCTCAAGGACCCTGATGCAGAGTACTTCACAGATGGAAGCAGTTTCATAAAGGATGGGACACATCTTGCTGCATATGCTGTGATCACTCTGGACTCCACCACTGAGGCAAAACCTCTGCCTTGGGGAACTTCAGCACAAAAAGTTAGCAACAGAAATCTGTGTTAATACTTACACAGACTCAAATTGTGCCTTCCCCACTCTTTTTGTTCAAGGGGACTTAGATTAAAAAAAAAGAGGCTAATTGACACAGGAGGAAAAGGCATAAAATATGGACAGGAAATTCTTAATCTTCTAGATACAGTATGAGCACTCAGAAAGGTTGTGGTTATGCCTTGCCAGGGCCACCAAAAAAGGGAACCCTGGTTGCTCAGGGCAACTGAAAGAGCAGATGGAGAAGCAAAATTTGCAGTTCACAAAGAAATGAAAAAAAAAAAAAAAACAGACAAAACAGGATGGTGGAGATTTTCTGATGGTCACATAGCCATCCTTGAGATAGTTCCACAGGGGAGGGCACCTTGGCCAAACAGCAATTGAGACTATTCTAATTATTTCTACGTTCCCTGGCTCACAAGCATTTCCCAGGTGATCTGTGAACAGTGCAAAACTTGTGCCCACAACAACCCATGTCAGGGGCCAAGGCTTCCACCAGTAATCCAAACTTTAGAAGCACCTTTGAGGTCTTGGAAATAGACTCCACTGAACTACCACACTCATGGAGCCACAAATATCTTTTGTTTTTTGTGTGCTCCTTTTCTGGCTAGATGGAAACCTTTCCAACCTCCACTGAAAAAGCCTGGAGAGGTGACCAGGATGCTCCTCCAGAAAATTATTCCCAGATTTGGTATATAATAACCACTGGCTCAGACAATGGGTCAGCTATTGAGGCAGAGGTGATACAATTATTGGCTAAGAGTTTAATTATCAGATGGAAGTTACGTATAGTCTATAGGGCCACAGAGTTCTGGCACAGTAAAAGATGACTAGGACTCTAAAGGTTCAATTAGGTTAACTGTGTCAGGAAATTCACCTGCATTGGGATGAAATTCCCTGTTGCACTCAAGGATTAGATCCACACCCAATAGAGGACTGGATTCTCTTCCTGTGAGCTAGTGTATGGGAGACCTCCCAAACTAATTAGGGGATTACAGGGAGACTTAAGAGAAATAGGAGAATTAACACTGAGACAACAGCTTCATGCTTTAGGAAAAAACTTACAGACTCTCAACCAATGGGTTAGGAAAATTGCCAGTAAATTTGACACTAATGCACACTCCTTCAAGCCTGGAGATTCAGTCTGTGCAAAGAAGGGAATATTCAACACTTGAAACCTCTTTGGAAGGATACTTTCACTGTTACTTTATCCACCCCAACTGTAGTAAAGGTTGCAGAGATAGGTCCCTAGATTCATTACACCAGGCTCAAGCCCACAACTGTGTACTGGGAGTGCATTCCCAACCCTGCTGCACCCCTTAAGCTGACCACCAGAGGAAGGAAACACTGGAGAAGCCAGAGGGTCAGGAGGACAACAGTCCTGCTCTAGTCACTTCAGAAGCTGACTAGCTTGCACATGGCCGAAGCTTGAGGAAAAATAGCCCTGCTTCAGCTGCTTGGGGGCTGGCTTATCAACACATGGCAGAAGATAAACTTATCACCAAGGACAGATTGACTCATCCTCTAAGACAGTTCTTATACTGTTAATGCATTGCCACCCCTTACTTCTAGCCATACATGTAATTCTCTGCTTGGTTTTCGCTACAGGTTTGATAACAGTAACTCCTACCGACTGTACTTTTGGTGACAAAATTTAATTTATACTTTTCTACCTTGCTTATATAGGTTTTCTAGGGTTTGTTTGGTGTTTTTAGTTTGGCTTTGTGAACTTACATTGTTTAACCTATACTAACCAAAATGTTGGTCTATCACTTAGTTTTGTTTCCTTTGATCATCTTAGGGGACTCTACCCCACTCCTGCTCCAAGGATGGAAATCCTGTGAACCATGTGTCAAGTCAGTCTATTATAATCAAGGGATGATAAATATATATATTTAGTACCTGCCCCAGCAGAGAGATGCTATAATTGGATGACTGTTCGTCTCTGGAAAAGACCTAGGGATCCCCTTGTATGAGAATCTAGGGTCAAGGGAAAAAAGAACCACTGGAAAAGGACTTGATCTAGGGATCAACAAACCTGGCGTGAAGATGAGTGGCCACCTCAGAGGATTATTGCCACTTATGATCCTGCTACCTGGGCACAGGGCAGCAGTTAGGACTATAAAACTCTAGTTTATATGCTAAAGTGAATTATTCACTTACAAACTGTACTGGAAATTATTACTAATTAAACTACCACAGTCTTTGACCTCCTAACCACACAGTAGACCCAGATTCCAGCGACCATCTATTAAAATTTTCTGGCATTAAGTTATCTGCTGGCTAGAGAGAGAGAACTAAGACTCAGTCCAAGGCACTGTGGCCCTCTTAACACTGAGTTGATAGACTAAACACTGGCAAAGTGTCAGCTGTTAAATCCCAGGTGTCCCTGAGTTGTTGTTTGTCATTGTGCAAAAGTATGGATTGAAAAGAAATGCCCCCTAAGGATTCCCCCAACTTTCAAATTGTATGATTGTAACTTGAAAGGAAAATCCACTGAGAAGAAACCAACTTCTTCTTTTTTCCTTTTGGGAGAGAAAACATTGTGGAGTATTTAAATATCTTATAGAAGAGATTTTGTCTGTGGCATCCCCAGTACTTAGACCAGTATTGATATAGGATAGGCACTGAATAGGTAGTTATTGAACAAATAAATGAGGAAACCCAGGTCTCACAGACCACTTTGGATAGGACTATTTGCCATAAAGGTTTCTTGCCTGTGGTTTTGCTTCTATATTCTAAATATTTACTTGTGGTATTCTCTGTATAGCCTAAATATTAACATCTTGGTGTTGACATTGTAAATGACTTTTCTTAATCTGTCAGGAATCTGATGACTTTGAATGTGTTATCAAAGTCCTTAATTTTAAAATAGATAGTTGAATAATTTCTCCCTAATACCTTGGAACTTTGAGAGTTTTAAGTCCTACTCATTTACTTGTACATTTTTTTCTATTTGCTTTAAAGTTTATCTTTCACACTTACTTATTTAATCCATCTACATCATCTTGATATATTGTGCAAATTCTTCAACTGTATTTTTCCCTTTCTCATCTATCAGTGTCCTCAACCACACCCACTGGACAGTCCCCCTGTGTTGCCACTGATCTGAGTGCTGTCTCCATTGCATCCCTACTTCCCTTTCATAAATGGGTCAGTTGCTGAGCAGTTTTCTTCTGTGCCATTGATTTATTTATTTGTGGATACACCAGGTCACAACGTTTTATTGTATGATTTTCGTTGTTTCTTTTCTTTGCTCCTTTTTCAAAATTGATCTCTATCTCCAGTCTATGTTTAGAATAAATTGTTGGATTCCTTTCAAGCAACCTGCTAGAATTTTTACTAACTTTATGGAGTCATCCATAAAAATTTGCTATCTTTCGAATTTCATTTCCAGAATTTTCTTTTTGAAAATTTCCTTCCTATACCAAACTGAGATTGCCTTCCTACCAATTGACCCATTAGCCACACTTTGATCCAAGTAAAACACACTATTTCTTGACTGTTCTGTCTTTCTTGGGTCTCCATTGTTTCGGATAAATATTCACATATGCCTCACCAGTTTCTTGAATTGCATAATTGCTATTCTCTTTAGGTCACCAACGTGAACACTCCCATTAAATCATCTTCTAGCTTCCCTGTGGGACATTCAGAGCCCAGGATGTACATCCCAGTTCAAATGGAGTCATCTGGTCAACACACATTTGGTAATGCCCACCTTTTCCAAACAGTTGATGAAAGTGTGGAACAGAGAAGTTTTTATGCAAGAGTGCTGTGTCATTCTGCTGGAAGTCTCTGCCCAAGTGGCACAACTCCATCCATTAATCATCAGCATGTAGGTTTAGCTGTTCATGAATCTCCAACTCAACCACTCCATCTTGTCCACAAGGATGGCATAAGGACACCTGTCAAGCGTCTCTATAAAATTTCACTAGGCTTTGTCTACTACATTTTTTGTCATCTACCAGTCTGACTTCCCTGTGAAAGGAACTGAGCTGACTCTGACACTCCTGTTCTTGATGACCTTATGCTGACTCCTACTGATCACTGCTTCCTTAACCTTTGTAATCTCCAAAGCTGCCATCCCAGGACTTCTAAAGGGAGAAGTCAGAAGCACCAAACAAATTTCTAGAAATCACCCATTAGATATTTAGTCCTGTGGATTTTGTGTATTTCCTGGCTCTCTATTAGAGTGCTAAGAATCCTGGGCTTCATCTGAAAAGGGTCTTGTCTGCTAGTTGGCTGAAGAAAACACAGGCTGCAAAAATAGGCCTGTTTGGGGCATCAGAAAGAGAAAAGTCACTCTCATCATGAACTTGTTAGTTCATCTTTTATTATTTCAAGAGCTGGGCATCCTACCTATGTCACACTATCACAGCTCCACTTTTCCCAGCTCAGTTCTTCATTTATTTTAGAGTATTGGTATTGGGTTTTAAAAGCTCTTCCCTTAATAATGCAGATCTGTTAATATTTTTACCCTATCTGGCCTTTTCCTGTAGATTAGATCACATTTTATTTGACATCAATCCAAAGCTACTAGAATGCAATTTGGTACATAGTAGGTAACTGTATTAGTTTCCAATGGCTGCTGTAAAAGAGTAATACAAACTGAGTGACTTAAAACAGCAGAAAGTTATCATCTCATAGATTGGAGGCTAGTGGTCTGATACCAAGATGCCAGGAGAGTCACTCTCCCTCTGAAATCTGTAGCAGAATCCCTCTCTGCCTCTTCCTAGCTCTTGCAGGGTGGGGAGACTGGCAATCTCTGGTGCTCTTTGGTTTTCAGATCTTAACTAATGATATCTGCAATGACCCTATTTCCACAGCCACATTCGAAGGTACTGAATCTTAGGATTTCAACAAATATATTTTTGGAGGGAGGGAGCAATTCAACTCCTAAGACACTTCAGTTAATGCTTTTGAAATAATAAACAATGAACTAACAAGTTCATGATGAGAGTGACTTTTCTCTTTCTGATGCCCCAAACAGGCCTATTTTTGCAGCCTGTGTTTTCTTCAGCCAACTAGCAGACAAGACCCTTTTCAGACAAAGCCCAGGATTCTTAGCACTCTAATAGAGAGCCAGAAAATACACAAAATCCACAGGACTAAATATCTAATGGGTGATTTCTAGAAACATTTGTTTGGTGCTTAGACTCCCGAAACCAGGCAGGCCTGCTCCTGCAACACTGGGAGTTTATGGCAATGTTCAGTCTGAATGATCCCTGGGTAAGTTACCCAGTTACGTCTATAAGAAGGAACTCTCCTAACCCTTGGAGTCACAGGAGCAGCGTAGGCAGAGGGAGTAGCCACAAAAACAAGGTTCACTCTGAGTGTCTGGCTCATGCTGCTTCAGACCTGTTTGGGTAGATTCCTTCCACTTCTTTCCCTTCTGTCTTTACTCCAACAGACTTGAAGCAGTACTCTTGGGAGTGTGGAAATTATAAGAAATGTAATGTCAAAACAAGGTCACTGATCTCTCTTTAGCACACAGGGAGCTCCAGGCAGTACTGCTTGGGAGCCATGACAGAGGTATCCACCCGCCTTGGTACCTGGAAGTCTTCAGGCCAATATCACCCAGTGCCCAAGAAGACCCTGAACTCTTTGGTGTCAGGGGAAAATTATTTGGCTCCTTTAGGTTTCATCTGTAGACCACCAAAGAGTCTACGAGTAGGATAGAAGGAATAAGGTATATATCACAGGTAATTAAAATCACTAGGTTCATGAGGCCATGCAAGATACCTCTGAGCCTTCCTTGAATTAACGTGGGTACTAAATATCTTGCACTTGTGAATATGTTTTGGCGCCATAAAACTACTGTGCATGACCTTTCTTGGCATCTAGATTTATTCCAAAGTAAATGTGATCTGGCACATACAATTATAGACATATGAAATAGCTCGGTCCACTAATGTGGAATGGTTTGTTTAAGTTATAGAGCTAATCGAGCTTAGATCTGAGAACTGAAGTCTACAGTTCTTGGGTCCTTCTGATGCCATCTTACTTCCTCATTCCACTTTCTCCAAACCTATTATGACTTCCTCATTTTTGAAAAATAAGGATCAGTCTTCAGCTTTTAAATTTTTAAAGGGATTTTCAGATTCCTTCAGAAATGAAACTTGATGAGTGATAAAAATTTGACAAAGAATCTCAGAAAATTAGTGATTTTCTCTCCCCAAGCTCAGAGTCACACTAAATTTATATTCCATTTTTCAGTGCTTTCTTCCTTTTGACTTAAAGCCACATGAGCCAGACACTCAGAGTGAAGCTTTGATTAATTTGCCATCTGCATTTCTTTGTAAATTTCTCATCAGGTACTTTGGCCACCTTCTGTTCCCCTTTGTTTTTCCTTAACAACTTCAAGACTCCTTTTATGTTAAGGCTGTAAGCCTTTTGTTGCTCAAACATTACTTATTTTTTCTTTACATTTTTGTATTTGCTTTACAGGAGTTAAAACTATTATCCCATTTTAAGGGTGATGAATATGCTTAGTATCTTAATTGAAGCAATGGTATCATAGGTCTATACACATGCCCAAACTCATCAAAATGTACACATTAAACACATGCAATTTTTGTATATTATAATTTTCTTAATTTTTTATATTAATTATCATTTTTCTTAATTTTGATTGAGAAATCAAATTGATCAAATTCAAAAATAAGTATAAAATGGAGAAAAGAGAAGGTGTTGATGTGTACCTCGATATCTCTTGCAGGAAAGTAATTGAATTTAACTGGATTTCAATTTCCATGTGAGTATAGTCTCTCCCTTTGAAGGAGCAATTGTCATATAAGTGGAGAAAATCCATAAGCAGGACCAGCCCATCAATCCACACTAATTTGAAGGAAGACCAACCTCAGTGAAAAGTCTGACATGAGTTCATTCAATAAAATGTTGCTTTGTGACTTTCAAATAAATCAGTAACTAAGGTGCTGACATTTTTACAGCAACAGACATATACTGGCACATCTCATATAAGCATAAAGTGTGCTGCTCAAGTACTGCTCCTGTTAAATTATCTTAACTAGTAGATGTTTATAAATATGCTATTCACACTTCAATATATTTAACCAGTTTCCTTTCCTACCAATTGTTAAATTGTAAACAACCCAGAAAATAACTTCAAATGTTAAATAGGAAATACATTTTTAAAATATGTGTTTATTGGTTATATACATTTGTTAGTGAGTTATATATCTAGTTGAACAACTTTTCAAAGTAGCTTAGTCACCATTTAATTTGCTTTTACTTACTTATCATTTATTTTTCTTGATATATATCTATTGATAAATACCTATCGGAAACATTGTGATAAATTTTATATTAAAAATTGTTATAATTACCATCTAGTCTTTTCATATTAATTAAGGGTTTTGTTCCCTCAGTGTTGTTAAAGTGCAAGTTTGTTAGAGAAATGAGGATGTAAAGAAAAAGCTTTCAAAGTTAGGTTTTGACACAAATCCTACTGTTATGATTTGGATGTGAGCTGTCCCCCAAAAGCTCATGTGTGAAACAATAGAGGAGAAATGATTGAGTTGTGAGAGCCTTAAGCCAATCAGTGGATTAATCCTCTAAGGGTATTGAGTGATAACTAAAGGCAGGTAGGTGTGACTGGAGGAGGTGGGTCATTGGGTGTGTGTCTTTGGGGTATATATTTTGTATCTGGTGAGTGGAATTTCTCTCTCTGCTTCCTGATGATATTGAGAGCTGTCTCTCTCTGCCACACTCTTCCACCATGATGATCAGCCTCACCTCAAACCCCAAGGATTGGAGACTTTTGAAACTGTGAGCCCCCAAATAAACTTTTCCTCCTCTAAAGTTGTTCTTGTCTGGTCTTTTGGTCACCACAGCAAAAAAAGCTGACTAAAACACTTAGCTAACTCATTTGAAGCTCCCAGTTGAGGGATGACTGTGAAATGCACAAATTAACATTAAGCAATTTAATTTGTAAACGAAGTTCAAGTAGCCCTGTGCGTTAGCAGAATTGCAGAGGCCCATGTTCTGCTGGGGAGGCGAGGGGAAAACCAACTGATACCTAAAATAATCTATGCCATGCAGGGTCATTTAAGAAAACACTTGAAAAGATCATTCTCAAATAGCATGAGACTTCTGAACTTGTGTTCACCCCTTTCCAGCTTCATCACTAGAAAAAAGCAGAGTTTAAAAGCCTGGAGAAACACAATTACACAGAGGAAAAGGGAATAATACTTTGAGGAAGTAACTCTACTTTTCTCTTTTCCTTGTAGTCACTCCTTACTTTACCCACGTGAGAATCAAAGTGAGGTGACAAGGCAGAGAGCTCGACAAGGTTATAGAACTTCCTGTTGCTCACTTCCTATTGACCTGTAGTACAGAGGATTTGGCAAGTAAGTAGTTGAAATGAGGATTTAAACCTAGACAAAGAGTTCTGGTGAGAAACATGAAAGAAAAAGTATTTCTTCCAGGATAAACCTATGTCCTGAGATCCAGAGGCATGAGGACAGGGCTCCAGTTCCTTGAAGCAAGGGATGTGAGGCAACACGGTGAGAACTCTGCTGCTTGGGTAACCAGTCCTTCTCCTTTCCACTCCCTGTTCCATCTTGCAACACCCTGGAGGGCATGACAGAAGGATGTACTTCAGCAAATAGGCTGGAAACAGAAATATGTCTGCCCTAATCACAGCTTGGCAGCAACAGTGAACCACTGAGTCAACAAGAACTTTTACACTGATTCACAACCACCTGCGTGGGACACCATTCACAATGAAACCTGGACAAGGTGGTGACCCAACTCAGGACAGGGGCAGTGGAGGGAAACTGCCAATGACTGAGGGTGCTTCTTGCCAGGTGGATGAAGGGTTATTAAAGAATTTAAGGGGAGTTTTAGAAAATTAAGGAAATTGTATTCTTTAAGATTTGATACTGGTAAGCTGTAATTGTGACACTGATTTTTAAAATAAAAACATTTAATGAATCACTTTTATTTTTAAAGAAATGGAATTAGAAATATCCCAGAAAATCCAAAAATATAGTACTATTACCATTCTGGGGATTTCTGCTAAAATTTGAAGATGAATTGGTCAACCTCTAAAGCTCTGAGTGTATCCCAAAGTCAAAGGTGTAGCTAAGGGCAGGGGAGGGGGAAGCTCTTCCAGGAGAAATCAAGGAGGTAGGGATGAACTCTACAAACTAAAGGATGCCAAAATGTCCTGCAGAAGGGTCCTTTAGGAGTCTCTGGTGAACCCAGGTCTACAGCCTTGGGGTTTTATTGAGGATTCTGTCTTTGCTTTTATAAATAATTAACAGAATTCAAAGACAACATTCTTTTTTTTAAATTTATTTTTATTGTAAACAAATGGGATACATGTTGTTTCTGTTTGTACATGGAGTAAAGGCATACCATTTGTGTAATCATTCACTTACATAGGGTAATGATGTTTGATTCATTCTGCTATTTTTCCCTTCCCCCCCACCCCTCCCACCCCTCTTTTCCCTCTGTACAGTCCCTCCTTCCTCCATTCTTGCCCCCCTACCACCCCCCATTATGTGTCATCATCCACTTATCAGTGAGATCATTCGTCTTTTGGATTTTTGAGAATGGCTTATCTCACTTAGCATGATATTCTCCAATTTCATCCATTTGCCTGCAAATGCCATGATTTTATTATTCTTTATGGCTAAGTAATATTCCATTGTGTGTGTGTGTATATATATATATATATATATACCACAGTTTCTTTATCCATTCATCAATTGAAGGACATCTAGGTTGGTTCCACAGTCTGGCTATTGTGAATTGGGCAGCTATGAACATTGATGTGGCTGTATCTCTGTAGTATGCTGATTTTAAGTCCTTTGGGTATAGGCTTAGGAGTGGGATAGCTGGGTCAAATGGTGGTTCCATTCCAAATTTTCTAAGGAATCTCCACACTGCTTTCCAGACTGGCTGCTCTAATTTGCAGCCCCACCAGCAATGTATGAGTATACCTTTTTCCCCACATCCTCTCCAACACCTATTGTTGCTTGTATTCTTGATAATCGCCATTCTAATTGGGGTGAGATGGAATCTTAGTGTAGTTTTGATTTGCATTTCTCTTATTACTAAAGATGGTGAACATTTTTTCATATGTTTGTTGATTGCTTGTAGATCTTCTTCGGTGAAGCATCTGTTCATATCCTTAGCCCATTTGTTGATTGGGTTATTTGTATTCTTCGTGTAGAGTTTTTGAGTTCTTTATATTTTCTTGAAATTAGTGCTCTATCTGAAGTATGACTGGCAAAGATATTTTCCCACTCTGTAGGCTCTCTCTTCGCATTGCTGATAGTTTCCTTTGCTGAGAGAAAGTTTTTTAGTTTGAATCTATCCCAGTTGTTGATTCTTGTTTTTATTTCTTGTGCTATGGGATCTTGTTAAGGAAGTCTGATCCTAAGCCAACAAGGTGAAGATTTGGACCTACTTTTTCTTCTATAAGATGCAGGGTCTCTGGTCTGATTTCAAGGTCCTTGATCCATTGTGAGTTGATTTTTGTGCAGGGTGAGAGATATGGGTTTAGTTTCATTCTGTTGCATATGGATTTCCAGTTTTCCCAGCACCATTTGTTGAACAGACTGTCTCTTCTCCATTGCATATTTTGGCCCCTTGTCTAGTATGAGAAAATTGTATTTATTTGGGTTTGTGTCCGTGTCCTCTATTCTGTACCATTGATCTACCTTTCTATTTTGGTGCCAATACCATGCCATTTTTGTTACTATTGCTTTGTAGTATAGTTGAAGTTCTGGTATTGCAATACCCCCTGTTTCATTCTTCTTGCTAAGGATTGCTTTAGCTATTCTGGGTTTCTTATTCTTCCAGATGAATTTCACAATTGCTTGCTCTATTTCTGTAAGGTATGTCATTGAGATTTTAATTGGAATTGCATTGAATCTGTATAGCACTTTTGGTAGTATGACCATTTTGACAATATTAATTCTGCCTATCCAAGAACATGGGAGATCTTTCCATCTTCTAAGGTCTTCCTCAATTTCTTTCTTCAATGTTTTGTAGTTTTCATTGTAGAGATCTTTTACCTCTTTGGTTAGATTGATTCCCAAGTATTTTATTTTTTTGAGGCTATTGCAAATGAGTTGTTTTCCTCATTTCCCTTTCAGCTATTTCATCACTTGCATATAAAAATGCTTTAGATTTATGCATGTTGATTTTATAGCCTTCTATTTTGCTGAATTCATTGATGAGGTCTAGAAGTTTTCTGGAGAAGGTTTTTGGATCCTCTAAATATAGAATCATGTCATCAGCAAATAGTGACAGCTGAAGTTCCTCTTTTCCTATTCGTATCCCTTTAATTTCTTTGGGCTGCCTAATTGCTCTGGCTAGAGTTTTGAGGACAATGTTGAATAGAAGTGGTGAAAGAGGACATCCCTGTCTTGTTCCTGTTTTTAAAGGGAATGGTTTCAGTTTTTCTCCATTAAGAATGATGTTGGCCATGGGCTTAGCATAAATATTTTTAGGCTAGCATGAAGGGGTGTTGTATTTTGTCGAATGCTTTTTCTGCGTCAATGGAAATAACCATATGATTCTTATCCTTAAGTCTATTGACAAAGACAACATTCTTGACATGAGATTTGAGTCTAAAAATAAAAATAAAATTCCTACCATAGTCTATGACTGTCATTTCAGCATTAGCAGATAGAATTTTCTAGTTAAATTGGATGATATCTATTGGTTTGAGCAATTAGCAGATTCATTTTTTCTTGAATATATCTGCTCACCTTCTATATGAATATTAAAAGCTAATTTTTGTTATATTTCATATGTATCCTAATTTCAGAAGTAAACTAAGTATAGATTCCCAAATTTAAAAGAAGTGGAATATTTTTCCAATTACTTACACATATTATATTTAGCACCTTGATCTATCTTCACATCTAACCATGATACAGAATATTCCCCGTATCAAGAAGGAAAACTGTCTCTCTTGCCTATGTTAGGTAAAAATGGAACAAATTTTATTATATTTTTAAGATATAAGCTAGGTAGCAAATTTTAATCTCACATGGAAACTATAATACAGCTCTCAATCATGGAATGATTTTTAAAAATTCTTCTTCAGTATTTACTTATAGAAACTATTTGACAAAATCACAGAAATCCTGATTAAAAGAAGAAACCTTCAATAGCATCTCACTGCTTCAAGTCGCCTGGTCAGTCAACCCAAGAGTTTCTCCTCTCTAGCTGTTCTCAACTTGGCACAGCTGCTATTGCCAGGGACACTCACTGAATCAGCTAATACCAGGTTGTTCTGGAGGTTGCATTCCAAACCTTCTGTATTAAGGCACCATGTTTTCATTTCTTTTGACCTCCTGAGACCATTTGGTTGGTGCACCAATTAAAAACTTGTTGAGCTGAATGGTGTATTCAGGTGCTCCAGAGAAACAGAATAGGATATATATATATATATATCCTTTCTTTATATATATGTATATAAAGAAAGAGATTTATTATGAAGGATTGGACCACAAGATTATAGAGGGTTGGAAGACCCATAAGCTGGAACTCAGAAAGGCTGGTAGTATAGGGTATAGTTCCAATTCAAGCTCAAAGACCTAAGAACTAAGGGAGCCAATAATTTAAGGCCCAGACCAAGTCTGAAAGCCTGATGAGAAAGAGCACCTAAGTTCAAGAGTGGAAGAAGATTGATGTTCCAGCTCAAGTTGGGGAGAAAATTTGCCCTCCCTCCACCTCTTTGGTTCCATTCATGTCCACGATGCACTGGATGATGCCCACATACACTAAGAGTGATCTTCTTTACTTGGTCTATTGATTCAAATGCTAAACTCTTCCTGAAACACCCTCACAGACACATCAGAAATAGTGTCTTACCAGCCACATGGACATCCTTATTCCAGTCAAGTTGACACATAGCATTAACTACTACAATGGGTAAAAAAATCTTAGGAGGAAATCACTAAGGTCTTAATCAGAACCTTCAGTCTAAACAAAGTTCTGAGGACCATTTTTAAAACTTTAATAATTGTGCTAACAATTGGGCATTTGCTTGGTGTTTTTGGAGTATAAAATACACTTTGAAGTTATCTATGTCATTTGATCCTCAATCATATATCTTCTTTTTTTCAAGTGGAAATGAGTGCAAAGGGATTGATGAACTAACTCTCCCAGGTCTGACTTCAACTGGTAAAACTCAGTTTGAGTGGAGTTATTTCTAGCCAAATGTTATTTTACTGGATAATTTCAATTTTTTATTCCATTTAATTGTAGCTTTATCCCATACAAACATCAAATGTTACAAGCTGACATGTTTAAAAAAATACATTAATAAAAAGCAATTCAGTCTAACTGCAGTACCAAGATTGTTATTAGGGTAGATCCTAACTGTGCAGGTGCTTTTGTTTGCTACCATAGAATGGCTCCTGGGATGGACTGGTTTACTAAAGAATTTTAACTCTACCTTTTGGTTGATCTTAAGGTATTCGACTGCAACCTCCTTTAACCATTGATGCTTCATATTTACATCAGTTAGATGAATAATCAAAGGTGAAGCAAACCACCCCTTCTACTCTTTAGGAAGGTTTTATTCAGGATTCATGCAAAACTCTAAGAAACAAATCCCTGAATTCTCTTTTGAGCCATAGTAGACTGATCTCCCTATTTTTTTTTTCAGATTCTTCTTATTTTATTGTTATTATTTTTTTAAATTTATTTTTATTGTAAACAAATGGGATACATCTTGTTTCTCTGTTTGTACATGAAGTACAGGCATACCATTTGTGTAATCATATGTTTATCTAGGGTAATAGTTTTTGATTCATTCTGTTATTTTTTTCCTTCCCCTCACCCCTCCCACCCCTCTTGATCTCCCTATTTAAAAAAATTTTTTTCAAAATCATGAAATCAACCTGTTTGAAAGGGCACAAGAAGCAGCTTTATACAATCTGTGTCTATGTATCCTGTGAGATATTATTGAGGTCATGTGTATCATATCATTAAATGTTACCAGCCTGAGTCCACTTAGCAATTTCATTCATAAGTGAGGGTTATAAAATCTTTGCTTGGACTGAGGAACTCTTCTTTTGAACAACAAACATGATGTAACTGACTTTTTTTCTTTTGGACTGTTTTTCCACAAAACTCCAAGTCAATTTTATTTTTTACCCATGGTCAATTATCTCAGTATTTCTTGAGTGTTTGTGGGTATGGCTCTGTGTGTGTGTACATATGCTTCACTTTAATTTTTATCTGATCCAGATTTTTATTTTTGACTATTTTATGTGTTACCCAAAAGCACCCTCAAATTCTTCATAGTTTCAAAGCATGGGTAAAAGCAAACAATAATAGTTAATTTAAAATGTATCAAAAATACTTCACCTTAAAATGCTATAAGCTGACTTACTAGTAGTACCTGTTGAAAAAGAGACCCTGAAATGTTTGTGACAGTCAGTTGTGGGGGGGGGGGAGGATTTAGGGAATAGCCACAAAGCCTCAGGAGTATAAAAATATAACTACTGTTAAAGATAAGTAAGTGGTTTTCCAAGTGGATGGGCTTAGACACTGCTCTTTTCTGGGATTTAGGGGAATCCATTGTTTACCGTTTCCACTGAGGTGAAGCTTCTTAGCATGCTATTTCCAGAGTTTCAAAATTTTTGCCAAGAAGACAGTTGGAAGCTGATCTATGAGCAGACTGTACTATGTTTTGCCCGTGGACTTCACCACCAAACTCTACCACAGGTGACCACCAGGGATGCTAGCACTTTGAGGAGACTATTCTGTTTCTTTTGCTTTCAGATCATTATACACACTTTTAAAATCTGATGCCTTCTTTCCTATTGACTAAAAATAAGTCACACTCTCACTAAGTCTCCGTGGTTTTGGCATTAGTTGGATTCATATTGCTGTTATAAGCATAGCAAAGCTAATTTTCCTACAGAATAATTATGGTTAAAAGACTTATGGAACAACTGCCTGTAAACATACCTGCAGGATGATTAAACGCAAAGGAATGAAGATTATAAGGATAAAAGGAAGTAGTTAAGTGGCGACCTCTCTGCTCATTACAACCTAAGAAATCATTTTGTACTCATTCATCCAATAAATATTTATCAGGTGTGGCTCAGTGGTAGAGCGCTTCCTTAGCATCTAAGCAAAGACCTGAATGCAGGTGAGACTGAGCAAGGATTATCCAAGGAACTAAAGAAATTTCATTTCAATTGAGATGAGCCACAGGAGGCCTTTGTACACCATCTTGAGTTGGAAGTTAATGATACAGAAACCCATCATCCATTTTAGTCCTATTTTTGAAAGATCACTTTGTTTAAAAAAAAAAAAAAAAAAAAACTGTCATCTTATATACATCCTTGCCATACAAAGTGAGGCCCACAGATCAATAACATCTACAGGACAGAGACATAATTCATAGCAGCATCGTTCATGGTGTTCAAAAAGTGGAAACAACCCAAATGTTCATCAACTGATGAAAGGATGAATAAAGTATGGTAGGTCCACATATTTTAATACATTCTTTGGTAATAAAAAATGAAGTACTGATATATACTATAATGTGATCAAATCTTGACAATATTATGCTAAATGAAAGAAGTTGGTCATAAAAGACCACAGGTTATATAATTCTGTTTATCTCAACTGCCCAGAATAGGCAAAAACTACAGAGAGAGAAAGTAGATTAGTGGTTGCTTAGGATGGAGAGGGGGAATGTGGAATGATGCCTAATAGATATGAGTTTTCTTTGAGAAGAAAAGAGAAAGAATTGGAAATTAGGGTGTTGTGATCACTGCACAGTCCTGTGAATAAATTCAAAAAGACTGAATTATTCACCTTAAAATGGGGAATTATAGACATGCAAATTACATCTCAATAAATCTGTTTTTAAATTTTTGCAAAAAAATAATTTATTGGGAACACACTTGATATCAGGTGCCTCTACTCCATTTTCAGCATGAGATCAATGAACATATAAGAACCAATATCTTATAAGACCAAAATTCCAAGGAACACATAGGACATACTTTCTTAAAAGTTTTACATCCAAATTTGAACATTTCTAATGATTTAGTAGGTCTTTATCATTTCAGTAGTCAATTCTTAGCTGTTCACTGGACGATTTGTCAAGTTCCTCATAACTTTTATTTTTGTTTCTGCTAATAGACCACACTGTGGGGGTCTCTCAGCCACGTCTCACATGG
The DNA here is from genome assembly GCF_902686445.1 of Sciurus carolinensis. NCBI lineage: Eukaryota > Metazoa > Chordata > Mammalia > Rodentia > Sciuridae > Sciurus > Sciurus carolinensis. The sequence continues at coordinate 33,311,060 of NC_062219.1, forward strand.
ATAAGAAAAGGGTTAACTGCCGGAGGATGGTGTTGGCTATAAATCAGTCAATTACCCATAAACTTATCTAATCAATAAACACACAGAGCCAATACTCTTTTTAAATGAGAGAGGGCATGATGGGTCTGGCCATACCAGCTCTGGCCTCTAACAACATGGAATAGTCCAACTCTCTTTTATTTATAGACACACAGGTAAAGGGGACCAAGAACAGGAGGAGCTTCTTCTGTTATGGACAGGATAGGGTGGAGTTAGGGGAGCCATTCTCTTAGGAGAACTAGACAGGGAACTATGTGATTCTGCTAGGTAAGAATAACTTCCCACAACACACTGTTATTTTCTTAGTATAAAAAAGTAGATATGCACCCTTGCCAAATATTGAAAATATTGAAAAGAATAAAAATGAAAATGTATGCTACCCACAACCCTACCTCCCATACACAAATACTGCTAATATTTTGCTATATTATTTTCTAATAGTTAATGTATTTGTTTTGTTTATTGAACATAATTTTATATTTTGCTTTTTTCTCTTACAATTATTTTCTAAGAATTTCACATATTAATATTCTTTGAAAATGCTTCTGAAAAGATACCAGTGTTGTATTCTATGAAATGATTATATCATAAGTTATTTGAATAATACATATAGATTATTTCATTCTTCACTACATTAAAAATACTGTGTTAGACCTTAAAAGTTATTTCAACATCTGATTTCCCAGAAAAGCACAAATAGGATGCAAATGAAGGACAACAGCATTTGGTATGCACAACTTTAGATGATGTATAAAATTTTAGGCAATCCTCTTTTTACCTGTATCAAAAACTTTGAATACTGACTCAACCAATATTGTGTGGATTAAAAACTCCAATTTTCTGAAAAGATGTCTTGATGTAACAAATCAATATTTATTTGTAAATGGAGAAAGCAATATTCCAAAGAAGCATGATATCATCTTTTTCTTAAATATTTGACATTTTTGGGTCAACACAAGATATAAACATTTAGAGGCCAAGGAACCTGGTTCAGAATTATGTTATCATTTTTGCATTACTTTCTTTATTTTATTTAAATTTTACTTTTATTTGTTCTAATTAGTTGTACATGACAGTAGGATGCATTTATACATTTTGAATTTATAAAGCAGTCCTTCAGTTTTCTAAGGGCATAAATTGATAGATACAAAAAACTTTTAGAAGAAAAACTTGGCATCTAATGATTATTTTTAGGGAACACAGTTTGACAAATTTTTATAAGTCATTATAATCTTCAATACTTGATAAATCATGGTGCTATTAAGTAGCAAATAGTTTCCAGAATTTTGTTCTGTCTAAAACTCTCTCTTCCAATAGGCCATGGTGAGGTTAACATCATACCACTGAACGCAGTGAAGATTTGACAAATCTCTCTTTACTCTCCTTTTAACAGAGACATATCACATTAATACGGCCCTAAGAGGGTAGTTTCTTGCTTATAAACCAACTGTCAAGATGAATCCAATATCAAATGACAGTTACCTTACCAGCTGAAGACAGAGGCAGCTCTCACAGGAACCAGAAACAGGGAGAAGAGGAGATTTGCAGCTAGTTTCTCAAACATTTTAAAAGTTCAATTGCAAGAACTTTTGCAGTTCTGTCATATAAATCGTTGCCTATGGTAAATCATGGAAATGATATAAATATGTGTTGTAATTGGATGGAAGATTGTATAATATGATGAAAAGTTCAGAGGTGATAAAATCAGAAAGGTCTGGGTTGAATCCCAGGTATGTAACCTGGGACAATCATCTATAAAGTGAAAATAATAATAACTTTGGTTCTTGTGAAGAAAAACATGTTGATTAACATAGGTAAAATGTCCAATCCAGTGCCTATAATATTGGAGAGATATATGTACATACACATATGTATATAAATATATATACACACACACACATATATATATACATATATATATATATATAGAGAGAGAGAGAGAGAAAATTGAGAATTTAATAGAGGTCACTCTATTGGAAGCTGAGCTCTGTGGCACATGCCTGTAATCCCAGCAACTTGAGAGGCTGAAACGGGAGGATCTTGAGTTTGAGGCCAGACTGGGGAACATAGTGTGTGATCCTGCCACCTTAAAAAAAAAAAAATAAATGAACTCTATTAAACAAAGAAGTGTTTCTAATCTGACTTTAGTAGCCGCATGCAGATAGCTATTCCAGAGGGCAGTGACTTGCAAAAATTGCTTCTCATGTGAATCAAGGCCTAGAAACTGTTAAAAACAAAGAGTTCTCCATTAGTTGTGAAATAGATGTGTCTCACAGAAACTGTTAGCACAGCGGCTGATTAGTAACAGAAATTGATCTATCTGTCACTAAGGACAGCAATTGGAAGTTAAAAGCCTCCACCCCAAAAATGGATTTCCTATCTTCCAGTTTTGCAGAGTACTCAGGGATTGTACCTAGTCTTCTCCATCAAAAAACAACTCTAAAGAAAAATTAATTAACTAGAAAGCAAAATGTGAGGCTCCTGCTCCAAATAGTAAATCAGTTGGTGATGGGGGTTGGAATACAACATCCAAAGTACTCATGTGACTTAAACAGGGCTGCCTCTCACACCAGATACCTTTAAAGCTCCCAGCCTAGTGGATCCATGCATGCTGGAACCACAAATTCCTAGTTGTGGACAATAGCATTTCTACCTTTTAAGGCTATAAATGTTTATCCAGAAACAGAAAGCACATCTCTAGGGTTTAAAATAATGGGTCTCAACTATGCCTGCACATAGGAAATTCCTTGAGAGGTTTTAAAAATACCATCAACTGGACTTCCACACCAGATCAAATGAATCAGAATCTCTGTGGATAGACAGAGTATGGCATATTTTGGTTTAAGGCAGTGAATCTTAAAACTTAACATGCATCCAAATTACTGGCTGGTTTGTTGAAACACAGATTGCTAATTCACATCTAACACAGAACTTTTGCACAGTGTAGGTGCTCTGAAAATATTTGCTACGTAAATATTGCAACATTGAAAAGAACAAATTTCCAGAACAAAGTTGATTGACTGGTGTCCGTGGATGTGTGGTGGTCCTTGGGCTCCTGGAATTTGTGCAGTCAGAAGACAGGTCTCACTTTCATCAGATTCTTAGGAGGGACCTATGACCTAGCAATATTACAAACCACTCATGTGGGAACTAAATGTCATTTCCCTCTTTGTTTTTATCTTATTAGTAGACAAAATCTAAAACCAAAACTTTAAAAATATCAGTATAGATAGGCACAGAAAGCATTTCAGTTTGCTAATCACCGGAGCCTCTTTGTCTAAGAGTCTTTTCACAAATGAAGCTCCATCATTTGAGGAATGTATCTATGCTTGTTTTACTTTGAATAGAATTTGTTGCAATTTGAAAAATAAAAGATATAATTGTTAGCTTCTCCATGGTGGTAACTTGTCAACTGTGTAGCCCTGGTACATACCCAAGAGAGGCACACAATGATTGGTCGAAAATTGAATGATACTGTCAATATGCATTACTAAATTATGAAAAATACTGGAAATACTGTAATGTCATCTTTATTTTTTAATTTGCTCTTTGTTAGATATACATGACAGTTGAATGTATTTTGACATATTATACACACATGGAGTATGATGTATGCTAATTAAGATCCCATTCTTGTGGTTGAACATGATGTAGAGTACAATGTCATCTTTATGGTGTTCTGTAGTTATGATTTGAAAAAGTTTTCTGGATCAAATTTTGAAGAAATATGTGTTTTTATTTTTTTCCTTCTTCCCAGTCAAATCCTGTCCTTCATGATTCAAAGATGCACCTTCTACAAGATGGAATCTTTTTGCTAAATGCTCTGATAAATGTAGAACAATTATTAGTTTTATATTTTTCCAACAATGTTTGTCTCTTATAAACAAATACCTTCATTTTTCTATTGTAGAATATATACACTAATGTGACACTGTTATGCCTCATGAAATGGAAAAGTAAGTTTAATAATTACAGTTAAGAAGAAGTTGTGATGCTTAGGAGAAGAATCCCCAATTGATGGTCATCATCCACAATGAAGGGTTGTTGTTTTTTTCCTTTTCTATACCACATACTTCTCAGATTCACACATGAGTTAAGTAGCAAAATTATTTCTTGAGAACTCTGTTCTATTTAAGGTCCAATTCAAGATGGCACTGATTAATGTTGGTTCAAGGGTGTCTGTTCAACCAGGGTAGTAGAACTGCCTCCAGTCTTCGGTCTCGCTCTTTCTCTTTGTTTATATCTCTTTATTTCCTCTAGATATGTACAAGGAAATGACTTTTAATTTCAGAACTTTTAACTTATACATAACTTTTTCCACAAGAAGGACTTTTCTTTACATGGAATTCTGTGAATTTTTAAAAATTTTACAATGTGTCATAAACATTTCCTTTATGAATGAAGATTTGCCTTATCCTTTGGAAAGACTGCAGACTATTGATTGTATGGATGTGTAATAATTTTTTTAAAATCAGGCCCCTATGAACGAACATTCAGAGTATCCCCTATTTTCCCCTGTGATAAAATAGCAGTGAACATTCACCTAAGATGAGTTTTACATCCTTGTCTTTCAGGGGATTAATGTACCCATATTACAGTTTTCCTCCCTCTAGCCCTAGCAGTCAAAAAAGTCCTGGATATGATCCACATTTATCATCTGGTAGGCATGGAATTTGGGGGAAATTATTTAAACTCTCTTTTTTCATGAAATAGAAATATCAATCACTTCCCTACCTCTCCCACATCATAGATGTGGGGAAGAGGCAACAAATGTGAACTTACTTTAAAGACAGTTCAACTCCCACACAAATATAAGATGCTGTTTTTCTGCTGATGATTATATTCTCTTTCTACTGTACTGCATACGTTCCTACTGATAGTGCCCACTTTTTACCCTGTGCACTCAGTAAGTGCACTTTGAATGAAAGACTGTGAATGAGCCATCAGTGCTTCTCAGATTTCGGTCTGTGGACCACCTGCAACAAGTCATACTTAAAGGGCATATTCCTGGGACCCCCCCACCCCCACTACCTAATAAATTAGACTTGTGGGTAGGATAAGGATCAGAGTGCAGAGGCTTTGATTCCAACTTTTCTCAAATTTCCCCAGTGATTTTGATGCAGATGACAGTTTGAGAACCACTGGACTGCATTGACCTCATTATTGCTTACCTGCATTTGAAGCTCCCTGGTAGGGGAAGGTAACGTTGCATGTTATGGTTTGGATCTGAGCTCAAAGGCTCATGAGTTGAAAACTTGGTCTCCAAATGCAACAGTGTTCAGAGGTGAGTCCCTTGGGAAGTAATTGCATCATGAGGGCTCTGACTTCATCAGTGAATTAATCCACTAAGGGATTCATACTTTGAATGGACTATTGGGATGTGATAGAACAAGTAGGAGGTAGGACCTAGTAGAGGGAGTGGGTTCTTGGGGGCATGCCCCTGGAGACTATATCTTGTCCCTACCCCTCTCCGCCTTGCTTCCATGAGCTGATTAGTTTTCCTCTGCTGTGCCCTTCCACCATGATGTTCTGCCTCACCTCAGGCCCAAAGCAAAGGAGCCAGCCAACCAGGATCCAAAATCTCTGAAACCATGAACCAAAATAAATTTTTCCTCCTTTGAGTTGTTTATGTTGAATATTTTAATAACAGTGAGGAAAAACTAATACACTGTCTCTTTGGCTAGAGGATATGCAAGTTTAACCCAGGGAACTTCCCTGCACATTTTCCTGACTTGAATTCCTTCATAGGACCCTGGAGATCAACTCAGAATGGCAGACTATCCAAAGAGACAGTAAATTTCATGCAAATAATTTTTCCAAGAAGGGCTTCTCCTTTCTCATCAAGTTTTAGAGTTATGTGATGTCTAAAATAGACTGAAAAATAATATGACCTACCATGGCTTCTGATAATCAAACCGAATGTGTGCTGTGATGAATGCCCCTGTGGAAATAAGAAACTAGGCCAGCACAGAAAATGCAGTTTCTTTTCATAATTCCTTACTGAATTAATATTTGAAATTACTTTATAATGTAGAAAATGCAGAGAAAATGGGAAGGAGCTTACACAAATAGCAAATAGGGCATGTCCAAGAATTTTGACCTTACTTTCTTATGTAGTGTAGTGTATGATTACATTAGAGAATGATGCATAGAATGACTTTTCCAAAGATCAGGTGGTAAGAATAACTCACACTGAGGCAACTTGGTTGGTGTCAAAGCTGTGTTCATTGTTTTTCATATATTATCAGATTAAACCTCATTACTTTGCCAATCAATACAGTCTTTTCACAAAATTAAATGTTGGACAAAGTCAAGGAAACATAAACAAGCCCTCCAGATACTTTGATCCAACAGGTGAACCCAGAAATCTTGGTTTGTCCTAACAGTTATTAGCTTTAGTTCTATGACATCATGTGCCAGGCAACTTTATTGGATAGGCTGTGGTTTTGGTGAGGCACCTGGTAAAGCTGCCTAGGAAAGTACAAGGCAATCCTCTTGGGAAAGAAAAACAAACAAGTTTGGAACATCTAGTGCTGTCTGACTTCTGCACCTGTGACACTGTGGACAGAGCCTCCAGCATTCCTATCAAAATTGAGAAGTAAAAATGTCAGACCATTAACATGTAAAATCCCCCACTGTTTGCACAGTCCACAATATGATGCCATGGATGGGAGGTGGATTCCCTGTCTCATAAGAGATTACAATCTCTCATGGGAAGGAATATATTGTGTTTGTACAAATGTATGTTAACTCTAGGGATTCAGCTATGTCTGAACATCCAAGTCTTCTCTCCCGAATCCAGGCCTCATAAGACCCCTGTCTTCCTGCTCCTTCTCCCTGAATCTGTCTATCCAAGTTAACTGCAGTCCCCTCAGCAACACAAACTACTGGAGTCACAAGTGGGGTGGGACATTCCAAGACTCCCAAATCCAACTTCCAGCTTCATTCCAAGCTCTGACATTCCCAGGGGATCTGAATGTCTCCAAGGCCCTGCTCTGCACTGATGCTCTCTAGGGATTCAGTGGCTGCTTTTTCTAGAAGTCTACACAGCTGAGCAAGTGTTTCATTCCAGTGGTGGCTGAGGAGTTCTTCTGCCTTCATTTAATGGTGATAATGACAAGAAGGAAGAGCGTTATCACATAGACCCAGTTCTCCAGACAAGGGGTTGAGTGATCCTGACAAGGAATATGGCCCCAGGGGTAGACAAGTGTTGTCATCTGGCCACTTCTCTGCTGACACTTGCTGCTGATCTTAATTGTTCTTTTAGTCCCTTGTTGGTTGCTTGGACTCTACCCTTCTGCCTTTGGCATCCAGATGAGCAAAGCTCTCTCCTCTCCTTTCCCACCTCCCAGGGATCTGCAACCCACTAGTACACTCAGTTACATCTCCTTCAGAAGTGGAAGAAAATCCAAACTGTTCTTATAACATCCTGCATCCTTCTTACCTCTGTGGTTATACATAAACTAGTCTGCAGTTTCTGCCAGGTTGTTTTTTTGTTTTGTTTTGTTTTGTTTTTTTGTTTATTTATTTATTTTTAACGTTTACATAGGGTAATGATGTTTATTTTTTTCCCTTCCCCCCCACCCCTCCCACCCCTCTTTTCCCTCTATACAGTCCTTCTTTCCTTCATTCTTACCGCTCTCCTTAGCCTAACTCTAAACCTAACCCTAAACCTAACCCTAAACCTAATGCTAACCCCTCCCAACCCCCATTATATGTCCTCATCCGCTTATCAGCGAGATCATTCGTCCTTTAGTTTTTTGAGATTGGCTTATCTCACTTAGCATGATATTCTCCAATTTCGTCCATTTGCCTACAAATGCCATAATTTTATCATTCTTCATTGCGGAGTAATATTCTATTGTATAAATATGCCACAGTTTCTTTATCCATTCATCAACTGAAGGGCACCTAGGTTGGTTCCACAATCTGGCTATGGTGAATTGAGCAGCAATGAACATTGATGTGGCTGTATCTCTGTAGTATGCTGATTTTAAGTCCTTTGGGTATAGGCCAAGGAGTGGGATAGCTGGGTCAAATGGTGTTTCCATTCCAAGCTTTCTGAGGAATCTCCACACTGCTTTCCAGAGTGGCTGCACTAATTTGCAACCCCACCAGCAATGTACGAGTGTTCCTTTTTCACCACATCCTCGCCAACACCTATTGTTGCTTGTGTTCTTGATAATCGCCATTCTAATTGGGGTGAGATGAAATCTTAGGGTAGTTTTGATTTGCATTTCCCTTATTACCAGGTTGTTTTTTGATATTTGAAAGTAAGAGTTTTGAACTTTTAAAACCCAATTATAAAATTAAGTAACCAAACAAATTTCTTGGTACCCTCAAATATCTAGCTCTTGGAATTAAAAATCCTGTTTTGAAGATTAACATGTGCCTTATTGAGGGAGACTTACAAGAATCTCCTTGGGAACTTAAAAGTTAAGAACCTGACTTTTCTCTGTACCATGCCTATTTTGAGGGCAGTCCATTCCCAGGGCCATCTTTGTTGCCAGATTAAGGAAGAAAAGGAATTGGAAACTGGGAAATGTTGGTGGGTAGAGGGCCAAACTTTTAGCACATATCTCCAATTCCCATACTGGTACATAAGGAAGAAACACTGGAGGGTTTTGTTTTTGTTTTTGTGTTTTTAAAACAGAATAATGTAGATAAAGGAAATGTTGAGGGCAGGTCAAGAGATAGTAGGTCAAAGTTAATTTATTACTGAGAAAATAAGGAGTACTCCTTTTGCTCTATTTTTAGCATTACTGAATCATTATGTTTTCATATAAAGTATTTAGGTCAGAGTTCTAACTTGTAAGAAGAAAAGCTTACTCTGGGCAATTAAGCAGGAAAAACAATTTATTGAAAAGATCCGAGGCGGCTCAGAGAAATGTTGGGTGGTCTGGAAGATCAGGCTCAGAGTTAAGTTTCTGGGATTAAGAGCCCAGAGACTGTCTGATGACTGCCACCCACAAAGTGCCAGATGCTACCTTTCACTCCGTTTTCAGGAAATGGACTTGAATCTGCAAAAGCCACTGTCACCCATGCCACTTCTGTACCAGGAATTGATGCCAGAACGGTTCAAAAGTCTAAAAACCCTCCTGCCACACCACCACTCAAAGGAATATTAGGTGGAACCTCCTCTTGAGTGTTCATATCCAGTTCAACCTAGTTGTAGAAATCCAGGAAATTTCATGTTTAGTAGCTTTCCATATCCATAGGTTCTATACCTCCATATTCAACCAACCATGGATAGAAAATATTCAGAAAAAAAAACATTTGTTATTCAACGTGTTCAGACTTTTTTTTTGGATGGGGTTCCTTATTCCCTAAACAATATAGTATAACAAATATTGGCACAGCATTTCATTGTGTTAGAGATTGTAAGTAATCTAGAGATGATTTACAATATATGGAGGATTTTGCAGGTTATATTCAAATGCTCTGCCATTTTAAATAAAGATTTTGGCATCTGCAGGGGTCCTGGAACCAACACCCATGGATACTGAAGGATAATTGTATGCCACTGTTGCAAGGAGGACGTGAAAATCTTTTTTTTTTTTTTTCTGGACTTTCTCTACCTGTATGAACAACATACTCCCTAAACATACTGAGAATATTCAAAAGGTGTCCCTGTATTAGACAATTCAACACAGTACTCCTTGTGGTTAAAAAAAAGAAAAAAGTAGAGATACACTGTTGTGGAAAGGTCACCAGGAAATGTTGTAGTGTACAAAAGCAAGGGAATGTAGCAATAAATAATGTATTACACCTTGTGTAGGAAAAATGGAAAATAAGAGAAAATATGAGTTTGCAAAAATAAATATTAGAATAAAAATGTTAAAATATGATTCCCTATATTAGGGAGAAATTAGGTAGTGGGGTGAAGGGTGGAGGAAAGCCTACGTCTGATTACTGACTCATTACTTACAAAATAAATGATTTAATTAAAACCCTGATTACTAAAATGAAAGCCAAACAAAAATGGTATCCATACACAATGGAATATACTCAGCCCCAAAGAAGAATGGAGTTATGGCATTTGCCGGTAAATGGATGAAACTGGGGACTATCTTGCTAAGTGAAGTAAGCCAATCCCAAAAAACCAAAGGCTGAATATTCTCTCTGATACATGGATGCTAACTCACAATGCAGGAACCAGGGGTAGGGAAGATGAGAAACACTTTGGATTAGGCAAAAGGGAATGAAGGGAAGGGAGGGGGAATGGGAATAGGAAAGATAATAGAATGAATCAGACATTACTATCCTATGTGCATATATGATTACACAACCAATGTAATTCTACATCACGTACAACCAGAAGAATGGGAAGTTATACTCCATGTATGTATAATATGTCAAAATACATTCTACTATCATGAATGACTAATAAGAACAAATAAAAATATATAATAAAATAAATAAATAAATAAATAAAATGAATCTGGTTCTAATATGAAATTATTAGGGGAACTCCAGAGGAAAGACATATTTCAAGTAATATTAAAACCAAGTACTTTAAACCAAGTTCATTGTTAAAAGTATGCATTCTAAAGAGAAAAAAATAAACTTTTTTCAATAGTAATATTGATGCTATTTTTAAAAAGTATTTTATATTGTAGGATAAAATAGGTGAAAGAGATAAATGTATACAATTAAAAACACTGTAATGTCAAAACTGAATTGGAAGTATCAATATGAACTCATGTTTTAATATATATATATATTATATATATTATTTTTCTAACTGCATCCACTGAAATATTCAAGACATAATGGCATCATACGAACAATAAGCTCTCTTAGAACTTAGTTTTGGTCTTTTAATTTATTCTACATGAAAAGGATCCAGATTGTATTCAACAAAAGCAAACAAGAAAACTTCCAAAGATTAACCAACTCATGTCAAAAGGACTTAAGAACTGGCTTAAAGAGTCTTCCCCTACTTACATTTGTGACAATTTGAATAATTACCCCCACCACACGATAGCATTTATTAAAATTTATTGAATTTACTTATAAAAAATTCATGTGTCCATGGTGATACTAACAAAAGGGGAAGTCAGGGGAAAGAAGATCCTCTTGTCAGTATTTGAGGTCATTCTTAAACTAACTCACTACTTTGAAAATTTGTAATGGGAGAGAATAACCATTAATTCTTTCTTACCATGAGCCCTCATAAACTATCAGTCCTTCTGCTTTCCAGGACTATATATCTCAGGGTGACAAAAGGCTCCAGTTGATGAGGCCCGCCCTGCCCCCAATCAGCATATGAGCAATGAAAGAAGTAGGAAATAATCATTTTGCAATAGTTAGCTATTGATCATCAACAAACTTGTGATGACACTATAAGAAGAATGATAGATGGAAGTAGACACCTGTGTGGGACCACGATAAATCCATAGAGATTTTTCTGGTTGCAATGAAGGGATCAAGGTGTTGCCCATCCCATCCGTGTGTCCTCTCTCATTGTCTTCTGGTAGACAACCAGATGTCATGAGTCTACAGATGAGATGCAATAGGAAGTCAAACACATCATCTAGAATGTGTTCTAGCCAAAAAGAAAAAAGAAAAAAAAATCTTAACTATAACAGAATCTGGTATCTAATTTCAAATTTGTGGAAATAAGATGAATGATCCACGATGAAATAACCAGATAAATCCAGAATTTGGAGTAATTCCTTCATTGTAAGTCTTTCTCTTTGGCAAGATAATGCCTTTTAAAAGTGACAGGTCAGATAAAAAGGCATTTAAAGAAATAGCAAAGAAAGCAGGGATTTTTCTAACTGTGCCTCTAATCCTAGCAACTTAGGAGGCTGAGGCAGAAGGGTCTCAAATTTGAGGTTAGCTTGGACAACTCAGTGAGATCCTCTCTCAAAATAAAAGTAATAAAGACTTGGGGAGGGTGTAGCTCAGGGGTAGAGCACCTGCATAGCATGCACAAGGCCTTAGTTTCAATCCATAGAAACGTGAGAAGAAAAGAAAGGAAAGGAAAATAAATAGCAATCAGATGTAATTAGTAGTCTCAAATTAGATCCAATTTTGGATAAGCCAGGTTTATATGATTTGGGGGACATTTAGAGAAATATAAATGTGGGATAACTATTAGATAAAACTAATGGTTTTAAAATAATGTTTTAAACGTGAGAAATATTATTGTGACTATATAGGAAAATGCCCTTATTTTTTAAAGATGCAAACTGATGTGTTGGAAGGTGAAGTGTCTTGATGTCTAAAAGTTCCTTTAAAATAATTTCTCATAAAAATAAACATTAGAAATCTGGTAGGCAATTAGAAAAGATAGTTTTCATTCAATTACTATTTTCATACTATAATATTGTATTACAAAGTTGTCATATCTTTGGGCATTTTTAATTGCTCCGTCAAAACCTTAAGTCTGAGTTGGCTGTGCTGTTTCCACCGGTGGTAACAAACCACCACACCATCAACAGCAAACTAAAAGTGGTATATTGGTTTCCCAGGACTGACATAACAGACAGGCTTAAAATAACAAAAATGTATTTTCTCACAGATCGTATTCTGGAGCCTAAAATTTCAAGATGAAGGTGTTGACAGAATTGGTTCCTTCTGAGAGCTGGAAGAGAAAAGCTGTTCCTTGCCTCTCCCTAGTTTCTGGTGCTTTTCTAGTGACCTTGGGGTTCCTTGACTTGTAGAAATATCATCACAATTTGCTTTTACCTTCATAAATCACCCTTTTTACAAGGATACTAGTTCTATTTGATTAGAGCCTATCAGATGACCTCGTTTTAGCTTGATTACCACCATAAAGACCCTTCTGCAAATAAGGTCACATTCTAAGGTACAGGTTAGGTCTTCAACATAGAAATTTTGAGACATAACAATATGAAAGAGAAAATGTCTGAATTTGTGATGTCAACCCACAGTCCTAAAAAGCCTATGGATTCACAAATCATAGAAGCCTCCAACTTCCCTGCATTTTCTTTTTGCCCCCCAATTCCAATATTGCATCAGAACTAATTGTGCTGTTTCACAAAATTGTTTCCTTTTCTCCTGAGAGTAAATTTGATTTTAAGAAATGTCCTGATTCAAGAGTGGTTTTAGTCCTTTGAAACTCATGGCATGGCATGAGACTTGCAAACTGCAATATTGTTCATTTCTGTATTTTTTATTACATACACTTTGGAAATAAAAAGAAGATAAAAGAAAATTATTTAATGACTAGGTTCTTTAGAAATTACAAACCAAAACATACTATATACTCTCAAACTTTGTTATTAAAGCCTATTACACAAGAGGGCGCTAGGTTAATGTATAATAGGATGACCCACAAAAGGACCAACATGGCAATTTGCTTTAATATATAATTTAACCTAAAATAAATTTTAGTCATTGTTTTTTCAGAGCTGAAAATTGTCAGTATATAGTAACATTCTGCATGCAACTTAATCTCATTTTATATTTGAGAATCCAAAAGTTTCTTTGAATAAATCCCTCTACACAAATACACACACACACACACACACACACACACGCACACACATCATAAATGCCTGGTGAAAACATGCACATACCCCTCACTTGATCTAAAACAGCAATGAGGTCTCATGTTGTGAAACCTTTCTATTACCTATGAAATATGTTATATTAAGTGATTAGAAGCAGATGTCAAAATAAAGTAAAATCTACTGGGGATGACAGCATATCCTTAAAAATTTACTCATTTACAAGGCTGCTTAGTTGCAATCTGTAAGGGGATTGTTGCTGTTATTAATGCACAATTCACTCTTGTAGGCCTGCTCCTCCTGACTCCACACTTTCCCCAACACACAGAGGTATTTATAGGCAGTATCAGGCCAAATCAGCAGAATTTTCAGGAATAGAAAGAAATGTCTGGAAACATCCATGTCCTCATTTCAAATTTGCTTAGTTTAAACATCTAAAGTATGAAGACTTGAATTTATGTAAAGGGGAAAAAATCAAAATCTGTAAAGTCTAAGAAAAAAAAAAGTGCTCAGAATTCTAAATCTCATTCTACCAAGCAAGCCTTTTGGTAGGCATTCAACTAAGAAAGCTGCAAAGATAACCAGAAATTTTACTAAGCCTCTCCCTACAACCATCACACTGTTGAATTAAAAACAACTTGGGTTCTGGGTTAGATGAACTTTACTCATCTCTGTAATGGGGTCAGTGTTCCTGACTATTTGGGATATTGGGATGACATTTTACATGAGCCAATATTTGTACATTATATAGATCAAATATTTATAAAATGTTAAAAAATCTTCCGTTTTCCTTTTTAAACATTTTTCCTATTTACCCTTTCTGCTTTCTTCTGTCTTCTCTAATTGATTTCAAGAGGTGTCAGGCTTCCAAGACTGCCAAGCTGTATATGCCGCAGTTGAAACTGTGTTTAATGTTTGTTTCATCTGTTAGTTTTTTGTCCCTCTCCCCTGCCCACCTCACCTCTCACACGCATGCCTTACCAACCCATGGGGCACTTGTAGATGACTACTCAGGGAGCATTTAGGGTGTTTTCCTGCAAGGGAAGTGCACCAACCATTCCTAACTGTGTATTTCAAAGGGCATAATCTTTTTCTGTTATTGTTCCTTTTATTGTTCATTTCAGCCCTGCTAAGAACGCAATGCTACTTTATAACACACTGTAGGAGGCAGGGTTTTTAGTGGCAAGCTACAGTGTCCCCTCCACTAGTATATAGCAGAGACTGTTGGAGGATTATGGGCAGCTCACAAAATTCCTGGGACCCAGAAACAGACTGAGCTTCCAGGGGATGTTGCCTCTTTCACAACTGGAAGCTGTGGGACCAGAAGGCCATTGTCACAGCTGCCAGAACAAACACAGCATCCGCACCATGATCTCCACTGGAAAAATGGCAGCCCCACATCCTCTCTTCCTCTGTACCTGACGGCTATGAATCCAAATCTCGCGAGAGAGCCTCTGCCAGGTAGAGCATGAGCTATGTAAGACTGGAATTCGCCTTTAACAGAGCCTGGGAAACATTCATTTTGGAGACAGAGGCAGAGTAGAAGGTGCTGGAGGGATGTAATACCAACCAGAAAATCCCTGCATTCCTTTTTTTTTTTTTTTTTTTTTTTTTTTTAATCTTATTCGCCTGTTTTTGAAACTGCAACATGAAGATTTCTGCAAATAAGCAAAGCCATCCATACCTATTGATTATTTCTCAAAATAGGACTCTGTATTGTACCTCACCTAGATTAAATACTAAATTTTAACACTGAGGAAGAGATTGGCTTCTTAGTGATTGTTTTCAATTATCGTTTTCCTAGAACTACGTGATTCCTGGAAGAGCTGGGAAACTGTGTCTTCTGGTACCTCGGACTTTAAAACTCATTTGAAATTTCTCTTCATCCTAGGATAATTATAACTATACCAGAAGCAGAAACAGCAAATGAATGACTGCTGCCATTTACTTTTTCACGGGGTAGATTATTTAGCAATTCCCCGTTTCCTACTTAACCTTTCCTGGGCTCATTATGTCAGTCCCTGACCTACCATGCTTTTGGAAGACATTCCAAAATGAGAAAAATTGTTGGCATAACCAAGAGGAAAATTAGAGTGGATGCAAGTTCCTTTTGATATGTTAAATAATTTCCCATATCTTCGCTTTCCAGGACTGACTGCTGCTCTGTAATTTCCATTATAATATCACAGATTGGAATAATATCGGGTTTGTAGAGCACAGTGAGCTTGAAATTATTGCAATGACGAAAATTTCTACTCCTGAAATCCTTTCTAACACTTTCATTCTTATTATAAAGCAAAACAAACGTTAGGAACCTTTTCAATGTTTACAGCATTGTGATAGCCTCTCTTTAAAAAATACATTGCTCAGTTAACTCTTGATTTGAAAACTGCAACTGGTCCACATCAATAACAACAGAAAAAACAGTTTTGACACCATCACAGATAATTATTAATCCAATCGCTTAAGTCACTCGGGACAATTACTAGATGTCCCACTAAGCAGAAATACTTGATTTTAAAACTACCCTTATCCACAGTCAGGTTATAGTTGTATAGAATGGACTGTTTACCTCTGTACTAAGTTCCTAGCATTCACAAAATGAATGATTTGAGGGTGACAGTAAAAGGATAGTTTACAAAGGTGAAGACAGAGACTAAGGAACAAATATGAAATACAGTATTTCTCATAGGCTGGTAATCGTGGATGGGAGAGGAGAACTGTTACTTTGGCAAAGTGGAAGGCAGGAAGGTATGCTTAGCAGAATCTGGATCAGGTGGCTATATGTGTAGGACTGTGTAATAGAACAAGGGTCTTTAGTAGAAGGACACAGACCATCAACTGTGACCTGGCAGTGATATTTAGAGGAATAAATATCCTAATTTCTATCTCCTTTAATGTGTCAATAGCTTGCTGCTGCTTCCCATTGGCTAAACTTAACTAGACAAAAGCAAGGGAGCCCACTGATCTTTAAGGAGCCCACTGACCTTTAAGGGAGCCCACTGACCACTAATGCAGTCGCACAGCACAGAGTCCCAGTGGAGAGTGTGTCTAAAGAGGACTGAGGGAGAGAGTGGGCATGATGACTTTTATTAGTGCCTACCTTCATAGATACTCTCTAATTTAATCCTCTTAGAATCCTACAAAGATTATTTTCTGCAATTTGCATCTGAGGATACTGATGCTCAAATCTATTATTGGAACTCACCACATCCTTAATGTAAGTCTATGCAATAATAGATTGAACAACAACAACAAAAGCCTAAATGCATGCAGGAAAAAAAGCACTAGAAAATTTCATTTACAAGGATTATAAAATATTTTAGCAATCTTTTCATAAAAAGGAACTTTATTAAATTGGTAAAAACTATGTATTTTAAAAATCCACAGTAAATATATCTGATGGTAAAAGCGTTAGATAGTAGCTGTTACATGGTTTTAATATCAAGAGCAAATTCAAAATATCATTTGACAATTTTTTTAAAATATTAATGTGACTTTCCACACATACATACGGCATGCACTGATCAAATTCAACCACAATTTTCCCACCTACTCTCCCATGCCCTTCCCAATCTCTAGCACTATTTTACTTCAGGTTGACATTTTTAAACTTCCAGATATCAGAGAGAATATGTAGCATTTGTCTTTCTGTGCCTGGCTTGTTTCACTTAACATGATATCCTCCAGTTGCATCCATTTTCCCGCAAATAACAGGATTTCATTCTTCATGACTGAATAATAATCCATTGTGTATATATACCACATTTTCTTTATCTGTTCATCTGTTGATGGGCACTTAGGCTGATTCCATGCCTTAGCTATTGTGAATACCATTTCAGTAAACATGCGTGTGCTGTCTTTTTTGGAATGCTGATTCATTTCCTTGGGATATATACACAGAAGTGGGCTAGATGGGTCATTTATTTTTATTTTTAGTTTTTAAAGGAACCTCTACACTGTTCTCCATAACAGCTATACTAATTTACATTTCCACCAACACTTATAAAGGTTTCTTTTTCTCCACCATTTTCTCACCAGCATTTGTGTGTGTTTGTTAGTTCTTTATAAAAGTCATCCTAATGAGGAAAAGATGGTATCTCATTGTGGTTTTGTGCTGGAAGTTTTAGCTACTCTAGGAAAAGAATATATAAGATGCATAAGGAGTGTTATGATTTTAATGTGCCCACTAATATTCAAGTATTCGAAACTTAATACCCAGTGCGATAGTGTTGGGAAATAGAGTCTACAGGCAAGTGTTTAGTTCATGCGGGCACTTCCCTCATATAAAAAGGGCTTGTGGGAGTAGATCCTCTCTCTCCTCTTCTGCCATGTGACACACAGTGTTCTCTTCTGCTGCCCTTCCCCTTTCCACCATGTGAGGATGCAGTAAGAAGACTTCCACCAGAAGCCACTGACTTGTTCTAGGACTTCACAGTCTCCAAAACTATAAGAAATGAATTTCTCTTCTTTATAAATTATCCAGCCTGTAGAATTTTGTTTTAGTGGTACAACATGGACTAGGTTAAGGATTTAAAAAAAATCAATAGACATTATAATCCTCTATTTAGAAAACCCAAGAAAATCTATAGGCAAGTTATGAGATCTAAGCAAATGTTCAACAAAATTGCTGGATAGAGTAGCAATATAAAAAACTCAAATGCATTTTTATATGCTAGCAACAGTTAGAAAATGTAGTTTTAAAATATACAAACCTAGAAGTAAACCTAGTAAAATATGTTGTGATTTCTGTAGAGAATGAAACTTTGTTGAAAAATAATAAAGAAGAGAAATAGGGATATGTATATGTTCTTGGTTGGGTTAACAATATATATATCAATATATAGTGCTTCTCTCAGATCAGTTTCTAAATTCAATATAATTTCAATAAGAATGCCAACAGGGTTTGACAGAAATTTGAAGTCTACCTTAAAATCTATATTAGAGAAACGAAGACACAAGAATACCAAGGAACAGTCAGTATAGGATAAACTCAATACATATCCAACCACATGGCAAGATTTTCTACAAAGTTGGAATAAGAAATTGTAATAAGAAGTAAAACAAATTGAAGAAAAGAGACAGCCCAGATTCAGATCCATACATATCTGGTTATTAATTGTATAACATAAGTAACAATGCTAGTCAGTGGGGTTTGGATGGGGGCAAAAGGACAATTAGTTATGCATCAGGAAAAATATGAAGCTGTACCCCCTCCTCACACCATAAATATCATCATTTATATAGTATATAAACATCATCTCTATGTATATTGAAGACCTAAAATTAAAAGTAGAACTTCACAGTGGATTAGTCAAAGGGAAATGAAGGGAAAGGGTGGGGATGAGAATAGGAAAGACAGTAGAATGAATGAGATATAACTTTCCTATGTTCATACATGAATACATGATCAGTGTAATGCTACATCACATACAACTGCAAGAATGGGATCCTAATTAGAATAAGTTATACTCCATATAGGTGTAATATGTCAAACTACACTCTACTGTCATGTATATCTAAGAAGAACAAATTTTTAAAAAGTAGAACTTTAAAAACTTTAGAAGAAAATATCCTTTTAATTTTGGGGTAAGAAAAGTTTTGTTAAATGAGATGCAAAATGCACTGATAAAGGAAAAGACAATAAATTTGCTTCAAAATTAGTAACATTTGCTTAACAAAAGACAACATAATCAAAGTTAGAAGAAGCTATTACCTAGAAAAGATATTTACAATACAAATAACTGACAAATCAATAAAAGAACCAAATAGCAAATGACATGAGGAAAATTTAAATGATACCTGTATGTATAACTAACAAAGCATTAATAGTCAAAATATGTAAAGAGCATCTAAAAATCATTAATTTCTATGGTTCCATCACACAGGAGGAAAAAAACCACAATCCACAAATAGAAAGATTGATAGATTTCATTATGTTCAAATTAAGTTTGCTTAACAGCAAGTACATAAATAAAGTGAAATGACAGGAGACAGACTGGGAGATATATAATACATGATTATCACATATTAAGTTTAGAGGTGGGTGGAACAAGAAGACCTCTCACATACTTGAATAGGGTTTCTAAATTGATATCATTTTGAAGATCAATTCGGCAATGTCTGGTTAAGTTGAAGATATGTGTATTCTTCAACCTAGCAATTTCTAGGTATAGTCTTCAGAAAAAAACCCTGACATTCGTGCACAAGAGAATATAGAGAAGAATATCATCACAGCATTGTTTGTAATAGTAAAAATCATGAAAATAATTTTGTTTAGCACTTAGAAAAATTAATAAATAAGTTGGAATTTTTATGCATTGAATACTATAGATAAATGATAATGAATGAACTAGTGCTTCCTGTGTCAGCATGGATAAACTGCAAAAGAAAACATGTAAAGCAAATCACAGGATATGTACACTCTGATATAATTTTAAGAAATTGTACAATGCTCTATATTTTTAAGCCTATAAATGTATGTGGTAAAAGTTTAAAGGTATACATGGGAAGGTACATACCAGATTCAATATGGTAGTTAACTTCTGAAGAATCTAGTATGGAAGAGGACTCTGGGATCAGAAATTATACCAGGGGCTCCAAGTATATTGGTAACATTTGATTTCTCAAGCTGAGTGATGCATAGGTAGGTGTTTATTATGTGTTACATCTTTGTACATACCTGAAATGTTTCAGTCTTAAAAATCAATCAACAAACTAAAAGATGGAGAAATGAAGAAGTAAGTACCTGAGTAAATAAAGAACACAAGCTCTAGAGTGCACCTCACTTGGTCTTGAATCCCAGTGTTTATACTCTCAATTCTTGTGACCTTGGCTGTGTGATAGTATCACAGAACATCACATGCTAAGTAGTAATTGTAAGGAAATCCCACAAAACCACGCTGGACACGGGAAATTACATAAGAGAATTTATTAAGCTAACAGAGTGTCTCCCTGCAGGGTAAGAGAGAAAATGAGAGGAAAAGAGAAAGGAAAAGAAAGGGCGCGCGCTAGAGAGAGTGGAAAGTCAGGAGGATAGAGAAAAGTGAGGAGGACAGAAAGAAGGATGGGAAAAGATGGGCAGGGAAGCTATAGTAAAACAGTTGAATTCCGCCAGGCTAACAGGGGACCAATATCAGAGAAGGATACTTGCAAGCTGACTGATGAACCAATAGCTAGCTAGGATGTTCACAGACTGACAAGTGGTTGGGAGGCGGAAAAATAGTTGTACCTGATGGGCAGGGGAGCAGCTTTATACATTATAGTAATGTTGACAGTCTCTATGTCATGCCACATGCACCCACTCCTTGCTATTGAACGTCAAATGCTTAGCCGAGTGTTCAGAACACAGTAGCTTGCTCTCTGTGTCAACCATGCTGATGTTTTAGAATGCTTGCTACTACTTTATACTTCATAGTACTTGTCTGACTGTGTAATTATGCACTTAGGTGGGCAGTTGTTTCTACTAATATCTATCTCATTGCTAGGCTGTAAGTTCCAGGAAATTGGAGCCATTGGTATTAACTTTTGCTCAGTACTGTATACCCAGAACCTAATAGATATCCTGTCTCCTTCGGTGCATTTTGGTTGAATAAGTGAATGAATAAGTATTCAATAAATAATAACTACATTATTATTTTGTAATTTGATTAAGACTACACTGCTAGTAAGCGAAAGAGTTGGGATGCAAAATTAACAGAGGGAGTATAAAAAAACCTTCCCATAGGGCTATCACTGGGTAGGGAGGTTGCCAGTTGTTTTCCAACTGGAGGTGCTTTTGCCCCACGAGGGACATTTGTCAATGTCTGGAGATGCTTTCAACAGTCATGACTGTGGAAAGGGGCATACTTCTGGCATGTAGTGGACAGAGGCTAGAGAAGCTGCTAAGCAATCAGACCCACATAAAGAATTATTTAGCCCAGGGCTGGGGCTGTAGCTCAGTGGTGGAGCACGTGCCTCACACATGTGAGGTACTGGGTTCAATTCTCAGCACCACATAAAAATAAATTAAATAAAGGTAGTGCGTCCACCTGCAACTAAAAAAAAAAAAAAGAAGAAGAATTATCTAGCCCAAATGTCAGTGGTGCCAAGGAAGAGAAACCCTCAGGCAGGCCATGCACTCTTGTGTACTGGCATTAGCACCATATTTAAATCACCCTGGAAGGCTCTTCTAGAGCAGCCTCCTTCCCCTCATTTCCCACTGTCGTTGAAGATTTGATAATTGAGGTGCTCTCTAGCAAAGTGTCAGACTTCTAGATGTCCATTCAAGTCACTTCAAGTAGTCAGGACATTCAGGTTTACCCTTGAACTTGGAAATCCAGAAGAATGCTACCATTTTTTTTAAACTCTGACTTCTCTTCTTGCCTTATTTACAGGATTCCAAGTGAAACTTAACTCCTCCCATTCATTCTCAGGTTTTAGTCTGAGAATTGTTGTCTTCTGTTTTTAACATTAAGTATTTCCCGTCACAGAAAGCTGAGGAGAAAGTATTTTTAATGAGTTTTCTTCAGCATGGAGTCTCTAAGGGAATAATGATGTCTTTCAAAGTTATACTTCCAGTTCTTTCCACTGCTTTCATGGACAGTGTCCACTTTGATTTCATCCCAAATGAAAGTTGTTTTCCCTTCCACCCACAGTGGTGCTGTCTGCTGATGGACTTGTTAACCGAAGCCCACTGCAGCGTTGCCACCTGGAGCATGCGCAATGGTGCAGAGCAGAGCTCTGAAGAAGAAAGGCACATGTCTGAAGGGAAACAACCAAGGCCCGCGGGGGTAGGTTTTTGGTTCTAGAACCCCAGGGGAGATATTTTGGCACTATAAAGTGACAGAAAGTAAAATTTACTCATAGCAAGAGAAAAGTTAATAACCCAAGATATCTGACAAAGGACTAGAAATGTTTTTGTTTAATAAAATATTCACTTGTAAAAATTCTTCTGTAAACGGTCTATGTATCGGTTACCTTGAGATCAAATAAGACCTGACCTTTTACTAAGAAGAATGAGAACCAAGAGGATTCAGAATTTCCTCCATTTTGCCTCCATCATTCTGGAATCGGACAAGTTACTCAATCCCTTCAAACCTCAGGATTCTCATCTTTAAAATGGGGCTGATGGTGATGCATAACCTCATTAGATTATTGTAAGGATTCATGAATAATGAACGTAAATAGGCAGATCACCATGCCTAATACATTATATTATAATGGCTCAATAATAGTTACTATTATCATTATTATTGTTATTACCAATCCTAACCAACTTTGTACTTCTTCCCCAGCCCTAGAAAAATCTGAAGGATGATAATTAAGAAGACTCAATATAAAATATAATTAAACACTGAAGACGTTTTTTATTTTCTACGAACTTTCCTAGAGCACATTTTATTGCACAAAGGGAGGATACTACTTTACCACTATACTTTGAAATATGGCAGAAGGCAGCCCATTGACTGGAGTAAATGCACTGCCTGTGTTTTATTTCCTAATTGACTGACTTGTCATTTGACAAGTGATAAACTGTACACTGTCATAAGATGGGACTCTCAGAATGAAATCTGAAACGAACTACAAATGTAAAGAGACATTGATAATTGGTTGTGTATGTATTAGAGGAAACAAGGGTAACACTATCTGATCACATTATTTCTAATTTTAAGTTTACAGATTTATAGGTCATAATATATGAATAACATCTCTTGTGTTGTCTGTGGGTAAGGAAGAGCATTTTTGCTTATCTTTGTATTTCTGGCATATAATTTTACACTTACCAAACAGTATATTCTCTGCTTTTTGTTAAGGAAACAAAACAATTTCTAAATAGGAAATAATCACACATGCTTCATGTGACTCTGTGAACTATTAACTAAGAACTTCATGGAACTCCTGAGTTTTAAAGCAAAAACTTATGTTGTTTATTATCTCTAGGTTCATTATGAAAGGTTAAAGCAGAATTGAATGGAATGAAACTAAATATCCTGTACATAAGATCTGTCTAATGATCTGAGTAGGACTAAGGGCAATGTGTTGTTATGGTGACAATATGTAGGTTTATTATGCACAATGTCAGTGGCAGTGTATACAAAGAGATTACCTTGAGAAATATTCAGGTCCTCTTTTTTTCTATTCAAAGGTCCTCACAACTTTCATCATAGAATGATGATAACGTAGTGAACTAGCCTGGGATTTAAATTTGAGGTTATGCACTGTGACTAATGTAACAACTAAAGAGGACTGAGTCATTCACTCAGTAAGTATTTAATGAGTGTCCCTACGTGCAAGCACTGTTTAAGTTTGGGACTAAGTAGCCAGAATTTGCTACTAAACATTAACCTGCTTACAGGTTGGCAAGGGGGTAACACTGGAAACTTACTTGGCTCCTTTGACCCACACTTTCCTCATTTGTTCTAGTTTTATACCTAGAATAGAGGATGTGATCAGAATGAACCAAGATACACATTATAGTTAATTGGCATGGCACATGTAGTTTAATGATTCTGAGGCTAATTATTAAAACATACAAGGCCACAGTTAACACAACCAAATGAATGGCATAGGTGCTGAACAGTCAGAGTCCAGGTGCAATGGAAACCTTGCAGGGCACTGATTGATTGTAACAAATCATTTTCCTTGATTTTTTCCCACTTCCAGCCTTTACTATCAATTTTATTTGGAAATATTGTCCTTTACTTCTAATGACACCAGTCTTATTATATAGTCTGGTGTTAAAACAGAAAAACTGTATGGAGTTTCCCCCTTAAAAGCAGCCTAATTTTATGATTTATGAACTGTGCTCTGAAGCCAAACAAAAGCCAACTATCTTGTGATTAGGACTCTTATCACAACCCTTTATGAACAATACAATTAATCTAAACTTAGTTGTAACGTTCACATAGGGTCTTTAACAAGACCGGAACTGATTCATTTTGTACTCTACACATGATACTTTCATTAGGATACCTTTCGGTGCAAGTAGCAGGAAAAGCCACTAAAACTGGCAGAAGAAATAAAGCTATTTATTCAGCTCACACAATAGTAGAGTAGATCTCTGTGTTAGATAATTTCATAGCTTTGTGATGTTAAGAGGGACCCAGGTCTCTCTTGGGCCATATACAATATCAGCTTCATCCAAAGGATGGCCACGCTAATCTTTATAAGATGTGGACCTGCAGTAGTATGAACTTTCTGGTTTGTATCAGTGAGAAATAAACTTAGCTTCCTTCCCCATAGTTTTCTCTAAGAGTCTAAAAGCTTCATTTTCAGGGGACCTTGGCAACCCTTTCCTTGTTCTACATTGATCAGATTGTCCTGCACCTGATCACTGTTCAACCTTTATTGACCAGGGGAGGAAACTATTATGGTCAGTTTAGATCACTTAGTTGGCATGTAAATGGAGGAACAGGGAGTAAATAATGTGCAGTGCAAACAAGTGAACTGGAACTTTATTTTAATCTTTTAAGTTATTCTTCATTTGTTCTAGTCTATTTTGTTTCTTTATATAAATTGGCCCAGATCTTCAACCCTTTTCAGTGCTGAAAGATCTTTACCAACCATACCCGTGACACAATAAGAGAGTACAAAACACTCTAATATCATACTGTCAACATTTCCTCACCCCAGAGACACATCTAAATAACAGTGATTGAACAATACAAGAGTTCGTGGGATCTCTTTTCTATCTTCTTTTGGTGATCTCATCCAGTCTCATGATTTTAAGTATCAAGTGTTTATTTATGACCCTTGAATTTTTTTTCCAAGTTAGTAAAAATATTTTATTTATTTTTTATTCTTAGTTTTTTATTTGTTCTAATTAGTTACACATGATAGTAGAATGCATTTATACATTTTGATAGATCATACATAAGTGGAGTGTAATTTCTCATTTTTCTCAGGAATAGGATAACAGTCAAATGGTGGTTCCATTCCAAGTTTTCTGAAGAATCTCCATACTGCTTTCCATAATGTTTGCACCGTTTTGCATTCCCATCAGCGATGTAGGAGTGGACCTTTTTTCCCACTCCTCGACAACGTTTATTGTTGCTTGTATTCTTGATAATTGTCATTCTGATTGAATGAATTTTTATCTTTATCTTATATCTTCCCTGACACCAGATTTGTTTTTAAATTTTAATTGACTCAATAAATATATATATATTTATGGGGTATAGTGTGATATTTCAATACATGTACATAACATGTTGTTGCATATGATCAAATCAACATTATATGCATTTCCAAATCCTCACACATTTATCATTTCTTTGTATTGAGAAACTTTGAACTCTTCTCTTCATTATTTAAAAATATTTAAAAATTTCCTTAGAAAACTTGGAATGGAAACACCATTTGACCCAGCTATCCCACTCCTTGGCCTATACCCAAAGGACTTAAAATCAGCATATTACAGAGATACAGCCACATCAATGTTCATAGCTGCTCAGTTCACAATAGCCAGATTGTGGAACCAACCTAGATGTCCTTCAATTGATGAATGGATAAAGAAAATGTGGTATATATATACAATGGAATATTACTCAGCCATAAAGAATGATAAAATTATGGCATTTGCAGGCAAATGGATGAAACTGGAGAATATCATGCTAAGTGAGATAAGCCAATCTCAAAAAACCAAAGGAAGAATGATATCGCTAATAAGTGGATGATGACACATAATGGGGGGTGGGAAGGGTTAGTGTTGGGGTTGGAGTTGGGTTTAGGGAGGGGGGCAGGAATGGAGGAAGGAAGGACTGTATAGATGGAGGGGAAGGGTGGGAGGGGAGGGGGGGGAAGGGAAAAAATGGCAGAATGAATCAAACAACATTACCCTATGTAAATTTATGATTACACAAATGGTATGCCTTTACGCCATGTACAAATAGAGAAACAACATGTATCCCATTTGTTTACAATAAAAAGAAAGAAAAAAAAATTTGTTGTAAATTCTAATCACCCTACTGTGCTATACAACACGAGAACTTATTCCTCATCCAACTGTATTTTGGTATTCATTATCCAGTATCTCTATTCCCTCTCCTGTACCCTTCCAAGTTTCTATTGACCATTATTCTACTTTCTAATTCTGTGAGATCATATTCATTTAGCTTCCACATATGAAGACTTGCATTATTGCTCTTGACGGACCTGGCTTATTTTACTTAACAGTATTTAGGTTCATTCATGTTAATTCAAGTGACAAGATTTCATTCTTTTTATTGCTGAATAATATTCCACTATGTATATGTACTGGTTTCTTTATCCATTTTCCACTAATGGACATCTGAGTTATTTGTCTTGACTATTGTGAGTAGTGCTCCAATAAATATGAAAACATAAATATCTCTTTGACATATGGATTTTATTTCCTTTGGATGTATGCCTATTTGACAAGAAAGACTGATCTAAATTCATTTTTATGCATATAAAAAGTCCTGCAAGGGCTTCTCTTCCCTGTAACCCAATCCCTATCCATCTACTTCCTGACCCTGCTATGAGCTGAGCCACTTTCCTCTACTGGGCCTTTCCCCATGATGTGCTTCTTCACCTTGGGCCCAATGGAGTCAGCCATCTATGAACTGAAACCTCTAATACAATGAGTCGAAATAAACTTTTCCTAATCTAAGTTGCTCTTGTTGGTTATTTATGTCACAGCAACGAAAAGTTAACTGAAACAGAAATTGTGTCAGAAGTGGGATCATTGCTGTGACTAACCTTATTATGTAGTTCAGAAGACTTTGGAACAAAATTATTTAAGCAGGAAATTTGAGAAGTTTAGAGATGCAAGTGGGAAAAGTTTCAGGATGTTGTAAGCAGAACTTAAGGGTCATTCTCATGGGAGCTCAGAAGACAAGAAGCTGATAGGAATGGGGACTATGTTCATGAAGTTTCAGAGGAAAAAGAAGAATCTTTTGGGATTTGGACTAGAGGTCACTTGTGTTACATTCTGACAAAGAAGTTGTCTACATTTTGCCCACATTCTGAGACTCTGTGAAGCTGAATAGAAAAATGATGAACTAATCAATCTGGTGAAGGAAATTTCAAGGCCCCACAGTGGGCACGGATATTACTGGCAGCTTCGTGCCAGGTTTACTATGAAAATTGAGAGTAGAAACAGAGCTAAAGGATTTTAAAATCATGCAGTTTGGCCAGGGAAGTGCAAATAAATGTGGGGTCAAGGAAGTTGTGCTTCCTGAATAGATTATAATCAAAGAGATGCTAAGTAATTTGCAAAGAGACAATAGGAAAGATTCCTTGAGGGCATCTTGGGAATTTGAAAAAGCACACCCATTACAGGCTCAAGGGTCTAGAAGGGAAAAATCCCTTTGAGAAGAGATCATGGGAGCAAACTGCTCACACAGGGGTCCTGGGAAGTTGATTTTCCTGCTGAGTCACAGGGGCACTCGGAGGCTCAACAGCCATGATTCCAGGGGCCCAAGGTACTGTTCAAGCTGGCATCAGACCTTGGCATCATCTATGTGGTGCTGGTTCTGCAGGAACAAAGGATGCTAAAATTCAGGGGTCATGGATGTTCCACCTTTCTTGAAAGGAAGGTCTGGGAATGTAGCAGGGTTGGAGTCCCTGTAGGTTGCCCCTGAGCAGGTAGATGATGTGTGAAGCTTGAAGCTGGAATGGAGACACCAGGAAATAAGAGATGCCAGTAACGTGGATTGTCTGCCAAGAAAAGCTGCTGCCTACAGAGAGAGCCAGGCTAAAAGAGAACCCATTTGTATTGCAACTGCTCAAACCCTTTAGAAAACACATCTCACAGCCATGTGACCTAGATGCTATATGTAGAGTTAAGGTACCTGCTTGCCACAATGGGTTTTGGTCTCCCTTTGGCTCCATCTCTTCTTTCTATGCCCCTATTCCTCCCTTTTGGAATGGGAAAGTTTACTCTGTGCCACGGTGTTGGATATATGCAAATTGCTTTTGATTTCTACAGGGGCTCATTCTGAAGAGTGTACCCTGAATATCAGATGAGACTTTGAACTTGGACTCTTGGATGACAATAAAATTGTTAAGACTATGGGGCTCTGGGAGATAGATTAAATGCATTTTGTATTGTGAGATGAATTTGAACTTTTGGGAACCAGAAGCTGAATGTTGTGGCTTAATTCTGTTAATGCAGAAATATTCAGAAATAAATTATTAGATGATGAATGCTGAACCCTATTCATTTCATCCTAGTTTAAATAAAATGGGTGGTGTCCATAGGTAGTTGGTACATGATTGAACTAGGTGGGTTACTGGGAACATACCCTGGAAATATGCATCATCCATATTCTCCCTATTTCTCTCCTTCAGGCCTTCCATAAACTGAGGAGCTTTCCTCTACTGGACCTTCTCCCCATGATGTCCTGCCTTACCATGGACCCAGAGCAATTGAGTTGACTATCTATTGGCTGACCTCTGATACCATGAAATGAAATAAACTTTTCCTCTTCTTAGTCCTTCTTATTGGATATTTGGATCATGACAGCAAAAAAGTTAGCTAAATCAGACTGTAAGTATGTGAACGCATTTCTGGGATCTCTATTCTTTTCTACTGGTCTATTTGTTGGTTTTTATGCCAGTACCATACTGTTTTTTTTTTTTTAATTATAGCTTTACAGTATGTTTTAAAGTCAGTGTGGTATCTACAACTTTGTTCTTCTTTCTTCAGGATTGTTTTGACAATTAAGAATCTTTTGTGGTCTCATATAAATTTTATGACTTTTCCATTTATGTGAAGAATAACATTGATGCTTCATGGAAATAGTACTCAATCTATTGAGTGCCTTGGGTAGTATAGACTTTTTAACAATATTAATTCTTTCAATATATGAATGGGGAATGTCTTTACATTTTGTGTGTGTGTTCCCTTCAATTTCTTTCACCAGTGTTTTTACATTTTCATTGTAGAGACATTTCAATTCCTTGTTTAAATTTATTCTTAGTTATTTATATGGCTATTATGAGTGGAATCCCACTTTTGTATTTCTTTTTCAATAGTTTATAATTGGTGTATAGAAATGTTACATATATACCTATATCTCTCTATATATTTTGTATTCTGCAACCTTACTGAAATCATGTATCAATTCTAATAGGTTTTTGGTAGAGTCTTAAGATTTTTCTGCATATAAATCATGTCACTTTCAAAGAGGGATAATTTGACTTTCTGCATTCCAATTTGAATGCTTTTTATTTCTTGTTCTTTCCTAATTGGTCTAGCCAGGTTTTCCAGTACTATACTGATTGAGTGGTGAAAATGGACATCCTTGTCTTGGTCCAGTAACTGGAATAAATGTTTTAAACTTTCCCTCATTCATTATGATGTTGGCTCTGGGTTTGCATATACAGATTTTATTGTGTTAAGGTACATTCCTCCTATCTCTACTTTATGGAGAATTTTCACTATGAAGGGATGCTGGACTTTTTAAAAATGCTTTTTCTTCATCCTTTGAGATGATCATGTGGTTTTTGTTTTCATTCTGCTGATGTAGCATATCATGTTTATCCTTTTTCACACATTGAACCATTCTGTGTCTTTGGAATAAATCTCACTTGGACATGGTATATAATATATTTGATGTGCAGTTGGATCTGTTTTCCTTTTTTTTTTTTTTTTTTTTGAGAAATTCTACGTTTGTTCATTAGAGATAATTGGTCTGTAATTTTCTTTTTTATTGTTGTATCCTTGTCTAGTTTTGGTATCAGAATAATACTGGCCCATAAAATGAATTGGAAGAATTCTGTTAAATCCGTTGTAAAAGTTTAAGAAGAATTGAGGTCAGTTTATTAAAGTTTGGTAAAATCCAGCCGTGAAACCATGTAGTC
Source organism: Sciurus carolinensis (assembly GCF_902686445.1). NCBI lineage: Eukaryota > Metazoa > Chordata > Mammalia > Rodentia > Sciuridae > Sciurus > Sciurus carolinensis. Next base: position 33,341,389 of record NC_062219.1, read on the forward strand.
CTTGGTTTTTCTTTGTTGGGAGACACTTTATTACTTATTTATTGTCCTTACTTGTAATTGGTATGGTGAAATTTTCTATTTCTGCAAGGTTAAATTTTAATAAGCTATATGTGCTGAGAAATTTATTCATTCCTTCTAGGTTTTCCAATGCATTGGTATATCATTGGCATAATATTCTGTGATAATCCCTTATATTTATTTAAATCAGTTGTAATAGTTCCATTTTCATCTCTGATAATATTTATTTGGGTCTTCTCTATTAGTCTAGTTATTATTTACTGACTTTGTTTACCTTTTCATTAACCAGCTTTTTGTTTCACTGATCTTTTGTATTTTTTGTCTCAATTTTATTTATTTCTGTTTTGATCTTTACTATTTCTTTTCTTTTAGTAATTTTGGATTTGGTTTGTTGTTGATTTTCTAGTCCCAGGAGTTGTGTCTTTGAAATCTTTCTGCTTTTTTTAAGTGAAGGCTGCTTATTATAAATTTTCCTCTTCACACAGTTTTTGTTGTATGCCACAGGTTTGGGGTATATTATGTAACCATTTTCATTTATTTCAAGAAAATTTTAAATTTCTCTTTTGTTCTATAAATTGATCCATTGGTCTTTCAGGTGCATGTTGTTTATATGTAATTACACAATTTCTGAAATCCCTCTTAATATTGATTTCTAGTTTTATTCCACTGTCATCCGAGAAGATACATGATATGATTTCACTTTTTAAAACATTATGTAGATCCTTTTTCTGGTCTAATATATGATCTATCTTGGAGTTTCTTCTATGTATTGATAAGAAGAACATGTATTCTACAACTATTGAATAAAATATTATGTAAATGTCTTTTAGGTTTATTTTGTCTATAGCATAATTTAACTTTGCTTTTTTGTTGCTGATGATTTTTAGTCTGAATGATCTGTTCATTGATAAAAGTTGTGGAAGTTTCTAACTATTATGGGAGTCTCTCTCTCTCTCTGTAGACCTAATAATAATTTCTCTATATAATTGGGTTTGGTGCATATATATTTTTGTTTATCCTCTTATTGAGTTGATTCTTTTATCATTATATTATGACCTTCTTCTTCTCTTTTTATATTTTCAGATTGAACATCTATTTTATTCAGGATTAAATATAGGTACTCCTGCTCACTTTAGTTTCTGTTTGTGTGTGGAATATCCTTCTCCATTCCTTTACTTTTAGTCTGTATGTCTTTCCTGGTAAAGCGAGGTTAGCAGCATATAGTTGGGTCCTAATTTTTTAGTCCATTCACCCAGTCTATATCTTTGTTTTTCTTTCTTTCTTTTCTTTTTTTTTTTTTTTCTTTTTGGTAACAGGGATTGAATCCGGGGGCACTCAACCACTGAGCCACACCCCCAGCCCAATTTTGTATTTTATTTACAGACAGGGTCTTATGGAGTTGCTAGTGCCCCGCTGTTGCTGAGGTTGGTTTTGAACTTGTGATCCTTCTTCTCAGCCTCCTGAGCCTCTGGGATTACAGACATGCACCATCAAATCCTGCCAGTCTATATCTTTAAATGAGAATTTAATCTGTTTACTATTTATAGATAATAGCTTATACCTCTCTTACTGTTAATGGTTTTCTAATTGTTTTGCTCACTTTTTATTCCTTTCTTCTCTTATTATCTTTGTGATCTGGTGGTTTTCTATATTGATAAGGTAGGATTAATATCTTTTTCTCTTTTGTATATCTGCTGTACTTGACTTTTACACTTTCACATGTCTTTATGATGGTAGATATTGTTCTTTTCTTCCAAATGTAGAATTTCTTTAAGCATTTCTTATAAGGCCAGTCTACTGGTGACTAATGCCCTCAGTTTTTGCTTGTCTTGTAAAGACGTTACTTCTTAATTTCTGAAGGAAGGTTTTCCTCACCTTGGAAAGCCCTCATGGTTCTAAGTTGATCCGAGCCAGAGATATGGGGTAGCAGAAACAGAGTTCTTTGTTCCCTTCTTTAGAAGGTCATCTTGAGTCTCCATGTTCCTCACCATCCCTGCTGCATCCCCTCCAAACTCCATTACTCTCATTTAAAAACTCTAGATGTTTGTTCTTTGTTTTGGCTCCTTTTTCCCCTCCCCTGTGAAAAGCAAATGCATCAAGCCCTGTTACTCAACCATCTGTCCAGAAATTCTGACCAGATTCCATGAGCTTTATAACTTCTCTCAATTCTTATGCAGGAACTTAATAGCACTCCACAATGTCTGATTATGAATTTCAACATCCCAACATTCCTTAACTAAATTCCCATTTTTACTCTCAAATCTATTCTCATCCAAAACTTTCTCATCTCACTAAATGGCAACTGTATCCTTCAGGGCCAAATTAAAAGTATCTACTCATATATCAAGTCAGTTCTAAATGCTTCAACTTCAGACTTCGAAGTACTGCCTTGGAAAATTAGGCACTTGAAGAGGTACTGTAACTCACGGACTACTACTGACTTTGGAGGATTTCATCTCCTAGGGCATAAGAATTAACAGCAGGACAGTATTTAGGTCTTGCAGGTATCTTTATCAAAACTCCAATATTTTACCACAATCTTGACAATATTAACTAGTACAAAAGGAATTAGCCAAAGTCACTATTCAGAAGAATAGAGAACATAAACACACACACACACACATACACACACATCTTTCAGTCTTTTAGATAGACCATGGGGAAAAATCATTGCTCTTTTAGTAGGATATTCACTAGCTCATCATATAGCTCATATCAATTTAATTTTAGCATCTATTCACCCTACTTTTAATCTTCCTTAATTCTTTGCCGACAAACTTGCAATGTAACAGAGAAGAGGTAGACATAATTGTCTGTAAGGTATAAGGTACACCCTTTGACGCGGAAGTGTAAGCAATTACTTCTGAAACTCTGGTTGAAGGAACATATGAAGATTTTACAGAGGAACTAGGCTAAAAATGAGCAGGTCATCAATGGTGACAAACTGGGAAAATATAGCAGAAACAACACCTTAACAGCACAAAGCTACTGAGTTTGGCAGAGGATATGAAATTAGATTTAATAATTTGAGTTTCAAGATGGATCTCAAAGATGAGAACACTAGGTGATAAGACCTACAACTGAAACAAAGAGCTACATCAATCATCCTAAGGACATACTGTGGAAAAACTGATTTTACAACCAGAATTCACATTAACCTTTTTTATAAAAATTGAAGATACATCTGTTTAATGTTATTTACCTAGTATTTTTCAAATATGTTTTATCAAGGACCTTTGCTTCATTTGGTAACATCTATTAGCACATTGGTATGAGTTTTTTTTTCATCCTATCTTGCAAAATGCCATTGTTCAAAAAAAAATCAAAAAAATAAACTGTGTGATAAGGGAGGAAAATAGAAGGGCTCACAAAAGTAAAAGACAAGACAGATATAGAAAAATACAATGAAAAGACAGGGAAGGAGTAAAGCAGGAAAGTAGAAGGAATGAACTAGAAGATGGCAGTGGTAGATACAAATCATTGCGGTAGTCGGAAGCCAATTCCAAAACAACCATTTTTTAAAAATTTCTTCTCTCTGAACTTCCTGTATTCTTCCACTACTCTTCCTCTTCTTGCTCCACTTTTTAGATCTTAAAACAATAGTAGAGCACTTTAAATTTTTTATGTTCTGTTAACTTGCCATTACTTACTCTTTCTTGGAATGTCAGACATAATATGTTCGCTATTCACCTCTTTCAAGTCTTTGCTAAAACATCGCCAGCCACCTCAGTGATATCTGAGATCTTTGAAGAAAATTTGTAGAAACAAGGCATTGCGGCATTTCCGCCTGCCATACCCATTTCAGGTTTAATAAGGAGGCCCCAGAAAGCCTTTAATAAAGAGGAAGTTCTGGCCTGAAGGAGCTCTGATCTTTATTTTTCAGGGGATACTTGCCATACTGCAGAAACTTGTTAGCCTGTCATTACTGGAAACACATGCCCTTTGCCTCTTTGTAGCTCCTAGGACAGAATATAAAGAGTTCTTTGAAGAATCCAAAATGTGTTCTCAAGAAGCTGAAAATGAATGATATGAAAATAGAAGTTGGTAGCGGTCACCTCTAATGGCAGGGGAAGAGACAGTACTGTGAAGAAAGGAACAAACTGCAATTCCAGAGACAAAGCAGGATGTATGATTTCTGTGCCCATGTCTGTTGGACATCAAGAGAGAAGCCAAGTTGTAGTCACTTTGGAAGCCCTGGCCCCAGAGGACTGCTTGAAAATACTAAGAAAATTTTGTGGAATGTACCATTGGCAGGGCCTCAGTTGAGGGGGAGATGGCAGGAACCAAGGAGGGCATCACCAGCATCATGGGAAGGTGTAGGTTGGAAGCCATTGTTGAAAAGGGGGTTGTATGGTGTGTTGCTCCTTCAAAAATCAAGAGTTCAAATCTGTCATAGTGGGTGAGAGCATCAAAAGCAACAGCTAAATTAAAAGTCATTAGCTCTTTAATCTTCATCCTTTCCCCTAGTTTGATTCAGAAAAATCCTAAGTAGAAGATCAGGAGAAAAGGGGCAGAAGAATTTTCTAGGCTGAATGGTGTCTTCACCTACATCCCCACCCACCGAAAAATCCATATGTCTAAATCCTAAAACCCTTTTACCTCAGAAGGTGATTGCATTAGGAGACAGGATCTGGTAAAGATATAGTTGAAATGAGATCATTAGGGTGATTATTCCTATGTGACTGGTGTTGTTATAAGACGAGATCAGGACATAGAAAGAGGAAATAGCCAGCTCCATGCCAGGGGAAAAGGTTTCAGAAGAAATTAACTCTGTTGACCCTTGATCTTGACCTTCCAGACTCCAGAATTATAAGAAAGTACATTTCTTCTGCTTAAGCCCCTAGCCTGTGGTATATTGTTAAGCAGCCCAAGAACACTTACTAGGATAAGCAAGATGGAGAAGGCAGTGAGCATCTGCCAGAGTATAACTCATTCTAGATGCTAAATGAATCCTAATTCTCTTGCCACAGGAAACAAGAGAGAGTGCAAGAGGGTCTGAAGTAGAACAGAGCAGTAGTAATTTTAAAATAGGCATTGACGATAGAGTTGTTAACTATGATTAAAGTTGTAAGGGGAGTGTGAGGGTGGCATAGAGTCAAAGATGGTTGTGGAAAAGAGCAGAAAAAACTGGGGCTACTGAGGTAGTTAGGGAACTCATGAGAAGACACAGAATGGTGTGGAAGAGAATAATTGAACAAATTCAGAGGACTGTAAGGTATCATGTACTTGGGGCCAGGTAATGCCAGGTCATGGGGATGATGCACCTAACAGTGTTAGATGTGACTGAGAGCAGTACATGTGAATGGATCATTGTCCAATCTACGTGGAATACCAGGAAGAGTTTTACTTTATCAAAATTAAGAAGCTATTATGATCCCAGAGGAATCTGAAGTAAAAAGATAACTTCTCTGTAAAGGGAATCTGTATCAGTAGTTGTTGAAGGCTGCGACAGAACCCTAGACTCCCAATTCAATCCCAGTTATTCTTCCTAGATTGTAAAAATGGTCGCCTGCTAATTTGTTTCCACAGTGACTCAAACATCTCTTTCTGTTCATCAGTAGCCTGCCTTTGTTTCAAGAGGGGAGAGGTTCCATCTCATAAATGGAGAAGAACATAGTGTTGGTTGGAAGAAAGAGTATAACTGAAAAAGATACTTTATACATTTGATTTTTAAAATGGACCGTTCTAACTAATTATTTCTAGAAGCAACAAAGCTCTAAATTGCTTTAAAACAATTTGACAGCAGTCAGGGCAAGTTATATCTGCCTAAGTACCTTTAAAATATGCTCATTTTATTCCTTTTTGTCCTTTACACTTGACTTGCTCTAAACATCTTTAAATTATTCATTATGCTGAAGGAGAATCATTCAAAAGGACGCTCATTTGCCAGCTAATCTGAAAATCTAAATGAAGCTGCTGAATTTTTAGGAAATACAAATTTTAAAAATTAAAGTCAAAAACGTGAATAGATCACTATTCACAGAAAAAATTTAGGTGACCAAAGATCTACTTCTAAAAACTATATACTGCCCAGGTGGTTTTGTAAATGGGTCCCTGTTGTCCTACCTTCAAATAATAGATGTCTTGTGTTTATTAAATTACTATTTAACATTGAACAATGGAGACCTTTCCAATTTCATTTTAGAGAAATATATCTTATTCCAAACCTGATATATAGATAGCATAAAAAAACAGATCAATTTTATTTATGCATATGTGCTTTCTTAAGAAATGAAACTTGGGTAGAATTTCCATGCCCAATAACCCCAAGCTTCATGCTCTTGCCTTATAAATTGTGTATTATCATTTGAGGTGTGAAGGAAAGTTAAAACACCAGAAAGTGAATTTGGAACTTCAGGAAAGGTTAAGGCAGAAGGCAAAATGTAGTTGTAAATACAAAGGTATTTATAACTTGAAAATTATCACAGCAAAGCTGTAAAAAAATTGTGTTTGGTGATATATTAGCTCATTATATACATGTTGGTGATTAGCAGTTCATTTAGATTCTAGAAGGTACTGCAAAGAGTCCCAGGCTTTTTTGAGCAAAACACTCTCTGCTTTAGCTCATTTAGTTTACACTCTGCGAACAATTTTGTCTCAGGGTTAGCATGACACAGTAGTTAAGTCACTGACTGCTTCTTAGTCTTATCTAGGACAACCTGAATCATGGTCAGAAAATGTGATTCAAGGGAGAGTGGGTGGCAATATGAACAAGGCTGATTCAAAAGTAAGAGAAAGATTATCAAACAAAGAAAGGAAAGCATTTGTGATCAAACAGACAGACACAAGCACCCCACCAAAAAAATTATGTCATGGTTATGATGTGTCCCATCCCACATACTCTTTCAATATAACCTGGTCATCTCCCCACCAAAAGGTGGAATCTGTTTTCGTTACCCTTAAATTTGGACTGATCCTGTGACCTGTTTCTTTCTTTTTTTTTTTTTTTTACTTGAAAATAATTTTGACTTGCAGAAGAGTTGCCAACACAATGTTGTGAAATACTGTGTAACTTTCACCCAGGTTCCCATAATGTTAACGTATTATAAAACTAGAGTATACTTCTGTGTTATGTTCTGATCAACAGGACTCAATGTTGGTTTGTAACTTCTACGACTAATTTGTAATGCTCCATCTTAAAGCTCAAAGAAGTCCAGAAGGCTAGGAGAGGTAAGGAGAGGTCCTCTTTGAAGAGAATCAAGCCTCCCAACCAAAGACCTCAACTGAACTCCCAGTCAGTAGCTACCACTAATTGCCAGCAAAAAAAATAAGATACTGTGGCTCTTCCAACCATCCCAGAACCCCATCTCATAATGCAGAACAACCTGAACAATCCATAGAGATAACAATTGTTATTGCTTTAAGCCAAGTAGTTTGTTACGCACCCATAATTAGCTGAAACACTAACTCTAATTTAACATTTATACTGTGTGCTAACAAAGCAAAAAAAACTAAACAAACAAAACAAAACAAAACATGATCTAAAACTAATCCATGCAAGCTGGTCTACCAGAAACAAGAGGAAAGGATACAAAAAGCTTCAATAAGCAGTATTTATCCTTCGATTTAATCACCCTAGTCTCTTATTATCAGACTAAATATAAAGCAAAGGTGTTTTTATGTGATAAACTCTCAGCTGTAGTAACAGAAGCTTCTAGGATGAAACTGACTTATGGAGAAAAGCTGATAAGGAGGCTTCAAAGTCCTTACTTAAATAATGTACATGTTTACCCAAAGTTATATTTAAAAAAAACTCTCTATGCACCTGAATTAATTTGGTTAGTCACACATTTCTTCTAAGAGGAGCTGTGAAATTAGCAGTTACAAAAATCACAGATAAGCAGGACCCTTTGTGAACTTTCCCTCTGTTACCTAGATCAGAGGCAACGCACATTTCCAGGCAAGAGTCAGATGGCTTAAGTTTCATAGGCCAAAAAGTGAAATCAAGGATATATGTACATATTTACATAATGAGAGATAATTTTTACTTATAAAATTCAAATATATATAGTAATAATTGAGTACAGGTTTTTGTAATACGGGTCTAATAAACAGAGATTAATGATCACTTTTAGTGGGGGGATAACTTTGTAATTGGAGTTCAAATGCCAAAACTATTCTTAGCTTATGGATCATACAAAAACAGACACACAAGACAATGAAAAAACAACCTAACATAAAAATAATTGAAGGTCCAGATGTAGAGAAGAATTTGTCAACAGAAGTATTTTAATATACAATGAATGATAATTTTTGAAGATTGATGAAAGACATACACCTACACGTTCAAACAGTGGAAGTACCAAGAATCATGTTTAGGTAAATCATGGTGAAACAGCTGAAAACCAAAGACAACAAAAGCTCAGAGAATTTGAGGTCAGCAGAACTAGATATCATCAGATAGTAATAGCAGTTCTTTGGACTGAAGAGAAATAATCTCAGAAGCATGGGTCTTTAAGAAGGAATAAAAAGCATTGATAGGAGAAAGCACTGGTGAGTAAATATAAAAATATTATTGTTATAACAATTTAAAGGAGATATTTGCCATTTAAAGAAAAATCAAACCATTTATGGAATTTATGACAATGTACAAGTAAAATACAGTCATGCATCACATAATGATGTTTGGGTCAATGACAGACCACAAATATGATTATGGTCCCATAAGATCAAGCTGCCTGGTGATGCTGTAGCTTTTTAGTTTGCGTAAGTAAACTCTATGATGTTCCACATGATGAAGTCACCTAATGATGCATTTCTCCAAAGCCATCGCCATTGTTAATGACACATGACTGTATATGGCAGTCATAAAAAGGGCTAAAGACTAAAAGAAAATATATTGTATTATTACATTAAATAGGTAGAATGTGAAATTAAGGGACATGGTAGTAAGTTAGGGATGCATATTTTAATCTGTAGGGCAATGTGGTCCCAATAGAAATTTCTGCTATAATAGGAAGAATCTATAACCTATACTATCATATATAGTAGTCACCAACCACGTGAGGCTATTGTGTACTTGAAATGTACTTCCTAGTACAACTGAGGAATTGAATTTTTCATTCTATTTAATTTATATTTAAATAGAAACATCTAGCTACTTACTAAAATACTGAATATAACAACTCTAGAAAATGCAAAAAGTATATTTGGAAAGCCAGTAGAGGATAAAAAAAGAATAATAAAAAGCAATTGGCTGATCAAAGGAAGAGAAGAATAGATGGAATAAATAGAAAACAAATGGCAAGATGAAGGCTTACACCCAATATATTAGTAACTACATTAAATATAAATGCACCAAAATCTTTTTCATTTAAAAGCATGCTATTGGTTGTTGAATGAGATTTTTAGAAAACAAAACCAACTCTATTCCATTTATGAGACATGCTTTTTAGTTTTAAATAATTTCAAGTTTACCAGAAAATTTCAAAAGTGTGCAAAGAACCTTTGGAAGTAAGCTCTATGTATCATTTCCTCTTGATACTTTGGTGTATATATTCCAAGGAATACTCTTTAATATCACCTCAGTACAGTACCATTATCATTTACATAACATTCATATCTAACCTAAGAGTCCATATTCCATTTTTTTTTATTGTCTTCATAATATTTTTTTTGGAAATTTCCCTCAGTTCAGAAGCATGAATCCCACATGATTGCTAGGGAGATTTTTTAGATAGTGTCAATATCATTTTTCTCATCTAATTGTCCACCTATTATGCAAAATATTATCATGGATGGTTTAATTACTAATACTGATGATTCCTGCCTGAATCCATTTCAAATATGATATCCTAACTGATCATTTTTAAAACTTCACTTTTTGCTCATTATTAGTTGCCATTCTACTATAAGAAAATATCCCCTCACCTAGTTTGTTTCTTACTTTGTTTTCTTTCTTTCTTTCTCATTATGGACTCATGGATTTTTTTATTTACTGAATTACAACCTAATATTTGTTCTTGCTAATTCTGATGTTCAAACTGACCCCAAATTTGGCTAGTAGGAGACCTGTAAAGCTGGCTACTTTATCCTTTTGATATGCCTCCAATGTTTTTTAAAGCACTCCCTTAGTTTATTGGCACAACAAAATATTCCAGACGTGATTTCTTGTCTTCTCTGCTGACATGGAGTCAACAACTCTCTAGGGATATCTTTTTCATTTTAGGGATAAAAATATTTATAAACTAATATCTAAACAAAGAAACACATGTTACATATAGGACATGGATAAGATAAAAGAAAAAGATTGAAAAAGGTGTACCATTCTAATACTAACCATTAGAAAACAGATATTATTGTATATGTACCAGATAAAATAGAATTTCAGATAAAGAATATGACCAGTAATAAAGTGAGATACTTATAACAATAATGGATCCATTCACTTGCAACACATAACAATTCTAATTGTGTGTCTAATAATATTGCTTTAAAATAAATGACGCAAATGGGGGAGAATAAAAATGGAAGGGATAGAGTCAGAGTCAAAATCAGAGATTTTAACATACATCTCTTTTTTAATATTTTTTAGTTGTTGATGGACCTTTATTTTTTTTTTTTAATTATTTATATGCAGTGCTGAGAATGGAACCCATTGCCTCACACATGCAAGGCAAATGCTCTGCCACTGAGCTACAATCCCAGGCCACTTTTAACACACATCTCTTGGTAATTCAGAGGACAAGTAGATAAAAATGAGTGAGAATACAGAAGTTTAGAATAATGTTAAACAAGTTAACTTAATTGACATTATAAAACACTACAACCAATAACCACAGAAAGCACTTTGCTTTCAAATTTCAATATAGGTGATGTGTGGGGTCATAAAGAGAGATGAAAATGTTAAATTCTGTTTCCTAACCACAATAAAATAACCTAAAAGTCAATAAGGAAAACACAAAGAAAATCCCTAAATGTTTGGATGGTAAACACCACACTTTTTTAAATAACCCAAAAGTCAAAAATAAAACAATGGGTTGAGGATATAGCTCAGTTGGTAGAGTGCTTGCCTCACAAGCACAAGGACTTGGGTTCAATCCCCAGCACTGCAAAATAAATAAATAAATAAAATAATAGTGAAATTTATAAAATATTTTTAACTTAATGATAATGAAAATACACCACATAAAAATTAAGAGGTACTGTAAAAATAATGCTCAAAGGGAGGTTAGTAGTTATAAATATGTGTACTGATAAAATAGAAGAGTTGTTTGTGTAGATGTTAATCTTTGGAATCTAGAAAAGGAAGAGAAAATGAAACACAGTGAAAGTAAAAATTATGAAATAGTGAATAAAAATGAAATAAAAGAAATCTGTAAAGTGAAAAACCATAGAGAAAAGGTCTTTGGTATTTTGAAAAAGACAGATCAAGAAATATGAGGCAAATCACAAATTGCCAAAACAAGCACGTTAAAAGCAAGATGCTACTACATGACCTACACATACGAACAGAGTTAAAATGGGGTATTTTATGAGCATATTTATGGCAATATAGTCAACATTCTGATGAAATGGAAACTGTTTTAGTCAGCTTTTTCACTGCTGTGACCAAAAGACCTGAAAAGAACAATTTTAGAGGAAGAAAAGTTTATTTGGTGCTCACGGTTTCAGAGGTCTCAGTTTTCAGTCTATACATGACCAACTCCATGACTTTGGTCCCACGGTGTAATGGTGCCACAGAGGAAGGCAGCCCAGACATGGCAATCAGAAAGTAGAGAGTTCTGCTCACAAGGGACAAAATATATACCCCCAAAGTCATGCCCCCAGTGACCTACCTCCTCCAGCCACACCCTACCTGCCTGCTGTTACCACCCAGTTAATCCCTATCAGTGAATTAGGTTAAGACTCTCCTAACCTCACTTCTAAACTTTCTAGCATTATCTCTTGCATGAGCTCATATCTAGACCATAACAGAAACATTTCCTGGAGAACACAATTTGCCAAAACTGACAAAAATAGATAGGAAATCTGAAGAGTTGTATATTTTGTAAAGAAAGCAAATGTGTGATTACAAAGCTTCCCACAATGAGAAGCATAGGCCCAAGAGCTCCTTTGGAGAATTTTAACGAACAGTGAAGAAGAAAATAATCTCAATTCTATACAATTTCTTACAGGGAATAGAGAAAATGAGAATACTTAACAAGACATTGATTTATGAGGCCAGCATAGCATTATTATTGAAAACCTGAAGAAGATGTTATTGGAAGAGAACATTAGACACTTATCACTCATAAGCATAGATTTTTAAAATCCAGTGAAATATCAAAGGAATATTATGTCATGACCTAGTCACATTTACTTCGGGAATTTACTTTGAAGATGGGTTTGACTTTAGAAAATCAATCACTGCAATTCACCACATTAATAAAATTAAGGGGAGAGATGTATGGCCATCTCAGTAGAAGTAAAAAAATAAAAAACTTGATAAAATTATGCACTTGTACCTGGTGAAAGCAACACTTAGCAAATTAGGTCAAGAATAAGACTTTCTCAAGCTGATAAAACATATCTACTGAAGAGATCTCTGCAACTAAGATACTGTAAAATAATGAATTATTTTCCCTTAAGATCAAGAAGAGCATAAAAATAGCTACTCTCATTACTTCTTTCCAATACTGTATCAGAAGTCCTAGCTCATGTGAAAATATAATAAAAATAAATGAGTTACAAAGACCAGAAAGGTATAAGTCAAACTATCATTATTTGCAGATAACATGATTATATAAACAGGAAGTTCAGAATAATCTATATACTATTAGAACTAAGGAGTAAATTTAACAAAGGCAACAAATACAAGGTGAGTACAAAAAAGGTCAGTAGATTTTCTATATATGATCAACAAACCATTTCCATATACATGCAACAAACCATTTCTTAAAAAGAGCAAATACCTAGAAGTAAATTTACCAAAAAAGAAAGAAAAGAAAAAGGAAAAAAAATCAATTCTTATATACTGAGAACTACAAGAGAAAACCAGAAGAAATCTACTGCTGGGCAAAAATTAAAGAACTAAATAGATATAAAGATTAACCATTCTCACAGATCAAAAGTTCAGTATTACTGAATATAATCCCAAAGAAAATGTCAGCAGTCATTTTTTATAGTATTGATGAACTGATTTTAGCATGTGGATGAGATAAAAGAACTTGAAATAATCAAGATTTTCTGGAGGAATAAAGACAAAGCTGAGGAGCCACACTAAAAGATTTCAAGGCTTATCAAAAAGCTCTACCAATTAAAGCAGCAAATTTCCTATTTGGCATAAAATAAACACACAGATTAATAGATTAGAATAGAAAGCACAATTACTTGATGTTCAACAAAGATACTAGCAAAATTCAATATGAGAAAGAAAATCTTAGATGATGATGAAGCAATTGGATATTTATAAAGAAAAAAAATTAAATTTATCTTTTCTCATACCATAGACAAAAATTAATTTGAGAGGGGTCATTGGCCTAAATGTGAACACTATAATTTCTAGAAGAAAATAAAAAGATATCTTTTTTATTCTGATATAAGCATAAGAATTCTTATATAAAGCACTAGAACTAACCATTAAGGAATCCAGTCATACATAGGATTACAGCAAAATTTACCTTTCCATGAGGATTTTCTAACACTACTTTAATAGGTCCCAACTTTGGTTTAGCTTTTATCCGGTCTTCATGACCATAGTTATAATTCAATGAGAAAAAGTTCCATTATCCAGTCCTACAATTAAATGTCTGGATTCGATTTTCTTTCAACTCTCCTTGCAAATTGGCTTGTCCTTTTCTGAGCTTATTTCGTTCTTATAACAACTTGCTCATTACTATTCTGCCTTGAAATCTAATTCCACATCTTCTTTGGGAACATTTTCTGCCTTCTAGGGTATAGCTGATGATAATTTAACCCAACGTTTTGCCAGTACATGACCCAGATTGTAAGTTTTCTGGCTTCCCATACGAGAATTCACATCACCTGCCTTCCATTTGCAATACTGCATAATTTAGTTGTTTTAGATCACATCCTACTTCTAATACCAATGTCTGATAAGTCCATTTTTGCTACAAAATAATACTCAAAATAATAGACTCTCAGTGACTTAAACATTTATTTTCGTCTTCACAGGTCTGTACATTGCTGGGGTTTGGCTGATCTGCACTGGGTTTTGTTATTCCAAGCTGAAATCCACTCATGGTCACTTTATTTTTTTGTTACAAATATTTTCATTCTCAGACCTTTACAAAGGGGTACCAGGTATCATGTAGTTAAAAGGAACACATTTAAAGGCTTTTCTTGTGTCATATACATTGATATTCCAATGGCCAAATACAGTCATGTGATCCACCCACTGTCAAAAGGGTAGGGACATATGCTCCACTTACCATGACAAAGTGGAGGGGTGTAATCGCATAAGGGAGGGAAGAGCTGGGGACAGTTATCTAATCCACTCTCCAAAAACAAACAATTGAAATTGAAACATACTACATCCACTTTCAACAGAATCAGAAATAAAACCAGAGATGGCTGTTGTTAGCAGTGAGAATCAGTACAGAATAATAAAATAACAATATTAACTAACGCAGCATATTAAAGTAACTTTGCCACATTACCTGAATAAAAACCAGGTGGCAAAATTAACTGAGTCAAACAAAATCATATTCACTGGAAAAGGAGGCCAAATCAGCATTAGAATAGTTATACTTAAAGTCTTATGTTCTACTTCTTTTTTTTTTTTTTTTCATTTTAGGCATAAAAATGATCCTCCTTTTCCAGATTTAATTTATAAATGAAGGTTGTTTTCCTAAAAGCTACTTACTCAATTCCCATGGACTAGTTTGCAAAACAGTAAAAAGAAAAGCATACCTGTGGATTTGGAAGCCCCCTAGTAACTGCACCTCCTGCAAATTCCAAAGCAATCTTCAGTACAATAAGGTGCTGAGAGGGCTCTATTCAGACTCAAGTTTGGGTAAATGAAGTCTGTACAAAAAAAGGGAGGAGCAAACAGAATTTGGTCTGTGTGTGTGTGCGTGTGTTTTCATTACAATATTAAAACAATATTACAATATTAAAAATAATAAAAGCAAAGGATTTTTTAGCAGATTATAAAAAACCAGGCCAACTGTCTTTTGGAACTGATATTCATGACTAGGTATTTGAACCGGACAGTGATGAAATTCTAGGAAATAGAAAATATCAGAGACTCGATGTTTCTGGCATGGCCACACCTAGATTATCTTCAAGCTGAAAACGATGCCACTTACTCACAGGAATGAGTCATCCTTGTAGAGCTTCCGCTCTCCTCTGCCCCTTGCCATTTCTTCTTGTTAATTTCTAGTCTCTGAAAATTAGGGAATACATTTTAGAAAGCTGCCCTAACAGCAACACTCTTTTGAAAGAGTAGCAAAATGCTGACACTCTGGTCACTCAGCTGCAAGGGCACAAGGCCACAATAATCCAAATCCACAGCCCTGCTGCTCCCCTGATTGGCTCCGCAGCCAGGCACTACTCAGCTTGCCAGAATGCAGGACTTGGAAACTCATTTCACATGTCATTTCTCCCTCTGTTCAGCACTCCCTTTGGATTCTTGAAAGTTAGAAACCTGCCACATTTTTTTTTTCAAGCAAGTAGGCTCTATATTTAAAGGGCATTCGAGAATTGAAATCATCACCTTAAATCATGGGTATAGCTTTTCCTCTGGGGCCCCTTCACTACAGTAGGTTATTTTTAAGCTGCACAAGGCAGTGAGACAAAGCAAAGAGAACACATATGTGGAGGGAAGGTGGAGAATAATATGGAGCTGGAGTCAACAATGAAATATAAAAGGTAGATCCCTTAACTTAATAAGAATCAGTGGCACATCCAGCAAATCTCTCTCCAGATCCACATTATAGGACCCAGAGGTGTGAGACTGAAACCCGCTGAAATTTGGGATGTTGCAATTTTGTAATGGCATCTTGCTTTTACCTAACATCAAACATTGTACTCTCCTCGGTGCATTTTACCAAGACCCAACAAGACTGTATTACTGAGCCTATTTTATTACTGTAGCCATCGCCGAGCTTACTCTGAGTTCTTACAGTCCTGGGTTTCTGTCATCTTGTTTAGACAGAGAACAGTTGAGAGAAATATGTAGGTACCCTCTTTAGGTGGAATCAAAACACCAAGACAAGCAAAATGGGTTGACTGGGAAAATAATAACTGATTCCTGTGATGATGACCACAAGGCACTTCTAAGAGACTTAATGCCTTCTGATCCTGAATAAAGTAAATCATCAGCAGCAAAAGTTTAGTGCTAACTTATCACATCCAAATTCTTTGAAAACTGGGCATTCATTTATTCGGTCAACAGATATTTATTTAAATATTTCATCCAACATTTGTTCCCATGGGGGTGGGGGCAGAGGAGATCGCCCAAGATGTAGAGACGAGGTTAAAATTCTTGTAGGAGCTAATAAGATAGAACAAGACACAAAGGCCCCTGGAGGCTGGGTCTACTGGAGAAGGGTGCAGGTCTACTTGCATCTTAACATATTCATTCTCAGTCAAAGTCAAGTGCTGTCTTACCTTCAAGGTTCATCTTGTCCCTTGGGTCTTGAATGACTTTTTGACCACCAACGCCTGATAAAATCCAGACGATCCTGTAGTACTCACTTCACTTATAGAAGATCTTCCCTGAATATATTGAATTGACTACATGAAAATGAAACATACTTCTCGGAGTACATTCATCACGAAGACAAACCCAAGAAATCATTAATGTAAAACCATTACTTAACACACTCTAAGTACATTTCAAGAGATCACATCAGTGGTTTATTACCAAATAAACTAAAAATTTTTTTTTATAAATGATTCAAGTTCATGACCAGATCATCATACATTGCCATGCAATGCCCCTAGAATGTAATTATATGTTGTTTTAACATTTTAAAGTGCAGTGAATTGAAAAGAATGCACATCAAATTCAAAGTCCTTTTGAGTTGACTGGAAAAGATCTTTAAATATCTTAAGACCCTTGTGACAGTTTTAAAACATGGTCACATATTCACTGCTTCTTCTGCCAGAGGAAGGAGGAGTGTGTATATTCTCTCCTTCAATATTGATGGGCTTGTAATGCCTTGACCAATCAAGCCTGGGGAAAGTGACTTGTGAGTTTAGAACATACTAGGCTACATAGCACGCTGGTTTACAGGAATGCTTCTCCTTACTGTGCTGAGCCACAAGTTAAGAAGTCTGACCGCCCTGGGCTCATAGTGCCACAGAGGCCTCATGTAGGGGATCCAACTGACATTTGAGATAAGCCCAGCCCCCTGGCTAAGCTCCCAAACTACAAGATGTGGGCATAAGCTCACCTGGGACCCTCAAACCATCTTATTAGATTTCATAGTTTTGTGGGTCAGGAATGCCACAGGATTTGTCCTGCTGATCCTTCTATTCCATGGGGCATTGAGGTCACTGATGGAAAAAAAGAATAAACCAGCTGATTCCTGCCCAAATCCTGACCTGCAAAATTGTGAGATATAATCAAGTGATTTATTTTTTCAGGCAATATGTTTTGAAATAGTTTGTTATATAGCTGGAATAAGGCCCCTCTGTTCCTGAAAGAACAAAATGAACACAAGAGACTAATGATGATGTTGAGTAAGGGAAGTTACTCTCTGAGTAGATAAAAGAATTGGAAAATTGTTTTAGTCAGTTTTTTCTCTGCTGTGACTAACAGGACCCAACCAGAACAACTGTAGAGGAGGAAATATTTATTTAGGGCTCGCAGTTTTAGAGGTCTTAGTCCATAGAAGGCTGGCTCCATTCCTCCCGGTTTGATGTGAGGCCAAAGATCATGGTGGAAGAGTGTGGCAGAGGGAAGCAGCTCACATGATCAGGAAGCAGAAAGAGACTCCGCTGTCCAGATACAAAATATATATCCCATAGCCCCGCCCCCAGTGAACCACTTCCTCCAGCCACACCCCTCCTGCCTCCAGTTACCACTTGGTTAATCCCATCAGGGATTAGTTCGCTGATTAGGTTAAGGATATAGCCCGATCATTTCTTCTCCATACCTTCTTGCGTTGTTTCACAAGTGAGCTTTGGGGGACACCACATTCAAACCATAATAGTAATACACAACTTAAACACAGGAATATGGACCATGAGGGTCATCAGACCACACTACTTGAAGGGTCATAAAATAGGACAAAATATGTCCCATCTTGTCTTCAATGAGAACTGAATCTGTCCCAGCCAAAGTTCCCCCATTTGTATGGAATATCAGCTGGCTAAAACTGTACCTTGCAAAATGGCTTGTGATGGCAAAGTTAGTTCCTAGATGTTCAGGCATTTTTCAACACTCTAAGAATTTTAATTCAATAAAGAATGGTATAAGTGAATCAAAACAAAAGTAATAATATTTATGCTAATATTGTGCACTTTTAATATATATGTACTTGCTAAATTTCTAAAAATTTAGCCAGAGTAGCAGGTCAACCTTCTAATTCTAGCTTAAGAGGTATAATTGTATAATAAACATGTGTGATTTCAAAACAAAGTCTTACTAAATTTACAAGTTGAGTAAACTTAAGATAATTCAGTCTTCCAATATTATAGTTGTAAGTTTTTTATATTTTAAAGTACTCAGAGTTTTTTAATTAAGTCACCCAATTTCTGTATTAAAAATAAATTATATATATACATATATATATATAAAATTAATAAATTAATTTAAAATATTTGAAGATAATTCACTAACGTTCCAAAATGGGACCAAACATTATTTAAAGCCATTATATTTTCTAATTTAAACTCCTTACAAAAGATTTTCCTCTTATGATAATTTACTAAGAACTATTCTTATTCTTTGTCTCCTGGGAATTTAACTGAGTTGTCTTTAAAAAGTATGACTGGTCACTGCCAGGGGCAAGTAAAAAAAAAAGAAAAAGAAAAGAAATTCTCCCTGAACAGGGGTAAAGAAAGTCTGCTAATTACCAGCAGCAGCTATGAGCTCAGCAGTTTCTGAATAAAAGAAAATTCTACCTGGAAAACCACCCAGCACCTGTCTGTGCTGAGCTGCTCAGGGTGCTTTCCCACAGAGCAGCCACACACCCTCTGCCCCTCCAGGTAAATGAAGGAGCAACTCTAAAGGATGCTCAGAGGGCTGACATGAAGGGAGAAAGGGCCCTGTTACCCGTTACCAGGTCTTCCCCTTCAAGCGACAATAAAAACATACACCTTCCTTCCTAGAATGCAGAGGACTTTTCCACTCCAGAGATAAAGAAGGAGTGAAATGAAATGCACAGGAAAGAATAAGGAAATAAAGATATGGTTGTTAAAATCATCAGAGAATGGGAAAGCAAGACATGGGTGTGAGGAAAAAGGTATTTTTTACTAATTCTTGCTCTCTACGCCTACTGGGCTCACTTTTGCTATCTCCCAGTTGGACTTCCTCGATATGACCTGAGGAGTGCCTATGGTCTGCAGAACATCGTGCAAGATTCTGAGGAGTTGAAAGAAAATAGAAGACCCTCTCCCAAGGGACTTGAAATGTGAAAATATGATACATATGCAGAACAGAACAACCATTTAGAAGTAGGCAGATTAATACATGTTTAGGTTAAAGAGTCAGTGAATAGGCATACCCATACCTGATTTGCATTTTAAAGGTGAAGTTTTGAATTGAAATGTGAAGATCCTAAGAGAGGAAGTTTTAGTTAGAAGTGAATTTGTTTCTAATTTCACGCATGTCCCACAATTAAATTAGACTTTATATGATAAAATTAGATGTGGGGTTATATACAAATTCTTAGGACATGTGTAGTAGATGAATGCAGAATAGAAATTAATCAATGATAGAATGTGAGATGGATATAGATAATTTTATGTAAATGTATCCAAACATAGCCCTCATTCAGAAAGACTAATAAATACCAGCGACTGTTATGACTCTCAAAATTCATTCTTGGCTTATAGGGCAGAAGGATTTCTTCAACATCATGTTGTCCCTTCAGATCATCAGCAAAATCTTCAGTCTACTGGGGACTTTGATTGAGCATTTATGCAACATTCCCAGTTATATTTGGAACACTAAGGGTCTTTAATAGAAAATGATGATAAAACAATAATAACAATGGATTATTTATATTTAGAGGTCCTCATTTTGCTCCAGGCACCATGTTAGTCACATTTCACAATTATTAGTTCCTTCAGTCCTCACAACAGCAATGGGAAGTAAGCCTTGTCTTTCTCCTCTTTTAGGAGATGAGGAAACTCAAACAGAAAAGTTAAGCAACATGCCTAAGGCTGTACAGTTAGGAAGTGGTAGACTTTGGAGTCCAGGAGCCCAGGAGCCCAGGTAGCCTGACTCAGAGGCCAAATGCTTGGCATTCTCTCCTCAAAATCAGCCCCTTCAGTCCCCTTGTGTTCTCCACACACTCATTCCCATTCTGTCCTGGGTGGAGCACCCACTGCCTCACTCTCTGCCAATTTTCCTTTCTCCTGTCCCTAATTTATTATTCTCTCTCTTCCAAGTCTCAACTCTATCCTGACTTGCTCTCTTTTTATTTTCTTTTCAAATTACTTTAGTCTAGTTCTGCACTCTTTATTTCTCCTCCTACCCTCCCTCCATTTATTTCAAAGTGCTAACAGCAACCTCCACTCAAGTGTGTATTTTGGTCTTTCTTTTAACTTTGGTACCATGTTCTACTCCTGGCTCCCTGGACTTTCAGGATGACACTTTTTCCAGCTTCCTTTCCAATGTTCATGTCTGTTCCAGATCTTTTTATTGAATTTTCTCATATGCTTCTAGAAATGTGCACACATACCCTTGGGGGCAGCATCCCAGTCTCTGGTATTTGTCAAAGCTATATTCCTTTTTGTCTTTTCCTGAGGTTCTTCAATCCATTTTTCTCTGTACTTCAGCTCTGAATGTCTACCTCAGACCACATTTCTAATGACATATTTTAATAGACTTCTATTCTTTTTGACTAAGAAAACCAAAGACACTCACTTTCAGATTCACTGGCAGAAGATAACAAAGCAATAGATGGTACCTTCTCTTGTGTCACCAATCACTCCTTAGTCTTCTCCTCTTTTCTCCAGGTATAACTTAAATATTCATTTCCTCAGGATTTTTTGGAATTTATATGAAACATTGTCAGTGTGATGGATCTATGATATCATCTCACAAGATCCCTTTCCTGCTTTGGGAGACTGCCCAGACCTCGTGTTCAGATAGCAAGATTTACCATCATCTTCTCTGCCCACATTTGACTGACCCAGGGACAGCACCTGATCTCCAGTTGGGTCATGACACTCATTCTCCAGTTTACTTCCTAACAAGAGTTGAGGAAAAAACAATAATAAGTCTTCTTATGATTTAATGGTGTTATTTGAGAGTGTGTTCTTCAATTTCCTCGAAATTGTGAGTGTTCCAGTTTTCCTCTGTTATTGATTCCTAGTGGTGATTGCAAACTTGTAAAATTTATTGAGACTTGTTTTGTGTTCCAACATATGGTCTATCCCATATGGCTCGTACCCCATGAGTACTTCCCATGTGCACTCAAGAAAAATATGTATTCTGCTGGTTTGGGCTGCTTTATTTTGTATGTCTTTTAGGTTTAGATTGTAATATTATTCAAGTCTTCAATTTTCTTAGCATTTTGTCTAGTTGAGCTGTTCATTATAGAAAGTAGGGTATGGGAGTATCCAACTATTACTGTAGAACTGTCTGTATCTCCCTTTAATTTTATCAAATCTTGCACCACATATTTTGGGGACTCTTTTTTTAGGTGGGTATATATTTATTTTATCTGCTAAACAATGAAAATTCTCTATAGCTATTCAGAAATTTAAAGGGACCATACCTTTCTTCCAATATGCCCAGGAATTCTAATAATAGAATGGGTAGACCCATGTTTTACAGTTTACTATTTAACAAAATATTTGGGATGTATACAGTAGTTACCATAGTATAGGGTCTAGAAGCTTGGTATGGTTATTTAATTCACATAAAGGGATATAAAAAATATAAAACAGGAATAAAAGAATGATTAAGACAATGAAACCTAGATTTCTAACCAAAGTTGAAATGAAAGTTATTTACAGGAACCCCTGCTGAACTTCCTACTTTGTGAAAATGTTACAATATGCAATTTGTGCGTGTGTGTGTGTGTGTGTGTGTGTACACAAAGGATTCTTTGAAAGAAGTGCCCACCACTTACAGTAATTGAGTTTTACTTTTAAACATGCCTACCATGATACTTTTAATAATTTCATAATTCAAAAAGTGAATCTTGTATAAAATATGAAAAAAGTATAATTTTATAGTGAGCTCTTATTAAATAATATTTTTCTGTAGTTCTAGGTAGCAAAGAAAAAATAGCAGTGCTCTCCGCCTTTACATCTTCTTTGTAGTGTCCTCCTGTGTAGCTGATCCCTGTGCCCAGGTGTGAGAGTTGCTGTTTCTTTAAAGCATATGGAGGATTAATTCCCTGTGCTTTTGATGCTTGTCAGAAAATTTCAATATGGTGCATTAAGCAGCCTGAATGAGTCAGTGATTCTTTAAATAATAAGACAACTAAAGCTAGAAGGTATAAAGCATCTTTAAGAAAAAGCAAACGTAGGAATAAAAGGTCTGATTTGATGCTTAAGTGTAGACCATATTCTGATGCTGCAAATAGGTGGAAATAATCCCTGGTTCACAAAGGGAATATGTGATCTATAAATTATGCACTGAGTTGACTTATTTCTACCTCCTACATCTGCTCAGTTCATAATTCCATTGGAAAATGCACTCTCCCTTTCCTGGAACATCAAGGGAATATGAGAGGACCAGAAGTAGGGCATGACCTCATCCTTCCCTACCACTACTTACACACACACACACACACACACACACACACACACACACACACGTCATTTCTAGTTAGCTTTCAAGGGAATCAGAAAATGCTCCAAAAATAGGACAAGAGTTGGAGTCAGGGCTCCCCCACCAATTAAGAGACTGGGTAGGAAGGGGGAGTTGGCTACCCTGGCAAAGGAACAAGTGTGTCGATTTGAGAAGGGCACAAGTGGCCTGAATCCTCCAGAGATCTGCTGAGTTGCAACTGACTTGCACTGCCAATGAGCAGATAGATGTGAAGGGCAAGAACAAAGAAAGCACCAGCTGAGACAGTGAAATGAGGAAGGAGAGAAACAGGGAAGGTGAGAGGCAGGGACTCGCCAAGCCCACTCAGGCTCAATGGACATTTCTACAGCACTTTTGAATTCTTTTTGTCCTCTACTATGCCTTTGTTTTTAAGCAACTAAATTATGTAAGAGGCAGGCAATGTGTCTATACCCAGATAATGTAATTATCCTCATTTATTGTCACAAATGAAGAAACTTGAGGCTTGCTTCTGATCAAGTTTCTTAGGACAGAGCTGTAACTCAAACCTACATCACTTTATGACTCTTAAAGTTGTATTATTTCTATGTTGTCTTTGCACAGACCTATTTAGCTGCAGATCAAAACACAACTCTATGTGCCAATCTTCCAGTATGGCTGGAGTGGAGTGTTGATACAGGGAGATGGTGGAGTCTACAAGCTGTTTCCAAGAATTAGTAATTTATCCTAAAAACAATGGGAAGAACATGGTCAAATTTACAGGGATGAGCAAACTATGGCCCTTGGGCCAAATCTGGTCTACAACCTGCTTTATTGACTCATATCTGTGCCCATTTGTTTACTAGTTGTCTATGGCTGGTGTTGTGCTACAACACTAGATTTGAGTAGTTGCAACAGAGATCATAGGTCTGTAAAATCTAAAATAGTTACCAATCATATTTTTAAAAGTTTGCTGACCTCTGTTATAGAATGATCAGTGTGGTTGCAATGTTGATTAGAAGGAGCCACTATCAGAAGTAGGGAGCCCTCTAGAAAGCTAGTTCAAGTCTTAGTAGGAGATGACAGGAATCCAAAGTTAACATGGAACATTGGCAATGGGGAAAAGTGCATTATTAACAGATGCTAAGGTGAAGGCTGAGAAGACTTGGAGACTGAATATGCAATTTGAGAAAGTGGAAATATGCTATAATTTTTAAGATGGTAATGGAAGGCATAGGATTAGATACCTCACCTCGGAAGAGAATGAAAGGTAGGAGGAGAGGACCCTAGTATACCCTCAAAGAACACTAATGTATGAGGGCTGAGCAAGTAGAGGGGGTCTTAGAGGAGACTTAGACAGACCTCCCAGATAGGTGGGAGTTCACCCCAGGGCAAGTAGGGTCAAAGCAGAGGTGAGGACTCACTGTTTGCCTTTGAACTTATCACAAAGGAACCATTTCCCTGGAAAGACCAGAAGGACACACCAGCCTCTGGTGGGTTGAGGGATGACTGAGAGATGAGGGAGTGTGGAGAGAAGTAGACATAACACTTATAAAATGGGAAAGAAACTGAGATAGTAATGTGGCCACAGCAAGACCAGGGATTGACTAAATTTCACTTTTCAGTCCTGGGTTTTTTAATCAAGGAGCTCAGTAAGCAAATTTAAATAATGAGGAGGAGAAGCCAGTAAAGGGAGAAGTTGAAGACACAGGGGGCAGATAGAAGACTCTAGAGCAAGTAGAAAGTAAGATCATCTTTAATCTTGTGGTCATCTATCTTATTGATTATATGAGGAATCACATCACCATAGCACTGGTGGTGTGAATAGTCATTACAAATAATGAAGAAGAGAAAGATAACTGGGGAAACCCCAAGTTTTCAGGCATTGCTAAAGAATCAGTTGAAGATCTGTGAGTTGCGTGATTTTTCTCCACTAGGGAAAAGAATATAAGTAGAAAACTAATCACAAAATTTTAAGAGTGAGGATTTGTAACAACACAGAACTCCATCTGAGAGAAACTATATCTAAAGATTTTAACATAAGGAATATCTGTTCTTCTACTGTGAATAGTCTAAATTTTTACTTAATCAAGTTAGGGTTTCAAAAGTCTCTTTGTGCGGACCACAGTGATGTAGCCTCTCATAGGTGTGTCTTCATTAAGTTCCTACCAAATTTTATGATTTCCTCTAGTCTACAGATGGAAGCCCAAGCACATTGGAATTTGTAGTAAGAACCCTAGCTTGATCCTAAACTATGGCAAAAATAAGATCTCTAAGATAGGTTCTAAGATTTGGGTGAGTCTCAGTATGTCCGGAGGGCTGATGGGGAAGAATCTAGGAATGTTTTCATATGCAGTAGGGAACAAGATGGGTAACATGTCATAAAGAATAAAAGATTCTATGCATTGACATCTCGAGTATTAATACAAAGAAATTCACTAATTATTATTTCACAGTTCTCTAATGAGCTCAGGGTCTCAGCATAATTATTATCAGGAGTTACAAGTTGAGTGCCAGCTTATTAGAAGTCAAGTATTGTCCTAGGTCCTTGATCTAAATGGTAACATTTTAAGGAGGTATTACTACAGCTTTTTTTTTTGGTACTAGGGATTGAACTTAGGGCCTTGTGCTTGTAAGGCAAGCACCCTACCCACTGAGCTATATCCCCAGCCCAGCTCTCCTTTAATAGATGAAGCAATTGAGGCTTGAGATGATGAGTAACTTTTCTGAGATCACACAATTTGTCTGTAGTAGCTGAAACTATTCCAGACAACTCTCTGATGGTAGGAGCAACAGTGTCAGGTACCTAAGAACCTTTTGAACACTTCTACAACTCAGCTTAATCTCTATTTTAAGACTCATCCAGAAACTTCTTTGAGTAGTTAACCTGAGTCATCTCAAGCCTTTCCCTCTCCCATTCCACTCTGTCAGTTGATGACAATGTTTGATGGGTTATATGACACTCAAGCTTTGGAGATTCCTGGTCTTAGTAATCTGTCCATACTAGATGCTAGTAGGACAGCATTGTCCCGTTCAGTATGACCCCTAAGCCCTAGGTCCAAATTTGTCAAGTCCATTTTGTTTGCCCTCGCTGGAGTTTTAAATGTAGAATTAGATTGCCTTTCTGCAAGGCACACACTCGAGTTCTGCACCAGCCCTACTAGACTCCCACTTATAACACTCAAGCCTGATTCTCACCTTTATGTTACCCAGCAAGAACAGGGGTGTACAGGTTTATGTCCCTGCCTCAAGGGCCCACAGGCCTTGGTCTCCTTGGTCGTGCTGTAGGAGCCAGGTTCCTTTTGTTCTTGGCACCCTCAGAGATCCTTCTACCTCTCTGGCAGCTCTACCAAGCAGCAGGACATGAAGTTTCCTGTCCCCAGCTCTACAGCCCTGGGCCCTGGAGAACATTTTTCACCTTGTGGAGTCCTTTACCTGATGCGTTTATAAAGATCATGTTTGCTTGGCTCACAACTTCTCTCCTCCCTTGGGGTTTAGGATTTGGACAATAAAACCTAGGATTTCCAAGTTTATCCTGTCCTTTCATCTCTAAAATCAAGGTGAGCCAGACTTACGAGCTGTTTCAACAAAGAAAATACAGAGAGGGGAAGAAGCAGGATAATATAGGATAAGAAAATCCCAAAATAGTATATTGCTATTTTGAGTTCTGAGGAAGAAAACTGCCACTTAGCTGTGAGGAACAAAGTAGAGAGTAAAGGTCCTTAGATGATCTGTGGGAGAACTCTAGTGACTTATCCTCTGGCACCAGCTCAATAACTAAAAAGAGACTATACCAACACAGCAGAGTGGACGGAATGTCCAAGGAAGTTAGAAACCACAAAAAGTGTTGCTTTCACAGCATGTGCACTTAAGAGCAGCTGCACAAACCTCTTTTCCACCCATACTTGGAAGCATTGTGACAGCCTGCCCATTCTCCTGGGAAGCACTTTCAGGGGCATCAGATGACAGAGTACTGAGACCATTTCATTCACTGCTCCATTCCTAATGTGTGCTTTGTTGACTCCATCCAGATTCTCATGAATGGAGTCACTTTCTTTTCACATAACAGGTCAACTCTCCATCTCCTCTCTCCCAAGATGGCAGCTGTTGGTCAAAGGGTACTTGCCATTATAAGATAAACAAGTTCTGGAGACGTAAAGTACCACATGATGACTATGGGTGATAATAATGTATTGTATAGCTGACTTTTGCTAAGAAAGTAGAATTCAAGTATTTTTAACACATACACATTCAAAAGGTAACTCGGTGAAGTATTGGGTATGGTAATTAACTTGATTGTGGTAATTATTTCAATATATATATGTCTCTACATGTCTCTACATATGTCAAAACATTGTATACCTTGAATATATATATAATTTTTATTCATCAGTCATTCCTAAATAAAACTTTAAAATGTGAAGGATCAAGTACATGGAGAATTTATCATGGCACTTGTAGCTTTTTTGTTCATTTTTATCTGAGTGTGACTTTGGAAGGTGGAGTCTCAGGAGTCTCTTCAGTTTCAAGTCCCTCCTTTGAGATATTTTCTTTGGAAAAAGAGTGGAACTTGCTATTTTTCCTATAATCCAATATTCTCTAAAGTCCTGGTCTAGATTTCACTTCAAGTCAATGCTACTTGTACTAAGTTGTACTTGAAAATAAGAGACGTTCCTGGAGATTTGTTCCAGAATCTCCTGCAGATACCAAAATCTATGGATCCCTTATACAAAAATTTGGTTTCCTTATGTAAAATGGCATAGGATTTATATGTACCCTATGCATGTTATCCTGTATACTTTAAATCATCTCTAGATTACTTATGATACCTGATAATTATAACACTGATAAAATTCTCATGGATTCGGTATAGTGCTTGGCATATGGCAAATTCATGTTTTGCTTCTTAGAACTTTCTGGAACTTTTTTTTTTTTTTGCATATTTTACACCCACAGTTGATTCAATCTACAAATGTGGGACCTGTAGATACAGAAAGTCAATTCTATATTCCAGGCCTATAGCCTGAGTTCAGAAGAATTTAGAACATGGAGACAAAAAGTTCCCCTAAAAAGTCGAGTTTGAAGGTTGGGGCAGATAAAAGATATGGTAAAGAGAAAGTGAGGGTCTAGGTGGGCAAGCAGAATTTAGCAATCTGGAAATGCAACATTAGGAATTTGAAAGAATGTGAAAGAGAACTGAGGTCCTAGGCAAGAAATATCAGATGATACAGGAAGCAGGATACACACACTGAACAATGGAATGCCTAGATGTCATTCAAGGGGTTCAAGGTCCTGAGCCATGGTAGCAGCCTGTGGGCAGTCACATCTCATGAACACTATTTTATTTATTCATTCACAACCATGCTAGCTAAGTATTTTCCCTGTGTGCTGAAATGAGAGAATTAAATGCCAAGAGAGTCAAGTGGTTGCATGGTCACAAATCTGAGGATTCAGTCCGGGTTTGCACACAAGTACCTAAAAAACCTGATTTGCAAACTGTTAGGGTACAGACCTGAGGTTTCTCAGGCACCATCCTATACAAACAGTTCTGGAGCTTATAGCTTTCCCAACTACTACTAGTACTATTACTACTACTACTACTACCACTACTACTACTTCCTCTTCCTCTTTCTTTTCTTCTTCTTCTATGCGTGTGCACATGTGCACATTGAACCAGGGCCTTGCATATGGTAAACAAGTGCTCTACCACTGATCTAAATCCCCAAACCCTGAAGCTCACAATGTTTCTCAAAACACAACTTATGGACCCCCTCAATAAGAATCATTCTGCAGCTTATAAAAACAAAAACTTCTAGGCTCATTCTCTAAGATTCTGATTCAGAAGATCTAGAATTGGTTGCAAGAATTTTAATTTTTCTTAGCATTACTTATTCAGGACAGCCAACAACAAAGCTCCATGCTCTTGGGCACAGCAATTGAATTATCCTTGGTCATAAAACCGACAGGGCCAATTGATGTTTTCTCTAGGATTAATACATGCACTTTTCTGCCAAGTAGAAAGAGACCTCCTGTAGAAGTTTGCAAATCAGAAATAAAACATCAGTTTTAAAGTCCCTGGACATATTAGCATCTAAAGTTTACCTTGGATCACCCATGCTCCCCACCACCTCCTTTTATTTGTCTGGGGAGGATATGGGATCACACCATGTTGCCTAGATTGCCTTCAAATTCCAGGGCTCAAGCAATCTTGCCTCGGCCTCCTTAGTAGTTGGGTCTACAGGCATGTGCCCCCACACCCTGCTCCTTTTTTAAAATGTTCTGTTGGTTTGAATTGGTCATCTGCCAACTTGCAACCAGATGGCCTAGTGAGAAACAGCTCAGAAGGTTTACCTGAATACAGTTAGTGTCACCAGCACAGTAGGACTTCCAGCTTCACTAAGGTCATCCTCAGGCTTCAGGATAGATAGCCTAACAACTTCCATGTCATTTTTCTTGTATTTCTTGAACCTCAGACTATTCTTGGCTTTCTGTTCCACTCCTGTGCCTTCGATTACCATAATGATCCCAAAATCAATTTCTACACCTATAGTGCTGTACAGTAGTTTTGATCAATAATTCACATGCCTGCTGGACATCTCCATTTAGGTGTCCCTGGGCATTTCAAATTCAACAGGTATGAAAGTGCATTAGTGGTCGGTACCCCCACCCTTGACCCCTGCCTCCAGATAGCAGTCTTCTCTTGTTCTTTTTATCTCTATGAGAGCCACTGCCGTCTCCCAGTTCCAAGATAAGAGCCTGGACATTGTCCTTCTCTTTTTATCACAGTCCCTATCCTTCTAACACCATATTCAGTTGGGTCTACCATCTAAACTTCAAATATGCATCTAAACTCCAAAATATAGCTTACAAAGCTACTCGTAATTGGGACATTTTTTACCTAGATTCTTCCATTTTGTTCTCTCCCCTTGGATTTTTTTTTTTTTGTGTGTGTGTGTGTGTGGCAGTTTTATTAAACTTTTTAGTGTTTCAAAGCACTGTACATACTCTCTTTCCCCCTTAGGACTTTCTGATAAGTTGATCAAATTGTCCTCACCCCCTTCTCTGCCTGTTGAGCTCCTATTCATCATCTATGACTCAACTGAGATTTTTATTTTTTGAGAATCTCACTACATTGCCCAAGCTGGCTCAAACTACTAGGCTCAGGATCCTCCTGTGTCAGCCTCCCCAGTAAGGTATGACTACAAGGAGTTCCACCATGTTATCTGAGTTGTCATTTTTGGATAGCTTTTCCTATAATTATGAATATGGCTTATATTCTACTATTATTAAGTTCTCACAGTACCCCAATAGTTCCCTATTGTAGCAATATTTTGCATATTAGTTTATTATTCAATTCATTGAGAGAAAAAGTATTTAAATGGAGAAAAATACGCCAGTTATGGGAAAATTAAGTCATTTCTTTTTAAATTAATTTTCAAGTTCAACCCTATAGAATTATCTAGGGTGAGCTCAATTTTTAATTCTAAAATTCATTTAGGTAAATGACTGAGCAAAATATAGCTTGAAATTACAAAAATATAAAGAGGTCAGCTTTATCAGGCATCTAAACCTGTTCCAAAGCTATAAACATTGGGACACTGCTTAAAATTCTTCAATGGTTTTCCATTGCATTCAGGTAAACATTTTTACAACAAAGACCTTCCTGAGTTGCATCTATTTGGTGGGATTTAATTCCCACTCAGAATCCTATCTATTGTACAGTAGTCTGTGAAGGACAGTGTTAGCTCTCCAGGCTATGCAGAAGAGGAAGGCAAAGGAGGTGGGAATGGATGCTGATTGCCAATTAGCCATGTGGGCTCCAACACACTTCCAGACTTGGAATTATTTGATTGACTTTTTAATAGTTTCTTCTGAATAGGTCTCTTCCTTCATACCCCACCACACCCCAACATAAACTTCATATCATTAAGAATTATGTCTGTTTTCCCCATCATTATATGCATAGTGCCAAGTCCATAAAATACAGTCAATAAAAATGCTTGATTAAAATGTAAATAAAAGGGAGCTCTAGACCCACCTCTTTAGGTAATGGCCCATTTATTATTTTTTTTAAGGTTGAAAGTAACTATTTTTTTTTAATAAAATTAATAGTTTTCCAGAAAACTATGCCTGAAGTTTGGTGGGCTTTGCGTTGTCATAATCAGAAACAGGAAATTCAAGAAAAGGATGAGGCTTGGGAACATGATAATGAGCTCATTTAGTGAGTCTTTTTGTTGCGGTTGTTATTGTTGTTCTTTTTAGATATACCTGACGGTAGAATGTAGTTTGATAGAGGCCCATTTTGAAGACTACATGTTAAGATAAGCAATACTGAGCTAGAAGATGACATTAAGAGCAGTGAGAGGCTGTGGGTACAGGGAATAAGAATTCAACTCAGAATCAAGAAGAGCTTCTGCCTAACACATTCCAAAGGTGGGAGTGGCTTCCTATGGGAAATGGCCCTACTCAGGCAAGTGGTTCTTATACCATTAAGGTTTCAGGGAGTGGAGGACGAGGTAGGCTGAACAACTTCAGAGACCTTGAGGATCTTAGGTTAAACCAGAAGCAGACATATTTCTTTCAAATTCTTGTTAAAATGCTTGATTATGCAAATGTTAATGTTTCATCTCTTTAGGACTAAAATGAGTTATTCATGCCCTTAGACCATAACGAAGCTGTCAGACAACTTTCAAGCTGCACCATGTCTGAACTGCAGATCTAGTAATACAGCAGGTTCTTTGTCATTTCTCACCTTCCAGTCACCCTACGCTGAGTCAGGATGCCATTCAACCTTGCCATTGGTCTTCACACGTTATTACCAATGCATTTTCAATTACAGTCATTTGCTATTCACCCCCATGCTTTCCTGGTAGGAGACTGATATTATTCCCTTCACCTTAAAAGCAAGCAAAAGCACAGAAACTTGAAGAAATTTTCACAAGGTCACTGGAAATTAGATGGAGGCCCAAGGAACTAGCATGATGCTCAATTCTCTGAGTCATACAGACTGCTGCTGCTGCTCTGTAGGAGGCCTGAGGTGACAGGCTCAGGAAAACATGGTGGTGGCTTGAGTTCTACTTTTCTGTTCCTGCTTTTTGTTTGTTTGTTTGTTTTGTTCTTGCTTTTGAATGGGCAAAGAAATAATTGCATTTAAAAAATTTTTTTTAGAAATAAGAAAACAGAAGTAGGAGCATAATCTTCTGATGGGGCGCTTATTTTGTAGTACAATGCCTGGTTTCTAATTACTCTTTCCTTGTTCCATAAGATTGTAAAGTCATAACACCTCAGTAGGAAGATTTTAATAAACCCACAAGGAAGCAATATTTTAGTGGAGAAGTTGTTTTTGTTCATTCCTCCCATGTACTGCTTTAACCATGATGGAACTGAATACAAAATGCTTAACAGAAGGATACTTATGTGAAGGGACACTTTCAGTTTGTAGCTATAAGTGCACTGCCATCTGCCCATTCGTGAATTATTCAACCAACATGAAACAGCACTATTTGGGGGTGGATTTTCATAAATGGTGAAATTGAAATGAGCTCTGTCAAACCCACTCCTGTGTCTTCAATTCCCTGAATAACTAAAAAAGGGAAACTACAGAAGCACCTCCAACACAGACAAATCTGGTCAAGGGCAATTTATCATTACCAACTCTGTAGGTTTTTAGATTTTTTTCCCAAGAAAACTGAAGGAAGTTGGTTTTCAAAAACAAGGGCCATTTTTTAAAATTCCATCAGCCTGGCATAGAATCTGTAATTCCAGATACTTAAATGGCCAAAGAAAAGGGTTTTTAAAAAATCCATTAGCCTGGCATGGAATCTGTAATTCCAGATACTCACAAGGGTGATGCAGGAAGATTGCAAGTTTGAGGTCAGCCTGGGCAACTTAGCCAGACCCTGCTTTGAAACAAAGTAGAAAGGGCTGGGATGTAGCTCACTGCAAAAGGTCATGGATTCGATACCCAGTACCCCCCAAAAGAGAAAGAAAATCTATTCAACTCTTAAATGTGTTATCCAACATTCATATCTCTCACCTAAAATAGTTTTCCTTAAAGGAAGAAAAATTATAGATCCATTCCTTGCACATGGTTAAATCTCTCTGACCATACTCTTGACTGTGGAGAGAGGCATTGATCCAGAGGAGAACAATGGAGAAGAAATGCTAGGTATTGCTCTTTCCCTATTCATATGGAGCATCACCGAGAGAGCAATTGCAACTATGCTGGTTAATTTTGTCTCTCATCTCAAAATGTATGCTTAAAAGTTTGGGGATTAAGTATGCACATGGCTAATTGGCAATCAGCATCCATTCCCACCTCCTTTGCCTTCCTCTTCTGCATAGCCTGGAGAGCTAACACTGTCCTTCACAGACTACTGTACAATAGATAGGATTCTGAGTGGGAATTAAATCCCACCAAATAGATGCAACTCAGGAAGGTCTTTGTTGTAAAAATGTTTACCTGAATGCAATGGAAAACCATTGAAGAATTTTAAGCAGTGTCCCAATGTTTATAGCTTTGGAACAGGTTTAGATGCCTGATAAAGCTGGAGTAGTGGTTCAAAGTGGCCTGAACTGAAATCTTGCTCTGTCCAGGAAAGCAGATGAGACCTGAGGGAACCTCAGCATCTGGTAGGTTTCTATCAGAAGGTGGACAGATGGGTAGATGAGTTGTCTTCACATTGTGAGGAGGTGGTAGGACTCCTTGGAGAGGAATCCCTGTCCAGTGTGCCTAGACAGGCTAGATCCTGGGAAGACCTCAATGTCCCTTGTTGATAAAACCAGCAGAATGTGCTGCCACTACATTTAGCACTGACCACAATGACCAAACATCAAAGGACACATCACATAAGGCTTGGCCTAAATAAGACTCCTTGGACCTCTGAAAAACCCTGGTGAAACTGGGAGGAAGGATCCAATAATTAGTGAGACTGAATTTCCCACCTTTACATCCAGATGAATTGAAAAATACTACATTTTATTTAACAAATGAAAGAAAACAAAAATGACACATACTGATTTGTCAAGTAAAATGTTGTATATGTGTGTGTTTGTGTGTGTGTGTGTGTGTGTGTGTGTGTGTGTACTCCCAGGAGATTTCAGACCAAAAGTCCAATTCTAACAATAATTCCACTGTTTGGAGCTTTGGACACTATGAAGAACTCTTTCTCCATAGAAACAGAAAAATGGTACCCATAGAAAACAGGTAACCAGACTGTTTTAATTAAATTCAAAGATTTAATTAATTTAAAATGTTCCATATTTACAATGGGAAATATTATAATACTGGTAATTAAATAAAAGAGGAGAGAGGGAAAGAATTCTTTTTTTCTTTGTCATGAATAGCGCTAGCACTTGAAAACAGATCTTTGTGAGTTGTTTTTTTATTGTATAATTTGACCAAGAAAGTAGTTTTTAGCACTAGTTACCAGATGGTGACCTTGACCCACTCTGCTTGACAGTTACTTAAAGGAGGTCATGAAGAAGTGGTCTGCAGGGAGTGGGGTTGAACACCACCACTCTAGAGGACAAGACACAATAATCATCCACCTCCTACTTAAGCGAAGTCTGGTATATACTTTTCTGGGGAACTTTGCGTGACCATGTTTTGCTCTCATGAGCTGGGATGCCACATACAGCTTGACCATCTGAGTTTGCACTCTGTGGTGAACTTTCATTTCATTTTCAAGATAAGCTTTATGCAAAAACAAGTGGGTGGTTACCCTCCTGAGTGCTTAGGGAAATGCTAGGCAATAGCCCTGCCAAAAATATCCACCCCGCCAACACTACAGAGTAAGAAAATGCAGGTGTGAATATGTATATTTTCTAGGAAGGTAATCCCTTCTCCAAAGCATTGAATTAGTGTCTTACTTTCATAAACAGTGGGAATAAGAAAACATGTCAGAAGACCAAATGTCAAGAATGGATGTGTTATAGGAGGATTTTCTTTCCAGAGTTTTAAAAAATAGTATAAAACAACCAATTATGCTTCATGCAGACATCTTTTTTCCATCTAAACAATATTAAAATGGTGAGAAAATACAAAACACTGTCTTCAGTTAGAACCGTGAACAGGTTTCGACTCTCCCAGAACAGGGCCCAGTGAGACCCTTTTGCCTTTCTATACCTTCCAGCAGGTGAGGATATGAGGAAAGGTCCTCACCAGACACTGAATTTGCCTGTGTATCGATCCCAGGCTCCAGACCTGGGAGAAAGACATTTCTGTCATTTTTAGATTATCTAGTCTGTGATATTTTGTAATAGCAGTACTAGCAGACTAAGACAATTAGCCTAGTAGAATAGGGAGGGGGTTGCTGCCAAAAAGTAAATAAATAAATAAGATAACACAGGGAATACAGGACAGGGGTAAGGGAAAACCTTGCCTGATTTACAACTTTGCATGGGGCTGGTTTAAGATAGTTTTGACTATATTATAGTGAAGTCAGTTTGAGTTTATCCCCAGCTGCACAAATATCAAATTATATTTGTGCCATGTGGTTTAGATTAAGTCACTTTATACTTCTTTTCAAAAGCAATTTTTTAAAAACAAATTTTGACATCTAACTGAAAATCAAAGACTTGAAAATCAAAGCTAAATGGTAAGTTTAGCTTTGAATCAAAACAAGGAACTCATATTTTAGCTTTATTGTCTGTGGGCCATAGCAGGTTGTTGTGGGTCCCTAAAAAAACATGGAGATGTTTTTTCTCCATTTTTTTAGGGACCTGTGAATGTTACCTTATTTGGGGAGGAAAAAGTTTTTGCATATGTGATTAAATTTAGAATTTTGAGATGAGATGATCATCTGGTGTTTTTCAGGTGAACCTTAAATGCAATGACATGTGTCCATATGGGAAAGAGACACAGACACAGGAGAAATTGATATGAAGATGGAAGCAGAGATTCCAATCTAGGAATGTCAACAGACTCCAGAAGTTGGAAGAGGCAGAGACTGGGACCCCTCTACAGACCCAGAGGAAGTGTAGCCTCACAACTGAGAGAATAAATTTCTGATGTTTTAAGTCACCCACTGTCTCAAATGTTGTGGCACACCTAGGAAATTAATAAATGGTCATTTCCTTGTGTAGTTTGAAGTAAGTAGAGGATCAATTTTTGCAGGGTCAATTTTGATGGTCCAAGTCTATAAGTCACAATTCAGCTTGTAAGACATGTTATAAGACTTGTGTGCAGATGACATACATCACCTGATATAAGCAAGCAAAAATGAAAAACAAATAGGATACTATTAATTGATTCAAGAAATCTTTCTGGAGTACCTGCTAAGTATTTGAGACACTGAAGAAGAGAAGTGGCCTGCCTTCTTGACACTTGCACTCAGGTGAGGGACTCAGAAATTAAGCTAAGACAATAAAAAACTGACACATCAGGCAGGCTTGGGTGCATCAAAATCAGGTAATAGAGTGATTGGGGTGGGAGAACTGCGGGCTGTGTTCAGTAGGATGCTCAGGGTAGGACTTGTTAAACAACCAGTGTTAGAACAAAGACCTTCATTAAATGAGAGAGCGAGTCACGCACAGATCTGGTGAAGTCAAATCCAAGTAGAGAGAACAGCAAGGCCGAGGTAGGTGTCAGTTACCTTGTTTGAGAACACTAAGAAAGCCAGTGTGGCTAGAGTGGAAAGAGGGATTGGGGTGACAATCATGTGAACTCTAAGAGTGGTTTGTACGTAGTTACTTCTCGTCCAATAGTGCACCAAATGCCCTCTCCCCGACTGTCACCCATGCCCAGGTCCCAAGACTATTTGTCTGTTTCACCTGGACTGGAAGGTGGTTTCCTTGGAATTCTTTGAAGGGCCTGATTTCTTCCAGCTGAGGTCTAAAGAACTTGATGATGAATTGAAGCTTCCTATTTACCTACTGATTAGAGGGTAATTTAGCAGCTGGGAGCAGGAACAAAAATGGGGAACCAGACTTTGGATCAATTTTCCCAAAGCCTCAAATTCCCTAAGTGGATGGATATGGAATGGAATGGATGAGGGAGTAATGCAGGTTGTTCCCAAAGGACACATTAATGACCACGTGTATATCATGTGGATGGAGGGTGGGGAGGGGCAGGCACTCTGCACATGGCCTGGGTCTCACAGGTTGGGTCTTGCTCCCTGAACTTTTGTGTCTTCCTGAGTCTCCCCTCTAAATCCTCATTTTCTATTGCTGCAATCTGCACCCTTTCTTGAGGGTGTACTGCTGTTGTAATTTTTCTTTCTAATTTGACATCTCTCTTGAGAAAGTGGCTGTAAACTCTCTCCTGTTCTGACAGGGCTCCAGGGGATTTGCCATTGCTTGTGCATGGTGTGCCTTTCATGGGATAACTTCCTTATCTAGGTGAACAGTCTTATGTTTAAGGGTCTGACTGATGACCAGTTGTCCCTCTCATAGGGGAGTTTAGGAAGAAAAGTGAAAAATGTCCTAAGACTTACCTTAGGAGAAGTCGTCCATGGGCATCACTGGGTGGAGAACTTACTGTCCAAGGGGAAGTGAACTCCAACACAGGGGAAGAAGTCATCTCCATTCCCGAGACTCGGGGCCAGGGCAATGTCATCTGAGATGTGGGCCTGGGGAACCTTTTTCAAGTGCATACCCACTTGAACTGATGTGGACCACTGGGCTGTACACCAAGGGAGCACCAGGCGAGTAGTTTAAGTACCAAGAGTCGACAGAATGGCAAGCAGCCTCATCTGACAGGGATTTCATTAGAGTGGATATTTAGATTCAAATGAGTCCCCTGTAAGATGAGCAGCTGCCTGTCCTGCGAGACAGTCTATGATTAATGAGTCCCAGGAGAGCATGTCCCATTATCTGGCCTTCAACTCTTATAGGGTGGGAGGAAAAATTAAAAAGTAGATTAAGACCTGGGGTACAATAGAGAGCTTAGGGATGTATTTGTTGGACTGGAATTTGAAAAGGAACTGTTTGAAGACATCAGTATGTCCCTCTGTTAAAGTAGCTATTTGGCTATGAAGGTTGTATTGAATGCTTTCAAGAGTACAGCACTGTGTATTTTAAAAAGTGAAAAATTTTCTTGGTTACTATCAGTAAGGACTGTAAATCATGAAAAGAATAAGAAGTGTTTTGGCAGGCCCTGTATTGTGGTCTTACTATATGTGGAGATGTGTCATTTGCTTGTCTTGGATATCTGTGAGACAAGAGATTTCAGGAGGATTTGGGGGTTTTGTTGTTGTTGTTTTGTTTTGTTTTGTTTTTTTGCCTTGAAGGGGACAGTTTTTAGTAAACATGATGATGGGACCATTTGTTGGGCAGAATATTCGGTGTTAAGATGACTACCTTAAGTTAGGCCACTGTGTTATTTTTTGAGCCCTGCCCATTTGGGGGGACATTGTGGTTAAGGAATGGAAGGCAGCAACATTCCACTGTGCTCCATCACCTGGGGTAGTGGGTAGTGCCATTTGAGTAGTGTGCAAACTCCCATAGCTCTTTGTTCAGTTAATACCAGGGGCTTCCCAGGTAGTCAGTGTGTGAGCCAGGGGTCGCCTCCTCTAACACCCTGGCATTTGGCAAGGAACTCAGGGCAGGGTAAGTCACCCCTCTCCTGCAGGTGGCATATACCAGAGGACCCAGGTTTGTCTCCATACTGCATAAAGAGGCCACAATAACTGTGCTGAGCTTGTGATGCCATTGCAATGACCCAAGGCAAAATGTGCAGTTAGGTATGGAAGGCCACAGGCTCAGGGTCTGTGACAGCCTCCCTTTCTAAGAAAGCCCAGCAATAGCCAATCACTTGTTTAGTGGTGGAGAGCAAGAGACTGAGAGGGGCAGAAGTCCTGGGACACCAAAATGGCTGTCATAGGAGGTCCAGAGACTCCAGGAGGCATGAGAAGAGGTTCCGCAGCATCTGCAATGAGTGAGTTTCTGAAGACACTATGGGAATGCCTATGGATTTTCATTTGTAAAATTTGTAAACAAGGAATATATTGCCACCTGAAGTCAAAACCTAGTAAAAGATATTGTATTATATGTCCTTAATGAGTATGTTGACTGAATCTCCTTGGAGGGGAGTTGATCAAAGTAAGATCATATCTGTGTCCTAGAGAGGGGGATGTCATTAAGATCTTGTCTGCTAAGATAATGTATGATTACAAAGCTGTTAAGGTACCCCACAGGTAGCCTGGAAAAGGTGTGTCACACAATAGCTAAGCTATGGAGTCAACCTGGATGCCCTTCACCAGATGAATGGATAAAGAAAAAGTACACACACACACACACACACACACACACACACACACACACAATGGACTATTACTCAGCCATTAAGAAGGATGACTTTATGAGGGCTGGGGAGATAGCTCAGCTGGTAGAGTGCTTGCCTCGAAAGCACAAGGCCCTGAGTTCGATCCCCAGTATCGCAAAAAAAAAGAAAAAAAAAAGAAGAAGAATGACTTTATGACATTTGCCAGTAAATGGATGGATCTGGAGTCTGGGATTGGCTAAGTAAGTTAAGCCAATCCCCAAAAGACAAAGTTTGAATGTTTTCTCTGATACATGGAAGCTAACCCACAATAAGGAGGGAAAATAGATGTTCAGTACATTAGACAAAGGGTAATGAAGGAAAGAGATCAGAGATAGGAAAAGGAAAGACAATGGAATAAATTCGAAATAATTTTCCAAGGTACATATAGGAATACACCACAGTAAATCCCACCGTCATGTACATCCACAAGAATGGGGTCCTAAATTAGAATAAGATATATCCCAGGCTTGTATAACTATATCAAAATGAATTCTACTGTCTTGTATAACTAAAAAGAACCAATAAAAAATAAAAAAGTAAAAAAAAAAAAAGAGAGAGAGAAACACTGTATTGTGTCCCTTTAGAGCTGAAGGCAAACTCCAGGTGAGGAGCCACTGAAATAGGCACTGAACAAGACATCTTAGCAAATCGCCAAGGGCAAAATATTTACAGTTGTTGCTTGAATAAAATCAGTAATTTTAATGCTACTGGATATTGCATATGGGCTGTTTTACTCAAATTTTTCACTGCTGTGACAAAAGACCTGGTAAGAACAATTATAGGAGGGAAAGTTTATTTTAGGGTTTCATTTTAGGGAAAAAAAGTTTATTTTAGGAAAAGTTTATTTATGGTTTCAGAGGGCTCAGTCCATAGATGGCCAACTTCATTCCTGAAGGTCTGAAGTGAGGCAGAACATCATGGCAGAGGAGAGTGGCGGAAGAAAACAGCTCAGGACATAGCAACAGGAAGCAGAGAGGGTTCCACCAAATATGACCAAGTATATACCTCAAAGACTTACCCCCAAGGACCAACCTCCTCCAGCCACACCCTACTAACCTTCAGTTAACACCCAGTTAATTCCTTTCAGAGGATTAATGCACTGATTGGGTTAAAGTTCTCACAATCATTTTACCCCTAAACCTTCTTGAATTGTCGCACAAATGAGCTTCTTGGGGACACCTAATATCTAAGCCATAACATGGGAAATTTGATGGACAGGACCATGGCACTTAAGTAGTAGCAATGCATCATAAAATGCTCTTTATTTGATTTGAGAAAAGGTAATATTGTACTACCACATGGTAAGCAGTGGACACAATCACCCCTTTATTGATTATGTTTGTGTGTATAATACATTTTCATCCTTGAAAACCCTGTTTTAACTTACACTGGAATACCTATCTTAATTTTAAAAACACAATTTGTTAAGTGCCAAAAACTGACTTTAATTTAAATGTATTAGTTATTGTCAGTGGTTACTCCTCCTGCCCTATTGAGACTGGCAATCCGTGGGTGCCAGGGAGCACTTGGACTTTCTAGGACCCACTTACTTTAGGGGAAGGAGTTTGGTGGCACTCCACAAAGACAAGGGGCAGCAGCACTGTGCAGAGACACACCACAAGCCCTGGAGTTTGCCACAGCTTGTCAGCCACATGGGAGTTCCAGTTAGTACGCCAAGAGCAGGCCGTTATGCCTCTCATGTTGCAGCTGCTCACTGTGCCAATAGTCGTGATTTCTATTGCTATGGATTCTTTTAAATTTGATCCTGAGATCTGTCTCGAGAGTCGCCACTCTTTAGAAGCATGCTGGGAAGATTCAGGTGTGGTCAGATGAGATGACTTGAGGAGGTGAGACCAAACGCAGGAAACAGAAGAGCATCACTACTTACAGATCACTGATCACTGACAGCTTAGGGCTTCAGATGGACAACCAATGGGATAGATAGCTGCATCAGGATCTTACTCTGGGAAGTAAGGGACAGGACCGTGGGACCTGCCTCTGCTGAGATCTATGGGAGTTGTCCCTTAGGCTTTTCCAAGGGGGATGTGGATGGATTTCCTTAAAGAAAAGATGTAAAGGCAGGAACTTATTTATATGACTGTGTTTACCATCAGGTTTTATCATGGTATGTGCTGGGTTTGGGGTCAATGGGATGAGGTATAAACAGACCATGTCACAAACAACCAAACAGGGAAGGGAAGTTTTAACTAGGCCAAAGGTGACCACTGGGTTTCAAACAATTTACATCAAACCTAAAATGGATACTGAGGCAGAAACTACGGCCATCCTTCCTTATCCACGGCTGCACTTTCTAGTCACTCACGGTCATTCAATAATTGAATGACTTCTTAATAATTTAAAATATTAGTATTTGCCTTCACTCTTTCAAGAGGCCATATTCACATAACTTTTATTATAGTATATTATTGTCTGACCTATTTTATTATTAACTATTGTTAATCTCTCACTGTGCCTAATTTATAAATCATACTCTTTTCATGGGTGTGTGAATGTGGGAAAAAACATGGTATACATACATAGAATTCTGTATTATCTGCAGCTTGAGGCATACACTTATCCAAAGATAAGGGGGGACAACTGAACACTGAACAAATTTATGATAATAGCTCTGCCTTATAGAATAATGAGATCATTCTGGTCTCCTAGTACTTTCCTCTGTTGAGCAACTTCCATAGCCTCAGGCAAGTGCTACGTATCAATAATTTTCTTCATTGCTTAGGGTCTGCTGGCTCCAAAGAGAGGAAGGTGGGGCTGGCCTCACTTGTTTCCCCCGTAGCATTGGGGAGGTATGGGTGGGATCTCTCCCATGTGTGGGGGAAGATAGTGAGACTTCATCAGGGAGATTTCATGCTTGGCACTGGTGTTTTCTCCAGATGCATTTGAAATCAAAGATAATTTGTCATAATAAAAATTTTACTTCTGAAGTCCACTCCATTACATTACTAATTCAAATCCCTTCTAATAACATAAGTTGACCCTAATTTTTATGGGAAAAAAAGTTGCCCAGGACTTATATTAAGGAAGTACACATTTCCTTCCACCTCCACCCTAGACCATCCACCCTCCAACTGACCTGCCATCTGCACTAGCCAGTCCAAAGAGAGAGTGAGACCATGGAGCCCACCCATGGCCCCATGGGAAATGATAAATAATTGATGTCTTAAGTCTTTAAGTTTTGA
Organism: Sciurus carolinensis; assembly: GCF_902686445.1. Lineage (NCBI taxonomy): Eukaryota > Metazoa > Chordata > Mammalia > Rodentia > Sciuridae > Sciurus > Sciurus carolinensis. The sequence continues at coordinate 33,383,714 of NC_062219.1, forward strand.
GCTTATTGATTTAAACCACTTAAGGAAAAGGGGTTTACTTGCTTCATTTGTGCTCTTTGAAGTAGTTGAGATATAAGTGATGACATTACATTCATCATTTTTATGTGAAAACCATTACATTGAGTGCATATTGCATGTTGCTACCAGTCATACATGCACACATAGATGAATGAGTTTCCACAATTAAATACATGTTAGCATATGCTTTTGCTTTTGAAAATAATTCTGTTAGATAAATATGTTTATAGTTTTTAAACAGGCAACCCTTTTCAAAGATTTCAAGTATGCATAAGTAACTAGTAAGCAAAAAGTTTGTTAGACATAAGGAGAATTCTTGGGATGTGTTATGTATGAGATAAATAGTTAGCCAATACACATGTTAAACATAGATTGAGACAGATGGAAAGATCAAGAGATAGATAATATTTACAAGGCCCCTGATACTTGATATATGTGAAATAGAGGCATTGCATTACACACTATACATGAGCACTTTTTAGTCGTGGGTCTTAATTTAACCACCCATTAGTATCACTCATTCTGGTCCCAAGTGCCCTCTGCCCAAGAAACAAATAAAACTCATGGTTGCTCCCTTTTCCATCACTTTCCACTGACTTCATAAGCCATATCCTTTGAGTCTTTCCGTTCTGTGACCTCTGGGGTAGCTCGCCTGTAGTGGACATGGAGGCTGCCATTGCAACAAGGTCATTTCCCACATGACCTGTGAAAGGAAGAATAATTCCACTTGGTGAGCTGAATAGCTCCCAGAACGTCCAAGATCTCAAGGGCCGTTTACCTGCCATTGTCTGATTCCTCTCGCCTTTCCTCTGTTCCTTCCATATGGAGCCATTTCTTCCTCTGGCTACAGAGAGCTGCAGGTAGGAATGTCTCTGGCTGGAGTCCTCAGTTACTAGAGCACAGGCAAGAGCCTGACTTCTTCCAGCAGGGGTCTGAAGAGCCTGATGATGAAGTGAACTTCCCTTTTACCCACTGATTGGAGGGTTATTTAGCAGCGGGGAGCAGAACAAAAATGGTGAGTCAGACTTCAGATCAATTTTCCCCAAATCTAAAGTTTGCTAAATGAATGATGATGGAAGTCAGGAAAGGGTAAGATAAAGAGAGGTACTTCTAAAATGTGACGTTCCAATGCTTTTCACAATTTTAGCACTGTTGGTTCTAGTGGCACAGGGTTGAAAAGACTGCATGGGGTTGTTAGTCCCTACTGCCAGTGTCGGGGAAGGGAACATAAACCCCTTTGGACGTAAACTAGCTCAATTTGAAAGGTCTCAGAGGAAGGATTCCTCATCTTCCGCTATAACCACTTAGTCAAATTATGTTTACAAGTAGGCAGTTTTATTAGCACAAATATTCAGTATTCAGAAATATTTAGTGAGGACGTAGGCTGTCAGACCCAAGTCAGTAAATTAGGTAGACTTTTGTAACCATTCCAGTCATACAAAAAAATACTCCTGGGTTAAGAATTATTTTTGTCCCCTTTGGGTTGTTCCAAGACATCATGCAGGTGACATACTGCAAAGTTTGATGAGTGTCCCCTCAAAACTGAGTATCACCCAAGGACTGATGACCAACTAGTACCAGGTGCATGTAAAGGGCAGAGGTGGGCTGGTCAGCTTCTCAGATGTTGAAGCAAAGAGAAGTTGCTCCTGGGAGGTTACCTGTGCTCACAGAGATGGTCAGGGAAATGATTACATGACAGTGTCCCTGGATATGGGTCATGAAAGAGAACCTGCCCAAGGCAGGATAAAATGACCTGACAGGGGGTTGAACATGCACATAGAGGCTAAGGAAGCAGCCAGAGGAAACACAATGTCCCCCAACATGAACTGCTGCTGAGACACGCCAGTGATGAGTGATGATCTCTCAGAAACCAACACGAGGTCTTTGGAAAGAGCTTTGAATACCTCCTGAACTCAGGGAAGGCTAGGGAAAGAGTGGAGTAGCCAATCCTGCCCCGTCTGTTTGCAGCCAGCCTGAACTGGGAAAGAACAGTTGAACCTTGAAGGAACTACAAGGCCTACATATTTCAATTACTGAATTGACATTGTTTTTGTTACTTGAATGTCACCAGAGAATATAGAGAATTTATCCTAAATTTCTATGAGATAGGGGAAGATTCAATGTCATAGAATTTAAAGGAATAGTGGGAAAAAATGATAGTTTCTTTTGATTAAACCCAAGAATTTTATTTGTTCATTTTATGGTTATACCCATGCCAACCGTAATGATCTCTTTTAAAATTCTATGATTGTGCCCTGCTCTGCAGAGGAAATGTATTTAAATATTTTCAATCCACTTGATTTGGATATATGTCATTATTAGTAGGGCTCCTCTTGATTTCAATATCGTGAGAGTACAGTTATTTTCAAGAGAGCATATTTTCATGTAAGTCAACAAAATGATTTAGTAACACAATATAAATCTTAAAAAGATAATCCTCACAAAATGTAACAATTTCTGTTTAAAGACTTGGATTCAAACTCTGTTTTTTCTATATTAGTGATTGATAATAATAGCTAACATTTGGTCTATGTTTCCTGAGTGGTTCAACTGTATATCTAATGTGGCTTTAACAACCTTTTGAAGTAGTAATTATTGGGCTATCTAGAGTACCCACGTATTTGTATGCTTGTGTGGGTGTGCACATTCTTCCCAGTGGATAATATGTTAGTGGTGTAGCCACACAAAAGAGCTTATTAGCAAACACAGGGACTCTTGTAATCATACACCCTAATCAATGGACCAACATGAGAGACTGCTAACTGGGTGCTCAGTATTCCACAGGCATCTGATGCGAAGTTTGGCAAAGGAAATGTGAATGTCAGTTAATTTTGCAACTTAGTTCAGAGAAAGTGTTTTAAGACTCTAACATTTTCTTCTGAAAATGTAATTATCTATTTTCTATTGATGTTTGCCCAACCTGCAGCAGGTCAGCTTCCTGAAACACCCCAGCCTGCCAATAATCTCCTTCAGACTGTCTCTGTGTGGGTGTTGCATAGGCTTAATGAACAAGTATTATCAGTTAACACATATACATAAGAGAACACAGATCACATGTGTACATTTGGTAGATTATTATAAAGTGAAAACATCTGTGTAACCAGATAATAGAAAGAGACAAATCACTGGAATCCCAGAAGACTCTGCACCACACATTGCTGTACCCTTCCTGTTCCCAGAAGAAGACACTGTCCCCTGTAGCTTGTCTGATATATTATTAAATCCACATGAGTTCCTAACATCAGTTACTAAAATCTTCAATTTCAGAATTTTCTTTTGATTTTTTAACATAGTCTTCTACTGAAATTCTCCATCATGTCATGCAACTTCTTGAACTTATTAACCATAGATACTTTAAATTCTGGGCCTGAGGATTCCCAACATCTAACTCTTCTTCAGGTCAGATTGTATAGCCTGGCTTTTCTCTTGGTCTTAACTTCACCATATTTCCCATTAAGCCCAATAGTTTGCTTTGTTGAATGTCACATATTGAATATGAAAAATTCTGAATAAAATGTAAGATTCTCAATGGTGCTTCTTCCAGCAAACCATATGGATAGAGATGAATCACCTTAATCTAATGATGAACTGAGCTTTTTCAAAGCTGAGCTGTAGCCATTATAAGGACTTGTCCATTTCCATTTTTTTCTGGTTCCAGTACAAAGCTTTTTTTTTTTCTTTTTTTTGGTCCCAACTGTCTTCCTTTTTAGAGTATAAATCTGTTTTATTTTCCTCCAGTCTCCTCGACCTGGGAGTTTTCTCTTTCAGCTTCTCAGTGTTGCTCATTTGGCAAATGCCTTAAGAGGTGAAGCTGAGTGAATGCTGAGTTCATGTCACCGTTCATTTCTTCCTTCTGAGATGTTTTCCCTAAACCCTGGTAGGTTTCTGATGCTTTCAGGTGTTTAGGAATATTCTATCCAGTGTTTCTAGTTGTTCTTGGCAGCAGAGTGGTAGTCAGCACAAAGCTGACAAAAGTGTTTTTAAAATGCTTGTTAACATTTTTAGTCTCAAAATACAAATTTTCTGATGTTTAAACACAGTCATTCTATAATAAATTGTACACCATTGAACCCTAAGTTATTGTGTGATGGTTTTGTCCTAATTGAAGTTGAAGGAGGAAGAAAGCACAAATCCTATCATTGATAGCAGGAAAATTTATTCAGGAATTTCTGCTCATTGCTTACAGTAGAGTTAGTTTCTGAATGACTTGCTCCAGTGTGTTGCCTGCAACATTGTGAGATTTGAGGACCTACTCAGTCTCTCAATAAGCAGATGGAGCCTAGTAGTTCCCTGTGCTATCACCATCCTTGACTAGCAGACTTGTTAATATAACCTCTGGTAAGCCTGCAGATATTTTTTACTAGTGATGCTAGAACTTTTCATCCACGCATTAGGAATGGCCTTGAATTTACCCAATTCAAAGCAAAAAGTAGTAAGTAGTACCTCATTTGAAACTAAGAAACCGCCGAGAAAGTGCCTCACTGATATTTTTCCTGAGCTTTTTTTTCCCCCCTGTGCTTTTTATCTCTGTCAACCAACTTTCTTTTAATTATTTGTTCCCTCCGAAGTGACAGAATTGGGTCATTCCAAATCCTGTGCGGCAGATAAAACTGCTCTTGTGCAAGGCAGAGAAGGAGAAGCCTTTGAGTCCCAGGTGCTTTCAAAAGAACAAAATTAACATTCAAGGCTGCACTTGTCTAGATAGTGTGCCTCTTTCAGGGAACGGAAAAACTGGGTGTTTATTTTTAACTCTCTTTGAAAAGAGCAGTGTCCATTTTTTATTAACAACAACAACAAATAAAATAGTTCTCTTTCCAACTTGTTGTATTTTTCTTTTGGACCAGTACTCTTTCTTAAATTAACGTCGATTGCCAATTAAGGGACAAATGTCAGATAATATGATAACATGATTTAAGATAGCTGTTAAGGATAATCTGTTTTATTTAATTTGGCATATTTTGAGTCCTCAGAATGTTCAAGAAGGCTTAGAAGATTTTGAAGGATGCAAAAATAAAACAATTAATCTCAAAGAACTTACAATATAATAACAGGCATAGTGTAAGTGAAATAAGAAAAGTAAAAATAAAGGGTTAAAATACAGAGTGAAAACCATTTATTTTTGTCAAAGGAAAGGATATAAAGAGTGAAATATGAGCTGGATCTCGAAGGTTAGGTAAATTTCACCAAATTCATCTCTTAAAAAAATCCCTTTTCCAGAAAGTAGTTCCTAATGCTCCCTTGAGTTGCCCCTGAACCTTCCTCTCCACACACCGGCTTCCTTAGTATCCTTGTCTCTCTCTTAGACATATCTTCTACCTGTACCTTATTTTTTGATAGACATGTCTTACCCAACCAAACGTAAAACCCTCGAAGAGCTTTTACACCCTGATATGGGCTAATACTGTTCCAGCCAACAGTAAACATTCATAAGCCTTTCTTTAAATTATTAACTAGTGAATTAATTCATTCATGAATAGATTAGGAGAGCAAAGATTCTAGTTTCATAGTTATTACAGAGTGGAGTCCCCAGGAAGTAGATTCTGATTACACATTAAAATCACCCAATGAGTTTTATTTTTTCTCCAAGAAACACTTTATAATGAAAAATTTGAAACCTCTATAAGAGTAGAGCACACAATGAAGTTCAGGTACACATTACCCAATTTCAACAACTACAGCTAATCTCATTTCATGGATACCTCCATGTTATCCCATTCTCTCCTCCATATTATGTAGAATTTGGCAGTAAATTGGAGAGATTTTTTTTTTCCAACGCTGATGCCTAGAGATTCTAATTTAAATGAATCGTAGAGTGGGTTGAGTTTCCTCACATGATTCTAATGTGTGCCCAAGATTGGGAATCTCTGGCGTGGAACAGCATGAACACATGTAGTTGAAGCATTAGTGATAATGCATTTCAGGATGAACTCAAGGATTGGTGATTTTTCCTATCTTGCCAGAGTTTGTTTAATATGTGAAATAATAATAAAAATAGCAGGAAAAAGGGTCATACTTGGTAGGAACTCAGATCAGTCTTAACCTGATGTGCAGAATTTAAATTTTACTCTGAAGTTTACTGTGAAGTTTATCGGAGTATCATCATTTTGAACTGAGCTTTGTCTTATATTATTAATTTCACAGATAGGAAAATCAGATAGTGAGCAATTAAATGACTTGGCTAAGCACATATATTAAATTAACATTGAAAGTCAAACAATGAGACTGAATTTCTCAAATTGCAGGAAATCTCCATGATTTTTCATTTGTTTTACTATTTCAAATAAAGGAATTATTTTGCCTAAAATAAGAAACTAGGTTAAGCATATTTAAATGCATAAGCGCCATTGGTCAAAATATTTCAGTCAAGGCTCAAGATGGAACCATTAACTGGAAGGAGAATAGTAACTACTAATATGAAGACAGTCCTGTATTTTGAAAAAATATATTGCTTCAATATTTGTTTTAAAAATGTAATGACTGCAAATTGGTGAAATACAGTCAATTAGAGATGGATGATCTTAAAAGTACAATGCTTTAAAAATTTTAACCATAAGAGATTTCAAATTTACAATTGGGATAGAAAGAATACATTTTCATACCAAAACATTAAATCAAGATTTTTTTGAGAGCATACTGTTAATTGCAAAATACCCCCCCCAAGTCTGAGAATACTTCCTTCACACTGGTTTCTGTATGTAACCTCACTTCAAAAAATACTGAAAAAAAAAAAAAACCTTCAAAAGGGCATTTCTTAAATGCGGCTTTGTTTTCAGAATATAAATCAGCATATTTTTGTGGAGCATATATCATATGCAAGTTTCAATTGTTTTCTGATTTATTTTCAGTATTTCAAAACTCTTATGAGTTTTGCATGACTGATGAAGTGTTTGAGCAACATTATGGCTTTGGCGTCTTGTCAGAACTCAATGATAAAAGAATTTAATTTTCATATTATTATTTCATTCATGCTTTCAGACAGCAAAGACAAAAAAAAGCGGAACACAATGAGCAAAACAAAAAGATAGATTGCTTACACCCTGCAGCTGTGTCTGGAGCCCTGTTCCTAGAGTCTTCCTTTAGTTTGAATCAGCAGGGTATTCTCAGAAATATAAATTGTTCTTTAGAACAGCATATATTTTCAGCCTAAACATCATTTCATCATCCATTCTCCAAGAGTTTTGAAACCTTTAGATGAAAATCATGTGATGACAGATATTTCATTAGAGGATGAAGCTTTTTGGTGCAAACTCTTCAGTCTTGAAATGCTCTGGGCACTCTTACCTGCTTCACATGAGGGTGACTTTAGATCCAAGGAAACGGTTTGGAGGGGGCTGCTGAAGGGGGAATGGAGTGGCAGGTGCACAACCTTTATCTCCTTTTTCAAAGCCTGAAGCAGATGAAAATATCAGTTAAATGTCACACTCCTTCACCGTTGAATGGTAATTGGGGTAAAGAATGGCTTGAAATAAGAATTAGCGAATCTTATGTCACCATCAACTATGGAGTAGAATTCTCTATAAAAGAATCACATAGTGTAGGCTTGGTATGAAGTATTTCTTCTTTGTATTAGAAGAAATGAGGTTGCGAGGGATGGATTCACTGGGGAGATAATGAAGCATAAGCTACAATGCCCCTCACTTCCACTAGCCCTTTTCGAGATCCTGGGGAGGCCCTAGCAATGCATTCGATTGGTCATATGTTTTTGTAACATTTGCAAAAATTATGTATTTTAACTGAGGTTGCTTAAGGCCACTCTCTTCCCACTAACATTCCTCCATCACCCCCATAATGGTCACCAGAATTTTAATGATCCAAATAATGAAAGTTGAGATGGACTTACATTTGGATAAGTGGAACATATTTACATGATTCACAATCACTTCACATTATTACTAGCTGTCCTGGGATGAGGATGGCCCCTAGGAATAAACTATTGGCCCATTGTGCTGACTAATTGAAAATGAGACCCTAAGATTCAGGGCCAGAGAATATAATCCCATTATGAGTGTGACCTGGGACTCTCAACCCCAGGAAGATGTAGAAAGTATAGAAAAGCAAAGTTAGAAATGTTACAGAGCCATTAGCTGGTCTGCAGACCAGCTTCTCTAAACTATCAGTAATAAAAATTTTTGATCCTTTACCATGCTATAGGAAAGACTGAATATTTTTCTATTTTCACTACAAAAGAATTACAAAAATCATTGTCTTAGGAAGAGTTAAAGAAAATGTAGTCAAGATACATTTAGAAGTATGTCAGACAGTTTATGAAGATTTATGTATTTTCTTGGTTTTGTATATCTGTGCTGTTTATCAGCTTTTTAAAAATTGTATTCTGTGATAGTTTCTTTTATAAAAGGAAATTATTATAAATAAAATTCTGAAAGAACATTTTCTTTAAAAAAATCACTTTTGCACTTAAATTTTTGAATTTGTAATTTGGCATTTGTTTTCTAAAAGATAATTCCTCAAAGTATATACAGTTCAAGCCCTACAGACCTAGATCCATAGATCTACCTCTTGACAGGCAACCCCCAAATAATTGTGCCTATGTTCCAGGACAACTTTTCTGGCAATTTGTGGGAGGCTGGCTCAAACATTTCCTCCACCATTATTACACTGTTGTTTTAGTCAGTTTTTTCACTGCTGTGACTAAAAGAATCTGACCAGACAATTGTAGAGGAGGAAGAGTTTATTTGAGGGTTCACAGTTTCAGAGGTCTGAATCCATAGACAGCTGGCTCCATTCCTCAGGGCTCTAGGTGAGGCTGAACATCATGGTGGAAGAGTGTGGCAAAGGGAAGCAGTTTGCATCATCAGGAAGCAGAGACTCCACTCTCCAGATACAAAATATATACCTCATAGCCACACCCCAGTTCCCACCTCCTCCAGTCACACACTACCACTTCAATTAATCCCATCAGGGATTAATTCTTACAACCTAGTCATTTCTCCTCTGAACCTTATTGCATTGTCTTACATGTGAGGTTTTGGGGGACACCTCATATCAAAACCATAACAACTATCTTTCATTGATTTTGATGGGCAATAGGATTTGAACTTCCTTTGTATTCTGTATCTACTGGTGGATCTTGGGACCCTCAATTGGGGTGATATTTCTCCAGTGAACCTTCTCCTAAGAACAGGTCTCTTGTTTATGTTCTGGCTTCATCACAAGCAAGTCTAGTCCCTGCCCTTACCTCTTTACCTCACAGCCAAGAGGAAAGCACATTTTCTACATGAACTTACTGAAGGTTCCAGGACCTTAACATTTATGGACAAGAGAGGTAAGTACAGGAGACCAAATGAGATGCTCTTGAAACTCAAACTCAAATCCAGCCCATCCCTGAGGTTCCTGACTAGCCTCTCCCTCACCTATCCTGTCATTGAACTCTAGGCAAGGATTGTTCATTTCGTTTATAGACATGCACCATTTTATCCAATTGCACTTCCACAAGAATAAAAATATTGAAGAATTTCAAGATGGCAGACTAGAGGCTGGCTGCAATTCATGTTGCTCCAGGACTCAGGATTCAAAAGAGGAGATAGTGAGAGACTTGGGACCAACTCAAAGCTGCCGGGTGAGTCTCTCCCGTTGGGGAGGCGTCCTGGATAGGGCAGTAGCCCCGGAACACAGGGAAGTTTGTGAAGTAGAGCTGCCCGGCGAGACACCCCTCCCCCCGCTGGAACAGTGAACTCGGACAACTGGGAGCATCATAGAGGAGGCAGCTCAGCACAGCGCTTGGACTCGGAGCAACCACTGGGGCTCCGGGTGGCTGCCCAGAGGAGGAGCTGTGCGGCGAGCTGTTTGGACTCAGAGCAACCGCCCCTGAACACCGGGGCCTGCCCGGAGGAAGAGGAGAAGCGCGGCGGGTCACTTGGACTCGGAGTGACTGCACCAGAGCTACAGGCAGTTGCCAGAGGAGGAGGCGAGTGGTGAGTTGTTTGGACTCAAAGCGACCACTCCTGAACACTGGGGGCCTGCCCGGAGGAGGAGCACGGTGGGTCGCTTGGGCTCAGAGTGACTGCCCAGGGCTACGGGCGGTTGGCGGGAGGAGGAGGCGTGCAGTGAGTTGCTTGGACTCCTAGCGACCGCACCAGAACACTGGGTGGCTGTCCGGAGGAAGAGGAGTGCAGCGGGTCGCTGGTACTCGGAGCGACTGTACGCGGCTCCAGGTGGTGGCTCAGAGGAGGGGCCGCGAAGCCAGGTGATTAGGTGCAGAGCAGGGTCCAGGACCTAGGCGGCTTCTTGGTGGAAGAGCCCCACAGAGACACACTTAGGGGCGGAGCGAAGGTTCCAGGACTGCGGGCAGGTTCTCTGAGAAGAGGCAGCCTAAGGAGACTCGTTTGCGAAGGGTGAGGCTCCCAGGCCCAGGAGATAGGTTGGGGCCCCTGGGAACGTTTCAGAGGAAGGCAGTAGATTGAGGGGAACCTGTAGGAGGGGAACTGATCAGCGAGACCTCCCCACCAGGTGAGTCTTCCCTGCTGGGTGAGGTTTTCCCACAAGGATGGTAAAACAAGAGACATAGGCCCAAACAGGCCTTGCCTCAGCCTGCAGCCTAGTTCCCCGTTGGATGACCATTGGTCAACAAATGGAGGCACCTCTGCCCACTAGCAGGGAATATACGCCCCCTGAAGACCACCACCCCTAGAGAGGCAGCTTCCTTGTGGAGCACTGCATTATCAACTTCCTCCAAGACTTCAGGCTACTGAAGGCTAAGAGGGGATGACTTCAGGGACATTATAAGTCAATAGAGGAAATCTGCAATATCTCAGCAATCCACTGATACCTGAACAATATGAGAAAACAAGGGAAGAAAATGCCCCAAACAAATCTAGATGTTACATCAAAGGGATATAAATAGGAAAAGAAGAACTCAAACTATCCCTATTTGTTGATGATATGATTATATACTTAGAGGAACCAGGAAATTCCACCAGAAAACTTTTAGAACTCATAAGTGAATTCAGTAAAGTAGTGGAATATAAGATCAATGCACATAAATCTAATGCATTTTTATACATAAGTGATGAATCTTTGGAAAGAATAATTAGGAAAACTACCCCATTCACAATAGCCTCGAAAAAAATAAAATACTTGGGAATCAAAATCTCACAAAAGAGGTGAAAGACCTCTACAATGAGAACTACAGAACACTAAAGAAAGAAATTAAAGAAAACCTTAGAAGATGGAAAGATCTCCCATGTTCTTGGATAGGCAGAATTAATATTGTCAAAATGGCCATACTACCAAAAGTGCTATACAGATTCAATGCAATTCCAATTAAAATCCCTAATGGGGGGTGGGAGAGGTTAGTGTTAGGTTTAGAGTTAGGGTTAGGGAGGGGGGCAAGAATGGAGGAAGGAAGGACTGTATAGAGGGAAAAGAGGGGTGGGAGGAGTGGGGGGGGAGGAAAAAAATAACAGAATGAATCAAACATTACCCTATGTAAATTTAAGATTACACAAATGGTATGCCTTGACTCCATGTACAAACAGAGAAAAAACATGTATCCCATTTGTTTACAATAAAAAAAGAAAATAAATAAATAAAAATATTTATTAAGTTGCACACTATTTGCCATGAATGGTTTGTGTTATACATGCTTTTATGTATGAGTCTCCCAGTGATATTGTGATGTTGGTATTTTATTTCTCCATTTTACAGGTAGGTTCTGAGCATTGGAAATCTGCCCCAAATCTACCTAAAAATATCTTGCAGGACTAGGATGTAAACCTATGCAATCTTGTCTTAGAAGGTATGTATTCTTAACCATTGAATGCTGTGCCCGTCATTGGGCCAAGAACAGGTAGGAAGGGGGCAATGACTGAGACCAAAGGAGTGAACATCCCCGTCCTCCTTGGGCTGAGACATATGATAAAATAATGATTGCCCATGACCTCCAGCTACACTGTGGTGCTTACATGTCATTCCCACCCTAAAATCTGCACTGCTGTTCATTCTACCTGCCAGGTTCTCCCACTTGGTTGTCTTACAATGGACCATTTTTTATTATTTATACTTATGTTCAAATTTAACTTCCCAGACAGGGCATCCAGATCATCCAGTAATTTAAATTCCTAGTTAAATTATTCATAGAAGTACTTAACACCATGTGGCATTTTTCTTGTTTCTTTTTAAATTTACTGTTTTCTCCAAATAACTCTGTGTGTGGGGTGTGTGTGGGGTGTGTGTGTATGTGTGTGTGTGTGTGTGTTTGAAGAAGCCAGGAAGATGGTAAGAAGGAGTAACAATAGAAAAAATGCAAAAAGAGAATGGAGAGAGAAAAGTGGGAGAAAGAATGAGAGAGGACAATCAAGAAGGTCTGAGAGACAAGAGGAAGAACACCATGGATAATCTGAACAGCTCGTTCTTTTTAATGCTTTGAGTTCAACTGTATTAGTTTCTCATAGTTGCTGTAACAATCATAAATTTGGTGACTTAAAACAAGTTTATTTTCTCACTGTTCTGGAGGCTAGAAATCTGAAATAATCTGATGTCACCTAAGCCTCACTTCCTGTAGAAACCCTAAAGAAAATTCCACTTCCTGCATCTTCCACCTTCTCATAGCACCACTTTAGCTCCTGTGTCTGTCTTCACATGATCTTCTTCTCTGTGGGTATCTCTCCTTGTTTCTCTCTTATAAACACAATTGCAGTAGCATCTTGGGCCCATTCAAATATCCAGGACAGGGGCTGGGGATATAGCTCAGTCGGTAGAGTTCTTGCCTTGCAAGCACAAGCCCTGGTTGGTCTCCAGCACCACAAAAATAAAAAACAAATATCCAGGACAATGTTCTTATTTTAAAAATCTCTAATTTAATTACATCTGAAATTTTAACTACATAGTCAAAGATATCTTCTCCAAAGAAGATAGTATTTTCAAGTTCCAGGGATTAGTATTTGATGTCTTTGGATGGTCATTATACAATCTACTAATACTGTCATTTTTTTTCCCAGAAACTTTTTTTCAACAATCCATCAGTTGAGTTGTCAGTAAGACTTGAAATGACTAATGGAAATAAATCTAAAATGTCTGAGGCACAGACATGTCAACACCAGAGAGGAGCTCTGTGTGTCTGAGACAGAGGGATATGCAGTATGCAAGGTAACTGACCCATTTAGGGACCCAGATTTGTCTGTCCTCTGCCTTCCATTTGGTAGCCCTAGAAACACTGTGTTCAATATGAAATTCAAGGTCTTCTCTAGAAGTGTCTTATTAGACACCAGGTTGTTATAACTCCGTCAAAAGAAAGAGAATTCTAGGTCATGTATTGTTCTGTTTAGTAATAGTTGTAGGATTTCATTATCTGCATCACATATAAAACAAACCTACGTACACACGTTTTTCAGGTGTATGTTTGCAATATAGCACTTATTTATATTGTTTACCAAATGAAGGATGCAATTTATATAACTTTTCAGTGGCCAAAATGGTGTGCAGTGTATTTATAATAGATTGTGAAATTGTATTGCCAGAAGGGTAATATAGTATTGCATTAATCTTTAAATCTATCTTAGAAACATGTTAGGAACCACCTGTGCTCATACAAAGTTATTACAGTTTGAAGTCAGATAAGCACTTCAAAGCATCCCATTAGAAACTGCAGCCACTACTGATTAGTTACCTTGTGTAGTTCATAGAGAGAATGTTTAAAGCTTAGCCTAGTTCCTTTGGCACAGGATTTTACCAAATAACTCCAACCAAAAGATAAAAGTGCTAAGGTTAATTTTGATGTTAGCCTGGGTGCATAATTTAGATGTAAATAATTTAGATTCATACATGCTCTTAAACAATCTTTCAATGCTTTTAAAGTTCAACTTATTCGAAAACAATAAATACTCTTTTCATAGGAAGAGAAGTGTGGAGAAGGGTGATCAAGAAGGACAGAGAGAAAGGAGTGGAGACATCAATCAGAGATCTAACAAAGGTATGTCTCACTTCATCTCCTTATGATTTCAAATAGCATCATGGGTGCTAACAACTTGTGGACATTTACCCTTGGCATGGACTCTGCCCTTGAACGTATCCTGGACACACGTCTAACTACTCATCGGTTTCGTACACCATCGCAGACTCATTAGGCCCCAAACCAGAATGATCAACCTTACTCACAAACCTTCCTGTATCCTTTCTTAGTGCCACTGTCATTCATAAAATCATCCCACTAGAATTTCGGGACTCGGCTCATCTTTGGTTCTTCCATCTAATCATTCACAGGTTCTGCCAGTTTTATAAATTTGTCCCCATCCTACTGCCATCCCTGTAGTTCAAACTCTCACCATTTCTCCTAATGGGCCACTCTGCCTTTGACATTCTCTCCTTGAAGTCCATCTTCCATCCAGGCACCAGGCTAATACCATCAAAAGAAATACGACTTCGTCACTCTTAACATAGAGCAAAAGTTCCTTTCTCTCCCACCTCTCTACCCACAGTTTTCATTTTTGCCTTTGAAATGTGAAGATTACCAGGATCATACACCCTGAGATGGCTAATGTCCCTGTGACGTTATCAAGTGGTTTCCTCTCCGTGGGACATTTCTCACCTGATTTGCAACCTGATTAATTAATCCTCCTTTATATTTAAGCACAAAGTCACTTTTGGGAAGAATTCCCTGAACTTCCAAACTGCTTTGAGTAATCCCCTTCCATTTCTATATCCCCAGGTATAGGCCTCTACTTCTGCTTCACCTTGTTACGTTATAATTACCAGTTTGCCTGCCTGATTCTCTCAGTAGACGGAGAGCTCCGTAAAGATAGTAGCTGCATCCATTTCATTGTGCATTTCATTACTTGGTACCTTGTTGGAGAATGAACAGCTTGAGAAAACAGAACGATGGGAATCTCTTATTCTATACCAGGCAGATAAGAAAGTTCTCCTGGAGGAAGAAAGGCTTTTGTTACCTTCAAATAACATCACAGACCTAATTTCCAGCCTTTCCTACTGAAGAGATAACGCAAAATCCAATTACATTCTATTTTATCTCGATAGCAGAGTGTGGAAATGATAAGCTTCTACTTTGTGATGAACAGCTTCGGCATGCACAGAAACAGAACCCCTCTCCAGCTTCTGAATTGTCATATGCTGCTCTTGTGAAATGCTGTTCTCCTTCAGTAGAGATGTTTCATCTCCAGAACCATCAGTTACAAGATCATCCCTAGCCCAGTGGTCAGATTCAAGGCATAATTCATAGGAGAATGGCCTACCTCACATCTGCAAAATGGGAGGAGTCAGATTAAGTTAGCACAGTTTTAATATTCAGGAGTCAGAAATAAAAATCAGATAAAGCATTTATGTTTTAAATATTCTTAATCAATATGCTAAAATATACTATATTGCAACTGTCTTGAAAAAGAAAAATAGTTCTGAGAAGATTAATTGACCTTGTCCTATTACATACGTCATTTTTTAAAATTTGTTCTTTTTAGTTATACATGACAGTATAATGAATTTTGACATATCATATATACATGGAGTATAACTTTCCATTCTTGTGGTTGAACATGATGTGGAGCTACACTGTATTCATATATGAACATAGGAAAGTTATGTCCAATTCTTCGTACTGTCTTTCCCATCCCATTCTCCTTCCCCTCCCCTCATTCTCCACCATCCAATCCGGTGAACTTCCACTCCCCTCTCCACCTATTGAGAGAGAACATTCAGCTTTTGGTTTCTGGGGATTGGCTTATTTCACTTAGCATGGTAGCCTCCAGTTCCAACCATTTACTGGCAAATGCCATAATTTAATTCCTCTTTATGACTGATTAATATTTCATTGTGTATATGTACCACATTTTCTTTATCCAGTCATCTACTGAAGGGCACCTAGGTTGGTTCCATAGTTTATCTATTGTGAGTTGAGCTGCTGTGAACATTGATGTGGTTGCATCAATACAGAATGCTGATTTTAAGTCCTTTGGGTATATGCCAAAGAGTGGGATAACTGGGTCAAATGGTGGTTCTATTCCAAGTGTTCTGAGGAATCTCCATACTGCTTTCCAGAGTGGCTGTACCAATTTTCAGTCCCACCAACTATGTTTGAGTGTACCTTTTACCCTACATCTTCAGCAACATTTATTGCTACTTGTGTTCTTGAAAATTGCCATTCTGACTAGAGTGAATTGGAATCTCAGTGTAGTTTTAATTTGCATTTCTCTAATTGCTAGTGATGTTGAACATTTTTTCATACATTTGTTAACCATTCGTATTTCTTCTTCTGTGAGGTGTGTGTTCAGTTCCTTAGCCCATTTTTTGATTGGGTTATTTGTGGTTTTGGTGTTAAGTTTTTTGAGTTCTTCATATATCCTGGAGATTAATGTTCTATCTGAGGTGCACATAGCAAAGATTTTTCTCCCATTCTGTAGACTCTCTCTTCACTCTTGTTTCCTTTGCTGTGAAGAAGCTTTTTAGTTTGATACCATCCCATTTATTTATTCTTCATTTTACTTCTTGTGCTTCCAGAGTCTTGTTAAGGAAGTTTCGTTCCTAAGCTGACATGATGGAAAATTGGGACTACTTTTTCTACTGGCAAGTGCAGAGTCTCTGGTCTAATGCCTAGGTCCTTGATCCACCTAGAGTTGAATTTTGTGCAGGGTGAGAAACAGGGGTCTAATTTCATTTTATTACATATGGATTTCTAGTTTTCCTAGCACCATTTGTTGAAGAGGCCATCTTTTCTCCAATGTATGTTTATAGAACCTTTGTCTAGTATGAGATAACCATATTTATGTGGGTTTGTTTCTGTGTCTTTTATTCTGTACCATTAGTCTACCTGTCTGTTTTGGTGCCAATACCATGCCATTTTTGTTCCTATAGTTCTGTAATATAATTTAAGTTCTAGTATTATGATGCTTCCTGCTTCACTCTTCTTACTGAGGATTGCTTTAGCTATTCTGGGCCTCTTGTTTTTTTAAATGAATTTCATGATTGCTTTTTCTATTTCTGTGAAAAACATCATCCGAACCTTAATAGGAATTGTATAAAGTCTGTACAGTGCTTTCGGTGGTATGACTATTTTGACAATATTAATTCTGCCTATCCAAGAGCATGGGAGATCTTTCCATTTTCTAAAGTCTTCTTTATTTCTTTATTTAGTGTTCTGTAGTTTTCATTGTAGAGGTCTTTCACCATTTTTGTTAGATTGATTCCCAAATATTTTATTTTCTTTGAGGCTATTGTGAATGAGGTAATTTTCCTATTTCTCTTTCAGTTGATTTATCACTGATGTATAGGAATGTAATTGATTTGGGGTGTCAATTTTATACCCTGCTACTTTGCCTAATTCATTTAAGAGTCCTAGAAGTTTTCTGGTGGAGTATTTTGTGTCTTCCAAATATAGAATCATATCAACAACAATTAGGGATAATTTGAGTTCTTCTTTTACTATTCGTATCCCTTTTTTTCTTCTAATTGCTCTGGATAGAGTTTTCAGGTCTATGTTTAATAGAAGTGGTTAAAAAGGGCATTCCTGTCTTGTTCCAGTTTTTAAAGGGAATGCTTTCAATTTTCCTCCATTTAGAATGATGTTGGTCTTGGGTTTAGCATATATAGATTTCTAATATTGTACATATTTCTGATGCACATAGAAATGGACTTGATTATTCTACGTAAGGTGTCCAAAACAATGGACTCAGTACTGTTTTTTTCTTGACCAGCATGGTATGCCAATGTGTTTAAACTTTTTAAAGTTGTGAAATCTAACATAAAAATCATAAAAGTGCATAATGCATGAGCATATAGTTTAACAAATAATTATAAGTTCAATACCTCCAAAACCATCTCCCAGGTCAAGAATTAGGACATTAGCATCTATTACAGGCTTAACTGTGTCCTCCCAAAATTTTTAAGTTGAAGGCCTAATCCCCAAGATTTCAGAATGTGACTATAGCTGGAAATAGGGCCTTTAAAGAAGAAGAGTCAAATGAAGTTATTGGGGAGGGTCCTAATCCCATATGACTGGTTTCCTTAATGAGAAGAGGAATTTTGGACATGCAGAGGAACACCAGATATGTGTGCAGAGGAAAGACCACATGAGGACATAAGAAAACAACCATCTGAAGTCCAGGAGAGAGCCTCAGAGAAACCAAACCTTCCAAAACTTTGATCTTGGACTTCTAAACTACAGAACACTAAGAAAATTAATTTATGTTATTTAAGCCACCCAAAATGTGATATTTTGTTCTGGCAGTTCAAAAGGGCCCTTGTGCCCCTTCCTAATGAGAAGGCCCTCCTCTCCTACCACTGAAAGAACCACTCATTTGACTTACACTGATGAACATGACATTATATGTCACTGCAGTCTTTCATATACTTAAGAAAAAATTTATTCAAAATATAAATTATGATATGTACAATTAAAATTTTAAAGTGATAAAAGAGATTTCTGCTTTCATGAAACCCAAATAGTTGTTGTAAGACAAGAACAGGTAAGAATGAAAGAGAAATAGCTAGAAATGATGAGCATTAAAATGATAATTTTGAAATACATAGCAATACCAATATTTTGGTGGAGTTTAAAACAAAAATAGCTGTTTTGCTCTTGTTTAAAAAAAAACAATCGAATCATTTTTAACCAAGAATGCTTTCTTTAAATTTTAAACTGATAGATCAAATCAGAAAAGTTGTATATGTTAATGGTGTTCCATGTGATATGCAGTTTTTTTTTTAATTGACAAGTAAAAAAATGTCTTTCATGTCACAGCAGTTTTACCATCTGTGCTTGCATCCAAAAAAAATTATGGCTTAGTTTTACTAGTTTTGCAGGGTGTTTTTTTTTTTTTTTTATTAATTTGAATTTGAATGACTTTAGGCAAAGCGTTCATTCTAATTCACAGTAGTCAGTTCATCTGTTGCCTTCACCTGGCCACTGCTAGGGTGTGCGGTGTGTTTACAGCTCCTTGGCCTCTTGCCCAGCCTCCTGAAATCTACCTCCTTTAGTGGCCAATTATCATCTCAAGAATGACAGAGCAAGTGATTCTAACAACCACATTCCTTCAATTCCCACTGGTTACAGGTGCTAAATGTCAAATTTTTTGTTTTTGAATTACGGTGAAAACTATTTGGAGAATTTTGTGACACTTATGGAAATAGTGTCACCCAGAAATGTCAAATCCCAAGAGAGAACATTACAAGCTTTTTTCAGGGGGAGTTTTATTTAAAGAAGTAGTAACACCCAAACTCCTTTCTTGCCTGTGTCTTGTAAGGTCCCAGTGGAAAACAGATGGACAGTCAAGTTGAATTCAGAAAGACTTTTTGACAACGGAACTTCTTGCAAAAGTAGGAAAAGAACAAAATGGTACAGAAACCTGAATGCGAGTTGCAAAGAGAGATACCAGCATGATGATGGAGAGAGATGGTTCTGGAAGAAAGTCCTTGACAGTGAACTTTTGTGAGAGTTCTGGGCAGTCTGAAGCAACTACTTAAGAAGGGGGCCAAAGACATAAAGTCTCTCCTCACTTCTCTCACTTCTATCTATCTTAAGTTCCCCATTGACCAAACCAAACCAGAAGCCAGAAAGCAAAAAGACTTGTACAGCGATACCTGCAGATCTCTCAGGAGGAAGGGGAAATGGAAGATTCTGGTCCTATGCCTTGGGAATGGAAGCATAAGGGAATGTGGATGTTGGCTTATCCTGGAAAGTCCATGTTTGAAGTGTGATAATTTTTCGAAGAGGATGGTGCATAGCAAATATGAAGCTTTGCCAGTAACCCTTCCGGAAGTTCTCAAAACCAGGATGACCAGATAATGACAACCAAGAAAATGAAGAGAAAGTACGTTCAGGATTCACATAAAGCATGCTACTCAGACATCTTGCTACCGGTTAAACTGCATGACATTTGAGTTTGCTAATTTTAACACTTGAGACACTTCACTGCCAAATAATAAGAACAATTAAGAATAAAATCCAGAGCTACCATCTGAAAGGATGAGCATGCTTTTTAGGAAAGTGGGTGTGGCCTCCACTCACATTTAGAACTAACTTAAACCATAAATCTCTTGTGAAAAAAATTGTCTTGAGTGGAAATGGGAAAAATTTTTTTGCAGTCTTTTGTCCAAGAGAATGACAAAACAGTATCTTACCCCACATAGCCCAAAAATGTCAGTTGTTTCTAGGTGATTTCCATTATAATAGAATTCACTATAACCCTATTTATAAATTTGGAATCAGGCATAAAGAAGAGCCATGTTGAAATTCAGTCAAAAGATCTTAGCTATGGAAATACTAGAGTTATTATACAAAAAGTAGTGCACAAGGATAGATACCAAGGACAGTGATTAATCTTTTCCCAGAGATTTTTGTCATTTGCATTTCAGTGGAAGAAATAGAAAAAAATGTTGCATCAAAACTGAAACATACCATTCAGAATCATTGTTAAATAGTAAATCAAGTCCTTAGGAGACCTAGGATTAGAAACCAGGTTCTAAGTTTTCCATCATCTTGAAATCAGAACTCTCACATGTTGCTGGTGGAACTTAAAATGTTCCTGCCACTGTGAAAAACAGTTCAGCAGTCCTTAAAAAAGTTAAACATAAAATTAATATATGATATACACTCACATTCCCAGGTGTATATTCAAAAGAATGGAAAATAGAACTCAGATACTTGTAAGCCAATATTCATAAATCACTATTCACAATAACCAAAATGTGGAAATATCCTGTGTCAATCAATAGAGGAATGAACAATTGAAATGTAGTGTGTACATAAAAATGAAATATAATCCATCTACAAAAAGGAATGTAATTCTGAATACGTACTGCAACATGAGTATGTTAGTTTTCTGTTGCTATACCAAAATGCCTGAGGGATAACTAAATTGTAAAGAGAAAACATTCATTTTGGCTCAGAGTTTTGGAGATTCTGGTCCAACATTGTGCAGACCAATGACTGCAGGCCTTTGGTGGGCATGCTGATGGCGGTGATGGGGAGCATGTGCATCACATCAACCTGCTTACCTCTTGGTCAGGAACCAAAAGAGAATGAGAAAGTGACCAGGCTTCCACAATCTCCTTACACAGCATGCCTCTGGTGACCTGAGGACCTCCCATAAGACCCCCAACTCCTGAAGATCAACAACATCTTCCAATAGTGGCAATAGCTGGGGACCAAGCCTTTAACACAGGGACCTTTAGGAGTTATTCAATATCCAAACTATAGTAATGGGCGAACCTTGAAAACATGCTAAGTGAAATAAGCCAAAACAAAAAGGACAAATATTGTGTCACCCCTCTGATATGAAATATCTAGAATAAGCAAATTCATAGAGATAACGAGTAAGTTAATGTTCATAGCTGCTCAACTCACAATAGCCAGATTGTGGAACCAACCTAGATGTCCTTCAATTGATGAATGGATAAAGAAACTGTGGTATATATATATATACAATGGAATATTACTCAGCCATAAAGAATAATAAAATTATGGCATTTGCAGGCAAATGGATGCAGTTGGAGAATATCATGCTAAATGAGACAAGCCATTCTCAAAAAAACCAAAGGACGAATGATCTTGCCAATAAGCGAATGATGACACAAAATGGGGGGTGAGAGGGGGGCAAGAATGGAGGAAGGAAGGACTGTATAGAGGGAAAAGAGAGGTGGGAGGGATGAGGGAAAGGAAAAAAAATAACAGAATGAATCAAACAACATTACCTTATGTAAATTTATGATTACACAAATGGTATGCCTTTACTCCATGTACAAACAGAGAAACAACATGTATCCCATTTGTTTACAATAAAAATAAAAAATAAAAATTATAGGGGCAAAGGGCAGAGGGGGAATGAGGAGTTATTGGTTAATGGGTACAAAGTTCGGGGTGATAAAAAGGTTTTGGAAAATGGTATTGATGGTGCTTGCAAATCTTTGTGAATGTAATTAATGCCTCTGTGTTGTATACATAATGACGTTAAGCTGGAAAAAAATCATGTTACACATACATGACCACAATTTTTAATACAATTCCTCAGTCCCTTCCTCCCCAGGGCATTTCATTTTAACTGAGGATGTCCAAAGAGCCACAGAAACACAACACAATGCCATAAAATGAACTTAAATAAAAACCAAACGAGTAAGTGAGAGTGATACTAAAACTGAAATGTCAATTTCTGATTCCAGTTCAAAGCATCAGAGTAACCTCCCTTAGGCCTTAGTTATCAACCAGGTGATTTTATTAATTAAATCATTGAAGAAGGGTTGAAGAATAAACGATACACCCGTATTCTTAAAGGCTTCCAGGCTTTTCTTGCTAAAACCCTAAAATAAACTGTGTCTCCCAAAGACTTACACAAAACCGTAATGCCCAAGGTTCTGGTTGGGAAAGAAGACAGAGGCCAAGCGGCTTGCTAGAGGTGATGGAAAGTGATACCACCATTGGGTTTGAGAAGCCCCCACTTCCTTCTTCCTCTTCTGGCCAGAGTTTGTCCTTTCAGGACCTGTCCTTTGAGATGGCCATGCTGCAGTCTACTTATCAAGAATCATAACCTGCATTTTAATAAACAGAATTGTTGAAAGATTTTTAAATAGTAACTATTGGTTTACTTCTAGTTTTAACAATAATACCTTTTTATTATAGATACTTTCTTTTTATTTTTTTTTATTTTTACATACTGCATTTTGTACACAAATGGGATACAAATTTTCGTTTCTATGGTTCTGCACGATGTAGATTTATCCCATTCATGTAATCATACATGTACTTAGGATAATGATATCTCTCATTCCACCATCTTTCATACCCCCCATTATAGATACTTTAAAAAGAAAGGAAAAAGTTCAAGAAAGGAAAAGTAAGTCACCCATAATTCTACCCCCCAGATATAATTACATGCAATATTATGATGTATGTGTGCAATAATTAATTTTAATCAAATGATAATGTCTAACTTTTCTTAATAATGAAAGAAAGTTTTTCATTGAAGAGTATTTGGAAAAATGAAAGATTCACAGAAAGACAATTCCATCACATGAGGAGAGTCATCATAACCACTTTTATCAGCCAAAGTCACTAGGACAAAACTGCAGTCTGAAAAACCCTGCTTACTGACTTTTTGCAAAGAGGGAGACCACACACCAAGAGGAACCAGGCGTTGTCCCACCAAAGAAGGGAAGAAATGGACTGGACTTATTACAGGATTTGAGAGAAGCAGGGCTTTGATAGACACTGAGCAAAACAGGGACGTGGGTAGAATCGACATGAGGTCTGGGTTGCAAAGTAGACCAGGGGCTTTTTTCCTTGAAAACCACAAAGTTAAGATAGACGAAAATGCTGTGTCCAGAAACCCCTTATCTGTGGCGCCACACAAGGGCTGGGAATTGAGGTCACATCTCTGTGTCAAAGTGACCAAAATCCTCCCAGCAAGAAAAGTCGTTCGTTTTTCTATGACTTCAAAGAGCAAACTTTCTGACAGTTTATGATTTCAGAAAACAAGATTTTTTTAGTAAGACAGTAATGGTCTTTGGAAGAAAAGTACCATCTGACACTTTATAGCTGTGGCATGACCTTGGGAGAGATGCTCTTTTCTGCCTATTAGCAGCTGGCTTGGTCTTGATCTGGCCTGTTACCACAGCCTGGTGAATGGCAAGGCAAAATTTTTTCCCCTACTCAGTCACAGTTCATTTTTATTTTTTCACTTTTTTTTTCATTTTTATACCTAAATTTTTGCTTCTTTTGATGTAAATTATTGCAAAATTACATATACAGCTGTGGATCAATTCTTTCTGTTTAATATTAATTTATAATTTTTTGTAATTATCTACTCTTTCATACATATCATCTAAGTGGTTAAATGAAAAACCCTCTTATAAGTATAAGAGATTACTTAACAAATCCAGATTGGTTACTACCAGTTCTTAATTATCATAAATTCCTAATCTTTTCTACAGTGAGTTCTATTTTGATAACAACTTCACGAATATAGCTTTATGAAAACTAAATTACCAGACCTAAGTTTATGAGTATTTTTGAGTCTCTAAGGTTTTATTTGCCAAATTGCTATCCCAAAGGTCTTACATCTGATTCAAATAATCTATGAAAATGGTTGCTTTGTGGCACCCCAAGCCCAGGGAATAATTTGCTTTTACCTTTTTTAAATTGTTAATTCTAAGGCCTTTAAAGTAGTATCTCCTTGGTGTTTTCACTTGCATTTTTAAAATTATTAATGAAGTTGAAGTTTTCCCATATTGTTTTGCTAATTCTTGTTCATTTTTATGACTTACCAAAATTTGTTCTTGATTATGTGTTAGGAAGCTTCAGATGTTTCTCATCAAACCATGTTGACTCTTTATGTTGTAAAAATATTACGTATTAAAATATCAATTCTCTGTCATGTTAGCAGCAACCTTTTTATTCTAGGATGCAGTCTATAACGAGTCTGTGAGATCGTTCTCTTAGTCTTTTGAATTCCTCAATGAACCTCATAACCTGAAGTTGGCAACCAGAAATCTAAACCATCACATTTCATGAGTTTCCTACTAAAGGAAAAAGGTTTTCCACAATTGACTGTGATGTCTGATACTAATAATGTGTGATTAATTATAAAGTGTGACCTGGAAAATGATTTTTTTAACTAAATTCTAGAAAATTTAAAGTCATCCTATAATAGCATTACACATCTCCCAGAATTCATTCTTTAGAGCAATGAGCGTAGTTAGTTACAGCTAGTATGCTGGGGATGCAGCATGTCTCAACTGTCACGCTGAGCATTTTTCCACGTGAGATTCATGTTTTCTGTGTATCTTAACCAAATAGTGGGAAAACTACTGAGTTAAATCATGATGTACCCCGTGATGGGATCAATGAGGGACTCCAGGAAGGGGTGCTGAATGTAAAGCCATTGCTACGGTTTAAAATACCCACTCTCATTCTTTTCATCTTCTGTTTTCTTTTTTTTTTTTTTTTTAATGTCTGGTATAATTTATTTCCCATATTGCCCCTTGAGCCTTGGTGAACCTGGATAGTTAACTTAGTGACTTCTCTGAAGTCTAGGAGTCTGTGTCATTGTGGTGGTCACAGCAGTTTGCAATTTCAATTTGCCTTCCCCCCATTTTTCCAATTCCTCATTCCTATCACTGGTAACTGGAAGTAGAAAGTTCAAGAACTTGAGATGTCTCAAAATATCTTCCTTTTTAATGCCCTTCCTCGGATATATTAAATAAGTGATGGGGAACAAAACAGTCTTGGCTGAAAATTCACTTCAGAAAACAACATGGCCTAAAAAAAAGGTGACCACTAACCTGTGAAAGGGCCATTTTTTTTTTAGCATTTGGTCTCGATTGCTTATGTCAAGTTTAAGAACTATGCTGTTCAAATGCTACTGATACTCTGACGGTACAATGGATGACAGCTTAGCAAACCAGGGATCATTGAAAGCAAAATAAGAAAATAAACAAGAGGTTTGTGGAGCTGGTGCAGGCAGGGGACAATGGTGTTTCTCCATCTGTATCCAGGGGCAGGGGCATGTGGGAGGCCCTGGGAAAGCTGGGGCTACCCCTCCCAACTCTAGTATTTTAATACAAAGGGGACCAGCTTAAAATGAACATCTGGGGAGATTTTAACAGAGAAAAGGGGGAAGAAGGAAACAAAATAAGCAGTCTTCATCCTGCAAGAGATGAACTGGGGAAAGTCTGTCTTGTCATCTTTTTCTTCCAACTTTATGATATAGATAAGATAAATAAAAGTCTCATATGTTCAAAACGTTCAATGTGATGATTTAATGTACTTAAACATTGTGAGATAATTATCACAATCACATCAATTAACATATCCTTCAACATACACAGTGATGTGTGTGTTTGTGTTGAGAACACAGAAGGTCTGTCTACTCTCTTGCAAATTTCAGTGAACAACCACAGTCATCATACTGTACGTTAGACCTCCCAAATTTAATTCATCTCATAAGTTAAAGTCTGTACTCTGGTGACCCCCTTTTCTACCACTGCAGACTGTCTGCTTAGTTGACATAATGGGACACTACCAGAACTGCTGCCTTTCCCTACACCTCCCTTCTGTATCTGCATCCCAAGAATTTGACCACAGTGCCCACGGAATTGAATTTAAGTTGCTCCTACAGATTGAGGGAATGCACTTGAATTGCTTTTCTTAATTTCATAAATCTGTTTGAATAGTAATGGTGACTATAAGTGTGAGTCAAGAATAATGATGTTTAAGTAAATTAAAAATAAAGTCAAGTACAGAATTAAGAAGTTAGTTAACATTTGCTCACATTTGCTGTTCTTTCTTATCAAAGGGATAAAACATAACAGCAGAATTAAAATCTCCTTTACTCTCATTTCTAGCTTTATTTCCAACCCTCCATAAGTGTAACTATTATCACTGAATTTATTTGTACACAAACAGACTTATTTTGGCAAAACATTTAGTTTTTTAAAATCTAAAAATGACAAAATGCAATATATTATGCAGTATTCAGTTGTAGAATACCATATAAATCTGGAGCTGAAGAATACCATATAAATCTATCTTTTTTGACATTAATTTTGAGTTTCAAATTTTTGTTTTTATGAGAAGTATTCAACATCCTTATACAGGTCTCCTTGTGCTCATATGCAAAAGATATTTCTAGAGTACATAGGAGAAAGTGGAATCATTAGGTTGTAAATTTTCAAATTTACTGCTATAAACAAATTTCTCTGCATAGGAACTGTATCAATGACCCTCTATCAAGCAGTGATCATAAGTTCCTATTTCTCCCATATTTTGGTCAACATTCAATATTATCATACTTTAAATTTTCCCAATCTGGACATATACTGTTGTTTTAATGGGCATTGGTTTACTTCTTAATGCAGTTGGTTAACTTTGCATTTGTTTATTCACCATTCAGGTTTGTCTTCTGAAAATTATCTGTTCACGTCCAATGATCCTCCTAGGCAGAATAGGTTTTCTTTTGCACTAAGCAGGAAACTGAGGCTCAGAGGGGTCAAATAACTTGCCCAGGATCACAGGACTAGTGAGAATCCCAGGATCTCAGCCTTGGTATCCCAGTTTGAACCATTCCAACATGTACACTCTTCAGAACACTGGTCAATACATTTTTAACCCGTCTCATCTACTGCCCTTGACCTTCTGATCCAGAAAGGGTGCCTTTCAAGAAGCAAATGGAATGAATGGTTCCTACCAGGTCCAACTTGAGGTTCTTGCCCCAAACAGTTGCTTAGTTGCAACCCCACTGGGGATTTGAAGGCTTTTCTGCTCTGCTCAAACCCTCACAGCAACCTTGGGAGCATGCACTGTAATTAGAGTTGTTTTAAATGAGGGGGTTAAACAACTTGCTTAATATGATCAGAGAAGGAAGAGCAAGAACAGCATTGAAAGTTGTTCTAAGTCAAAGGAAGGTCAAGGAGACTCATTCAAAAAACCATGGAGCAGATGAAAATGAGTGTTGGAAGGGTGTTTCTTCCTTTCCCAGTTTCTCTGAGATTCAGCTTCTGTAGAATCACAGAGCAGTGTAGCTAAAAGGATCATTCTGAACCTTTTGTCTTTCTTCAGTGAAGAAACCGAGGTCATTATCCAATTCACAAGAGTCAAATAATTTCAAGAATCCACTAGCAGAAACCCTAGCCAGAATTGAAATCTTCAGCAGAATAAGTGCACATTTCAAAGCACAAAGAAGCTTCACCTTGTGGTCTTTTTGGTTGAACAGTCTGAAAAAAGGACTCTCAGCTAAGAAGCAGCATGACTGTATTTCAAATCTAAATAAACGCAGAGAGAGTGGTCTAAAGAGTCTTCGAGCATGGTGTGTGTGTGTGCTTACAGACCTAGGTTACTTTTCTGCTTACAATTGTATATCCTGCTATCTTAGTCTTTTGGTTTCCCAGCAAGGAAAATTCACTTCATTCTGATATATACCTTCCAATCCTGAAACCTCCCTGTATGAGGATGTTGATTACTCCTCCATCCCAAATCATCAGCTGTCATGGCTCCAGGGAAAGCAAGTCAAGAATGACCTACTGGAAGGAGGAGCATATGATATAGAAGGATGTTAAGAAAGAAGAGGAGGCCAGACATGGTGGTGCAGTTACACAGGAGACTGAGAAAGGAGGATTGCAATTTCAAAGCCAGCCTCAGCAACCTAGCAAGGAAGGCCCTGAGCAACTTAGTGAGAACTGTGTCAAAACAATTGTTTTAAAAGGACTGGGGATGTGACTCAGTGGTTAAGTGCTCCTGGGTTCAATCCCCTGTACAAAATAAAAAGAGGAAGAGAAGAAAACACATTTCATCTGTTTCAAGTGACTGATGAGAAGACAAAGGAAGGAAAAGCAGAGCAAATCCATGGTAGGACACCATCTGGTGCCCTCCTTTCTGACCAAAGTCATGGAAGGAGGAGGTGAGAGAGGGTCACACAGAGCAGAGGTCATGGCCCATTCTCCATTTGGAAGGTAGTCATCTCATGAGTGGTCCCCGCCACCTATGAGATGGGGAGACAGTGGACCTGGGTTGGCTTTCCCCTTCCAGTCTCAGTTTCTACTTGGAATGGAAGAGATCCTAGAATCTGCTAAAAGTTCTCAAAGGGTATTCAGAAACGAGTGGGTATTTGGCTAGATATTTGCTGGAGGAAATCAATGTTCTTAGGAAAAAGAGACTCTTGAGTTGAGGAATATATCACGAGAATAGGAAACAGCCAAATTTCAGAAGCCCACCACATGTATAAGGGTTGAAGAAGGGATGAATCAGTAAGCTGGACTTAGGAGACCAGCTAAACCACAATAGGTCTCAAGCTATGCTAGCTACATGTTTCAGCTATGGGTGGTGGAATGACATTGAATAGATAAAAACCCTCCAAATTTCTAGACACCATTTGGGGGAAAAGCAGTTAGTGGAAGCTAATCTAAAACATTAACTCATCCATAGTGCATGAATCATCTGCACACTCTTTAAATCATTGGATTGTACTATATTTACTAGGCATATCCAGAATACAGTTTTCCCCTTATCCAAGTGATCTTGTGAGAAAAATCAGATCTGTATTCAAGATGAAAAGTATCTCTTTTCGTTGCTTATCTGCTTGTAATGTAATAATTTTTTCAAGCAACAGTGTCAGCTTACGTGAATTGAAGTGATACCAATAAACACCCAGAAAACACTTGAAGCCACCAGAAAACAAGGCGTCTGATTTTTTCTCATTCTCTCTCCTCTTTCCCCACTCTCTCTCTCCAGCTCCTCGTGCCCATAACCATGTGTGTGGCGAGCAGAGAAGAATATTTCAATCTCAATCTCAATCCTAATTTCAGAAACGGGATATGACTGCTGTTGGGGAATGGAGATTACTATCCTGGTTTCTTCTAGCCTTTTTCTTTTTAACTTAACATTTTGCAGTATCACTAATTGTTTCATGAAAACATTTTTATTCATGCATAAGCATCCATTCTTCTTTTAATTGGTTATTTAGTTCCCCCCCTGCAATGTTTCTATAGTATTACATAAATAATACTGTGTTGAGCAAACTTATACTTAAATTTTGTGCCCATATTTGATTATTACCTTAAGACAGTTTTAAAGAAGAAGGATTACTGATTCCTAAGGATCTGGAATGTCTGCATCTATAGTGATAATTTTTAAATTCATCCTGTTTATAGAATATCACTAATAAATATAATAATCCTCCAAT
Organism: Sciurus carolinensis; assembly: GCF_902686445.1. Lineage (NCBI taxonomy): Eukaryota > Metazoa > Chordata > Mammalia > Rodentia > Sciuridae > Sciurus > Sciurus carolinensis. The sequence goes on from NC_062219.1 coordinate 33,413,359, forward strand.
CAAAAATACTCAGAATATTCATTCTTTTATATGTAACAAGAAATCACTACCTTAGGATCTGCAATTTTGTGCAAATTGATGGAACTTTGTTTTAAACTTTATAATATTTTGCCTTTGTGGTTGTATTTTGGTCATATAGAGTTCTTTTAATATTATAAGCACAAAAACATTAAGTTCTTAGCTCATATCTACTTGGAGTAATTTATTTTTGTTTCTAGATTTTATTATAAATGTCTACTAAAAATATGTCACATTTTTCAAATTTGTGAAGATACTTAGCTGTGGAGAACACATCACCTTGTTTAAACATGGAGAATTTATAGGGTCTAAGATAATAAATATAGTTTACATACTTGAAAACACAAATACTTCAAGATCTGTCAAAAGGCATATACAAGGCCAAAGAAGCACTGTTTTAGTCATCATTTTTCATCACTGTGACCAAAAGACTTGACAAGAACAATGTAAAGGAATAAAAGTTTATTTTGGATCTCACAGTTTCAGAGGTCTCAGTCTATAAATGGCCAACTCCATTACCCAACGTGAGGTACAACATCATGGCGGAAGGGTGGAGCAGAGGAAAGCAGCTCAGGATATGGCAATCAGGAAGCAAAGAGAGAACCCTGTTCACCAGGAACAAAATATATACTCCAAAGGTCACTCCTGTGACCTACCTCCTCTAGCCACACCCTACCTGCCTACAGTCACCACCCACTTAATTCCTATCAGGGAATTAATGCAATGGTTAGGTTAAGATTCTCATTTCCCAATCATTTTACCTCTAAACTTTCTTTCATTGTCTCTCACATGCTTTTGGGGGACACCTCATATCTAAATCATAACAAGCACAAAGCATGTTCAGGGAGGAGAGAGCACTGTTCCATCAGTAGACTCCATTCCGCTGGTTATGACAGCATTGTAATTGCTTATTTACACCTTCTCATCCCACTAGACCAGCAGCTTGCCTTATGTATCTTGCTCAACTTTGCAACTGGACTGGGGAATTCAATGAGCATTTGTTAAATCAATTGATAGCGTGGTGCAAAGTTCTGGGAAGGGATGGCAGTCATTAATGAGGGCCTACGTAATACTTCGCTGGGTGGCCAGTGAATTGCTCAAGTTCAGACATAGAGAGAAACATTGAAAGAAAAATAGGATTCATTTTTCTCCTAAGTGAATTAATGCCAAATCTGCTAAACATGATGACCTTTGACTTTTGATCTCCATGGAAGAAGTCAATAAGGTATTTGACAGGTAGAAACTAAATTCTTCCACATTTTCTGCATAACTGTCATTTTGCACAGATTCATGTTTAATATTTGTTGGTTTATAGAAATGGGGAGGAGGCCAGGCCCAAGATTCAGCAGAATAATCTTTAAACTCCAAGACCTTAAACATCATCCTTAAAATGGTAATAATAATAGCACTGACTCCTAGTGAGGATTGACTCCTAGAAAGGATTGGAGAAGCATGACGTACCCAGCCCAGTTCCCAGACCCACAGAGAGCCATTAGCAAGCACCAGGTTTCATCCCAAAAGGAAAACAGCTTTAATCTGCCACTTTTTATACATTCAGAGCTTGTAAAATGTTTTCAGGTCTTTTCAAGTTAAAATTCCATGTTGACTCAACTGATCAAAAATGGAAAAGTCATTTGATGACTATGTTTATTGTTTAAAATTCATGAAATACTGAAAAGAAATTTTAAAAATCCAAAATTTATTTCTGACTAGATTCAGAAATTCTACCAAGGTAGGATGAAAACTCCCAGAAAAATAAAATATTCGGGGGTATTTTCCTGCCTCTACATCTTTTCAGAAACAATGACATCCTTCCACTTTGTTTACCCATATAATTTATTATATATAGATTTGTTTAGAAACATACAATCCATCCTGTTTTATAAACTAAAAAGGTAAACCTGTACTACCCCATATTTTAACCAAGAACTTATTGAATATTCCAGATATGATCTGTTTTAGTTTCCTTCTTAATAAATCCTACATCTGAACTTCTAGGCTAGCAGTGTTGGCTAGTCTCCTGTTAGTAGCACCTCATGGGAAAATGTGCTATGGGCAAGGTCAGAAATGGAACAAGGTTGCTCACAGTTTTGCTGATCCTCACTCAGCCTTTCATGCTGTGGGCTGGTATGGAATTAAACTCTTTGAATTCAAAACAACCCAACTATTGATTTCAATAGGGAACTAGCTCCTTATCAGTACAAGTGTCGAGTTCTGTGGGAACATTCTGGACATGGGTCTGATAACAGTGTTTATGGGGTGTATTATAAGGGGTATACCCTGATCACTGGACACTAAGCACTTCAGATCACCTTCAGATGAGCTGAATACATAAGGAATAAAACAATAAGCAATCCTCCATATGCCGGCAACATGATTCATTGTCACACAACAGTAATTATCTTAACAGAGCCTGGTCCTGCTGTCTATTTATAGTCCTAATAGGAATAAGAACTAAAACTCAATGTTTTCAAAGCAAAAGCTATAATTTTTAGAAAATGACTTATAACATTTTATTTGAGAACATAACTTTCTGTTAACTAAGGGTACATTTTACAAGAACAAAAAGCATCTGATAAGAAGTTATATTAATTACATTTTAGCATTTTGAGAGGACTTTAGCAGGGATTTTTTTCTTATGGCAAAAGAGACACTTGTTAACATTGATTCTGAGCTTTTTCTTAAAGATAAAAATCAGAGTTATTCTCTAGACAGTGCTTCTCAATCTAGGATTATGTGTAGACCACTTTTTTTAAAAAATTATGGTAAATTTAATACATACAAACAAATGGAAGTAAAACCTTGTAAGTAAATGATGAAATATATATGTATTTTTAACAAATATACCTTCTAACTTAAGAAAGAGGACATGGCCACACACTAGTGACACGTACTTGTGAACTTCCTCTACCCTCAGGACGCTGAAGAATCCACTAGCCAGTGCTGAGCTTAGCTTTCCTTCAGGTTTTCATAGTTTTATCACCTATGAATCCATCCCTCAACAATATGCTATTCCCATTTGCTTTATAAGAATCGCTTTATAGACTGTGCTGTAATCCGCCACTTGCTTTTTAAATACAATTTTGTCACAATGACTCATTGCTATTTTTTTCTTAGAGCTACAATTCATTTGTAATATCCCATTGTGTGAATATACCTCAACATATTGAACTGTTCTTCTGTCTATAGACATCTCTCTTTCTAATTTTTGTTTGCTATCACAATGCTGCTGTGACCATTCTTTAGCAATACATTTTTTTTCCTGAGACACTAGCATTGATGTTTTGAATTTCAGCCATTCTCAGAGGTATATGTAGCATTTTTTAATTTGCAAATCCCAATTGACATGTGAGATCGAGCTCATTTCCATACACTTTTTCATCTGCTTATTTGCCATCTGAATATCTTACTTTGATTCATTTTTAAATTGGGTGATTTATTTCTTTATTGTTGAGTTTTAAGACTTCTTTGTATATTTTGGATACAAGTCCTTTATCATACATGTGTTTTGCAAAGATTTTTCTCCCAGTGTATAGCTTGTCTTTTCATTCTTTTATCAGTATCTTTTTCAGGGCAGAAGTTTTTAATTTTAATGAAACAAAATCATCTAAGTTTTTCTTTCATCGATTGTTTTGGTGGCATAATGAAAAGCTCATTGCCAAACCCAGGACCACCCAGATAATCTCCATGTCACCTTCCAGAGTCTTTGTAGTTTTGCATTTTACATTTAGGTCTATCATCTTTTCTTTAAAATTATTTTTAACTTAAATATAAAACATAAAGACTGTACATATTTATGGGGTGCCATTATTGTTAGATCAGAATTTGGGCGACTGTAGGAGGCAGAGCGGAGCAACTGAAACAAAGGGCAGGGCCAAACAGTGACCAATCAAAGCAGACAGGAAAACTCCACTGACCCTTAACATCCACCTGTCACTCAGCAGGATCCCCACCCATTCCAGCCTATAAAGACCCCGGGCAGCTGGGACCACGCACGATTTTCTCCAGGTCCCTACCTGACCTGTACCCCTGGGGTCTGGGAATTTCTCCCGAGAGTCAAATTCCAATAAAGATTGCTTCGGCCACTTTCTGTTCAATTTTATTTGGCTGCTAACTGTGCCCCTGAGCTTACATTTGGTGCAGAAACCTGGGAGGGTTTTGGGCTTCCCCCTCAGGGTTGAGGCCCACCCCCTCCCTCAGAAGAACCAGGAGATTTCCTTCCTTTCCACTCAGCTCTGCTCCGTTCTGCCCCATCCCTTTTCTCTTTATCTGGCATCAGATTGGGGTAAGTTCCCTAGGGTTTTTTTTTTTTTTTTTTTCCCATTTGCCATTCCAATTTTTACCCTCCGTTCCCAAGGGGTCTATCCATTCGTGCACCCCATAGACCCCCCTGCCAGTTCCATTTGGGCTCTGGTCTCCGGGAGATGTCCGGGCCTACAGTTAGCCCCCTGTTTATTCTATTCCAGACCCCCAAAAGTCAAAAGACGTTTTGGCTTTTGGCCCGTCCGCTGTTTTTCTGGTGTGCACAAGCTGAAATTGGGACGCCTTTTTCTGGCTTCTGCACACCTATCTGGGTAAAGTTGGACAGTTAATGGGAAATACTGGGAGCTCTTTGGACCCCAAAACTCCTTTGGGCTGTCTCTGCCATAATTTAACTAAACTGGGACTCCCCCAAGACTTAAGCCATAACCAGCAAGTTTTTTATTCAACCGTGGCCTGGCCTCAGTATATTCTAGATAATGACTCAAGATGGCCACCAAAGGGCACTCACAACCATTTGCAAGCTTTTCATTTTGGAATTTGGCGCTCCTCCGGCCCCTTCTTCTACCTGTTCCACCACCCAAGTTCTCCCCAGGGTGGTCCCAAACCCCGCCCACTCCATGCTCTGTCCAGAACTCCTCCTCCTCTTCCTGTCCGCCTCCTGCAAACCTGCCCCCTCCTCCTGCAGATGCAGCTCCTCCTCCACTTCCTCCTCAGAGTCCTCCCACCTCCCCTCCTCCCCCTTCAGAACGTCCCTCTGCCCAGTCTATTCCCTCCTCCCCTGTTAGCGCTGACATGCAATCTCATCGGACCCTTTCACCATCTTTGCTCTCTCCAGGAAGTAGCAGAGGGCATTGTGCAAGTTCATGTTCCATTCTCACTCCAGGACCTTTCCCAGATTGAGAAACATTTAGGGTCTTTCTCTGCTGATTCCTTTACTTATATTAAGGATTTTAAATATCTTTCCCAAGCTTATAGTCTCACCTGGCGTGATGTTCATGTTATTCTTTCTTCCACTCTCACTCCAGATGAACAAGCCCGTACCCAACAAGCAGCACAGGACCACGCTGACCAAGCCCATTTAATGGACATAACTTTACCCAGAGCAGCAGCAGCAGTTCCAATAACCAAACCAAACTGGAACGATCAGGAAGGTCAGCAAGGCCACCGTTATTGTGCTCGTGTGGTCCAAATTCTCATAGCAGGCATGCAAGCAGTCTCCAATAAGGTGGTAAACTTTAATAAACTGAGGGAGATTACCCAGAATCCCGATGAGAATCCAGCTGTTTCTTAACCGCCTTACAGAGGCCCTTACTAGATATACTAAACTGGACCCTGAATCTTCCCCTAGGGCTACAGTGCTAGCAACCCACTTCATTTTTCAATCAGCCCCTGATATAAGAAAAAAGCTCAAACGAGCTGAGGAGGGCCCTCAAACCCCTATCCAAGATCTGGTGAAAATGGACCTTAAAGCTATAATGCCCGAGAGGAATCAGCCTAATGGGCCAGGCAAGTTCACTTACAGAAAAAGGTGACACTCCAATCCCAAGCCTTGGTAGCTGCCCTGCGGCCTGCAGCTCCAGAGAGAGGTTCAAAGGGTGACCAGCAATCCTCTCTACCAGGGGCTTGCTTCAAGAGTGGACACAAAGGTCACTGGGCTCGTCAATGTCCAAACCCACAGTCCCCCACCAGGCCATGTCCTGCCTGCAAACAAGCAACATGCTGGAAGAGTGACTGCCCTAGGGCAGACCCTCCCTAGTGCCTCTATGCAGGGGTGTGGCCATCAAGGCCGTGCCTTCCCATGAACTTTTGGGATTCGCAGAAGACTGAAGGAGCCCGGACTTGAGGACCCCTATCACCCTCACCCAGGGTAATGCTCCAAGTAACGGGTAAGTCCATAACTTTCCTTGTGGACACGGGGGCTACCTATTCTGTTTTGCCTGCTCACTCTGGGCCTTTATTTCTTTCCCAGGTTTTGGTTATGGGAATTGATGAAAATCCTCCTTCCCAAACAGAACAGCTAGATTAGCCTGTGCCCTGGAGGGACATCCCTTTACACACTCATTCCTAGTTATTCCCTCCTGTTCAGTCCCACTCCTAGGAAGAGAAGTTCTAAAACTCACTCTACTCCAACCAATAACTGTATTTTCCACTCATCAACTACAGGACCTCTTAAGCCATAAATCCCTTCCAGTCCCACAGGTGCTAGAGGTGCTACATTCACCTCATGAAGACCTCGTCAATTACCCACTCCCCTCACCTGACCTAACCATTTTTGTAGATGGCAGTTCTGTGCTGGGTCCTGATGGATGCTGTAGAGCCGCTTACGCAGTTGTCACCACCGCCTCAGTTCTGGAAGCCAATTACCTTCCAGAAGGGACCACTTCCCAAAAGGCCAAACTCTTTAGGGCTCTAATTCCACCCAAAGGTAAACAGGTCAACATCTACACAGATTTAAAATATGCCTTCTTGATTGCTCACTCACATTGGGCTATATGGAAGGAGTGTGGATTTTTCACCACAAAGTGCTCACCAGATAGGAAAGAAAACCAGAAGTTGCTAAGTATGGAAATGTATTTCAGTAGAAGGGAAAAGAATGTTTCTAAGTAAGAAAGTTCTTGTGTGATGAAATATATGAGGGTCAAAGTAAGTGCTAAGTCTGTGTAGGTAAAGGGCAAATTTCAACAAGTTTGCATGTAACTAAGTTGGTTATATGTATGTGAGACAATCAGTTAAAGCTATTTAAGGTTTTTCCTAAGGTCAAATACTAATGTACTGATGTAAGCCAAAGTTTAATCTATATGTCAAAATGACAAGGATTCCTTTAAAAACACTAATTTACCCTACACATTGTGCCTGTTAAGTTTTATTCTTTATAAATTTCTTAAAATGACATTTAAGAAACAGTGTGATGTGTGATAGCAAAAAATGGGACAACAGTGACTGAGATTTTGGTCTCTGATGACCTCATGACTGTGGCCTGGTACCTGGGAATGTTCCTGTGTGGGGGCACAAGATGCCTAACTGCTGTGGCAGTACCCTCGCTGGGGAGGCTCTGTGCAAGAGTCCTATCAGCTCTGACATTGATCTCAGGCACACAGCTCTTGGGCAGGAAGGAATTCTTTTGCTAGATAACCAGTATTTCCTCAACTCCCTTCTCTGGTTCCTACCCGCCTTACAGTAACTTTGGACAGTGTACTTTCTTGAGAGTTACACAGAGCTAACATTGCACTTTGCAGCTGCAAAAAAGTTATGTAGATGTCCTAGTCTCTGTAACTTTCCTGAAAACAAAGAATAATGCTTATATAATCTTAACCTGATAATAAGACATATATAAAGATTGCTGACGTAACTCTTTAAAACTGCATTTCCATCAGAGAACAGAGCTCCATTTGATCTCAGCTTAATCTTCAAAATCTGTGTTTATAAACCTTTATTTTCTAATACTCCTTTGCCCCTCACTGAACTTGAGAGTTTGGTCATGCTGGTCATAGCAAGGGAGGCAAAGATCAGCTTCAGAATTAGAATATTTTGCCTGGGACTTGTGAAGAACTCCGCCTTACCTGAGATGAGGCTCTGCCTGACCCTGCTGCATGTTATAATGGCTGCAAAGTAAGCCAGACTTTAACTTATTTAAAGTTGTGTTCAAAGTTTGATGTTTGTTTTAAAGATTACTGTGATCTCAAATGGGATATAATGAATAATTCAGCCAAAATTCAAGATAGCTCTTGCACAAACTGAATGTTTTACTGTTGGTGATTCCATTTTGTATTTTCCTTGTAAACTCTATTAACTGTTGCCCGATTAGTTTTTGCAGAAGCACTGCTTCAAGAGCAAAACCGTAAATTAACTTGAAATAGTAAGGCATCACCGGTAGGACAGATAATGTAGACCCCAATTAGATAAAAGGGGGTGAATAACTGTAAAGTCATAGACATCGAAGTTAAAGCCCAGCACTCTTTATGACCGGTGAGACTCACTTGCTAGAGGGTTAAGATCAAATTTAGAAATTGAGATTAAATACAGAGGCCAAGAAAAGCCAGTATTTGACTCTTGCCCTGAGTCAGCCTGAATCCGGGGAACGAGAACTTCTCTAAGGAGATTTGTACTCTGGGCCACACGACCTCCCGATCAGGGAGATTGATGAGACCACTGGAGGATGAAAAGCCAATCAGTGCACCTAATGCAGAGAGGGTCATTGAAAAAGGGAGACATTCCTGATGCTTCCAAGGGAAGCCATCTCATCGAGGAAACCCTGCCTAACGGAGCTAAGAAGCTGCTCTTAAGTTCTCTATGAGTGACCCCTGTGGGAACTCGCTGACTCTTAACAGACAGAAACAGGTCAATTTGACCAGTTTGATCTTAGACACCTAGCAAAACAGTTGAAACTGAAATATAACCATTCTTGGGCATTTAAAAGAAACAATAGTTAGATGCAACCTAAGATGTACACTTGTGTTAACCCCCCTAGAATAAATAAAGACTGGAAGTTACAAGAGAGAAATTCTTAGGCAGATGTATCTGCTAACTATCAAGAGAAACTGCCAGAATCAGGAGTTTTTAGTCAGTTTAAGGCCTACAGATCCTCCTAAACTACATAGGTAGGCTTAATCTATGCTTGCTAGTATGATCATCTAGCCCTAAGTCACAAAAGTATAGAGATCTCTACTCAACACAGGTTATACCAACAAGAGGACTTGGTTATGCAGTCACTGCCACCCAAAACCTAGAACAGCAACTCCAGAAGGCAGTAGAGGTATCTGCTGCCCCCCTGACATCCCTGCAAAGATGAATAACATTTATTGCTCAAGTTTTCTTTCAGAACCATCGAGCACTGACAAAAGGGGAACACGCCTCTGCCTAAGAGAATGTTGTTGCTGCATCAATGAAACTGGTCTAGTGGAAAAGCAACGTTGAAACTCTCAGACATCTAAATGAAAAACTGAAGCAAGAAAAATCAAATGACCCCTGGCCAGGATGGCTGAACTCCACTCTTGTCACCTGGCTGACCCCTACCCTTACTCCACTATTTGTGATAGGATTTCTGCTAATGATTGCTCCCTGTCTTCTCAGGTTTGCCCGGAAACACATGAGTGAGTTGGCAGGGTGACATACAACCAGATGCTCCTACACTCTTATAGCCACCTCCCCACCGACCTAGAACTTCAACCTTTTTTTTCCCTATGACTACCCCTAACATGCAAGAAGTAGCCAGATGGACTCTGGCGCCCTATATCACCAAAAAGGTAGGGATGTTAGGTCGGAATTTGGGCAACTGTAGGAGGCAGAGCAGAGCAACTGAAACAAAGGGCAGGGCCAAACAGTGACCAATTAAAGCGAACAGGAAAACTCCACTGACACAACTCCACCGGTCACTCAGCAGGATCCCTGCCCATTCCAGCCTATAAAGACCCTGGGCAGCCAGGGCCACGCACGATTTTCTCCAGGTCCCTACCTGACCTGTACCCCCGGGGTCTGGGAATTTCGCCCAAGAGCCAAATTCCAATAAAACTTGCTTTCTGTCCAATTTTATTTGGCTGCTAACCATGCCCCCAAGCTTATAATTATGATCCATTATGAGTTAATATTTGTGAAAGATGTCTGTAGCTAGATTCATTTTCCTGTATGTGAATATCCAGTTGTTCTAGCAACATTTACTGAAAAAAACTATCCGCAATTTAAAAAAAAATTTAAATACATTTTTAAGAACAAAGCAATAAAAGATTATATCCTTTCTCCATTGAATTGCCAATTCTCCTTTCGCTAAGGTCGGTTGACTGTATTTGTATAGGACTGTTTTGGGACTATCTATTCTATTCCATTGATCTACTTTTCTATTCCTTTGCCAATACCTCACTGTCTTGATTACTGTAACTTAATAAGTCTTGAAATCTGGTAACGTCAGTCTTCTGAGTCTGTTCTATTTATTTAATACTGTGTTTTCTATTCTGAGACTTTTCCTTTTCCATGTAAATTTTAGAATCATTTTGTCAGTGTCTACAAATTATCTTGCTGGAACATTTACTTGGATTTCATTGAATCTATAGATCAAGTTGGGAAGAACTGACATCTTAATAATACTGAAACTTCCTATCCATGGAAATGGAACAGCTTTACTTTTATTTACATCATCTTTGATTTCTTTTATCAGTGTTCTGGTGGTTAACATTTTACTTACAAATTGAGTTTCATTAGTGTCTATAGAGTTATTTAGTTTATGCACGTCTGAACTGACATTTAATAGTTTCTGTCATTCAAGGAAATTACTCATTTCATAGATGTGCTTGAATTAACACAATGTTGTCCATAATATTCCCTTATGATCCTTTTCATATATGTAGGCTATGTAGTGATGCTACCTCTCTAGTCTCTGATGTTAAAGATTTGTGTTCTCTCTTTCCGCATCTCCTGATTAATCTATCTGAAAATATGTCAATTTTATTAATTTCCTCAATGAATTTAATTCATTTTCTCTATTGTTCCTCTATCAACTATTTAACTACTCTCTGCTCTGATTGACACTAATTCTTTTCTTCTTCTTACTTTGTATTCTATTTGCTGTTATTTCCCCAGTTTCTGAAGGTGAAAGTTGAGATCATAGTTTTTGAATTTTTTCTTCTTTCCTAAAATAGACATTCAGTGCTATAAGGTCTCCCCTAATTATTGCTTTAGCAACAATTTATTTAAGCAGTCCCTGGGCCATTTCATCCACTGTGTGAGTTTAAGTGTCAATCACATGCAAACAATCCTCAGATCTTTGATCTTTCCTAGAACTCAGATAAGTAACTTTCTGCTGGATAGTTCCATTCCGATGCTCCCAGTCACATTAGATACATTATGCTCGAAATAACACTCAGCTCTTTCCAGTAAATCTGCTCCTTGACGAGTTTTACCTTCATAGAATGACAGGGTTATCTATCTCAATCCTAAAGCGGGAAAATCTGGGAACTTTAACTCTTCCCTTTTTCCCAGTCCCTATGTCCCCCTTAGCCATAGTTTTTTTGTTGTTGTTGTTTGTTTGTTTTTTGTTTTTTGCTTTTTTTCAGTGTTGGGGATCAGAACTAGGGCCTCACACATACTGTTCTTTTTCTCTTAGTATCACCAAATAATGATTTATATCCTAAAGAAAGTTAAAAGGAGATTAAAGCTATGACCCTGATCCTTCTTCTACCCCAACAAACGCTACACACTGCTAAAATAGTCTTTTTCTGTCTTTTCTTCTTTCAGTCTTTTGCAAAATCCTCAATGCTGTGGGCAATGCCCAGCTACTGACACCCCAGAAATTCAAGCAGTTCCTGGGCCTCTGTGAGGAAATCTTGGAAAGTATGACTCTTCTTCCTCTCTAGCAGGGCTTCCAGCCTTTGATTGCCCACCAGATACCCTAGATCCATTGGGCCTGCATGCTAGCCAGCATCCCTAAGCTTCTGTGACCTCCTCTGTGACACAGAGGAGTGGCTTCCATAGGCATTGCTATATGCAACAGTGCCTATCACAAGAAAGGTATCACAAGTGGTCCTCTCAGATCTCTACAACCTGTGTGGGGTTGCCCTACCAGAGCAAAGTCCTAGGAAGCCAAGAAATCATGTTTCTTTCCCCATTAAAACATTGCACTAAACAGAGGTAGGCACTAGAGTTGCTGTAATCAGTCACCTTTCAGAGAGGAGTATTAAGTTGTTTGGAATTTTCCAGAATCAGCAGTGCTGCATTAAACAATCCTTTGTAGGTATTTATCTTTGTTGTGCAGCTATTTCTCAGGATAAATTTCTACAAGTGGATTGTTTTGGCTTAAAGGATGCATGCATCTTTAATTCTGATACTAATTAGGAAACTTCACACAGTAATTCATCTTTCAGTATTTTTGATTCTTGTTCTACTTAGCTGTGAAATTCATCTTCATCTTCCTACCTTCACAGTCCCTGTCTCAGTCTAAGTGAACACCAACTCTTAACTGTAGTCTGCAGAAACTACCTAACTGATCTTCAATCTATCCTCCTTCCAGTAACCAGAGATTCTTTCAAATACAAATTTGTGTTTCACCCATCTAAAACTCTCCCCTGACTTTCCATTCCAATTAAATGAGTGTTGTAAGGCCTTCCTTGATCTTGGCCCTCCTTACCTCTGAGGACTCCTCTTCAGCCACTCTCTGTGTCTCACTCCATCTTCCAGCCTTCACCAGGCAAGAGTCCTCTAGGACCCTGTGAGACAATCCTTTTGCTAACCAGGGTTTTGTTCCAGACCAGACTCCTACCTAGCCAGCTATGCAGGCATCTGGGACCTCACCTGCTACTCTGAAACCAGAGGCAGAATGGAACTGGGCAAAACCAGTTTCAGCCATAAAGGACACTACGTAGACCTGCTATTCACCTAGACGCTTTACCATTTCATTGTAAAATACAGCCCTAATAAAATTCCTGCCCATCAGTGCTTTCTTGGTCTGGTCTGCTTCTGGCCCAGATTAAAATCAGCGCTAAGAATCCAAAGAAAGTGGGCCCTCTCTTCTGGAATAAACCCAACCTCTACTCCTACAAGAAGTCATAAATAATCCCCCTTCTCCTTAACTAAAATTCCACCCCTTCCTCCCCTTATGCTTAAAAGAATCCTTGTTCTTATTGAAGGAGAAGCATATCTGAGAATTATTCTTCCCCAGTTTCTCCTTATACTCTGTCCAAAGAAAAAACTTCCCTTCCTATATAATGGACTCTCAGTTTTGTTACTGGTTCCACAATTTTGAGAGGGAGAAAGAACCCAGTTTGGGTCAGAAAGTATTAACATCAGCACCTTACTTCAGTTCCTTGGACATGATGTGCACCCTGTGGCAGACACTGTAAATTGTCCCACTGCCCATTCTCCCTGAATTCTTTTTAGGAATAGAACCCACCCTGCTCTCATCTAGATTTAGTAGGACCCTTACTGCCCACCTAGGCACTACATCTCCCAGTCCCCCATGCTGCTGGGTGTGACTTTGGGACCAGATTCTCATGAGTGGAGTGAGAGGAGAGATACATACAATTTTAAGTTCATATCCTTGAAAGGAAATTGATCACCCTCTGTTTCCCCCTTGCTCCTTCTCTAGGACTGGAATGTGGCTATTGAACCAGAGAACAAGTTCTAACTATGTGGATGGGGAATGCACTAGGGGGATGGGAAGTCTATAAAATGGTAGGAACATGGGACCCTGAACGACCATGTGGCAGATAGTAAACTCAAGCTCTTTGTAATAGCCACTTAGACTGTCCATCAGTTAGAATACTCCGGGTGAGCCTGTGTTTCCCAAAAGAAATAAGCTGTGTTCTGTTCAAATGTTTGTATGATATTTTTCTTTGTTTCAAAATTTATATTTCAAAAATTTCACAAGACTTTAATTTCTTATTAATTCTTCCTGTAATCATTACCCTTGAGTCTCTAGAATAATTATCCTCGTTTACATAATGACTCCCAAATATTTATATGAACTTCTGAACTTTCCCCAAAGATCCAACACTAGATTTCCAGCTGCTCACTGCCTGTCAAACTTGGTAACTTTAAAAAAAAAAACATGGAATGTATTACTTCCATTCCCCACTTAAATGCAACTCTTCTACTGAGTTCATAATCATTTTTTTAATCTCTTTATCCCCTGGCCCCAGCATAGTAGCTGGCATGAGAAGGTCCACTATATGTTTATTGAATGAATGGATGAAGGATGAATGAATAATGCTGTGGAGATTGGACAAGGCTCTCTAACCTGGCCCCTTCCATGCCTCCCTCTAGTCTGTATCATGTTATCTGTCACAGCCTATTGAGTCTTCCTCTAAACTCTTGCATCTGACCCTTTCCTTCCACCTGCCACACTTGGCTATTCAGTTTCTCATTATCTATCAAGTAGACTATTATAATAATTTTTTTAGAGTTAGCCTCATTACCAATTTTTTGTATTCTGCCATTCATTTTACACACGAATTTCTCTGAAGCATATGACTACTCATCTTTCCACTGTTCCACAATCCTACAGGGAACAGGTATCATAGTTGAGCACTGTGCAACATTCTGAAAACACCCATAAGATAAGGTCTCCATGCTTGGGCAGCTCACAACCCAATGAAAGACAGATGTATCTATCGAGAGATATGCAGCAGGAAGAACAGTGCCAAGATACAGGGATATAGAACCAGGGTGACAGATGTAACAGATGCGAAGCTAGCCAAGGTTACCCTACATCTTAACAGACATTTAGACATTTTTCAGGATCCCCATTAGATAGAAATAGGCACTATTCATCTTCTGAGTCAAGAGAAAGAAGAAAAACTAGGCACTAACTCGGTTGGTTTAGAAGTCTCCACTGGATAAGAAAATTGGTGGCGACTTGATCTGAGAACTTCTGTTTTTTCTGTGACAGTAAGGCAAGTTCATTCCCAGGAAGGATGTGTCACTGTGCCACCAAGTCTTCTAAGACCCAGATGAGGTATGACTGGTGAGGATGGCTTTCAGTTCCCATTGCCTACTGGAAACTTCAGCCATGTCCATAACATGCTACTTAACCCTACAAACTGGTCCTGATGCACTGGGCGGAAGGAAGTGTCTGACTACGTTAGGAAGTGCTGTTCCTATTCTTCCTGTTCTTCCAATGTTCCTGTTGTTCCTGTTCTTCCAATAGTCACCATTGAAGCCAGAGTTTGGGTTTGCTACAACACTTAGAAACACACTGATCTCTGAGGGAGGGATCCTGGAGTCAAATGAATTGCTGCGTGGATTTTGTAAATGCACAGCAACCCAGTTTCTTGGAAGCCACGGCACTTTTTATTTTCATAAGCCAGGCTTTTTTGGGAGATAAAATAGAAAGATTCTTTGTGGGGGGGAGTATTATTTTTGGAATTCCCAGAGTTTAACTTTGAATAGAAAGCCAACGCCTGGAAAATTGAAAGCATAGATTTTGCAAATGAACCACAGAAAAGGGAAAGATGGCAAAATGGTTTCTACCACATGGCACTATCCTTTGCCATCCCCCAACCCCAACCCCACCCTCACCACACACGTACCATCAAAAGGAGTATAGTCTGACCAGCAGGCAGTGATGAAGAGTTTTGTAATCTACTTTAAATAACTCTTGAGGAAGACTTTGGAGAATATAAGAAAATTTCCTTTCAGAAAAGGATCATGTATCTGGTGAGGATGGTGGACAGACACGTGAGGAGTGCCATTTGTCTTCATACTTACCAAGGCTTTGCTTTTTCTGGCCTCTATCTGTAGGCTTCCAGGGAACAGCCTCTGACAGGATCTTCTAGAAAGTTCCATAGACCTTTTCTTCATGAATTTCTAGGAGGATTAGATGCATAACTTTCTAGAATAGGATGTTGAGATTTTTCTGAATAATCTTGTCAAACACCAGCAGAAATAAGGGATTGGATTAAGAATTCCCCCATCATCTGATAAATATGTAGAAAAGGGACTGGTGGTCTGTAAAGAGAAATCCAAGTCCTTTACAGTTCTCCAAGGTACATGCTAGAAAAGACTTGAAAGCCAATAATAATTATTAGGCATATTAATTGAATTACCTTTACATTAGGAAGCACATTACACTTACTTCACACTAAGAACTACAAAGGAATTCTTTGAAATCTCCTTATAATAGATCTAAAATATTTTTACGGTAAAGAATATTTGAAAGGCTGAAGGTTTCCTTTTTCCTTTTCTTTTTTTGTAGGCAGATTTGTGAGAAAAATGAAAGCCATGAAACTAGCTTTTCTTTTCAAAAGATAACTTCTCCCCATTCCTGACCTTTTTTTTTTTCAATATAGCACTTTAGCTTTGCTCAAAATGATGTGGACATGTTAAGTATCCTTTGAAAAATCCTTTTGACAGAAAGAAAGAATAATAGTCTAAATACACCAAAGGACATAGAAATTCCATTAATCCTTAATAATTACTGAAACTGAGAAAATAGTTTATTGTTAAAGTTCCCCCAAGGAAATGTCCAGTTCTCAC
This sequence comes from Sciurus carolinensis, assembly GCF_902686445.1. Classification (NCBI taxonomy): domain Eukaryota; kingdom Metazoa; phylum Chordata; class Mammalia; order Rodentia; family Sciuridae; genus Sciurus; species Sciurus carolinensis. The sequence continues at coordinate 33,429,598 of NC_062219.1, forward strand.
AGGGGAAGGCTTTTTTAAATCAACACTGAGGACTCTGAGAGGAGGACTCAGGAATTTCCTAAGATATTTCAGATACTTGACATTATGTTAGTTAAACAGAGCCAACTCTAAGTGTGGGATGGGCCCAGCATGTGCCCCCTCCTGAGATGGCCTTCATCTCACTGAAGTTGCTGGGGCATTGGCCCCTGAGGGTTCACACCAGCCCATTTCCCTAGGTCAGTGTCCCTGCTGAATCCAGGCCTCCTTGTCTGGAAGGTTCTTCCCTGCCAAGGATGTGGTGGGAGAGTCCCCCAATCCCCAGGCCTGCCTGTCATGGCACAAAAGGCTGACCTCACTTCAGGTTGAGATAAACTGGGGCAGCCAGAGCCCAGAGTCTCCCAGTGGGACATCCCATGGTGGAGCTCAGCTCTGCTTAGCTTTCTTCCCCTAACAGGTCTGGCTTCACTGATTCCCTTTCTCCCAAGGCCATTCCCTCAGTAAACCTCTTCCACAGGAATTCCTTCTCAGACTCCTCTTCTAACCTAAGTTAGAGTCCAAGAGGCAATTTGAGCTTCTTCCATTCTCAGGAAGGCCTGGAGGGGGTTTGAAAGCAGGAGCCTGAAGTCTCACCCCGGCCCTGCATCTATCTCATGTCCTTGTTCTCTTTCAGGAATCTTGCCATGTTAGCTAGCATTTCCAAAAGGGTCCCACGTTTAAGAACCTTCGGGAAACATCTTTATTTTATTCCCATTTTGGAGGAGTCACAATGTCATTAATATATCTAATCTAATAAATACCAAAGCGTCTTATTTAACTTATTAAACCCAGACTTTTCTATACTTACCTAGACTCCATTTTTGAATCCTATAGAATCTTATTTTTGAGGATGATAGTTTAGGAAACACTGATCTGGTCCAACTTTCTCATTTTAACACATGAGAACTTGAGACCCACAGAGAGTAGCTTGCCTGGTTTGCCAACTCCCGGAGTAACAAGCAATGCCAGCTCCACTGTGATCCACAGCATCCTAGGGACAGTCTGTTCACCATCACTGGATCTACTGCTTTTGCCCATTGACACAGGCCAGCTGCACATCCCACCCTCTCTCTCAGGGTGACTTTTCTTAGTTAACAATCCAGTATTTAGAAGGCAAGTTTCAGATCCCCTGTCACATCTGTATAAATAGACAAAATCTTCCCAGACCCAAGTTGACTAAACAAGGGACTGGTTTATTTTTATTGAGGGTGTTTCCAAGGGACTGGATTCATGCTCTTGGAGACCCAGTATGTGGGATTTCACCTGTTTGAATTCACAGTCATTCTCTTTTCCAGCAGATCTCTATAATGTTGATGATTTCTGGCCTCCTCTTCTATCAGTGATATTTTTAAAAAGCAATTCATATTTTTAAACACGTAGTCATTCCAGATACTTTTCTCCACTGATTTAGATGATCAGCAAGCACGATTTAATATCAGTTTGGATTTTTGATCAATGAAGTCAAATTGAAAGGTGACTCCCATGAAGAAACAGAGTGTTTATACCATCAAAATAACTGAGGGCTTGGCTTTCAATCCTAGCATGAAAAAAGGACTCATGTTTCTGTCGAGATGTGCCGTAATGTCTGTATGTTTATAAATAAATGAGAGCTGTGGGGTGTGTGTTCGCATTTAGAAATAAACCCTCGGGCTTCATGCTCCCTTTCCGGCTCAGCAGCAGCAAAAAGCCATTAAGACTAGAAAGAAAATCAGCCATTTTATACCCCATTTAGAATCCAGCCTTTTATCTGGGTCTAAACATGTTTATAAAGAAACCATTAGGACAGCCTGCTTTCTCACCATTCACATTGCTCAAACAGCATGAATGGCTATGCAATAGAGAATGCCAACAAGGTCAGTCTGCTGCAGACCGCTTCCTCTGTCCACTAATGAAAGCCCCCTCCAGACATCTCAAGTTCAAGGAAGGCAGACGAGCTTGCATTTCCGTATCTGTCTCAGTATCAGTAAGCTGCAAATCTGTGTGGGGAATTAATACCTGTCTCCCCCTCCCAGGGAGCATCCCAAACAAGAATGTCTCCTGATTTCCTAACCCGCCACCCTCCTAGCTCCTTTTCCCTACCTACTGAGTGAGGAGAGGAAGAAAACAAGGCGAATCTTCCCAAAAATCTGTATAGAGACAATACTTCCAAGCAAAACAGGGCTTGTCAGTCTGTTTTGTGTTGCTATGCTATGTGGCACTAGGTAATGCATAAAGAAAAGAGATTTATTTAACTCAGAGTTCGGGATGTCCAAGAGCATGGCCCTGGCGTTAGTTTATCCTAGCACATAGCGAAAGCACAAGAGGGTGGGGACACCTGGCAAGTGAGGAAGCAACAGTGGGAAGGACCAGGCTCCCTCTTCTATGACAACCCACTTATGCAGTAGTCAGTCCAGTCCCACAAGAGTAAGAACTCACTGCTGCAAAAATAAATAAATAAATAATAATAAATCCTTCCTAAAGGTCTCACCTCCCCATACCACTACGTTACTAACCACATTTCCAGCACATAAGCCTTTGGGGACAAAATGTATCCAAATCATGACAGGGTCATGAACATTGTCTCATTTCTAAGCTTTGCTTTTCACTCAGGGAAAATCAGCTCTTCCTGGAAGGCTGAGGAGTCACAATGGGAGGAGTCACAATGTCATTGATATATCTAATCTAATAAATACCAAAGCTTCTTATTTAACTTATTAAACCCAGACTTTTCTAAACTTACCTAGTCACCATTTCTCTCACTGGTTTCTGAAGCTGGTGCATTTTGTATCCATTTTTAATCCAACCTCTCCCTGTGTACAATTCAACAGTGATTTAACACACATACACACTCATGAATAAACTTGGAGGTGCAAGTGGGAAGCAGTATGAAATGGAAGGGTGAATAAAGGACAATTTGGAATCGTATCTAGAGTCAACTGTGCAACACTTTGAGCCTGATGGACTGTTCTGGAAGCACCATACTTCTGTGTTGGAGACGCCACTAGCCACAGCTAAGGCACCATAGATTTCACCAACTCCTGCAAGAGCAGAGGACAGTACCTCTCCCCCATGTGCTCCCGAGTTTCCTTCCTGCTCCAGCACACTCACAACAACACTCTCCACTTATAATTACACAACTAGAGGAACAGATGTTGTAGCCCAAAAAGGAAGTATTCATTTTGGTAAAGTAAATTTGTGTGTATGTGTGGCCAGAGTTAATTCTCAGCAGATTTTTGGTCTTGGCTCCTCCAGGAAATTGTTTGTTTCCTCTGTGTTGAATTATTTCTTGTTGCTGGGGAGACTAAGTTGTTGGCCTCTGTGAGTTTACTAGCACTGCCAGAGCAAAGTGCCACAGACAGAGTAGGTTAAACAACAGAATTTTTTTGTCTCCACAATTCTGGAGGTTAGAATCCTGAGATGAAGGTTTTCACAGGGTTGGTTTCTTCTGAGACCTCACTCCTTGGCTTGCAAATAGCCATCTTCTCCCTGTGTCTCCACATGGTCTTCCTTCTGTGTGGTCTGTGTCCTAATTTCCCCTTCTTTATAAGGATACCAGTGATATTGGATTAGGATCCACTCAACCTTATTTTAACATAATGATCTCTTTAAAGACCCTATCTCCAAATATAGTCACACATCAAAGTACTGGGAGTTCAGACTTTAAAGCCTGAAATGGGAGAGAGGGTAATTTGGCTTATAACATTGCCAGATGAGTAGATGAATGAATGGGCAGATGAACAGACAGGTAAGTGGATGGATGGATGAATGGATAGATAGCTAATAGGTAGATAGATCTTTTTCATATTTTGTAAAAGATAACAAGTAGATAACAATGGTATACCCAAAAACTGAAGCAAAATTACAAAATAAATTGAATTAGGTTCATAGTATTCAACCCTGACAATGGGAATTCATATTCCCATCCTATAAATAATGATGGTGTTCATGACCAAAATGCACTGTTGTTAGATCACTGTATTTAGTAATAGTTTTTTCACTTGGGGGACAAGTAAGAATGCTTGTCTATGGAAAAAGGATGAGGATTCACCTGAGGGATTGGGCATTCTCACTGTTATATGAAAAAGTGATTTCTAGAACAGGAAATGAAATCTAGAGAAGCAAACCACAAGCTAAGAGATCCTCGTGAGAAACTGATCTGAGTTCCAAGACATAGACATAGATTTGCCACCTGTCCGGGCTGGAATGAGTGGGGCCCTGGTACGCGGACGAGCCCTATAGCTTTATGCTGGCAAAGCCACTGGTAGAAGGAGCCTATCAGCAGTTACGATTTGACCAGTGGGATTAGCAGCTGCCGCCATTCTACTTTCAGGTTCTAGGTAACACTTACAATTGAAATCGTACACTATTTATCCTTTTGTGATCAGCTTATTTCACTTAACATAATGTCCTTAATCCATGTCGTAGCATGTGTCAGATTTCCTTCCTTTTTAAGGCTGGATAATATTCTGTTCTGTGCATATACCACATTTCTTTTATCCCTTCACCCATCAGTGAGCATTTGGGCTAATACCACCACTTGGTCATTGTGAATAGTACTGCTATGAACATAAACATAGGAAGTATTTCTTTGAGACCCTGCTTTTGATTTCTTTGTACATGTTCCCCCGAGTGAAACTGCTAGATCATCTGTGTATTAAGTGAGGGTTCTGCCTGGCGTGGTGATGCACCCCTGTAATCCCAGCGGCTCGGCAGGCTGAGGTCGGAGGATCACGAGTTCAAAGCCAGCTTCAGCAAAAGGGAGGTGCTAAACAACTCAGTGAGACCCTGTCTCTAAATAAAATACAAAATGGGACTGGGGATGTGGCTCAGGGGTCAAGTGCCTCTGAGTTCAATCCCCAGTACATGCCCCCCCCAAAAAACTTTTAAAGTGAGTGTTCTGAAGAGAAATAGAACCACTAAGCAGGTGGGGTCAGAGAGAGAGAGAGAGAGACAGAGAAAGAGACTGTGAAGAATTGGTTCACATGCTCATGGAGACACAGTGCCACCATTGTTAGTGATGTGATTTTAGTGTGATTTCGAAGGCCTGAGCACTAGGGAAGATGATGGTATAAATCCTAGTCCAAGGGCAAGAGAAGCCTGGTGTCATAGTGCAAGCCAGCAGGCAAGAAGAAAAAAGAAGCAAATTCTTCCTTCTCTTACCTACTTTACTGAGTCCATGATCCAAATACCAGTATCACCTGGAAACACCCTCACAGATACACCCAGAAAGAATAGTTAATCTGGGTACCTCTGTTGCAAACCGACAGACACAAAAAGTTAATCATCACAATATTGTAATGCTATTTACAATTTGGGGAGTGTATATATTTTTAAACCAGATAATTCATATGATTGGTTTAAAACTCAAAATGATATGAGATGCTCTACTCCAAGAGGTTTCCATCCATGCCCCTTTCCTCATCTTCAGCACCAACTCCAGCCAATAAGTCTAAATTTTCTTTTGTATCATTCATGTATTCCTGCACACACACACATTTCCTGAGGTCAGAGGTAGCTGTGGCAATCAGGATTTTGGCCCTTATGATCTTCACCCTCTGAATTCATGTCAGGGATTATGTTTCATTACATTACATAGCAAAATAGATATGGTGGAGGGAATTAAGGTTATGGCTCCTAAGAGAAGAAGATTATCCTGGATAATAGGAGTGGAGGCAAGCTAATCACTTAAGCAGCAGAAAAGGCCGGGAGAGATAAGGTAGAAGTAGAAGTTTGAGATTCAAAGCACAGGAAAGACTTGACTCATCGCCTCTGCCTTTGAAGATGGAGAAAGGGGTGTAGGATCCAGAGAAGGCAGGAGCCTCTAGAAGCTGGAAACAGTACCCCACGCTTCACTGAGAACCAACAAGGAAACAAGGATCTCAGTTCCAGAGGTGCATGGAACAAAACACATCAATGACCCAAAGGAACCTGGAAGGGGACTCTCCCCCAGGGCCTCCAGATGAGAGCCTGTCTGTTCAACACCTTGATTAGGACATTGGGAGACATGCAGCCAAGTGAGTCTACAAGACTTCTGACTTCCAGAACTAACTCAAGGTAGTGCAGCCTAGAAATAATTCTTCATGGGCAGACACATGCAGCTTACTAATATTCACACGTGCCCTCTGCCCTGTCTCGGGATGCTCCTGCTCATCTCTGAGTGCTGCTGACTGTATCACCAGGCTGGTTCAACCACCCCCTCATTTCCCTGTGTCCATGCAATCCCCACACCCCGACTCCCCTGCAACCTCACCTTTTCCAGATACTACCATATTGAGGACCAACGTTGAATGGTTCAGCACTACCTCTACTCTACAATTGTGGATTTCCTTGTCCAACAAAATCAGGACAATTTTTACCAGTAGTTACCCATTTACAGCGACAGGCACTCAAAGCATAGTAATGTATATTGGGAAAACCACTAAACTACATGGGATTGGTGCTTCCAACTTTTGCTCGGTCCTATGTCTTCCTTGTGCATACATAAAAACATTGTCTTAGATAAGGGCTGTCAATCATTTTTCTATTCTAATACATTTGAAGCATATGAAACAATTCCATCCATTGGTAACCAAACAAAATACAGTATGGTTCTTAACTTAAAATTTTTCCAGATCTCTGGGGAGACAAGTTACATGAAATTTTAAAAAGTCCCCCTAAATAGGATTTCCAGATAAAATATAGATATGCAGTAAATTTGAATTTCTTATAAACAATAAATAATTTTAAGTATTAGTATATGCCAAATATTCCATAGGACATCCTTACACTAACCTATCATTCATTATTGATTAGATATTTAAATTAAATTGTACATCCTGCATCTTTGTTTGCTAAATCTGGCAACAATATTCTTGTGTGACTCTAATACTCTCCTCTTGGGGGTATGCATCATGACCAGTATCATTCAATAAAAATGTCTAGACTTCTGACCTCTGTCCTCGGTGCTAACAAGAGAGCATAACACTCCTGTTGTTGTTATTGTTGTTAATCTTATGTTTGCATTCTGATGGAGAGCTTGGGGCACAGGGACAATCCATAAAGAAACAAGTAAATATACAGTGTGTTACCAAGAAAAACAAAGTGTAGAAGTACCAGGTAGTCAAGAAGAAGAGTGTTATTTCACACAGTGACTTTTGAGTTGACATCCAAAGAAAGGATATTTGGATATTTCAGGAAGTCACAATTTATCCTGAACTTCTGCTCCAATTCATTCATTAATGATTCATTAAGTTCCCACTCTGTACCCAGAACCCCAAGTTAAGCAGCAACAATACCGAAAGGAATGTGACATAAGTCATGATTTAGGTTTCCTCCGCCTTTTTGATTGTGTAAGCTAGAAGGGAGAGAGTGGCAAACAATTATGTAAAGAGTTCCATGTGCTTTGGGTAGTGGTCTATGGAAGGGAGAGAAGAGAGGATACGTATGATCATTGCTCTGAAAAAGCTTCAGAGAAAGTGTCTGGAGGTACAGGTACAGGAAGAATGATCATTTACCAGAAGCAGAGAAAGGGCATCCAGGGGTCAAGGGAGCAATCTGCTGGAGGACGGGGAAGCTGGAGGCCATTTAGCACGGATGGGCAGGAGTTCCAGAGGGAGACGACTGGTCCCCATGTGAGAAACCCTGTGTGTCAAACTAAGAGATCACCCATGCTCTGCAGCCGATGGGTAACTTCCAAGGGATTTTAAATGGAACAATAACATGGCAAAACCTACTCAGCAACAAGAATGGAGGCTGGATCCAAAGGAGTCAGAAAGCAGAACTAAAGCAGAAAGGTACCTTAGCTTGATTAGCTCTAAGTTACTGATATGAATAAAACCCAAATTTGAGAGGCTTGAGCAATATTGAGAAACTTCTATGTAGGAGAAAATTATCAAACTGCAGGGTTACAGTTTCTCTTCTCTTTTGCTACACAGATTTGTCTGAAGATGCATTGAAATTTACAACTGCCTAACGTTTCATATCATTACCAATTACTATGTCATTACAATTACCAAATCCAGAATTCTTGTGCCTGTAGTCCTCAGGTTATACTCATATTTGGCCTCCTCTATGAGAGGGAAGTTAAGGTATATGGAATCTGTAGAGAGCCATTTTTTAGTGCTTTTATTCTTTTGCACACGTGTTCTTTATGGAGCAATTTGCTTTGTGTCTATAAAAGGTATTAAGCACTAATGCATTTCACACTTGATAATTGCTTTCCTCTGAGCCTGACCTTCAATCTGCTATTTAGCACAATATCTACACTTTCGATTGACTGGTGATGGTTGCGACACACTTCTCTTGGGAGTGGCTGTTATGATCCTTTTCACACTACTCAACACTCCAAAACTTTATGACAGAGAACACCATTTGAAACTTGGATTACAATCAGTAATTGTTTATTTTATCTTGTTTTTTTTTCCCCCTCAATATTATATCCTTAAACACACACATGTACACACACACACACACACACACACACACACACAGTCGATCAAGCAAGTGGAGAAATCTATAATGTGTAATACATTTGATAAGTATTATTGATGCTTCCTACCTCTTCCTGCTTTTCTATATGTTCAATAAATAGTTGAACATGTTGAAACTAATGAAGCCACTTACCAGGGCCTCTTCCAAGACCCTGTACCTAATTTGCACATGTAACTTTCAATCGTTGATGAGGACCTCCCAACTTGTGTAATAGACAGGCTCTATAAAAATCTAGATTCATAGTTGATCCTAAGTAAAGCAGACCTCACAAGCCTGGGAACAAGGTCAGAGACAAAGAGTATTTTTCTAATTCCAAAACAACTTATTCTGTAGTCATTTCAGTCTCCAAATATTTCCAAGCATTTCCAGAAATATTCTATCTATCAATTCCCTTAGCAGTGATAGTTGCCATTTTTCTCCTGCCAGATTCTCTCAGGAGAGATGAATTTTGTTGCTGCTGAAAGGAAAAGTTGCAACTCTGCTGTTGATACGAGCTCTACAGCTGACAATCACGATTATAGTTTGCATGTTGAATGTCCCCCAAAGGCTCGTGTATTAAAGGATCAGTCTCCAAAGTGGCACTCCTGGGAAGTAGAGGAATCTTTAAGAAGCAGAGTCTAGTGGGAGGTCTCTAAGTCACTGGAGGCACATCCTTGAAGGGGAACGTGAGGCCTGGCACCTTTCTCTCTCTCTTGCTTTTTTTTTTTTTTTTTTTTTTTTTTTTTTGGGTGCTGGGGTCTCTCTTGCTTTTGTTTCCTAGCCATGAGTTTTGCTTTACCGTGTACTTCTGCCATTATATGCTACCTTACCACAGGCCCACAGCCTGGATGCCAACTGATCATGGTCTGGAATCTCCAAAACTGTGAGCCAAAACAAACCTTTTCTTTTTGTAAGTTAATTGTCTCTGGTATTTTGTTATAGTGATGAAAAGCAGACTAGTATACCTACCATGCCCACATTGAAACAACCAAGGCTGATGCCAAGCAAGGAAGACTCCTACGTGAAGGGTGCCATCTCCCTAATCTTCCACTACCATCCCCTGTGATTGAGAAGGATGCGACTACTTTCCCTTTTCAATTTTACATGTAATAAATTGCAGGCAACTCGCCATATGTCTCAGGTGTGATGCTCCAGGGGCCAGCCTGGAAGATGGTCTCAGAGATAGGCACGAGTTGTCTATTAACCAGCTCGGCTCATTCTTTCCCTACTGTGTGTTCTTTCTCAAGAGTATGTTTGGTCCCTCCAATAGAATACACTCCTAGAGATTTACTCCAACAGGATTATATAGGTAGTCCCAGACATGGATTCACGGGAGCAAAGGAAAGCCACCAAGCAATTGCTTGGCCTTCCAGAGCAGGCATAGGTGGGGCAGTGTGCAGTGACTAGGAGCACAGCACCTCATTCTGGGCTGAGTTCTGGTCCTGATACTGCCCTTTGGTAGCTCTACAACCTCCAGCAAGTTGTCCAATCTTTCTGTGCCTCTGTTGTTTCTTCTTCTGTAAAATGGGTTGGGTTGCTATAAGGACTGAATGAGGACATGCATATAAAATGCTCGGGCGATGCTACTGTATGGAGAAGTTATATGCATTTGGGTCGCCCTGTTGAAGCATGGAATAAATGTCTATATTTAAATGGTATATCTGCTATTTGCTGAGTATCCATTTACTTTTTTGGAGTAATTGCAATACATATGCATACACACAAATAAATATTTAGAAAAACATATGAAGAAAACCATCTTTTCACTCAATCTCCAGCCAGTTCTATCCCACCCCACAGTGGCAAACCTGTCAGTATCTCCTCTATGCTTCCAAGGATGCACAATGTGATTACAAGCACCTAACTAGATTTAACTTGTTAGCTGGCTTGCTATGGGTTCAAAAAGGTGACTGGAAGGACATTGACCAGCTCTCCTACAACTTACCCTTAGGGAGTTGACCATCTGGAGGAAGAACTGATTAGCAATAAAACAGGGCAGAAAGGACACAAAGCTGCACTCGGGAAAGCCTGAAAAAAATCAAGTGGGAGAAAGCAGAAATAAATCTGGAGGAGGTAGTGAAGAACGTTCCTGAACCTAAACAAGTGACTTGACTCTGAAGTGTGTGTTTTGCTCAGTTCAGTGACTAATCTCAAAAGTAGACAGGTCAAAAAGAGGCTACATAGCCAGTGTGATTTTGCTTTACATTTGTGAGGTATGTTCAAATCACATTGGGCTCAATGTTTAATTTAATTTTAAAAATTAAATATTGTCACTAGCATATATTTAACATCATAGAGCAAAGTCATACACCTCCCCAGGCTACCATAGGGATGCTCTTTGTCCTAGCCACCTTGGTCCATTTACAGCAGTAGCTTGCTCCCTCCGGGCCTTGGATCTTGTTCAAATTCACAGCCTCAGCAATGAGTGTTCAGGACCAGGCCCCCACATCTGGAGTTCTTCCTACGTTCAAAAACTGAGTTCCCTGACTTGAAAACACACTAAAATCCCAGACCCCCTTCCAGTGCAGAGTATTGTCTCAAGTCTTGACTCCTTCCAATCTGTTTTCCCTGTTACAGCCAGACATTGGTTCTCTTTGTTCAATTACTCTTTTGTAAGACTTGCATCAATATTACTTGTTTTCAGAAAGACTTTCATGTTGGTTAATGTAATACAATTTATTTTATCTTATCCTCTGCAGTTTGAATCAAGAGTTGTCCAGAGTTTAGATTTAAAATAAACAAAACAGGATGGAGTTTTTTTTTTTTTTAATCTATTACAAATGTGTAGAAATCCTCTCTCAAAAACTGTTGAAGCAGGCAAAGAAACATGAGAAATTTACTTTTGCTTTATTTTGAAAAGCAAAATATGTAAAAGCTTAACAATTGATGCAATTAAGCCATTTTGTAATTTTCAGTGCTAGCTTTAAAATTTTCAATAATTATCGTGTAGTCCAGAAAGTGGGAGCCTCTCTGTATCTGTGTATTAGTTTCCATAACTAATTACCACCATAACAAATAACCACCTCTGTGCCTTATGACAACTCCCTTTCTTTTATAGTTCTAGAGGCCAGAAATCCAAAATCAAGGTGTCAGCAGGGCTCCCTCCAAAGGTACTAGGGGAGAATCTTTCCTTGCCTATTTAGCTTCTGGTACCTTCTGATATTCCTTGACTGGTGGCTGCACAGCTCAAATCTCTGCCTTTTTTCAAATGGACACCTCCTGTTTAAAGCTTCCTCTCCTCTTTTAGAGACACCAGTGTGGATTTAGGGATTACCCTAAATCCAGAATAATTCATCTCAAGATTAACTAATGATATCTACAAAGACCCTATTTTCAAATAAAGTCACATTCTGAGGTCCTGGTAGACATGAATTTTGGAGGGGCATTCACCAACCAGGACAAGCTATGAATGAATTTCATCAGCTCTCAGCATCTAGATAATACTGCATATATATTAATAAACCTACACTGAGATCAAGGAATTTCCTGAATGAGTTCACACATTCAGTTCATTTTATCTGCTGAGGTCAAGAAGAGCATTCAGCACATTGACTATCAGTAACTTTTTTATTTTTATTTTTAAAGGGACATTATTTTATCTTACTTTGGCCAAATCCAGAAAAAGTCAGTAATTATCGTTTTACCAAGTGTATGGAGAGGATAAACTTTCCCTCTAATCATCTTAGTTCTTAGTTGGGATTGAGCCCTGTAACAAAGGACAGAGTGACAAGAGGAAAACAAAAAGTTTATCAATGAACGTAGTTCACATCATAGAAGACCCCTCAGTGGAAAGTAATCGAAAATGGCGGCTTGAAACTCCAAGTATTCAGCATCTTCAACAAATAACAACACATTTGTAGAGAAATGACAGGACACAGGAAAGCAGTTGCAGGCTTCTGAGGGTGGGGAACCAGGAGGACAAATATGTGGGTGTAAACTAACAGAATAAATCTTAGGTGGCAAAAGGGAGTAAAGAAAGCACTTTTCCTCCCTACTTTGCTCCTTCTTCATTACCTTTGGTTCATAGATACTATTTACTTCAAAGAGGGGTGGAGGGAGGACACATTCCAATTGCTTTCACATCAATACCTTCAAATAGGCATTGAATCACATACCAGGGAGTGAGAGTTTAGTTCCTAAGCATGGTGACCGAGGAAGGCAGAAGGCCACTGGGTTAGTCATCTTTTCATCATTGTGACCAAAATACCTGACAAGAACAACTTGGAGAAGGAAAATCTTATTTTGGCTCATGGTTTCAGAGGTTCAGCCCATGGTCAGCCAACTCCATTGTCCAGGCCCAAGGTGGGGCAGAACATCATGGTGGAAGGGTTCTGTGGAGGAGCGCTGCTCCACTCTTGGTGACCAGGAAGCAAAGAAAGGGGAAGGGGACCACAGGAAAAATGTACTTTTCCAGGACACGCCCCCAGGGACCTACCTCTCCAGTCACACCCCACCTACCTACAGTGACTACAGTAGGTAGTCCATTCAAACCTGATTAGTTCCATCTCTCAAAATCCAATCATTTTCCTCTGAATATTTACTAACACAGGAGCTTTTGGAGGACACTTCCTAGAAAAACCTTAAGAGCTACCAAGATGCACTTTAACATGAAGATTATTTTGAGCTAAAGTAAAAAAAGAGAAGTAAAAACAAATACCCCTCCCCCAGCAAGGACAAAAAGTCACTCCCCTTTTTCCTCCTAAAAAAATAGGAGGTAAACCCCCCAAAGGAGGACCTCTTCCCTGTATTAGAAGGAAAGCAATATTCTTTTCAAGATGGGAAGATGATACTGAGAAAATTCTGGAAAGCAGACTGTTAAAATCATTTTTTTTTAGCTTCCTCACGTAGTCTAGTTCTTTTTTTCCTCAGTGGTCTCTCTGTTCAACCTAATTTGGAAGCACCCAGGTTTGCCCCTTCTTTGGATTTTCATTTCTTTGTGAAGGACTTCCATGTTACATAAAAATTTCATTAAATAAATGTGTGTGTGTTTCTCCTGTTTACCCATCTTATGTCAGTTTACTGGCCCAGCCAAATTCCCTAAGAATTTAAAATTTTCAATTTTGCTTCTCCTACCTGATCTAAAATAAATCGGTTTCTACAACATCCCTGCTAAACCCATTGAGGATATGTGCTCACTGTGTGTAGGGCAAAGATCTACTTTAAACATGGGCCCATGGGATCCATCCCGGGTCTAGCCCTGGTCTCATTTCTCATCACATCTTCACTGGCTTTCTGTACCCCAGTCACATGTACCTTGTTTCTCCAATGGAGAACACTAACTTAGTGTTCCATAAGAACACTAATTTTTCTTTCTCTCTCTCAAAAAAAAATTGCAACCCTCTATTTCTGTTCCCCTTTCCTGCCTTACAACGCTCAACTCAGTCCTGGCTCCTTGGGAGGTCTGCCTGTGCCTCCTGTGCAGGACAAACCCTCACAAAGGCGCTCAGTTTCTTGCATCCCCCCTCACAGTTTTGTTTTGATGTCTATTTGAGTGATTATCTGATTAATGTCATTGAACCCAGGGAGGCTGGGCACCCAGTCTATTTTTGTTTTCCACAGCATCTCCAGGATCCAACACAGAGCCTGAGGCATAACTGATATTCATTATACACATTCGTTAACAACGAAATTATCGCTTGGCTTATCTGCACTTTCTCAAATCACTTGGTTGTGCAGTATCCATAGCTACAGCCATGGACAATCATGAATTGGACTCGGTGGCAAGAATCCTTTAGTAATCCAGGCAGCTTTGTTCTCACTGAGAAAATGATAAACCTGAACAAAAGCTGAGGTTTGAGAAACAGGGACAAACACTGCTTTTGCAGTCAACAGAGATTTTCACAGCATGCTATCACTTTTTCCCCCCCTTTGGAAAATTAGCTCTCTGCCATTGCCCAAGCAGGAGTTACGCAACAGAGAGAAACGACGGAGAGGTGCTGGGTAGGGGGTCCTGGTGGTTCAGGGTATGGTGGCAGTTAATAATTGTGAGCCATGTCCTCAGAGTCCCCCTGCCAGGCTATGTTGGAATTGGTCACATCTTCTCCGAAAGCAGGCGTCCCCCTTCTGTGCACAAGCTGACAGCCTGGAGCTTTGCAGAGCTCATGCCAACTCCTGAGGAAGGCTTTGTGGGTACAAGCACCAGGAAGTCTTGGTTTCTTAAAGGCAAGCAACCCGCTGTTTAGATTTATGTTGGCCTTCAACTGCCACAAAGGCGATCTGCTGAAAAGTTTATTTCAAGTTGAAATGAAAAGGAAATGTCTTAAATGAATCCAGCTGTTTGTTTCGGTTCTCATTTTTTAACTAGTTGAGCCACATACACTGATTTTCAGAAAAATAAAATGAAAGGGGCTGCAGATCTCTACAGCAAAGGATTCTGATGTTGGGGGGGACAGAATTCAGAAAAATAACTAAAATGTCATTGTTGGGTAAGATTTTCCATCTTTTCGGATTTTAATGGAAAGTAATGGAGCCTTCCAGCCGAACTGAGAAGGGAATAGGAAATGATTTTGCTGCTTTTTGTGAGCCAGTGGTCCATTAGAAACTGGATGTACAGAAGCCCTAGAGGGGACCTCTCTGCTCATTACTCTCTTGAGTTTTCCAATTTGGGTCTCTGGACCACAAAGGAAAGTTTAAAAAAAAAAAAAATTCAAAATAAGGAAAATCGTTACTTAATGGTTCACTGAGATTCAGATTCCCAGGTCTCCTGTCACAAGATTTTGATATAGTGCGTCCAGTCTGAAAGCCAGAACTCTGCATTTTAAATAAGTATGTGTCCAGTTGAGTGCCAAGGAAGTCCTTCTAAATAGCTATCAAAATGCTTCCAAAACTTCATGTCCTGGCCACACACTCAAAATGATAGTTTTTGCTGGTTGATGGTGCAGGGGATTGGGGAGATGTTGTTCAAAGGATACAGAATTTCAGTTAGACAGGAGGAATGATTTCAATAATTTCAAGGTGACCATGTTAATAACAATGTAGTTTATACTTCACCATGGCTAAGGGAATAGATTTTTAAGTGTTCTCACCACATACACCAAAATCCATACCAGAGATAATGAATATGCTAATTTTTGGTGTAATCTTTCCACAATATATACATATAGACAGTTTTAACTTTTCAATTAAAAAATATAAAATAATAACCTTTGCACTACACACTGAAAACAAAAACAGATGGAATAGTTTTTTAAGGGTTAACTGGGGGGGGGGCAGAAAGGCCTTAATTATCATGGTAATTATACTGGTAATTAAGTGAATTATGTAGAGAATGAGGCAAATATGGACTTTGCCAAAGCTCGGACTTTATCCTGGTCCCCACCCACTACCTCTCAGGCATCTCACCCTTAACTGCCCACTAGTCAAGTTCCCCTGAATTAACTGATTAAAGCTGGTTGAGGGCTGAGGCTGGGTCAAGGTCTAGTGGAACTGAGCAGTCCCCAGTCCTGGAAAGATAGTAGTCAATTAACTTTTTTTAAATAAAGATAGGCTTCAATAACTGTTTTATTACCAGGTTAAGTCATACAGTTACAAAGTAATTAACATTTTCTTAAAGAGTAATATTATTTTTACAAAATCTTTGTTACATAAATATTATCTAGCACTTCTGTTTCTGGCCAGAGAGACCACATTTTGTCAAGATGAAATTTAGAAAGAAATATTGAATGCAATATTTAAATTTAAAATATATTCTATGAGCTCTTGTTTACATCGTGTTGCAGATTAAAGCCCCTGGTAACTGTGTGGATGGCTGAATGGTAACTCTGACAGTCTCATTGCTGACCATTCCCACAAGGACTTGAGCACCTCATTAGCTCTTGGGGCAGAACATAGGGCCAGGTGAGCAAGCAAGTAGTAGTATTGCAACTCATTTTTTTGAAAACAGCAACATTTTCCCTTTCATGGGAAATAAACATTAGAGTTGGCCAGAAAGAACCTGTCTTCTTTATACTGGCTTGTAATCTACTGCTAGGTAAAGTTTCTGAAGGACTTTATGGAGTCATTTGCTTTGAGAGTGAAGTGATAAGGGCAACAAAACAAATCTATAAAAGAGAATCTCAGCTGCAAAACTTTAATAAAAACAAATTCATTTTTAAAGGGAAGAGTAAAAGCAGACAGACAACTCTAAATCTAAATTTCCAACTCTGATCCCTTCATATCCAAGTCCTTGGGTCCACCTGGAAACCTCAGTCACAGAGGCATGACCAGGACTCACCTTGTCCTGGGCAGTCAAGAGGATCTGGGGAGGAAGAACTGACTCCCTCTCCCTGCAAAATTACACTGTTCATAGAGGTTTCTGTGATGTGGATGCTCAGCACAGGGCTAGACCAGCCTGCAGTGGGTTGGGTGGGGTGGTGAATTTCCTTCCAGAGTCTGAACATGAATAGAAGCAGAAAACCTTTTATGTTAGAGCTCCCTTCCCCTTGAATGGATGCCTGAAAAAGTGCAAAGAGAAAACTAGAACTCTCCTTCTGCTCCTTCCCTCCACTTCCGCTTCCTGTTCTTACCCTCCAGGCCAGAACAGCAGGCTGTGTTTTCCTGCCTTTCCATGAACTTCTCTACTAGATCCAGGCCAGGAGGAAGGCTTCATCCTTCTTCTTTTTCCTTGCTCCATCCTAACATACTGAGAGGTAGGAGAGAGAACCACAAGAAGACCTGCAATGAGAGGCCCTTTGTAATGTTACGCTCATTATCTCAGGTACGATTACCATGTTTTTACATTTAGGAAGCCAGAGTCAGAAAGACTGAAGTATGGAGCAAGAATGTGGTGGAGGCAGGATTCAAACCCAGTTCTCTTTCTCTTCTCAACGAGTGTTCTGTGGAAAAACACAAGTGGGAGAATTAGAGTTCACCTCTCATTGGCTGCGTGACTTCTTTGCGTCTCAGTGTTCTCATCTATAAAATGTGGATGCCTCTAATGCTGCCTGGGGTTGATACAGAGATCAAGTGTGTCGACATATGACAATGTGAGAGACTGGTGCAACTGTCAGGAGGAATGACCGGGGTGGGAAACTCACACCCACCACGTCGGCAATGACAGAGCTCACTCTCACATACAGGTGATGCTGGGGTTTTGTAGGGTTTTCTTTTTCCCTCCTTTGTTTGCAGAAATTATACTGCCTAATTAAAATTTACATTAACTACATATGAATGATTAGCCTCTGGAGTCATTATCTAAAGAGATATTGCCATTACAACTTTGCCTTTTAAACTTCAGTCTATTTGTTCAAATTAAAAAAAAAAAAAAATTTCATTCCAAATAGCTGCAAGTTGGACTGGTCTAGTCACTGCAATTATCACTAAAAGCAAATGTCATAAAAAATTAATCTCTGTAAGAAGAGTGTGAGTTTTCTTAAGAGGAGACTTGGTTTATAATTAGGCTTTATTTGGTCTATTATTAACAGAATTTTACATTACCCTAGCGTGTGTCATCACATCACCCTCCTTCACTGGAGAATTGTGATAGCAGTTCCATTATTAGACCTTTCACTCCTTTTGTATTTATTTTCTCGGTTGCATGGTTAATACCTAGGTCATTGGCACCATGTTCCAGAGTCACCTGATGAAATAGATGCCTTCCCTTCCCCAGCATGCCTTCTGTTAACAAGACACCTCCTTAAGAAGAGGACTCCTTACCACTCGGTTAGGAAGGGGCTGGAGCACCAAAGAACCAGATCCCCCTCCCATAGTACAGGAACGTGACACAGCCTGAGAAATAAGGGTCTTTCCAGAGACTTTTCTGTTAGAACTTTCGAGGAAAACATATTCGGTGAGTTCCCAAGAAGTAGGCTGTGAGCCTTTACTTTGTGGTAGCCACCTTGCCAAGTACCTGGGGAAAACTTGTCCAACGAGTAAAGAAGAAGCAGAGGCAAATGAGAGAGAAAGACAGAGCCAGAGCTCTGGTATCAAGGTCAGAGCTCCTCCAACCTGCCATTCTGGCTGGCCCGACCCTTCCTAGTTATGTATTAATAAATTCCTCTCCTACTTTTAATTTGTTTATTTTGTTATGGTTGGAGTTGTATGTCTGTCATTTGCAACTGAAAATGCAATTGAAATTCACAGCCCAATTGAAAATTTGGCTTTTGTCTCTGTAAAAGTGATGTGAGCAAATCCCGCTTCCAACGTCACTGATGTAGCTGTGGTCAGTGGCATGGCATCAGGGAGAAGGGGCCACTGGTTGCGGGGCTCCACTGGCTCAGTGTGCAGAAGAGCCGCTCTCCACAGGGTCGCTGTTAAACAGCTCCTCGTCCCTTCTCCCTTTTACTCCTTCATGGAGGCTGATCTCGGTTTCTTTTTGGATTTTGTGTATTATCCTGCATTTTTACAGCTCACTGGAACCAGGAGCCCTGGATCCTTATTACCACTTATTTGTGTGATATTGAAAAGAAACATGCTCACTTGACTTCATGTTTTATATCTATCAAACAAAAATGATAGACCAGTTATGGAAAATCACTGTTAAGTTTATGAAATCACGATAATTCTTGTGTCCTAACTGTTCCTGCATTTGTCTCATCTTCCCACACGAATCTTGAACTTTTCATGTGCAAAAATAACACTTTAGATTTCTTTTGTGTCCTCAGCACATGTGGCTTTACATTTTTCAGAATATTTTTGTTGACCAGATTAAAATGTTTTTGAAATAAAGTTTATTAAATTAAAAAATCAACTGACATAGAGTCAACTGATGAAATAAACAGTCTTTCATTTCTCTCAGAAAAAGGGGGTTGAGGAACTCAAAACCCAACAATTATTAGACTAAAATTTCCCAGACTGGCACTAATAGCTGAAGCAGAGACCCTGCTGAAAGTATAAAAGCTTAAGCCACAGAAGGATTATCAGGGATAATAACTTCTTAGCACAAGATTACTTAATGCAATTCTTTTTAAAATTCATTCATTTTTCCTGATTATAGAATGAATAACATTAATTTTTAAGGTTTGAAAATTTTACAAAGAAAAAAATCTTGTTTAATAATTTTATGCAGAAAATTTAATTTAAAAATTGATTTACTATTTTCTGTTTTTCAGGGAGGACCTATTTTGATCCCTAAATTGAGAGCAAATGTTATGCCCCATAATTTTTCATTTATTTTTGTGAAAAGTCTTCCAAATCAATTAAATACTCTTTGAAAATCATGATTATTAAGAATTGCAAAATATTCCATGTGAACAAACCATAATTTAGTTAATAGAACTACCATCAAGAGACAGGTCATTTCTTATTTTTCCTTACTAAATATAACACTCTAATGAGCATACTAGTGTATAAATCTTTGTGGGCATCCTCTCTTATTTCCTTAGTTAGAATTCATTATAAATAATTATTCTTAGGGGAAAAAGTTGACATAGTACTTGAAAAGGGTTTCATAGTGAACGCAGAAATCACTGAAGTGTGGAACATTGGTGTGCAATTTAAAACACTTCCGAGAGAAGCATCAATGATGTGTTTTTTTGTTATGTACTTTGAAAATCTGGTAGAAGTATCTTTGGGATTAAATCTCAAACTGCTATGGATGCTCAGAAATATGCTGTTTCCCAGACATTCATTCTCACAAAAACTTCACCATCCAATTTTATTATCAAACACTTTAATAAATATTTCACATATGCACTTTGCTGTATAATTTACTAGCCACTTCCACATAACTATGTGAAACTATATGAAAAACAAATGTCCTAGCCGGCCTATGCTCCTAAGTGAAGTATCAGGATCAACATCATCTGTTAGAAAAACGAATATGACTATGTCAGACTTTATCCTCTCCGTTTGAAGGGTTCCGTCTGGAACCCTGCATTACACATATCTTTACCTCTGTGGTAAAATGCTGCATGATAAATGCGCTCCTCAGCATACAGACCAACACCTGTCCCAGGCTGGCCTCAAACCCCATATCCACCCTCTTTTCCAACCTTGACTTTTTCCTGTTTCCTGACCCAGCTATGTTCTGAACACCTCCTTCCCTATGCTTTGAAGGTCTCTCCTTCCCTTGCCTGACAAACTATTGCCTATCCTTCTACACTGTTCTAAATGAGGTCTCTGCAAGAAACTCTTTAAACATATGAAGGAGCAAGTTTTTCATTCAACATCTAGAGCCGGCAGGAAAGGCACGCAGCATCCCTTTGCTGCTGGGTTGAGATGGAGGTCTAGGTTCTTCCTGTGTTCTTCAATGTCGCCACAGAGGTGAGGGTTTCATAATCACACAGTGGGATCGACAGCCTTGTTTCCTACTAAACATTCACCAACACCACCTTGGTGGAGTATTAGAGCTTTATAGCCTGATTAGGGTGGAAGTCGGCGGGACCCCTTCAGCCCTTGCTGGCAGAGGTGGAGGTGGGGCTGAATTTTTTTCTGAGGCGTTTGGCTAAAGTAGGGTGGTCATTGTCTAAAATTTTTCTATTTTGCCAGTGCTACAGTTTGAATTGTGTCCCCCAAAGTTAATATGTTAGAACCTTAATCTCAAACACAACAGTGTTGAGAGGTGAGTAGATCACCAGGTCTCTGTCCTCATCAATGAATGAATGCCATTATCTCAGAAGTGGGTTGGTTATGATGGAAGTGGACTCCCAATGAAAGATGAGTTCCGCCCCTTTCCCTCTCTCACATGGCAGATCCCTAACCATGTTATGCCTTCTGCTTTGTTGTCACAGCAAGAAGGCCCTCAACAATGCAGCATCTCAGTCTCGAACTTTCCAGCCTCTAAAAGTGAAGCAAATGAATATCTACTGCTTATAAATTACCCAGTTAGCATTATTCTACATACTAAATCATTGTATCAGACTAAGACATTGTATACATGCATCAAAATATCACACTGCATCCCATAAATATGTACAATTATTCTCTCAATTTATTTTTTTAAATCATTTTGGGGAAGGAAAGAAAAAAAAGTAAACATACCAAGTCAGGCTACTCTTTTCTTGGTTCCTTGTCTAGATAAAGTAAATTTTATTGTACTATTTTGTGCACATGTATATCTGGGGTTCACCTTCCTCAGTTCCTCATCTGGGATACATGAAGCAAAAAGGAAACCTGAGATCTTGGGTTACCTCCTCTACTGCCATCGCCATCTTGAGTTGCAGCAGCCTCCATCTTGGGACACTGGTCAGTGACTGGAAGCCCAACATCAAGGTACCTACAGGTTTGCCACCACTGCCACCACATCTAAGGAAGTGGACACTTCCATCTAGGTACTCCAGTCAGGGCCTGGAAGACCATGATGCAGGTTTGGTAACACCTGAGGTCTCCCTGCTAGGTGTGCTAATAGCCACCATCCTGTTGCACAGGCAGAGAGCCTTGCATGGGGTTGGTACATTGGAAAAGGGTATGAGTGCATCTTGCTCTCGGCTTGCCAGTCTGGCACCAACTGGGTTTCCCAGGGCCAACTCGGGCCAGCACTTTCTGGGATCTGATACCAGTCTGGTCCCCAACTCCCTCCACAATCTGGCATCCACTGATCACCTGGTCCTGCTGGTTTGACAAGCAATGGGGCCCTCCAGCTCCCTAATCCCCAGTCTCCCAACCCCAACCTAGCCACCAACCTGGCCCAGCACTTTCAGCTATGTGGCCAGCCCACAGCTCTCAACACCTGGTCCTGATTTACACAGTACAGAACGGTGCTCCACGGCAGGCACACAGGTCCCAGAGCTCAACACTCAGGACCTCGGGAGAGAGACGTGCCTGATTGGGAAGTTGAAAGGGTGGGAGCAGGAGAGATACAGTGTAGAGGCTAAATTAGAGACCAGGAATTGTGGGGGTCTGCGAGAAACATAAGGGAGCTAAGATCAGGCTCCTGCATCACACGAGTGAACCCCAATGGAGATTCCTGGGGTGCAGGCTTCCAACAGAGACTGGCAATTGCTATACCCCATCTCCAGTAGTTCTGCCTCCAAGCCTAACCCTCCCACCCTAGTAACTTTCACCAGCAAACTCCAGGCAACCCCACCTATCAGATGAGATAGGAAGAAGAGAAACTATTGAATGCCAACAGAAACAATTGTTCAATTTCCTTTCCAGATTTTTTTTTTCTTTTCCTGCTCTCACATCCCCACCGCTTTTGAAACCAAGAACTTTTCATGCATCAGGCTATTGAGGACTGGGATGTCTGAATAGTATATTATAGTTTTGCTGTATAGTCTTTTATTTTTACATTTTTTTCTTTTTAATTTTTTCCTTATTTTAATTTTGGGGTTTTTTTTTTTCATTGTTTCTCTATATTTTCCTCTCACTAATCTGTTTCCCAGATTCTATTTCTCCCTTTTCTTCTGCTAACAGCCAAATTCTATTGATTCCTCTTTCATTCTGCCTATGACCTAATACTTTTATCTTCTCCCCCACTACCTCATAAATATCACATCCTACACCACCCCTGTTCTCTTTGTCTACCATTAGAAATTTGGGGCCCTTTTGCAAACCTATTGTTTATATTGCAGACAGTAATTGAACACATCATTTCTGTTTATTGTGACAAAACTGTAAACATCTTAATAGGAGCAGTTTGTTTTAAGGCTGTATATCATTTGCATTGGGTGCTGTAATTATTGATCTCCCCCTTAAAGATGAAGTATTGGAAACCTGAAGGAGCAGTATAAGTCCATAGAGTAGAAACTGTAATACCTCAGATCCACACTGTTGGGAAGACAAATGAACAACATGGAAAAGCAATGGAAGAATGTTCCCCAAACAAACCAAGATGGTACAATAATAGAATCCATTGATAACACAGTAGAAGAAACATCAGAGAAGGAGTTCAGAATGTACATAGTTAAACTGATCTATGAAGTAAAGGAAGATATAAGAGAACAAATACATATAACAAAACATCACTACAATAAAGACATAAAAAAACCAAAAATATTCTGAAAAAAAAAATTCTTGAAATGAAGGAAACAATAAGCCAAGTAAAAAAGGCAATAGAAAGCATCACCAAGAGACTAGATCACTTGGAAGACAGAATGTCAGGCAATGAAGAAAAAAATATATACTCTTGAAAATAAAGTTTACCACCCAGTGAAGATGGTAAGAGGACATAAACAGAAGTTTCAAGAATTATGGGGTAACGTGAAAAGACCAAATTTAAGATTTATCAGAATAGAGGAAGGCATGGAAATACAAACCAAAGAAATGCACAATCTTTTCAATGAAATAATGTCAGAAAATTTTCCAAAACTAAAGAATAAAATGGAAAATCAAATACAAGACACTTGCAGAACCCCAACTGTACAAAATTACAAAAGACCCACACCAAGGCACATTATAATGAAAATGCCTTGCATATAGAATAAAAATAAAATTGTAAAGACCACAAGAGAAAAGTATCAGATTACATACAGGAGGAAACCAATACAGATCTCAGTGCTTTCTCAACCCAGACCCTCATATCCAGTAAAATTAAGTTCCAGACTTGATGATGAAATAAAAACCTTCCATGATAAACAAAAGTTAAAGGAATTTAAAACTGGAAAGCCTATACTACAGAACATTCTCAGCAAAATATTCCATGAGGAGGAAATGAAAAAAGAAAAACAATGAAAATCAGCAAAGGGAGGAACAACACTAAAGGAAAATCCATTCAAAGGTGAAACCAAGTCAAGCTAAAAACCAAAAATAAACCAAAATGACAGGAACTATTGAATGTAAATGACCTAAACTCATCAATCAAAAAACATAGATTGACACATTGGATTGAAAAAAAAAAAAAAAAAAAGAGAGAGAGACCCAACAATCTGCTGCCTTCAAGAGACTCCTCTAATAGGAAAAGACATTCACAGACTGAAGGTGAAAGGTTGAGAAAAACATATCACTCACGTGGACTGCATAAACAAGAAAGGGTTTCCATCTTCATATAAGATAAATTGGACTTCAAGCCAAAATTAGTCAGAAGTGATAAAGAAGGACATTTCATACTGCTTAAGGAAATCATACATCAACAAGACATAACAATCATAAATATTTATGCCCCAAACAATGAAACATCTACATACATCAAACAAATCCTTCTCAATTTCAGGACTCAAATAGACTACAACACAATAACACTAGGTGATTTTACACACCTCTCTCACCACTGGATAGATCTTCCAAATAAAAACTAAACAAAGAAACTATAGAATTAAATAATATAATTAATAATGTATACTTAATGGATGTATTTAGAATATATAATCCATCAATGAGTGAATACCCTTTCTTCTTAGTAGCACATGGCTCTTTCTTTAAAATAGACACCATGTTATGCCACCAAGCAACTCTTAGCAAATAAAAAAAATTAGAGATACTACCCTGCATTCTATCAGATCATAAAGAAATGAATCTAGAAATCAACAATAAAATAAAAAATAGAAGCTACTCCAACACCTAGAGACTAAGCAATATGGTATTGAATGACCAATGGATAGCAGAAGAAATCAGGGAAGGAATAAAAAAAGTCTTAGAGGTAAATGAGAACACTGATACAACATACCAAAATCTCAGGTACACTATGAAGGCAGTGCTAGGAGGAAAGTCCATTGTATTGAGCTCATTCATTAAAAGAATAAAAAGTCAACAAATAAATGTCATAACATTATATCTCAAAGCTCTAGAAAAAGAAAAATGAATCAACACCAAGAGTGGTAGAAGACAAGAAATAATTAAAATCAGAACTGAAATCAAGGAAATTGAAACAAAAGAAACAATGGGGAAAAAATTGACAAAATGAAAAGTTGGTTCCTTCAAAAAATAAATAAAAATGCTAAACCCTTAGCTATGCTAACAAAGAGAGAGAGAAAACTCAAATTACTAAAATTCATGATGAAAAGGGAAATATCACAAAGGACACTACTGAAATGCAGAAGATAATTAGAAACTATTTTGAAAATTTATATGCAAATAGAATAGAAAAACCTCAAAAATATTGACAAATTTCTAGAGACATATGATGCACCCAAACTGAATCAGGAGGACATACACAATTTAAACTGATCAATTTCAAGCAACAAAATAGAAGAAGCCATCAAAAGTCTAACAACTAAGAAAAGTCAGGAACCAGATGGATCCTCAGCAAGATCTTAAAAGAAGAATTAATAACAGCACTGCTCAAATTATTTCATGAAATAGAAGAGGAGGGAACCCTTCCAAACTCATCCTATGAGGCTAGTATCACCCTGATATCAAAACCAAACAAAGACACATCAAGGAAAGAAAACTTCAACCAATATCCTTCATGAATATAAATGCAAAAATTATAATAAAATTCTGGCAAATCACATACAAAAACACACTTAAAAGATAGTGCACCATGATCAAGTGGGGTTCATCCCAGGGAGGCAAGGTTGGTTCAACATCTGGAAATCAATTAACATAATGTGTCACACTAATAGACTTAAAGACAGGAATCATGATCATCTCAATAGATGCACAAAAAGCATTGGATAAAATACAGCCCCCCTTCATGTAGGGATAATAGGAACATACCTCAACATTGTAAAAGCTATCTATGACAAGCCCAAGGCCAACATCATTCTAAATGGAGAAACATTAAAAGCATTTTCTCTAAAAACAAATAAGACAGGGATCCCCCTCTTTCACCACTTCTATTCAACATAGTCCTTGAAACTCTAGCCAGAGCAATCAGACAGACGAAAGAAATTAAAGGGATATGAATAGGAAAAGAAGAACTCAAACTATCCCTATTTGCCCATGACATGATTCTATATATAGAAGATCAAAAAAATTCACTAGGAAACTTCTAGAGGTAGTAAATGAATTTAGCAAAGTAACAGGATATAAAATCAATACCCATAAATCAAATGCATTTCTACACATCAGTGATGAATCCTCTGAAAGAGAAATTAGGAAGACTACCCCATTCACAATAGACTCAAAAAATAATAATAATAAATAAAATAAAATAAAATAAAATACTTGGGAATCAACCTAATAAAAGAGGTGAAAGACCACTACAATGGAAACTACAGAACACTAAAGAAAGAAATTGAAGAAAACCTTAGAAGATGGAAAGATCTCCCATGTTCTTGGACAGGCAGAATTAATATTTCAAAATGACCACACTACCAAAATTGTTATACAGATTTAAGACAATGCCTATTAAAATTCCAATGTTGCTTTTCATAGAAATAGAGCAAGCAGTCATGAAATTCATATGGAAAAATAAGAGACCCAGAATAGCCAAAGCAATCCTTAGCAAGAAGAGTGAAGCAGGAGGCATCACAATACCAGAACTTAAACTATAGTACTGCTTCTTCTCTGGGAAAACACCAAATGGCAGATGATGCTGGCACAGTGGGAGATCCCAGAGGACCAAGGGGCCCCAGAATGAGTGGCAGTGGCAGCCCCCATGGAGGTTTCAGCAGCAGTCTCCCAGCTGAGGTCATGGTTGGGGCCAAGCTGGGCTGGGGCCACGGGGCATGTGGAGAAAAGACAGAAGGAGTGGATACCAGTCACCAAGCTGGGCCGCCTGGTCAAGGATATGAAGATCAAGTCCTTGGAGGAGCTCTATCTCTTCTCTTTGCCCATCAAGGAGTCTGAAGATCCCTGCCTTTCTCCTGGGGGCATCACTCAAGGATGAGGTTTTGAAGATCATGCCTGTTCAGAAGCAGACCATGCTGGCCAGCAGACAGGTTCAAGCCATTTGTAGCTATCAGGGATGGCAATGGTCACGTTCGACTGGGAGCAAAGTGCTCCAAGGAGGTAGCCACTGAGATCCAAGAGGCCATCATCCTGGCCAAGCTCTGCATTGTTCCTGTGCAGAGAGGCTACTGGGGGAACAAGATTGGAAAGCCCCACATTGTCCCTCGCAAGGTGACAGGACATTGTGGTTCTGTGCTGGTGCAGCTCATCCCTGCCCCCAGAGGTACTGGCATTGTCTCAGTCCCCATGCCCAAGAAGCTGCTGCTGATGGCTGATACTGTGACTGCTACACTTCTGCCAGGGGCTGCACTGCCACCTTGGGTGATTTCACTAAGGCCACCTTTGACGCCATCTCCAGGACATACAGCTATTTGACTCCTGATCTCTGGAAAAAGACTATGTTCACCAAGTTTTCCTATCAGGAATTCACTGACCATCTTGTGAAAATCCACACCAGAGTCTCTGTACAGAGGATCCAGGTTCCAGCTGTGGCTACAACATAGGGCTTTCATACAATAAATAAATAAATAAATAAGGTTAATGAAACTTTAAACAAACTATACTATAGAACTATAGTAACAAAAACAGCATGGTATTGGCACAAAAATTGACATGTAGAAAAAACCCACATAAATACATTTATCTCATACCAAAGGTACCAAAAACATACATTGAATGAAAGATAGCCTCTTCAACAAATGATGCTGGGAAAACTGGAAATCCATATGTAGCAATATGATAGAAATTAAACCTCTCTCTCACCCTGCACAAAACTCAACTCAAAGTGGATCAAAGACCTAGGAATTAGACCAGAGACCTGAACCTAAGAAGAAGGAAAAGTAGGCCCAAATCTTCATCATGTTGGCTTAATACCTGACTTCCTTAACAAGAAGGAAAAGTAGGCCCAAATCTTCATCATGTTGGCTTAATACCTGACTTCCTTAACAAGACTCCTAAAGCCCAAGAAATAAAATTAAGAATCAATAAATGATATGAATTCAATCTATAAAGTTCTCAGCAAAGGAAGCAATCAATAAAGTGAAGAGAGAGCCTACAGAATGGGAGAAAATCTTTACCACATGCACATCAGATAGAGCATTAATCTCCAGGATATATAAAGAACTCAGAAAACTTAACACCAAAAACACAAATAACCTAATCAATAAGTGGGCAAAGGGACTGAACAGGCACTTCACAGAAGAAATATGAATGGTCAACAAATACATGAAAAAATGTTCATCATCTCTAGCAATTAGAGAAATGCAAATCAAAACTACTCATCTCACTCCAGTCTGAAGGGCAATTATTAAGAATACAAGCAACAATAAGTGTTGACAAGGATGTGGGGAAAAGGGACTACAAATTGGTGCGGCCACTCTGGAAAGCAGTATGGAGATTCCTTAGAAAACTTGGAATGGAACTATCATTTGACTCAGCTATCCCATTCCTCAGTTTATACTCAAAGGACTTGAAATCAGCATACTACAGTGATTTAGTCACATCGGTGTTTATAGCTGCTCAATTCACAATAGCTAAATTATGGAACCAACCTAGATGCCCTTCAACAGATGAATAAAGAAACTGACATATATATACACAATGGAATATTACTCAGCCTTAAAGAAGAATGAAATTATGGCATTTGTAGGTGAATGGATGGAACTAGAGAATATCATGCTAAGTGAAATAAATCAATCCCCCCAAAACAAAGGCCAAATGTTTTCTCTGATATGTGAATGCTGATCCAAAATGTTGGGGGTGGAGGCTAGGGAAGAATGAAGGAACTTTGAATCGGGCAGAGGGAAATGAGGGGAAGGAAGGGGTCTGGAGGTGGAAAGGATGCTGGTCTTAAGATGTTTTTCAACCCATCCTGGTGGGCATTTTCATCTAATCTAGTCCTAGTCTGTCACCCTCTTTTCTGATTTCCCATTCCCTTTCCCTTTTCATTTTACTGGCCTTCCATTACCTGTTAAGGAAAAAACATACCCTCCCTAACTGAAATCTTAATGAAGTTTGTCAAATGTCTGCCATATGCCTATCTCTGCAGCATGTGTCTACCTAATATTTTCCTTTTCCCTGTACTGAGGGGAAGCTTCTGGGGGAAAAAATTATCCTGCTGTTCATTAAGTGGCTCTAACTAGTTTCCAAATTAATGATTTAGAAACAGATAATGATTATTTCAGACTTATTTCAGATGATCTCCTAAAATATTTCCATTTTAGAAGAAGTCACTGTGCTCTAAGACTATCAACACAAAATCATCTTTAGAACAGAAGCAACATAATGAGATAAAATGGCTTCAGATTTGTTCTCATTGCCTTTTTTAAATGATATAATTAAAATAATGGATCACCTTTGAAATCTTCAGAATATATCTTGATACTGAAAATGACTATTAGTACCTTTAAAATCTTTTGGAATACATTTAATATATTTTTTTCCTTTGAAACAATTAGAGAATCTAATCATCAAGATGGAGAAATACGAAGTCTTATTTCTTGGGCCTTTATTGAGAAGTGTACAATCTAGTAAAGAAATTGTGATATTCCAGACAAGCACAAAATTGAGAACAGCTGCCTTAAAATGGATAAGAGGAGCCGTTTCACTTTACCCACGTTAGCTTATCCCCCACAGCACAGATACTGCCT
The DNA here is from genome assembly GCF_902686445.1 of Sciurus carolinensis. Taxonomy (NCBI): domain Eukaryota; kingdom Metazoa; phylum Chordata; class Mammalia; order Rodentia; family Sciuridae; genus Sciurus; species Sciurus carolinensis. Next base: position 33,459,315 of record NC_062219.1, read on the forward strand.
CAGTCCACAACTTCTCACTTAGAGGAAGAAAAGAGAGGACAGCACACATTCAGTGTTCCTGTCCTTTGAGTGAACTGCCTGAGGGGCCAGTTTCTATTCCACCTCACACCAAGCACTAGTGGAACTGACAGTTTGGATACCTGGGGGCAGTTAAGAATGAAGCAAATGGGGGAATGCTTGCTGAGCTCAACATGGCTCTGGGAGAAGGGGTAGAACTCATCTGTGGTTTCTCCACAAGAAAAGAGAGAGGAGTAGAGCATGACTTTAACAGCCCAGCTCACAGAACAGAAGTCAGACAAAAGAAGAAGAAAGAAATTACAGAGTCATAAAATTAAAAAGAAAGAAAAGAAAAGAAATGAAAGCAGTAAGTCCCTGAATGTAGAAATATACAATCACATTTCCAGAGAAGACACATCCATACAAAGAGTCTACAGTCTTCAAAGAGTCTCTCCGACTAATTGGCGAAAATCTTCCCCTGTTGAAGCAAGTTCACAAAGATGGTGGAAGCGGATATAATTTTAAATGTGCAGACACTAATGAAAATCTATGAGGTCCACAAATCAGGGAAACATGACATAACCAAGGGACCAAATTAATACCCCTAACAAAATACAGATATATCCCTTCTCTGATTAATAATTTGAAAGTAATAATCTTAAAGAACCTCAGTGGAATGCAAGAGAGCACAGAAAAATGAAATCAAGAACACAGGACATGAGCAAAATGAAAATATTAACAGAGATAGAAACTACTAAAAAGAACCAAATGGAAATTTGTGAGCTAAAGAATATAATAAATGAACTGAAAATGCAGCAGAGGGCTTCAATAGACTTCATCAAGCAGAAGAATCAGTAATTCAAAAACAGGTCAATAGGAACCATACAGTGGAGCCAAAAGGGAAAAAAATATTTAAAGGCTTAAGGAACTACGGAACATCATCAAGTGAAAAATATACACATTATGTAATCTCAGAAGGAGATAAAGAAAGAAGAAAGTTCACTTAAAGAAATAATGACTAAAAGCTTCCCAAATCTAGGGAGGGATGTGAACCTCCAAATTCATGAATTCTAAAGAACCCCCAAAGAAGTATACACTGAGGGCAGATTATAATCAAATTGTCAAAAGTCAAAAACGGAGAATTTGGAAAGCAAAAGGACAATGCACTTTATTGTATACAAGGGAAACTCCGTAAGACTTAGTGAATCTCTCAGTAGAAGCTTTATACAACATCAGGAAGTGGGAGAATATATTCAAAGTACTAAAATGAAAAAAACTGCCAATCTAGAATACTATAATGAGCAAAACCGTTGTTTGAAAATGAACAGAGATAAAGACTTTCCCAAACAAAAGTGGAGAGGCTTATCATTAACCACACTTGCCTTACAAAAAATGCTAACAGCAGTTCTTTGGATTGAAATAAAAGAATCTTAAACAGTAGCATGAAGGAATATGAAAGTCTGAAACCTACTGGAAATGTAATTATACATAGAGAACACTGTAATAATGCAATGGTGGTATGTAAATCACTTTTCTTTTTAAACAAAGCAGCATATCTCTTGAGATAAACCTTAAAGGAAAAAAGAGTTGTAATCGGATTGTTTGGGAAATATTAAATATAAATTGGTCCACAGTTCACAGTGCTTGAAGATGACCCAAGTTTGTACAATTAACAAAAATTAACTTAGTTCATCTTAGAGTTTCTGAAATTTATTTGGTATGTATTCTGTCTAAATTTTTTTTGCAAGGCATATCTTTATTTATTTTATTATTGTAAACAAATGGGGTACAACTTGTTTCTCTGGTTGTACATGAAGTAGAATGGTACATACCATTTGTGTAATGATACATTTACATAGGGCAATGCTATTTGATTTATTCTGTTATTTTTTCCTACCCCCCCACCCTTCCCACCCCTTCCACCCCTCTTTTCCCTCTATACAGTCCCTCCTTCCTCCATTCTTGCCCCCTACCACCCTCCATTATGTATCATCATCCACTTATCAGCGAGATCATTTGCCCTTTGGTTTTTTGAGAATGGCTTATCTCATTTAACGTGATATTCTCTAATTTCATCCATTTGCCTGCAAATGCCATAATTTTATTATTCTTTATAGCTGAGTAATATTCCATTGTGTATGTGTGTATATATATATACACACATATATATACCACAGTTTCTTTATCCATTCATCAATAGAAGGGCATCTAGGTTGGTTCCACAATCTGGCTATTGTGAATTGAGCAGCTATGAACATTGATGTGGCTGCATCACTGTAGTATGCTGATTTTAAGTCCTTTGGGTATAGGCCAAGGAGTGGGATAGCTGGGTCAAATGGTGGGTCCATTCCAAGTTTTCTAAGGAATCTCCACACTGCTTTCCAGAGTGGCTGCACTAATTTGCAGCCCCACCAGCAATGTATGAGTGTACCTTTTCCCCCACATCCTCGCCAACACCTATTGTTGCTTGTATTCTTGATAATTACCATTCTAATTGGGGTGAGATGGAATCTTAGGGTGGTTTTGATTTGCATTTCTCTTATTACTAGAGATGTTGAACATTTTTTCATATATCTGTTGATTGCTTGTAGATCTTCTGTGAAGTATCTGTTCATTTCCTTAGCCCATTTGTTGATTGGGTTATTTGTATTCTTGGTATAAATTTTTTTGAGTTCTTTCTATATTCTGGAAATTAGTGCTCTATCTGAAGTATGAGTGGCAAAGATATTCTCCCACTCTGTAGTCTCTGTCTTCACATTGCTGATAGTTTCCTTCACTGTGTAAATCACTTTTAATCCTAGTATTTAAGTTAAAAATACTAAGTATAACTGTAACTTTAAAAATTTATTTAATGGGATAAACAATATAAAAGATGCAAATTATGACATAACACAAAATGTTGGATGAGGAAAAAGAAAAAGTGTACAGTTTGTATATAAAATTAAATTGTTATCAGCCTAAAATAGACTTTATAACTACAATGTGTTTTATGTTGGCCTCATGATAACTATGAAGAAAATATTCATAAAAGGGATGTGTGTATGTGTGTGTGTGTGTGTGTGTGTGTGAGAGAGAGAGAGAGAGAGAGAGAGAGAGAGAGAGAGAGAGAGAGAGAAATAAAAGCATATCACTTTGGAACAATTGACAAATTACAAAGAAATGCAGCATTTGAGGAAAATAGGTTAAAAAAGGATTATAAAAAATGCAGAAAACAATTAATGGAAGGGCAATAATAAGTCCTTATTTATCAAAGATCACTTTAAATACAAATGAATTAAACTCCTCAATCAAAAGATATTTTGGAGTAAAGGCATACAATAAAAAAAAAAAGCTGAATGTAGTCTGATAACATTTTAAGGAAATAACTATGTGGGAAGAAAAAAAAGATATTCTGGTGGCTGAATGGATAATTTTAAAGAGTCAATTATATGCTATCTATAACAGACTCATTTGAGATTTAAAGGCAAGTATAGGCTAAAAATGAAGTGCTTGAATACATGTGTTCTCCAAAAATTCAAATGTTGAAACTCTATCCCCTAATGTGATGGTGTTAAGAAGTTGTATCGTGGGTGCTAGTTAGGAATAGCCAAAGTCATAAGAGGGGAGCCCAAAATGGAATTTTCATCCTTATAAAATTCCCAAGGGTTCTAGTGCCCTCCTTTTCTCCATGTGAGAACACAGCAAGAAGTTGTCAGTCTACACCTAACAAGAAAGCCCACCCCAGAACTCTACCATGCTGATCTTGGACTTCAAGTCTCCAGAACTGTAAGAAATATATTACTGTTGTTTATAAGCTACCTAGTTTATAGCAATTTGTTATAATAACCTGAACTGATTAAGATACCTGGAAAAGGACATTCCATGTAAATAATAACAAAAGATTACAGGAGTGGCTTTATTTAAATCAGGAAAAATAGAATTTAATTAAAAAAATAAAAAACTGACACATGAGATAAAGAAGGTCATTATATAATGATAAAAGGGTTAATTCAGTAGAAAGATAAAACAATTATATATGCACCCAACATCAGAGCACCTAGAGATACTTCTTTGACTTATAATGGGTATGTAACCCAATATACCAATTTTAAGTTGAAAATATCAAAAGGTGAAAATGCATTCAATATGCCTCATCTACCAAACATCTTAGCTCAGTCTAGCCTACTTTAAACATGCTCAGATTCCTCACATTACCTTATAGTTGGCCAAAATTATCTAACATGAAACTAATTTTATAATAAAGTGTTGAATAACATTTTATTTGTTGAGTGTTGTACAAAAACTGAAAAACAGAATAGTTATATGTACTTTGAACAATCATAAAGTTTAATAGTCATAAGTTGATCTACTGTAAGCTGGGGACCATCTTAATATGAAGCAAACATTGATAGATCTGAAGGGAGAAGTAGTCAGTGATATAACAATAATAATAGGAGACTCCAATTCTCCACTTTCAATAATGGATAGAACATTGAAACAGAAAAGCAAAAGAAAACAGTGGATTTTAACCATTCTATAGAATAAATAAATCTAACACACATACAAAATAGTCCATTCAAAAGCAACAGGATATACATTCTTCTTAAGTATGCACAGAATATTCTCTTGGCTAGATCACTTGTTAGATCATAAAATCCATCTTTTCAAATGTAAGAAGATAGAAATTGTGCCAAATATCTTTTCCAACCACAATCAGATGAAACTAGAAATCTGTAACAGAAGGAAAACTGGAAAATTCGCAAGTTAAATGACACACTCTTGAAAGACTAATGAGTCAGAGAAGAAACCAAAAGGGAAATTAGAAAATATCTCAAGACAAACAGAGGGCTGGGGATATAGTTCAGTTGGTAGAGTGCTTGCCTTGCAAGCACAAAGCCCTGGGTTCAATTCCCAACACCACCAAAAAAAAAAAAAAAAAAAAAGACAAACAGAAACAAAAATGCCACATACCAAAACTTGTGGGATGCAGAGAAAGTAGAAATCAGAAGGAAGTTTTTAGGGTAAACACCTATAGTTACAAAGAAGCAAGATCTCAAACAATCTAACTTTGCATCTCAAAGAACTAAACAAACACACTATGCCCAAAGTTAGCAGATGGAAGGAAATAATAAATTAGTTAAAATAAAAGTAAAAATGATTTAAAAATCAGTGAAACTAAGAGCCATTTTAGATGATAAGCAAAATTAACAAACTCATAGTGAACTAAGAAAAATTTACAGAAAATTCAATAAATGAAAGGAGACATGGAATAGGAGACATTATTAGGGATACCACAGAAATAAGAATGATTATAAGAGACTAGTATGAACAATGATACATCAACAAACCAGATAACCTAGGAGGAATGGGTAAATTCCTAAAACATACAACCTATCAGAATTGGATAATGAAGAAACAACTGACTTCAACAGTCCTGTAACAAATACTAAAATTGAATCAATAATCAATCCTGCAAATGAATAAAAGTCCAGGATAAGATGGCCTCACTGGTGGGTTCTACCAGACACTTAAAGAATATAGCATTAATCCTTCTTAAACTCACCAAAAGAAATTTGAGAAGAGGAAACACTTCCAAGCTCATTTTATGAGACCAAAATTGCCTCAGTACCAAAACTCAAGATATTACCAAGAAAATAAAAACTATAAACCAATACACCTAAAATCCTCAACAAAATATTAGCACACCAAATTCAATGACCAAGTGGAATTAAACCCTGGAATGAAAGAATGATTCAACATACACAAAGCAGTTAATGTCACACATTAACAGAATAAAGGGGGAGGGAATCCAGATGATTATCTCAATAAATGTAGAAAAAATATTTGACAAAATTCAACATTCTATCCTAATTTTTTTTAAAAAAGCATTCAATATTATGTATAGAAGGACTATATATCAACATAATAAAGAATGTATACCAAACCCACAGCTAACATCATATTCAACAATGAAAATTGAAAGCTTTTCCTCTAAGATTAGAAGTAAGACAGGAATGTCCATTCTCACTGCTTCTATTCAAGATAGAATTGAAAGTCCTACACAGAGTTTATTGCTCAATGCAATCTCTATCCAAATTACAATGACATCTGTTTAAATCAGCCTTTTTGCTGCTGTAACTAAAAGACCATACAAGAATAATTCTAGAGCATGAAAAGTTTATTTGGGGGCTCACAGTTTCAGAGGTGTGTCCATAGATATCCAGCTCCATTCCTCTGGGCTAAAGGTGAGGCTGAACATCATGGCAGAAGAGTGTGGTGGAAGGACATGGCTCACATGATGATCATAAAGCAGAGAGACTCTACTCACCAGATACAAAATATATATCCAAAGGCATGCCCCAATGCCCACTTCCTCTAGCTACACCCTACCTGCCTTTAGTTGCCACCCAGTTAATCCCCATTAGGGGATTAAATCACTGATTGGGTTAAGGCTATCATAACCCAATAATTTCTCCTCTAAACCTTCTTGAATTGTCTCATGCATAAGCTTTTGGGCAACACCTCACATCCAAGCCATAACAACATCTTTTATAAAATAGTAAAAAATTCCTAAAATGCAAATGGAAGCACAAAAGATCCCAAATAGCCAAAGCAATCTTGATCAAGAAGAACAAAACTGGAGGCAGTATACTTCCTGATTTCAAAACACATTACAAACCTGCAGTAATAAAAACAGTATATTACTGACATAAAAGCAAACATAGAATGGAACAGAAATGAACCTAGCAGTAAACTCATGTAAATATAATCATGTGATATTACACAGGCGTGCCAAGAATACACATGGGTAAAGGACAAACTCTTCAACAAATCGGGTGGGAAAACTAGATATGCACATGCATAAGAATAAAATTGAACCCTATCTTAAGATAAAAGCTCAATTCAAAATGGACTAAAGACTTAAATGTAAGACCTGAAACTATAAAACTCTTAGAAGAAAACATGTGGGAAAGAATTTGTGACCTTAGACTAAGCAATGATTTCTTAGATATAACACCAAAAGCATAATTAAGAAAAGTAAAAATGGACAACTACATCAAAATAAAAAGCTCATGCACAGTAAAAGAAACAATCAATACTGTGGAAAGGAAACCCATGAAAATGGGAGAAAATATGTGTAAGCCACATATTGATAAAGGTTTAGTTTCCAAGATAAATAAGGAACACCACAACTCAATATTCAAAACAAATAACTCAATTTTAAAAAAGACTTTTCCCCAAAGAAATCATACAAATGACCAACAGTTAAAGTTATTTGACATTACTAATCCTGAGGGAAATGTGAAGCAAAACCCTAATAAGATATCATCACATACCTGTTAAGAAAACTGTTGTCAAAAATTAAAGTGGAAAAACAGAAAACCTGCAACTCTATTGCTGAGATTATAAAATGGTGCAGTCACTATGGAAAACCATATAGTAATCCCTCAAAACATTAGAAACAGAACTACCATATGATTCAGCAATCCCATAACTGGATTTATGTTATAGTTTAGATGTTAGGTGTCTCCCAAAAGCTCATGTGTGAGATAATGCAGAAAGTTGAGAGGTGAAATGATTGGGTTATAAGAGCCTTAACCTAGTCAGCACACTAATATAACTGAATGGATTAACTAGGTGGTAACTCTAGGCAAGTAGTGTGTGGCCACAGGAGATAGGTCACTGGGGGCCTGCCTCTGGGGTTATAGTTTGTCCCTGGTGAGGAAAGCTCTGTTTCCTGGCTGCCATGTCCTGAACTGCTTTCCTGACAGGATGTTCTGTTTTACCTCAGACGCAGAGCTATGGAGTTGGCCATCTGTGGTTGAGACCTCTGGTACCATGAGCTAAAATAAACTTTCCTCCTCTAATTGCTCTTTTCAGGTAGTTTAACAAAAAGCTGACTACGACAGTACATAGCCAAAATAATTGGAGAGGTAAAAATATAACACATTACAATTAAATTTCCCATACAGATGCATCAATTTATAAAGAGGGGAATGCAATGAGATTGGAACTATGCTTACAGAAATTTTGGATGTTATACAAGATGTTTAAAATTTTTATTCCAGCAAATGCAAACAAATATCCATGGGCCACCTACTCATTACCAGCAGTCTCACACTGGGAAGCCCCTGGTGACAAGACAGGCACAGTTCCTATTTTGCGTAGTAATGGGGAAGGATTATAAACATAGGTAAGATGACTTTTGGGGGTGCTAAGCACTACAGAGGAAATAAAAGGGAATAATGTTTTGGAGGAGACTAAGAGCAGAGGAGAAGCTCCTTGCAGATGGGGTGTCCAGGGAAGGTCTCTTGGAGGAGGCAGCTCCCAAACTGGGACTTAAAAGCGGTGACATCTCCCAGGCAGAAGCAGAAGCAGGTATGAGAACTTCGGAAGGTAATGAATGTGATATGTTTGGGAACCTGACAGGCACCAATGTGTCCAGCCAAGGAGAAAGGCAGGAATTGCAAGCAATGGTTCCAGAATGACGAACAGTGAGACCACTGTGACTCTTCAAACCACAGAGAGGACTTTGGAATCTGCATTGCATACAGTGGAAATCCACTGGGAAGAACATGGAAATAGGTGGACGAGACCTGAGGTCTGGAGTCCCCTCTTGAGTCTGAACGGTTGGTAAGCATTTAGATGGAGAGTCTATCAGCAAGTTGGGTGCATGACTCTGCAGCGCAGGCGAGAGGGCTGGTTGGGGACCTCCACGTAGAGTCGCTATTTGTCTCAGTTTGGGTTCTCCCAGATATAGACACTGACACAAAGAATTGGATGCAGATAGATTATTTGGGGTATGTGGGAAACATCAATAGGGAAAGGAGAAGTGGTTCAGGAAAGGAAGGCTTTTAAAGGGGCTTGGTTAAGCCAGTTACCAAAGTGGGTAATAACCAGGGAATTCAGGGGAAAAGAACAAAACACAATGCCCAGCATTACCCCACCTGGAGGATGTCTAATGCTAACTTCCTAAGGTCATTAGTCAAAGATATCTTCAGGGCCTGCTTCACATTAAAGCAGAATAGGCTTCCATGATACAAGGCTGAGAGCCAAAGATACTGGTAGTTGGGAGTTGGCCTAGGTTCACGAAAGGCCCAAGGAATGTAGAAAGGTTGCTGGCAAATCTGCAGCATCCTTTAAGACATGAAAGTTGAACAATGTGCTCTCGTATCCAGCTTAGCCTTGCACTTCCTAGCTATGTGACCTTTCTGAGTTTCCTCGTCTATATCCTAAAGGCTTTGATAGATTGGCACTTAATACTTACAGATACTGAAGACAGAACCTAATACTTAAGACAGAACCTAGCACATAGTGCTAGAAAAGTATTTGCTACCATTGTTAGCATTACCACTATTACTACTATTTCATTATTTGAGGTTGTCTATATCCCTCATTCAAGAATGTCAACAAAGAACAGATGAAAGTTCAGGGCTGACAGCACTTCACATTTAGAAGAGAAAAGCCTATCAAAGAAGAATGAGAAGGAGGGATGAATGAGGTAGGAGGAAAACCAGGTGACAGAAGTCACAGGTGAAAGTGTTTCAAAAATGATAGAATTCCCATGTGCTGAATGAGGCTGAGCCGACAAGGATGGAGACATGAACACACGCACCTACAGCAAGCTCATTTGGAGCAGTGGGGTTTCACCCTGCTTGCCACTCTGGCCTAAAAGAAAAAAAAAGAAAAAAAGAAAAAAAAAGAAAAAAAAAAAAAAATATATATATATATATATGTTAGCTTCTAAAGTCTCTATACAGGCACTTGCTGGCTTTGATCACCCAGTACCTCTTCTTTGGTAGTGGCATCCTGCTGTTTCCTTGAGTTTCACATCAAACAATATATGGACCTAGTTAATCTCTCCATTAACCTACATTTTTCCACCTCAGACATGGGTGGAAAATCAGAATCTTCCCTGGAAAGGTGTATTCCTGGGTCTCTTTCTACGTGTTGTTAAGCTAGTGGGATAGTAGTCTGGAGTTACAGAGACAACCATTTTCCTGGCCAGTGGACAGATACACTATGGAAGGTACGGACACAGCCCTGAGTATACTGTTGGATTACCCAGTTTTAGCCTTGCCTGAAGAAAGAACTTTCCTGAGGGTTTCTGGGATTCTTAAATTAACATGATCTGAATTTCAGTCATTGTCAGTCAAAAGCATTGACTTTATCATAAATATTTTCACAGGGATTATAACATGAAACAGTGAGATTTATATTTTGACATATCTAACATCTATGAAAAGAAATTTCACAGATTTTGGGCTGAGTATGTCACTCAGTGGTAGAATGCTTGTCTAGTATGTGTGGGGTCCTGGATTTGTTCCCCAGCATCACAAAATAATTAATTAATTAATTAGTTAATTAATTAATTAAAATTAACAACAGAGGAAGGGAGAAGCTGTGGAATTCAATTGGTATAACAGAATCATTGAAAAAGGCCAACCTCTCCGTACCCATTAGAGGGTGAACTCCAAGCTTTAAATTCCTTAATATTCTTCCTCTCTGCAGTCATATCTGCAGCAGCCACTGATGCATGGATGCAATGGAGCAGGCAACAGGGAAATCATGACATCCACTGTCGGGTGGTAGGTAGCAAGACTGGCTGAGGATAGGGGGGATCTCAGGGACAAAATGTTAGTTCCTGGGGAGCAAAAGTGAAAGGGAAGGCTTTTGAGAATAAGGCAAGGGATAGTCTTGGGAGAATGTGGGAAATAATGTAGAAGCTTGGTAGAAACAAAAAGAAGCCCAGTGAGCAGTCCAATTAGTTTAAGTTCACATTTACAAGCAATGGAATCTATATCTTGCTAATTTAAGCAGAAAGGGGATTTTATTCATGGTACTGGATAACTTGCAGACTTTTAGGGTAGTCCAGGGTCAGGCTTGGGGGACACCCAGTCAGGGTCACATGTCAAGTCACACCATAGGTTCAGTGACAATGCCAAACATGGCTTGCCCCCTTAGCCTATTCACTCTGAATAACAGGTGTAGCTGCCACCCTCACCAAAATGTTTTGGGCATGGCCTCTGCTTTATGTCACTAGCCTTCCAAAGCAAAGTGTTATGTGAGGCAGGGCATTTGGCAGGCTGGGGCAGGAGGAGAATGACCAGGAAAGCCAAGCTCATGTGCCCATGCCCAAGCTCCTAGGAAGCCCAAGAAAGTGAATATATACCAGAAACTCTCACCTTCTATCATGACGTGAGTTCTGGGAACTAATGTGGAATATGCTCAAATCTAAGAAAGACATTCAAATGATGAGTGGCTAAAAATAATGGCAAATACAGCAACACTTTAAAGCTCTTGGGGCAGTGGCTCAGAGTGGGGGCTAATGCTTCCTTACTCTTTAATTTCTCTATGTTTCATTTTGCTCCTCTAAAAAATGGATAAGAAGAGAACCTTTCCCAGAACATGGCAGTGGGATTAGGGAGGCGTTGTGCTGTGGAGAATCAACTTAGTACCCCGAGGATGTCCACTTTTCCCTCTTCCTGACTGCTAAAGAAAATTCTGATAGCAGCTGTTCAGTTTAATTTGCTCCCTTACCCTCCAAAGAATCCTTCAATATTGCCAAAGCTATTCTTAGGGTTTAGAAAATCTGGTGACACTAGAAAGTAGATAGGAGAAAAAAGAAGCTTTTAAGAAAATTTCCCTAAAAGAGTATGTAAAAACTCTTCTTTCATGGTACTGAGAAATGCTAACAATGAATATAGTCATTTAAAATTTTTTTGAATATTTATTTTTTAAAACTATATTCTTTTAGGTAACAGTACCTTAAAACTGAACCCAGTAGATCATGGAATCATTAAGAAGGAAATAAAAATATAAGTAAAACCCTTAGCACAGTACCTGGCACATAGTAAGTGTTCTATGCATGTTAGTTACTGTTATTTTCATAACTGGCTAAAAAAGTCAGAGAAAGTCTTATAGCAAAAGGGAAATGATGTGAGTAATCACTTGAGCTATTGAACTAGAACTTTGTAAATGCCTCTCAGCATTTGGATTGTTGCCAAACCCTGAGGCAAGGCTGAGGCTGAATCAGATGTCCCGGTTCTGCTGGGAGCGGTTCTTTTACCCTTCTCTTCCGCCTCCCACGCAGAAAACAACACCCCCTCTTATGGGTTAAATTGTGTCCCCACGCCATTAGAACATGTTAAAGGTTCTAACTCCCAGAACCTTAGAATGTGACTGTATTTGAAGGTTTCTAAAGAGATTAACAAAAAATGAGGTGATATGATTGATAAGTGGGTCATAATCCAATATGACTGCATCTTTTCAAGAGGAAGAAATCAAGACAGACACAAACAGGGAAAACTGTGAAGACCCCAGAAAAGCCAAGAAGAGGTCCTCAAAGGAAACCAACTCTGGGAGCCTTTGTCTTCAACTTCTAGCACCCAGACTGTGAGGAAATAAATTTCTGATGTTTAAACCTCCCCACATGTGGTACTGTATTATGCAGCCTTAGTGTTATGGTTTAGATATGAGGTATCTCCCAAAAGCTCATGTGTAAAACAAAGCAAGAAAGTGTAGAGGGAAAATGATTGGACTATGAGAGCCTTAACCTTATCAGTGTGTTAATCCACTGATAGGGATTAACTGGGTGGTAACTGTAGGCAGTAAGGTATGGCTGGAGGAGGTGGGTCATGGGAACTGTGCCCTTGGGGTTTATATTTTATCCCTGGTGAGGAGAGTCCCTCTCTCTGATTCCTGGTACCGTGTCCTGAGTCTATTTCCTCCTCCACACCTTCTGCCACTATGATCTGCCTCACCTCAGACCCAGAGGAAGAGAGTCTGGGATATAAGGACTAAAACCTACCTTGGAAATTATGAGCCCAAAAATAAACTTTTCCTCCTCTAACTCTTCTTGTCAGGTCTTTTGTTTATAATGGTTAAAAAAATTAAAAATAAAAAACCTGACTAAAACAAAACAAAGAAAACCCTGACTAAAACACTTAGCAAACTCCAAATAGCATCATCAAAGTTCAGAGCCTCATCCATGTGTCCAGACTGTATCTGGCCTGTAAAGATAGGAGGCAGAGGGAAGGAGTTCAGGAAACCCTGGAGGCATTAGTTACCCATATTGGTGCATGTCAATTCAAGGAAATTTAATCTTCCAGGATGGTTAACTTGTAGAAATGAATTTGGCAATGTTCCTCCTCACTGATAATTACAAATACTGAGGAGTCCTAAAAAATCCTTAAGCAAAAATTCATAAGCAGGGCTGTGGGTATAGCTCAGTGGTAGAAAGTGAACTTAGTACACAAGAGGTCCTAGGTTCAATCCCCAGCACAACCAGAAAAAAAAAATTATAATAGCAACAGCCTTAACATGGTAATTACTTTGAGGCATTAACTCATTTAATGTGCATGAAAACCCTATGGATATTAAAATTCTTTTGTGACTATATGATTAGTATGCTACTTATACATAAATCCCCTTGCACAGATGAACAGGTGAGACAGAGAGAAGCAATTTTCTCAAGGTCACACAGGCAATAACTGTCCGTCAAGGTTGAAAACTGATAGCTTTCTCTAGCATCTGCACTCTGACCACATCTCTATTGACTCATCATACAAAGTGTTTATTACAAAAATATGAAAGAACAAAGAGAGTAAAGAGTACCAAGAAAGTCTCTGAGTCTGCGTGTGAGTGTGTGTGACACTAACACACTGGAAAATAAACCTCCCACACTCTGCCATTCAAATCATTAACCAATCAGAGGTAAGAATTAACAATCTTTTGTCCTACAAGATATCATTTTAACTTTATTAACCAACAAGAGATCGATGTGACTTGCTTTTAAGGATGGTCAGTTGCTGGCAAAACAGTTATGTGCTGCATTTCAGTGGTCCTGGATGTGACCCAGTTCCTTTGTCATTCTTTCCTCTATATTAGAATCCTTATTTTTTAATGTGAATATGATAGGCATTCTAATGATGTACTTACATAAAGATTCTGTTTTTGTTTTTTTTTTCCCCCATTCACGGTTTTCGGTATTTGGCAATCTGAGTGCTGGGGTCAGGGTTTGAAGCTGCTCTGGGCTCCCCGCCGGTTTTATTTACAAGCTCATACAGTTCCCACATAGCTACAGATGGGTCCTCAGGCTTTTGTCTATCACAGACTTCTTTCTGGAATGTGTGAGAAGTGACCCAGATTTTTAAATGCCTACAATCTCCTTTGAAATAGGAACTACTTCAAAGGAAGGATCTATTATGGAGAATACAAACAAAATATTTCAGCTGGAAGCCACCCAGAGATTTTACAATTTGCCACTTAATAGGATTGTTTGCATGACAGAGAAGGCATCCTACCACAGTGAACCATTTCACCGGATCAGAGTCCAGGATCACATGGCCAAGAAGGCAAAAATAATCTTACCATCCATCTAATTAAGTAGATCTGCCAGAATGCTTTCTAAATACAACCCAAGGGACCTAACAGGCTGTGATAGAAAGTGGACCTCTTGTCAACAAACACAAATGCTGATGATTTTTTGTGACACCTTGGTCAAATCATATTGGTCCTAGAACAAAAGACTGATTTCTAAATTTCTTCTGGAAATGTGATATATATGTAAAAAATCTTGTTGCAAATTCTTTGCCATGGTCAGGCTATTTCTGGGATGCTTTCTGACTTCCAACAGCATCATATCCCCATAAGACATATCAAATTTATAGACTATGACTTTTTAATCTTTATCTGCACAACTACACTGGGAATAGTACCTCAAATTCATTATGTTTTTCAAATTAAATTTAAATTGACCCATTTCTCATGCATGCTGCACAAGACAATCAACTCCATGATACTTGTTTGTTAAATATTTGCACCACACTTACTGGAAGTCACAAAAGGCAAGGTTATTGTTCTTGACTGGTACAAAAAAGACTTTTTAAATAAAATTGAAGAATTAAAGAGACTGATAGGGAAAAAAAATGATCCCTCCTTTGGATCTCAAGCCCACTGTTCAGATACAAACTATAGCAGAATCAAAATTGGATCCATCTTTCAGTACAAGATCTTCAAACTGCATCTAGTATTTTACATAAGTTTTAATACTACCAATAGTTTCATTATGGGAGAAAATAATCTACATTTTACTCTGTGCTTTTTCCAGCTCCCTCTTTGGTTTGCTATCCCCCGTCCTCTCTGCTGACTTGGTTTAGGCTTAACCTGGTAGATTCTGGAGCCCTCTTCAGGTGGTGATATCCAGGCAATCACCCCACCCCACCTTGATGGTGCTTCCTATGTGAATTCCCATCCTCTTCCCTTGGAGTAAGCTGCATGCAGGGCTCTGGCATCCACTGTCCTCGGTCGTCATCCTCACGCCATGGACCTACCATTGAGAAGCTGACAACTGAGAACACCAGAAATCACTGGCATAACCTTTTTCTCTTGGACACAATTTGCAGATCGTTGAATTATTCATACTCCTCAGTTCATGGCACATAATCTTCAATGACCTACACAAGATTCACAAGAGTTCTTCTTGTATTGTTTTAAAAATTGGATTATTAGCTAGACACAGTGCCCCACACCTGTAATTCCAGGGAGGCTGAGGTGGGAGGATCACAAGGTCAAAGCCAGCCTCAGCAACTTAGTGAGGCCCTAAGCGGCTTAGATATTTAGAGACAGAATCTCACTGAGTTGCTTAGTCTCTCATTTCTGCTAAGGCCGGCTTTGAACTTGCAATCCCTATCTCAGTCTCCTGAGCCACTGGGATTACAGGCATGAGCCACCGTGCCCAGCTAGTCAGAATTATTTTTAAGATCATTATGAATAACCCAATCCACTACTTTTAACTTCTGGGCAGTATTCCTTGTCCACGTACCCCATGGATTTTGTCCACTCTCTAGTGATGCTCACTCAGCCCAACTAGAACTCCTGGCATCAAAAATAATGCTATAGGGTTATTGTGGGGTTGTGGCTTAGTGGTAAAGCACTTGCCTAGCATGCATGAGGCATTGGGTTCAATCCCCAGCACCACATAAAAAACTAAATAAACAAAATAAAGGTACTGTGTCCTTCTATAACTAAAAATATTTTTTAAAAAATAATGCTACAAAGAATATCCTAATGCATGTCCCATAAGGAATGTTGTGACATTTCTTTAGGTTTACACCAGGAATGGAATTCCCAGACCACCATGGGTGCCGACTGTGCTGCACCCACCTGCCATTGGATTCCTCGTGGTGCAGCCTCTCACTGCCAGCTGTCAACATCTCTAGCCCTTTGCCTGTGAGTTGGCTGATTGCCTCCACCAATGCATGGTGATCATCATATATAAAAGCCCCAGCTCTTTCGCTGCTTGAATGGGGAGGCTGTGTTCTACACTGTGAGATTCTTGTTCTATACTAGCTCCTGAAAGTCTCCAGTTAAGTTCCAGTAATACACAGCGGTAACTTGCTTTAATATGCACCCTTTATTGAGCGTCTTTCTCTCCTACCTGTGCCTCCTGGTATCATCTTCTACACATTCCATTCCTTGTCTCCAGGTCTGTTTCCAGAGAACCCCTACTAAGACACAGGAAGAGTACCTATTCACCTTGACAAAGTGATATCAGTTTGCTCAATGAGTGACTGACTGAAAAAATCACCCTCCTGACAGCAGTAGTGAGGGTAGTTAGGACCTGCAGCCCACACCCTCCCAACACTAGCAATATCCAGCTTTCCCAATGTGCCCATCTAATCGGTTTAAAGTGATATCGCACTATTGTTTCATTTCCCTCAGATTTCAAGTCCTCTTGAGTTTTTCTTTATTTGGTGTGCTTCCATCGTGACCTCTCTGTGAAACCCTTCTGCAACAGAAACTGATCATAACAGCTAACATCAGGTCATCCTTCCAATACTCAGGTGGTACTCCAAGAGCTTTTTACATGTTAACTCAGTAATTCCTGATGGCAATACTGAGTACTGTTCTTCTCATCATCTGCATTTTGAAGATAAACCAGGGCATAGAGATGTTAAGTGGCTTACCCAAAGCCACTTAGCTAGTTGGTAATAGAGTCAGAGTTTCAATCCTGGCTCAGACCTAAAGTCTGGTCTCCTAACCTCTGCTGCTTTTCCCTAGTCCACATTTCAAGATCCTATTCCTTGTCCATTCTGCAATGTCTACCAAACCTGATTCCTCTTCCAGGAAAATCAATAATGTAGGGACTGAGTTCCAGAATTCAACTGTACAATACAAAATGCTCTTGCTCAGCACAATCACTACAGAAAAAATTCTGCTTAACTAAATATTCTGAGAATTTATATGACTATCATATTGAAAGGTAAAGCAATGCAGTCTGTATTACTTTTCTACTGCTACTATAAAAGTTACTGAAAATTTAGTCATTTAAAGCAATACAAATGTAGTATCCCACCATTTCTGAGGCCAGAAATTCACATGAGCTTAGCTGATTGCTCTGTTCCGGGTTTCAGAAGGTTAAAATCAAGATGTCAGCTGGCCCAGGCTCTTGCCTAACAGCTCTGAGGTAGAATGCCCACAGCTGGCTCAGGTTGTTGACAGAATCATGTTCCTCACAGCCACAGGGCTGTGTTCCCATCTCCTCACTGGTCATCAGCCAGGAGCCCCTCTCGGCCTCCTAAGGCCCCTGCCCCTCCTTCCTGCTGCACCTTCCTCTTCAAGCCAGCAGTACATGGAGTCCCTCTCCTGCTTCTACTCTCCCCAACTTCACTGTCTGCACATTGTTTCTGCTTCCAGTCAAAGAAAGTTCTCTTTTTTTAAGGGCTGATGGATTAGAATGGAGCCATCACCAACATCCAAAATAAACTCCTGTTTTATGGTCTATAAGCTTAATTACATCTACAAAGTTCCTTTATTCTGGAATTTAACAGGTTTCAAGGATTAGGAGATAGACATCTTTATTGGACCATTAGCCACCAAGAGGTAACCATTCCAATTTTTAACAGAGGTGATAAAAACACCTACCTTATTGAGAATTAAATGAGTTAATATTTGTTAGGTATTTAGAACAGTGTCTAAAAAAATGCTACATAGGTGCTTGTTGAATTAATCAACAAAGTTCTGACCATATCTGGTACACATGATTAAAGCGATATCTTTTTGTTATTTATTGACAATATTGAGAGATAGGGGGTATAAAAATTTGACAGCACTTGTATAAGCCTTCCATTGCTGTGACAAGAACAACTTAGAGGAGGAAAGATTTCTTTTGGGTTTTTGTTTCAGAGGTTTCAGTCCATGGTCAACTGGCTCCATTGCTCTGGACCTGAGGTGGGGCAGAACATCATGGCAGAAAGGCATGGCAGAGAAAATCTACTCAGTTCATGACAGCTGAGAAACAGAAAGAGAGAGACAAAGGAATGGGCCAGGAACAAGATACAGCACCCATGGGCATTGCCGCCTGTGACCTACTTTCTCTGAACATGCCCTGACTGCCTACAGTTACCACCCAGTAGTGCATTCAAATTATGCATCCATCAAAAGGCTAATCCACTGATGGGGTTACAGCCTGCAGGACCCAATCATTTCCTATAAGCCCACCTCTGGACATTGCTGCATTGTCTTCAACACGTGAGCTTTTGGGGCACATTTGAGATCCAAATTATAACAGCACTTTTGTTTAGTTATCAGTTGTAATAGGAAATAGTACCATTCTGGTTATTTGAAATATTACTGAAAAGGTGAATATGTGCATGTGATTGCTTACAGAACTAATTTACTTTAAGGCCCAGTTAATCAATAAAGCTCTACCATGGGTGTTGGGTAGAGGACCCCTGTGTTACGTTGCACACTCTGGTGTTGTTTTACAGTCCCTACTGACCTCGCCTTGGTACCTAGAAACACAGACATCCTGGAGATTGAGAAGTAAATGCAGGCTGTTTCCACACTCGATGACAACTCTTTATCCCCATTTCCATTACACAGTCCCTTTGCTGTACTCAGGATTGAAGTAATGAACAGAGAGACCATAAACACTTGGGTACTTTCCAGTGTCAAAGTGCTTTCATCTCCTGAAGAGGCAACATAATATAGTGGATTTGAATCTTACCCATGCCATTTACTGGCTATTTGGTGTTGGAAAACTTCCACTTCCTAGATGCAAATGGGAGTTAGTAATAACTGCCTCCAGCAGCTGTTAAAGTTATGACCAAAGAAACTGCAGTACCCAGTGGTGCCTGGCACATGCAGTAAACACTCAGAAAGCGGCTAGTATTATCACACATTATTTTTGAGAATATCAAGTAAAATACAGAATATCAGTAAAATTCCAATTTCAGATAAACCGCAGATGCTTTAGTATTAGTATATTCCACATATTGAATAAAATATAATTTATACTAACACACTTTTTATTTGCTATATCTGGGAACTGTAATTATTTCATTTGATCCTATGACACCATTAAAGTAGATATTGTTCCCATTTTACAGATGAATATGCTTAGAAAAAGTAAGTGATATGAAATAATCCCAAGCACATTAGGTTAGGTAGAACTTGCTTGTTTCATTTTTAACCAAGGTCTCCCATGCCCCCAAATAACCTCTATTACTTTTCTCTCTTTACCTTCATCCCAACCACAAAGCACTTACTGAAGCCACCTAAACATAGGTGTTTCATAAAGGGTCTATAGGCATGAACAGAAAAAGGGTTGGCATGGAACTGCTATGGCTACGATGGACCCTCCTCACTCCCAACAAGAGAGCCAACTTTATACACATGGATTGAGACAAGGTGAATAAATAAAGATGAATATGCATTCTATTATTATATAATACTCATAGAGTATGTGTTATCCTTCAGGCAATATTTAATGAACATCTACTGTGCATACTCAGTAAGTTTTCCTGGTGGAGAAGTGAAGTAAGAGAACAGGGAGACACCTCAGAGGGAGCATTTAGAAGCTTGAAGTCAGGAACCAGAATATTCTCTTGTTTTCTATTTCTCTTTTTCCTCATAGCTCATTAGCACCTTCATCAGAGAGAGAAGGGAAGAGAAAAAATTCAAACCAAGTATTGCCTGTTGATAAATCACTACCAGTGAGTTTTAGGTTATCTGCAAGATTTCACTAAGCCAGGTCAACGTTAGACTATCCATTGATAATGTGACCTTATCAATAAGAAAATAAGAAGGAGGTGGGAAAAGCACTTGAGAATTAGCTTTGAGTTACCTTCCTGTGGGTACAAGTCAGCTAAGAAGAATGTGCCACCAATATGGAGTTCAAGAAGGACAAGTCACTAGAATTCCTAGAGCAGGCAAACCTCAGAAGCATGATCTACAGAGGGTGTCCTGTTATGGATCATTTTATGGTCTCTTCAGAAAAAATCGAATTCCTTACTTCTGTTCTAAAAAATGAGCACATTAGTACTTAGAGTTTGTGTAAGGACAACCAACATAGATAAAACAAGAACTGTTCCCTGAAAAAGGAGTCCTGAGGGCCTTCAGGTTATCCCTGCCCCTAGAAGGCTCTCCCTGCTTTCTCTACAGTGAATTTTGCTGACTTCTTCATAACTATCCCCACTTCCTCTCTTTACCCTTGCAATGGTGCATTTTTCTGCCTGTTGTAGATTTTATTTTCATGGTTTGATGAAGCAAATGAATTTGGTGGCATTATTTTTTAATCCTCATGAAAAATGCTCCCCTTTAACCCCTTCCATGTTTATTACAGTCTGAGTTAACATCTCCTTGAGAAGAAAAATATTTGCAGTAACCCAAGGAGAATCAGACCAACAAGGCCAAAGAAACTGCTTACATACAGCACCTGTGTCTCAGCACATTTTTATACTCATGGACTGAAAATCTGCCATGAAATTTCAATTGAGAAAATTCCTCAACTCAGCAATCAAATTTCTTTAAAGCAACATTTCTCAGTGTAGACAGTGGATCACCTGCATCAGGGATTCTTAAAGAAAAAGTAAACCTCTGCGCCCCAATCCAGGCCTCTTGCTGAACCAGAATCTGTAATATTAAAAAAAAAAAAAAAAAAAAAAGAGTTTTTAAAACCTTGCCTTGGAGAATGTATTACTTCTTTTAAAAATTAACTTTGTATTTTGACATAGTTATACATTCACAAAATATAGAGATATCCTATATACCCATAACCACATTCCCCTAATAGTAATAACTTGTAAATTTACAGTACAATATCAACACCAGGATATTGACAATGATACTGTCAAGATGCAGCACACTTCCCTCACCTTCCATGTTGCTCTTTTATAGCCACACCCATTTGTCTCATGCCCCTCCATCTCTAAACCCTGAAAAACACTACCTAATTCACTCTGAATCACTATAATTTTGTCATTTTAAGAGTAACATTTTGAAATTGTCTTTTTCCACTCAACATAGTTCTCTGGAGGTTCATTGAGGTTGTATGTATCATTTTGATCCTTTGTATTGCTAAATAGTTTCAGGAGAATGTATTTTAAGTGTTATTCTAGTTGAAATTTTTGACTCGGTTCCTTAATTGATCAGATAGTATGGCCTAGTTAACAGCCACCTCTAAAACCAACACTTTGCTACATTCTCTGGCCCACTGTATCAACCTTAAAAGAAAAGAGGACAGTAATGCCCCTGAAGCATCCCTTTCCCTCTCCAAGAACCTAGCCAAGTCAAGAGATAATGAGAGTGGCCCTAACCAGCATGTCAAATAAGTATTATCTTAAAGAATACTGACTTTCTCTTGCTCATTGGAAATGAATGCATTCTACTGTTATCTGTAGAAGCTGCTCCCTTACACGTATGCCAAGGCAACTGCTCCCTTGAAATACTGGCCTTGCAATGGAACAAAGAAAGCTAATGATGTCACTGCTTATGTAGCCTAACCTATGAACCTCTCTCCCTGTGGTAACTGGCATGGGACAGAGCCCTGTAAGGAAGATGAGTGCTCGAGCAGCTGTCCACCACAGGGCAAGGCACCACAAGGGCCAGAGGTGCTACTTGCAAAGCATGGTGAAGTATGGACATGTAATTTGTCTGGCCTGTCACAAAACCTTCCTCATAAGCAATTTTCAATAAACTTTATGTCTTTCACGCTGCCATTGAGTGTCTTCCTTAGTCTCTCAGAAACCTATCCCACTGCCCTAGGGTCAGGTGGAGGCTCAGACCCTGAGAAATAGAGTCAGGATCCTGGCAGGTGGAAGAGGTGAGGCACAGTTGGGAGAGTAGACATACTTTATTCAGAGGTGGCAGCAGCCCATAACCACCACCACCACCCTAGTCCCAGCCGTCAGTGCCCAAGTCATTTCACAGGCCTTTTTATGTGCAGACCAAGCAAAGGCACCTTGCAAACAGGTTACATAAGTATCACATGCTCACAAGCAGATGTTTATGACCTTGAATACATATACTGAACCAGGGTGTTTATGACCTTGGCAACACACTAAAAACATAGCCTGCTGGAAGCCTCAGCAAGGGAGCCTAAATATAGCCATTTGGGGCCTGCCCTATATCTAGCAAAACTGGGTTGTCAATATATACCCATGTATCTAGGCCAAGGATGGGCCATGGAGTCATGTAGTGGCCAACTCTGAGGGAAGCCCTGGGGGATGCTGAGGTCCCAGGTTGGATGGAATGAACAGTCTATTGTAGCACCAAGATGCATGATTCTGGGATGTCTCCATAATGGATTCAGTAATCTATAGTATTCAAGACTGGAATGACCTCCCTTTGTCGGCACCCAAGGAGGGAGCTAAGAATGCATAATGCCACACAAAGAAATGAGAATTATAAAAAGCAATTTAAGTCATTTAAGCATGAATATATTTAAAAAGTAACTGAAGCATGGTGATATATGCATATATAGTATACATGTATACACACACACATATATATCCATATGTTAATGTACTGAAATTACAAATTGAATATCCTGTGAGTTTTTCTATTAACTTTCAATCCACCCTCATTGGGAATTAGTAAAATCATTAGCCAGATACAGTTAGAGAAATTATCTTTTCCCAGATCTGCTCTTGATTTTCTTTCTTTTTCCTGCACTGGCATTTGCCCTGCTCCTCTCTAGTTTAGATGAGTCTCTGTGGGAACAGTCTTTTTCTCATTCAGTGACACTTAATACTAGCATACCACATTCCCAGGCTCCTCTGATTATTCAAAGTCTGGGTCTTCCACACTGAGATTACATTATGTGGGTCTCTGTGCTCTATCTCACTAATTACACAGAATTAAAGTAGTTCCCACAGAGTCCCAATCTTTCTGAAAATGTCTGTTCCCAGAGAAAATATGTGCAGGGCTCAATCACACCCTTGGCTCTTATGACTGCCTGTTACTCTCACAAGAGGTCTGCGTGGTCATCATGGTAGGTGAGAAGACATCAAGGTTGAGACCTCCTCCTCCCTTGGAAAACCTTTCTATCAACAAAAACCCTTGCATTTTATCATACTTCCAATTATCAAACACTTTTGGGCTGGGAGTATAGCTCAGTGGCAAAACTCGCCTAGCATGCACAAGACCCTGGGTTCCATCCCCAGCATGCAAAAACAAAAATTCAATCCCCCAAATCTATGAAATTCTCCTGGGGTCTTCCTGATTGTGTCATGTAAGGCAACACCACCCTGATCTGCATGGCCCTTCCAATCTGTCTGCAGGCAGGAAAATAAAGTGAACTCTCCCTTCCTGAAGGGGCCTGGCTTTCTGTAGTACATCCAGATGATGACAGGTTCACAGAAATTTGGAAAAACATAAGTTCACAGAAACTTCTTTGTCTAGTGGGTATTCTGCCTTCACAGCCTTAACAGCATGGGAGTTAAGACATAGGTTCATGCATGTGGTTCATGTTACATGCAGAGATATTCTTATTTTGAGAGATGCTGCTGCTCCTTTCTGCTGCATGAAGGATAATGAACTCAGAATCTAGGGACATTCATATTAAGAGTTTTGGTGCATTAGGAAGTCAGTAAACTTGAAGAGGACTCTTCAA
The DNA here is from genome assembly GCF_902686445.1 of Sciurus carolinensis. NCBI lineage: Eukaryota > Metazoa > Chordata > Mammalia > Rodentia > Sciuridae > Sciurus > Sciurus carolinensis. The sequence continues at coordinate 33,483,190 of NC_062219.1, forward strand.
TCCTTCTCCCTTGGGTACAAGTACCATCAGTGCCCAGGCAGGTTCAAAGATGGATAATAAGTGGGAAGGAAGAACTAGTATTTTCATCAAAAATTAAGCCATAGTTGAAATCAAATGATGAAAATAACAGAATGAACAGAAGTATAGAATCTTACTTGGTGCTTTGGAGGTATTGATGGGTTTATAATGAAGTCCTCTAAAGTAGGAGTTGAATTTTAAACTGTTCTTGGATTTTGTCCAAATTCAATTTTCAAAAGAACGAGGCACTACAATTTTTTTAATCACTCCAGAAAATTAGTCTTTCTCAAAAATCATCTGTTCCTTAAGGAAAGCATTCTATAATGAAAGGCAATAAAGATCTATAATTGCATGAAATGAGAATTTTCTAGTCAATTTGGGCAGGGAACCGAATCAAGTTGGAAAACCTGTGCTGCAAATCTTGGGTCCTTCAGCTGAATAAAGAGCCAGTAGAGTTCCTTGCGTTCACTTTTGTTGATTTTAACCAGAGGTATTTTGACAATAAATGCTACAGTAGGACTGATTCTCAAAGTCGAATCACAATTTACCAAACAACCTTCTTCAAAGGTATTATCCTTATGGTTTTTTAAGGATTTAATTGTAGAAATCCCAGGTTCCCTATATGTAGGAAACAGACATCTATCAGTGTGACAATGGATCTGAGATAGTCATCTATTCATTCAACAGATATTTGTACCAAAAACTGGGCTAGCCAACACGTCAAGGCTGTTTCTTTTCTTTAGTCTTTTGGATCAAATACTATTAATACATGTTGCAGAAACATGTTTATAAAGTAAAACAGTTTCTCCTCCAATCTAACCCCAAGTGGATGCCAATCTTTTGTTAATTCCACCAACAATTTCAAATTAATCAATGCTTCATTTTTTACTTAAATAATCATACACACATATATTTTTCACTTTCTTTATACTATATAATTACAAAATACAGAAAATATATACATATTATCTTGTAATCTTTTTACTTTATTATATACTGATATGTGTCTAAGACAACATATATACCTCATTATTTTACTTACTACATAATATTTAACTTAACTTTTTACTTACATAGTCTACCATCACAGAATTTTTTTTAAAAATCAATCATTAAATTATTGAGAAGATTTCTCATTTTCCATGTTTATAATTTGCCTGCACATTTACTGGACGCTCTTTGAAATATAATCCTTCATTATGTGTATTGTACACATTTTCTCTCAGCCTATTTCATTGTTTGTCTTCTGATTTTTTAATATTTTCTTTTTTCATGCTGAAGCTTTTAGTCACTGGATTAAAAAATCTTTCTATTAGTATTATTTATGGTATTTTTCTATCTTACAGAAGAAGTCTAGCTCCCCCTACAATCTCCACCCCAAAGATTTCTGCATTCCAAAGCCTTCACAACTGTGGATTCCTATGATACCTTTCAGAATCTGTCTCCACCTGGTTTTTTCCAGAACTTTTTTTAATACACTTCTGCATACTCTCTTCCTCTGCACCATCCTGAGGTCACCTTATATTTTATAGCGGGGTGTCATTTCTTATTGTTCTTTTTACAGACTTGATTTGTTCTGTTCGAGAAGAAAATAATATGGGAATTTTCAGCAGAGAACACCTTCATTTTTTAAAAGGTCAAGGGAGAAGAAAGTACATAATGCAGGGACAGCAAACACGTGGCACAAGAGCTGTTACTCTGCCTCCTGGACGTCCAACGCCCACTTATTCCTCTATCCCGTGGCCATGGCCTTTAAATGCTTCTCAGTATAGTACCTGTCACAGATTGCACTCCTCAGAGAGGTCCACAGACGTCGCAGGCATTCTAGAACTTTGCAGCTCCTTCATTGGGGAATCTAATCCCCGCTGAGTCTAGGCAGATTTGAGGTTTACTTGTGACCAAATGGACACAGTGTTCCACTGGCCGCCCAAGCTCAAGTTTTAGAACATGAGGCAGCTTACTCTATCTTATTAACTAAAATGCTTATTCCTAAAGCTGAATTGCACACCCTTGGAGTCTTTAGCTGCCAGGTAAGCATTTCAATTACTCTCAGGTCTTCAAACTATAAGGAAGGCTAAACTAGCCTTGCAGACATACATATACACACACACATATGTATGGCTACCATATGTACACATGTGTGTCTTATATGTGTGTGCATGAGTATCCATGAATACCGAATCATGTATGTGTGTATATCTATATGATAATGTTTGTGTGTGTCGAGGTTCAAAGAGTGAGAGACCCAGTCAGAACCCAGCTGCTCCAGACCCAAACCACTTTTTGTACTGTTTAAGAGACATTAAACCAGAATTGCCCAGCGAAGTCCTCCTAAATTCCTAACCTGTAGAAACCAAGAGTGACAATAAAAATTTTATTGTTGTTTTAAGTCACTAAGTTTTGGGATGGTTTAGACAGTAAAAATAATTAGAATGGCACATTAGATAGTAACAAGCAATAGAATGGAATTGTCCATGGGTTGAAAGCTATTTACCTTGTCTTGCTCAATTACAGATGAAATTTTAAGCACCTATAAGTAAGATGCTTTTATGCGTCTTTTATGGACTTCTCAAATCACTACTCAAGGATTTTTTTTAACCCTTGAATATAATACTGGCTTTGCTACCTTTTCAGAAAATTATTCTATGCATTACTACCACTCTCCTTCCATGTTCCTCCTTCCCCCAAAAAGCACAGGAAAACTGTGGGGAAAGACCTAGAACTGATTACTACAGCAATATGGAACAACCTGAATATTGCTATATATGCTGGCTTTTGATCCATTTCAGTCCTACATTTGCCATGAGCAGCAAGTGGTCATGGGCCATCAAGCCATGGGATTTTCAGGGAGTCCCAAGGGTCATCCATGTTATGTCAGCCCCTCAGAATTCTGAAGGGGAATTTGTGTCTTTACAAATTTTTATAATCTTGAAGACACGCATAATGGTGATCACAGAGACGCTTCATCTTATTTTTTGGGATTCCCACTTGCCCTCTCCTGCCTTGTTTCCATCTTCAAGATAATCCACCTTACCTGTATCCTTTGTAGTTTTATCTGCATTCATATAATCCTATGTGGCGTGAGATGCCTGTACATTACTATACAAAAAGCTAATGCTTCTAACTTAAACTTGTTTATCGCACAGGCTGCCACCCACTGCCCCCATGCCGCCTTCTCTTCCTCCCCGTTTGTGCCTCTGTGCAATCCATCCCTCATCTGCCTCTATGGGGCTTACTTCAACTTGGATCATCTGAAGCCCCAACATTGCTAGCTATGTTTCTGTCTCTATCCCTCTTCCCATCCTTCCACCACGTTCTTCCTAGCAAATTTTATTATTAGTCTGTTGACTCCTCTTTCCAGTGACAGACTGGACGACTAGGTTTGACTCCTGAAAAGGCTGGGAGTTGGCAAAGACCATCATCCTTCCTCACTTAGAAAACAGACAGCCCCTCACCGGAAGAGCTCACTGACCTCTCCCTTTACTAATTGCTTTGCTGTTTCCACGTCAGCTAGGCTACACATTCCAGAAGACAAGTTAGAAAAAGCACTGTTAGTTTTTCCAGCTACTATTGTCCTATCGTCACCATGGCGACAGATGATCAGCGGCTTTATTGTGAATACAGTGTAGGTTGAAAACTGGCCTTGAGGAAGTTGAAGAGAACATGAAAATTCTTACAGACTCCCCTGTGGGTTTTCTTTGCTCTATGAGTTTTTCTTTTAAATATGTTCCAATGCAAGACAATAAAATAAAATAAAATTTTAAAAGTCAGAGGGTCAGCTTTTAAATGTCTTCAGTGGTTACTTGATCCAATTGTAGGAGAAAAGGCCTTGGTGGGAGACTTGAAAACTAAATCAAATATGTACAAATTCAGAGAACATCAAAGCAGCAAAAGAAACAACACTGGTGATTGTGTTGTGCACTGAACATTGGCTGAGGTAATTTTTTTCTTCCGAATATAAACGTGAAGTTCTATTTCTGGCCTGAAATTAGGAATAAAAATATATACATCTAGAATCTGGTACTTTCTCATTAACTAAATCATCATAAATGAAATCATTCAGAATCCAAATACTTGCTGATAAATAATTGCACAACTAACTTTTTAATATCAAAAAAGATACAAAGATAGCCAGGATGGAACAATAAGATGAGGTGTAAATAAAAGAATAAGAACTTCAGGTTATCGTCAACAGTTGTGCTAACAGTAACTCCAGGGGACATGTTACCCAGAGGGGATGTTTCCTCCAGTGGTTAAGGAGCATCGTTCAGGGAATAAACCATCAAGATCAGGGGTACTTTGACCTACATTTGATTTAATAGACAAAGAAGTTCCTCATCCTTTGTATGAAATTACCTAGGAAGAAGTCTGATGTAACAAAAGAAGCATACACCATCCAGAAGCACTAGAAATTTACAATAAAATAATTCAGTGGCATATAGACACAAGTGTAATCGTGTTTTCATAACTACAAATTAGAAATTAGATATATTACAAAGACAAGTTTATGGCCTTCTTTAAAAAGTTATGGATATCAATTTTGAGTAAATATGGATATCGATATGAAGTTGCTACTCCATATGTGGTACTTCATAGAGACGAATTTAAATTAACAAATCTGAAAACTTTGAAATGAAAGAGATATAATGGATGTCAAGGAAAAGAATGACTGCGTTTATGTCTTTTGAAAAACATGATTACCTACCTGTCCTCCCGTCCCACCCTAAACTCCTCCCATGATCTGGCTCTGCTAAACCCTAAAAAACCCAGACCCTGGAGGTGACCTGCCACCATTTGGCAAAAATGTATTCCCTTTCACGGGTTTTCATCTTATTATTGTAAATCGGGCTAAGACGCTTTCTGGGTGTATAAGGCATTGGTATCAGAAACCTAGATTTAAACCGTGGATCTTCCTCTCGCAAGCTGTGCAGTTTAGGTACATTTTTAAACCTCGGAGTCTGATTCGTCATTGATATCCATCTCCCAGTGTGGTGAAAGAATTCAATAAAATGCACACAAAGAGATGATTTCAACTCTTGACACAGAACTGTTATTATTGTTAGTATTATTCAGTGGTACAATTCACCAATTTTAACAGCTATTTTTCATGCCTTACAAGTTTAAGTTAATAATATACACTTTTTAACACTAACTTTATTAGTGTCTGATATCTGCCTAAAAGTTACATTTCATCATCTGATATTTCTGACCAGAATTAAAGAATGATCATAGAATACACTTAAATTTGTAAAGTTTTTCTAGAGTATCCAATAATCTGAGAACAATCACAGTAAAATAGCCTAAGAAGCAAAGAGAAGAAAGGAAATTGAAAATAAATCCATGTGCTTAAAATACTTATTCCCACAGTAAATATTTGCCTTACATTTGCAGTATCACATTAAAAGATTATAAATGTCAGTTTCTTTGGAAACTAAATTGCCTAGGATTTAGATCAACCCGTTAATGGCATAAGTAATGTGCTCCATCAGCAATTTGAGGCATGAGCAGGAGAGTAATTGGGAAATAGTGAAGAATTATACAATTATATTCCATTTGTTAAGTCTAGCAAATTTGATGGATAACTGTTTACCTCTGAAATTGGTTTCTGAGAAATGAAAAGAACACAGGGAACATGGAGAAAAAATCAAATTAGACTTGGTTATGAGCTTTTCAAAAGACAGGGAACTTCTATTCAGAAAGCCAGGCCTATCCTGTGCCTTGTTATTTCAGAACCACAACTTGCAATATCCGAAATAACATGATTTGGAAACAATGGGTCTCCAACCTTTATAATATTATAGTTTTCTCAAAAGTTCCCTGACTGTCTTCTGATTCAAATCTTCCACTCATAAGAACCCATCTTCAGCATTTTCTTCCAGTTTTGCATCAGATCTTAAAAGCAGACGAGAAAGGCCTGGACACAATGTTCTGCCTCACACTTGTATTACCCAGGATTCTTCACTGCCTCCATGAGGTGTGAACAGGGCTGCCCGCTGTCCTCACTGACCTACCAGTGGCTTTCCTGTGACTCCCAGTCACAGTCCTCCACTCCACCACTGCAATCCGAAAGAAAACCAATTAACTTCCATTTTGCATTCTTCACACTTGTTTTCTATTTGACAGGAAAGACAATATAGTATAAGGCATCCATGAGAGTAAGCAACTGTCTAAAACTAAAGTTAAATCTGATGTCGACCTGGAAGAAAGCATAGAACCTTGTGAGATAAGTTATCTCAACTTTTGTCACCTCTCTCAGAGAGGCAAATCCCACTCTGACCTAATCCTAAAACAAATGACTATTTCAAAACCTCCAGGGAACAAGTTATTCTATATTAATTTCATTCAGAAAAAGCCTTCAGGAATCTGGGTTAGCCCAGCATCTTCCCTCAGTCTTCTTGTGATTATCTACAATTTCATTTCAGGCAAACCCTGCAATACGAACACCCAGGTCACCCTACACAGCTGCAGGAATTGTATGGGCTCCTAGGGCCTGTTGTGTCTGAGAGTGTCCCCAGGTACTGGGCTAGAATACTGGCTGATCTTTAGAAGTGAGGCACGTAGGCAGATTCCTGTGAACATTGAACTTGGAAAAGAATTTCCTCGAGGAAATCAGACAGAGAAGTCTGGGCAAATTGCAGTTTTCCGTGGGAATTTGGGTATGCAGAGGACTTAAAATTAGAGTTGGTTAGGGAAAGTCTGCATTTTATTTATTTAGTTAGTTATTTTGGTACTGGGGATTGAATACAGGCTTCTCTATCACTGAGCTACAGTCACAGCCCTTTTTATCTTTTATTTTGAAACAGGGCCTGGTTAAGTTGCTGAGGTTGGCCTCAAACTTGCAATTTTCCTGCTTCAGCCTCCTGAACCACTGGAATTACAGGTGTGCACCATGGTGGATTTTAAAGTTCAAAACACATTTGCTCACTGACCTAACCTGTTCACATCATTAAAATTACCCTTGTGTGTTCCCAAACTCTATTCTCTAGTAGACAGAAAGCTCAACCCCTCAAATTCACTTTGCCATTGAAATCTTGCTCTGGACTCAATTTTTAAATTCTGACTTTCTAAGACTTTTGTCTTAAAATACTTCAATTAGAAATAAATCTGTAATGTCTCACCATTGCCAGAAGTCTGACATGTTTGATGAGGATGATATTCTTGAACTCATTTCCAAGAAAACTTCTTTAAGGACACCCTGTGCCAAAGTGATCTGGCTCATTAGAGTAATGTTCTGGTAAACATCCCCCTTACATCTGGATATGTGAGCACTGAGGTTAATGAGTCTGGCAGCCCTTTTGTTGTTGTCCACCTTAATAGTGATGAAAACCTGGAACACGTCTAAGGACTAGAAAGAACTAAGTACTTTGAGTGGAAATTACATAACTAACAAAAGAAAAAGCAGTTTCTGGGATGGCTTAATGAGGGTGGGTCTTTGCAAACCCAAGTCTGGAATCATGTTAGGGATGTGGCAAACTGAGAGGATGCTCCCTGGATTCTTTGGCCACCACTCGTTTAGGCTTTTCTTTTTTTCTTGCTTCTCCCTTCCCTCAGGAATCCCAGAGATAGATGGGTCAGTGCTGCTTAATTTACCATTAGAATCTTTCATTCCTCCGAATGCGTTTGTTTATATTTGTGCTTGAAATACGAATGTGTTTAGTCTGCTAATATGTTTGTATTTTCCTCCCAATTGGAGATCACTTTGGATCTAAATGAGAAGCTGTGAGGTGCTCAAAACAAGTTTTCAATGCTTTCTGACACCTTAGATATTCTTGGGAGCAAGAAGAAAATACACCTAACTTATTTGGGAAGCAGTAGATCCTCTTCCAGCGACTACCTCTTCCCCTCCCTGGCCTGACACCTCTCATTACACATTTAAACAAATACTCATAAAATACTGAAAGTGTGTGAGCTCAGTACTAGTAAGAAGAACATTGTGGGTATTCTTTGCAGTTAACTTTAAGAAATTACAAAAATTTAAAGAATTTAGATTTTCAATGCCTTGAAAATAAAATTAAATTCTATAATGAATGAAATAAACACAAAGTTACTAAAAATCTTTCAAAATCCACTCAGCTTTTTTTCCACTTAACTTCAGAAAATAAGTTTTAACTTTCTTAATAAAAATAGATAATAGATATATGAAGGGAATAATATTACTTAAAATTAGATGTCCTCTGCATTATTTGTGCAAGGTCATAGTTGGGTGTTCAGAATAAATATTACGAATAGTTTCCAAAGTGAAATTAATGTTGTCATACTTTATAACAATAATTTGCAGCTTTAATCACCCATTTATGTTTTGGAGACCTCTAATTTTGTTTTCTGGGGAAAAAAAGAAAGAATAGAAGAAGTGTTCTGCTCTAAGAATAACCCATGGCCCTATCTTCACACAAAGCAAAGGTAAGCATCCACATCCAGGCCCATTAGTTAGATTTCCTAACAGTTTAGATATTGCCAAACCTGCTAAATTGACTCAAATCATATAATACAGCCTTTAAAACATAATACAGCCATTGTCCCCAACTGTTCTCTTTCCTCAAGTTCACTTATACTTTTTCAAAATTCCCTCTTTTTTATTACATATATGAGTCACCCTTTCTGGGAATAATCAGGAACAAAAGGGATTTGACAAATGAAACTGGATATTCTCATATTCTGCTAAAATATAAATTGGCACAAACTTTTGGGATGGCAACTGAGGAAATCCTATGTAAAATATTAAAAATGTGAAGAATTATGACTCAGAAATTCCATTTGTGCTGTTGTAATTAAACAAATGCAAATGTTCGGCCACAAAATATTTAACACATCATGTTTTCTTAAAAGAAAAAATATTGAAAGCAAACTCAACATCCTACAATGGGGGAATAAGTTTAGTAAATTGCTTGTAGTTCACAAAATTGAATAATATACAATCATTAAAAAGTTATAATGTAACATATCTAATGTTAGAGAATGATTTTCGAAAGGTTAACAAAATGAACATGTGTCAAAGGTTTTATTTAATCATTCATTAATGAGAGAACAGTATGATGTTTAAAACAGTCCAAAGAGCATTTGGGAACCAGACATTTATAGGCAATTTATTTATTTATTTATTTTTTATTTTTTTATTTTTTGGGGTGCTGGGGATTGAACCCAGGGCCTTGTGCTTACAAGACAAGCACTCTACCAACTGAGCTATCTCCCCAGCCCCTATAGGCAATTTAATACATGAATGTTAGAGTAAATTGCTGTATTAGAAACAAAATTGGAAAATATTCAAAAAAGCAATGAACTGCAACCTTTGGGATTATCACCACACACACACCACACACACACACACACACACACACACCACCTAAACCTCCCACCCAACAGGAATTATCTGCGTCTTGACTTGTCTCTGAGTTAGCCTCTCTATCTAGAGTTCTAAAATAGTCCACACAATGGAAAATCCAAGTTCAAAGCTGTAACCCCAGCCCGTTGTCTCTCTTGCTAATTTCTAGGTGTCAGATAATTTTTCTGACACTACCTCCTGGCAATGATCCATGCATTGCATGTGTTAAAACATACAAAGCACATAGAAAAGTACTTAGCACAGAGTAGTTATTAGCCACCGCCATTATCATCATCATCATCATCATCATCATATAGCTGTATTTTTTATTTTTGTTTATGAATTAAAAACTAGATACTTACAGAAGGAAAGGAGACAAAGTGAATAGCGGGGAAAGCTAGTTTCCAGATGCAGCCATATGAAATACATTAGAAGTTGTGAAAAAAAAAAAATCATCACAGGTCCGAGACTTTTCTAACACAGGGTATTGAAGTATTTTTGTCATTTCATTCTGTTTGTCTTAGAACATCGTGGGCTTGGGAGGTAAGAATCAACAACTTCTAGTGACAAAATTTAAAAGGTCTTGAACATTTGAGGCAAGACTGAGACCCACCAGGCAGCAGCAGGAAGCAGGGAGGTGGAGAGCTTTTTAGAATGCTTATTAACAGCAGCAAAGCAAATGAATTTGAAAGGAGCTCAATGGGGGATGATGAATAAGTTTCTCCATAGTTAGAAATGGAAAATGGAAATTAATTGTATAAGGCTCATAATTACTCTTTTAGGATTTATAAGATGTCACTTTCACTTGTTTTATTTAATGTATTGCTCCCATTATGTTATTTTAATAAATTTACAGCACATTAAAACAGTCCTCTCTCTTCCCCCCACTCTCTCCCCCTCTACACACACACACCACCTAACCCTCCCACCCAATAGCAATTATCTGCATCTTGACATATCTTTAAGTTAACCCCTGCATCTAGAGTTGCAAAATAGTCCAGGCAATGGAAAATTCAAGTTCAAAGCTGTAACCCCAGCATCCTCAGTCCTCCGATCTCTCTTTTCTCATAGGTTTTAGAGTCTTTTGTTCCTTTACTGCAATCATTTCAAGAACCCCCTTGGTTTGTACTTTGTAAGAGATTATAGGCTTACAATCTCTATTTCTCAATTTCCATTGTAAACATTAGTTACAAGAAATAATCCTCAGAGAAGTTTGGCTAAAGGTTAAGCAGAGTATTTACTCCAATTGTTCTTAACATTTTAGCAAAATAGTCTGTGAAGAATCTGATTAGCATTTTAAACCTCCTCTTCAGAAGAAAAGTGCACATATGCTTATATATACAACATTTTGCAAAGCCAGGAGGATTACTACTGGGCCACTGAAATCCCTCCACAAGAACTGCTGTTTTGGTCTTGTTTACTCAACCTTTTATTATGGAGAATTTCAAACACACACAAGAATAGACTGAATGGTATAATGAACCTTCAGGTGTGCATCACCCAACCTCCACAGCCATTGGTCCCATGCCAATTCCCTGTTCCCTTTATCTTATTAAGTCTGTCCTTAAATCAAGCTATGTCATCAAATTACCATACATCTGAGAGATATTTATTATACTGCTAGACAGACAGCTCTCAACAAATTATACTTAGGCTTGATTATAAGTTCCAGATGTCCTGATAAATATTCAAAGTGACCCCTAGGGAAACAAAATTGCGTTTGTACCTCTTAAACATTCATATTGAGGATGTTACATACGCCGTCCTGCCCCACCTTCCTGGGGCTCACACTACTGAACACTTTCTTTGGAGGAATCTAATAAGTACCATGAATCTCATCGTGGATCCTTTTTTCATGAAGTTTTTGGTAGAAAATTTAAGCAGTTATTGTAATTGTGAGTGCCACTGTTATTTTCATTATATTTAAATTCATTTCTGGCACATCAGTTGATTTGTGGTGTGATTATCATGTATCCTATCATTTCCTATCTTTGAAGGAATTGCTGGTAGCTTTCTCAATTTGTTCCATTTTCATGTTTGTGCAATTTTTTAAGAAAAATTTGATACATTGTTTTGCTTTCTTAACATTTTTGCTAAAATATAAAAACTTTATGCCCTTAAAATAGGCAAATGTTATAATATATAAATTATATTTCAATTTAAAAAGTGCATCTTAGGGAGAAGATATAGAAGGAAAAATCAGAATTCCTTTAGATTTCTTAATACTTAAATATTTTAAGTCTTTTCATTTAAATGTGATCTGATAGTATTTATGGATATTTCACTTACCCTCTCTGATTATAAGAAAGACTACTATTTAAAGTGATTATACTTGGGCTGGGGTTGTAGCTCACTGGTAGAGTGCTCACCTTGCATCTATCAGGCACTGGGTTTGATCCTCAGCACCATAAAAAAATATAATAAAGTTATTGTGTCCATCTACAACTAAAAAAATATTTTAAAATATAAATAAAGTGATCATACTAATTTTTCGCTATAAAAGCCAATATTGTTTTGCACTGTGCTCGTGAAAACAGTATAGTGTCTGGACTATACAGAGGCCAGACTTCCTGTTACTTGGTAATTACTAAAACATGGAAGAAATTCTAAATTTAGCGCCAAGTCATAATGCTAATTCTTTTGAGTTTGTGCTAAGGAATATTATGTTAAAGTATATGGTATATGTTCACAGATTGTTAATTTTATTCATTTATTCACATAATTTTTGATGTCCTATTGAGGAATCTCTAGTCAAAATATTCAGAAGACTGTCAAAGAAAATGAGGGAAAATGATGTTTCATTGGTACACGTGCTGTGATTTACTCAGAGAAGAGAAATGTCTAAACTTGTTATTTTCATTCTTGATGCCAAATCATGAAAAAGAGAAATGATAAATAGATTGGACAGATAGCAGAATTCTAAATAAAAGAAATTATATCAATTATGTGCCTGGTATTGGATTTCAGTTGCAGTCTCTGCTTAATCTAATAGAATCTAGGCCTCACCATGATTGAAGGAGCCAAAAACAAGCATTAAGACCCCTTCAAGGGTCTTCTGAATATTGGTCAGAGGTGATCTTCAGCCTCACTCAGCTGCTGGGGAACTAACTCTTGCTGCAGATTCAGTCTTGGTAACTGTATCATTATAGAATGCATATATTTCAGAACAGACATAGATGTTTCCAGAACTTTCTGATATCAGGTGGAAGTTTCTCTGTTGTTAAAAAATAAATTCTTGGGCTGGGATTGTAGCTCAATGGTAGAGCACTTGCCAAGCACATGTGAGGCTCTGGGCTCGATCCTTAGCACCATATAAAAAAATAAACAAATAAAATATAGGTATTGTGTTCATCTACAACTAAAAAATATATATTCAAAAAAAATTTAAATAAATAAATTCTACCTCACTAGACATTTTATAACTATTTATATAACATTTTAAAATTAAAGGCAAAAGCAAACGAGTTTCTTCAATTCACTGAAGAGTCTTTTATACCTTGCACACAGGCTTGGCTAGATCTGAGAAGATGAACTGAGACCAAACTTAGTGATCCAAGAAGGATATGGACAAGCAGCCCCTGTCCCCTGAAACCTACACCCCAACGTAGCAGGAAAGGGCAACCCTGAAAAGGAAAATGAGAGAGGCTGGGTAAGAAGTGCACATCAGGTAGAAATAGAGAAAATCGTAGAGGGTTGATTGTTGAAACTCAGGATACCATCTTTACCGCATCACAGGACACAGACCTGTAAACTCCAAACTGGAGACCTCTGGTACAAGCTACTGAGACTTGACAGTCACATTGGTTTGAACCTAGATAATTACTAACAGCATCTTACATAGAGTTTACTGCAGTCTCTATTCAGTGTGTAGGCTACAGACTAACCAAGATTACTTACCAGCAAAACATTATGATCTGCAGAAGATAAACATGTTCATAAATGCTTCCATCTTCTCAGAATATCTCGTGGATATTTCTTAATATTCCTTGCAATATTCATATTCAGAGGTATATTCCCAAGTTCTTGGTTGGTTTGTGAGTCATGCAGACCATTCATACAGTACACTGTGTTTGCATGTCGGGAACCCATTTCTTCAGTAACGCACTAGAAAAAACTTTAGAGTCTCACCCTAGCCCCCATAATCTTGTCAGAGATGAGCATGCCCCTTCATATAAGGCCAATTTTTCTGCCTCTTCCATATCCCATAACTCAACTATTGAGAAGTCCTTCTTTTTTTCACTTTTATGTCTTTAATTTCTCCACTTGCCTTTTCCTATTTTAAAAAAACAAAAGAAAAAAAGAAGAAGAGAAATAAAGAAAAGAAAAACAATCCGTTGCATTTCTGCCTTATCTCTGGCTGCTAAACAAAATACCATTAACTGGTCAGTTTAAAAAATAAACATTTGGTCTGGCTTTGGGGGGAATGTATAAGCAAGCTAATGTACAGAGTCACGCACATTTTGGAGGCTCAATTCCTGATAACTTATGATCCTGGTGACTGTCTAAAGCCAGTTTTATTGTCTTTTAAAAATATTAGTCCGGAGCTGGGGAGATAGCTCAGCTGGTAGAGCGCTTGTCTCGCAAGCGCAAGGCCCTGAGTTCGATCCCCAGTACCAAAAAAAAAAAAATATTAGTCCTACTTTTCTTCTTCGGAAAGTGATTCTCTTAAATCTCCGATTCTGGGGCTTTACTTAGGTGAACTTCAGCACAGCAGATCGGTCGCTTAAGTTTGTTTATTCAGTATTTAGTAGGAAACGTCTGTGTGCTGGGTTCTGTACTAGTTTCTGGGGCTACAGTAATGATCACAACAGTTCAAGGGGAGTCCGCAGTCTGGGAAAGGAAGTTTATCAGGAGGTAATAAGCGTGTTGAGGCCAATGTGTAGAGACCCATGTGCTATGTGAACTCTGTATTTACCCAAAACACTGCTCAGGGAAGGCTCCAATTTAAGTGGAAATTTGAGGGATGAGGGAAAATGCATTCCAGGTTGGTGAAACAGCCTGTGCAAAGGCTCCAAGAGAAACTGGAAGATTCTGATAACTAGAGAGGAAAATCAACGTGTACCATGAACATTTCTTGGGGAGGTGAACCAGGGCAAGGGCATTGACTGTGGTAAAGATTTCGGGTTGTATCTTAACAATAATAAGAAAATATTTTTACATATGCTTTTGTGCTTTTAAAAAAAATAACTTTTTTTAGTTATAGATGGAAAAATAAATAAATAAATAAATAAACATTTATTTCGTATAGTTTTGGAGATTAAAAGTTCAAGATCAGGATGCCAACAGGTTTGAGTCCTTGGTGAGGATCCTCTTCGTGGTTTATAGACAGTTGTCTGCTTGCTGTGTCCTGTCATAGCAGAAAAGAGAATGAGAGTGAGGGGACCAGTCCTATTATAGGCTCCACCCTCAGGACCTAATTACCTGTGGAAGGCCCCACCTCCTAACACCATCGCACTGTGAGTTGGGACTTCAGAATATGAATTTTAGAGGGACTCAAATATTCAGTCCATAACACTCTCCATCTATTCTCTACTCTCTCTTATCATAACCTCTCTCTCAAGATGGCACCTACTCTCACCATGTCTGTGACCTCATCTGCTGGATGATCCTCCATCTACTCCGCTGAGGCTGCCACCCCCACCACTCCTCCAAAGAACCATCAGTAATGTTGCTAAACTTTAAATTTTTTCAGGCTGCACCTCGCTTGTCCCCTTGGTTGTAAGTTCTGAGCCACATCCCTCCAGGACACTCTCCGTGCTCTAATCCTCCTGGCTTCTTCCAGTTTTCCCAGTTCTGGATTTTCGACTTGCCATTCTTCCTTGAACTAAGTCCACTACTAAGGGGCTTACTGCTAATTACAATCATTTTTATGCATAACTATCTTGTTTTTCCTCTATCCCCAGGGCTTGGCACACCAAAGCATTTAACATGTTGAATAACTATTTTAAGTTATAGCACTTTTAGCAGCAGTCATTATTCGGCATTTATTTTTTGAGCACTCTCCTGGTTCACAATTCTTCTATCTTTATGTATCCACTACCATAACTGCACATGAAATCTGAGAAAAGTGTTCTTTAAGCAAAAAGAGAATGGTGGTTTTACATGGTAACATAAGATTTAAAAAAAAATATATATATAATATATAATATATATATTAATATAATATATATATTATAATATATATAATATATATAATATAATATATATACATGTACCCTGAAATCTAAGAAATCCGTAGAAGAATCTATCTAATACAGCTCATATCCCAAACTCTCACTGCCTCCCTTTGGCTGCTTCAATCTAACTTCAATTCTTGATGCAAGTGGAATTCCAAACATTCAATCAACCAGGTCTCATCTACAAAACAAGAGCCAAACAAGAGGTCTACATGTGGTTCCTTAGTACTATTTTTTGGGAATTTTATCTCAAGATTTTGCTATTAAGTTGAGCAGCACTGGTTTATCTTCAGGTCCTTCAACCAAGAGCTTTCATTCTATTTTTGCTTCTCCCTGGTTTCTGCATGATGTTGAGCATTTCAACACAGTTTTCATGCACCCACTCATTCTTTCATTCATTTGCTCACCTAACAGGTCTCTTTTGAGCACTTTGTATTTGCAGAACATTGTGGTGGGTGCTATGGAGGAGACAATAATGTGTGAGATATCATTTAGTCCTCATCATAACTTGTAAAACAAATGAGAAAGGAAAAAGTCATTTGGGTACTTTAGGATGTAAATCAGTTTATAATCCAAAGATCTGCAGGAAAAGTGAAGTGCAGAAGAGAGGAAATCCTAAGAAGGAAAAACTACTCACATTAACTTTTCATTCTGAATGAACAGTCCTTCTCAAGGAAGGACTGAATCCTATTGGTGATGTGACCTTACAGTAATCCTTTATCACGGAGCAATGTAAAGAGCCTGAGAAAACTGATATTGAGTCTCAGGGCTGCTGCGTATTTCATTTGTATCTTTTGTGGAAATCACCTAATCTTTTCACATCTTCAGTTGCTTCTTCTGAAAAACATGGATAGTAATAAACTACTGTGTTTTACAAGATTTCTGTAATGTATATAGAGCAGTCTTTAAATTCTAATGAGCACATCCACGTGCTATTTCACACCCATACTCTGTTTTCTCATAGGATATTGTTAGGGCCAGCTTCCAATTCAGGGATTTCTCTTACAATATTATATATATTGAGTTTCAGGAAAAGTATTAATTAGCTTTTTTTATTTACTTGTTTCTTCTTCTGTAAACTAAGGGAAATAATATATATGTCTCCAGTCTCACAGGTTTGACATAGAGTCAGGAAAAGTCATATGTCCAAGATGCTTTAATAGGGTAAAAATAACCTGTAATTTATTAAGAAATAGAAAGAAACTTGTAGATATGTCAGTTCTAATGAGAATGTTTCCTTCTACAGCTACTCATATTTCCCCTGGAATCCCACCACCCTGACATAGTGCCATTAACATTTTGAGGGGCATCCTTTCATGAACACGTGCCTGTAAAGTCCTTTGCACACACTCTGCACAAGCAATTGTATTATTTCACACAAATGGACTTTAGCAATAAGTGGGGTTTTAAGAAACATAGTCACCTTCCCTTTATACTTGACCCCTCCCAAATGCAGCTTTTGATAGTCAATCCAAGCTGTATCTACTCTATGAAGGTGCTTCTATCATGCAACCCAAAGCTTTATGGCACTTTCTTCCTTCCTCAGCATGGAAGTGGGATTGCTTGGAAAGCCAGGCCTGACCAAGAAGCCTGGAGCAGGGGCTGCTCTCAGGTCCCAACTAGGGTGCCAAATTTGTTACCAAAAGCTCAATCCTTGTCCCTGATGCCAATTCAATAACAAGGACATGGTTTTGAGAAAAGGGAAAAAGTTCTATTGCTTTGCTAGCAAAAGAGAAATACAGAGGACTACTGTTCCAGAAGCTGTGATTCTCACTTTCTTCCTTCCTGTTACCTTTCCAAAATCAGGAACCAAGTTTTATCCCCACTTATGTCCCTGACATTTAATACCTGCCCCTAATACACACGTTGTAGATACTTGATAAAGAATGAATGAGTAAGCAAATGGATGAATGAATGAGGGAGGAAGGGAATTTAAGATGCACATAAAACATTTTTAAGTGCCTCTTTACTAAATTAGAAAGCATGTCATAACATTATTTTCATTATCTATATCCCAATTATATGTGCAGACAGGCCTCATTAGAACACATATAATTTTAAGATTTCACAAGCCTTTCATTTTGTATTTCATGTCAAATCCAAAATGTAAAGTTTGTGAAACTTCAATAATATGTTAATTGAGAATAATTCTTTTGCTTCTAAATCTTGTCAGAGGAAAATAGTGAATCAAACTTAATGGTGACTTCATGGGTTAATTTTGAGAAGAAAAATTATTGTACTGAGATCATAATACTTACTGGTGACATTCCTGCTATTTCATTCATCTCCAGAACAAAATCAGTCAGCCCAGATTAGCTGATGTCTTTATAAAGGAGAATTAACATGTAGCACTTCTAAATTTTAAGTAACATGGGAATCACTTGTGAATCGTGTTCAACTACAGATTTTGATTGAATTAGTTTGGGATAGGGAATGAGGTTCTTCATTTCTAATAGTATCCTGAGTTGTCCATTTTTTCTGGTCCAACCATAATCCTCTGAAAAGTAAGGCAATAAAGAATATGAAAATTGTTATAAATTTAATTTCCAATAACAATATCCAGAGTCTTAGATTACCATAAATTTGACCACTGCCAACTGAGGCCCTAATTATCAGATCTGCTATATGACAAGGAAGAATAAATTTATGTTTTGGCAATTAGGTAATAGCAACCCCAAATTAACTTGAAATTGCTTTGCCCAAATACTTATTACTAGTTCACTCACCCTTTTTATATCTTGAATGGTTTCTATGGAGAATTAATTTGAAGGTAGAAAGTCTTATAAAATTTGATTTTGAAAGATCACCTTTGCTACCAAAGCAAACAGTCCATCCATACAAGCGTGCTTTCAAAATATTAAATTTCACTGGAGAACAGGTGAAAAATATCATGTTCTGCATGCAGCATAAACTCCAGGGAGTACAAACTCAATGCTGGCATTTCAGTTCAGTTCATGAAAGATGATCCATCTGTAAGGAAAACTCCCCCTACCTAACGTGCGCACAAACTCTACCTTAAAGGAGGCAATGGACCCAGAAGTTAATTCAGGGAATATCAATACCTGAACAATATTGACTCTTCTAATTCATGAACTTGGGATATCTCCCCATTTCATTAGGTCTCCTTTCATTTCTCAACAATGTTTTATAATGTTCACTCTACAAATCATATATATATTTTATATTTTTTCTGTTTTTCATATTTTAAGATGCTATTATAAATGATTTTTTGATTTTAATATCCAATTGTCATTGCTAACACATTAAAGATACAATTAAACTTTATATACTGAACTTGCTAAACTTTTTAATAATCTATAGGAATTTCTGTGGATATGATCACATTGTCTGTACACAAAACCCATTATAACTATTCCTTTCCCATTTGATTTCCTTTATTCCTTCTACTTTCCTTGGACTGACTGAAAATCACAGTACAGTGCTGGAGAGAAATCGCTGAAAGTGGGCATCCTTACCTTCTTTCTGATCCTGTGGGAAAGCATTCACCACTAAGTATGTTGTTAGTGATGGGATTTTAATGTGACCTTAATCAGAAAATCCTGTCCTACTTCATTGAGAAAGCATTTTTAAATGTAGTAAAGGAGTGTTAAACTTTGTCAAGTGCTTACTCTGCATCTCTTGACATGATCATGTGGTTTTTCTCTTTTATTAATGTGGTAAATTACATAGATTTCCAAATATTAAATCAACCTTTCAGTCTTAATGTAAACCACACTTGCTCAGACCTTTCATAAACATATACACACATGAATGGATGCGCACACACACACACACACACACACACACACACACACACTGCTGGATTTTATTAGCTGAGTTTTCGTTATTTATTCTTGTTATTTGTTCATAGGAGACACATTATCCATTGAAACTGATTATCTTTAGTTTTTTCTTCCCCTTGCACTGTCTTTGTTTTTGGTATTGAAGTTATGCTGGCTTCTTGAAATTAATTGAAAAAAAAATTCTTCTATTCTGTTATCTGGAAGAGCTTGTGAAGATTAGTATGACGTCTTCATTAAAAATTTGTTTAAAGGCTAGGGATATGGCTCAGTGGTAGAGTGTTTACCTGGCATGTCTGAGGCCACAGGTTTGATCCCTAGCATCAAAAAAAAAAAAAAAAAAAAAAAAAAAAAAAAAAGATTGAATTTTGTAGTGAAGCAATCTGAGCCTGTGAGAAGATTTTTTTAACTATAAATTGAATTTCATTAACAAGTATAGCACTACTATTAAGTTTTCTGTGTTTTCCTAAGTCAGTGGCCATACTATTTATCTTTCAAGGAATTTATCCATTTTATTTAGGTTTTTATTTTTTAATTTGTTCCTCTTAGTTATCCATGACATTAGAATCTATTTTGACATATTTGTACAAACACAGAGTATATCTTATTCTAATTAGGATCCCAGTCTTGTGGATGTACAGGATGTTGAGATTCTCTGTGGCGTATTCATATATGTATATTTAGGTTTTTAAATTTATTTGCCCTTTTTTTTTCACACCACCCCCACTTTTTTATTTTCTTTTTTCTTTTATTTTTTTTGAGACAGGGTCTCCCTATGTTGTCCAGACTGGGCTTACACTGTGATTCTCCAGTCTCCGCCTCCCCAATAGCTGGAATTATTGCATGTACCACTATATCTAGCTTCAATTTCCCTTTTTTATCTTTTAAATATCTGTCAGACCTATAGAAATCTTTCCTTATTCATTACCACTATCGCTAATTTTGCATTTTCTTTTTCTTATCTCAATGAGTCTAGAAAATGCTTTATCAATTTAATTGATTTTTTTATAGACTGAGTATTCGTTGTTGTTATTTTACTTTCTGTATTGCGTGTCCTTTTTATTTCACTTATTTATGCTCTTATCTTTATTTCTTTCTTCTGTTCACTTTGGGCTTAATTTCTTCCTCTTTTTCTAACTTCTTAAGCACAAATCATTGATTTGAGATTTTTTTCTACTATAACATTTAAAACTCTAAATTTTCCTTTAGTCATTAATGGAGCAGTAACCACAAATTTTCAACGTCCCTAATTTTTACTTTCATTCAGTTCTTAATTTATAATTGCTCTGTGGTTTCTTTGACACATGGATTATTTGTAAATTTGGTGTTTAATTGTCAAATATGTAGGCACTTTCTAGTGTCTCTGTTTTCTTTCTAAATTCTTCTATGGTCAGAGAATGTAATCCACAATATTTCAAATTTAAATTTGAATTTATCAGTTCTTGTTTTATGGTCCAGATTATGGTTAATTTTGGTGACAATTTAATGCATACTTGAAAAGGAAGTTTATTGTGTTGTTCTTGGGTGGAGTTCTATAAACCTCAATTATATCATTTTGAGAGCATTATTCAATTCTGTCAGTTTTGGGGTTTTGGTTCACGTATTTTGAAGCAGTGTTATTGGGTCCATTCATATTTAATACTGTTTTATCTTCTGGATGAAGTTTCCCTTTACCATTATGAAAGGACCCATTTGATCCCTGACAATCTTCCTTCTGAAGTCCACTTTGTCTGTTATTAGGGTAGCCATTGCAGCTTTCTTATACATCATATCCCCATGGTCTGTATTTCCATCCTTTCGCTCTAATATGTATCTTTAAATTAAAATGGGTTTCTTGTAGACAGAATATAATTGAGTCTTATTTTTTGTAAATAATACTCACCTTTATTGGAGAACATAACTTTTGTTTTCCCAAGGATTTACTGTTCCATATCTTCTTTCCTTCCTTCTGTGGACCTGATTTTGAGTTTCAGTTCATTTAATTTTCCTTCCACCTGAAGAATTTTCTTCAATATTTCTTGAAATGCAGGTTTGTACAGCAGACAACTGATCTTCTTAGCTTTTGTGTCTGAGGGGGAAAAAGGGGTTTGACTTGTTTTAGTTTTTGAAGACTATGTTTTGCCGGTCAAAGAACTCTGTATAGATATATTTTTCTATCAGGGCTATAAGGTGGTTTGCATCGTTTCCGACCAGAGTCTGCAGTTATACTAATCTTGTAGTGGCTTTTAAGAATTTGATTATACCTTGCTATGGGCCTGAAAGTGTGAAAGTACAAATATATAGATGATTATTCTTGTTGAGGTTTGTCGAGCTTCTTGAATTTGAGGAGGGGGATATTTTACAATTTTCATAAAATTTGGAAAAATTTGAAACAATTATTTCTTCAATTATTTTTCTGCCCCTCTTCCAACTATAGTATCCTCCTTTGGCTCCATATGTTAGACTCTCTAATATTGTTCCATAGGTCATTAAGGCTGTGCTTTTTTTTTTTTTTTTTTTTTCCAATTGTTTTCTGTAGTTACTTTTGGACAAATTCTATTTTCCTATCTTCAATTTCACTAATTTTTTCTTTCACCATGTCTAATCTGCTATTAAATCCCTTCAGCAGAATTTTTTTTCTAGTATTAGGGTATTTTTAATTTCTGGAAGTTCCATTTTTGCTTTCCTCTTTTCTCCTTATATCAAGTTTCTATTTTTCTCTTAAAATATAGTTACAATTCTTTTTCTAATTATCGTGTCTAATAATTTCATTATCTCTGTTATCTACAGTCTATTTCTCTTAGAAATATTTGACCCTGGCATGCATCACATTTCCTACTTCTTGGTAAGACAAGCAAATTGTTATCAAATGCTGAATTTTGTCATTATTAGGTTGTTGAGTATCTAGAGTTTCTTGTCTTCCTTTAAAGAGAAGTTCCTTGTTTTAGAAAGCATTAGTGCTTTATTTTAATAATTTTCTAGAATGATTCTGGTGTTGAATTTAGCCCAGGCCTACTACTAAGGCATTACCACACTAAGATATCTATTGAATGCCTTGGGTGATCACTAAGGGATCTCCATTTCTCCTGGCCAAAGCTCAAACATTGCCTTTTCCTGTGAAAATTCTGGAAATTGTTTTTACAACATCCTAGAGACACCTTGTGGGGTGTCACTCTACACAAATGTAGCATAGGACTTAGCAAAGATCCCTATGCAGATTCCTTCTTATGTGTAGTTTCCCCTTTTCCAGAACTCTGTCCCACAACTTCCAGCAATCTCAGCTTTCTTCAGCTTTGATCTTCAACTCAGTGAGGCTACCAGGGATTTTGGATGCCTCTCCTAGTCTGGAATTTGCCTTTTGGATAAAAGTTAAGAGCTTAGGATCTGTTTCTCTTCCACTGAGGATAACCAACTTATGTGGCCTGTTGTTCAATATCTGAAAATGGTTGTTACACACTTTGTCCACTTTTCTAATTCATTATAGGGAAAAGTTTGGTCTGTTCTTTCTGTTTCATCATGTCTACAAGTGGAAATTTGGAATAGTTTTCCATGAATGACATTGTGAGTTGAGGCAATGTATAAAGAGGTCCAGATGATAAAGTATGGCACATTATTGAGGTAAGGGCCGTGCTCTCCATTTCTGAGAAACAGTTATGGCTCTACCCAGTAAGGACTGCAGGGAAGTTTTATCACTTCAATGGTTTTCCGTCTTTGGGATTGAGCAGACAACACCACCCTGCTCGGGGCGGCATCTTTCCAGAGGGAAACATGGAAGGCATATCAAGGAATATTAAACCCTCAGAAGTTGATATCTGGGCAATTGCCTAGCAGAAGAATGGTAATAAATAGTAGCTAGAGGACAAAATAGTGGATGACCCTCAATATAAATTCTTGCCTTGTGAACCAGGAAGGGGAAACCTGGCAAATGACTGACTTAGCAGGCTACATAGATTCCCAAACTCTGACTTCCAAAGTTTCAGCTCTAGCAACAATGGTAAAACTGCAATTCTCATCACACAAAATATTCAAACATATTTATTGATCATTTTTTGTGAACAAAGGTAAAGGTCCTTCTCCTTGAAGACCTCCAAGGCAACCTAGTAATACAACTAACTGCATTAATTCTAGGGTTATAAGAGTATGTTCAGGGTATAATGAGAGCACAAGGAGGAAACACTGCTGTTGGGATGGCCCACAAACCTATAGCATTCAAAACAGATCTTCCACTATAATAGTACCATCTTCCAAAGGGGTTACCCAGCCAGAAAAGATACAGTTCATTTTCTTTACCAATGAGGTAGAGATAGCAGTCTACTAAATTGGTTTTCTGTTGTTGCTGTTGTTACTTTTTATCTTTAATACAGTACATTATCTTTTTCCAGTGTGAAAGACCAACCAATGAAGAGTTTTCCAGTATGCTCAGCAGAATGATGCTGATACAGATACATTTCAATGCTCTGTCTGGTTACTGGACTCCTCTACTTCTTGAATACAAATCTTTCATAATTCCAAGAGTGAAGTTTTTTAAAGCAAAAAGAGAACATGGTCAACCTCAAAGGAAATTCAATACAAAATTAAAACAGAAAAGAAATTCAGGAGCAGTTGTAATACATTTTTAATAAGACCCTAGAAAGTACAGAATTGAACCCAGTAGCAAACTTGAACAATCCAAATGGCCCGATATGAGTCATTTGAATAAATCGAACAAGTTTCCGCACAGCTATCATCTAGACTCCATGGCCCACGACACATCTGCTTCTTTATGGAGGTATACTATTAGAAAAGACACACAAAATTTCACTCTGTAGACTATTCCCCATCTACCCTATCTCAAATTACAAAACACCTCTCCCCAGCCCCTATACAATAAGTGTAAGTGCGTGTGTGCCCATGTGTATGAACAGCTGGAAGTAGAGGTTGCTGCTTTGATTTACTCAGCAGGTATTGATCTATCTGCTAAACATGTTAACCTCAGTGGGAATTCAAAGCACAATATTAATTCCCTCCCTAAATAATGGTTTCCAGCATATGAAAGAGCAGAACTCAGCAGCAAAGAGGATGTATTACTTATAATGGGAGCTAGAAATATCCCTCAGGCAGTAAGATTCAAGCCATGCTTCTTCTCACCTCGAATAGATTTCCAACTCGATTTTGTCATGCACAGAATTGTGCTGTGCAGCACATCCTGTGCAGAAAACACCGATGACAGTTGAAAGGTCAGCAGTTTTCCAGGGAACAAAGGACTGTGCTACTTGAGATGATCTCACTAGCAACAGAATTGGTTAAGAGCCTAAAACAAAAAATTTTAATTAAAAACTGAATAATTATGTTTCCATAAGCAGAGACTAAGGAAAGCCCGCAGGGAGGGGAGTTTTCTTCCACCATGCCTCTGGAGGACATATATTTGAACATGCCCAAAATAGAAAAGGCAAATTGGAATACATATGCTTTAAATAGATGAAGCTCCTGTTAAATATGAGGAGAAACAGCATTTCAGCAGGGCTTTATTTACTTCATTTCTTCCAGGATGTCAAAATGCTGTCTGTGGAAGTTCTGCAGTCATGAAGTCCTTCCTACACTCTTCCTTCATCTTGTATTCAGCAAAAAATAAGAAAATTATTTTTGTATTATGCTAAGTGAAAGAACTGAGCTTCAAATGAGTACCTACTGCATAGTTCCATTTATGTGACATTTAGGTAAAGGCAAAAACATAGGAACAGAGGACAGTTAAGTGGTTGCCTAGGGTTGGAGGGAGGAGAGTCTGAACACACAGGGGTAGTTTAAAGGTATTAGGTGGGATGTTCAAATCGTTCTTTCTCTTGTCTGTAGGACTGGTTACAAGAATCTATGCATGTGTACACTCTCATAGAATTGTACATACCCCCAAAATTGAATTTTTACTGTACTGGAAGAGTTAACTTTAAAAATTATTTGAGTGCCTATTTTGTACAAATACGACAGTAAGATTCTACTTGTTTTAAAGATGCCGATATTCAGCATCTCATCTACAGTCATCACCAGCATCATTACAACATTCATCATCAGAGCTTTATTAGAGCGTTATTATTTCCAGTGTCAATACAGCATTGTTACTTCAGTGCCACCTAGGCTCCCTAAGCTTCTTACCTAAGTAATACAACCCAAATAAAGCAATTCATGGCTGCTGTGAGGCACCCACTCTTCCCATGTCCGGGACCTCATCCCCTCTCTCTAGCATTAGGGGCCACTATTTTTAAATACATAACTAGAAAGATACATAAATAGTAAAATTTTTTTTCTCTTACATAAATTTATGGTATGACTCACCATAAATTATTTTTCCTTCATTATTTTTTCATTAAAATAATAATGAGAAATTGTAAGAAAAATTATTTGTTCATTTTCAAAAAAAATTTTAGTTGTAGATGGTCCCAATACCTTTATTTTATTTATTTATTTTTATGTGATGCTGAGGATCAAACCCAGTGCCTCACATGTGCCAGGCAAATGCTCTATCACTGAGCTACAACTCCAGTCCTTATTTGCTCATTTTGAGACAGTATTTGCCTTGTCACTGGTTATCGATGATGCCATGATGTAAGAGTCTAAAGTCAACTTACATAGATTGCTCCTTTCCTTGTTCTCTTTGGTTTCCTTCCCTTTTGCCATTTTCAAGTTGTTAATGAAGGCTACAGTGGCATTCTATTTTTGAGCATGTACTGTTGAAACAGAGTGTTGTCTTGAACTTCAGCGTCAACATCAGAGAGTAAAGACTTCCCACTGGAGGTTACTGGGGATCCAGACAGCCATCCACAGGCCTTTCGAAAGCTCTACTCGACACCCTTGTCTGAAGCAAGCCATTTCTATTAGGCTGTGTTGCTGGGAATGGGAGTGTCCACACCATTTCTTCTTCGAGATTTTTAAGTCCTGTGTTAGTAGCAAATACACAGTAGGGAAAGAACCATCCTCTCGTGAAGTGTCTTGGGAGCTCACACTAGGAATCTCTGGACATTTGCCATACTGGCTCCTAGTGCTAAATATTTGCATCTCTACCTTTGAGAACAGTAAGCTCCTACCTCCTCCTATTTGTCCCCCATCCCCTATTATCTTATCCTTCTCTACCACTGTGACTCTATTTGCCCCCCTCTATCAAGAACAGCTTCTATGAAGGCTTCTGACCTCTGTTTACTAGTTTCCTAGTCCTGGACATTTGACTGAGCTTCTCTAAGATTTCTCTCTGGAGACTTTGCTTACATTTCCCATCTTGCACTGATGGAAAGTGAACCTCATTTTAATTCCAGATCCTCAGTCATACTTTCCAAAGGAAGCATCTTCAATGACTTCTTAGATATCCTTCCAGAGCTTTCCCTGTATATGTCTGCTCCATACAACAGGTAAATCCCATTTATAAATAGAAACATATTATCCATATTTCTAAATAACTATCTTTTAATAGCAGCATAATTGACATGTACCATAACTTACTAATCAGACATTTATTTATTGAATTTAAGTTGTTTCCTTTTTGATGTTGTTATCGTAAACTATGCTGCAGTGAACGTTTTTGCACTTCTGTATTTTTGCAGACTGATGCAAATATAATAGTTGAAAAAATTTGAAATGGAATTAACTGCTGGCTTAACACTTTTTCTTTATTCTTCATCACAGATTTCATTAAATTGCCTCCCTGAAATGTGGTATCAATTTATATTCCCACCAAAGGATGTGAGAGCTCCTAATTCAAATACCTACATCCGGCCCATGTCTTATCAAACTGTTAAATCTTTACTTCTATGATTTCTTTTTAAATCCATGAATGGTAAATCTCATTATTGATTTAAGTTGTTTCATTTAAGTAACAGTAGCCTATGGCCAACCATGTTTCAGTTACCCCGAGTCAACCCTGCTTTCCAACCTTCAGTTACCAATGATAAATCACAGACTGGAAATATTAAATGTAAAATTTTAGAAATGGACAATTTGTATATTTTTAAATAATTTTTATAGTATAATTGTTCTACCTTATTACTTATTGTTGTTGGTCTCTTGTACCTAATTTAAAATTAAACTTTTCCCATAGTTATGTGTATACAGGAAAAGATATGATATATATATTTGGTTCTATTCTATTCATAGTCTCAAGTATTCTTTGGGAATTTTGGAACATATCCACTTTAGATTAGGGGGACTACTTATATAAGTGAGATCCAGATCTTTATGTATGATTTTGGTGAATTTGTATCTTTTTCTGGGAACCATATTTTTTGCCCCTTCTAGGATTGATTGAGATTTTGACATGAGGCCCTCAGAAAATCGATCAAAGGGTGGGGGTGTGAGCTCTTTTCTGCCTCCTCAAGCCCTAAAAAGACCCACCACCATTCCACTCTTACAGCTGATCTCCAGGACAGGAGCAAGGGTCACTTCCAGGTAAGGCTAGACACCTTTCCTTCACTACCACCAGGAATTTGGCAATGGACCTCTCTACTCTCAGATTCCCCAGGCTAAAAGAGGGAAACTGTCCCAGCATCACCCCCAACCAACTACCCAGAGCAAGTCAGGGGCGGCCCTTCAGTCTCCACTGCCTCTAGCTCCATGGCCTATCCCTGCTTCTTGTTTCCCTCCCCCAGGATTGAGCCTTCATCTAGCCTGGCAGAGATAATGGAAACTTCATTCAGTCTATTCATTTTGCTGTGACCACTTTGTTGAACCAACAGGACTGTGACTGTTATCCAAACACAGCTTTGTTTTTATTTCCCCCATCCTTTAAACTCCAGTCTGCGTTGGTGATCTCCACCAGGATAAACATTCTGGCAGGGCTTTGGATGTTAGGGTTTCTCTTTTGTATTATCTTTATTACTGCAGTCACTTCCTGTCATAAGTGCCATCATTTTTTCATCTTCAGAGTGTCCAGTCCTGTAATAGAACTGCGCCCCATTGAAGGCTTCTCTTCTTCCCGCCCTGCTTGGGCTGCTTCAGCAGAGGAGGCGGAGAGTGGTGTGGTCCTGCTGGTCTGACCTCCCTCTTGCCTCCTCCATGGCTCCCTCATGCTCTTCACCCCAATAAGAGCACATGCTCAGGCAGGGAGAAGATACCAGGGGCACCTCAGCTGGGTGGCTTTGTGCTCTCAGGAGCTGACACTTGTTTCCAGCTGGCTTTCAGAGGTGTTCTCCTCCTGGGGCTCTTCCACAGTACCCCTAAGTCCCTTCCTTGCCCCGGGAAGATGCAGCTCTGCCGAACTCTTTCCCCAGGTCTTCCACCTTCTCAGTCCTGGGCCACACACTGCAAGCCCTGCCTAGCTTCCCTTCCTGGGGGAACAGTGTGCACCCTGGTGACAGGTGGGTCCCCAAGCAGCAGCACCCACCCAGGAGTGAGCTGCTGCATTCTCTCCTTCAAGATCTCCCAGGTGGGAGTGTGGCCACCACCACGGTCTGCTTTAGTTGTCTCCACGAGGTCTCATGCACCAGTCCTGGGTGTCTCCAGTGACCCCAAATGGAGTCCAGAAATCCCTATCCAGCCAAGTTTGAGGAGAGGATGCAATATCAAATATTTTAAAACACATGAGCTTTAGCTAAAGTGAAAAAAATAGGTGTGGGGTTCAGGACATGCCGCTCCAAAATATGGTACCTGGCATTTGAGAAAATAGCCGAAATAGGAAGGACTCTCTGGCCTTCTCCCACTTTTCTCCCTGGAATACTCTGATCTTCCTCCTATCATAAGACTCTCATTGGAAAGATACCCTCCTACAGCAGAGGAAAACATCCTGACCTCTAAAGCATTATGGATACAGGGAAGAATCTGCACAAACAAGCCTGGTCAAGTTTCCCCACTTTATCACCATCAGAAAATACTCCCCTGTGTTCACACTTGAAACTTACCAACTTTTCATATTTAGCAGAAAAATGCACAATTTCCCTATTTATTTGGGCCTCCATTTCTGAAGGCTCCTATTGAAACCAAGCTCTTGCTCAATTGGCCACAACTTTCTGCTAGGCATTTACTAAAAACGTTTACAATTGTATATATATCTTTGCAACTCAGGAGCATCCCTCAAGGACCCAAAATGTAACCATCAAAAGAATGAACCAGCCCAGGCACTTGTCAACAGATGAAAGGATTAAAAACACAGCACAGATGCACAATGGAGTTTTACACATCTGTAAAGAAGAATAAAATTATGACATTTGCAGAAAAATGGATGGGAGGGAGAACATCACATTAAGTGAAATAGACTCGGAAAGACAAGGATAGTGTATTCATTCTCATATCTGGAAGCTAGAGAGAAAAAGTGGGGTGGAGACTTCATGAAAGTATAGAAGGGAGACCAGTCCAGTAGAGGATGGGGAGGGGAGAAGGGAGGGAAAGGGGAGGAAATGGGGAATGAAACTGGCCAAATTATGTAACTGCATATACAAATATATAGCAATGAATTCCACCATTTTGTTTTTTTTTTTTTTTTTTTTTTTTTTTTTTGCAGTACTGGGGATTGAACCCAGGGCCTTGTGCTTGCAAGGCAAGCACTCTACCAATTGAGCTATATCGCCAGCTACCATTTTGTGTAAATATAATGCATTAAAAAAAAAAAAAAGACCTCTGTCTCCCAGACTCCATAGGACAGAATCCTAACTTTGATAATTGCCGATCAACACATGCCATAATCTCATGTACACTGTACCTTTTACTTCTGACTCTACTGAGTCCCTGTACACCCCCTCCCACTAAAACACCCAAATCTGAATGGAGTTAAGCACTTTTCCCTACTAGTAGGCATTTTAAAATAATTTCTTCATTCCTAATTATCATGTATGATCTACAGGACATTTCCTGGAGGCACCTTAAATTTTGATGTTAGGATGGCCCTAAGCTGATGAAACTAAAAATCTAAGACCAAAGGAATGTTAGATTCAGGACTGGGAGCTTCATAGACTAAAATCAGGAGTGAAGGTGCTGACCATGAAATTACAATAGAGTGCTAACACAGTACAAACCTTGAAAAATGCCAACCGTGTCCAATCAAGACCTAAGACATTATCAAACTCATTAACTCCAAAAACCCTAAAAAGCCCTCTGCATTGGCCAATCTGGGAGACAGACTTGAGCCTATTTCCTATCTCCTTGTCATTTAACCTTCAATAAAGCTCTTTCTGCAAAATCTGGTGTTAGAGTGTCAGCTTCTATGTATATCAGGCAGTGAGCCCTTGCTCAGTATAACTGTGACATATAGAACCTACATTAAATGAATTTACATGCTTTGTTATAGGTGCCTCAGCCCTGATGCTAGTGATGAGAAGAAATGACATGTCTTTTCCTCTAAACAGTTTTTACTTAGTAACTTCTGTAGCAGGGGAAGGAGCTGGGCTTCATTTCAATTTCAGGGGTTACAGGCATTCGTTTTAAAGGAAGATGAAGGAGTAGTGGTGTGGGGGAGCAACCAGGAGCTGGAGGAGAGTCGGGGGAGGGAAAATTACAAAGAGCAGGTAAGATTATTGTGCACAGGCAAAAGGGGCAGGACATCTTGTCCACTGACTGGCATTTATGGAAGTAGGCTTTCACCCTCTCAAAGAAAAAGGGATTATATTTCAAAGGAATGGCTTTCAAGTACTTCAGAGAGACATCCCTGGGTTATAGGAAATACGCTTCTTAAAGGAGCAGAGGGCAGATTTACAATTATCAGTCTTCTTTAGTGAACGCTCTATGGTCCCATGGTCAAGTGTTGGCTGGAACAAATGGCAAATTCCTTTGTGAAACCTTGACCTTTCCCAGACAGGAACTCAAAGGAGACACAGCCTTTGGCAGCAAGAAGACATGGTAGAGTTTGGCGAAGTCTCTTGGTGCAGAGGTTTGGGTAAATTCCTTTGAAAGTTTTTGCATTCCCAGCAGACACTCTCTAAAATGGAGAAGGTAAGGAGTAGAGCACAGTCTGCTCCAAATACCTTTTTATTTTCCTTTATGTTTTTAATCTCTACATCTACCCCCAAAATCATACAAACCAAGACAATTCATGCCACAGTGAAATCATAACTCCCATCACAACGGATCCTTTCCACCATATTTCAAGTGCAGTAACAGGTGTTCTGATTCATGTCACACAAAATATGCAGGTAGGTGCCTTCATGTTTCTTTTTCCATCTGAATACTTGATAATGTGTGGACAGAGCTCCAGAAAGCATGTGCTCTTTGAGACTAAATTACTTCTTGATAAAGTAGAGATGGGAAGGAGTGTTAACTGTTTTAGCTCCTGGGAGAGCACTATTTAATAGTAAGCCTCCAACTGTCCAGTCACAGAGGGTTTGAGAAATGTGGGGGGCATATGTAGTTGCCATGTTAACTGGAGTCTGCTGCTGGCATTCAGTGCCTGAGGGTCAGAAATGGGAACTTCCTTCCATGCACAGAACCTCTCACAAATTGCCAAATTGGGCCATGTGTTGAATTCTGATTTAGTGCAATGTGTTAATCGTGTATTACGATTTTTTAGTTGTAAACAACAGAGCCAACTTTAGTAAGTTTAAGTGGAAAGGGAACTGATTAAAAGATATTCAGTAGCTCATGGAATTCTCAGAAGGTCAAGAGAATCAGGCTGAGTGGGCCAGCGGCAGGAGCAAGGCCATTATGCTGCCAGCGGCTCCACAGGGACCCTGTTGCTACCGCCTACTCAGGGCATGGATACCACAGTAGGGACTTTTCCACTCCTGCTCTTTAGAGATGGATCTCTCTCCACCATCTTCACCAGAATAGAGAGACTCCATGCAGGGTTTCCCATTCTTGGTAGAACCCAGGTTCCCCATCTGAGCCTCAGTGACATAGAAGGCTGAGATGATGAGTTCCAGGCTGCCACCCTGGGGTTTCTATCCTGGGGAAGTAGGGCTCACATGGTAGGTAGCTGCATGAACAGGAAAGGTGCTCAGAAAGATGCTGGGTCATCATTAAGTGTGACAAATGTGCACTAAACCTTCAAAAGTCCTTGTCATATGCCTCTCCCTAAAGACACTTTCCAAGCATGGACATGGTAAATTTGTCTTCCAGAATCTTAAAAAGATATGCCGAGTCTCTCCCTACCATTACATATTTGTGCTTTTTTGCCTCAATTATCATATCAGATATTCTTTGGATTGGTGCATATGTATTCTTTCCTGACCACTGTAATTTCTGTCCAGCTGTAAAGGTCCTTAATTTCTTTGTCTTCTCACTGCCTACAACTTTACATATCCCATGTGAGTGTATTCAAACAGATTTTTTGAAATTATGGAAAAGATAAAATATATGGGATTGAAAAAAAGTTAGTGAAGAAATTATAGTGCCTTTTGGTTCAAAGACAACATAGACTGTGCCCAAGTGGTTTTGAGTAGGAACTGTGGGGAGTAATTTGGTGTCCTGTACTACTTGGTAAAATGGTTACTAAAGAACAAAAGCTGCATACACTGTATCTGCTTAAATTGGCAGGACAACAAGCAGGACTGTCGCTTTCTTAAAATGAGTAAAAAAGTGTATCATAAATATATAGGGCAGTGTTATATAGTAGCTTTTCAGAAATAATTTGAATCATTACGGGAAAAGCAATATTGCTTTACTGGAAACAATGAATTGATTTGTCAGTTTTATTTTTCCTACCTTTGATGAATAACAGAATGCCTTGGCCTTCCAATAAGTGACTAATGTAGGGATATGTAGAGAAACAAATATTGCAGTTTTCATCTTGAAATCATCCCAAATTACCTGCATCTATCAGTTACATTTAATGGGTACCAGTAAGTGGTTCTGAGCAGATTACACTGCAGATGATAATAGCGCCTACCTTCTGAAGCTCTCAAATTACCTTATAAATGAGCCTTATTATCCTCAAAACAGTGATCCAAGAAAGAAGGGCTGTAGCTCGTATCACAATTTTAAATTCACTGAGTGAATTGCTCTAATATTCATTTTTACTGTAATGAAATAATCTCGAGGTTTGTTTTATTAGCATGTGTGTGTGTCCTACTATCAAATTCATGTAGGAACCTGGAAAGTATTTTTTAAGTGTGCTGGGTTTATTTATTTTTTACATGAATTCCATAAAACTGCAAAACTAGGTATTCAAGAATGCGCCTATGCTTTGTTTCAAGAAAAGAATTATCATAGGTGATATTTGAAAATGCTGAAAACAAAGAGTGATATTGGGTTATCCATTTATTAATTTATATTTGGAGACACTATAGGATTATTTTCTCTGATTATATAATAAAATAAATTCTTGTTATGTAACATGGTAGCTGGTTTATGGATCCACAACTGAGTGAACAAAGGGGCAAACATATCTTATTGATCAGAGTCCTGAAATGAACATAAAGTCAAATCACTTTCATTATCCCTTTCCTGGAACATGGGATGACTGGGAGGTGACACACTTGGGGATTTGAAGTAAATAATCTGAATCTTAAGTATGCTCTTGATATAAATCTAGTACAGGTTGAGCATCCCTAGTCCAAAACTTTGAAATCTGAAATGTTTCAAAATTCAAAATTTGAGGGGCACTGGCATGACACCATTAAGTGGAAAATCCCATACCTGACCTCATGTGATGGGTTGTAGTTAAAATGTGGTGCACTAAAATTTGCATAATTACCTTTAAGCTATATGAATAAGTGAATTTCATGGATCCTCTACCTAAGATGTCTCAAATAATCCAAAATCTAAAAAAATTCAACCTCTCAGGCCCTTCTTATCCTAAGCATTTCCGATAAGGGATACAAACCTGTACATTTCAAGGGCCTCCAGTTAATCTATGCTGAGAAGAGGACTGAAACTATCTAAGATTGTACAAATGGACCCAGGTTCAAAGCTGACAAAATCTTGTTCTGCTATTGATCCTTATTCACATACGATATGCTATTTTTCTAGTGACTGATTCCCCAAAATGTTGGAAGCTGGCTAAAAATGTGAACAGATGCCACTGGGGTCTCCCTGCATAAAACTGACAGCCAAACCAAGTGAAACAGAATGCAAAATCTTCTGGAAGTTTAAGCCTCTATTCCAACAGATGGGAGAGTGTGGCCCAATCTAGGTGGCCACACACAATGTAAGCTGAGTGGCACTGTGGCATAGTTACAAAGATTGCTGCTCTAGGATCCTTGAAATCACCTGGTCAACCTCTTCCAAAGTACAGATTGGGAAGTGAGGCTCAGGAATGTGAATTGGTTTGCTCTAGATCATAGTCAGTGGCGGACCCAAGTATGGAAGCTCTAGCCCCCATCTCCTGGCACCGTCACCAGCCATGCAGTCTCCCTGTCAAAGAAAAGGCTGTATCATATACAGGAGCAACTGAGGACAACATGCTCCAGCTATGTGACCTAAACAGCAATTAGTCTATCACTCTTATTAATGGGAATAAAGTTATTTTGAACATATCAGATCCCATACTTAGATTATGAACTAATGTCATTTTAGGTTTAAAAAAAGGAAAATGAAGGAATTTTATTTTATACCTTCCATTGTTTTTTATAAACCTGCTTAAATGAATATTTCATTGATAAGGACTGGAATCCTTTACCCTCAAATCACATCAGCTGATCACTCTCACATGTGTTCACAGAAATACAGAGCTGCGTGGGAGCCGGTTTAATCAAAAGAAAGTGACTTTCCCTGTGTTACACATCCTTAATTTGTGATATATATGGTACTTGGAGGAGAAGGGAAGTGTTATATTGTAGAAAGTGTCAGCTTTGAAGTAGAACAGATCCAAATTTAAATTTAGTCATACCATTTATTAGCTTTATGACCTTGGGCCATTGAACCATGTACAGCCCCAGTTTCCTAATCTGAAAAAAAGGGCTAATTACTTCCTAAAAGGATCACTGAGGAAAGAAATTCAACCTTGTGCCCAAATCACCTGACTGATTTGGCCTGAGCATTAGTGGATATTTAACAAATGGAAACATGTTTCTCAACTAACGTAACAGTAAAACTTGGAAGCCAGATTTAAAAAGAATACACTTTTGAGCCCTTCAAGCTTTTCAGATGGACTAGAACAATATGTTTATAGATGGATGCTGAGAAGAGCTCTCTCTCCTGAAATACTGTTCACCAGGTTATGGGAGGATGAAAGCAGAGCTGGGACACCTGGGTTGTAGTTTAGGTCCAGATCCCTAACAGCAGTGTGGCCTTGGGTAAGGATCTCAACCTCTTCCAGCCTGCTTTCTCATTTGAGACACAAGGCAAGACTAAAAATATCTTTGCTTTGTACCTAAGGGCTACTCAAGGAGGCCAAGAAGGCCTTCAATCCCTGAAAAGTGGTCCACAGCACATAGCTCTCCAGCTTCTGCCCTGGGTGGGTCCAGCTAGTCCTTTTGTCTTTGCTATTAATGTCACGTTAGTGATACATGGTTAATCTAAAGGCGTCATTGGACACCTTTAGATTTTCTTTGAATTTAATGTTCCGCTGTTAATTCTGAAGCTGACTTACTTGAAATGATTTAAAAGTCTAGAGTTGACGGTGCTTTGACAACTGTGCTCTTTTAGCTTGAAGACAGGAACGTGGAGTGAACAAACACTGAAACTATCGGAGCTCCTGCTCATGGCTTCAGTGAACCACCACAGACCCAACAACTTCCAAGAGAAAAAGAAAGGAAAGGCAACA
Organism: Sciurus carolinensis; assembly: GCF_902686445.1. Lineage (NCBI taxonomy): Eukaryota > Metazoa > Chordata > Mammalia > Rodentia > Sciuridae > Sciurus > Sciurus carolinensis. The sequence continues at coordinate 33,519,067 of NC_062219.1, forward strand.
AGGGAAAACAATACATTTATTAAGAGGCATGAAAATGCATAAACTCACTTATAAATAAATGTAGTATAATTTACCCAGTGAAAAAATAGCTAAAATCCATGAGCAAACTGGATTTTATATTTGAATGATTACATATTTGATCTCCAATCATTTCTCCTTCCATCATGATCTATGAGTAGCAGCAATTTTACAATGACTACAGGAAAAAGCTGTTACCAATAATCACATGGGGAGAAATACTTCAAGAATGCTCTTTAAAATTGAACCAGTGCAAACAAATTCAAATTATAAGGGATATGATAAGATCTGGGACTTATCTTCAGAAAAGTAAAAAATAAAATCTGAAACATTCATTCATTAAGAAATGACAAAGCAAATTACATTTTGATCAGTGAAAAATAATACATATGGATATTATAAAACATTTTTAACCAGTGATTACAATTACTATATTTATAAATGTTCATTCAAGTACTAATAATGTTCAATAAACATTCAAATTTTCATTAAAAGTAACACTAAATGTAGACAGCTGGACAATGCTTCTTTTGATGTAATATGTCAACAGGAGGCAAGTGACCCTTAAAATACTGCTGTTGGTTTTGTTTTGTTTTGCCTGTAAATGACTTTTTCACAGTCTGTATTTTTTGTCTGCAAGGACCCAAGAAACATCTCACAACAGCTAATTAGGAAGTCATTTCTATAAAATGACTCAATATTACAGAAACAAATATTCTAAAACACTCAAAAAATTAACTCAAAAAATAATAGGGCAAAATTGGTTTTCTTTGGCAAGAAACTCCTTACCAAATGTTGGTTCACTGTTGTATGGAACCTATCAAAATACTTTGGTATTTACCAAAGAGCTATTTAAGAAGCTGAAAAGATTTCATAACTGTTACCATGATAACAACAAAGAGCTTATGTCAAAGTCGCGCTGAAATCAACATGATTTGCTTGATTACTGTTATCAATAAGTCTTCCTTCAAAAAGCTCCCTCCTAATTTTGGCCTGAGTCTCAGGTTTTAATAAAAGTTCCTTTATCTGTTTCACCTTGGCCTTCAGACCCATCCTTTCTCGATGTAACGCTTCATTAATTAAATCTTGGATTCCAATAGGTTTCTTGCCTAAGGGAAAAAAATTATATAATACATTTAAAGTACAAATGTCAGTGAAATACATTAAATATGGCATATTGACTTATCAAAATAAGGTTAAAAACCCTTTAAAATGATGCCCACATTTTATAGAAAAGGTTGCATTTTGCTGAAAATATATCATTTACATGAAACATAATTTACTGTAAAGAAAGATCACTGCCTAGTGACAGCACTCTGAGGACAACATAAAACACTATGGATTAAATGGCACAGATGATAATCTCAACAGTGATGAATTTAAACTTAGCACTTGATAGCCGTGTGTGAGTTTTGGCCTCAGATAAAGAAGTCAAATGCCCTATGCAATATAAATGGCAGTATTCCATCTATGGCAAGACCTCTCCCATGGCCTCTAAGTCCAGGAGGCACCATCCAAAGTCCCCCCCTCCCTTGTGCCTGGCTGAGGGCAAGTGAAACTTGGGTCATTTTTCTTCCAGAAATTAATTTCCTCTGCTAGTCCCAGCACTCCATTTCTCTTCTGTTGTTTCAGAAATGCAAAGGCATCTATCATGAAAGCGTTGGGCAACCTCCATGGATTGGATAAGAGATGCTTAAAAAGCACATTGCAAGTCAGTCCCGAGACTTGGCAGAGGGGAGCAGGGATGCTTTTCACAGAGCAGCAGGAACCTGCTGAGGTCTCATTTCCTGTTGTTATCACTGTCATTGCCATTCCGCTCAGCCTCTTCAGTTTTCACAGAGCTCCCCTCCCCGGGCTGCTTTTTGTTCTGTGTCTCTTCCAGATACTGCTGCACAGCCTTGAGCACCGCGTTCTCCACCAGCCTCTTACTGAGCCTTACCAGTTCAGCATCATCTGGCTCCCCTCCGTCCTTTTCACCTACATTCCACAACAGAGAAGAGAGGTCACTGAGCTCATATCACCATAGCAACTCAGCCATGCAGGGGCCAGCTAGTTCAGCTAGTTAAAAAGAGCAAGTGTCCTTCAATCTGGTAAATTAGGTCTAAAAATCCAAGAACAGTGGGTTGTCTTTTCATACGGTATTTGCAGAAGTAGGAGCCTGACTATTCCTGAAGATTTCAGGGTGAAAAGCAATTCATCAGCTCCAGTCTAGAAATGCCACCAGCAATGCTGGCATGTTCGTTGGCTCATTCAAAGCTCACTCCTATAACTGAAGTGCATATGCCCACCACTGAGAGCCTCAGACATGAGAATTTGCCTGCTTCTCCCTCTCAGGTAATCAAGACTTCCCAGTCATCTCATTACTTGGGATCACTAATTTTAAAATGCTTGTCGTCCTGTAGACTGGTTGTTAAATTCTCAGCACTCCCATGTAGACAAAAGCAGTTATTACCACTAGGAACTGATTGAAAATAAGCCAATAAGACTAATAATTTTCTTCTAAATCTCAGTGCCATCACTGCAATTTAAGAAACAAGAAATTCTTCAAAGAAGAGTCAGGAGTGTGGTGCAAAACACTGGATATTACTATCTTACAGTTATTTTGCTTCTCTACTAGTGACAATTCCGGTTTAAGAATTCCATCCTTCTTCCTATAAAAGAGCTAGTTCCTTTCTATTCCCATGCTACGCACTGTGCAGTCACTCTCTTCCTTGTTTGCTTTTACTGAGGAACAAAGGGCTCTTCCCCCATGTCCATTTAGCACCCTATCTCCCCTCCACTAAGGTGTGAGCCCAGGAAGGCAGATAGCTAGAAGCAAAGAAGTCATCAGAATGCTCACACATTAAGATCAGCTCAATTTTGGAAAGCCCCACGAGCTCCAGAAGGCAAAGCCAGTGTTGCACTTGCACATTCAGATCTGGAACAGGCAGATACAAAGGATATGGGCTGGAAGATGGGCGTTATTCTCTACCTTCAGTGTAACAGGAATTGAAGAACAAAAACAGATATGCCAGAAGCGAGATTTGGCCCATCCCTGCTATGGAGCCCTATTATTTTTCGTAATGTATGTTCAAGACCAGTTCTGCTGATAACTGCCCCCATCCTTCCTGGAGGCAACCCAAGCAGAAGAGTAGATGGGTTAAGACCCTTCATCTAGAGACACTCACAGGAGGAAGCCTTAGCAATCACCTTCCTTTAAATGTGGCAATACGACATCCAAGACCCATGATCAAAGGTCTAAGACAGAACATTTGCAGTGCACAGTATGTCAGGAAGTGAGTAAACTTCAACTTGGTGATGACTATATAGAATCTACTAAACATAAATCTGTCAAGATATTATGAAAAGAAATATAAACAAATTCACTACTAGTATGATTTTTAGGTACAAGTTTAAGTTCAGATTGTTTTCAACTAGTGAGAATGAATGAGTACACTGAATAAAAATTAAAGGATTTTATCTCAATCTTAAATACAGTGTTTATACTATATAAGACAGTATCTCCAAGTACATTACCCACAATTATTTGTTATAATGGCTCTTCAATTTTAAAATGGAAATCAACCTGCAAATGAAGGAATACTATTTAAGTACCCTTCAAAACACTATAAATGACTCTATGCTTGCCACCCTACTTGAGCTCTGTGCCTAGGCCAGAGATTATGTGCTCAAGGGTTATTCCAGAACCTACCCAGCTTTCTTGTTGGTAATTTGAATCTAATTAGTAAGTCAATCTCCAAGATCCCCCTTAGGTCTAATATATGTGTTTCTATTTCTGTCAGTTCACACTAAAAGATTTGAAATACAAAAATCTTCCCATGAAATACTAATTTTCTGACTGTCCTATTTTTTGTTTATCCTTTTACTATTACCCAAGTCAAACAAACTCAAAACAAGATTGTCACTATCTCTGACACTTTCTTTTCCCTCATCAACCCAGTTAATTACTGAGCCTTGTCAATATGTACTTCACGATTTCTCCCTTTTTCAATGTATGTGATATGATATCTCTAGGCTAATTATTCTAAAATGTCACTTTTACTCTCCATTCAACAGGGAAACAAGCTTGCATCCCAAGACTTTCTAAACTTTGCCTTAACAGATCACTACTGCTGTACTTCTGTGGTCAGCCTCCAACTTATCAGTGGGTGCCTCTACAACATACCCTATTTCTAGAAAGCCTCCCTTTCTCTCACATATCCATGAAGCCTTTCCTGACTGTCCCAGCTGGAAGTGATGCTCCTCCCTTGGATTCCAACACTCTAACTGCATGCACACTACATGACCATTTGGTCATTCGTTCAACCAGTGTGTGTCAGGGATCTGCCATCTGCCTAGAATTCTTCCAGCCGACAGAGATAAATCAAGGACTAGTTTTCTTTCCTTGATTCCTTTACAGATTATAAACATTATTTATTGATGTATTTATTCAGCAACTATTGATCCAGCATCTGCTCTGGTAAAGACACAGCCTTGAGTATATAGAAACTATTTTTTAGGTGTCACAATTATCTTTCCCTCTGCCCACATAGGGCAGCTTATTAATTGCAATACAAGCTCAATAAAAATGTTAGTCAAGGGAATTGTTGATTGTCATCCTTGAAAGTTGCAGCAATATTTTTAAATGTTACCATTTTCCTATAAAAATAGCATACTAGAGCCAGAAATTTAAATTTAATACTAAGTTTAAAACAAGGGCAGAGAATTCCAGAATGATTCATATATCCATGTGAAAAATCTACATCTACTTTGCTTCATGAACCAGGTAAATAAGACAAAAATTTTGACCTATGGAACAAATATTTATTACCTACAATAATTAACTAACAAAGCAAGAAAGAAATAAAACAAATGTACAAATGAATCTTCCAGATCTGCCCTGGACTCCAGTCTCCCTTACAGCGAGCGTCTGCAACTCATCCTCAGGCCATTAACGTTAGGCAGGGAAGAGCCCACCATGGCAGAGCCCTGCAAGAGTGCAGTAGATCTCCATTCCAGTAGGGACGCATCTGCCTTCTCACTTTTAGCAGATTTAATTCAACTTAATTAAAAAGAGGCATTTAAAAAAACAAAAGGGAACTCATGAAAATAGAAGGAGCTGAGGAAGGGGATCAGGGGCAGGAGGTGAGGGCGGAAAAGGGGGCTAACTGGGGAATGAAACTCATCAAATTATGTTATGTACACATACAAATATGTCACAATGAATCCCGCTGTCACATATAATCATAATGCAACAATTTTAAAAAGAGGCATTTTAAGATTAAAGTTATGCTGTGTTTTTCTTCTTTACTACTTGAATAAGGGTATCTGTCTCTCACAGTGACCTCTAAGATAAATGTCTACCTTCATTTTAACTGAAGCCTCAACATGCTGCTCCAACACATGCAAACTATCTTTTTTTTTTTTTTTTTTGATACCAGGGATTGAACCCAGGGCACTTTACCATTGAGTTACATGCCCAGCCCCCACCCCTTTTTAATTTTATTTAGAGACAGGGTCTCCTTGAGTTGCTTTGTGCCTCACTAAGTTGCTAAGGCTGATTTTGAACTTGTGATCCCCCTGCTTCAGCCTCCAGGGCCACTGGGATTACAGGTGTGCGCCACACCACACACCTGGCTTCACACAAACTATCTTTAGATATTCCATCAAATATTCCCAAAACATCAGAATCTTGATTAAAAAATATCCTTTCTAGTTCTACTTGGTTTACTTAATATTATACCTACCTAAAATAACAGACTAACCTTTGTCTTTGACACCATTATTTTAGTAATCTCCCAAAAATATCCTTGATCAATATTAGGACAATATAAAAGAAAAGCAATAAAAATTATTTAAAGCCCACCAAGCATAGTACTGTTCTGAAAGGAACAGACTTAAGAAACTTTTCAACAAACTTCAAGTAAGCAAATAAATAACTCTGCATAGAGTTGTGGTATTATTGACCCATGATTTGGACCTACCACTCTACTTTTGTTTTTATTACCTGAGAGTTCTAATACCAATCCAGTGCAAGACTACAGTTTATTTTTGTAGTCATAAAAAGAAAATGAGTGAACTCTCTGGAGGTAGCAAGAATATTTTATACCTCCTAGAATAATTTAAGATCAACATTAATGTGACTCAGCTGGTATTATGTGTGAGTCGACCCAACAGCAACTTCACTGGTGTCACATGAAGGGTGCCAGAAACCATCACCATCCCTTTACCACCACCAGTATCTAGGTGTCTATTTGTCCTGACAGAATAAGTCACACTCATTTGTTCTTTAAAAGGGAACAAAGAAAATATTCTTTAGAACACAATGTAAAACAGGGAGAGTACAACCACATTAAAATGAGAGCATTCAAATATTAAGACATTAAAAGTTGTCACTTGCACACATCCCAACTATCAAAAACCTTATTTGGGGAAACTGAGAACTTCTTCATGCCACAGAGGCTGTATCCAGTCATCTGTGGCTTTACCACACCACAAAATGAATGTACCATAAATGCTATGGGTAATGTTTTGGATTCCATGATAAAAGAAGAAAGAAGGAAAGCCAAAAGGTATATAAATGTTCAAAACAGGCAAAAGCAAACAAATAAAAAAAGACTGATCTGAAGGCTAAGCTCTACTTTAAGTAGCTTCATGCTGAGAAAATGTAAATGAAAAAGAGCAAGATGGGTGAAGAGAGAAATAGCAAACAAAGAATGAGAAAAGGCTTCACCCGCAGCAGCACCTGGCTATCTGCTGGACAGAGAAAGAGTCCCAAGCTAAGGTGCTTTCCAAGATGGTTAAACAAAAACAAAAAAACAAAACAAAACAAAAAGGCAGGAAAATGGAAAGTCCTTCTGCCCATTGCTCTTGCCCAGGGGGAAAGAGAAGTATTAAAAGTTACTCAGAAAGAAAAGAAAAAAAGAAGGCATGGACGAGGACAGTTATTAAGTCCTCCTTGTTGGAGATAAAACCACCTAAATATGAAAGATTCATTAGGCCAATGGGTTTTGTTTCAGTGATCCCATGTCATACATGCTGACCTGAACGCCACCTTTGGCCTGTTGATACATCCCCACCGTTGACAACTGTGGGTATTTTTACCAAAGGTACTGTCACTGAGATGAACATGAGTGAGCTAGGCTCTGACACAGGAGGCAAGGTTACTTGGGGACATATGTGCAGGTTACCAACGATCCTGCAAATGATGGAAGCATAAATGCATTCTTACTGAGTCTCTTACAGACAAGGGCCTGACACAGAGCTGAGGCAGCCACGGCAGTCCTTTCTCACTGCTTCTTGCCATCACACCAGAAAGATGTCCAACATGTTGCTCAGAGTAGCAGCTGTGAGTTTATTAGAAAAGAAAGGGGACACTCTCAAGGGAGAGAGTGTTTCCATTCAGAGAGGAGGACACACATCCTACCCTGTGCCCTTCAATTTTATTAGAGGGTCTCAGGGAAGTTTCTGAAGGATCCCACCCAGGTTCACCTCTTGACTTTTGACTGACAGAGGGATTGCATCAAAATTCCAAGTTTCCACTGCACATGGTAAAGGTTCAGGGCAACTCTAGGTCACTTTGGCCCATGCTAAGCAGTCCTAATTGGAACCTGTTCTTACAGAATTTATGGTTAAGGGAAATTATCTTTGTGAGTTCTGGAACTTGGTCTGTGTAAGGGTTACAAAAGTGTCCCCCCCCCCCATCGACCCCTGTAAATTGTGTTTTTATCAGCATTTGGGGCCTGCATTTCTCCTGTAGATAACAGGTCATTTGCTGAGGCATGCAAACATCCTATTGACTTAAGCCAGGCAGGACTACAGGTGAATTGTTTTCTTAAAAGGAATCTTGTGGGAGTTAGTTCACAGAATTATGTGCCCAGTGCCTCATCTCCCACCACTCATGTCCGTAACCTGTCAGTTTGAGAGCAATTTCATACAAATAACTCCATATAATTTTGGACAAATATAATCAGGAAAACCACCACTACTATGACATTTTTTAATAATACCAAATAGCCTCACATATCTGCAACCCTCAAGAGAATTATATATTGTTTATTAAATATTTATTAAATTGTTTAAAATGCATTAATGGAAAAATAAAATAAAAATAAAACCAAAACCTTACTTGGTATCTGGAAGAAGGCTTCCTTTGCCTCTTCCCTTCACTTGCACAACTTGGTACTTCCTGTACTAGAAACGTGTATATGTCTTCCTCAGAAGAGGAATTTTCTTTTTAAATGTGATCATCTTTTCTATCATCTATCTGGTTGAAAAGAAGCACTAAGGTTGGGGACTCAGTGGCAGAGAGCTTGCCTAGCATGCACAAGGTCCTGGGTTCAATACTTAGGAACACGAAACAGAAAAGCAGAAACACTATACGCAGATCTGTAGGCTATTCAAAGAGGTGGGGTGGCACTCAGCTTCCTTGTGCACTACCTGCAACTAATCTGTGCTGAAGGACAGGTCAGGAATCATCCTCCAGTGTAAATTAAACTGACACTGTTCTTGGACCCTAATCTGCCAAAAGTATTAGCCATGCCCTAGAAAAAGTTCCTATAAAGTCCCCCACTGTTTGCCAAATACTAAAATTCAACCCAACCCACACCAGAAAATTTTACAATTAAAAGCACATTTTACAATATAAATTTCAAAAGGGAAGAAACCATGTCTTTTAAGTTTCATTCTGGCCTCAGTAACAAGGAATAAACAGAAAAAGGATGATGCTATGTGTATAAAAGAACAGGCCCCAGGGTTCTGCAGACTGCTACACTAAATGTCCCTCCATCCACCCTACCCTCAAAATTTTTAAGATGGAAAGCAGCTACATTGAATATCAAGAGCCGCCTCGAGGGAAACAAAGGGGAGATGAGGCCCCACAGGCATGTGACCTGCAGTCTGAATGAACTGGGTGGCCATCCAGGCAGCCTTGGCCAAAGCTGTCACAATGACAAAGGGTCAAGAACCCTCCATGCCTCTTGCTAACACACAAATCCTGCCACGTCCAGAGTCTCCACTTCCTTCCATCCTTTCCAAAGTCTCTGCCTAAAGCCAGCCCTGATCCACACATCCTGTAGGAACTCCCCCAAACCTATGAGTGGTACCCTTAAGACTGTGGTTCATGTGGTTATATCAAAAATGGGAAAAGCCATAGTTGCTGTCTGATTACTTCCAACCTCCCTAAGAACTCTCTTCCTTCCACATTCTTGTTATCATGTAACAGACCCTTAGAGACAATTTTTTCTTCAGTCTGTAACATCAATTCTGAACTCATATTGTGATCTACACTGCTCCCTAAATACCTTTTGATGCAATGTTGTCATTTCTTATTGTAAAGCTTAGAAAATATTGATGATGAAGTGACAAAATTCCAAAATGTGTTTGCAAGGAGGAAAAAACATGAAAGAAAAATGAGTTTGAAACCTAATTCTGATGTTTTCTATCTGCACAACCTTGTTTACACCCTCTCCAAAGGTAAGGTGGATTGTCATGGGGATAATAGTGAATAATGATAATACCCACAAAGTGCCTAACATTGTGCCTAGAACATAGTAGGCACTCCAAGTGGGGTAATTATTTTATTAGTACATTTTATATGTGAGATATAATTAAGTCTGAGTTCAACTTATTTTAAGACTATAACCATTATCTGCTAAATAATCAGTCTTTCGTCTGGTCAAGAAACATATTCATAGGTACCTACTATGTGCCACTACTAAGTATTTAACAAAATGAATTATATATAGACTCTGAATGGATAAAAAGATGACCAATAAATAATGATTATAAAACATTAGGTTAAGTGATATAATAAAAGATGTTCAAGGTTCAATGTAGTAGGGAAAGGGTGACAAGGTAGGTTGCACAGAGCAGATATTTCAGTTCAGGGAGTAAGAATTTCCAGCCATGAAAACAGGAGTAAGAAGGAATGAAGAGTTTTTCCAGGCATAAAAAAAGAAGTGTTATAGTTTGGATCCTAAAAGTCCCCCAAAGACTATGTGTTAAATTCTTGGTCCCAGTCCATGGCAATATTGGGAGGTGGTGGAACCTTTAAGATACAGGTCCTTGAGGAAGCAAGTTAGGTCACTGGTGGTGTGCTCATGAAAAGGGTATTGGGAATCAGCCCCTTTCTTTATTTGCTTCTCAGCTGCCAACAGGTGAGCAGCCTCTTCCACCATGTGCTTCTGCCATGATGTACTGTGTTGCCACAAGCTCAAAGCAATATGGCCAAGCAGTCATGGACTAAAACCTCTGAAACTATGAACTAAAACAAACATTTTCTCCTTAAGGCTGTTTGTCTTAGGTATTCTCTCGCAGTGACAGAAAGCTGACTGACACAGGAGGGAATAAAGGACCCTGTGTATCATGCCATGGAGCCTGACTTCATTCTCTAGGTACTGTGCAGTTATTGGAGGATTTAAAAAACATATTTTAGAAAATTCACTGAAGGGGCCGGGGAGATAGCTCAGATGGTAGAGTGCTTGCCTTGCAAGCACAAGGCCCTGAATTCGATCCCCATTATTGCAAAAAAAAAAAAAAAGAAAGAAAAGAAAAGAAAAAAAAAGAAAATTCACTGTGGGAGCCATGTGAAATGTGGACCAAAGATTCCGGAAGGGCAAAAATAGAAACAAGTTGTTGCAAAAGATAAAAAATAGAAACAATGCAGGCCTAAAACATGATAAACACAGTATGAAAGTAGGGACAAATTACAGAGAGAATTAAGAAACAGGAATCCTGAGCCGTGGAACCAATATAATTAGAGGACGATGTTAAGGAAAGAGGAGGGGAGTGCAAGAAAAAACATGAAGGAACAATCACTAAAAATGTTTGAAATTTTATTAGAAACTATAAACCCTCAAATCAAGATGACTGAAGAATCACAGGTACAAAAAATGTGAAGAAAAATCACACCAAAGAAAAAAAGCAGCCAAAAGAAAAGGTTGTATTTTATACAGAGGAACAAGGAGAAGAATGACCACAGACATGCCCATCAGGAGCAATGCAAATCAAAAACAATACTACAACGTTTTAATGTACTAAGCAAAAAAGAAAAGAATTCTTTTTTATAGAATTCTTGACCCAGAAATATTATCTTGCAAAGTGAGAATGAGCTGGACGCGGTGGCACACTCCTGTAATCCCAGCGACTCGGAAGGCTGAGGCAGGAGGATCAAGAGTTCAAAGTCAGTCTCAGCAACTTAGTGAGGCCCTGAGCAACTCAGAGAGACCCTGTCTATAATAAAATATAAAAAAGGGCTGGGGATGTGGCTTGGGGGTTTAGCACCCCTGGGTTCAATTCCTGGCAGGCAGGCAGGAAGGAAGGAAGGAAGAAAGGAAGGAAGGAAGGAAGGAAATGAAAATAAGTCTTTCCCAGATATCAAAGGCTAAGTGAATCCATCTGCAGCTTACCAGAACTGGAAGAAATGTTAAGTAAAAAATATCAGGCAGAAAGAAAGTTTTACCAGATGGACATTTAGATCTACTCAAAGACAAGAAGGTAACTAAGAATAGCACATGTATAGGTAAAAATAAAGCCTTTTCTCATCCTTATTTCTTTAAAAGGGAAATAACTGTCTTAAATAGGGTTTTTAAAAATATATTGAAATAAAGTATATAGTAACAGTAACAGAAAGACTAGCAGGGGTAAATGGAAATAATTTGTCAAGTTCTTATGTTAAACATGAAGTAGCATATTACTATTTGAAGGTAGAGGATGTGTATGTAAAAATCCTATAGCAGTCGTTAACATAAAAATTTTTAAAGGCATTGCAAATAAGCCAATAATGGAGATAAATGAAATTATAAAGCTTCTTAATACAAAATAAGACAGTAGGTGTTAGGAGTGTAACTCACTGGTAGATCACTTGGCCTAGGATATGTAAGGCCCTGGGTTTGATCCCAGCATTTAAAAAAACAGGGGGGGGGGGGGGGCGTGCAGAAAAAGAGAAGAAAAAGAAACAACAATACAAGAAGAAAGCAATTAGCAAAGTGGGGAATTTAAACTCACCCATACTGACAATCAAATAAAATAATAAATGATCTAAACTCACTGATTAAAAGTCATAGCTAATGAATAAGAATCAGCTATATTGTTCACAAAAAAAAAAAAGACTGAAGATATAAAGACACAGAAAGGTTAAAGGAAAATGATGGGGAAAGATATACTATATTAATAATAATCAAAAGAGACCTAGAGAATCAATATTAGACAAAGCAAATTTCAGAAACTAGAATATTACTTCAGGGAGATATAATAATAATAAGGGAATCAGTTATCACGATGATGAAAAATATCCTAAATGCATACTGTCTTAGTCTGTTTTGTGCTGCTATAAGAGAATTCCTTAGACAACATAACTTATAAAGAACAGAATTTTATTTCTCACAGTTCTGGAGGCTTGGAAGACCAAGATATAGGCACAGGCATTTGGCCTGGTGAGAGCCTTTTTGCTGTGTCCTACCATGGCAGAAGGCAGAAAAGCAAGCAAGAAACAATTCAAACAATTCAGTCAAATCCCTTTAAGAGGATACCTATTCCTATGGATGAGCGGGTAGCGCTCATGGCCTAATCACTGCTTAAAGGTCTCACCTCTCTTTTTGGGAGGAGAGAGGAAGGTTGTATTCTTTTTTTTTTTTTCCAAACTTTTAAATGTATGCATTATAGTAGTATATAAAGGTAGGATTTGTTGTTACACACTAGAACATGCACACAATATAACCAAGTAATTTGGTCGATATCATTCCCTTGCACTTTTCTCCTCCCTCCTTTCCTGCCACCCCATTTCTAGTTCTTTCCATCTATTCTACTATCTCCCTTTGTTTTTCATAAAACCTACCCATGCACCTTTCCTCTTTTCCTCTCAATGAGAGAAAACATAACTCTTGACCTTCTGAGTTTGACTAATTTCATTTAACATAATGGTCTCAAGTTCCATCCATTTTACAGAAAATGACACTATTTCATTCTTTATGGCTGAAAAAACTCCATTGTGTACATATACCATATTTTCTTTATCTTTCATCCATTGATGGACACCTAGGCTATTCCATGGTTTGGCTATTGTGAATTGTGCTGCTATAAACATGCATATGCATGTATCACTGTAGTATGCTGACTTTTAATTCTTCAGGATAAATTCTGAGGAGTGGTGTAGTTGGATCATACATTGGTTCCATGCCTATTCTTTTGAAGAACTTCCTTACTGATTTCTATAGTGGTTTTACCTTATTTACAATCCCACCAACAGTGTAAAAGTGTTCCTTTTTCTCTAACTCCTCTTCAGCATTTATTATTATTTGTATTTTTAATGACTGCCATTCTGACTGGTTTGAGATGAAATCTCAGTGTAATTTTGATTTGCATTTCCTTAATTGCTAATGATGTTGAAATTTTTTTCATAGATTTGTTGGCCATTTGTATTTCTTCTTTTTATAAGTGTCTATTTAATTCATTTAAGGTCTCACCTCTTAATACTATCACATTGACAAGACCTGAATTTTGGAAGAAACACATTCAAACCATAGCAATATAAATCTAATAGCAAGAGCTTCAAAATACCCTAAGCAAAAACTGATAAAATTAAAAAGTTAATAGATAATCCACAAATATCATTTGAGATTTTAAGATCACTCTCAAAAGTTGATAGAGAAATTGAGTTAAAATACCAAACACTTGAACAACAGTAGTAATCAAATCCATTTAAATAAAAATTATAGAACACTTCACCCAACAATAGCAGGATACACATTCTTTTTAGTGAACAGAAAACCTTTACCAAGAGATCATTTTCTGAGCCATAAAATAAGTCTCAGTAAGTTAAAAAGTATTAAATATATCCAATGCATACTCACAAACTACAATGGAATCAAATAAGAAATTAGTAACAGAAAGACATTTTGAGTATCCTTCAATAATTTAGAATAGCACATTTCAAAAAACCCATGGATCAAAGATGAAATCAAAGGGAAACAGTTTTAAATGGAAATTAAAACAAAGCATACCCAAATTTGTGGAATGAAGCAAAAGTTGTATTTAGAGGGAAGTTTATACCATTAAATGTTTATATTAGAAAATAAGAGCAGTATCAAATCAGTTATCAAAGCTGCCACCTTAAGAACATAAGAAGGGAGAAACAAATTAACCCTAAAGCAAGAAGAAAAGAAGGAAATAATAGTTGTATTTGACAAAATTCTTTTCAAAGAACCAGTCTTTAGTTGCATTGATTATCTCAAATAATGGAGAAAAATCACTGAGATTAAACACTGAACTGATTCTTTATAAAAATAAAAATAATTAAATTAATAAAGCTCTATCCAGAGCTTATTCAGAAACAAAAAATAGAAGATGTATATTACCAATATCAGAAATGGGAGAGGGAACACCACTATCAATTATACAGATATTAAGAATACAAAAATGTTATGAATGATTTTATGCCAGTAGATGTCACAAACTAGAAGAAATGGACAAAGTCCTTGAAAGACTCAAACTACCCAGTTCTGTTCAAGAAAAAGTAGATAACTTGACTAGTGCTACACTTATTACTAAAACTGTTGTTAAAAATATTTAAACTAAGTAGCCCAAATGGCTTTACTGTTAATATATTTTATCAAACATTTTAGGAAGAAATCTTGCCAATTCACAATTATTTTAAAAAAAAATAGAAGAGGGAATACTTCCAAATCACCTAACCCAGACAGTGTGGAGGGGGGGGGGGGGGAATAGACTAATATCCCTCACAAATAGGGACAAATCCTTAAGAAAGTCTTACCAAATCAAATATAGCAATAAATAAAAAGAATAAAACATTATAAGTAAGAGGGGTTTATTTCAGATATACAAATAGAGCTAATGTTTGAAAATCAATCCACATAATTTCTATACCAACAGCAAAATGAACAAATAGGATCATTTCAATACATTCAGAAAAGGAATTTTACCCAATTCAATATCATGATAAACACACGTAGCAAAGTAGGAATAGAAAAAAACACCCTGAGACAAAGGGCATCTATGAAAAACTCCAGCCAACTTCATACTTGTTGGTGAAAAACTGAATGATTTTTGCTTTAAATTGGGAAGAGAAAGATATCTGCCTTCACCACTTCTACTTAATATGGAGCCATAAGTATTAGCCAATGCAATTAGGCAAGAAAAAGAATTATGACCCTCCTGAATGAAAAAGAAGAAAAATTGTCTTTATTCACAGAAGAGAGTATCATCTACCTATAAATCCTAAAAAAATCTACGAAAATGTGTTTAACAAGATCACAAGATACAATTACTATATTTAAAAAATCAATTGTACTAGTCACAAACAACTGAACTCTTAAAGTTTTTAAAAATATTACCTTTGATAGCATAAAATATTACATAGGGTAAACAACAAAATGTATGCAAGACCTATATACACAGACAACTATAAAACTTTCTGAGAGAAATTAAGATTTAAATAAATGAAGAGATAAACTTTACTTCTGGATCAAAAGACTAGATATTGTTAAGATCTCAACTCATCCCCAATTGTTCTTTGGATAAAAAATAGCATCAATCAAAAACTCAACAAAGTTTTTTTTTTTTGTAGAAATTCTTAAATTTAGTTTAAAACTTACATGAAAATGTAAAGGACAAGACCAGTCAAAACAATTTTTTAAAAGAAAAAATTAGAAGGTATGTTACCTGATTTCAAGACTTTTTGAAGTTATAGGAATAGGGTCAGCATGATATTGGTATGAAGACAGACATAGATCAATGAAATAAAACAAAATTCAAAAACAGACTCAAACACATATGACCAACTCATCTTCAACAAAGGTCCTGAGGCAATTCAACAGAGAAAGAGCAATCTTCTCAAGAAATGGTACTAATTATAGATCTAGATGGAAGAAAAAAAAAACTCAACTCATATCACAGGCTATATATAAAAATTAACTCAAAATGGAGCATAGACTAATATAAAATCTGAAAGTATAAAGTGTCTAGAAGAAAATATCCAAGAACTTCTTAGTGACCTTGAATTTCTTAAATAGGACATCAAAAGCTCAAGCTACAAAAAAAAAAAAAAACTATTGGACTTCATTAAAATATAAAACTTTTTCTCTCCTCAAGATACTGTTAAGAAAACAAAAAGCAAACCACAGACTGGGAGAAAATATTTGCAAAACATATCCATTAAAGAATTTGGAACCAGAATACAAAAAGAACACTTACAACTGAATAAGAAAGCAACCAACTAGTGGGGTGTGGTGGCTCACATGGGTAACCCCAGCAGCTTGGGAGGCTAAGGCAGGAAAGTCTCAAGTTCAAGATGAGCCTCATCAACTTAGCAAGGCACTAAACAACTCAGAGAGGCACTGTGTCTAAATAAAATACAAAAAAAGGGGGGGATGGGAATGTGGCTCAGTGCAATTAGGCAAGAAAAAGAATTAAGCCCTTCCTGAATGAAAAAGAAGAAAAATTGTCTTTATTCACAGAATAAAGTTTAATATTTGATTTGGTAAGACTTTCTCGAGGATTTTTGTGTCCCTATTTGTGAGTTTAATCCCCAGTACCAAAAAAAAAAAAAAAAAAAAAAAAGAAAAAGAAAAAAGAAAGGGAAAAAAAAATCAAATACAAAAATGGCCAAAAGAATTGAAAAATTACTTCACAAAAGGTACATGGATGGCCGGCACACATATGAAAAGACAGCTCAACATTATTGGTCCTCAGGGAGATGCTACTACTCATCCACTAGAACAACTGCTGATTAAGACAATACTTTGTGGTAAGGATTCCAAGAGACTGAAACTCCTCTTGCTGGTGGTGATGCAAAAATGGCATAGCCATTTTGAAAAAAGAATTTGAAAATTTCTTATAAAAGTTTACCATATTACCACACAACCCAGCAATCTCACTTCTAGCTAGATTTGAGAACAGGTGAAATGAAAGCATATGCTTACAAAAATGCCTAGGCACAAATGTCTATATAACTTTATTCATGATTATCCCCAACTAGAAACCATCCAAATGCCCTTCGTTGGTGAATGAATCAAGAAGCTATGGTACATCTCTGCAATGGTAATGAAACCCTGCTATAAGGTAAGGAAATACTGAAGCATACAACAGCCTGGATGAATCTAAACACATCATGCTATGTAAAAGAAGACAGATTCAAAGGGCTACAAACCATATGATTTCATATGACATTCCAGAAGTGGCAAAACAGACTGCAAACAGACCTGTGGTTCCCAGGGGTTGAGGGCATGAGAGAATTTTGGAAGGTGATGGAACTATTTATCTTGCTTGTGGTGGTGGTTACAGACTCAGTGTGTTGATTAAAACTCACAGAACTAAACGTAAGACTGAATTTTACTGTATGTAAACTGCACCTCAACTTTAAAAAATACTAATAAGAACAATTTTTCCCAGTGATGAGGGACAAATGTAGCCTCTTTTGGGGTCAACAAAACTGAACAGACTCATACCTTATCACTCTGCACTTAGTTGGTGGCTGGCTATAAGGATGGCTTCTTAGCTCCCCTCTCAGTTTTAAGACCATCCTCAACTCTAATAGCTGTAAAATCTCACAGAGACAGGCCTCAGATTCTCCGTTGCTTTCCTTCTGAATCATATATTTCTGTTGTGCTCAATATCAAAATATTTCCATAAAATAGACAAAGGTGACTTCTGAGCATGAATGTGACCCAATTATTGTTTTACTTCTCCCCCTGCAGTGTATCAGGCATCCTGTCTGCTCCAATGTACTCAATACAAACTAAATTGGCACCCAGTGCCCTGATTGACAAACGCTCACTGTCACTATTGCTGAAATCTCTCTCAGAGGGGCACTGTGCTCACTGCAGTTGGTTTTGCCCACTTGTTTGCCTGCCATTGTTTGCAGGCTCCCACCTGCTGTTGTGTATCATAAATTTCTCTCTATTACATAGGAACCATGGTGTTTTCCTCCCTGAATTTTAGTTCCTATTTTTGTTCAGGTTGGAATGTGGGAACTTCTCATGATTCCTGACTGGTTGCTTAAGGCCTCTCAGAGTTAGTTTGTGCAAAACCAATTGAAAGATGTGATTCTAAGTACCGATAAAAGAGGCAGACATTCCAAACACAAGTCCCACTCCACCGGAGTATCAACAGAAGCACAGCAATCAGTGAAAAAAAAATATATGACAAAGAAGAAATATAGCTTTAAATATGTCACCAGCATAAATTTTCAAATAATCATGCTCCTGACAGACAGAAAAACAAGGAGGCTGGAAAATGAAGCAATGCTTAGTCTTAAAACCATTGCACGCATGTAATTATTATCATCTGTTTTAAGAGGATTTTACATAAAACTTAAAAACATGACTAGCTGGCATGATTTTCACTTATTTGGCCAACACACCTGCTCATGTAATATACATTTTTCTTTCTCAGCTAAAACTCTACACTGTGAGTTGATTCAAGCAGAAATAAAGGTTACTTTCTGTTCTAAAGGCATTGCTCACTAAGGCAGGTCAGCAGAAAAAATGCTGCCACCCATCCAATCAAGTAAAGTAAATCATAAATTGTGGATGCCACTTTCCCTCTTTTTAAGCAATCAGGGCACACCCAGGTCAGGGGGAACCATGGGCTGAGAAAATTCCCTGGATGCCCAGTCACTAACACCAATAACAGGATTAATTCCTTCCGTTTTTGTAGATAACACTTCATACTTTTTCCCAAACACCATCTCACTTGGTTCTCATTGAAACCTCATAGGTAAAATAAGTGCTATCCTTCCCTTGTTACAAGTAAGAACAATGAGACTCAAGAGGTTGCATAAGTTGTCTAAGACGGAACAGCAGTAGTAATGGGAATCAGTAATCCTGTCACTAAAATCAGGAACTTCAGTTCATCCAGAACACCCACCCCTAGGCAGATACTCTACAGTAGTCTCATCCTAGGGAAAAGAAGACACAGCTGTGAAAAAGCCACATAACTTAGTGATTCACCAGGAAACAAAAAAATTCAGGCTTCATTCTCAAATTAAAATTTTCAATTCTAAATAATGGGTATTGATTAATTCAATACAATCCCTTTCTTTCTTCCTTTCTTTCCTTCTTCCATGCTACCATGTGTTCTTCCACAAACATTCATCGAGGTCCCTCTATATGAGACAAGCTCTGTGCTATGAATGTAGAAATGAATCCCATGCTGGATTCAAAAAACTTGCAATTCAGTAGAAACATATATTTATATGAATAAAATATCATGAATTCAGGGAGGATGGAAAGAGAAAGTGGGAAGGAAAAGAGGGGGATTATGAACTGAAATAGATTTCCATGCATGTATGAGTTTATCAGGATGAACTCAACTACTATGTATAACCACTAAGCTCTTTAAAAAAAAAAAATCATGAGTGCTCTGAAGGAAAGATGTGCGATATTGTGGGTTCACACAGACTGGTTGATTCTACCATATGCAAAAATATATCATGTAGGAGGTGATGCTTGAGCCAGATCTTGTCAAACAAACAGGTGTTTCTCAGGTGGACCAGGATAGAAATGCCATGACAGAGAGGTAACACAAGCTTGGTTTTTTTTGGGTAATGGCAGAACTTGCTCCAGTACAAAGTGACTGATGAACTGGGAGGAAGGAGAATACTGAGACTGAAAATGTAAGCAGATCTTGAAGTCCCCTGCAAGGCACACTGAGGAGGTGCACACTGTTTTTTCACTGAGCACCTACTATGATCAAATTACACTTCCATATTCTGTGACTGGCACAGTTATTAAGAATTATCTTCAAGGAATGGCTTATTTCAACTCATGAGGTAAAATGTTAAAGAAAATTCAATTTTCAGAACACTGTTAATGTTAAAATATAAGCATAGGGCACAAACTTACCTATTATTTAATAAGAAATCAGATGTGATATTTTCATTTTAAGTTGATGGAAATAGTCATTAACCCATTATGTCCCAAGTTTTCAATTATGTGAATATTTCAATGAAACTGACACAGTCATTGAAATAGATTGAAACTGACACAGTCATTGAAACAGATTGGAAATAATAATTTAGGACTTATATTACTTAATACTAATATCAATTCATATTATTTTATAATCTAACTATATTCTTGTAATTGTATTATATATTGTATTATATAGTATATGTAAGTCTTTATAGGTCTTTCGTACCTGGGACAATGGAACAAAATGGTTTAAACTTAGGGAGAGGGACTAAAATATAAGCATAATTACAGGTGACAAGAACATCATAAATATTCTTAAATTCATAGGATAAAAAATATTTAAACAAATTTTAAATATCATTGTGTGTGTGCATTTTGCTGGGAATTCAACCCTGAAAATCATGCATGCTAGGCAGGCAATCTACTACTGAGCCACACCCCTATCACTTAAATAAACTTTTAAAAAAGTCATTCAAAATTACCTCTCTTCAACTCATCTAAATCCTAAAACAACTCTTTTTTGGACATGGGAAAACAGTGTTTTGCATCACAAATTTTTCTAATTATCCATTAACAAACACAAAAATAGATTAAACTGCCACTGTTTGTTTTAAAAGGTTACTAAAACCCACCTTTTAAAGCCTAAACAAGAAAATTCAGGTAAACAAAAATATTTGGTCAGCAATAGTAAGTGTTGGCAAAGATATGGGGGAAAAGGTACACTTATGCATTGTTGGTGGGACTGCAAATTGGTGCAACCACTCTGTAAAGCAGTACGGAGATTCCTCAGAAAACTTGGAATGGAACCACCATTTGACCCAGTTATCTCACTCCTCAGTTTATACCCAAAGGACTTAAAAGCAGCATATTCCAGTGATGCAGCCACATCAATGTTCATAGCTGCTCAATTCACAATAGCTAAACTATGAAACCAACCCAGATGTCCTTCAACAGATGAATGGATAAAGAAAATATACATATATACAATGGAATATTACTCAGCCTTAAGGAAGAATGAAATTATGGTATTTGCAGGTAAATGGATGGAACTAGAGAATATCATGCTAAGTGAAATAAGCCAATCCCCCCAAAAACCAAAGACCAAATATTTTCTCTGATAAGTAGATGCTGATCCATAGATGAAGGTGGGGGGAGTAGGGAAGAATGAAGGAATTTTGGATTGTGCAGAGGGGAGTGAGGGGAGGGATGCAGCGATGGGGATGGGAAAGACAATAGAATGAGACATTATTTCCCTATATACATGTATAATTACCCTACTGGTGTGACTAGGCCCCATGTACAGCCAGAGGAATGAGAAGTTATCCTCCATTTGTGTACAATGTGCATTCTACTGTCATTTACAACTAATTAGAACAAATAAAAGAAGTATAATTTTGTCAGAATATTTGCTTGTAAATATTGATCAATCAGTGGACAAGTCCATTGGGCATTATAAAAGCAATATTAATGGGTCAAATAGGGAACACAAATACTAAAGAGACTTTAAAGATAAGATGGTTAATCAGTAAAACAAAATCAAGACAAATAATCATCCTTGGCCATCTTTTCTAGGCATTATAATAAAAATGTATAAAGAAACACAGTACATTTTCTAAAAACCCAAAGCCTGGTGACCTCATAAATTTATTGCTTTAGTTTCCAGAGAAATGACTGAAGGAAAGTTATTTAGGGTCTATTTTTCTTTTCTCAATGACCTAAGACTGTCAACCTACTACATACTTCAAAGAACATTCAGTAAAAATCAAACAGATTTAAAGGTAATTGTGTGTGTGTGTGTGTGTGTGTGTGTGTGTGTGTGTGTGTGTGATGTCTTCTATTAGTAGAGTTCTTTGAATATTCTTATTGCAGAAAATTAAACTGGCATTTAAATTTGGTGAATTATACACTGGTGGTATATAAATGTAAATTCATTTGGTGCATCAATTGGTATTTGCTTCTCAGATTCTTAATATCTAAGAATCAGTAGAGACTCAAATGCAGATCAGTGTGGCTCCAAAGTACCCCACTTTTGCCTTTATACTGCAATGCTGCTCTGTGTCCAACAGTGGAAAATATATTATTATATTCTATATTTTCACGTCTATATTTTACACTCTAAAATGAGACCTAAAGCCAGAAAATATTTATAATGCTTCCTCTTAAGTTACGGGGTCAGAATGCCTGGCTAGAATCCTAACTTCCCCACTTACCACATCTGTGTCCCTGTGAATGTTGCTCAACCCTTCCATGGCTCACTTTCTTTATTTGTAAACCAGGGATTACAAATAAGGTAGTTCTATACCACAGAGATGCCATGAAAATTAAATAAGATAATACAAAGCACCTAGTATAGTGCCTGGCTTTAAGCAAACACTGTTTTTTGGAACAATGTTGGAATAATTGCAAACAAGGATTTTAAGCATTGTTCTATATTGCTTACATTTACATTCTTTTGCAACTCAATGATGGCCGATCACAGGTAAAGAGAAGAGCTACCACTAATTAAACAGGCAAAAGGCTTCTCGCAGACATATGAACAGACTGCACCACAAAGAGCCGTGCGCCACAGATAGCTTTAGGTTTCTAGAGCACCAAACTGAAATGTGTAGCCTGAAAGGATTATCATATCAAGTTCAATTTATAAGCAACCTTCCAAGAACAAACCTACTTCAGAATGCGTGTCAGGCACATGTGGTAATGTCACAATCATTCAGTCTCAGTTATGTACTCACCTTCCCAGCAGGCATTACACACTTTTAATCACAGGGCTTCTTTCCAGTCTTTCATTCATTTTTTTGGCCACATCCCCAAAAGATTTGATACAATTTTAAAAATACAGAAAGGGTACACTATTAATCAAAGTAAAAATTAGGACCAACAAAACACAAAAACTGTAATAGAAAGTGAAGAACGGAGGGAAGAACAGATTACAGGGGGGCAGATCCTAAGAGCCATGAACTGGGCTCTGAATACTTAGAGTGAAAGAGAAAGCTCAGGGGTCCTCTGCTTTGAGAATCCAAAAAACACATCATGGATCTCTGGATCAGAGTGACTGTTCCACAGCTGCGCAGGCCTCCAGGCCACATCTTCCCCAATCCCTTCCTTCCCTTCCACCCTTTTTTCTAAGTAAGCAAGATCACCCACTCCACTTCACTTCACCACTTCAGGTTGCTGCTCCTCCCAATTCTCTGTGCCCTGGGGGAGCTGTTGGCCCAGAGCAACCACTGGCTCATATATCTAGTACCCAGGTGAACTTTTTTTTTTTTACAGTTTTACCTGTGGCATAGTTGTCCTTTTATTTTTTTTAGACACAAAATTAATTTATATTATTATAGCAAACATAAAATTCTAAATTTCACAACTTGAATGGGTGCCAATTACACACTAATAAAATTACTAGGTAAGAAAAAAAAGGGCAAGTTCTTGTGTAATGAAATTCTGATGTGATATAAGAAAAAAGGATGCAAATAATACAGCCTAATTAAAATTAAAGTCAAAATTACCAAGAAAGATAAATATCAATGTATAACAGACAAAGATAAATTGATAAAGGTGATACTGAGCATAGGAGACGTTTTAAAAAGTGTCCCATCCTCGGACATACACAACTTAAATAAACCAATTTCAAGCAATGAAATAGAAG
Organism: Sciurus carolinensis; assembly: GCF_902686445.1. Taxonomy (NCBI): domain Eukaryota; kingdom Metazoa; phylum Chordata; class Mammalia; order Rodentia; family Sciuridae; genus Sciurus; species Sciurus carolinensis. Next base: position 33,542,635 of record NC_062219.1, read on the forward strand.
AGGTCATCAAAAGCCTACCAACAAAGAAAAGTCCAGGACCAGATGGGTTCTCAGCCGAGTTCTACAAAACCTTTAAAGAAGAGCTCATTCCAATACTCCTCAAACTATTCCATGAAATAGAAGAGGAGGGAACCCGACCAAACTCGTTCTATGAAGCCAATATCACCCTGATACCTAAACCAGACAGAGACACATCGAGGAAAGAAAATTTCAGACCAATATCCTTAATGAATATCGATGCAAAAATTCTCAACAAAATTTTAGCAAGTCGCATACAAATATATATTAAAAAGATAGTGCACCACGATCAAGTGGGTTTTATCCCAGGGATGCAAGGTTGGTTCAACATTCGGAAATCAATAAATGTCATTCACCATATCAACAGACTTAAAGTTAAGAATCACATGATTATTTCAATAGATGCAGAAAAAGCATTTGATAAAATACAGCATCCCTTCATGCTCAAAACACTAGAAAAAATTGGGGTAGTGGGAACATTCCTAAACATTATAAAGGCAATCTACGCTAAGCCCATGGCTAATATCATTCTAAATGGTGAAAAACTGAAAGCATTCCCCCTGAAAACTGGAACAAGGCAGGGATGCCCTCTTTCACCGCTTCTATTCAACATCGTCCTTGAGACTCTAGCCACAGCAATCAGACAAACCAAAGAAATTAAAGGGATACGAATAGGAAAAGAAGAACTCAAACTATCCCTGTTCGCTGATGACATGATTATATATTTAGAGGAACCTGGAAATTCCACCAGAAAACTTTTAGAACTCATAAGTGAATTCAGTAAAGTAGCAGGTTACAAGATCAATGCTCATAAATCCAATGCATTTTTATACATAAGTGATGAATCTTCAGAAAGAGAAATTAGGTAAACTACCCCATTCACAATAGCATCGAAAAAAATAAAATACTTGGGAATCAATCTCACAAAAGAGGTGAAAGACCTCTACAATGAGAACTACAGAACACTAAAGAAAGAAATTCAAGAAAACCTTAGAAGATGGAAAGATCTCCCATGTTCCTGGATAGGCAGAATTAATATCGTCAAAATGGCTATACTACCTAAAGTGCTATACAGATTCAATGCAATTCCAATTAAAATCCCAATGATGTACCTTGCAGAAATAGAGCAAGCAATTATGAAATTCATCTGGAAGAATAAAAAACCTAGAATAGCTAAAGCAATCTTCAGTAGCAAGAGCGAAGCAGGGGGTATTGCAATACCAGATCTTCAACTCTACTACAAAGCAATAGTAACAAAAACGGCATGGTATTGGTACCAAAATAGACAGGTAGATCAATGGTACAGAATAGAGGACATGGACACAAACCCAAATAAATACAATTTTCTCATACTAGACAAAGGTTCCAACAATATGCAATGGAGAAAAGATAGCCTCTTCAACAAATGGTGCTGGGAAAACTGGAAAACCATATGCAATAGAATGAAATTAAACCCCTATCTCTCACCCTACACAAAACTCAACTCAAAATGGATCAAGGACCTCGGAATCAGACCAGAGACCCTGCAACTTATAGAAGAAAAAGTAGGTACAAATCTTCAACTTGTTGGCTCAGGATCAGATTTCCTTAACAGGACACCCATAGCACAAGAAATAAAAGCAAGAATCAACAACTGGGATAGATTCAAACTTAAAAGCTTTCTCTCAGCAAAGGAAACTATCAGAAATGTGAAGAGAGAGCCTATAGAGTGGGAGAATATCTTTGCCAACCATACCTCAGATAGAGCGCTAATTTTCAGAATCTATAAAGAACTCAAAAAACTCTACACGAAGAATACAAATAATCCAATCAACAAATGGGCTAAGGAAATGAACAGACACTTCACAGAAGAAGATGTACAAGTAATCAACAGATATATGAAAAAATGTTCAACATCCCTAGTAATAAGGGAAATGCAAATCAAAACTACCCTAAGATTTCATCTCACCCCAATTAGAATGGCCATTATCAAGAATACAAGCAACAATAGGTGTTGGCGAGGATGTGGGGAAAAAGGAACACTCATACATTGCTGGTGGGGTTGCAAATTAGTGCAGCCACTCTGGAAAGCAGTGTGGAGATTCCTCAGAAAGCTTGGAATGGAAACACCATTTGACCCAGCTATCCCACTCCTTGGCCTATACCCAAAGGACTTAAAATCAGCATACTACAGAGATACAGCCACATCAATGTTCATTGCTGCTCAATTCACCATACCCAGATTGTGGAACCAACCTAGATGCCCTTCAGTTGATGAATGGATAAAGAAACTGTGGCATATTTATACAATGGAATATTACTCCGCAATGAAGAATGATAAAATTATGGCATTTGTAGGCAAATGGTCGAAATTGGAGAATATCATGCTAAGTGAGATAAGCCAATCTCAAAAAACTAAAGGTCGAATGATCTCGCTGATAAGTGGATGAGGACATATAATGGGGGGTGGGAGGGGCTAGCATTAGGTTTAGGGTTAGGTTTAGAGTTAGGCTAAGGACAGCGGCAAGAATGAAGGAAAGAAGGACTGTGTAGAGGGAAAAGAGGGGTGGGAGGGGTGGGGGGAGGGGAAAAATAAAATAAACATCATTACCCTATGTAAATGTAAAAAAATAAAAAATAAATAAAAAAAAAAGTGTCCCATCCTCAAAATACCTCATTTCCATCATTTGGAAATTTTTCATAGCACTCTGCTTTTGTTAATATAGAATGGTGCTTTACACTATGATACACGATTACAATATCTTTGATACATACAGTATAGTGACTGGCAGGTTATAGAGTTCACAGTCTGTATATTTCCTTTAATTTTTATATGGGAACTAGGAGAGAAAAACTCATTCTACTTAAATGTGGAACAGTAAGAATGTTTCCCAGAGCTGCTGGAAGTCTGATCCCCATCACAAAGTGAGGTCAGAGAGGGTGAGAACACAGAATCTAGTAGAAGCCACCTGCCCCCATCACCAAGTAAAGGATAAGAAGGTGAGAACAGAATGGAAAGAGGCGGAGGGGTGGGGGTTGAAGACGTTCACAAGTCAGGCTCCACCTTCCAAACCTGTCTGGTTTGTATTTGTATGCTATACATTTTCCATTCTAGGTAAAAAAATCAATTTGCCTTGAGGTTTGTGACCTCCCGGCTTCTCTCCTGCCACCACCTCCACTCTTTGTACTGCCCTTTTCTACTTCTGCTTTGACTGTTCCCAGATACCCCTAGAATTCCTGAGGCTTTCAGAGTACTCCAGCCACTGCCTCTGCTCCTGGAACCTGAGTCTTTCGTTCCCTTTTATCCTGAAGACAGTAAAAGACAGTTCATCATTCTCCAGTGCTGACCTCCACCTGGCTGAAGGTTTAACGCCCCAGCATCCACTGACCTGTCTCAATATCAGAAACTGACAATGAGTATCTTTAACATGGAAGGGCAGAATGGGTTTAAAGAAACAAACATTCACTCCCACCCCAAAAACACAGCAGAATTACACAACATATGCCCAACGAACTTAAAAAGAATAAATTATTTTTAAATGTTTATAAGTTATTGATAAATTAGTCTTAAAATAATATGTTCTTTTTAAGTTTGTTAAGTTGATTTGAGTGAGGGTTTTCCTTAGAACCATTTTATTAAGTAATTTGAATTACCATATCACATCTATTTTTTTAAATTATATCTCCTTTGAAATAGTCATATCTTTATATACTTTTTAAAAACTTGGGAAATTTTGTCATAAAAAGACACAGCATTTTAAAATATAATTATTATTTTTGTACCCAAAGAACCATAAATTGGCATAAACTAAATGCTTGACTTGGAGCAATGAAAAAAGTAGATATATTTAAAACATAGCCAACAACTACAAGACAGGTATGGAACTACTGTCTCTCAACTCCAACCCGTCCCTTCCTCACTCAGATTTATGATGCCAGGACTAGGATTAAGCAAACTGACTTTTTAACAGCTACATCTGTGCTAGAGGAAACTGGACAGTCCCACCAAGGAGAAAAGAACTCTCCCATTCTCTCTGCAGTAACTGATTCCAGTAACAGCTGATTCCAGTTTTCATTTTTTCCCCTCACTCCTGGAATCAGCATCATTACATGTCCTCATGGATAATAGCAAAAAATTGGTTGTGGTGTGCCATCTTCAGAGGCCAGAAGACCAGGTTGGAAGGTTCCTTTTTTGTGTCACTAGGGCACCTCCTTGGATGCAGCACCCCTACCTCAACAATCTGAATCCTGACTATGTGGGACCTTTCCTTCCATAGATTAAACCAGCCTGAAAATCAGTGTCCCTGCTCTTCCTTAGTCATGCCTTTCCACTCATCATTCCTCCAACACGGATTTAGCTAATCCCCTGTATTAAATGCTCTCTGTTAAAATAACTGGTGTGGTCCCTATTATTTCTTTGACTGGACTATGATACAAACTATTTCTGATACAAACTGTTTCTGTAGCCCCCTCCACAATGTTGTAATTATAAAGAATTCAGATATAAACAACAAAGCAAAGGGTACAAAGTTAAGAGCAGTTACAAGGTTAAAGTTTTTTTTAAAAAACCTGTATGTTTCATAAACTTGTTTCTCTATAGAACAATTTAAATTATGGCTTTTAATTTAATATTCTAATTTCATACAGTTTTACATATAAATTTTAGGCTCTACAAAAACTAAAATTTTATAAATCTAATTTACATTGGAAGTTAAGAAGGTGAAGTACCTATAGTAATGGGAACACAACAGTATTTTCATGATTTTTTTATCTTAAAATTACCATAATCATATCAGAGAACATTAATATAAAATAAATTTAAATTTGGACAAGAGTTTCACACAATTCTCACTTATAAAAATAACCACACAGTAGACAACACACCTTAGCTTGTCATCTCCAGAACAGGCTGATCATTAACTGCCAGGTGTTCCTATCATGAGTTCAAAACCAAGACTTTATGTTGTGCAGAAGTTATACAACAATGTATCTAGACAAGGGCCCATACTTAAATATTATGCCTCTGTTTTAAAGCAAGTTTGTTGATCTTAAAGGCACTAATTAAAAAGTCATTTAATAGTTATTATAAATTAAGAACATATTAAAAAGCATTCTTTTTCATTTAAAAAAAATTAATCTTCTACTTAAAGAGCTTGGTGGCTTAAAATAGTGTAAAAATTTTGCTGAGCACAGTGGCACATGTTTGTAATTCCAGCTATTCAAGAGGCTAAGATAGGAGGACTTCAAGTTTGAGGCCAGCTTCAGCAACTTACTCAGACCTTGCCCATGATAGAATGTTTACCTAGTATGTATGAGAACCTGTATTCAATTCTTAGGAAAAAAAAGTTTGAAAATTCTAGCTTAAAAATTCTCTTTCAGAGCTGGGTGTGGGGGCACACTCCTTAATCCCAGCTACTTGGGAGGTTGGAGCAGGAAGATTACAAGGTCAAATTCAAGGCCAGCCTGGGTAACTTAGAGTCTCAAAATTTAAAAATAATGAAATAAATAAAATTGGCTATGGTTATGGCTCAATTGTAGGGCACCTCTAGGTTTAATACCCTGTACCACAAAAACAAACAAAAACAAAAAATTTCTGGCAACTATTATCAGTAATTACTAATTCAGGCAGCCATGAATTACTAATACAAAATTTTACTTCATTAACTTCTCTGTTTTAAGACTCCATTTCAATATTTTCATTGCTTAAAAGAAGATTCATTGCAAACGGAACAAGAATGCTACTGAGTTTAATGTACATACCATCTGAGTTATAAGGCTACCACGAAAAAAGTGTTAAGACTAATAGCTACTGTCTCGAATCCGTCACCCTGGAGTCCTACCAAACAACTCTTTTCCTTTCCATATTAAAGAGCCCTCTAAATTAAACAACTAATTCGTCTGCCTTTGCTCATCCTAGCCAAGCAGCCAGTCCTGCAACCCCTTCTTGTGATTTGGATTCCAGCTCCACACCATCCTGGTCTCCCTTAGGACACATTCCAGCATGTCAGAGTTCTAAATAACGTTTGACTACAATAAATCTAGATGGTAAGTCTTAGGTTAACAAATCATCTGCTTGCCAGTTTATGAGCTATCATATACATCACTCAAATCCCTGAAAAGGTTGACTTTACAGCTAACTTTAGTTGAACATTTCAAATGCTTAGAAAGTGTGAATTTTATTTTTGCTCTCCAATGGTCAGATGTGAGGCATCAAATTGAAGCTTGATGTAATTCACATGACAAATGCCAACAACAACTATATGACCACAAAAAAGGGGCAGTGGGGTCTGAGACAGGTAATGGAAAATGCATCACCCCTTTCCACCAGGTTCCTTCACCAACACGTGAGCTTCATCCTTCATGAGGATGTGACACCTTCTCTCCCTTCACTCCAAGAATCTTGTTTGTACATCATTATCCCCTTACTAATATACTTTTTCTGTACATAGATCTTATGTTTATGAATGTCCTTAAGTGAATTTGTAAGTTTTGGGGGGAGTGTGCAGAAACAGGAAATTATTAAGACTAAATGTCTTTGGGGTATTATAAAATTAACATTTATGTCCTATTAGCATAGCATTTAAGTTCAAACTCCATTTATTCTTTATATTTTCACCATACGGTTCAGGTTTTATCTATGACTATTTGCTAAGAGCAAAGAACTTTACTATGCAACTGAAAGATTTAATAGTTCCAAGGTCTGTTAACTTGTAACCTTGCCATTACAAATGTCTACCATAGGACACTTAATTTGCTAAAATGTCTGCTGTAGAAACTGTGTTTGCTCATGCCAAGTTGTAAACCCTGCTTGTGATAGGAGCTGAAGGTAATTTCCAGTCTTGGTGATAATTAACTCACTTTCAAGGACTTTAATGATTTAGCTATGTAACTTCCCTGGTATGTAAAGGGTGTGGCTTCACTTGTTAGACTAAAAGCATCAAGATCCTTTATCTTGGCTTTTTCCTTTCAGAGTACAATAAACTTTGGGATCCAACACATTTCTTTTTAAGTTATGAAAATTAAAAAAAAAAACTCTCCAATAATAGGGACCATGTGTTCCTCCTCATTGTTTCTTCTAAAACACCTGGCTCAGAGTTTTCCAAACATGATAGGCTGAACAACATTAATTGAAGTACACTGAAATATTCTTCACAGCAGCCCTCATACAAGGCTAAATTTCACTGCAACTAAAATGTAACATGAAGGTTCAGAAGAAATCCCAGAAAGCTTTCATTTTTCTCTGTCTGGTAATATTTGTTCTAGAATATATGCTGAAGCATGGCATATAATAAGCTCAGTAAATATAATTTCTCTGTAGCAATAAGAGTGCACTGAATGTATATCTATAGTGATCTTAGAAGTCAGCCTGGCAGAGTTAGGATTTTATTTCTGCTTATATGCATTGAGAAGCCCCTAGAATAACATCCAAAGCCTCCGGATGCATGTGATAAAGGTTTAACCCAACCAAGTTTAAGCAAAGAAGAAGGGGAGGAGCTTCGTATAGTGAAGAAGGTCCCAGGCATGGCTGAACTCAGAAGGTCAAACATTACCATCAGAGTGTGTCCTCTTTTCTTCACTAGACTTCTTTCTTTGGCACTGACTTCATTCTTAGAATGACCCTCTGTCAAATCTTAAGGAAGACTGGTGACTTTGCTTGGACAACATGTCTGTCCTAGGACAGGAAGCAAGGCATCATGATAGACAGACCTCAAGAAGAAGGGGAGGGAGTTCCCCAAAAGAAAGGATGCTGTGCAGACCAATGCCATGAGTCTACTCAACAATTCATGGTCTAAAGTTCTATGTCTCTAATTTCCCATCTTGGGAAAGTGGAAATAAAACCACAGTTCTGCCAAGCTAACTTCTAAGGTGATTATAGTTATGCAATTAACATACTCTATCTGTTGCAGAGAAACTATATTTACAGTCTACTGTATTCCAAGCACAGTGTCAGGCATTTTATAACCATTAGCTATTTAATTTTCACGCTAGGTAGATATTACTTGAGATGAGGGTACAGAAACTTAGGGAAGTGAAACAGTAAACGTCAGAACCAAAATACAAACTGAGTCTGTCTTCAAAACCTGTGCTTTTATACCACAAGACTGAGAGTTTTGAGGTTCTCAGTGAAGAAGAATAAGTACATGGATGAAAGCTCAAAGATCTACATATTAAGCAAGGCCAAAATTAAGCAGATCTATAAGAAGTGATTTATCACATGTCCTCAAAGAGTTTTTCTAGCCTTAGCCTAATGCCTGGAATTCCTCCATAAGACATTATTTTGGGCTAAGTCATTATCAGTGCTTAATCTATTTTATTACTTTACTACAAACACTTCCCAAGAAGCTCTTGGGATATGTTAATTTTGTTAAAAAGCAAATACCCCAGAAAGGAGTAACAAATATGAAGCTTTCTTTTATTAGCCCAGACCTTTATGTCTATCAGAAACCTGCTCCTTTTTCACATGACCCCAGGAAAGAAGACACAAGGACAGGTCACATCACACTGTTGGAAGATAAGGCATCTGGTGTAACACACAGCAGCCAATGGTTACAGCAGAGGTACAATCTACAATCTAGGTATTCCCATTGAAACAATCCTACAATCTAGGTATTCCCATTGAAACCTATTTAGCATTTCATGAAAAAAATCCAGGCAAACTCCCCAAACACCTAAGAACAACAATAAAAGAAAACACAGTTAACACATAGCCTCTGAATTAAGAGAGGGAATCGGGAGGTAAAATAAGAATAACTACTAGCATTTGCTCTAATGTTCCCGTACTTAATTTTAGAAACAAAACTCCTGGGGTATACATTATTTTTTAAAGGTAAAATCTGATCTTTACCCACTATGGCTAAATGGCTCATAGTTGCACAATATTATTGCTGCCATCACAGCGTTACCAGCAGAGATCTTGGGCAAAATGTAGTCTCGGGTTACCAGCACCACTGGCTTCACACCTCAGAAGGGGCAATAGTTACTGACTGAGCAGCCTGCAATCTGGGCCTCCTGCCAGCTTTTGGCTCCATTATACCTCTGGAGGACTGGAACTGAGAAATTCCCCCATTCTCTGACTTCCAGCAATTTCCCCTGTGAAATGGAACAGCTGAAGAGCACATATTTTCTAGCAGTTGTATTTCATGAGCATATCTGAAAATAATCCTGCCAGAGTACCTAGCACAGAGTAAGCATTCAATAAATAAAGAAGAGGAAGAAGCGGAGGGAAGGGAAGAAGGAAGGAGTAGAGAATGAGGAAGAAGGGGAAAAATAAAAGAATCGCATCATGTCTGCAGCACTCATTTTTTTTTTTTAAATTCCCTAGACTCTGCTCAAAGGGGCAAAGGGGGAAAGTGGATAACTTTCAAAATCTTAGTTCATGACCAGAGCCATTCAAAATTCTGTCCTCAGGTGCACTGGTAAATACTGATGTTCTCTCACACTGGCAGCCTAACAGGCAATGTGTACCATTCTCTTCTTTGACAAGCATTCAGAACATGCCTCCTCTGGATGAGACACTGTGTTAGGGTCTGGTACAACTAGGAAGGTATCACATGTGTCCTGAATATGGGGCTGGAAATTCATGTGGTAAGATAAAGCAGCCATGTGGAAGATAACCACAAAGTCAGTATGTCTTAAGTAGGAAGAGAAGAGCAAAGTATAAGACTATAAGATTTCTGGAAGCTTTCTGGAGAACAAGAAAATCTAAATATAGACTCCTTGAGTATAACTGAATAATCACCACCATGGTAATTAAAGTTCAAAAATATAAGTATTCACCAGAGATTAAATCCATAGCGCATACATGATTGTCTACATTAATGTACACCACCAAATTCCAAAACATCAGAAACTATCTGGCAATCTTAATCATATTTATGAAATAAACATTATAAATGGTTCTGGTAAGAAGTCCCACACAAAATGACTATACTGAAAAAAAAACAAAAATAAAAAAATTTAAAAAGACTATATTGAAATATATTTCATTATATGATTAAATTGTGTATCTTATTAAAATACATATTTATCCTAATATTTGTTTTCAGCATCACAGAATACTAGAACGAGACATAAAGTAAGCTGTCACCATGTCCATTCATCAGCTAGTCCACGCCCCTGTATACGCCCCCAGGAGCAAGTGGTTTCCCCATCCTGTGCTTCATTACTTCCAGCCACAGGAGACTGACTGCCCCATGAGGCAGTCTGGTTCATCTCTGAACATTCACCTACTTGATTCTACATAAAGGCAAAGTACTTCAAAATGGAAAAAATGTGCAGTAAGTTAAAAGCAAGTAAAATGTTTTCTAACTGGTTATTGTCTATTTAGTTACCAAATTCTTATTTGAAGTAGATAAACCTCAGTCAGTGGTTAGCATGCCTGTGCAATGATATTTCTGCTAAGGGACATTCCTTTCAGATAGCTCACTATGAGAAATTAGGTAATTTGAAGAAAAAAACCCTATGAAAGAATTCAGCAAAAACTACATTGGAGAATATCTATAGTATTTGTTCAGCCTACAAGACTTGCAGTAATTTTGAATGTCAAGAACATTCCTATATAACTATATAAAGAATCCAGTCTTCCAAGAACCATGCATTTTATTTTCAGTATATGCTACTTATGACAGTCCAAAAATAGTATACAGTTTGGAAAAATGTTCAACTGCTGGACTTTATAAACAAAAAGAGTCATGCTGCTCTGTGCTGCATGAACAGACATATAAACCATGACAAGCTTGGTTATTTTCACTGTTCACTCCCTTATCAAGATCTCTGTCTATGCAGATAGTTTAACTTCCTACATGAACTTGGGCCCCTGCACAACCAGTTGACTCAAGAATCATTTCGTTTGTTATCAGTAGATTAAAAGAGTAAAACTAATAAATCAATTAAATTAGATCTTTCTATCTACCACCACCACCACCAAAGGGCCAAAGCAGGATAAAACAGCAGAAGGGAGGATCACTTGACTCTTACCACTTGGCCAGTTGGGTATATCCTTGCTGTATTTCTGTAGGACTGCAGAGGATGAGCTTTCCAACTCACCTGTGTTTTAAGAATGACACCCACAAGTTGAAACTTTCACCAAAAACTCATTGAATTCTGCATAATCTGAGCTACCATACAGAGGAACATCCCAAGGCCACTGCTGCCCTGTACAACAGTATCAGAAAAATGTGGGTGTTTGTATGTTAAATGCTTCCAGAGTAGGGGGCTCAGACAGGCTAACAATGCTCTTATGTAGTTGGGTCACAAAGATGAATAAGGCCCAGGAGGGGAGGTTACTGTATGATACAATAACAAAATCAAAATAATGCTGGGCCCTCTCAAGTCTCTCTTGTGGATATTTTTACAAGTTATCACACAACTTATGGACAGGTTACCTCTAATTAGTACTGTTTATAGGTTTCTCTTTTTAAAATATTTTTTAGTTATAGATGGACATAATACCTTTATTTTATTTATTTATTTTTATGTGGTGCCAAGGATCAAACCAGTGCCTCACATATGCTAGGCAAGTGCTCTACCACTGAGATACAACCTCAGCCATATAACTGATTTTTTTTTTTTTTTTAAGGTACACTGGGCAATGACTTCCCTGCCCCTTTTTTTCAACACTCTTTTCATAGGTACTGCCAGACATGCAGGACTGTTATAGAAGATTCTCTTCAGACCATCCCATAGCAGAGAAATCACACACAGTTCTACAACAGGCACAAGCGTGCAGGGGTGTATGAATCTAACGTGGAGCAGACTGAGAGGAAGAAGATACAGTGAAGTAATAATAATATCAAAGACAGAAAAAAAAAATGAGGAGACAATGTGGAAGACCAGGGACCAGCAGGGTAAGGGAGGGGAGGGGAGGGAATGTGCCAGCTCCCACCAACATTTGCACTTCTGAGCTGGCACTTCACTTCAGATGTGGTGTCCTCTCTTCATTTTCTGTGTGAAAGTTTAGAATTCAAGGAAGAGAACCCCCAAAAACACACACAGCACTTCTTGCCAATCAATATTAGGAAGCACACTGCGTGTAAAACAGAAGACTTTGCCCTCCAACAGTCCCAGATAAGAAAGAAAAGAGCAAATTCCTCATGCATTGAGACTTGACTTCTTTTGATAGGGTCAATGAGATTGCTCATGGACAGGGGCAGGAGAGAAACAGAACAGAAGGAAAGCAGGTGCTCCAAGGGAGAACCTGAAGCAATGAACAGGAAGTAATGACTGGTGAGGAAAGAATTCACTATCCTTGCCTCGCTTCGAATCAAGGATTTTCAGATAGTCATGTCCTCCCAAAAAAGGGAAAAAAAAGAAAAATCAATCAACCACAATATTTAAGAACTACAAATAAATTATTCTGACAAATACCTGAGAAGTTCTGGACTGCTAAATGAATGCCAGGGCTCATTGTTAGAAAGTGAATGGTTTTGTTGTAGGGTCATCTCAGGTTGAGATCAGGATTGTCACATGTTGGACGGTATCATTTTTCATGAGCAAAATTCAGAGCACTCCTGTTAACAATCAAATATCTCAATCTCTCCCAACATTTATTTCTAAGCATTCCCAAAAGACTTCTTATGAAAATTGACTTATTTCTTGGGTGAAGAGGTATAGAATGTGTAGTAATTTTTTAAATCCTGTCCCTGGCCAGTTTCCTAAGGAAAGAGCAGCAGGAAATAGAATCCAGATGTGAATTTTTGAGTAGTTGAACTAGATATCATGAAATTCTGTGGACCTATTTAAGTCAGAGTTAAGCAGTGATGTGATAGTTATGTAGCTGCAAAATTAGCAAGTATGACTGGAAACATTTTATTGACAAGGAAGTAAAGATTTTATATTTTGGGGCAATCAAGGCAAGGCAAACTGTATTCAGCACACTAACTAAAATGCCAGGATTCCATTTAACGAAGCTAAAATGTAAGTGGATATACATAAGTCAGTGAGGAAAAACTCCAATGCAAATGTCACCACTTTAAGTTGTGTTTTCTGGGCCACAAGCGGATGTGGAAACTGCCTGACATGTGTTTAAAATTATTCACTCAGGTTTTTGCTGGAGGCAAAGCAGCATCACTTGTTAGGAGTGGTCTTACAGTTACACCTGAATCCCTTCCCTGAAGAACAAAGCAGAGGATACATGAAAATACCTGCAAATGGACACAATACGTCATTTTGGAATCAGCTTTACCTCTCTACATAGGTTGAGCACTGCCCTGAAAACGGTGCCAGTTTCAGATAAGAAAAATGAAGTCTGGCTTGTACAATGTATCAAACTGAATGCAGTGATTTAAAGAAACTCAAAACTCAACTCTGACTCTAGACAGTGTGATAAAATGGGTTGTAGGAATATCAGCAGAAGAAAATCAGAAAGCAGTGTTCAATATTTCAGACTATTAACATAACCTATCGAGTTATGGTACTTAATTTATAACTACACACCTGTCACTAGAAATGCATATTTAAAAACCACAGCTGATTATTCTGCTATCTTCCCTATAAGAAAAATCAAAAGTACCCCAGAAATCAAACACAAAATTGTCAAGCACCAAACACCCTGCACAGTACAAATTGCACTTACAGATTTTTCCCTCGTCTCTTGAGAAAGGAAAGCAGCAAAGCTGGCCCATGGCACTGGCTTTCTTTCCTGGTGTTCCTTTCCGTGGGCACCCCAAATAGAAACTGCAGCTACACCACGGTCTGCGAGCACACCCTGCCTATTCCACACTGAGGAGCAGCACGGAGCTAGAAGAGCCAGTGCACACAGCCCGAGAGAAAGAAGGGAACTCGCTGCAGTGAGAGAAAGAGGCTCCTCCTCCCACTCCTTCAGCTGAAGCAACTGCTCTGGGACTGGCATTCGGCGAAAGAAGTAGCCATATGCTCACCTAATTCTCACAAAACTATAAGCCCCAGCCGTAGCTATGTGCCACGTGCACTGTGCGCCTATCTGCATGTGTCTTTAAGAAGGTAACAGAAAAACCACGAGTCCTTTCTCCTACAGACAAATGCAGTAATTACACATGGAAATTCAAATCGGGGAAAGAAAACCCACATTTTCTGTCTGCTATTTAAAGAGGAAGAGCTTTCTTTTATGCCCAGGAGATTTTTGTTTGCTTTATGCCTAGGGAATCCAACATAGCAGAACACAGGAAATGCTACTCATAAGAAGTGGCATTAACTACCTAACAAACTACATGAACAATAGAAATGACAGAGAAGTAGGGGGTGGGGTACCAACTATTATCTATACTTTACAGCATGTATTTTAAAGTTAAATACAGGCTTTCTCAATCTGCCTTATTCCTCTACTAAAGCATTAATTGATGCTATGAATTTTGGAATCACAGCATCAAATATGTCAATAGCTGAGAAAATTTTCCAAATCTATATGCACCACTGAGATCAAGGATAAGGGCATCTTTTTGAATGAAGTCACAGCTGATTGAACAAACTTAGGGTTAGCAAGCAATTTTAAGACAGTACTTATTTATGATGTCAGAAAATGGATTTCATGTCATTGTTTCATCTGTTGTCTCACACGGGGAGAAGCCTTACTTTATGACATCGCAGTGAAAGACAGCTCAAAGTACCAAGATGACATCCGAATTCTTCCTGTATTCCTCTACTTCCTAGCTGGGAATGTACGTCCATGCCAGGAGTTGGAAGGAGAGGAAAATGGGTGATATGAAAACCTCAAGTATTTCTGGATACTGCATGTCTGCCTTCATGCCCCACCCCCAAACAAGGAGACTGTGTTCTTTGGAAGAATAAAAATCATTCATTTTACAAATTCTAGATGTTGTACTTAAAAAAGAAAGAAAGAAACAGTTAAGAAGCTGAGAAACACTAGATTATACTTTTGGTGGATTTTTTCAGAAAGATAGAATGTTAATAATTAGTTTGACAAACAAATCAAAGAGCATTTTATAGTAAGCTATTTCTGTGGTAGATTAATATGTACTTCAATATTCCAAGATTAGAAATATTGTAAAAATATTTGATTGATTAAATGAAAGTGGCAAGTCTATCCACGTAATTTAAACATTGAAAATGTTATGTACCCTTAAATGGCTTTCACTTTTTCAGGCTATTTAAAATGTAAATATAATACTTATTTTGTCTTGATTTAAAGGAAGACTCCATTCCTTCCATAATAAACACTGTAATTTTTATGTTGAATGTCAGTTTCAACTGGCTTTGTTTCTTTGTAACTTATCATCCTATAAATAGCAATTTTAAGTTCTTCCATTATTCCCTCACAAATTTGCCAACACATGAGTGAATACAGGTATACATTTTAAAATATAAAATAAGATTTTGTATGTAAATATAAAATAGCATTAAAGGCAAGAAAACAATGTGTTCCTTATTAATGTTCAGTCTAGAAAGCAAATAAATGGCCTACAGTCCTAAAAAGGTAAAATCATTACCTAGAGTATACTTTAAACATGGGGAAAGTGACAAAGAATGGATGTCCTTTTTGGATCCAACATTGCCACTAACCAGCTGAGAAAATACTTAATAAGCCTTCAGTCCTGCCTGGGCCTCAGCTCAGCTCCTTCATTTCAAAATCAGGCAGCTGAAATAATAAGATCCTCTTCAATATTAACACAATATCATTTTGAGATCAAAATAACAAAGGAGATAACATTCTAAGGGTCAGTGAACAGTTATCCCAAACATTACTTTGTATATTAGAAGAAATATTTTCAATGAACACTCCTCTTTGAGCAAAGTGAGTAAGCCCGGCACTTCCCAATCTCCAATACTGGGGTGGGATAAAATATTCAGAATCAGAAAACTATGAGTTTGAAACCCAAATTTGTCAGGCATTCACAGTTATGAAAACAAGACCTCTTTATCATTTTGGGTATCTTCATCCGTAAATCAGGTAAGTTCATTGTAAGGTTTCCCCTTTTGCAAAAGAGGAAAGAAAGAAGGAAATGGATTGTCTGGTGGTTGTATCTAAATGCACCTCGTACTTTTTAGTGACAGTTAACAACCTTGCCTCTTCCTCTACCAACTTTCTACCCTACTAGCTGTCAGCTTGAGTTAATGTTTATCTATCTGGCCTCCAGACAAAAGGTCCCTAAGTCAAATGGAGAGTTCAGGGAGGTAATACTTCTGTGATGAACTCTACTAATGTGGCTTTATTAATTATCCCCAGTTGGCACTGCTTTTTAAAATACACAATTAAGAATGAAATACAGCTAGGCAGTGGTGGCATATGCCTGTAATCCCAGCTACTGGGGAGGCTGAGACAGGAAGATTGCAAGTTCAAGACCAGCCTGAGCAATTCAAATCCTGTCTCAAAATTAAAAAAATAAAAAAAATTATAAAGGGATAGGGATGTAACTCAGAAAGAAAGGAAGAAAGGAATATGTAAAATGTATCATTAACTAAGTAACAGTATTTATCAAGATATCCTGCAACCTGAAGGGAGCTATATAATATTAGACTATTTTCCATAAGCAGTAACAGTGAATTAACTGTAATGAAAGAAAGAAAACAATGGAGAACTTCAAGCAGGAATTTAAAATCCCGACATCTCCTGGACACTTAGACATGCCAGGCAACTTGCGCAGTGCCTTATGCCTTATTCACTCACATAATCCCTACAACAGCTCTTTGAAGAAACTGCTGTTAGTAACTCCATTTTACAGATTGAAAAACTAAAGCTCAGGAAAGTAAGTTGGGCAAATCTCTGAGAGTACCTGGCAATGACAAGATTTGAACTCGGCTTGTCTGGCTCTACAAACTCTGACTCATCCAGATTTTGGTATTATTAAGCAAGATATGTGTGGTTATCAGATAGAAATGTTAGAAATTAACATACTATAACGTCAGAATGATGTGTGTAGAGAAAAACTATTTAACCAAGCTTTATGTTGATATGTTTAAAATCCTGCCTTGGTGTCCCATGTTTTGCCATCAAATTCCTTTATTTATTAACACTGATAGAGAAGAGAAATACTATTTTAAAACAAAGGACCTAAGAGATCTCCTTTGGAGATGGAGCCCAATGTCTGTCACCCCCAGAGAGGACTCAGTCTAGAGGTTAGAGATACCAAAAGGGGCCCTGAAAGTATCCATCCTCCAGGAAAAACAGTAACATGGACCACGATATCCCCTAGGATATTGTTGGAGTTTTATGAGGTGGTTAACACATGCTCTTCAGTAAGATACGGTGGTCTACTACAACAAAAAGATTTTTAAAAGGCTACCTTTATATAGAAAAGTATGACATGCTAGCATTTTCATGAAGTTAAAAACATAACCTTTTCATACCTTTTCTTCTCACCAACTTGGCTAGAGACAAATCATTGTTAGAACAGTTGCCAGTATCTGCTGAATTATTTTGGATTCTCATTAAAATGGTTAAAAATGGCAGGAATAAAACTAAAGCATATGAGGGGTAGAGATCTGATTAATATCGTTTTTTTTTTTTTTTAAGAATTTAGTCTTCACTTTTTATTTATTTGTTTTTATGTGGTGCTAAGGATTGAACCCAGAGCCTCACCAGTGCTAGGCAAGCGCTTTACCACTGAGCCATAACCTGATTACTGTCTTTATTGGAAAAAGATAATTCTCAACTATAGCCAAAATATTCTCTGTACCATTAGTCAACATCTCTATCAGTACTGAATATATGTGTGTGTGTTTGTGTGTGTGTATACATATATATATATATTTCTGTGAGCAATCTCACAGAAATATCTCACTAAAAATAAAAATAAATCTTGCTGTAAGATTCTGCCTCTATAAAACTGTACAGATTACCAATTCTTGGGAGAGTGCCTTTCATTAAAAGAAATGAGCTTGACACCCTGTAGAAACCCATGAGAAAGAAAAGTAAATGTCCCTTTATTCAAAAGAATGAGGGGAAAGAGGACATTACATGATGTGTAACGAAAGGGAAGACCTGTCTTATCCCTCCAAATTCTGGAACCAAGTCTTAGAAGACACACATGCCTTAAAGTACAAGAGACCCTTCAGGAAGGTTTCATTATACAGCAGGCAGTACACTTAAGGAAACTATTATGCTAAGAAATGTGACAGTTCTATGTAAGTTCATGGAGTGCTTAATAATGTATGGAAACTTGGAGGCCAAAAGATAAATAATTATTCCAGGCCTGAAGGAGGTTAGAGGATATCTCCAATACTATATTTTGTTTCTGTATATTCTTGTAAAAAACAAACCAACTCTCCATCATGACTCCATAATAAGCATGTGTATACTGCTCAGACCCAAAAGATACCCCTCCACTGTTGAGTCACTCTGTGTCTCTGTAGTCATTTGGGAAGTGAAGGGAAAGGTTCTGCAACTACATTATTCAACATAGATATTTGAAAGCTGTTTTTATGAAGGTCTGTCTATATGGGAAAGAGACTGGGAATAACAACTAAACAAACATCAGAGATTATCTATAAATCCCACTGTTAAAGTCCTGTTTTAAGTACCTGGGAAAAGAATCTCAGTCTAACTGTGAAATGTGGGAGTTAAGAATTTTTTTTCACCATTACTCCTACTATAGTTATATTTCCAACAGATCTTTTACGTCTCTTTGCAGTAGTTTTGTTCCTCTCTAAAAGTTATACTTATTTGTAATTGCTATACACTGTATAATTTTAGTATATAATTGGAAAGAGTTTTTTTTTTTTCTATAAAACACAGAGAGAGAAAATAGCATACCGTACACAGCATGTATGCATGTAGGAAAGGTGAAGAATTAAGTAGATAACTAGAGCCACCAAAGAAGTCCTCATTTTTTACCAACTCATAGCAGCCATCCCTCGGTCTCTACTGAAGCATTTCTGTGGTGTCAATTTTCAAATGGCTCCTCCATGGTTACTGTTCAGTCAGTGCTTTTCTGTATGTCACCCTACTTGAAACAATGTAGGTAGTCAAAGTCTTTTCCGTAGTTGAAAAAGAAATTAGGGAGGAGAATTTATTTCTCTGCTCAGACAACAGGCACAGTGTATATGTGGACACACATTACCATTTTACTAGTTTTATTCCAGCCAGAATTTATTGAACACATACTGTATGCTAATAAGATGATCATATAAGCCTTTAACTCTTCAATCCAGAAGTACAGCCACAGTAGACAAGAAAGCCAGGGTCAAAGGATGGTAGAAGCTATGGCTTTCAGGGAGCAAGAAGGAACTCAGCATTCCCAAGTAGTAAACTCTGGTTAGAAGTGTTGTTAAGGCAATGCAGTCCCAGGAAAACAAAGACAAGGAATGGTCATTTATTCTAGAAAGACCATGTTCAACTCTGCTTTCTACAGTCTGTCCTTTTCAGGTATTGACAATGAAATCACAAAAGCTGACATGAATTACTTATTCAAGGACAAGTTAAATGTTTAGATGTTAAAAAATTATTTGGAAAAAAAAAGGAAAATCATACAGTATAAGCACAAAGTATATTTAATCAGCTGGTTAGTTCTTATATAATCAGACATGGCTGCTCTCTTATTCAAGTGCCTTTAATCTGTTAATGTCCCCAACCTTTATGAGGAGAAAGCAACAACCTTCACAGGAAGAAAGAAACATATTTTAGATATGCCAATAGGACCCAATGAGTAGATTTTATTTGTAATTCAACAATACAAACAACACAAAATTTGGTTCTACACTTTCTAGTGTATTGGCAGTTTTCACAGGTCCTAATTATTCTTCATGCAGAATACTCTCAATCTATATTTAGCTCTGAAAGTGGTCCACTGTTTGACCTTGGGCAAGAGAACCATCAATCACATGTCCTGGTATGCCAAGTCTCAAATAAAAGGTGTTCTAGTAATTCAATACATCATTATTAAAATTTTTCTCTTATACACATAAAAGGAATAACAAAGAATTAAAGTAAATCCCCAAGAAAATGAAAAGAAAATTCATTTACATTAGATGAAATGCCATTAAATCAGGCTGTTTGGGGCAGGTCTCACCATCTGTCATGAGTCCTCCACGGCCCAGGCTGAAATTCATCTGCTACACTATGTCAGTACGTATTCATTCTGATTAGTCTGTTTATGGACGCTTCTAACAACATGTGGTAACTGTCAGAACTGTTGATTAAATACCCCAAAACCAAAAGGCTGAGTCTGTTTTCTGTTAATAAGTTTCTTAATTCACAACTAAAATGTTTATCAGTTAGGATGCATTTGACTACCAAATCCTGATTCAAAAATAAATATCATTATATCCTATAACCTGTGGGGTTATCATTCTCGGATTGGTTAATTCAGTGGCTTAACAAGATCATCAAGACACATCTTTCTTAAACCCCATACATTCTCACGGTTAGGATGCAAAGTCCAGGCATCACATGTATGCCCAACATTTTTCAGTTAAAAGAAAAAAATGGCACTCCCTCCAAACCTCTTTAAAATCAGTCAAAAAATATTCTCAGAGGTCCTGTGTTATTTTCTTTTCATTACTGTGGCCAAAATACCCAACAAGAACAAATTAAGGAAGAAAAGTTCATTTTGGGCTCATAGTTTCAGAGGCTCAGTTCTTGGTCAGCTGACTTCATCACTCTGAGCCCAAGATAAGACAGAACATCATCAGAGGGGCTTGACAGAAGAAAGCTGCTCAGCCATGACGCCAGAATGAAAAAAATTGAGGGGTGGGGGCAAGGCACCAGGGGCAAAATATAAACTCCAAAGGCACACTCCCAGTGACCCACTTCCTCCAGTCATGCACCTCCTGCCCACAGTTATACGACCCAGGTAGTCAGTATGAATTATCAATCCATAGAATGAACTGATCCAATTAGGGTGCAGCTCAACTAATCTAATCATTTCACTTCTGAACATTAACACAGGAGCTTTTGGGGGGACAATTTATATCCAAACCATAACATTCTACTCCTGTCCCCCAAAAGCTCATGTCACAATGCAAAATGCATTTAGTCCATTTGCAAGTGCTCCCATTGTCTTAACAGTTCTGGCACTGCCCAAAAGCCCAAGTCTGGAGTCTCCTCTGAGACTTAAGGCAAACTCTTGGCTGTTATCCCTTGGAAAAAACAAAAGCAAGGAACATATATCGAATATATAGTGACAAAGAGTATTTCTATTCCAAAAGGGAGAAAGACAAGCCCAGAAAGAATAGAACCAAAACAAGATTGAACCCAGCCAGACAATATTAGGTCCTACAACTTCATGTCCAGCATCCAGGGAACACACTGGCAAGATATGAACTCCAAAGGGCTTTGGCAGTCCTACCCCTGTGGTTTTGCTGGTTGCATTTCTCATGGACTCTCTATGAGTCTGGCTCAGTTGGCAGCCAGCAGCTTTCCTCAGCAAACATTTCAGGTTCCTGGCATCTCTTAATCCAGGAGGTTCCCACTGCATCTTTGGCTTTCTTCTCACAACTTCATACATGGCCCTCAGGAATTTTTAATTCTGCAACACTTTGCTTGGTTCCCCACGCCTTCCTCTGAAATCTTGGTGAAAGCCTCCATGACACCCTAACTTCAATATCCTGCATTCCTACAGAACCAATGTCACATAAATGATGCCACAGTCTGCCACCAGTTCCAGCAGTAGCTGGGTCGTTTTTGACCAAGGCTGCAGTGGCCTCTAAGTGCCTGGGAGGCTGAGCATGGTAAATGAAGTCCTGGAGAAACAACTTCCTAGGTACCCCTGTGTGAGTAGAGTGCCCCATAGTCACTTCTCAAAGGAGTTTTCCCTTTTACATCCTTGAGCATTTGATGGGTATGATTCTTGAGATGCCCTACTCCATTGTCTCTGTGCAAAGCATTTAGCTTCTCTTTTTAGTGACAGTCATCTCTTCAAAAACCACATTTTCCTTTGCTCTAAATTTACACACAGTTTTCTGGACAAAATGCAAGTCTTAAAATCTCTCTTCTGTACTTTTTACTCCTCTCATAGTAAAACTTACTAATGACTGCCAGCACTATTCATGCCACTGCCTGAAAGCTGTGTTGCCTTGACATTTCCTCTGCCAGGTTTATTAGTCCATCACCTTTAAATTTAGCCTCACAGGAAGTCTTGGGCCATGGGCAAAACATACACAAACTCTTTGCCAAAATGTAACATGAATGATCTCTAGTACAATTTCTAATAAAGTCCTCATTCTTTTCTGAAGCCTCATGACTCAGTCTTTACTGTCCACATTTCTATCAGTATTCTAGTCCTGAGATTCCATCAGAACTGCCCATTGAGCTCTGCTTACAACATTCTATGGCTTCTCTAGTCTGCATATACAAACTTTTCCAAACTCTTCCCACAAATCAGTTCCAAAGGCTTCTGAATCACCTGGTCAATGACCCCATTTCTTGATACCAATTTCTGTTTTAGTCCATTTTTCACCATAGTGAGCAAAATATCTGACAAGAACAACTTAGAGGAGGAGGACAATTTCATTTTGGGTTCAAAGTTTCATGTTCAGTCCATGGTTGACCAATTCTTATCACTCTGAGTCCAAGATAAGGCAGAACATCAATCATGGCAGAGGAGCATGGTGGAAGAAAGCTGCTCAGTTCATGATAGCCAGGAAGCAGAAAGAGAGATCTGGGGCAGTGGCCCCAGTGACAGACTATGTCTTATATGTAGGCATACCCCCAGGGACCTACTTCTACTTCATCTAGTCACACCCCATCGGCCTAGAGTTACAACCCAGTTAGTCCATTCAAGTCATTAATCCATCAAATAAATGAATCCACTGATTAGGTCATAGCTCTCATAACTTAATCATTTCACCTCAGCATTAACACAGGAGCTAGTGGGGACACCTTGTAGCCAAACCACAACAGGCTCCAAGTAGACGTCCCTTCACATATCACAATTGAGTCACATACCATCTCCTAAACTAATCACTAGCAAGATAAATGGAAATAACAGTCTGCAGTTAAAACCAGGTCCATGTACCCTGAAGTCACCATGTCACAGTGAAAGGGAAGAAGAAGAGGAGAATGGACTTGGCAAACCACTAGGCAAACCACTGATATAGCTAGAGTTTTGCATTTGCCTTCTAATAAAAAATGTGGGCTGGGGAGATAGCTCAGTCAGTAGAGTGCTTGCCTTGCATGCACAAGGCCCTGGGTTCGATCCCCAGCACTGCAAAAAAGAAAAAAAAAAAAAGTGATCTCCATTTTTTATCCAATTAAGTGATTGTAAGGGTCTGCTATGGCTTAGATATATGGTATGCCCTTGGGAGGGATTAATGCTGGTGTCCCGATGTGAGCATCTGAGACAGTGAATTGTTATAAAAGAACAAATCTAAACTCTATTGCTCTGGCTTCCTCTCTCACCATGTGATTTCTTCTACACATACTCCCATCATGATGCTATCCACCATGTTTATGGCACAGCCAAGAAGACCCTCACTGGAGGTAGATAGATAGTAGTTACCTGATTTTGGATCTTCAGTCTCCAAAACTGTGAGTGAAGGCCTATGTTCTTTATAAAGTACCCAGTTTTCGGTATTTCATTACAGCAAGAGATTGGACTAATACAGATCTACAAATAATTTTATATAGCAAAAAAAGGAAAAAGCTCCAAAGCAAATCACTGGCTATCATGATAATAAAAAAATAAAACCTATCCAGCAGGGTATGGTGGCATACACATGTAATCCCAGCTACTTTGGAGGTTGAGATAGGAGGATCACAAGTTCAATGCCGGCCCAGGAAATACAGTGAGACCCTGTCTCAAAATAAAATACAAAAGGGCTGGGTATAGCTCAGTGGTAGAGCACTCCTGGGTTTAATCACCAGGACTGAAAAAAATAAAAAAAGAAAAGACAGAAATGTATATCACACTTACAAGCTAAAATACATGGTTGGAAAACAAGAAGCCAAACTATGCACTGCCTTTCTCTAAACCTTACTATGCTAAGACTGACAGCTTAAATAAAAGCTTTTGCTTTGATCAAAGTTGTTAGCAATGAAAATACATCTGACAGCTATGGTTCTCTGGAATTAAATATAAATCCTATGATGGTCAAATGCAGTTTTCTTTACTCATAGCCAGAATCAAGACAAAGTACTCACCTGAATCATTACCACAGTTGACAGAAGATCAAACAGAATCAGAATTTGTGCATTGACAGATTGTTGTTATTTCAGTTAGCTAGTTAGTTCTTTAGGCATTTTATGTAAAACATACTAAAGTCAGATAAAATATCAAAGGATCTTCATAGGTTAATGGAAAAAGATGGGGAATTTAAACTTCAAAAAAAGGTAATAAAGTCTACTCTGTGTTTCTTTAAACTTCATACCCACCCCCCATTTCTACCAGCACAAGTTTCTCTATAGAAGATACATACTTAAATAGTACAACTTTTTTTTCCCTCTATTTCTGTTCCAAAGACAAAACAATAAAAAGATTTACCACATTTGCTTAAATAATTTCCATAATCTTTTATCTCTATCCTAGTCCTTGTTTCCGTCCTTCCTCTACAATTTTTATCACAGGTAGTTATTGCAAAACAAGTAAGAAGTTCCAGATCTCTCCCCTCAGCTACTTCATTCATACCCATAGTTTGAACTACTAATCTAAGGCCACTGGATCCAGGTATATCATCTGTCTCCTAGCCCTCTCTCCTCAATATGCCACTGACTGGACCACAGGTTCTTTTCATAAGCCCCATATTGAACTCACTTCTTCTCACCAAACTATTTTCTCTTGTACCCTCTACACTGGTGTGGGGCACTGCTGTCTAAGAACCAGTCTAAATCCCTAATCTGGAAACCATCCTAGGCTTCTCCTTTGCCTCCAACAACTCACCCCAAGTCTAAAAATATCAAAAAATATGGATTCTCCTGCCTACTTAAGATGTTTCTTTCTCTTCCCCCACTGCGAATGTTAAGTGTGGGCATTTATCATGACCTGCCTCAATAACACTATCACCTTTGTACTCGTCTTGTGATTCAGTATTCTATTTCTCCTCAACCATTCTGCTTCTCTGTGACTGGTAGAATGACTCTTCTGAAGCACACATCTGAGGATGTCAGTTCTAGCTCCAAAATTGTCTATGGCTTTTGACCCCTACCAATCAGATCTAAACTCCTTAAGGACAAGTAACTCCTGTGCAGAGAGAATTACTACCATGTCCCTACATAGACTCTTCCTGGAGGCTTTTGATGCTGCTTTCTCAACCTGGAAAACACCTCCTTTCTCTTGCCTCCCTTCCAACACTGTCATTTTCAGTTCACATCTTTCCTCTACTGAACAACCTTTCCAATAATCCCAGGCAGAATGAGAAGTTCACTCATTTTTCCCATTAACTTCATTACTGTCCTTATCAATTTAAATTGTAATTGTTGGTTTGCATGACTTCTCACAAACTCCTTGAGAGTATGGTTCATGTTTGCCCATCTTTGTTCTTCACTACACAGCATAATGCTTGGCACTTGGTAAGTTCAAACAATATCCATTCAATAAATTGCTCAAATAAATTATATCAACCAAAACCACACTGAAGATGTTTTAAAATGAAGAAAGAGTCTATATGTGCACAATAGTTAGCAAGGCTTCAACTGCCTGGAGGAAGCTATGAATGAACTGCTATTGCAGGCAGTATCAATGAATTCTAAGTCCATTCCGCCACTGTGACAACCAAGACCCATTTGCCCACTACAATCATACTTCTCTCCCCATCCCCACTTCTATTATAAGAGTAATAATATAACCAAATAAAAACACAGTGGAATTGGATTTTCAGACAGAGCTGGAGAATGAGAATTTTATTACTTCTCTTGCAATTAATCAGAGACACAATAATAAAGTCTAGCTTTGGGAAAAACTATAACAATTTAACACAAGCAGAAAATCTTTGGGTTCTAATGCTAGAAGAAACTTCATGAGGTTATTTACATCTCCAGATGATCTTGGTACTCTCTCTTCCATTGTAATAGAATGTCAGGAAAGACATTTCACAAATCCCTTAATACCTGTTTCAGGGTTTTAATGATCCTTTAGAATCCACAGTCTTTCCTACTGCCTGGATTGTTGTACTCCTAGCAAAGATTAAAAAATACTAAGACTGTGGGGAAGGAGAACACAGTCATTTCCCTGATGTGGGTCAGCTGCTCAGTTTAATAGACCTCTTCAGCTTTACCATATACCTGCAAGTGTATCCAGAATATAATACTCCTATACTAGTTTTCTCTTTTTTTGTATTATAATCACTTTTTAAAATCTTGTTTTTTCACTCATATAGTTTTTATGCACACAAAAAGTTATATTAAATACAGATTATTGTTCACAAAAGAAGAAGAAATTGACATTTTCTTTCTTACACTAAACCTTTCTTAAGTCACTCCTCAGTCTCCTCTGTCCTGCGCTTAAGAATTCTACAAAAATTTTGTCATGGAAACAGCAATGACAGCACCAGTGAATGAGCACTGCGTGAGTCCGGCATGAAGCTAGGAGCTTCTCCCGCATGATCTCATTCAGTCCGCACAGCAGTCACTGCGGCAACTATTACTAACCCCATTTTATAGATAAGGTAATTGGTCTGAGAGACGTTAAGTAATGTGCACAAAGTTGCCCAATGAGAAGTGTCAATGTGAGTAGAACAATTCTGTCTGACTCTAGAAACTCCGGGGCACTGTGCTTTCCACTCTGCAGTTTGCTTGCTCATGTGCTTTCTCTGTCTTTACTATTTTGCATCCTTTCCAAGTCCTCCATGCTTCACTTAAAGGAAGAAGAAATTTCCAAGGTTTATAAGTTTGTCCCTTGTGATTTCATTTCTTTATCAATTAAAAAAAAAAAAAAAAATGTGTGGGCTGGGAGGCTGATACCGAGAATTAAACCCAAGGCCTCATGCATGCTAGGCAGATGCTCTTTCATTGAGCAACATCTCCAGGCTGTCAAATTATTTAACAAAAATATATTGTATAGATTTGCCAACTTTGTTTTTCTCATAGTTAAAAATATAACTGAACCATGTTTTTATCTTTACTAAGTATTTATATACATAATTACATATACATTTAAAATTGCAAATAAATATGTATATGCAATATAAAACCACATACATAGAATCACCATATACGCACACACACAGACACACACACACACACACACAAACACATACACACATAATCTCTTACTTTTGAAATGGGGTGTTAATCACATGTCAATTTAAGGAAGCATTAGGAATAATGTAAATATTTAATAACATAACATGGGTGTTCTGGTTAGGGAAGTATCAGTATTGTTATAAGTATTCCAATATGACTAGTATTGCTATTAATAACTAGTATTTTTATCACACTGTATGTCAGGCACTGTGCTAAGCACTTTAAAAGCATTAATAAATAGTACTCATTGTGGCGAAAATCTTACTAAAAGATCATTAGGCAATGTGAGGGGCTAGTTATCAATAACTGCTGGCGACTAGAAGGGTGTCCTAATACTAATTTCCTGAAGCTTAATGACTTTGTTTGAAAACACACTTCAACTCCAGGAATTTCATTCACATGGTTTAATTTTTTTTTTACTTGTAATTCAATATTTATCTTCATATTTTCAAAAATGCATTTAAACTGAAGGTTCTAAATATAACTCATGAGATAATTTATTACTGCATCATTCTAGTCCTGACAGTTAAAATTAACACTTAGCACTGCCCCTTAATATGCAGGGTTCCTAAGATGGCTAATAAGTCACAAGGCTTGAAACCAGGCTAATGGAGGGACTTTCAAAATAGCCTGGGCCACAGCTGCCCCTTCATGTTAGCATCCAGATTAACAGCTGATACACCAGTTAAAATACACTGAGCTATCACTAAGATTAATTTCTCAGTTACTTATCCAGAAAGTTCTTCTAACTCAAGCAAATATAAAGAAACAATCCAAGAATTCCAATTATCAGCTGCTTTTCATTTTTATTAGGGACATATAACAATGAAATTTCAAATATTTTCTTTTTAGAAGACATGTTTCATTAAAGAAATATAGAAGAGGGCAAATAGGTTACAAAAGGAACAAGACTGGCAAATAAAATATAGTGTTTAACACATCAGAGGTTCTTCTTGTTCAAGAACATTATACTTTCTAGGCAAAGTGACGTAAGTCTCAGTTAAACCATATAGTCTTTGTTTTCTTACTTTTTCCCAGCATCATAACAACAGATCCCCCTTTCACACTTAGAACAAATATGCTATAAGAATAATAAATTATATGGCCACCAAATTTTTGTGTCATCAAGGAAATAATGAAATGCACTGTTCCCAGTTCTTATTAAACTACTTCATAATTCTGAACAGAGAAAACTTCCAACTACTAAAAATTCTTAGTAGAAACAAAAGGTATACAGTTCCTTTAGATGCAAACTGTTTTTTCCCTGTGCCCTCTTCTAATATGCTTGAAATAGCTTCATCTTAATCAGTCTAAGATGAAATTTTCTTAATCTCCCTGTCAGCCTGTGCAAAAGAAAATAAGACAAAATTTTTGATCCTGTCCCACCACAGAAGAGACATTCCTATATTATAGAATATCAGTTTTCCATAAAAATGATTTTGACATGAGTCATTTCATATAGATATGCTCCTGATCAGTCTGGAAAATTTTTATACTTAACATTGCTACCACAGAATTCTCAAATGAAAATTCATGGGGAAAGAGAAAAAAATTAAGAAGAGAGGACACAAACCCATTTGTATTATACAGAGAAAAAGCTACAGAGCCATCAAAATTAATTTCCAGTAAGTTAATTTTACTGGAAGCATATTTTGGAAATATTGATCAAAATTAAATAAAGATAACCATCTAAAAATTACATTTTTCATAGTTTACTTGGACCCATGAACTAAGAAAGAAGTTTTTAAATATTTTAGCCCTAGGACTTCTTTACTCTTAAAAATAACTGATAGTCCCTTCCCCACAAAGAACTTTCATTTATATGGTTTATATTTAGAAATATTTACTAAATTCAGAAAATTATGGAAATTGTTTGATACAAAATTTGACAAGCTGAAGTCTCTTCAAGTTTAGTTGTAATGTAGAACCTAAAAACTTATCAATTAATTTTTATACTCTACATTCAAATCTTTTTAGCTGTCTAGAACTCTTGATGGATCTTTTTCTTCATGTGTAACTTTTCTAACATGCATTGGTCATTTAAAAAATATTAGTCCACTGAGTTATGGAGATCTTCCAAATCTTGACACAATTTCATTACATAACATCAAAAAACACATTCATTTGCATCATCCTCATCTCATTAGAAAACTCTCCAAGTATGAATTGGTAAAGGACACCAGTAAACTTTGGGGGTGATGTAAATGGTCAGTATCTTGATCATGATGGTGTTTTCTTGGTGTACTCAGATGTAAAACCTCATAATGTTTTACACTTTAATCTGTATGGGTTTGTTTACAAATTATACCTCAATAAAAATGATTGTTTACATTTTACTACAAGAGAGTATGATAGATAAAAACAAATTGGGAAAATGGAACACTCTGTACTTTTTACCTTTATGTATAAAAGTTCTTAAAATAAAAAGTACGGGAAAGTCTTTACTTTTATTTCAGTTTAGTTTAAGCCAAGTTTATGGCAATAGATGAGAGTCTTCCAAAATTCTTATTTTGCTTGAAAGTCAGGGTTTCATCATGACTGGTAAATAATGTTAGTTGTAGTTGATGTGACAGGTTCACTTACTTTCAAGAAAATGTCTGTTAATACTCAGATTTGAAAACCATAGTTTGCCTGTCAACTGTTCTTCAAGAAAAAGTGCTCTTGTAAGAAAGAAAGTGTCCACTTCAGTCTGCAGCTTTAACAGTTGCTTGAGCACTTTCTTAAAGTCAACCTTCAGTGTGCTACAGAAATGCTTTGTGAATACTTCCCATCTTCATTCTCAAAGGTCAGAATGAAATGCAATTAATCATTTTTGCTACTCAGCAAGAACATTCTTATGTGAAACTGCCTTTTTAAAAAATGGTTTATGGTTGGGATATAGCTCAGTTGGTAGAGTGCTTGCCTCGCATGCACAAGGCCCTGGGTTCAAACCCCAGCACTGCAAAAAAAAAAAAAAATTATCACTAAAAAATGGGTTTTACCACCCTAAGATTTCATCTCACTCCAATTAGAATGGCTATTACCAAAAACACAAGCAACAATGAGTTTTGGCAAGGATGTGGGGGAAAAGGCATGCTCATACCATTGCTGGAGGAGTTGCAAATTTGTGCCGGGACTCTGGAAAGCAGTATGGAGATTCCTCAGAAAACCTGGAATGGACCCACCATTTAACCCAGCTATCCCACTCCTCCATTCATACCCAAAGGACTTAAAATCAGCATACTACAGTAACACAGTCACATCAATGTTTATAGCAACTTAATTCACAAAGTTAGATTGTGGAACCAACCTAGATGCCAGTCAATAGCTGAATGGAAAAAGGAACTGTGGTATATGTACACAATGGAACACTACTCAGCTATAAAGAAGAATAAAATTATGGCATTTGCAAGAAAATGGATGAAGCTGGAAAATATCATGCTAAGTGAAATAAGCCAATACCAAAAAACCAAAGGCCGAATGTTTTCCCT
The DNA here is from genome assembly GCF_902686445.1 of Sciurus carolinensis. NCBI lineage: Eukaryota > Metazoa > Chordata > Mammalia > Rodentia > Sciuridae > Sciurus > Sciurus carolinensis. The sequence goes on from NC_062219.1 coordinate 33,573,148, forward strand.
GATAAGTGGATGATGATACATAACAGGGGGGTGGCAATGGGGGTAAGAGAATGGAGGAACTTTGGATTGTGTAGAGCGAAATGGAGCAGAGGGGGTGGGGGAAGGAAGAATAGTGGACTGAGACAGATATTATTACCCTATGTACATGTATTACATGAGTGGTGTGAATCTACATCATGCACAACCACAGAAATGAAAAGTTGTACCTCATTTGTGTACAATGAATCAAAATACAGTCTGTAAAAATAAATAAAGCAAAAAATGGGTTTTAGCCAGGATGGTGGTGTACACCTGTAATCCTGACCATTCCAGGGTCTACAGCAAGAAGGCACTAAGTCTGAGGCCAGCCTGTGCAACTTAGTGAAGTCCTGTCTCAAAATTTAAAAATTTTTAAAAAGGGTTAAAGATGTAGTTCAGTGTTACAGCATCCCTGGGTTAAATCCCCAGTACACGGGAGGAAAATGATATTTTAATTTCAATCAAATCAATTCATACTGACCAAAAATAGTTCTATCCATTTTTCGGCATACTTAATACAATTAATAACCCCAGTGGAAAAAGCAAAAGAATCTTGTATTATTAAAAAAATAGTTTTGTCCTCATAGACTCTGTAAAGAGTCTAAGGGACCACTAGGGATCAGTGGACCAACTTTTAAGAACTGGTAAACCTAAAGAATATTTTTAAAGAATTTTAAAACCACCATAAAAAAGATCCCCACACTCGCATACTGAAACCAGGTAAGATCCACAAGGGGCAAGACTCTGGAGCTTTGCCCTGACCCCCAAGGTATGGGGCATTGACAATCAGGATTCCAACGTGACAGCCGAGGGTCCTCAGTCAGAAGGGTCTCCAACAGATCACAAGGGTAACAATTGACACTCTACAGAACACTGTGTGTGATACCAGTACTTTTGGGATACATGTATTCAATAAATTCCTGAGATATTCAAATTTTTTTTATAAAATTGACTTTGTGTTAGATGATTTTGCCCCAGTATAAGCTCATGTGCATGTTGAAGGTAGGCTGGGCTAAGCTATGTTAGGTGCATTAATTGCATTTTCTATTTATGATATTTTCAGTTTACCGTGGGTTTATCACGACACTACCCCATCCTAAGTCTTGAAGCATCAGAAACAATGGTGAGTCTGACTTACCTGACTGTGATCCTTTTCCTGTTCAACCACTAGGTCTGTACAGACCTCTCAGCATCTATCAGAGCCTATGGTTGGCTGAAACCTTCCCTTCTCCGTGCTGCTTGTGCTACAGTCTAAAATTAAGTGAATGTCTCTCCTTTAGGATTCATTCCTGTATTCTTATGCTGAGCATTAAACTCTCTATCCTACATCTAACTACTCAGTGCATATACACTGCCTCGGGATGTGTAAATCTGTTCATCTGCTCACCAACTGCTCGTACTCACAAACCTAGCAACCTCCCACTCTAGCTTCCTCAGCTAACCAAACTGTAGGTTCAATTAAGGTTCTTCTTATCACTATTACTGCCTCTGCCCTGCCTCCAACCCACTGCTCGCCTCCCACTATAAAGCATGCCTATTGCTCTAGAAAGTCTCTTCTCCACTCTCCATCTCTCTGCTCTTCTTTCTTATCCCATTCAGTTGAATTCTCCTATTCCTCATCCCTACACTTTTCTAGAAGCTAAAATTATAAGTTTCTTCCACTGTGTACCAGCAAAGTCCCTACTTTTATAGACAAATCCCCTTACTCTATTCCTCCTCCCTCTCCATTTCTCATATGCAGTGTTAGCTTTCAGTGACTACATCATCCTTAAGAACTATGTCTTATACTTTTCTATATCCTATAATGCCCAAAAGCACAGTACATACATTGCACTTACTCAATAACATTCACCTAAGTTAAGGGTGAACAATTATTATTAAGCTGAAAAGTACTGGTATTCCCAGAAAACCATTGTTTCTACCTCTGCTTTCAGAAGTTAAAAAAAAGTACACTACCCTACAAAAAGCCATCTTCTAAACCTTTCCAAATTCCCCACTATAAGTCATGTCTGACGGCTAAAAGTAAACTAGTCTTTGCAAGCACTGAACTGCTTATCAATCTTACAAGGGTGTCATTTAGTCAATACTTTCCCTAAGGAAATAAGAGGCAGTGCAGTTGCCTGAGAAAAACTAATTCACCCAACTCAAGAAGCTCACGGAGAACAGCTTTCATAACCCTAGGATATCATGACCAAACTGTATTTCACTACTGGTTTTCAATAGAAAGAATTGGGTTTTTCACTTTTTTCAGGATTTGAACTTTAGCTGATCAGTGCAGTTAGGTTTGGAAGGAGTTGCAGCCCAATGAAAAGTAGGCATAACATCACCCAGGGTTAAGAAAACAGCAAAACCCACATGGGGTTTTCAGGGGGAAACACACAATAAGATGAGCTCTAGGCTGAGGGGTAGCGGGTGGGGCGACAATAATTTAAAAAGCACAAGAGGAGACTATGTGTTCACAAAAAAACAACAAATACAAGAATTCATACACAAGGAACTACAGATTTTTACTATGTAAAAAGAACTTTAAAAATTAACTATATCGAAATACTCAGACATGAATAAAGAATCCATTAAGCCAAGTACAGACCAGGGAAGTAGGAAAAAGAATCAACTGGAAATCTTAAAAATGAATCATATAGTCATTCATATCAAAAAGAAGAAGAAGAAGAAGAAGAAGAAGAAGAAGAAGAAGAAGAAGAAGAAGAAGAAGTCGTCGTCCTAGGGTTGGAAGTGTAGCTCAGAGGTACAGCACTTGCCTAGCATGTGTGAGACCCCTGGGTTCAACCCTGGCACTGAAGAAAAAAAAAAAAAAAGCAGTTGAAAAGAATATCAGTGATTTGGAATCTAGCACTAAGAATGTATCATTAATAAATTAAGAGATAAGGAATATTCAAATGTGATGAAAGCTAAATTCTCTCACTAAAAATTCACATATATGATATGTACACAAAGTCTTATGAACAATTCCAGGAAGCTGCTGGAGTCCCTGAAGCTTAACTTCTGCCACAGAATTCTGAATATAAAATACCTTAAAGTCTGAATCTGTTCCACTCTATTAATGCAAACAATAAGATACTAGATCAATCTAGTATTACTCTAAATTATAAAAAGGTAAGAGAGACAAAGAAGCCTACAGAAATTAGCTACACTAAGGAGAAATTTTTTTTTTTTTTTTTTTTTTGGTGCTGGGGATCGAACCCAGGGCCTTGTGCTTGCAAGGCAAGCACTCTACCGACTGAACTATCTCCCCAGCCCCCTAAGGAGAAATTTTAAAAACTAAACTGGAAGAGAGAAATGGAAAGATGGAACCTACAAGGCTGGAACATCAGGATGAGGGCTGAACAGAGCAGAGACCCCCTACTGGCAATTTAGGTGGTATGTGCTATGAGCTGTACAATGCCAATCTCACAATACCTTTGGCAAAATCCTTATCCTCCCTGTTTTCTTAACTAAGAGTGGAGAGGGTGATGAAGTACTACATTCCCTGTCCAGGTTGACCTAAAGTAATCACAGAGAGAAAGAGAAAGCTAGCCAAAACCTGTACTACACAAGAAGAATCTAAAAATTGAGATACTTTGCAATGAACCTAAATGGAAATGTTCAGTCCTCCTCAAAATTTGGATGGAAGATAGCTCTCTCAAAAGCATGAAAATCCTCCTTAAAATAGACTTGAAATGTTTCAGAATATAAAACTCAAATGACATACGGAATATCTTCTATTTAAGATAGCTAAAATCTTTGGAATGTAAAATGATGACTTCTCTGAAGATCTGTCTTGAGGATTTGGAAATAAATTGTGTCTCTTGAACATTTTTTAAATGCTTTGATAAACTCCAGTACTAAGATTCTTTCAGAGTGTACATTTATCCATAGGTTTTCTTCAAGTTGAGGTGGAAGGAAATTATCTTGGCTGAGACCTTGAGACATTAAATACATTTATGTATCTTCTTTGAGTTATTTTCATGTTACTTTAAAAGTATATAAATCAGGTTGTCTTGAAGTTCACAATTTTATAAGAAGAGTGTCTGATTTGAAATAGTACACAACAGAGCAGGCTCCCGTGAAATACATTCACTCTGCAAAAGGTGGGGGGGAACGGTCTGGCCCTGTTTTGGTTAAAGGGTCTTCATTTGGTGCACCTGGAAACACAATTATGTAGGAGTCTGTTTCGTCACTTGCAATCTGACAGAAACATTTATGTATGAGGACAGAAGCATGTATATATAAATTTCAGCTGCTTCTTCTTTCCTTGTGGAAGAAACTGAAGTCTTCAATTTTTTCAGGCCACCTACACTTTCTCTTCTCCAAGCGAAACTTTCTTACCTGAGTCATTCTATTCCTAATTAAAAGCAGCAAACATGAAAATGCCTGGTTAGAAATGGTTTGTTTACGTAGGCCTTCACTGGAGAAAATGCTTTCTTCATGGCCATGAAATAAAAATCAACTGAAATGATTTTGAATCAACATTTCAAGACTTCATTATATTTAAAGCACAGATGTATAAAGACTATAGGTAGTAAAATCTTGACTGATATAAGTATGAAAAATGCTCTACAAAATTTTCACTGTTATTACCAAATAAATTTAGAAAAAAATGTCATTGGGAAAAACATGATTGATCTTAAATATCTATCAAATAAAGTAATACTAAAGTTAAAAATAAAGACAATAATTTTTAAGTGGCACTCACCAATCACAATTGAAGACTCACAATGATAATAACCATCACTTTGTTTCTTCTTCAGCATGGAGCAAAGATCGATGCGAGAGAATGTTTCTTCTCCAAACCTGTGGCTGATAAATTTTTCATACAATTCAGGGTCTATCTTTTTCACTCCCTTGAAATGACAAAACAAAATCACATCAATCAATCAATTCATCCTGGCAGCCAGTTCATATTTATTATAACTTTCTTAGAACCTGATATTACATTTTGGGATACAATACTGCCTATCGGAACTTAAAAATAAATACCACAAAACTATTGTAAAATTGTTAAAAGTCTCCCCACCTAGAATGAGTTGTAGTTTAAAAACCATCCATTAAGAATGCTGATTTAAATTTGGCAGCATTCAGTATTTCATATATTCTAGGCCTCAGAACTAATAAAGAATATGTTGAAATTTGAGATACCAAGGACAGAGTAATCATCCACAACAATGGAAAAAAGTAATGTGGATCTTAACATTTTATACTGCGAAAATGTTCTAATAAGATGAATATCATTTTTAAGTTCTCACATAAAAATAACCTAAAATTAAGTTATTTGAATTGGAATGGGGTATAAGTGGACCTTCTAAATTCTTTTCTCTCTCTCTTTCCTTATTTTCAGTGTCCTTTCATAGCAGGAACAGGTAATTGTTGAAAAATTGCAAAGAGATATTTTTGGTACCTCTTTAGTGTCCCAAATCATAGGAAATAATGTTTCCATCTCCCCTACACTAGAATGGCCCTGCAGCTCAGTCTCAGAGTCCAAAAATACAATCTGTGAAATGAAGGTAATTAGAACACATAACTTTCCTTTTTATTGTTTAAAACGCATTACAGGGGCTGGGGAGATAACTCGGTTGGTAAAGTGCTTGCCTTGCAAGCACAGGGCCCTGGGTTTGATCCCCAGCACTGCAAAAATAAATAAATAAATAAATAAATAAATAAATAAATAAATAAATAATGCATTACAGAAAAAAATTAAATAGGAATACAAAAACATGGATTTTGTTCTGCATTTTATTTTCCTATGTAAATAAAAAGTAAATATTTTCCTTTTCATAGGAATATGGTTGTGTCCTGAATACAACCTGATAACCAGCTTTATTTTTTTCAGTAAATATGCCAGGCTAATATTTAATATAGATAAGTAAAATATTTTTGTCTCCATAGAATCCTATCATATGCAACTATCATAATTTATTCATCTAATTCTATGCTGTTGGACATTTCAGCCATTCTTAATTTTCAATATTAAGCATTTTTTTTTCCATATGCAAAACTGAGCTCCTGGTCTTGACTGCTCCTCTCATAGCTTTTCCCACTTCAGTTAACAGAAACCATTCTAATTGTACAGGCTAATAGCTTGGCGGTCCTCCTTGGGAATCCCCTTCCTCTCAACCCCACTTCCAAACAGTGCTGATTCTTCCTTAAAATATATTGAATCCTCACCACTCCATTGCTACCTTGGAAAGGATCATTATGTCTTTCACATGGATTTTCACAATGGCCCCCTGGCTATTTTCCTTCCACTGCCTGCTCAACAATCAGAGTGATCCCATAAAAACATGCATTAGATTCATTCACTTCTCTGCTAGAACCTTTTAAAGGATTCCCATCTCTCTCAAAAGAAGAGCCCAAGTCCCCCTATCAGCCTAGAGTGCTGTTCTGCCTGCTCCTGCACTTTCTGGACCTAGTCTCCCACCACCATCTACCCTCTGCCTCCCTGACCTTCCTACCACTCCCTGAACATACCAGGCCCAAGCCCACCTCAAAGTCTCGGTACTGTCTGCAGCCTGTTCCTGCCCCAAACATTCTCACAATTCATCCTGCCTCTCTTAATTCCTTACTCAAGTATTACTTTCTCAACAGAGCTTCTCCCGGATGCCAATTTATTTTGCATTTCCACCCAAGAGGTACTCCTAAATCTTCTCTGCTCTTCTCTCTTCATATAGTTGGCAAACTTTTCTACCATCTACATCTTCTAACACACTATGTAATTTACTTATATTCATTTTTCAGTGTCATTAACTGTGTGTGCCCATTAGAATACAAGCTCCACACAAGGAAGGACTTTTGTCTGATGTTTATTTGCTAAAATATGACTCCCTGTGCCTGGAAGAGTGCTTAACGTGCAGCAATGCTCAGTAACTGTCACAAGTGCAAAGGACGACAAAGTCTGATGAAGAGGACAGTTGACAACATCAAACACTGTTCCTTTAAGTCCAAGAAGAATAAAATCAATTTCTCTGATTTGGTAAGTAGGATGCCTTGAGACAGGCATCATAATGCCAAGGAGCAGACAGAATGTGTGAGTTCAAATCCTAGCTCTGCTACTGTCCAGCATTATCTGTCAGATTTTCATCACTGGGATGAAACACCTGAGATAAGTCAACTTAAAAGAGGAAAGGATGTATTTTGGCTCATAGTTTTAGATGTTTCAGTCCATAGTAAGTGGCTTTGGGTCTGTGGCAAGGTAAAATGTTATGGTGGGAACATGTGGAGAAGGCCATGTGCTCACCTCTTGGCCGCTTGGAAGAAAAAAAGAGAGAGGAAAAGGCTGGAGTCCAAATATCACCCTTCAGAGGACACCCCTAATGACCTAACTTCCTTCCACTAACAGTGCCACCTTCCCAACAGTGCCATCTAGGATGATGATCAAGCCTTTCAGCATATGGGCCTTTGGGGAACATTTAAGGTCCAAACCGTAATATCAGTTATGCAGCTTTGCTTTAGTTTCCTCATCTGTAAAATGAATTTACAATAATACTTATCTCAAAGTACTATGTGAACTAAATCAGTTAATTTATGAAAGTGCTTAAAACAGTGAAATACAATTTTAAAACACCTAAATACACACCTAGAGCCATTATTATAATTAGTGAACTTTAGGGACTTACAGTTATAAAGTATAGTTGATTACTGTATAAGTATAATTGATTTATAATATACCACTATCCTCTCCATTTCAGTCAAAATAAGATTTCAGGAACGAAAAAAGTTCTCAGTAAATGGAAACTGACCATTCCTTACTACTTACTTCTCATTTAAATGCTTTTTTTCATTTTTGTTGGGGTAGGGGACAATGATTCCTTTAAATCATATAGAAGACTAGTGATAGCTTAAAGAAGGGCCTTGGTTTTCAAGATACTGATGCCAACATTAACTAGCCACTATACTCTCCATTTTTTGGTAAAATGTCCTTTCTCTAAAGAAGAAAAGTAGAAACATAAAAATTCCTCTAATCTGCCAGGCTAATTAATTTTAGCAAAAGGTAAGTATGAACTATTTTGCAAGAATTCTTCATGGATGACTTCCAACATGAGTCTTATGGAGTTAGCTTTCATTAGCAAGTGAAATTGAATTAGGACTCATAGCGAAAGCAGTGGTTCAAAAAGGCATAAGGCCTCAAGGGCACTGAAGTTATATTCCCTAATCAGAAAACATCTTTAATAATAAAGAATCCAGCAATTAATAGCAATGTGCTTTATCTGATATATATTATAACACTAGCATGATCTTTGTTCTCTGGAGAAAGTTTTGCTGAGCAATGTGCTTCTTTTCTAATAATATCTATCTGAATCAGTTTTATCATTTAGCTATTACAGACAGTGTTTACCTTTAATAATAAAAGGACTATCATTCTGAGAAAATAAGTGAGAGCATCAAAATCAGATATCATTTAGGGTAAGGCTAAGAAGGTTCCTATTTTCTTGGGTTATCCATTGGGTTGCTATAATTGTCTCAGATACATCATTCCTTCAGGATAAAAACATTAAAGTTAAAACAGTTGGACAATGACATTATATTCACACTCAGGACTCCAAATTATCCTCTGCTGGATTCCTCACAGACCAGACCCTTTCCAAGGCACCCTATCATTTAAAGATAGATGGAGATATTAACATGTTAGGAGAACTCAAAAAAAAAAAATCACAAAAATGGTTAAAGCCAGGGAAAATCTGCCCTGCAAAGGCTAAGACAGTTAAGATTATTTCAAGTGTAGAGAAACAATACATGTGGTATCTTCAATACCACATGCTAAGAGTTTACAAGCCTGGAATTTTTAATATCCTGGGTGATACAGTACTTCAGATTATTTTTATCTGAAAACCAATGGGGACGAGGCATAGTTTTAAGGGCTCCACATTTATAACCTACTCAGTATAAGTGACATCAATTATGAAACATAAAACTGAAAGAAAAAATAGTAAGTTAAATACAGGATACCAGACTTTAAACAATAAATTAGTGGAAAGAAACATCAGAAAGTTTTCAAGACTCTTCATTAACTGTTAGAAACGACTCAAGTTTTACTTCTCTGAGGTTATTTTAGTCACAGTACAGGGAGAATTATCATGGATATTCAAAGCTACTTGATAACCTTTGATAAAATATACCATGAAATTATAAGAATTTCACTCATTTTTTTAACCTTTTTATTTAATTTTTACTAGTCCATTAAAATTATACATAATAGTTGGATTCATTGTGACATATTCGTACATGCACCTAAAAAATTTGGTCAATTTCATTCCACAGTACCCCCCTTACCTCCCCTCTTCCCTCTCCCTGGTTCCCTTCCTCTACTCTATTGGTCTCCCTTCTAATGGAATTTCATTCTTGATTGTAACTTGGCACCCAAGCAAGCAACTTCTAAAAAAAAAAAAAAAAATGCCATTGAGAGCATGGTAAGTATTTTTAGAATCATCTGATGGCTGAATCTGATAAATAATGGAAATTATTTACTCAAGAAGCTCTCACAACATCATTTACATTTAGTTAAATGATGCACATAATTTAATATGTACCAAAGAGGGTTCAGACTCATATTACCATGCAACCAGCTCTATTTTTAATACAGACAGAACCATGAAATATAAAAATTCACATTAGCTAACAATCTGAAAGTAAAAATCTTTTATTTACAGTTTTGAAAGATAAAATACATATTATTCATCTTTAATTTATATGACAAAGTTGTGGTCCGAACAGTGAAATACTAATTTCCTTAAGAAGATTTAGTTTTTTTGTTATAGACGATAACTTCTTTTTGTTACTTATTATCTTGTAATAATCACAACTTATATAAATAGGTGGTACATCAAATAAAGAAATCATCTACTGATAATAAGCTTGGCATTCCTGGATCTCTAGTGTATTTTCCAATAGTTTATTCCTGTCATGCTAGTAGCTATAAAAGAAGCATGCATTTCCTGTGATAATGACTAGAAATCCAAATTAAGAATGTAAATTAAGAGCCAAACCAAACGGCTTGTCCTTTGGGCATTAGCTGGCTAATGAGGAGTAATCATATACACTTATTTTCATAAGTGGAAAGGCTGTATTTCTTTAGTGGTATATTGGTTAAAACATTATAATAATTTTTAGTGATAACTATTCATAGTAAAGATTTATATATTAGTACTCAAAGTCATAAAAACATTACCTATTGACATGGCGCTTAAAGGCAACTCTCCTTTAAAATTCTTCAGGACCCCATCACCTCTTTACATAACTATATCTTTTGCTGTGACTTGCACTATTTCATCCACCTTCCTCTTGACATGCCACACCTGATTACCTCCAGGTCAGGTGTAATCTTTCCTCAGCTCCTTTCCGTTAGGAAAACTGAGGCCCCTCCCATGCAGAGTCAGTTCTACCCAAGCTTGCTCTTGACAGGAGTAGAAAGAGTTGAATCCTCATGGCACCAGTCATGTGGTGATCTTGGATCCAGAGTCCAGCACCCTGGAACTGCCTGCAACCTTTTCTTCCTGCCATTCTGGGCTGGTCCCCCCACTGAATGCTCCCACTTCCTACCTGGTTGAGGTTCTGACATCTTGCCTAGTGCCTGTCAGTAAGTTTACAGATGGAAAACCAAGGAGGAATGAAAAATAGAAGAGAAACTTGTATTTCAGTATTTTGGACCAACTGAGAAAATGCCTTCCATTATCTTATAATAGCACAGCATTTACTAAGTACAAAAACTGTTCTAAAAACTTTTATTAATTCAGCTAATAATCCCAATAACCCTGTGGGATTGGTATCATTCTTAAAAAGAATCACAGAGAATTAGGTCACTTACCCAAAGGATACAGCTAGTAAGAGATGGAAGTTGGACTCAGATTCAGGATAAGCGGAGAATTCAGATAAATTGAAAGGAAACAGAATGATAATATTCAAGCTCTTCACTATTTGCTTTGAAATATTAACATTCTAAAATAATTAACCATTCTTAAGATATAATCCTAAATACAATCATATTTCTAAAACCAATGTCAAGTCAGGTGCAGTGGTGCACACCTATAATTCCAGTGACTTGGGAGGCTGAGACAGGAGAATTGCAAGTTGGAGGCTAGCCTCAGCAACTTAGCAAGACCCTCAGTGTCTTAGGGAAATCCTATCTCAAAATAAAATTAAACAAATAGGGCTGGAGATGTGGCTCAGTGGTAAAGCACACCTGGGTTAAATCCCCAGCACAAAAAAAGAAAAAAAAAAATGTTAAAATTACTTTGGAAACCTCTAGCATTCCAAAATACCTGACTTTAATAGTCTGCATCAATATAAATATATCAAGTGATAGTTTTATGTCCATTATAAATGAATTTTATATTGACTATGAAATGAAAAGGAAGATAAGAATTCATAGATACTACTTAAACATAAAAAAATTATCCAAATAACTCAGCCTGTAAAAAGAATGTCTTTTACACTATTATTCAAATAATCAAGTGAAATACTGGCAGAGACTTCTCAGTTTTCTAGACTGTTTATATGAATATATAATATTTCTCAATTATTCATTTTATTTTGCCTGAGCATCTCTACAAGCTCACCACGATGTTTTTTAGGCATGTCATCTCTCTAATCCCTTTATTTATAAACTTGCTTTTAGCACTTCTGACTTGTTTAATCTTGAGGCTACAGGGAAAGCAAAAGCAGAACCTCTTAGCCGGTCATTTTATCTACATTTACAGTGTTACACCTTGCAGCAAGTAGAAACACAACCACTAGAGCTATAGATTTTTGATCTACCATTTACACCTTCTTCTACCTAGGCTAACACTTTGAGAGGAACCAGATGCTCCTTAGTGGCATCAAGTGGCAAAGAAAGCAGTGACAGAGAGAATGTTATACAGCTCATAATAGCATAAGCCACTTCACAAAAGTCACCAAGAGAAAAAGCAGTATGGCTTCCTGGTCCCAGAATTTCTTGCCATGAGGTGCTGGCATCAAACACAACAGAGGTCTTGGGCTTCAGTCCACAAGTGTTTGGCTCATTCATTCCAACTGGGGCTGTATTGACCAGAGAGTAAACAGGTCACTGACACCCAAGAAGCCCTCAAGGTTGCAGGCTCAGTACAATAAATTCTGGAACACTGCAATGCCTTTGTTTACAACACAGTCTGTCCTCATATGTGCTCACTCTTGGTCCACTTGGCCAACTTCAATTCCTCTTTCTCAATGCCTCTCAAGTGTAGTATGACAGGCCACATAACTGCTTATTATGTTTGCATGTGGCTTTTCTCATTATTATGAAACAAAGAAGAGGCCCTGTAACTGAGACATCCTATACAGCTCAATCTCAGCAGGACTCTCTCCTCCCCTGGGTCAAACTCTGGCTGCTTTCTTGGATCAGAAGTCTTGTGGTCACTCAGATGTAAACAAGCTACAGCCTCCTCCTCCCGACCACATCTGTTTTCCTAATGTTTTGCTCTTCAGTAAATACTCTCCTGAATTAACCAACTTAGCCATTTATTTCTCTACACTAAAGATAAAATATCCCCCTCCTCAAAACTTCTCCCCATGTATGGTCTATAAACTTAGAACCAAAACCAATGTTTTCATCTTTCAATGTAACAGCTTTTCCTGCTAAGTCACTACTTTCCAACATTAAATAATTAATGCCAGAAAGTTGTTGGTATAAAAAAATTGTGAAACCTGAACAAAAGAACAAAATTGTTCTATAGAAGACCATTCAGAAATAAAATCATAGAAAAATCCTAACAAGCAATTTTAACTTGTTCTATAACACTACATTGTGACATACTTTTATTATGGTGGAATGCATTCCATGTTTGTAGCTTAGAGGTCCAAGCCATGGAACCATTCCTACTAGACTACTTAGATTATCTAAAGACAGAACTTCTATCTAACTGAAGCCTTAGCTACAATCCATCCGCGAGTTCAATACCTAGTGTAGAAGGCACTGTACATAAGTGAAATAGTTTAAATATACTCATAGGCATCATTCATTGTAGCCTTATAATTTTAAACAAGAAAGACCTAGAGCATTTTTGCAACTCATCTGGCTCCTAATTGCTTTCTTCTTTTCCCACATACCTATGAACTAATCAATTTCCCAGAGTTACTCCCACTCAACATTCTTTCTTCTTCCACCCCTCCCCTTTATGCCCTTCAACAAAATCATCCTCAACAGAACACCTTACTTCACACTAACTCATTCTCTCCTAACCGCCCAGGAGGATTGCCCACATACTCCTTATTGCAGAAACCCCTACTTAACAGGAAGGGCAACAACAACGGAATGTTACAAGAACTGGATGAGTGAAGGGGCAGATGGGATTGAGATGTACATTGAGTGTCCTACAAGTTAGCAAAAGGAAAAAGAATTAAAGGTGCTCTATGACACAAGCCTTTTCATCTTTTTGGCTGAAATCACTCCATGGATATTAAATAAAAGGGGATTTGGGTAGGACAAAAACAACAGTTGGATATGGAACATGACCAAGAAAGCATGTAGCCCTTAAATGAATTTAAAAATGAATGCTTTTCTCCAGGTAGAGCAAGAAATGTATCCAAAGACTTTCTTTTTTAACCTAACACATATTGCTATATAAAATAATTTTATTTATAAAAAGCATTTGGAAACTGAAATTTCTACCTGTTTACTCTTGAGATATAAAGCAATTACATAGGTTCTCTAATATACTCAGAGTTAGCCAGTATATATGAATATTAGATTACATACAGCTTTTGGAAGTCCAAGTGCACAAATTACTGTTCACCACTTCCTGATTGTCAGACAGGTCATGGAGGATGAGAAAGCAAGATGGAATCCAAGGGGACCAATTGGAATGGATATGAATAGGGAGGGGCTGCTGTTAAATGTACAAGCCCTCTGAAGGAGTCACACAGAACATTCTCCTGACCACCATTTGACCCAGCTATCCCACTCCTTGGCCTATACCCAAAGGACTTAAAATCAGCATACTACAGAGATATAGCCACATCAATGTTCATAGCTGCTCAATTCACAATAGCCGGATTGTGGAACCAACCTAGATGTCCTTCAATTGATGAATGGATAAAGAAACTGTGGTATATATATATATATATATATATATATATATATACACACACACACACACACAATGGAATATTACTCGGCCATAAAGAATGATAAAATTATGGCATTTGCAGGCAAATGGATGAAATTGGAGAATATCATGCTAAGTGAGATAAGTCAATCTCAAAAAACCAAAGGACAAATGATCTCGCTGATAAGTGGATGATGACACATAATGGGGGATGGGAGGGGTTAGTGTTAGGGTTAGAGTTAGGGTTAGGGAGGGGGGCAAGAATGGAGGAAGGAAGGACTGTATAGAGGGAAAAGAGGGGTGGGAGGGGTGGGGGGAAGGGAAAAATAACAGAATGAATCAAACAACATTACCCTATATAAATTTATGATTACACAAATGGTATGCCTTTACTCCATGTACAGAGAAACAACATGTATCCCATTTGTTTACAATTAAAAAAAAAAAGACATTGAGACAAAAAAAAAAGAATAAACCTGCTATTATGGTTTAGATATGAGGTGTCCTCCAAAAGTTCCTGTATGAGACAATACAATACAAGAAACTTTAGAGGTAAAATGATTGGGTTATAAGAGCTTTAATCTAATCAGTACATCAATTAAAGGATTGACTTGGTAGTAACTGTAGGCAGGTAGGGTGTGGTTGGAGTGTGTGTGTGTGTGTCTCTCTCTCTCTCTCTCTTCATATATCATATATATATATATATAATTTCCTGTGCCATGTCCTGGGTCACTTTTCTCCACCACACTCTTCCACCATGGTGTTCTGTCACATTTTGGAACCAGAGCAATGGAGTTGACCATCTATGGACTGAGATCTCTAAAACTGTGAGCCCTAAAATAAATGTTTCCTCTTCTAAAATAGTTCTTGTCAGGTATTTTGGTCACAGAAGCAAAAAATCTGACTAAAATACCTGCCTTAAATGCTATCTATCTCTGCCTCACTGTATACTTAGGTATCTGCACCCAGCTAACTGTCTGATCTCAGACAAATTATATCCAAGGACCAAGAAAAAAATCACAATGCTCCAGTCAACTCCCAACCTCAAATAACAGAAATGAGTAATTTTGTAATTCAAAGAATTAGTATTATTTATTTTTAAGGTATCTCTCCTTAAAAGAAAAAGATTCTAATTAACAGTCAAAATAAACCAGCTCATATTTAGGAAAGAAACTATAACTCCAATGTAAACTAGTTATAGTTTTGTACTATAAACTTAATTTTCCCTCAAATCTAAGTAAGGCTTTCAAAAAAATAAATCCTTGGCCTTCTTTATTGTGCAGCTAATTGTAATTAACAAGAGCTGGTTGGCCAAGGAGTTTGGCAAATCTTTCCAGTGGTAGAGAAAGTCTTATTGTTCAAATTATTTCAGCTGGTTCCTTTTATGAGGCTATTGCATCAGAAATTAGCTCCTGTCACATTTTAAACAAGTCAAACAATTCTATAACAATATAATTTTGAAATAAAATTTAAATTCTCTTAGCCATATATTCTATTCTATCTTTAACCAATTCATTCACTGTGGGGACTTGTCAGTTTCCTATAAGATCTTAATACTCTGTTCTTTACTTGGTTAGAAAAAATGAAATTAATTACCAGCTGAAAGAGGTTCCAAAATGTCTGAAAATGACTTCTTGAGAATAAAAAGTTTCCATCACTAATGGTAATGGTTGAGGCAAAATACTGATATTCAACATAGTTAAAGCAAACACATACAATTTTAATTAACATGAATCCTTTGTTATTGAATCTTTTAATACAAGTTCTAAAACTCTGTTTCTTAAATTATGCTTAAATCAGAACTTTGTCTATAGATTCCAATGTTGACAGATAAGTAAAAATGTCCCCAGAATCTAGATAATTAACACAAAAATATCATTTCAGCCTTAACTATCAAGATCAGTATTTTCTAAGTCATTATCTACCAAACAGTAAAGTTACAAGATGGTCAGTGGAAAAAAAGGACCTGTTGGTCCAGCACATTTGGGAAACAATTCTTAGGAAGACTATAAAATCATTCAAAATATCCTTCTCCTCCTATGGTGTCCATCTGCAAGCAGACTTGTATATACTGCTCTCTTAAACTCAGAAGGGACCATGGGACTTGCTATGATCAAAAATATAATTAAACATAATATTTGTCACTTCCCAGCAAAAGTTTTAAGAATCGGTCTGTGAGTCACCTATTCTTTTTCTTCTGCAGAAGACCAGCAATGTCCAGATGGAGGCTGTTCAGCAAGGTCCAAAATAAAGACAACATGGAGCAGTTGCACATGATCCATGAACAGGGGCAGAAAAAATGAATCTTTGTTGTTTAAGCTCGATTCAGAATAAACAGTTGCGTCCCAGAAATCCTAAGAATCAGATTAATTTATGTAGCCCATCATTGCTAGGATCTGTTTGATCACAGAATACTTGAAAACCTGACAATGTTCTAAGACAAAACTTTCAGAAAATGCCAATGAAGATACTTGCTTCAAATCTCCATTCCACTCTGAAGACTTAGTATTAGGCTGATTGTATCATTTCTTCTAGGGGTTTTCAAAATGTCTAAGAGAACAGGGCCCAACCAGGAATCATTTGTAATCCTGACATAAATTAGTCAGTTCCTAGAACTGAGTAATTAATTCCTCCCTAAAAATAAATTAGCTTTCTATTTATTGTTTCCCATGTTTCTCAATTTTTAAAGATATGTGAAGTATTGAGAGGTTCCAAGGACATTCAGGCAGGCTTACCTTTTCAGGTATTATTTTCAGTTGTTAAACAATTGTAAAATAACTTATTTAGGGTTTTTCCAATATATATGGAAAGGGACAACACAACAGCACAATGTTTAAAAATGCATTAAAAACCTAAGTGAGGTTACTTGTTATAAATAGTGCTCTTAGACACACAACAGATGATACAGTTGACTAATGGCACCAAAAGCTTTTCAGAAGAAATTATAACTCCACCTCGCATCAGATTTCAATGAATTTTTTAGCTTTAAAAAGCAATTAAAACAAAGATATTTGTTGTTAAATGCACTTGGTGATATATATTTAAAAAAAGACTCCAAGACAACTAATAACTGTAAGTAATAAAGCTATTTGGCTTTGGGAGACTCAGGAACAGATTACTGAAACCGTGTGCTTTATCTTATACCAAGGATATTTTTAAGACAAGCTTTCTCCTGGAATGATAAAGGCACCTGAAGTGCCTTCTTTCAAAAATAATGTGGAGGAAGTAGCAGGGCAGTCTCCACACTTTTCTTCCCCACCATACCCAGCTGGGGAATTCTTTCATATACAGGGTCCCTTTGAAAGCTTGCATACTCTACAGAAGGGCTTCTACTAGCAGCCTGAGTCCCTGTCTTACGGTTGGAGAGTTCCCTTCCTAAAGTTGATGCTTCCTGAGATACATCTCCTCCTAGGCTCCCTCCCACACTTTCCACACCTTCATATATTGCTGAGATAGTCTGCTGATGAATCTGGAATATGCCACCAATACAGCTATTCCTTCTTCTACAGTTTTCCAAACCCTGAGGAAGCTTCCCATGTAAGCCCTGGTCCCAATTACTTACAGACAGACAGACAGACAGACAGACAGACAAATATATGAATGAACAGGAGTAAGTAGTGGGCAAGTGTTATGGTTTAGATGCGTGAGACAATGCAAGAATTTTCAGAGGTGAAATCATCGAATTTTGGGAGGTGCAGCCTAATCAGTGGATTAACCCACTGATATGGGTTAACTGGACGGTGAACGTAGGCAAGTAGAGTGTGACTAGAGGAACTAAGTCACTGGGAGTGTGCCTTTGCAGTTTATATTTTTGTCCCTGGTAAGCGGAGCTCCCTTTCTACTTCCTGGCTGTCATGTCCTAAGCTGCTTTCCTCTACCATGCCCTTCTGCCATGATATTCTGCCTCACCTTGAGCCTAGGGGTATGGAGTTGGCTGATCATAGACTGAACCTCTGAAATCATAAGCAAAATAAAGTTATACTTCTCTATGTTGTTTTTCTCAGGATTTTTAGTCACAGAGATGAAAAAGCTGACCAAACAATAGGAGTAAATGGAAATGAGTGAGGAGAGATGACACCTGGGGCTTGCAGTTGGGGAAGGGTACAGAAGAAGGCTGGAATTTAGCAAACCCAGGGTTAAAAAAATTGATTACAATGTTGGTTCTCTATGTTGAATCACCAAATAACTCAGAGACTGGGGTTTCCCCTTAATTGTACCATCAGAATAGAATTTTCATCCATATGCTCCCCTTTTCTCTTTCCATTGCCACTCCTATCTGTGACGCCACATCCTCCTCCCTACTTCTGCTCACCATCACACCACATGGGCCTCAGTTCATGCTGCACACATATCAACTTCTGCACTCAAAAAAACAGTCTACGTAAAAACAGTACCTAACAGTTTTCAAATGTTATTTTTTCATTCTGAAGTCTGACAATATCTGACTATGAACTACTGCTGCAAGGAAGGGTCAATTAATAAACCACATCTTTGTTAGTTCAAGTGCTATATTAGTAAATTAGAACAGTCATAAATGAGGGGATATTCTAAGAAGCCCAGAAAATGATTTATATTTAAAACAACTAAGTAACAGATCACATTTATTTCTTTAAGAATCCAAATCTGTATTAAGATGCTTGTTTGATTTAAAACTGGTCTTCTTCTGCCACCAAGTGTTAGCACACACTTCTAACTCAGCAGGTTTTGCCATGATTAATCACAGAAACCCAAGGTCATTCAATGAGAAAAATAAATCCAAAAAGACTCACTACAAAGAGCATGTACCTGAAGAAGTAGCAGACTAACTAGGCCAAACAACTATATTCTCAGAAATCTGTACAAATAACTTGAACTTTAGTTACCATTTTGGAGACACAGTAATTTAATGAGATTTTCTGAGACTTCATTCATTTGATTAAAAAATTACAAAACACACTGATCATCAGAAGAGTTCTAAAATGTACAACTCCTTTCAATATTATCTCATGTAGCACACCCACTAGAATTTCATAAGAATATACAAAACTGACACATGCTTTAACCAAATGTCTCCTGGTGTTAGAAAAAATAGATAACCAGAATACCATTCTGTGGCAGAGGAAGTTCCACATCAGAAAATTCAAAGCAGTGTTTCTATATTTTGAAAATACTGAACATAATATATAGAAATATTAGTTACCCCATTAGGTTTTTGGTTACTTCTACTACATGCTATTATCTGCAAACAGGTTTCCCTACCAGAAGACAGGACCCCAGAAGCCTAGGGACTTCTGCAAACCATCCTGAACACCCTGGCAATCTTCATACCAGATCTTTATGACCACTACTAGGAGAGGACAGTACAGTGCGTGCACCAGTCCTCTTTCCACACATTTTAGGTTAATGAGATGTTTTACCTTAAACAGACTAATTATGGCTCCAACTTTGAGTCTGTTTTTTTAAAGATAGCTCTTCAGATCATTAAAAAATAACAATTACTAGATGATAGGGAAAAAAACCTCGATTGAGGTACAAATAGAAACTACCTCATTACATCTCCTATAGACAATAATGGACGGAAACCTGCCTACACTAATCCATAGCACTCTCTCCCTAGCACCCTGCTTTTAAACCAATAATTAGATCACATCTGTCTCTACAACAGTACATAGACAATAATGGACGGAAACCTGCCTACACTAATCCATAGCACTCTCTGCCTAGCACCCTGCTTTTAAACTAATAATTAGATCACATCTGTCTCTACAACAGTACCACCAGCATCTCAGGAGTACTCCAGTATCATAACCAAAAGTATTTCCAGGTATCCTCATGAAAAATCAAATACAAAGAACAAAGCAACTGGTACCAATCTTCGAAAGGGAGCATTTTAAAGGGAGATCCCTTTGATCTCCTTTTCAGACATTCTCACTATGTACCAAACCTGCATACCAGAAGCTAAAGGAACTGGGGAGTCAGCTCAGTGGTAGTACACCCTGGGTTCAATCTCCAGTACTACAAAAAAATATATATATAAAATTTTTAAACTTTAATTATACATTCTACATTTTATTTACCTTTTTAAAAACTGTTGCAGTCCCTAATATCTGCTTGTCATTGACATACTTATCATAAATGACTTAAATATTCTGTTATTGTTACAGAAGCTATTTCTAATTTTTCCATACTGTTAATAATGCTTTGGCAAACCTCTTTATGCATAAAGAATTTCCTCTTCAAAATAATATCAGAACAACGATATCTTATTGAAAGAAAATACAATTTTTACTGTTTTTCAATGTCAGAAGCATAACTCAGTTCAAAAGGCTATTCCAATTCTGTAAATCACCATTCATAATCTTTGATAGTTCTACTACAAATTTTTATCCTAACAAAGGTTACTCTTGTACATTACAGTTGGGAGTGTAAACTGGCACCATTATTTTAAAAGGCAATTTTTGATGTTTTAGAAAAGTTATAATATATAATACCCTCTAGTCTCATACTCCCACATCACAGAGTTAGTTCTTTGAAAGAGTGGCATGTCTACCCAAAGAAAGGTGAACAAGGATGCTCAGGGCTAGGGCTGTAAATCAGTAGTTAAGTGTTTGCCTAACATTCATGAAACCCTGGGTTTAATCCCCAGCACCACAAAAACAAAAATCATTGTTTTTGGTATAAAAAGAAACAGAAACCAACATAATTATTCATTAAGGGGAAAATGTTTAAATTATGATAAGCAAAATTAGGATGCTGAGTTATATTACTTTCACACTAACGAGCTGTATTATTTGAATTCTCTATAGTGGGCATATGTTCAGATAATACCTTTATAATTAAAATAACTTTTAAAATAAAAAATAAAGTACTTTAGTTATATTCAATATATAAGTGGGGGAAAAACTATTATTTCACCTCCTCCAACTCTTATTTTATTATCAATCTAAATAACACTGAGGAAAGATAGTAATACATTCTGTGATGGTTAATTTTAGGCTCAATTTGATTGAATTAAAGATAACCTAGAACCTGATAAAGCATTATTTGGTGGGGCGGGTGGGGATGGGAATATGAGGGTATTTCCAGAAGTAATTTGCATTTGAGCTTGAGTGAAGTAGGTTGGGAATATCAGCCCTCCATGTAGGTGGAAACCATCCAGACAACCAGGGGCCCAGAAAGAACATAAACAGAAAAGCAAATGTGTTGATCTATCTCCTAACCTGGGATACACTTTCCCTCTCCTGCCCATGGACATCAGAACTCCAGGCACCCTAGCCTTTGGATTCCAGGACTGGGCTAGGAATTTAACTCAGTGGCAGAGCACTTGCTTAGAATGCTCAAGGTCCTGGGTCCCATCTCCAGTACTGAAAGAAAGAAAAAAATCTACTGATATGGACTCCAGGACTTACACAGCAGCCCCCAGTGTTTCTCAGGCCTAAAACCTCAGACAGGAGTCACACTATCAGCTTTCCTAGTTCTGAGGCTTTCTGACTTGGACTGAGTCACAGAACCAGCATCCCAGGGTCTCCAACTTACAGATGACCTGTCATGAGACTTCTCAGCCTCCATAATCACATGAACCAAATCCCCTAATAAATTCCTTTCTCATCCTCCCCCTCTCCTGCCTCTCTCCCTCCCTCCCTCCCTCCCTCCTTCTTTCTCTCTCTCTCTCTCTCTCTCTCTATCTCTCTCCTATTACTCTGGAAAACCTTGAATAATGCAAATTCCATTACTGTCTTAATTAATGGCACTCACTTGAAGTGGGTGGACCAAACATAAACACCTAGAAGAGAATTAGGATATAGAGAGAAAACAGTTGAATATGTACAAAAGTTAAGAAGAAAGAGACTGAAGAGCAATGTATTTTCAAGCAATCTGCATTCCTGGTCTGCAAATGATAATAAAGTGAATAAACAAAATCTACTTGTATGTATGCTACCTTTCCTTATTGGTTTTAACTTTTATAATGGATTCCTACATAAAAAAATTGCTGGGATTTGGGGATGTAGTTCAGTGGTAGAGTGTTTGCCTAGCACACACAAGGCCCTGGGTTCAATGCTCAGCATTGCAAAAATAAAAAAATCGCTAGTTACATATTTCAGCCTGGTCTCAAAGTGTACTCAGGCTATAGTACTCTGCAAACCATCTTGATCAGAATCACATCACAGAATCACAGAATCACAGAATCTAAGAGTAAAAAGTAGAACTCTGAAGCTTCTACAGGCACTCCAGATGACTCATGAATCCCAGAATTCAAGATCTATTCCCTTCAGAACACTAATGATCATAACAGTAATTGAAATAGAGTTGTTCCATTAAGTTAAAACCAAAAAATTCTAATTTGGCTTTCTGAGAGATGATAAAATCACACAGTAGCCCCCTTTTTCTGCTGCTTCAGTTACCTATGGTCAACCATGGTTCAAAGATATTAAATGAAAATTTACTGAACAGATAATCCCTAAGTTTTAACTTGTACACTGTTTTCAGTAGTGTGATAAAATCCTGTGCTGTCCCTCCCCATCCCATCCAAGACACACATCATCCCTTTCCCCAACGCATCCATTCTGTACACGCTACCATCCTACTATCACTCAGTAACCATCTCAGTAATCAGATCAAACACCACAATACTGCAATGCTTGTATTCAAATGACCCTTTTTTATCTAATGATGGCCCAAAAGTATTAGAGTAGTGATTCTGGATAAATCAAAAGGAATTGTAAAGTGCTTCCTGTAAGTGAGAAGGTGAAAATTTATCACAAGTATATATGAACAGGACAAAACATAGCATATGTATGAAACTATCTGTAGTTTCAGGCATTCACTGGGGGTCTTGGAATGTATCTTCCAGGGATAAGGAGAGGCCACTGTAATTTATTTTCTATAGATTATACATTCTAATCCAAATAAAATACAAACTGATTTAGGTTTTTATTTAGCATTCAAGCAGGAACTGTTTCCATTTTGAACATCACTTGATGTCTACCACCTAGAATCTAGAACATGGTAGACACTCAATAAATATTTGCTAAACAAGTATGACTTGGATTAAGGACCTCTGCTTAACAGAAATAAATCTGGATGAACTGAAGTTGGTCAAGGGGAAGGAAGAATATATAACTGAGCATGAGATAGATAGATTCTTAAATGCATAAACAAGACTCTATAACAAGAATATGAACTTATTTAAGGCATTTAACCTTTCTAAGTCATATCCATTCTCTATAGAGTAATGGAGTTAATTCTGTGAAACTGCCAAGAAATAACTTAAGTGTAGTCTGAAATATAGATTCTGGAGTAAACATTCCTTTGATAAATGTCCTTGGATGCTCTTATTTCAAAGTTAATATTTTACAGACAAAGAAACATTTTGAAATGGGGATATTACCTTCACCACTGATTTGTCATTCTGTGATTAATTGTGAAACCACTTGGAAGAGGACAATCCATTTGAAAGCAAAATGAGAAAGATAATGGGTAAAGAGGTAAACTGTCAGTCTATAAGTTTTGTAAGCTGTTATTCCAGATTTCAAAATCTATCATTTACACAAATTATTTTTACCTAACATATTCTGGAAAGTACATAAAAAGATATTATTGATTTGAAGCATAATTATAAAAAACATGCAAGATATCTTTTTAAGGACATCTTTAACAAATAGTTAATAGAAAACCCATAATTGCAGGATGGTGAATCACTCAAACTCAAGTTTTAAAGGATAAAAAAAGAAAAAAACTTTCCAAGGACAGACAATAAATATAAAACGTGCTAAATTTAGAGAAAAAAAATTCTACTTACTAATAAGCATGACCTTCACTTAACAAAGCTGCAAATGAGTCTTAAGTGCAGCAAGGGTCATGGCGAGCAAGGGGATATTAATCTGCATGCCCATCCCCAAGACTCTGACATATCAGAGGAGGCCATCAGATGTCTGAATCTGTATGAAGAACCCCTTAGGCTGCAATGGGAAAAACAAGGGAAGATGCCCTTAGGATTCTAGGAGAAATACCCACGAATCCAGAAGAAAGTCAAAAGTTGCTCCAACCTCTGAAGGAAGAGGGCACAAGGAAATCACCCAAGTAGAGGAAGTCAAAAGACATGTGCCTTAGCTTGTCACTGCTGCCATCCTTAGGGAGAAACACTTTCAGATACCTCAGGGAGGGAGAGTCCCTCAGTTACTGGGTTGCCCAGCCTCTGGTATTCTTGCTCCAGGCCTTTAATGGAAGCATCTTCTGGTAGAGCAAGGTGGTCTTTTGGAAACCTTGAAAGACCTACATAAGGGGGTAGGAAAAGCATTCCCTGTCTTGAAGAACCCAGTTGCAACCAGCAGCACAGTGTATGCAGGCCAGCAAGGAAGTTCTGAGAGCAGTAGGATGCAAAAAACACAAGCAAGAAAGCAGCACAACTGAACTCTGGCACAGCTCAAGACTCCTCAAGGGATGAATCACTTGTGGCAACAGAAGCAGCAACAGTAAATGATGGTAGAGTGTGAACGAAACAGCCATCAAGGCGAATGAGGTCACAGCTGTAACAGCCTCTATGGAGACTGTGAGCATCCTCAGCATCCTTGGGAATCAGAACCAAACTGACCTCGAATCCCAAGCAACAGTGGTAGGGTGTCCAAAAAAAAACACTACAAATTTCACCCATGTCCCAACCATGATGAAGGCTCATGTGGCCTGGTAAAACAAGACTGACAATAAACATGCACTCACATTCTTACGAAGCCATGGTGCTTTTGACAATTTCATAAAAGTTAGGTGAGGCTTAAAACTTCTGCTTTCTCCTGCCAGGATGCCTTTTTCTTGAAATGTCTTTTTTGCAGTCTCTGAAGAAAATAAGAAAACACAAAAAAGTGCTACTGTAACTCATAGTTCTCTTTAATTACATAAAAGCCAATTCAAAAGATAACTATTTTATGGCAAAGATTGTTTTAAAAAGAGAGAAAAATAATATGTGTGATAACAAATGTTATAGTTAAATCTCCAATGATTTCAAACTTGAGATAAAGTATACAAAAATGCTAATTTGAAAAGGGAACATTTAACAAATAACTGTTTTCCTGACATCATGATGATTTTCACTGAATATCTCAGTAGTTTTCACATATACATAAAGGACTAGCTGATCTATAGCCTTTCATATCTAAAACTTCTCCTTCTGACCAAGATGGAATAACAGGAACTCTCCCTGGGAAAGAAACAAACAGGATGAGCCCTTCGATTTCCCCAACTTACATCCTTGACAGTACAGGTCCTTCTATGAGGAGGAGAAAACCAAATGGAGCCCAGCCATCTCCCTAGGCCAGAAAAAAGACCTGAGAGAAGAGACCAGCTAGAGCTCAGAGAACAGAGTATTTGAGACCTGTGACCTGCATGGGCAGAAAACTTCTTTAGGTCTATAAAGGAACGGAATCCTCTAGAATATTCTAGTTTAGTGGTGATCTGTGCATTTTGCAAGGAACTACTAAAGTTGAGGGAAAACACAATCAAAAGGATTAGTGGTGTCCAAAAGGATTAGTATTGTCCAGTATTTACACAGGGTCAGAAATACTGTCCGTTCTATTAGTCAGTCAAGATTCATAGGATAGGGGCTAGGGATGTAGCTCAGTTGGTAGAGTACTTGCCTCACAAGCACAAGGCCCTGGGTTCAATCCCCAGCACTGCAAAAAAAAAAAAAAAAAAAAAAAAAAAGATTCATAGGACACTGGGAAAACAGAAGGATCTTGCCTCAGGAGAGGGGGAAAAATAGCTCTTCATTAGTACTACTCTAGTACTACCTAACAAATGTAAGAAGCAAGACCCCCTTCCCTCCCCTCAAAAAAAAAAAAAAAAAAAAAAAAAACAATCTCCAAGTAATTGTATCCCACAGCAAAGCCAAAAGATATCTATAGGAATAGAAAACTATCCAGCACCCAAGTGACATGATGGGTAAATTTCCCAAGGGTAGTAACATCTAATCAAAAATTATCAATCATGCAAATAAATACAACAATATGATCCATAATGAGGAGATGAAACAACTAATCAAAAGAGACCCAGAGTAGATGTTAAAATTAGCAGAAAGAACCCTATGTAAACGTAAAAAAAAATAAATAAATATAAAAAAAATAAAAAAAAATAATAAAAAAAAATAAATAAAGGAAAAAAAAAAAAAGAAATTGAAACATTTATATTAGACAGTTGATTGCTAAAAAATGAACTAACCTACATAAAATGTTATTAACTATAAGGTATACTAAAGGAAGCTTATTCCCAATTAAATTTTCTCAGTGTTCTTAAAAAAAAAAAAAAAAAAAAAATTAGCAGAAAGGGTATCAAAATCATTATTGTGATTGTACTCCCAACATTCAAAAAGTCAAGTAGAGTGTATTTTTTATATTCAAACTATAAAAAGCAAGCAAACAAATCAAGTTTACAGAAATGAAGAATGCAATGTCTGAGAAAAATTAAGTGGCTGGTAATAAAAACAGGCTAGACATTGCTAAACAAAAAAATCAGTAAACTTGAAGACACAGCAACAGAAACCACCCAAAATAAAATACAGACAGAAAAGGAAGAAAGAAAAATAAAAAGAACAGAACATCAAAGAGCTGTGAGGCAACTTCATAGTTGCCTAATACATAAATGAGATTCCCCAAAAGGAAGTGAGAGAGGGGGACTCAGAGAAAAAAATTAAAGAAATAATGGCTGTGGGGAAATGAGGGTGCCACAACCCCAGGGAAAGGAATCTGGAAAGTACCTGAGAAAAGTTCACAAGCATTTTAAACTAGCAATTCCAAATGTAAAAAATGCAAAGAAACAAAAGTACAAGTACATAAAATTTCATGTAGAGAATATTTATTAAAGCATTATCCCAAATTAGTAAAACCTGGAAATAACTTTCATCAATAAAGAAATGGTTAGATTCTAGAAAGATGACATGGTAAAGGAAAGCTGCATCCCAAGTTGCACCATGATATGGAACCAAAGCAGTGAGTGTACAGCCGCTCAGCAAGGTAGGTGAAAAAGGGATTTTACTAAATTTTAACATTGGACACTCAAAGCAGCTTAGGAACTCAGAAATTTGGGTACAATAAACAAAGAAGAAAGAATACACTGGAGCCCACAGAGCAGCCACCAGTGCAGATTCACCACAAAGGGAGGGGGATCACAGTCTTGGTATGGAGAAACCTGAGATCAAAAATGCTGCCTGATCTTAACTGATGCAGAGGCTGCACAGTGCACTGGTGCTTGAAAAGTGCACCCTAGTACTTAAAAAGTATGTCTGTATCTCAACAGGTCACTGAGAACTGAGGCAGGAGCCATCTGGGGCAATCATGCCATCATAGACACAGTGGGACCCAGAAGATCAGGAAAAGAAAAAAAAAAAAAAAAAAACATAGCCACAATATCCCAGCAGGCACCTAACAAGGGACTCAGTCTGGGTCTGAAAAAAGTGAGAGACACAGGCACAGAGTATACTGTATCCAGGGGCATTCAACTGGGAAGGGCAAAGGGGAGCCTCACTCACTTCCCCTTTGGAGGCTCATGTAACCAGCTAAAGTGGGCTGAGGGTTTATGTGGGTGGGATTCAATATACTCAGGATTAAGCCCAAGAAGGCTGTGCACCTGGGAAGCAGTAGTGGAGTTCCCCCCGACACACACACTGCTCTTTCCTACAGTGAGGCTCCTCAGAACCAGACCCGCAAAAGGTTATCAGTTACTGCCTAAACATAAGGGCAGGTCAATCTAGTCTCTCCAAAGATGGCCCCACTAAACAAAGCTCCTGAGGTATGATTAGACCTCAGCAAAACCTATTAGAACTCCCCTCAAAGAATACTGCAGAAGCTGTACCCTGGAGTGCACTGAATTGGTTCAAATGGACAAGATGCCAACTGACAGTACTTCCTTACCCATCCCATCCCATACTGATGAGAAGAAAAGCTGAGTTTTCTATCAAACAGGTTCAATCTTAGGCTGCTCCAACTGGAAGCTCAGAGAGCATCACAAAAACAGGAAGGGGTTAACAACTTCCACCCCTTGTTCTATCAGCATAGAACTCAAAAAGAATTCGAAATAAAGACTGTTATACATGGACAGTGACCTCGCAATCTGGTCAACTATTTTGACCACCTCAGAAGAGAGTCATTCTTCACCAAGATTTTAGATTTAAATTTTTTTTAATTTTATTTTTTATTCTCTGTGTGTGTGTGTGTGTGTGTGTGTGTGTGTGTGTGTAAGAGAGAGAGAACGAATGTGAATTCTTGCTGTGCTGATTGGTCCAGGAGCATATACATGCAACACTTACTTCTTTCTACTTTTACCACTGTGTTTTGAGGGTTCGTATTTGTTGGACTGTATATTGTGCATTCATTTTGTATTATTTTCATTTGTTTATTTCTCTTGTTTCTCCTGCCCTCTTATCTCCTCCTTCTAATGGCCAAATTCTATTGCTCTCTCTCCCTCTTTCTCAATATCTTGCTTCTTCTATTTTTTTCCCTTCCTTCCATGTAAAAATCACCTGATACATCTCTGTTCACTTTTTGAAATTGTAAAGTCTATTCTAACTTCCTAACATATTTCCTTTTCCCTTAAATATGTATTTTTACCATCTTTCAGAACTAATTGGTCTGGGGGCTGTGGAGATAGCTCAGTCGGTAGAGTGCTTGCCTTGCAAGCACAAGGCTCTGGGTTCGATCCTCAGCACCCAAAAAAAACAAAAAAAAAAAACAACAACAACAAAAAAAAACAGAACTAATTGGTCTATATAATTCCTGTCCCCATCATTAATGCTAATTCAGTCATTACCACTGTAGATGATATAGTTGACACCTGCTGTTTGCTTTGAAGTCAGTTCTAATTCATGGTTATTGTTCTTACTGTTGACAACTGCTGACCCCACCAGTCATCTTTATTTGATGTTTGCTATTGTTTATTTCACCCCATTCTCTGAGGTTCTGGGAACCTACAGGGACTCTAAAAGTTCACAGATTAGAGACTCTGCTGTTGAACTAAATATTCCCTGACATTACTCCAACTCAAAGAGAGAAATAAACGAAAGCCCAAACCAAAAAAGTATCCAAGGAAAAACAATCAAAGAGGGAACTCAGGAACCAACACTTAGCATCTATTCATACATCAATAAAAGAGTCTCAGAACAAATAAGATAATTACACATGAAAGGACACATGCAAAAAAAGAGAAAGAGGAATCCAGTCAATTGATGTACAAGTCCAAGACCTCTGAAAGTAGGCAAACAAATCCCCCCAAAAAATCCACTGACAGGATCCCACTGAGAGTAAGGTGGATGAAAGACCAGAGAAAAGTTATAAAACATTGATTATTAAAGTGTTCCATGAAGTAAAAAGGATCTAAGGAAGGAATTCAGAGAGCAATTACAAAAATTGAAAGACCACTTTAATTAAGAAATAGAAATAGTGAAAAGAAACAAAGCAGTACTCCTAGAAATGAAAGACACAATCAGACGAATTAAAAGCCCAACTGAAGACATCACTAACAGATTAGATTTCATAGAAAACAGAACTTCATCCCTTAAAGGCAGAACTTTTAGGCATTAAAGACAAGGTATATGATCTTGAGTACATAGAAGGCAATAAAAGAAAAAGAATTATAGAACCTGACCAGAATATACAAGAACTCTGGGACAACTTTAAAAGACCAAAGCTGAGAATCACTGGGATAGAAGAGAACATGTAAACACAAACATATGGCATAAAGAACATTTTCAATGAGATAATTACAGAAATACTTTCCCATATCAGAAATAAGATAGATATCCATAAACAAGAGACTTACAAGACGCCAAATAGACGTAGTCAAATAAGAAACTTGCCAAGACATATCATAAGCAAAATACCCAACACAGAATATAAGAAAAGAATAATAAAAGTCATAAGAGGAGATCCAAGATGGCGGACTAGAGGGAGGCTGCATTCCTTGTCGCTCAGGTTTCAAGCAGAGGATATCTGTTTCTTGGTGACACAGTTTTTGCAGCATCTCAATTCCCCGCTGTTTACCTCATTTGTCTACTGTGATACCTGCAGTTGACCAGCATATTGACACCCTTTTGAGTGCAGATTGCTCACTGTCAGTCGCCTATCATCCACCATTTGCCTGCCGCTTACCTGTCCATTGCCTGCCTTTCACCTACCCATCACCCACCACCCAAAGTTCACCTCCCCATCGTCCGATAGCAGTCACCAAACTGACCGCAGACAGCCAGTGGAGCACCAGCTGTCTGCTGTTGCCTGGAAGTTCACTGTCACAGTACCTGCAGGTTTGGTTACACATGGCTACCACCATTTTGAGACAATAGCCAGGCCCCGGAGGACCCCTGGCCAGACTGACTGAGCCCCGTCTCCAGGATCCCTCAGCCTGACCAATCACTCCCTGCCTCCAGGGCCCTCACATTGACTAACTGCTCCCCGCCACCAGGACCCCCAGACCAACTGACTGTGCCCTATCACAAGGACCCCCAGACCGACTGATTGCACCCTGCCTCCAGCATCCCACAACCAGACCAACTGCATCCTGCCTCCAGGACCTCTAGCTGACCACGTCCACACCCTGAGCTGCAGCTCCCCATTTGCCAACACATTTGAAAGCCAGAGCGGCCATCTTGGATAATCTTGGAAGCTGTAGCTCCAATCTTTAGGTGGTGCAAATCCCATCCTGAGATGCCTGCTAGAGACTGGAAGCTCATTGTCAGGTACCTCTCATACATCAGGCCACTGAAAACTGGGAGGTTTGAATACTATATGACTGTTATAGTGTGGATTTTCTTTCTTCTCCTTACATAAAAATTTTAAGATTTTATTTCTTTACTTTTCTAGCTTTCTTTTCCTTTTGTTTACCTGTTCCCTCGAGTCTCTTTGTCCCTTTTCACATGCTAACAACCAACTCCTTTTGATTACACACTCACTCTTTCTATCATATAGAACTTCTATATATTCTTTTCTTATCCCATTAACAGCAACATCCTACACCCCTCCGCATCCTCTTTGTCCTTCATTAGAAACTGCAGACCTTATTGCAAATCTATTTGTTATACTGAATAATAACTGAACTCATTCTGTTTATTATGACAATATTGTTAATGTCCTCATAGGGGCTATTTGGTCTAGGGTTGCATACTATCTGAACTGGGCACTGCTAATATTGATCTCTCCCTTAAAGAAAAGGTTTTGGAAACCTATAGGGTCACTATAAACCTATAGGGGGGAAACTGCAATACCCCAGATCTTCCCTGCTAGAGGGGAAGATACATGAACATGAAAAAGCAAGGGAAGAAAATGATCCAAACAAATCTAGATTCTATATGAATAGAATCCAGTGACAGTATGGTAGAAGAAATCTCAGAAAAGGGCTTCAGATTACACATGATTAAGATGATTCGTGAAGCAAAGGATAAGATAAGACAGCAAATACAGGCAATGAATGATCATAACAATAAGCAGTTGAAAAAAGCAACTGCAAGAAGCAAAATATCATTTCAACAAAGAGATAGAGATTCTCAAAAAAAAAAAAAAAATGGAAATCCTTGAAATGAAGGAAACAATAAACCAAATAAAAAACCCAATGGAAAGCATCACCAACAGACTAGACCAAATGGAGGACAGAACCTCAGACAATGAAAACAAAATATTTAATCTTTAAAATAAAGTTGCCCAAACAGAGAAGATGGTAAGAAATCATGAACCGAATCTCCAAGAATTATGGGACATAATGAAAAGACCAAATTTAAGAATTATGAGAATTGAGGAAGGCACAGAGATTCAAATCT
This sequence comes from Sciurus carolinensis, assembly GCF_902686445.1. NCBI lineage: Eukaryota > Metazoa > Chordata > Mammalia > Rodentia > Sciuridae > Sciurus > Sciurus carolinensis. Next base: position 33,604,981 of record NC_062219.1, read on the forward strand.
AAGAAATGAACAACCTATTCAATGAAATAATAGCAGAAAATTTCCAAAGCCTGAAGAATGAAATGGAAAATCAAATATAACACCAAATGCACAAAATCACAACAGATCCACACCAAGGCATATTATCATGAAAATGCCTAATATACAAAATAAAGATAGGATTTTGAAGGCTATGAGAGAAAAGCATCAGATTACATATGGGGGAAACCAATATGGATATCAGCATATTTCTCAGCCCAAACTCTAAAAGCTACAAGGGCCTGAAACAACGTATTTCAAGCTCCAGAAGAACATGGTTGCCAACCAAGAATCCTATACCCAGCAAAACTAACCTTCAGATTTGAAGTTGAAATAAAATCCTTCCATGATAAACAAAAGTTAAAAGAATTTACAAATAGAAAGCCTGCACTACAGAATAAACTCAACAAAATATTCCATGAAGAGGAAATAAAAAACAACAATATAGGTCAGCAAAGGGAGGAACTACCTTAAAGAAAAATCCATTCAAAGGAGAAACCAAGCCAAATTAAAAACCAAAAATAAGCCCAAATGACTGGGGATACAAATCATATCTCAATAATAACCCTGTATGTTAATGGCCTAAACTCATCAATCAAAAGACACAGACTGGCAGAATGGATTAAAAAGAAAGACCCAACAATATGCTGCCTTCAAGAGACTCATTTCATAGAAAATGACATCCACAGACTACAGGTGAGAGCCTGGGAAAAAATCTACCACGCACACTGACACAGTAAAAAAGCAGGGGTTTCCATCCTTATTTTAGACAAAGTGGACTTCAAGTCAAAGTTAATCAGAAGGGATAAAGAAGGACATTTCATACTGCTTAAGGGAACCATAAATCAGGAAGATATAATGATCGTAAATATTTATGCCCCAAACAACAGTGCATCCCTGTACTTCAAACAAATCCTTCTCAATTCCAGGAATCAAATAGACCACAACACAATAATTCTGGGTGACTTTAACACACCACTGTCACCAATGGATAGATCTTCCAAAAAAACTACACAAAGAAACCACTGAATTCAATAATGCAATCAATAGCCTAAACTTAACAGACATATATAGAATATTCCATCCATCAACGAGCAAATTCACTTTCTTCTCAGCAGCACATGGAAACTTCTCAAAAATAGACCATATGTTATGCCACAAAGCAGCCCTTAGGAAATGCAAAAAAATTGAGATACTGTCTTGTGTTCTATCAGGTCATAATGGAATGAAATTAGAAATCGATGACAAAATAAAAAACAGACATTACTCCAACACCTGGGGACTAAATAATATGCTATTGAGTGAAACATGGCTAACAGAAAACATCAGGGAGGAGATAAAAAAATTCTTAGAGTTAAATGAGAACGATGATACAACATATCAAAATCTCTGGGACACTATGAAAGTAGTACTAAGAGGAAAATTCATTGCAAGGAGTGCATTCAAGAAAAGAATAAAAAGTCAACAACTAAATGACCTAACATTACAGCTCAAAGCCCTAGAAAAAGAAGAATAGAATAACAGCAAAAGTAGAAGACAAGAAATAATTAAAATCAGAGCTAAAATCAATGAAATTGAAACAAAAGAAACAATTCAAAAAATTGACAAAACAAAAAGTTGGTTCTTTGAAAAAGTAAACAAAATAGACAAACCCTTAGCCACAATAACAAAGAGAAAGAGAGAGAAAACTCAAATTACTAGAATTCACGATGAAAAAGGAAATGTCACAACAGACACCACTGAAATACATAATGAGATGCTACTTTGAAAATCTGTACTCCAACAAAATAGAAACTACCAAAGACATTGACAAATTTCTAGAGACATATGCTCCTACCAAGTTGAACCAGGAGGACATACACAATTTAAACAGATCAATATCAAGCAATGAAATAGAAGAAGCCATCAAAAGCCTACCATCCAAGAAAAGCCCAGGACCAGATGGATGCTCAGCCGAGTTCTACAAGACCTTCAAAGAAGAACTCATTCCAATACTTCTCAAAGTATTCCAGGAAATAGAAAAGGAGGGAACCCTACCAAACTCATTCTACGAAGCTAATATCAACCTCATACCCAAACCAGGCAAAGACACATCAAGTAAAGAAAATTTTAGACCAATATCCTTGATGAATATAGATGCAAAGATCCTTAATAAAATACTGGCAAACCATATCCAAAAACATATTAAGAAAATAGCGCACTATGATCAAGTGGTGTTCATCCCAGGAATGCTAGGTTGGTTCAACATCCGTAAATCAATAAATGTAATTCATCATGTCGATAGACTTATGGATAAGAAAGAATCATATGGTTATTTCAATTGACGCAGAAAAAGCGTTCGACAAAATACAACACCCCTTCATGCTCAAAACACTAGAAAAAATAGGGATAGTAGGAACATACCTGAACATTATAAAGACTATTTATGCTAAGTCCATGGTCAATTTCATTCTTAATGGAGAAAAACTGAAACCATTCCCTTTAAAAATGGGAACAAGACAGGGATGCCCTTTTTCACCACTTCTATTGAACATCATATTTGAAATACGAGCCACAGCACTTAGACAGACCAAGAAATTAAGGGATACGAATAGGAAAAAAGGAACTTAAGCTGTCACTATTTGCTGATGACATGATTCTCTATTTAGAGGATCCAAAAAACTCCTCCAGAAAACCTCTAGACCTAATAAATGAATTCAGCAAAATAGCAGGTTATAGAATCAAATCTAAAGCATTTTTATACATAAGCAATGAAACATCTCAAAGGGAAATAAGGAAACAATTCCATTTGCAATAGCCTCAAAAAATAAAATAAAATACTTGGGAATCAATCTAATCAAAGAGGTAAAAGATCTCTACAATGAAAACTACAACATTGAAGAAAGAAATTAAGCAAGACCTTAGAAGATGGAAAGATCTCCCATGCTCTTAGATAGGCAGAATTAATAGTATCAAAATGGCCATACTTCCAAAGGCGCTATACAGACTTAATGCAATTCCAATTAAAATACCAATGACATTTTTCATGGAAACAGAAAAAGCAATCATGAAATTCATCTCGAAGAACAAAAGATCCAGAATAGCCAATCCTGGGCAGGAAGAGTGATGCAGCAGGTATCACTATACCAGATCTTAAACTCTACTATAGAGCAATAGTAACAAAAATTGCATGGTATTGGCACCAAAATAGACAGGTAGACCACTGGTACAGGATAGAAGACAGAGAGACATACCCACATAAGTACAGCAACCTCATACTAGACAAGGGTGCCAAAAACTTACAACGGAGAAAGATAGCCTCTTCAACAAATGGTGCTGACAAAACTGGAAGTCTATATGCAGTAAAATGAAATTAAATCCCTATCTCTCACCCTGTACAAAACTCAACTCAAAATGGATCAAGGATCTAGGAATTAGACCAGAGACCCTGCACCAAATAGAAGAAAAAGTAGGCCTGAATCTCCATCATGTTGGCTTAGGAACAGACTTCCTTAACAAGACCCCCATAGTGCAAGAAATAAAAGCAAGAATCAATAAATGGGATAGATTCAAACTAAAAAGTTTTTTCTCACCACAGGAAACAATCAATAATGTGAAAAGAGAGCTTACAGAGTGGGAGAAAATCTTTTCAACACACACTTCAGACAGAGCACTCATCTCCAAAGTTTATAAAGAACTTAAAAAACTTTACACCCAAAATACAATGAACCCAATCAATAAATGGTCTCAGGAAATGGGCAGACACTTCACAGAAGAAGATATACAGGTGATCAATGAATACATGAAAAAGTGCTCATCATCCATAGTAATTAGAGAAATGCAAATTAAAACCTACCCTAAGATTTCATCTAACTCCAATTAGAATGGCTATTATCAAGAACACAAGCAATAATAAGTGTTGGTGTGTATGTGGGGAAATAGGCACACTCATACATTGCTGCTGGAGCTAATTGGTACAGCCACTCTGGAAAGCAGTATGGAGATTCCTCAGAAAGCTTGGAATGGATCCACCATTTGACCCAGCTATCCCACTCCTCGGTTTATACCCAAAGGACTTAAAATCAGCATACTACAGTGATGCAGTCACATCAATGTTTACAGCAGCTCAATTCACAATAGCTACATTGTGGAAAAAACCTAGATGCCCTTCAATTGACAAATGGATAAAGAGACTGTGGTATATATACACAATGGAATATTACTCAGCCATAAAGAGAGTAAAATCATGGCATTTGCTGGTAAATGGATAAATTTGGAAAATATCATGCTAAGTGAAATAGGTCAAGCTCAAAAATCCAAGGTCAAATGTTTTCTCTGATATGTGCATGACAATATATAACAATGGGGGGTGATGGGGGGGAAGAGAAGAATGAAGGAACTTTGGAGGGTGTAGAGGAAAAAGGGGTGGGAGGGGGTGGGGATGGAAAATAGTAGAATGAAACAGACAGTATTACCCTATATATATGTATGATTACATGAATGGTATGAATCTACATTGTGTACAACCATAGAAACGAAAAGTTGTACCCCATTTGTGTACAATGAATCAAAATGTGTCTGTAAAACTAAAAAATATTTTAATAAAATAAAATTTAAAAAGTCATAAGAGAGAAATACCAGGTCACACTTAGAGGCAAACCAAATTATGATTTCTCAGCTCAGATCCTGAAAATCAAGGAGAGCCTAAAATGAGATATTCTAAGCCCTAAAAGAAAACAACTGCCAACCAAGATTACTATACTTAGCAAAGGTATTTCAAGTAAAAACTTTCCACAACAAGAATAAGCTAAAAGAATTCATGAGCACATAATAAACTGCACAGAGGATATTTTTTAAAAATTCCCAAAGTTTCCACATAGAGGAAGTTCAATAGAAGAATAATCCACTAAACAAGAATCAAGAAAGGACAAAATAAAGCAAAAAAAAAAAAAAAAAAAATGGGCAGGAAACCACACATATCCTTACTAACACTGAATGTTAATGGTCTCAACTCCCCAATTAAAAGACACAGATTTTCAGGATGGATCAAAGAACAAGACCCATCAATATACTGTTTATAAGAGGCAAAGACATTCACAGATTGAAGGTAAAAGGATGGCAAAAAATATTCCAGACATATGGTCCAAGAAAACAAGGAGGAGTAGCTATTCTCATATCTGACAGAGTAGATTTCAAGCAAAAATTAAACAAAAGACACAAAAAAAGCCACTACATCCTAGTGAAGGGAACAATTCAACAAGAAGATATAATGATAATAGACATTTATGCCCCAAATGTCAACACACACAATTACATGGAAAAAATAATCCATCACATAAAATCCTATATAGACCCCACCACAATAATACTGGATGATTTCAATACACCCTATCACCAATGGACAGGTCATCAAAGCATAAATCAATAAAGATATCTCTAACCTAAACAACAGTATAAATCAAATGGACCTAACAGATATCTACAGAATATTCCACCCCAAAACAGCTGACTTACCTTCTTCTCAAATGCTCATGTAACTTTGTCCAAAATAGATCATATTCTAGGCCACAAAGCAAACTGTAGCCAATACAAAAAATCCAATATAATCTCATGAATTCTATAAGATCATAATGGAATGAAGCCAGATATCCACAGCAAGAAAAAGTACAGAAACCACATAAACACATGAAAATTGATCAATACTCTCTTTAACAAAGAATGGATCAAAGAAGAAATAAGAATAGAAATCAAGAAATTATTACAAACAAATGAGAACAAAGATACAACATACCAAAATCTCTGGGATACTATGAAAGCAGTTTTAAGAGGTAAATTTATAGCACTGAATATCTACATTAAAAAATTAGAGAGATCCCAAATAAATAAGCTTTCTCCACCTCAGGCCTTAGAAAAAAAATTACAAACTAACCCCAAACCCAGTAGAAGCCAGGAAATAGTTAATATCAAAGTCAAAATCAATGAAATTAAGAAGAAGAAAACAATACACAGGAGCAATGCAACAGAGTTCATTCTTTGGAAAGATAAATAAAACCGACAAACCCTTAGCCAAACTGACCAAAAGAAAGAGTGAGAAGACCCAAATCAACAAGATCAGAGATGAAAAAGGAGATATCAACACAGACCCTTCTGAAATCCGAAAGACTATCAGAACCTATTTTGAAACTTTATACTCCAAGAAACTGGAAAATCTGGAAGACATTGATAAATTTCTACAGACATATGACCTGCCAAAATTGAATCAGGAAGATAGAGAAAACCTAAATAGAACTAAGTAACAAAATGGAAACAGCAATGAAAGCCTTCCAAAAAGAAAAGCTCAAGACCCGAGGAATTCTCAGTTGAGTTCTACCAGTCCTTTACAGAAGAACTAACACTGGTCTTTCTCAAATTATTCCATGAAATTGAAAGAGGGAACACTCCCAAATACATTCTCTGAAGCCAGTATAACCCTGATATCAAAACCAGACAAAGACACATAAAGGAAAGAAAACTATAGACCAATATCCCTTATGGACATAGATTTAAAGATCCTTAATAAAATATTAACAAACCGCATTCAATAACACAGTAAAAAGATAATGTACCATCATCAAGCGGGTTGCATTCCAGGGATGCAATGTTGGTTCAACATATGCAAATCAATAAATGTAATTAATCACTTAAACAGAACTAAGGACAAAAATCACATGATCAACTCAATAGACGCAGAAAAGTCTTTCATAAAATCCAACACCAATTCATGTTAAAAACACTGGAGAAGTCAGGGATCAAAAGAACTTACCTCAACATTATAAAAGTCATTTATGACAAATCCACAACCAACTTCATACAAACTGGAGAAAAAACAAACATTTCCATTAAATTCAGAAACAAGACAAGGTGGTCCACTCTCACCACACCAGTTCAATGTAGTTTTCGAAACATTAGCCAGAGCAATAAAAAGAAGTCAAACTATCTCTATGGACAATATAATCCTACATCTAGAAGATACAAAAAAAAATTCCACCAGAAGACTTCTAGAGGTTATAAATGAATTTAGCAAAGTACAGGATACAAGATCAACACTCATAAAACAATAGCTTTCCTATATTCCAAAAGTGACTCCTCCAATCAAGAATCAGGAAAACCATACCATTCACAATAACCTCAAAAAAAAAAAAAAATTAAACACTTGGAAATTAATCTAACTAAGGAGGTAAAATAGCTCTACAATGAAAATTACAGAACATTAGAAAAAGAAATTGAAGATACCTTACAAGATGGAAAGACATCCCATGTTCTTGGATAGGCTGAATCAATATTGTCAAAATGGCCATACTACTAAAAGTAATATACAGATTCAATGCAATCCACATCAAAATACTAATGACATTCTTTACAGAATTGTAAAAAAAAAAAAAAATTCTTAAATTCATTTGGAAAAATAAGAGACCCAGAACAGTCAAAGTAATATTAAGCAAGAAAGCAGAGTGGGATGAACCCAAAACCTAATGTGAAATTATATTATGAAGCTGCAGTAACAAAAACAATATGGTACTAGCATAAAAATAGGCATAAAGGCCAAAGGAACAGAAAGAACAGAAGAGATAGAGACAAACCACATATCTATAGCCATCTGATATTTGACAAAGGCACCAAAAATATATCTTGGAGAAAGAATTAAGCAAAATTAGGCTTAAGACTTGACAATGAAATAAAAACCTTCCATGATAAACAAAAGTTAAAAGAATTCACAACTAGAAAGACCACACTACAAAACATACTCAATAAGATATTTCATGAAGCAGAAATGAAATATGAAAGTGAAAACCAGCAAAGGGAAGAACTACACTAAAGGAAAATCCAATCAAAGGAGAAAAATAAGTCAAGTTAAAAACCAAAAATAAACCAAAATGACCAGGAATACAGATCATATCTCAATAATAACATTGAATGTAAACGGCCTAAACTCATCAATCAAAAGACAAACACAGACCTACACATTTGATTAAAAAACAAGACCCAACAATATGCTATCTCCGAGAGACTCACCTCATAGGCAAAAACATCTACAGACTGAAGGTCAAAGGATGGGAAAAAACATATTCACATGGATCACATAAACAAAAAGGGGTTTCTATCCTCATGTCAAATAAAGTGAAATTCAAGCCAAAGTTAATCAGAAGGGACAAAGAAGGACACTTCATACTGCTTAAGGAAATTAGACATCAAAAAGAAATAACAATCCTAAATATTTATGCCCCAAACAATGGAACATCTACAAACATCAAATAAACCCTTCTCAACTTCAAGAATCAAATAGACCACAACACAATAATACTAGGTGACTTTAACATACCTCTCTCACCACTGATGGATTCTCAAAAAAAAACTAAATAAATAAGCCATAGAACTAAAAAATACTATTAATAATTTAGTCTTAACAGACATATATAGAATATTTGATCCATCAATGAGAAAATACACTTTTTTCTCAGCAGCTCATGGTTCCTTCTCTAAAACAGACCATATATTAAGCCACAAAGCAACTCTTAGCATATACCAAAAACAGAGCTAATACATTGCATTCTTTCAGATCATAATGGACTAAAATTAGAAATCGACAATAAAATAAAAATAGAAGCTACTCTAACACCTGGAAACTAAATAATACACCACTGAATGACCAATGGATAGCAGAAGAAATTAGGGATGAAATTAAAAAATACTTAGAGGTAAATGAAAATAGCAATACAACATATGAAAATCTCTGGGACACTATGAAGGCAGGACTAAGGAAAGATCATTGCATTGAGCTCATTCATTAAAAGAATACAAAGGTGACAAATAAATAACCTAACATTACATCTCAAAGCCCTAGAAAAAGAAGAACAAATCAATGCCAAAAGCAGAAGAAATAATTAAAATCAGAACTGAAATCAATGAGATTGAAACAAAAGAAACAATTCAAATAATCAAAAAAGTTGATTCTTTGAAACAATAATAAAATGTATAAACACTTAGCCACACTAATGAATAAAAAGAGAGAAAACTCAAATTACTCAAATTCACAATGAAAAAGGATATATCACAAAGGACACTACTGAAATACAGATAATTATCAGAAACTCTTTTGAAAATTTATATCTATTAAACCAGAAACTCATAGACATTGAAAAATTTCTAGAGAAATATGACCTACCCAAATTAAATCAATAGGACACAGAAAATTTAATCAGATCAATTTCAAGCAATGAAATTGAAGATGCCATCAAAAGCTGTCAAGAAAGAAAGGCCCAAGAGCAGATGAATTTTCAGATGAGTTCTACCAGATCTTCGAAGATCTCTGAACTAACACCAATCCTCCTCAAATTATTCCATGAAATGGAAAAGGAGGGAACCCTTCCAAACTCATTCTATGAAGCTAGCATCACCCTGATACCGAAATCAGAAAAAAGACACAGCAAGGAAAGAAAATTTCAGATCAAAATTCCTGATGAACTTAGATCCAAAAATTCTTAGTAAACTACTAGTAAATCACATACAAAAACACACTAAAAGAGATAAAGCACCATGATCAAGTGGGGTTCATCCCACACCATGATCAAGTGGGGTTCATCCCAGGATGCAAGGCCAGTTCAACATACAGAAACCAATAAATGTAATTCATCACATCAATAGACTTAAAGACAAGAATCACATGATTATCACAACAGATGCAGAAAAAGCATTGGATAAACATAGCATCTATTCATGTTCAAAACACTAGAAAAACTAGGGATAGTAGGAACATACCTCAACATTATAAAGGCTATCCATGCTAATAAACCCAAGGCTAACACCATTCTAAATAGAGAAAAATTGAAAGTATTCCCTCTAAAAAATGGAACAAGACAGGGATGCCCTCCTTCACCACTTCTATTCAACATAGTCCTGGAAACTCTAGCTGAAACAATTATAAGAAACAAATTAAAGGGACACAAATAGGAAAAGAACTCAACTATCCCCATTTACCAACAACATGATTCTATATAGAGAAAACCCAAAAAAACTCCACTAGAAAACTTCTAGAACTTATAAATGAATTTAGCAAAGTTGCAGAATATGAAATTAACACTCATAAATCAATTGCATGTTTATACATCAGTGATAAGTCAACTGAAAGAGAAATTAGGGAAACTATCCCACTCACATAGCTCAAAAAAAAAAAAAAAAATACTTGGGAACCAATCTAACAAGAGGTAAAAGACCTCTACAATGAAAACTACAGAACAATAAAGGAAGAAATTGAAGAAGACCTTGGAAGATGGAAAGATCTTCTATGTTCTTGGATAGGCAGAATTAATATTGTCAAAATGGTCTACCAAAAGCACTATACAGACTGAATACAATTCCTATTAAGGTTTTGATGACATTTTTCATAGAACTAGAAAAAGCAATCATGGAAAAATAAGAGACCCCCAGAATAGTCAAAGCAATCCTCAGCCAGAAAAGTAAAGCAGCAGGCATACAATACCAGACATTATATTATACTATCAAACTAAAGTAACAAAAATGGCATGGTATTGGCACCAAAAACAGACATGAAGACAAATGGAACAGAATAGAAGACACAGAGACAAATCCATATGTATACATTTATCTCATACTACACAAAGGTGCCATAAACATACATTGGAGAAAAGATAGCCTCTTCGACAAATGGTGCTGGGAAAATTGGAAATTCATATGTAGCAAAATGAAATTAGACCCCTATCTCTCACCATGCACAAAAAACAACTCAAAGTGGATCACGGACCTAAGCATTAGATCAGAAACCCTGTGCCTACTAGAAGAAAATGTAGGCCCAACTCTCCATCATGTCTGTTTAGGAACTAAGTTCCTTAACAAGACTCCTAAAGCACAAGAACTGAAATCAAGAATCAATCAACAGAATGAAATCAAACCAAAAAGCTTCTTCACAGAAAAGGAAACAATCAAGAATTTGAAGAGAGAGCCTACATAATGGGAGAAAATCTTTACCACATGCACATCAGATAGAGCATTAATCTCCAGGATATATAAAGAACTCAAAACACTTAACATCAAAAACACTAATAACCCAGTCAATAAATGACATGGAACTGAACAGACACCTCACAGAAGAAGAAATATGAATGGTCAACAAATATATGAAAAAATCCTCATCATCTCTAGCAATTAGAGAAATGAAAATTAAAACTGAACTGAGATTTCATCTCACTCCCGTCAGAATGGCAATTATCAAGATTATAAGGGGCTGGGGATATAGCTCAATTGGTAGAGTGCTTGCTTCACATGCACAAGGCACTGGGTTCAATTCCCCAGCACCACCAAAAAAAAAAAAAAAAAGTAACAATAAATGTTGGCAAGAATGGGAGGCGGGGGAAAGGTACACTCATACATTGCTGGTGGGACTGCAAATGGGTGCAACCACTATGGAAAGCAGTATGAGAATTCCTCAGAAAACTTGGAATGGAACCACCATTTGACCGATCTATCCCACTACTCAGTATACAGTCAAAAGACTTAAAATCAGTGTATTATAGTGATGGAGCCACATCAATGTTTATAGCAGCTTGATTCACAATAGCTAAACTATGGAACCAACTTAGGTGCCCTTCAACGGACAAATGGAAAATGTGATATATATACACAATGGAATATAACTCAGTCATAAAGAAGAATGAAATTATGACCTTCGCTGGTAAATGGATGGAACTGGAGAGTATCATGCTCAGTGAAATAATCTAATACCAAAAAACCAAAGGCCAAATGTTCTGATATGTGGATACTTACTCACAATAGGAGTGACAAGAAGGGTAGAAGAGAAGGATCACTGAATTGGACAGAACAGAATGGGGAGAATGGAGCAGCGATGGGAATAGGAAAGACAGTAGAATTAACTGAACATAACTTTTCCATGTTCATATATGAATATATGACCAGTGTAATTGCACATCAGGTGCAATCACAAAACTGAGCAGTTATACTCCATGAATATATGATATGTCAAGATACATTCTAATGTCATGTATAACTAAAAAGAAAAAAATTTAAGAAAAAAGAGATTGTAATATATATATATATATAGAGAGAGAGAGAGAGACACACACACACACAGAATGGAGTTCTACTCAACCATTAAAAAAAATGAATTATGGCATTTTCTGGTAAATGGAAGGAAATGGAGAAGATCATATAAATGAAATAAGTCAAACTCAGAAACTCAAAAGTCAAATGTTTTGTTGCATATGCAGTAGCCAAGGTAAAATAAAGGAAAGAGGGAAGGAAGGATAAGATTACATAAAGAACCAATTAAGTATAAATTAATAGATGAGCAAAAGGAAGGAGAAAGAGAGGGGAGGGAGGACAGAAGGGAAAATGGGGAGGAAAAAGGAAGGATCATGAACTAAAATTGATTTTCATGCATGTATGAGTTTGTCAGGATGAACCCAACTACTATGTAAAACCATAACTCTCTAATAATAATAATTCAAAAAAAGAAATGGTTGATAAATTACCATATGGCCATACTAAGGACTATCACACAGTCACTAAAAAGCATTAACTAGATTGCATATATAAACCTGAAAGCTGACCATACATTAGCAATTTAGTATTATTACAAATAAAAGAATATAACTCTTCACCATAGATGTGAAAAATCATACTCTTCAAACACCATTGGTTGTCAAAGACCACTGGTAAACAACTTTTCATTTTGTCTTTATTAAAAGTCGATGTGGTACACTACTCAGTTTTAAAGATGAGAACACTGAGACCCATGGAGTTGATGCTCCTTATTAGTGGCTGGGAAGGAACTGGAGCAAAGGTGACCTGACTCCTACTCTGGACCTGGTTACTCTACAATCCTGGGAGCTGAAACCCTTAAAGATAAAAGGTGATTTTTCAATACAGGGATGGAGTCAAAAATATGCTTTTGTTTTAACCACCCGTTCTGATGGAGTCTAGAGATTACTAATAATGCACAAATTATAAGCAGAAGTACTTGGATGAAAACAAAACCCAATATATATTCATTTTGCCTGAATATTTCTTACATAGTTTAAGATTTAAGTTTTTCTGCCTGGAGACTTAAAATGAAACAGACACCTAAGTAAAGAAAGATACCATATTATCTTTCCTAAGAAAATGAGGGTTTTACTGTAGGATTGGTCCATATGAAAATGATAAAATTAAGGTGAATATGCTGCACAAAGAACAGCAAAGTTTCAAAATGGAAATACCTGCACCAGCACACGTGTGTGCACACACGCACGCACACGCACACGCGCGCGTGCGCGCACACACACACACACACACACACACACACAGACAAAAAGTACACGGAGGCATTTTATTTACTAAGACATAACTCTAAGTGCTGCCAGTGACCTCTACTGTGAGAGTTACTATGCTAGATGGGCCTGGTGGATAAAGAGCAAAGAAGAAAACGTGCATTTACAGGGTGCAAGACACTGGGAAAGAGCCTGGTGATAACTTCTCAGGCCCATGCCTGGAGCACGTTGCCTGGCGTGTACTGGGTGTCCCTCAGGACTTGCTGGATTTGAATGAAGCATCACCCTTATGGCAGACATTTAATGCGCACTTTTTCATCTGCTCCTCAAAAGAACCCTAAGAGTTATTAGTATTCTCCTTTTTAAAAATTAAGAAACTTGTTTCCCCTGAGACCGCCATATCAGCCATTCAACACTAGGTTCCACTCTCCTGTTTCAGAGTCCCAGGTTGCTCTGCTGTGCAGGGGCTGAAGGTCCCTAGGGACAAGGACTGACTCCTGAACACCCGGAAATGGTGAGTGGGCAGTGGTATCACGAGCCTGGGGAGGGAGGCTGTTGGAAAGGCGGGGCTGACTGTGCAGGAAAAGGAGCTGGCAGACCGGTACTCTCCAGAGTCTCTGGAGTTGCAGGCCTGAGCCCTCCTGTGGGGCACTGTACCCTCATTCTGCTGGCCATCCAGGTGGGGAGCACATCTGTGGCAGAGACCCTCTTTCTCTTCCTTATCCTTGCAGGGCATCCTCAACTCTTACTTCTAATACTATGTGGCAGGTGTGTGCCTGGGGCCCAGCATCCGCTCAGAGCTGGTGATTGACACATAGGCCCATTATCGTGATCAAATCTCCACATGCCATTTTCCAGCAGGAGAGGAGCTGAGGCCTATAGGAACCTTGCTTCCTCCTGAGCTAGCTAATTTTCATTTTCACTTTCTTTTTTCTTTTCTTTTCTTTTTATTGTGTTGCTGGAACTTGAACCATGGGATACTTTTCTACTGAGATATATCCCTAGTATATTTTACTTTTTATTTTGAGGGAGTGTCTAGGTTAGTTGGTGAGATTGACCTCATTATGGTTTATCTAGACTTTTCTATTGCAATTAAGTGTATAATTTTTACATACACATGGATTTATATATGGATTTAGTTTATATTGTGATTCCTTGATGATTATTGAAATAGTATAGTTTCATAATATACATGAATATCAGGTGATGATAAGTACTACTTTCGCTCTTATAATTGAAAAATTTCTTGGCTACAATTATATATATAATTTTATGGATGAATTTTAGAACTTTATAATTTTGTTTCTTAGTTCTCTGTAAGTATAGCATGTTGATTTTTTATTATTGCATTGTAGTTATATATATATTATGTCATTTTGACATAATCATACAAGCAAAGGATATAATTTGCTCCACTTCAGTACCCAGTAGTTCCTCTTTCCCTCTCCTCGTACCTTCCTCCTCTCTTCTATTTATTTATAGTTTTATAAATTACTGCTTTATAGATACACACAAATGTAGAAAGTACTATGATGTATTCATATACATACATAACAATTTTACAGGGATATATTGTAGGATAATTTGGGGAAAATTGTCTTCTTTGTAATGACTAGTTTTATCATCTACACATGGGATATGTGAGTTTTTCATGTGCTTCTGATGATATTTATTTTCTCAGAAGTACTACAGATTTTTTCTAAGCTTATATACATGTGAAATATCACATGCATATTGCATATATATAAAACTTAAACATGGTGTTTTATACTATTTCTTAAACTGGATGTACTATAACTAAAAATGTGACTGGCTCCTAGTAACCATTTTTCCCACACACTATTATTTATTTCTTCTTAGATGTATATTCTCCTTAACCATGCCTCTGAGATTGTAGGGTAGGTGTTTGGATGAGTAGTGTTGTGTTCTCACATATTATCATGGTCACTAATGCTGTAATTTCAGTAAGTCTCTGTGACAGTGAGCATCACATATCTTCAATAGCAAGAATTTCCACAAATAATAATAAACTCTTGAGTTTATAAATAAAAAAATAAAATAAATAAATAAATAAAATAATAAAAATTAAGAAACTAAGACTCTCGAGTGTTAGTTCATACTAAGATCCTCAGCTAGGTACTGGCAAGGACAGAATTTGAACCCGAATCTAAGTATAAAGATCATACTTCCTCCTACATAAAAAATCCAAAATCTTCTTTCACCCTTCTAAGAAATATTTTCAAACAAAACCAAAAGATGACTGGGTTAAAGACTTGTAGAACAGTCAACAAATTTCAATCAACAAACTCAGGTTTGATCATTCATTCAATCAGCACATATTATTGAGAACCTGCTATTCCAGGTGCTGAAGATACAAAGATGAGCAAGACAAATTCCCCACCTTTGTGGAGTTTTCATATATGTTAGGTGACACAAACAAATGAATATATAAAAATAAGATCAGGTGTTGAGAAGTGAAATGAAGAAAAACTAAATTAGGGAAAGTAATATAAAGTAATATAGAAGAAACAAGGCTTCTGTTTTATTTATATTTTTCTAATTTTTCTATTTTATTTTATGTTTTGATACTGGGGATTGAACCCAAGGATGCCTAACCACTGAGCCACATCCCTAACCCTTTTTTTTTTATTATTTCTTTATGTTTTTATTGGTTCTTCTTAGTTATACATGACAGTAGAATCCTTTTTGATAAAATTATACAAGCATGGAATATAACTTATTCTAATTAGGACCCCATTCTTGTGGGTGGGCACTATGGTGGGATTCATTTAGGTACTGTCATGTGTGTACATAGGAAAATTGTGTTCTATTCTACTGTCTTTTGTATTCCTATCTCCCCTCCCTTTCTTTCATTCCCCTTTGTCTGATCTACTGAACTTCTCTTCTTCCCCTCACCATCTTTATTGTGGTTTAGCTTCCACATATCAGTGAAAACATTTGACCTTTGGTTTTTTGAGACTGACTTATTTTACTTAGCAGGATATTCTCCAGATCCATCCATTTATCAGCAGATGTCATAAAATCATTCTTCTTTATGGCTGAGTAATACTCCACTGTATATACAAACTATGATTTTATAGCCATTAGAGAAATATAAATTAAAACTACACTGAGATTTTATCTCACTCCAGTCATTTGGAATGGCAATTACCAAATTTTTTTTTTTTTTACTTTGCAACAGAGTCTTGCTGTGTTTCATAGGGCCTTGCTAAATTGCTAAGACTGACTTTGAACTTGTGATCCCCCTGCTTTAGCCTCCTGAGTTGCTGGGATTACAGGCATGCAGCAATAGTACCTGGTAATACTGCTATATAGATAAAATGGTCTGGGAATTCTGCCCAGAAGACTGATGACTGAGCAGATACCTAAGTGAGTGGTGAAGAGAACCACTGTGTATCTAGGAACAAGCATCACAGCAGAAGGAACAACTTCTTAGGGAAAGAGAGCCAAGTATGTCTGAAATACAGTAAAAGAATGAAACATCTAAAGCTGGGATTTGAAGAAGAGGTAAGAAATGGTTTAAAGAAGCAGGCAGGAACCCAGTGGGGCTGAGTAAAATCTTTGGATTTTATTCCAAGTATGGTGAGGAATTTTGAGGGTTTTAAGCAAGGGAACTGTATATGTGAAGATAACTTACTATGCTCATTTATACTCTAACTAGAGTAAATATTCTGAAGTCTGGGAGCATTTGAAGCCCTCCTCTTTCCCTTGACTGTATTTATGTCAGAGCAGGTAGTTAATGGAGTGTCCTAGTGTTCTTAGATGGGTAGGAGGAGGGGAGGCAGTACCTGGACCTTGAGTCAATTGTGGCATCTCCTGAGACATGCACCATGCTTATTTTCTGAAGCTGGGTCCTTCTTATTGCCAGACACAAGGACTTTCTGCAACTTTCGTGCACAGATCTCATTCTATTACAACTCATATAAATTACAATGATCATATCCAACTTTCATTCTCAAAGTTCTCATAACAGCATATTCTCAAAACAGACCCAGAGTTGAAATAATTGGCCAAATCACATGGAAGTATTATCAGATGTACCATGGTGAACTAAGTTACCAAATTCCTAAAATTTGACCAAAGGGATTCAGGTATAATTTCTAAGTCTTCAAATATTTGCTGTGTGCTCTTCACACAGCAAAGCTTCTGATAGCAATTTAGTAACATGTTCTAGTAACATATTCTTATCACCCCAGGAAACAGAAACAACATAAAGGTGTAGACACACAAATTCATTTACTGAGTTATTTACTGAGCAGTAGGCACATGTGCCAAGCACGTTGTTTTGCTAAAGGAAGCAGCCCAACAAAGAGAAGGACTTCTCAATGTTCAGAGTTATCAAAAAATACAACAGACATAAGAGAAGGATTCTGGTTAAAAGAAATTAAAATAGTAGGTATCTGTACTATTCTTCACTATGCACATTAATTTTTGTATATTATCTTATTGGATATAATAATCTCATTACTGCATGAGTCTAAAGAAACAACATTTTCAATTTGTTGGTTTCAGTTACATCAGATTTTGACCTAACAGATCTCATTATTCACTGGGTCCAAAATCTTGGATGTTAAATATTTATTCACATTACTCTTTCAAATATTTGTCACAAAGCACATTTAATTTTTCTTACAGTGTTTTCTCAGTACACTGCATTTTCTAGGTATATACAAATAGGAGAAAAATGTTTTCTTTCTGAAAAGCATTTCTTAACTGAGATTATCTCTAATCTCAGTATAATCTATTGTTTAGTACGAGTACCAGGCAATGATTATAGAAATATCACTTTTGAGATGAGTTTTTGCTAATGTGAAACCACAAGTCATTTTTCATTTATGTTAACTTATGTTCTAGAAGAGAATCTTATGAATAATTAAAGAGATGGTTCACTTTTTCCTAGTAGCACAGAAATTCCTTCAAGCGCTAAAGAGAAAATCACACAACAAATACATGGGACATCCTTTAGAAATCAGCTAAGAGTGCTTCCTAAATAATATAATTTAACTCCGAGCTAAAGACAAAACTCATCTGAAGAACAGTATCTTAAAAATATACCTTAAGCTGGGCACAGTGGCACACGCCTGTAATCCTAGCGGGTCAGGAGGCAGAGGCAGGAGGATCAAGAGTTCAAAGTGAGCCTCAGCAAAAGCAAGGCACTAAGCAATTCAGTGAGACCCTGTGTCTAAATCAAATACAAAATAGGGCTGGGGATGTGGCTCAGTAGTTGAGTGCCCCTCAGTTCAAACCCTGGTACCAAAAAAAAAAATTAGAATCACTTTTTAGTCATCTAAGTCTTTAAAGACATAAAAGCTGTAAAACCATTTTTGTTGTTCTATGATATTACTATTTAAAGGATTCCTTTTTCCACATGCTTCATTAGTTATTTCATTTTAGATGAGTTTAGCAAGTGATTTGGACTATATGCTTAAAAATAAAGGTTGACACAATGTTGAGATGAACTTCGATTTAAAAATTTTATACTCATCATTTAAAATAGATATTTCCAATTGATTACTGGGTAAACCTGTCAAACAATTTTAAAATACTTCACTCTTCATTCTTAAAATCAAGTCTTTAAAATCACACCTTGATGTAAGGAATGACATTCGCTCTAGTGCAGGCAAGCAGAAAGATAGCCAGGCAGTGCATCCTAACACTGGCCTCCCTTCTATTATTGAGCTTGTGTTCTTAACACATCACTGACTGTCAGTAAAAGTAATGAGGCCAGCCTGGGATATGGCTCAGAGTTCAAGTGAACTGTCCAAGAGAGTTCTGGTACATCATCCTCAGAGGATTCCATTCTAGAACCCTGGACTTAATTTAACTCTCAAGCAAAATTTAGGCATAAATGTCAATGGGGAAAGAGAGACTGCCTAAAGTTAAATGTTCTCCCACTTATACTTTTATGTTTATATCACATTTTTTCATTTATTTATCTATTAAAATATATTTATGGCTGAGCACAGTGGCCAACACCTGTAATCCCAGCTACTCAGGAGGCTGAGGCAGGCAGATCATAAATTTGTGTTCAATATAAGCAGATTAGAAAGACCTTGTCTCAAAATAAAAAAGGGCTGGATGTAGCTTAGTGGTAGAGTGCCTCTGGGTTCCATCTCCAGTACCACATAAAAATTATTAAATTGTATATATTTATTGGCTCTCTATTAAGTGGCAGTCTCTTTGGACACAAAGATTAGAGATTTCCTCAAATTACTATAATCCTGGTTGAGAATAATTTCAAAATAGTAAATGCAATAAGGTGTGATAGTTTCTATAATAGTCATCTGTCTAAAATATAGGGAGATTTACATAACTGGTCATTTCTACTTTGAAGAACCAGAACAAGCCTTTATTTCAGAAGTAATACTTGAAATGAGTCTTCACAAAATCAGTAATACAAGTAAAGTAAACAACAGTGCTAGAAATAATAATACCCTTATGAATAAACCACCAAGAAGGTGAAAGATTTATATACTAAAAACTACACAATGTATCTAAAAGAAACTAAAGAAGACACAGATACAAATGCTCCTCTAATTATAATGAAATAGGCCTGAGAATGTGGTTCAGTGGTCATATGCCCCTGAGTTCAATCCCTGGTACCACCCCACCCCCCCAAAAAGTAAATAACAAATAGATAAACTGGACCTCAGTGAAATTAAAATCTTCAGTGCTGGGCACAGTGGCACATGCCTGTAATCCCAACTACTCAGGATGCTGAGGCAAGAGGATCACACATTCAAGGTCAGTCTGGGCAACTTAACAAGATCCTGTCTCAAATTTTTAAAGAGGGTTGGGGATGTAGTTCAGTATTACAGCACTTGCCTAGCATGCATGAGGCCCTCAGTTCAATCCCCAGTATGGAAAAAAATTTCAATCTTCCATGTATCAAAGGACATAATCAAATGTCCTTTGAATGAAAAGCAACCTCTGGAATAAAAGAAAATACTTGCAAATCATATGTCTGACATGGAATTAATATTCAGAATATAAATAATTCCTAAAATTTAACAACAAATAAACAACCTGATTGAAAACTGAATAAAGTACTTAAATAGATATTTACCCAAAAAAAAGATAAATAGCAAAAAGACTTATGAGAAAAGGCTCAACATTGCAAATCATCAAGAAAATGCAAATTGAAACCACAACATGTGTCTCACACACTATTGATGAGAATGTAAAATGATGCAGTTTCTATAGAAAACAATATAAAATCTCTCTCAAAAAATCAAAAATAGTATTACCATATGACTCAGCAATTTCACTTCTAGTTATATATCAAAAAATTGAGTTCTTGTTTTTGTTTTTGCAGTGTTGGGAATGGTAGTTGCCATGGATAAGGGCAGCAATAGGGGAGGATAGTTATTAGGTATTCAGTTGTTTTTGTCTATGTGTGACTTTTTAAAATTTTTTTATTTGTTCTAATTGGTTATACATGACAGTAGTATGCCTTTTGACACATTGTACACAAATGGAACAGAACTTCTCATTCCTCTGGCTGTACATGGTGCAGAGTCACACTGGTCATGTAATCAGATATGTATATAGTATAATAATGTCCATCTCATTCTACTGTGCTTCCCATCCCCACCACCCCACCGCTCCCCTCACTCACCTCTGCATAATCTGAAGTTCTTCATTCTTCCCTACCCCCCCCCACTATGAATCAGCATCCACTTATCAAAGAAAACATTTGGCCCTTTGGTTTTTTGGGGATTGGCTTATTTCACTTAGCATGATATTCTCTAGTTCAATACATTTACCTGCAAATGCCTTACTTTCATTCTTCTTTAAGGCTGAGTAATGTTCCATTGTGTATATATACCACATTTTCTGTATCCATTCATCTTTAATTTTACAAGATGAAAATGTTTCTGGAGATTGGTTGCACAATAATGTGAATATACTTAACCCTACTCAACTGGACACTTAAAAATGATTAAGATGGTAAATTTTTTTTTAATTTTTTGTAGTTGTAGATGGACAGAGTGCCTTTATTTTATTTGTTATGTGGTGCTAAGGGTCAAATCCAGTGCCTCACATGTGCTAGGCAAGCTCTCTGCCACTGAGCCACAACCCCAATCCCAAGATGGTAAATTTATGTATATTTTATAATAACTAAAATTGAAATCTTAAAAAAATCAGTGGTTGCTCTCTGATCACATGAACAGATCTCAGTCAAATAGCTGTGAATCTTAATGCCACAGTAACAAGAATGGATTTTATGTTAAATTCAAAAGAGGGTCAATAAATTGTTTAAAGCAGGAAGCATAAAATAATTATTTATGTGCTTCAGAAAAACAGTATGAAAACAGAGGGGCAGACTGCAGGCAGGGAGACCACTGCAGTAAGGAGTAAGAGACAAACAGCGTGGAGCTGAGGTACAGCAACAGAACAGCGAGAGGGGACAGATGGAGACATATTTAAGAGGTCACATCTATAGTGCCTGATCACTGACTCTCTGGAATGAGTGAAGCTGGGTCTAGGAAGACATTCAGATCTCTGGTTCAAGTTCCTGTAAAACTAGTGGAGAGATTCACAAGAGAGTCCACACAAAAAAAAGAAACACAACCAAGAAGAGGAGAATTCAGAAACCCCAAAATACAAACGGGGAAAAGAAACCACGAGATAAGCTAATAATGGAAACTAAAAAATATGTGCAAAAAATAAAAATAAAAATCAGGCAAGATGGTGCATGCCTGTAATCCCAGCAACTCTGGAGGCTGAGGCAGGAAGATCACAAGTTAGAGGTCAGCCTCAGCAATTTAGTAAGGTCCTCAGGAACTTAGCAAGATTCTGTCTCAAAATTAAAAAAAGAAAAAGAAAAGAAAAGAAGGACTGGGGATGTAACTCAGTGGTAAAGTGCCCCTGGGTTCAATCTCCAGTACCCAAAGAGAAAAAGAGGAAAGAAAAAAAAAGAAAAGAAAAGAAAAATGAAGAAAGTGGTCTCAGAAGGAGAATTTAAGGAAAGGAGTGTGTGCTCTGCTGTGTGAATAAATTCAAAGCACCCGCTAGATTTCACAAGCAGAAAGCCATCAGCAAGCCTTTTCTGGTTGAGTGGCTGCACATGAGGAGCACCAGTCTACACTGCAGCCATGTGGTCCAAGAACACACTGCAGTCCTGAAGGTCTTTGGAGGCAAGAAGACAACCACAGCCGTGACACACTTCAAAAGGGGCAACAGCCTCATCAAGGTGAATAAGTGGTCCCTGGAGATGATTAAGCTGCACACACTGCAGTGCAAGCTACTGGACCCTGTTCTGTTTCTGGGCAAGAACTGGTTTGCAGGCAGGGACACCCACACCTGTGTGATGTGTGATGGTCAGTGGCCAGATTTATGTGTCACCATTTGCCCATACATAGCCCTGGTGGCCTACTTCCAAGAATATATGGATGAGGCTTTCAAGAAGATCAAAGACAGCCAGGTACCATAGTACATGCAAGAAGGGCTGGAAGTCACAGCTATAGATAACTATGTCCAAGTTTAAAGTCTTAGAAATAGGATAGTTACAGAGCTGAAAAGTTAAAGCTTTCACCATGCTTACAGACTATGAGAGGGAGGATGAGTGTGGGATGTAAGGTACTTTAAGAAAACTCATAGTTGGCAATAAATACCTATAACCCCAGAGATTCGGGAGGGTGAGGTGGGAGGACGGCAAGCTTGAGGTCAGACTAGGAAATAGCAAGACCTATCCCAAAATTAAAAAAAAAATAAAAATAAAAATAAAAAAAGCTTAAAGGGCTGGGGGTGTAGTTTAATGATAGAGCATCCCTGGTTTCAATTCCAGTAAGGAAGGAGAAAGGAAGGAAGAAGGAAAGGAAATAGTTTTGATAGTGTTGAAGTGGGGTATTTATCATGAATAATTATAATTGCTACCACCTATTTAACATTGTATACGTGTCAAATATTGTGCTAACCACTCATTTATTTTGAAAGTTGCTACTATGCCTATTTCACAAATAAGGGAAAAGGACTGAGAGGTTAACTAAATTGCTTCAAGGCACCCAGCTGGTAAGAGGCTGCACAAGCATGCAAAATCAATTCTGGCTCCCAAACTCATTCTGAGCCAGGATGGCCAAACAGGCTG
The DNA here is from genome assembly GCF_902686445.1 of Sciurus carolinensis. NCBI lineage: Eukaryota > Metazoa > Chordata > Mammalia > Rodentia > Sciuridae > Sciurus > Sciurus carolinensis. The sequence continues at coordinate 33,628,408 of NC_062219.1, forward strand.
CACTCATGTCGTGAAAGCAAACAAGGACCACAACGTAAGCTAAGAAAGAAAATCCTCAAAAAGTGGAGGAAACATTCAGGTGACCGGAAAAAGAAGAGGTAGAGAATAACAAAACCAAATGAAATGAACTGCCAATATGGGAAGCGCTGTGTGTGAAAGTACAACAGGGACAAAGCAATTGAGAACTAACAAGACTGCGGCCTCCAGGCCTGAGGAGTTTGGTGAAATGAACAGCCTTCCCCCATATCATCTCAGATAATAGCTAGGTTTTCAGCTAAGGCAAGAAGGTACAGGGGTATTCTTAGATGAAGTTTAGGGAGTCCAGTTGCTATTTTACAATATAACTGAATAGTACAGAATCTGGATTCAGACTGTCTGAATTTGAGTCCTGGCTTTATGCTTACTAACAAATTACTTTAACCTCTTTGTACCTCAATTAAATGAGGGTGGTGATAATGGTCCCTACATTATAGATTTGCTACGACCAAATAAACAAATATGTAAAAAATAACCAGAATAACACCTGTCACAAAGTAAGTTCATTTAAAGAGTTTGATGGAATATCAAGTAAATAAGAGAGGGGACAAGGAAAAGGATTAAGAAAGAGGTGAGAAAGGAGAGGCAGTGTGAAGGACTTGTGCCTGGAGGGTGTGCAAACAGAGGCAGAAGTGAAACCAAGGCACTGGTGGTCCTCACTGGCGCAGGACTGGAAATGCAGACAAGCCTAGCAAAAGAAACCAATCTTTGCTTAATTCTAAAGGTGAGGTTGTTCTGACATTTCTGATAGGAGCCTAACCCAGGCTCTTAGGTACAGGATCAGCAGGCTGCTGGGACACTCAGTCCAAGATTTCATGTAGCAACAACAGAGCAGCCTATAAGGACCCAAAGATAACAGTGACTAAACATACTCTCCACCATGAGCAGAAAAACAGGGCTGCCATCTTTAGAGGGAAATGACAGTCTAAACTAAGAGAAAGCATGATATTCAAATGAACATTATAAAAATCTTTCGTTTTTCCTTTTATGAGATAAATGTACTTGAAATCTTTTATCATGCTAACCAAGGGCACTTTTCTCATTTTGAAACAAGATTTTCAAAGACCATTATAATTTCAGCAGGCTAAATCTTTGGCAATCTCTCAATCTAATAACCTTCTTAACAAAATTGCATTTGGCTATAAAAAAAATGAATAAAATCACATATCCTTTTCTATGGAAAAAGCTTTTCAGGGCAATTTCATCATTTTAAATGTGGAGAAATGCCATGTAAATGCCTAATTTTCTATACCTTCTTAATCCTAAGAATTAAGGTAATGCTAGGAAAGGAAAAGGTACTGTTTTTTCCTGGAAAACAAGATCACTCAGGATCACAGTAGGAAGCTCAGACACAAGAGTGTCAAATAGCTGAACTACTTCCTCAACCAGCTACCACCATAAAACCCACAGGTGCATATGGAGCAAAGATGGGTGTGCTCTCTTTGAAATGAAGTAGGATAAAATATATTTTAAAATAGGTATTAAGAAGCCATAAAGGAGTTGGGCACAGCGGTACACGCCTGTAATCTCTCTCAGTGGCTCCTGAGGCTGAGGCAAGAGGATCAAGCATTCAAAGCCAACCTCAGCAAAAGCAAGTCCCTAAGCAACTAGGTGAGACCCTGTCTCTAAAGAAAATACAAAATATGGTTGGGGATGTGGCTCAGTGGTTGAGTGCCCCTGAGTTCAAACCCTAGTACCAAAAAAAAAAAAAAAAAAGACATAAAGGAAGGACAAGGAAGTATAATTTTAATCTGAGGTTCCACATACTTTTCCAGGCCTGTCACTCCCAAATTTCTATAAATCTTAAACTTGCCATAAATTCACCTATTTAGGATAATTACCTTGTGTATTGTTAATTAGCCCACCAATAAACAGATTAGGCAAAGAGATACAGTATTTTGAGAAGCCTATAATTTGGGGGACTTTTCAGCATTATCTATTGATCCTTAGGTCTTCATCAGCCTAAGGATCCTAAGAATGACCAGATCACCATAAAACATCTTGAGATTATCAGGCTGATGTCATTCCCACATACCTTCCCAAACCACCCTCACCAAGTTTCCTTTAAAAGAACAGCTGGGAACCATGAAAACACACCTCTTAATCTCCAGATGGTCCATGTTCTCCTTGTGTATTCTGTACTCTCCTAAATAATCTCTGTGCCTCTATTGGCACATGAAGAAATTCTGTTCCATCTCATAGATCAAGGATCCAACTTGTCCTGAGTCCTGTTCTTCTCTGGTAATTCTCAGCACCCTTCCCAGAGAGCTCTTCTTTGGTGACATGCCTTTGTAGCTTATATTTTACAGTTTTTAGAAACATAGTACTCATGTCATTGAAACATATTTTTCTGAAAGTTATGTCACCAGAGATCCGAGGAGCTCCCAGAGAGAGGGACCTTAACTCAGGACAAGGGGTCTGCTTGTCATGTGTGAGGGAAAAGAACTTCAGCACACACTAGTCAGAGACACAGACAAAAGTATATTTAGGAAAAGAGAGATACATTCAAGGAAGAAGTGGGCTATCGAGATAGTAAGAAGCTTTGGGGTGCATTCAAGGCAGAATGTGGGCCATCTCTAGAAAGAGGGAGAGTACAACCCTTGGCAAGGGGTGTCCAAATTTGTAGAGGGATGGTTGCTAAATAAGGGCTGAATAGAAAATAGAGCCAGGGTAGAGTTATATATCATATTTAACTGAATAATCAGAGCAGATTTTATGCCAAATTTTTCTGCTAAAATGTGGGGTGCAAACATTATGTGCAGCTTTAAAGAACTATGCTGTGGTATTGGCTTCAAAATAGACATGAAAAACAATGAAACAGAATAGAAGACATGGAGACAAACCCACATACTTACACTCATCTGATACTTGAAAAAGTGCCAAAAATATATGTGGGAGAAAAGATAACCTTTTTAAAAAATGGTGCTGGGAAAACTGGATATTCATTTATAGAAGAATGAAACTAGATCCCTCTCTTTCACCCTGCAAAAAGTGAAATCCAGGTGGATCAATAATTTAGTAATTAGACCAAAAAGTTTGCAACTGCTATTAAAAAAAAAAAAAAAAAGAGGATCAACACTCCATTATATTGGTGCAGTCATCAACTTTATTAACAAGACCCCTGAAGATCAAGAAATAAAACCAAGAATCAATACGTAGGATGCCACCAACTAAAAAGCTTCTGTACTAAAAAGGAAACAAGAGTGTGAAAAGTCTACAAAATGGGAGAAAAATTGGCCAGCTACTCCACTGACAAGGGATTAGTATTCAGAATACATAAAGAACTCAAAAAGCTTAACACACACACACACACAAAAAAAACAAATAACCCAATCAATAAATGGGAAAAAGAACTAAACAGATATTTTTCAAAACAAGAAACACAAATAGCCAACAAATACAAGAAAAAAATGTTCAGCATCTTTAGCAATCAGGGCAATGCAAACCAAAACCACACTAAGATTTTTATCTCATCCCACTCAGAATGGCAATCACCAAGTTTACAAATAACAATAAATGCTGGAGAAGATATGGAGAAAAAGGTACACTTGTACATTGTTGGTGGAACTGCAAATTAGTACAAGCACTTTGAAAAGCAATACGGAGATTCCTCAAAAAAACTAGGAATGAACCACCACGTGACCCAGTTGTCCCACTCCTTGGTATTTATCCAAAAGAACTAAAATCAGCATATTAATTGCTACAGCTACAGCAATGTTTACAGCAGCACAATTTACAATAGTCAAATTATAGAACCAACCTGGATGCTCGTCAATAGATGAATGTATCAAGAAAATGTAGTATACATACACAGTGGAGTTATACTCAGTCATAAAGAATGAAATTATGGAATTTGCCAATAAATGGATATAACTGCAGAACATCATGAACCAGACTTAGAAAATCAAGCGTAAATGCCAGAGCAAAATAAGGGGAAGCAGGTGAGGAGGTTAAGATATCATAAAGATATAGGGAATCAAATCAGTGGAGAAGAAAGAGAGAGAAATAGAGAGAAAAAAGAGGAACCAGAAAGAGGAAGAAAAGCAGAATGAATTTAACGAAAGCATTCTATGTGCATATTTAAATATACTACAGTGAATTCCATCTTTATGCATATGGATGAAGCACCAATCAAAAATAAATTTAAAAAAAAAGTGAAAGGATGTTCACAGAATAGAGAAAGAACAGAGGGAGGGACGAGGAGAAGAAAGTGGGGAGGGCTCTGAGAACTGAAATGGAGTACATTAAATTCCATGCATGTATGATTTTGTAAAAAATGAACCCAGTTATTGTGTATAACTATAATGTTCTAATAAAAAGAACTACACTGGTATAGTTTAAAAATCACTTACTACTCTCAGCCCTGGTGATTTATACCTGTAATCCCAGTGACTTGAGAGGTTGTCAAAAGAAAATCACAAGTTCAAGGTCAAACTCAGCAATTTAGCAAGTCCCTATTTCAAAATAAAAATTGTTTAAAAGGGGCTGGGGATATAGCTCAGTGGCAAAGTACCCCAGGGTTCACCCCAGTGCCAAAAATAAATAAAAAATCACTTATTACTAAACTGTCCTTGGTACAAGATTAGGATGCACAGACTACTTGTGAATATACATTAAAGTTGAGTAGTACAAATCTACACCAATCATATCTTCTTGGTAGTTTAGTGAACTTATTTCCAATTTGGAAAAAAAGTTAACACATAGGTTGCTGTTGATTTGTGTATTATAGTTGAAAGATTAGACTTGAGAAAATTTACTACAGTGCTGAGAAGTACAGACTTATAAAATTTAATCTTCTCCGTCTAAAGCTGTGTTATTATCATTGGTTTCATTATTTCACACATCATCCTCAGTATCACTCATATAAAATGTGTTTATGATTAGTACAACAGCACTCTAACAAACCACACAAATCAGTTTTGGAAATAATATTGACAATGTACATGCACAGAGAATTCTAGGCTGCGGCTCGCAGTGTGCAAGACGACAAATATGCATCCTTATACCACTGGTGAATACATTGCTTCCTTGTTTACCTTCTAAGAGGCCTTAGGAACAGAATCATACCAAGGGAAAATTACATGATGAAAGTTTATAAACCTATTTTTGGACTCAAAAAAACAGGGTGCAATGATTATGCAGGTGCAACAATTCAATTAAGTGGTAAAATACAATTCCATGACAGTTTTCCCTAGAATCAACCCAGATACCCATCAATAGACAAATGATTAAGAAACTGTGGTATATGTATACAATGGAGTTCTACTCGGCCATAAAGAAAGAACGAAATTATGGAGCATATGCTGCTACATAGATGGAAATGTAGAATATCATGCTAAGTGAAATAAGTCAAACTCAGAAACTCAGAAGTCCATTGTCGTATGTGGAAGCAGGTGTAAAACAAAGTAAAGGGGGAGGGAAGGATAGGATAATATGAAGAACCAATCAAATATAAACTTATAGATGAGAGAAAGTAAGTCAAATAGAGTAAAGGAAGGAGAATGAAAGAGGGGAAGAAGGATGAATGGGAAAAGGGGATCACAAACTGAAATCCATTTCCATGTATGTATGAGTTTGTCAGGATGATCCCAACTACTATGTATAACTAAAGTTCCAAAAAAAAAATTTTAGATTTCTTACGAATGTGCATAAAAACCATAACCAAAAGTTACAGTACAACATCCACCTAAGAGATTAAAAGCAAGTATAACAAACAAATTGCATAAGGGGAACAGAATTCTGTTTTTCATTTTTTGTTAACATTGTTGAAATTTTTAGAAAACATAAATATATTTAAGCAACAGTACCTAATACCTTTGGAATTAAGAAAAGAAATTACAGAGGCAGTGGCCTTTGCTAAACTTACAAACTAATTTTCTTGGGTTCACATTCATATCAAAAGCTGGTGAGATTTCACATTCTTTAGCACACAATGGATCTTTCATCAATATTGGGAAATGGTTTTGTGAGAATATTTCCAAAGAATGGATGGAATTCTCAATGTTGCAAGCATTCATTGAATTATTTAAAAGAACAATGAATGAATGACTAATAAGAAGTGTTTCTTGAGTACAGTGGTATTTATATGACAAAAGAAAAGATTTAATTCTAGCATTTTCTCCAGGTTCAAGAAAAACAGATTAAGTTTCTTTACTGTGAGCATCAGTTCCTAAAGAATTTGCCATTAAGACTCTAAGAGTTACCTTTTCCTTGACCAATTAATGATTTTTAAGTCCTACTTGACTAGTAAACATTGTTTATTTGTTTGCATGTTTGTTTATACTTTGTTCTACCCTACCCCAAAAATAGGGTTTAAGATGACTTCAAAGAAGTGTGCCCTATGAGATAGATAAATACATTCAAAATAAGAAAAAAGAGACAAAAGGAGACTAAAACTCAAAAGACAAGATGAAGTTAGGTACAAGGAAAATGCACAAAAAGAACATTATATCCTATATTTTAAAATGAAACAAACCATAAACCAAATTCTAAGATTTCAAGCAACAATTCTAACTCCAAAAACAAATTAAATTTTCAACATTCATGAGATTTAAAATAAGATTAAAAAAAAAAAGTCTTCCTCAAGGGCAAAGACTTGATATTGAAATTTTAAAATAACTATTCTACAGGGTACTATGGTACACAGCTGTAATCCCAGCTACTTGGAAGGATGAAGCAGGAAGATGGAAAGTTTGAGGTCAACCTGGGCAACCTAGCAGGACCCTGTCTCAAATCTTAAAAATAATTTTATAGGGGCTGGGGAGATAGCTCAGTCGGTAGAGTGCTTGCAAGCACAAGGCCCTGGGTTCGATCCCCAGCACCCAAAAAAAAAAAAAAAAAAAAAAATTTTTATAAAAGGTCTGTGGATATAGCTTTGTGGCAAAGTGTCCCTGGATTCAATCTCTGGTATCAAGTAAATAAATAAATATTCTAATCAAATTTTACAATATTTATAATTAGCATTTACATTTTAAATAACACCCTTAAAATAAACACAGAAAATTTCCACAAACTTTTTCCTTATAAAATCATCAATATAAGCCAAAATTATGGCAAAAGCAATTCTGTAATATTAATTCTACAAATACTGGCATGGTTTTATCTACTATATATGTAATTTTCTGATAGTACAGTAACAGGGACCCATTTTAAAACTGAAAGGAACTGACTTCCTGTCTTTTGCCCTCTCCCCCTCCTTAACTATGGGGGTGGGGTGGGAGCAAGAATCCTCTTCTTCCCATCTTAAGCCAAGTTATCTGTCCTTGAGCAAACACACATCACAGGAATGAAGTAATTCAGACTTCATCGAGGGTGCCAGAAGATCTAAGAAACATCTGTCTCTCAAGGCCACACATGAATTTCGCCCCCAACACAGCACACCTGGAATGTAGCCTTTGAATCATCTCTTTAAAAGCCCTCTGTTCTCCATGGTGGTCAGAATCACAGCCTCTGGGACAGAAGTCCCCTGTGTTTATCCTTTGCTAGCAAAGTAATAAAACTTCTTTTTTCTTTTTTCTCAAAACTGTGTCCTCATTGTTGGAATGGCATTGGGGACAAGGACCAAGTTTTCAGTAATAGTCTAGTTTAGTCTAGGAATGCAGTTCTCAAGAAGAGAAATGATCTAGCAACAAGTGAAAAAGGAAAGGAAAAAATGAAAAAAGTGTTGTGACTACTATGCCTGATAAAAATGCAAGAGCCAAAATATTTTCTCATAAAAGTCTTGCATATTCTTTGGTAGAATTACTCCTATACATTCTAATTGTTTCTGCTGATATAATAAATCATGCCTCTTAGAAAATTAGATATAATTATCTATCATTTTTGTACACTGATCTTGTATCTAGAAACCTTACTGAACTCTATAATGAATTTCAATAAATTTTGTCTTGTATTTGAAACTTAATCATACCATTTTTTTTTCTTTGTTAAGTTAAAGAAAGAAGTTTCCTCTATTAATCAAAAATTTCCTAAATTCTTAAAATCCAATATACTGCTCTGGTCACAACTTCTAATCCTTCTAACTCTCTCATTCCTGGACTTCCTGCTAACACTAACCTTCAGTTCTATTGCTCCAGTCTTCTTCTAAGCATGAGCCCCATCTAGACTTGATTACATTCCCTAATGTATACCCAACAATGTAACACATCAAATGCTCAAACACCCTCTTGACCAGTGTCTTGATCCCTTGTCCTTTTAACACATCTACCATGTAAGGACTCAAGTATGAGGTAATTTGGTTTCCCCTTTCCACTCCCACATCTAAATATTAGACTACTACCTGAAAAAACAAGAAATTATAAATTTTTGGAATCTTATCCCAAACGCATATTTAGCATTGTTCTGCAATCCCACTACACATTGCTTAGTAAATCTTCACCTTCAATTTCCCTTGCTCACTATTCCAAACTTTCACTACTTCCCTCAAGCTCTTATTTCACTTTCATTTTTCTCTTCACATATGGATCTCATTTTACTGATACCCCTAGATTTGCAATTAATACTCCAATAAAACTAAATTACTTCTGAGTCCCTAAAATGCTCTGAATTTCTTTGCACATGCTCTTCCTTCTGCCTGGAATGTCTTCTTCCAATATGCCCAACCACAGAAACTTTACTTACCATCAAACCTCAGCTCAATTCTACATGACCTATGAAACCTTCCTCAGTACAGACCTCTTCTCCTACTTGCCCAAAAAACTCTATACCTGTCTCTATGTACAGGCAGTGTTGCACTATAATTGCTTACTTAATTATTTCTGCACAATACTGCAAGTTCCTTAGAGGACAAGGAACATTTTTTTTTCATTTTATTTATTTTTATTGTAAACAAATGGGATACATGTTGTTTCTGTTTGTACATGGAGTAACAGCATACCATTTGCGTAATCATACATTTACATAGGGTAATGATGTTTGATTCATTGTTATTTTTTCCTTCCCCAACCCCTCCCAACCCTCTTTTCCCTCTAGACAGTCCCTCCTTCCTCCATTCTTGCCCCCCTCCCACCCCTCATTATGTGTCATCATCCGCTTATCAGCGAGATCATTCTTACTTTGGTTTTTTTGAGATTGGCTTATCTCACTTAACATGATATTCTCCAATTTCATCCATTTGCCTGCAAATGCCATAATTTTATTATTCTTTATGGCTGAGTGATATTCCATTATATATATATATATATATATATATATACCACAGTTTCTTTATCCATTCATCAATTGAAGGACATCTAGGTTGGTTCCACAGTCTGGCTATTGTGAACTGAGCAGCTATGAACATTGATGTGGCTATATCTCTGTAGTATGCTGATTTTAAGTCCTTTGGGTATAGGCTGAGGAGTGGGATAGCTGGGTCAAATGGCGGGTCTATTCCAAGTTTTCTAAGGAATCTTCCACATTGCTTTTCTAATTTGCAGCCCCACCAGCAATGTATGAGTGTACCTTTTTCCCCACATCCTCTCCAACACCTATTGTTGCTTGTATTCTTGATAATCGCCATTCTAATTGGGGTGAGATGGAATCTCAGTGTAGTTTTGATTTGCATTTCTCTTATTACTAAAGATGGTGAACATTTTTTCATATGTTTGTTGATTGCTTATACATCTTATTCTGTGAAGTGTCTGTTCATATCCTTAGCCCATTTGTTCATTGGGTTATTTGTATTCTTCGTGTAGAGTTTTTTTAGTTCTTTATATATTCTGGAAATTAGTGCTCTATCTGAAGTATGAGTGGCAAAGATTTTCCCCACTCTGTAGGCTCTCTCTTCACATTGCTGATAGTTTCCTTTGCTGAGAGAAAGCTATCTGGTTTGAATCTATCCCAGTTGTTGATTCTTGCTTTTATTTCTTGTGCTATGGGAGTCCTGTTAAGGAAGTCTGATCCTAAGCCAACAAGGTGAAGAGTTGGACCTACTTTTTCTTGTATAAGATGCAGGATCTCTGGTCTGATTTCAAGGTCCTTGATCCATTTTGAGTTGATTTTTGTGCAGGGTGAAAGATAGGGGTTTAGTTTCATTCTGTTGCATATGGATTTCCAGTTTTCCCAGCATCATTTGTTGAAGAGGTTATCTTTTCTCCATTGCATATTTTTGGCACCTTTGTCCAATATGAGAAATTTGTATTTATTTGGGTTTGTGTCTGTGTCCTCTATTCTGTATCATTGATCTATCTGTCTATCTTGGTGCCAGTACCATGCCGTTTTTGTTACTATTGCTTTGTAGTATAGTTGAAGTTCTGGTATTGCGATACCAGCTGTGGAACTTTTTTTTTTTTAAGTTTTCTATTCCAAGCATCTAGTTGATACTAATTACTTGCCACATGGAAGGAATGACTTATTCCTACTAAAGTATAATTCCTGGGGCCCAACATTATGTAAAAGAAATTAATTTAGAGGGGATAAATTTATAAAAACCCTAGTAATATTAACATGGATGTTTTACCAGTAACATCAATAGTGAATTTTACATTCACAACCCAAAAGAAATGTGTATAAAAACACATCAAGGAAATAACAGAAATCTTCTATTAAAAAGATAACCAAACAACTCTGTTTGCTATACCCTAATGGATAATGAACTAAGTGAATTTAAACCATATACTGAATACTACAATTGATCATTCTATTTCAACAACTAGTATGATTGATGATCATGCCCTATAAAAACATTGACATTCATAAAACATCATCACATGTATCTTAAGTGCACAAAATAAAACTTGCCAATAATGAAAACTAATCTTTACTCCATGCTTCCCTCAATTAAAGGTGTGTTTTTAAATGAACAATTATTAAACTGCATAGAAACAATGTAATATCAAGTGGAAAAGTGGTACATGCCTGTAATCTCAACTGCTCAGGAGGTTGAGGCAGGAAGATCTCAAGTTCAAGGCTGGCCTCAGAAATTTATTGAGATCCTGTCTCGAAATTTAAAATTTTTGGCCAGTTATCACAGGTTTGTTAGCTAATATTTTCTTTTAGTTGAGTTAGATCCCCAAATCTCTTGTAGAGCTAATTTACATATTATGTTTGCTAAGTGTTGACTACTTTTACTGATTAAAGAATCTGTTTTGGGTGAACAAAGCTTTTGCATTATAGTTTAAATTTTTTTTAATATATCCTTCAATGAGTTCATTTCACACAGTAGCTTCTATTCAAATTTGTGGTGCTCCATTAACAGTAAGAACTAACTTCTGAAATAAAGAATGAAACCTAAAAACAGAATAATAGTAATAATTTGTAAAGGTCTAGGGATATAGCTCAGTGCTAAAGCACCCCAAGGTTAAATCCTCAGTACTAAAAATAAATAAATTATATATACATATAATTATTATGTAATATATAATTAATATATATTAGCTAACTAAGTGGACAAGTATGTCCTGAAAAAGCACAGACAATATGATTCTCTCTGTATGTACACAAGCAAATACCAAAACAGATCACTTATAAAATGAAGTTTTACTGCCTCTCCAAAATTAGAAGATGTCAATCTCTGTTACAAAAATGAAAAAAAAAAAAAAATTGATTCTTCAACAGATGAGGTGTTTCTGTTTTACCTGCTATCTCCAAAAGTGGGTTTATGTGATCTCCTTCTGCCAACTTCACAAAGCCAACCTGATTTCCAAAGTGTCAATCCCTTGAAAGGCAAAGTCAAATGTTTGCCTTGGAGGATTTCTTCTATGAGTGGCTTTAATTCCAAAAGCGCATCAATACCACTGGTAAGAGATAATTTCTTTTTCAGTAACGTGAAGTAATAAAATATACAGAACCAAATAAGGAACAAACTAATTCATTTCCAAAAGATAAATTACTTTTTATATTGTATTATTTTAAAACTCAAAATATCTTCTAAATTTAACCTATATAATTAAACTACCATTAACTCATTAACTTTATTTAAGTACCAGAGATTAAACCCAGAGGTACTTTATCACTGAGCTACACCCCCCAGGTTTTTTTTATTTTTTTTATTTTGAGACAACACCTCCATAAGTTCCTGAGTGTCTTGCTAGATACCCAGACTGGCCTCAAACTTGCATTCCTCCTGCCTCAACTTCCCAAGTTGCAAAGTTTACAGGTGTGTGCCAATGCACCAGTATAAAACTAATATTAATTTTAAACAAAAACTGTATAAGTAAATTAAATCTTTCCCTAATTATGATTGCTATCAAAAACATGAAAGTAAATACTATTTTATAGTCAATCAAGAAACTTGACCAAGGAAATAGTGCATACACAACTCAAAAAAATTACTAATAATATATCTGAAAAACAAACACAGAACTTATATTGGATTACTTGAAAGTTCTAGAATTCTTAAACTTAATACATATTATTTTTAAAATATGATAATCCCTATAATAATATAATTTATTATACTTGGATTGATTCAAATAAAATGTCTAATTATATTTCCCAACTGTAGTTATATGCTTTGATATAGTTGTTTAGTCCATTGTAGAGTTTATTCTGTTTCAAATCTACCTTTCTTTATAAAAATAAATATTTACTATATTATTGAACTAGACATTATCAGATTTTGAATATTTTGGAAATTAGAATAAATTATTTCTATATTAAACAGAATTTCAGTATAGTACTTTATTATGAGAAAAATTAAGATCTCACTAGAGGGCAGCAATTACTTAAAAAAGAAATAAGCATGCTTTTACTATACAAAAAAGCCTTTAAACGTCCTTCGGATAAACCATTAAATTATCTTGATCAATGATTTGTTCAACAAATGTGTGAAAAAATTTATATTTATGTTTTTTTCTAGATCTTTCATATTTCTAAGTTAGTCTTCATTGGAACATTTTTAACTGATTTTCTCACATGACTTTCATACTCGGTCTCATTTCTCTGTCATGACATCATGATATATTACTTCTTAGATCAGCTTTGTAAATGTCAACATTTCTCATGGTACCAGCAAATGCACATCCTAAATACAATCTTACCTAATTGTATTTATGGTCATTCAAAAGGACGCAGTATACATACTTCTAATTCAATATTGTCCTTTGCTGTGTGTTGTGAGATAAGGCATGTGAAAACAGAACAGCCACTTCCCGCTCATCTATCACTAACTGGGGAAATTCAACACATTCATTTTAAATAAAACTATATGCCAAAGTGGGCCATGAGAAAAGTTAAAACTTTCCAGAAACAGTAGATTTCATACTTAAAAAAAAAAAAAAAAAAAAAAAAAAACACCCTAGAAGACCTAACACAAAGAGGGCACTAGTCCTCTGTCTCAGTCATCTGCTTTTGTGCCATATCTTCTTGAGTTCTCTTTCAAAAGATCAGAGCAAAGTGATCATTCAACTGAGTCAAATAAAAATCTTTGTCCTCTCAGACCCTGCAAGGTACTCAAGGCCACACAAATAAGCTTGTGACAGATTAGAAGACTGATCTCTAAAGTCATGACATGAGATTGTATTGTGTAAAGGACATAACTCCAGTACTCATGATATTTCTGGATATTTTATTAATTTATTTTGTTTTCTCTCATTTACTTTCCTTTTTCCTCACACCCTTCCCAATTCAAGCCTTGTTCCTCATTCCTTTAGGAGGCATATATGTCAAGCTAGGAAGCAGAAGTAACCTGCAAATTCATTCTGGCTCTTACTTGAGCTTCATAAAATGAGATACACACACGGTTAAAATGAAAATGGAGAATCCTCAGCACAGTGTCCCACAGATCTGGGAAAGAGTACGGTTTCTGCACTCTAGACTGGAAAGCAGTAATCAACGACACATATCTGACCTTTATAGCATGCCCCCAGAATGGGAGTGGATGGAGTACAAGGACTCAAAGAATGACTGAGGTCAAACTGAAATTGCTCACTCACCTAGTAAAATGGCAGCTCTAATGCTCAATGATATCTAGTGCCTACTACATGCCAGGCCCTATACAAAGAGCTCCTTTGTGCATTGGTACTATTGTTTTCCCCATCTATCAAGAGAATAAATGATTTGCCCAAAGTCAGGCAGCTAAAAAAGGCGGCTGTGTCATGGTCCCAGAATCCTTACCTAGAATCTCAACCTAGATTCCAGAATCAGACTCCAGACTGCTTACATAACTAACATGGGCAAAGCTCCTGCATAACCAAGAGTTACTATTTGATAATAGTAACAAGTAGTGAAAAAAGTCTAGTTTAAAAAAAAAAAAAAAAAAAAAAAGTCTAGTTTAAGAGAAATATTTATTTAGTTAATTCATTGACTATTAGTTGTGATAAATTATAACAAAGAATACTACTTTAGAAATTCAGTATCTTTTTGGGTTCTGCTGTTTACCCATATTAAGGTAATAATTTAGAAAATAGTCAAGAAAATATATTACTCACATGTTTACTTCATCTTCATTTAACAGATGCATCACTAGCAGAGTTATATGAAAGGAACCATCACTAACCATTGCTTTGGTCAGTCGCTTATCTTGTTGTATTATTGCATTTTGCAGGATCTTAATTCCTCCTGTAATCTAATCACACATAAAAAAAAAAAAGAGAGAGAGAGAGAGAGAAATACCAAGTAAGCAAAACTTTTGTGTGACAAATTGTAAATCAAGAGGAAATATAAGCAACCACCGAAATTAGAACAATGTTAAAATTTAGTAACTAAACAAATGCTTAAATATTTAGTTGTTCACATATGCTAGATAGTTGACTTGGATAGTTTAATAGGCTGTATAAGTTTAGAAAATCACAAAATGCTTGACCATCTTCAGAGCACTGGGCCCAACATCCTTCTTTTGCAGACTGGGTCACTGGTTGAATGGAAAAAAAATCTCAATGGTCAAATATCTTTTTAGAAATTTGTCCCTGTGATACAGGGTATGACTCACTAATTATGATCTTTTCTAAGAAGAAAGCTTTATTCTTGTCCCAGAAAGGTCAAAAGAGCAGACAACATTCTTTCTGTTGGAAGTATCTGTCCCCAAGTGAATGTGTTGAAAACCTATTCCTCATGGTCTTTAAAAATTTCTAGGATAGCAATAATTTTAATAAGAATTACTGCTATCATTTTTCCTGACATGTGAGGAGTGACATAACCATGGAAATAGTTAAAAGCCTGCATCCAGGTGAAACCCCCACAGACCTGCACATTCATCTCCCCGACTCTTAGAACCTACCCCTCCTCCACTTAAGGCTAGATTCAATTCTAGTCAACCTCCAAATGTGACCATACTAGAGAGTAGTCTGAATATAAAATAGCAGACCCAGAGAAAAGCAAGTATCACAAAAGCCCTGTAACAGCAGAAATACTAAGAAAGAAATAGAAAAGAACAGAACTGGCAATGGAAGCAGAGCCCATAGAAAAGCAGAGATAAGTCAGAACTGAATCATGAGCACAGCAGGCTGTTCTGATATGAGAGTAGCTGTTTTATCCTAAACAATGTCCCCATTATTTATGGAATGTGACTGGGCAAATCATGAGATACTGTCCTGGAATCTGACTTCTCATTGACAAAGACTCTCTCCTGCAACCAAAACTTTAATCAGGCTCCTCTGAGTTGGTTGCTTGACTAGGCCCAATCTCTCTCTGTCCTCATAGAACCCATTGTGAATATGGGTCTTGTGAAGTTGATTTAGAGACAATCCCCCACATTTGTTATCTCACCACCACCACAATACCTTACCATGGCCTGCCTGCAGCAACCATTCCCTCAAAGCAGTTGAAACAAAAACCACTTTATCCTTGGTGTTTCCGTTAGTAATCTACCTACTGACCCAACCCCAGCACTTTGGATGTAAATCCCATCTTGTTCTTTCTTTCTGGAGTCAGAGTTGAGTTCAATTTCTCTCCCCAACTGCAAGACCCTGTTGCAAAGGCCCCTGTATCTACCTCCATGGCTCCTTTGAATAAAGTCTCCCTTGCCATCTTTAACAAGTGGCATGAAAAGTTTTTTCTTTAACACCGTGTATCTTTACAAAAATCCATATCACCTACAATAACCTCAGCCTTCTCTATTACTTATAATCTGAAAATGGTGTTTTCATGATAGTAAGTATTAAAGTAAAATTCAAATTTGAAAAGTTTGAAAAATTCCTGAGCAAACAACATTAGTTAATCCTTAAAATTTTTTGAAAAGGTTAAAAAGAGCCTTAACCTTGCTGAAACTAAGAAAAAGCAACACTTAAGTCACTCTGCTCATTCTGCTTATGTTAAACAGAAACAAATTAACTTCAGACAATCATAACAGCCAACTAATACATGATTACATGATGAGGGTTGTTCTGACATGATAAACAAAAAAATGGCAATTTTGCAACTGTACACAATCAAATAATTTCATTATTTTGCTTCCATATATTTCCTATGAATTCTTGCCTCTAACACTGTGAAAGTGGAGCGCTAAATCTCTTTTAGTCTAGCACTCCTAATTCATGAATTGCTGGTTAAAATTTTACTGTGTCCCAGATTTTCCTTATATACTTTGGTGGCAGTGGTGGTATTCAAAAGAGAAAAAGAGACACCTAGTGACTGTCAGGAGCTTCAAGGAACCCAGCAAAAAGTACTCACTGAGCCCATTGTGCTCACTACCTTCAGGCAGGATAGGATGAACCTGAGAAACATATCCACAACCCTTCAAGAGTCACTTCTTGGAATGGCCCAAAAGACGCCAGAAAAACAGCTGAAAAACTTCCAAAAGCTATCCCCATTGTCTCCTCATAAAAGACAGAATAGTCTATTATTCAATCATGTAAACAGAAAAAAGATGAGTCAGCCTGATTATAGGAGTAGATTCGAAATGTCATTTGTTAAACATTCTGGTCTTAAAACAGCAGGAAATATTTCTTACTAGACTCTTAAACCTTACTCACTAATGGGCTCTAGAAGAGTAGTTGGTGACCTTATAAGAAAACACTGCTATGGCTGAGTCAATCACAATAGCAGAACACTTTTGAGAAAATTTTTGAACAAGGAAGTTTAAATGCTAAAGGAATCAAAAGGCTTCAGAATAGAAGACAGAGACAAACCCACATAAATACAGTTATCTCATACTAGACAAAGATGCCAAAAACATTCATTGGAGAAAAGATAGCCTATTCAACAAATGGTGATGGGAAACTGGAAATCCATATGTAGCGAAATGAAATTAAACCCCTACCTCTTACCCTGCACAAAAATCAACTTGAAGTGGATCAAAGACTGAGGCACTAGAACAGAAACTCTATGCCTAATAGAAGAAAAAGTAGGCCCAGTTCTCTACCATGTCAGCTTAGGCACTGACTTTCTTAACCAGTCAGATTCCTAAAGTATAAGAAGTAAAATCAAGAATCAATAAATGGGATGAATCAAACCAAAAAGCTGTTTCTCAGTAAAGGAAACAATCAAGAATGTGAAGACATCTACAGAATGGGAGAAAATCTTTACCACATGTACATCAGTTAGAGCATTAATCTCCAGGTTATATAAAGAACTCAGAAAACTTAAAACCAAAAAAACAAATAACTCAATCAATACATAGGCAAAACAACTGAACAGATACTTCATAGAAGAATAAATACAATTATATCAACAAATATATGAAAAAGTGTTCAACATCACTAGCAGTTAGAGAAATGCAAATCAAAACCACACTGAGATACCATCTCACTCCAGTCAGAATGGCAATTGTCAATAAATGATGGTGAGAATGTGGGGAAAAAGATACATTCACACATTGCTGGTGGGGCTGCAAATTGGTGCAGCCACTCTGGAAAGCAGTAGGGAGATTCCTCAGAAAACTTGGATGGACCCACCATTTGCCTCAGTCATCCCACTCCTAGGTTTATACTCAAAGGACTTAAAATTAGCATATTACAATAACACAGTTACGTCAATGTTTAGCAGCTCAATTCACAAAGCTTAACCATGGAACCAACTTAGATGCCCTTCAACAGATGAATGGATAAAGAAACTGTGGTATAAATACACAATGGAATATTATTAAGCCCTAAATGGAACTGAAGAATATTATGCTAAGCAAAATAAGCCAATCCTAAAGTCCAGATGTTTTCTCTGATGTGCAGATGCTAATTCACAATAAGGGTAAGGGAAGAATAGAGGTATTTTACCCTAAGATTCCATCTCACCCCAATTAGAATGGCGATTATCAAGAATACAAGCAACAACAGGTGTTGGCGAGGATGTGGGGAGAAAGGTACACTCATACAGTGCTGGTGGGGCTGCAAATTAGTGCAGCCACTCTGGAAAGCAGTATGGAGACTCCTTAGAAAACCTGGAATGGAACCACCATTTGACCCAGCTATCCCACTCCTTGGCCTATACCCAAAGGATTTAAAATCAGCATATTACAGAGATACAGCCACATCAATGTTCATAGCTGCTCAGTTCACAATAGCCAGATTGTGGAACCAACCTAGATGTCCTTCAATTGATGAATGGATAAAGAAAATGTGGTATATATATACAATGGAATATTACTCAGCCATAAAGAATGATAAAATTATGGCATTTGCAGGCAAATGGATGAAACTGGAGAATATCATGCTAAGTGAGATAAGCCAATCTCAAAAAACCAAAGGAAGAATGATATTGCTAATAAGTGGATGATGACACATAATGGGGGGTGGGAGGGGTTAGTGTTAGGGTTAGAGTTAGGGTTAGGGAGGGGGGCAAGAATGGAGGAAGGAAGGACTGTATAGAGGGAAAAGAGGGGTGGGAGGGGTGGGGGGAAGGGAAAAAAATAACAGAATGAATCAAACATTACCCTATGTAAATTTATGATTACACAAATGGTATGCCTTTACACCATGTACAAATAGAGAAACAACATGTATCCCATTTGTGTACAATAATAAAAAAAATAAATAAATAATTTAAAAAAAAAAAAGAATAGAGGTATTTTGGACTAGGCAGAGGGGAGTGAAGGGAGGGGAGGAGGCATGAGGCAGGTAGGAATGATAGTAGAATGAATCAGACATTATTACCTATGTGCATATATGATTAGATGACCCGTGTAACTCTACATCATGTACAACCAGACGAATGACAAGTTATACTACATTTATGTATGATGTGTCAAATGCATTCTACTGTCATGTATGACTAATTATAACAAATAAAAAATATATTAAAAAAAAGAACCCAAAGGCTCTTCACAGCTACACAACCATGGGGACAAAAACCAAGAGGACCTCCTGGTACATATTAGAACCAAAAGTAGATCCTAAGCGAAGAAGCCCCGTACCTTGATACGTCTGTCACCACTGTAAAGAACCACCATTGGAGAAGACCATCCACTCTCGCATCTGTCTTATAATAAATGTACTCCTTTAGGCATAGACTTTTATGCTAAAAGTAGAGAAAACTTCTGAAGGCTTAACTATTAAGATCAAAATCAATACTGATGGGGCTCCAAGGGATTCTCTAGTAAGTTATCTCCAGTAAAACCCTTAAGTAAACACAGGTAAACTATATCAAAATCATTAGGGAACCACAAACTATTGGTGAACAACAAAGACACCTTATGCCCTTCAAATTTTATCCTCAAAACCAATAAACCTATGTTACCCAGCTTTTCATTGCTGTGCCCAAAATACCTGACAAAAATAACTAAAAGGAGGAAAAGGTTACTTGGGATTCACAGTTTCAGAGGTTTAGTCCATGGAAAAGCTTCAATCCTCTCAAAATAAAAAAATATAAAGCCTGGGGATGTGGTTCAGTGGTAAAGCCCCTCTGGGTTCAATTCCTGGCACAAAAAAAAAAAAAAAAAAAAAAAAAGAAAAGAAAAGAAAAAAGATTTCTGTGGATTTGACAGATACTATAGACTTGTCCCAAGTTTCTCTCTGCTGGTTTCTCCTTTATATGACCTCAGGAAAAAACTCTGTTCCAGAGCCTTTGCTATGGGAAGATAATCATTCACTGGTTTTCAATCTATTAAAATGGGCCTTATATAACCTCTGGCTTTAGGGTTCCCTTATTATCCAAAACCTTTTAACTAATTGTTCACAACTGTGATAATCAGACTTTGGGAGTCCTGCCTCAGGAACATGGCAGATGATCCTGAATTAGTATTTTCTGTTGATAAATCTTATGCCAAAAATATAGAAGAAAACTACCAAAGCAGGACATGATATAACTACTCAAAATGAACTAATGAAAAAGGGAATTCTTTCATAATTAAAGTCAGTACAATCTGTAGAATTATATGCATTTACTACAGCTTATTATATAGCCACACACAAATCAACCTATCAGATGATAGAAATGCCTTCAGAAAGCTTTGAAAACAGAGGTTTTCTCAGTGCTAGTAAGTACCCCCATCAAAAACGGACCCCAAGTCGATGAACTTCTTTCAGCTATTCTGCTCCCCTCATAAGTTATTATTAAAACTGAAGCTCAGACTCATAAAAATGAGCCTGAATATCAAGGAAACACATTAGCAGACTATCCTGCCCAGTCTGCTAGTTCTGAAAATGTTAAAATTAGAACTTGAAAGAACTCCATAAAGTTGACCCAAATCAAATTACTTATGCTAATTTGTTCAACACACATGGCTGTGTACCTAAGCTGGAACAATAAAAATGGTATCAAAAAGAATACAAATTTAATGCAAAACAAGGACTCACTGGGTGCCCAGTCACTGGTTCTCCCTGAATCCCTAAAGTTGCCATGTTAAAGGCTGTGCACACTACAAAAAATGTAGACAAAATGTTTCAAACTGTGAAAAAATACTGTCAGGGTGATTTTTCTAAAGCAGGAAAAATGGTTATGACTAGTATTTTTCCTGGCAAACTCATAAGCCTAGAAAGACCTCATCTGCTGGACCACTTGAAAAGGTAGTGATGGATTTCATTCCATTACCACTGACAATAGGACATCAATATGTTCTTGTGACAGATTCCTAGTCTCGGGATGGAATGAAGCTTTCCCTTGTGGAAATTCTGATGCCACAACAATAGAAAAAAGATTATTAGAAATTGTGTTTCCTTTGTGAGGAATCCCTGGAGAGATCTCCTGCAAAAGGAGAACCCACTTACTGAACAGGTAGCCAAACAATTAAATGAGATTTTACATTCACCCAAAGACACTACCATTGCCCGTATCGTTCTTAGATCTTCTGGAAAGGATGAAGAGACAAATGATATCTTGAAACTGAAATAAAGTAAACTAACAAGTCAACTGGATTACCTTGCCCAAAATTTTACCACTGCCCTCAAAGGTAACCAGATCAACTCCCATGAGAAAACACCAACTGATCCATTATGAGTTAATTATTGTAGAACCTTCCTTGTATGTCCCCTACATTTCTTAGCTTTGATATAACTCAATTTTGCAAGACCTTGGTGCGTTGTGTCACAATATATTCCTACCAGGTAAAGGAAGTTTTCCACGAACTATCTATTGATAATGATCAATCTTCCCTGACCTAGAAGCTATAGATTGGGTCTCTGGAAACCACATCAGAGGAAAAACTTCACTCAAACCTCATTGAAAGAAACCATACCAGGTTCTTCGTATTCACACCACAGCAAAATTTGAAGATCTTGAGCCTTGAGTTCATACCTATCAACTAACCAGCTCCCCTAGGTTTTGGGTTTGTCAACCTATAAATGACTTAAAAATAGGCCTTCCCCATTTGCAGATAATGGATGGAACTAGATAATATCATGCTAAGTGAAATAAGAAAATCCCAGAAAACTACATGTCAAATGTTTTCTCTGATAAGTGGATGCTGATCCATAATGGTAGGAAAGAATGAAGCAACTCTGGATTATGCAGAGGAAGTGAGGGAAGGGGTGGGGCAGTGGGGATGGGAAGGATGACAGAATGAGACAGACTTATTAATTTTTTTAAGAAAAATTAGGCCTTCTCTAGAAGAAGATATCAAAAAGTCAATAGCCTTCCCAAAATGATGGAATAAGACTCCATTTTCCTTCCCACACCCATCCACTGATTTGGTTTAATTTGGCATTAACACAAAACATTCAAAATTAAAACTTTTTTTTGTAAGGAACTTTTGCAATTTTAAATGAACATCTACTATTCAAAAGTGTGGCTACTCTCACTAAACAAAGCAACTGCTGGCTATATATTCATCTATAAGAATGAAAAGAATCAAACTAATAACAGAACTTGCTCCCATATACACTTGGGTGAGGAATTCAGGAAGCTGGATTGATAAAAAGGTTTGGTATCCTGTGCTTGGCAGGTCAGCTGATATTTATGATCAACTGATTTGACACTGGGAAAAAGAAAAGAGAGAATCAAAGAGACACTCTATAACTACTATTGATTTTATTACAGGCAACTTATCTCTATTCATAGAAAACCTTAATGGAACTGAGCCTAATCTAGGCAGTACTCCAGATTCTCTCTATAATCAAACTCTGTGGTCTGACAGACTGTGTGGACTAGATTCCCATATATAATGACATAGATATAAAATCAGAACGTGACCATGATACCCTCAACCACATCATCAGAGAACTCACTAAAACTAGACACTGGTTCAATGGAAACTTTGAAGATAATGGAATGCTTCTATAGTTCCCCTATATAACATAAACAATAGTTTTATTTATTGGATAGATCAACACATAGGGCATATTTGGAAAATAAATCAATCATAATATATTGGTGAGGGCATGCACAGGCTACTTTATCAAATATATAAAATGTTTATTCTTCCTATTCTAAACCATAACCACACTGGCCAATGCACAGATGCAGATATGAGAATAATAACCAATTTTAAAAATCTCCTCAAGACCTTATACACCAAAAAAGCAAAGGAGTTTCAGAGAAGGATAAACACAATACATGAGAAAAGATGAGGGAGGCACCTAGAAGAAAGGATCCAGGAGAGGTGAGGAGGAGAAGCAGGAGAGAGCAACAGAGTAAGGGAAAGGTCAACGGAGTCACAAAGACTTCCTCCCTCCCTCTCTTCCTCCTCCTGTCTGTTCTTTCTTCCTTTCTTCCTTCCTGCTCCTTTGTTTTTGAAAGGGGTCAAGGAAAAAGGCAAAGATATGACTTAAGAAACAAAACATCAAGAGAAAAGGAACATTTAAAGTGGATTTTTAGAGAGTCTTTCTGAACACCATGTGCTATGGCTTGAATGCATTCCCCAAAGTTTATGTGTTGGAAACTTGATGCCCAAAGAGGTGATGCTGGAAGGTGCAGCCTGACAAGAAGTGTGTAGGCCATGGGGCCACTGCCCTCATGCATGGATTAATGTCATTAATGGGGGAGTAGGTTCTTTATAAAAGGGTGAGTTTGGCTCTTTCCTGCTCGCTCTCCCTCCCTCTCTTTCTTTCTCTCTCTCTCTCTCTCTCTCTTTCTCTCTCTCTCCCTCCCTCCCTCTCCCTATAGTCAAGGGATGACAGAGAGACATAGCAAGGGGCTCTTACCAGACACCAGCTCTTCAACCCTGGATTTTCTAGCCTTCAGCAGTGTAAGAAATTTGTTTGAAATGAATTATCCAGTCTCAAGTACTCATTATAGCAGTACAAAATCGACTAAGACACTATGAAGTGGGACACATTAGCTCTCTTTTAAAAAGGTCTTTAGCCTAAGTTCACATTATTACTCTGCAATGATTTTTTTAAATCTGTGAATTTTTAGTTTCTTCCAGATGCAACAAAGTGCAGAGACTGGTTTAAGGGAATAACAGAGCACTTCAAGTGGACCCAATTACACATGAAAAGGGCCTAACCCAGTGTCAAGCACATCACAGATCCTCTGAAATGTCAAACCATCAAATAATATAATTACATCTTAAGATTTAGCTGGTACTACAGTTACTCTGATTTATCATAAAAAAAAATGGGTTAGAGTAAGAACTTTGTTATATGATACAGATTGATGTAAATTAAGAGTGCTGCTTTTACATATGACCTATCAAAATGTATAAAAACATTCTACTGTCATTTATGACAAATTAGAACAACAAAAAAAAAAATTTAGGGTGCTGGACTCAGATGTCCTGGACTTTAACTGCAGGTCCACCAAAGGTGTGACCCATATAAGTAGGTAGTCTAAGACTAGGCAGTCTTACTAAATCTTGGTCTTTTCAACTGTAAAACAGGAATAGTAAAATCTTCATTGCTATATTTACAAGACTATATTAAAGATCATATTAAAAAATCTCTGAAAGGACTTTGAAAGCACTACACCATTGGCTAATGTATGGCATAAAACACTGCCAATATTATGAAAGTCTGGTTCTCTACCAGAGCAAGCTTCCCTCCCAGAGGGCATTTGGCAATACCTGGATATCTTTTCAGTTACCATAATATGGGGTAAGGATGCTATCTGCATCTAGTGAGTAAAACATTCACATGTTCATAATAACTTAGTCTTCATTCTAAACTCAAAAAATTATATATAAATTCAAGACAATGTTCATAATTCCATTAATTTGTATATTCAATTTATAGTAAAATGTCTTACATGGTAAAATAGGTTTAGACCATTAATGTCTTTAAATTATCCAACAGCTTGTAAAATTGAAATAAAAAGCTGTAAAACACTTTGAAGACTTATTTCTCTGAAGTCACATAGTACTTATATACTTATAGTGCAGGATTAACCTCAAACCTATGAAAATGTTAAAGTCAGTCTAATCAAGCAATATATTTCTAACTATGCTTTGATGCTTTAGATTACTTTATATAGTCCTTGATATCATTTTAAGATTTTCTTAAAATGCTTTTTGTCCTTAATTACATTCTTAAAGAGTAAAAGAAAAGAAAAATACTTCAGTCTTATCTATAGGTCATATTTTAAAAAACACTAATGTCATCAAGGGCCAGAGGAAACTAATTTTTAGTCACTATTTAAAATTCTACAAAGCAATTAAAGCTTATCTGTCACCATAATCCCCAGTCATTGGCAGTATGGCAAAAAGTACATGGCTAAAACCTAATACCATAAAGTCAAATTTAAATATGACATTGAAAGATACTTATAAAAATGAAAACTGCATTAAATCTTATATATTTAATTTGTTGAGTAATTTGAGTTAACACAATAAGATGCCCATGTGCTAAACATCATCACTAAGCCATATTCCACAGGCCTAAAAATACAATTAGAAAATTCAGTTTTATATCTTTTAAGCTTTGTAATTGACTAGAAGCTTACATGAACTTAAAGAAAAGGACATAAAGTTATAAAGTTAATGTGCTTTTCTGCATGAGAGAGATGAACTACATTTCTAGTACACAGCAGCAGAATGTCTTTGCCCTCATCTTTTGACATCCTTCCTGGAATTTTTCCAAGCTATTACATATATTGCCTCTAAATTTGTTGCCTCATTAAGAATTACCAGAGTGATCACATCAACATACTACCTAAGGTCAGGGGCTCAATGGGGCGCACTTACTTGCCTAGCGTGCCTCAGTTCCTGGGTTCAATACCCATTACCAGAAAAAGAATATATATGCTACCTAACTCTTCTTCAAATTTGAATACTCTGATTTTTCTTGCCTGTCCAAAATAATGAAAAGAATCTGAAAAACTAATGTTATATTAATAACTGAAGTAAAAGAAAAAAGGGGGGTAAAAAAGCCTCAAATAGGATGTTCTATATGTACCAAGTACTTAAAATAAATATAATTATGTTAAACTCTTTTACATTTTTTAAAAAGGAACTGAATATCCTAATTTACTTCCATATTTTCATAAGACCAGAAACTTTCACATTATAAAATGATGAAATGCAGAATTAAATGCTTTTTAAACTCCTGAAGAAAATTATCTTTTTAATTAGCATGTAAAATATTTACACAAAAAAAACACCTCCTAATTTCATCAGTTTCTGATTACTCCTTTCATTTTTCAATGCTGACTTACCTCTTATTACCTATTATTGCCTCTTATAGTATCCCAAGGCCCACATGTTAAAGGCGTGGGTCCTACTGTGGCACTACTGCGATGGTGGATCATCCATCCAATCCCATAAGAGGGGGGCCTACTGAGAGGTCTTTGGGTCACTGAGGGAGTACATGTGAAAGGGATTGTGGGATCTCAGTCCTTTCCTCTCTTTTGCTTCCTGGCTATAAGATGAGCAGTTTCACTCTACTATTGTACTTCTGCCATGATATGTTCCTTTCCACAGCCCCAAAAGTAACAGTCATTCAGTCATGGAACTGGAATCTCAAAAAAAAAAAAAAAACTTCTGGGGACAAAACTTCTCTTTATAAGTTAATTATTCCAGATATTTTGTGTAGTGATAGAAAGCTGACAAACATATTAGCTCTCATAACAAAGCATATAAAACCAACATATGGTTAACAGCTGGGTTACTAATTATACAATTCCAGCCATTTAAGAAACATTTAAGATTTATTATTACCCTATCAAATTTTTTTCTTTTACTTTTAAACTAATGCATAAGAACAATTTAATGAAGAAAACCTATTTTATATACTCTCAAGATATGTATGTAGTCATTCTAATTCATTTTTCTATTTCTTGAAATATGAAATCAAGATTTTCCAATAAATAATGAATTCCAAACTTCTAAGAATGTGTTTAAAATCAAAGGCCTGTGTTATTCTGAATGCTTTTTTCTTTAAAACTAGATGCCAACAAGTAGAGGCCAAAGTAGAGCAACTCATTGTGAATGTACCAGCTTCCAAAAGCCTTGTTTGCAGGTCACTTAATTGGAACTTGGAATACAGTCTTCCATTGAAACAATGTTATAAATGGTACTTCTTTCCCAGGCCTTCCCACAAAAGCTCATAAGCAGGGTAAAAAGAAAATTAACATTAGATACATTAAAACAAAACAAAACAAAGTGCTCATGCAAAAGACAGAAAATGTATCTCCTAATCCAATTCCTACATTTCTTTTCCTTATTTGTATATAAGCTTTCTGTTAGCTCAAAATTAGTCTCTTGAGGGAATAACACAAACCTGCATTTCCCACTACTATATGCCACCCAACCTCCTTCAAAATAATTATCTGCTATTCAACATAACTTAGAAAACAAGTATTTTTAACACTGTATTATTTTCGAGAGTTCTCGTGCCAGGTGTATGGTTCAGTGACAAAGTGCGTGCCTAGGATAGGTGAGGACCTGGGTTCCGTCCCTAGCACCACAGACAGGGACGAAGAAGTCTGGCTATCCAAAAGGCGAATGACCTCACTGATAAGCAGATGATGAAACATAATGGGGGGTGGGAGGGGGGCAAGAATTGCGGAAGGAGGGACTGTATAGAGGGAAAAGGAGTGGGAGGGGTGGGGGGAAGGAAAAAATAACAGAATGAATCAAACATCATTACCTTATGTAAATGTATGGTTATGCAAATGGTATGCTGTTACTCCATGTACAAACAGAAACAACATGTATCCCATTTGTTTACAATAAAATAAATTTAAAAAAAAAGAAGTCTGCCTATAACTTCGTATGGCAGAAACACTTTTATCCCTCAAAGGGCAGCATTGTGTGTGTGTGTGTGTGTGTGTGTGTGTGTGTGTGTGTGTTTGTCTCTAAATGCATCCACTCCTGGAAAAGCACTAATCTGGGTACTGAGAATGAATTAATACACCTGTGAGGGAGACAAGTGATAAACTGCAAGGATGACAAATGACAAACAGAAAAACCTTTACCTGGGGAGAAAGGGGTAAGGGGAGTAAGAAGAGTTGACCCAGTCAGTGTGGTCACAGTAGAGACTGCTGAGCTAAGATATTGGCACTAAGAAGAACAACAGGGCAAATGAAAAACTCCCTGCTGGAGACAGCTTTTCCTGAGGCAGAGGGAGCCTGGCAAGACCAAGAAGACCAGAGAAGCCCAAGCAGAAAGAGGAAGGGCTGAAATGGAAAGGCCAGAGCAGGCAAAACCTTGCAGAACATACTAGGAGTCTATCTTTATCCTGTATGCATGGGGAAACCCTGAAGAATATAAGTAGGTCAGTAACATGTTCAGATTGGGGTTTAAAACCAAAATCATTTTAGGTCAATATTATCACCTGAAGAAATTGAAATTCAAAGAAATTAGTTCCCACAGTGGAGTTTGTGATGCACCTGGCAGTCCAACAAGGCCCGTGGGACCTCAAAGCCCACACCCTTTCCACTATTTACACACCTTATGGAAGCTGACAAGTAAGTAAGGCCACAGCAGCTAACAGAGAACAGCTGCAGGCAGGTTTTTCCACCCATTTCCTCCCATCACCCATGGAACTAAGTGGTTGACAGAAGAATTTCTCCACCCCTTTTCCCTGTGGCCTCCTTCTCCACCTGCGCTATCCTACCACATCACCCCACCAATCCCCACTGGAAGCAGTCTAGCAGATGGCAACAGGTGCAGAGAGTGATGCAGAGTTGCTGCTGGACTGCACTGAGAGCACAGAGGTGTGAAGGGAAATGAATAAATGAATGGCCTACCTAAACCAACACCTAGAAGTGCTTATCAAACACTGCGAGACTATGGCAGAACAATCTCTAAGCAACAAATCAAAACAAAGAGCCTGAATTCTCTTCAAATCATATCCTCATGCAAGTTGCTCAAACTTCCATTCAGTTTCCTTAGTACCTTGGCTGGCTGCCCAGTAAAGCAGCTCTCACTTCCTGCCCTCTTCTAATTCCCATTTGTATACACAATCCAAAATTTAAAGAAAACCTATCCAAACAACTTGCAGATATTTTAATAAATAATTACTGATTACACTAAATTTCATATAACATAAACACTTTCAAGGACAATTTTAATTTGCCCACCAAAGAAATCAAATATGTATCTGTTAAACCAAAATATGATCATTTACTACATCAAGTCTAAAATCTAAAATGGCTAATATTTCTTTATTTTTATGTATCTTTTCCCTCAGCTAAACTGTATCTCATAAGACTCAGTATTTCCTTCTTCTTCTTATGCGGTGCTGGGAACTGAACCCAGAGACTTGGGCAAGCACTCTACCAACTGAGCTATATACCTAGCCACTAATAGAACCACTTTATATTTAATTCTTTGAGTTCAATTTTGTTTGATTTTTAGAAATTCATTAGTAAGCCTTAAAGAAGCAGACAAGGGGAAAGGCAACCTGAAAATGTTCCTAGTCAAAGAGATTATGACCAAAAATGAAACTCATTCAAATCTGGCTCAAAAACTGGGCCAAGATATAAAAATAGTTAAGTGTTCCATGTGAGGTATTCTTTCCTGAGGCAGTTTAATTACCACCTCACCAATTTGGTAGTGTCAGTTAGATACAGTAGTTTTCCCTCTTAAGAGTTTCCCAACATGAGTTAATGGGCATCTTCCCATTTTCTATTATTCAAACCACTTTAATTTTTCAGATTTTTTAAGTATATTTCTACTGTAAATCTGTCATGTAGTATTAAGTTGGTATAGGTTGCACATCCCTAACCCAAAAACCTAAAATCCAAAAATCTAAAATCTGAAATCCTCCAAAATCCAGAACTTTTCAAGGGCCAGTAAGAAGCCACAAATGAAAAACTTCACACCAAACCTCATGTGATGAGTCACAGCTAAGATGCAGATGCACTAAAAATGGTGTATACAATGACCTTCAGGCTCTCTGATAATGTGTATATAAAATATAAATGTTTTCTTTTCTTCTTCTTCTTCATTTGCAGTGCTAGGAAATGAACCCAGGGCCTCACACGTGCCAGGCAAGTGCACTATCTCTAAGACACATTCCCAGTCCTTTAAATGAATTTCATGTTTAGACTTGGGTCTCATCCCCAAGACATCTTATTATATATATGCATTCCAAAATACCAAAAAAAACCAAAATGCATCATGATCATGATCCCAAAGTCTTTAAGGTAAGTGATACTCAACCTATTTAATGATGAGTAATTGTTAAATAAACTACATATCAATAATCGGTATCACAAAAAGGACTAAGTAGCAACAAACTTCAGTCTACTTTCTTCTGAGAAATTTCAGAATCCTCTTTTCCTATCTGGTCATTGCTGTCTGTTCTTGAAGGATTCCTCCAATAGAGTGAACAAAAAAAAAAAAAAAAAAAATAGAGTGAACAAAACCTTGAAAAGGAAATTGACATGCTATCTTTTTCAAGTGACTTTTGCAAAATTATTGTTTAAATGTGTTTAAATATATATGTTATTTAACTAGGAATTTTCCCTGCATGCTCCTAGTAACAGACCAACAAAGGCTCTTAGAAGCTGACAGCAGCTAGGTTGATAAGCATTTAGTATACTTCAAATAAATTTAGACTAAAACTTCAGAATAAAAGTAGTTTTTTTAAAAATAGTACCTCTTTATCGGTGATTGGAATGGATAGGAAATAGTTGGGTTGATAGTCTTTGTGCTTTTTTTTCCTCTTCTTGATTTGATCGTTTGTGATCTGTTCATTTCCTACACTCCTCTTCGAATTTTTTGGAGGTACATCAGTGACTAGAGGAAAAAAGTCAAACAACAATGTGTCTAAATACATTTAAGTCAGAGAACATGGTCAGAAAAAGAAGAAAACAAGCAATATTAGTAGCAATCATTCATAATTTTCAAATCTAAAGCAGTTTGCAAACACTTGTATAAAGTACATAATGGTAACTATCTCAGGCTTTGCAAGTCATGGTCTCTGTAGTGACTATCCAACTCTGAGAAAACAAGAATGAAGGGGTATAGCTGTTTTATGATAAAACTTTATTTACAAAGCAGGTGGTATGCCAGATTTGACCCGTGGGCCCCAATGCACTAACCCCTTACCTAAGGCATAGTTAACCGTTCTCTCCCACAATCCAGTTTTTCTAATAATAGGAAACACCATTTTTCCACCTGTCCCCAATGGCCTAATTCCCTTCCACTGAGCCCCACATCCTAAAGGTTCCACCACCTCCCAATAATGCCACGGACTGGGGATCAAGCCTTCTACACATGGGCCTTTGTGCAACATTCAAAATCCAAACCATAGAACCTGGGATTGTGCCAGAAGTTTTCTACAGTCAATCTGAAAATCTTCCCACTGGTCAAAGATGAGATAATTAGAGCATCAAACTGAGTAATAAACTCAATGGTGTAAAGCACAACAAATATAATTAACTCTATCACTTCATAATGATACTATAAAGAAAAATTAAAACCAAAAACTAACTTGCTGGTTAATTTGCAGGATTCCAGAGAACCATTATTTTAAAAATCTGATGATAAAGTGAAAAAAATCAAGTATGTACACCTTTCCTTATAACTACAGGAAATAAAAGAGCAAACTAAGGTAAAGTTCTTCTCTATATAAATGTCTATCTTATAAATATAGAAGGATGTCAGTTTACTAGAAATACAAGAGACATAAAAATATGTTAAAATGACCAGGATAAGGGAACTTCCACACAACCTGATTTCTTCAACATTAAACATACACATAACAAGAGACAATTCAAAAGGAACAGACTTAACACAGTATTTAAAAGACCCCTGGCACTTTTAGCATTTTAAATTGTTTTCCATCTTATCTGCTTTACATACAACTGTCTTCCTGTTTGTAGCAACTGATTTTTAATCATTTCAAACATTCCACAAATCTATTTTATAGACATCCAGAAAAGGAAAATCATGTTCTCTCAAAGAATGGTTATAATGGATTCAGAAATCTCAACAATTTTAATATCATGAGAATGACAGTATAAAACCCCAAATCAGACTATACCTTCTTAGTGAAAATGAAGCAGTACAGGGTTCATTTAAGCTTCTTTAGCTTCCTATAAGCCTATCAATAACTATTTAATTTTCCTTTCAACTGGATGACCTACCACTGCCTTGTGTTAGTCATGACTGTACAAAGTTTAAAATTATCTGATATCTGGAGGAAAGGAAAAGAATATAAAGAATATTTGTTGATATGGTACACTTTTATTAGCTCTCATAACAGCTTTTTTTTTTTAATTCAGTGAGTCTATTGATTTAAGGTCAACCTGCTACACACTGAGCCCAATATCTCTTTTCTCTCATTTGCAGTCTTTTTCTTTTATTCATAAAATTTATTTGTATGGCCAAAGTATAAAAGTCCTCTGCTTTTTTTATTGAACTTTCTTTTACTTCCAACTTTGAAATCATAATCTAGGTTCTAAAGAACAATTTGCTAGTATTCGTTTTACTTACCTTTGCATGAAAATATAAATAGCAAAATACTCATTCATTCATTCAAAATATTCTAGTTTACTGATAAAAATATTAAAGATCAGTGATACAGAAACAAAAGGTAGAAAGCTTTGGCCGTGTGCCCTGGATCTTTCACTGTATTATTTAGAGTGACTTTATTGGTTAGTAAAACAGTCATCAGTGGAAGAGTGGCATGTAAATTCATAAATTTAATTTATTCTACTTGTTAATTTTCATAATGATTTCAGCACCATTTTAATGTGCTCTAATGAATCTGGTCTTGTTGACAAAGGTTGTAACTCTCTAATCCATGCATTTGGTTATTTAAATAAAGCACCACATGTCATTTTTATTAAACTATCTCATTTTCCTTCAGGTTTTATTTATTCCCTCAAAAACTACAAAGGAGTAATTTATAGGAGAAATTAATTTAATTAAGTAGGCCATCTGTTATTATGGGTTGATTTGTTTTCACATTTGTTCTTAATTAAAAGTCTGAGAATGAATTAAATTTTATTTTGATATTGTCTTTATTTTTCTTGTTTTTAAGCCATTAAAATCTTGGAAGTAATCATTCCTAAAACTCCTTAGTTATAAGACTCAGAATATTATCTTCTATATTTCATAGAATGATTCTCCTTTACTACAAATAATTTTTGGCAAATTACAAAAACTTCAAAAAAAAAAATTCTTTCCCTCTTTGTGTTTCTGTGGGGATTAAGAAAACAGTGTTTTGCAATGTGCTGGTAGTATTTTAAGAGATAAATTTTTATGAACATTTAATTTAGAAAATACATTTGGGAAAAAAATTGGTAAAATTAAGAAAAAGTTAGAGGCTAGTTATGTGCTACAAACTCTTAATGACTTAACATGTACTGAGAAATTACATCTGTCAACAATCCTGTGAGCTAACTACCATTATTATGCCAGGATAATATTATACCACTATATGCACTATATGCCAGATAATGAAATTTAGTCTGGAAAAAGTACAAAATAAAAAAAGTTGAAGAGTAAATTTTACAACCTGACAATCTGACTCCAAGTGCTCTCATTTATAGTGTAACAGCATAGATGTTCCCTGATGAACAGTACCAAAAAGGAAAGAAGAAAAATGAGTTTATTTACACCTATGTTAACTGAATCAAGGAAGTCTCTTTTCTTTTTATTTAATGGTACATTATAATTATATGAAATAATGGGATTGTTACATATTCATACATAAACACAATATAACAAAAGACTAACATTTTTAAAAAGTTTTTAGCCACATTTAAAATTTCTAATTTTATTTTTCTATAAAAGAATAAAGACCATTCACGAAATTTGAGTATTAGCAGAAAGGAACCAAAAATTGCTAATAAATTTACTCCCTTAATACAATCACTATGAATTTTTATACTAGATCACATACAGTATGTATGCAATTGTAAATAATTAACATATATAATTTTGGCCGGACTGTTTTTCATTTTGCATCATGTTTTTTACATATGTATATGTATGTATGTATGTATGTATGTATGTATATTTTCAGAAATATTATTTATTTATAACTATAAATAATTGTATAATATGTAACCTAGAAGCACTAATACAGCTTTATCAACTATTTCCTAAATCCAGATATCGTTTTTTCCTACTACTTTTAGTATTTAAATAACACTGAGACCGACACATATATTTGTGATTAAAACTTTTTAAAGTTTTAAACTCAAAAATAAAGTTTAGAACTCAATAAATATATTTTGAATTAATTTATCTGTTGAACTTCTTGTTTATATATCTCTTGGTTGCTTTGGGGAGGAGGGTTGTTGTTCTTCTGTTTTTTGTAGTGTTGGGAATTGAACCAAGGGCCCTCAGCATACTAGGCATGTTCTCTACCATTGTACTACATCTCCAGCCCCTTTTATTTTGAGACAGGGTCTCACCAAGTTGCTGAGGCTGGGCTTGAACTTGTGATCCTCCTGCTTCAGTCGCCCAAATAGCTGGGATTACAGGCATGCCACTGAGCCCAGCTAGTCTTCTTGTTGGTTTTTTGTTTGTTTAACAAGAAAATAAAAAGGATAGCAACTATTTGTATTATTTGAGACAAATACTTTTGTTTCAAGTCTTTCATAATAAAATCTGGAATTGTCATATGCTGAGCAATGACATTTTGGTCAATGATGGACCACATATATGATGCCCAGTGACATCACAGCCATGTTAGTGTGTGCATGTACATTCCATGATGCTCACCAAAGCACAAGATTGTTTACTGAAGCAGTTTTGAGGACTTATCCGTCATTAAGCAATGCAAGACTGTACGTGGTATATGCCTCCCCTGTTAACTACAGAAAAGAACAGAACATAATTTATCTTTTTCAAACTGACTCAGAATAATCATTTATTATATGAGATGCATACTAAGATTCAATATTTGATGCAGTATTTTTCTATAAAAATGTAAAGTTTCAATTGGTATCTTTGAATATTTAAAGTATTTTTAAAATCAAACAACTTATATGTAAGTAACAAAACATTAATTTCCCACATCTCAAAAATCTCCAATAATTACCAGATTAAAATTCTAGGCAAAGTAAAATAAGAATCATTTCAACAAAAGGAGAACTGAATTCCACATTTAGGAAAGATGCAACTAATTCTTTGAATCTTGATTTAAATGTGGCTTGATAGTTAAGAACTGTGATTCTCTTAAGAGACTAGAGGTAATTAAATTAAAGTTCTCCAAGGTTCACACTGTGTGGAAAAAAAAGCATAAACCACCCCATTGGCAGAAGAGTGGCTCTCCATTGCAGACCTTCTCCATTCAACTTTCAAAGGCAGGGAAACAGCAACAGCAAACATTTTCTGATAGTTCACTGGGTTTCTAACCAATTCACCCACACTGCTTCTTAGAGGTAAGAGAGCTGTGCAGGCCCAGGCCGGCTCCTCACTGATGCTGGATCTTCCCCTGGAAACAACCTGAGGCCAAAAGCACAGCACACTGCACTGCTCCTCACCATGCTGAAAAATTTTCTATTGCTCATACATATGGATGATTTATCTCTAATAGAGTTCTGTAGTCTAATAGATGATCCTAATGTATCTTGTGTTTTAATATTCAGAACTTTCTAAATATTTACTATTCTAATATATATTTCTAGTAAAATAGTGTCTTCATAAGTAAGTGCAACAAAAAAAAATACAAAGACCTCTTTGGTCAAACAGCCCACACGCCACCTGATCATGACCCCGTACCCACACTGAAGATGACACGGTCAACACTGAGACACTAATCATTTCAGGAGCTTTTTTACTGTCAAGGATTCTCCTTCCCACAATGTTCTCATTAGCATTACTTTCCTCACTGCTCTGCCAGTTTCTATCAGCAAAAATCTCTTGGCAGATAACTCACAATTCCCACAGGCCAAAGAAAACCAAAGCAACCACAGGCAACAACCAGTGACCAGAGAATTTTGAGGTTGTTATCAACTACAGAGCTAGAAGACGGATCCAATTACCATGGTACTAAACATAAGAAGAGGCCATATTAAGTCCACTCAAGCCACACACTGATTATCCTGTGTTTGGGGCACAAAAGCTATAACTATATTTATTTTAAGGTTTAAAGGTTGACAACAAATCTAGTTCTTGTACATTTCTATAAAAATCTCACTTCACAAAAACGAGTTAGAGGGCTAGCGACGTAGCTCAGTGGTAAAGCATTTGCCTAGTATGTGCAAAGTCTTGGGTTCAAATACCCAGTGCTGCAAAAACATTTTTTAAACTAGTTATTCGTTTCTGGTTTGCAAAGAATTTTACTAATTGTTACTTAGTGTTATTTTAAAAACTACTATAAAAATGAGAAAATAAGTTGTCCCCAAATAAGGGATCTGTTTCAAAGGTTTTATAAAACAACATTTGTACAATGTTTTGTTTTTAACTACTTTCTTTCACACATTTCCTCTTTTGATATGTACAGCAACACTATGAGGTAAGCAAAAGGGGATTAAAATCCATATTTTACAGTTAAAGAAGCCTAGAGCATACAGTTTAAGTGTCCAAAGTCATGCAAATAGAAAATTCAATAAGCAAAACTTAAAATACAAATTTTCTGTTTTTCCCAATATACAACACTGCCTATGTGTAAGTTAGAACTTGGAATTTGAAATCCATCTTCCCACAAAAGTAATCCTATACATAATGGTTTGGAATCTAAACTAACCCACAAAAACATTTAACTCATAAAGCCTAAGCTATCAAAAAGTAGTATAGCACTGTATAGTTAAAAATGATGTTTAGTGAACTGACCTGAGCCCCTAATATATGTGAATGACATCACTGCTTTGGTAAGAAATATACTAGATCCTGTAGAGAAAATATCCTGCTTGCATGAAGGTCTGGTTGTCCTTCTCCATGTTCACCTACAGAAGCAGATGTCCTTTTAAAGCAGGAATGAAATGCAGGCCACAAACACATTCCCTTTGCTCTTTCTAGTCCCAGTGGTCATTGGTCTCATCAGTAGAGATACAAGAAAACAGAAGCTATAGAATACCATTTGCTCGCTGGGATTCTGAAGGTAGCACTCCATCCCTAGTACACACCATTTATTCATATATTTTAAATATATGTTGCCACTTGTTCCAATCCAACACTCCAGGTGGAGGGAGCCAGAGACTAGAATAAGGTTCAGAGGGAAGAGTATGGGTGGCACACTGTGGGCACATGGGGTCTGATTATTTGAAAAAATTTCTTTATTTTATACCAAACTAATAAGAAAGAAGTGACTGAATATTTTTAGATATTACATTTGCTCAATAAGTAGGGAACTAAGCAAATTTTAGCTATTCTTGCCTCCTTCTTCCAAAAGTTATCTTCTACTTCTAAAAAGAATGCAAATTCTTCAAATGAAGGTTTCACTAACAGTGGTGAAACTCACAAGGCTGTTCTTCTCTATAGGCCAACTGTAAAGGAAAAGATGGGGAAACACAGGCATTGGCCAAGCAGATGTATCTCCACGCTTCCTTTTCCCATAAAGTAAGGAATGGAAAAGAACTGATTGATAAAATACCAGAAATTTCATACATTTAAGTATTTCTCTTTCCTTACATCTGCCCAAAATACAAGCCAGGTTCACGGTTCCCAGAAGACAGTGTGATCGAGAGCAATATGATTTCTCAGACTAGCACATCAGAACCACATGCGATATTAAAAAAACAAAAACAACAAAAAGATTATCTGACCTGATGAAGAAAAATCCAATGATCAGTCAAGTTCAAGGACAGTTCATATTCATCCCCAAACCTCTTTTCTGGCCAAACCTCCAAGAAGCCTTCCTGGGTACCCTCTACCTCCACACATCCCCAATCCATGTACTCCCAGGGCATCCTGGATGGCATTCATCTTAGGAGATCATATGTACTGGCTCCACACTGAAGCTGTGAGCTTCCTGAGGGTCAAACTGTCATGTGTTTCAATATCCCCAACGTCTAGCACCATGCTGGGTGTTTGTAGGCATGCGATAAATGCATATCAATGAAATTATTAATCAATTCAAAACCAAGATTCTAAAACTAATTTTTTTCATCTTTGTGAATTCAGTTAATTTGCTTAGTTTCTCTCTCAACTTTGTCTTCTTAAAATGAAGAGACTGAACTTAGCTAATGTTTTGTGTAGACTTAGCAGAGAATCCCAGTCATAAAAAAAACCACAGAAGTCCCCCCTATTTTCAAGAGATACAGTTCAAGACTCCCAGGGGACACCTGAAACTACAAATAATAACAAATCCTTATATACCATGTTTTATATACATATAGGTGTGTACACAAACACACCTATGATAAAGTTTACTTTATAAATTAGGCTTAGTAAGAGATTAACAATAAAACAACAATGTTTAATTGAACATACTAGATGATTATTATGAGTTCCTTGAACACAAGCTCTATGGTAACCTGACAGCTCATTTGATAGACAGTTACTAGCTGGGTGTGGTAGCACATGCCTGTAATCCCAATGGCTAAGGAGACTGAGGCAGGAGGATCGAAAGTTGGAGGCCAGCAATCCTCAGCAACTTAGTGAGGTCCTAAACAACTTGGTGAGATCCTATCTCAAAATAAAAAATAAAAAGTAAAAAGGGCTGGGGATGTGGCTCAGTGGCTAAACACCCCTGAGTTCAATTCTTGGTACAAAAAAAAAAAAAACATTCTTGGCACAAAAGAAAAAAACATACTAAACGACTAATGGGTAGGTATCAAATCATAGCAAGACTTTACCTGATGATACAAGCAGTGAGGGTCAGAAAGTATGTAATCAATAAATATCTGTTGGATGCATTTTTACCTTTCCTTCTTTTCCTATTTGCAAGTAACTTGGATAATCAAATCTGTCACGTTCCCAGTGGAGATAGCCCTCAAACATCATGGACCGTATTATTTTTAGAAGAAATTCAATTTTAGGTATGTAGCTCCAGTAGTATTTTAATCAAGTAAGCATTCATTTTCTAACATTTGTGGATGAAGCTTTCAAGGACTGAATGGATGCAATAACTGCATATTTAGTTAAGAGTTTAACTATTTTTTTAATTCATTTTTATTGTAAACAAATGGGATACATCTTGTTTCTCTGTTTGAAGAATTTAACTATTTTCAATATTTGCCTGGTAAACTCCATGAGGGCAGAATAACGCCTGTCTTCTTCTTCACCAATGGGTCCTCCCAATGCACAGTATAGTGCCTGGCCAATATCAGCACCAGTAAACATTTGTTAGATGAATAAGTACTGCTGAAATTGGTAGTAGGTCCAGAAGAATTGAAGGAAGTTACTATAAACCACAAAATAAACTATTTCATTTTCAAAGTAACTAATAAACTAAAGAAACTCTAAAAATTTGTGAGACATGTCTTCATATTATGTGACAGTCTTGACAACACATAACAAAAACCAAAACTCGAAAACATGACAAATATTTGAAGTGAAATAATTTATTAAGAAAAACAGCTATATTTACTATTCACTACTTCTAAATACATGTTTATTTAATTAAGTACTTACTTTCATAATCATCTTTAATATCTATAGTAGCAAATGGCATGTTTATCAGACAATCCACAGTACTGGCTTCAAATTCCTCTGACATTTTCTTTTTTGTTGACGTATTTTCACACTCATTGGAATTTATTCCTCCTTTAACACAAGAAGATAAATACATTATTTAACTTACTTTTAAAACTCATATCCTAAAACAAACCAATTCAGCTAAATGGATAAAATATACATTAACATCTGTTTTAGTTAACTTTTTCACTGCTATAACTAAAAGATGTGACATGAACAATTTTAGTGAAGGAAAAGTTTATTTGGGGGCTCACAGTTTCAGATGTCTCAGTCCACAGATAGCCAGTTCCACTCCTTGGGGCTCAAGGTGAGGCAGGATATCATGGCAGAAGAGTGTGTCAGAGGAAAGGGGCCCAGGAAATTGTCACATCAGGAAGCAGAAACACTCCACTTTTCAGATACAAAATATATAACCCAAAGGCATGCCCCCAATGCCCACCTCTTCCAGCAACACCCTACCTGCCTTCAGTTACCACTCAGTTAATCTCCATCAGGGAACACACTGATTGCATTAAGGCTCTCATAACCCAATCATTTCACCTCTGAATGTTCTTGCATTGTCTCACATATGAGCTTTGGGGAGACACCTAATATCTAAACCATAATAATCTGTTAAGAGAAGAACTATTTGTATTCATATATATCCTACAACTATTTACATAAACATCATTTATACCAGGTTCTATATTTTTATGTGTATTTTTATGTTAAACAACAAGCTTTTAAAACTTTAATCATTTTTTAAAGTATAATATTCAACTCAGGGCTAAAGAGTGACAGAGTTCATTAATAATTCTCAAGAGCTTTTATAGCAATACTTCCTTATTTCTTTTCTGTATTTTTCTTAGAGCATTATAGTTATACATCATAGTGGGATTCATTTTGGCATAATCCTATATGCATGGAATAATAATTTGCTCCATTTCAGTATCCGGTGCTTCCATTTTTCCACCCCTTTTCCCTTCCTCTTTTCCCTTCTTCTACTCTACTGGTCTTCTGTATTTCTAAAGTTACATTTTCCACCTATCTTTGGAAAACAAGCTAACAATAGTCACTCTTTTCACATTTATTTTTAATAATGACACTTATGTGTTCAGATTCTTTTTTCTTTCCATAAACAACAATCACATATCTGGGGTGGAGACTAAAGGAAAGAAGTCACCTGTTTAAACTGATAAAATTAATTGCTAATTAATTTCATCAGCTGGTAGTCTCCCCAGTACCACTATTCTCTACAACTTTATTGACACACAAATGTTACCTGGACTAGATTGAACAGAATCCTGGGATACTCCATGTATTTATTAAAGACTGATTTACCATTTGAGATGTTAAAGAAATCATTTATTTCATTCTGTAGAAAACTTGTTTTCAAATATAATACCTGCAAGACACTTTCCATTAAGAATATGGTTTATACTAAGATTCCATCTAACTCTAAATAGAATGGCTTTTATCAAGAACACAAGCAATAGTAAGTGTTGATGTGGATGTGGGGAAAAAGGCACACTCATACATTGCTGGTGGAGTTGCAAACTGGTGCATCCACTTTGGAAAGCAGTATGGAAATTCCTCAGAAAGCTTGGAATGAACCCACCATTTGACCCAGCTATCCCAATCCTTGGTTTATACCCAAAGGACTTAAAATCAGCATACTACAGTGATGCAGTCACATCAATGTTCATAGCAGCTCAATTCACAATAGCTAGATTGTGGAACCAACCTAGATGCCCTTCAAGAGACGAATGGATAAAGCAACTGTGGTATATATACACAATGAAATATTACTCAGTCATAAAGAATGATAAAATTATGGCATTTGCTGGTAAATGGATGAAGTTGGAAAATATCATGCTAAGTGAAATAGACCAAGCCCCAAAAAACCAAAGGCCAAATGTTTTCTCTGATAAGTGCATGACAATATATAACAAGGGTGGGTGATGGGAGGAAGAGAAAAATGAAGAAACTTTGAATGGTGAGAGGAAAAAGGGGTGGGAAGGGGTGGGGATGGAAAAACAGTAGAATAAAACAGACAGTATTACCCTATATATATATGTATGGTTACATGAATGGTGTGTATCTACATCGTGTACAATGATAGAAATGAAAAGTTGTACCCCATTTGTGTACAATGAATCAAAATGTGTTTGTAAAAATAAAAAATATTTTAATTAAAAAAATATGGTTTATAATATATTGACTGATAATAGATCATATGTCTAACAAAAATGTAAATTTTTATTGCAGTTAAAGTCATTCTTACTGTTGTTCACACACACACACACTCATACAACACACCTGTCTGCTGGATAAAAGTAAAAGCAAACAAAAGAACTTTTTAAAAAATGCTCAATGTCAGGGGCTGGGGAGATAGCTCAGTTGGTAGAGTGCTTGCCTTGTAAGCACAAGGCCCTGGGTTCTATCCCCAGCACCCCAAAAAAAAAAAAAAATGCTCAATGTCAAAAAATAATAGTAGCATTACCTTTTTTTTTTGGTATTAGGGAGGTACCTCAGGGGCAACTTGCTACTAAGATACATTCTCAGTCCTTGTTATTTTTTATTTTTAGACAAGATCTTGCTAAGTTGCTGAGGAAATCCTCCTACATCATCCTTCTGAGTTGCTGAGATTACAGGCATGTGCTACTGTTCCCAGAAGAATTACTTTCTTAAAAATGCTATTAATACAGTTCAAACATTAGGAAGTATGATGGCCTGGCACATCAGTGTTTGACAATTGTTGATTTACTATAAAATCTTACCACAAACTCACAAATATTTTAAAAATATAAAAACAAGATTGTATGTCTTAGCTTGCATTTTGAAAACATAAATGCAGTTTAAACTTAAAAGTTCAATACATATCTTGAAACTTTGGACACAGGCAGCTATACTAAAGGATCATCACTGCTCATGTACCTTACTCTTGAAAAGTCAGCAACAAAAAATCAGTTGTAACAGGGCATGGTGGTGCACATCTGTAATCCCAGTTACTCGGGAGGCTGAGGTAGGAGAATCACAAGTTCTAGAACAGCCTGTGCACATAGTGAGACCCTGTCACAGAATAAAGATAAAAAGGGCTATGTGTTATAGAAGGGTCCTGTGGAGCCGAAGCAACCACAGGGTTCTGCAGCATTCAGTCCCTGTGATCCTGAACAAAGGATTTCAAGCAAGTAGCTCAGGTAAAAAGTAAAGGCACACAGCATAGGACCTGAGAGAATTATCTCCTGAGAAAGTAGCACAGCTCTTACAGTCTGGGATTTTAAGAAGTTTGGGCCTACTTCTTATTTTCTCACAGCCCCTTTTTGATTAATAAGCAGTTTATTATCCTGTTTGTTATTTTGAATAGCCCTCAACTAAAAAGGACTAGGGATGTAGCTAGGAGGTAGAGCACCCCTGGGTTCAATTCCCAGTACTGCAAAGATAAATAACATGAAAATAAAAAATAAACAAGGTTGAAGGGAAACCACAACCAAATAGAGTAAACTCAACTGTTGTTTTCTTTATTTTATTCTCAATGTAAACATTTAATGACATGAAACTGACCCCTCTACCACTGGCATTTCAATACTAGCTCCCAAGTCCATGTGCCACTTAGAAATAGAAACTCCCTGATTGGGTGGCTAGATTTACATGATTTTTCAAAAGGTTGCAAAAGCAATATGCATTCAGTTGAAACCATACTTCAAATTCTGAACTTTTGGGGGGCTAGTGATAGGTGGTATAATCCTCTCTCCTGATGCTGGGCAGTGGCTGTGAGCCTTGGTTCACAGCCAGCCCACCCCCACCCATCTTGACAGGAAACATTGAGCACGCTACATTGTTCCTGCTGTCAAGGTTATGTGTATTAAATACATTTTCCACTTACAGTAGCTGCAACTTCTGATGGGTTGTTGATGTTAACCCTATCATAAGTTGAGGAGCAGCTAGTTATATAAGTTTCTTGGCAAAATGTGAGGTAAAGAAAACTGACCTCTGGGTTATTTTGAAGGCAAGAAGTTTTAAATACAATGATAAATGAAATTAAGTCTTTATTTTAAATGAAAATATTCTTGAAATAGCTTAACTTTTAGTTTATCTTGAGTTCAATTAGTCATCAGTAAGAAAGCAAGTGCCCACTGGGTCACAGCCTATATCAAGGAGAAAAATCACAGTGACATTGCTGACAACTATTCATTTGAATGATCTATGGAAGAACTGGAGCTGTAGTTCAGTGGTAGAGCACTTGCCTAGCAAGCATGAGGCCCAGGGTTCAATTCCTAGTACTACCAGAATTGCCTAAGCTCTTTTAAAAATCGTCCAAGGTCAATTAAAGCAGAATGTCTGCAGATCAGCCCCGTCCAGCAGCTGGTATTTTTTAAAAGTTCCACAGCAGCAAACATTGTTCTTTTGTTAAGGGAGGAGCAAGCAGTTCAATCTCCTTTCAAATACCTAGGCTTCCGCCAATCACAGCACATCATACATGTACATTTGTCCACCTTCTCCACTAGAATCTAAGCTACAGTGAACACAAAATTTATCACCCAAAACAGGGTACTCTGGAAAGTGAAAGGTGAAACTTTTAATAATTCCACCCTATCAGTAAGTGTGGTGCCCCTAATCTGAGTTCCTAAGTGCCCTGATTTATTCTCCTTCCATACCTCTACTCCTAGCAGAGTATAGCTCACAGTACGTGCTCTATAAATTTTTACTGAATCACTGCATATATGTACACTGCATATACGTGTGTGCATATATATTAAATATACATATATTATAATTATTATACATAATCAACATGCATATATAATTATAATTAATATACATATTAACCACTCACTTGGGAGTGGTAAATAAAGCATTCAGGCTCCACTGCAAAGCAGCTATCTCAATGCCCATGAAAAATAATTCCTAGTATTTCACAGCAGTCTCAGCATATCATGTACTCTATCATTTTCACAGAATGGATGGGGGAAAGGTACTATTATTCCACAGGACATACAAGCAAAAGCTAAGAAAAAAAAAAAAAAAAAGAAAAGAAAAGAAAAACCAAAAGAAAAAAGCATAATATGACTTGCTCAACATCTTTAACCATCTTGTTAAATAAAGCATATTAAGTTCAAATACATTATATTATCAAAATTAACAGGAGTCAAGAACTTGAAATATAAACTATCTTTTATTGTTATGGAAGAATTGAAAGAATTTTTGTAAATACCACTTATTAAGTGGGAAAAAAAAAAAAGAATGCTACTTACATGTAAAAGTCTCAAAAGAACTGCTGATCATTCTATAGAACAACCATTCTCAAACCAATTATCAAGAACCTTCCTCCTGTTCACTAAGCTCTATGGTTTGAGTAACTTTGATAGATTTGAATTCAATACATTCATCCTTACTACACCTTCTTTTACAGAAGGTATGAACCTTATGCTTGTGGAAATGGCCTTTAAAAAAATCTACTCTCAAATAAAGCATTTAAACTATAAATTCATTGCTTTGAGAGTTTTTAAGTCTCCTAACATTTGATCTATGGTTAAAATAAATTTTTTTCTTTTGTAAAAATCCAAGTAATTGTTACAAAAAGTTCATTAATAACATAAACATGAGGTGAAGCTGGTAAACTAACACCACCAACATCAGCCAACAAACATGGACTTCATGCCAGGCTGGAGAATAACTTTAGAGAGTAACTGATTTAATTCTCACTACTATGCTATTAAGATGGTGCTACTATTATAGCTGATTAAGTAACCTTGCACAACAGTAAACTATAAGAATTAGGGGCTGGAA
This sequence comes from Sciurus carolinensis, assembly GCF_902686445.1. Lineage (NCBI taxonomy): Eukaryota > Metazoa > Chordata > Mammalia > Rodentia > Sciuridae > Sciurus > Sciurus carolinensis. The sequence goes on from NC_062219.1 coordinate 33,673,355, forward strand.
TCTGATTTCAGTCACTGAGGCAGGAGGATGGCAAGTTTGAAGCCAGCCTGGGAAACTTAGCAAGACTGTCTCAAAATAAAAAATAAAATAGGCTGGGAATGTAAATCAGTGATAGAGCACATCTGGGTTCAATCCCCAGTACTTTAAAAAAGAAAAGAAAATAGTTAAAGTATATTCACACCAATGACAATTATGAACAATGGTTACGAAGACAGTAAAAACAGAAAAAAAAAGTTTATAGGGCAGGACAGGGAAAATACTAGGGAATGATATTGGACAAATTATCTTGTTATCTTGGGTGCATGTACAAAAAATTCCTAACAATGAATCCTACCATTATGTACGACTACAATGCACCAAAAAAAAAAAAAATAAAAAGAGGAAAAAATTTACAACAAATACTCTTTAAAAAGTAGATATAGGGGCTGGAGGTGTAACTCAAAAGTACAGCACTTGCCTAGTATGCACAAGGCCCTAGAATCAATCCCCACCACTGCAAAATAAATAAATAAAAGTGGATATAAAACTGTATATGCTCTTAAGACTTACCCTGATTTGGGAAAAGGCTAAAGGAAGGACTTCATCAAACACCAACAGAGATATCAAAGGAAAGACCATTTCCCCATTGTGATACACACGTGTTTCCTATTTGAACAATAAAATACAACTGCATTAAGCAAGCTGATTCTAACCACTGTACTAGTTAAACAGTAGGTATGTGACCCACCACCAACAGAAAGGGCTAATGCCATCCATTCTAGCCTTGGCTTAGCTACTAAAAATAGTAGTCTTATGTCTTGATAAATGTTGAGAGCTGTGTGACAGTCTACAAGTCACCGGACCATGTTTCCTGTTTCCTCATCATAAAAAGGGAACAAATAAATCCAAATTACTTGGGAGAAACAGACAAAAGATTACTATTTTTAAAAGAATGCAAGAAAGTAATACCTTCCACCAAGTTAAAATCTTAAAGTTTTAATATGACTAAGGAAGACAGGCACTGTAGCACAGGCCTGCAATCCTAGTGACTTGGAAGGCTGAGGGAGGAGGACTGCAAATTGGAGGCCAGCCTCAGCAACTTAGACCCCATCTCAGAAGAAAAAATAAAAAGAACTGTGGATGTAGCTTAGTGGTAAAGCACCCCTTGGCTCATATGTGTGAATATATACACACATGGAAAAGGAATGTATATGCTATGAGCATCCTGAATTGCAAAGACACACATTTAAACAAGGAAGTGGGTGAGTTTTCTCAACAAACTCCTTCCATTCTTTCATGCATACTCCTCATCTTTTAAATGTATCTATAAAACTGCACAACCTGGGGACCCACCCACAAGGTGTGAACCACTCCCTTCGCAAGAGAACTGTGAACTGTTGTACACCTAGTTAACGCCTATGTATACAACACATTTTAATGTTTACATTTTTACACATTTGTAATATTAAAATACTGCGAAGGGCACCTTTTCTCTAATTGGTTGTTGGTTCTTTCCACCACAAGTCCAACCCCAAAATCGTTCTACCCAGAGTTCAGTTCCTGGTCAACGCTGCCCCAGACTGGAAATTCATTCTGGCGCCAGTTTTAAAAAGGTCATTTCCAAACCTGGAATAAAATCCCAAATGAAACGGAAGGTGGTTCAGGTGTTTAATATCTGTCGCAGAAAATAAAAGGAAGACTTTTCTGGGTTTTGCTCAGCACAGCAGCACGGTCGGGGTGTGCTGGCAAGAACTCGGAGCTGAGGGTCAAAGGATCAGAAAGCGGGACGCACGAGCCAAACTCAGGGACCGGGCCGCCCCTCGCCTGCCGCGGCGCCGACTCGGGGTGCACTGCGGCGCTGGGCGACCAGCAGCACTGCCCGCCCGGTGCCACGGGGGTCTCCCGGAGGCGGGGCGCGGGCACTCGGAGCCAGCGGGGCCCCGGGCCGCGCTCTCGCGGAGGCCGGACCCCCCAGGCGGAGCGCGGCGCGGACCCACACGCCCGCGGCTCCGGCCGACCCCGGCCCGCTGGGCAGCCCGCTCTCACCCGCTCCGGGGCGCTCCATGGTCGAGGCGCGAGCGGGCGGCGCGTCAGGACCCGCGGCCCCGGGCAGGCGCAGCGGCCGGAGACAGAGAGGCAGGCGGAGGCCGAGGCCGGGGCGGGGCCCGGGGCGGGCCGGCGGCGCGCGGGGGCGGACGGCAAGGGCGCGGGCCGCGGCGGCCAGGCCTGCGGAGGCGCGAAGCCCCCCGAGCCGCAGCCCCCGCGGCAGCAGCACCTGCAGACGCCGCATCGCCAGCCCCGGCGGCGCGACGAGCCGGAAGGGGCCGGACCGCTGGGCCGGTAGTACCCGGATTGGGACGAGCCACCGGGGCCGCGCTCGCCGAGGGCGGGGGAGCCGGTCGGGGCCGCGACCCCGGCGCCACCACCGGCTCCTGGCCCGCCGCGCTGCGAGGCTGGTCCCGGCCCACCCTCTCGAGCCCGGCGGCCGCGGCGGCCTCTGGCAAACCTCAGTTATTTCCTGTGGCGTGGCCTTCCCCGTCCCACGCTTGGAGGGGCGAGACTGGGACTTGGCCGGGGGCGAGCTTTCCTTGGCCGGGTGTCTCCTGAGAACCCCTGTGTTTAGTTTTGCAAAGAGCTTTGGAAACAGTACCGATTGCACAATATTTGGGAAGAGCGAGATGTACTAGAACGAGACCTTATACCTCTGTGTGTCGTAGGTGTTTTATCCGCTTTGCTTTGTTTTTTTTAAAAAAACCAGATTGGGACAAAACCATAATTTTTCAACAACGTTTCTTTACCCAGAAATGAAATGGAAACACACTAGTTTTTGCAGAGTAAGGTACTGATGTGAGTAAAATGGGACAAAAGGAAATTCACTTAAAGAAAAAAAAACCCTTGCAACAGAATGATACTAGTGCTACTGGATTTGTTTTGTTTTGTTTTGTTTTGGGTACCAGGGATTGACCTCGGGGGCACTTTACCCTGGAGCTACATCCCCAGACCTCTTTTAAGTTTTAATTTCGAGTTAGCGTCCCTAAATTGCTGAGACTGGCTTTGAACTCGTCATTCTTTTGCCTCATCTTCTGAGTTGCTGGGATTGCAGGCCTGCACCCTGTGGAGTGCGCCAGACCTACTGAGTTTCTTTTTATTTGTTTGTTGTTGGTATTAGGGATTGAACCCAGGGGCGCTCAACCACCCAGCCACATCCCCAGTCCTTTTTTATATTTCATTGTGAGACAGAGTCTGGCTGAGTGGCCAAGTGCCTGGCCTAATTGCTGAGGTTGGCTTTGAACTAGTTATCCTCCTGCCTCAGCCTCCGGAGCCTCTGGGATTACAGGCCTGCACCACCGCCCGGCTTCTTTTAGTTTTTAAGGCAAAGAAGTCCACCCGGGAACAAGAAAATTAGGGTAACCGTTTACCAACAATACCCTCCCTTCCATCCCCCGCATTCTCATACTGGGGATTGAATCTAGGGGCGCTGTACTACTGAGCTACAAACTCCGCCCTTTTTATTTTTTCATTTGGAAACTAGGTCTCACTGAATTGCCAAGGCTGGCCTCTTAATGGCACCCTCCTGCTTCGGCTTCCACAATTGTCAGAGATTTCAGGCCTGGGCTGCCACTGCACAGGGAACGATATTCACTAGTCCTGAGTGCACCCCGGAATGAGGATGGAAACAAAGACCCCTGCACAACCACAATAGTTGGCCTAAAGTCCATACCTAGCCAGGCTCATTGGCTCAAGCCTTTAATCCCAGTGACCATCCGGGATTTATTAAGGTAGGAGGAATTGTTAAGAAACTTGAGGTGCTGGGGATGTAGCCCAGTGGAAAAATTTACCTAGCCTGCTGTGGGGCCTGGGTTCCATTCCATCACCCAAAAAAAAAAAAAAAAAAAAAAAAGCAACTACATAGGAATAACTCTGCCTTCACTTTTTCTGCCTGAAAGTAGAGCATAAATTTCCCTTTACAAAGGTGCCATAAATTCATAAATTTCCATTTTTAAAAGTGCACAGCTCTCCCATGGCAAGAAGTAGAAAACACCTTACCTGCAAAACAAACCTTCTAAACTTTCATTTACCATGCATTACCCACTCACCTTCCCAAAATTGACCCATCCCCCCAGAATTCCAAACCCCTTTCCCTTTGTTTAGTCCCTTCACTTTCTCACCCTACGGCTCCAGGTCTGTCTTTTGGAATTTTTTACATCTTTCCTGTGCATATCCTTACAGGGATTGATAATAATCCTTTTCTCCTGTTTTGGAGTCCATTTAATCCATATGTCCCAACCACTGAACCAAGAGGGCAGGAGAGAGGGTGTTTTCCTTTTTCCTTCCCTACAAGATATACCAAGAGGGCTGGGGCTATAGCTCGGTGGCAGAGCACTTGCCTAGCATATGTGAGGCACTGGGTTTGATCCTCAGCACTGCATAAAAATAAAGATGTGCTTTCCATCTACAACGAGAAAAATTTTTTTAAAAAGATATGCCAAGAGAAATATGAAAATTTCATTCTCTACCTAAGCAGAAATATCAGCCCAAGTGCTACCCATTGTCCACCAATGGTTTTATGAATGTAGCGTCTTAGCCACTACCTTTAATGTGGAGGAAAATTTGAATTACTCAAGTCCTGAAAAAGAGGTTTTTCACAGAGCTTCTTTGAAAAATGACTGGGGCAGGGACAATAAAGGTGAGTCTTGAACATTTTATGGTGCCAAAAATCAGACAAATGGAGACTATCAAAACCACAGGAAATAGCTTGAAACACTTTGTGAGCAAATGGGAGACCATCTGACTCAAAAGAATAGAGCCAGGGGTATGGTGACACATGTCTATAATCCCAGTGACTTAGGAGGCTGAAGCAGGAGGATTTCAATTTCAAAAGCAGCATTAGCAATTTAGCAAGGCCCTAAGCAGCTTAGGGAGACCCTGTCTCAAACTTTCTTTAAAAATAGTTAAGCACCCCGGATTCAATTCCTAGTACCAAGTAATTAAAACTGTAAATATTATAACACATTCAGTATATAAGATCTATGAGTTCATACTTGTATCATTTTTTTATTATGCGTATTTTTTAGTTGTTGATGAACCTTTATTTTATTCATTTATTTATATGTGGTGCTGAGAATTGAACCAGTGCCTCACACATGCTAGGCAAGCGCTCTACCACTGAACCAGAACCCCAGCCCTTGTATCATTTTTAACTTTTTTTTTGCGGTACTGGGGATCAAACTCAGGGCCCTGGGCTTGCGAGGCAAGCACTCTACCAGCTGAGCTATCTCCCCAGCCCTCGTATCATTTTTGATACTCAAAAAATGAGGAGGCGATCCAAGATGGCGGCCTAGAGGGAGACTGCACCCCCGGTCGCTCCAGAACCCAGGAGTTAAGAAGGGGAGGCATTGAGAGACTCGGACTGAAGTGGAGCCACGGGTGAGTCTGCCCACTGGGTAAAGCTCGGCCCGGGTGGCAGGCCCAGATAGAGGTGGCTTATCGGAGCCGGGCAGGGCAGCTAGAGTCATCCACAGGCAGTCCTGCGCACTCCGGCGGTGGGCCCCGCCCACACAGCCAGCTTCTCCAGGTTCTCGGAACGGAACTGGCCCGCTAGTGAGAGCCTTTCTGAACAGAGCAGGCTCCGAGTCCCGGAGCCGCTGCAGCGCAGTGTACTCCTGCAAAGAACCAGCGGAGAGCCTCGATCTGCAGTCAGCCTCAGGGATAAGGGCAGGGCAGCAGGAGACCTCTTCAGGCGGCACTGCCCACTCCGGCTGCGGGCTCTCTTCACGGGGCGATCCAAGATGGCGGCCTAGAGGGAGACTGCACCCCTGGTCGCTCCAGAACCCAGGAGTTAAGAAGGGGAGGCATTGAGAGACTCGGACTGAAGTGGAGCCACGGGTGAGTCTGCCCACTGGGTAAAGCTCGGCCCGGGTGGCAGGCCCAGATAGAGGTGGCTTATCGGAGCCGGGCAGGGCAGCTAGAGTCATCCACAGGCAGTCCTGCGCACTCCGGCGGTGGGCCCCGCCCACACAGCCAGCTTCTCCTGGTTCTCGGAACGGAACTGGCCCGCTAGTGAGAGCCTGTCTGAACAGAGCACGCTCCGAGTCCCGGAGCTGCTGCAGTGCAGTGTACTCCTGCAAAGAACCAGCGGAGAGCCTCGATCTGCAATCAGCCTCAGGGATAAGGACAGGGCAGCCGGAGACCTCTTCAGGCGGCTCTGCCCACTCCGGCTGCGGGCTCTCTTCACGGGGCGATCCAAGATGGCGGCCTAGAGGGAGACTGCACCCCTGGTCGCTCCAGAACCCAGGAGTTAAGAAGGGGAGGCATTGAGAGACTCGGACTGAAGTGGAGCCACGGGTGAGTCTGCCCACTGGGTAAAGCTCAGCCCGGGTGGCAGGCCCAGATAGAGGTGGCTTAGCAGAGCCGGGCAGGGCAGCTTGAGTCTTCCCAAGGTAGTCTTCCACACTCCGGCAGTGGGCTCTTCCCACACGGCCAGCTGCACGGTGCAGGCCCACAGTGAGAGCATTTCCGCACAGAGCCAGTTCCAAAACGTGGAACCAGTAGGGGGCTAGGGGCAGTATTCTTCGAATGAGCTGCTTTATCAGATTCCTCCAAGACATCAGGCTACTGAAGGCTGGGAGGTGATACACTGGAAATCTACTGGGACACTATAAGCCAATAGTGGAAAACTGCAATATCTCAGGGTCCCACTGACAACTGACCATTATGAGAAAACAAGGGAAGAAAATGTCCCAAACAAACCTAGATACTACATCAATAAAACCCAATGACAGCACAGCAGAAGAAATGTCAGAAAGGGAGTTCAGAATGTACGTAATTAAAACGATCAGGGAAGCTAATGAGGAGATGAAAGAGCAAATGCAGGCATTGAAGGAGGAGATGAAAGAGCAAATGCAGGCATTAAATGATCGCACCAATCAACAGTTAAAAGACCAAATACGGGAAGCAAGAGATCATTTCAATAAAGAGTTAGAGATACTGAAAAAAAAACCAAACTGAAATCCTTGAAATGAAGGAAACAATAAACCAAGTTAAAAACTCCATAGAAAGCATAACCAATAGGATAGAACACCTGGAAGACAGAACCTCAGACATTGAAGACAAAATATTTAACCTTGAAAACAAAGTGGAACAAACAGAGAAGATGGTAAGAAATCATGAACAGAATCTCCAAGAACTATGGGATATCATGAAAAGGCCAAATTTGAGAATTATTGGGATTGAGGAAGGCTTAGAGAAACAAACCAAAGGAATGAACAATCTATTCAATGAAATAATAACAGAAAATTTCCCAAATCTGAAGAACGAAATGGAAAACCAAGTACAAGAGGCTTATAGAACTCCAAACATACAAAATTACAACAGACCCACACCAAGGCACATTATTATGAAAATACCTAACATACAAAATAAAGACAGAATTTTAAAGGCCGCGAGAGAAAAGAATCAAATTACATTCAGAGGGAAACCAATAAGAATATCAGCAGATTTTTCAATCCAGACCCTAAAAGCTAGAAGGGCCTGGAACAACATATACCAAGCCCTGAAAGAAAACGGATGCCAACCAAGAATCTTATACCCAGCAAAACTTACCTTCAAATTTGACGATGAAATAAGATCCTTCCATGATAAACAAAAGCTAAAGGAATTTACAAAAAGAAAGCCAGCATTACAGAACATTCTCAGCAAAATATTCCATGAGGAAGAGATGAAAAACAACGATGCAAATCAGCAACAGGAGGCGCTAGCCTAAAGGAATAGCCAAATAAAGGAGAAACCAAATCATGTCAAAAACAAATATGAGTCAATTGACTGGGAATACAAATCATATCACAATAATAACCCTGAATGTTAATGGCCTGAATTCATCAATCAAAAGACAAAGACTGGCAGATTGGATTAAAAAGAAAAATCCAACAATATGCTGCCTGCAAGAGACACATCTCATAGAAAGAGACACCCATAGACTAAAGGTGAAAGGATGGGGAAAAACATACCATGCACACGGACACAGCAAAAAAGCTGGAGTATCCATCCTCATCTCAGATAATGTGGACTTCAAACCAAAACTAGTCAGAAGGGATAAAGAAGGACATTACATGCTGCTTAAGGGAAGCATAAATCAGCAAGACATAACAATCATAAATATCTATGCCCCGAACATTGGCTCATCCACGTACGTCAAACAAATCCTTCTCAATTCCAGAAATCAAATAGACCACAACACAATAATACTAGGCGATTTTAACACACCTCTCTCACCACTGGATAGATCGTCCAAACAAAAATTGAATAAAGAAACTATAGATCTCAACAACACAATCAGCAATTTAGACTTAACGGACATATATAGAATATACCATCCAACAAAGAATGAATACACTTTCTTCTCAGCAGCACATGGATCCTTCTCTAAAATAGACCATATTTTATGCCACAAAGCTACTGTTAGTAAATACAAGAAGATAGAGATACTACCTTGTACTCTATCAGATCATAATGGATTGAAATTAGAAATAAATGACAGAATAAAAAACAGAAACTTCTCCAATACCTGGAGACTAAATAATACACTATTATATGATGAATGGATAACAGAAGACATCAGGAGGGAAATAAAAAAATTCTTAGAAGTAAACGAGAACAAAGACACATCATATCAAAATCTCTGGGACACTATGAAAGCAGTACTTAGAGGAAGATTTATTTCATGGGGTGCATTCAAAAAAAGAAGTAGAAATGAACAAATAAACGAGTTAACACTACAGCTCAAAGCACTAGAAAAAGAAGAGCAGACCAATACCAAAAGTAGTAGAAGACAGGAAATAGTTAAAATCAGAGCCGAAATCAACGAAATCGAAACAAAAGAAACAATCGGAAAAATTAATAAAATAAATAGTTGGTTCTTTGAAAAAATAAATAAAATTGATAAACCCTTAGCCACACTAACAAAGAGAAAGAGGGAGAAAACTCAAATTACTAAAATTCGGAATGAACAAGGAAACATCACAACAGACACGAGTGAAATACAAAACATAATTAGAAGCTATTTCGAAAATCTATACTCCAACAAAACAGAAAACCTTGAAGACATCAACAAATTTCTAGAGACATATGAACTACCTAAACTGAACGAGGAGGACATACACAACTTAAATAAACCAATTTCAAGCAATGAAATAGAAGAGGTCATCAAAAGCCTACCAACAAAGAAAAGTCCAGGACCAGATGGGTTCTCAGCCGAGTTCTATAAAACCTTTAAAGAAGAGCTCATTCCAATACTCCTCAAACTATTCCATGAAATAGAAGAGGAGGGAACCCTACCAAACTCGTTCTATGAAGCCAATATCACCCTGATACCTAAGCCAGACAGAGACACATCAAGGAAAGAAAATTTCAGACCAATATCGTTAATGAATATCGATGCAAAAATTCTCAACAAAATTTTAGCAAATCGCATACAAATATATATTAAAAAGATAGTGCACCACGATCAAGTGGGTTTTATCCCAGGGATGCAAGGTTGGTTCAACATTCGGAAATCAATAAATGTCATTCACCATATCAACAGACTTAAAGTTAAGAATCACATGATTATTTCAATAGATGCAGAAAAAGCATTTGATAAAATACAGCATCCCTTCATGCTCAAAACACTAGAAAAAATTGGGGTAATGGGAACATTCCTAAACATTATAAAGGCCATCTACGCTAAGCCCATGGCTAATATCATTCTAAATGGTGAAAAACTGAAAGCGTTCCCCCTAAAAACTGGAACAAGGCAGGGATGCCCTCTTTCACCACTTCTATTCAACATCGTCCTTGAGACTCTAGCCAGAGCAATCAGACAAACCAAAGAAATTAAAGGGATACGAATAGGAAAAGAAGAACTCAAACTATCCCTGTTCGCTGATGACATGATTATATATTTAGAGGAACCTGGAAATTCCACCAGAAAACTTTTAGAACTCATAAGTGAATTCAGTAAAGTAGCAGGTTACAAGATCAATGCTCATAAATCCAATGCATTTTTATACATAAGTGATGAATCTTCAGAAAGAGAAATTAGGAAAACTACTCCATTCACAATAGCATCGAAAAAAATAAAATACTTGGGAATCAATCTCACAAAAGAGGTGAAAGACCTCTACAATGAGAACTACAGAACACTAAAGAAAGAAATTCAAGAAAACCTTAGAAGATGGAAAGATCTCCCATGTTCCTGGATAGGCAGAATTAATATCGTCAAAATGGCTATACTACCTAAAGTTCTATACAGATTCAATGCAATTCCAATTAAAATCCCAATGATGTACCTCGCAGAAATAGAGCAAGCAATTATGAAATTCATCTGGAAGAATAAAAAACCTAGAATAGCTAAAGCAATCCTCAGTAGCAAGAGCGAAGCAGGGGGTATTGCAATACCAGATCTTCAACTCTACTACAAAGCAATAGTAACAAAAACGGCATGGTATTGGTACCAAAATAGACAGGTAGATCAATGGTACAGAATAGAGGACATGGACACAAACCCAAATAAATACAATTTTCTCATACTAGACAAAGGTTCCAACAATATGCAATGGAGAAAAGATAGCCTCTTCAACAAATGGTGCTGGGAAAACTGGAAAACTATATGCAATAGAATGAAACTAAACCCCTATCTCTCACCCTACACAAAACTCAACTCAAAATGGATCAAGGACCTCGGAATCAGACCAGAGACCCTGCATCTTATAGAAGAAAAAGTAGGTCCAAATCTTCAACTTGTTGGCTCAGGATCAGATTTCCTTAACAGGACTCCCATAGCACAAGAAATAAAAGCAAGAATAAACAACTGGGATAGATTCAAACTAAAAAGCTTTCTCTCAGCAAAGGAAACTATCAGAAATGTGAAGAGAGAGCCTACAGAGTGGGAGAATATCTTTGCCAACCATACCTCAGATAGAGCGCTAATTTCCAGAATCTATAAAGAACTCAAAAAACTCTACACGAAGAATACAAATAATCCAATCAACAAATGGGCTAAGGAAATGAACAGACACTTCACAGAAGAAGATGTACAAGTAATCACCAGATATATGAAAAAATGTTCAACATCCCTAGTAATAAGGGAAATGCAAATCAAAACCACCCTAAGATTTCATCTCACCCCAATTAGAATGGCGATTATCAAGAATACAAGCAACAATAGGTGTTGGCGAGGATGTGGTGAAAAAGGAACACTCATACATTGCTGGTGGGGTTGCAAATTAGTGCAACCACTCTGGAAAGCAGTGTGGAGATTCCTCAGAAAGCTTGGAATGGAAACACCATTTGACCCAGCTATCCCACTCCTTGGCCTATACCCAAAGGACTTAAAATCAGCATACTACAGAGATACAGCCACATCAATGTTCATTGCTGCTCAATTCACCATAGCCAGATTGTGGAACCAACCTAGATGCCCTTCAGTTGATGAATGGATAAAGAAACTGTGGCATATTTATACAATGGAATATTACTCCGCAATGAAGAATGATAAAATTATGGCATTTGTAGGCAAATGGTCGAAATTGGAGAATATCATGCTAAGTGAGATAAGCCAATCTCAAAAAACTAAAGGACAAATGATCTCGCTGATAAGCGGATGAGGACATATAATGGGGGGTGGGAGGGGCTAGCATTAGGTTTAGGGTTAGGTTTAGAGTTAGGCTAAGGAGAGCAGTAAGAATGAAGGAAAGAAGGACTGTGTAGAGGGAAAAGAGGGGTGGGAGGGGTGGGAGGGGTGGGGGGGAGGGGAAAAATATAATAAACATCATTACCCTATGTAAACGTAAAAAAAATAAATAAATAAAAAAAAATAAATAAAAAAAAAAAAAAAAAAAAAAAAAATGAGGAAATGGGCAACCACTGTACATGACTATTACACCAACTCCTTAGCCTCCTTACTTTGAGAATTGATAACCATAAGGAAAGAATTAAGCAATTACTTGACTTTTAAGGAAAAATGATAGTAAGGGAAAGCTGTTTTTTTTGTTTTGTTTTGTTTTGTTTTGTGGTGCTGGGGATCGGGGAAAGCTGGTTTTAACGGAAGACCGTTCAATAATAAATGTCAAGTTCTTTTTAAAAAAAATCTTATAAGGATTATTGAACTTCTGTATTAGTACTGATTTCCTCTAACCTTAACATATCCTTAGCACTACTTACCAGTAATAAAATGCAGTTTGTTCAACACATCAGTAAATTGAAGTGGCCTTACCCTTCTGCCTGGATTAGGAGCCCCACCTGTGGGATTCCATATGCCTATGCCCACCCTGACTATCCCTACCACATTTCTGTTCCCCACATTATACTTTATGCCCCTTGAAAGCAGAAACTATATTTTAAACTCTTTGTATTCCTAAGTGCATAGAAGTTGTTCAATGAGTAGTTTAATGAATTAATAAAACATTTATAATAATCAGATCTGTTTATTTAGTACTCAAGAGTTGTTCAAAAAGAAAGCAACCTAAGTAAATTTCAAGGAAGGAAAGAAGAAAGTGGGGAAGAGAGGAAATCATGAATAATCTGAACATCTTAAAGCTTTTAACTCTAGCATGAAGCTAAAAATTAGCTGACATTAGCATCTAAATCCTCATAGATAAATTTTGATACCTCATCATGTCAGAATCACACTCTCTGTGAAATTCCTCTAAAATACATCTGGGTTCCAATCAGTGCCTGGCATCACTGATAAGTCATTTAAAGCTGCCACTCATTGCCAGTCCCAGCCGCTGGTCCATTTCGGCATCAGAAAGCCCTCTGTCTCACCAGAGATCATCTTCTTCCTGATTCACCAGGCCACAGTGGAGACTAGGACAAGCTCTTGAAAGTGAAAAAAAATAATTCCTCCCTATACTTTACACTCTGCTATCAGCAGGGCTGGGTGAGAGATACCACAGGACGTTATTCGGACCTGTGAGAATTCTAATTCTTTGAAACAAGTTCATTGAAATATGTAAGTACCTTTACATACACAGCCCTTTTCTCTCCAGAGGACAATATACACTGCCAAGATAACTGGACCTGAAGGGTTCAGCTTCCAGCTACTGCACCATTGCTTTAACATGACCATTTCTGACCTTCAGGACTTCTTGCAAAATTGACTCATTTCTCCTGCCAGATTCCTTTCTGTAGGGTAAGCTCGCTTCACTTCTCTTTTGTGATCTATTACTGATCCTGTGAATTTCTACCATAACAGTTGGCCTTGTTTTCATTTTTGTCCTAGGAGGTTCCTTGGTCCCTCATTTAAACTACGCTACATATGGTTTCAAAAGAAGGTGAAGTCATGCAGTTTTATAAGACATTGTCAAATATCAGTACCAAGCTATCTAGGACCCTTGGTGATTCAGGGTGACTCTGGATAACTTCATTTTGTTGGCCAGGGAGCATTAACACATGTATACTTCTCAACTAGTGTTTTAATATAGCATTTTAATACTCATCTTAAAGTTTTAATTATCAGAGCTGAAGACACTATATTCCTGTGCCATAGCATCTATGGTGAGTATAACATTTTTAAAGAAGCCATTACCCTTTTGTGTTTGTGTGTATGCAGGTGCTGAGGGTTAAACTCAGGACTTCATGCTTACTACACATCTGCTCTACAACTAAGCTGCACCCCTGGCCTCTACACCTATTTAGTAATAGATTTATTTCAACAGCCAAACACAGTTGAAGGATTTAATACTATTACATATTATGTTTCAAAAGAATTTTTTTTTTGTACTAGGGACCAAACCCAGTAGTGCTCTACCACTGAGCTACACCTCTAGTCCTTATTTATTTATTTATTTTTATTTTGTGTTACAGAGTCTCCCTAAATTGATGAGGTTGGCCCCAAACATACAATCCTTCTGCTCAGCCTCCTGAGTTACTGAGATTACAAGCATGCACCAGCAATGCCCAGCTACGATTCAATATTTTAAATTATTTTAAAAATTTCTTCCTGCAAATCTAAAATTCTATTTTTGTAAGTAACTTGGTTGTTTTATAAAATTTTTAAATTCAGAAAAACTCATGGATAAAAGTTATCTGCGTTCGACAGGGAATGTAGCTCAGTGATAGAGCATTTGCCTAGCATGTGCAAGGCCCTGGGTTTCATCCCTGTCACTCCCCCCCCCCCCCACACACACACACACAAAATTAATAATATATCAACTAGAAGAAACCAAAAGTATATCTCAATAGATACATATGAAGACATATATACGTGCACATACTCCTTTAGCATACATTTTATAAAAATGGAATCATATTGTATATGATATTGTAACCTTTTCTCTCTTAGGATATATCAACAAGTTTCTCACCCCATTAAGTATTCTTCTACATCATTATTTCAATCCTGCATATCAAATCTTCATATAAATGTACTAATTGACTGCCTATTGATTATAATTATGTAATCTCAATTAAATTTATCTGTTCATCTTTTTCTTTTCTTTTCTTTTCTGTTTTATTTGGTACTGGGGATTGAACCCATGGGTGCTTTACTACTGAGCCATATCTGCAGCCCTTTGTATTTTTTTAATGATTTTTTAGTTGTACATGGACACAATACCTTTAATTTATTTATTTTTTACGTGGTGCTGAGGATCAAACCCAGCACCTCACATGTGCTAGGCAGGCGCTGTACCACTGAGCCACAACCCCAGCCCCTTATTTTTTGTTTTTGAGACAGGGTCTCACTATGTTGCTTAGGGCCTCACTAAGTTGCTGAGACTGGCCTCGAATTTACGATCCTCCTTTCCCAGTCTCCCGAGTCACTGGAATTTCATGTGTGCACCACCTTGCCTGTTTATTTTTCATTATTAAAAATAACTATACAATAAATATTCTTTCTGTAATTCTTTGAAAATATTTTATTATTACCTTAAAATGAATTCCCAGAAAGGGATTTGATAAGTAAAAAATTATGAATCATTAAGGTTTTTCAAACATATTGCCAAATTATCCACCAGAAATTCATGCAAAGTTACGTGCTTATAAACAATTTTTGAGAGATTTTAAAATTTTACCACTTAGAAGCTCTTCCTTCATTTTTCATTTATAAAGTAAAAATAGTTATTTTAGCTTCTATTTCTTTGGCTATTAATGAATCTGAATATTGACTTTTTAGGTCTCAGAAAATGATACCTGAAAAATTTGCTACTTCGAACCTCAAACCAGGACATACAAGGAGCAACAAAAGCAGGAGAGTGTTTTCTCTGAAGTTTCCTCATCTAAAGACAAATCCTCCACATGCTGCCCACTGTGATGCTCTGCCTCACTACGGGCCCCAAAGCAACACAGCCAGCTACCCATGGACTAAAACCTCTGAAACAGTTACCAGACAGGGGTCTGGGGGGGTCCCTCCAAGAGAGGAGCGAATCCTCGACTTGGTCCAGGTAGGTTCTTGATTTACACTATTGAAAAGAATTTTAGGACATCCTGAAAGCAAGGCACAAGCAAAAGATTTGCCAAAGGACAGCAAAGCAAAGGTGTATATATCCCAAAGGAAGGTGAGCACACCCCTCACCTACCTGAGAAGAGTGACATATCCAGGGTTGGGCTCTCTCTTTAAATATAGGGTTTTCCTGGGAAGGAAAATGCAGGTTCCCAGCAAGCTTTTGTGAAAACCGAACCCCATGTCAATCATTTGATATTTGGGATTCAGTGTTTCTTCCTGGTTAAGCAGTCCAGCCATAAATCCATTGTAGACACATTGAATATGACGACATTTAAATTTATTATGCTTTTGTTTTAACTAATCTGGTGCAAGCATTTGCTAGAGGTTTTGTTCATCTAGCTAACAAGACAAACATGGCTTGTCATGCTCATAGATCTGGGTCTCTACCTAGTGATTGTCTCTTTCTCTTTCTGAGAGCCCATCTATCTCAAAACGCGGAACCAAAATTAAACCTTTCCTCAGTTGATTACATCAGGTTTTTGCCACAGCAAGGGAATACTAACTAACACACCTGGCCACAAGTCCTCACATATTTGTAATGCCTCATGATTATTAGATATCTCTTGGTCCTTCCATCCTTTTAATATGCACCTATATTCAATATGTCCATGCTTTACTTGTTACAGATCAGTGCATTACACATCTTAGTTCATTTGTCCTTATCTTTTCTTCAATAACCAATTTGTATATTCTATAACAGTATAGTTAGTGAACATTGCAGATCTCTAATACAATTCTTTATTTAATCTGCTTCTGTTTTACCAACCTTTGTAAACTCATCTTGAATTTCAACTTGGCATCAGAACACTCCAGAAAATTTAGCCTTACCTTCTGGGTTTAATTTATTCCTCCTAGTAGTGAATAGCTCTGACTCTGTTTCCAAGGTAACAATAAAAGTAAAATCTTGTTTACCTGTCTAAATTTTCTTCTCAGTCTTAAGATCTGTACTTTTACCACCTACTTAGATCCTTATTAAGGCTCCTTTGCTTGGAATATATATTTTTATTCCCCATCATTTTTCTTAATTCCTTTAAAAAAAAAAAACTGCCAAAGGATTCTTTCTTTTTTTTTTGGTCTGTGTGCTTATTTGAAGGTTTCAGCACCAGGTTCATTATTAGGTCCAACAAATTCTCACTCTTCTTTTTCCCTTCCTGGAATTTCTTGTGGCCAACCTGCCATTTCAAGTTCCCCAGAAAACATCCACAAGAAAGCACTACTTTCCTTTCCTATCTCTGAGACTCTCGTCATATTTGTAACAGGTAGAGTGACCAACTGTCCTAGTTCGTCCTGGACCTTTCAGTCCTATGTCTCAAGAAATCCCTCAGTTTCAAACAAACACAAGCAGTTATCAACCAAATACAGATCAAGAGAAATGAAATAATGGGCCCAAAGGGTAAAGATTCCAATGGGCTAAGAGCCAGGAAAGGCTTGGAGAAGGAAGTGATATTGGAGCCCACATTTGACAATGAGTGGATTAAGAGAGTTGAAGCACCAGGGATAACACATTCCAGGGTTGCAGAGGCAGGGCTGTGAAAGTAGAAGCAAAAGAGAGTGGGCGTCCTAGTTCAGCTGATTCAGGTGGCAAATGACTGGGAGATATGACTGGAAATTTAGGTTGGAACCAAAGGTATAGAAGATCTTGAATGTCAGGTTAAGCAATTGGGACTTTATTACATATGAACTGGAATTACATAATGAAATCTGCTAGGCATTGTGGCACATGCCTGTAATCCCAGTGACTCAGGAGGCTGAAGCAAGAGGATCCCAAGTTGGGGCTAGCCTGGTCAACTTAGCTGGATCCTGTCTCAAAATAAGAATAAAAAGGGCTTGGAATATAACATCTCTTCATCATAAGTATTAACTACCCAAACTCCTCTGATCAGCTTCTCTGATCTCTTTCAATCCTTATCACTTTATAGTAGTAGTATATATAGACATAATTTCTATATATAAACAACATAAAATACTATTTATGCCACTTTTATGTAATATTTTTCAGGTAGCTATTTCAAACACGCATTTTACATATAGCATAATGCATACTGAAGTATGCTTCATTGTGCTAATGTACCATCATTTGTTTGACCAGTTCCTGACTTTAATCATTTTGGTCATGGATGCTTTCCAGTAGAATGCCTTATAAATATCCGTGGATTTCCCTTGCCTTCCTTTTGTATCATTCTCTCAAAGAATATATCAAAAGTAAATTCAAACCTGGTACGTTGGTGGTCATCTGTAATCCAAGCTGTTTGGGAGGTTGAAGCAGGAGGATCACAAGTTTGAGGTCACCATAGAAAACTTAGCAACCCTGTCCCAAAATAAAATTAAAAAGTCTCAATGATAGTTTAATGATACAGTGCTTGCCTAGCAGTAAAAGGTCCTAGGTTTGATCCCTGATACTGCAAGAAAAGTGCTTACCTACTGAGCTACATCCCCAGGCCCTTTTTTAAAATAAATATTTTTTTATTGTAGATGGACACAATATCTTTATTTATTTATTTTTATGTGGTGCTAAGGCTCGAACCTGGAGCCTCACACATGCCAGGCAAGCACTCTAGCACTGAGCTACAACCCCAATTTCCCTTTTTATTTTGTAAGACAGGGTCTCCCTAAATTGTTGAGGTTATCACTAAGTTACTGAGGCTGGCCTCAAACTTGCAATCCTCCTGACTCAGCTTCTCAAGTCATTGAGATTACAGGCATGCACCACCACACCAGGCTATTTGAATGTTGTTATTGTTATTGTACAGATTCCTTTCTGTCTTGCCAACTATGTGAATCATTTTAAAATATTTTTATATAGTATATCCATTATTTTTAGTTGTTTTGGTGGGAGGTGTGGAGGAAGCATTGAAAGAGGAGTCATTCACAGTATCCCCAATTTTGTTCTGCCTGAACCAGATCTTCAGTGCTTCACTCCCTTTTACTCTGCAGTCTGCTATTCTTGGTGTCTCCTCAAAGTTTTGTTTTGCTTCTTTGTTTGTTTCTGGTACTAGAGATTGAATCCACTGAGCTGCATTCCCAATCTTTTTTTATTTTTTTATTTGAAGCAGGGTCTCACTAACTGTTTAGGACCTTGTTAAATTGCTAACCTTGAATTTGTAATCCTCCTGCCTCAGCCTCCTGAGTTGCTGGGATTACAGTTGTGCACCAACATATATGGCTTCCTTAAAGTTTAATGTTCCTCATCAGTAAACATGTCTATTTCAGAGTCATTAATATAATCTGACTTTACTTACATGCTCTGCAAAAATTGGTAAGAGTATGAGACTTTGAGCTCAATATAATGACTTGGGGCCACTACATTTATTTCCCTGGGTTAGAATACACTTCCCTATACTTAACCACTTAAGGAATTTCACAGAACAAGGTCACTCTGATACTGCTGTTACCACCACTTCAGTATGTCTTCTGAGTTCACAGGAATTTTGATCTTACTGGTGTGTCTTACGAGCAGTTTCTAGAACCACAACTGAGACTCCTCATGGAATTAGGCTTAGATTTGCTTTAGAGCCCGCTTTAGGAAGACAATTTATCAGAGTGGGGCTAGATTCCCTTGGCTGATTCTGCCTCCGCAGGTGAGTGAGTAGTTCTTTCTCCTCCCTTGCAGTCCCATTGAGTTTTAGCTCTGTAAAGACACCTTTAGTACCAGTGGTGTGTTGGAGCTGCCTCAACCCAGATTCTTGGTGCCAACTGCTAAACTTTCAGGAATTTTGAGAGCTGGTTATTAACACTGGCTATTATTAACAATTAAATTATGTAAAATTATAATTAAATTATATTTAAAACACTAGTAACTATAAAGCTCTTAGAAGACAGCGTAGGAATCAATCTTTGTGCATGGGTTAGGTAATAATTTCTTAAATATGACAACAAATGTATCAATAACCAAAGAAAAGGTTAAGGATGTAGCTCAGTAGAAGAGCACTTACTTAGCAGGAGAGAGGCCCTGGGTTCAATTCCCTATGCTGCAGAGAAAGGAAGGAGAGAAGAAAGGAAAAAAGATAGCTACATTGAACTTCTCAAAATCAAACTTTTGTGCTTCTGTGGATACTGAAACTAGATTTTTAGCCTCTGCTACTGTAGTGTTGCAGTAGAACCCAACCACCTGCCACTTCTTTCTGGGTTCTTATCTCACAAATTTGAAGAATGAAATCCATGGTGAAGAAGACTGAGCATAAAAGAGTAGGATTTATTTAAGTGAGAAGAAAAGAGAGAACTCCTATAGAGCAAGAGGGGACCCAGTTGGGGAACCCACTTAAGTGTACTAGTCTAGGAGCTTATGTAGCTGCTGGATAGGAGCATATCAATATCTATGCGAAATGGATATTGGAAAAGGACCAAGGCTATTGATCCAAATCTATATTAAACAGACATTGGAAAAGTGTTAAGGCTATTGGTTCAGCTGCAACATTCTAATTGGTTTTCCCCTGAATCTGTATTCTTTACTCAGCTCTGTTCTGCCTCCCTTTTCCCACTGCCCCAGGACAAAGGAGTTGGCTGGAATGTTTGGAATATTTCCAATATTTCTACAAGTTAATTTCAAGGAGTAGTCTGTTCATTCAGAGAAGCCTCTTTTGGGGAGGCGGGTATTTCCTTAACTGTTTGTCTGTTTTGTTATCTATCCTATCTTGTTTAATATCATCATGAAAATGAGGGTCTGAGGGAGTACCTTAGTGATAGAGCACATCCAAGTATGCACAGTACACTGGGATCGATACCCATTGCGCACGCATGCTTGCACACACACACACGTAAGCACACACAGACAGACAGAATGAAAATGAAAATACAACGCACATAGTAGAAGAAGATATTAATAAATCATATATCTGATAAACTTATATTTAGAATATATTTTTAAACTCTTATAAACCAACTATAAGAAGATCCACATAATCCAATTTATAAGGGAGACATGGGCTGGGGTTGTAGGTTAGTGGTAGAGCGCTTACACATACATGTGGCACAGTACATGTGAGGCACTGGGTTCAACCCTCAGCACCATATAAAAATAAATATTGTATCTATCTACGACTAATCAAAAAGAAATTTTAGAAAAAAAAAGTAGATAAAGCATTTGAATAGACATTTCGCCAAAATGAAATGCAAAGATGCTCAACATCCTTAATTTTCAGAAAAACAAAACTTAAAACCACAGAAATACCACTTTGCACACACTAGAATGCCTGTAATAAAGATGAACAATAACATGTGCTAACAAGGATATGGAGAAATCAGAAAGTACAAAATACGTAAATCCATAGAGCTGAAAAGTAAACACAAATAAAAATAAAAGTAAAAATTAAAAAAAAAAAAAGTAAACAGGCTACTGCCTCTGGGAATTACAGGTGTTTGCCACCATGCCTGGCCACCAGTACTTGGTCTTTTTTTTTTTAGTTGTAGATGGACACAATACCTTTATTTATTTATTTTCATGTGGTGCTGAGAATCTAACCCAGTGCTTCACACATGCTAGGCAAGCACTCTACCACTGAGCCACAACCCCAGCCCCAGTACTTGATCTTGTTATTGATTTCACAATTATGGGGGAGGGGGAAGGACCCTTTTAGGGTCAAAAATTGATAACAGATTTGGTGACCAAGATGGGAAGTGCTCTGATCCGCTAGGCTTCCCATCAGAGAATTATTCCTTGTGAATAGAGCTGTGAATCAGAAATAAAGGACTGATCATGTCTCTTATGAAGTTGTAGGTTGTCTGGTGGTCACTCTAGCAGCTGTCTTAGGTCCAGTCAGTTTCATCCAGCCCACTTGAAGAGGAACTTCTGAGCTTCAGGCATCTTGTCCTCAAAGACAAGCAAGATTAGGGTGGGGCAAAAAGTTATCTAGACCACCCAGGTGGTACAAGCCCAGGGTGGGGTGCCAAGATCCCATCTCAAAAATAAATGAAATAAAATAAATTAGAACTCTGCCATAAAGAATGATAAAATTATGGCATTTGCAGGCAAATGGATGAAACTGGAGAATATCATGCTAAGTGAGATAAGCCAATCTCAAAAAACCAAAGGAAGAATGATATCGCTAATAAGTGGATGAGGACACATAATGTGGGGTGGGAAGAGTTAGTGTTAGGTTTAGAGTTAGGTTTAGGGAGTGGGGCAAGAATGGAGGAAAGAAGGACTGTATAGAGGGAAAAGAGGGGTGGGAGGGGTAGGGGGAAGGGAAAAAAATAACAGAATGAATCAAACATTACCCTATGTAAATTTATGATTACACAAATGGTATGCCTTTACGCCATGTACAAATAGAGAAACAACATGTATCCCATTTGTGTACAATAATAAAAAAATAAATAAATTTAAAAAAAAACAAAAAAAAACATACATCACTAAAAAAAAAATAAAATAAAATAAAAAAATAAATAAATAAATAAAATTAGATTGTGGCATAGCTGCACAACTCTATGAATATACTAGAAATCATGCTGGGTATGCTGGCACATGCCTGCAATCCCAGTGGCCTGGGAAGCTGAGGCTAGGAGGATCACAAGCTTGAGGCCAGCCTCAGCAATTTAGTGAGGCCCTAAGCAACTTAGCAAGACCCTCTCTCAAAATAAAAAATAAAAACTGGAGATGTGGCTCAGTGATAAAGCACCCTTGGTTAAATCCCCAGCACCAAAAACTTAAAATTAAAAATTAAAAATCATTGAGTTACATATGAACTGCATGGAGGAATTGTATAGTATGTTAATTATATCTCCATAAGCTAATAATTTTTAAAATAATGAGTATTCAAAACGTGCCCCTTTCTAATTAAATTTAGCATTTTACTATTATCTGTGCTTTTGAAGTTCTAAGAGTTAATGCCCAGATAGCCCAGAACATAGAATCAAATTGCCTAAGATATTAAAACAACAAGGATTATTTATCTCCACTAATATTTTGTTTATATCTTTATAACAGACAACCAGATGGCTGTGAGTGATAATACTCTGTACTAATCCTTTAGGAAGACTAGTTCACTTGAGGTTTAGATACAAACACTGCACTGTTAAAAGAAGTATAATGACATGCATCAAAATATTACATCGTACCCCATAAATGTGTACAATTTTTATGTCAATTTTTAAAATAAAGACAATGCAGTCTGTAAAAAATTTAAAAATAAATAATTAAAAAAACTGAAGACAAAATAAGAAAAATTTAAATGAAACATTATAGTATCATGAAGTGCTTCATGACAGAGACTGTAATGCAATGTATGAAACATAGTCACCACCCTGCAGTACTACACCAACAAGAATTTGTTGGTTATGATAGAAAGATGCAAAAAATGAATTAGATCCCTTTCCTGAGTGCAGTCAAGTCTAAGCCAAGAAAATGGAGATCAACTTAATATTTTAAGATAAAGGCATCTGATATACAGAGATTAAGTATTTATAACTTTATAACTTTTTTTTTTCAATACCGAGGACTGAACCTAGAGGTGCTCTACCACTGAGCTACCTCCCCAACCCTTTCTTATATTTTATTTTGAGGGTCTACACTAAGTTGCTGAGGTTTGCCTCAAACTTTCCATCTTCCTGCCTCAGCCTCCCTAGTTACTTAGATTACAGGCATGCCCCACCGTGCCCAGTGGTACTCTTAAAATGCTTTAGAAGTCTGAGCCAGCCATGGTGGCATACACCTGTAACCCCAGCTACTTTGGAGGCTGAGGCAGGAGGATCACAAGTTCGAGGCATTAGAGAGAACCTGTCTCAAAACAAAAAATAGTCAGAGCTGAGGATGTGGTTCAGTGGTAAAGCAACCCTGAGTTAAACTCCCAGTACCAAAAAAAAAAAAAAGTTTAAATTCAGGGGAAGTTGCCACTGTCCCTTCCCCCCACCCCCCGGCCCCCCGCCACCACAGGGTTTCTCCAGGAATAGCAAAGACCTCTACTTCCAACTTCCAGGTTCTTGGCCATATCACAGAAAGGAATTTAAGGACACATGAGAACAAAAGATTTATTATATGTTATAAAGGGAAAGTACAAATTCGAGATTGGGGATGGAGGTAATCTCAGAGAGAGAGTATGTCACATTTTCCTGGTTGGGTTTTCACATTTACAGTGGGACAGTAGTTAGGGATCTAAACTAGAGATGGAGTCAGGGTCAGGTAATACGATTTTGCGACAGTTTTCCTTGTGTTTTCTCATTGCCCCTGCATATTCTAACCACGCTACTTCCTAGAATGCGGGTTTCATTCATCTTAAATCTCTACCCAGTGATATGCAGCTTACTATTTTAAGAAGGCTAGGGTTGTTTCTTGGTCACCAAAGTCACTAATGCACATGCTCCCTTACAGAATAGTTCCTCCAGATGCCTTGCAGTGATCTTGTGATTTTATTGCTTTGCATCAGCCAGTTGACTGGCTGTGGGTAAGGACATGCGTACACCAACATGGATCAAATTGCTCACAAGTTGTTTTGCATACCTGTGGCTTGAGACTTAATGTTCTCTCTCTATTCCCAAATTTTTATCTCACAACCATTTTTTATACTCATATGAATCCAAAGAGTCTGAATTTTCTTGCTTTTGAATAGAAGTCAGGAAGATGAAATCGACCAAAATCAATAATCATAGTTGCCTTGAAGCCCTAGAGAGAAAGATGCAGGGAACTAGAGAAATCGCTACAAAAAGTCTCATCCTAAATTCACCACCATGGCTGGCTAAAGAGGAATGCTTCTATCTTTTGCCTCCTAATTCAAGTACATGTACACGTCATGGGCAGAATCTAAACTGTATTTAGAAACCTTCTGGCAAGGGACCATGAAAAGTGTAGTTCTTGTTCATCCATCATTTGACAATGGTGTTGTGTGCCAACAAATGATGTATGACTCATTACCCACAGGAATTATCAGGTAATTTTCTGATATTGAATGTAATATGAGTTTGGGATTGTTTCTTGATGGTTGGGGAGGCAAGTTGCAGAAATAATCTTTCCCTCAGATAACCTCTTGGCCTGTTTTGATTCACAGGACTCCTAGGCACCTTACCAAGTTGGCAGGCTCCGAAGTTTGTTGGGAGATTATTCCCCACCCTATATAGCGTGTATTCAGAAATATAGAGTATTTTGCATTGCTCTCAGTCCAGTCATCATGATGTCCAGAATGTAGTGGGTCAGAGTGAAGTCCTATGCAATGGTGAGATTATCCAAGACTCTGCGGTCTAGAAATTTGGTGTAAGTCTGAGACAGAATTGTGGCCTACTGCTTACACTTTGCAGGAAAGTACGGGTTTCCTGGTGGTCTTTATTTATCCTTAGAGAACAGGAGTCAGAAAACTAGAGCTGCAGGGCTACCATTTGTTTTGCAAATAAAGGTCTGTTGGAACATAGCCAGACCCATTCACACACAGTTTGTGTCTGCTTTTACCATATGTAATAGAGTGGGTGGTTGCGATGGGGACCTTTAAGACCAGCCAAAATATTGCCCTCAAATTAAAGATAAACAGAAACAAAGGCTTAAATTTACTTCAAAATTGTGACCTCTTTACAAAAACAAAGTACTGGGTAAAAACCAAGTACTTTTTCCAGAAATTTGAAATTATCACACCAATGTTATTGGGCTTTTTCCTAAGTCTTATATTCTACTATAAAACAGCCAGCTCAGAACCGTTCTCTTAACTACTAATCAAATATAACTGTTTAGAAAAATCTCTGTGAATTCCTTATACCATTGGGGAAAGTAAGTTCTAATAGTGATTGACTTAATAAATCATTACTTTTTTTTATGTACTGGGGACTGAACTCAAAGGTCCTCTATCACTGAGCTACAACCCCAGCTCTTTTTATTTTTTTTTAATTTTGAGACATGGTTCTCAAAGTTGCCCAGGCTGCCCTTGAACTTGCCATTCTCCTGCCTCTTTCTTACTAGTAGCTTAAACTACAGTCATGCACCACAGTGCTCAGCTATAAATTTTTACTTCTAATAAAGCATATTATTTTATTTTTAATTTTTGCAGTACTAGGAATTGAATCCAGGGCCGCTTTACTACAGAACTACAACCACAGGCCTTTATATTTTTATCTTGGACAAGTTCTCACTAAATTGCTATGGCTGGCCTCAAACTTGTGATCCTCCTTCCTAAATCGCTGAGATTACAGGTGTACACCACCATGCTGGGATAAAGCATAGTTTTAAGAAGACTTAGTCCATTCTAAAAAGTCTCCAGCACAAGTTTCAGCACAATCAGGACCCTCATTGGGAATTCTTTGAGTATTACTGCTGAAGAGCCATATTGGCCTGTATAGATACAGAGTTCTGTGTTTACCAAGTAAAAAGTCAACATCCTCTCTTTCTTCTATCCAGTAGTGGATGAAAAGACATGGACCTTTTAACTGGTCTTTTAATTTGAATTGCTACTTGAAGACATTTTTCCTTTTTAAAATTCTCATTTCCTTAAAATGTTTGGTAATTATATAATGCTTCATAGGTTTACTGAGTATTTTCAGAGGCATATCATTTGATATCCATATTCAACCCAGAAAGTATTTTCTTCTCACATTTCAGATAAGAAAATTGAGGCTCAGAGAGAGTCAGTGAATCATGGAGTTCCACAGAGAAAAGAACCAAAACGGAACAAATATCCACCAAGCAGTAACTATATTGTGGGCATCATCTTGATTGAGCCAGAATCAAACCTTGACTTTTAGACTTCCAGTCTACTCTGGCCTGAATGTTTGTGTTCCTCTGTCCCAAATTCATATGTTGAAACCAGTTCCCCAATGTGATGCGGGATCTCTAGGAGGAGATTTTGTACCATCTATGAAAAACAGGTCCCAACCAGACAGCACCAAATCTGTTGGAGCCTTGATCTTGGACTTCCCAGCCTACCACAGCAAGGAAAAAAAATTCTCTTCTTTAAAATACCCAGATATATAACCAGCTGTAAACTGGGCAAATCTATTTTATTTTGTTAAAGCAGCCAAAGAGGACTAAGACCAAAAATCCAATGTTCTTGTTATCATACTTTATTAATTCCCACCATTGTGAGTCCTGGGAATGGTAGTGGTGATGGTAAGTATTACGTATATAGAAATTTACAAGAAACTGCTCCCAAACTCAGAATAAGATGGCTAGTGAGAAGTCTCAACTATCAAACTTGTAGACAAATATGTTTTGTTTTGTTTTTGTTTGGTTTGTTTGTTTTCTTTTTTATTTTGTGGTGCTGGAGATTGAACCCAGGGCCTTCTGCATGCAAGGCAAGTACTCTACCAACTGAGCTATATCCTCAGCCCTAGTCAAATGTTCTTATTGAATGAATGGCCTTAAAAATATTCTGGTATTACTGCATGAAGAATTTAGCTGAATACCAAGAAGAAATTTTTAAGAGCGTAGTTGTGATATTTTGACATATCAAACCACAGGAAGTTATAAAGTGACTTTGGATACTTCTATTGAAAAGCAATCTTATCTTTTGGGAATGACTCAAAGAGAGTACTGTTTGTCTCTGTGTCTTCCATTCTGTACCATTGGTCTTCATGTCTGTTTTAGTGCCAATACTATACCATTTTTGTTACTATGGCTCTGTAGTATAATTTAAGCTCTGGTATTGTGATTCCTCCTGCTTCACTTTTCTTACTGACGATTTGGCTATTCTGGTTCTCTTGTTTTTCCAAATGAATTTCATGACTGCTTTTACTATTTCTGTGAACCTTAATAGGAATTGCATTATCTATATAATGCTTTTGGTAGTATGGCCATTTTGATAATATTAATTCTGCCTATCAAAAAACATAGAAGATCTTTCCATCTTCAAAGGTCTTCTTCAATTTCTTTCCTTTAGTGTTCTGTAGTTTTCATCATAGAGGTCTTTCACCTCTGTTAGACTGATTCCCAAATATTTTATTTTCTTTGAAGCTATTGTGAATGGGATAGTTTTTATAATTTTTCTTTTAGCTGATTCATCACTGATGTATAGGAATGCAATTGATTTATGGAACATAATTAGTTCTTTCAGTGTCAGTATGAAATTCCATGTTGTGAAAGGATTCAAAGTCAAAAGACCTTCCTGTAGATTAACTACACCAGCATCTTAACTGCCTGACAGTCAACAAATGCAAAATTTTAGTCCTTTCAAATGTAGATAATGCCTCTCTTTTCTCTTTCTGTTAACCCAGTTAGTCTCTTTCATGTACACACACACACACACACACACACCTCTCCTTCTGGCCTCTACTATGAAGTCTTTCCTTGGTAACATTCTGAGAAAGTATAATGAATGGAATGAAAAATAGAGTAAGTCATCATTCCATTGTTTTCTCTGCAAACAACTTTTCAGTTCCAGATTTGTGGGATAAGGCTGTGAAGTGTATGTGAGCAATTCTTACCATTCTCTTAGGGACAGGGGAAGATCGCCTCCAAACCAGCTACCAAACTCTCACAGCAAGTGAGATTTGACATGATATAAAATTTTAGAGTTTAATGAATGAATAAGGAGACAGAAATCATCTAAACTCTTCAGATGTCTTTACCAAGACTTTTCCAGAATGTTCTACAGTCCTTTTGCTCTCCTGTGGGGAAATTTCCTTCCATATTTCACTCCCACATAAAGACAGCTTGCCTCAAAATGAAGAGACTTTTGCAATAGATATCTGTCTTCATTCAGAAAGAAATTTCCCAATCCCCAAATGTTTGTTTGATCCACATCAAGGATCTCCCCTTCCCCAATTTATGTTCTTTGCCTACAGTAGCAGCTCCAGTGTGTGTGTATGTGTGTGTGTGTGTGTGTGTGTGTGTGTTGGGGTTGGCACCTTGCTTTTCCTCTCTGCCTTTTCATTTAAATGAGGACTTCCAGGAGCTTCCCTTTCCTTCCCTGCTTCCTTTGGGTCTTGTGGAGTTGAAGTAGGAGTTTAAAGATGTCAAGATGGCCGAGGCATGGTACAAGAAAAAGGCCAGGGAATATGAGACTGGGAGATGAGTCATCAAGTCCCTGTTTATGTTAAGTCCCATTACCATGACAACTCCTGTTGGGGAGGGTTTATCACCATAGCAACTCCTGCCACAAGTTCTGTATTCTAATTAGATGAAAATAAAGTAACCAATGGGAACAGATAGGCCAAGGTCTTCTATCAGGTCCTCAGGGAAGGGAGGGGCACAGTCCAGCATACAAGAGACTCACCAGGACATGGAGTCTTGAGCCACCCTGCTCTGCCCCCTCTACCCCCTCTACTTTATGGAGTGTACTTTCATTTTTGCCTAAATGAATCTGTGCTCTGCTGTTTACTTCCACGTGCCTTCCTTAATTCTTTGTTCAGGAAAACAAGAACCTGGACCCCAACTGAACCCCCACTGATATCAGAGTCATCACCCCAACAGCTAGGGCTACATTGTAGGGATTTCTCTTGTTCTCCAGAGTTGAACATCAGATGAGTTTTCACAAGAAGCAAAGTTATCCCAGGAGATGTATCCTAGAGGTACAGTATAGGCATAGATAAATGGTTGAGCCATATTACGACTTCCTAATCATTCGTTGATTTATTTATTGAATTACTCCTATATGCCATGCACTGTCTTTCAGGCTAGGTAAAAAGCAGATATGAATCACTGCTCTCATAGAACTCATTTTAATGGGAATGATTTTTAAAAAATTAAGAAGTAAAATATATAGGATGCTAGATGACAATAAAAGCCAAGAAGAAAAATAATAAAGCAGAGAAGGGAGGAAGGTGGAAGGAGCGGTGGGGGGGGGGGGTTTGAGAGAGATTGTACAATGTCAGAGTAGTGAGGGAAAGCCTCTCTGAGGAGGCATTCAAATATTCCCATTTGAATAAGACCTGAAGAGAGAAAGCAAATCTTGGGTATGTCTGAGAGAAGAACATTATGGCAGATGCTTCTGCATATGCAAAGGTTCTACCTGAGGTAGTTGTGAATGTGTGTTCCAGGAAGAACAAAAAGAGCAGTGCGGATGGGGGGATTAAGAGAGTGGGAGATTGAGAGAGTGGGAGAGTGTTGAGGCATGAGGACAGAGGAGTGCAGGCGGAGCAAATCCTGAGAGTTCCACATGATCTGACTCTTATTTTATAGCTTGTGCTGACTTCAGCATTGAGAAAATTCTGAAGGGGGCTTGGGCAAAAGCAGAAACATCGAAACTAGTTAGGAGGTTATTGCAGTAATCCAGGTGAGAGATGATGGTGGTTTACTCCAAGACAGGAGCATTAGAAGTAATGAAAGGAAATATTTCTGGAAATGTTGGGAAGATAGAGTGGATAAGCTAATGCTTATGGATCTGGTAATAGGCGAGTGGAAAAGTGAAGTGTCAAGGTGACACAGTTTGATTGCAATGTTCCAGAAGATACTGACGTCTTGTTTTGTCAGTCTCCAGTTAATAGATATTATCATAAAGCCTCCATTTACAGATGAGGAACTTCAAATTCAGAGAAGTTAAGGCAATTTTCAGTGTGTAGGAGGAGGCAGAAAGGCCTCAGTCCAGATGTAGCTGGTTAGAATAAAAGTGTGAATCATCATTACTTAGTAACACACTGTTTTGTTTGTTTTCCTGGTACTGGGGATTGAACTCAGAGGTGTTCTACCACTGGGCTACATCCCTGGCCCTTTTTATTTTTAATTTTGAGACAGAATTTTGCTATGTTGCCCACTCTGTCCTCAAACTTGCAATTCACCTGTGTCAGCCTCCCAAGTGTGTATTATAGGTGTGTATTGCCACATTTGGCAATAACACACTTTTAAGATAAATCAAAGAATAATATCTTTAACTTTGTTATCTACCTATAAATATTTTCAAAAAGT
This sequence comes from Sciurus carolinensis, assembly GCF_902686445.1. Lineage (NCBI taxonomy): Eukaryota > Metazoa > Chordata > Mammalia > Rodentia > Sciuridae > Sciurus > Sciurus carolinensis. The sequence continues at coordinate 33,703,561 of NC_062219.1, forward strand.
AGTAGGAGTCATTATAAAGGTACATCTCTGCAAGAAAGAAAGCTACATATACTGAGTTATGTGTTATACTGTTTCTGTGTTTCTGTCATCACTCATAAAACCAATGCAGTGTGAATGATGGAGAGCGTGCCTTTCCTGAATGGCAGCAGATCCTTGGAGAAAACAAAACTGTGATCTTTTCTATCCTCCCTATTATAATCAAAGCCTATATCCCAACTATTTGCAATGCTGAAGGAGCATTGCAGGTTCAAGGCTAGCCTCAGCAACTTAGCAAGACCCTGTCTCAAAACTTTAAAAAAGAGCTGGGGATATAGCTTAGTGGTAGAGTACTTGCCTAGCATGTGCAATGACCTGAGTTCCATTCTCAGCATTAAAAAAAAAACAAAACCAACCAAGTCAATCAACCAAGTCATATGCATAAATGCAAATTTCAAAATTTCACAATGAATCCTATTATTTTGTACAACTAATACACAGTAATAATTATGATTCAAAGTTATAAAACTAATTACTTCATTAATTTTAAAAGCAAAAAGATAAAACTGGCCAGGCATGGTGGCCTATAATCCCAGCAACTCCAGATGCCAACCTCAGCAATTTAGTGAGGCCCTACGCAACTCAAAATAAAATAAAAAATCAATCTCGAAATAAAATATAAAAAGGACTGGGGATGGGGCTCAGTGGTGAGGCACCCTGGGTTCAATCCCTGATACCAAAAAAAAGAGACAAAGCTGACTGGGAGCTGGTTGATGGCCTTTAAAGAGCTGTCCCTAATCTGGGGAGGTTCATGTATTCCAAGGGTTTAAATCATGAGGCACCTGCTTTATTCACTACACACCCAGTTATTTGATAAATTTTCAACCTCCTTTCAGAGCACTGTCCATTTACAGCTCAGCCTAAGTGAAGCCACCTCGCCGTGTTTTTTTCTACATCCTGGCTTTAGGCCTCACTCTGATTCTTTGCTATTGTTTTCATCTCTTTTCCACAGTTCAGGGAATCTGTGAACAGTTTCTCAGGCAACACTGTTCTTGATCTATTTATATGCCTTCAAGCCTCCCCTTTCAGTTTTTGTTTTTAAATAGCCCCCCACCCAGATCTGTCCTGGCTTTCTGCATCCATTTCTAAGTCACTGGTTTAAAACTTAGCACACACTTTCCAACTAACACTGTACAAAATTGTTTGTACCTCAGGAACAGCTACAAAAGCCAGTGGCAGAATTTTTGAGTAAAAAAATATGAACTTTTATCATCAGGCATACCTGAGTAGTCTGAGGATTAAAATGAGCAAATATTTTGAAATCAGATGCATTATGTGACTCAGAGTGGGGCATAATAGAGTTTTCTTCCTTCATCTTTTTCCTACTGCCAAACAAAATGTTCTCTCACAGCTTTTTCCTATACCCTTGTCCCTGAAATAAACACATAACCCTCTTTAGGATTTCTAGTGTGCTAAACTACTGGTCACAGTGGGAAAATATAAAGTGTATGGAAAGTTTTTAAAAACTTTAACGTACATCCCCTTAGACCCCAAAGGGAAAAGCCAGTATAATATATTGACAGCAATGGTGAAAGAGAGAAGGAAGCAAAATGGAAGAAAGAGAAAAGGAAGGAAACGTTTATTGATTATATACACAATGCTAGACACTGTTAGGCGAGTCCAAGTATTATAGTTTTAGCATTCCTAATCCGAAAATCTGAAATTGAATTGCTTCAAAACCTCAAAAGTTTTGAACACCAACATGATGTTACAAGTGGAAAATTCCACATCTGAACTTGTGTGATGAGTCACAGGCACAATAAAATATATATATATAAAATCACTTTCAGGCTATGCATATAAGGTATATATAAAACATACATGAATGTCACATTTAGTTAGGCTTAGGTCCCATCCCCAAGATGTCCCATTATGTACATGCAAATGTGCCAAAATCTGAAGTGTTTTTGGTCCCAAGCATTTTGGATAAGGAATTCTCAACTTGTACTTCACTTATCATCTTGTAGGGTAAGGGCATCTCTGTTCTGCACTCAGAACATCATGGCTCCAAGTTGACGAATCTTGCCTAAGTTCCTGCAACTAGTACATGGTGGAGCTTGAACTTAAAGCTAACTCTGCTAAAAATAACAAAAAATTTAACTCTGACTTCCAAGTTCAAAATATTTTAATATATTTAACCTAAAGCAAAATACATAAGACATCTCACATTGTTATTAAAATTAACACCTATTTGCACAATTCTTATATTCTTAATTTTCTACTTTACTTTCTAAGGCATGCACTAAGTCACTGTTCTCTCCAAGAGTAATTGTGTATTTCAGTTATAATATACCTTATTAGTGAAAAATTAGAGTAAAATTAATGGTGCTGGGAGTGGTAATACATACCTGTAATCCCAGTGACTCGGGAAGCTGGGGCAGGAAGATCACAAGTTTGAGGCCGACTTCAGCATCTTGGTGAGACCCTGTCTCAAAATTAAAATTAAAAAGAATTGTGGATATGACTCAGTGGTAAAATACTCCTGGGTTCAATCCCCAGAAACAAAAAATAAAAAATGGTAATGATAATTTAGTTTTTCACAGACTCCCTTCGTGAGGAATTTATAATAAAAATGCCTTTCTAAATCTAACTATGGCATCACTTCCTCGGTTCTTTAATAGCTTCCAGATGTTTTGATAATTTTGTTTGGAGACTTCTAAAATTATTGAAGTTCTTTGCTGATTAAATAGAACTTATGATAAGTCTTCTCTCCCCACTTAGAGTTCATGATGTTGAAAACGTTTTGAAGTCATAACTTCAAAGTAGTTTACATGGCTATAGTCTCATAATAAATACAGGATTATAGACTTTTCTGTAAGATTATAAAGGAAATGAAAAAGAAATAATGACATGACAGAATGACTTCCCATCTTCATAGCTCTTCCTTTAAATGTTTACCAATGGGCTGATAAACTCACTATACTGAAAAGCCCTGCTGACATCAAAGAATAGTTTCCTTAGTACAAAAGGTCAAGTGCAGTACCTTAATTGTCAACTTGCAGATCACTGGTAACAGAGTTAAACAACTTACTTGGATTTGAGATCAGGACAAAATGAAAGACAATCTGTGCAGTAGGAAGTAAAGTCTGGGATTTTCTGTTGGAGGCATGGATGGTCAAGTTCCATTTGTTAATAGTCCAAAGAATAGTAAAGTGAGGAGAAATGCGGTACCAACTTTAAAGGGTAGAGAGGGCTGGAGGCAGTGGTAGAACCCTTGCCTAGGATACATGAGGTCCTGGGTTTGACCTCCAACACTGAGGGTGTTATAAAAAACGTGAAGTGTGAATGAGGCCCTTAGAGACAACGATTACACTCCAAATCCTAAGAATCTGATCGGTAGACAAAGGGATCTGACCTTAAAAGAAAAATGAAAAACAATTTTTAAAATTTTGCCTTCTGTTTCAAAAATAGACAATATAAGGGCAGCAGAAAATAACAACAGAAAATGAAATAGCTTGAACTTTAAATAAGTAATATAGAAAAGAGAGTGTCACCCAGAGGTAGCTATTGCCATTTCATGTGTGTGGGGAACTTCCACTCTTCCCAGGCTTTGGATGCAGCTCTGTTACAGGGCTTGTGTTCTCTTTATTAGCCCTCAACATCCATCCTTCCCATCTGAACTGGTGCAAAGACAAGAACACACACTTTGTCTTGTCCCAAACTCCTGGGTTCAAGGGGGCCTTCCCAATAGCTGGTACCACAGGGAGCCCAGCTACACACACTTCTTTTATAAGACTTAAGTGGTAGCACAAAGCCAACAAGAACTGTTGAGAATGGAGGCTTCAGTCAGTCCTCTTACAGTAAAATGGCTTTTCAAGTGCAGCTTAAAGAAATTTAAAGGAATCCAAAATTGTAAATATTATTGCAATAGAAAATCCCACCTGCTTAGAATTAACCCCATTATATCCCAAACAATTGGTTTAATATTTATTCAGAAGTGGTTTTCAGCTGCTTTTATTACACTGTTTCCTGGGTCTTGTTTTTCAGCTTTTCCTCTGGGAATTGTCTTTATTAGAATTGTTCCATGATTCAATAAAAGGATTGTATCACCAGACTGGAAAAAAATAACCTGTTTACTTTTCTCAGCCTATTATTTTTTGCCATGACCTAGGTAAGTTCTTCCAAAGGATATGCATTCTATATTCTGAGATTTTTAAAAATGTTTTTTGCTTTAGAACCTACACATGATGAGGGATGTATTTCTTCACACATGCATAGGTACAAAAGCACAGTTATGCTATTGCTTTTATCCCTCAGCTACTCACAAGAATAATCACATCCTATTCACAGTGTTATGTTGTTCAAAAATAAAAATATACTGGGAGTGGTCCCTTTGGCAGCACATATACTCAAACAGGAACAACACAGAGAAGATTAGCACAGCCCCTGTGCAAGGATGATGTGCAATTTCGTGAAGTGTTTCATATTTTTAAAGTTAATCATACAGTGTTTTAATGAATTATTTATTATTTACTTTGAAAAAAATACACTGGGAATGGAGTCCTACAGATAGATGTACATTACCTGCACATATTTACTTGAAATTTAGATGTACATTACCTGCACATATTTACTTTAAAGTTAGTAATTCTACCTGAACACCAGGCAAAACTGCTGTTGACAAATATTAAATTATTCATGTATAATATTTAATTTTGAAAACCAGTTTGCTTCTTTTTAAAAACTTCACAAATGGAAATAAAAACTGGTAGTCATTTAGAAAGCAGTCATTAACATGTAGCAGTGAAGGAGACAGGTCAATTCTAAAAGCAAATGTCAAGGGCAGTATCTATGCTATTTTAAAATTACCTGTCTTTTTAAAAAAATATTTTTATTTTTATTTTGTGGTACTAAAGATTGAACCCAGGGCCTTGTTCATGCTAGGTGAGCACTTTCTGCCACTGAGCTATGCCCCAACCCCCATCCAGGTTTTAATATTTTTAACTCAATCTGAAATACAGTCACAGAATGAGGGATTACTGAATTCTTTTTATTTTGAAGGTCTAAGGTAAAAGTAGAGAGTTACCATTAGAGATAATACAAATATATTTTTTCTCAGTATTTGTTTTTTACTTAAAATTTTGCATTAAAGTATTAGCATTTATACAGAAAAGTGCTCAAATAATAAGTTTATCACCCAATGAATTTTTTCAAAGTTGATAAACTTGTGCAACCACCATTCATATCAGAAAAAAACATTACTGCCAGCACCAAGAACCTCCCCTTAGTCATTATTCCTCCAGCAAAGGTAACCATCACCCTTAATTACTGTCACCATAGATTATCATTATGTTTTTTTTAGTTGTATGTAAATAGAATCACACTATTTGTATTCTTCTTGAGTGTCTGATGTTTTTCACTCAGCATTGGTTTTTATTTATTTATTTATTTATTTTTGGCAAATCCATGTTCGTAGCAATAATTTATTTTCATTGCTATAATTATATGGGTAGGGTATGGTGGTACACACCTGTAATCTGAGCTACTAGTGGTGCTGAAGCAGAAGGACAAGTTGGAGGTCAGGCTGGGCAACTTAGAGAGACCCTTTCTCAAAATTAAAAATAAGGGCAGGGACTGTGACTCAGTGGTAGAGTATCCCTGGGTTCAATCCCTAGTACTGAAAAAAAAATTATATGAATATGTGACAATTCTATTGTTTGTGGGTATTTTGTTATTTGGGATGTTAAAAAAATGGCTGCTATGCACATTTGCCTACATATCTTTGGGTGCATTTATACATACATTTCTTTTTTTTGTTGTTATACTGGGGATTAAAACCGAGAGCGTTCTACCACTGAGCTACATCCTCAGCCCTTTTTATTGTTTATTTTGAGACAGAGCCTTGGTGAACTACCCTGGCTGGTCTTAAACCTGCGATTCTCCTGCATCAGCCTCCTAAGTAGCTGGAATTACAGGTGTGTGCCACCGTGCCCCACAGTACACGTTTCTTTATATTTCCCTTGGAGTAGAATTTTTAGGCCATAAGGTATACTTGTTCAGTTTTTGTACACACTGCAAAAGAGTTTTCCAAATTAGTTTTGCCATAATTAACATTACTTATTATTTTTCTTTTACTGTTAACCATTCTAGTGGGTATATAGTAATAAAGCACTGTTATTGCAAGTTGTATTCCCCTAGTGATTGATGATGTTTGAGGACCTTTTCACAATGTTCATTTGCTGACCATTTGAGTACCTGTTTTTGTGAAATTTCCATGTCTTCGGCAAATTTTTCTTTTTTTTTTTTTTAATTGATCTCTTACGTTTTTTACAAGGATTCCTTGAGTTATATATGAATTCCATTTACTTTCCCTGACAACTTGTTTTTTCACTTTCTCCATGGTGTCTTCTGATGAGAAAACGCTTTAATATTAAAGAACATAACTGATCCATCTATTTCTTGATGGTGTGTGTATGAATAAGTGAGTAAGTGTGTGTATGGATAAGTGTGTTAATTCTAAGAAATTGTTGCCCCATCTTTTTTTATTATTTTGTAGATAGGAGCTTTATTGTTTTATCATTTATATTAGGTCTGCAATCCAGCTACAACTGGTTTTTGTATATGGAAGGAAGTGTGGATCAAGATTAATTTCTTTTCCTGTATGGATATCCAATGGACTCAATATCAAAAATGTCCTTTCTCCATTTCCCTGCAAAACCTTTCTCATAAACTAAGTGAACACATGTGCATGGATCTGATTTGGGGCATTCTATTGTGTTCTGTTGGTCTATTTGCCTTTGTTCCAAAAATATCATGTATCCTATAGCTTTACAATAAGTCTGGATATCAAGCACTGTAAAATACACCTAGATTTCAAACCAAAATAATATTTTTAACTGAATGAAAGCAAGAATAGAACATCAAAATGTATGAAATGCTTAGAAATAATTTTGTAGACATAAATGTATAAATTAAAAGAGAATAAATCTGGGTATATAACTCAGTGGTAGAGCACTTTTGACTAGTTGTGTAAGGCCTGAGTTTGATCCTAGCAATAAAGGAAGGAAGGAAAGAAAAAGAATATTGGAAATAGATAATCTAAGTAACTTTTTCAAGATTATAGAATTATACCAAATAAAAAATAAAGATACAAAATAGAAAACACTTGTATAATGCAGAAAAATCAAGAAAGTCAAACGGTGTTATTTATAATGATATCACAATTGATAAACCTCTAGCAAAATCAATCAGGAAAAAAGAGAAAGCACAATCACTAGGATTGAGTGAATAAAGGAAGAGCACTGAATAAAGGGGCCAACCATGATGGAGCACACCTGTAATCCCAGCAGCTCAGGAAGCTGAGGCAGGAGGATCACAAGTTCCAAGCCAGCCTCAGCAACTTAGTAAGGCCCTACGCAACTTAGTGAGAACCTGTCTCAAAACAAAATGTACAAAAGGACTGAGGATATGGCTCAGTGCTTGTATTAGTTAGGGTTCTCTAGAGGAATAGAATCATCAGGAAGTGTGATTAGAAAAAGGGGATTAATTAGATTTACTTACATGACCAGAAGCTGGATAGTCCAAAATGGCCGTCTGCAGCTAGAGAGCTTGAAGAACCAGCAACTGTGCAGTCCAAGACACAGAAGCCCCAGAACAAGACAGATCAACAGTGCTACCCTAGTCCAAGACCAAGGCTTCTGGACACTACCTGGAGAATCTCTGATAGAATATTTTTTGGAAGAGGAAGCAGCGAGAGTCCAATATCCTCAGATGATCGAAGCAGCCATCAAGATCCCGTTCAAGAAGAACTCAGGTTGAATCTGCATCTGCTTCCTTGTTCTTCCAGCTTTTATTCCATCCTACTGAGCGGTGCTGCCCATGCTTAGGGAGGGGCTCCACTTTAGTTCACCATCCCATAATCCAATCATTCCTAGACACGCCCTCACTGACACACCCAGAAGCCTCTTAATTACCTACATGTCTTAATCCAATCAAGTTGACAATTCAAATTAACCATTACAGTGGTTAAGTCCCCCTGGGCTCAATCCCCAGTACCAAAATAAATAAATAAGTAAATAATAAGAGCATTCTTTTGAATTAAAAAGGTAATAAAATAAACAATTTATCCTAAAAATTTGAAAATTCAAAAGAATTTTAAAAATTCCTTGAAAGTGCAACTTATTGAAACTTTTTTTTATTCTTATATTGAAACTTTATTAAATAAAAATATAAAATTAAGTCAGACACAGTAGCTCACACCTTTAATCCCAGTGACTCAGTGGCTGAGACAGGAGAATCACAAGTTTGAGACCAACCTTGGCAACTTGAAGAGACTCTGTCTCAAAATAAAATAGAAGGGCCTAGGGATGTTGTTCAGCTCCCAATACTGTAAATAAATTAATAAATAAAAATTAAAAACTTTCCAACAAAGAAAACTCTAAGCCCAGATAGCTTTACTGGTGAGTTATTTATACACTTAAGGAAAAATAAAACCAATTGCATGCAAACCTTTTCAGAATGCAGAAAATAAATATAAACTCTCAACTTATTTCATAAAGCCAACATTACCTTCATTCCAAAACTTGGTAAAAGAAACTTTTTATTTTATTTTATTTTTTGGTACCAGAAATTGAACCCAGGTTGCTTAACCAATGAGCCACATCTCCAGCCCATATATATTTTTTATAGGAGTGCAGTTTTTTATTGGAGTGCAAAATTGACAACACTTCAAAAATCAATGCATGTAGTTCACCTTATGACCAGATAAAGGAAAGAAATCAGATATGATGATCTTAAGATTCAGAGGAAAAGAAAAGATGTGATTAATTTCAACATCCATTCATGATTAATAATTTATGAATAGAAAGGAACATTCTTGATTTAATAAAGGATATTTACCCAAAAAGCCTATCAAAGCATTATGTTCTATGAAAAACAAATGAAATCTTCTTAAAACCAGGAATGAGATGCAAAGGTACACTATCATCACTTCTATTCAAAACTGACCTAATTAGCGTAATAAGTCAGAAAAAGTAATAAAAGAAAAAATGATTGAGAAGAAATAAAGCTATTATTATTTGCAAATAAAACATGATACTATGTATCCTATTTATCTGTTGTCGCATAACAAGTTTCCCCAAAACTTAGCAATTTGAAGAAACAAATACTTATCATCTCATGGGTTTTGTGGGTCAGGAATTCAAGAGTAACTTAGTGGGTTGATTTTGTTTTAAGGGTTTTCATGATATAAATTAGGGTTACAATTACCCAAAACCTGGACCAGGGCTAGAAGAGCGTCTTCTAATACATCTTGCTCACACATTGGTTGGCATATGGACCTTCGTATAGGGCTGTTTGAGGATCCTTCTGATATAGCAATTGACTTTCCAGAATAAATTATCTGACAGAGTGTGACAGGTTGACAGATTTGGCTCCATAGCAATGTTACAGGCCAGGCTATATGGACAATGACTAAACAGACTCCATTTTGCTCTGATACTCCATGTTATGTAGGAAATGCTTCTCCCATGGGAACACCCTGCCTCTGTACCCATCATCAGTTACTTAACATGACATATTTAGCAATACAAAATGACAATGCTTTTGTGATGAAAAATTGTCTCTTTTGATTCCTATTTCTCCTAAACAATGCACCAGGTGAACAGTGATGTCAACAATGATTGTATGGATGTTAGTAACCATTCTTTAGTTTGTACCTAGGTAGGGTCATTTTGACCCACTTGCCCCTCTGCTAATGATTTCATGATGTTAGTTTGTAATTTAGAATCACAGCAACAGACACTTACGATTGATGTGATTTTTGGTATAAGAAACCCTGCAACCTTATGGTTGGGGCTGTTCTCCCAATAGCCATTTTTGGGGCATTGTGTGAGACAGTCAGCTGGTCAGTTTAATAAAGACTCTTAAATTTGGACTTCTCAGCGGTGATCGGTCTGTTCTTAAGCTGCATCCCATAACAAGAGAACTACATAGAACCAAAACATATTTTATAACCTTGCCTTGGAAGTCATACTCTTGTCATTTCTGCCACATTCTATTTGTTAAAAGCAAGGTACTAAATGTGATTCACATGTAATGGAAGAAAATTAGACTCAACCAAAGACAGGTGCATCAAAGAATATGTGGGTAGATTTTAAAGTCACTAGAGTATACTTTGAAAATTCAAAAGAATCTACAGAAAAACACAATTTGAAAGTGGATTTGTTGAGAGGTTTGAATAGTAAATGACTGTTATACTCTAGGGTTTTTTTTTAATTTTTAATTTTTTATTTCTTCATTTTTCTCACTCTATTTTTCTTTTATTTACCTGTTTCCTTGGATTCTCTTTCTCCTTTTTCTCATGCTAACAACCAACTTCTTTTGATCCTGCTCTCACTCTTCCCATGATCTAGTACCTCTATATACTCACTTCTTATCCCATTAACAGTTACATCCTACACCTCTCCCCATTCTCTTTGTCCGCCATTAGAAATTGTAGATCTCATTGCAAGCCTATTGGCTATACTGTAGATAATAATTGAACTCATCTTACCTATTTTTTTATATTACTGTTAATATCCTCATAGGGGCTATCTGGTTTAGGGCTGCATATTGTTTGTATTGGGTGCTACTAATATTAATCTCCCTCTTAAAGGAGAGGTATTGAAAACCTTCAGGGTAACAATAAGCCTCCATAGGGGAAACTGCAATACCTCAGATCCTCACTACTAGAGGGGAAGATACAGGAACAATATGAAAAAACAGGAGAAGAAAATGTCCCAAACAAACCAAGATTCTATTTTAATAGAATCCATTGACAGTATGGCAGTAAAAATGTCAGAAAAGGAGTTTAGAATGTACCTAATTAAAATGATTTGCCAAGCAAAGGATGAGATAAGAGAGCAATTGCAGGCAATGTATGATCACTCCAATAAACAGTTAAAAGAACAAATGCAGTAACCAGAAATTCATTTCAATAAAGAGATAGAGATTCTGAAAACAAAACAAAACAAAACAAAAAAAAACAGAAATACTTGAAACAAAGGAAACAATAAACCAAATATAAAACTCAATAGAAAGCATCACCAACAGAACAGATCATTTCTATGGAACCAAATCTGTCAACCTGTCACACTCTGTCAGATAATTTATTCTGGAAAGCCAGTTGCTATATCAGAAGGATCCTCAAACAGCCTTATACGAAGGTCCATATGCCAACCAATGTGTGAGCAAGATGTATTAGAAGACGCTCTTCTAGCCCTGGTCCAGGTTTTGGGTAATTGTAACCCTAATTTATATCATGAAAACCCTTAAAACAAAATCAACCCACTAAGTTACTCTTGAATTCCTGACCCACAAAACCCATGGGATGATAAGTATTTGTTTCTTCAAATTGCTAAGTTTTGGGGAAACTTGTTATGCAACAACAGAGAAATAGGATACATACTATCATGTTTTATTTGCAAATAATAATAGCTTTATTTCTTTTAATTTTTTCTTTTATTACTTTTTCTGACTTATTACACTAATTAGGTCAGTTTTGAATAGAAGTGATGATAGTGTACCTTTGCATCTCATTCCTGGTTTTAAGATTTCATTTGTTTTTCACAGAATCTCAGACAATGAAGACAAAATATTTAATCCTGAAAATAAAGTCAACAAACTGAGAAGATGGTAAGAAATCATGAACAGATCCTCCAAGAATTATGGGATATCATAAAAACACCAAATTTAAGAATTATTGGGATTAAGGAAGGCACAGAGATAAAAACCAAAGGATTGAACAACCTGTCCAATGAAATAATATCAGAAAATTTCCCAAACCTGAAGGATGAAATGGAAAATCAAATACAAGATCCTTACAGAACACCAGGTGCATGAAATTACAACAGATTCACACCAGGTCACGTTATAATGAGAATGCCTAACAAAATAAAGATAAGATTTTAAAGAAGAAAAGCATTAGATTACACATAAGGGGAAACCAATACAGATATCAACAGATTTCTCAGCCCAGACACTAAAAGCAAGAAGGACCTGGAACAATACATTTCAAGCTCTGAAAGAACATGAATGCCAACCAGGAATCTTATACACAGCAGAACTAACCTTCAGATTTGATGATGAAATAAAACCCTTCCATGATAAACAAAAGTTAAAAGAATTTCAAAATAGAAAGTCTGCACTATAGAACATTCTCAACAAAAGATTCCATGAGGAGGAAATAAAAAACAACAATGAAAGTCAGCAAAGAGAGGAACTACCCTAATGGAAAAGATAATCAAAAGGGAAACTAAGTCAAGTTAAAAGTCAAAAATAAGCCCAAATGACTGGGAATACAAATCATAGCTCAATAATAACCCTGAATGTTAATGGCCTAAACTCATTAATCAAAAGACATAGTCTGGCAGATTGGATTAAAATAAAGACCCAACAATATGCTGCCTCCAAGAGATTCATCTCATAGAAAAAGATATCCACAGACTAAAAACCAAAGGATGGGGGAAAACATAACACGGACAAGAACTCGGTAAAAAACCAGGTTTCGGCATTCTGGACGCCGAGTCACCATGCACTTCACGTGCTGCGTGGAAGCCAGAGCTGCACCTCAAGTGTGGCGCCCCCACGGCCAGCCGCCCCCTCAGATGAGAGTTGTGCCCAGGCCCACACCAGCAGCTCAACTACCAGTCGCAGCCCCGCCAGATGCAGTGGGCTCACCTGCTGCCGCACCCTCTCAGCCAGGTCTGATGGCCCAGATAGTGACCACTGCGGTGGGTGTGGCTGTGGGCTCTGCGGTGGGGCACACACTGGGCCATGCCATCACAGGGGGCTTCAGCGGAAGAAGTGTTGTGGAAACCTCAAAGCCCAATATCACCTACCAGGAGCCTCGGGGAACCCAGTCAGCACAGCAGCACAGCAGCAGTAGCTTGGTGGCCCTTGCTTTTTTGAGATAAAACAATTTTTGGAATGTGTCCAGAACCAGGGTGATGTTAAGCTCTGGGAGGGTTTCAATGAGGTGCTGAAGCAGAGCAGAATTGCTAACTGATTAGTCTAAACAGGAAGATCAAATTGAAGAAATGGAAAATGGACTCTGATGACCAAGTTATTTTAGCATAAAAATGTAATCAATAGTGAAAGTATGAAATGTAAAACTGGAGTGTAAAGTCTCACCTAATAGCTTCAATGTTTCTGAATGGCAGCAAAAGAGAGTTCTACTTGTATGGAAGTTCACTGAGTTGGTTCAGAACTTGGGACTGGACAAATGTTTGTGTGCCCTCCTTAAGCCAGTTGTTCTGATGTTCTTTGAGTTTATTAGAATAAAGTGATATTCTCCTGGAAAAAAAAAAAAGCCAGGGTCTCCATCCTCATATCAGATAAAGTGGACTTTAGGCCTAAGTTAGTCAGAAGGGATAAAGAAGGGCATTTCATACTACTTAAGGGAACAATAAACCAGTAAGACATAACGATTTTAAATATTTATGTCCCAAACAATTGTGCATCCATGTACATCAAACAAAACCTTCTCAATTCCAGGAATCAAATAGACTACAATGGAATAATACTGGGTGACCTTAACACACCACTCTCACCACTGGATAGATCCTCCAAATAAAATCTGAACAAAGAAACTATAGAATAAATGATACAATCAATGATTTAGACTTAATGGATGTATATAGAGTATTTCATCCATCATTGAGCAAATACACCTTCTTCTCAGCAGCTCATGGATTCTTTTGTAAAATAGACTATATGCTATGTCAGAAAGCAGCCATTAGTAAAGATAAAATATAGAGATACTACCTTGCATTCTATCAGATCATAATGGAATGAAATTAGAAATCAATGATAAAATAAAAAACAGAAACTACTCCAACACCTGGAGACTAAATAATATGCTATTTAATGATGCAATGATAACGGAAGACATGAGGGAGGAGATAAAATTCTTAGAGGTAAACCAGAAAAATGATACAACATATCAAAACTCTGGGACACTATGAAAGCAGTACTAAGAGGAAAGTTTATTGTATTGAGCTTACACATTAAAAGAATAAAAAATCAACAACTAAATGACCTAATATTACATCTCAAAGCCCCAGAAAAAGAAGAACAGATCAACACCAAATGTAGTAGAAGACAGGAAATAATTAAAATCAGAGTTGAAATCAATGAAATTTAAACAAAAGAAATAACTTTAAAAATTGTCAAAACAAAAAGTTGGTTCTTTGAAAAAGTAAACAAAATTGATAAAGCCTTAGCCACACTAACAAAGAGAAGGAGAAAGAAAACTCAAATTACTAAAATTTGTGATTAAAAAGAAAATATCACAACAGACACCACTGAAATACATAACATAATTAGAAACTACTTTAAAAATCTATACTCCCACAAATAGAAAATATCGAAGACATTGAAAATCTCTAGAGACATATGATCCTCCCAAATTGAACCAGGAGGACTTACACAATTTAAATAGAACAATTTCAAGCAATGAAATAAAAAAAGGCATCAAAAGTCTACTAACCAAGAAAAGCCCAGGACCAGATGGATTCTCAGCTGAGTTGTACAAGACTTTCAAAGAACTCATTCCAATACTCATAAAAGTATTCCATGAAATAGAAAAGGAGGGAACCTTTCCAAACTCATTCTATGAAGCTAGTATCACTGTGATACCAAAACCAGACAAGACACATCAAGGAAAGAAAATTTTAGACCAATATCTTTGATGAATATAGACGCAAAAATCCTTAACAAAATTCTGGCAAATCGCATACAAAAACTTATTAAGAAGATAGTGCACCACGATCAAGTGGAGTTCATCCCAGGGATGCAAGGTTGGTTCAACATCCAGAGATCAATAAATGTAATTCATCACATCAATAGACTTAAGGTTAAGAATCATATGGTTATTTCCATTGACGCAGAGAAAGCATTCAACAAAATACAGCACCCCTTCATGCTCAAAACACTAGAAAAAATAGGGATAGTGGGACAATACCTCCACATTGTGAAGGCTATTTATGCTAAGCCCACAGCCAACATCATTCTTTTTATTTTTATTTTTTTGCAGTGCTGGGGATTGGACCCAGGGCCTTGTGCTTGTAAGGCAAGCACTCTACCAACTGAGCTATATCCCCAGCTCCAACATCATTCTTAATGGAGAAAAACTGAAACCATTCCCTTTAAAAACTGGAAGAAGACAGGGATGCCCTCTTTCATCACTTCTATTCAACATCATCCTTGAAATGCTAGCCAGAGCAATTAGACAGACTGAAGAAAGTAAAGGGATACGAATAGGAAAAGAAGAACTCAAACTGTCACTATTTGCTGATGACAGGATTCTATATTTAGAGGATCCAAAAAACTCCACCAGAAAACTTCTAAACCTAATAAATGAATTCAGCAAAATAGAAGGATATAAAATTGACACACATAAATCTAAAGCATTTTTATTCATAAACTATGAAACATCTGAGAGGCAAATGAAGAAAGCAACTCTGTTCACAATAACCTTCAAAAAAAACACTAGGGAATCAATCTAATTAAAGAGGTGAAGTATCTCTACAAAGAAAACTACAAAACATTGAAGAAAGAAATTGAAGAAGACCTTAGAAGATGAAAATATCTCCCATGTTCTTGGATAGGCAGAATTAATAGTATCAAAATGGCCATACTTCCAAAGGTGCTATAGAGATTTAATGCAATTCCAATTAAAATCCCAATGACATTTCTCAAAGAAATAGAGAAAGCAATCATTAAATTCATCTGGAAGAACAAAAGACCCAGAATAGCCAAAGCAATCCTGGGCAGGAAGAGTGATGCAGGAGGTATTATAATACCAGACCTCGAACTCTACTATAGAGCAATAGTAAAAAAATGGCCAAAATAAACAGGTAGACCAATGGTACAGAATAGAAGACACAGAGACAAACTCACGTAAGTACAGTTATCTCATACTAGATAAAGGTGCCAAAAACTTACAATGGAGAAAAGATAGCCTCTTCAACAAATGGTGCTGACAAAACTGGAAGTCCGTATGCAGTAAAATGAAATTAAACCCCTATATTGCACCCTATACAAAAGTCAACTCAAAATGGATCAAGGATCTAGGAATTAGACCTAAGACCCTTCACCAAATAGAAGAAAAAGTAGACCCAAATCTCCATCACGTTGGCTTAGGACCAGATTTCCTTAGCAAGACCCCCATATCACAAGAAATAAAAGGAAGAATCAACAAATGGGTTGAATTCAAACTAAAAAGCTTTTTCTCAGCAAAGGAAACAATCAATAATGTGAAAAGAAGCCTACAGAGTGGGAGAAAATCTTTTCCACACACACTTCAAGCAGAGCACTAATCTCACAAATTTATAAAGAACTTAAAAAACTTTACATCAAAAATACTAAGAACTCAATCAATAAATGGGCTAAGAAACTGGGCAGACTCTATACAGAAGAAGATATACAGGTGATTAACAAATACATGAAAAAGTGTTCAATATCTCTAGTAATTAGAGAAATGCAAATTAAAAGCACCCTAAGATTTCATCTTACTCTAATTAGAATGGTTATTATCAAGAACACAAGCAATAATAGATGTTGGTGTGGATGTGGGGAAAAGGCACACTTGTACATTGCTGATGGAGTTGCAAATTGATGCAACCACTCTGGAAAGCAGTATGGTGATTCCTCAGAAAATTCGGAATGGAACCACCTTTTGACCCAGTCTCCCCACTCCTCCATTTATACCCAAAGGACTTAAAATCAGCATACTACAGTGACACAGCCACATCAATGTTTATAGCAGCTCAATTCACAATAGCTAGATTGTGGAACCAACCCAGAGGATGAATAGATGAATGGATGACAAAACTCTGGTATATATACACAATAGAATATTATTCAGTTATAAAGAAGAATAAAATTATTGGCATTTGCAGGTAAATGGAAGAAATTGGAGAATATCATGCTAAGTGAAATAAACCAATTCCCAAAATCCAAAGCCTGAATGTTTTCTCTGATAAGTGGATGATGATTCATTTGTTGGGGGTGTGGGGGTAAGAGAAGAATGGAGGAACTTTGGATTACACAGAGGGAAATGAGTGGGGTGAGGGGCAGGGGTATGAAAGATGGTGGAATGAGACAGACTCATTACCCTATGTACATGTATGATTACATGAGTGCTGTGAATCTAAATCATGTACAACCATAGAAATGAAAAGTTGTACCCATTTATGTACAATGAATCAAAATGCAGTCTGTAAAAATAAAAAGAAAAGAAATTCATTGGTCTCTGCTCAAAAGAAGAGATGGATATTATATATTTTTTTAGCTTTTCAACTGAAAGGATTAGCCTCCATGTAGGTTTTTTTAAAAAACGAAATTACTTTTTCCAGACTTAGAACTTTTCAAAGAAACAAAGCCAAAACACTCGTGTCTTAGCCAAGCCGATTTACTCACTATCACCCCAATATACTTTGTAAAATAATCCTCTCCTTGTTAGCCCAGCATCCCTGTCCTGGCTGATCTCTGTACAGACACATTCTATATGTTTCTCCAAACTTATCTAAATTTCCTCTGCTCTCTAAATATCGTCTTGTCCACTTCCTTTACCTGGAATAATAGTTTTCTTTTTTTTTTTACTTCTTTAACATTGGTTGGAGAATTTGATAGTTAAATATTCATTTTATTGTATATTAGTGTATCAAACTTGTGATTTCAGTGATTTTTTAAAAAAATTTATTTGAAGGCTGTGATTCATTATTGCTACAAAACTAACAATACAAAAACTTAAAAAAAAAGTGAATTTGTTTAGATCACTGGATACAAGCACACATACTACAATCAGTCTTATTTGTTTAATAATAGCAAATAAGTAGAAAATGGAATTTATAAAATGATGCTATTATAATAGCCTTTAAAAAAGTCAAATACCTGGCCAGGTGTGGTGGTGCAAACCAGTAATCCCAGCAACTAGGAAGGCAGAGGTAGGAGGATTATAAATTTGAGGGCATCCTTGGCAATTGAGCAAGACCCTGTCTCAAAATAAAAAGTAAATGGAGCTGACAATGTAGCTCAATGGTTAAGTGTCCCTGGGTTCAATACACATTACCACAAAAACAAAATGGGAATACATCTAAATAAAATTATGTAAGTTATGTATGACCTATACATGAAAAACTATAAAACATTATTTAGAAAAATCATGTGTATTCATTTAACTGAGTTTATTGAATTAAATGATTAATGATATTTTCTTCTAATTATTATCCAATTAAACCATTAGGTAAACCATTTGTGGTGGTACATACCTGTAATCCCAGTAACCTGTGAGACTGAGGCAGGAGGATTACAAGTTCAAGGCCAACCTCAGAAATTTAGCAAGACCCTATGCATCTTAGTGAGACCCTGTCTCAAAATAAAAAGGGATGCTCAGTGTTTAAGCACCTCTGGGTTCAATCCCTGGTACCAAAAAAAAAAAAAAAAAAAAAAAATTAGGTACAAAATTAATTGAATCTTTTTCTAGAAGTTTAAGAGGTTTTTGTGTGAAACAAAGAAAGACTCCCTAACATCCTAATTTTCTTTCATTGACCTAAAATGTTTATCTCCCAACTGGGTAAACCAGTCGCCATGATAAGGTTTTCTGAATCTCCTGAAGTTCTACAGATGCCATCTCTATTATATTACACAATTGACTTTATATTTCCTATCCTATTATCTAGGTTTTATTGTTTGTGCTGGAGATCGAACACCATGGCCTGGCACATGCTAGGCAAGTGCTCTATAGAGCTCTGAGCTACATCCCCGGCCTTACCTAGGTTTTGATGAAATCTTTCCTTTTCTTTATCCAGCAGATTGAACATTTAAAAGAGATAGCGAACTGGGAGTGGTGATGCACAGCTGTGATCCCAGCTACTTAGGGGACTGAAGCAAGCAGATTGCAAGTTTGAGGTCAGTTATAGCAACTTAGCAAGACCATGCCTCAAATAAATTTAAAAAGTACTGAAGATGTAGCTTAGCAGTAGGGCACTTGCACAGCAAGTGAGAACCCCTGGGTTCACTCCCCAGTAGTGAAAAAACAAACAAACATAAAACAGCTATTAAAATCTAAATTAAGGTGTACACATAATTTTAAAAATTCTAAAGCACCAGGTGTAGTATCACATGCCTATAATTCCAGCAACTCAGGAGGTTGAGGTAGGATGATCACAAATTCAAGACCAGCCTCTGCAAGATCCTGTCTCAAAATAAAAAAACAAAAAAGACTGGTAGAGCCCTCCTGGGTTCACTCCTACACATATGGGTGAGACTACTAATTTTATTATAACCCTTGCTTATAAAACCAAAAATTTTTAACCGCATATGCATTGTTACGACAAGAGACATACATTACAACCTTACAATACAGCTGTCATACAGAATGACACACATTACTATACTACATTGCTATTTAAAAATGGCACATATTAAGATATTGTTTTCATTCCCTCCTGTTCGAATGCTTATTATAGATGACTTCTCTTTATATTTGAGTGCTTTGCCATGTGTTTGACTCCCCATCCCCACCCAAGTTAACTTTTGGATAACCTTATTGTTTTGCTTTGTTTTGGTGGCATAAGATATTAGACACTATTTTCATCTTTTAGAACCTATCCTTGGCTCCAGTTGATGGAATGCCTACTGTGGCTAATTTGGCATGGTGGTTATAATTGATAGCATTGAGCTCAAATGAATAGTCAAAACCTGCTTAAGGTCCAACATCCATCCTTTTTTGGAGGGTTCTATTTAGTTCTATCCTTTTAGTTGATGGCAATTTTATTAGGGGACAGGCATTTAGAATAACTTGAACAATACATTAAGATGAGAAGGTGTTTTTGACGTTGTTTTGTTTGTTTGTTTGTTTTGTTTAGTTTTTGCTGGGAATCAAACCCAGGGCCTTGCACCAGCAGGATAGGTGGGTGCTGTGCCACTGAGCTATATTTCCAGCCCAAGGTGAGTGTTAGTTCACCAAAGATACACAAAATTCTAAGATGAAGACAGCATTGTTTATTACATGTAAAAATCAGTTAACTAAAACCCTATTTATTTAGGCATCATTGAGCAATGAATTAAACAGTTATAAGCCAAGCACTACTTTTTTATTGGGAGTGGAGGGAGGGAGCTAGCTCATAAGACTACTTAGCTCATGCTACATTGCAATCAAAATATTTGCTTAATTTACTGAATTAGAGCTAAATGAATTGAATTGTGCTTTGAGGTTTTGCTTAAGAAAGACTTTATGGGCAAGTTTATTTATAATAATTAGTGAATGGATATTTAATAATCTCACAGTCTTAAGGAAATCTGCCCTGACACCCAATTGTCCACAAACTCTAAATTCAAATTCCTTTCAAAGCCTCAATGCCTTTTGCTTATGTGATTCTTCTCTAAAGTCATTCACTTTATCAAATGTCCCTGATACTCTTAATCGGATTATTTTTGGTAATGGGGATTGGATCAAGTGGTTGCTTTACTGCTGAGCTACAACCACAGCCCTTATTTTTTCTTTTGAGACAAGGTCTTGCTAAGTTGCCAAGCCTCCAATTTGTGACACTCCTGCCTCAGTCTCCCAAGCTGCTGATATTACAGGTGTGCACCACTTCCGGCTTCTCAATCAGAATTTATCATTCCATTTTTTATATTGCTAACAGTTTTGATTAGGGCTTAAGTTATTCTGCCTATTGTTGAGATTGACCTGAAGATTTTCCCTGTGGTACTTTTCTTGTTGTGTTTCTGGTGTTATAACAAACCTCAGGCATGTTTTTTTCTTTTCCTGCTTTTTGGATGAATTAGTTTAGCATTGCTCTGTTTTCAGGATAGGCTAACTGATAACTAATGTTTCAGTCTTTACCTCTTAACTAGACCCATCATTCACTTATATTGGTTGTAGTTTTTGTTATAAATGGACTAATTTCTACCATCCTATTTTCTACTTTTTTTTCCTTTTGTATCAGGGATTGAACCCAGAGGTGCTTCACCACTGAGCAAAATCTCCAACTCTTTTTGTATTTTATTTTGAGATAGGGTTTCATTACTTTGCTTAGGGCCTCATTAAGTTGCTGAGGCTGGCTTTGAACTTGTGATCTTCCTGCCTCAGTCTACCAAACCTGCTGGGATTACAAGCATGCATCACCATGCCTGGCTTGTTTTCTAATTTTATCTTTATTATTTTGCCCTGATTTCCCAATTCCCACAGGGGATGTGACGAGGGCCAAGTGGTCATTTTTAATATCTATGTAGCTATTATTGCTTACTATTATTTCAATATTCTAGTTTTGTTGTTTCCAATATGTTATATAATTGAGTGATCCAGTATTGGGTACATTTAACTGTAATTTCTTCATTGAATTGATTATTATTATATGAAGTTGCTCTTTTTTAATTTGTTCTTTTTAGATATACATGACAAAAGAGTGTATTTTGACATACTATACGTACATGGAGTAAAACTTATTCTAATTAGGATCCCATTCTTGTACATGATGTAGAGTTTCACTGATTGTGTATTCATGTATGAACATAGGAAAGCTTTGTCCATACTACTGTCTTTCCTATTTCCATGCCCCATCTCTTCCTCCCACTCCCTTTTCTCTAATCCAAAGAACTTCTATTCTTTCCTTCCCCACACTCCTTATTGTATGTTAGCATCCACATATGGGAGATAACATTCAACCTTTGGTTTTTTGGGAATGGCTTATTTCACTTACCATGGTAGTCTCCAGTTCCATCCATATACCAGCAAATGCCATAATTTCATTCTTCTTTAAGGCTGAGTAATATTCCATTGTGTATATATACCACAGTTTCTTTATCCATTCATCTGTTGAAGGGCACCTAGTTGGTTCCATAGATTAGCTATTGTAAATTGAGCTGCTATAAACATTGATGTGGCTATAGCATGCTGCTTTAGTATGAACATTGTCGTGGCTGTATCTCTGTAATATGCTGATTTTAAGTCCTTTGGGTATAAACCGAGGAGTGGGATAGGTGGGTCAAATGGTGGTTCCATTCCAAATTTTCTGAGAAATCTCTGTACTGTTTCCCAGAGTGGTTGCACCAATTTGCAGTCCCACCAGTCATGTATGAGTATATCTTTTCCCCCAAAACCTCACCAACCAGTATTGTTACAATTGTCATTCTGACTTGGAGTGAGATGGAATCTCAGTGTAGTTTCAATTTGCATTTCTCTAATTGCTAGTGATATTGAACATTTTTTCATATATTTGTTGACCATTTGTATATCTTCTTCTGTGAAGTATCTGTTCAGTTCCTTAGCCCATTTTTCAATTGGGTTGTTTGGTTTTTGTGTGTTAAGTTTTTTAAGTTTTTTGTATACCCTGGAGATTATTGCTCTTTCTGAGGTGCATGTGGTAAAGATTTTTTTTCCCCATTCTGTAATTTTTCTCTTCATGTTATTGATTGTTTCCTTTGCTGAGATGCAGCTTTTTAGTTTGATTCCATCCCATTTATTGATTCTTGATTTTACTTCTTGTACTTTAGGAGTCTTGTTAAGGAAGTCAGTTCTTAAGCTGACTGTTTCTTCTAATAGGTACAGGGTCTCTGGTCTAATGCCTAGGTCCTCAATCCACGTAGAGTTGATTTTTGTGCAGGGGTGAGATATGGGTCTAATTTCATATACTACATATGGATTTCCAGTTTTCCCAGCACCGTTTGTTGAAGAGGATATCTTTTCTCCAACATATGATTATGGTGCCTTTGTCTATGAGATAACAGTATTTATGTGGGTTTGTCTCTATGTCTTCTATTCTCTACCATTGGTCTTCATGTCTGTTTTTGTGCCAGTAACATGCTGTTTTTGTTACTATGGCTCTGGAATATAACTTTAGATCTGATATTGTGATGCCTTCTGCTTCACTCTTCTTACTAAAGATTTCTTTGGCTATTCTGGGTCTCCTATTTTTCCAAATGAATTTCATGATTGCTTTTACTATTTCTGTGAAGAACATCATCAGAACCTTAAGAGGAATTGCATTGAATCTGTATAGCACTTTTGGTAGTATGACCATTTGACAATATTAATTCTGCCTATCCAAGAACATGGGAGATCTTTCCATCTTCCAAGGTCTTCTTCAGTATCTTTCTTTAGTATTCTGTAGTTTTCATGGTGGAGGTCTTTCACCTCTTTTGTTAGATGGATTCCCAAGAATTTTTTTTTTTTAGGCTATTGTGAATGGGATAGTTTTCCTAATTTCTCTTTCATTCATTATCAGTGTATAGGAATATAATTGATTTATGGGTGTTAAATTTATATCCTGCTACTTTGTCTCTTTATGCCATTTTTTACCTGAAGTCCATATTATTTGACATAAATATAGCTGGTCCCTCTTACTTTTCCATTTCCATTTCATGGAATTATTTTTTCCAACCCTTAACTTTTAGACAATGTTGTGTTTTTACCAATGAAGTATTTCAGTAGGCAGCATATGGGCTTTGTTGTTGTGGCTGTTCAGTTCAACTTCTTTATATCCTTTAGGGGGATTTAACTCATTTACATTTGAGGTTGTTATTAAGTAAAAATTTACTTCTACTATTTTGCTAATTGTTTTCTAATTGTGTTGCCTATTTTTGTTCTTTTCTCTCATAATTATTATTATTATTATCATCATCATCATCAATATTTTTGGTGTGTATGTGTGTGTGTGTGTGTGTGTGTGTGTTGGTGGTTTTTCTGTAATGATTGGATTTGATTTTCTTTGTCATTTGTATATCTTCTTTTAGTGGTGACTTTTATTCATGCATTTTATTCTTTGTTTTATAGTTTTATTATTTCATGATGGCAGTTACTATCTTTTTACTTCTAAACAAAGGATTTCTCTAAATATTTTTTTTTTGGTTGAACTGGTCTAGTGATGATGAATTTCCTCAAGATTTTTTTGTTTTTTTGTCTTAGAAAGTATTTCTTCTTCATTTCTTCTTTTAAATAGTTTTTTAGTTGTCGATGGACCTTTATTTTATTTATTTATTTACACATGGTGCTGAGAATAGAACCCAGTGCCTCACACATACTTCTTCATTTCTGAAGGAAAGCTTGATGGTCATAATATTCTTGGTTGGCAGGTTTTTTTTTTCTTTTTGTTTTTTCTAGAACTTTGAATGTAACATTCCATTTTCTCCTGGCCTGTAATGTTTCTTTTAAGAAATCTGCTGTTAGTCTAATGGTCGGAAGAATCTGTAAATGTGACTTGACACTTTTCTTTTGCTCTTTCACTTGATTCTTTTTGTCTTGGATTTTTTTGTTTTGAGGAGGTGAGTCAAATCATTTTATTGAGGGAATTGGGGGTCAGAAATAAGTACTGAGGAGTGCTGAAAAGGACAATTCATCTGACATCTTTGGTAGGGCCAGATCTTCCCATTGCTGAAAACTTGTCTTGGATTTTTTTTTTTTTTTGGTACCAGAGGATTTAACCGGGAGTGGGGGGCACTATACCACTGAGGTACGTCCCCAGTGCTTTTCAATTTTTACTGCATTATATAGATTTTTTATAAGTTGCTGAGGCTATAATTGCTAAGAAGATTACAGTCATGTGCCACCATGCCCATCTTTGTCTTGGATTTTTGACAGCTTGGTTATAAAATGCCCTGGTGAGGGTCTTTTTTTAGTCAAATCTATTTAGGATCCTCTGAGTCTCTTGGACTTGGTTTTCCATCTTTCCCAAGATTAGGGAAGTATTCAGCTATCACTTCATTGAATAGGATTTCTATGCCTTTTCCCTTCTCTTTGCCTTTGAAAAAACTTCACAATTCAAATTCAAATATTTTTTCCCATAAGTCTTGGAGGATTTCTTCATTCCTTTTGATTTTCTTTCTTTTCTTTTCTTTTTCTTTTTCTTTTTTTTTTTTTTTTTTTGTCTAACTAGAATATTTCAAAACACCTATTTTCAACTTCAGAAATGCTTTCTTCTAGTCCAGAGTAGTGGCGCATGCCTGTAATCCCAGCAACTTGAGAGGCTGAGAGGTGAGGATGGCAAGTTTGAGATCAGTCTCAGAAATTTTGTAAGACCCTCAGCAACTTAGCACTTTAGACTCAGGATCAGTGGTACATGCCTGTCCAGCAGCATGGGAGGCTGAGGCAGGAGGATTGTGAGTTCAAAATCAGCCTCAGCAAAAGCAAGGTGCTAAGCAACTCAGTGAGACCCTCTTTCTAAATTAAAAAAATACAAAATAGGACTGGGTATGTGACTCAGTGGTGGAGTGCCCCTTAGTTCAATCCCTGGTACCAAACAAAGAAAAAGAACTGGGGATGTCACTCAGTGATATAGTGCCCCTCGGTTCAAGCCTCAGTACCCACCCGCCCCATACGCTATAACCTTCTGTTAGTGTGGTGTAATGTCTGTGGGGCCCCAAGGATGGGGCTGTGCAGGGACTTCTGACTCCTAGGGCAGTATGAATTATGACACTGGCTCTGTTCTCAAGATGAGGACACAAACTGGGCTCTGGGGATCGGGAGGAGACATTGTAAATGGTCATTCTGAAGGAAAGCTACCACACAACAGCACTTCCCTAACTGGGCCCCAAGCCTGAGACAACCATCAAACTCTCCCACAGATAGTATTGCTGTGGCAATTAAGTCTGCCTAGACTACCTTATAGATTCTTTCCCTATGCAAAGGGGAGTCCCCCCACCTGGGGATACAAGGGCACAGTTGCCAAAGCATTTTATCCTCCCTATGCCACCATCCTAGGTCTCCTTGTCTTACAGTGTTTCTCTCTTTTGCTGAGTTGTAGTGTTCTCTCTTTGCCACTCACCTCAAAAATGCATCTCTTTGTTTGCTGTTTTTTTTTTTTTTTTTCCCCCTTAGTACTGGGGGTTTGAGAGATTGAACCCAGGGGTGCTTAACCACTAGACACATCCTCAGCCATTTAAATTTTTTATTTTGAGAGAGGGTCATGCTAAGTTGCTCAGGGCCTCACTGGTTGCTGTGGCTGGCCTTGAACATGTGATCCTCTTGCTCAGCCTCTGGAACTGCTGGGATTACAGGTTTGTACCACCAACCCCAGCTCATTTACTGTTTTGATTCTTCTTTGTGGAGGAGGAAGTGAGTGATGAGCACCTCTACTTGACCATCTTGGAAATATATTAAACTTGGCCATCTTTTCAAATATATTAAACATGTTTTATTTTCTGGGTCTTGATCATTCCCATAACTGTAATCCTTAAGGGTTTGAAACTGTACATTGTTAATTTTGTTGATTCTGTTACCAAAAGGCAATCCAGTAATAAGGACACAGTTTTGAGAAAAAAGAAAAAGAAGTTTTATTGCTTTGCTAGCAAAGGAGAAGCCCAAGGAATTCCTGTCCCAGAAGCTATGATTCTGCCCTTCTTGGGGTACAGGGGTTTTCTAAAGAGGTGAATTAAAAGCTATATTCCACATGTTCTCTGCCAAAGTTGTAATTCACTTGTTAATTTGGGAGATAGTCATTTCTGATATCTTCTGGTGCCAGCCCCAAAGTCTGAATTACTTCATTCCTGTGCTGGGTGTGTGCTCAAGGACAGATAATTCTACCTAAGATAGGGAAGAAGTAATTCTGTTTCCCCTGAGAGTAGGGAAAGGGGAGAGATTAGGGAGGAGGAGGGAGAGAGGAAGAGAATGAAACATGTCCTTTTGAAAATAAGTTGCAGTGACAGAGCATCAAGAGCTATTTTCGAAGCATAAAGTGTACTACTGTTACAATTCTTGCTCATGATGGCTTGGTTATGCATTTATTTTGTGACTTTTGATTGTGAATTCATGCTCCTTGGAATTTTAACTGTGAGAACTCTTTGAAAATTTGTTTCAAAGTAAATCTGTTCAGAAAGGTTGACATTTGATTCTGCTGGGTCAATTTTTGTCTCGGAGTTTCTCAGGTCACAAAGACATCATGTATTCTAACTGAATTTCAGCAATAGTGGGCCTATGTCAGGAATTTTCAGGGACATATTTTTTTTTTTTTCCTTTTCTTCTTCCCAGCAGTAATACAAAGAATTAATGCAAAATCTTTCTAGAGAGAAGGATTTTTTTTTTCTTTTTTCCAATTTACTGACATAAAGTTTGCTTTTCAAAGCCAAATATCTTCCAACAGTGTGACCTATGAAAGACAAAGAAACAGTCATCAGAAACAGGCAGATGATTTCAGGAAAAAGCCAGCTCAGTGCTTTTGTTAGTTTAAACAATACAAATGGGGGCTGGGGTTGTGGCTCAGTGGTAGAGCACTTGCCCAGCATATGTGAGGCACTGGGTTCAATTCTCAGCACCACATATAAATAAATAAGAAAAAGGTTCATCAACGACTAAATCAAAACAAACAAAAACAATACAAATGGCACCCTCTAAGGGTGGATGAATTTGGAAAAGACACTTTTTCCTGAGTTGATTCAGGCTTTGAGTAACTGTGTTGGTCATGCATTACCTCACTTTTCACCTTGATTGGGAGCTCCACTTTATCACTCTGTGTACAGGCCTGTTATGGTTTGGATGTGAGGTATTCCCCAAAAGCTCACATGTGAGACAGTGCAAGAAAGTTCGAAGGAAAAATGATTGGGTTGCAAGAGTCTTAACGCAATCAGTGAATTAATCCCCTGATAGGGATTAACTGAGTGGTGACCCAAGTGGTGGGGTGTGGCTGGAGGAGGTGGGAATTAGGGCGCGGCTTTGGGGTATATATTTTATATCTGGCCAGTGGAGTTCTCTCTCTCTGCTTCTTGATCAACTTGTGAGCTGGTTCCCTCTGCCACACTTCTACCATGATGTCCTGCCTCACCTCGATCCCAGAGGAGTGGAACCTGCTGTCTATGGATTGAGATCTCTGAATCCATGAGACCTTAAATAAACTTTTCCTCCTCCCCAGTTGTTCTGGTTGGGCCCTATTAGTCACAGCACAGAAAAGGCTGACTAAAACAAGGCCTGTGTCAGTTTTAGTATTTGCTTATCTTTTGGGATTTGCCCTTCCTGTAGATTCTAACCTCTCACTTTACCTTTTCTGCTAGGCTCAGCCATGTATATAAACATGTTTAAGAACATTATGTCCAGGGCTGGAGTTGTGGCTCAGTGGTAGAGTGCTTGCCTGGCATGTGTGAGACCCTGGGTTTGATCCTCAGCACCACATTTGAATAAATAAGCAAATAAATAAATAAAATGAAAAAGATCCATTGAGCTAAAAAATATTTTTTAAAAAATTACATCCATCATTTTTAGGTGTTATGTTCTGGTAATTTTCCTCTGAATTCTAGATCTATCAAATTGTAGGAAATACAAGTTACCTCACTCCTTTCCAGTTAGGTTCATTCTTTTTTATTCTTTTGACAAATATTTAATGAAGGAGGCTTATTTGAACCACTGTGTTTAGAACTAAAATACAATAGTATACAAACCCGACAGTGTCTCTCCATTCATGGTCCTTTGTTTCCTGGGAGCATTTTTCATTTCATTGATCCTATATTCCAGGATGATTTTTCCCTGGAGAGTTGAGGTCACAGGCAGTAATAGCATAATATAACCTTAAAATTTATCATTCATGTGTTTTCCAACAAGTAAAACAAATATGTGTGCCTTGGGAAGCTGAACAAAACCACACTGAAAGGTGACATTTTGCCAATACCAACTTTCTACCACACATCTGTTTTGAATAAACAGATGTTCCACTCCCAAGATAATTCTTTTTCTAAGTGGAGGATTTTGTTTGCTTAGAAACTACCACATAACAATTACAATTCCACTATCACCATTATTTCCAGGGGTTATTTAACAACCAATAGCCTGACATGGTGGTGCACACCTGTAATTACAGCAACTTGGGAGGCTGAGGCAGGAGGATGGAAGTTCAGGGTCAGCCTGGGCAACTTAGTGAGACCCTATCTCAAAATAAAAATATAAATAGGGCTGGTGGTGTAGCTCAGTGGTAAAGTACCTCTGTGTTCAATCCCTAGTAGTGCAAAACAACAACAAAACCAAATTAACCAGTCAGCTCTGGGCTATGCCAATGTCCTAAACAAACCCATATAATTCAGGGGATTACTCTTCTCATTTTTCTCTTGGTACTTTTATTCAACAGTCTCTTCTGCTACTATAGTAGTTGTTGATGAGTTTTTACCAACATTTTCTAAGAACAGTTACAAATTCTGTTCCACTTGTGGGGTGTCTCACAGTGGGTCCAAAAATTTGTTTTTTGCTGTCATACAACATCCAAAGTTGTCTGTGGTATTGATTGTGGGTTAGTTTTGTCTGTCCGACAAAGTCCAATGACATTGCTTCAAGGTCATTTTCCTCCCCATGTCTATTAAGTGGATATTGAAAATACAGTTTCTCTTTAACCTAACAGTCTCCTCTTAGTAACTGTTTAGGAAAGAGGTCAGGCATGGCAAGTTGTCTGCAGGGTTGGGTAGAGTCGGGTGGGGTGGGGTGGGGTAAGGAGGTGTGGTGGGAGGATCACATGCACTCTTTTGAAAGTGTTGGTGTTCTGTCTCAGTCATTTCCCATAGTAGGACATTGGCTTGTTTCCTACAATTTGGGTGTCCATGCTCGTAAGGTTTTTCGAGTCTTTTCTCCATCTTAGGCTCTTTATGTCTATGAATGAACTTGCAACCTTCTCTTTTGACCCATGAAATTCTTTACCCGGTAAGGATTAGATATACCTTAAGTCCTTATCACCCTTCTTTATCAAAGTAAAACATCATTTTCTTAAACTTGTTCTGTGGTTACTTCTCAAAGTAAATTACAGTAAAATGGGGCTCAATAATATTCATATATTAATACGAACAAATATTGTTTTGTCTTTGTAGTTCACATTTGGTCTAAGAATACTCTGTTAGGTAGTGACAACAATTTGAGTGCAGGGATAGGAACCAAGATTCTTGACTCCCTTTACCAGATTTATTATCTATCACACTATCAACTCTAGGACAGCAGGCATGATGTATAATTCATGTTTGTATGTCCAGAATATGCCATGAGCCTTGGTATATAATTATATTCAGATTGTTAAATTGAAATAATCTACCTTTGTTGGATACTTTTCAAATGTAGCTCTCCTGGGATTTTTTTGTGCATATTCTATTTTTGTTTTCAGTATCAGGGAGCAGTTGATCATAAGATCGTATAGGCAGCAACTGTGGAGACCTGGTTCCAGCCTAAGGGAAGTAGCATGTCCATGCCTCTTCCTGTCATGGAGCCAGGTGAAGCAGGGGTGTGTTTGTGGCAAAACTCCAACTATAATTTAGGGAATACCTCTGGCAGGTTCAGATACCTATACTAGCTATAGTGGCTTTTCAAAAGAAGTTTACCATTACTTACTATAACTTAGATGGAAAAGGGAACTTGTGATGTTTTTGATGGAAAATGTGGAAAATGTTACTGGAGATGGAAAGAAATGTTGCTTGAGGGTAGTCTCTCTCTCTCTCTCTCTCTCTCTCTCTCTTTGGTATGGGGGATTGAATCCAGGGGCACTTAACCACTAACTTAACATCCCCAGTCATTTTAAATATTTTATTTAGAGACAGAGTCTCACTGAGTTGTTCAGGGCCTAGCTAAATTGCTGAGGCTGGCTTTGAACTCATGATCCTCCTGCCTCAGCCTCCCAAGCTGCTGGGATTACAGGAATGCACCACCTAGCCCGCAAGGGTAGTCTCTAATATGAGACTAGAACAGCAGGGCATCTGTGGTGAATTGTTTACAAGATGGTTACCAAATGTTTTTTCCCATCACTGTTTACACACTCCACTCCTCCTATCAAGAGGTGAAGTCTATGATCCTTCTTTTTGACTTAGGGCTGGTCCTCTCACTTCCTCTGATCCACAGAATGGGGCTCATGTGGTAATATATGACTTCTGGGTTTAGTCTTTGAGAACTTGCAGATTTTGCTTTCATTCTATTGGAAACCAAGTGCCATATAAAGATGTCTGAGCAATCCTACCAGAGGGTCCACATAGGATGAGAGAGACAGAGGCAGAGATAGACACAGACAGAAACACACATACCCACATACGCTGTGAGGATGAGAGTCCATGTTGTAGTCTGGTTTTTTTTTTTTTCCCTGCTGTGACCAAAAGATCCAACAAGAAAATTCTAGAGGAGGGAAAGTGTATTTGGGGCTCACCGTTTCAGAGGTGTCCGTCCACGTGCGGACAACTCCATTGCTCAGAGCCTGAGGGGAAGCAGAACAGCATGGTAAAAGTACATGGCAGAGGAAAGTAGCTCCGTGGCAGTCAGGAATTAGAGAGAGAGTTCCACTCACCAGGGACAAAATATAAACCCTGAAGTTTGGCCCACTGTGTGCAGTGAGCCACCTCCTCCAGTCACACCCTACTTGCCTACAGTTACCATCCAGTTAATCCATATTAGTGGATCAATCCACTGACTATGTTCCATCCCTCATAATCTAGTCATTTCACCTCTGAACATCCTTGCGTAGTCTCACACATGAGTTTTTTGAGGATGTGTCATATCAAAACCAGAATGGTCCACATGGCAGAGAAATTAGGTACCCTCAGTTAACAGCTGGTACCAAGGGCTAGGCATGTGAATGAAGCCTCTTAGCGCCCTTATCCACAATTTAGCCTCCCAACTGACACTACATGGAGCCAAGAAGAACCATCCTTCTGAGTTCTGCTTTGAATTCCTACCCCAGAGAATACCAAGCAGTAAAATGGTTGTTCTTAGTCACCAAGTTTTGGTATATTGTAGGTCAACAAAAATGGTTCCAAAGATAGGCCAGCTGACAGAGGGACTCCTGTGAGGGTGGTGGTGTGATTTTTTTTTTTTTTAAAACTGGGGATTGAACCCAGAGGCTCTTTACCACTGACCCATATCCCTGGTCCTTTTTTATTTTTTATTTTGAGACAGGCTCTTGCTAAGTTGCTTAGGGCCTCACTAGTTGCCGAGGCTGGTCTTGAACTTGAGATCCTCCTGCCTCCGCCTCTGGAGTCTCTGGTATTATACCCAGCTGTGTGGTATCTTTGTTGCTCATGGCAGGGGAACTAGTCTTTACACACTCACAGTGAAGCTTGATGCCTTTCTCAGACAGAGTAAGAGAGTTAACTCTTCTTCCTGTGAACCATGTCAAAGAAGGGCTGCCAGTCAACCCAATGCCACTTCAATACTTCCACCTAGATGGACTTGGCACCCAGTGGCACAAAGGTAAAAGACTAAATCACTAATACAGTGAGATCGAACCTTCTCAGGGGCTGTGCCTCTACCATTGAGTTACTAACTAAGGACTTTAGGGAGGTCAGGTAAATTTCTAGTCCACACTGCCAGACTGGCTATGCTTGTAGGTGATATCCAGGATTGATGCTGTGATGATAAAATTGAATGTGGTGACTCCCAGGTCTAATATCTGGATTTCTAGATTTCTGTTAGTCCTTTGACAATTACTACAATTTATCTAGTGGGAAGCCCTAGTCTAGTTCTTTTTTTAAAAAAATATATTTTGCATTTGTTCTAGTTAGTTATACATGACAGTAGAATGCATTTTGCCATATCGTACATAAATGGAGTATAACTTCTCATTCATTTGATTGTACATGATGTAGAGTTACATAGGTCATGTAATCATATATGCACATAGGGAAATAATGTCTGATTCATTCTACTATCATTCCTACCCATGCCCCCTCTCTTCCCTTCACTCCCTTCTGTCCACTCCAAAATACCTCTATTCCTCCTCCACCCTTATTGTGAATTAGTATCCACACATCACAGAAAACATTCAAACTTTGGTTCTTTGGGATTGGCTTATTTTGCTTAGCATAATATTCTTCAGTTCCATTCATTTACCCACAAATGCCATAATTTCATTCTTATTTAAGGCTGAGTAATATTCCATTGTGCATATATACCACATTTTATTTATCCATTCATCTGTTGAAGGGCATCTAGGTTGGTTCCATAGTTTAGCTACTGTGAATTGAGCTGCTATAAATATTGATGTGTCTGTGTCACTGTAGAATGCTGATTTTAAGTCCTTTGGGTACAAACCTAGGAGTGGGATAACTGGGTCAAATGGTGGTTCCATTCCAAGCTTTCTGAGGAATCTCCATACTGCTTTCCAGAGTGGTTGCACCAATTTGCAGTCCCACCAGCAATGTATGAGTGTACCTTTTCCCCCACATTCTTGACAACATTTATTGTTGCTTGTATTCTTGATGATTGCCGTTCTGAGTGGAGATGAAATCTTAGAGTAGTTTTGATTTGCATTTCTCTAATTGCTAGAGATGTTGAACATTTTTTCATATATTTGTTGATTGATTGTATTTCTTTACTGTGAAGTGTCTATTCACTTCCTTTGCCCATTTTGATTGGGTTTGTTTTTTTGGTGTTAAGTTTTTTGAGTGTATATACGTCCTGGAGATTAATGCTCTGAGGTGCAGATGACAAAGATTTTTTTTCCCATTCTGTAGGCTCTCTATTCACATTATTGTTTCCTTTGCTGAGAAGCAGCTTTTTAGTTTGATTCCATCCCATTTATTGATTCTTGATTTTATTTCTTGCACTTTAGTCTTGTTAAGGAAGTCAGTTCCTAAACCAACATAGTGAATATTTGGACCTACTTTTTCTTCTGTTAGATGCAGGGTCTCTGTTCTAGTGCATAAGTCTTTGATCCACTTTGAGTTGATTTTTGTGCAGGTTGAGAGACAGGGGTTTAATTTCACTATGCTACATATGTATTTTCAGTTTTCCCAGCACCATTTGTTGAATAGGCTACCTTTTCTCTAATGTATAACTATGGTGTCTTTGTCTAGAAGGAGATAACTATATTTATATGGGTTTGCCTTTGTGTCTTCTATTCTCTACCATTGGTTCATGTATACTGCTTTGGTGCCAATGCCATGCAGTTTTTATTACTATGGCACTGCAGTATAATTTAAAGTCTGGTATTGTGATGCCCTTGCTTCACTTTTCTTGCTAAGAATTGCTTTGGCTATTCTGGGCTTCTTATTTTTCCAAATGTATTTCATGACTTTTTCTAATTCTATGAAGAATGCTACTGGGATTTAAATAGGAATTGCATTCAATCTGTATAATGCTTTTGATAGTATGACCATTTAGACAGTGTTAATTCTATCTAAGAGCATGGGAGATCTTTTCATCTTCTGAAGTCTTCTTCAATTTCTACTTTAGTGTTCTGTAGTTTTCATGGTAGAGGTCTTTCACTTCTTTTGTTAGATTGATTCCCAAGTTTTTTTTTTTTTTTTTTTTTTTTTTGAGGCTATTGTGAATGGGATAGTTTTTCTAATTTCTCTTTCAGTGGATTCATCACTGATGTATAGGAACACATTCAATTTATGGGTCTTAATTTTATATCCTGCTATTTTGCTGAATTCATTTATTATTTCTGGAAGTTTTCTGGTGGAATTTTTTGCATCTTCTAAATATAGAATCATACCATCAGCATATAGTGATATTTGAGTTCTTGTTTTCCTATTTGTGTCCCTTTAACTTCTTTCTTCTAATTCCTCTGGCTAGAATTTCAAGAATGATGATGAATAAAAGTGGTGAAAGAGGGCATCCTTTTTGTTCAAGTTCTTAGAGGGAATGCTTTCAATTTTTCTTCATTGAGAATGATGTTGGCCTTGGGTTTAGTATAGATAGCTTTTACAATGTTGAGGTATGTTCTTACTATCCCTAGGTTTCTAGTGTTTTGAACATGAATGGATACTGCATTTTGTCAAATGCTTTCTCTGCTTCTATTGAGATAATCATATGATTCTTTTCTTTAAGTCTATTGATGTGAAGAATTATGTTTATTGATTTCTGTATGTTGAAACAATCTTGCATCCCTGGGATGAACCCCACTTGATCATGGTGCACAAACTTTTAAATTTGTTTTTGTATGCCATTTGCCAGAATTTTGTTGAAAATTTTTGCATCTATCTTTATTAGGAATATCGGTCTGAAGTTTTCTTTCTTTGCTGTGTCTTTGGTTTTGGTACCAGAGTGACACTAGCTTCATAGAATGAGTTCCCTCCTTTTCTATTTCATGGTATAATTTGAGAAGTATTGGTGTTAATTCTGCTTTGAAGGTCTTGTAGAACTTGGCTGAGAATCTGTCTGATCTTGGACTTTTCTTAGCTGGTAGGCTTTTGATAGCATCTTCAATTGTATTGCTTGAAATTGATTTGCTTAAATTGTATATGTCCTTCTAATTCAGTTTGGGTAGATCATATGTCTCTAGAAGTTTGCTGATGTCTTCAAGATTTTCTATTTTTTTGGAGTATAAATTTTCAAAATAGTTTCTAATTATCTTCTGTATTTCGGTAGTGTCCATCCTGATATTTCCTTTTTGATCACAAATTTTAGTAATTTGAGTTTTTTTTTCCTCTCTTTCTCTTTGTTAACATGGCTAACAGTTCATTTAGTTTTTTCAAAGAACCAACTTTTTGTTTTGTCCATTTTTTTTTTCTTTTTTTTTGGTGCTGGGGATTGAACCCAGAGTCTTGTGCTTGCAAGGCAAGAACTTTACCAACTGAGCTATATCCCCAGCCCTGTTTTTCTGAATTATTTCTTTTGTTTCAATTTCATTGATTTCAACTCTGATTTTAGTTATTTCCTGTCTTCTGCTGCTTTTGGTGTTGATTTGTTCTTCTTTTTCTAGGGTTTTGAGATGTAATGTTAGGTCTTTTATTCATTCATTTTCTATTCTTTTAATGAATGAGCTCAATACAATTAATGTATTGAGCTTACAATACACTCCTCTTAGCACTGCCTTTATGGTGTCCCAGAGATTTTGGTATGTCGTATCACTATTCTCATTTCCCTCTAACTATTTTTTAACTTCATTCCTGATTTCTTCTGTTATACATTTGTCATTCAAGCATATTATTTAGTCTCTAGGTGTTGGTGTAGCTTTTATTTTAAATTTTATTGTTGATTTCTAATTTCATTACATTATGATCTGATAGGATTCAGGGTATTATCTCTTTTTTTTATTTGCTAAAAGTTGCTTTGTGGCTTAAGGTATGATCTATTTTAGAGAAGGATCCATGTTCTGCTGAGAAGAAAGTGTATTTTCTCATTGATGGATGAAATATTCTATATATGTCTGCTAAATTTAAATTAGCAATTGTATTATTTAATTCTGTAGTTTCTTTGTTCAGTTTTTGTTTGGAAGATCTATCCAGTAGTGAGAAAGGTGTTTAAAGTCACCCAGTATTTTTGTGTTATGGTCTATTTTGTCCTTGAAGTTGAGAAGGGTTTGTTTGATGTACATAGATTCTCTATTGTTTGGGGCATAAATATTTATGATTGTTATGTCTTGTTGATGTGTATCTCCATTAATGAAATGTCCTTCTTTTTCCCTACTGATTAACTTTGGCTTGAAATCCATTTTATCTGATATGAGGCTAGAAACCCCTCCTTGTTTACGGATCCTTTTGAGTGATATGTTTTCCCCATTCTTTCACCTTCAGTTTATGGATGTCTTTGCCTATGAGTTGAGTCTCTTGGGCACAGCATATTGTTGGGTCTTGTTTTTTAATCCAATTGGCTAGTCTGTGTCTTTTGATTGATGAGTGTAGGCCATTAATGTTCAAGGTTATTATCGAGATATGATTTGTATTCCCAGTCATTTGAGTTTATTTCTGTTTTTTTTTAATTTCTAGTTTTTAATTTGAATTAGTTTTTAATTTGAATTAGTTTGAATAGTTGATTGACTATTCCTTTAATGTAGTTCCTCCCTTCACTGGTTTCCACTTTTTTTTTTTTTTCATTTCATCTTCATGGAATATTTTGTTGAGAATATTCTGAAGTGCAGGCTTTCTGGGTGCAAATTCTTTTAACTTTTGTTTCTCATGGAAGGTTTTTATTTCATCTTGAAATCTGAATCTTAATTTTGCTGTATATAGGACTCTTGGTTGGCATTCATCTTCTTTCAGGGCTTCATATATGTTATTCCAGGTTCTCCTAGGTATGAGGATCTGGGTTGAGAAATCAGTTGACATCCGTATATGTAATCTGATATTTTTCTCTCTCAACCTTTAAAATTCTATCCTTATTCTGTATGTTAGGCACTTTCATTATAATGTGCCTTGATGTGGGTCTGTTGTGATTTTGCACATTTTGTGTCCTGTACACCTCTCGAAGTTGGGTGTTCATTTCATTCTTTAGATTTGGGAAAGTTTCCGGTATTATTTCCTTGGAAAGATTAGTTTGTATCTCTGTGCCTTCATCTATCCTGATATATCTTAAATTTGGTCTTTTCATGTTATCCCATAATTCTTGGAAGTTCTGTTAATGGTTTCTTAACATCTTTTAGGTGGGCCCAAGACTCTTTGATGAATGCTAATTGATCTGGAGTTTTTAAATCAGTGCACCTCCAGTGCCCAGTTCTTGCTGGTATGCACTGGAAGACTTTACCCCAGGATCTCCCCTGGGTTCCACTCATGTGGTGGGGGAGCCAGTTCTTCAACCCCTATGTTACCTGCAGACCCCATGTTTCCTGGTGTTGGGTTCAGTACACAATTTCTCCTGCTGCTGCTCTTCAGAGTTCCCTGCCAGATGTATCTCTCCCAGGTGGTGGAATTGGAGGGGGAGAGGAAGAGCTGGGTGGGTTACCATGACCAGTTGGCCTCTGTGTCAGCATCTGTCCACTTTTGATTTTCTCTTGGTCACTTAAGCACACTCTATGTCATGCAGCATGTGTTTACTGGGCCTGTATTTTGGGCCAAATTCAGGTTTGCCAGGGATTAGCTTTCTGTTTCTGGCCCTTGCACTACAGCTGCAAAATGGTTCTTTCCTTTGTCCTCTGCATGCTGTGTGGAGAGATGGAAGCTTCTTTCCCCACACATGGATATCATGCAATACACCCTTCAGGATTGTTGGGCAATGTGCTTGGTCTCTAAATGCTTCATACCCACACATACCTTGGGCCTCCCAGAAATGCAGGTTACTTTAATTCCCTTATCCCTCCTCTACCATGCTCATGGAGGGATGTCTCTGACTGGAGTTCAGGCCCAACTGTGGCAGTGTCTGTGCTGTTGGGGATTTCTTCCTTATTTTATCCAACCTCCTGTGTTCCTGGTCTGGTTGGAATGTCCACTTTTAGGTTCCAGTAAAGTCCCCCCATGTTTTTTATTTTTTTATTTTTTTTGTTCACACACTGTGTGGAGAAGCTGCCTGTTTACTTTCTTGGTTTCATGTCACTGAGCTGCCAGGAATTCAACCTCCTCTATTCCGCCATCTTGAATCTCTCTCCCCAGTCTTGTTCTTATCAATTGTTTTCCTGAGGATTAATATTCTGCCCTGGAACTGTAGACTGGTAGTCCTGCCAGTATTTCAACCAACTTGTACCTCTTAATATCACTTGTTCAGGAATTTGTCCTCCTTTCTTTCCCTGTTAGACTTCTCTGTGTCTGCACTATCACATGTTGTTTGCCAACATCTCTGTATACCACATTCCACCTGTTTTATTCCTTCATATACTTATTGTTCCTGGAACATGATAATTTTTAACCCCCAGTTTTGGGCACTGAATCCTCTCATTCCATTGAAATGTTGGAGCCACGTAGGTCTATGTCTAAAACAAGGAGACTTAATTCTTATTTCACATAATAGCCTTTACATATATTTGATAACAATCTTTTAATGACCTTTAACTTTCTCTTTAGGTTATATCTTGCTGGCTCCCACATTACCAAGGACATTCATTTATGGACATAGGTTAGCTTATTCTTCTTAATAAGTAGCATATAGAAGTGATTTGGAGTCAGGCATGGTGGTACAGGCCTGTAATCCCAGTGATTTGGGAGGCTGAGGCAAGAGGATTACAAGTTCAAAACCAGTCTCAGCAACTTAGCAAGGCCATAAGAAACTTATGTAAAGGCTGGGGATGCACTCAGTGGTTAAGTGTCTCCGGGTTCAATCCCTGTTGTCTCCCTGCCCCATGTGATTTACACACTTCAACAGAGAATATTATCCAGATCTTGTTTTCTATGACATGGGCATTATATTTTATTATGTATGAATATATTTCTTAATATGCTTTGAAGAGGATGGAGATCTCATGGGGCCCTAAAACCTACATGACTAAGCCAGTTGTGGTGGTGCATGCCCAGAAGGCTGAGGTGGGAGGATGGCGTGAGCCCAGGAGTTCAAGGCCAGCCTAAGCAGTATAGTGAGACCCACCCCCAAACCAAAAGAAACAAGTAAAACACAAACATAAAAACAAGCAAAAAACCACTTATATGACTTTGGAAATCCTTTATAATACAAAATGAAATACAAAATTACAAATATTTGATTTCATTGTAAATCTGCCTCAAATTTCTACAATAGTATTGTTTCATAAAATTCTGTTATGATTTAGGTCTTAAATGCCCCCCAGAAGCCCATATGTTGAAAACATGGTCCCCAGCTAATGTTGCTATAGGTGGTGCACACTTTAGGATGTGGGGCCTCATTGAACACAGTAGGTCAAGAGAGGCTTGCCTTTGAAGGGGACATTGAGACCCTGGCCCCTTCCTCTTGCTCACTTTTTGCTCCACTGTCAGCTATAAAGGTGAGCAGCTCTGCTCCTCTCCATTCCCCTCCATGATTTATTGTCTTGCCATAGGCCCAAGCAACAAGGGTCTAGTGACCATGGTTGAAACTGTGAACCAAATAAAACTTTCCTCTTAAGTTATTTTAGAAAAAAAAAAAAAAAGTTATTTTAGGTATTTTGTCATAGTAACTAAAAACCAACACAAATTCCCAGTTCTTTGCCAGAACTTTGTGATCAGAAATCTACTCTCTAAGTACACCTCATTAAATTTAGTTGTGTACTTAACATATGAGATTGTGATAAAGTCAATCAACACATGTAAAGGATTTAGAACAATGCTTTGCGTAGAAAGCACTCAATAAATATTAGCTATTATTTACATTGTTTCCTAGAAGAATATTACCACATAATTCATCTTCCCAGCTCTTTTCTCTTTGATGTGATCAGGATAATACCTGTCCTCCCTTTTTCATAGGGTTATTGTGAGGATCAAATCATAAAATGAGTGTGTTTTCCTACCTGGAAAGCATCACACGTATGGAAGGTATTGTTATTGAGGCTTCATTTGACATTGTTAATTTTAAAAAAGGTTAAGTTTAGGAAAGAAAAGAAGACTTTGGCAGAGATGGAATCACTGAATATCTCACTAGAGGTGGGAGGAGGCAAAGAAGAGTTGCCTATGTGGCAGATGCTGGAGACAGTGAGCTGGGCACCCTGACACCAATCTGACATGAAATGTTGAGAAAAGATGAACTAAGTCGATTCTAAAGGATAATGATCTAATTGTGCAAAAGAAAAGAACTAGAGGAGGCTATCCTGCGTGTTTGTGTGTGTGTGTTCTTCCACAATTTGACACAACTTAGTTTTTTTCTTCCCCCAGACACTGCTTCAGGCCTGTCAAGTTTTGCAATCCAGGTTCCCAGGCCTATGCCTGGAGAAATCCTACTCACTCTTAAGACTGAGCATAAACGTCCCTCCTCCACGGGGTTTCCCCAATCCCTCCTGTCCCTCTCACAGGAAGAATAAATGGTTCCTTTTCAAGTCCTTTTAGTGAAAGCACTTCTTTCACTCTAGACTGAGGGGACCCAGTTTTCCTTTTTATGTGTCTCCTGGACCTACTTTACTGTGTACCGCGGAACAGGCGCTCAATGAAGGTTTAGGCAGTGAATGCACTTTGAAGAAATAACTTTTAAAAGTTGAGAGGGCATTTAAGGCCAGGATTCGCAGCAAGAACGCCTTGCACAAACGCAATAGCTGTCATTATCTGGGGCGGCTCCGAGGGCGAAACGCACCGCCCCAGCAGGGTACCGGTGGCGGAGCTCCGCAAATCCCGCGGGAAGGGTCCCTGCCCGCGGCCGGAGCGGGGGCGTGACCTGTGAGAGGGGGCGTGGCCTGCCCGCGGGGGTTTCCGTGCCGGGGGCGCGTCGGGCGGGGGTGCGGGAGGGGCTTCCGCCGCGAGGGGGCGGGGCCGGAGCGCCGAGTCCTCTGACGGCCCCAGCCAGGGAATTTCAATTTGAAACCTAGCGGAGGGAGGAGGCAGGCGCGCCGGCCCGTGGCTGGCTGGGACAGAGCGGGACGGGTACCCCGGGCCGGTGAGCTCCTGAGGTGCGGTGCTGGGGTAAGGAGGCGTGCGGGGCTGCGAAATGGCAGGCTCGGGGCGCGGGTCCCGGCCCGGGCAACTCGTCCCTGCGGAGCTGCAGGGGCGGCTCGAATTTTTCCTCTGGCTGCAGCTGGGAAGCTGATCCCAGGCAGGAAGCGGTGGCGGGACGGTCCCACCCGGAGGCGGGGGAGGGGGACCAGCTTTGGGATTTTCTACGGCTTCCTCTTTTCTCTCCCTCCTTCCATCAGAGCGACCTGACTGCGCCGCGGGGTCCACGTCCTGTTGCTCCAGGCCGGATCCCACTCCTCTCCGGTCGCCCTCTCCCCCTTCTCAGCCGAGTCTGCAGAGGTGGAGGCGTGGTGAGGACCGCGCCGTCCTCCCCGGGTGCAGTGGGTTCAGGGTCACGCGTCTGGGCCCCCGGAGCTGCAGCGGAGGAATCCGGTTCCATCCCCGGCGCGGGGACTGCGGGGACTGCGGGGACTTGGCGCGGCGGCGCCCTTCAGGAGGATGGTTTTGGGAGGGGACACGCGGGCCTACCGCGCGCGCGGGGACTGCGGGGAGTGGCGAGGGCGGCGCGCCAGCCCCACGCGCGGCGCGGGTCGGCCCGGAGTGGGCTGGCGCCGGCGGAGAGGGACGTGCGTTCTACCCTTACGATTCCGACACCCAGCCACCTCACCACCGATGGCTGCTGCTTCTCCTCCTGCGCTGGGGGCGGAGGGTTGGGAGCAGTTTTAGGTGAGCTGCAGGGGAAGGACGTGGAGGGGAAAAGAAGGAGCGGGCAGGATGGAAATTGGCGTCGAGAGACGTTGCCCGCAGCAGCCCGACGCCTGTGGTGGACGTTAGTCTGTGTACTTCCCCAGATGCCAGCCTCCCTTAAGGTCAAGTTTTTTGAGTGAGGTTTGCGTGTATTATTAGGGGAGGGGTCTGTGTGTGGAAGTCTTTCTACAGACGTCTCGAGGACGCCTTTAATTTCCCCGTCACCGCAACAGCTGTCCCCGCTTTTAAGAGTCCTGGGTGGGTTGGAGGGAAGGTGGAACCTGGAGGAGTTGCGAACATATTTTCTCCTTTCTGAATCACATCTTTTCCTAGTTTCTTGAACTTACTGCATCTGAAATGGTATGTGTGTGCTAGGCGTTTTGTTACGGTTATTTAAGCTTCCCCCCTTCTTTTCGTGACTTTCACAGTTTTCCTGCATTCTTTTATTTTCTTCAACTCCTTTATCACCCTTTCCCCATGTTTGTTCTTTCATCAGAATACATTATTTGTGTTTCTCTATGTACAACACTATATTGAGAATTAGCATTTTAATTACCATCTTGACACCTTTCCTCTTGGGCTTAGCACTTGAGGCAACTGAGTCAATTTCTTGGCTTGGGAGCCTGGGACTTAGAATTCTCAATCTCTGAACAGGTTTTACTGGGGAACAAATAGTGCATAATTCTTTTCAGTTTTTTTTTTTTTTTTTTTTTTTGCAGTCTTTTACTGTAAGAAATCACTGGCTTGCTGTTGCAGCCACGATGAGATTGCATTACAATGCAATATTGAATTGTGATAAGGGCCAACTCAGTCCCTCCATCAGGCTGTGAGTTTGACACAACTTTTAAAGAACTGTGCTTTGTCACCTGTCAGAGCTGGAGTAATCAGTTCTACAATTTAAAAACCACCATCAAGCCTCAGATATCTACTCTTTTGAGCTTATTGGAGAACTGTACAAGAGGTAATGGGTTGGAACAATGGTGTGGATTTAGGGCTAATTTAATCCTATCCTGTCTTCCTCACTTCTTGGGCAGAATTCCCACTGAAGTCAGTAGTGGTCTTGTGTGCAGACTGCTGAGAACAAGAGGCTGCTCATTAAGAGTAATAGGAGGGGACAGTTTCTTTCCTTCTAAAACATCCCTCTTAAAGAAAGACCTAGTCATAACAGTTCTTTATCTGTTACCTCTGTTAGGAGTAGTTACCACTGTGTGCAAAAACCTTGGAAAGAAAATATGTAGATGAACTGAGCCACCAGTGCTCCTACTCTTGAGGTCTAAGTTGGGTGGGGGAGGGAGGTTGTTTAAAAAGTTTAAAAGTGATAAAAAATCATTTACCATTTATCATTTTACTAGGATTTCAGTAAAATACTTGCTATTTTGTGTAAAAAACAAACTACTATGGAAGGTTTTGCAGCAATTAGGTGTGTATATTTTAAAATCTGAAATTTAAGTCCAAGTAGAACTAAGCAGATTTGGAGATGTAGGGGAGGAATCTGAAGGGGTGGCCCACCAAAAAAAATTACTGCAGATAGAAAACAGGGAAACTCAGAAGCTCTTGCTGTATTTGGAAACCTAACTTTAGTATAGTTTGCCCACTTACATACACATTCGTCAGGAGTTAGTGACTGTCAGGGCCCATCATTAGATGTGAGAACTCTTGAGCTTTCCAAGTTAGCTTTGTACTGATCTGAGTTGGTGAGCTTGTTAGGTTTTTTTGCTTTTTAGCATAATGATCTTGTGGTTTACCATTTCCAAATTACCAGTTTAAAGAATTGAGTTTAGAAAACCTAACCAGTGACCAGAATGTAAAAATAGATATTTAAAAATCAGAACCATGTCCACGTGTACTACCCAACACTTCCTTTCAACTAAAAATACTTGCAAAGATGACAAAGCAGTCCTCAACCAAAATATTTATTGGTAAAATTTCTCTGTAATTAGTAATATTGTATAGTTAGGTTTAACATCAAGTTTTGCGCTTAATCACCACTCTCATATTACTGTGGCTAGTGACCTACAAGTTTTTATCTTTGCCATTTTATTTAGAAATGTGGGGTTTCTATTTTGTATAGTGGAATTCTAAATATTGTTGAAGGTTTG
Organism: Sciurus carolinensis; assembly: GCF_902686445.1. NCBI lineage: Eukaryota > Metazoa > Chordata > Mammalia > Rodentia > Sciuridae > Sciurus > Sciurus carolinensis. The sequence continues at coordinate 33,747,498 of NC_062219.1, forward strand.
ATCTTGTTTCTGTTTCTATAGGAAAGTATGAGTTTTTTTTCATTATTTTTTGTATTGAAGTAGTCTGTTTAAAAGCTGAGTACGAACTTCTGAAAAGTATGAATTGCAAGGAATATTTTTAAGAAGGCAAGAAAGCATTTTATAGGGATCAATACCACCTAAGAGTCACATTTTGCATTCCTTAAATCTGTATTGTTTTACTTGGAGAAAACAAAGGAAATGTGCCTACCTTCTCCACCCCACCTTTATTTAGAAACAATTCCAGTGGGCTTGTTTGTTTTTTTCAGATTCAGAATTACTGTACCTAACCACTGGTTATCCTTACAGATTTAAAAGCCTCAAGTAAATGTTTACACTGGCTTCAGTAGTCTGCAAATACTAGCCAAACCCTAATTTACTGCTCTTTTATAGAATCTTGGAATCTCAGGACTGAACTGTTAGGAGTCAGCAAATCCACTCAGACCTTGTCCCCTCCCCTCAAAACACAAACATTTCCAGCCTCTTTGGAAGACCTGTGTAAATAGAAGATTTGTATATGATTCCCCCATATTCTAGACAGAGCATCCTTTGGGAATGCCCTGTTTTGGCATAAACCAGCAACTTGATATTCAGAAGATTTCTGTCATTCCTCTGTCTGGGCCACAGACTAAAATCTAAAATGGAGTCAATGCCTTGTCATTAACTATATGGGAATGGCCTTTAAGTAGCTATTGATCATACAAGTAAGCCAGAAAGGGAGAGGTAAATTATCTCTTTTATCTAGAAATGATTAAGAGTTATAATTAATTTTTGGATAGTTTTTCTATGAAGTATATGTATTTCATATAAAAGAAGGGACTGTTACATATGTTTGCCAGGTGGGGTACCTACACAGTGTTTGTACTTAATATATATTTGGAGAATTAATTAACTGAGCCTTTATACATTGAGGTGCTTTTACTAAAGCTTGTTTGAAAGTTGGAGTTGACTTTGTAGAAACTGGTTGTAGTTCATGTAGAAATATCATGTAACTAATATAGGTTTGATTTTTTTTTTTTTTTTTAAACCACTGGATATTTTTCTCCTTTGTTTTGTGGTTGACTTGGTATTTGTGTGGGTTTCTTAGTTGTGTGCTTTCGATATCTACAAGGGTAGATAATCTATACATTATTTCCCTGGTTTTGGGGATAGTATTTATCTCAGAATTTCAGGGTTTTCTGAATTTTCTCATTTTTAAAGTGTTTTCTCTTCTACCTTGATGTCAGCGTGGATGTCATGTGGCTTGTTGAGTACCCTTCATACTGCTTTTATTTACTTATTTATTTTCAGATTGAAATTTAGCTAATTTTATACTTATAAATTGGAAACGTGTTTTCACTTCACAAATTCCTCTCATATTAGTATGTTTTCACTTTAGTGTATTAGTCATAAAGGTCTGAATGTACAGTCTGGATCCCAAATAATCTTTATGTTACTATAGAATAAATTGGGGCATAAGGACTGTCTTTTCTGAGATCCCACAGGTTTTATTTTAGGTAGCCAAATTGAAATTTTACACATGTAAATTTACTGTCAAGGGGATGGTTTAGTTTTTTTCCAGGCTGAAAACTAGAAGGTGGCATGGAAAGGTTTCCAAAGTGATTTTTGTTATTGTTCATCTGTAGGACCTTATTACCTAGGTCAGGCAGGTAAACTGAATCTTTCATGGTATAATTTAAAAGTCATTTCTTCTTGTTTTGCTCTTAGTGAATGATTTTTCAAATATTTTAAAGACTTAATATTACCCTTCATTTGCCTTTTTTAGAATAATTTTATTTAAAAAACTTGTTTATATAGTTCTGATTATAAACAGTCTAAGGATCTTTTCCAAGTCCTGAATTGAGGTTTCCAGACCTCTTGATAAGCTTCAGACTGTACCCATGATCATTTATAACAATAGCATTGAGTTGACTCAATGGTTTTTGGAGTTTCCTATATTATACCAATATATTTACCTGTGCCAGTGGCTAAGGACATAACATTAAGATGCAGTTACAGTATGTTATAATTGTTTGGTTCTTTCCCTTTTTGTCCAAACAGGCTACTATTTGAAAAAAGAAAATTAGATTAATTTACCTTGAGGGCGAGAAGGGAACTCAGAGATCTTTTACTTCAGACTGTTGACCTGAAGTGGAGAGTCGGGTTAGTAGGGAAGGTGTTGTGTTGTTCAGGTGAGCCTCAGAGGTTTATAAACTGTCTGAGATTGTAAGTCAGGAGGTGTGTTTAAGTGCAAGAGTGTGAGAGATTTGAGGAGAGAGTATATGAGGTAATTTGGGGAAACAAAAGGCTGCAAATTGCTGATCTAGTTCTTATTTTATTAGGAAATCAAAATCTTAAGAGGTATTCTTTTATTTTTATGTTTATTTTTCATGTTACTGTTGCACTTTTATCACTGATTTTTTTCCCCCTGCCTGATTGTACTTATTTCTATTCAAATGGATTCCTTAGTTGGCCCACTTTACTCAGTTATCCTGTTTAAATTGAATTCTGAAATAATCTTGGTCAGTCATTTTTTTTTTTTCTTTTTTCTTTGTGAAAAAGTTTTATTTTTTTCATACATGTTTATAGGGTGATAATGTCTGTCTCATTCTACTGTCCTTCACTTAATGTACTTTTATTTTCTCACAAATTTCTTTGATGGAAATGTTGGTTAAAGGGGATCAGTAACAAGTCCCCAGTAATTTGGTGCTGGTTAGTCTACCTATGCCAGTGACTTTGAGCAAAGTATTTCTCAAAGCCTTCTTTCCTTTAATAAGGGGTTAAATATCATACCTACTTCATAGACCTATATGAGGATTAAGTGAGCTAATGCTTATAAAATGCTTCATGTAGTGCCTGGCATCTGTGAAAATTGTTAGGTTAAGAAAAAATTTAGTGAGGTGCTTGTGAATATGTGGTAAGCACATTTTTACAGTGGTCAGGAATAATTATCTGTGTGGAAAATAATCTTTGATATGAGATTGGAATTGATATGGTGAAAACAAGTAAAAACACTTTTTTTTTTGTGGTACTGGATGGAGTCCAAATTCAGGGCTTATATACGGTAGGTAAGTGTTCTACCTCTGAGCTAGTATCACAGTCCTAAAACCACTTATTAGTTATTTCATCATAGAATCTTTAGAATTTTTGAACTTTTAGAAAATTCTTACTTCACAAATCTGTCTTTTTGAATATTGTCAAAAGGTGCACATATGTGGCAAATCTACGAGAATCTCGTTGCAGAACATGGGAACATAATCTTTTTTGTTATGTTGCTAGAAGTAACTGTTTCTGAGTGTGAAATATGTGTGCATATACTCTACTATAATTCCCCTCTCTATAACTGCAGTAAGCTTGCTGAAATAAGGCTAATAGTGAGTGGAATTTTTACTGACAATGTTTAACCTTTTTCATATGGCCTGAAAGTGAAACCTTCATAAATTCAGTGTACTTCTTATTGTGTGTGAAATACACCTGCAGACATATTTTCCCCCAGTGTAGTGTTTTAACTTTAAACTGGCTGCCAAAATTAAGAAATCAGGAGGTTTCACATAATTATTTTAGGCTGAAAATATTGGAGGATTGTGGCAACACGGGGCCCATGCTCCTCAGTTGGAAAGACCATCTGTTAGAGTCTAGTATGGGTAATCCTTTCCCTACATTGTCTCAGTTCCTCCCATTTCTTTTCGTCTTACCTCTAGACCCTTTCATTCACTTGCATTAATTAGCTGACTTTTTTAGGGTATTTAGTTTGTACTTTTATTAAAGGTCAATTGACTGAAAAAGACCTACATGTGTATGACCTAAAAATTGGTGTTGCTGGCAGCAGGACTTTTCTACCTTTTGAGCCAGCAGTTATTTCCTGCCTTTCCCTCTGAAAGAATGACCTTTGGGTCACTGTCAGAGTCATAGTTTTTGGAACGAATTAATCAGTGTCCAGCATGCATTAGGCCCATAGTCACATGTGGAAAGTGTGGTCTCATTCATTACTTACTGGTCTTAAGCAGATTGCTTGGTTCTCTAAAGCCTAGGTTTAGACTCCCACAGCCCAGAGTTGTGTTCTTATTTGTTATTTGGCTTTTTTGAAAGTATTTAAAAATTTCATCATTTAATATTTTATTACTTATCATTAATAAGTATTAATATATTAATATTTTATTAATTATTTATTAATTAATTCTAGCTGAGAAACTCAAAGAACTTTATTTGGGGCCCTAAGAGTTGCAATTTAGGAGACATAGGTTTAGATAGCCTGAATCAGTGTTCTGAAGTCAGTGGGAGCTTATATGAGCAAGCGGTGCTGATTTATCTATTAAATGTTGAGAAGGAACCGTGCAATGTGACTAATGTAAGATAAAGAAAAGCGTATATATACATATACATATGTAGTATTGTCCATCAAATAAGAGCCTGAAAACCTCTTGATATACTTTTTGAGTCTCTGGGCACAGTGCAATTAATTATGTGGTCTTTCTGGTTATTCCAGAATCGTTCAGTCAAAGGATGGAGGTGACTAGCGTTCACCTTTTTAGGCAGCAGCTGGAGATGTGCATAAGTCCTAGCTTCCTTCAAGCCCTCCATTTTAAAAGCCCTTTCAGTGTTGTTTTCAATATGACTGTCCTTTTACTCACATCCTCTAGAAGGTAAGAACTGTTTTGTAAACAAACTGGAATCATACTAAAATTTGCTTAATATCATCAAGTATCTGTCAGTAATAAGATATGTGTTGTCTCAGGTGTCAATTTTTGGAACAGTGTGTTTCAATCAAGAGCCAGTTAATATCTGTACATTAATAATTTATTGATGGATCTTTTAAGAGTAATAAGATCTGATTGCCCCTTCATCTCTTATTTTTCCTTATAATTCATTTGTTGAAGAAACTTAATTGATTATTCCCACAGTATAGTTTTCCACAGTTTGAATTTTGCTGATTTCAACATTGTAGTGTAGTTAACCTATTTTGTCATTTCTTTAGATCCATAATTGAAGCTAGATGCTTGATCTGATTTGTTCCCTCCTTTTCTCCCTCCCTGTAAGTTTATTCCAAATATGTCAACTTCTATTTGACCCTTCTTGGTTTGCCTATAACCTTCAGGCTTCTGGTGCTGTTACCAAATACTTTGCCTAACCTGTCCTGGATAAGTGCATTTTATACTATTGGTTGACTTTGTTCTAGATTCCTTTGTAAGTAGTCCAGTAAGATCAGAAGTAGTGATAATCCATACATGTGGAAAAAAAAAAAAGGAAAAAGAAACCAATTTTTTGGAGCATAGACTATAAGTCCCCAGTATAATTGGTACTTTAGTCATATAAATATTGCTTATCCTTTTTCCAGTAATACCTTGGATAATTTGGTATGACTTCCATTTTACAGATGAAAAATTGAATTTAAAAATTGAATGAGTTGCTCAAGGGCACTCAGCTTATGTGTGGCTAAAACTTTGGTCTTCTGGGGGCAGTTATTGTTAATTATTTTTATTTAAAGCTGTTACTCTGTAGAACTTGGAGTCTTGAGGAATTTGGTTTTCTCTCTCCTAATTTCTTTTGTAAAGGAGTGATTTTGAAGCAGATCTGAGTACTACTTTTAGTTTTGTGATTTCCCAACCCCGCCCTTGGTTTGGTGCTGGGAATTGAACATGGACCCTTCTACATGTTAGGCACACACTCTACCATTGAGCTATATCCCCAGCAGTTGTGTGGCTTGAGCGGCGGCGTAGTTGCCCATGTGGAATTCTCTTTGCTTCTCTTCCCAGGTTCCATGTCCTCTGTACTCCATGCCCCCTTCTTGGTTTAACTCTGTACATGAGCACATTTAGTAGTTGCCCTGTAGACCGTAAGTGGGAGGTCAGTTTCCAAAGAACTTGCATGTCTTGAAATGTCTTTTTCCATTCTCAGTTTGATTGCTTTTGTAGTTTGGCTGTGTGTAGATTTGTTAGTTTGTGATTACTTTCCCTCCCAATTTTGAAGGCATCTTTTGTAGCCCTTTGAAGGCTATTTCCTGAAATCTCACTTCAACCCTCAGAAGTACCTGGAATTTGCAATTCCTAAAGCTCTTGGGAATTCTTGAGCAAACACTTTATTTCTTGTAGGCCCCCACCAAAACAGGAACTCACATTTCAGCATCCCCTGTTCTGCGAAGTCAGTTATTTTGTACATCTGCTTTCCATCTTCTAAAATTTTTTTGGCATATCTCATCTGTTGGCCTGTTTTTTCCCCCACCTCTTTTTTTGGATTTGTACTTTAAATTTTTTTTCCTTTACTATCATTCTATGTGGTTTTGGGAGGGAGCAGAAATTAAGTCATGTTCAATCCTCTGGATTTAGGGTTTTAAACTGATTAAAAATCAAAATAACAAGATTTTTGTGGCTCTTATATTTGGTAAGAACTATCACTGTACTAAAGTTGTACTTTTTCCATGCCTCTTGCTGCTTTCAGTTATTTGTAAAACAGGTAGAAAAATCAGATGATTGAGTGAGTATTTAGGATGGATGGGAGTGGATGACTGGTATGTCATTGAAGTAGAAAGTGATTTCCGACTGGGGGTGTGGCTCAGTGCTAGAGTGCCTGTCTAACATGCCTGAGGCCCTGGATTTAATCTCCAGCACCTGGGGGGATGTGTGTGTGGGGGGGGAGCTTTCTAGGAAGAGTTCAATAAATGTGCTTCCTTTTTTTCCTGTGATATTTCAAAAATTAGTTCAGTATAAACTTGTAAATATGATATACTTGAGCTACACTTAAAAATACACAAAAACAGATTTGCCAAATATGTGCCTATCAGAAGTGGCAGTTTATTTTAGGCTTTAGTGAATATCTTTCTTTGCCTATGTTTAAACTGACACATGGTTGCCCTCCATAAGTTTGAATATTTTTAAAATATGATTTGGGGATTGGAATAATCTTTGAATTCATGGATTCTGTTAAATACTGTTAGAATGAGAATTTTAATTTGTAGGAAAGGTGTAAATAAAGTGTGGGAATTACACTAATGTGAAGGTGTAAATGTTCAGGATTTTTGTGTATGGATTTTGGGGAAGTTCAAACAAAATGGAGATTCTAAAAAGGTAGTGGGTTATTAATGGCTGTGTGATCTGAGGAAGCTCCAGGAAAATCTCATAGCTGTTAGTTCTTCTGCTTGGTACTAACTAAGTTGCCCAGAGGGTTTTTAGAGATTTATCAATTCAAGTTCTCTCTTCATTAATGTAGAAAGTATTGTGAGAAATAGACAGGACAGTATTTCCCTAAAATGTGGTGATCTGTGAAATGATTGTGTTACACAGATGAATCTTTTTTTTTTTTTTTGGTACTGGAGATCAAACCCAGGTAGATGCCTTATATGTGTTTAGTCAAGAGCTCTACCTTGAAGTTGCACCCCCATCCCTTTTTATTTTTAATTTTTTATTTGTTTTTGGTACCAGGGATTGAACACAGAGGCACTTAACCACATCCCCAGCCCTTTTTAAAATTTTGTTTAATGTTTAAAAATTTTTAGACAGGGTCTTGCTAAGTTGCCTAGGGCCTTGCTGAGTTGCTGTGGCTGGCTTTGAACTCACGATCCTCCTGCCTTATCCACCTGAGCAGCTGGGATTACAGCTGGTAATGAGGCGTACCACCATTTCTGGCCCTTTTTATTTATTTTTTATTTTTTTTAAATATATTTTTTAATGTTGATAGTTCTTTATTTTATTCATTTATTTATATGTGGTGCTGAGAATTGACCCAGTGCCTCACACATGCTAGGCGAGTACTCTACTACTGAGCTACAGCCGCAGCCCCCTTTTTATTTTTTATTTTGAGAAAGTCGTATTAAGTTGCCAAGACCTGCCTTGATCCTCCTGCCTCAGCCTCCCAAGTAACTGGGATTAAGGGTATGCATCCCTACATCTGGTTTAATGTTTTTCTTTTAATCCTTAAATATATATGTCAATAGTCATCAGAAAAATAAAAAAGCATCTCATAAATATGAATTTATTGATATTTCTTAGCCTGAGGCTAAAGTGGGCATTTTTAAATTATTTGATTTAAAGACATGTATTTAATAATTGATAAGACTGAATGGATTTGGCAAAAATTATAAATAAACATTGGTAGTTTCTAAATATGGTTTGTTTAATCATGGTACTTTTATACATTCTTTTTTCTTCTTAGATAACAGTATAAATCTGGGCTGCTATGACATAAGCTTCTTGTATTTTTTTTCCTCCAAATACTGGATATTGAACTCAGAGCCTTGCACATGATAGGCAAGCCCTCTACCACTGTGCTATATCCCCTACTTTATTTTGAGATAAAATCTTCTTAAGTTCTGCAAGTTGCTGAGTCTGGTTTTGAACTTGATCCTTCTGCCTTAGCTTCCCACATACCTGAGGTTATAGTATATCCTACTGTGCCTAGTCGTTGGCATGAACTTTTAAGTGCTTTCTTCCTTTTATTTTTTATTTTAAAATTTAGATACCATTTTTATTTGTGAACATAAAAAAAGTTTTTTCCCTCCAACAGAAATTCTCAGGGTATTTCGACATTTTATTTTTAAAACAATTTGTACCATAGGTCTGACAAGTAAGAAGAAAAGGGAGTTAAGTGGTTAAAGGTACCCAAAGTCATTTGGTAGTTTAGTAATGGAACTTTGGGCATAGCCAAGGTCTCCTTGTATCCAGAGTTGCTTCTGTTACACTGTGCTTTTTAGCTGTTAGTGGAGTAGCCAATTGAAGTTTTCTTAGAACTCAGGAAGTCTGCCAAGTTTTGCAGCTAAAGGGATGTCCTGTAGCTTTTATATATTTGTATCTCAAGCCCTGAAGGTAGAAAGAGCTGGATCTTCCAAAAATAGTTCAATAAATGTGTCAACATTTTGAAATACTATTGAGAAAACAAGGAAGTGGAAGTCCTATGGGATTGTTGGAAAATGATGCCAAATGCTTTCACAAGTATTTAGAAAGCAAATGTGGCAGTGGTTATATGCCAGACAGTGGTTCATGGCCTTGGTTTTTGAAGTTCATTTTTTTCTTACTTTTACCCAGTATTCTCTGTTTAATTGCTTCTAGATTTTGGTAGAAAAGCTGCTAAATGAACATCTTTCTTGAAAAATTTCCGTTCAAGTCACTCTTAAGGAGAAAAGGAAAACTTTTCTCACCCAAAATGTGGGTAAGAATCGTGTGTAGGAAAGGTTAATGTGTCAAGTAATGACTTGGATCTGTCCACTGACAAAGAAATAGAGTTTATCTATGTGCTCGTAACCAAAACAGTTTTGAGTCTTGGCCATTAGAATCGACATCAGTAAAGTTGTGTCTTAATTTCTTTAATTCCAAGACTGTCTTTTAAATTATGCAGATATTGGAATGTTTTGTTGGAATGTGAAAACATTCATCTGTCCCCTGAGCTCCTCCCCACCATCTTTTTATTTATTTATTTATTTATTTATTTATTTTTAAATTTATTTTTATCCTACCACCTTAAAACAGGAAAATGGAGTTACATTGAAGATATTCTTCTTTTGAAGCTCTGCAATGAAGAGCCATAGATGTGGGCTGCATGTGTAGTGCAGATGGGTCTGTGACCTATTGATGACAGTTCACGTTCATCCTCATTGCTGCAAGCTTAAGTTGAAGGACTTCAGGGTGGGTTCTAGAACATTTTGTTGGTCTGTGCTCTGTATTTTACTTGCTCTGTGCCGCACACAGGATAACAGTGAAGGATAATGTGACCTTTTTTAAGGACCTTATTTTTTTGTTAAATCTTTTGAAGCCACATTTTTATTCTGATTATCTATTAAAGTTTTTTTTTTTTTTGAAGAAAGCGTATATACTTAGCAGTTATAGAAAGTGCTTTTCTTTTTCAACTTACTATTTAACATATATTTGTAGGTAGAATACTACTATAATGAGTCCCATATACCATCTCTTGACTTCAACAGTTAGCAGCACATAGCCAGTTTTGTTCCATATGTCTTTCCCTTCCATTCCCTGACTCTTCCCATTCCCTAACCTTACTATAATTTTATGGCACTGGGTATTGAACCAGGGGTACTTTACCTCTGAGCTGTACCCCCAGTCCATTTTTTAAAAGTTTTAAAATTTGATATAGGGTCTCTCTTAAATTTGTTGAACTTGCGTTCCTTCTGAGTTTCTGGGATTACAAGCATATGCCACTGCACCCAACCCTATTCTTACTATTTTGAAGCAAATTCTATACATCATTTGTAAATAAATGCGCCTTCCCACCTTTCTACATGTACTTCTTGGTTTCCAAAATAAAGCTCATGTTTAGAACTGATTTTGTAGAATAACAGAAAGTAGTTCATTTATAACGTTTGGTTGTCATGCTTTTGGAGTGATTATCTAAAGATTGTTTTGATAACTGAAAGCATTTTTGTCCAAATGCAGCCTTGTGGTAAAAGCAAAAACAAAAACTAACAAAAAATCCTAACAATTTCTAAACCAGAACTGAACTGAGCTCCCAATTCTGAAGGTAATGATTATGTATATAATTTTTTTTCCAGGGCCTCTGCCTGTTTATACTCTATTGTAATGTTATTAGATTTTTTTCTATTTTCTTCCCTTCCCTTCTGTTCTTTCTTTGTATGGTGTGGTTCAGTGGCAGTATGTTACAACTGGACCAAGTGCAATTTTTTTTTTTTTTTTTTTTTTAGTTGACTTGAATTTTAGTGGGACTGCATAGTTATTATAACTGCATATAGTGCTGTGTATATGGTTTTCTCTAGCAGTGTAGAGGGGAAGGTATATACCTTAAACATTGATCATGTACTAGTTTAGAAGTAATCATATAAATTGATGGCATTATAGCCACAGCTGGCAATCACTTAAGAGTTGAAATGCTTTTTCTAATTAGTAGGCAGGATTTTTGGGGCTTGGGTTGTGGCTCAGTGGTAGAGCACTTGCCTTGATGCATGAGGCACTGGGTTCGATCCTCAGCACCACATAAATAAAATAAAGGTATCGTGTCCATCTACAACTAAAAACATTTAAAAAATAAAAAGGAATTTTTATTTTGGAGGTAGTTCTTTTTGTATTTTAATTAATATTTTCAGTTACATATGATTAATACCTTTGTAAAGACATACTGAATTATAAAATAATGATAATAATAGGTACCATTTGATACTTTATGTGGCAGACACTGTTGTATGAGAACTTCTACATATATTTGCTTATTTCATCCTTATGGTAATTGTGTGGTAAGTACTTTTATCTGAAGGAATCTATATAAGAAAACTGAGGCACTGAAAGTTTCAGTAATAACTTGTTCAGAGTAATTCAGCTAATTAATGGCAGATCAGGGCGGTCTGGTTCCAGAGCCTACAGTATAACTTCTGTCGTATTATCCCTGGGAATATGTAATCTTCCTTCAAACCCTGTTCCTATTTGCATTCCCCTCCACAGAAGAATTTTTGAAGGAGAGCAATTACTGTGCATTAGGGTATAATGTGATCACTGGGGATGGTTTTCGTTCAGAAACTTGAAAGCAATTAATGAAATTTTACTTATGTTCTTCTACTGGCTTTAGTTATAAAGGGGGAAAGGGGAAAATGGAAGCATGTAGAGAGTAGGGTCATTACCAGTAATGTCTCCCCCTTCCCTTTAAGATGGAATGTTGAGTCCATATGGAATGTTAACAGATCACAAAGAAGTTGTTGAAGCTAGTAGTACCATTGAATGGTGAAAATCTGTCTCCAGTTGAGTACCTTGGAGTGAGCAGGTGTATTATTGGAACTTTGGCCATCATTGGTCAGTACTTCAGAGTACACATTTTTCTCAAGAGTTTATCCTGAGTCCTTTAGTGACTGGATTTTTTAACAAAACAGGTATCTGATACTGTGTGTTCTCCCTTTTTCCTGAAAAGAGTCGAAGATAGAAAGAAAATTATCATAGCCCCAAGTCCCGGTCCCCAGTCTACTAAGTACTAAGTATAATTTTGGGCAAGAGACATTGCTTCTTGTGTCTGTTTTCTCTTACATGGTTCAGATGCCCTGAAATAAATTCTGATTACTATAAGATGTCTGATGTACTCTTTTTACTCAATTTGTGGAGAAAGTGATTTAAAGTGCCCTTCCTTATAGGAAAAATAGGTGTAGAATTTTGGCAAAACATTTGATACTCTTCATGGTATCGTTATAGCAAATTGAGGAAATAATAGTTCAATGGAAGGAGGTCTGTGGTGGTGTTTGTTAGTGAAATTTTAATCTTGATCATTTCCTGTTGGACATAATTCCTCCAGTGATTTTTACAAAAATTTAAATTTATTTTTTAAATTGGTAAATAAAAACTTTAAAATGTACATATTTATGGGGGTCCCTTGGGGTATTTTGATACATGTATACATTATGTAATGTTTAAATCATGCTGAATGTAGCTTTCTTTTGAAAACATTTTTGTCTTTCTTTCTTTCTTTTTTTTTTTTTTTATATATACTGTTCAGGTGTGTTCTGCCAATTGAGCTAAATCTCCGATTCTATTTATGTTTTATTTTGAGACAGGGCCTAAGTTGCTGAGGCTGACCTTGAACTTGTGATGCACCTGCCTTAGCTTTCTGTGTTACTGGGATTACAGGCCTGTGCCACTGTGCTTAGCGAGACATTAATTTTTAACTTTTTTTTTAATTAATTTTTTTTTCTATTAGGTAGGCTAACTTCATCATTACTTCCATTTCTATTCCCTCTGTCTCTCTTTTTTGGTATTATGGATTGAATTCAGGGGTACTTTATCACTGAGGTATATCCCCAACTCATTTTATTTTTAATTTTGAGACTGGTTCTTCCTAAGTTGTAGAAGCTAGTCTGAAACTAGGCGGTACTCCTGCCTCATCCTCTTGAGTGGTTGGGATCACTGGCATGTACCTCCACATCTGGCATTATTTCCCTTTTATTTTTCCACAAAAAAAGTTTGATTTAGGAAGTTTTAAATATGTATATAAAAGAAAACCAAATGGAGAACTTCAACTACAGTACAAAGCAATAGTAACAAAAACAGCATGGTATTGGCACCAAAATAGAAAGGTAGATCAATGGTGTAGAATAGAGGACACGGACACAAACCCAAATAAATACAATTTTCTCATACTAGACCAAGGTACCAAAAATATGCAATGGAGAAAAGATAACCTTTTTAACAAATGGTGCTGGGAAAACTGGAAATCCATATGCAACAGAATGAAATTAAACCCCTATCTCTCACCCTGCACAAAACTCAACTCAAAATGGATCAAGGACCTTGAAATCAGACCAGAGACCTTGCATCTTATAGAAGAAAAAGTAGGTCCAAATCTTCACCTTGTTGGCTTAGGATCAGACTTCCTTAACAGGACTCCCATAGCACAAGAAATAAAAGCAAGAATCAACAACTGGGATAGATTCAAACCAAATAGCTTTCTCTCAGCAAAGGAAACTATCAGCAATGCGAAGAGAGAAGAGCCTACAGAGTGGGAGAAAATCTTTGCCACTCATACTTCAGATAGAGCACTAGTTTCCAGAATATATAAAGAACTCAAAAAACTCTACACGAAGAATACAAATAACCCAATCAACAAATGGGCTAAGGATATGAACAGACGCTTCACAGAAGATCTACAATCAACAAACATATGAAAAAATGTTCACCATCTTTAGTAGTAAGAGAAATGCAAATCAAAACCACCCAAAGATTCCATCTCACCCCAATTTGAATGGCTATTATCAAGAATACAAGCTACAATAGGTGTTGGAGAGGATGTGGGGAAAAAGGTACACTCATACATTGCTGGTGGGGCTGCAAATTAGTGCAGCCACTCTGGAAAGCAGTGTGGAGATTCCTTAGAAAACTTGGAATGGACCCACCATTTGACCCAGCTATCCCACTCCTTGGCCTATACCCAAAGGACTTAAAATCAGCATACTACAGAGATACAGCCACATCAATGTTCATAGCTGCTGAATTCACAATAGCCAGACTGTGGAACCAACCTAGATGTTCTTCAATTGATGAATGGATAAAGAAACTGTGGTATATATATACAATGGAATATTACTCAGCTATAAAGAATAATAAAATTATGGCATTTGCAGGCAAATGGATGAAATTGGAGAATATCATGCTAAGTGAGATAAGCCAATCTCATAAAACCAAAGGACGAATGATCTCGCTGATAAGCGGATGATGACACATAATGGGGGGTGGGAGGGGGGCAAGAATGGAAGAAGGAGGGACTGTATAGAGGGAAAAGGAGGTGGGAGGGGTGGGGGGGAAGGAAAAAGTAACAGAATGAATCAAACATCATTACCCTATGTAAATATATGATTATGCAAATGGTATGCTGTTACTCCATGTACAAACAGAAACAACATGTATCCCATTTGTTTACAATAAAAATAAATTAAAATAAAAAAAATGGACTCCACAATACCATTGCCACATCTGAAAAACTTACTATTTCCTAAATGTGATCAAATATTCAGTGAATATTCATATTTCCCCAGTTGCTTCACAAATTGTTTTTACAGTTGGTTTATTCAAGTTAATATCTAGATAATATCCAAATTACATTACATTTCTGGTTGCTGTCTCTTGAGTGTTGTGGTTTTTGTTTGTTTGTTTGTTTTTTGGTTATGGGAATTGAACTTTAGAGTGCTTTACCACTGAGCTACATCCCCAGTCATTTAAAAATTTTTTTTGAGACAGGGTCTCCCATAATTCCTGACTTGAGTATCTTAATATATAGTTTATTTCTCTTCTTTTGCTTTCAGTTTATTTGCTGAAGAAACTGTTTATCTTACAGTATTTCCTGTGTTCTGGACTTTGTTTATTGCATCCCTCCTGTAGTGATAGTTTAATGTTTCTGTCTTCTGAGTTTCTATAGGTGGGTAGGCAGACCTGAGTCTTAGTCAGATCAAGGTTGATTTGGGGGGAAGGATGGAGGGACCAGAATCTTTCATAGCTGTTGGTGTTTATTTATTATTGCATTTCATCAAAAGATCCTGTATGGTTGACTTTCTTTTTGGGATAAAAATTTATCAGTGGGTTCTGGTGTTTTGGATGAGATAACTTTACCTTATTGATATGGGCTACTTAATTATCATGAGATACAGGTTTTTATTTGAAATACAGGATAAACACTTTTTTCTGTTACTAAATTTCAGAAGAAGCTATTGATATAATAATTATCTCCATTTTTTTTTTTTTGGTTTCAATCTTAAGTGTCCCCTTCAGTCCCATATGCTAAAGGCTTGGTTGTCACCCTATAGCACTCTTGGGAGGTGGTGGAAACTTTAGGAGTTGGAGTCTAGTGGAAGGAAGTTGGTCACATGGTGCTGGGGGTGCATGCCCTTCGAGGGGATATTGGGACCCTGGCAGCTCCTTCTTATCTCTTTGCTTCTCAGCTGCCATGAGCTAGCAGTTATGCTCCACTGTGTTCCCTGTTGTATGTTACCCCATGCAGGCCCCAAAATGGATGAGCCAGCTGACCACGGACTGAAACTTTTGAAACTGTGAGCCAAAATGTTTCAAAATTTCTTCCTCCTAAGTTGATTTGTCACAGCATCAGAAAGCAGACCAATAGTCCATTGCTCTCACTTTCTTATGGTGCCCCAAGTTGAACCTGGAGGCACTTTGCTGCTGAGCTATTTAACCAGTCCTTTTTTTTTTTTTTTTTTTTTAAAGTTTTGAAATGGGACTGAGTTGCTGAGACTGGCTACTACTCTGTGATCTTTCTGCCTTAACCTACCAAGTTGCTGAGATTACATGTGTGTACCACTGACCTGGCTAGTCTGTCTCTCTTTTGAATATCATTATTGACTTAAGGACTTTATATAGTCAGGGGATTTCAACCAATTAACAATCAATCCCCCCCCCCCTCCAGTACTAGGGATTGAACCCAGGGGTGCTTTACTGTTAAGTTATATCCCCAACCCTTTTTGTATTTTTATTTTGAGATCGGGTCTAAGTTGCTAAGACTGACCTTAAACTTGTGGTCCTCCTGCTGCAGCCTCCCAAGTTTCTAGGCTTACAGGTACACACTGCTGCATCTGACTGCAGTTACTTTTTTTGATAGTCATGTTTTCTTAACTTTCATCAGTCCCTTCAAACTGGGTCTTATGCCCTTTTGACACGACCCTTTCAGACTTTGAAAACAAGGAAAGTTTATTTAGAGGCAGTGCAATTTCTTTCTGGAGATACCATCTAATCTCCAATAGGCATAGCTCAAAAAATATGTACACTGAGGGGAAAAAAAAGCCGTAGAGCAGAGTGAAAACTCGACGCCAAGGTCCTAATTTAATCAACATACAGAAAAATGGTGAATTTAGATGATCTGTGGGGTCTCTTCTCACTTTATGGTTTGTGCTCTTTAGCACTTATAACTTTGCTTTTCTACTTAGTTATTATTGGTACACAGTATTTCAGGAGTTTGTATTGTCAGGTTTTTGTCTTAAAAAAAGTATTTTTATAACTTTTTTCCTATTCAGATGATCAGCTTCCTGGGCCATGAATTAAATGACAGTAAATTTGGAAATCCAAGAGTTACAACATACTCCGTAGTTGAAAAGTCCGCCCTCAGAGGAAATGAGGACGGGTTTGCATCCTAACCTTTGCTTTTGTTCCCCAACATAAAGCGTTGGTAAACATGCTGCCCACAAAAGGTCAACCTTGTAACACTAGATCAATAAGCTACTGGTTTCCTGCAGACAACTTTATTTCCTCTGATTTGAGTAAACAGATGAGGTTTCATAAAGAGTTGCATGTATAACTAGATTTGTGAACTGTTTGGTAATGGAATGACAATATATTATCATATTTCCAAACCTCTGCTAAGTTAGTGTCTGACATTTTAAAACATATTTTGGTTTTGTAAATTGGCTTCCCTACCAATTGTATGGATAGTGTTCATCACATAAGAAATAGTCCTTTCTGTTTTGTAACTTTTCTTTTCTAGAATAAATGGGGCTTAGTTTTATCCTTGTGCTGGCAACAGTCACTATCATGACTCTTTTGTTAAGTATTAAATATGAACTGCCAGTTTTTAAATACTTTTGAATACTTACTGAATGTTGGGCTGCGGTACAAATAATACAGCTGCATACCATACTAATATAAACAAAATGTCATGCTTTGAAAAAACATTCTCTAAGAATAGAAAGAAATATAATGAAATTCTGTATTTATTTTCCAGTGAGTTAAGTTTTGGAGTAAATAAATGACAATAACTGTATTTTATTTAGTTAGAAATATTTCTTTTCATGCCTCTTAGGCATTTTGGTTTGTAAAATAACTATCAGATTATTTTTGTAACTATAAGAATCCCTTTAATTATTTTTGAACAACCAGCACTTAAAAATGTCAAATTGTTTTAAATGCTGAAACTGTGAATACTTTATTTCTAGTAAATAAAGTTATTCTGTGAGTTTTCCAGATGGCAAAAGCAACCAGAACAATTTAATTCATTATTTCTTTCCCATTTATATTAATGAATTGTGAATTAGAGCAATTTAAATCGGTACTAGATTGTCCCTTTGGAAACCCCAGAGCTGTGTTTTTCTTATATGAAAAATACAGTCATCTGTGTAGAGAGGTAGTTATATTCTGTATCACTGTACAAAGGATCTGAGGAATCTTACAGGGAATATATTTGATACCATTGCTTAGATAAAAACAAATTAGAAAGAAGATGAAAATATCCAAACAAGAATCTACCCTCCACACACACAATCGGAGCTGTGGCTTAACAGATTTTTATTGATATTCTCTCTGCATATTTTTGTATGTGTATTTATGTTTTGTCTTGTTTTTACACAAGAAATACTTCTAAAATGCGTGATGCATGATAAAACCTCTCCTCATCCCTGAAATGTTTGCTAAAAACCATTGAAGTTTTTTTCCTCTCAATACAGCCCTGAACTGTTTTTTTTTTAAAGTGTAAAGATGAATATCATTTCAAAACAAGGAAATTAATTAATGGTTTATTTATTTATTTTTTTATTTTTCAGATTTTTTCCTTTGGTGATAAACATTTTTA
Organism: Sciurus carolinensis; assembly: GCF_902686445.1. Lineage (NCBI taxonomy): Eukaryota > Metazoa > Chordata > Mammalia > Rodentia > Sciuridae > Sciurus > Sciurus carolinensis. Next base: position 33,765,486 of record NC_062219.1, read on the forward strand.
TGCTTTTGAGCCATTTCTTTCAAGACCCCCCTGATCCTGTGAAAGTGAGTCATATTATTCAAGGCACAGCTTATATGTCAACGTTTCTGTGAAATCGCTTTTGATTCCTTCAAGTAGAGTTAATACCTGTCTTTGTCTTCCAGGAAGTTTAATGGCACTTATTAGGTTGGATTTTAAAACCCTAAGTGTCATTTTTTTCCAGGGTAGCAACCGTTTCATTCCCAGTGATTAGCATTTGTGAAGCATTCTGTAGAAGTTTATGGAAAGAATGAAAACTAGTAAATGAATCAGAAGTTTTAATGAAGTTCAGACTATTAAGATTTTTTGCTTCCTTTGAAATCAATAAATACATTAACTGATTTGGATCATCTTTTTATTGTATAGAATCATCTGAAGCACTAATAGTAATGTGAGTTGCCTCATAGTTGAGTTTGCAACATTCTGTGTGTATGTGCCTGTGTGCACCTATGCACACTACTGGGGATTGAACCCCTAGGCACTTTACCATCAGCTGCATCCACAGCCTTTTTTAAAATTTTTATAGTCTTGCTAAGTTGCCCAATCTAGCTTCAAGCTTGCCATCCTTCTGGTATTACAGATGTGCACTATTCTGCCCAGCTCTATTCTCAGTTTATTTTACTGTTACACTGTTATTTGGTCATGTCTTTCTACTTTTAAAATGCTGATCTTATTTTATTATATCACTATCTTACTCCATAACCCTTAGTAGCTCTCTCTTACCTAGGTGTGGAAGTCAGAATTAACATATGCTTTCTATCGAGGATTCTTCCTTGGTTTCTGTAGAGCTATATATTTTTCAGGATTTTCAAATATTAATTTTGGTACTGGGTATTGAATCCAGTGTTCTTTATCACTGAGCTGTGTCCCCAGCCCTTTTTAGAAATTTTTTAAAATTTTGAGACAGGGTCTCATGAGTTGCTTAAGGCCTTGCTAAATTTCTGAGGCTGGCCTCAAACTTGGGATCCTCCTGCCTCAGGCCCCCAAGTTGTTGGGATTATAGGCATGTGCCGCCCCACCAGGCAACATATTCTATAACTACCTGGAATTTCTGCTTTCATTTTGCCTACCTGTTTCCTATATGAAATTAAAGAATATGAGTCCTAGAAAATTCTGACAGTTCTTTAACTCTTTTAACTTACAAATGGAAAAAAATTAGGACCTTGAAATTTGCATTGATTGCCTACTGCCCATCACCTTGTACAAAGCAGACCAGCCTCAGACCTATGTTGTAACTAACGTCTTTTTGTTCATTTTTCACAGGGTCTTTTTTTTTTTTTTTCTTTACTTCCATTCCCTTTTTTGTGATATTGGAGATTGAACCCAGGGTCTCATGCATGTGAGGCAAGTTCTCTGCCACTGAGCTACACATCCCCAGCCTTTTTAAAAATTTTATTTTGAAACAGCGTCTCACGAAGTTGTCTAGATTGACCTCAAAATTGGAATCTTTCTGCCTCAGCCTACTGAGTAGCTGGAAGTACAGGTGTGCATCATCATGCCCGGCTGTAAGGTCTTTTTATTTTAAGTTGCACCTGAAATTCTGTTTCCCTCAATTCTTCTCTAATCACTTTAGTTAGAAAGTCTATTCTGGACTTCAAACTTTGGTGCTGTTCATTGTAATGTGACAGCATTGTATTTTCTGTTGTAATAATAATGAACAATGACATCGCTAACCTTTGCTTACTTATCGCTATGCTCTGGACTAAAAAGCATATCAGTTATCTCATTTTACCTTACAGCCACTCTACAGGGCATTGTTATCCACAAGTGTAGAAATTAGGAAACTGAAGTGTAGAGAAGCAAAGTCCTAATGGTCTTAGGTTTAAACTCAGTCTGATCAGAGTAAGACTTACCTAGCTTGTATTATAATATTTTACTTGTGGACATCTTTTTGCACTGGATCATAAAATTTTTGAGAACAACGAATAGTTCATTAATGTCTTTGTATCTCCTCCAGCATCTGTTGCAGAAGAACTTGATAAATTTGTTGACTTCCACTGGAAACATATATGCCATTTGACCACATATTGAAGGTCAAGGCATTGGTGAAAGGGAGCGGAGAAGCAGAAGGTGAGGGATGGAACATATAAGCAGAGGACTTACATTTAGACGTTAGATCTAAGAAAAGGACAAAGGTATGTGGTCCACTGAAGTTTCAGTGGAATGATGTGGGCAGCAGAGTTTTTTAACTTTCATAATTTATTGGTTGAAAGAAGATATACATTTATTTACTTGTAAGAGTTTGGGATTGCATCTCAGTTGCACATTGTCATTTCCAGCCTTGTTCATTGTTGTACTCAGTGTTTCTTTTCTTTTAAGTAGTCTTCAAACTACCTATCCACAATAGCAGGAACAAATCGTTTTCATGTAAGATTAGTCTTTTGCTAAGAGAGGTCCGGGACACTTTAATGAACTAGGATGGTGAATTTTATCTGCTTAACTGAGGGCTTCCAAATTGGTAGAATGCTGAAGCTGTGCAAGTGCATTTTGTTATGGGTGTGGGTTCTGTGATTGTCCTTTTGTAGTCATGCAGTTAGGTATGAAGAATCTTCTTTTTTTTTTTTTTTTTTTTTTTTTTTTTGGTGCCTGTTAGGGAAGTGAAACCCTTAAGCTGTGTAGGCATATTGAGTTCCCATTTTTTGAAGGATTTGAGCTTAGTCTTCTTTGTTCTTCTGAAATGAACCCCGAAGAATATGGTGCTAGCTTTATTTTTTAGAGATCAAGAGTTCAGGAATGAACCCAGCAGATTGAAAAATAGGGTGATCTTTTAATAGCCTGTTTTTTTAAAAAAAATTTTTGATATTATGTATTGAACTTAGGGGAGCTTTACCATTGAGCTTACATTCCTAGTCCTTTTTATGTATTATTTTGAGATGTGGTCTTCCTAAGTTGCCCAGGCTGGCCTGAACTTGCAGTCCTCCTATCAGCCTTCCAAGTCTGGAATAACAGGCATGTATCATTAGCAGAATAAATATTTAAAAAAGGATAAGTGATGTGTTCAAGCAAAAGTAGGTATAGGAATAACATTGTGTAGGAGAAGAAAGATTTGAGTTCTAGACCTCTTTCCTTCCAGTGTATTTATTTGTACGTACACATACCAAATTCAGTTTGTTTCTGGTGAAAATGGAACCGTAATTAACCTCTCCCTCATTTGGTTGTGAAAACAGGTCTCTGGTGTCAATTTGTGATAATGTACCATGTATATTCAAATGCTGGCATCCTGACTTATGGCTCATCACATTTATTAGGAAATATTTTAACAGGCATAAGTATTTTCTGTCCTGTATCTTCAAATAATTGTTGATGACTGTATAGATTTAGCCTGTGTGTTTTTTTTTTTTTAATTTTATTGTGTGAAATGTAAATATACATTAGAACTATACAGAAATATAAGTAAGATTTATCATTTTGCCTGGCATGGTGGTGCAAGTCTGTAATCCCAACTACTTGGGAGGCAAATTATTGAGACCCTGTCTCCAAATAAAAAGTAAAAAAGGAACTAGGGATATGGCTCAGGGTATTCATGTACCCTTGGGTTCAATCCGGAGTACCACCCCTACCCCCTGCCAAAAAGAAAGAAAAAAAAAAAAAAAGCTAAAGTGCTTTTGTAAATTAAATAACTAAGTGCCATTTGTTACTTTTTACTTTGACCTGTTGAGATACTATGACCTGTGCATGCCAATTTTTCCATTGTAAGTTAAAAACAAAAGATTTTATGTGGCACTTAGCTTCAGAGAAATAAAAATTTATGCCATTTATTCCCTGTACATCCTCAGGAACTAAAAGGAGATAAATTAATTTCATGGATGAAAGAAAATGAAGGAAGGATGAAACCTTCGTATCAAGATTCCACAACTTTCTAAACCACTATAGAGCTCATCTAAGCAAGACTTCATTGTGCTGTCTGACTATTTCTGTGGCTTTTGATCTGATAATGTATAGGATTTAACTAATAGGTACACTTGGTTCATGGATTTATTCTGTTTCTTTGAGTGATTTTTTTCCCCCTTCAGATCAGTTTTTAGGAATATTCATTTCAAAATGGAAGCTATTTTGAGATATGCTCTGTAGTTGAAACAAATCCCTCGTTTCCTTTCCCCTTTTCACTCTATTTCCTTTGGAGTAATGTCCTTTGTGGTACATAGCTACACTGTTCAAGAAATCATTTCATTGCATTTAAAGAGGAAAATCTTCTACCAATGTTAGTATTAAAATAACAATGTTATCTTACATTTTTTTGTAGTTCTCATTTGTGTACTTTATTCAAGTCCCACCTTGAGAATTGGAGAAACTTTCAATTAGAAAGTTATCATCAGAGCTTCATGGTCAAAAGTTTGCTTTTATGAATTGTATGATTGATTGGTTGATTGATATTGGGGGTTGAACCCAGGGCTATTCTATAAATGGGTTACATTCCCAGCATGTTTTTAAAAAAGTCTTGAGACAGGGTTTAAGTTGCACAGGCAGAACTTATGATCCTCTGCCTCACCCTCCTGAGTAGATGGTATTACAGGTATGTGCCACTGTATCTGTCTTAAAAGGCTAGTTTTAGAGTGAATATAATTACTATTTCATGGGTTGGTTAATTTTTTGGGGGGATGTAAATGTTTATAGTTTTACATTTTCAGATAGTTAAATCTAAAAATTCTTTTTAGTGGCAGTTTATGTAGCAGAATTATTAAATGAGAAAATCAGGAATTTTGGACAGTAACATTGGCCAAGAATTGAATTTTTTTTTTTTTTTTTTTGGTACTTGGGTTTGAACCCAGGGGTACTTAACCACTGAGCCACATCCCCAGCCCTTTTAATATTTTATTTAGAGACAGCATCTCACTAAGTTGCTAGGACCTTGATAAGTTGCTGAGCTGACTTTGATCCTCCTATAGCCTCTGGAGGAATCGCTGGGATTATAACATGCACCACCATACCCGGCTAAGAGTCGGATTTTATAGTTAGTAAAATTTTGAATTAATTGAACAAGATAATCTGAATACCTGGAGCTTAGAATGTGTTCTTTCAACTTCCTTATTAGTCTACACTTATTCAATTAAATTTACTGTTTATTTGATTATCTTGGAACTGTGTTTGGCGACTGGTCAGTCTTTTCTGTTGTTGACTTTTGTCCATTGTTATTACTTTAATTGCCTACTCTACTGTCACCTTAAAAATCTTTGGACATTTCTCATTCTTACCTGTTTGATTACTTTTCTGTCTGTTAGTCCAAGAGGATATTTAGGTAAGTCTGGCTTTTTGAGTATTTAAACCAACAATTTGATCTTACCTTTTTGGAGGTTTCCTGCCATATATTTAACACTGTATTGCATTTTAATATTCTTTATCATTTCCTGTAAAGTTTTTAATAAGATGGGCCTTTGGTATTTCTCTACAGAGTATCTCATTTATTAGTAGCTATGGCTGTACACATGTAATTGACTACATATTTACACAGCTTGGTGGAGTCATTATATAAATGACTCAGATTAACTTGATTCAGAAAATCGTTAAATACTGAGATAAATATTTAATAGTTTAGAAATGCAGTGTATGCTAGAGATAATATTTGAGGATTTAAAATATGTAGGAAAGGCTGCACATTTTATTTTGATCTTATTACCATTCAAAAGAAAGCTTACATAAAAATCCTTTGTCACTAACTTTTTGCTTTCTGAAGATGATACAGCAGACTATTAGCCAGCTCCTAGCCATTTAGTCAATTGAGACACACTTTCAATAAAACCCATTGACATAATTTTGACCATTTCAGGAGCACCTGCTCAAGTAATTGCTTTGAGATACTTTAAAACCAAGGGTCTGAGAGGCAGTGGTAGAGCGAACCCTGGGGTATGGGATGCAGGGAGGGTTACTGAGCCCTTTGTGCTGTGAGAGGCTGCATTGCTCAGTGGTTAAGGGAAGGGGTCAGGGCCTTTTTTTCTTGCTTGCTTAGCACTTGAGGAAGTCACTTCACTTTATTGAGCTTCTAGTTTCTCATGTAGTTGCTGTAAACCCAGCACAGGTCATAGCAGGGGGCAGCTAATGAGACCTGAACCTTTTGGTTAAGTAGTTGAAGATCTGCACACAATGGTTCCAAATAGTTTTTAGTTTGTATAATTGTGAGTATGCATACATATGTGAATGACTGCAATTCATTTGTTATCCTCATTAAAGTCATCTCTCTTTATATTTTTTGGTACTGGGGATTGGACCCAGGGGTGCTTAACCACTGAGCCACATCCCCAGCCCTTTTTGTTTTTTATTTTGAGACAGGGTCTCACTAAGTTGCTTAGGGCCTCGCTGAATTGCTGAGGGTGACTTTGAACTTGGGATCCTCCTGCCTCAGCCTTCTGAGTCCCTATGCCACTGCACCAGCTCTCCTTGAAGTTTAGAAGGCCTTGTATGGTTTGAGAGTGCAGCTTAGAAAAAAACCCAAAAATCCTCCCCTGAGGAGTTTCATGGTTGGACAGAGGACTCAGAACAATTGAATTCATGTCCAGACTTCTAGGTATTGTGGCACCAACAGCTGTGGCCTATTAAATATCAACTTTCAACTGTTTGGTAGCAGTAAATGTCACTGGCACGTTTAGGCCAATGCTTTGTAATTTGATAGGCATCTCTAGGTTTCCAAAGTAAATGTATAAAATCTAAGCCATTTTTGGACATATGAGTCATATTCAGTGTTTTTGTGGGGGAAATTGAACTTTTTAATTTCTGGAGTTAATTTTGGCATCTTTAAAAAATAGAGCTGTGATAGCTCTAAACCTTTTTGAATGTTTTAAAATTTAGAATGGAAATGTAGAATGCAAATTTTGCTTTCAAAAGAACAATGATTAATATACTGTTTACCAGGGTGTGTAAGTGGGATGGTGGTATTATCAGGATTTTGCAAAATAAATACTAAACTGTTTGGCTTTTCAAGCCTAATCGAAAAAGAGAAAGTCTCAACATTTGCTTGCTGCTTTTCCTAAGTGTAACCCACTAAGGAGGAAAAGTTTTGTATTTCTTTTCCAGAATTTTGGAAAGGATCAAGAGGTGCAAGGGAGGAAAATTTGCATGCAAATGTAAAATGTTTAAGATTATTTTTCTCTTTAGTATTTCTCTCCATTGTTATATGGTTTATACTGTTTTGGAGATGAGAAGGTTGGGATGTTCAATATTAGGTAAGTACAATGATTATCCAGAGAGAATTGTGATCCTTCACAGAATTCTTTGCAACTCTCTTTAACTGAGTTGAGCAGTCATTATAATATACTCTCAGCAAAGTAACCATTAGAGAAAGGGAATAAGACTTCTATAGCATCTATGGAGAACTGGGAACATGGAATAAAGGCATGGCAAATTCAGGTTATATCAGAGTGAGAAACATTGCTTTAAATGATATTTATAGCATTTGAGTTGTCTGATTACATAAATATGATTGGAGGTCAATAATAAAGAGAAAAAATGTATATGTAAATGTGGATTTATTTGTGCTAGATGGTATGCCCTGAAGAACTTTCCATGAAACTGGTATAACTGAGTATATATTTAGATAATTTGGTGTATGATTTAGAGACCACATAATCTTCATTTCTTATGATTATGGAGACACAAAAACTTGTTGAAAGCTCCTTCAGTAAGGAATGTATATATATGTCTTTGATAATGTCTTTGTGTTCAGTGTTGAAATCAGATTTAATGAATTGACTATACATTTATAATTAACACTTTCCCTTTTAAAATATTAAACCATTTAGGGTCAACTTTTTATAAAGTCTAGTATGTCCTGAGCATCAGATAATGGAATATTTTTACTTTATTGCTTTATTCCCTAGAGAGAAAAATCATCACACTGAAAGATGATCCAGTCTCTGACAAATAATATGTGCCCAGGTAGTCTCAGAAGGGGAGAATTAGTTTTGTATGCGGAGTAGAAAGTTGTTTCTTGCGCATGTCATGAGATTTGTTGGGCATATGCACTTCTAAGGGGCCTAACAATAGTTTTGTGTTTTCTGGATAGTATGTTAAAACAGGTATTTTTAAAAAGTATATAACAACAACAACAACAAAAAACCCAAACAAACAGATATTAATTCTCAGAAGGTGTCAGTACTTCTCTAGAGTAATTGGTAATTTTAATTGGTGATTTGCCATTATCTATTCATAGCAATAACAGTGCAGATATTCATGAATTATAACTGCTAACTTTTAAAGTCAGGTATCTAATTTTTAAAACATGTTGAAACACTGACTTTTGTTTACTGGTATCATTTTTTTTTTTTTTGGTAATCAGCCACCAGTAATGTATGCTGTATATTATTTGAATTTTACATAGGCTTATTTTAGAAGTTAAGATGCAAAAAATTTCACTTTGCCTTTCTTACAAATATTTTCAAGTCATGGCAACTTTGAATAAATTGTTTTAAATAGCTTGTTACCAGATAATTGAATTGACTTTGGAATAGTTTGAGACTCTTAGAAACATGAATGAATACTTTTCACACAATTCTTTAAAAAAAATTTTTTTTAGTTGTATATGGACCCAATGTCTTTACTTAATTTCATGTGATGCTGAGGATTGAACCCAGTGCCTCACTCATGAGGGGCATGCGCTCTACCACTGAGCCGCAGCCCCAGCCCCAACTTTTCACACAATTCTTTTAATTTTTTTTTTTTTTTTTTGGTACAAGGGATTGAACTCAGGGGCGCTTAACAACTGAGCCACATCCCCAGCCCTTTTTTATATATTATCTAGAGACAGGGTCTCACTGAGTTGCCTAGTACTTTGCTAAGTTGCTGAAGCTGGCTTTGAACTTGGACTCCTACTGCCTCAGCTACTGACTCTGTCTCCCAATCTACTGGAACTATAGGCAGATGATGCACTGCCTGGTTCTTTAATTTCTTAGGGGAAAGCAAACTCATATTTAACTGTCACATCTCTAATGTTTAGCCAAGGAAATTTAATACATTTTTGGTGAATGAAAAATGATTTTTTTGTTTAATAAATTGAAAAAAAAATGACATGGGAAGTTGTGATCACTACTGGGAATTAAAATTGAGTAAATATTGAAAGTCCACATAGATTATTCTTCCGTTTTATTTAAAAAAGATGAACCAGGATGCAGTTCTTAAGTGTTATCTTGTAATAAATATTGGGATAAGAAGTTAAAAATCACACACGGATTTCCTTTTTTGCTGATGTAGTATCCATATAAACTTTTCAGAATGATGCTATTCCTGTTGCTGTGAGTTTGGCTTAGGGAGCCACTGTTAATCATTGACTGCATTCAGCATTGACTTTCTATCTTTTTGGCAAACATTTGAGTCTTTGCAGGTTCATGAGGTAATGGATAATTGTTTCACTTCCCAGGCAACAGGCCACAGAGACCCAATGTGTAGTATTCCAGGGGGAGTTATAACAACTTTGGGGCCTGGAAAGGAAGCTTATCTGTCTTGTAGTGAAATGCGTACTTGGATGTGGGTGATATATATTTAGGTGTGATTCTAAATTGTGTGCCTTGTTGTTATGACTTAAGTGTATTTGAGATTTATAAAGCAATCAATTATACCTAATAGTTCTGCCTTGCAGAAAGGGGGTGTGGGGGAATCAAAAGCATTCCAAATCTAACCTTCATGTAGATAGGACATTGAACTTTTTTTTTTTTTGTGGTGCTGAGGATTGAACCCAGGGCCTTGTGTTTGCAAGGCAAGCACTCTACCACCTGAGCTAAATCCCCAGCCCAACACTGAACTTTTTAGTATTTGGTTATAAAGTAATTTTAAATTGTTAGAAAAACATGTTTTTACTATGTTTTGCCTACTCTATCCCTTACATAGTATATGCTTGGAACGAAGAATGTGCAAGTCAAGAATTCTTATACCTATGTTCTTTAAGAATTTAAACTAATTAATAGATTAAAAAATGACAGAGTAATTTTGAGACCAGGAATGTGTATTATTGAGGTACATAAAGGAATTTAAATAATGAAAGAAGTTTGGGAAGCATCAATGAAAAGACTAGAAAAAGGGGTGGTAAAAGAAGAATGGAGCCTGTGCTGAATCTGGGCGGAGCAGAGGGCTGGACTGCCGCTGGTGGGGGGACTGCGGGGGAGGCCTCTTGCACCACCTGAAGGAGTTAAGAGTTCATCTGAAAGTCTAAGTTAGGGATCCATTGTAGCTGCTAAGTTGTGGCAAGTGTTTGAAGAAGGGAAAAACAGAGGGTAATTGTAAGCATTTCACAGGACAGCAAACCCAAATGGTTAGTAAGCAAGCTTAGGAATCTCACTAGTAGTAGTTAGGAAGATGCAAGGTAAAACAGACTTTACATAATCATCATGATGAGTCTAAAAACCCCGAGTGTTGGGGAAGATGTAGGGAAATTGTTTTAATCATTCACTACTGGTGAGATCACACATTGGCATCCTGTCTTGGAGAACAGTTTGGCAATGTCAAGTAGAAACTGACCATATCACACAAGCTAGTAGTTCCACTAGGATGTACATGAAGGAGACATGGAAGAAGTAGTCATCAAAATATTTATGATAGCAAAATGTTGGAAACCACGTATCTTTGAATTAGGTAAAAAAAGTATATTTTATTTTATGATGAGTTACCCTGTAGGAGTTAAAAAGAATAAATGTTGAACTGCATAGAGCCACATAGTAAAACATTGTCTTCAACTAAAAACACAAAAGATGATGGATATGGAGATATATTTATATAAAATATGAAAACAATATTGAAATTAGGCAAAATGTGGTCACTCTCTGCAGCCACCAAGAAAGGTATTAACCCTGCGAAGTATTTTGTACTGATTAGTGAATTTTCTGGGAACCCTAAATCTGATTTTTAAAATCCAGCCAGTGTTAGAGTAAAACGGTGCCTGTTTTATTCCTCACGTGGTTCTTACATATGGGGATATTAAAACCTCTGAGCTATTCCTGGTCATTGATACAATATTAAAGTTTTAAAGAACTTGCAAAACATTTATAAATATTTTCATTTAATTGTCCTGTGTACTTTCTGAAATAATAAACTATGCAAGATTTTTTATTCTCAAATTAAGTGGCAGTCGTTAAACTTGAATTTACCTTTCTCTGATTCCTAGTTTAGTTTTTTTAATAATAATTTTATAATTTTTTTCAATGCACAGTTTAGCATCTAGTTATACTTCATTCATGTAGCAGGTTTATTCCTGCATAAGTAGTATGTAAATAGGTTTTTGGAGCAAGTGGTATTTTAAATATAACTGTTATGGCTTTCTAATTGAAGAGATCCAGTGGTGAGTAATGTACTGATTTATTGCCATTTTGTTTTTGTGGGGTGACTGTAGTGGTTCTTAAGCCTTAGTATACATAAGAATCATCCAGTGAATTTATGAAAAACAGATTCTCTGGTCCCTTTTACCTTCAGAATTCTTCCCTCTTTCTCACCAATACTCGATTAGTTTCTTAACGGCTGTGAGGTTTTTTTTTTTTTTTTTTTCATTCATTTTGGTATTCTTCTCTGTGAATAGCCAGGGTGGGGGTTGGGGGGAAGGAGAGGGAAAGATAAAGGATTGAGAGAGTGCATTTTGTTTTCTTTTTCCTATTAAGTGCTTAATAAATACTTGTAGGATGATTTCAGGAAGCACTTCCCTGAAGGAAATGCCTGGACAAAATTAATACAGTAATAATTGTGGGTGGAGAACACTGGAAAGAATTTTAATACTCAAAATTTATACTTTTGCTGAACTTGGCTTACAATTAAGCATTATTTTCAAACATTCTTTTCATTAGCAATATCATTTAAAAACATGATACAAAGTTCCAGGGAAGGATTTTACTGGGAAAGGTATAAAGAAAAGGGTGGATGAAGAAAGAAAAAGAAAAGTCACATTATTCTGCACAAGTATACCAAACCATCTTGGAAGTTAACAGTTTTCTTCTCAGGGAAGTTGTTCTTTAGCCACAAGCTACTGCAAATTGTTCAGCCATTGGCAGCAACACAGAAAACTGCCCTTTTCACCCTTTCCAGCTCACAAGTGTAGACGATTCATAGCTGAAACCCATCTCTCAGAAAGTGCTGGCTTTATTGAAGCCAAATGTTCTGAGTTTTTCGTTTTGGACGCATGCAGGGCCTTCAGTGCTTTTGCCGTACAGAGATCCTAAAAAAACAAAAACAAAAGCAATAACAACACAAGCAAAGTTTACCAAACAACCTTCAACTTTCCATTTGTAAATACAGATGCAGATAATCCATTTGGTAATAAATTTCTCTTGTTCACTGTCACTCTGATGTGTGCTTTTTTGCAGGGTGGCAAGTAGTGGGGAGTGAATCCAAAGATGCTCAAAAACTGAGCCACAACCCCAGCTCTATTTTGTATTTAGAGGCAGGGTCTTACTGAGTTACTTTGGGTCTCTCTAAGTTACTGAGTCTGGCTTAGCACTAGAGATCCTCCTGCCTCAGCTTCCCTAGTGCTGGGATTACAGGCATGCACTACCACTCCCGGGAGCTGTGTGCTTTTTAATGTAGTCACTGCACAATAGATATTGATTGAATATAGAGTAGAAGTAGGATGAGGACAGAAATAGTGACTGATTCTGCAGTTTTCACCTCTTGCTGTTTAGAAAAGTCCAATTTTATTTCAAGATGGGCTTCTCTGAGAAATTTAAAAATGTAGAGGTAGTAGAGAGATCCCTTAATTGCCCATTCACAGAGGAAGAGATCTTCCCAGGCGGATTTTTTCCGTCAGGGGTCAGAAAACCCAGGTGTTTGGACAGTGACCTTGAGTGTATTGTTTTATGCTAGCCCTGGATAACCTTGGGCAACTGTTTTTCTGTTGTTTACTTACTCGACAGCAACTTGTGTGAAGTTGTGCGCAGTTAATTTGAGAAATGCGCTTTTTGGCTTTTTTGGAGTTTGGCTTGTAGATAATTTTACGATGGCACTGAGCAGCACACACAACTACTTCATGCCCTCAGCGTCAGTCTGCAACACAGATTATTTCTTCCTTCTCTTTCCACTGACACTTTCTCATAAATATTAACAGTTATATTTACTTTGAAGATGCTGATAAACTGATATACTGTGAAATCTTTTTGGTATGTTTTGGTTGTGCAGATGAAAAGAGTCTGATTTAGTTATTACTAAGTTAAGCAGTGAGGGAAAGCATATTTACAGTTAGTGCTTACTCCACTGTGCAGTTTTATCTGTTTAAACTGGAAAAATTACCTGAAATAACAAGATATGCTTTTTGTATCTAGATATAGGCAAGCTAGGTCTCGCCATCTAGGTGTATAAGCATTTTCCTTTGATTTTCTAATTTGAGTACCTTGGTTTGCCTTCCAGTTTTCTTCCCTGTGTATTCTATATGATTTATTTTGCTATAATAAGTGTGCCTTTGAAAAGTTCTGAATTTGAGCATATATTAAATTAGTATTTATATTGGTTTCTGACTGAAAAAAATGTTCTTTTGATTATCTTTCATTTAATCAAAGTATAACAGGTCTTGTGTAATTGAATCGAACTTATTTTGCCTATCATTTTTGTGTGTTTTTTGAATCCTTTCTGATACTGTACCCTCTTGAAGAAGTTGTCTTTGAGTCATTATTGTAACTTGTTTGCAGCTACAAGTCATCTTTGGAGACAGAAAATGTGCCCTGGAAAATAATGGGCAGTGTTTTTTTTTTTTTTTTTTTTTTTTTTTTTAAATCTATGAATTGTGAACTTGGTTCATAGATTGAATTTTGGCATTTGATTCTCCTCTCAGGGCATGGTAATGTCCAGCTTCATTTTGTGAGTGACTGCAGATGCCTTTTTGCCATTTGGACTTCTTTGTCTTTTTAATAAATCATCAGTCTGAAATTTTAAGCCAAATGGAAACAAAGGAATTCCTGGTTTTCAAAGGGTTGTCTTTAATTTTGTATTTAAAAGGCAATGTTGGCTTTATTTTTAGAAATGAAATACGTTACAGCTGTTGGGTAATTTACCACCTCCCGCCTTCACCTCCTCTTAAATAATCGAAGGAGAAAAATGTGCATTGATTTAAAAAAAATAAAAAATTAAGGAACTTCAACTTCATTCTGTGATTTACCCTAATGTCTTTATGTGATGCATAAGATTGTAGAAAAACTCTAGATTCAAATAGAAGATACAGTGAGTGGGCTGACTTGAGTTTAATAGTTTTTAAAAAATCAATTATTTAAACTACATATATGAAACATGGCAGTTTGAAAGTGGTAGGAAGCCAAAGATAATTAAGAATCAGGAAATGGCTTCACGTGTTGCTTATTGCATCCTTGAGGATGTGGATAAAACAGAAACAGCTGTGATTCCAAATGCTCTATAAATTTCAAGTGTTGGTGTAGCACACTTTATGAGCTGATTTAATAAGAACTTTACCCATATGTCTTTGATGACTTGCTTTCAGTTCTCCTTACAAAAATGCAAAATATTTGGGGCTCTTTCTTACTGCTAAATGAAAAATTGTGCGCATTTAGCTCCCTAAAGCAAGTAGCCTTGAGAGATGGGCTTGCCTAGAAATTGACTACATTTTTGTGGGAGAACGGGTGAAAAGGGCAGTTTCCTGTGTTGCTGCCAAAAGGTCTGAACAATTTGTAGTAGCTTGTGGCTAGAAAACAACCTCTGTGAAGCAAAAACACCAACTACAAACTGGCTTTGGGTATGTGTGAGAAAATTCTCTTTTTTCCCACATGATTGTTAGGCTTATAGAACATTTATAAAGTGAATTTTTAATCTCAGTTACTTGACATGATGTTATGACTGATTTTGGACAAAAGTCTAGGGAAGTATATTTGAGTTAGCACAAGTGGAAAATGATACGGTATTTAAAAAATAAGGTAGCATTTATAGTTTGCTTTTATTATAACTGTGTGCTTTGATGGGCATTCATTTTTCTCCTGCTTTAAACGTGAAGGCAAATCTTGGCATCTAAAGCTTGTATTTTATAGGAATGGATTTTGTCCATGTATTTTTTTTTCCAGTTAACCAATTAGAAGTATGCTTCCCCCCCTTGATACATATAGGCAATATATTCCATTTTATATTAGAAGCATGTTTATGAAATATGTATGTGCAACTTATGGTAGTTGCCATTTAAATAGTAACCTATAGTATGCCAGGCACGATACTGATATCCTTTCCTTGGTTTTATCGTTCACTTCTCTGGATAAGAGAAACAACTTACAGAGGGTGTTATACAGCTAGAAAAGCTTGATTATTAGACTTTATAGAAAATTTATAAAGTTTTTTTTATCTCATTTGTTTGACATGGTTGGAGCTGGGATTTGGAATCCTATCTATATGGTCCTCATTGTTTCAAAGTAATTTCTATTCCAGATATTCATTTTGTAGAATAAAAATCTGCTCAAGATTATTTTTGCAGAATGGGCTTGGATATGTGGAATGAGCAGATGTGACTTGATTTAATGTTTTCAGTAAGTTCTTTCTTAGGTGCCTTTTCCATCTTACCTCAGCATCTTTGCTATTACCACAATCCCACAAAGCTGGGGACTCGAACCCGGGCCTCCTGCATGCGAGGCAGGCACTCTATGTGATGTGCTATAAGCATCTTTGTATTTAATTGTTCAATATAATTTTGTGGTCTGAATTAGCAGTTACCACATTGTACATGCAATCACATTGCTATTTAGATGCTTTAGACTTTGCTTTATTTTGTTGACCTTAATTTTGTTTTTTTTTCTTCTGTTGAGGATCTCTAATAGTTTTTCATTAAAATGCAAATAGCTGGTTAGGTGTAAACTTTTTCTTATTTTAGTATTTTGTCCTATTCTTCAACATCTACTTTTTCTTCATTGACTAATTACTAAGTTATCATAATCTATCATAGTGGTTCTCAGCCCACAGTGGGAGTGTCTGGGCGATTCTCTTGAAAACATTGGCAACTGCTAGGGACATTTTTGATCATGTTGCTGGTATTTGGTGTGGAGAGGCTAGTATCCTACAATGTGCAGGATAGCTCCTCACAACAAAATGTCAATACCGCAGAGGTTGAGAAACCCTGATCTAGCTGTGTAGGCTCCAGGCCAAATCTAATTCCTGAGAAACTCTGACTTTATGAGATTTTCTCAACAAAACAACTCGATGGCAACCACACATGTTTTTTTTTCTCTCTCCTAGAGATGGGAGGAAGAGGATATCCATCTGTTTGCTCACCCAGCTCTGAGCTGAAGGACACAGGTTGACCTTATATTTAATTTCTTTCACTTGTTTCCTACCTTCACCAGCTATTTCCAAATTAGGGGAAGTCACACCTTAAACTAATATCTGTTATCATCTTAGCCACAATTAATGGACAGCTGAAGAGTGGTATGTAAACTACCTTGGCTTAATGGGAAAGAAAAGCCAAAGAAGGAAGTGGGGGGATACTGACCAATGATAAGTTTCACTTAATGCAGTTTTGACTAGGAGGAGGGTTCCAGTGTGTGTCTTAGAATTATATTGAGTACCAGAGAGTGCAATTGTGATTGGTATATGTAGGTCTCTACATCCATGGAGTCAAGTATTGTTTCATGTTGTAAACTGCAATACAATATAAGTGGGATGTTTGGGAAATACTAAAAAGAATCCTGAGTCTAATACTTACAAATATCTACCTTGTTAGTAGAGTAATAGGCTGATTTTTTTTTTTTTTTTTTTTTTTTGGCATCTTATTACCTTATAAGTTCTTGGTTATAACCTTTGTGATTTTGGTTAAATGCAGAAAGTTGAAAGTGGTCTTTCATATTTGATGCCTTTGCAAATACTTGGGGGGGTCTGTACCTCCTTTCTTTGCTCCCTTCACCTTTTAGGTATGCCTCCGGTTTTCCCTACTTATCTTCTGTTCTTGGACTTGTCTGCATATATATATATATATATATGATTTTTTTTTTAAAGTACTGGGTATTGAACTCAGGGTGGCTCTTCCACTGAACTAACTACATCCCCAGACCTTTTTATTTTTTATTTTGAGGAAAGGTCTTGCTAAGTTGCCAAGGCTGGCCTTAAACTTGGGAATCCTCTGCCTCAGCCTCCAGAGCTGCTAAGCACATTTCTTTTTGTAGTAGGTATTTCTCAGAATGGATTGTTGTCTTGGGCTTATTCCCTGTCTGTCCCTTACTAGGTTGCATTGTCCAAACACGGTGCTGGTTACAGATCAGCCAGTCTCAAAATGTTGAGTGAATGGTGGAGGAGGAGAAGCAAATACATTAGCAGTCTTAAAACTGAGTAATGAAAAATGATTGGGTAGATGATTGAAAGTCAGGGTGCTGGAGAAGGGCCCTACATGAGTGAAAGGAATTGTTATATACGCACAATTACATTGGTGTGGTTTCTGGATACCGGGTATTGAACTCAGAGGCACTCGACCACTGAGCCACATCCCCAGCCCTTCTTTGTATTTTATTTAGAGACAGGGTCTCACTAAGTTACTTAGTGCCTCGCTTTTGCTGAGCCTGGCTGGCTTTGAACTTTTGATCCTCGAGCCTCAGCCTCTAGAGCTGCTGGGATTACAGGCGTGCACCACCATGCACTCAGTGCATGAACTTTTTTGATGCCCAAGTCCTGAAAGAGTAAGCCCTTCTCTTGGCCATGTCTGCAGATAAATGTTTTCACTTGCATTTCCTCCATGCTGAAGTATCTTCTTGTGCTGTTGTGGTTTGTTTCCTTCTTTATCCCTGTTAGGAAGAACTGGGTTTCAAAGTGATAGAAATGGCCCTTGATGTCCTGCAGTAATTGCCTGATGGAGCTTCTTATAGCATCTTGTATCCTGGACTGAATTGCTTCTTTTCTCCTTGGGCCGATAATCTTCCTTACCCTTGACTTACACTGGTTTTTGCGTTTCACAGACACCAGCTTCATTTTACTTCTGGGTTCATTCTCTTGTTTGTATTCTTGTTACCATTAATAGCCTGGGTTAAAATAAATTGCAACTCTATAATGCGTGTTTTTTTTGTTGAATTTTATGAAAGCACTTATTTAGATACTTGGTGTCAATCTAGTATAATTGTGGGAAGAGTTGTTTCAGTGAAGATCCACTAGCAGGGTACTGGTGCTTATCACTTGTGGCCTTGCCATTGGACTTGAACCTTGCAAATTGAGTGTGTCTGATTACACAGGTGCTTGCGTTGGTGAACCATTTATGCTTGGACAATAAACTGTTATGCCTGACAGTGATTAGAGAGGCAGGGTATGTTACACATGGACTACTTTCGTAAGATAATTAGAATATATATTACCAAACATTTTTTAAGTAGGGGAGAAAACTTTCTGAAAGTAAATATTATTCTTTATTGTTCAATGGTTGTGTGCCCTTAAACTTTTTAATATTAGAACTCAGCTTTGTACCAGGGCAGATTTTGTTTCTTCTCCTTTTTTTTTCTTTCTTTTTTTCTGAATGACTAGTGTTCTTTTTTTTTTTTTTTTTTTTTTTTTTTTTTTTTTTGTGATATAGTTTTAGACTTTCCCTATTGGAGAACAGCTGTGGTTGGACTATGGCTAAGAACATAAGGAGCATCCAGTTTCTAGTATCAGATTATAAAGATTTTTTGAGTCAATACTTCTTTTGCTTTTTATATAGTGTGAAATCTATGTCCGAGAGAGTAGGGATGTGTGTTGACCTAGGAATTTTGTAGGCTTTCTTGGGATTATTAGGGGTCCTTTTAAGGTTTGTGAGGTGTGTGACACACATAAAGGTCAGGGTAGAGGTCTGGGCTTTTCAAGAAATCATTTTAGAGGGTCATTACCAGCATTTAAAAGAGTGAAATAGAGTAGACATGTGGCCTCATCTAGTTTGTAAGAAACTTACATGAAAATTAAGAAAAGAAGTCTTCCCCTTTGGGAGAGGAAAGAAAAGGGGAGGACTGAGGTAGAGTCCCTGGCAGCAAGATTTGTTGAGTGGAAGGGTTGGAATTGGATTTAGCACAGACTGCCCAAGGGCTTTGGTCTTCATCAGAGTGGATGATACATGGTCATTTAAAAACTTTGTTTCTATTAAAATTGGGTGTTTACTATGTATTTGTGATCTAAATTGGGACGTAAATATTTTACTCTGGGTCACAGATGGAAAAATTTAAAAACTTGGGGATCTGACTGTGGGAATGGATAACAGATGCTCAGGAGAACAGGATCATTGGAGATTTGCCTTTTGAAAGTAGGAACACAATGCTCTGCTCTGAGCCTTCTAGAAAAGATAATATGTAAATGGAGTTTAGATTTGGGAATGTATTATATATGGTGAAGGTTTGGGATTCAGGCTTTAAACATGGCATGGTAAGTATTGTTGGCTAGTGGAGAAGGCATGGCCCAATGTTGGTTGAGTTTTTGGCTCAGCTCCTAGTCTCTTAGCTTCACTCTCAGACAGAGGGAAGCAGATTGGAAAAATTCCAGGGCCTGGACATTCTAAGATCCTGCAAGTCTGTAAAAGCTGGGTGGTGAGGAGAGGGCACTTTTGATGTAATTTGGATTATAGGGAGAAAGCTTTCTGGAACTTTGTTATGGGTTGCTCACAAAAACTTTATCAGCAATAGTTGAAAAATAATTTTTGGAAGTTTGTATGGGTAATAAAGCCCTGTAAAAGATCAAGTAAGCAAGCACAGTTTGGGAATTACAAATGATGATTTCTAGTTTCTTCCTTCTCCTGTTGTCTTTATTTTGTGTTTGGGGTGGGGGCGACAGTGTCAGTACTGGAGATTGAACTCAGGGGCACTTAGTCACAGAGCCACATCCCCAGCCCTACTTTTTTATTTTATTTTGAGACAGGGTCTCACTGAGTTGCTTAGCGCCTTGCTTTTTGCTGAGACTGACTTTTAACTTGCTATCCTCCTGCCTCACTCTCCAGAACTTCTAGTATTATAGGTGTGCACCGCCAAGCCTGGCTTCTCCTGTTGTCTTGACTTTTCTTTTTCTATTTTAGTTAGCATTGGCAGCTAAGTTTGATTTTTAAAAAAAAAAATTTTTTAAAAAACAGGTGAACATATTTGGGCTTATCTATTTTCCTATTGTAATGAGTAGTAAAATCTTTTTTTAAATTTGTGCTAATTAGTTATACATGGCAGTAGAATGCATTTTGACACATCATACATATGAATAGTAAAATCTTGTAGAAAATTGCCAAGTGTTGATTTCTAGACTGAATGTGGGAGGCTATATTCTGTGGTCTTAAAAAGGAAGGGGAAAAAAAAAGGTCAGTTGGGTGATTTGAGCAGAGGCTTAGATTTTTTTCACCTCTTACACCTTTAAGATTCTTTCAGAATTCAGGCCCCACCTTCCTGTCAGCTATCCCGTCTCTGGCGTCTCTTGCGGGGTGGTGGTGATTGCTCAGAGGAGCATTAGAGGGTAGAGAGTCTTCTTTGCACTGTGTGGCATGGATGGTACCCATTCCTCTGAAGAGGATGTAGGTTTCAGTTGGAACTCCTTTTTGTGTTTTCCTTAGAGGTGTTAAAATTTGCACTTGTTTTCCAGGTACTTTTAAGTGCCTTACAGATAGTTGTACTTCCTTAGTTAGGCATAGGGACTTCAATACCGCTT
The DNA here is from genome assembly GCF_902686445.1 of Sciurus carolinensis. Classification (NCBI taxonomy): domain Eukaryota; kingdom Metazoa; phylum Chordata; class Mammalia; order Rodentia; family Sciuridae; genus Sciurus; species Sciurus carolinensis. The sequence continues at coordinate 33,786,003 of NC_062219.1, forward strand.
TTAATGACTTTCTATGGGGAAAAAGTAATAATAATAACTAACTTTATTTTTTGGTAGTACTGGGGATCAAGCTCAGGACTTCCCACATGCTAGGCAAACACTCTACCACTGAGCTACATCCCTAACCCTTTTCATTTGAGACCTGGTTTTGCCATGTGATCCAGGTTGGCCTAGAACTTGGCAGTTGGCTTGTTTTACTTTCCTAAGTAGCTGGGTTTCTAGGAGTGTGTGGCCATGCCAGGCTTAACCCTTTTGAGAGTTTAACTTCATGCCAGAAATTGTCATCTTGCCTGCATTGTTTTATCCGTGTGGACTGCCCATTATTGTATTTCCTTAGCTTTGTTTTACAGATGGAGGATTGAGGCTCACATCCCAGCTTTACTTTCATTACCCTATCTCACACCCTTCCCGGGGTTCCCATTCTCTAAGTAAGCCCTCACTGGTGTTGGGGGTTATGACATGTAGTCTTTTTTTTCAAAAAGACTGCAAATGAGACTTTTGAAATAATATAACCTATCATGAGTCAGGAACTGCTTATAGATAGGCATGTAGAATTAGTCCTTCTCAGGCCTGCCAGAGATATTAAATCAAGGTTTAGAGCTGCTAATGTTTTGTCTTCCAAGGATGTTCCTGCAGTGTTTGACATTGTGTTCTACAAAAAGATTAAACTGAAAAATTGCAGGTGCAGGGGTTTCTGATCAGAGCACAGTCAAGTCTGACTATGAGGTTTTCTAGGGCCAGAAAGGGTGTGTGTATGTTAAACAACTTTGGGTGGGCTAAGGGATTAAAGCTGTAAGCTGCATTCCAGGGACAGTTCAGAGCCATGGCTGATAATGACATCACCTCCAAAGGTGCCAAGTCATTCTCCTCTTTTTCCGATGTGTTCTGCCCATGCTTAAAAAGAAAGAAAAAAAGAAGGATGTTTTAAGTACTAGTGTGAGATTTTTGTTGAAAACGTTAAGTATGAAATCCAATTCTGGGTGTGTGTGTGTGAAGAGGTAGGAGATGACAATGCAGTGCTTTTTGAAAACCACAGTCCCAGAAATTCCAGTTTCAGGTTACTTGGGTTCAGTCTCTCCCAAGAGATTTTTGTGCAGAGGGGTGGGGGTAAGGGTGGGGTTTTCATCCTTGATGAAAAAAATAGCTGTGGAAAAACAAAGTTGAGGGTTTTTCCCCTTCTTCTTTCCCCTCAATTAAAGACTGGGCTTTCAGTGTTTCTGAGAGAGAACTCTGATAGCTAGTGTATTTTGTAGAGGCTGAAGAGCTCTGATTGAAAATGGCAAGCTTGGATTCAAGAGATTGAATCTATTTAATGGTAATTGATGTGTTTATGAATAGAATTTGGAATAAGGAGAAACATAATTGATGAAAGCCAGCCTTATAGATACAATCATTATTCCCTTATTACACTGTATTTATAGTGTGTGGAATAAATACTTGTGTAAATGTGTGTTTGTGTATACTTCATCAAGTGGAGCTCATGCTGTATGTTTGGTTTTGATGTCTTTTTTTTTCCACTCAGTATTCTTATTATTTTGTGTACACTTTGCCCTGCCAAGTGCTTCAAAAATATATAATTTTTAGAACTAAGAGGCACTTTAGGATATTATATATTTTCCCTCCCTTTATTTTAAAGATGAAGAAATTTGATAAAGTGAAGTTAAATCACTTGCTCAAAATGACTTTTAGAATTGTAATTAGAACTGACTCCGCCTATTCCAGGATACTTTTCACTGTAGCATTCTGGCCGTTATTTACTGGGGAGAATTTGTGAACTGTTTTTGTGGTAGGATCATTTTTAGGATAAATTAGAGATCACTGATCAGTAATGGTTAAGGCTAGCTAACTATGACATTGAATCTGAACGATGAAAAATTGAGACCATCCAAACACAGCTGTTTACTTAATTTGGCCCAAGTGATTGTAGAAATTTCAAAAGACCATCATGATACAGTTGGATTGTTGCTGTTTGAGGGTTATTTGATGTAATTCTGCAAGGAACAGAGGTTAAAAACCTATATTTTACATTTAGCATAAAAATAATATTTGGAGCTTTTCTTTTCCGCCATATTAAAGTCAGTGAATCCCTTAAAGCTTTTTTAAAAATGGTTTTGTCAAAGTAATAATTGTTTCATATACCAAAAGTTTTTTTTCCCCCCCTTTTCTTGTGATGCTGGGGATTGAACCCAGCGGTGCTCTATCACTGAGCTACAACTCCACACCTCCACACCTTCTTTTTTTTAAATTTTTTTAGTTTTGAGACAGGGTTGTCAAGGGTGGCCTTGAACTTCAGATCCTCCTGCCTTAGCCTTCCGAGTAGCTGAGATTATGGGTGTGCGCCTCTGGGCCTGGCCAAATGTCTTTTATTCCGAAACGTATTTGTCTTATTTTTCGGTTATGTTTAGCTGTATAATTCCTTTGGCAGTTGTTCACACATGGTCTTAGGGCACCTGTCCTGAAATTTAACTTATTCCTTACTGTTAATTTTTCAGGGTTTTCTCCTCAAGGACAAAGGTGTCTGTCTTGTCCTTCTGTTCTTCGTTTTTCTCTCGCTCTCTAACTTTCCTTTGACTGTGTTGTACTAGGGGAGTATTAGTATTATTGCCATGTTCTGGTAATAATAAACGTGTTCTGAGTGCCTTGGGGCATAACATGGTCTCTTGGGTTTCTAGTGCTGGTACTGCTGATCTAAGAAATATCTCTGGAGAATGAGCAAGTCAGGCATGATTTACACACTTTAAAATTTCAGTTAACAGGTAGTTAGACATATTTTTAGAGGCAGTTTTTATGACTTCACATTCACCCTTCTGTCTAAATTTAGAATAAAGTATATGTGACATTTGAAATGACTTTGAGATATGGAGGAATGTCTGGAAAATAGGTGACGGAGAATAATCAGTTTTTGTTTTCTGTAAAATGCCTCCATAGGAAGTCTTAAAATATTACATTCCATAGCCTGAAGCCTTACAATTTTGTACATTGCTTGATCTATTTTATTTTGAGAGAAGAATCAAAATAGGGGTAGGAGGAATGGAGAAATTTAGTGTTGAAAATCTAAGGGATATAAAGTGAGCAAGAAATGAAATAAATGCTAGGTTTTATCTGTATTTAGGGAAATAAGGGAAGGAAGAAAGAAGAGAAGATGGAGAAATGAGCAGGACAGATAGCTAAATATTTGGGTGGGGACTAAATCTGAATGTCTTTTGGCAAAACTGATTATACTTTTGGTTCTTTTCCAGAAGTTTTTTGAATGATTGGGGTGTGTGGGGAAACTCATTAGAACTGACAGCTTAAGTGTTGAAGAAAAAGACTGGAAATTGACCTGAGTGGCTAGATAAAGTAGGAAGAAACAAAGGATTTGTTTTTCTTTGGCAGTACTCTGTGCTTTTTTTTTTTTTTTTTTTTTTCTCTGTGCTTCTTAATAATGCTGTTAAGTTTGTTACTGTTGTACCAAAAAGTTTGGTGTGATATAAAGGATCTTGTTTTTGATTGACTGCTTGCTTTTATTGGAATCAGTACTGGTACCCTGCCCTCTCCCTCAATTTGCTCACCATAGAAGATGGTGAACTGTAAAGAAAAACAGCCCTATCACTTTATGGATGAAGCACACTGGTGTGATGTGTGGTTTCATTTTTCTTGAGTAGTCTTTGCTTATTATTCATTATATTTAGGTGATAATGATTACACGTACTCTCCAGGTCATTTGGAAGTTTTTCCCTTTTTTTTTGCTCCCAAAAAGAAAATTAATTGGGGAATTCATTTCATGATTGGAAAGAAACTTTGCTTCCTAAAGACATTTGCGTTTATCTTTGGGTTCTAGTATCAGTCACATTATTTCCTGACCCTGGGCTGGGCCACCTCTGACTTAAGCACTAAGACTGAATTGTGTCAGCACTGCTACTTAAGGGGTTTATCCTAATCTAGGTGTCCTTGGATTGTATGGTGCCAGCAAGTAAGTGGGTAGCAGTGACCCCAGACCTGGGCTGAGTAGCCAGTGACTCCATTACTGATAAATGTGAGTTGGTGTTTTTCTTGGGATACTCTGCTTTGATGACATGAGGTGACATTATTTTTTTTAGGGCATCATTCTTCTGGAACATAAAGAATACTGTGAGTTTGGCCTCACAGGGTGGCAGGCATTATGCACAAACATAAATAGAAGGTGATAGTGAGGAATCAGCTACAGAGCTGGTTGATATATCTTGCAGATTTGGGTTTTGGTGGTTGGGTGGGCCAGGTTTCCTGGAAGACAAACTTGCATTTTACTTAGCAGTATCCTAAAGGTTATGTATTACTGTTACAAATTATGTTTGAAGGATTTCAGAAGAATAAAATGATAGTAGATTTTTTCTTTTATTCCTTACTTGTGGTAGCAGTAGCTGCTGCTTTCTTGGACAGGTGCCCTTACTTTTCCAGCCTTTGCTGGTGCCTATTTTCTACTGTAGTTTCAGCACCAACTTGAACAGTGAAAGGAAGAGTCCTACTCTGCTCTGATAAATGGTATGCATGGTTGAAACATTAGAGTAATGCCTATTTAGAAATTGTAAGCTCAATAATGTGAGGTGCATTGGGAAAATAGGGTACCAAAGGAACATGTGTTTGAAAAAAGCTCCACTTGAGAAAACACTGAGGGGCAAATTCATTAAGAAACATGAGCTCATCACTTAGTTGATGTAACTTGTAATGTAGATGAAATATATCTGGCAGATATTCTTTGAAAGGGTTGGGTGTGTAGAAGAGCATGGTGGGTGTACTTGCCTTTTCTCAGTACATTTTTTCAAAATGGATTTCTTATCTGGTTGTGGTGGCACACAACTGTACAGCTACTTAGGAGACTGAGGCAAGAAGATCCCAAGTTTGCTGCCAGCCTGGGTAACTTAGTGAGACTATCTCAAAATAAAAAAGATTGGGGGTATGGTTTAGAGGTAGAGTGCTTGTCTTGGATATGAGGACCTAGGTTCAATCCCTAGTGTTGCAAAAAAGCACAAAACGGCAAAAAGCCTCTGACCTCTCCATTACTTAGCTCAATTTAAAATTTCTTAGATTCTGTAATGTGTATAAAATAAAGGGCTGGCTAAGTTATTTTTTCAGGTCCCTCCCAGGTCTAAAATTAATGTGATTCATGAGAATTATTTACCTCAAGATACATGATCAAAAGACTTATTTCAGGACCATTTCTTGCTGTGAGAATTTAATAATTTTTCTGAATTAGTGACCTGATAGGTCGCTTTTAACCCAGGGAAAGGAGTCATGTAGAGTGAAGATAGTAAATTATATTCTCCTTGCATTTTCTTAATGTGATTCTTAAAAGATGTTTAATTTCTTGTTACACATGTGCTAAAAATATTGGTTCCATTAGAGTGCCACTTAATTTAATGTTATAATAACTGAATAGTTAAGGTGATTATCTTGGCTGATAGAAAAATAAGATTATAATGCCCAGAATCTTTTGAAAACATAGGTGCTCTGGATTTCTTTTCTTCTTAATACATTTCTTTCTGCGCAACTTAGACACATAACTTTGTGTCGGTGAGTGTTGAGGATACAGAGATGGGTGAGATGGACTTATTTTGTAGGGTGAGTAGAATGGGTGCATAGGCCTATCCTTTAGAACAGTGCTGAACTGAGACAGGTGTAGGGAGGATTCGGAGGAGGGAAAGGATGGCATGGAGCTGGGGGCGTCAGGGAAGGCTTTGGCAGGGTCATAGCCCACCAGCTAGATTTTATCTGGTATTGGTAGTGAACTGTCATTCTCCGCTGGCTGTTTTTTGAGAAAAGTCCAAGGAGTGAGCCTGTAGACTTTGAGTAGCTTTCCCTGAATGACAGCATTCATCCTGGGCAGAACTGGGCTGAAGGCTTGAGAGGACTGTTATGTCAGAGCTTAGAGGACTCAGCATTTCAGGTAGAAGAGATTGTGTTTGCCACCTGCAATTAGTGGAGTCATTGAGATTTTCCACAGGGAAAATGATTTGATCAGAACTGAATTTGAGGAAGATTAGTCAGTAGCAGTGTTCTGGGGAATTCAAAATAGGGCTGACCAATAATTTTATGAGACATAGTCCTATAAGGAGAAAAATTACTTATTGTACCTTATTTACTATTTTATTTACTTTAATAAGTCTGTTGTTTATAAATAAATGTCACTGAAGTTTTTCCCCCACAATATAGAAGTCATCAGTTTTTTTTTTTGGGTGGGGGGAGGTAAGCACATACACCATAAAAATCGTCAGTGAACATAGGTTCTTGTTTATGATTTTTCTTCACTGGATTTATTCAGGTATTCACTTTGTTTTGTAATTAATCCTCTTTTGGCATCCCCCACCCCCTGCCAGAGTAGCTTAAGAAATGATTGAACGGTTTTTGAAAATGTTATTTGGTTTAAGAACAGGTATATCCCGATTTCCTCTCTATCCCTAGTTCATTAAGCTTCTAGTTCCATTTTTGTATGCTGTTTTAGAAGTCCCTGTCCCATTAAAAATATAATGGCTTTAACCCAGGTGAACCTTATTTGATATGTATTGTCTTGAAATTCAGAATAAAAATGTCTTAGAAAGTCAAGAGTTTTGTAGTCCAGTAAGTGAAGGGGTATGAATTTTGTATTTCTAAGACTCATTTTAAAAAAATAGTACATTTCTCATGGAGTGGTCATGAAAAATTAAATGACATGGTAGTTTGCTTAGCACAATGCTGGCATAGCTTATTAGCTATCTTTACACACTGCCCTTATTGGGGTTTGAACCCAGTGTCTGTCCCATGCTAGGCAAGTGCTCTACCATTGAGCTACATTCCCAACCCCGTTAACTCATCTAAACAGCAGGAATTATAGAAGTATAGTGTTCATGAATCTAAAAGATTTAGTTCAGTTGATGAGATAAGTAATTCTATTTTTCGAAATTTTTTTTTGCAAATTTAATACCTGAAATTATTTGATTTTTGAAAGACATTAAGCTCTTAGTTTTATGTGCTATGATCAGTAAAACTTGTGTCCTCAATGGTTTCTTTTAGTTCTTATTTACAGACTGCCATTCTACATGTTTAGTTCTGTTTTGTGTTAATTTTTACTGCCTTTCCCCTCTGAAATGCAATAGCCCTGTAGTATTTTAGTGGAAACATTGTTCTCTTTGTTAGAGCTGAAGAAGTGCCTTTGTCACTCTGAGACATTCTACAGATGCCGTTTTGCAGTTCTGAAAAATGTGTCCCTGCCCTTGTGCTGTGTTAAATTATGCATGTATTGTGCTTCATATTTTAATGAAGTTGTAGAGAAAACTTGACAGTGAAACTTGTCCTGTGATAATAAAATAAAAAATAGGCTCACTCTTGATCTTAGGTAGAGAGCGTTCCTGTGTGATCTCAAAGTAGATCTCTTTTGTGCTTAGATGTGACTTCACATAGTTGCTTTTTGATTTTCTTTATAGGAAACTGTTGAAACAACTTCTGAGCAGGAGCTTTAAGCCTTCTGTTGATCTGTGTTGCTTTTTAAAGATCTCAATTTACATGTTCTTAATAGCGTTTTCGGCAGCAAGAATACACTCAAATTTGTGAAGCGACTTTAATCCTTGTTTTAGAAAGTGGGGACAAAATTCTGTTGGGAAATTGCCTTGATAAAATCCAGGAAATTCCTTTCATTCTTTCAACTTTAAAAAAGTTGTCTGATGTAACAGTGTCTGTGAAAGCATGTGTGTCTTAGAGTCCAGTGGTTTCTTGTATATTGTGCCAAGCTCGAGGAGGAATAGTATGAATGTACCTCTGTATTTTAGGTAAATCTGGAACACATGGCACAATACCAGTTCATTGTAATTTTGTTGGGACTTTGTCATATTGTTTGGTACTGCATATAAAATTGCCAAGCAGGAGTAAAGGATGGAATAAAATGGTACATTATTTTGTTTTAAGGGACTTTATTTGAAAAAAATTTTAAACATTAAGCTAACAAAATACATTATAAGTGCAGAAAACTTGGCTACATGGAAAAATACAAATAAATCACAGGTTCCTGGTGTGCCCCATCAAGAGTAAACCCTCCTACCATTTGGTTGAGCATTTCCAATCTCTCTCTCTAAAAAAAATCCAGAAAAAAATGGTCTTGTTATGTGACCTGTGTTGCCCAGGCTGACCTTGAACTAGGGAGTCTCCTACCTCAGTCTCCCAAGTACATGGGACTACAATCATGTGCACATATCTGACAATTTCCAACCTTTTGTCTGTGGATGTACACATGGGTTGAAAGATAGCATTCTCCTTTTAAATGGACTTATTTTCCTTTGGCAAAATAGGTTGAATGTGTCTCCATACATTGTTAATGTAGTAGAGTTTACTTCAGGAAGTGTTAATTTGAGTTTTTTTTTTTTTTTTCGAGGGGGGGGTACTGGGTGTTGAATCTATAGGTGGTTTACCACCGAGGTACATCTCAGCCCTTTTTGTTTTCTGTTTTAAGATAGGGTCTCACAAAGTTGCTTAGGGCCTCTCTGAGTTGCTGAGATTGGCCTAGAACTTGCAGTCCTCTTGCTTCAGCCTCCTGGGATTATAGGGATACTCCATCACACCCAGCAGGAATTGTTAATTTGTAGGGCAGTCATTCATGAAATGATTTTTTTTTTTAAAGTTCACAATTATTAGAAACTGTATACGTTTATTGCCTACAGATATGTGCCAGAAAACAATAGGGTAATCATTTTGGATATTTTTCCAGAATCATACAAGTGTAGCATGTCTATGTTAAAACTGTTAAGAAGCCTTTGAAATAAAGATCTGATCACATAATCTCTAACTCCGGAGAGCTGGCTCACTGATTTCTAACAAGAGCTAATTCTGTTGTGACTGACTTCTGTCATCTGGGTGGAGGTACACAGGGGTTACAGCATTTGTATACATCTGGTCATCAGTTGGGTTAGTTTTTTTTTTTTTTTTTTAATTAATTTATTTATTTTTATTGTAAACAAATGGGATACATGTTGTTTCTGTTTGTACATGAAGTAAAGGCATACCATTTGTGTTATCATACATTTACATAGGGTAATGGTGTTTGATTCATAGTCCCTCCTTCCTCCATTCTTATCCCTCTCCCACCCCCCATATGTGTCATCATCTGCTTATCAGTGAGATAAATCGTCCTTTGGTTTTTTGAGATTGGCTTATCTCACTTAGCATGATATTCTCCAATTTCATCCATTTGCCTGCAAATGCCATAATTTTATTATTCTTTATAGCTGAATAATATTCCATTGTATATATATATATATATATATATATATATATATATATATATATATACACACACACACACACACACACACACACCACAGTTTCTTTATCCATTCATCAATTGAAGGATATCTAGGTTGGTTCCATAATCTGGCTATTGTGAATTGAGCAGCTGTGAACTTTGATGTATCTGTATCTCTGTAGTATGCTGATTTTAAGTCCTTTGGGTATAGGCCAAGGAGTGGGAGAGCTGGGTCAAATGGTGGGTTAGTTTTATATGATGATTCTAAGCCTCATATCATGTTATTTCATCTGTTTCTTTTAAAGGTAAATATAATTGGTACAGGACAAATCCTGTTACAGTAAACTCCATGGCAGAAACAAACTCATTCTTTATATGGGTAATCATATTAACCAGGGATCTAAGTGAAAGGAAATTTCCTAAGAGAACTGGTGGATACTGGGGCCAGTCCTTGAGAAAAAAATGCCTCCTGTTCCCTTATTAGCTATAATGAGAATAGTATTTATATTTGATATACAGAAAACAGAACAAAAAGCAGGTTTCCTTACTTTGTTTAAAGTGTTCTATTTGTTAATTCATTCACGTGTATTGAATTGATTTGTTATAGTATGGTCCACCTGGAATTACAGAGACTAATGGGAGGAGATAGGAAGCTATTGGGAAGGAGGATATGAGATAGTTCCAGATTATTGAAAGGGGACAGACACGTAAATGGTGGGCATGTGAGGTTAAGGGAATAATTCTATAAAATGGAACTTCTTTGCTGATTCCTGTTTGCTTTCTTTTCCAAGAAGCAATTTACCTGCAGTCCTGTTTGACTTAAGTAGTGAATTCCTCAGCATGCTACCTATTATCTGCAGGATAAATGCAGATCCAAAATGATGTTGATAAGAGGAACCAAAGTTACCCTGAAGGGGGAGACTTTTGTGATCCTTTTTACAGATCAGATCCCAAAACTTGGGGAGATAAGGATAATTCCTCCTAATCATAAAATCTGAAGAATTTATAGTTAAAAATCCAATTAGAACCGGTCAGTATGGGTCAAAGTAACCTAGAGTTGTCATGGCAGTGGGGACTTGAAAGTCTAAAGTCATCCTGCTGTCAGTTAGGAAAAGAGATGGACCTGGGTAGGACTCTCGACAAACTTTTTCAGGGATCCCCAATAAAACTGAAGTGCAGGAGAGGTATACTCTCTCTCTCTTGTGAGAGGACCCATTCTCTCCCTTGAGAGTGCCCCTCTTCCTTTTTTCCATCCCTTTTAATAAGCTCATTGTCCCTTACTGTGAGTGACATATCTGAAATCTTTCTGACTTGATCGCAAGAATCGGGGTTTGAAGTGGACTCCTCATGCTGCCACAATTTCCCGGCAGGCTCCAGCCCTGTAACATGACTGAACTCAACTGCTTAAATAGATCTATTCACAGTCATTAGACTGGGATTGACTGTGGGGCAGGAAAGGATAAGGCAGACTATGACTAAAGGAAATTAGGTGTGGCAACCAAATTGATTGTTATAAGGGCTACATTTCTCTGCTTTGGTCCAATGTGTGTGTCTGTACACATACTTTCTGTGTTTAAATATAATACGTGTACATGGGTATATCCTTTCAGGGCATGTAGTCATAGATAGCCTTGTTTTTCATAGTTCAGCTTTCATAGGTGCAACTCCCTTGCCTAGGGCAGACTGTTGATCTGCATCTGGAGGCAACATCTGTTCATCCAGCCCCTGTCACTCTCCCCTGGGATCTACTCTGCTCTTCCCTGTTCTTTCGTATGGTCATATCGCATTTTGTATGTCATCAGTTGTGTGGTTCTCAGGGTGGATGATTAAGTAAGAGCAGCAATTGCTCTGGCCCTCAGCTTGACCCCTGTGATTCTTGATTAGATCTTCTGTCCCTGTTTCTATCTGTTGGAAAAATTTCCTTCACCTACCAGGTTATGTTTCTGGGCTGCAATACTCGTAGCCAGCGGTAGTCTGACTTTCACATTCTTGGTCCTGTTTACTTTTGCTGGTGAATTTGTCTGGAGATGCCCTGTGTGGTTGGTTTGCCATCCATCTACCAGACTTCTGTTTCACAGTTTGTGATTTGTGTGTGTACCATAAACTCACAAATAACTTTATTAGATTCCCTTCAAGCCCAAGATTCATTCTGGGTATTTTATGTCTTAAAAATTAATTAATTATTGTTAGGTTTGGTCATGAAAACGCCAGTTTTTAACCTTATATGTGGAAGCTTGAGTTGAATTCTCTCCTTCCCTAAGGGTGGACATAGGAAGTGTACAGTCTCACTCTAAGATGAAAGTGCTTGTAGACACGGAAACATGAAAATTTATTTCATGTTGAGGATGCTGGTGTGGCTGGAGTTCAGGGTATGTGAGGAGTAGGGATGGGAAGCGGAAGACAGGCTGTAAAACTAGAGAGGAGTCAGACTGTATTGAACCCAGGAATAATGAGTTTTGTCTTCATCTTGTAGGCCCTGCAGGAGCCACTGGAAACCTTTCTATAATTAGTATTGTTATTATTAGGGTTAATTTTGTGGTGCTGGGAATCAAATCCAGGGTCTTGTGCATGCTTAGGCAAGTGCTCTACCACTGAGCTGCACGTGAGCCCTATTATTTTGGAAGGAAGACACATACTTAACATATATCTGTTTTAGAACACTATATTTTTCTGGAGGATTCCCTGGCCCAAGAAAACCATATTTCATATTTCTTTTATGTGTAACTGCTAGATGACATTTCCAACTCTAGTAATGGTCTTGTATTTCTCTCTGTGCAGTAAAATCTGGTGGCATAAACTTTTGGTGTTATTATGAGTGACTAGGATCAAATATGTAATTATAATGATAAATTTCATTATTACTAATTAAGTACATTGTGTTTCCTACAGAATAACATGAAGTTGGGAATACTGATTTAAGCAGCTATCTTTGGTATTTGTTCTATTTGTTATTATGAAACATATTTGGGCTCATTCTTACTGTGTGCCAGGCTGGGAATTGAAAAGCAAGACTGAGCAGCTGAGTTCACAGTGAGACTGACTACTACTAAGAATTCAAAATGGTAATGTCAGTAATAGAAACACATAATAAACCCTAGATGGAGAGATACAGTTCATTAATTCATCAAATTAATTCCTTTGATTCCTGCTGCATTCCAGGTTACTGTGGAGGATAAGGATGGAAGATGGAGTTCTTGCCCCTAGGAATGTGATTGCTTCCTTTGAGAGGCAGCCAGTCTCAACAGCAAGTCCCCTTACAGGGGACTGAACCCAGGGCTTAAAGACAGGCATACTGTGAAGCTGGGTATTGTTCTACAAAACTGGATACATAATTTTTTCCTTACTGAATCATTTTGCTTAGTATTTAATGGAATCTTATTGTGTATCATTATATGAGCAAATCCATTTGTAAATCACCCTTTTGATAGTTGCTCAAGAAATAATTTTTTAATGAAATGTATATTTTGTGTAAGAATGGATTTTTACAAATTACAATATTAACTTAGAAGAACATTTGTGTTATTTGCTGTTGGCTGTCCCTTCATAGAAAGGGCACATTTTTTTTTCAATTGAAAATTTCCAGGAAGTATCATGCTCCTACAATTTCTTTCCAAGCACTTTTCTGAAGCCAATGGGTGGGTGTATGTTTAGATCCAAGAGAAACAAATTATGACCATGGATGTGAACTCTTTAGTCCTCTCAAAATAAGTTTAAAACATATTTTTTATGCTTTTCTTTTACAAAGATTAAATATCTCTGAAGGGGAATAAAGCAAAGATAACATGTCAAGCATATATACATCTTCAATTGATTCTATCTTCTCTAGTAATTATCAGAATACTTAAAAATATTTATTTAGCATTTGTGGCCACAATTTTAAACCTTAGAAACCAGTAGAAAGAAGCACATATGGTGACTTTTAGGTTAAATTGGAAGTTCAAATAACATCGAACACGTTATCATTTTAAAGAATATAGGTATTATGGGAGTCAAGAAACAAAAATATTATAATACTGAATTTATGTGGATTCTCAATAGTAAGAGCTTCCTATTATATGAAATATGAATTAGGCATATTGAAAGTCTCTGGGCTTAAATTTATTAAATTAGAATGGAATTGGAAATTAGTGAAGGCTCTGCAAATTTAAGATCCTGTAAAAGTATACTTAGTATACTACATCCACTTAAGCCTCCCCCTGACCCCTGACAGCATTTTATCTACTGTTGTGTTTTGTGTGGATGTAGAGGACAGCCATATAGGTAAATGTAGTTAACCTGTAGATGGGGGAATTAGAAGTGAGGGTAGAGAAGGAGTACCACAAATCACAGTTCGAAGTCATTGGGTATTTTCAAGTCATGGACTTGAGTCAAGATATATTGTATAAACTAAGTTTACCTGTGTAATTAGATTCTAAGCACCTTAGTGTCCCCCCCCCCCCCAGTCTGATCTGAGGGTCCAGGGATTCGAACCATGGCCCTTGCGCATGCTAGGTGAGCAGCTCTCCTAAATGAGCTATTTCTTCAGCTCCAGTTCTGAGCACCTTGAAGGGGGTATGCAATTATGTGCTCTAAGCATAGTATATACTCTAATACATAGTATTATTTTAAGATCTTTGTCTTGACTTTTCTATAACTTTCTTTCCTCCATTCTTGGTCTGAACAGACCACCTCATTTCTTCTGTCTTGAGCATCATCTCTTTGTTTTACCATCATCATTTATTCTGCACATTACAGTTTACTTCTTCATAACATTTCTCTTGTTCTCAGCCCTTACTTTTAAAAAAATAAGTTTCTTTTATATACCATAGAATCAGATCTTGCATTTTTATTCATCCCTATAATCTCTACATTTTAATTGGTGCTTTTAAAACATTTATATTTAATTTAATTGTTAGTTTGGTTTGGTACCATCTTGTTGTTTGCTTTATGCTTTTCTTGTCTGTTCTTTTCTTTTTAAATATTTTTAGTTGTATTTAAATATTTTTATGTGGTGCTGAGGATCGAATCCAGTTCCTCTTGCATGCTGGGCAAGTGCTCTACCACTGAGCCACAATCACAGCCCCTCATCTGTTCATTTTATTGTTTTTCCTCTTTTCATGTCTCCCTCTAGGTTAATTGCATATTCTTTTCTTTGATTCCATTTTATCTCCACTATTTGCTTATTAGTAATTCCTCTTTGTTTTATTGATACCCAGTCTAAATTGAACTCATTAACTTGCCTCCAAACCCCCGACTCTTTCTTTAACTACTTAAGTGAATTGTTTTGTTTTCATTGTGTTTTCTTTTTCTCTCTTCTTTAATGCTTATACTTTTTCAGCCATTTGTCTTCTTACCATTCTATGAATTGAATATTTATTGAATTTATCCACTTTATTCCACTGACACCTATTCTATTCAGATACTATAACTTGCAGAGATGAGCTCTCTCATGGCCCAGTTTTAAATATAAGTCCCAACAAAGCAAAGAATCTTTTACTCCTGTCTCTTGATAAACAAAAGAAATTTCATTATACCACCAAAAATTTAAAATAAATTTCCTCCATTACCATCTTTTCTGATTTCTTCCTTAGAAAATTATAGAGCAGACATTAGATTGTCTTCCTTAAGCCATCTCCTCCCTCCAAAGAAATACTAGCAATTCCTGCTTGACCTCTCCTGTGTTTTCTCTACTAACTCAGCCCATTCCACAATAAATCAGTCAAGCTGCTTTTAAAATTGAAATTATAAAGGCATAATAAATTCTTTTTAGGGGAGAGGGAGTAGAAACTCTGACTATCCAATTCTTAATTTTTTCTTTTAAACGTTATTCAGCTTTGTGGAACTTATAACCTTATGGGGGACCCAGGCATTAAAATTAGTCTGAGAGTTGAGGAGGTTCTGGAATATGTGGTCAGTGTATCTACCAGAGACAGTCATCATATCTCTGTTCATAGTTGCCTGCTACTAAATGAATGCTTAGTGAGTTATTTGGTGTTGGGTTTCCTGTTCTTCATTCTTAATATTTATCTTGCTCTGCTGAACTGGTTTGTGGTTCATGTTCTTGTGGTAGATAAAGCCTATAAGGCTTTGCCACTGACTGAGACTTCCTTTCAAGTGTTTACTTCCTTGCATGTAGGTTACTGTACCTGCTTGAGAGGTGAACTGTCTACTGTATTAGGTTCTTTTTTTTTTTTAATTTTTTAAGTTGTAGATGGACACAATGTCTTTACTTTATTTATTTATTTTTTATGTGGTGCTTAGGATCAAACCTAGTACTTCACATGTGCTGGGTAAGCACTCTACCACTGAGCCACAACGGTAACCCTGTATTTGGTTCTTTTTTTTAGCACCTTGCTTTTGCTGAGGCTGCCTTTGAATTCTTTTTTTTTTTTTTTTTTTTTTTTTGGGGTGCTGGGGATCGAACCCAGAGCTGCCTTTGAATTCTTGATCCTCCTGTCTCCCGAGCTGCTGTGATTACAGGTGTGCACCACTGCACCTGGTTTGTATTCGGTTCTTTTTTTTTTTTTTTGGTGGTACTGGGGATGGAAGCCAGGGCCTTGTGCTTGCGAGGCAAGCACTCTACCAACTGAGCTATATCCCCAGCCCCTGTATTCGGTTCTTTATAGCACCTTTTGCTCTATTCTTATTACGTAGTAGACTCTTACCTAGTTATAGTCTCTTTGGATGTTTTGCCATTGTGTCCCTACCCCTGCCTACATTCTCTTGGAGGAAAGTCTGTTTTTTAAGATACTTACTGAGTCAGACATGGTGGCACATGCCTATAATCCCAGTAACTTGGGAGGCTGAGACAGGAGAAATGTAAGTTTGAGACCAGCCTGGGCAACTTAGGTGAACTCTGACATAAAATAAAAAATAAAAAGGCCTGGGGTGTAGCTCAGAGGTAGAGCTCCCCTGGGTTCAGTCCCTAGTACTGGGTTGGGGAACCTTCTTTATTACCTACTAAAACTTTTAGGAATAGTTACTTGTTTGGAAAGGTAGAAAATTAATAATAGTAACAAATGAAAGACTCAAAATCATTTTTACTTTTGAGGTGACTCCTAAATTATCTCCACCCTTGATTTTGGTAATCCTCTTTCTGGCCTTAGATGTTGCATCATTTTAAACTCAGTATGCTTAAAAGTTAACAAAATATTGCAGTCTCTTTTAGCCTCCTGGGCTTGAAACATTGGCATTAGTTTTTAGTTATTTCTATTTTTTATCCACTAGTTAGACATCAACTCCTGTGGATTAATATTTCAGAAATGCATTTAATTTTAGTCCCTTGTTATTACTAATGCTACTTTTACCTGAGTCTGCTTATATAGGTTTCCATTTGAATTCTCTGTGCTTTTACTGTCATTCCTTCTTAAATCGGGGTTCCCAAGTGTATGTTCCTAGAACAACAGTTAATGGTCATCTCACTTGCCTATAGTCAAGGGCTCAGGGAATTCGAACTCATATACACTGCTTGTAGGAAGGTAAAATAGTGCAGTTAGGATGGAAAATAGCCTGTCATTTCCTCAAAAACCTTGACATAGAGTTGTTATTTAATCCATCAATTCCACTTGTAGGTTTATGTCTAAGAGAAATGAAAATGTGGACACATAGAATGCTGTACATGAATGATCACAGTAGTATTATTCATAATAGCCAAGACAACTCAAATGCCAATTAGCTTATGAATGGATAAACGTGTATAGCCATAAAATGTAGTCTTTTTAGGGCATATAAATGAAGGAAGTACTGTTACAAAATGACTGAATCTTGAAAACACACTAAGTGAAAGAAGCCAGTGACAAAAGATCACATATATAATTCCATTTGTATAAAATGACCTGAATAGGAAAACAGGTAGAGATAGAAATAGGATTAGTGATTGCTGGGGGTATTGTGGGGTAACAACAAAGGAGTATGATCTTTTTTCTCGTTGCCCAGGCTGACCTTGAACTTTGGATCCTACTGCTTCAACTTAGGTAGCTGGGACTTTTTAACATATGCCACTGTGCTCTCACCCTTTTCGTAAGATGAATTCACATAAAAATTCACTATATCATCCATTTTGAAGCATGTTAAATCGATTGGTGTTTATTATTTTTAAAATATTATATAATCCTTACTACTATCTGAAAACATCTTTTGTCTTCCCTATAGAAACTATACGCATCATAATAGTCACTGTCCTACTTCTCCCTCTCCCTAGACCGCTGGGCTTACTGTACCATTTTATATCTCTACTGGTAGTATATGAATATTTTAATTTCTTTAAATCCTTACTACTACTTCCTTCCTTTATTATTATATTTTAAAGATATCCATTCAGTGGGATTAAAGTGGTGTTTCAATTTTTTTTAAATTTCCATTTTTGAATGACTAATGAAGTTGAACATCTTTTGATGTGATGATTGGCTTTTTGTATATTTTCTTTGGAGAAATGTCTGTTCAAGTCTTTTGCCCAGTTTTTAATTGAGTTATTTTGTTGTTGAGTTGTAAGAGTACTTTTTGTATTTTAGATATAATTATTAGATATATGGTTTGTAAAATTTTCTCCTGTCGATTTTTCTTTTCACTTTCCTAATATTGCCCTTTGACTCACATTTTTAAAACATTTTGATGAAGACCAGTTCATCCATTTTTTTCTTTTATTACTTGTGCTTTTGTTGTCTTATTTAAGAATGTTTGTTAATCCCAAAATCATGAAGATTTATACCTATCTTTCCTTCTAAGAGCCTTATAGTTTTTACTTCTACATTTGTTTTTGATCCACTTTGAATTTTTGTCTATAGCATGAAATGGGGGCTAACATTCTTTTTTTTTTTTTTTTTTTTTTTTGCATATGGATATCTTGTTATCCCAGTACCCTCTGTTAAAAATACTCTTTCCCTGTTGAATAGACTTTATTTCTGGGCTCACAGTTCTGTTTTATTCATCTGTATGCATGTTCTTACGCTAGGTAGTACCATACCTATACTGTTTTCATTACTCTCTCCTTGTAGTAAGTTTTTTTTTGTTGTTGTCATTTTTAAAGTGCAGGGATCAAACCGAGGTATTCAGACATGCTAGGCAAATATTCTACCACTGAGCTATACCCCAGTCCTATAGTAAGTTTTAAAGTTGTGAATTTAAAACTGAATCCTTCTTACTTTTTCTTCTATTTCAAGATTGGTTTGGCCATTTGGGTTCTCTTGCAGTTCCATATGAATTTTATTATAACTTGTTCATTTTTGCAAAAAAAAAAAAATAAAAATAAAAAAGGCAGTTGGAATTTTGATAGGGATTGCATTGGTTTGTAGATCAATGTGGGGGAGTATTACCATCGTAACAGAATTAAATCTTTGAATACATGCACAAGAGATGTCTTTCTACTTATTTAGCTTTTTAATTTCTTCAACAATGATGTCTAGTTTTCAGTTTCTTATGCTTCTTTTTTACTTGGTTATGTTTATTCCTATGTGTTTTATTCTTATTGAAGCCAAGTAGAATTATTCTTTTTTTGATTGCTTGTTTGTAGAAATACAACTGATTTTATTCATTGGCCTTGTGTCCTGCAATTTGTTGAGTGAATTTATTATCTTTTTAATTTTTTTAGGGTTTTCTTTATATAAAATCATGTCATCTGCAAGAAGAGATAGTTTCTTTTCTAATAGATTTTTCCCCCCCCTTGAACTGGGGATTTAACACAGGGATGCTTAACCGGGAGCCACATCACCAGCCCTTTCTGTATTTTTTATTTTGAGATAGTTTGAGACAGGGTGTAGCTAAGTTGCTTAGGGCCTTGCTCAATTGCTAAATCTGTCCTTGAACTTGAAATCCTCCTGCCTCAAGCTCCTGAACTTCTGGGATAATAGACTTGTGCCTCTGAGCCCAGCATGCCTTTTTTGTTTTTTTTTTTTTGAAATTGGGGATTGAACTCAGAATCACCGGACCACTGAGTTACGTCCCCATCCCTATTTTGTATGTTATTTAGAGATAGGGTCTCACTGAGTTGCTTAGCACTTCACTTTTGCTGAGGCTAGTTTTGAACCTTCGATCTTCCAGCCTCAACCTTCTGAGTCCCTGGGATTACAGGTGTGCACCACCGCGCCTGGTGATTTTTTTTTTTTTTTAAGATACTTTTAATTTAGTTTTCTTGCCTAATTGCCCTGGCTTGAATTTTCAGTACAATGTTGACTAGAAATGGTAAGAGGAGACATCCCATCCTATTCCTGATATTAGGAGGAAGTCTTCAGTCTTTTTCCATTAAGGATGCTGTTAAAGGAGTGGGTTTTCATAGATGCCCATTATCATGCTGAGGACGTTTCTTTATATTTCTAGTTTGTCGAGTGTATTTATCATGAAAAGATGTTGGATTTTGCAAACATTTTTTATGTCTATTGAAATGGTTGTATGTGTGTGTGCGTTTACAATATGTAACAATGAATCCCACCCCATTGTGTACAACTATAATATACTAATAAAAAGATGGGAAATAAATCACAGGTGCTTTACTAATGTGATAATTGGACACTGTTAATTAACAAAAGACATGATTATGTTTTATTCCCCCTTCAGTTCTGTTCTATGCTTTATTTGTTAATTATCCTGTGCTGAACCACTTTGTATACCTATTGTAAGTCTCACTTGGTTGTAGCGTAAGATCTTTTTAATATCCTACTAGATTTCATTTGCCAATATTTTGTCAGAGATTTTTGCCTATATATTTATGGTCTGTAGTTTTTTGATGATATGCTTTTCTCTTTCTTTCTTTCTTTCATTTAGGGTTTCTTTTTCAGGTGATGAATTTGGTCCAAAACTTTGTGGTGATGGTTGCACAACTCTGACTATATTAAAACCTATTGAATGGTACCTTAGAATGGGTGACTTGTTTAATATCTCACTTAAGTTGCTACTTCAAAGAACAATCTTCAGGGATTGCTTCAGTATATCTTTCACACATGTGTTTATGCTGGACTTCAAAACCCTCAGTAATATTTCCATGTGTCATATTCTAGCCTTACCTTGGATTTATCTTTGTATGCAACTCTTGATTCAGTAGTCAGCTCACTGCTTTGTTTACCACTTCTCACTCCCCCAGATCTCCAGAACAGCTTCTGCATCTTTTTCTTCACTTTGCTCAAGTCCTGTTCTCGCCGCTATTGAATATCCTTTTCCTTCTTTACTATCAATGGAAATGCAATTTTTTTTCAAAGTTCTATTCAGATTTCTTCTAGAAATCTCCTGTACTCAACTCTTAAGTCTGGCGATTACCAATTTAAAAAAAAAAAAAGTGATCTGGGCTGTGTGAGTTTATTTAAGGAGATTGCAGGTAGGATATTTGAAATCAGAACTATTCTGGGAAATCTGCTATGTATGTTTGTAATACCTGTACACGTATATTCTTTCTTAAAATGCATTTATAGTTCACTTGCAAATTTATAGGGATGGATTTTCATTTTGATTTCTCTGGTGTCCCCAAATAATTCTTAGTGCTTTGAAGAAAGGCCATTAAGGTTAATTGCCAAGTAAATATCTTTTGATGTATATGTATGTTTGGAAGATAAAAGAAAGAGCCACAGTTTTAGGTTATATTTTACAGTTTCCCTTATGCACTTATAAAAAATAGCTTGGAGAAAATTAATTGTATTGGAATATAAACAGTTCAGTAAGAGCCTTATGTATTAGAAAGTCTGTGTACAAATGCCAGAAATGGGTTGGTGAGACCATTTATGAAAAGGCTGCTTTTTGGAGTTCAGTGAGGCATAACTGATACATAAACATTATAAGAACATATCTAATATAAAATAGAATCGGGTTCAGATCAGCTATCTACATCATACATAGTTGTTATGAGGATGGAGCCAGCACCCAAATCCAGGTTTGCCCAAGTCCAGGACTGATGATTAACCACTATACAGTTTTGCATTTCATATTTTATAAGGGAAGTTACTTAATTTATCTGAGCCTCTTTGTTTCGTTTTGTTTTTTTTTTTTTTTTTTTTTTTTGGTGCCAGGTATTGAATTCAGGGGCTCTTGATCACTGAGCCACATCCCCAGCCCTTTTTTATATTTAGAGACAGACAGTCTTCCTGAGTTGTGTAGGGCTTCTGGAAGTTGCTGTGGCTGACTTTGAACTTGCAGTCCTCCTGCCTCAGCCTCTTCTTGAGCTACTGGGAGTACAGCTGTGTGCCACCCCTCCTGGCTTGAGCCTAATTTCATTCAAGTGTAAAATGCACTTGATAATATTCCCAGTGCAGAGATTTTTATTTTTTTTTGATTGTAAACAAATGGGATACATGTTGTTTCTCTGTTTGTATATGGAGTAAAGGCATACTATTTGTGTAATCATAAATTTACATAGGGTAATGTTTGATTCATTGTTATTTTTTCCCTTCCTCCCCACCCCCCCACTCCTCTTTTCCCTCTATACAGTCCTTCCTTCCTCCATTCTTGCCCCCCTCCATAACCCTAACTCTAACCCTAACACTAACCCCTCTCACCCCCCATTATGTGTCATCATCCGCTTATCAGCGAGATCATTCGTCCTTTGGTTTTTTGAGATTGGCTTATCTCACTTAGCATGATATTCTCCAATTTCATCCATTTGCCGGCAATGCCATAATTTTATTATTCTTTATGGCTGAGCAATATTACATTGTATATATATACCACAGTTTCTTTATCCATTCATCAATTGAAGGACATCTAGTTTGGTTCCACAACCTGGCTATTGTGAATTGAGCAACTATGAACGTTAATGTGGCTGTATCTCTGTAGTATGCTGATTTTAAGTCCTTTGGGTATAGGCCGAGGAGTGGGATAGCTGGGTCAAATGGTGGTTCCATTCCAAGCTTTCTGAGGAATCTCCATACTGCACCCCACCAGCAATGTATGAGTGTACCTTTTTCCCCACATCCTTGCCAACACCTATTGTTGCTTGTGTTCTTGATAATCGCCATTCTAATTGGGATGAGATGGAATCTTAGGGTAGTTTTGATTTGCATTTCTCTTATTACTAGAGATGTTGAACATTTTTTCATATGTCTGTTGATTGTGGATCTTCTTCTGTGAAGTGTCTGTTCATTTCCTTAGCCCATTTGTTGATTGGATTATTTGTATTCTTCGTGTAGAGTTTTTTGAGTTCTTTATAGATTCTGGAAATTAGTGCTCTATCTGAAGTATGAGTGGCAAAGATTTTCCCCACTCTGTAGGCTCTCTCTTCACATTACTGATAGTTTCCTTTGCTGAGAGAAAGCTTTTTAGTTTGAATCTATCCCAGTTATTAATTCTTGCTTTTATTTCTTGTGCTATGGGGGTCCTGTTAAGGAAGTCTGATCCTAAGCCGACATGTTGAAGATTTGGACCTACTTTTTCTTCTATAAGATGAAGGTCTCTGGTCTGATTCCGAGGTCCTTGATCCATTTTGAGTTGAGTTTTGTGCAGGGTGAGAGATAGGGGTTTAATTTCATTCTGTTGCATATGGATTTCCAGTTTTCCCAGCACCATTTGTTGAAGAGGCTATCTTTTCTCCATTGCATATTTTTGGCCCCTTTGTCTATAGTATGAGAAAATAGTATTTATTTGGGTTTGTGTCCATATCCTCTATTCTGTACCATTGATCTACCTTTCTATTTTGGTACCAATACCATGCCGTTTTTGTTACTATTGCTTTGTAGTAGAGTTGAAGATCTGGTATTGTGATACCTTCTGCTTCGCTCTTTCTGCTAAGGATTGCTTTAGCTATTCTGGGTTTCT
Source organism: Sciurus carolinensis (assembly GCF_902686445.1). Taxonomy (NCBI): domain Eukaryota; kingdom Metazoa; phylum Chordata; class Mammalia; order Rodentia; family Sciuridae; genus Sciurus; species Sciurus carolinensis. The sequence continues at coordinate 33,808,933 of NC_062219.1, forward strand.
TATTCTTCCAGATGAATTTTATAATTGCTGCAGAGATGTTTTGAAGCATAAATGAGGATGTTTGTAAAGCAGAGAGCTTGCCCATAAAGCAGGGTAGGTAGGTCTATTTTGTTTAGTGAAATATTTTGTTTACTTCAAAATAATAGGACTAACATAGGGGATGTTGAAAGCATATCTGAAATTTAGGCTGAGAAATTCCCTTCTCTTAGTTTTCACATATTGCATATTTGTATTTTGGCACAAGTTTTTAGTATTTGTGTTTCTCTAGAATTTTAGATAATCCAAGTAAGTAATTTGTTGGTAATTTATTTCCTTCTGTTATCTTTTTTGTTATTCAGAATGAATTATTGTCAAAGCAATACAGATTATATCTTCTCTGTCATTAACTTCTGAAGAATGAGGCTACCTGACATGGTTAACTTCAACTTAGGTTGTGAAGTCTGTAGAAGACTGATTTTGGGGGTGGGGTGGGGTGGTTGTTGCTTTGGTGATTGATTTTTTTCTTGGTTGCAGAAGATTTATTTATATAAGAGTATTTGCTGGTATTCCTATAGATACGTAGTTAAAACTATAGCAAAAGTATCACAAAATAAAGCATTAATTTGGTTACCTGAATTTTTTTTTCTTGGGTTGGAGTTTTTCCTAATTATTTCAAGATGTCTTTGATTTTTAAATTTATTTCAAGTTTTTTTTTTTTTTTGTTCTTAGTGGATATAAATATTCAGACATAAATTTAAATTAAGCTAAAAATAAACCAACATTGTAAATAAGAATACCAATCATAGTTTTTTATTACTGTTTTTAGAGGTTTGAAAAAAATATTGTTACTGTGGATCTAAATTTCCTGTTTATGGTTGTGATGGATTATAATTTTAAAAATGTGTATTTCTATGTATTTTAGCATAACTGGTTCACTTGGGCATTTTTCTTAATGAAAACTATAAGTAGATGCTTTAAGAAGTTTAGATTTTCTTTAAAAAATTAAAATGGACATACTATCTATTTTAACTTTTTAGTATAAAATTTGGATCACAAGAAAAGTGGTTCCACTTTATAGGGGAAAATAGCACTGCGTCTGGCTTTTATGAACTCTCTTGCTAAAAGGAAGAACTGTGATTGAGTCAGTTACAGCCGCAGTGGAAGATGTCTTGCAGCTGTGTCGTTTTGGTTTTGTTCCAGAGATAGTATTTGTGTACACTGTCAGAATGTCTTAAAGGCCCACCCTGGAAAGGATTCAACTCTATAAAAGGAGTTTTGTTTTATAACCTTTCACATGTTCTTATGGGGCTCTGGTGGTGATGGTGGTCTTCATTGTCTTGTCTTTTAAACTGGGATTTTATTGAGACACAGGCTTCACAGTTTTAAGAATAGGAATTACAGTTGTAGTTATTGTATCTCGTTAAATAAATTTAGTCAAGCCTTTGGCACACACTACGATGAAAACAAAATGCCCCTCCTCAAACTGTACAATTTCAGTGAGTTACTTTTTAAGTTCTTTTCTGTCTCCATGCTGATTAGATTGTCATTCATTTGATTATATATTTTTCGGTGTAACTTAACAGATACTGATTTACACATTGAGTTACATTAGAAGGAATTGAGTTTATAATATTAGGAGATTGAAGATGATGCAGGAAATCGCAGTTTGAAAAGTTTAAAACTCCACTGACTTCATATGTCAAATATTGTTCAACTTAACCTGTTTTGAGCCACATGTTTACATAAATGCTGTGAGAATTATTTTTGACTGTGTTCTAGGAGACTGACCATATTTTCTCCAAAATTTTCCCTTTCTCTTTAGTCCCCTACTCCCACCCCCCCAAAATGCAGAGTTATTCAAAACAGAACACTCTTATTTTTCTAGTTTCCTTAAACCTTTTCCTCTTCCAGTTCTTATGCATTTCCCATTACCTTCCCTTTGGTCTCTGGGGTAGAGATGTCCCTCCTACTGTCCAAGGTTAAATTCTCCTCTGTAGGTTTTTCATCTTTTCCTTCTTTCTTTGTTCCCCCCAAAACCTGCACCAAACAAAACAACCCAAACCTCTTCTGTGCATAAACATCTTCCCTCAATCCTGCAATTTTTGGTAGTTATTACTTGCCTTTTCTCTAGCCTTTTCTTCATTGCTGGATTTCAGGGGTAATTGTATACTTGATACTTCTTACTTTGGCCTCCTCAGTCTTTTTGTCTTTTGCAACTAGGCTTTTATTCCTACTAGCAACTGAACTTGCTCTTTCAGATTACCCGCAATCTTATGACACCTTTAACCCTTGTCAGTACCAGTTGACAATCAATTTGCCTATGCCCCTGTTGTCTACTTCTTCTAGTACTTTCTTGGTTTGCTGTTTATCTCTTATGCTGATTTTTTTCCTCCCGCTTGATAGGTTCCTTCCTTGTTCCCTCTGCCTGGGGATTTATTATGAGCATTTTTAAAAATGCTGTTTTTCCTTGTAGTTGCATCTCCTCTGATAACACTGATTGACCAAGTAGTTTCAGATCTTAGAATAGAAACCAGACCTCTGTCATTCAGACACACATTTCCAGCCAGCCTTCTCATTTTCTGCCTGGGTGTCACATAGACACTTAGGTTCAAGTGCATCAAAGTGGAGGTATTTGCTTCCTTCATCTTTGTTTCCTAGTATTTTTGAAAGTCTCCCTCTAGGTTAATGGCACTATTCTCTGACCTCTGACTGCCAGGAATTCAGAAATTTTGTTCTTTACTATTCCAGCAATCCACTTCAGTATTTAAGTTCTGTCCAATTTGCCCATTAAACATTTATGAACTCCATCTCTTTACTTGCCTTTTTTTTTTTTAAAACTGTGTCAGTCTCCTGTGTTACTGAAGCATCATCTTAACCATCCTTTCATTGTATCATTTTTTTCTCACATGACTGCCAAAGTAATCCTCCAGAAATACAAAGTATTATTTCCCATTGCCCAGGATAGAGTAAAAACATCTGAGTTTCTCATGCTGCTCATGCATTGTTTGGCTCTTGCTTCCTTTTCCCATCTCCACTCCCACCCTGTGTTCCAGGCAGATGTGGTACTCACCGTTCTCTCAGCACATTTATTGTTGATGGTCTGGGGCCCTTCCCTTAATGTTCCCACGCGAGGAGTGTACTTACTCTCACTTATAATCTTCCCAGTAAGCTCCTTCTTATCCTTCAAGGTCAGCTCATGTGTCACTCTGCGAAACCTTCCCTCATCATGTCAGTGCGGTTAGATCGTTTATCTACATTATAGCTCTAACTCACTTTGTAGTATAGTTATTTATTCAAATGCCCTTCTCACACATTGCGGGAGCCACATTGCTGTATTCTCAGCAGCTGTCATCAAAGAGCAATTCCTTAGGGGATGAATAGATCTTAGCAGAATCCAAATACACAGAATTAAAATTAAGATCTCATAGGCAAAGGTAGTGGTGAGTATGCTGACCTGATGTTGGATATTTTTTGTTTATATTATGTGGATGAGGCTGTGGATTGAGAGCCTGTTGGAACTTGTTAAAGTTTTCTTCCATAATTCAGGTTTAGAGAGTGAAGTTTTAGATGTGAAGCTACAGAAAGAAGTGAGTATAGCTATGATTTCAAATTAGGAAGAACTAATAAAACCATGGAGGATTAGAAGCACACTGGGTTCTCAAACAAGTGCCAGACCATTGCAGATTGTGTAGACAGGGAGAAGGGAGACGGTGATGCAGCTGCAGTGAAGAGAGGGCCTTGGGTGGGTTGGCACTGCCCAGGTCATTCTGGATCTGTAGCTGCACATGGCTACCATACACTGTAACGTTCCCCAGCTTGCCTTGGTAGGAGCAGTGTTCAACTTCATCTGTGTTTTTGGATATGATCCTTGTGTTGACATGTTCCATGTTTATGTGTTTCTAGTAGGGACCCTTGGAACAATGTGGCTGTTTTAAAGGAAAGGAGAGAAAAGAAAGGGAAATTATGGGAGGTGGGTTAGGGTGGGGAAACAGTTTTCCTTCCACAAATTGAGGACAAAATAGATAAATCAGATTGATAGGAGATTACTGTATGTTAATATTTGATATTTAAAAAGTAAACATAGTGATACATTGAGCCATTTAAGGGGAAAAATGTAGAAGAAAGTTTTGACCACTGAGATTCTGTGTAGTAATAACCTGCATTCGTTTAGTATTTTGTGTTTTGCTGGTGGCTGTCATAGTGATTTTCCTTTGATCTCCACAACAATCTCATTATAGATAGGTTAGCTGCTGGTACCATTTTACAGATTTAGTTAGCTAAATAGCAATATGCAAATATTATCGAAGTGTTTGAATAGGAGTTTAATGTTCTTTTAGTTTGGGAAGAGTAGATGATTTTTTGTCAGTCCCCCTTTTGGAAATTTCTAATTTTTTTTTTTTTTTTTTTTTTGAAAGAAGGTGAGTGTAGGATTTTTCTTGGGTACAGAGGTTGAGGTGGAGCTGGGAGACTGAATTTCTAGTCTCAGGCTCTTGGATAGCAATAAAGGGCCTTGATGGCCATTTTTCTCCTGGTCAGGGTGTCTTCCTCTTCTTGCCTTCCCATCCAGGCAGGGCATTCTGCTATAGGGAAAGGAATTGGGATTATTAGTCAGAATCTGACACATCTGCCTACACACATCGGCCATTGATTTATTATGTAACCTAGACAAATAATCTAACTTCTGGGCCTCAGAGCCCCCATCTATTAAAGACAAGGGTCTCTTTTGGCTCTAAATTTTGATTCTACAAGAATCCCGTTTTGCTCTGTCATATGTAGGGTATTGTATGGGTGCTAGCAAGAACTTTTTTTTTTTTCTTTGTATGTAGTGGACTTTGTGATAGATGCTTCAATAATATTTCTTTAGTCCTTAAGGAAACTACCTGGCAGCAGTAACACCTGTTCATTCAGAGTGCAAGAAGAATGAGCCTAAACATTATAAGCTTATAATGCCTTTCTTGACCTCCCAAGGGAGTTGACCACTTCTGCTGCGCCCTTCCTGTACTTCTCTTAAACCCCTTATCACATTTGATATAATGATTTGTTTATGGGTCTGTCTTCCTTCTGGATTGTGAATTCCCTTGACTGTATGGGGAAGAATCTTAACTGGATTCTTGTGATCTAGACCAGTGCTTGATGCAAAATAGGAACTCAGAAAATGTTTCATAGATGTGTTAAATAAAATTTAGAGGGCAGTACTGATTTGGACTGTCCTGCAGCGAGGCTCCAGTGGAGCAGACCTAACAAGAGTAAAGTGTTCTAGGTGTCATACAGTCAGACTGAACTCCGAAAGAGTCAGTTTCCAAAACCTAAACCAAAATGCCTCAAAAACGCAGGAGATTCACAGCAACAATTGTTTCACCTGAGTTGGTATGCTAAGGGAGAACTTTTTGTTTTAACAGTAGGTAACTTTGAGAAGACCATCTGTTTTTCTGTTCTGTCTCTGCTTTCCTCAGTCTTGTGTCTGTAGAGCAGCCTCTTCTGCTGAGATCATTGCAATGCTCATTCTGTAGACTGGACGTTGCCCAATTCTGAAATTGACCCTTACCTCCAAAAGCCAGTTAAAGTCTTTAAATTGAAATTTTTGTAATTTTGTCTTTGACAGTCATAAAATAGGGTGAAAAAGGCATTTTTAAGCCCCTGCTACGTTATTATACTGGTCTGATTGTATAATTTTAAAAAATAATGTTTTTGATTTTCGTGATTAATTTAGAAAAGATTTGTTTAGAGCTTTGTACTAACACTTTAAAAATGTTTTTTAAACAGTAACTTTTCAAATACAGTTTTTCAACCACTATCTCTCATTCTTTTTCCTTCCCTTATACCTGCTTCTACTTTCTGCCCATACCCCCTCCAAAAATCCAGGGTCATGTAGTATATTTCTTTCCCAGAATCCCACAAATCTACAATATTTTCAAATACTGCATTTTAACAAATGTAATTGTGTTTAATGTAATAGAACATGTTAGTCTAACATTGCCAAGATGTCTGGTTGGGAAAAATTTTGCAAATGACTCATGGGAAAATTATTCTGAATTTAGAGCCTCAGAGAAGTTAAACTGTGGTGGTGTGTGGTCAAGAGGAAGCTTATGCATTGGAGCCAAGTCACTAGTGGAAAATGTGTGTATGAGTGTGTGTGTGTGTGTATGTGTGTGTGTGTGTTCTTGCTGACATCAGATGTATCAATAGCAACTACCCTATGCAATGTGGTCTTTTAAAAATTTTTACAGACCAGCTGGAGTTATCTGTGTTGAGAAGTCATAAAACTTCTTTGTTGTTCAGAAAGTATAGTCTTGCATGATGATTGGTTGATGGGAAAATTGGATTCTATGTAAAATCAATAGAATCAAAAAGAAGTTTATTTTCTGCTCAGAGTTGGTATTCATTAAGATTTTGGAGGTATGAGTTGACCCATCAGATTGTTGGGTCCTCTACATCTTAATTAATTCCTTATTCTCTCTCTCTCTCTTTCTTTCTTCCTTTCTTTTCTTTTTTTCCCCACAAAGTAGGAAGTTGGAGAGATTTTAAAAATCAAGAAATTATGATCTTGGGTTTAAGCTAAAACTGTGTACAAACTCACATACACAACCGGTTCCTCCGAATATTTAAAAATTAGCATTCTGACGATAAACCCTCTCATTTTCAGGTTTATAATGGTGTAGTGTCAAAGCACAGCTCTAAAAAAAAAAAAATCTTCCCAAGACAGATGTAATGGGTAAAAATTCATATTAACAATTTTTTATATTAAAAATTGGTGGATGTTTTACCCTTGTATATTTTATGTACCTCAATGCACTTAAAATCTTAACTGGAAATGAATAGCTTAAATTTATTATGTCTGTCTTAGGAAGATCCCTCTTCTCCTAAAAGAAGCCTTGTTTTAATATTGTACCATTATAAAACTGGAAATGAGGTTTATTCTCAGAATGCTAATTTTTCAATTCTTTTTAAAAATACATGACAGTAGGATATATTTTGACATATTTATATAAGCATGGAATATATCTTATTCTAATTGGGACCCCAGTCTTGTGGCTGTACATGATGTGGAGATTCACTGTGGTGTATTCATGTATGAACATAGGCAAGTTGGGTCATAGTCATTCCACTCTTTTCTGTCCTTCTCCCCTCCCTTCCCTGCATCCCCCTTTGTCTATTCTACTGAACTTCTATTTTTCCCCTTCCTCCCACCTTGTTGTGTTAGCTTCCCACATATCAGAGAACATTCAATCTTTGTTTTTTTGGGATTGGCTTATTTAAATTAGCATGATAGTCTCCAGATCCATCCATTTACCCGCAAATGTCATGAAGTCATTCCTTTTTCTTTTCTTTTTTTTTTTTTTTAAATTCTTTTTAGTTATATATGACAGTGGAATATATACATGGAGAATAACTTCCCATTCTTATGGTTGTACATGATGTGGAGTTACATGGGTCATGTATTCATATATATATATACATAGGAAAGTTATATCTGATTAATTCTACTGTTTATCCCATTCCCATTCCCATCTCCCCTCCCTTCCCTCCATTTCCCTCTTTCCCAATCTGGTGTACCTCCGCTCCTACCCCCCTTGCCTATTGCGAATCAGCATCCTTGATTCTCTCTGTGTGAGAGAACATTTGGCCTTTGTTTTTTTGTGATTGATTTATTTCACTAAGCATGATAGTCTCCAGTTCCATCCATTTCTGGCAAATGCCATAATTTCATTCTTCTTTATAGCTAAGTAATATTCCATTGTTTATATGTACCACATAAAGTAATTCTTTTTTAATGGCTGAGTAATATTCCATTGTTGAAGGCCACCCCCCCACCCCACATTTGTTCCATAGCTTAGCTATTGTGGATTGAGCTGCAGTAAATATTGATGTGGCTGGTTCACTGTAGTATGCTGATTTTAATTCTTTTGGATATATACTGAGGAGTGGTATAACTGGGTTAAAAGGTGGTTCCATTCCAGTTTTCTGAGGAACCTCCATACTGCTTTCTATAGTGGTTGCACCAATTTGGAGTCTTGCTAGCAATGTATGAATGAACCTTTTCCCCAACATTCTCACCGACATTTATTGTCAATTGTTACCACAAAATGCTAATTTTTAGTTGCAAATTAGTGCAGCCACTCTGGAAAGTGGTATGGAGATGCCTCAGAAAGCTTGGAATGGAACCACCATTTGACCCAGCTATCCCACTCCTTGGCCTATACCCAAAGGACTTAAAATCATACTACAGAGATGCATCCACATCAGTGTTCATAGCTGCTCAATTCACAATAGCCAGATTGTGGAACCAACCTAGATGTCCTTCAATTGATGAATGGATAAAGAAACTGTGATATATATATCATATATACCTTCAACCCATAGGAATAGGAGAGTAAGAGAAGAGAGCAGGTGCCCCAGAAGATATGCAGGGGTGATCAGAGGTGATATCCAGGTGACCAGAAGATATGCAGGGGTGATCAGAGATGCCTGAGATGGAGTTGGAGGTCTACCAGTGTCCAGTTCCCTAGAAGCCAGTGCTATAGATGCATAGCTCTCAGACTTCTGGATTTCAGAGCAATTGCAGAAAAATGCTTGGAGACAATATTTTCAGCAATTATTTATAGTAAGTTTACCATAACAAATTTGCAATTGTACTACCAATATTTATTAAAATACATTTAACATAAAAAATGGAAAGCACTTAATCTGAATAAAGGATGATGTTTTGAATTGTTTAAAATTGGGCTCTACTTAAAAAAATCACCAAATTGCCATTTTGTGAATCAAAGAAAACTTGTGGTGGGTAATGAAGTTTACTTTTATTAATGTAGAAATATTTTAAAAAGTTTTACGACTTCACCTTCATTCTTGATATGTTTTCAAGGATTTTTTTGGTTCATTTTTGTTAAAATTTATTAAAGTCTATATGGCATGACAGTAACTACTTAAGGAGAGATAGGATTTCTTTGTACTATTAAGTGATACTGTGATACTTTAGGCACTAAAGCAGAGCTAGTAATGCTTTTTCTAGTTTCACATTGAATATTTTAACAGGTTGAGATGTTTGTTCTAAGACATGTAACCTTAACCTCATTAACTTTGTGTCTGAAGTGTTCACTACCAAGTTGTATTCCTTAGTAGACCAGACCAAATCTTTTGTTCCTGAAGTGTTCCAAGATAGACCTTGATGTTTAAAAGAAAAATATTTGTTGCAATGGCTTGAGTTTCATCTTGTTAGGATCTGCTTTTTAAACTCTCCATCCCTGTAGTTATCCCCTGTGCATGTATTAGTCCTCTAGAACCAAGTGTGTTATACTGAACAGCTTGCTGGTGGGAGGAACTTTCCAGGGCTTGTTTTCCAAAGAAAAGTGCTTAGAGAACAAAACTTAAACCTCCCTGTTTGTTTCAAAGGTGTTCAAAAAGTAACTCAGTAAGGCTTGTGAACGAAATTACAGAGTACCCAAGTCAGCATTCTGCTTTAAAGAGTAATAGCTAATGAGTTAAGAAAAAAAAAAAAGTTTTATATTTGTTCATTTTGACAACTTAAATCATTTTGGAATTGCTTCTGAAACTTACTTTTACTTAGATTTTCCACACAGTAAACCTTATCCTATTTAAATATGTAAAGTGTTATATTTGTTATTAAAATTTTTTTTTTTTTTTTTTTTGCTCTAGGTCAATGTGAACAGATAAACATATTCTTTGGTTTAGGGACTACTTGATAGGTGAACATTTATGGTAGCAGGGCAAAAATGCACACATGAATCTGTAGACTCAGTTCTGAATTATTAAAGTAAATATGTACACTGGGAAAAAACTCTAGAATTTAAATTGTGCAAATGCAATGGATTGGTACTGTAGAGTTAAGGAGATTAGTTTTTAGATCACATTGACCTGGGTTTTAGAATTGACATAGTTTCCTTTGATAACTTATATTTACTTTGCTTCCATGTGTATTTGCAATCATGTGATAGATATAGGATTATTTTTTTTTTTTAGTCATTTCTCAATTTAGAATTGACAGTATAAAACAGGGATATATCAGCTTTATGTCTTTATCATAGTACCTATTCAATCTAGGTTAAAATGGCATCTATTTTCATGTATATTATGAATGAATAGAAAATTTTTAGATAAGTCAAGATTCACATTTCTATATGTTGAAAACTGAGTTATGTATTAGCATGGATTTTCTATATCTGGAAAACATACTACAGTTTGTAGTAGTTTATAAATGAAGGTGATTTGACTATACAATGAGTACATATGCTTTTGGTGTCTGTGGGGAGGATTAAAATGATAAAATAAAAACAAAATAGAGTGGCAGAGACCCAAAGCAAAGCAAAAATATTAACACAATAACTGAGAAGAAAATTCCTTGTAAAAGAATTTTAAAAATTATAATTACAGAATTATAGTTTTGTCATTAAGCCTTTTTGTTGAAGGACTCTTCATTTAATGGCTAGAACAGGCAGCCTGGAAGCTGATTTTTTTTTTCTTTGACCCATGTGAATTTTCTAGCTGAGGAATGAAGCAACTTGGAACCAAGCTGGGCTTTTCTACTGAGCATGCCTTTCTCCAGCAGGGTCTGACTTGGGTGGGGCCAGTTTTGCTCATTAAGCTTTTGGACGCCGGATTTCCATCAGCTTTCCACAATCTTCCAATGACAGAGAACGGCAGACCACAGGGGCTTGATGTTCTTGAAAGCTGCGTATGTATTTCAAGTGGGAGAATTTTAGAACATTTCTTTTATAGCTGTTGGGTTTTGTGGTACATCCATGTTTCTGCTTGGGAAGGAAGTTTGCTATTGAGAGCTTGATCGAATAACCAGGGGTCTGAAAATTTAGAAAATAACTAATGTAGAGAGTAGGTGAAATCTGGGTATGTCCACTGTTTGGCAATAGAATATGTTCTATTTGAATGAAGTGCTATGGGGGAAAATAATTTTTAGTGACCAGAGTTTAGTTTTAGACCACTTGTTTGTGTTTTTTAGATGTATTGAATTTTTGCAAGTTATCTTTAACATAATACTCTTTCCCCATAGATTTGGTCTGTGAGAGTAATGAAGCTAGTTGATATATGTTCCTGTCTTGCTGTTTCACAGTTATTTCAGTGTTGTGATGTGATAAACTATATGGAATTTATTATTATCTAAAGTGCCATGAAACCTGTTTCAAGTTAATAGTATGCAGTTTTTTTAAGCATGTTAAAGGACAAACTTTAATGAATTTATTTTTACCCTAACTCCTTTAAAAGAGGATGAACTATAGCTATCTGAGATTTAAATTCACAATTTTTAGCATCTGAAGATTAGTTGCATTAGCAGTCACCATGAACTGTATGTTGTTCTGATGTTGTCATACCCTAGGTAAATACTGTTTTAATAAGATAGGTATCAGCATCTTTTATTACTGAATATCTAATCTGTTGTCACATTGGAGGAATGTGAAAACTCACATGCTGCCCAGATTCTGACATCCAGATTTAGGAAAAAAAATCTTCCTCATGCTCTTTCTTTGCATAAACTTTCTAACAATCTTTCTTAAAAACAAAACAAAACAAAAAAGAAACAAACAAAAATCCTCCCCCCCAAACCCTTAGTTTTGGTGCTACTTTCTAGCAAAACAAAAGCAGTACCATCTTACCGAGCCATATCTGCCATTCCTTTTTTATTGGTGGCAGTGCAGCAAAGGCCACTGAAGTAACTGTAGTCTTTTTGGTGGGGGAGGTCGTGGGGGGTGCACGTGTGTACTCGAGGAAGTTTTCCATTTATTGTCCCAATCAACTGGCGACTGGTGTTGGGAAAGAAAAAAGGTCGAGGTGATGCTGATGATCTGCTAGTCCTCCCCTGCCCCTACCATCTTTGTAGTGTTGTGTACTGATGACATATTGCTGATGCAGAGTTTAACATTATAGCAAGATCACAAAGCAAGTTAAGTTGGAAAGGCAAACTTTACACTTTTGACATTAGTTTGGTTTGAATTTTTTTATCCTCTTTGAAGATGGAATGCCTGGCATTATTTCAGTGGGATCCTCTACCAGATCACTTCTGCAAATATTAAACTTCAAGAATTTTACCTCAAGGATGCATTTAGCTGAAGTAAATACATGTTGTAGCTTCTTCCACCTCACAGTAGTTATTTGAAGCTTCACTAAGTACACTAACTTGGCGCTAAACTTTTGGTCTTAGGGTAGAAATACTTTAAAAAAACAAAAAAAGTTTTGTGGCATTCCAAATGGCATGTCTAATTACATTTAGTTACAGTTTTCCCCGCCTGGAGAAAGTTGCTCTGATTGTGGCAGGCTTGGATGGTACATAATTCTAACATCCTATGACACCTTCTAATTATGGACTTAACAGTGAACTAGAGTCAACATTTGGCATTTACCTCAACTAGAAAGATCATTCAATTTAGTTTTATTTTTTAGAATATATACTCTACATTGACATAACTCTTCAGTAGTGCTATCAATATTTAAAATAGCAGAAGAGCTGATGGTCAAAATTTTATGACTGAATTATGTTTTTTTGACAGGGTTTAGGTATTTATGTCTGTCCACTGTAGCATTCCAAAGCTTATAGAGAGGAGGATTTGAGAGTATGAGATCAGGGTAGGCTCCAGCTTGGTGGACTTGTCATAGTGTGGGGGTTGATTGACTTTGACAAGCTTTGTCTTATGACCTATTAAAATGCAGTGTCTGCAGCCTCTGTATTTATCCTGTGCAGTTAACCTTGGTGGATTTATCGTTAGCTTATTTGGGAATAGTCTCCTGAACAACTGCTGTTAGTTTGTAACTGCAGAATATTTACCTAGAAATGTACTAGAATTGTTTTAAGATTATCACTTTTTACTAAGTGGTTATGAGTTTTATGATGGGTGGGGGTCTTATGTATAGTGCAGATGGTATGAGCTCAGAAAACCTGCACTCCCTACAGTCTGTTATGATTAAGGGAGATATTCCGTGTTGGCACTGAACACTTTGTTTGATCCTGCTTATGATGTCACTGGAAGAAACTGCTCATTAGTGTATTTTTCTTTTCTATAGAGCATTATATGATGGGGGTCCAAATAAAGGCTCTTCAAGTATTTCTTTTTTTAATCACAAAATGTATTTATTGAGAAAGCCATTGGATGCATGACATTGCATTAGGAACATGAAGTTATTCATCTCACAAATGGGAGTGTAGTAGGAGATGTGGGACAAGGAAGAGGTGTGGACAGGAAACATGATGACATGTTTGTGTTTGTTAGGCCAGTTCGTTCCTGCTTTTCCCTAGGAAACTGCTAAAAGGAATTGGGGGTTATTTGTGTGTGACCAACTTACACTCTTTCTAAGACTCTTTCCATTCCATTTAATCTTCCCTTTTGAAAAATGTCCTTAACTTTCAGAAAACTATTTCCATGTTCTCTGTTCCTACTCCCCCAGCAGATAATAGGAATAATCTTTTTAACCCACCTGCATATCTGCATATTGTTAGAGGAAGATACTTTTTGTTTCAACAGCGCACTGAAGTCCAAAGGACAAAATAAAAAGATTTTCTCAGGAATTCCTGTGTATTTTTTTCAAATGAGCAGTTGATAGCACTTCTATAAAAACGATGCCACCTAAAAGTTTAGATGTTGAGCTTATACTACTTAAAAGAGCAGTCGGTATGGGGTTTGGGGTGGGTATGTGAAGTTAATGATTGGAGGCTAGCAGAAATTAGTTTTTTGAGGATATGGCACCAACCTTAAACTTGGTATGCAAGGAAATGGATTTTGTTTTAAGTACTCTTAATATTGCTGCTGAGCTGGAATACACTGGAAGTCTTCTGGGCTCCTACTGTTCACTCATGTGACTAGAACTGTAGGATGGGGCAAGGTGACACTGTTGCTTGTGGAAGGAAGTCACTTGGCACTTGGATTGTCTCCAAGGAAGCAGGCCAGGCAGCTGGTTTCACTTAATGTATGCATATAGTTCTCCTAATAAAGTACTTTACTTTGGTTAACAAAATTTTGTCACCTCAGCTAACCAGTGCCACTCATCATTCCTCTTAATAACTGTTACTCTTCTATGTTCTTCTCTAGCTTTTTAACACAAACATCGGCACATGTGTGTATTCACATATTTATACCTCCCACTTACTTTGTTTGCAACCTAAAAGGCAGCATATCATATGTACTACCTGAGTTTGGCTTTTTGTACTCAACAGTGTACTCTGATTTTGTTTTCATTCCTGGGGTGGAAACCTTCCTCATTTTTTTCTTCATAGCTACATAGTATTGTGTTGTATAATGGCTGCTATTAATGTCAGTTGATCCTTTGCTGTTAAAATGTTGTAACGAATCACCTTATATGTAATTATTTTACTTATGTGCAAATATAAGCATAGGATTATTAGCTTAAAGTATGTACACATTTGGAATTTTGATAGTTGTTGGTAAATTATTTTCCATGGATATACTGTACAGAGTACCAGGATATTCTTTTCAGCAGCAACAGTATAGGAATACCCTGCTCTGACAATCTTGCTTAGCGATTACATGATTAATCTTCTGCTGAATTTTTTGTTTAATTTTTTTTACTATGAGTGCAGTGTGCATTTTCTCATATTTCTGTCCCTGATATATATTTCTTTTGTGGTAATTCTGTGCTCATCCCTGCCCCCTCAATCAGTCTAGCCAATTGAAAAATGAAATTTGTTTTGGATTTTTGATATTGAGTTAGTTTATAACTAGTATCGTTTTGTTTTTTTATTTAGGTTCTTTGATTTCAACTAGAGAGCAAATATGTCTGTACTAAATACAATTGAGAATGAGAATTGGTGCTCTTTAAAAAGCATGTTGTCTATTTAATCAACATGCCCAATGAAGGACAATTGTCTGCTTTCCTGAAGAGTTGACAGTGGTAATTTTTGAGAAAACAGACTGTTTTTCAAACTAATAGTAATTTATGAATCTAAATTACTAAAATTTGCCAGTGACAAGTTGTTTGATTACATATTAATGCTACCCTTGCTACCTGTATTCCCCACTAGAATGAGAATAGAATTCTTTCATCTGTATTATATCTGTTGCTTATGCTATGAAAGTGTTCAAATATTTGCTTGAAAGGAGGAAGTAAGATTCTGACCCTACCCACATCCTGATGGTTAATAAAATTTATGGGGGTTTGGGATAACTCAGAATATGTTACTAATGATTATAAAGCCCTAAGTTGTGATAATAACTTATTGATTTCACTTTTTAAATAAATGAGTAACCATTCCACATAATGTTAGGTGCTGGTTATACAGTAGTGAAGTCATTTTTGCATTGGTGACAGTACTACATAAGGTCTTTGGAACTATACAGTCTTGGTTTGAATCCTGGCTTTTCCATTTCTTGATTGTATGACTTTGGGTAAGTTGTTTGTCCTTTGACCTTCTTCATCTGTAACCTGGAAATAAATTTTAATTTCTACCTTAAAGGATTAGGAAGATTAAAGAAATTGCTTCATGCAGAGCTTCTTGAGCAGTGCTCAATGAATGACTGATTATTTTTTTTGTATTTTTATTATTAGTATTAGTGAGAAAATGGATATAGTTCCCTTTTCACAGAATTTCTATCTGATGGCAGTGCCTCACCATTTATTATCACTTTATTATGTGCCACCCACTTTATGTATAGCTTCTAAATTAATCCATAAAGCCAAACAATGAGTACATATTATATCCTTGTGTTGCTTATGTGGAAACTGAAATTAAGCAACACTCAGTAACTTGTCCATGGTTACATAGCTAATAAGAGGCTGAACCAGAGTTCTAATCTCGTTCTATTAACTTCATTTGATCTCCAGATCACCATGCTATTGTATACAAATGTTAGATAACTTTCACAGAAAGAAGGTAGTTACACCTCTGGCCATTTCACAAAATTGGAATTCCATCTGAGAGAGGGAATTTGCACAAATCCAGTTCACTTGATGCAGAACCAGCAGGGTTCAGGAAGTCTCCAATGCCTCTGTTATTTTGGGCTGCCTGTTGCCCATCAGTCCAGTATTATAAAGGTTATATGCGTTATGATTATGAGAATAATGGTCTGGCATTGGGGATTCTTAATGGTTTATGCACAGCCTTTGGTTGCAAACTCTCACTTCAGGAAAGGATATCTGTTTCTGGGATGGCTCCATTTGCTTGTGGACAGGGCTTTTTCTGGCACAGATTCTCTCTCTCTCCCCCTCCCCCTCCACCTCCCCCCTCTCTCTCCATAAAGAATGCATTTTGATTCATTGTACACAAATGGAGGACAACTGTTAATTTCTCTGGTTGTACACGATGTAGAGTCACACAATTTGTGTAATCATACGTGTACATGGGGTAATGATGTTTGTCTCATTCCACCATCTTTCCTCCCCCTGCCTCTTCCCCTCCCCTCATTTCCCTCTATACAATACAGCATTCCTCCATTCTTCCCTTGCCCACTCAGCAGGACTTTTCTTTTTAACAATAAGATTGTCAGCATTTATCTTGATTATTATTGGAATTGGACATTATTAAAAGATTATACCCTAATTTCCATGTACCTCTTTATTTAATATATGAAGAAAGGAAATTTTATACTTGGAACTCTAATAAGATTTTGTGTTTGTTTCATTCTTATTCAGAGTCTTAAAGAATTAATGATTTATCTCACTAATATTATCTTGGTTAGTATGTTTTAAAAAAATTGAGCATCTGCGCAAAAATAGAAAGACCAATAGAGTAGAGGAAAGGAATGGAGAGGGAGGGAGGATAGGGGGGCAGGAAGAAGAACCAGAGAAGAAATCTACCAAGTTATGCTATGTCTATATATGAACATAACCACAATGAATCATGTGTGTGTATAATTATAATGCACCAATTAAAATAACAATAACAATAATAGGGAGATCACTAGAGTAGAGCAAGCAGATCTGGGGAGGGGAAAGGAAGGTACTGGGGAATGAGATTGATCAAATTATATTATGTGTATGTATGAATATGGCATAATTAATCCTACTGTTATGTATAATTATAGTGCACCGATAAAAAAATTCTGGGAAAAAACTGAGCATCTGAAAAAAATCAGAAAAATTTCAACAACCATGATTTTTAGGTATGAAAGTTATAAAACTCATTGGGAAGTAATAATTACGTGAGATCTATATGTACTCCCAATCTCTTTCTCTTTTTTAAATTATTTATTTTATTTTTTACAGACTGCATTTTGATTCATTGTACACAAATGGGGTACATCTTTTTGTTTCTATAGTTGTACATGATGTAGATTCATACCATTAGTGTAATCATACATGTACATAGGGTAATGATGTCTGTCTTATTCTACGATTTTTCATACCCCCCCATTTCCTTCTACATAATTTAAAGTTCCTCTATTCTTCTCTTATTCCCCCCCCCCCCCCCACCATTATATATCATCATCCACTTAATCAGGGAAAACATTCAGCCTTTGTTTTTTGGGAGATTGGCTTATTTCACTTAGCATGGTGTTCTCCAATTCCATTCATTTATCTACAAATGCCATAATATTATTCTTCTTCAACTATAGGGCTGAATAATATTCTGTTGTGTATATATACCACAGTTTATCCATTCCTCCGTTGAAGGGCATCTAGGTTGATTCCACAATCTAGCTATTGTGAATTGCGTTGCTATGAACATTGATGTGACTGTGTTACTGTAGTATGCTAATTTTAAGTCCTTTGGGTATAAACCAAGGAGTGGGATAACTGGGTCAAAAGGTGGGTGCATTCCAAGTTTTCTGAGGATTCTCCACACTGCTTTCCAGAGTGGCTGCACCAATTTGCAACTCCACCAACAATGTAAAAGTGTGCCTTTTCCCCTACATTCACGCCGACATCTATTATTGTTTGTGTTTTTGATAATAGCCGTTCTAATTGGAGTAAGATGAAATCTTAGTGTTGTCTTAATTGGCATTTCTCTAATTACTAGGGATATTGAACACTTAATATTTATTAATTGCCTGTATGTCTTCTTCTGTAAAGTATCTGTCCATTTCCTTGGCCCATTTATTGATTGGGTTCTTTGTATTTTTGGCGTAGTTTTGTTCTTTATAAATTTTGGAGGTAAGTGCTCTATCTGAAGTGTGTGTGGTAAAGATTTTCTCCCACTCTGTAGGCTCTCTCTTCACGTTCTTGATTGTATCCTTTCCTGAGAAAAACTTTAGTTTGTGTACTCCCAGTCTCTTAAAGTTTATTTTCTAATGCTTTCTTCAGACTATGTGAAACCATTAAGATGATTTTGGCTGCAAGTAACAAACCTTTGACTCAGCTTTTTCAACTACAGGGGTATGTTATTTCACATCCCAGAAGCTCTGAAATAGGACCAGACTCCCTGTGGCACGGTCAGAGGATGGCCTCTGTGACTCTTGCCAGGGTTTTCTATTGTGTATTATTGTGTCCTCGGGTTTTCTCCTTCCATGGATTCAAGCTAGCAGCAGCTTTTCTAGAAGTTTTGTGCACAATTTTCAGAGGCAGCAAAGGGGCTCTTTTTAGAGGGAGAAGTTCTTTTCCAGAAATCCACCAACAGACCTTCTGCATGGTTTTTTTTTTCAAGGAAAGGGAGATTCCAGAGTTGCCCGGGACCAACAGAAGTTACCCTTGTGGCCCATCCTGGAGCCAGCCTCTGCTGCTCACATGTAGGAAAGGCAGTAAAGCTGAACAAAATTTGGGTTCTGTTTAAAAGGAGAAAGGGCAGAGGAAATGAAACCCGAGCCTGCTTAGACTTGAACTAGCAAATGGTTGAAGTTCATGATCTTTTGGATGTGGAGACTTAGTTTAAACCAGATGTTACTTTACATCTTTATAGAAAAAGTCTTTCTTATAGGACCTTTATTTTCCTTAAAAAATAAAGAATATTATTTAATATGTTGTAACTAGGGTAGGCAGACTTAGATTATTTAAATAATAGCACTTGTTTACCTTCATGATATAGTTAATATAAATAGGCAAATAGTTTCTTTGGAATTTTCTTAATACTTAATAGAATAGAGAGTATAGTGTTTTCTAGACCTTCTGATGCTTAAGAATAATACAAGGGAAAGGACTTACTCGAAGTCTGTAATTCCTCTCCCTCCCTTTTTTAGTGCTAGGGATTGAACCAGGGCTTCACGCATGCTTGCCAGACACTTTACCCTGAGCTATATCCTCAGCCTTTGCAGTCTGACGTGTTTCGTCATTAAGTCTCCTCTGGATATTTTTTTCTCCTTTTCTTCCCTTCTCCACTCTCTCCTTTTCCTTTCCCCACCTCTCCTTTTAAATATTGCATATATTCCTGTTATGTTTGGGTTGCTGTATTCATTTTTTAATTTTCCCTCACATTTGATGCTTTAATGGAAGATAATGGGGTGATAAAAGAATCTTCCCTTTGGCTATAGACCCTTTGGGAAGATTTATTTAAGCAAGTGATTGTGGGTATCATCAACAAGATGCTGTAACACATCCTCTAACCAGCCTAAGAATAGCAGATGGAAAACTAGTTTTGTCAGTTTTTGAATTAAAAATGTCTACACGTTACCAATATTGTTAAAATCTATGATAGTTTGCTATTTATTGCACCATTTTGCTTCTGTCTTTTAAAAAAATATTTTGTTTTAGTTGTAGGTGGACACGGAATCTTTATTTTATTTTTATGTGTTGCTGAGAATTGAACCCAGGTCCTCATGCACGCGAGGCAAGTTCTCTACCACTGAGCCACAACCCTAGCCCCTGTCTTTCTTAAAGTTGCAACAAAAACCTTCCTTCATCCTCTAACCACTGTTTTTAAAGTACGGAAAAATATACTTTCCCATTTTATAAGTCCTGGGTCCTTAAATAATAAGTGGAGTTCTCTTGGAGGATATTGAAGGCCTCATTACTTGTGATATCAGCCGAGGCCGAGCCTCTGAAGTGGCAGCCCACCCTTCCTTTCTCTGGTATTATATGAACCGGAAGGGCTTGCAGAGTAGACCAGATTCTCTCAAGGTGTAAAGGAGACATGTGAACTGAAGATCCTCTTAAAGTTCTGTGTGAGTGTGTCTATTTAACTTTGTTTGCTTTAGTATTCTGATTAAGGATGAGTGGTTTAAGCAGTGTCATGTTATATGGCAGTAGTTTAGGCTAGTGATGCCAGAGCACCTTGGAATTTATCTGCTTTTATTAAATGTGAGAAAGTAAAGGATGATTTGCTGTAATACAGGTCCTCACCTAGAGCAGTACTGATCCCCTGTTGGTGATGGGTTTCTGCTTGGGTGCATGGTAAATGGTGCATGATTTTTCTCACGGAGCTGTCAGGATAACAGCATTTTTTATCAACCCAGATGGAGCATGCCAACCTGGTAATTGTGACAAAACCACATGGTTGTCTAATGGGCTGACTGTTCACAGCAGTGTTCTTTTTGGTTGATGAAAAGTAGGAAGGTCTTTATTTAGTATGTTATATAACTATACTGATAGTGGATTTGGGGTAATTGTGATTAAAGATTAGTGCAGTGAGTTGCTATGGTTTGGGAAACCTTAGTTCTGGTTTTGGCTTTGCCCATCTAACTTTGTTATATTAGGCAGATTTCAGTTCTGAGTCTGATAAAATCAAATGAGGATATTAAACTAGATAATTTAATAATACTTGTTCAATAATTATTAGTCACCTTTTTTGGTGCCCGTGTAGATACTGGAACATAACAGTAAGTAAAAGAAAGCTCCCAGCCCTCTTGGGGCTTTCATTTTGGTGGCACTGCCTGCTTTCCATTGCAGGAGTTTCCATATTCCTGTGTGTAGAATTTAAAGGCATATCCACGTCTGTAATATTGAGAGTTGTAGGCACGATAATTATGGTGGGTGGGTGTTTTATAATCAATCCCTGTTGTCTTCCTTTTCTAAATATGGAATGCTTCCTGAATTTGCATGTCATCCATGCACAGGGGCCATGCTAATCTTCTCTGTATCATTCCAATTTTAGTATAATACTTTGCTGCTGAAGTGAACACAGTATTACCAAGTTTTCTTAATTGTAGTAATTTGTTCAAGAAATCATTTCATCAATAGGAAGGTAGTCTTTGGTTTTGAGCTCCATTGAGCTCTTGAAATTACTGTAGGACTATGCTTATTTACATATAGTTATACCTACCCTTACTATTGAGTAAGTAAATTAATTAGCCATTTCTGTTTTTTATCTTATTGCTTCCATTTGGATGGGCAATGCTGTTCAGCTCTGTTTCTTAAAACTTAAAATTGTGAATACAGTGGTACTGATGAAGACAGCTCGGTGAGACACAACTGTGTGGTTCATCTGTGTTCTTTCTCTCTGTATGGGTGCTCTGCCTTCAATTTTTGGTCATCAGTTTGGTTGTGATCACATGACTAACTTTCACATGATTTTCTCTGCGGTTATAAATTTCTTATGGGGGGATAGGGCTACTTATAGTAAATCACAGAATGTGTTCATGTTCTTCTGTAGTCATTTTAACAAACTGGCATGAATCTTTTCTGAGGACTAGACTAGGGTCTCTGTGATTAATTAAATCATTCATGCATTAATGGGATTGGGATTGCATTATGAAGTATGCGTGAGGAGATGTGTACCTAGCTGTGCAGTTATTCATGGACCTTGGATACATCACTTATTTTCTGGTTATCATTTACAAAGTGGAGTTAATACCTATTTTGTAAGATGTTTTGAGTAGCAGAAATTATATGCATGGTGTCCGACACATTAAGCTGTGAATGGTAGCACCTATGATTGAAGTATTTAGAACCTAATAGTGGAAACTTTGGTTTTATGTTTTATTGCCTCTAAAATTTTTCGCTGAAATTCAACTGTTTTTGATTAATCCCCAGATACTTTCTCACCACCAGAGTAAGTAAAGAGGTGCCAGTTTATCTTGGTTAGTGTAGACAAGGGTGGGACATTTTTGTTTTAATTTTACCAGGGCATTTTTTCAGTTCTCAGAATTTAATTGAAGAGTACATGCTGGAAATCAACTTTGGTCATTTCATGACTAATGCAAATAATATTTTCCTTTTAAGTGATGTGTGGAAAATGACATGTTAAAGAAGGGAAAAAGGTTTTCTGTGCAGTATGGAGCCAGTTTGTGTCCTTTGGTTCTGTTAGAAGACATGCTTTTGAATTTTAAATGTCTAAGAATGGGAAGTAACATCGGGTATGTGGGTATGATAGTTAACTGTTCCCTCTTTTATAGCACTATCCTCAAGGACATTATTGTTCTTGATCTTCCTGCCTCAGTATATATTTCTTTTGACCCTTTTGTCATTTCCTCACCTGTGGAACTTCTAGAAGTTTTTTTGTTTCAGTCTTTACTTTATAACCATGTGGGACTGTCTGAAATAAGAATCTGATAACATTAGTCTTCTGATTAAAGTACTTGTGTGACTTCTTAGTGCCTCTAAAATAACTTCTAGAACCTCCAAACCTCAAGATTTGTCCATGTGGTAGCATGTATCAGTGCTTCATTCTTTTTTAAAACATTCTACTGTATGGACATGCCACATTTTATCTTTTCTAATCAGTTGATAGGTCTTGATAAGTAAGACTATTTTGAATTTTCATGTACAAACAGTTGTTTTCTTTTAGGAATATGCCTAGCAGTAGAATTTGCTGGGTGATATGGTAAATCTGTATTTAATTTTTTTGAAAATTGCCAAACTGTTTTCTCAAGTAGTTGTACCATTTTATGTTCTTATCACTAATGGTGTGAATTCCAGATGTTCCATATCCTCATCAACACTTTCTACTATATGTCTTTTTAATTAGTTGTCCTAGTGAATTTGAGGAGTGTTTCACAATTGTTTTGCTTTATACTTCTCTAATGACTAAAAATGTTGAACATCATTTCATGTGCTTAGTGGCCTTTTGCATATCCTTTCTGGAGAAATGTCTCTTCAAAACCTTTTACCCATTTTAAAAATTGGTTTTATATCTTCATTCTTGAGTTGTAAAAATTACACACACACACACATACACACATATATGTATATGTATATATGTATATATATAAATTCTGGATAGTAGAATATTATCATTATTAGATGTGATTTTCAGAAGATGTGAGTAATACTTCAGGAACAAATACAGCAGTGATACATGCTGCATTGTTGATGAACTGTGAAAACATGCCAAGTGAAACTGGCATGTCTCACGTGATTCCATTTATTTGCAGCATTCAGAATAGGCAAATCCATGCAGAATGGAGGGAGGAGTGGAGAGTGACTACCAAAGGGTCCAGGACTTCTTTTTGGAATGATGAAAATGTTCTGTAATTGGTAGCAGTGGTTGTACAATCAGTGAATATACTCAGAATCACTAATTGTGTACTTTAAAAGGATAACTTTTATGGTATATGAATTATATCTCAAATTTGCTTTAAAACAAGTGTGCTTTAGTTTTTTGTTTTTTGTTTTATTTTGCTTTCCAAAGTTGTACCACTTAGGAAGACAGCAGTGACATTAACTATTGACTAGGGTGCCAGGACGTTGAGTACTTGCATCATTACCAAGAGAGGAGAGGAGTGTGATTTGCCCTCCTGTGGGCCCTGTCTATTCTCCTTTTTTTCTGGTGGTATCACTGCACTTGAAAAGACCCTCTTTGCTTGTGTAATATTTAGTCACATGGTTATTTTTAGATTTAATTTTAACTTTTCTTTTCATTAGATGTGATAGGATCAATCATTAGATTGTTTTTGACCCCATATTATCTTTATTTCATTTGGATTAGGGCCTTCCAATATTTTTCTTACATTTGGATTAGGGCCTTCAGATATTTTTCTTAAAATCAAATACACAAAGACAAATGTGTTTGAGGTTGGGTCTGATAAGGTGGGAGTTTTGATTATAGTTGCAGTACCTTTCCCAGATACGCTTTTGTATTGGACTAGTGATGATGGATTGTAGGATTTAATATTAAAACTTAAAACAGTACCTTTTTGTTTCAGCTTTAATTTTCTTACTATCAAGCCCCCAGCATTTAAAATGTTTTTGTAATACCTAGCATTTTTTTGTAGGTTTTGGTTTTAATATATGAAAATGCAGTGAAATGTGTCTCAGTACTTCCTAGCATTGTTGACAATATTTTCATGTTAAAGTGTAAAGGCTACCAAATAAACAGAAGTAGTTTTTCTTAAAAATTGAATTTATTGAGGTCAGTTATTGTTTATAAGTAGGTGAAACCAAATACAAGTAATCACTTTCCTTTTATTTTCCCCATTATGGGGCACTTTACCACTAGCTATATCTCCAGTTACATTCTCTCTCTCTTTTTTTTTTAATTTTAATTTTTATCTTGAACCAGAGTCTCAAGCTGAGAGGCTGGCCTCGAACTTGTGGTCCTCCTGCTTTCAGAGTAGCTGGGATTATAGCATGAGCCACTGTGCCTGGCAATCAGTCTTTCTTAAGTCTTGGTCTTTTTAAGTTCTAATTGTTTAGAATTAGTGCTATTGTGATGCTAGTTTTGGTTCTGTGATTCTTTTAGAGAATTCTAAAAGTAAGAAAGCAGTCTCCATTTTCTCTTGTGCTTATGAACCATTTTTCCTGTGCTCTCTCCATTTCATTTGTCATTCTTCTTCCCACCCTGCTTTATTTAACCTTTCCTTTCCCCTGCCACAGGCTAAAATTGGGAGACTTCATAAAATAATATTGTTTGACTTTTGTTTTGTTACAGTATAAGCTGTGACCATGACTACTGAAGTTGGCTCCGCATCTGAAGTGAAGAAGGACTCTGACCAGTTGGGAGCAGATGCGACCAAGGAGAAAGCTAAAGTAGTAGCAGAAAATCAGCAGAATCAGTCGCCTGAACCAGAGGAGGAAAAAGGTTCCCAGCCACAACCTCCTGCTGAAAGCCAAAGTAGTCCACGCCGCCAGAAGAGAGAGAAGGATCCATCAGAGAGCAGGGGTATTTCTCGATTCATACCCCCATGGCTCAAGAAACAGAAGTCCTATAACTTGGTAGTGGCCAAAGATGGAGGAGATAAAAAAGAGCCTACTGAAGCTGTTGTGGAAGAACAGATTTTAGATAAAGAGGATTCCCTCCCAGAAGAAGAGAGACAGGCCAAAGGAGATGCTGAAGAAACTGCTCAGAGTAAATACCAGGAGGTTAAGGTGGAAGTCAAGGAAGGAAAACCTTCAGTGAGTAATGCTGAGATCCAGGTATTTGTGAGAGCAAGTGATTGGGGATGAGGACCTAAGCACTTAAGGAAAAAGGTCCGTTTGTTTGGAATTATTTCCAGTTTTCTTACATTATGATACTGTGTGGGCTCAATGTATTTGGAATATAGTCCTTTAAAAAAAATTTCCAAAATAATAAAACCAAGCAAAACCAAACCAAAACAAAACAAAAAAAAAAAAAAACAAACCACCACTGTACAGACTGTTAAAAGGTTCCTGCAGGTTCCTGTTAAAGTTACGCCGAATACTCTGAGACTCCTGCTACCTCTTCTTTTAAACAGTATTCTCTTTATTTTTGTTTTTAAATTTATTTAAGTATTCAGTGGGCAGTAAGTAGTAGATAGTGTGTATACATTTTAGTTGCCTAATGAAGTCTAGGTTTTGCTGTGGTATGAGATTTTAATTGGAAATTCTATTATTTCCATGGTATTTAAATTGTACTTCCTAGGATGTACTTTCTTTTACTCATTTAATATCAAAGTGAGCAACTTGACAAAATGAGAAAATTGGCAGTAGAAGGAGGATGAGGGGAAATCTCCCTTTTAGAATAATTTTCAAGTCTTTTAAAATCTTAGGCTTATGATAGTTTTAATACTGATTGCAACTCTTAAAGATTTTCCTTTTAAATTGGCTTGGTGGCATGTGCCTATAAGTGCAGGTAGTTGAGAGATTGAGGCAGGAAGATTGCTTGAGCCCAGGAGTTTGGGGCCATTCTGGGCAACAATAGCAAGAGCCCATCTGAGGGGGGAGAAAAAGAAAAAGATTTTCTTTTAATATGTTGTCTTCTACAAGTTGGTTAACTTCAGCATGTACTTAATTTTTATTTTCTTGACAGCCTACTGAGGAAGTAAGGAAGGAGAGAGAAGAGGTGAAGGAAATACAGGAAGATGAAGTAGTAGCCCAGAGGGAGACCAAGGAAGTGCAAACTAATGAACTGAAAGCAGAGAAGGCCTCTCAGAAAGCCACCAAGAAGACCAAAACTGTCCAGTGTAAAGTGACCCTCCTAGATGGCACTGAATACAGCTGTGACCTGGAGGTGAGACAGAGATGAGTAGTGAGCTATCTTGATGTGTGGAATGAAATGCATATAGTTTGCCCTTTTTGTGGCATGGTACAATGAGTATATTTTTGTGTTTTGCCAACGAACTATATGCCAGTATGGTGCAATTTTATATTTAAAAACAACATAGAAGAGGATCATCATTTCCATTACAAACATTATTTCTTTTTTTCTTTTCCTTTTTGAAGGGATGGTATAGGGGACTAGGGATTGAACCCAGGAGTACTGAGCCATGTCCCTACTCCCTTTATTTTTATATTTTTTATTTTGAGATGGGTCTTGCTGAGTTGTCCCTGTCCTCACTGAGTTGCTGAGGCTGGCCCTGAACTTGTAATTCTCCTACCTCAGCCTCCCAAGCCATTGGGATTACAGACATGCACTGCTGTGCCCAGCTCAAATAGTATTTCTTGACCCTTAGGATAAGTGGGGACGTTGTCCTGCCATTGTGCAGTCACTGGTCATATGTAGTGGTTTATGTCTGTTCTGAATGGGCATTAAGTGTTTTGAATATTACTTCTGGCTGTAAAATGTTTTACTTAAGGAGAAATGATAGTTATACGTTGGTCTTTCAGAATAATGAAATTTTGGCAGTAAACTTTTATCATGAGAAAGAGACTGATTTAAAATCTACTTTATATTTAGTTGCATTTAGTTAAAAACACCCATGATTTACAAAGCAGGTAATTCATTATTACTGATGCTGACAGAGGCCAGTGTAATCTTTTAAAGCACCCAGGACCTTATAATTTTATGCCAGTTAGAGAATTTGTTGCTTTTCACAATTAAATTTATAGTATACATTATATACTCTTAATAGTTAATTTTTTTTTTTTTTTTTTTTTGTGGTGCTGGGGATCAAACCCAGGGCCTTGTGCTTGCAAGGAGAGCACTCTACCAACTGAGCTATCTCTCCAGCCCCACTAATAGTTAATGTTTAAGAATCTGTGTGAAGTACTTTGAATGGATTATCTCATTTAATATTTGTAAGAACAATATAAAGTGTTTATTATTATTCCAGCATTACAGTGGGAAATGTTAAGCTTCAAGAAAGAAGTTAAATAACTTGGCCAAAGTTTTGCAGCTAGTTGGTGATGGAGCAGGCACCTGACCTTGGCAGGTTGGTTGTAGAGCTCATGAACCTGGCTGCAGAACTGCACAGTGGGATCTATCTATCATTCTAAGTTAAAATATAAACTAGTTTTTTGTTTAGTCTTGTATTCAGTATTAAAACATTTTCCCCAATTCCTTGCATTCTTATTTAAAACAGAAGTTATCTTTAAAAACAGTGCAAGTATTCACTATTAATCAAACAAGAATTTATCATATATTTGAATGTGTATTGTATTGCAAGATGTTGAAGGTATAGAGATGAATAGTTTGGAGTCCTTGCTTTGTGTTAGCTATCTAAAGCTTTATTTTCTTCATTTTAGGTATAACGGTACTGGTATTTCAAGTTGAAGAAAAAGAGTAGCAAAGGAGGATTAAAAATGCCTGTAATCCTAGTGATTTGGGAGGCTGAGGCAGGAGGATCAAGAGTTCTAAGCCAGCCTCAGCAACTTAGTGAGGCCCTGAGGACAGGGGATGTAGATTAGTGGTTAAGTGCCCCTGGTTCATTCCCTGGTACTAAACAAAACAAAACAAAATACAACACAACACAACACAACACACAAAACAAAACACAGAAAAGAAAAATCCTTGTTCTTAGTTGTTCTTGCTGCTATAACAAATATCCCAGAATGTGTAATTTATAAAAATAGACATTTATTACTCACAATTCTGGAGGGCTGAAGTGAAAGTCAGGGGGTCAGTAAGTCTGGTGAGGGCTGCTTTTTCCTTCCAGGATGTCACGTTCATGCTGCCTTTCCACATGGTGGAAGGGGTGTTGCTGTGTCCTTCCGTGGAGGAAGGGAAAAGGCAGCTCCCTACAGTCTCTGTTATGAGGGCACTAACACTGTTCATGAGAATTTTATCACCTCCTGAGGGCCTACCTACCTCTTAATACCATCACAATAGTTATGCTTCCGTAGAAATTTTGGAAGGACACATTTAGACCACAGCAATTCTTAAACCTTTCTTTTCTTTTCCTACCCTTCCTAACACTTCCCTCTTATCCTTTCTCAAGACTTGCTTCCTCTCCCAGAGAGGGAAGGAGAAAAGAGACACACTGAATGTGTTTTAGGGTGAGAGACAGTGAAGAAAATATTAGAATTATTTTCTGAATTGACTTAATTATGTAGTATTTGACCAGATGTCTGAGTCTTTCCTCTGAATCTCAGAAATTGGTGTGTAGATGTTTGAGAACCAATTTGTTTGCTGCTTTTTTTTTTTTTTTTTTTTTAAATATTTTTTAGTTGTGGCTGGACACAATACCTTTATTTTGTTTATTTTTATGTGGTGCTGAGGATTGAACCTAGCGCCTCAGTGCTAGACAAGCGCTGAACCACTGAGCCCCAGTTTGCTTCTTTTGTGACCTTGAGTCATGTACTCAATCTCCCTGGGCTTCACTTTTTTTCATCTGTAGAATATGGGATAACTCAGGCAATCTAGACAGCCCCTTTCATTTTTAAAAGTTCTTTATGTCTCTAAACTACAGGATTGACCAATGTACTTAATGTACTTAATGTAGTAATATTAGTCTAATATTAAGTCTAATATTAATCACTATGCCTACTCTCTTCTTTCCCCATCGTGGTTAACATGTGTTTATTAAATGTCTGATTCATTATGGAATGGTTGAAAATAAAGCAAGTTTTTATCTACTTCTGTGATTCTGTTGCTTCTAGGCAATCAACTTGTGTTACCCAAAGCAGACTTGAGATAGTATCCAAGGTTAAAAGGAATAGCTTAGTCCTTTAATTTACCAAAAATTAAATTGAGGAAGCATAGGAATTTATCTTTCTATGAGTATATTAATTTACAGACAGCATCTTTTTATTTAATAGATGATTTTTTAATTTGCCCTTATATGAAAGAACTTTTGAGGACAACATGTTAAGTAAGCTTTGTAGTAGTTGTATTGAGTAAATCTTTTTCTTTGCAAGTACAAAGCAAAATGGAATTTGAGTAGATTTTAGTGATGCTATTCCACAGTAGATTGTACGTACTAGCAGGTCACTTTAATTCTAAGCAGTGATTGTATATCTGAATATATGATATAATTTATTAGTGTCCTAGTAGCTATTATGACAATATAGAAGTTTTAAGTTGTATTCCCTTTTGTACTTAATTTCCCACCTACCTACATTTCCTTTTCACTTCTCTGGTTGCTTAGTATCTTTAGTGAGGGCCTGCTGCTTATTAGAGTGACTCTTCTTTCCTCTTTAGGAGTGGGTCCTGTAGGATAGCCATCATGTGACTGAGTACTCTCATATTTCCCTGTTCCACTACTGACCTTAGATTGGGTGATATGCTGATGTTGCTTATCTGTGTTACTGGAGTTGTACACCGGAAATCTGTGTCTGAGTACAATTTAAGGAAGTATGTTGTGGGAAACTGTAGCTATTAATTTGTGAGCATGCAAGTAAGGCAGAAACAATGTGGGAAATAAATACTTTTAGTTTGGGAAAATAGATTTGTTTTCATCTGTTTGTTAGTAAAGATTCATTTTCTCTCATGGCTTTTCAGATGAGGGTAGTTATTCTATCTTTTCTTTCTATGAGGGTCTAATTTTTAATCAGACCTAGTATGCCCACTGAAGAGGACCTAATTAGCTTTACTTAGGGCACCTACAACAGTAAAGGGAAACTATTAGATATATAACCTTCACAGGAAGTCATGAGGAGACGAAATGGCCTGATTTTTAGGGACCTTATGGAATACAGTGAGCTTCTAGAAGACCTCAAATACCAGTGTGAGAAGATTAAAACTGATCTATAGAGCAAAAAAGGAGTTGAGAGTAATGTAACAGAGGCTTTAAAGTTATTGGCTTATAAGACATAGCAAGGCCAAGGTGCCATTTAGATTTGGAACATACTAAAGTGCTATATAGCTGCAATAATTTTAAGTTTTTTTTTTAAAAATTAACTTTGTTGGGTTGGGGTACATATCAATGGTCTTTATAGATTACAGTTTCATGTGAAATGAGTAAAACATTGGGAAAATTGGACGGTTTCCCATTTGTGTTACCTGTCAGAGCTTTTGACCAACAAGAAAACCCCTTTAAACCATTTAATATAAATGTTTCTATACTAACTGAATACTTAGTATAATTCTTGGAGCTAATTTGTTATAACATCACCTTTGCTTCCCAGATTACTCTTTCTTTATAGACATAATTAATAAATAATATATGATATTTATGTGTTATATGTATTTCTGTGCATTCATTCACATCTCTTTTCTCTCCCATCCCTACTTCTTATTCCTCTTTTTTGTGAGGTGGGGGTCTCACTGTGTTGCCTGGGCTGACCTCCAGCCCCTAAGGTCAAGCAATCCTCTTCTTTAGCCTCCTGAGTAGCTGGAACTCTAGGCGTGTACCTCTGCACCTGGCTTTCTTTCCTGTTTTTTTCTTTAGCTTATTTTGGTACTTGCGATTGATTAAACCCAGGAATGCTTTACCACTGGCTGTATCTTCAGCCCTTTTTACTGTTTATTAATTAATTTATTTTTTGTGATACTGGGAATTGAATCCAGGACCTATGTGTGCTAGGCAAGCCCTCTCATTGAACTAAATTCCCAGCCCTTTATTTATTTATTTTTTTGAGACAGGGTCTCACTAAATTGCTAAGGCTATCCTTGAACTTGGAATCCTTCCACTTCAGTCTCCTGAGTAGCTGGAATTACAGGTATTAAAGCCTGGCTTTTAAGGCTTCCTGTTCAGCATTCTTTCTCCTGTGTACCATCCAAACCTGTTCTTTCTGTTCTTGAACCTCAGATAGATAGACAACTGTAGGACCCCAAACAGCACTGTTTTCAAAAACTAATGGGCATCCTTGAAAGTCTGTGTTCTTTTGAAAAAGTATAGGTTTATATTAAGTGGATAAAAGAATTCCACACTGATTTGCCAAATTCTTAAAAGATGGAAATAATAGATAATCATAAGTATTGGATAACAAATGCATTTTTAGAGAATGATTGTAGTTAAAAAATACTATGGAAATGACTTGACTTTAATGTTATCTTTGGCTTATGGAACAATAAGTCTGTTACCAAATCATGTGGTTTTGACCCAAGGTCTAATCTTGTCTTTGAGTATTTGTTTTAAATCTTTGTATTACATATTTTTTCATTGTTGCCAGTGAAAATTGCAGTTTACATTTTGTACTAACTTTTTAATCTGTTGACAATTTGAATCTCAGATATTTTTGGAGAAAAACTTCTTTTTAAGATTTATGTTTTTTAATGAAGAGTCTTGATTTTCTGTTCTTAGGTTGATTTTATCTCTTTGGTTATTTGAAGGATAAGTGACAGGCTCACAGTTTGATTGTAAAGAATTTTAGGGTGTCTTCTGGATTCTGCATGCTGGCTCTAGGTACTTGGGGATACTGCTACTTGAAGTTGTTTACAACTTAGTGTGTTAAAACAGTAGGGCTCTTTCCTTTAAGGAAAAAAATATAGTAAGATTTAGTTGAAGCCATAGATATTTAAAAAAAAAAATAAAGTCAGCAGATCTATGTTTACTTTTCTTTTGACTCTGTGAATGTCTTGAGGAAGTCACTTCCTGTCTTCATCTATTCTCAGATTGCAAAATAAGAATGAAAATATTTGCTTCCTCTATTTCTAGGATCAAGCTGGTTTTACTGTAGCTAATAAGTCTGCATATATTTCTTAGAGTGGGGAAATAAGCATGAAAGTTCCTAAGCCTTTGGAATCATGAGTGAATGTGCATTCTGAGTTAGAGTTGCTCAGATTTTCCTCTGGCGTCTAAAAGTTGTTCCCACGTGTTGATTTTGTCTGAGAATTGAGAGCATTGTTTTTGCCCACACAGGAATGTCAGAACCATTTTTTCCCCTAAGTTATGAATAAGGCTATCAGAGTGTAGGCTCTCTTCATCAGTGTTCTGGTGATAAAAGTGTTTATCAGAAAGTGGAATGTGCCAAAGTCTTCTTGCCTTCCTTGTGTTTGGTTCTGGTCTCAGAAATCCAATTTGATAGCATTGCTGTCTAGTGTGTTATTATTTATTTATTTGTTCATCTATGTCTATTTTCACTTTCCAAGGTTTGTCTTTCAGATTATAATACTGACCCTTACTAGGTTTAGTAAATAATTTCAATCATCCACATGTAGAAGAAATAGAAATTGTGACACACTACCCATAAAACAGTGGAGATTAATCTGTGACTTGGGAACTGGGAATAATTTAATTTGGATATATTATGTGCAATTTAAAATTCCAAGGACATAGATCCAGAAGGAATGTCTTTACCCACCATCTACCCTTTAGCTTAAAAAAGGATTTAAAAAGGTAATCCTGTCCAGTGACTTAATTTTTACTTAGTTGGAAAAGACTGCCATGCCATATGAGTAATAGAATATTTTAGTTCAGCTTGAAGAAGATAAAGGGCTTATAGTAGCAGAACCTGGAGTTTTAACCAGTTCACATTTTAGATGGGTCCTCTGGGCTTTAGGTATGACCTCAAACCATTATCTGAGCTCTGATACCTCTATCTGATACTTCCCTTAGCAACCAAATTGGTCATCTAGTAAAGTACATCGTGAGTTGTCTGTCCTTTAAAGTTTATGATCATGTAATCTCTGTATTTTGATTTTCCCAGCCACATAATTCCTCTCAGGCTTTCAGTGTCTAACTCAAATCCAACTTTCAGAATGTTTTTTTCTTCCTCTGAACTTGTTTGTGCCATTGGTTTGGTAATTAATCATGTGCTGTCCTGTGAAAGAGTCTCTTGTATTGTTGTATTGAACAGCTGCTAAACTCTTGTATTGTTGTTTGATTTTTATTTTTCTCATGCTTTTATCGTTTCTTCACCTGGATTGCTGTTAGTTCCTTCACAAAAGGAACTTCTTTTTTTCTTCCCATAAAGCACTAACATAGGTCTTTGCCTAAAGCACTTTTCATAAAAAGTAATTTTGATTTATTTCCCTCTACTCTCTTGTGCATTTATGTTTCTTGTCCCTCTTTTCTAAGATACATGACAGGATTGGCTTATTTATGTTCCTAATTTTCCCTCTCCATTCTCTCCAGTTAAAGAAATCATGTATATGTATGTATGTATAACCCACCCTCTCTCCCACGTGGTTGCTACTTCTGCCTGCCATTGTTCTGAGAATTAATTCCAAATTCTTAGAAACAGCAGGTTAACTTCCTGTAGAAATATTTCAAGGTCTTAAGTAAAAGAGAGAGAGAGGGGTGTGGGGAACATATTACATTTCTATGAAAGATTTTGAAGCTTAAGTGTGAGAGCAGAACAGAAATGAATATTTCGTGGTTTTGCCCCTTTAGGAGTTCACAGCCTGGGGGGAATGCAGAATTTCCAAGTTAAGAATTCTTTCACTTAAATTGGAACTGCCTTTGGGTCACATTGCTTGCTGGCTGAATGTAGGCTGGGCTTGAAGAGGAGAATATAAGCAAAACCTTATTCCTTGGCCCTGTTTCTGTAATAATGTCTCCTTTTCTCTTGAGCAAATTGAAGAATGATATGGTTTTCTTTTCTTTTTTTTTTAATTTGAGGGTGGGGTGCTTGCTAGGCAAGTGCTCTAGCATTCTACTACATCCCTAGCTCATGATATGGTCTCATTTCTAAGTAGTCATGAAACACTTTCTCTTTTCTGTCTTTCCTACTTTTGGTTTCAAAATGTAGGGATTATCTTTTCTTGTCCCTGCATCAGTGGTATTTTGAAAGCACTAAACTTGACACTTGAAAGTAACTTCTGAGTAACCATCTTGACATAATTATGAAGACAGTATCCCTTTCTTACTGGCCCTTTCTCACACATTTTGCCAGGCTGCTAACTCCTTGGGAATTTACCACTTAATGTGTTTTTCCTCTATCCAAAGGTCAGTAGAGGAACTGGAACCAGATCTTTGAATTATTTTTCTGTTTTGGAATAAAAAACTACTTTAGGGTTGAGTGTTAGATATGAAAGGGGAAGTCAATTTCAAAATAAATTCTGTACTTTAAAATCTGCTTGGACACATTTTTCTCACCTAAAATATGTAGCCATTAAAAAATTTCAAATCCTTGTCAGGGTTAATCAAATGAAGAGGGATAGTCTAATTACTCTTAATAGAAAATATAAAATATGTTGTTAAACATACTGAATTCATAATAAGTCTGTGGT
This sequence comes from Sciurus carolinensis, assembly GCF_902686445.1. Taxonomy (NCBI): domain Eukaryota; kingdom Metazoa; phylum Chordata; class Mammalia; order Rodentia; family Sciuridae; genus Sciurus; species Sciurus carolinensis. The sequence continues at coordinate 33,843,362 of NC_062219.1, forward strand.
TTTACTTACACTTTCTTCCCCTCCTATTGTTGACATCTTTTATTCCTGAACAAATTAAAGATGTTACTGACACCGTTTTAATTTTCCAGCTGTCAGAAGTTTTGCCCTGTTATTCTCTTCCCTTTTCTTGCCTCTCCCATTCCCCCATCTAAACTTTCGTCATGAATGGGGCACAGGGATTTGAGAACCTGCCTCTACATGAGTAGTATTTAGTATATCTCGCAAAAGCTGGAACTGGGGTGGCCATTCTGTTCTTTTCCTCCAGTAATTTGGACAGTGGTGGCGGAGTGCTTGTGATAGAGCAGTGGTAGAGTAGAGCATTTGTCTAGTTGTTCAAGGTTATAAGACCCTGGGTTCAATCTCCCTCACTGCAAACACAAAAAGCAAACTTGGAAAAAATTTATCATTAATATATTTATAGCACAATATACTATATATACTATGCACAATATAGCACAATATACAACATTTGGAGCCCCTAGAGATTGAATGCAATCTAACACAAGAGTCTGTGAAAACACTGGATTATGCAGAGATTTTTCATGCAAAATTTTTCATCCATAATGAATAGATGGATAAATGACGTGTCTGATTGCAATTTTAATATTTGTTCAGTTACATGCACTCTAACAATTACATAAAAGCTCTAAACTGTTAGAAAAGTTATTAGGATTATTTTTTGCTCTTATATTCTAAAGAGTTAAATCTCAAGATAAAAATCACCTTTCTACTTATCAGCCAAACTGTTTCTCATTATTATGTGTTTCATTTGTAAATATGCCATTTTAACCTCTTTTGAAGGTGAGCCTGATTCCTTGTATCAGTCTAGTTATTTCCAGAGGAAACAATCTGAGTGTTATCATGACCTGCTTGTTATATTCATTTATATTTTCCTCCATATGTCAGCAGTTTAAAATACGTCAAGCAGGAATGCTGTAATAAGCTATCTTTTGTAGCACAGAAAGCCTGTGTGAATCAAATCTCACAATTCATTTTAGGCAAATAGTTTGCAGAGAATGTGCTAGTCTCCAGAAGTTTGCTGCTTATGGTTTTTGAAATAAGTTTGTTTTTTAAAGTGTTCCCACGAGATAAATTTTCTATTTTCTTTTTTCCTTTTTTTTTAAAAATACACTTTAATGGGAATGGTACTTAGCATTTTTTAAAAAGATACTTAAAAAAATGGAGTTCCTCTGGCTAGAAGTTTGATACCAGCCTCTTTATTATCTAATAATTATAGTTACTTCTCCATCTTTTCAAGAGATTACACTTCTTCTCACACTTATACCCTACCTTGCTGTTCAGGGTGAATAAAAAAAATAATTGGATGAAAAGAACATAAATTTTCATTTCTAAAAATTATTTCAGTGGCCGAGTTACTCTCTTAGTTCATGGTATAATTTTTTTTTTTAAAGATCATGGAATGTAAAGTAATTTATATTTTCACAGTATTTTACAAATTTAGGTCTCAGTAGTATTTTTAAAATATATTCTGTGTGTTCTGAAATTATTTTTCTCCCCATGTTTGTTTTCCACCTATGCTGAGAAGGTAAAAAGTTTTTTCCCCTAAAGTTATGTATGAATTTTACTCTTAGAGATAAACTTTATTAAGATACTCACATACATACATATGTATATATGAGTAAAATTGATGAAATATTATATATCATTTATAAAAATAATATACAAATGCAGATAGGCCAAGTTATAAACTAGACTTGGTATGTAAATCTTCATTGATGAGAAAGGACTTTTGAATGATGTATTCAGGAAACTCCAGCAATACCTAGCCTATTACAATTGAAAATGACTATAGTAAAATCCATGTAGAAATTTGGAGTTACAGGAAGAGTTTTAATATGTTCTTGTCTGTTAAGGATAATATAATAAACATAATACTGTAAACTTTTGTTCAGGGCTGGTCATGCTTTTCTGGGCCACTGTTAACATTTTTGACCCCAGATTGCTTTCCTTGGCTTGGTTTTAACCAAGAAATCCTCCCATCTTGCAAAGCCAATTCATCGTTGGGGCTCAAAATAAATTAAAAATTTCACTTCTCCCAAGTCTTACAGAGAAGTGGATTCCCATCCATAGGAGAAGTTGCAAAGAAAGCATAATGTAAATGCACTCACTCTTTTTATTTTTTCCTAATATTTCCTTTTTTAAATTAGTTAATTATAGTTACATATAATAGTGGGGTTCGTTTTGATATATTCATAAATGCATATAACATCATTTGCTCCTTGTATTCCTCTTTCCATTTCCCAGTATTCCCAGTACTCTTCTTTCCATTCCCTCATCCCTCACCTGACACCTTTTGTCTATTCTATTGGTCTTCCTTTTGTTTTGAAAATTTGTGTATTATAGTTATATATAAAATTGGAATACATTCTGATATATTCCTACATGCACATAGCATAATTTGGTCAATTTCTAAAAGTGTTCATTCTTATCTCCTGCCTTTTTACTGTCTGCTTTCTGAAATTTTGCTGGTGCCAGTTCTATTCATTCTCCCTTCCCTTGTGTCAGAGGAATAATGTGTGTGTGTATGGAGTGCATGTGTACATATACAGATTCATATGCACTCTCCATTATTTTAGTGTAGTTTCTGTAGGGAGCAGAGCTAATAGTGTGTGTTCGGTTTATTTTAATTGGAAGTCTACTTTTACTTTGTTTAGCAAAATTTGCACAGTGAGTATGTTTGATCATTAAAATAAAGTGAACTGTCTTTCTGAATTTAGCACCTTTAAGAGTTACCTTGAAGCATTCTGGATATCTTATAAACTTTTAATTGGTCACAGTAGCTTCACTAGTGTCTGTTTTTGACATCATTCATAGTTTTCTTGGCAGATGCTTTTCATTAGTTTTCATTTCCTTGTTTTGTTATTTCTTGCAGGTGCCTAGATAATCTAATTTATTTATATGGTATATTTAATGGAGCAGAATAGAGATCGGTCTTAGGGAATGAAGAGATGGAAATGCCATTTAGCTTAAAATGTTATTTTGTTTTTGTAAGTATAGTTGTCCCTGAGTGTCTGAGGGGTTTTGTTCCCAGACCCCCATATATACCAAAATCTGAGTAGCCTCAAGCCCTTCACATTTGCATATAGCCTATGTACATCCTCCTGCATACTATAAATCATCTCAGATTACTTATAATTTATAGTACAATGTAAATGCTGTGTAAGTAGTTATTATACTGCATTGTTTAAGGAATGATGACAAGAAAAAAAAGATCCATACATGTTCATACAAATGCCAGTTCCTCCCCTAAGCGTTTTCTATGTGCTTTGTTGAATCCATGGATATGGAATGTCAATACTAAAAGGTATTATTCATTTACTCTCTTCTTGGTTTGTCTCATTATTTATTGTGTATTGTTTGTGTTTTGTTCATTAACTACTTCTGAACCTTCTCAGCCCTGTTTGGAGCCTGTGCAGCAGAGTGGAAGGGATGCACTTCTGTGTCCATGGTTGGATTTTAGACTCATGTGTTTTTTATTTCTTGGTGCCTTTTGCACCTAACATTTTTTATTCTTAATTCCATGATGATATCCAAATACTCCTTTGTAGTATAATAATACAAATAAAATGTTTTATGCTTCCTGCCTACTTTTGTTTCTCTGGAACTAAAATTCCTAGTTCCTCAAACCTACAACATAAGCAGCTAAGTAATGAGCAGATCAGTTTGAGTGAATGACTTTAATGTGTGAATGATTATTTACACTGCTTTCTGAGATAATTTACATTTTAAAAGAAGATGCCTGTTCATTCTTAGAACCATAAATGGTAGAATTTCACTAATGAAGCCAAGAGAAGTAGAAAAATTTAGACACTTGGAAGGGGAGGAATAAAGGGCTAGGGTTTTAGCATTTTTTAAGCCAGTGGACAATTGGCTTAAAGTGTAAGGTGACCCTTTTGGGAGGCATGCCTCAGGGCCGATTTCACACACATACTTCTAATGTTCCTGTTTCTGAATCTCCACGTTTCTCATTGATGCGCCATAATTTCCCCCTTAAGTAGCATTAATTTATGTGTATGTGTATTTTAAGTAAAGCAAGACCTTTAAGATTACCCAGCAATGCTCCCCACCTCCCAAGGTGAACAAAGACTTTGTTGTTAGTTTTCTCTTTTGTTTTACTTTAGTTTGTTAGTCATCCACCAGGAATGAAAAACTTAAAATTGAATTGAAACACTGTTGCCTCAGATAGATCAGTGTTTAAAAATTGAGATATTTTGAAATTTGTTTTTCAAATTACCCAGAAGTTGCTTGTCATCAAATTCAAGAATCAGAAATTTAGGTGGTACAGTATAAGGTCTGTGTCTTTCCGTTTGATGATTTCTTTCTCAAAATAGACTCAAATGTAGTTGTCTTTAAAGTTTTGTCGAATACATTTTAATTTAACCCATCTGTTAATTGTGTGTGTTTTTTTTTTTTCTTTTTCTTTTTTTTCTTTCAGCCTTCTCATAATATGTTAGGGGTTGAACCCAGGACTAAGGACTTAGGACTAAGGACTTAGCTCTTAGGACTCAGCTACATCCTCAACCCTGTTTATTTTAAATTTTAAGACAAGGTCTTGTTTGCTTGCCCAGGTGGACCTCAAATTTGTGATCCTCCTGCCTCAGCATCCCAAGTTGCTGGGATTTCAGGCATGTTCCACCATACCTGGTTTATTGGTCATTTTAAACAAAGGATTTTAAGTGAAAAGTCTTAACAGTTGAAATCCTACCTCATTATCTTGTCTTTTGTATCTGAGTCTTTGAAAGAGATGAAAAGTGAGTGTATGCCGTTGGATGTGATCTTGCCAAATAGAAAACTGAAAGGTGAAGAACTTGGTGTGTGAAGGCAGATGGTGTTTTTCCGGGACTATTCTGTTAGCTGACCTAGGTATCACTCTGCTTCATAGTCAGAATCTTTGTTAAGCTTCTTAAAGTTAGAGAGACATGGACTGTGAATATAGCTCAGTGGTAGAGGACTTGCCCAGCATGTGTGTGCAACTTTGGGTTCAATCTCCAGTACTGCAAAAAAAAAAAAAAAAAAAAAAAAAAAAAGTGGGGAAGGGGAATGGCGCCATAGGAGTTTTAAGGCAGTGAGTCTACTCTATGATACTCTAACATGGGGTACATATCACTAAACATTTGTTCAAACAAAATAAAAGGGAACCCTAATGTAAACTTGTAGACTTAGGGCAATGGTGACATGTCATTCTATGTTCTTAAGTGTAACAAATGTACCATTCTGTGAGAAATATTGCTATTGGGGGCGAGGGGTATGCACAGATAGCAGGGCAGTGGATATGTGGAAAATTCTGTACCTTCTATTCAGATTTGCTGTGAAGCTAGGACTGCTCTAAAAATAATCTAATAAAAATTAAAAAACAAAAACAAACAAACAAACAAAAAACCCAGATGCCACCTTTGAAGACTGACTCCGTAGATCTAGTGCTGGGCTTGAGTATCTGTGCAGCCAGAGTTAAAACTCTTTTAGATGCTGGCAGAGACTGTCTGCCAAGGCACTCCCTAGCAGAACATCTGCTTCCCAGGCCTACGGTCTATCAGCCCCTTGTTGAAAGATTAATATTGATGGGAAATTTTTTTCTAGTGATGGGGTGCAGGGAGTGGAATAGAGACCCTACATTAAGTTCATGTGTTTGGAGGCATATATTGACAGCTGTTTTCTAACTGTGCTTGGTAGCTGAATTTGTCAGGTTATGATTTGTTTATTGCAATGTCCGTCATATTGTAAAGGTTTGAGAAATAGTAACTATAACTTACATATTTCTAAATCATATCTTTAGCTCTTATATTTTTCTCAGAATCTTACCAGTTTTCTTTGAAAATACTCAAGTCATATACCTTGGATAAATTGCCAATATTGTTTTTATATTTTATCAATTAACTTTGTGATTTGGGAAGTTTCCAAACATAAACATGCACAGCTTACATGTTCGTGATGACTTCATAATTTTAAGACTTGTCGAGAGTCAAAAATTAAACTTCAGTTAGTACTTTAATAGGTAAGGACAAAACCTACAAGATTTAATAATAATATAATTTATCTTGAAATTTTGAATAAACCAGACCATAGAGTCCAAGGACTGACCTCTTATTGGTAAATCAGAAGAGAGACATTGAGTTGGGTTACAAAAACCCAGTTGGGTTACAAAAAGGCAGAATATGAAAGATAAATTTATTTATTCTACCACTGATATAAACTCAAAGCACAAATCTAATTGGATTTTACACATAAGAAATTGCAGGCCATTAAGTAGCTATTTACCTAGAGCAAATGCAGATTTAGATGATTCTTCCTTGTATGCTATAGTACTGTTCCATTAAACTTTTATCACCAAAGAAAAGCATCTAAGGGATATCTGCAGGACCATGTTTTACGAATGGTTTAGCAACTGTCATGTATTAGAACAGATAGGGATGTTTATTATTGCTTATTATTTCACTTAATCCAAAAGTAAGCGTAATTCCCTGTGTACAGTTTATGTGCAGATAATTATATTTCACATAGGCAATAGAAAAGGGAATTAGTTCCTGGAGGAGCGACCTATACCTCTGTTCAGCAGTGTGAAAGAGATAGAAGTCCTTCAAGTTGGTATCCTCTGTTCCATTAACTGACTCTTGTGTCCTGAAAAACTCTGTGTTATAAGAGATACAGACTTACAACCACCTTAAATATGGGATGTAGTTATGTAGTTATGGATAAAAGCTTAATGTTTTATCTTTTAAAACTAAAAATCGGCATTTATTTTCTTTGTTTAAAAAAGACTTCTTCAGGATGAGATTTGTGACTCAGTAATAGAGAGCTTGCCTAGCTTGCACAAAGACCTGAGTTTGATTCTCAGCACAGGAAGTTGGGGTGCAGTGGAGGGGAGGGCATGTCTTAAACTTCAATTTGTGGTTGATAGTGTTTTTGTTTATTAATAATGTTTGGTAGCAGGATATCAGTTGTGTATTTTTTTGAAAATTTCCACATAGTATAAAGATGAATTACATTTTTCTATTCTGTTTAAACTTCCTTGGTTGCCTCAAAGACAAATTGTGTGTTCAGTTTAAGAATCGTGAAGTGTCACAAAACCCATCAGATTGGGATAGAAAAACACTCCACCTGAAGACTGCCTTTAGACCAGAATGGGCTTGGAAACATTGTGTTCATGAAATTGGGTCTTTCTTACTGTGTTAATTCAAGTGTGTGTATGATTTATAAAAATTGAACCTTTTGCTTCTCGCTCTGCCCAGGGTTTCCTGTAAAAGAATTGCAGTGTGTGCTATAGGATACCCTTGCAAGCTAGTCTAGTCTAGTGTTCTTTTTGTTTATTTAGTAGCAGCCTGTTAATTTTTATTGCTGGTACCTAAAACTACACTGAATAGTGTTATTATGTTATTAATGTCAGCAGTACTGCAAGATCTCCTCAATATTCCCCCATAATCCCTTGATTGCTGTGGAATGGAAAAGAAAGAGGAATAGAGATCTTTAATGAACTGTGAGAAAAGTTTCTTCTTATTCTTCACAGTAGTTTGTAAGAATCATACATGTTTACATAAATCTCATTATGCATATATACAAAGTATTTCTGATGAGTGAAAATCGTTTGAAAAAATGTTTTCTATTGCTTATGAAAGGGAAGGATACATGTATATATACATACATGTATATTGACACGTTTTTCTTTAACATGCTTACATATCTTCATGTTAGTGTTTTTATATAATACATGTTTATCTTTTTTGAGTAGTTAAAAAACCTTTTTCATACTTGATTCTTGTTAATGACTAGGGAAACTTTACTTAAAAACTGTTCTTTGCTATAAATGACTCATTTACTTCTGGAATTGTGTTTTGAACACATGTGCAAACTCATTAGCCTGGTTTTCTTTTTTGCTGGGATTTGAATGAACCTTGGGGTAGAGTTGTGTTCACAGCTATCAGATTGGTAGGAGAAGGAGATGATTTATCATGGTGTTGGACTGTTTGAGACATTCTCTTTCCTCTTGTGTATCTTTAAAAAAATTTCTTCCACCTACCATAAGAATATATCAGTTGTTGTGTTTGCTCTGTGCATACCTTTCTTTCTTTGGCCTTTTATATTTGCATAGTGTAGTTTAGAGCTAGAGCAAAATGCATAGCTCTGTGACTGTAATGTATGGATTGCATTGTGCCCTTCCCATCACTGGCTCCTCAGCACACAATAACCACAGTGTGGAGAGACCTACATGGAGACAGTGATGGTGTTTTATAAAACGCCAGTGGTGTGTGGCGTCCACTGCAATCTGCCTGGTAAGCAGTTGCAGAAATTCCTCCAAGTTGAGAGGCCTCCAGAAATGTCATATTTTGGCCTCAGTAATGAATGCCACAAATAACAGCACAGGCACGGGGGACTTTGCTCAGCGTCTCAGATTCCAGCCAGCCTTTCTTTGGCTGGGTCTGCTTTAGATTTTTTTTTTGCCCAGTTTTCATTTTAAAAGAAAGTTTCCAAAAGCTAATCTTCCAGTCTTTGAATCAGATATTTTAAACCCATCTAAATCATCTTGCTTTGTCTCTTTCATTTGAATATATTGAATGTATTGTGCCATCTTCCCCAAAACCCCTCACCAAAAGAGAGAGAGAGAGAGAGAGAGAGAGAGAGAGAGAGAGAGAGAGAGAGAGAGAGAGAGAGAGAGGAAAGAGAGAAGGAGAGAAAGATTTGGTACTTGGAAAGTGGACCAGAGGACTCCTCACCCCAACTTACTGATTTTGTATTGCTGGCCAGTGACATAAGTTGGGTTAGGGAGAGGCAGATGGAAAAAACAGATTACTAAGCTTGTTAGCACTCAATATAGAAGGTATTGTATGGTTTTTATTTAATGAACTTAATGCTACATTATTAGAACAGAGATAGATACAGTTTGTACTCTATAAAGGTTCCACTGTAAAAACATATAAAGCAAAGACATGCTTCAGATAGCATGAAGAAATAACAGTGAAATTGATGCCTTAGTGAAGGAATGCACAAAGTCTGAAAAATCCACTACTCCTGCATAAAGGCAGGACATGGCCTGCCCTGAGAGGAGAAAGGACAGATTGGCTTTTCTGCTTTTGTCATTCTTCTGGTTGTCCACCTCTCCTGCCCCGACTAAATATTTGAAAATACTTTAATGTACTAAGGGAGAGTTTATATACAGTGTACAGTTGTGTACAATTCTGAAAATGTAGATTTGTGGTTGATCTTCTCCCAGAATTAGTTGCAATATGTATTTGGATTAGTTCCTTGAATCTTCATGGGCTAATAGTCCATGAACTAGGATCCAGAAGGTTGCATAGACTATGAGCAAGAAGGACTGAATTCTAGACTCTACCTTGCTAACTGTTTGGCTGACCTTAATGACTCTGAGCCATTCTGTCCACCTTTTGGCCTACTGGGAGCTAGTTAATCAATGAGTTGGTATTGTAGGAGGTATTGAAATAAGATACAATTAAAGAACTTAGTCTCCCAAAGTAGTAAATGTCAAAAGAAGTAGAATATTAGCGTACTACACATGGAGTAAAGTTCCTTTTTTTTTTTTTTTCATTTCATTATTTTCACTATATTTTTTATTAGTGGATTTTAATTATATAGAATGATGAATTTCATTGTGGCATATTCTACATGCATATTACACTTTGAAAAGAAAAATGAATTATTGGGAGATTGGAATAGGTTTCTTAGGAAAGGGAGAATTTGTAGATTTGTCTTAAAGAAGAGGTAGCATTTTGACACTTGGAAATGAATCAAGGTAAGAAGGGGAATTTGGGATATGTCTTGGTAAGTGAATGTTTTTCTTTTTCTGGCACTGTGACCCCAAAATGCTATGATAGCTAATGAACTGGCAATATTTACTGGTATCTTTGGTAGTTGTAAAGTAAAAATTTTGCTTGGTTAAAAAAATGTATATTTGTAGTCCTTTTATGCAATGAATTAAGGTTGTTGCTTATAAGAAAACAAAACAATGATAATAAGAGAACACTGTCTTCCTGAATAGAAATATAGAATACTAACATTTATGGATAACACAAATGAGAATTTCTTTAAAAGAAGTTTAGAAAATCAAACTGAAAAATTAGATAAGTTAAACTCTCTGTAACCTAATTTCTGGGAATTAGGCAGTCGGGTTAAATAACTATGATGCCTTTGATAGAATCATGTTTAACATCAGTTATTTTTAGAGCAGCTCAGAAAGGTTTCATGATTTCAGCAGGTTTTTAATGAATCCATGAAATGTGTCAAACTTTCTGTTAAGGTCTTTAAATTAAATACACTTTATTCTCTTACTATATCATGAAGTGTGGGTATTTTATTTTAAAGAGAGGAAACCGAGTAATAGAGAAATTAAGTAACTTGCCTGTGGTCATTGAGAGGTGGCACTGGTGGTTGCACCCAGGACAGTGATTCTACTTGCAATTCTTTCTTCTGTATTGCTGAGAACGGAAAGGTGATAACTACCAGAATCTGAAAGGGGAGGAGGAACCATTTTACTTCACAGGCCCCACCGTGTACCACTATTGCAAACTGCATCTTGTTCCTTCCCCCAAATGCATTTTATAATATATGGAATGTGTTGGTGAAGGGTGTGAGGGCCAAAAACGTTTTGATCCTCTGGATGGTGTTGCTACCAGAGCATACTCAAGCAAGTTTGAGTGCAGATTAATACTGTAAGACATAATAACTTGGGGTATTCATGTGTAGCATTTACTATGTATCCCTTGATAATTGATAGATTTTCTTTATATGATAAAAAGAAATATGCTGTATATTTTGTTTCCTTTCTTTGTATTAGCTTCTAAAAGCAGAATCATTTTGGTTTTCTTAGGAGTAACTTCTGTATTTTCTTTCTTTACTCCTTTTAATTCTCTGCTTCATATTCCTTTCCCTCTTGCCTGGATGGCTTTTTTATTTCTACTAGTTCTTAACAGTGCATGTCAAAACCTTTTGATGTTAATGAGTACAAATAATTAGTAAAAGAAAAATGATTGTAAGTTAGTGGATTTTATTTTCTCAGTCTTGCTAGGGATCTATTGTGTTTCCTTAATTTTGAAGGCTTATGTTTTTATTAGCATTCTCTAGTTTTTAAAAATTCTTATTTTTTTATTTTTTGCAGACTGCATTTTGATTCACCGTACACAGATGGTGTACATCATTTCGTTTCTGTGGTTGTACACGATGTAAATTCATATCATTCGTGTAATCATTCATGTGCATAGGGTATCTGTCTCATTCCACCAGTTTCCTCTCCTTCTCATTTTCTTCTACATAAACTTCCTCCATTCTTCTCTCTTTTAATATCACCTCTCCTTTTTGCTTTATTGTCTCCTCCTAGGACTCTGGTAAAGTATCTGCTGATCTTATTTTCTTAGTCTACCTTTCATGTCTTTGAAGTTCTTTCATATCCCACCCCATGCCCCACCCCTGCATTTGAGATCTGCCTTCCAGTTGACTGGGTTTTTTCTTCAACTCTGTCGTGGATTATAATATAGTTATTGTAGTTTTTATTTATAGATGTTTGATTTGATTCTTTTAAAAATTTGCTTTTTGACAGTCACCTTTTCCTTAGTAATTCTCTAAAATATCCTTTTATTGCTTAAACAGATAAAAGTACTCATTATTTTTGTTTTATATTTGATGATTCCTTTATTTCTAAAGATTCCTGAAGACCTGATTCTGGTATTGTGCCTAACTCTAAATAATTAATGGTGGTAGGTTTCCTTGTTTGCTTTGTGAGTTTTGATTATATTTATTGGTACTTTGTCTATGGGAATTATTTGATTCTGCCAGACAACTTGGCACATTTAGTCTTACAGCATTTTTAACTGAATTCTCTTTTGACATTTCAAATCAAGCAGATAATGTTAATACCAGTTTTCAACTCTGCCTGAGGGCCAGATGATGATAATTTTTCTCTACCTCATTTCTTGAGGTGTGGTCATTCTGTTGTGGACTAAATTAGTAAGGACTATATTAAAAAATACAGTAGTCTCTGTAACCAAATACTTTTGGAAGAGATAAGCCTGAATGATGACAAATAGATGTTGTGGTCACACTCCCCAACCTCCTGCCTCGCAGAACTTCTCAGAGTATTGAATAAGTGTCTAGGACTTGATGCTTAGTAGTCATATGCAGTAATTCTGTAATGAGAATTTTCCTTATTCTACTCCATGGCTCTTTTTGGAGGTGGGGGTGTATATGTGAAGCATTTCATGGGAACAGTGTGACCAGTGAATTGATTGGTCTTCTGGTAACCCTGGTTTCTGCTGAGTGCCTTCTCACGGCTTCTCCTTCTGTTTGTATCATTCTGCTCACTCCATGACGTGTGTTGTGTCTGTGTGTGTGTCTTTTACTTAAACTCCCTCAGGGAAGATGTGATTGTATCTGATAATCCTTATCCCCAGAGTAAAATTATCATTGGGCAGAACTTTTGTATCAGGCTGTTGCATAGGCCATTGGTGAACTTTCTTTGGACCAGTTAGATCAGGAGAGTAGTTATGTCCAGAATGGTAGATAAATACAGCTATTTTGTTTCGTTTTGTTTCCTATTTCATGTCTGTCAGTTGAATATAAATTTTCTGAAACCATGTATTTCTTCTTCATTATTATTTCTCCACTGTCAACATAGGAAAACAACATGCATTAGATACTGGATCAATATGTTGACGTTTTAGCTTGGCAAGCCCTCGCAGTTATCTGAGGGTGGGACAGTGTAACTAGCAGTCAATATTGCATGGCTTGTTCATTATGGATGATTTCACTTTTTCATCTTAGTGTGTCCCCCAATATCTTTTGAACAGAAATTGACTATGTCAAGCTCTATAAATATCCACAACAAAAAATAAGTTCTCGTAAATATCTGTATTCTCCACCTCATAAAATCATTCCCTTCTTTAAGACTCACTTCAGGTGTCATATTCTTGGCAAAGCTTTGATTTTTCTTACAGTTACTCATTCCGTTCTTGGTGCACACATCTCTCAGCATGTGCCTCCTTGTCGCATTTGGTCTTTCCTGCTAGACTTTGAGTTCAAGGAAGGTGAGATGCTGAAGGGAAGCTCAAGTGATAAGTACATACAGACAAGATCTCATCAAGTGCTTTAAATAAGTATTTCTTAGAGCCAGAAGAAGAGTGGCAAAGGAACAGTGTGAGCATCTGGAAGGTATTTTGATGTTTGATAGGTGTGGACTAGTGAGAAAAGTTCCCATCAGAATTTGACTAAGACCAATTGAGATACTTCGATACATCCTGTCTCACTGGGCTAATTTGATCCTCACAGTGAAATGGGAGGTAGTTCTTATCCACATTTTACAGCTGAGGAGCTCAAGTGACTTCCCTGTTGTTGTACTTGCCCTGTAATGGAAGATACAACAATATGTTGAATGACGGAGGGACCTGGTCTCATGGCAGCCCCTGTGGTGGTTATACTACTGCCCGGCTGATTCTAATGCCATTTCATGGGGGTGAATTTTATGATGTTTTCCTCCTAGCCATTTAGGGGAATTCTGTCTTCTTTTTGAAGGAGAAACCAGGGAGAAGATAAGACTTATTTAATAAAAATTGATTTTAAGACAGAATTGGAGTGTGTTTTCCTCTTTGAACTAAGGTATGCTTTTATAGAGATTCCATTGTCTTAAATATTCTTTTTATTTTAATTTCAAATAGCATCTTAACCAACTGTTGTGTATTATGACTTAAATTTAGTACTTGCCTCACCCCTGTGGTAGGCTCTGTTATACCCATTTCACAGATATGCAAACTAAGGCCAATACAAGTGTCTTACCATGAGTCATGTAGCTTATAAGAAATAAAGATGTATTTAAAACTTTGGCATTTGGCCCACAGAATCCAATTTTCTTAGCCTTTATACCCTATTTGTATATACTTTAAATATATTGACATATAAGCACATAACTATCTTAAACAGACTTTATAAGTTAACCATTAAATCCTCATTGTGGTTCATAGTGTTGTATATAATACTTTGCATATTATTTTAAAATAATGTAATTCATGTGCTTTTCTTTCTCTTTACTTTTTGATAGAATTAATTTTTAAAAGAAATATAACTGTAAAAGTTTTAATACTAGAAGTGTCACATTCTCCTTCTTAAGATATATTTGTGTGGTGAATATTGATTTCTACCCACTGGATGAACTGACAAGTATCATTTTATAGTGAAGGGTAGTTGTTTTGAGGACAAAAGTCTGATGACTTGTTCTTTTTTCACTAGCAGTCCAGCAGTGGCTTAGTAGTGCATCTGGAAGTAGGCATGTGTCTGGCCTGACCTCGCAGTTGGGGTGTTCCAGGGGTGTGCATCTTCAGTGGAAATGAGTCACCACTTTATGTTTTGCCACTGATTTAGACAATGAGCCTTTCTTCTGTGGCTGTCAAAGGCTTTTGCATCTGTTGACAGTAGCAACTTAAATTAAAAAAAAATCTGTTCAAGGCAAAAATATGTTAAATACTTAGAAGCAGTTGTTTTATTATCCTGGTACCATTATTTTGTATTGAAGAAATTTATTCTTTAAAAGTGAATACCATATTATTCTCTAGGAAATTGTACACGGAAACAAAGCTTATATTGAAAAAACTTGTAGAAATGTCATGGTACGTGTCCAAAATTCAAACCTTATTGCTGATGGGAGAAATTATGTTAGATTACATTTATCAATAGGTCTAAATGATTTTCCTGGGGGTAGTATACTCTGTAGACATGTCATGACTACCTGCAGGTACCAAGAGAAACACTTTGAACATATTTTTATACTTCTTTTAGGATGAGTAAATGAACGCTCAGCATTTTGCTTTTTTAGTCCTTTTGATGTTTATACAGAGTAGCAATAAAATGGAATTGGAGTGTGTCTTTATTTTTTAATTTGTATTTTGTGCATGATGGAAATACTAAAAGTAAAGATAAGTCACTTTTTGTATTGTTAAAACATTAGAAAATAAACTTTTGTTTTAATTTATAGTAAATCATGCATCTGATTTCATGCTCTTAAATTTGCAGTACTTGTGGAATTTTTGGTGCTTGAAAATTAAAGGTTCTTTTTTTTTTTTTCCCTCCAGAAACGTGCTAAGGGGCAAGTGTTATTTGACAAGGTATGCGAACACCTCAATCTTTTGGAGAAGGACTACTTTGGACTTTTGTTTCAGGAAAACTCTGAGCAGAAAGTAAGTGATTTCAACTTTATTTATGTCCTTTTAGAAAATACTGTAGTTTTTCCTTTAGTTTTAAAGTAACTTGTGTGTTTATTATGGGATATTTTATATTTATTGTAAAAATTTGGTGAATATGTAAAAATTATCTTGTGTAAGAGAACCACCTATAACTTTTTAGCTTAGATGTGTGTGTTCTTTCCATTTATATCATGAGCAGACACAGTGGAACCTTTTATCCTATGTGAATTATTTGAGACTGAACTGATTTTAAAGTTATCTTAAATTTTTATTGTTTGAATTCCTAGTGCAGTCAATCCACATAAAAAATTGAGGGGGGGGAGAAAGTACTTGAAAAATACATATATTAAAGTAAAAGATTTTTAGTGTTGGAAAAATTCATGTTCTAGCAAAAAGTATGGACAACATAGGCTTTAATAAAATTATATCTCATTCATGCCATATTCCTGGATTTTAGTGGTAAGTATAGTGGATGGCCAAATTTCCACATATAGGTGGGCAGTCACCTGCATACTAGCTATTAGGTATGCCTGAAAAGTGGAGGAGATGTAGTGAAAGGAATATCAGGAGAAGAGTGCCCATGTACGCCTGTTGGGAAGTTCAGGAGAGAGTGTTGGCCCTGATATGGCAGGTGTGTGAGAGAAAAGATGCTCTTGTAGGGCGGTTGGAGACAAATAAGCAGGGAGGGGCCAGCCTGATTCAGGTAGTAGGTTTGATTAGCCATTAAAGACTCTGGAGACCTGTCTGATACCAGGAGTTGGTTGAGATTGTTTTTTGTTCCAGGAATTTCCCAAGACAGTAAGTAAGAGCATCATGGTGATCTGATGCTTAATGCTAATTCCAAGGAACTTCAGGACTTCAAAATTTCATAAATGAACTAAAGAGGAAATAGTAACTAGTCCTGGCAGAACCAGAATTAACCTGCAACCTTTCTTACTATAGATGAAGAGCTTTTTCTCTTTACTCCTACTTTACTTTGAGTCTTGGGATTTACTTTGGTTGAGAAGATGCTGAGTATAGGAGTGAAGAATAAAAGTTGTACCCTATGGAGGAAGTCCTTTTAGTCTGTTAGATTGTGACTGTAGACAGTAGTCACTGTGACCATTATGTCAAGGATGCTCAGAGCACTTGGTCACAGTGAATGGGGATTACTGTGCAAATATCTAAGATTCAAACCACAGTTAGTAGAACAGAACAGTCATTAGAGGAACATAATAATTTTTGTATTTGCTTATGTGCAGTCATTGTTTGTATTTATATGTTCCACTAATAAAGTATGGTATACTAAGAAGGGTGATAATTTAAATTTTTTCAACTCACCTTGTTTTAAATTGTTGATACCTAATTTGTAGCTTAATTTTGTTTAAAGACAATTTAAATTGTATGCGTGTCTGCTAAATAGTATGTGAGTATGCTTATTAGATCTCTGTTTAGAACTTTTTCCCAGAAGTAGTAATCCATGTGTCTAAATGAATTAGGTGCTCTTTTAAGACTAGAAATTTTAATCATGGACTCATTCGTTGGCCCTCAAATCTACAAGAGAGAAAATGGTAGGAACTTGGCTATTATATCTACTTTTTTTTTAAGATTATATATAGGTGGATTCAGAGGAGCCATTAATATTTGTAAAATAGGAAGACAGTTCAGTATTTTGTAAAATATGTAGAAAATTTGCTGTGTTAGTAAAACTAGAATATACTGCATTAAGAATCTAGTATTTCTGAAGCATTAGTTTTACATAAGAAAAAATACTATTTAGATAATAGGATTTGATAATTCCCAATGTATGTATCTGGTTCATATCTTACATCTGAATTTCACACCCATATACTTATTAACCTACTGGACACTACATTCAATTGTTTAAAAGAAAACTGGTCATCTTCCTCTTAAATATCATCTGTCTCTTGAAGAGTTGTTCTAGAATCCTCTTTCCTCCTTACCACCTACCATTCCTTATCAGTCAGCAGGGTCTCTTTTCTACTTGTTTTCTACATCCCTGTCCTGTACTCTTTGTCCACAGATCTTGCTTTGGTTTAGGCTTCTGACATCTCTTGCTTTGACTAATTTATTTCTCCTAACTGGACTAACTGCCTATATACCTAGACCCCCTATAATCCTGATTTTTCCTGGCTTAGAACCATTTAATGGATACAGTCTCTAAACTCCTTAGTGTGATTTACAAGGCTCTTGGTCACATGACCTTGATCTGCTTGAGCTAATTCCCAGTAATCTCTTACACGCAATCCACATTGAGAACATACCAAATTCTCTTAAAATGAGCCTTGCCCGTATATACTATATCTACTTGTGAATATACTTTTTCTAACATTGGAATGTCCTTTCCATTTCTTTTCTATCTGAGCACCTGCATTTCCTTTAGAGCCACCGTAAGTATTCTACACTGTGAGGTTTTCTTTGCCTTTCACCACCACCCCGCTGCCTCCAAATCAAGGGAAGTTGATAGTTCCTCCATCGTCTCATTACTCTATGATTGCCCTTGACGGTGGGATGATGAAGTCTAATGAAGTGGAGAATTGTGTGGTGACAAGAAGCAGGATTTGGCCTTGGAAGGAGATAGCTGAAGCCAAGACTCTTAAGTCGCATCATCCCAAATGATGAGCACTTAAAAAACTTAAATTAAGCAACAAATATGCCACTTATGGTAACTTCTGAAATACATATGGTGTTTTTAGAATTCTCTACTTTTGAGAAAAGGAATAGGTGAATGATTAGAACTTTTGAAAAATATTTCATGTAAGTATGAAAAAATATATAAAGGATATACAAACTTTTGATTATAATTTTCTACCTATTTTAATATATTTGTATAATTTTTGTTGAAATATTCCTAAATTGAAAACTTGGGTCTGAATGGGTTAAGGTCATTAAGGCAGAGAATATAAGGATAAGCTTGGGTGGGTGTACTTTAGTATTCTCATTGACAAAAAGATGCCAGTGCTAAATAAGGAATTCAGAATTTCTTATTTTGTAGTTTCTCTTATGTATGATGAAAATGCTTGTATTAGATGCACATTTTGTACTTAGGCTTTGTTTTAACTCAAGAATGTTGGGGGAATAAAGAGTGGGATATCTTTCCTGAGACATTTTTTAGGAAATGAATGTTCAAATGTAATTAGCAGTGCATTTAATTATTTATATATAATTAATTAACTTTCATAACTTATATATTTTGTAATTTAAAAAACTCTTGTGCTTATATGGACAAAATTCAGTACTTAAGATATCTGGGCAGAAGAACTTTTATTCTTCTAGTAAAGATTTGTATGGTGACCTGTTTTCCCCCCAGAAAAATTATTACTCTTAAACTAACTTAGCTTGGTCAATTCTGCTTTATTTGAACTCCATTCAGTTTCAACAATAGGATACAGGGATGTAAGCTTCTTTTTTTATTTTTTTTTTATTTTTTGATGCTGACAGTCGAACCCACAGCCTTGCCTATGCTAATAAGGAACATGCTGTATTGCTAAACTATACCCTTTTCATGCTGAATGTTATCTGCATCTGTATTTGCAGAATTTTCAGATAATTATTTCAACCTGTTCTATAGTGAAGGTCAGGCAAAGCCATGATTATTGTATTATGAAAAATTTCCATGGAGAGAATATCTAAACTTTCTTTTAGTTTAAGTATCTCCCATGGTTTAGATGCTGAGTTGGAAGCCCTTCAGTTCATTAAGTATGAACATGTGTTGCTGTTAGTGTTAGAACTTTTTAATGTCTGTTGAGAACTCATAATGTATACTTGACTGTGGAAAATGTTAAACTATGTAGAATCAAGCAACATGTTATTGTTTTATAAATAGAATTCTAAGTCCATGTAGTTCTTATTCTTATATTCATGTCTAAGTAGACCCATCATTAGGGGTTTTGGATTCTCTTCAGTGGGAAAATATTGACTTGAATTTTTGATATTAATAGAATTTGGCATTTGGCCCAGGCATTATAATGTCTTTTTCCTGCAAGTGATATTGGAAAAGTAACTTATTAGAAATGCAGTTGATATCCACAGCTAACTTTATAACTATTAATTAAAGCTGTTGTCTGATAGCCAGATCGTTTCTCTCAGAAATAGAACTAAGGACTCAAATATTCGATTATTAGCACGTGTAAACTCTTTTTAAATAAAATTCTATATTTAATTCAGTTAAACTTTATAATCCCACATTCTCCCAAATGTGTAGTGAATGTTTTACTGTGATATAGAAAGCCTGCAGCTTTTCTTCCAACACCAGCATTCAGTAGAGTTCTAATAGACCTAATTTAGGTCTAATAAAGTTATATTAAAGGGGAATCAGTTTAAATGCTATAGATGCCTATGGAAAAGTGCCAATTTAAAACAAACTACCCTTATGTTTTTAACATTTGGCAATACAGTGTGCATTAGGTCAAATTAGAGATCACCAAGAACAATTGAGAAGGCATGACTAGGCATTTGGAGAAACTGCTCACCTTGGGAATCTTAGGGTCTACCCTGAAAAGGGGAATTCAGAGAGGTAGATGATTTTTTGAAAAAAATAAATGTTAAAAGAGCAAAGCAGAGTTTGTTCAGGACTATCTGTGTTAGTTCCAGGGACCACTGCAGTGAGGTGTTTGGTAGGTGAGGGAGATTGGGCTCAACTCCAAATACAAGGAGAAGTAGGAATTTATAGTGTGTGTGGGGTGTTCAGTGAACAGAAAATTACTAAAAGGAAACACCAGAGGATTCACAGTTAGGGGCATGCTGGCCAAATACCCTAAAGAGTTATTGATGACCACAGACCAGGTGATCTGGCAATGCCTGTGGCATGGTGTTGGATGAAGAACCCCATCAAGATATCAAGGGTGGGGATTCTGGCTAAACCAATTTATCAGCAGGGATTATTGCTAAAATCAGATGATGCATAGATGACAGAAGTCTTAAAGTAGAGGCCTATTTGGGAAGAGACTTCAGAGTCTAATTTTATTGAGGAGAGACTCTTTGTCAGAACTAGAAGATGAATTTTGTGAATGTGCTTTGAGTTGTTTCCCAGGTCTAGTATGGTCAAGGCGTTGCTAATGGCAGTTGCAAACTCAGATGCTGCTAGGAGACTGCCGGTTGATAGTGATGGCTGCTGGAGGCTGTGGATCTTTGCATTCTTTGGTATAGTGGCTTAATGAGAGGGGAAGGAGTTCAAAGAAACACTTAAATTTTGGACAGTAGAACCTGTGGTCCTGCTAGAACTTTCTTCAGAAAGTTGTCAGCAATTACAGTGATTCCTCTGAAGGCTGAGTGTCCACCTGACAAGTCAGTTGGAATACTTAAAAATGTCTCTCCAGGTGACTTTCAAGAAAAGAAAGGAATTTTTGTATGCAAAGAAATTGAGGTCTGTGCTGCTCAAAGGGTAGTCCAAAGACCAGCAGTGTTGGCATCACCTTGAAGCTTGTTAGAAATGAAGAGTACTGGGCCTTCAGCCTAAATCTGCTGAATTAGAACTTAGAGTTTGACTAGATTTTTGGATGATTCTTACTTATATTCTTTTGAGTGTGAGAAGCACTGATTTGGGGGATAAAACGTTCTTATAAGGTAGCAGAGGAGTTTGAAAGGTCACAAATGCAAAGAGAGTTGGGGGTTTTAATAGCCCCATATTGTTCAGAATCTCAGAAGTGAGAAGTATTTATGGCCTTTCCTCTTCTCTATGGAAATCTGGGCCATATATTCTTTGAGTTCTTTCCATCAGTAGCATCATATGACTGTATATATTATGATCCATAATCAAGCATTTATTTTTTTTCTAGATGTTTATGTTGTTAGAAGATAATTGCGAATCATGTTGAACACTTTTTCTGAGGACGCACTGAAAATGTACAGAAAAGTTTGAGGACTTGATTTGCCAAGACTGTTTAACCCTCAGATCTATACAGGATAAAGAGCTGGGCTAAGGAGTTTCTCTAGTCACCTGATAGGACTTTAGAGTAAAAGTATGTATGTGTACAACCATTCACTGTGCTGTTTAGGTTAAAACATTTTCATAACCTCCTAAGGCAAGTTTCTTAAAATTGTTTTTGTGTCTTGTCTTCCTTTGATCTGGTAAATTCTGTAGGGCTGCTTCTAAGGATAGTGTTTTAAGTGTGTAATTATAATAAAGTACACAGGACTACAAAGAAAGTATTTCTCAAAATATTAGTAAGAAATTTAGGATAAATTAATAGGTACATGTTTTAATTAACATTAATCTATCACATCTAATCCAATAATACCTTCTGATTTCAAAATATTTGTTAGCATAAATGATACTTTGAGATCTGTAGCTACTGTAATATGATATAGAAAAAAATTTGTTTTTATGGGTGACAAGGTTATCCTGCTGATGTTAATAAATTTCTGTAGTATATTTATAATAGGTAGTAATGTTAAATTTTAGTTAGAAGTTAGTGAAACTAGAACTGTAACCCCCCCACACCCAGTGTGTTTATTACTTCCTGATTTCGTGTTCTAAAGTGAGTTTAATAGTACTGATATTCTAGGACTGGGTTTTCATTTTAGTTCACTTATTTGGAAACTTCTTAGAGGATTTCTTGAAACTATATTAATTTCTTATTTTACCTGATGTTCATTCAGAAGATAAATATTTCCTGAGTTTATACAGTGGGTTTGGAGTAAGGGAGGCAAGAGAAGGTGAAGAAAAGGATACCTTCCTTTAAGTAGTTGAGGAAAATATTTTAATTTTAATTTTTAATAAACCAAGGTAAATTTTATTGAAATATGCATGGGTTTCAACTCTTCTGAGTTTTGCCATATTGTACCTTAAAGTAGGAAGAACTAAGAAAATGCTAATTGTGCTTTGTCACTTGTCTCCTGGAGCTGTCAATTAAATACGGATTCTCAGACTTCTTCCATGGGGAGTGTTTTGGGATGTTCCAGGTGGGCCATGGGTAAATCTGTCTTTTGACACATTTGTCAGATGGCTCCTCATCATCAGGCAAAATCTGGAAAACTTAGCTAGATGATACATAACATGTATGCAGAAGCACTTAGACTAGTCATACCAGCAATTGCTACGTGAAAAGGGATATATACCAAAAGGTGATAAATTAATTTAGTTTTATTATTGCAAACAAACAAACACAAAAAAACCAAACAAACAAAGCAGCAACAAAAAAACCCTGATCTAGTAAAGTCACTGGGTAAAGTCCTTTAAAAGGGGTGCATGTTTAATCTTCAGGAAGCATATGAATGGATTATTGGTTGAAAAGCGCTACCCTATCAGTCAGCTAGATGTTGTGATCCCCATTTTGCATTTGAGGAAATTGAGGCTTAGAGAAGTTAAGGAATGTGCCCAAGCCACAGTCTATAGAAAGCCAGAATTTGGTTGGACGTGGTGGTGCATGACTGTAATTCCAGTGACTCAGGAGGCTAAGGCAGAAGGTTCCAAGTTTGATGCCAGCCTCAGTAACTTAACAAGGTCCTAAGCAACTTAGCAAGACCCTGTCTCAAAACAGACTGTGAATGGTAAAGGGTAGACTCAGTGGTAAAGCGCCCCTGGGTTCAATCCCTAGTACCTGCCCCCAAAAGGACAGAATTTGACTTTATGTTTTTCTGAGTCCAGGGTCTCTGTTCATGGCTGTAATAGTCATATCTTTAAATTGAAAGCACAGTGATGATGCACTATGATGTGTTATGGGGTGAATGGGGTGTGTGTATATAAACTTGCATGGCTCCCTATCATTTATCTTATTCTCTGATGTCATTATCTATTTGTGTCTGCTACTTGGTCCACCCAGCTTCCTCACCCAGCCTTTATTGGGAAATAAATTTTTATTTTTATTTCTGCAAAAAACTTTGTCTATTTTTTTTGCAATTGATAATCCAGATAACAAACTTGTATCTTTGAATAATGTTAAAATTTTAGTTTTACTTGTAAATTTATGATGCTAGGCAGAAGATTATACACCTCTCTCTTGGATGCAGTCCAGTTGGGATAGAAGCTGAATGATTCGTTTTTCTCATTTTTGGGCACTCATCATAGCTGACCATTTGTGAGCCATGATCTCTAAGTACTTAGAGATAACAATTCAAATAAAAATACATTAATAAAATAATGTAAGTTTGATCATGTAAGATGACCACAGCATGAGAGGAAGGGAGGCAGCAATGTCCAAATAACAGTCAACAGGTATTCATTTAGTACTTACTGCTTGCCTAAAACTGCCAAGCACCCTGGAGAGTACCTAGTACCCAAAAGGTGGTCTGTCTCAGCTTTTGCAAAGATGTAGTACTGGAGAGAGGGAAGACCTCTGTATTCCTTGGCAGGAATGGGGCTTGCAGCATGGAAACTAATGTAGTTAGAAAAGGCAAGTCCGGGAGGTTAATGGAAGGAGTCACTTCTGCTGTGCTTGGTCACATCAGGTAAATGTGGCTTATCCTACACTTTGACTAGGAGTTAAAATAGGAAAAGAAACCCCTCCAGCCTTTAATATATACTGGTTATTAGTCTTATGGGAAGTTGTCTGAGGATGAGAGTCTAAATTTGGTTAGTGGACATGTCACTCATGTTCCTTGCTCTCTAGGGCTCTACTGACTTTCATTGCATTCTGCAGAAGCTGTCAGGTATTTGTACAAGGGGTTGGTGCTTAGGTGAGAGTAGGTGTCAGATGACTGAGACACAGGGTTAGTCCTTGGAGTTCCAGAATACTGTATTCTCTTTGCCATCTTCTGTGGGACAGAGAAGTCTTTTGTTGTTCTACGTCACACACATCTCTATATTAACTCACATTCAATGAGACTGGAGATATGGGAGGGTCTGTCTTCGAAAACAGCAGTTTCCCCTCTATCTCCTCCTTCTGTGTTAATGGTCTGAGGGATTTCTTTTTTCTTTTTAATTTGTCACCAGTCGTCTCTGCTTCAGTTTTTCTTGGTGTGGTTGTTGCTTCCTTGGATAGAAGTGCCACACAACTGACCCTCCTACACCTCTCCCTTGGATGCACTCCAGTCTGGGCTAGAAGCTGAATGATATGTCTTTCTCAGTTTTGGGCACTCATCATAGCTGGCCATTTGTGAACCAGCTGTAGTGTGGGACAGCAGCTGCAGGGCATGGAAGCTGAGTGCCAGGCTCTTTTCTCAGGGGAGAATTAGAGCTACTCCCTAACATGGCACTAGAGGTACTATTAGAAGGTCCCACTGGCCCTTCATATCAGTGGTCCGTGCAGCTGGGACACCAATATATGAAACTAGGCCATGCTCTGATGGCTCTTTATTGAGAGGTTTGAATATCACCAGTGTTAGAGCAGAGCCCTGCACACCTTGGGTCCTCGCTGCCTGGAATGCAGGCCAGGAACAGTGCAGTAAATCTGAGGGGGTTCACGCAGCTCTGCTTTCAAAGCATACTACTGTTACTGTTTTTAACAGTGAAAGGTCATGTTCTGTTGTACCGTTTCAATATATTGTTAAGACAGTAGTTTCTTATTTCCTAAGAATAATAAGCATTTTGTTTGCTTTGTGTATCTGAATAAAATTCTGTTTAAGCACAGATGTTACATGAATCAGACTTATTAAGTGAATTATTTGAATATCTAAGAAAATGTACTTCGTATATTAGTAAGGTAAGTGAACTTCACTAATGACTTGAGAATAGAGTGAGAGACATATAAAATATAAATAAAATATATCTTTAAAAATTTTTTGTGGGGAGTCTTTTGCTTGCAACTTTGAAATATTCAGTGTCCTCAGGAGGTTTGGTTCAAATTTGGTCTTTCTTACTCTATGGTATTGTAGTGGTTTCATGTCCTTGTCTGTTGACTTTCTCAAAGAACAAAAGTAAGGGGCAAGTAAAAGGGAGTTTCTTATGATTATGATTTCCAGCATGGAATGAAGTTTAAAAGAAGGAAGGATGTTATAGTAAGGCCAGGAAGGAAAATACTATTTCCAAACTATACCTCATCTTAGCATGGTATAGTTGCAGGCGAGAAGAGGCTATGGGAGGACCTGGCTTTTGAAGTTGAGGTGATTGTGTTTGTTTGGGGAATACAGTTTCAACCCGGTTCAATACGGTTTCCTGTTCACATTTTATCCTTCATGAGTAAGAATCAACTATGAAGAACTCTCATTTCAGTGTCTATAGGGGCTATTTGTTGGCAGTTCTGTAAAGTTTACATGTTGATATATTATTTCTCATCATTTGAATAAATGTTTTCAGATCCAAGAGTGTGAGACTCCTGAAATTCACTTTAAAAATATTTAAAGTTTTTATTTTGAACATACTCACTCACTTAAAACCAAATCAGCAAACCAAATCAGGGGAGTGCTAATAGGTGAAACCTGCTTTGAATTAGATTTTATTAAAATGTATTTGTACTTGAGTTGTGAATTGTAAACTCTACTGTTCTGATTTCTGGGAAATTTCTTATGCATAATTAACCCTTTTCCCTCCCTTCTGCAGAACTGGCTAGATCCTGCAAAAGAAATAAAGCGACAACTGCGAAGTGAGTATTTAAATAATCATACTTTGAAATTATTAAGTTAATTTTTCCCTCTGTTTCTTTCCATCTTTTATAAAATTTGTAGGGATTTAGACTGGAATAATAAGACAGTATAATAGAATGTTGAGTTCTATTTTGCATTCAAACCATCGCAGAAAGCAATTGTGCAAACAATATATTTGTAGAATTGTGACTTTATTTTGTCCTTGGCTTACGTTCTTACACATTCCTTTTCAGTGTCTACCAGTATGAGGCAACATCTCATCCTCTATTCCTGGGAAGGAATGAGAGTCTGTTTTTCTGCAAACTTCACTTTGGAAAGGTTTACTCTAGATAGACCTGTTGCTGTTACCTTGTCCATTAGATTTTGGAAGTGTATCGTTTAATGATAAGCATAGCTGAAGCCCCAGAGGTGTACAGATACACGTTCATAGGTGCATTGGAGTGACTACTTCATGGGCAAAAGGCAATTAGGACAACCTGAGTTCTCTGAATTATTGCCTTCGCTCCTTCTGCTCCACAGCTCCACGTGCTCTTGCAGTCTGGGTTTTTGGTTAGGCTGCTTGTTCCTTCCTTCCCACTGCCCCTTTTGTTCTCACTGTAGAATCACGGCATGATTTCCAGTGCCCCACTCTAACCAGTCCTAGCCCCTCCAGGTTGTGCTCTGCAAATTGCCTTACCTGTGAGAGCTATGCCCAAAAATGTTAGCACATAGAGAAATCTCTGATAGGGGATTTGAATACTTAGTTTACTTCAGGATCTATGAATGACTGAGCAGAGAAGGCAAGGAGCCACCAGCAGCTGAAATGTTCAGACTGGAGAACAAAATGTGAAGGGTGGTAATGCTTCACAGCCCTTCTCAGACCGTAGGCCCCAGTGCTGTCCAGGGAGAAGCCATTGCCTTGAAGACTGTCCTGCAGAGTGCCCTCACTATTGATTATACACCCTTCTCATGTATTATTTCTAGTGTCAAAACCCAGGAACAGATCTAGGCTTCCCTTCATGTCCTTTCCATCCACCTTCTACATCCACATTTGTTTTCTGTCTCACTCCTCTTTTGTTAATCTTCCTATCATTTCTTTCCTTCTATATTCTTTTAAAATATGAATATAGAACTTATTTTTCCCATTTTGTCTCCTTTTACAGATAGATATATTTATATTCATTTTTTTTCATTAAAAATGTCTGGCTAGATTAATCTACCTTCCTGACTCACTCAGAGACAAGGTGTGCCCTAGGATGTGGGACTTCTGGTGCTAAAGCTAGGAACAGTCCTAGGCAAATTGGCATGGTTAGTTACCCTATCTTTTGACTACCATTCCTGGCTTTTTACATTCATTTCCTCCCTCCCTCTGTCTCTTTCTTTTTAATGTATTATCTTGGTGTTTTATTCGTTTGTGTTTGTTTCATGATGGAAAGGAGGGGAGGAATAAGTGGATACATTATGCTGACATCATGGAAGAAACTGTACTGCAATTACTTCACGCTCTGTAAAATGCAGAGTTCAGAAGATATGGATGCTTGGTTCTACTTTTTCTGAAACCAAACCTGTCTGGTGACCCAGACATAGAATAAGGGCAACCTTTGAAGTATGATTGATGTTCTATAGAGTTGATGCCTAAGCTTTTATTTTTGGCTTTTGTTTGATTATGTGTGCGCTACTTATTTCAGAGTCATAGATATTACCTGTTGGTAATCTTTTGAAAGAAAACTTTCAGAAAGTTTCAAAATTCTTGAAAGAAACTTTCTAAAGAAAGTCTTTGGAAAAGTTTTAGAAGGCAAGACTGTACTGATTATGAATCATATTCCTATGTTTTGATTATTTGTGGAGTTTTTTTTAGTTATTTCAAGACTTTTGCCCTTGTAGTTTGGCAAGAAAGGATAACAATAGCAAACAGAATTTGACTGTTTTTAATTGTTGGAGCCAGATCTTTAAATGGCGTCATGTATTGTCTCAAAGTGGACTTAGGAAGTGAAGTTTTAGCTGTTATATTGACCTCTTTCTACCTGTGTTAAGATGGGTGAAAGAACTCTTCTTTTAATTTGTTCTGTTAGACCAGTCTCTACGATGATTTTGTTGTTCCTTTCCAGTTAACAGGCTGTTAGCAAAGATAAATATTAATCTTTGGGTTACTTTTGACAATCAACAAACTTCCTGATTCCCATTTAAAATTTACCTTAAAAACCTTTATTTTTTCAACTGTATACAAATAAGCTTATGTATATAAGGCTTACAGGTGACTAAAACAATCCATAATTAGCTGGACTATTTATGTATAGCTAGGTAAAACCAGAGTAATATGTAATTGAATTAAAATTTAACTTGAAAATTGCCAATAATAAATTTTATGTTTTCTTTTTACAAAATATGATTACGTGAGGTAATATATATGTTAATTGAATTGATGTGACCATTTTACAATGTATATACATTTCAAACATATTGTACATCATAAATATATACACTTTTTCAATTAAAATAAGTTTAGCATTCAAGGGTTTTGGAAGTATATCCTAAATATAAATTTAGTAGAAACATGCCTGTAGTCATATCCAGGCAAGCACATGCTAGTGTTAATAGCCTAGAAAACAAATGAACAAGGGACTATTAAGAAAAGATTATCAGTGATGACTTTGCTTGATTATGCAGTCACCTCAGGGAAGTGCATGTGCATACTGTGTGTACTGTGTTTGACACAGTGCTACAGGCAGTGAAACATCATGTTTCTTCATATTCATGAAGATCCTATATCCATTTACCATGTTTTAAATGTGTAAAGCAGAACTGAAATCTGTTTCTGGAGTTCAGCAGGTTTGATTTTATTAGTGGCATAGTGATGTATTGAGCCAAAATCTAACAAAAGTACTTGTTTATACATAATAGCCATTCAGTAGAGACCTGTTGACTTTTGAGTGAGAACATAGTGTACTAATGATGACAAGAACAATAGACAACATTGAACAAGAGAGTGGGATCAAGAAATTTTCAAGTCTGTAAATTAAAGATCCTGTGAGACCCTCAAATAAATTGTACACACATAGAAAATTTTCCTGTTTTTGTTGAAAAATGCTAGGGTCTTTGAGCTGAACTCTACATTTAGGCTAGTGGAATTGATTTGGGTCATTTTAGGAAAATAATATTTGCCTTCTCCCTCTCCTCCTTTTTTTCTCCTAAACAAACCAAAACATGATATAGCAAAATATTAATTAACATTAATGTATAAACAGCAATGTTTTTACTTTTAATGGGTTTCTTGACATGGTTGTTTGACACATGCATTCTTCCCTGCCCCCGCCCTTTGGTACTGGTGATGGAACCCAGGGGCACTTTACCACTGAACTACATCTGTAGTCCTTTGTATTTTTTATTTTGAGACAGTGTCTCACTGAGTTCCTGAGGGTCTTGCTAAGTTACTGAGCCTAGCCTTGAAGTTGCGATCCTCCTGTCTGAGCCTCCCAAGTGGCTGGGATTATAGGCATGCGCTGTGGAGCCTGGTGAAATACTCATTCTTCATGGCACACTGTAGAACAGTGTGTGTTATGTAAAAGTGTATACTCACACTTACTCTATAAAGTCTGGGAAATTTTTTCTCTTAAAAGTATTTCACCATTGTACCATGCTTTCCCTTTCTTGGGATCTCTTTGAACACTTCCTTTAAATCTTTAATCGTTTCCTGAATAGCTGTTGTGATTACTTTTACTCCTTTTTCCCCAACAATGTAGAGCCCGCTTCCCCTCCTGTGGGTGGAGAGTATTAGCAACTGAAGATCCTCTGTTTAAAACAAATCTCATCTCAACTGTTATGTGGAGGTTATATTAAATGTTTTATGTTATAGATCAGCATACATAACATTTGTTGACATACCAATAAACATTTATGAGAAAGTGAACTTAATAGTGGTTTATTTATGTAATTGATTTCTCTTTTTCATTTTTGTTTTATAAATGATATTCTAATAAATTCTACAAACTGATTATAGTGAAACGAGTCTGTACTATATCATCTTAAATAGTAGACCTCTTGTTTGGGTAAATAACCATGATATTTAATAATTGCAGATCTTCCTTGGCTGTTTACTTTTAATGTGAAATTTTATCCTCCTGATCCTTCTCAGCTGACTGAAGATATCACCAGGTATTTTATGTTTGCATATTAAAATGAATCTTAGAGCTCTCATTTATTTCTGTACCCTGTGGAAGTATGGTAGTAATTTCAGGATTGAACATCAAAGAAATGTTTGAGAAGTTGAGTTTTAGAAATCTTCTTGGAAATGAGTCATTTCCCAAATAGTTTTGAAACATTGCCAGTTGCAAAAAATTTGTTCATTTCTCTTTAACCTTCTGTATATATGAGTAATAAAATATTTTAAATGATACTTCTGGCAACTTTGTTTACAATTTAAATGTATATTCTTATAGTCCATATACTCTCAGAGGAAGTAAACACTCTAAATAGTTTTCTTGGCCTCCTCAAAAGCTAAGGCACCTTCTAAATGTTAATTCACACTATGGTGAAGACTTTAATCACATTTAGAGAGCCAGACCCCTGAGGTCTTCAGTTAGCACAACAGATTCTATATTATGCTTTTACAAAGACACTGATGTTCAATATTACCACTGAAGTGGTTTTTATTATATACGCCTTGTGTGCCTGTGTACTAGTCTCTTATTACAAATATGACATAAGGGTAAATGAATGAAATTATTTTAAAAACTCAATTGAACTTGTAATTTTTTTGTCCTGCTACCTCCCCTATTTCCCTGCCACAGATAAAACCCCATAAAACTAATAGGGTAGACTTTACTATGTAAATTCAATAGCCATTTTCCTTCCATCCCCTTGGCGATTATGTGGGCTATAAGAACATATGCTTAAATTGCAAGTAAAGAATTGTTCAGGAGCAAGAGAACATTTACTGATCCTGAGAGTGGTATCTAAGGACAGTGAATCAGCAAGTGCCATGACATCTTGGCCCTGCTAGACTGGTAGTAAATGAAGGTTTCTTAGCTTTGTTAAGAATAGTGTAAGAGACTGGGTGCAGTGGTGCATGCCTGTAATCCCAGTGACTCAGGAGGCAGAGGCAGGAGGATTACAAGTTCAAGGCCAGCCTCAGCAACTTACTGCGACCCTTTCTCAAAATAAAAAGTAAAAGAGGGCTGGGGATGTGGCTCAGTGGTTAAGTGCCCTGGGTTCAACCCCCAGTACCAAAAAAAAAAAAACAAAAAAAAAAAACAACAAAAAAAAAACAAACCAAAACAACCACAAAAAAGAATAGTATAAAGGGATGATTCTTATTCTTACATATTTTAAAAGGTTTTTCACATGGCTAAATAAAATTGTGTAGCATTTGTACTGTTTAGAAAACAAGAGGGTCTAACTGAAAGACTGCCTATATATGGGTCCTGTGCCTTTGATGTTCTCTGCTGGTCCAGTGTTGTTGTTGTTGTTGTTGTTGTTGTACATCAGGTTGTGTAGGTGGTTAAAAATGTGTAATATCCATGTGAGGTAGGAATGGCGGAGGTTTCTTGCCTGTATTAGAAAAATGACAGGCCCTATTTTCATTTTTACTTGATGAATAGGAATGTACTAGTATACTAAATTAATTACTATTAATTTAGCTCTGATCAAATTAGCTTTTGTAATTGCAGAGCAGTCTGCTTAAAGCATTAACCCCGACAGGTTGGCGTGTGTAGGGTCCAGAGTTGCCTTTGAAGAATGCATGCAATGGGACTTTGGGACCCAATGCTCTCTCTATACGTGCACTCTTCACTCCTTGCAGTAATTTGTTTGGAGATGATAATCCTTTGGTGGTTGTAATTTCGTTGCATCTATAAGTGCTTTGGGTTTCCATATAAATTGGGCTTGAACATTCTTCTCTCTGGTGTGAGGAATGATAGAATCTTGTGTGCTAACTCAAGGCCTCAGGTGCAGCATGAGACCAGCCACCTGCTGCCTAAGTGTGATTAGTTACCATGATGTAAATGAATATTTAGAAGGTAGAGTAGTTTTTGAAGATGTGAGGAACACTACTCAGAATAATGTCCAAAGAATGCTTTTTCATGTGATGTTAAGGAAATATAGCTAGAAAATTCAGGGGCTTCTTGCTGATTTTTGTTTGAA
The DNA here is from genome assembly GCF_902686445.1 of Sciurus carolinensis. Classification (NCBI taxonomy): domain Eukaryota; kingdom Metazoa; phylum Chordata; class Mammalia; order Rodentia; family Sciuridae; genus Sciurus; species Sciurus carolinensis. The sequence goes on from NC_062219.1 coordinate 33,875,128, forward strand.
GTTTTTAGGACTTAAGACTTTGAAAACAGAGGAAAGGACCAATGTGAAAAGTAGTGACAATAACATAAAAAGAAGCAGCAAGATGAAATCTTTGTGTTAAGATCTCAAAGTGCCACAAAATGTGGAGAACTAGCTCTATATATTACTGGTTAAGAACTGGAGGGAAACCTGGTACCACAGTTTAAGATTTCATTTTCTAAAGTAGGTACAGTTATGTTCATGTTGTTCTGCAGGTCAAGGAAACATATAATCATCCTTAAAAGAGAGCTTCTACAATGAATAAAAATACTCAGACTGCAGTACTAGTGAGATGACTTTTATTTTCAGGAACTTATCGAGCACTTGATTTGCTAACTGTGGGACCACAGTGACGAGATATGCCTTGCCCATTGGTAGATCTGGGTGGTGATTCAGGTCTAACCGAACTGGAACTTGGTGGGATGAGGTCTCAGACTCATGAACAGAGACCTGGCTCAGAAGCCACCATGCCTCTGAACCTATCAGGTAGAGTACAGGAAAAGGATCAGGCTCTAAAACCTAGGTCAGGCAAAAATGACCACAGGAAGAGGGTAGTCACTCACCAGCAGGAATGACAGTCTCTTAAAAAAAAAAAAATCTTCAGGAATGAGGGACTGCCATCTATTTCAGAGGGGTCAGTGGTGACCCTAGCAAGTGATGAAATTTGAGAGCAGAAAATCTTGTTTTATGATCTCACCAAAAGGAATTGATAACAAGACTGAAAAGAAGAAAAATCCCCATAGGATATGTATCACGTGTTTTTGCATGTTAATTTAGTGGAAAGCAAAAATTCTTTTATAACTGTGTAGTAAGCCATTTGACGCATTGAGAATTGCTCTTAATATTATAACTACTAGTTATTGATTTAGGTACCATGCCAGGTATTTTATTTGTAGTATTTCATTTTTACCATCACCTTCAAAGGAAGGTAGAGTTTGTCCCATTTTTACAAGCAGCAAATTAGCTCAGGGTCACAAGAAGTCAGCTATCTGACTTAACAAGTTTGTATGCTTTCTACTAAAAGGGGCTAGCTGCCTCTTTAGATAAGTGAGTGTCAAGAGCTTCAAACTATATTTAATTATAATTGATACTAAAGACATCTCAGGAAAAAAGAATATGAAATATTAATATGAAAAGGGTAGAGATGATCAAGAGTGGGTGAAATTGTCTTTTCTTGCAAGTATGAGAGTGCAGTGTTTTTTTTTTTTTTTTTTTTTTGAATTTCATTAATCTTTACAACTTTTAAGAAGTGTGCTCCTTTTTATTATGGTTTTAAATCCACAGAGACAGTTGAAGTCTTTGAATTTTTAACTTTAGCCACAACACTCTTTATTGTAATAGTAATCATAGACTTAAGTATTACCAGACTAGCAGTTCAGAATTTCCTTCTCTTAATTAGTCTTCTGGACTTAGTTTCTATAAATAAGTCATAAGTTGAGGAGACCAAAGAACAAGGTGAGACTTTTTAATCAGAAAAGACTATTTTTGCTGTGAATATGATGAATATAATGTATGTAGTATATGTTTATTTTCAAAGAAATATTAGAATTTAAGGAGTCACGAGTGCTTCAGGGTTAACTAGTTATTCTCCCCTGACCCTTTGCTCTTCTTCACAGATACTTCTTGTGCCTTCAGCTCCGAAAAGACATTGCCTCTGGCCGCCTGCCCTGCTCCTTTGTGACTCATGCCCTTCTGGGCTCCTACACACTGCAGGCTGAACTTGGAGACTATGATCCAGAAGAGCATGGCAGTATTGACCTCAGTGACTTCCAGTTTGCCCCCACACAGACTAAGGAGCTGGAAGAGAAGGTGGCAGAGCTGCATAAAACTCACAGGTCTGTTGATCTCTTGCTGGAGAGAGAATAGCCATGGTAGATTTATAGTTTGTTTTTGTAACCCTTGCTGGTTATTCGAGTATTGTTTCTGAGATTAGTCAGTTTTTCCTTTAGGAGCTTCACCCAGACTGATCAAGATGATCTGCAACCCTTGAGATTCTCTTTCATTGTTTTTAGGACTATATGAGAGTTATGTGCATGAAACTAAATGCCTTCATTTTTTTAGAAAAATGTACTTTTCCATGTGACATTTTCTTGTCTCTGTCCCCAGTCTCATCCCTTAGCACATGTACAGAAAGCAAATATACCCACAGATTGTTGGCATTTACATTTCTTCTGTCTTTCAATTATTTTTATTACTATATTTTATTAGAAAGCCTGGGGAATAATGAGGCCTTGGAGTTTGATTAAGAAGTGTGGGTGGTGATGGGTGTAGGAATAGTAACTGAAGTGTCTGATTCCAAGATCACAGAAGTTACCCCTTTAGTTTAAGTAAGGATTACTTAAATTAATAGCATATACGTTTAGAGTAAGATTATATCTATGTGAAAAGAAAATGGATATTTTACACTAGTTTTTATAACTTTAGCTACAAAATTATAAATTGTTTTATGTTGTAAAACTAGTTTTAAAGTAGTGACTAAAATGATTTGAAAGAAACTTTCAGAGAATCAGAAATTTTAAATGGGACACATTAATTGACTGCTTCAAAAAATGATAAATGGAACATTTGACTCAATATTTTCTTGTTAACTTTATTTACATTCTATTCAACAGACATTTATTCTATAATTCAAATTTGAAATGTCAGATGCTAAAATGCCATGGGTATTATGAAGGCTCATGGGATCTAGTCTTGTCTGCCAGGAGCTCAAAACTTGTTTAGGTGGGGACATAGAATGGAATGGAAATAATTTTGGAATGAAAATAATATTAGTATGAACAGACTATGATAGGTGTTGTTTATCACAGGTATAAAATCAAATACAAGTAATTCTGGTCTGTCTTTTGATCAAGCCTAGCACAATTAAACTGAGAAATAAGAAATAGTCTCTTTCAGAAAAATGAAATCACTATATTTTATTCTCAGTTAACTTACATTGTACCTGTTATTCCTAGAGCTTTTTTCCCCTAATAGAAATAATCAAAATCATCATTTTAAGATAAAAAGGATAAAGATGGACATGTGCCGTCTTGCAGAGTTGATTAAGATTAGAAGATCTTAAGAGGAAATACTAGAGCTCCAGAGAGGAGTCTCCTTACCTGTTTCCCATGTCTCTGCAAATTTAGCTGCATTAACTGCCTCTAACTCAGACACTCCAAGACCACATACCCCTTCCCCCATTTTGAATGAATATATTTTCATCTGCCAATAAGATAATGCTGTTTCTTTTGATTCCCAGGGGTTTATCTCCAGCACAAGCTGATTCTCAGTTTTTAGAAAATGCAAAGAGGCTTTCCATGTATGGGGTTGACCTGCATCATGCCAAGGTAAATGCGTTGGGGAGTAGCTTCAGAGCAGTTTATTAATTGAAAATTTGAAAAGACTCCAGTGTTAGAATAGTCTAGTTTGCTTTGGAAAAAGACCTTTAGCCTTCACTTCAGGATCTTTGTAATATTTCTTCCGTGATTAATTGAGGTTCATGGTTGTGGGAGGCATCTTTTATTCTGTCATGCTTTCTTCTTTTCCTTGTCCTTCGTTAGTACTCTTTCACTGGTACTCGTCATAAGACTCACATTGTCAGTCTTTCCTCCCTTGTCGTCTTACCTTGGCTAATTTTTTTAAAATATTTTTTTAAAGTTGTACATGTACAAGGTATCTTTATTTATTTTTATGTGATGCTGAACTCAGTGTCTCACACATCTTGGGCAAGTGCTCTACCACTGAACTACAATCCCAGCCCTACTGTGGTTAATTCTGAGGCCCAACTTTTGCTAGGCCAGGCTCTGGACTATTGCAGCTTCCTCTGTCTTCTGTTTAGGAAGGAGTGTGCCATTTTTAGCAAGTACAAAAGGACAAAAGCAAGGAGACTTCCTAGATTTGGAATTTTCCCTGTGTGAAACTAAAATAGGCTGATCTAGGCTCCAGGTGATGAAACAACTTCAGTCTCATTTCAGAGGCAGAAAAAGAATGGAATAATGAAGACATGTGATAGGATAAGGTGGGGTTAGTTTGGGAAGAGTTGGGTAACAGACATCACCTACATCTTGATTGCAGCTTAGATGATCATGGAGTGGTGAGAATTGGCAAACACACCAAAAAACTCTACTAGGAGTTGAAATTAATCCTTCTAGCCCTTGAGTATTTTTCAGTTCATTTTCTATATGGTGAGGTTAGCCAAGAAGTAATAAGGGAGGGAGGAGAGAATATGTTTGGGTCCAGATAGATACCCCATCTCCCTGACAACACATCTCTTTTTAAACCTGTTACTCTTGTCATATTTAATTTTTTTTTCTTCCTGGTGCTGAGGATTGAATGTGGCTTTGTGCATGTGAGGCAAGCACTCTACCACTGAGCTACAACCCCTGCTATCTATAATTCTTACATCTCTCTTTACTCTGTGGGTCGTTAGTTAGAAGTTGAATCATAGATGGCAATACTGCAAGGTTTTAGGATTCTTGTTTTTCAGTGTTTTGTCTTAGAAAAGTACAAAGTTGCAGACTCCATTGCAAGTATGTTGGCAGTTTTTGCTATGTAGTTGTGAGCAGAATTCTTGTGAGCAGAATTCTTTAAAAGAAAAATTGGGAGTACCATTTGTACCATTTATTCATTCTCTTCATCATCTGTTAGACTCATTTGATAATATTTGATGAGCATGATTTGTGATTCATGGAAAAGAATATCTGTAACAGTTTAAAGGAACTTTTCATGTAGTTTAAAGTTTTGTACTTTTCTAAAGTATTTCTCGCTGCATTGAGATCAGATTTTGTTTCTTTTTTTATTTGAAGAGTTCTTAATGGCATACTCAAGTTAGGAGAAGTTGAAGATTGTTGACTAGAAGGATTCGTGACAAAGGGAAATGGAAACCACAAGAGTACTTTTATAATAAGGGATTATAACAGCAACCCTCTTTTATTTGTTTATTTTTATTTGTGGTGCTAGAGAGTGACCCCAGGGCCATTCATATACTAGGCAAGCACTGTATCACTTAAGTATAATCCCAAGCCAACAGCAACCTTCTTAAGCCCCCAGGTCCAAAGGGGACAGGGAAGAGAGTAGTTGCCAGAATCCAGAAGGACTGATGTGTCTAGAGAAGGCTGCCTTTAGAGGAGCCCTCATGAGAGCGACACAGCCAGCCTGATGTGACCACACAGGGAAGGAATCTGGTTATTAAATCCCAGACTTCCCTGTTCTTGTGCCACCACTCATATCATGAATCTGCTAGGCATGGAATCCTCTTGGTATATCCTTATGGAGAAGTTTCCTCAAGGGGCAGTGAGCAAGCCAGGGAGGCTGTTCCTTTTTATTCAGTCTTTTTTTTTTTGACTCTGTTACTGAGTGGTATAACTCAGACATGGAGGATTAAGACACATTTTTTTTCCTTTTAATTTTATTCCCTTTCTCTGTAATTTCTATTCACACAAGTACTTACTGATCATTCTAAAACAATAAGTAGAGCAACTAAAAATCAACCAATTTACTTGAATACGGGTGTGTTTATTTTTAAGTCAGATAAAATAGCTTCCTTGTCCTGTCTGAAGATTGCTCCAGACCAGAGATGGCTTTGTTCAGTGTTTCAAATGAGGGTTGCTCCCGGTTGTGGTAAGAACATGCTGTCTTGAGCCATCTCTCGCCTTGCTGCCTTTGGCCATGGGCAGTGAAGTTTTTGGCAAATATACCCTTTGGGTCTGGAGCCAAGTAGCTTGGGCACCTGGGTCTGATTTACCCCAGCTTTTTATGCTTTATTCCTAGAGAGAGTTGTAGATGCCAGGGTAAGTACCAAGAAAAGCATCATATAGATTGGATTCCTTTTTTCTTTTGCAGTCTGCGCAGGCTGGTCTCATATAACTTTGTGTACTTATATATCAATTGTTCAAAAGTCATAGCAGAGAAAGAAATTTCATCACTTGCCTAGTACCATACTTTTTATTTTAAAATATTTTCTAATATAAATTGTTTTTGATTCTTAGTAATAAGAGTCAAAATGTTATGCTTTTCATGAATTGGAATGTAGACTAAATATAATTGTCCCAACTTTTTTTTGTGAGAATTTGTTCCAACTTGTTAATGATTTCTGAAAATGTGAATACCTCTGAAGAGTACATGCTAGTTTTAGATATCTTGTTGAGATCCCCTTCAAGATGAACAGTGATGTGTGAATTTTGAATATTGTACACATTAGATCTTCAGCACTACTTGAAATGTGAGGAGACAGTTTTTCACTTATGTCTGTAAGTTTATTTGTTTTAAAAAATCTTTCAGATTTGAGATTATTTTACATTGTCATGTATTTTCAAATTAAAGCTCTGGGGAAAGAAAATAAGTTCAAGAGTCTGCAGTCCTCTGAAATACATTGGTCAAAGGAGTGCCAAATGAGGACTGGATGCCAGCACTTTGATATTGAAAAATTGCTTGAAGAAGTCAGAGATTTCAATTTTAATTTGAATGCTCTCAGGCTAGAGAAGTTTCTGTGAGGGATTGGTGTTTTGCCAAATGTAGTCATAATTTTAACAGCTATTGGCTAGCATCATAAAGTTGCCTAAAGTCAAATGGCTGAGCATACTTAGGGAAGCCAACAGACTGCCCTGAGGGCTGGAATTGTCTCCAGGGAACCTACTTTATCATCTGCAATCTGGCTTTATATCTAAAGCCAGTTGTGTTTCTGTTCTTTCCTGTTAGCTCTTCACAGAGCTTGAGAATGTCTGGATTATGCCTTTTGAAGAAATACTGTGTTCTGTAGTTAATGTTGTCATATTTCTTTGGCAAAGCAAACCCACATCTTAAAGATGAAAATATTTAAAATATATATGCAATCTGTTGCCATCACTACCTGCACTAGCATTTTGTATACAAACCTGTTGGCATTCCTGCTCATGGTTTGAGGGGGGCTAGTGAGCCCTCTGATCTATATAACTTTTGTAGTTCTAATTGTGGTCCCATGATTGTGGTTGACAGGACTCAGAAGGTGTGGACATCAAGCTAGGCGTGTGTGCTAATGGGCTTCTCATTTATAAAGATAGACTGAGAATCAATCGTTTTGCTTGGCCGAAGATCCTGAAAATTTCTTATAAGCGCAGTAACTTCTACATTAAAGTTAGGCCAGCAGAGGTAAGTAATGTCCTGTACCCTTGTTATATCTAATCAGTTGTCAGTGTTTCCTTTTATTAAAAAGAGCTAAATAAATTATTTTCCACTAAAGTCATGAGGATAAGAACTATTCTTTATTCTTCTAAAATGGTCATGGGTTCTTGATAAATTTATATATGCATGCTCCTCTAGCTAAAAAGATTCAACCACCATGTCTTACACAGAAAAGAAGAAGTAATATATGCCTGGCACATAATGGGAACTCATTTTTTTCCTTTTGAATCAGTTGGTGGAGGAGTAAATAGGTGATAAAATGCATTTTAGTGAACAGTGAAGAATAGTGGTTTATGTGAGTAGTTAATACTTGCTTTTCATAGAAAATAGAATTGCAGTCTATGAAAAATTCATTTTTTATGATTATGTTAGATATATATGATAGATATAGATAGATCGATCTATCAATCTATATATAAAGAATTCCTACAGAAACAACTGAATTCATGTTTATCAGTAACTTCTAGTCAGTGCTTAAGAAGATATGCTAATCTATTTTATGGATTTGTTTCAGCTGGAGCAGTTTGAGAGCACCATTGGGTTCAAACTGCCAAACCATCGGGCAGCAAAAAGGCTATGGAAAGTGTGTGTGGAGCATCATACTTTCTACAGGTAACTTAAAGAAGTCACCTTGGAATTGCTGTTGGTGCCTGCATGGATCAGGAGTGGTAGTGGCTAGCACAGCAGATGCACCAGTCCCCCGCCTTAGGGTTTTTTCTTTCCTTGGTGCCATGTTTCATCTGTCACATGGGTCTGTTCCCTTGTCCTTTTCTGTTGTCTAAGGCCATGCTGTGATCTGTCTTTGCAGTTGCCCAAAATTTTGTTTTGTAACTGTCACCCCTTTCCTTCCACGACCGCCATATTTATTGCTCCCTGAGTGCTGCCGTTCTTCCCACTGTCACTCATCTTAGGTTTGATGCAGATCGGATCTCTCCTGGCTTCACTTCTTGCCCAAACCAGCCTTAACCCTGTGGTCTGTCCCTTAGGCTGTTTTGTCAGGAGTGCTCTAACCTCTGCCCTTTTTGCATATCCACTTTCCTAAGCTGGTACTTGATTAATTCTCTGTTCCCACCTCACCACTTCAGTACCTGTGCTGTAAAGTGCTATCTTAAGTAGAACAATTAGGGTGATACAAGAAACTATTTATAACAAAACAATGGCACACCTCTGTGGATTAATGCTATTACAGATAAGTAATTTCTCAGAGTAGGTGAATCCTCAGTGCTCCTAGGCAGTCAGTCCTTACATGCCCTTTGATATCCTAAATATTCCTATTCTAGAATCACTAGGTCCACTTACCTTTCCCCTCAGGTACTCCCCTTTGTGTTGTGTGCTTAGAGTAGAAATTTTAGGTCATGAGCACCTTCTCTTCTGCCCTTTTGCTTATAATTAGGCATCATTTCCCTTCCCTGACATTCATTGTTTTCCTCCTTTCCTGTCCCAAGAAAAGGATAGTTATTCCTCTGCTTTGAACCCTTATTTCATGCCTCCCAAGAAGATCCCGCCAGGTAAATTGGTTACTTTCCTAGCGGGTGCCTTTGACTTGACCAATGAACGTGTTCATGTCTTGCTCCATTAAGAATCAAAATACCTCCCTGTAACCATCTTTGTCTTGTATCCTACCTCCTTTTGTACTTTCCTTCAGCAGCAGATTTTTAACAAGTAGGTTTGGTTACCTTTATTTCCTCTATTTTCTGTTACGATGGTCTATAGAACTATATATCTTGGCCCTTCATTTTTAAGATTTTTGCTGTGTACTATTCCCACCACCTTCTAGCTTTGTACCTGGTAAGTTACTCAACCTCTTTGTGCTTCAATTTTATCTTTCAGGTAAGATGCCAACAATAGTAATATCTAATTATTGAATTGTTTTGAAATTTAAATGTGATTATACATGTGAAACAAACTAGAACCATTTCAGGTGTATAATAATGTTTATCATTATCACCATCACCACCACCCTCATGCCATCATTATTAATTTGGTACCACAGTGTGATATTTTTAAAAGCAAATTATCAACTAGTACAAATGTCTTTTTCTTGATGTTAAGTTGAATAGATTTGTTTTCAAAACTATTCTAACATATCCGTGTTAGAGGAGAAATATAAGTCGTAAACTATCCTTGAATCACCCTGACTCAGTTACACTCATCATAGATGAGTATTTCTTCAAAAGGCATAGATTTGAAAAGTTGATTTCTCTTGGTAGTCATAACACATTTCTCCCATGAGACCATAAACCTGCTTCTTATAAAACCAGTACATAACATTTATGTCATGGATCTAGGCTGGACAGGCGGCAGGCTTCCCTATCAAATAATGATAGTAAAAGCAATCATCCTTTTAGAAATGACAAGTGCTAACATTCCCTGAACATTCATATTATCAGACACAGAATCCATTGCTTCATATTGCAGCAGCTATTTGTTCCTCACCACAGTGGGGACCTAGCTTTTTGACTCCAAGTCACACACTCCTCATTCTGCTCTTCTCTCCCTCTCAAATGGTTCTAGCAGGAGTTTCTGAGATGTATTAGCCTTGCAAAAACCTCAGAGTCCCTCCAACTTTTTTGCTAATGTATCACAGGCTCCATTCTAAAACTAGACTGATTTATTTCTGCAAACTTTTAAGATAATGGTACATAAAAGTATTTTTATATTTATACACGTTCATAAAATCTTAACACAGGGCAAATCATAATGTGTCTGCAGAATGCTTTAAAATAGGCCAGTGAATTTTGTTGTTTTAGTTTATCACAAAAGGTGCATATTTCTTTAGAAATTTACAAAGGCTTATAGATTGAAGCAGTTTAAAAAACTGATCATTCTATTCATTGATAGTCTACTAGACTAATATTAGTAAAACGAGGATATAATAATAAGGTTGCTACCATTACTTGAACATTTGATAGAGCCTGTCACTATTCTAAGTGCTATATGGGGATTAATTCTTTTAATCTTTACAACAAATTTTATGGGGCAAGTGCTATTATTTTCCCTCTATATATTCAAAAACAGAAGTTAAGAAGGATGTTCATGATTATGTAGGTAGTAACATGTGGAGTTGGTACTGTGGCTCCTAGTGCTCACATGTGCATCTGCTGTGCCATGCTGCCCAATTATATCTGCAGCGAATATATCTTCCTGTCTTTTTTTTCCCCACTGCTTTTGTTGTTGTTCTATATGTATCTGAACAAGAGATAAGCATGAATTTTTTCTAGCTAGATATTAAACTGCTTCTTAAACTTGGCATCCTAGGACCAGAATAATCTTAAGTACGTCAATGCCATCATATGCATCATAGAGGAAACCTATGCAGTAGTCATGATTAACTTTAGTAATTTATATGTGGCTTTTTAAAAATGTTCCTTTATTTTCCATCCAGAGATAAACAATAATGATGTTTAATTTATCATGGCAGGATAAATTACATTTAAATGGCAACTAATCATATGACCATTACCTTAAAAAAAGACTAAAGTAATGTGATTCTATAGAATTATTCTCAGTAGATAAATATCCCAGTGCTATGGTTTAGATATGAGGTGTCCCCCAAAATCTCATGTGTTAGACAGTGCAAGAAAGTTTAGAGGTAAAATGATTGGGTTATGAACCTCAACTTATTCAGTGCATTAACCCAGTTGAGTGGATTAACTTGGTGGTAATCATAGGTAGGGTGTGGCAGAGAAGGTAGATCATTGGGAGCATGCTTTTGGGGTGTATATATTATCCCTGTTGAATGGAGCAGTCTGTGCTTTTTGGTCCCATGCTCTGAGTTCCCTTCCTCCTCCGTACCCTTACATCCTGGTGTTCTGCCTCACCTCTGGTCCAGAGCAGTGGTGTTGACCATCTGTAGGCTGAGACTTCTGAAGCCTTCGAGCACCAAAGAAATTCCTGCTCTAATTGTTCTCATCAGGTCTTTTAGTTGCAGTAGCCAAAAAAACCCTACTAAAACACCCAACCTATATAAATAAGAGGTCATCTTCAAAATTTGAGGGGAAAGAACAAAACCAACACTTTCATTTTAAAAAGCCTGTTTTATTAACTGTTTTATGTTTTATCAAATTAAAGCAAAAACCATGTGGTTCTTATAGTGTATCAAAAGGTAAATGGCTTATTGCCAACTTTCTTCCCAAAATTTCTGACACAAGAGAACGCAAAAGGTTTCCTTCAATGGTGTGACTACAACACTGGGAAACAGCACTGAAGAGCCAGGTGCAGTGGCACCTCCCATAGTCCCAGCTACTAGGCAGAGTCACTTGAACTCATACCAACCTGGGCAGCATAGCCATAGCCTGTCTTGAGAGAGGGAAGCTGGGCCTGGCGGCGCATGCCTGTAATATCAGCAGCTGAGGCAGGAGGATCACAAGTTTGAAGCCATCCTCAGCAACTTAGGGATAAGTAAAAAGTAAAAAGTGCTGGGGATGTGGCTCAGTGGTTAAGCACCCCTGGGTTCAATCCCCAGTACCAAAAAAAAAAAAAAAAAAAAAAAAAACACTACAGGATAGGTACATAGGCATGATCTTTGGAGTTTTCCAGATTCTTCCATTCAAATGCCCTCATATATGAGTAAAAGGTGAGAGTGGGGGTGTCCTCCTTTGTATTCATTAACTATCTAGCGTATACAGGTTCTAGCACAGATCCATGTGAAAAAGTTACATAAACTAATAATTAGAAAGTTGGGAAAACACCAGTGGAAATTTTCTTTAGAAAATATTTTCTGAAGGGTGGGAATATAGCTCAGTTGTTAGAGTGCTTGCCTTGCAAGCACAAGGCCCTGGGTTCAAACCCCAGCACCACAAAAAAAAAGAAAATGTTTTCTGAGCCTGATTAGTTTCTTGATGGTTTTAAATTCAGTTCATTTTGTAAAAGAAGAGACAGGTTAAACCTTTAAAAAGATATATCCCTTTTTATATACATATTCTTTAAATACTTTAATAATTCCCCAAAGCAGACAACCTGTTTGTAGTTTTAGAAATTTTGTTCTGGAGATTGTCTTTTAGGTTATCAATGCACATTTCTTCTTTGAGAATTTCTCTTTTTTCCTCTAGTTGATGAATCAGTAACTATATAGTATACTTTATGAATAGACTGAAATAAAGATAAGTGTGATTAGGCTAACCTGGATTTAAGGAGTATAAGGATTTCCCAAACAGTGCTGCACTTATGAGCTTACCAGAGAGACTCCTTCCTGCAACTTTTTTTTTTTTTTTTAATTAGCAGATCACTGTTTTCTTAATGGTAAATTCTTAGATTGTACTTAGGTGAATTGCTAGATAGGAAATCCCTGCCATTCAACCCATCAGGAAACAGTGCAAGGTAAATGGCCACATTTCTCATCCTAGTTGTTTGTTACTTATGATCAGCTGATCAGCGTGCTGGGACTTTTTTTTCCTTTTTTCTTTCCTGGGGTCGGGTTACTGGGGATTGAACTGGGGCACTTGACAATCACAGAACCACATCCCCAGCCCTGTTCTGTATTTTATTTAGAGACAGGGTCTCACTGAGTTGCTTAGCACCTCGCTTTGGCTGAGGCTGACTTTGAACTTGTGATCCTCCTGCCTCAGCCTCCAGAGCTGCTGGGGTTACAGGTGTGCACCATTATACCCAGCATGCTGGGACTTAGAGCATGACTAGGGGGTTCTTTTTTGGTCCAAATTTCTACTATTCTGGCAGTCTGTTTTAAGAATATGCACCTTTTTCCAAAGTACAATTTGAGGTACACTTCTGTTTCCTACATGAACAGATTCAAACCAAGAAAAATTCAGAAATTTATCAATTTAATTCTACATACTGTTTTTCTGGGTGAATAATGTTTTCAGAATCTTGAGTTAATATGGGATTGCCTTTCATATTTATTATATATAGCTTACCTTGACTTGGATCTCTTCATTGCAAATTAAGCAAAAAAAAAAAAAAAAAAAAATTGAAGGTCTACAAACACTTGAAATGATTTAAAAAATCTTTATTAAGAAATCACGTTTCCTTAGAAAATGAAAGGGAAAGTTTTGGTAGAGTTCTCCATATTCTTGAATTGTTAGCTAGCATCATATTTAATAAATTGTGTAAGAACTCTGAGATCTTTTTGTTAAGATATTTTATCAACTCTTGATCAAACAATGAAAATAAGATAATTTCAGTTGTATTCCAGAAAAGATTGGCTTATTGACTGAAAACACGTACAAGTCTGGAAGAATTTGACGTGAAAAAAGTTTGACTTAATTCATTATGAACCCAGGGCTTACACAGTAGAATTGTGTTGGCAGTAAATGATGTTAGTCATCTCTACAGATCCACTGTGTGTTCTGTTCTTCATGGGAAAGAATCATTTGATGAACAGATTCTCGGGTTAGTTGTTTTTTTCCCAGGAAAAATAGGCATAAATATTAAGAATTACTAATGTTAATGGATTGCTACTTGGCACTTATAGCTAGGAGCAAGAATTCAGACATATGTGTTTATATAAGTGATTTAATCTAACACAAATAAATAACCCTTGATATACACTGAGAACAGCTGTTCTTTTGCTCAGGTTGAAAAAAATATTTTTTATGAATATTTTGTTTTCATGAGTATGACTTTATCACTATGGTAAAGCTACATATGTAGGAGCGTTCATAAATAATTTTTCTTTTTATTAAAAGGTGGCATTGTTTTTGAATCATACTTAAAAAGATTAAAATACATAATTTTTAAAGTTTTTTTAAAAATTCATAAAGTTTAGTTTTACTCCCCGTTTTTCCCCTGTAGACTTGTGTCTCCAGAGCAGCCACCAAAGGCCAAGTTCCTGACCTTGGGGTCCAAATTCCGCTACAGTGGCCGTACTCAAGCGCAGACCCGCCAGGCAAGCACCCTCATAGACAGGCCGGCACCACACTTTGAGCGTACCTCTAGTAAACGGGTCTCCAGGAGTCTAGATGGAGGTAAACACTTTTATGATAATTTTGGATTTCATTCTTTTTACTCTAATCCAGTGTGGTCGGAAAATGTTGAACTAGTTAATAAGATCATCAGAAATATCCTAGAAGGATAGCCATTTTTTTTTCCAGTAAATAAAATGGTCTTATACTTAGAATAAAAGAGCGTTGTAGTGTTTTGAAGTTATCGTTCTGAACATACATCGTATTGTTAATGCACTCAAATGTTTCTTTAAGAGTACTTATTTGTGTTCATTAGATGTTGGATGAACATGTCTTTATTGACTTGAATGTGATGTTTTATGTGGTTTAATTTCTTAAATTTATTAATAATGAAATGTAATTCTAAGGTTTTTTTGTATGTTAGCATATGAACCTCCATTTAAATGAAACAGAAAGCATTTAAACATAAAACATTTGTAGCACCATCTAATGATGGATTACTCTCACTGAAGCTTACCAAACTTTCCAGGGTATGAGAAACTGTTCACATCTTCAAAGGATTAGTTTTTAATATAGTATTTTACCAAAAACAAAGGAAATATAATGTGTTCATTGCATTTGTTCTTTAATCTCAGAGGAGGTATGTATAATTACAAGTATGTTTTCCTACTGGCTTTCTAATAAGCTACATATTATGGTTTATTTATGTAAATTATATGTGGGAATAAGTTGATGTTGTTTTTAAAGAGCTCTATCTATCCATCCATCCATCCATCCATCCTTACCCTCCTGCCCTCCTTACCTGGGATTGAACCCTGGCAGTACTTAACCACTGGGTTAACCATATCCCCAGCCCCCCACTACTGCCCGCCCCCTTTAAATATGTAGAGAACAGGGTCTTGCTGAGTCACTTGGGTCCTTGCTAAATTGCTGAGACTGGTTATAAACTCTCAATCCTCCTGCCTCAGCCTCCCCAAGCTGCTGGGATTACAGGTGTGTGTCTCCATGCCCAGCTATAGATAGATCTATCTTATTACCTGGTCATTGTGGAATTAATAGTAGATTTCCTATAAAAAGCTAACATTAAGTTTCTACTAGAATGCTTTATGAAGGACTTTTTTTTTTTCTCTTTCTACGTAATAGAAATTGGTATGGTCAGTTTTCTACTAGAAATAGTTTCCCAACATTTTCATTTATATTTGATAGTAATGTGCAATTTGAAAACTTTATTATGCTACTGTTCATTAGCAAAAAAAGGGGTTTTATTGTTGAAGTTTAAATTTTTTTAAAGTATGAATTTGAACAATTTGTATTTTAAATAATTAGGTAAAACAGATCAACCAGACATGCAAACAGATAAAAATGCTCTTTAGTGTGAAGGGTTGATACCCACTGGTCTTGATTACTTTTCCTAGAAAATAATTTGGGAAACAAATAGAGGTAGACACATGGAAATATTTCCCAGGATTTGTTGGTGGGCATTTTTTATATAGTTACTAATCCTGAGTTTAGAGAGTCTTCATAAAATCTTATGAGGCCTCACAAAAATGTGCAAGGGAACCATGACTGTACTTCAAATGAGTGTCCACATTTCCAAATATAGTGATTTAAATTCAGTGAATTATTAATCAACAGCTGAGTACTTTTCCAAGTAAATCTGAAAAATGTGCCAGCCCATCTCTCATATCTTGCCCCTTGCCACAGAGAATTTATACAAGTGCTGAATAAATGCAATCACTGTTGTTTAATGCCCTGAGAGAAATCATTGCTCTCCCCAGAACACTGTCTTCAGCCTTTGTTTTAAATTGTGAGGCTCTGTAACTTTTATATTGTAAGTATTAGACTTTAAAAAGAGCAATAAACCAGTACGTTTTCTTTGCGGTATATACATCATGCTCAGGGAAACTCACCATCTGTTTGGGAAGTTAGTGCAGAGGGTTCTAAGAGTCTGTATCTGAAAACAATGATTTTTACAAGTAAAAGCTACAAACGTGGCACAGTAATCCATTATTTTTCCCTTTGTGTTTTGGACACTGTAATTCATCAGATGGGCAAGTCGTCAAAAGGATTATTGTGTTATCTTGAAAAATAGGAGGCTTTTCATGCCAGTACATGACCAGACAGCCAGTGAACTCTTTGGTCTAGAGTGTAATCTGGTACTGAGTTTTATTTTCTCCACCATCTTTATTAGTATACCTTTTTTGTTGTTGTTGATATGTGTTGTATTTTCTTTTTTCATTTTACTTTTACTTTTTAAAGTAGGCTAGAATAGTTTAGGTATATAAATAATCATTACTTTAAAGTTTGGCAAATTAAATCCTCTAGTGATTATATGAAAAGTACAATCAATGTGAAGACCAAATACAAAATGAAAACCAACCTAGAACAGTTGTTTTAAAACAGTGAGACTCTTCTGAGATTAGAGAATTGAACCTAAAAAGAGGCAAATCATTCATGTAAGAACACTAACAACCAAGGTGCATTTGTTAGTGGGGGAACCACTGATTTTCTACAAGTGGAAAATATAAGCCGGGGCACTATGTACATAGTGTCACCGGGGAAAGAATGTCTTTTGGAGGAAGAACCAATTCACTTGAAATTTGAAGGATGAGAGAGAGGCAGCCATGAGAAAAGTGGGAGATGGTAAACCATTCCAGGTAGTAGAAGTGTCAGGACTGAAGTTTATAAGGTGAGGGAGAGCTTAATACATTCCAGAAACAGAAAGAATGCAAGCCTAATCAGAGGTTAGTAAGTGCCTGGAGAGGTGGGCTGTGTTCTGGTCATGCAGGTCCTTGCCGGCCATGGTAAAGAATGTGGATTTTATTCTACCTGCTCTAAGAAACCATTGAAGGGTATGAATGTTCACACAAGCACAGAAGAGCATGATGTTACCTTTCAAAAAAAAGAATCATTTAGCAATAGTCCAGGTGAGAGTGATGGTGGTCTTATTGTGAGTGGAAGTAGTCTAGTTAGCCATTCCACACTTGCAGGTTAGGCTCAGCGCCTGGGCCTGCAAGTTTCTTGAGTTCTATGAAAGTGTTTTAAGGCCTGAAAAAATTATTGGTCTTCTAAATACAAAAAGAAAACTGCAACCTGAAATGGTTTAAAAGACATTCATTCATATTTCATTTGACACCATTTCTAGGTCACATTTTCACATTTTACAATAACTCCTGACTCTCCTGGGTGCTTAGAAATCATAATCAGCTGGGTGTGGTTTCCATATCTGTAATCCCGGCTACTCAAGAAGCCAAGTCAGGAGGATCACAAGTTCAAAGACAGCTTCAGCAGTTTAGCGAGGCGCTAAACAACTTAGTGAGAACCTGTCTCAAAATAAAAAATAAAAAGGGCTGGGACGTGATTCAGTGGTTAAATGCCCCATAGTTTAATACCCAGTACCAGAAAAATAATAATTAAAAAATAAATCATAATCAATCATAAGAGATTATACATAGCCATATATTTCCTAAGAGAAAATTAGTAAAATCTTGTCTAAAGTTTAAAAACAACCACTGGAAGCATATGTGATGTAAAATATGAGTGT
The DNA here is from genome assembly GCF_902686445.1 of Sciurus carolinensis. Lineage (NCBI taxonomy): Eukaryota > Metazoa > Chordata > Mammalia > Rodentia > Sciuridae > Sciurus > Sciurus carolinensis. Next base: position 33,892,687 of record NC_062219.1, read on the forward strand.
TTTAATGTTTAATGATTTGGCGTGGACTTTCAAATTATGAGTACTTATGGACTAAAAAAGTCTTAAAAGGTGAGGTGATAGAAATAGAAATATTTAGAAATATGTCCAAGGACCCTGTTGAACCTGCTGGTGTTAAGGAATAAAAGAAGAGTCCTAGAAGTCTTCTAGGTTCCTGACTTGAGCAGATGGGAGTAGCATTTGATGAAAGAGGAAGGACTGAGAAAGACGCAAGTTTTAGGCAGAGCAGGTGAGCAGGTGGTGGGGATGTAGATTGTGATATCTAGATTCCGAGTACTTGATGCCTTCCAAGTTCAATGTGGTCTAGCACTCACAGACCTGTTCTTCAAGGGCCTGCAGCCTCAGGGGATTTTGTGTGTGTTGGGCTTCCCTTAGAACAGGAAACTAGAGCAAACCACATGGTGTCAGTAAAGCACTTTTTATACAGGTGAAAGAATCTAATGGGAAGTCCATGTTTGGGAGGAAGCTACAGATAGAGATTGTCACCAGCTACTCATTTTTTTTAAAAAATAGTTTTTAGATGTTGATAGACCTTTATTTTTTTCATTTATTTTTATGTGGTGCTGAGAATCAAATCCAGTGCCTCACACATGCCAGGCAAGTGCTCTACCACTGAGCCACAGCCTCAGCCCCAGCCCACCGGCTACCCATTTTGCCTTGTTGAAGTTTGAGGCTATCTTGGGTTGATCTGCAAGATGACAAAAACTTTGAACGTAATACATGTTTCTGCCTCTCTTTGGGAACGTTGAAGGAGGACACATAGAGGCCGGGTTTGCTGGGGCAGTGGTGGTTTTATCTGTGTATTAGATTTGTTATAGATTAGGTTGAAACATTCAGGAGAGGGGTGTTAGGATAATGATAAATATTTAAAATGAACAGAATTTAAATTCTTAACATTTACTGTCTTTTGATGCTCAAAGTAAAGATTACTTTGTGAAAATCTTAAAACTTATTGTATCAAATAATTTTAATAATTAGATAATTATTCATTATAATAGGAGGATTCAGAAATAAACCTAGGCAAGACCAAAGAAATCCCAGAGAATTAAAGTTTGGGTTACATTTTTTTATTTTGATATTTTGCTTTGACTCGGGTTCAGTTCAGCTGGTCTTAGAGCTCCTCCTACTGGCCAATTCCATAGTTGGCGCATATCCTTCAAAAATCTGAGGAGACCCTTGTGTGGTTCAGTGGGGTAAAATTAAAATACTGTTGGATTTTGGTAAAAGTCTAAAAATGAGTTTATTTTATATTCTGATATTTTCAGAGATCAAGCAGTATTCTTATTTCTGTTAGTTGTGTGTATGCTGCCCGTTTATCTGTTTGAGGGAAAGATGTTTTGTAAAGCTTTACCATTTATATATTCTATAGTAATTCAAAATTATCTTTTTTTACCAGCTCCCATTGGTGTTGTGGACCAAAGTCTTACAAAGGATTTTCCTGGCCCCGTTGGGGGGGTTTCAGCATATGGCCCTGGAGTTGTCAGCACTGCCATGGTACAAGATGGGGACAGCCGGAGGGATGTCAGAAGCCCATCTAAAGCCCCACATTTGCAACTCATTGAAGGAAAGGTATGGAAAATTAGTAAAATGCATGGTTTTAAATATGTATGTGGATCAGAGGCTATCTGGTTCATTTTTAGATATCAAATATTTAAAAATTATATTGTAATTTCCTAGTTTCAAATATGTGTATGCTCTTGATAATTGTAACTATGATTTCTAACCATGTTTTGGTGGTTGTTGAAAGCAAAATATTGCAGTGCAAATTATATTAATGAAGTAAGTAATTCACTGGTCTTTTTGTCTTTATAATAATCTTAATTGAATCACCATGTTATAGAAGCTATGATGATTTGAAACTTATATTTGGTTTGTTCCAAGTAATTTTAAAGTATAGCCTCTGTCTTGATTAATTTAATTCTGTTGGCTTGAATTTCTAGACATGCACAAAGTGATCTTTATTTTTCAATTATAATCTGTAAGTGCCTTAATAATCCCTACCCCAATAACCTCTAATGCCCAGAATGGAGGTCAAGTACTTCATGTAGCAGGTGACTCAAATCATTTGCATTCCATTATTAAAGATTTTGTGACTATCATCTTGAAAAATTCTTTTGTTAAAAATATCAGAAATTGTGTCCCATAAGATAACTTTCAACTGCTGGGAAGTGGTCAGAATTTTTTAAACAATTATGCCAAGGAGGTACTTAGGAGAGTGACGACTTACATGTGAAACAGAAGAGCCTAACATTTCAGCAAGTTTATGTTCCATTTATTAAATAATTTGACTTATCTAGTTTTTAAAAATTTTTCCTTGTGTGTTGTAAAGACAAGGAAAAGTTCTTTTAAATTTCAGGAAATCTCGTCTTCAGCAAATGACTGGTTATACTGACTTTTTTGTTTTTTTTTTTCTTCTAATTCTTTGAATGTCTTTGAGCAATCAGAATTGAGTTTCATAGAATTTATTTGCAAGCAGTGTGAAAATAATAATTAAATCAGTTGATACCTATAAGTTTTATGTGATAAAAGTAGTCCAGTTTTCCTCTTAAAAAATGGATCGTTTAATTCATCTTCTAACTATACTTTGTTAATATAACACCTACTCGAGAGTAAAGTTTTCACTAATTATCCATTTCTTCTTTTTTTCCTCTTTCCCTCTTGCATTCATTTTTCCTTTGAATGTATATGTTGTGAAATTTCCTATTCAATTTTGGGTTTGTTTTTGAAAATAGACCACTTGCATGTGCCCACCTTCACCTCTCATCCGTTGTATCTCATCTTTTTCCCCAAACCTGCTGCCAGTCCCTGAAGTGGACTTGCTTTCAGACATTTCTGAGGAAGACCCTTTTGGGGAGGCTGACCAGGTCACACTAGACAGTTTAGAGCTCCTTTCCACAGGTGAAACATCAGAGCATGGGGACCCTGAGGTTGCCACGCTGGATTCTATCCTGGATCCTGTTGTAGTCCCTGCTCAGGCTGATTGTCCTTCTCCATTGCCTGAGAAGACTCTTAAAGCAGGTGACCACAAGGATTCTGAGTTTGGTTACTTTTCCTTCAGCTTCTCCAAATGTTTTCCCTCTGGTTTCCCTTCCCTTCTTGATGAGGATGGGTATCTTGCTTTCCCCAGCCTCCCTAAGCTCTGGGTCTCCTTCCTCCCTCCTGATGTTCAGCACTATGTCCCTATCACCTCCCCTTCATTCATTCCATCCCTTATCCTCATCTTTGGGCTACTTCTTTCTGCTTCTCAGTCTGTTCCTTTTTCTCTCACCTTTTCGCTTCCTCTGGCTCTAGCCCTCTGCTATCTGGAGGCCAAAGCTACCTCCTTGAATGCTTCTTATGACTGTGATTTGAATGACAAAATAGAGGAAGAGGAAGCAGTTGCTGATACTTCTCCATAAGCTTCATTTGTGAAGTCAGCCAAACCACACTTCATCTTATACCCCTCCTAATATAGAGTGTAAACATGTGCATAAATTTCAAATTACCCTCAAATAATACCACCCGCACATTTTCATACATACAACGTTTTAGTGCATGAGTGATAAGCGTAGGCACTTCTCCTGCTTTGATATTGTTTGACCAGCTCCCACACATTTTAAGTTGAGAGCAAAGTAATAGGATAATTTTGTAAATATCTAGATCATACTAGATTTTTAACAAAAGCAGTGGGGGACAGGGAAAATTGTATTGTCCTTAATCTCTCTCTGTGTGTCTGTTTTGCATACAAATGTTAATGCTGTTCCTTTAAGATGGGAACGTTTCATTTTAAAGTAGAACTTAGAATGGAGTGGACATAACTCTAATTGACATTTACTAATAGAACTCCTTAGAATTGTTACTTCTCTTGTTCAAAACCAAGCTTGTTTTGCTTTTGTGATGCTATATCAGTATAACCTGACCCCTCACATTTGTTATGTCTAATCTCGGAAACTCCTGTCTCCTTTTATTATAGCATTTGAGGACTAGACAGATGAATTATAACTAGGATTTTTTTCTCACAATCCCAAATCATGTAATTTCGTTAAAAGAGTCAATGGTCAGTTATTTTATAAGGAAGATATTTTTCTGTTACTTTTAACAGATGTGTGTGAAAAATGAAGCATGGCTTTTTGAGAGTTTAGACATGTAATACTGAGGTTAGCCTTCTTACTAATCTTTTGTTTAAAATTAGGTGTCTGGTTTGAGGATTTTTACCCCTATATAAGACAACTTTTTTTTTCCAAGCATTTTTTTTACCTTTGCACTCGTGAGTCAGTCAGTGTTAACATGTGCAGAGTTTTTTACTTACTTTGCTAAATATGGTTTGGTGAGTTGGTGTCTCGTATCCTGTGTGTACATACCGTCAACACATGGAGTAAACCACAGAGTTCAGAACAAACCTAAAGAGAAATGTGAAGAAATGCAATGAGTATGAGTGGTAGGAGAAACCACAGTTTTAAATTTACCTTGAGAAATACCAAAGATAGCATTTTAGAGATTTAAGTGTTAACCAAGGGATTGGAAGATAATTCTTTAACAGATTGTTGAATGGCTATGTCTTATTTTTCACTTCTGATAAAAAGACTCTGAGCTCCCTGCTTACCCCTCAAAAACACTGAGTGGTTACCAAAAACAAAAGTGAGCATTTTGACATCATCATTCCAGCAAAGAAGGAAAAGAATATAGGTATGAATTAACCTGTAAAGATTATTATCCTTTAATATCAGAATCAATATTTTTCTTTTTTTGCCATTCTTTTCCTGGTGTTAAAATTCACTCAGTATATATGTTAAACTTCCAGATTTATTATTATTATTTTGGGGGGTTATTAGATGTTGAGAAATGCCCAACTATGAAAAGTTTTTTTGAGGGGAAGAGGGATTGAATCCAGGGGTGCTTAACCACTAAGCCATACCCCCAATACTTTTATTTTTATTCTTGTTTTTTTTAAATTATTATTCTTTGGTACCAGGGATTGAACCCAGGGGTGCTTTACCACTGAGCCACATCTCCAGCCCTTTTTGTGTTTTATTTTGAGACAGGGTCTCACTAAGTTGATTAGGGCCTTGATAGATTGCTGAGGCTGGCTTTGAACTCAGGTTTCTCCTGCCTCAGCTTCCCAAGTCGCTGGGGTTGCAGGCACGTGCCACTGTGTCCAGCTGAAAAAGCATTCTTGATTAAAGAATTTTACATAAGAGTGATTATATTTCCAAGAATATTTTTAAATACCTACCATTTTAATTTGAAAGTAGCTAAATAAACCAATTTGCCCCCAACAAAAGAAATCCATATCTGAAAACTAGTGAATGGACAAAGTATTATGATGTGAAATTTATAACCAACACAAAGCTAAAGACAAGCTTTATGTCATTATACCTGTCTCTTCACTAGTGGATTCAGAGCATAGCAGATTGAATTATGCCATATTTGCACTCTGATATTTTCATTCCTGAGTAAAAAGATATTCAAAAGCAGAGCATAATCTAGGGACGGAGAAAGAGTGAAGCTTCCATTCTCCATTCCACTTTGCAAAGGATCATTTCCATCATTTGTACAGCACTGTAGGTGAAGAAAGACCAGAGTGACTTAATATTCTGCATCTTGAGGGCCACACAATGAAGGTTGGTAATGCTGCTTCACCATTTAAGTTTGAACACAGCTTCTCTGCACTGATGGTAGAGTTTCCCCTAATATTCCCCTTCTTTCTGGATGCTTGCTACGTACCCTTCCAGGCGAAGATGGAAGAAGAGGAACCGCAGCTGGAGGAGGTGGCTGTTTTTTCCCTGACATTAAATATCGGTGGCTGCTGCCTGTCATTATTACTGTTGGGGTGGTATTGGACTGCATTTTCAGGGCTTATTTTAGTTTTGTTCATTGAGGTGTTAAGTTCTTAAGGTTTTTATTCCTCTTGTGTTTTAAAGTCTTAGAGCTTTCAAATTCTGGGTAGTTTCTGGTGCTTGCTGATCGGTACACTTACATTTATTTGCCTTCCCTCCCCTGTGTGTGATTTAATTTCACAGAAAAATTCCTTGAGAGTAGAAGGGGATAATATTTATGTCAGACATAGCAATTTAATGTTGGAGGTTTGTATAATCTAAGAAAACAACTGTCCTAATGGCTGCCAGGCTGCTGTGGACGGGAGGTCACGCACAGGCTGGCTGGCAGTGTTCTTCAAGCACAGTGCATGAACTGCATGGGGGAAGTTCAACCTGGGAGCGCATGTTACCAGTCCAACTTGGTTCTTTTAATGTGGCTAAGATAGAACTAGATCTACTAGAAGTTCTCAAAGTGACAACTGGGGAAAACAAAATGTTCTGTTTACTTCATTTACTAAAAATGAGTGAAGTTTATTTTTAGTCTTGAAATTGTTACAAATAAGCCTATTTCCTAATGAATTATCTCTAGGGCATAGAATCTGAAGTAACATGGTTCCACATTTAATGTATATTAGGCAGAACAGGTATTTATTGATCGGACTTTAAATCATTTGACTGTTGATCTATGCCCATATATATATATATTTTAAAGTCCATGCAATTAGTAATGTGGTCCACTTAAAGTTATCTGTTTGAGAATATACTAATTGAATTGTTTGATTTAGAAAGAGCACATGATAGAAAAGAGAGACAAAGAAAAAACCTGACTAACCAATTAGGAATGTAAATTATGTTCCCCGTGTCACATGAGAACCGATTTTTTTGGTAGGTAGTAAGTGGCGGTGAATTCAATGGAGAACTGCATTTCTCAGTAATCTAACTAATCTGGTTGCTTCTGGCAGCTTTGATAACTATTGGAAATGTATTTTTTTTCTTAACTTACTAAAATGCTGTAAAGTGTAATAAGTAACATTGCTTTGAACAAACACAAGAAATGTGCCTGATCTCAAGCCACAGTCATTTTCCCTTGCCATGCAAAGATTTTTAGACTTTTATGAGTTTTTGTAAATGGCTATAAAAGCTCATAGATGAGCTACTATGCTTGTGCATGAATATGGATTATCTAATTTTATCAGATGCATGACCTGTTCCTTTGGGAGTGGGATGAAAGCTATAATCTGCAGGCAGCCCTGTGATTTTTGAAATGTATAAAAACATTTAAATTCAGTTACAACCATTTCCTGAACAAGAATTACCACAGGTACTATTTACCAGAGCCAGTCTTTTCATTAATCAGGGCCTACTCTGATGAAAATTGATCTGGTAGTTTTTCTTGCATCTTTGTATAAGGACCATTTGATTTGTGAGGCAGCTGAGCCATGTTTGTGCTTGGCATGACATGAGACCCGAATGAAGCTCCTTATTTTATAGAGAGACAAAACAGAATCAACCACTGGAAGGGTTTTTTTTTTTTTAATTCTTTAAGAATTAAGATCACTATTGGAATTTCCTGACATAAGTCAACCTTTGGTTTTTCCTTTTTTTTCTGGACTGGCTTTCCCTTCAGGCCATGTGTGCTTCTGAATCTACCTTTCTCTGTTTTGTACTTGATTTGCTGTGTTCATATAATGCAATTTTAGTAGTAAAAAGATAAATTTGCAGAAACAAAGTCATAGACTGTAATTCAAATTCAAGAACAGAAAGAATTATTAGTCATTTTGGTGATCAGTTCTATGACTTCCTTTTAATAATTGTAAATTATAATTTTTAAAATTCTAAACAATAAATTAGAGTCCTTTAAAATATTAATCATAAAAATATACATTGGCTTTATTTTAAAATTTTTATGAACTCATTAGGGTTTATCAATAGGTGGTTATATGGCTTTTGAGACTTGGCATTTTTCTTGCTTTACTGTGTTTTTTTTCTTTTTTTAATTATAAGTTTGCTTTGTCTTATTTTTTGGTTTTTTTATTTTTGTCCTACTGGGTTTTTTCCTTTGGTTTCCCCCCTTCTTTGTCACGTTACATATTGCTAGGACCTGGATAAGGCCCAGGAGGACATACTGAAACATCAGGCTAGCATTAGTGAACTCAAGCGCAATTTTATGGAATCCACACCTGAGCCGCGCCCTAATGAATGGGAAAAACGACGTATCACACCTCTGTCCCTACAGACACAAGGGGTATGTCACTAGCTATTTGTTGGCTATGTATCTTGATCCACTTGTTCAATAAAATTTAGGATATGAATCTTGTATGTTGATCGTCAGAAATTACAAAATATTCCCATTTAATTTTTTATAATTGCTAACAATTTTAAAATACTAAATATTTATTAACAATGTAATACTTATTGGCTTAGTTCTTAGGAAAATTATATGAGTTTCAAAATGCTTTTGAAATATTTTCAGTAATTTTACTATTTAAGTAAATTAATAGTAATGAATTGTTATACAGGACAACATAGAAACTAGCATAATATTGTATTTAATAAGCTGCTTAGTTATTGCTTCTGAAATAAGGAAGTTAACAAATAAATAATAATTTAAGGAATATGGGTCATATTTTTAATGGTTTAAGGTCATTGCCACAAGGATAATGAGTTAAAACTTACTTTAATGGCAGATGAGTTCTGTTGAATGTTTTATGTGATACAACTTAATATTCAAATTTCCTAGTAATGATATGTAGAATAAATAGCATTTAAAAATATTTTCAGCCATAATGTCTTTTCACACTTATTCTTTTTTCTTTCTATGGTTTACTTTTCTGTACCACTAATATAAATATACTAAGAATACATTCTCCAAATGTTTCTCCCTTCATTCCTGTGTATCTTTCTTTGATGCTCCCAGATCCCTCCTGTGGTTGACCAGGAACTTCCATGGGCTCATCATATTTGAGACAGTGATCATACTGTATTCTGCAGTTTTAAAAATTGTACAAGGATGTTATATGTAATTTCATCTTTCTCCTTTCAGAAAGTGTCTAGTGTGTCTTGAATGTTGTCAACTTGTAGACATTTAATTTAGATATTCTAATGCTGTTTTTATTCACCTTTCCTTAAAAAGCCAAGCTGTTCATTGCTTTAAGTGTCAAAGTTTGTGACATTGAAAGGAAAATAGTACTTTAAAAACAGATTGGCAAAAATAATTACTGAACTGAAGAACAAAATTTTGGAAAATATCAAAATTTAAACATTATGTATGATAGGGTCCTATAAAGTTGGATACCACTTAAATTCTTGTTCAGAGTTCCCGAAGGTAATATCAGTTTTAGCAGTCTTCTCTAGAGTTCTCTGGAGAAAATGTCTGATGACATGCTAAGGTTCTAGCCTTCCTTATGTGCCCCTTCATCTGGCTTGTTTCACTGATGCACACGGTTGTTTTATGTTTGTGTTGCTATAGGTGTGATGTATGTGTCTTATTTGTTGATTGTGTCTACTGTTTAAAACAATAGAGAAAAGGAGACCATCTTTGCAAGGATATTTTGTCCATGAAGGAGAAGTACCTGATGGCAGCAACACGGACAGTTGAAGATAAAGCTCAGGAGGCGGACAAGGTGTTCACCTTGCATCCTTGGATCTACTCTTGCTTTTTGCCCCTTTCCATTTATTCTGTCCATATCCATAGATATTCCTTTTTTCTTATGTATCAACCTTAATTTTTGTCAAATAAGTTTTTGGTTAAAACTGATTCCCCATGTTTAGAAGCATAGGATCATTGGGCAGGTGCATACACACTTTACTTGAAAATTCAAAATTTGAAATACAGAAATGCCAATCAGTTTAGTTGATAAATGATCCCAAGGTTAGATGTATGTGGCTGACAGTGGGAAACTATAATTTCATGTGAAAATGCACTGTACAACTCCTATGCACACTGTGGTTCTGTTAAAATAACATTATATGTGCTTTTAGGTTACTAGTTTACTAATCATATATGGAAACCTGAATTTTTACTTTTAAGACTTTTAATGGAAAAAAGACTGCACCGTAGCAGCCTGTCTTATGTCTCTCCTGTATATATGAAATGCCTGGTGTTTAGGAGGAAGTTGGTTTCTAGCCCTTTTATATTCTTATTCTTTTAATTATATTGGTTTTGCTTAGCCATCTGGTCAGCCTGGGAAGCTCAGAGTCTAGTAGAGGAGATGGACAACAGATATCATGTACATTAGTTAAGAGAATTCCAGGTACTGAGAAGTAACTGTTAAGAAGGTAAAATACAGCGTTGTGTTAGAAGGGGATCAGGAAGCTGCTTTACCATTGTGGTCAGGGGGACATTAATTGAGTTGAGACTTTGATGATGACAAGGAGGTGGACATGCCAAAACTTTTCCATGTGTAAGGAAGAGCATGTGTAACACCCTAAGGCAGGAACTTGTTTAAAGAATTGAAAGACCAAATGACAAGATGCTAGTGAATAAAGCCAAGCACAAAGGAAGGAAAAGGTCAAAGAGGTCAGACTTACACAGCGTATCAGGGTCTTAAAACCCATATTAATAGTTTAGAATTATGTTATAGGAATGATGGGAAGCCATTGGAGATTTTTAAGGTGAGTCTTGATGTAATTTCATGTGTGTCAGACGGAAATCCTTCTGGCACTGGATAAGAAATGGATTATCCTTATGGGGGTGTGAATGAGAGAAGAGATCAGTAATAAAATATTTCCTTTCTGTAAAGTAGATTTTGTTAATCAGTAGAGAGTAATCATTAGATGCACAGTGGGGTAGGAGAGGAGGGAAACTACATGAAAATTGCCTCAAGGACTTTGAGGTCCAGTTGAAATGAAATAATTTCCAGACCACTGCAAATGAGAAACATAATGCCATAAACCCAAAGCAAGTGGAGTGTACACACACACACACACACACACACACACATAAACACATTCACTCACTTTAAAGTTTGGCTTGAGATCCAAAACCAGTTAGATAGTATGTGTATAATAAGGATTTTAATATCACATGCTTTGAAATATTATATATTTGTAAACATCTCTCTTCCAGAAGCAAGTCAGATGGCATCATTTGATCCAATTTAGAGTGATGTATTTGGACTTCTACAGTAGGAAACTGGGATTTTGGTGAAGATGTTTAACATTATTTTTCTGGATCTCATGTTTTAGAAAGGTCACAATAGGGCTGGGGAGATAGCTCAGCTGGTAAAGTGCTTGTCTCACAAGCACAAGGCCCTGAGTTCGATCCCCAGTACCACAAAAAAAAAAAAAAAAAAAAAAGAAATGTCACAATATAAAATATCTTGTAGATGTTGTAGTAAAGTGAAGTTGTGTGAAATTTAAATCAGGAAAAACTCCTGGATAGCTTATTTGCACTTGAAGTTGAAGCTTTTTTCTATTCTTTTCCTCTCCAACACATGTGAGAAAATATATCTTATTTGCCATGCATATAGATTGTTCTAACTACATTCATTTATTCACCCCAGAAACATTTTTGACTACATACGTTAAATACATGCATATATGTTTTCCTAAAATAACATACCATAGCTATTAATTCAAAGTATGTGAGCAGTTGAGTCTAAAGTGTTTTCACTTTAACAGAATTCCTTTTTTCCTAGTGTTTAATTGGTGCATTATAGTTGTACATAATGATGTGATTCATTACATATTCATGCATGCACACAATATAACAATATAATTTGGCCATTATCACTCCCCAGGACCTCCCCTGTTGACCCCTCCTCCCATCCCCTGTTCCCCCAGAATACCTTTTTAATTTCAGTACTCGTATCTGGATCTTCTTTTTGCTATTGATTTTGTAGGGTTCCTTGTTTATCTTTGAATCGTATTCCTTATTGAAGTGCAAAATCAAAGATTATGTGCAAGTATATAATTTAGCTAAATTTTCCAGACTCCCATATGTGGGTTTTATAGATTTTTATAGGCAACGATAGTTCCTTAAAGAAAAATAGATGGACTAAATGTTCAAAATGGTTTTGGTTTGAAGTGAATGATTTTGAGAATAGAACAAAAAAATTGGAAACTAAGTCCTTTAGTCTTTAATGGATAAAGAAGTTGATTGTAATATCCTCTTATGTATTATGAGAATTATGACAACATGTATAAAGTATTTTCATGAATCTAAGAGAGATCACCTACACAGTACTTTTGAAGGTATTTTATTGAATAATTAAATGCATGACACTTAAATTCCCCAGTGGTCTTTTATTGGGAAGAACTCCCTTTCTACCCAGCCCTTACCCCTAGAGATGGTGTCATCATTGGGATTATGATTGAACTGAATTAGTCTGGAAGCTTTTTTATTTCCTGAATATTGCCAGCACTTATCCATCTTCCCCTCCTCATCCCTCTTTGTTCATTGTCTGAAGTGATGTCTCACTAATCTCATGCATTTATTTATATATTTTTAAAAGTTATCTGAAGAGTGGGATTTATTAAGAATTGTCTTATACTTCTGACATGAGGACACTTCATCGTGACACTTTTTAGTGACATTCCAAGAATCTAAGGACAGTACCCAGCTTTCTTGTTGTTCCCTCAGGCAGAGTAGGAACCATTGTTTAAGGAACAAAAATGTGAAAGTTAAATTTGCTTTAATAATTTTTCAGGGACCAATGATTTTCACATTGCTCCCTGAGTTTTCATTTCTGGGTTTGTCTTATTTAAAATTTTTCCTTTTCCTGTTTCTTATTGCCAAACAAAAAAAGGACAATTTTTTCATTGCATAGACTACTTAGCATGCCTGAGAGAATTTTTGCTGTCAAGAGTGTTGCACAAAATCATGTGCAGAGGGGAAGTGATCAGAGGAGCTGGATGAAGAAGGCCTTACACAAAATATGGCCTGTTAGTGGGCCTCAGAGAAGTGGCAAAACCTGAAAGGCTTGAATGCATAGGGAAGGGCTTTGGAGATGAGGAGGGATGGGTCACACATGCTCTGGTATGGGAAGAAGAATCTCAGGTGTAGGAGCCATTGAAGAGGCCATTCTGTACAGGAAGACCTAGGAAGTACCTCAAGGGCATGTGCAATAGTGTTAGGTAGGTTGTGCTTAGTTTGTGATAAAGCTTCCGCAATAAATGGAGTTTTAGCTGGGGTAGGTTACCGTTACATAAAAGATTTTCAAGCAAGGTGGAAAAGCTTGTGTTCAGACATACCTCCAGATACTGCTGCAGAATCTTCAAATTTCTCATCTTCTCTTTCATTTTATGCTGTTCTTTCTTGTGTAACCTTTCCTTTATTTCAATAGGTCACTGCTGTCTGTTCTGATGTATTGTTAATTCTTTGCTCTTCCTTTTCTGACCTCTCTAGAGCCTAGAAGAGGAGATAACATCAATTTTGTTTAGTGGCAAGGGCTTTTCTGATAGCATGAAAGCCACCTTCCCTTCAGCCACCACTTGGACAGCAGAGGGCGCTCTTGTGAACCCTAATGCACCTCCTAGAGAAAAGCTTTCCTCCTCGCCCTTGCTTGAGGTGCATTTTACTTTGTTTCCCCTGTTACTAAAAGCCACATATGAGAGTGATTTTCATTTTTTGAATAATTAGGCCCCCTTCCCTCCAGTGCTTTCATTGGTGAAATTAACGCTTTCTGGGAGAAACATTCAAGGAAAAGTGACCGAATTTGGACTTGAGGAAAAGAAATAGATTGGATTATTCTCCTGCTGCTTTTGGTCAAAATCAGAAACAAAAATTCTGCCTAAATTCAGGGAATCACTTAAACCATGAAGGCCTGGAGCCTGAGGTGTTAAGCACAAGGAAAGCCTCAACTAAGCAGAGCTAAGGAGGCTTTGTAGAGTTCAAGTTTTCAAACCCAAAACGTGGGCATCTTCAGATGGTTCATTTTTAAAATTCTGTTTATATGAAAAAACTACAAGTGCCTGTCATATCAGTGAAATAATTGTTTTTGAATGACCCTAAGGGGTTCCCTGAGTTTGAACAGAACCTATCAGCTCAAATAAGTAATAGGTTAACCTTTTTAGTAGTAAAAAAGGTTAAGTAATAAATAGTAAGAATAATTCATTTACTTGTAGTAATCATGAAATGTCTGATTGAGAAGTATTCTGATCACTGGGTATCTTTATGTATAGAGGAATTTATAAGTAGTTAAGTGTTACTTATCAAAATAGATTCAGAGTATTTTTCCACTTAATGTGTGAAACCACCTGGTTTTCAATAAAACTGGAAGGATGATTCTGTTTGTTCTATTGGTCAAATGATTTACATGGTGTAAATTTTGAGCAACTCAAATATCCCCTTACCAGATATTTAAGAATATTAGAACAGATCAAAAAGAGCTCGTGGGTTTATGTTGATAGCTGCTGCAGAAAAGCGTGCCATTTGAGCACCTTTAGCTCTGGTTGTCCATGTCGCTGGGACAGATGAGTGGAATTCCAGTATCTGTTACCACAGTTAGCCTTGGCAGCTTCACAACAGTGTCCAGAAGGTTCAGAGGCACAGAGCCCTTCTGCATTCAGCATGGAGATACCCTTTGAATAAAACGGGCTGCTGTCTCTAACTGAATTATTTTTAATAATAACTACCAGTAGTGCCACCCGAATGTCAAAAGAAACTGTGATGCTTTACTTAAACCAATGTAAAGTAGCCTTTTTTTAAAAAAAAAAAAATAATAATAAATGCAAGGAAATTTGAAGCTTTAAAAATGAATTCCTGTTTAAAAAAGTTCCTACCCTAGTTAATAATACCATAGCACAGTAATTTGTATTCCCCTATTTCACTGTATAATTGTTGCAAATTTTATGCCAAATTTTTGGTTTCTCCAAAATAAGTAGGATGCAATCATTATGTGAGACTTTTTTTTAAAATTGTGCTGTCATTGCTTAAATTTTTTATTACTGAATTGTCTTTGGTGCAAAATTAGGATGCATGGAATACTTGTGAATACCATTAATGCAGTGGCAACAATTATGTGGTGAAATACAATACTAATGTGTTCAGTTGACAGGTATTTATCCAACATTTAGATACTATATTACTCAAATAGAATAAATTAATTTACTCTCAAGAACAACATATCTTTAGGGAGTAGGAATGAACATCTTCAATAATAAAAGTCAGTACATTTCAGATTTCAAAGATGCTAGTGAAGGAACTAAATTCTAAGAGAAAACACTTGGGGCTATCATTGACATCTACCCTCAAGTATAACATTTCTTTTGCTGATCTATAATACAAGTCGGGATGTTATCGACCATCTTTGAAATGAACATTTTATATAGTTAGCTATAGCCAACTATAATTTTGCCAATAAAGCTATTTTTTTAAAGTACCAACAAAAAAATTATAGGTACCATTTCCTTGAATGCTATGTTTATTGAGGAATCAGGGCTCCAGCCTGGGTTCTAGAGTCTGATTAAAGCCAGAACTGTTGAGTTTTCACATTTATCCCTTTAAGTGATCAGTATATATAACACTTTAAGTGGCGCTTGTAGGTATAAATTATAATAGAAATAAAAGCATTTTGTTTCTTTGGGAGAATGCTGGCTGTTTATGTGTTTTTGTTTGTTTTTATATGCTTTTTGGCATTTGTCTTGACTGTCCTCTGTGTGACCTTGAGCAGAGGTTTTCGTAGATGTTCATTCTTGCTGTTCTGTGTTGCGGTGTCAGATGTCTGTTTTGGTGGTTGTCGAGGTAACACCTTATTGATTTGTGTCCTTGGTTGCTTTTTGTTCCGCAGACACGTGCTCCTGCGTCAGAAGGTCCTTGCACTGGAGCCAGGGATGCTGTTAAGGTTCTCCCCTTTTCCATGTTAACACATTGCCTGATGCCTCTCATCCCCCTCACGTTTTCCCTGCTTCCCTTTCAGTCAGCCATCATAATCATCTTTGTTTTTTCTCCATGACATGAATCTGCCATCACTTAATTTGGGTTTCCGTTGTTTTTGTTTATTCATATATTTTTGTTTTCCCTCATCCATCTTTTTTTTCGTACAGAGTTCACATGAGACTCTGAATGTAGTGGAGGAGAAGAAGCAGGCAGAGGTTGGGAAAGACGAAAAAGTAATCACAGAAGAAATGAATGGTAAAGAGCTATCACCTGGGAGTGGTCCTGGGGAGATTCGTAAGGTGGAGCCTGTGACACAAAAAGACTCCACCTCCCTGTCTTCTGAGAGCAGCAGCAGCAGTGAGAGTGAGGAGGAAGACGTGGGAGAGTACCGGCCCCACCACCGTGTGACCGAGGGCACCCTAAGGGAAGAGCAGGAGGAGTATGAAGAAGAGGCGGAGGAAGAGCCCAGCCGAGCAGCCCAGGTAGTAGAGAGGGAGGAAGCAGTGCCCGAAGCCAACCCAGGCAGACAAGCAGGTGCCAGTGTAATCACGGTAGAAACAGTGGCCCAGGAAAATGTAGTTGCCCAAAAGCTATCTGCAGAGAAGAGTGTAAACGAAGGCCCGGTTAAGCAAGACCTGAGAGAAGAAACAGAGGAAGAGCAACATAAAGTTAACGGAGAGGTGTCTCATGTTGACATTGATGTTTTGCCACAAATTATTTGTTGTTCAGAGGTAAATGGGAGTTCCAAGTGGGAGCTAAGCTATAGAGCTATTTCTCAGGTGTGAAACACCTGTCTTTCTTCTCCGCCTGTCTTCCCAATTCTTCTTCAGCTTTTTCAACAAGAATTTTTCTCTCATGGGAAGAAGGGGGAAAACAATGCTTGTAGATTTTCTGCCAGCTCAGTTCATGGTTTCTAGCTTCTCTACTGCCACTGGATCACCTGTAGGGTAAACTTTCCTACAATCACCTCATCATTTTTTCCTTGCCATTGCTCATTTAAATTTTCTTTGCATGTTTTGAATGCTTCCAACTGTTTTGTCTTTATTTGCACTGCTTCTTCAAACTAAATGCCTTTCTTCCCCATTGGTTTAATTAGAAAAATGTATGTGTAATGTTGAGAAAATGGTCAATGTGAGTGCGTGTGCTTCTGTCGTCCTGATTGGATCTGACCTTTGGACTCATTCTTACTTTTCGCTAAAGGTTTTTAGAACTGACAGCAGGCTCTGATTACTGTGTTGCTCTGAGCGCAGCATCCTGCAGTGATGAGAACAGTACTTTTTGAATACTGCTGTGATTTCTGTCTTTAGATTCCAGGGATTGTGTGGTTTGGTTAAGAGCCTTTCCTTCCTTCTAGGCAGCCAGAGGCTAAACTGTTCAACAGGAGGAAACCCTTCTCTTCTTGTTCAGTCCTTACATCAGTTCTTTGCAAATTGGTTATATGTTTTGTGAATTATGTACTTTGGATATGAGTCTTCCTTTTCTATCAAGAAAGAAAACTTTCCAAAATTCACTTAGATTAAGTCTTGGTCATTAGGTGCAGTGAGTTAGGCTGAGGAAGGGTTTACTCCCATGGGGAATGCTGCTTGATTTTAAAGTGCCTATGGTATAGGGATTTATCCACATTTGCTCTGTCCACATTTGATGGGTAGAAAAATCTTGAAGTGACTCTGTTTTGAAATGATTAAATGGATATTTACAATGTCACTTTTAAATTTGTTTCACTTCAGAGAAGATGTTTTTAGAGACTTTGATTATTTTCTGCATTTGATATATGATTGTTCCTCTTTAAATAATCGTACCTGTTGGGAATTTTCTCTCAAAGAAAGTACTGTAATATTTTGGCAGTAGTACTATAGCCCGATGTTGTACTAAATATATATGCTCAGCAGAGTACACTGTTAACACAACGTTGAACCTCTCCTTTCATGTTTTAAATAGTTTAAAGCGTTACTAACTATAATATTATTGGAGAAATTTTAGATATAACATTTTAACATGTAATACAAAAGAATCACTGCAAATTTTAGGCAATGGTAAATGAAATAATCACTCTTGAAGATATCCTTTCTGAAATGGTGTCTTTTGGGGGGAAGAGCACATCTTTGCCTACCTAGCTGGCATGCTAATTAAAAACAATGCGACTTCACATGAACCCTGTGGTTCTTTAAATTGCTGCAGCAATCAAGGTAATTGTACTCTGAGTCGTTTCAAACTTTTTTTTTCGATTTTATCATTATTTTCCCAAAGTAAAGAATATACATATATCATTGTAGTAGTTAGTGACCATCAACATTTGAAGAATAACATGATTTAGGGGAGTTATCATGTTAGTTTACTTTTTAGTATATATGCACACATATACATGTACCAACATTCATATGTATGTGTTTGTATATGATATATTTGAAGGAAAGTTTTTCTTTCATATCTTTTGTTTGTTTTATGTTATTTGCTTTTACTCTTTTTTTCTTTTGTGGATGAGTGTATGTTTGGATATGTTTCTTCATTTATTTTTGAAGGTTCCTTTAAGTACTTTTACTTCATTACCTCTAGAATTTATTTTTCCCTTCCTTTTCCACCTCAGCCACCAGTGGTAAAAACAGAGATGGTAACAATTTCTGATGCCTCACAAAGGACAGAAATCTCCACCAAGGAAGTCCCTATTGTCCAAACTGAGACCAAAACCATCACATATGAGTCTCCACAGGTACAAAAGCTCAAGACTTACACTGTTTGAGTTCATTTTTACTTAGTATGTTTGTTTCTGTTTTTAGTGTCTTCTCACTTACATGTTCCTGATTTTGACTTAGCTTTTCATATCTCCATTTTATAACTGTTCCAACAACAACATTGCTACATTGCTCCCACATTGAGACAGAGAGCTGCCATCAAGTTGGTGACCCAGTAATTATAGGAAAGACTGTATATTTAGAACTAGCTGTGTGAATCTCATGTGTATTATTATAAGACATTTATGACTTGTGTCCAAAAATGTTTGTATATACTTGGAAAATAGGTTGTATTTTGTGGTTTAATAGTAGATGGGCTTCTTTATTTACTTGAAATTCCATGAAAAGAGATCCAGTCAACTCACTGTCTTGCGAGTAACACACACATGCACACACATACTGGCCCTCCTTCTTCATGTTGGACTATTTTCTTTTGGACATACGTAGTCATTCATACGTGACCTGTGATATTATGTCTAAATAATTATCAGACTTGTGTATTTGATTTTAGGCCTTTAGACTTTTTCTGTAAAGATTTTAAATAAGTATTACAGTGTCTAATCTTAAGAATAACAAAAAAGGAAAGTTTTTACCATTTCAAAAGGAACTGTTTAAATATGTATATGATAAATATTTTCTCTACCAGAAGGCTTGACTTTCTAGGTGGGATTATACCATGTGGAGTATGGCAGGTTATTGCCTTCTCCAGATATTTAGTCTGGGAATGTAGCTCAGTGGTAGAGAACTTGCCTAATAAGAAAAGGCCCTGGGTTCAATCCCCGGCACCACCAAAAAGGTTTAGTGCCTGCATGGGTGGAATATTTTCTAAAATTATTTATCCATGTGTGCATAGATTCCATATAAGCACGAACAGGTTTCTTATGGGTTATGTGCATGGGAGCATTACTCAGTGTCTTTATCGTGGTAAGTACCCTCATAAAGAAATATAAGTACCTAACACATATTTGAGAGAAATTTCCTTTTAGCTTAGTCAGAAAGGCTCTAGATTTTTTAGTTATTTCTTTTGTGTCAGAAAATGAAAGGCAAATATGTTTGATGATAATATAAACTGTTAGGCTCTTAATTTCTGGTAAATTCTAGCACTTTCTACTTCTTCTGTTATCAAGAAAATGAAAACCTACTTTAATATATGTATGGAATTTATTATATGTTATATATGTAGAGAGAGCATGCAGACTTGGAATACTGAAATATGTTCCAACATGTATCCTTACAACACACAAACTGTTAAAGCAACTGTGTAGTTTAAAAAAAAAAAATCTAGAGATAAGCAGATAACCAAATCACTTAGGCTCAGTGTCTCTTGGGCTCTGTTGCTTAGTAATCTGAGAAAATGTTTATCTATTTTTACCCACCTGTGCTTAAAAGACAATAACAAACTCAGCACTCTGGTCACTGTGGAAATTTCCCTGCCTGCCTCTCTTGTTTTCTTTTCTAGCTTCTGCAAATGTTTCTCAGACAAATTCTCTTCCGTCCTGTATAACTTTCCCTCCCACCTTCTACTTCTGTTACTTCCTCTTCTTTCTACCCACAGGGTTTGCTGCTCCATGTGCACTTAGCTTTTGTCTCTCCTCTGTTTTAAATGCCAGCCACTCTCCTGGACCATAAACTACCACTACAGACATGCAAAGGATAGTGGATAGCATCTTCTGCAGACCATATAGATTTTTAGAAGATGCATATTCAGTGGGGTGGGGTTCTCTGACAACATGATGGAAGTTAAGCATTACTTTGTATTTTTCCCTCAACTATCCAAAGATTGATGGCGGGGCTGGTGGTGATTCGGGCACGTTACTGACTGCACAAACCATCACATCTGAGTCCGTGTCGACAACGACAACCACACACATCACCAAGGTAAAGCAGTCCAGGGGAATCCTAGGGAAAGGATGGTACATTGCAAACAGGGTCTTTTCTGAATTGTTTCTTTGTTCCTATACACACCTCCCAGTAATACACAGACAGTGCCAGTGGAATAAAAAAATGCCTTGATTTAAAGTAACTGAGAAATTAGCCTCCATTGACATGTATTTAAACCAAATTCCAATTTTGTAAAGTACAAGGGGGTAAAAATATCTTTTGAATAGCTATAATTAAGATAGCTACAGATCAGAGATCATTTGATAAGCTGTAAAATTTAAGATATTAGTATGTCAGTTTGGGGGACATTCTCCCAGATCATTCTCCAAGTGTTAAATCCAAATAACCAGGTGGTCCCTATCTTGCCGCATAAATACCAAGGCCCATTCCAGACCTAGGGAAACCCAGAATTATTTTTAGGAGCTTTCAGGTTCAGATTTCTAACTTAAGTCTTATTTTCCAGTATTTCCTTTCACTACTTTTCACATTTGATTACTGTTTAAAGGTCTTAAATGTGTCCTTTGTGCCCTTCCCACCCTGTGTTCATCAGTTCATCAATAATGAAAACAAAACAAAACAAAACAAAACAAAGAAACACACACACACAAAAACCAACTGTGTATATTAAAAAAATGCCACATAAATTGTGCCACCAGTGCTCATTTAAAAGCTTATCAAGTTACTAATACTAGTGGTAAGTCTTACTTCTTACAGTAAAATGCCATCACTAGTGATTTGGTCTGTACATTTGTCAGAGTTGGCAAGGGTGGATGTGTACTTTCTCAGGACCATGTGGTATTTTCCCATTGTCTGTTTAGAAGGTCTCAGGCTGTTGACCTCCTAGCCTTCTCCAGTGCTCTCAGGTTATACCCAAACCAGTAACTGAGCAATTCACCCAGGATCCCCTTCTCCCTGGTCTTACCATACCTTTGCACAGCCATGCTCCATGTCCCTATGCTCAGTCACATGCACAACTATGATCAAGTCATAAATTTAATGAAAATCTCAATGTCTTCCCGATCTTCAGCCAAATTCAAGTCCTATTTTTTATAGCACTAAACTAAATGAACAAAATTACCAAATGAATTTGTATCACTAGACCCTAGCAATTAAAACTATAATATCAGTTTCCTAAATCTAAAACTGCTACCTGAATTGT
Source organism: Sciurus carolinensis (assembly GCF_902686445.1). NCBI lineage: Eukaryota > Metazoa > Chordata > Mammalia > Rodentia > Sciuridae > Sciurus > Sciurus carolinensis. Next base: position 33,914,089 of record NC_062219.1, read on the forward strand.
TAAAATTACTCTTAACTCTACAAATACCAGTTATTTCTTCTTGATATTCTCCCTTTTTAAAAACTGGCCAACTGGGAGAGAAGAAACTCAGGAAATTATAACATAGTATCTCAATCAGATTACTTGGATTAAATGACATTCATCTATCTTAATCTCTCCTGAATCTTGATAAGTTAATTTTAGGGTTACTTTCAGTTGAGGGATATTTATGGGTGCTATAACTTTAACAATAGGTTTCTCTATTGAACTTAATAATACAGGAAAGTCAGTTTCTAGAACATCAGTCTTCCATCATTCATTGTGCATGGCTTTATGATGAGCACAAGGTCAAGGTGGGTTCCCTTTTTCTTTTCTCTGTCTGTGTAAACATGCTTTCACTAAAACTGTTCTTTCTCTTTCTTTTTTATGGCCTTTAGACTGTAAAAGGTGGAATATCTGAAACAAGAATTGAAAAACGCATTGTGATCACGGGAGATGCAGATATTGATCATGACCAGGTAAAGACTTTAGGTTCTAGTTCTGAACGTGACTTCATGTATTTGCTAAGGTTTATGTCTGTTATTTTCTTACATCCCTGGGTAAACATCTTCTCCCAGAACCTCCTAGATGAAGTCCAGCTCCTAAGCATGGTATAAGGATACTTCACAGCCTTGACACAACCTGTCCTTTCGGCTTTTCTAACTCTGAATCAGCACGAAGCGTGAATGCTTACTTATTTCCCACTGGCTTTATGTGTACTTTAGGGTCAAAGTCATCTGGAGGATTTGGGGCAATCATTAGGTATTCATGTGGGCCTGGTTTAAAGACAGGTCATCAAAATATTTTTAAAAGAATGTCAATTTAATGACAGTGACTTCTAAAAAATGAAAAAAGCCAATTTTTAATGCCTTTTTAAAGGAATTTTTAAGTTTTTTTGTAGCATAAGAAAAGTTGGGCTATTTCCTACTAGGTGTTTTTCCTTATTACTATTATTAGAAGGGAGGAGGAAGGGGGAAATAATCTAAGATCTCTTACAAAGTGAAAATTTATGGTGATTCTGAAAAGTTTCAAGAAGATCATGTTTCCATTCTGTATCAAGTTTGGCAGAGCAAAGGACTTTAAGCAAGAATGAATGGAACCATTGGAGACTTAAAGACTGGCTTTAATTTAGACTGCAATACCAAGTGATGGTTTTATTTTATTTTATTTTCTGAGTGATTTTAAAAGGAGATTAAGTTGTTTTTCCTTTTATAATGACTTAAGGAATGAGAAAGATGTGTTCAATGGGCCATTTTATCTGGACTGTAGGAGCAAATAATAGCTACCCAACTTTGAACACAACACTGGGCTTAGGAAAGAGAATTTTGGAGGAAAAAATTGTTGCTTGAGAAGGGCTCTGTATGTGACTGGCGAAAGTGGATTTTCTTCATGCCTACAAAGAAAATGGCTCCTCATTTTTGACCTTTGTAAGCATGATTTCATTTACGTAATTCATAATTTTTAAAATTTCTTGAGGGTTAAATCTTACCTCTGGATTTTAACTGGAGAGTAGAAATTCCTCGGAGATGAGTACTTTTACCTGCTCATCATGGGAAAATGGAAACCAAGTCTCCAGTTTCCCATAGAAGGGTCTATTCTGCTGTCCACTGGGACAGCCTTGAGTTCCCCAGTGTGAAATTAGAGCAGAGCCAATTCTTAACTTTTTCCTTAGAACTCTTGCTCTTGAATTTCTCCTGCATGCTAGGCAAGAGGCCACATTTGTTGGCATAGTGGAAAGTCAACTTGGAATGTCCTCTTAGCAGTTGTCTCTTCTGTCCCACTGAACCTGGGCCTTTGCAGACTTTAGAATGCCACTTTTCCACAGAATTACACTCGGGTTTCATTTTATGTATTTTATTTTGCCTTTTGGACTGTTTTATGAAAACTTAAATCAAGGAACTACTTCCGAAAGACCAATAAGCAGTGTGAGGCATAAGCATCAAAATAATACATTTCTAACTTTTAAATCACAGTGACACTACAGCCTTAACTGATGCTGCAAAGACACATATCTCTTTTGTGTTATGATATAATATATGCTTAAACCTTCTAAAAATAGTGTTCAGATACCCAAATAAAGAGAGTAGAGGCTTAACTTTTTCATGTTTAGTGGTAAAATGGCATAAAGTTTGAGTAAAATTGTCTTCCCATTCATTTGTCACCACAAGCTCCTGATAGATTCACTTTCTTCCTGTGTTGAAGTGATGGAGCTATTTTTATTAATTTATTTTTTCAACAGTCAAATCAATGAACAATTTTATTTTTTTACACATAAAGCTGATAAGAAACCATGACTGGTCCTATTAAAGAAAATCCAACATTTCTGTTGAGAAGAACAGTAACTATTATTTTCTCATTAAATACTATCTAAAACACAACTTGAAAATGTTCAGCATATTTCTTTAATTTCATTACAGTGGATTCAAGACCAAGTATACAGGTTACATGCATCACCAAATTATCAGTCGTTATTGTGGTCATTGTCATCATCATCATCATCATCATCATCTTCTTCTTCACATTTTCTTTTCAGTGCATTTGATGATTCATTGGCAGTATTTTGGGATGATACCCTATTAGTGATAATAAGAATGTTTTTGGAGCCAATTAATGATGGATTAATCAGAACATTCTGAACTGCTGATGTTGTAAGAATTGAGACTTATACAGCAGGGGACTGTGGAGCAGGCATTTGTACTGTAAACCTTTGCCCTGTTAGAGACATTGGAGTCCCTACTTTAGTTGAAACAGATCTGGTTTGTGGGGTTGGTGTGCCTAGTGTGGGAGTACTTGGTCTGCTAATAACTGAACCAACACTTAATTGTGATATTGTTACTCTTCCTGCAGACGTAGATGCTTTTTTGGTAGACTCGAGCCTGAAGTTTAGAGCTGTTAAGCAGTATCTATCAGGAGGCAACTAGGACCTGAATATGGCTTGATCGTTGGCAAAGGGGTTTGATTCCTTTGCCTTATAATATCTAATAAAAAATCTCCTGGGGAGGAGAGGTAAAAGGCTGGTCAGCTCTACTGGATTCCAATCAAACATCATTTGCATCAACAGTAGCTTTCTTAGCATGGCTTGAATAAGTTTTAGCATCATCTAGAATTGTAATCACATTGGAAGGCAAATTCCAATATCTGATTTATAACTTCTGGCTCATGTCCTATAATCCCATATCCTTCAGGATTGGTGCCATCTGTGCATCTTTCAGCATGCTCTTGGGAGAAGCCATCTTGCCAGTGATGAAGCTTCTCAAGCTAAATCACCCACATTAATGTCTTTCACTCCTGATCCTCTTGCAAGTTCTTTGCCTAGTGTCGTTTTTCCAACCCCTGGAGCACCTGGCCTTTTATGACATGTTTCCATTGCGTGATCAGATCCAGAGGCACAATTCTAGTCCACATTTCGATTCACACAGTATGTTCGATGGAGCTATTTTTAAATGAGAAAAGTGGCACTGTTGAAAATTAATGTTGATCATGTAGTAACTTTAATGCCATTAGAACTTTTTTGAGTTCCTTGCTTACATTAAAAGGAATTTTAGTAGTGGAAGGAAGTTTTCCTCTGGGGGAAACAGAAATATCTTGTTGGCAAATCAGAGAGTCCTGCTTTTATGGAAACCTGGTTGTCAGGACACTCTCAGACCCATACCAGGAAGGGATGAACTAAACTGCGGTTACTCTTCAGAGTTTCTTTCTAATAAAATAATTTCTAAATTTGGCAGTATAGTGTGCTAGTTGTCTCATGATCCTTATTGTTGTCATAATAAATTAACATTTTATAGTATTTAATTTCTTCTGCTTACATTATAAAATGAAAGGAATTATGACAAACTTGATTTCAAACATATTTGAAGGTGATTATGGCAATTTTTGCTTTCTCATTACTTTGTTTCATAGCTTTACCATTTTTTAATGAAACGAAGTATAGGGTTTTACTCAGTAACCTCACAACTGACAGAAACAATAATGCAAATAAGAAATGTTGTTTAGGCAGGTGGCAGAGCAAAAGAAAAATTGCACTGCTTTTTTCAAGTGTGTAGTTTCATTATGAGATAAGCTGTTTTCTATCCTAGAAGAATTTTTTTCTTCTTTCAGAATTATTTCCTGGGCTTTGTCATTCTGTGTTTTGTTTTCTTTTACTTTCTTCCCAGAACCTCTTTTTGAGTAAAATTAGCATAATTAAGAAAAAAAATTACCCTTCTGAAAAATAGGATGTTTCCACATTGACACAACTTTTTTATACAATTTGCTTTCTGATAAATGTAAAGAAACTCTGCTTTCTCACTGACTAGTTAAGGAAGAGACCATGAGCCACTGGAGTCAGCATCCCCAGTCCTCTGCCTTCCCTGCCACTCACTAGCTGCTTGACCTTGAAAAAGACCCCATTAATCTTCAGGCCTTAAGATTTTTCAGCTATAAAACAGGGACCTGCCCTTGCATATCTAAAGATGAGTCTCTGTTCTTTAGCTTTACTGATTGCATGTGATTAACTTTCTAGATATTTTCCCTGCAACATCTTAGTTCAGTGAACATTGTAGTTCATAGGTGTCTGAGAGGGCCAAGAAAAGCAGACCTGGTTCCATATCTTGGAGTTTCTAATAATTATCACTGAAGTGTATAGATCAGGCACTATTCTAACTGCTTGGTGTCATTTCTTAAATTCATACAACAAACCTCAAAATAATCTTTACAACCTTAGCATTATTCTCAGGTTTCAGGTGAAAATACAAAGGCCTAGAAGAAGAATCATTTTCTCCAAATCTCCCAGTACAGGCCTGGGAATCAGATAACATATTTCTCCTACACATCTCATTAGACAATGGACTAGAGGAATGGGAAGTTTGGAAATATGAGAAGCAGTCTCTAAAATGAACAATGATCTCAGTTTGAATCTTCCTGCTTCTCTAAAGAAATAAGACCATTTTAGCTTGCCCTGCAGTTCCAGTTGATGAACGTGCTTGAGTTTTGTCAATATGAGGTGGAACCACTCATGGCTGTTTTGTCTTCTGACCTTGGCAGGCATTGGCTCAGGCAATCAGGGAAGCCAAGGAGCAGCACCCTGACATGTCGGTCACAAGAGTGGTAGTGCATAAAGAAACAGAGCTGGCAGAGGAAGGGGAAGAATAAGGTAAGAGAGCCTGCTTTGCTTGTGAACTTTCTTGTGAATTTTGTGATCCTGCAAAATGTAGTTTTGTATCATTGTATCTCCTTCCTATACTGTTGGGAGAAATCCTAGTTCTTGGCTGGCAGCAGTTAATGTCTCAAGTGTGTAAACTTGCAAAGAGGAGCATTCCACTTCTCCTACCTAGGAGAGTAAACAACTGCCCCAAGTTGACCTAGTGTTACCAAGGGAACCTGTATAGGGGCCTGGTGGTCTGATCCCCCGTGGCACATTGTGATTGGGCAAGAAACCTATAAAATGTATACCTGTTCATGCGATAAACGAGTTTGTAGGCTGCTTACCGCAAGCCTGCTTCTACCCAACTCCCGGACTCTGGGGTCTTGACTCCGTGGCCCTTAACTTGCGCATGAGCTAGCCTGGCACCCCTATGCTATACCGTATGTGACTTTTCAGATTCTTACTAATCCCCAGGTGCATCTGCTTAGGTACCTCTAATTATAAAGTCTGTTCTACCTGTGGTTATGGTATGTAGTGTCAATAACTATGATTTATTTAGTGTCTACAAAAATTGATATTCATGTATTGCTTAATTAAGTGTGTTAGTATAAGTTATACTAATTAATGTTCACAATGACCCTTTGGGGAAGGTGCTCCTGCTGCTGCTGCTGTTGTTGTTGTTATTATTATTGGTGCTGGGGACTAAACCCAGAGATGCTCAACCACTGAGCCCCATCCCCAGGCCATTTTTAATTTTTTTATTTTAAGACAGGACCTCACTAATTTGTTTAGGACTTTGCTAAGTTGCCGAGGCTGACTTTGAACTTGCAATCCTCCTGCCTCGGCCTGCCAAGTCACTGGCGGGTACCACGGTTCCCAGCACCCTTTTTAAAAATGAGATATTTTTATTATAGGAGGGGTGATGGAGAGATGAGTTAAATCTTTTAAATCTAGACATTAATAATTGTATAATAGAGAATGAACCATAAAAAAAAAATTGAAAACTTTGGTTGAATCAACAAAAACAAAAGTTAAGGATAAATGATAAAGCTTAGTATGCCTGGAATAGAAAGTCAATATCCTGAATGTATTAAGAACTTTATTAAGAAAATTTAAACACTTTAGTAGAAAAATGGGCAGAGAATTAAGCAAGTTAACTGTAAAAACTAAGTGAACAGTAATCAAACTGTCTAGCCTCGCTATTGCTTAAATCAGTACAAATTAAAAATTCAGTGAACCAGTTTTCACTTACACATTTGGCATAAGTTATGTTTTTAGCCAGTGTTGGGAAGGTGGTAGGAGATAAGTATATGTTGTTGTAGAAGTTAATAGTATTTTCTGTAGGAAGGTTTGGCAAAATATAACTTAAATATTTTTATTAATGCCTATCTTTAAACTATTTTTAAGGATTTATCTTAAATGATAAGATATTTACAAAGTTTTACCTACAAGTATATTTATTACATTTTTGTATGTACTAGCAAAAGATTTTCAACCACCTAGCTGCGTGTGGTGGCACATGCCTATAATCCCAGTAACTTGGGAAGCTGAGGCAGGTGGATTGTCAGTTTGAGGCCAGCATGGGCAACTTGGACCCTTCTTAAAATGAAAAATAAAAGGGATGGGGATATAGCTTAGGGTTAAAGCACCCCTGGGTTCAATCCCTAGTCTCAAGGGTAGGGTTGGGGGTTCTTCAGCAATCTAGATGGACAATAATAGGAGATTAGTTAGTATGTTATCCTGCTTCCATGTGATAACTAAGAAATTCTCAATGCAATGAGTAAATGTTCATAATTATCCATTACGGTTTTGAAATGCAGGTTTTATCACACAGCAGAGTAAATTACTTTAAAAAAATAACCTGTACATTTATCAGTTATCACAAAACCCCACAAGAATAGCTGGGTCATAAAGCACACATTTTCTATCTCGCACTGCAAGACAAGGGAGTGAGGGTTCCTACCATTTCACAGCTTCCCCTCTGAGCTTCCCTTCTGAGTTTTAATTTTTGCCAGTCTGGTGAATACAGAATGATATATAACGGTGATGGTGATTTTCATTTTCCTTATTAATATCTTTTCCAATGGTTATTGACCATTCATATTTTTTTCTATGACAACACAAAGAATGAGAAAATTCAAAACATTTCTGTGAAATGCTTATTCACCTTTTTGTCTTGCTTTATCTTTCTTTCATTTATTGGTTCTTGATAGATTCTAGATATTAATTCTTTGCCAATTTTATGTGTTACAAGTATCTTCAGGTTTGTGGTGTGTCTTTCATTATCAGTATAGTTGAATATAGTTAATACAGTTGAATTTATCAAGTTTTCCTTTTTTGAATTATGTCCTCCCCGTTTCCCTCATGGTACTAGGGATTGAACCCAGGGCCTTGTGCAAGTGCTCTACCACTGAACTGTATCCCCAGCCCCATGAACTATGTTTTTTTCTATACTCTGAGGTACCAAAAATATTTTCCTTCTAGAAATTTTTAACATTTTTGGTATATCAGTCCTTACTCATCTGAAATTACTTTTTTTCGTATATCAAAAAACAGTGACCTATTTGTGGAATAAGTGGGCACCATTCTGGCACTGTTCATTGAAGAGTCCATCCTTTCCCCCTCTAATCTGCAGTGTCATATCTCAAGTCCTTTATATGTGAGGGTATGAGTCTGTTATTTCCATTGACCTATGTATTTGTCTCTGTACCAGTGCCATATGTCTTAATTACTCTGGAATTACATAATGAGTCTTGATATCTGGTAGTGTATGTCCCTCACCTTTGTTCTTTTTCTTCATTTTCTGTTCTTTCTGTTTTCATGTAATTTCAAAATCAAATCACTAGGTTCTAAGGGGTTAAATCCTGTTTTGTTTGCAGTACCGAGGATCAAACCCAGAGCCTTACACATGCTAGACAGTGCTCCACCACTGAGGTATATCCCTAGCCCTGTGGCATTTTAATCTCAATTTCATCCATTCTAGAGTAGACAGAGTGAATTGTAATTAAATCATCTTTTCCATGAATATAAAATAACTCCACTTATATGTGTCTTTTTAAATATCTTTCAATTAAAGTATATAGTTTTCTAACTAATTGCAGTCACAAATTTTTTTCTAGCTATTGCTAGTAAAAAGAGAGAAAATTAACTTTTTTTATATTGATCTTATATCTAGCAACTTTATTCTTTATATTTTAAATACAGTTTTCCACACAGATTATATAATGGACTTATAAGGAAAACATTTAAAATTTTAGTGAAAATATAACATTCAGTCACCTGAATGATTGTACTGTTAATCTAAAAGCCGTTTTGGGGTTTTTTTTTTTTTTTTTTTGAGATGTATTTGATTTTATATGTGTAAGACTGAGCATTCTTACCTAGGAGTCATAAGACTGAGTTCCACATTTTAGTCTCACTAGATATCAAACTTAGATGACACTGGGCAAGTCAGTGAAATAGTTAAAGTACCTTTGTTAACTATGGTACTTTTTAAAGGATATAGTAACATAAGGAGAGAAGTGAGGGTTATACAAATGTAATGTGAGAACAGTGGCTATTTTTTCTCTAAATGTTATGAATCAGTTACTTATTTTTTAAATCAGGAATATAAGACAAAAATGAGTGACACTGAAAACATTACTAATACCCTCATCTTCATTTGCGCATTTTAATAAACATTTAAGTGAGTTTCTTATATTGGTTATCTCTAGTGCCTTATATTTATTCTTGCAATGAACATACACACTCACACACAGCTTTTGAAGTTTACTTGTCTCAGAGTCTCTTTTTTATGAGATTCCTTAATGAACGGATTTAGGAAATGAAAGAGTAAATTCACATATAAGGCAAGAAAACTAAATTGGAAAGCTTTCCAAAAGTTATTTAACAAGTACCCAGATCTGCTAGGATGGGCCTGGGTGTTGAGGACTCAGTGGCAGACAAAACAAAGGTCAACCCCTTCCTGGATGAAGATGTCACCGGAAGCGCGGTATGGATGTCAACAAGTAAACAAAATATACTTGCAAATTTGATAAGTGCTCTGAAGGAAATAAAGTGCTATGAAAGAACAAAATAGGGGATTCAAACTACCAAACTATTGTGAGTTCAACCTGTTACTCGAGAAACAGGTTTGAGTTTGGTGCCTGAAGAATGATTAGGAATCGCCTCCATGGCTCAAAATCATCTTGGTTCTCTACCTCCTAATCACTGCGGCTTACTCTGATAAATTTTCCTTTGCTGGTGACCGTCAGAGCTAAGAAGTGTTTTTCTTGCTTCAGCTACCCTCTGCAGCAGGCAGACCAAGCAAAGAGCAGGACCAGGACAATGTCTAAAAGTCAGACAAGAATAACTATTTGTGATATATCTGTTCTTTCCCTTTTTCAGGCAGTTAAAGCTCCCCTCCTGACCTGACCTTGCCCTTTGGAGTAACTCTGATCTTTTGATCAGGCATTGAAAGTGGGGGAAAGGGAGCAAATAGAAAGCTGGTCAAGGAACAGGCTGCAGAGGGCAAGCCTCAGTCTGAGTCTGCCTTTCTCAGCTGGTGGTGGGCAATTATGAGGCAGTGAGGAACTTGATGCAAACTCTGTTTAGAAAGAAAGAAGGAAGACACACTTCATATAAGTGTTCATTTAGTCTTTGTGACTTTTTAAGTCCTTTCAAGGACTATTCCCTCCTGCCAGTGTATCCTAACTGTATATTTATTTGTGGACCCTCAAATGGAGACAAAATATTACCAATATTATGGAATGATATTCTCAAATAGTCCTGATCAGGAGGGAGAAAGAGTCCAGGTTTTGTCATGTGGCCTTTTGGTCTCAGAAAGAATGAACCACAGGAGGGGAGGGAGCTCATGACTCTGCTTTAGCTGGCCTCATTAGGGTTTTGAACCCAGACTTGAGAGGAGCCTCTTGACTCCTGGAGCAACCACTGATGTAGGACAAAAAGTGAACAGAGCCCCTCCTCATGTGAGAGCAGTGTGCAGACAAAAGGTGAAACGGTGGAGGAGTGGCTCCTCGGGCAGTTCACTTGTTTTATTCATTCATTTTTTCATTATGCAGATAGGTATAATGGAATGCCCATTGGTATCATCTACTATTTTATCATGGAAATATCAAATGAAATAAGGTCTCTGCTCAAGGACAGTAAATCAGTGGTAGCAGAGTAGTTTCAAGTTTTGTAATATATGTTTTGAACTTCTTATGGGAACAAAAGTAGAGGTCTCTAAATCAGAATAGGGTGTCAGAGATGTCGTCTCACCTAAGTTAGCTCTGTGAAGAACGGATTGCAGGAGGCCATTCCAGGCTGTTCAGGAACATTGAACCTATCCACTAGGACAACACAATATCATTGTAGCTGGATTTCAGGGCACTATAGAGGGAGGTGGAGGTGAAGGGAGTGGGGAAGGCAGAGAATCACACATCACACTCAGTGTCTGACTTGGGCAAAGGAATTAATGGTGACTTTTGTAATTTGAATCATGGAATACATGAATTTTGTTTTTCATCTATTATGTGTAGTATAGTCAATTCTATTTGCTTATTAGCTGTCTTAACACAAAGGTGATTTTTTTTTTTTTTCTCTGTACTGTGAAAGAGACCAGCTCTCGCAGGATTTTGGAGAAAGCTTAAAAACCAATTTGTAAGGACCCATCACACACACACAGTTTGATTGATAAACTTATTGGATAGTCTGAGTGTTAGGGAGGGAACAGCAGAGCAGGTTTTCTGAACTGAAATGGACTTCTGCTTCTGTGATCTGGGTGAGTACTCCGCTGTGCTTCAGTGTTGTCACCTGTAAACTGGGGATGGTAACAGCATTTATAGAAGGGTTTGCTTCCATGGCAGGTTGTAAGACTTTTTGGTAATTGATAGAGTCAGCCATGAAACCTGTTTACTCTCTTTTTTTTTTTTTTTTAAATAAATTAACACATTTAATCCTCACAACAGCCATGGGAAGTAGGTACATTTTTTTAAAAATACTTTTTTAGATGTTGATAGACCTTTATTTTTATTCATTTATTTATATGTGGTGCTGAGAATCGAACCCAGTGCCTCACACATGCTAGGCAAGCACTCTACCACTGAGCCACAACCCCAGCCCTGAAACCTATTTTTTCTTAATAATAGTCAAATAAAAAGGAAGTGTCAACCCAAGAGGTGATTAGGTTTGAGGTGCATGTGTGGCCTCTTAAGTGGGGAGGTCCAAGGGGGCACAGGAGCTGGAGGGCACAACGAGCTGCTGAGCAGTCACCAGAGCTGCCTGTCGTGTACTCATGAGCCTTCAACTTGACAGGTGTTATCTGGGACTGCCTCAGAGTTGAAGTCGGGGAAACAGGAGGTAGAGGGGGACAAGCAGAAGGTAGGAAAATGGAGGTCATGAAAACTGTCAGGAGAGAAGCCCCGAGAGGAAAGAGTAATCAAGTATTAAACAGCACAGAAATCAGAGATGAGCCTGGTTTTTGGATTGGTACTACAGAAGTGCAGCACAGTAGTGAGGGAGCCCTTTATTGGACTGAGAAGTGGGGATGTTACCAGCAGAGGGACTTTTCCTCCTGTGTTAGCTCTCTCTGTGCCCATCTGAGAAGTCAGCATTAGGTTTCAAGGAGCTGGTAGAGTTGGTCCTGAGATTACCAAAAACTTGGTCACTCGCATTCTTAGGTATACTCTGAGCCCCAGTCCACAACCCACAATAGAAAACTCTAAATTTGTAGTGTCGCTTTCTACATTATTGTGCTCACACATGAACATTCATTTTCAAAACAAAACAATGTTTCATAGCAATGTTTCATAGTAGTCAGGGTGACATTCAGGGTCTCAAAACATGAACTCAAAAAATCCAAACCGGGAATTGGCATTAGCTTGTTGGCTGAATTGCTCTCCAGCTGATCACAAGCTCCTTTATACAAGTGGGCCTTGATGAGTATCACCTGTCCTTTTAAAGAGACGTGAAGACTTATTAACTTCCAGGTGAATGTTTTCAGTTCAGGAGCGAGGAGTTTTTCAGGCGTATCAAATATTTTGCATTTTATTTTATCCTATTTTCTTAGTTGTGCTAGTCTTTTATCTAAAATTAGCATCTAATTTCAGTTTAGTTTTCAGTGTAACTTAATTGCACCCAAAATGAAGACGTCTACGTTGAAATAAAAAGCAAGTTTGGGTTTAGTGAGTTTTAGGCACAACCATTTTCACTCCGGAATGCTGTGGGATATTCTAATTTAACATTTATAAATCTGGCAGGTGTTTTTCCAAGAGTTAGTTGTAGTATATTTAAACTTCCAGCAGAAGAGATGTGAAATGCTGCTGCTGTTGGGCATACAGCAACCCGGTACTCACTTGTTTCCCACCATTTGCTCTTGGACATAATCATTTTTCACTTTTTTCCAATGAAACCATATTTACTGTTTTTTTTTTTTTTTTCCCCTGGCAATACAAGAGAGGTTATAATTTTTTCAAAGGGAGAGAGAGAGACAGTAGAAAGTCTTAGCGACCCATAGGTCCCTGCTCCCAGAGGTAGATAATCCCTTTTCATGTGTGTATGTGTATGTAATTAGTAATTAGGTATCCTACTTTTTTGCTTCACTTAACTCTGCATTGGAGATATTATTCCTGGTTATTAGTGCATCTTTTTTTTTTTTTTTCCTTAATGGCTATTGAATGGATGCACAACAAGTTTACTGAAATAAGCTCTATTAGTGGGCATTTAAATTATCCTTCTTTTCATAGTTATACACACAGTGTAAAGATTATACCTGTGTATATGTTTTTTATATTAATTTCATTGTTTCTCCAGGAAAAATATCTTTAAAAAATTCGAGTTGGTAGGCCACCAAGAGTTTTTGACATATTGCCAAACTGCCCTCTAAAGATTCTGCAACATAGACTCATACCAACAGTTGATGAGCATGTTTCCCTACATGCTTGCCAGCACTAAATAGTGTAAGACATTTAAAAAAATCATTACCATACTAATTGGAAAAGAGAGCATGTTTCCCCCTATTTTTTACTTGAGAGGAAAGAACATTTTCTGTTGCATTTTTTTTTCATTGCTAGTAAGGTTGGAATACAGGTACTCACATATGTGGTATACATGCACATATATATATCTATATATATATATATATATACACATATATATATATAAAATTTATATTTCTTTGAATTGCCAGTTTGTGTCCTTCTGTCCAGTTTTCTATTGAGGGGCTTATTATCTTTGTTCTTTTATATATTTGTTAGCGTTATTAAACCCTTAGTCACAAATTTTGCATTTACACTGTCCCCCATTCTTATTGAGGATTAAAAAATGGCACCAAAAAGTGGAGAGAGGGACAAGACAAAATCGACAAATTGGAGATATGTTGACCATATCCAGAGTTTTGTCATGTGTGCATGTGTTTTCTTTTGTCCCAACAATGCGTTTTAGAATTTTAATTATTAATACTTTTTTTAAAATTGGAAAATATCCAGCAATCTTGGAAAATCTGAAGTTCTGAAACACTGAACTGGCTTTCCCTTATGGCTGCAATGTGACGCTGAGTAAGAGCTGCCCCTTTTAGACTGGGACGTGCTTTCTATGCCCCCATAGTTCTATCATCCCTTCAGATTGGGGTCCTTGGTTCCTAGTCTCCCTACTCATATTACCTACCTGGCCATCCAGGTATAAAATTTATGTATAGGTGTCTTTGTCTGAAAAATTTTTCTGTTGGGTATTCTACAATTTTTTTAAATTAGGAGGGAATTTTGCCACGCCAGCAAACTATGTTTGTGTGTGTGGATAAGATAATCCTTTCCATATCAGGATTATATTTATTTTAAAAATCGCCTTGACCCTTTTGCGCATCAAAATGGTTCAGTTAACATTAAGCAAATAGGACTGTAGTCACTCTCTGTCCAGTACAGTAGCCAGTACCCACTTGCCATGTGGCTAGTCCAAATTGAGATGTGTCTTACGTGTAAAATACATATAAATTTAAAGATGTAAGAAGAACATAAGCTATCTCTAATTTTTAATTATTTGTTGAAATAATTTGGATATATTAGGTTATATAGACCATATTAAAACAAAATATACATGTTTCATTTTAAAATTTGGCTTCTGGAAAATTTTTGATGCATACGTGACTTACATTAGAGGCTCATTGTTTATTTCTCTTAGGAGAGAGAGAAGAAAGACTGACAGCATGTAGTAGTGTCTTGTATATTTAACTTCATGAGGGAAGTGATATTTCTCATGCTTCCTCAGATAATGAGAAAATTGAGTCTAAGAAATGAATTGATTCCTGTAACCTTCCTATTTAAGAAAAAGCAAAACAAAACTTTGTTGAGTTCTGTTCATCTATGCTTCAAAGGTGCTCTGCTTAAAGATAGAGGTATTGTTACCGAGTATTCCGAAGCTTCTATTGATGCTCAGAGAACTGTTTTTCATCGCTATCCACTACTTATGAACCTAACCTTGACAAAAACTTAACCAGAATAAAGTGTGGAATGTGACCTTACACAGTCCACTTGTTATTTAAAAGAAGCTTAAGATTTTGTAGAATGCTTTCATATTGACTTCCCACAAGATTTGACCAAGGAGAGTGAACTTACTAGTTTGGGGGGCCAAATACTCACCAATCTTAGAAGTCTTCATCAAAACAAGAGATTTGGGAGAACCAGTGTTTTTTTTGTTTGTTTTGTTTTGTTTTGTTTTGTTTTAATTAAGTAACAGTTCTCCTGGAATAACAAAGATACAGCTAATCAACAACAACAACAAAAAAAACAAAAACAAAAAAAAAGGAAAAATGAACCCAGTATTTTTCCATTTAAATAAGAAAATTGGCAAATGAAAAGCAGTATTGAAAATGGGGATCCGTGCTTTCTTCCTAACAAAATAATGCAATTTTTTTTTCTCCTCTCCAAACCTCTATTCTTTAGTGTTACATTAAAAATTGGTCCCTGTAACTCTAACTCTTGGATTCATTAACACATATTGTGAACCTCTTCTGTTAAGGCACTATGATAGTTGAGTGTGAAAGAGAAAGGTATTGGAATGTGCATACAAATAACATTTAGGGTAAAAGTGTTTGAAGAGGAACCTAGATAAAGGTCAGTAACAGTCATTAAAAGAAACTTTCTGATAGGCAGACCAGGAAAACCCTCCCCAAAAATGTAGCAGAAAAGCTCCTCTGCTTAGCAGTGGTTAGGAGGATCTGGATGGATGGAGACTGGGCAGAGAGGAAAAAGGTATGGAAAAACAATGGGCTGAATAATGGGAAGAACAGATCCTGCATTCTGGCTGTAGCAAGTGGCAAGTCGCAGGCGTTACTTTCCAAGCCAGTACTTTAGTAAAACAATGCTTTGTAGTGGACTTTGCATAGAACACTTGGATGATATAGGTGTAGCATTTTTACCACTGTTCTTCAGTAATATGAATTTGCCATTAGTGTGCAGAATTTATTGAAATGTTGCTAGATTATATGTAAGGAAACCATTAGAATGGTTCATGAAATTATTAATGGGGAAACTGAACTGGATACCTGATTGAATTTAGTTTAGGAGCAAAATCAGAAATGAGATATCATATATAAAAATGTGTAAATAATAATGTAATAACAATTAGAGAGCACCTACTCTGCTTGGCTATGTTGAGAACTTTGTCGTTTATCATCTTAGTTCCTAGTGTCATCTGTAATAAACAAGGATCCCAAGACCTAGAAAGCCTAGAAAAGTCCTTTTTCCAAGCCACATTGCGAGTGGCAATGCCAAAAGCAACCCTCAGTCTGATTCTGCACTACACATGGCTTTGTAGAAGGATTCATTGTGGGAATCTGTCAAATAAACTTGATTAATTTTAGAAAAATGTATTTTGAATAGAAAATGTTTGAGATTGCAGGTTTACTATAAAACTAAATGAACCAGTAAAGTAATATTTTATAAAATAGTCATGTTTAAAATTAGGTAGGAGAAAGTTTTATTTCTGGTTTTCCTACATGTCAGGAAATAGAAGAAGAAAAGCAGTGAATTTAAATATAAATGAAAAAGTTTAATCTCCAAACTTGACTCACCCTTTTGCTTGTAACTTCTGCTCTTAAAGGTAGAATTGTTGACGTTTTTATTAGGATATTCTAAAATTCTAGCATGGTAGTAATTCTTTAAGTAGATTGACTTGAATATATCAAGCATGAAGTTTCTAACATTAAAATTAGTGTGAATTTTAAAGATAAACCATGTGATTGAACTGACGAGCTTATTGACAACTTATGCTTCAAAGATAAAGGAGTGAAACTGACTTAAAAGCAAAAATGAGGCTTGGACCAAGCAGTTTGGAGGGTAGGCAGGTAGATGCTTCTAAAAACCTGAGAGGTACAGCTCTATAAAAGACAAATGCTTGCTTTAATTGGGGAGGTGAGATGGGGGAAGATTGGAGAAACATAGAAATTGAGTCTCCTGAAAGCAAATATGCTTAACTTTGTGGATTCCAGGAAAAAAAAAAAAAAATTTGTGGGAGGGGCACTGGGAATTGAACTCAGGAGCACTCAACCACTGAACCACATCCCCAGCCCTATTTTGTATATTATTTAGAGACATGATCTCACGGAGTTACTTAGCATCTCGCTTTTGCTGAGGCTAGCTTTGAACTCTCTAACCTCCTGCCCCAGCCTCCCGAGCCACTGGGATTACAGGCATGTGCCACTGCACCCGGCTCCCAGAAGACTTTTAATGGAGTTTTTGTCTTTGAGGTCAAATTGTGTTATTGTGTCTGCCATTGAATGTAATATAACATAGTTCATTCAGAGAAAGCAGGACTCAGGAGGGCCACTCCACTCCTGAAAGGCCTAAATAGGAAGCACAGGCCTCAGAGGGCCTCATGAGAAGATGGGACTCCCAACAGTATTGATATGTTCTCTTAAACCAGGAGAAGCAGGAGTATTTTGCTGACTCTCTTGTGGAACAGGTGCAGAGCTTCATTTTAGAGAAAAGGAAAAGGGCACTAGATGTAAATTTCCCCTCTATTTAGGACATACACAGATCTCTCTGAAAGAAGAAAATAGCAATAGCATAGGGATAGCAGATTTCTGATGCAAGCGGCTCTCAAAGTAATTTTCTTGGAACTACTTTAAACTCCTAAAAATTATTGGAAATCTCAAAGAGCTTTTATGTGAATTACCTTTATTGAAATTTCACATATTATAAATCAAAACTGAGAGGCTTAAACATTTTTTAAGTTAAAAAAAATCACTAAGTGAAAGAAGCATGTCTGAAAAGCCTGAGTTGTATTATATGATTTCAACTATATGACATCCTGGAAAAGGCAAAGAGATTGAGACAGTAAAATGATCAGTGGTCGCCGCTGATCTCATCAGAAGAGTTTTTAAATATTGGGGTTCTATCGAGCTCTTGTGTTGGTCAGACCCTCATTTTCCAAAATTCTAAATCTTTGTCTGAAATTTATCATTGGCAAGCAATACTGTCAGTTGTTTTCCCTGAAGTGACAAGCACTTCATTTACAAGAAAATGTCTGCCAAGTATCAAATTGAATAACATGGTTTGCCCATAATTCTCTCAGGTAAAGAGAAGTAATTTACGAAAAACAAGCAGCTTCTTCAACTCACAGTTCAAACATTCATACAAATACTTTTCCTCGGGGTGTTGTTGTGCGTCTGTATGCAGTGGGAGTGATGTTTCATCAAGGACATCCGTAATTGAAAATGAAGTTCTCTTTCACTGTGAGTGCATGCCAGTGAAGGGTACAGAGACTTCTGGTACAGTTGGGGTACACTAGCTCCTTTGACCTCCTATGCCAAGATGCCAGCAGGTTAAATCATCTTTGTTCTTCCAGTAGTGAAAAAGTGAATGCCCTGAAATGTCAATTTTAGTCTGTGTGTGAAAATAGTTTGTACTCTATAACCCCTTAAGAGTCTTGGCAACCCTCAGGGTTTGGAAATCACAATCTTTATCATTGTGGTAATATATTCATTTTAACAGTGGACCATTTTTTCTGGGTTAACCAAAGAGAAATTTAGGTTGCTTGTACTTTGGGCTCTCGGATTCTTATAATGTAAACAGTGGACATTCTTTTCAAAACTTAACATGCAAATTGGAAACAAAAGAATAAAATGAAAGTTCATTATGAGAAGTAGCTGTCAAATTCATAGAATATCATATTTATTCAAGTTTATACCTGAGTATATGGAACTCATTTTTATTTAGGAAATAATTGCATTGTGTCTTACATACATACTTTATTTTCAGAATCTCTGATTTTATTATTGCTCTGAGGTAATTGAATCCTCATTAATTTGAAGAAACATTTTCTTGCATTATTTTCACATGGTTTTCCTGTATTATTTTGGAGATGAACCATATTTTTTTTGTGTTTTATCACTTAGAGGCATCATTTCTAGTAGTTTGAATCAAATGCTTTTTTAAATTGATTTATTGACTAAATTTCTGGAGTAGAGCATTATCAAGATTGAGCTCTACGTGTGAGCTCGTTGTCTCTCCAAACTGAGGCTGTGCTTTCAGACAAGGTCATGGCACTTCTAGTCATGCACTTCACTGGTCCCCCACTGCTCATCCGGTGCACTGTGAGGGACTGGACACACAGCTCAGTGGTTGAAGGCTTGTCTAGCATGTGCAAGGCCCTGGGTTTGATCTCTAGCCCTGCAAATTAATTAAAAAAAATAAAGATATCATACAGTGCAATAAAATTGCATAAATAAGAACTCTCTGAATCTCCTATGAAAGCTTAAGGCAAAGTATGCAACCATCATGTGCCCTTGGAAGAAGGATCTGGACATAGCTTAAGAACTGCAATTAGATTAAATCTGGCCATATTGACCTATTCTCACAATAGCCAAAAGAGGGGGCCACAGGCTAGGAAATGTGACTGCAGTAGTTTTTAGTGTTTACTGACATTGTATACTCCTGGTGTTTACTTACTTGACCACAATTCCAACATGTAAAGAGAATTTATATACTTCACAGCTGTGACCTTAGGCAAACTCAAGAGGAACTTTACCATGTTGTGAAAGTGAAAGTAATTTGGGTTTTTATATTTACCGCCTGTCAATTTGTATTGACAAAGTAAAGATGTTTGGACGCTACAAATATGAGGTAGAATTCAAGCTTGAAAAGAAAAGGTTCTTGAAACTTCTTGTTGCTCTTAAGTGAAGATCCAGCACCTAGTTTTCAGTTTGGTTAGGAATATATGTTCCATCATTGAGACCCAAAATCTGGTCTGTGAAAAATTGTCACATATTAAATTTCCTACTTCTGTCAAAGGGCAGAGAAATTTTAAAAGTCTGATGCTTTCATACCAATGACATTAGTGATGCCATCTTTATATTTTCTTCTTAATTGAAAGACTACTTGTTTAGTACTTAAGAACACTTTTTGGGGGACAAGGGTTGTGGCTCAGTGGTAGAGCACTTGCCTAGCATGTGTGAGGCACTGGGTTCAATTCCCAGCACCACATTACAAAAATAAAAAAATAATAAATAAATAGACAAAATAAAGGTATTGTGTCCATCTACAACTAAAAAATATATTTTTTAAAAGAATACTTTTCTATGTTTAAATGCATGGAGTCAAAAAAGATACATGGATATATAAATAAAAAATCTTCATATATTAAGTTACTACTTATTTATCCAAAGCAGTAAAAAATCTGGGTGTTCTTACTCAATCTATATCTAATTAACTAAGAGTTACATTTAACTTTGTTTTTTTTTAAGTCACCAGCCTCTTTATTGGCCTAAACATTTAGTTCACTACAGTAATTTTTGTTTTAAATCAAAGCAAGATCTGATCCAGAGAAAACTGGTATCACTAATTTGGTAAGATTCTAAAATGGCTTATTAGAATACCTTTCCTTATTCTATTCTGAAACTCAAGTGGTTTTATATCACAAAATACCACCTATCATTAAGTGTATTTTCTTTCTTTTTTTTATTTTTACAGACTGTACACAAACGGGGTACATCTTTTCGTTTCTATGGATGTGCATGATGTAGACTCATACCATTTGTGTAATCATACATGTACATAGGGTAATGATGTCTGTCTCATTCCACCAGTTTTTCATACCCCCCCTCATTTTCTTCTATGTAATCTAAAGTTCCTCCATTCTTCTCTCACCTCCACTTAATTGCTTTTTAAAGAATGATAAAATAAATGCATTGAACCTTACAACAAAAATGAAAAGTAGTTTTCTTTGATTCTGAAAACAATTTGGAATCCTAAAAGCACATCAAGGTTATCATTTGTAATAATACAACTAAAAAATATTTGGTATACTCTCTAGTGGTTTGTGAATAAATGACATTTAAATTTGTGTGGGTAATGATGTCTTTTTCTCTATATTTAGCTCAATAAACTTAGAAGGTTCTTTTTTGAGATCAAGAACTATCTTCAAATCCTACATACTCCTAGTTTCCTATAATAACTTTGAAACAAGTTTAATTTTAACTTTCCTTTACCAATTTATAACTCATTACAAAGTGAAATTTAAATATATATATTTTTTCTGAAAACAAGTTGAAAGGAATAAAGTAACACAGAGCTTAGAGAAAATGGTGAAGAGATTCCTAAACCTTGTTCTCTCTGTAGGTTTCCAGGGACTGCTGACATCACAAGATCCTTTTCTTTTTCTTTTGTTTTTTTCACTGTAATAACAATTTTATTTAACCTAATATATCCAAAATATTATTTCAGCAGGTTATGGGGTTTGTTTTCTGATGTAAGCTAAGCAAAATGTCAACTCTGTCCAACAAATGATACATATTCATTAAGCAGAGCAAACAGAGACCCGTTCTTGGAGAACAAGAGTGGGTAGCGTGGCTAAAGGTCTTGGATAATGCCCAAGTGCAGTTTAAGTGATAATTTTATCCATTTCTCCTTACAATTCCCCACCTTTTCGTGATAACTAACCTAGCAAAAGACTCTCTTATGTTTTCTCCATTGATTTCCCCCTACCTTGAATCAAACAGAAGTGCTAATGAGTAATAAAATAGCCTAAGGCAAACAGTAGGGTAGGAAACAATGAATTTGATTAATCAATCTGTCCTGAATAATCAAGATGCTATAATATTATCTGTGGTACATCTAAATGATGGAATTTTTTTCCATTACAATCAGCCTTAATTTTATCTAACCACATTCTAATTGACTTTGGGACCAGTGCCTTTTGGAAAGGACATTACTTATCACTCTCCACTGTCTTCTGTCATTACTTACTATTTGCCAAATTTCCTAATCAAGCTGAAATAGAAAATAAAAGTTGCCTTCTTAAAACCTTTTTTTCCATGGGGACAATGTACCATTGTGGTTTTTTTTTTTTTAATCTTTCCACTTACCTGTGATTATAGAATTCCCCGAGACTGTCTTTCATTTTTCTTTGTGTTCACACTTCTGTCAGTCTCACCTCGAATCTCTTGGTGCCAACTCCTAAATGTATATTCCTGGTGCTAATGCTTCACCCAGGCTCTAAATCCAGATACTTCCTTCTTAATCACACTTAAACTTTTCTCCAAATATGAGTGGACCACTCAGATTTCTGTAGCAACCACTCACATGTGGGTCCTGTCATCTGGTGATAACAAATGACCTTTGCTGTCTTCTTCATCCTGCCCAGACTCCTGCATGGCTTCTGCCTTTACTCTACTGCCTTAAGCCTATTCACCACCCTGAAGCCACAGCAGTGTTTCCAGAAGATAAAACGGGTCCTGCTAAACCCTTCCTCAAAACCAAAGGGGAAGCGTTCTAACCTTTCCTGCGCTTATCCTGCTGAGCATGAACTAACTGCCCTTTTTGGTGTTTTGACCTGCCTTTTTCCTCTCCCTGACTCTTGTACTCTGCTCTGGATCAGTAGACTGCCCGCTGGTCTGTGTGTTCTTTCTGAATTCATTCTTTGTTTTCATGTTAGATCAAGTCCTTCTCAATCTAGTGTTCAATAGACCTAATATCTACCTTGCCTTCCATTACTAATTCATGCATTCTTTAATAATGTCCATTGCTTCACCGTCCTATTTTTTCCATTCATTCCTGCCTCCTCTTGCACATACATTTTTATACCCATTTTAATATCCTAATACCATGCACCTTTCCACTTGTATCCCTCTTTCCATTCTCTTTACCTGGAGTGCCCTTTCTGTTCATTTCAATGAAGTGAAAATGGCTTTGGTTTTCTATCTCTGCCAGTCTTAAGACCCACACTGGTTTCTCTCTTTTGAGATTCTTACAGTATTTCCCCCTCACCCAGTGGGGAGATATTCCAACACTCTAATGAATACCTGAAACTGCAAGTAATACTAAATGAGTATATGTACTGTTTTCCCCCCTTTCACTTTTTTACTTAGAGAAAGCACTTTACAGCTGCTTTTTGGCATATCTGAATTGCCAGTCACTGCTCTTGTGCTTTGGGCCTTTATTAAATAAAATAAGGGTTACTTGAACCACAAGCACTGTGCTGCTGTGACACTCAACCTGAAAACTGAGACATCTTTGAAGTGACTGATGGACAGGTAGCATGTGCAGTGTGCATATGCTGCACAAAGGGCTGATACATGGATTGAGTGGAATTGGGTGAGATTTCATCATGCCATCCTCAGAATGGTCCTCAATTTAAAACTTATGAATTGTTTATTTCTTTAATTTTCCACATATTTTTGGATCTCAGTTGACCATAGGTAACTGAAACTGCAAAACACAAAACTGAATGGGGGAGTTCCATAGTATGCAAATTATCTCCATCTTGTGTTAATTAAATCTGTGCAGTATATTCTTATTTGCTAGTTGTGTACTTGTCAGTTCTCCAGAAATTCTAAAGCCCTTAAGTTTGGAATAGCTGCTTATGCTGGTCTTTTGGTAAACATTATTTACTATAGACCTTGGTGGATGACAGTTGATTACTTGATTAGAAACTTGATGAGCATTAGGTAGCACTTTGTTCCATTTTTTGATTTTGGAGTACTTAAACCTTGTCTCTCTCTCTCTCTCTTTTTTTTTTTTTTCTCCCCTCCTAGAAAGTCGTCTTCTAAACAACATTCAACTCTATGAACCTAAAGAATTTTGACCATTCCAAGTCTTAATGCCACACCACTACTCCAGCAAATTTGTGCTATGGCTGGTAACAGTGACCAGAAGCCTGAAGAATTAAAATGCCAACACCAAACCTTACCTTAACAGCTCTGGTCTGTACCGTTCTCGTGCATTTTTAATATATTTTGTTTTATAACCACTTCTAAATATTCTTGTTTTTTTTTTTTTTTCTTCTTTTTTCTATTTTTTTTAATTAAGCAGTTTGGTTTTGTTTCCTGTTTACTTTGTGTACAACTACCTGCTTTTCATGACTCATTTGCTTAAATGACAGTGAACAAAGCCAGCCTGGGCTGGTACGGTGCTGTTCACTTGAACAGGTGCTGTTGTGCGGAAAGGAAACTCTGTGACTAATTTAGGTAGTGGTTTTTCTTCTTCAGATTCTTTCCATTGAATTCTTACAGTCAATATTTACAATTTTCAGATTACAGTAAATATACTGTATGAGAAAAATATTAATAAGATTAAAAGCATTTCTTACATCTTGAAAAAATTTTCTAATGTTTGAGAATTTCACTGGGGATTTTTTTATATTGAACCCTTTTGACTTTCCAGTCCTGTGACTTTTTTTACTTTTAGTAGAGAGTCAGAGAATCTCCAGACTGGAGAATTACGAAGTTCACTGACCATGCACTGTGCTCAGAGACACACCACAGTGCCAGTGCTTCTCAGACATATGCTCTTCGACAGCATTCCAGAACAGGAGGGAAGAGAAGAGAAATCTGTTTCTTTCCTTCTACTAAAAGATTCAGGCAGCTTAAAACCTTAGTGCTTTCTTTTTTAACATTTCCAAATTTCAATACTTTCCATTATTTGCACACTTGGGTAGAACACTTGCTTTGTATTAAACCTCCTTGTCTACATTTAAAACTGACCTTTTGTTATTAAGCAGGTATATCTCTTTCAGATAGTCTGATGATTCACACAGGTTTGAGGATGCTGGGGAGAAGGGTAGGGGGCTGTGGTGATTTGCGTTGGTTATAAGAAAGCTATACCATTTAAAGCTGACACCAGAGACCTGATAGGGACTTATTAACTGTATTGAAAATTTTTTTCCTTTGCTTTTGACCCTATGTATAGTTATGATGCCACATTAGATTTATAGCAGCTTCAAGTTGTATTAAATGATATTTTGCTTTCTGTAATACTGTTATAAAATAAAGTTTTGTTTATTCTCTAAATATGTTGCCTCTCCTTAATTTATTATAAAGGTTTTAAAAAATAAATTGGGAGGATGTTTTCCATCAGAAGTTCTACTAGTGTTTTGTGGAATACAGCATTTTAAAATTTCGTTTTCCACTGTTTTATAATTTGATGCTGCTGCATCACGGATTTGAAATGGTGAAAGCAGTGTTGAAAGTTTGTAAATCTAAATCTAATGTTTAGCACGCCAGATTCTTTCCGCCTGCTTAAATAGTACACCCCAGCTTTTATAAATTCTCCAAGGGATATTTTTGCTTGCTTCCTTTGTGTATTTTTTTGTTTTGCTTTCAGGAACTATTTTAGCTGCATCATCTGAATCCTGCTCCTCTGTTTCATATGCTTTTCTACATTGTGTCCACTCTGCTTTAACCTGTCAGGCAAACCGAACTGCTGGGGAGGGGGTGGGGGGCTGCATCCAAGTCTAACTGGGAGGACTTATTGTGGAGATTTCACCCGGCACGTCGGATGATGTGCTTAATTTTCTTTTAAACACTGTATAGCAAATGGCAAATGGTATATTCCTTTTCAAATGTTATATAGAATTTCTTTCTGTAGTCACTTAAAGTGAATACATTAAATATAATTTGTATAACTTGTCTTTGAGCTCTCTTCCCACTAAATTATCGTCCACTTGTAAAGGCCCTTTTCACTTTCTCTATAATTCTTAGAAAAACAACAACTCTCAAGAGAAGCATATCTCAGGAAGCCCAGACTTAGAAATGTGAAACCAAATGTGATTCTGAAAATATATTTCTCTTCAGAAAGTTTTTACGTATAGCACAGTTAAATCATAGGTTGATCTTCTCAGGATATTTTGAGGACCCTATTCTTTCATGTATGTAACAATAATAGCAGTGATAAAAAGAAAGTTTGTCTTTATAGCACTGATGGACTAGGGAATTTAGTGTGCTGTGTTCATTTAGGGCTCAGTTTTACTCAAATGAGACAGCAAGGACAGGTTGACATTCTGGAGCCATTGAGAGCATCTTTGAGGACTTAGTACCCAAAGAGCCACTTGGAAAAATGTTGATAATCCCATGTGTAACATAAAAAAGGGTGTCTTTTTAAATATTGTATTTCTCAGGATGTCATAATCTTAATTGGTAAACTGGACTTTGAAAGCCCCAAATCATAGAGTACATAGGAAAGTCAGCAAGGTTTGAAGATAGGGATTTGAAAAACTTCAATAAAGTAGAAAGAATATTTCTAAATTCCTAGTCTATTTAATGGAAATTGCAAATAAAAATTTTTGAATACGTGTTTCCTGCTTCATTCTGTTTGTCACTCATGTGTCCTGACATGAGTGGCATATGTCCTGTATGCCACTGCCTAAATGCTGATAAAACCTCAGAGGTCTTTTCTGATTAGCACATGCTAGTTATAAAGTCAGAAAGGAAGAATCCTATGAGCATCCTTTGAAAACTTCATAAACACAAATCAGAAATTGGTTTACAGAATGTTTGACATGAATCCTGAGAGCTTCTTAGTTACAAGTTCTGATATTTGAGTTTTTTTTTTTTTTTCCCAACCAAAGAAGTTAAGATTTCAAAGGAAATCCGCTCTTGACCTTTTCCCCTTGCTACTGGAAAATTCTAGAGGTTGTTACCTGGACAGATTAATTATAAGTCTTTGGCTTTTTACAAATGTCATCATGAATAGTATTTCAGAGAGCACGATATGCCTCTGTATGCCCAAGTTTCTGTTTTATCAACAGTACAGCTTTAGGATAGGACTGACAGTTCATCTCTCTCTTTGCAAACCATCTTTTTGTTTGTTTGTTTGTTTTTAGTTGTAGATGGACACAAACAGTATTTCGTTTATTTAGTTTTCTTTATGTGGTGCTGGAGAGCAAACCCAGTGCCTCACACATTCTAGGCAAGAGCTCTACCACTGAGCTACACCCCCAGTCCCTGAAGACCATCTTTAGCAATACCAAATTATCAGTGATCAACAAGAGAAATGGAAAGTTCATGTTAGGTTAATTCTGTTTTTTTAAAAAATAATAATTCCTTGGTAAATTTTCATTGAATAATAACATGATGTGACAGAACTTAAAGCACCCATTAAAGTATTTTATTGAAGGTTTAGTTGGAGAATCATCATCTCTACCTGGGAATTCTTTCAGATACTAGAACATTAGAAATAAGAAACTGTCGAGCTGAGACCATTTTGAGTCAAAGGAGTATTTTGTCTCCTGGTAAAAGGCTTTGGAGCATTGAGTGGAACTGCCTATGGTGATGTAAGGAGACCAGGGTCTGGTCTGGGTGAAGACCGGGACAGCTGGTTTTGTAACAGTAGTGAAGAAAATGAAATCTTAAACTGGACCTACAAGCATGTGAAGAGCAAAGAGTTAACTCTGTAGCCACTTGGCCATGCTTTGTGGATGATTTGACAAATTTGTTAACAGTGCCTTCAAACAGATGGTAATGAAATCTTTGGGACTTGTTTTCTCCATGGGAAAATCAACATGTTACTGTCCTTCCCTGCACAGAAAAAGTTCATGGAGTCCAGTCACAATTTCATTGGCAATTTCCTTACTCCCACTTTATTCTGTAGCAACAAGAAACAGGTCTTGATTTAAGCTACTTGGATACGCTTATTGTAGGAAACATGTATGTTTAGAGCTCATCTGTTCCCACAATAGGAGAGGTGGTGGGCAGGCATCTACCAGAGCCCAAACTCAGACTCTCGAAGTGCCTATTTCTGGAGGAAGATGGAGCAAACCCTGATGGCTGCACCACAGATTTGGCTGGCAGCTGCTGAGATGAGGGTATGATGTGTCCTTTCACACCTTCTGTTAAAGAAAGCATTTTTACACAAGCTGATTCTATCAAAGGCTAAAAAGAGATCCCTCCCAGAACCAAGGGAATAGTGTTATTCCTTCCATATGGCACGAACACTGTTGTTATAAATTATCTGTCTGAAAGCCCCAGCAGACATTTTCATTGTAATCAAGTGCAATAAAATGGAGAAATGAGTGTGAAGAGTTGAACAGTGAGTTATATTATGTAAGAAGCGCAAACAGACCATTCACAATGCATATGAGGAATTTGGGGGTGGGGCTGGCAGGAAGAAGCAGAAAATATCTGGCACTGTTGATGCATTATTTATGCTTTGGGGCATCCCCACAATCTTTTGTATGCCTCTTACTACCAAAATTGGTGCGTTTCTTAGAGCTGACAAAATTTATTGTATAAAGCGAATCACCAAGAGCCCGCTAGTCATGTGCAAAGACTGGAATATAATCAGATTTAGGAAGTATCAAACATTTTGTTAATGTTAGTAGGAAAATGTGGAGAGTACAATAGTAATCTATTTAAACCACCACCTTGAATTAAATGTTTCTTTCAGTGGTCTATGTTGGCTCTTCAGGGTTTCCGTAGAGGGAGAATTCTGCTAGTGAAATGTAGACTTCTTTCCATATTTAGAAATAGCTCCCTGACATTGTGGGTTTTAGAGGCAAAGACTTGAATTCTTCTCCCCAGGAGTTGTGTTAACGTGTTCTCCTTTTCTTTTCTCAACACCGAATTGCCCGTATTTCCAAGTTGCGCCATGTTGAGAGCTACATGGATGAGTGATCTCTACCTAGTATTATTGAGACTCCTCTTGTTTTGTTTGTCACGGTGATGATTTGTGAAAGCTCTTGGGAAATGGAGAGGCACATACTCAGGTCCAGAAATGTCTGAAATGGTATCATGGAAGAGTTGCTGCCCTGCTAGAGAAGCAAGTGTGGACACCCTTTCATAAAGCATCCACAGAGCTCCTGCAGGACACTCATCTTTTGCTATTTATTTATTTGATCTCTTCTGGAGTTTCCTCACTTCTAAAATCAAAATAATGTGGGTTTTCATTGGATCCTGTAATACTGATGCCTGAGAATTTATTTAAAAATGCGATTCAAAGTCAACAGTCACAGTAACAGTTTAAACGTTATGATATGTCCAGTCCATTGAGCCTGCTCAACTAAATCTTATGTATCTGGTACTTTCCAAAGAACTGTTGAAGCTGAGTTTCAGAAGTCCTCTTGGGTAATAGCTGCCACTTTTCAGAGTGACTCAGAATAGTTATCCTAGGATTCTACTCTGGTGGTGGTTCTAGTTTATCAACCTACTTTGTTAAACTGTAGACCATTGCTCTGTGACCAGTAGAAATTCATTGTGCTTTAGCCATTGGTCAGTTCGAACTGTCAAATTCTTTTCATTTTCTTGTGCAGGGAAGAGCCGCCCTTGCACTCGTACTGGTGACGAGGAATCTGAGGTAATTCTTCATTAACTGAAAAGAAGAATGCTGGTTAGTAATTTGCAAACAGCTGAATGCCATTGGTTCTTTAGAGGTCATAAGTGGCTACTAGCTGGCATTTCTGGCTGGTGACCCTATGAGTTAGAGAAGCCCAGGTCTTCAGGGCAAGTCAGAACTTGCTCACCATCTCAGCCACTTCTAAAGAAAAGGTCCTGGCTAAAGTGCACAAATGACTGTAATAAAAAAAAAAAAAAAAGACTGTCATAGGCTAAACATTTTAGCAGATCAATTAAGTTCAGATTCCCACATTCAATAAACCAACACTAAGCTTGTGTATAGGCCAGGAGTTGGGAAACAGGGTTTCTGCCCCTGCTCCTCCCCACTCCTGATTTATTTAGGCATTTATAATTCATAGACAAGTAAGATCAGTCTTTTCCCTCTACCTTTTGGCATCTTTTACTGACTATATGACCATTTCAACTTTTCACAATCTGTATGTATATATATATATATATATATTTTTTTTTTTTTTAGTTGTAGATGGACACAATATCTTTATCTTATTTTTATGTGGTGCTGAGGATCGAACCCAGTGCCTCACACGTGCAAGGCAAGCACTCTATCATTGTGCCATAATCCCAGCCCACGACCTGTATATTCTTTAGCTCCTTAGAATATAACTAGTTAAGGCTACTCTATCAAACTACTTAACCTCGTCAATGACATCCTCATTACTCCTATTGACTAAGTCTAGTGGCATTTTCCAATCCTCAGTTTTCTAGCATTTGAGATGAGACCCTTCCTCCCACCCGTCAGTCTCCTCCCTTCAGCTTTTGTTATGTACTGTTTCTGTGAGTTCATCTCTTGGAGTTTCAACTAGTTTCTGGCTGGTGATTAAACGGATTCGAGCCCCTTCCGCCACCCTGCACTGGGGATTGAACCCAGTGATACTCTGCCACTGAGCTGCACGCCCAGCCCTTGTAATACTTCGAGATAGGTCTAAATTTCCCAGATGGGCCTCAAACTTTCCATCTTTCTGCCATAACCTCCTGAGTAGCTGGGGTTACAGATGTGTACTCCTGCACCTCCCCAGATTTGATCTTTAGCTAACCCTGAGATCTTCCTTGAGATCTCAACACATAAAAAACATCAAAAAAACATCTTCCTTCTTGAATACCACCAACACACAATTAATCCTGCTTTTGCTTTTAAAAGTTTTATTTTCAGAATAGAATTCAATCAAGCCAGGCAACCTGGAGCTTCTAAACTCATGGGAAATGATAAACATGTTTTTAAAATTAAAACTGAAAAGATTCTTTGTCTTTTACATCAAATCCACATAGTTACTTTATATGCCTTGCACCATAGAACATGCACCTTCCCCTGACCTGGATTCTGTTAGGCCTTCACAAAAGCTAATTTTGCTCAGGAGATGGGGCATGTGCTTAGATGATGACAAACTCTAGGTTACCTGAGCCTCCTGATTCAATGGCCAATATTTGCCAAGCACCTGCTGTGTGCCAGACAGAGAGTGAAGCCCTTCCAGTGTACTCTCTCTTAATTCTTGTAATGACATAATCTGGTCACCAGTAGTATTATTCATTTGTAGATGAACCATCTGAGGCAGACAGACACCAAGATGAAGCAACTTTCCCAAGATCACAAAAACTGATGGGTTCAAGATTTGATGTCAGGCAGTCTGACTTCAGAGTTCACCACTTTGAGCCACTGGGGTTCATGGCCTTCCCACATAGGTTATTGCTATTTCAGATGTCTTTTTGAGGTAGCGCATGACTTTGCTTTTGAACTCATTAAAATATGAGTAATTTCCTCCCTTTCTTTCTGAATTACCAATGACTAACTTTACCAAATGTTCTGAATGAGGGACCAAGATACAAATTGTAGAGCTGGAAATGGGTGATCTGAATAATGATATTGAAAGAAGAGAACTCCTAAGAGAAGAGAACTAGAGTCGAGGGAACAAGAAGCAGCTCACCAGTCTACTGTGAGTCACCTAATCCAGGGAACAGAACGTGCTAGGCATTGTGTAAAGAACAAGAGGAATAAAATAATTTATCCCTCTCCTAAAAGAGCTTGCAATTGGGCCATCATTTTATTTTGGTAGGTCTGTTTAGGAGGGTGTTCAGAGAGATTAGGCAGGTATCCTTGAGAACACCTGAGTTTGTTATTGTGGAAAATTCTGCAAGCAATGAGGTCTTCCCCATTGGGCTCTGGGTGAAGAAATATAATTTCTGACTCAGGAGTGGAGGAACCACCATCATTAATAAGAATAATTATTCCTGTTATATAAGATTAAGCAAACCTTTCAAAGCCTTTGTCAAATTCTGTCTTATTTCAGCTTCTCCCATAATGGGCTTTCTTTCGAATTGGTGGTAAATTTATTTGCCTGGGACAAAAGGATTCATCCCTTGGGCAGATACTCTGCCTATCTGGTGTTCACTTCTCCAGGAGTAGTGTTTCTACTGAGAGGGGACTGGCTTTGGAGCCAGAGAACCAGGGTCCAAATCCTGTCTCTACTGTTTTCAAGGTGAGTGACCAAGGGAGATTTACTTAATGATTCTAATAATAGCTATTTTTATGAGTGACACACACACTGCCTTCTTGGAATGTATGGGCCAGGAGGGGTAATAATGACTAAGAGTTGTTCAGCATGGGCACTGTTAAGAACCTCGTGTGCATTACCTCACTTGATCCCCATGCCTATCCTACAGCTGTGCTCTGCCCTTTCTATTTTACAGATGAGGAAGCTAAAACTTTAAAAGAGAAGTAGAGAGGCCATCATTAACTGGATTGCAAATCCTATTTGGTTTGACTCCTTGGTCTGAGCTCTTGACCATTTTATTCTTCTAACTCAAGTTAATCTGCTCTTTCCAAATAATAATTACTGTTTTTTTTTTCCTTTTTGACTGGTGGCCACTAAAACATGTATATGAAGTCCAGTGAAAGATGCCTAGGTACACTGCATACTTTCAATACCTACCTGTCTGTTACGGTATAAATACAAGTTGTTGAAGGCCAGAACCTGATCAGTAACCTTATTTTGGATCTAATTCCACACGCACTTTCAGGCATTCAAAAGACACAATCTTTTTCATAACGATTTTTTGGCTTTTTTTTTTGATCAGGGTGATGATGTTTTCAGGACTGGGGGTAGAGGTCTAGAAATCTCAGGATTTGGGGAGATAAGATAGTCAAAACTTTTACTATAGGAGATGTAAAATGTCCATGGCAATGGTAGATGAAGGGTCTGGCTATGGCAAGTATGAAACCTAGACCTCTAACCCAAGGCCAGCTTCTCAAGGCAACTGACCCAGATGGAAGCAGGATGTTAGTGGTGTTTTTCTTCCTGCATGAGAAAATTGATGCTCTCTACATACTAATTAAATTTACATGCACCATTACCTCCTAAGGCTTGAAGAGTAGGGATTAACGCTGAATGATTACAGCACCTCCACATGCTTTCCATCACTTCTAAAATGGCTCTCTAGCCTGGCAGTCTAGGATGTATGGGACAGGCAAGCTGGTTTCCGTTTTGGAATGCAGGACTCTGGGGTTCTGTGAATGCACCAGTTAATCTGTCAACATCCCTCTCGTTACAGGAACAAAATAGGAATGATGACACTTTCCATAGCCCTGGTTAGAAGATTAATGGCATCACATTTGCCCATCTGTTTACAGTTTTTAAGTGGATGTAGCTAAATGGAGATTTAAACTGGTGATATTTTATTTTGGACCAAGTGATCTTGCTTGTCCTTAACCTGGAGAGAGAATATTACTGCTTACCCTTAGGAAAATGACCACAGGAAGAACTATAATTTTTAAACAATAAGCTTTGGGTGAGGCCTCCTTTGCATTAACTGACTGAGGCAGACATTTTTGTTATGCCACAATAAACAGCACCTGTAGCTTCCTCTCTCCTCCCATACCCCTTGCCAGAACTTGGATGCTCCAGGCTCACTTCAGTGAGAGCAAAAGTAAGCAGCAATGGAGAGGGTGGCTTGTGACATCACTGTTGGTTCCCCATGGCTGGTTCAGTGACCTCAGCGCTGACATTTGGGAAAAAAGGAGAGAGGTCAGGTTATTCTTCATCCCTTTGACTAGACATCAACTGAGGCCAGGGTCAGAAACATACAGATTTGTAACAGTTCTAACTCTTGATGATTTGTCTGGTTTTTGAGGACTGTAATTGTTCCTTTCCTTTCTTTCCTTTTCCCTTTCCTTTCCTTTCTCAGAGACCCTACTAAAAATATTTTCCAATATCTGGGAAAATTACTCGTGTACGGTAGTACTTTGATTTGTTTTACCACCTAAACTCTGTGGAAATGTCATCCCCATTGTGATGTATTAATAAGCAGGACCTTTAAGAGGTGATTGGGTCATGAGAACTCTTCCTGAATGAATGGGTTCCTGCGGTTGGTTATAAAACCAACTTGGCTCTGTCTCTTAGCTGCTCCCCTGGCACTTTGTGATGCTTTGTGCTGCCTTAGAACTCTACAGAGAGCTCCCACCAGCAGGTCTTCCCCAAATGCAGTCCCTCGACCTTGGACTTCCCAACCTTTAGAACCATAAGAAATTTTATTTCTTTGTCAATTACCCAGTCATATTCAGTTGTGGGAGCAGAAAATAGACTAAGGCAGGTAGATTCACTCATACTTGTTGAATGAATGAAAGAGAACGATTGCTATCCACAAGTGGTGTGCAAGTTTGGAGCAAGCTTTAAAGTTGGTTGAAGGACTCTATGCAGAGAGTGTTGGTCCCTCAGCATGTGAGGCTGATATTCTTGCTGTTTATTGGGTTAGATCCTGTGCTACAAAAAGAAGAAAGGGAAGATTTACAGTTGTGAGAAAGTCTGGGACAGGCTCATCAGCATGCCAGAATTTGGGAGAAAGAAATAAGAAATAATATTTCTTTGGGATCTTCTGTTCCCTTTAGTGTAATCCTTCAGAAGCTCTGGTTTTGTTGAGCTATGAACTTAAGGTTATAATTTATGTCTGTGACTTGATCTCTTAGACCCCTTATGTGGGCAGGGTATGCTGCAGGCAGAAGGGATCACTGTACACATGTTGGGCACTTTGTCTAGGCCTGGCACTGAAGTTGGCAATTTGCCTGCATTTCCCTAGGATCAGCCCTCTGGGATGCCAGGCTACACCGTCAATGGCAAGTTGACTTTCCCAGTGTATTAATAAGATACTGTAGACTCATACTACGCATTTTACATATTATAAGTGTTTTCCCAGGATAAGTAGAGCTATAAATCAAGATCTGCCCTCTTTTTGCAGAGTCTGCTCCAAATACCAGATGTCCTACTGAATTATCTGATCTATAAAAACTGGTAAGCAGAGATCAGTAAGAGACTTTAAAATCCATGAGCCTCTCCTGACCTGTTGTTTGCCTTATTTCATGCCTGATACATTTTTGAGATACTGAAAATTTTATCTTGCCCAAGAGGCAATCAGGGATAAAAGTTGGGAGCTACATGAAGCATTCAAGGTCCTGAGTGTGACATCCACATCCTGTTATTTCTCCCTAGGGTGCTCAGTGTCAGTGGGAGCCTGGGATATGTGACTGATGGTGGTCTTGCAACAACCATGAAGGCCTGCAATGTGGAAATGTTTGCAGCTGCTGGACGTTCAGCCAGTTTGGGACAAAGGAAAGCTGTAGTTAGATCTTGGAGATTTCTGATTTTCTTTTCCTTTGTTGGAGTCTCTTACCAGGGCTTAGTAGTCTTGTGGACTGGTTTGGGGGCAGTGCAGGATGAACTGACTTAATAAAGGAAAGGTTTACTCTACAGGAATCTTGTAGAGTGAAACAATACAGCTTCATCACCCTATAAGAGAGCTGTTCGTAAAAATGATACAAAGTGAAAGGCTGCAGGGTGTTTGAATAAATTGCGATGTAAAATTTGAGATTATGTAATATACTCTTTATCCTCTAGAATTTCTCCAATGTCATAAATCTCCCCTTCAACATAAATATCTCTATTTGCTTTGCTATTAGATTTTAGGTTATATATTATGGCATTCATCATTTAAGATTCTGAACATATTTATATAGAAACATACATGATATTGTTTGGACTTTGCAAGTTTCTGTGGAAGAGGAGGGGTTTTCAATTTTATTTTTTAGTGTTGTAATATGACACTGTCAAAATTAAGAAATTGAGTAATTTTTGTTGATATTGCTAAAATAGTTATAAACCTCTATGAGACCTAATATCTACTGGATGGAGAATGAATATGTATTCTATCAAGTCTCAGCCCAGTTTCATTAATTTTAACTACAGCAGAATAGTCTCACCAGGAGCCAAGTGTCCATTTCAAATCACCTTCCTAAGATAATAGATAAACTTCCTAAGATATCCTCTCTCCCTTCCTCCCTCCCTTCCTGCCTTCCTTTCTCCCTTCCTTCATCCCTCCCTCCCTCCCTCTCTTCCTTCCTTCTTTCTTTCTCAGATACCTTGACACTATACTCTCATACCAAGGTCACACACCCGTTAGGGCTTTACCTTTGCCAAGCACTGTGACACCACAATGTTTGGAATATTCTCTGACTAGAAATGCAGTGAATGAGAAAGTAGTGTGCCTGTGCAAACAATCATGGGCACATGCACATGCAGAGACAACCGGTGGGTACCCACCTGCACCTGGGCACATATGCATATTCATCTGTCATGTGGATAAGGCAGACCACGGACAGTGTTTTCAATGTTCGTGAATCTGTTGCCTTAAGAGATAGAGACAAGCAATTGTGTGTCAAAATTGCTGATTCACAGTTTGAGCAACTACTAAGGGGTCCCTACAAGTCTTCACATCCTACCACACAGTCTGCAGTGCTGAAATGATCAAACTTTGCCCATTTCACCAAAGACCTCAAGCGGGTGGAGGTGGGGTTAGGAGAGAGTACCTGCAAATCAAAAAAAGTGTTCTTCCGGGCCACCCAGCAACACTGACATGTTTTGAAGTTGTGCCTAGGGAAAGGACATCTAAGTCCTTCCTTGTGTGGCTTCACACTTACCCTCAATCAGTTTGATCCTGAAGTAGGCGATGAGGAGGAGCAGCAGCAAAGCCACAGGCAGGAAGACCCCAGAGAACAGGAACCAGCCAGGGAGCTCTGTCAGGAAGGCCGACAGCACAGGGTGCATGGCCAATGCAAGGCCTCACTGGCGGTGGGATTCACGAGCGGGACCGGGCAGAGCCACTTAGTCTGCGGTTGTATACTGCTGGGGCTCTGGCCTTTGCTCAGCACAACTCCAGGAAACTTTTTGTGGACTTTGCTCTATTTAAATTGCCCCATTATTCTGAGATTGCTGGCAGGTTACTCTGTAACTCAGTTACAAAGCTTAGAGGAATTGAAAAGCAAATCTCACTAGCTCTCCTAGAGGTGGGTGTTTATCTGGTGGGGATGGAGGTGACTCCAGGAACCTCAAATTGCTTTGTCTTCAGTTTATCAGGAACGCACTCCTCTGCGAAGTACATTCATTTATTCAACAAACACGTAATTCTTCTAGAACCCAATCTGTGGACTACACACTGGGTGTATGAAGAAGAGCAAGCCATGGACTCTGCCCCCTAAGAGTGGAGACGAGTGACAGTGGCCACAAGTGACCAGTGGTGGAGGGGCTGGTGATGTGGCTCTTTTCCTTCTCCCCTTGATGCTCACACTCTGGGCTCTGCTGTTTACTTACCTAGGAGGATGGGCGGGAACCCCGCTGTTTCTGGGAAGAGCACGAGCAATCTGTTGGCAGAAGTCAACACTGATGCTGACTCTCTAACTGCACTGAGTTGCCTTTGACTGCGTTGAGGAAAAATTTCTCTAGTCCAAAGATCCCCTGGTGAATTTGGAAATTTTGAGGGGGATTGGCAGCCACCTTCTGGGGGTCATTCTTCTCGTGTTCTCACCCTGTCCCCGCCCCTGTTGGCAGCTGCCTGACTGGCAAGTGACCAGCAGTGTAGGGACAAGCTGCTGTCAGTGCCTCCCAAATTCTTCCCTTAGGGACTTCACATGGCTGTGCAGTCTGTCCCAGCTGTAGAGTCTGCACCTCATTTACCAAATAATAAATCTGGGATGCCTGCCTGGCATTCCTGAGCAAGGACCCATAAAGAGTTTCCCTCTCAGAAGACGGGCATCTTGATTTCCGAAGGAACCATTTAGAACATCCCAGATCACGTCTGCATCCATTGCACTTTACATGCTTCTCCCCTCATTCCACAAACCCACAGCAGGGTGCTGCTGCTATTATTCTTTCAGGCCTTCTATTGAGCTGGCTCTCTGGTGCTCTCTGGCTTGAAGGGGATGCTAATTTGTAAAGTGTCAATCTTCAAGGAACCTCTATGAGCAGGTGACATTACCAGGGAGATGTTAGGCAGCCTGTTTGTCATGTTCTTTCTTCCTGTTTCATTGCATTCAGCAAGGTTTTGTTGAATGCCTAGACTAAGGTAAGTAGGGGGAAGAAGCAAACATAAATGACAATACTGTTAGCTCTCAGATCGACATGTAAACAAAGTGCAAGGGAAGCGCTGAAGAGAGACTGATTAATTGCAGTCAGGGAACTGCAGAGTTCATTAAGAAGATAGCATCTGAGCTGAGCCTAGGGATGGGTAGCTGAGGAAGTCCCGCAGCAAACAGGCAGCAGGCAGGGTTTGTGGAGGTTAGGGAAGAATTGAGAGTAGATGAATGGCAGGGAGTTCAGGCTAGAGAGTGTCTTAAGAGCTGAAGCTGGAAAAATGGGTTAGCATCAAATCTTAGGGACTCTTGAATGCCCTAAGTTATATACTATTTGGACAAGGGGATTAATCAAAGGTCTTTGATCATGGCAGTGAGTGCTCTGAGGTGGGCATAGGAAACATTTAGGTAGCGCTTTAAATAATGGACTGAAAAGAAGAGATGGGGGGGGCTATCTCAACATAAAATCAGGATGTAGGAGTCTGAGTCTGAGATAAATCACAGAGGAGGGAGAGAAGCAGACAGAGAGGTTGCAGAAATGAAAAGAACAGCCCTTGGTGAGTAATTAAATGGAGAGAAGTAGATTTCACCAGCCATCTAACAATCATTAAGTGCTTACTCTATGTCAATTTCTATATAAATAGCTTATGGTTATATCTTATTTAATCCTCATAGTAATCTTATGAGGTAGAGACTGATACAGATGGGGAAATAGGCCAGAAAGAGCAAGTGCCTTGCCTAAGACACAAATCTAGTGACAAAGGTGAGATTCTAGTCTGGAACCCATGCTGTCATCCGTCATGCCATCTGGTTGGTTGGTGGTGACGGTGGGGAGATACTGGTGCTGCAAACTGAGACCTGAACCCAGGCTGGACAGCAGGTTTGGGTGGGACAAGTATGGAATTTTGCAAGGTTTAAATTGGAAGTGATGTACAGCTACCTGTTCAGTGGGAATCGGGTAGAATTATGGAGTTTAGGAGAGAGGACAAGGTTTACAATATAGATTTGGAATTTATTAGTGTTTTATTGGCTGGACTTGGTGGGATAGAGAGAGATTACTCAGAAAGGAGTGTGTATGATGATAAAGGACCAGCTATTGATCCTAAAAAATGCTCTTATTTAGGACATGAGAGGAAAGATAAGAATGAGGGAAAGAAATTGAGAAGAAGGGAAACTCTGAAGGTGGAAGAGGAACTGGAGAAAATGGTGTTAGGAAATTGGTGGCAAAAGAAGTTCTTTGAAGGTAAGGTATCATTTACTGGATCTGATGTAATTCTGACTCACATTGAAAGTTTTCAGAGCTCATGATCTTTGAGGTAGACTTAAAGTGTTTTTTTTCCATAAGTAACTCCTGTGGAAGATATTCAACATAAAATAAACTTCACATACTTTAAGTGTACGAGTTAGTAATTTTTTTTTTTTTTTAGTAATTTTTATATGTGTGTGTGCCCATGAAACCATCACCAAGATCAAATGATGAACATTATCCTCAAAGTTTCTCATATCATTTTTCTATCTCTGATTCCCTCTCCCAAATCCCCAGGCAACCACTGATCTATCACATGTAACTATATATTAGTTTGTAATTTCTATAATTTTTACAAATAGAATTATCCTGTATATCTTTTTTGTTTACTTTCTTTCACTCATCATAACTATTTGAAATTCATTTGTATTATTGCCTGCATCAATCATTATTGCCACATATTGCTGATTAGCATTTTATTGTATGGATAAACCATCTGCTTCTCCTTCTCCTATTGAGGAATATTTGGGTTTCCTATTTTAGGCTATTGCAAATAAAACTTCTTTGAACATTCCGATACACGTCTTTACATAGACATATGCTTTCATTTCTCTTGGTAAATACCTAGTAGAATGGCTGCATCATATAATAGATATAATGTTGATGTTTTAAGAAATTGCCAGGCTGTTTTCCAGGTGGTGATACCATATTATATTCCCACCAGTGGTGCATGATAGTCCAGTTCCTTCACATACTCAGCAACTCTTGGTAGAGTGTATCTTTTTGATTTTAGCCATTTCAGTGGTGTGAAGTGGTATCTTGTTGTGGTTTTAATATGCATTTCATTAATGATGTTGAACATCTTTCACGTCCTTATTTGACATGTGTGTAATTTGTTTTGTGAAAAGACTGTTCATCTATTTTGCCCATTTTAAGAAAAAAAGTCTTTAAAATTAAAATTTAAGAGTTATTTCCATTGTGGGGTGCTATGGCTTGTGCTTATAGTTGTAGCTACTCAGGATGTTGAGGCAGGAGGATCACTTGAGCCCACGAGTTGAGACAAACCTGGACAACATAGTGAGACCATTATCTAAAAAACAGTTTTTTATGTGTTCTAGAAACAAGTCATTTATTAAATATATGATTTTTAAGAACTTTTTTTTCAGTCTGGGTCCTGTCCTTCCATTTACTTAGTTATTAGATAGCATATAGATTTTTAATTTAGACAAAGTCCAATTTGTTCTTTTATGGATTATGCTTTTCATATATAAGAAAACTTTGCCCACCCCAAGGTTGCAAAGATCTTTTCCTATGTCTTCTAAAACTTCTTGGAAGTTTTATAGCTTCAGGTTTGTATTTAGGTTTATGATCTACTGTGAGTTAGTTTTTGTCTGTAGTGAGAGGTATAGGTTAGAGTTTTTTCCTTTTTTAATTTTGCATATAGGTATGCAAATTGTCTCAGCACTATTTGTCAAAAAAACTACTCTTGTCCCTCTGAGATGGCTTTGTATCCTTGTCAAAAAACAGAAGTCAGTTATGTGGGGCTCTACTTCTGGTACTATCTATGGTGTTCCACTAACCTAATTGTTAATAGTTTTACCAATACCTTTGTCTTTGGTATTGTTGTTTTAAAATAAGTTTTGAACTACTCCAACTTTGTTCTTTTTCAAAATTGTTTTAGCTAGTGTATGTCATTTTTATCTCTATGTTTGAATAAGTTTATCAATTTCTATAATAAGATCTGCTAGGATTGCATTGACTCTATAAGTAAATATGGGGAGAGAATTGGTATTTTAACAATGTTGAGTCTTGTGAACCATAAGCATGATATATATTCCATTTCTTTGGGTCTTCTTTAACTTCTCTCAACTATGTTTTGTAGTTTTTAGTATACCTGTCTTCATTCAACATCTTTTGTCAGTTTATCACTGTTTCATATTTTTATGTGATTATAAAGAATATTGCTTTTTAAATTTCAATTTTTGATTGTAATTGCTAGTATGACAGGTTTTCTTAATTTACAAAATTTACTCATTACTGGGTACTGCAACTAGATTAAGTATTAGAATTTATTAAAACATCCTTCAGAACTTGAGACCTTTTATCACTAAAAGCTATAATATTAATCTACTTTGATTCTTGGGAGTAATACATGGTAGGCACAGAGGCTATTAAAAAATGGAAATGTTTGAAGCACTGGTAATCTGTTTGATTTGCTAGAATTTCAGTGGAATTCTATAAAGAGTGTACAATTTGCTGCTATAGTAGCAGATTCTTTACCTGCTTTTTGCCAAGTAGGAACAACCATAAATATCTTTGGAAAAATGTACACTGGTGAAAATAGAGGGACACATTAGGTTGGGGGTTAACCCACCTGTTGATTTCCTGGGTAGTAAACACTCCCACTGTCACCTTGCGTAATGTTTTAAGGCACAAGTGATTTGCAAAAATCGATATTTTGGACAGGATTCCTGGGAGACTACTGTCATACCATCTATTATACTAGACTTTTGGTGAAGCTGCCCAAAAGCCTACCAGGCTGATTGTGACCTCTTGAAGCCAATGCCAAACCTCCTGGGCATCTGATTTGGATTCTGTTTTTATCTGAGCCTTAAAGAATGACTCATTGCACTGACATACTGTGGAGCAATGAAAGTTCTGAAGTTCATCAGCAGAAGGTGCCAAAGTACCATCGATTGCTATTTGGAATCTGAAATTATGTATGTAAGTGTATAGCCACTAAACCAGTACAAGAAATTAAGCACAAACAAAACCAACAAATTCAAACGAAGTGGTTTGATTTAAGTATATGGGTGGTATTCTGCTGCAATGAAGCATTGCTCACAACATGAATGTAGTGCTGCTGGTTCCAGGGTGCGCTCCTCTGAGTATACAAGCCTGTGTTCCTCTGGATCTGGTTAACTGCCCCTCTGAACTTTGCTCATTAGCCTGGGTCAATTAAAGTAGTATCACTTGGCAGCAGTCCTACAGCGAATGTGAGAATGAGGGCTCTAAAATCAAGACAGTGTTTGGTTGTAAGTACAAAAGATGATTTCTACTTTGTGAACTTTGAGAAAAGACCCAGGGCCTTCATTATTCACATGTGTGGGTAGCAAATGGTTTCTGAGGGCTTGACATGTAACCCAGAAGCACTGATTGACTGGACATATCCATGAGTAAGACAAAGCCCCTGACCTTATGGAATATATTTTGCAGTGAGGTGGACAGACAATAAGCATAGAGGTAACAGTTATTGAATGCTTGTATGGTTTCAGGTACTGGTCTGAGCACTCCACATGTTATAACTCATTACACTCTTTTAACAATGCATTTGAAAAAAGAACCATTTCTATTATCACCACTTAACAGATGTAAAGATCATGGAGCATTCATAACTTGTCCAGGATCACATCACTGGCAGAGTCAGGGTATAAACCCAGACATTTGTCCACTATATTCTACTGCTTCTCAGTCTCCTAGAGAAATACATACCTAATGCCAAGTAGTGATCGTCCTCTGCAGAGAAGTAAGGTAGGACGAAGAGATGAGAGAGTAGCAGGAAGTGCTAACTTTAGGCGGGGTTGTAGGGAAGGTATATTCGTCAGCTAGGGATGTTGTAACAAAATACCACAGAATAAATACTGTATATAACAGAAATTTATTTTTCACCCTTCCAGAGACTGGAAGTCCAAGATTATGTGCCAACAGGGTTGGTTTTTGATGAGGCCTCCCTCCTTGCCTTTCAGATACTGTCCTTTCCTCTTCATGCATGCGGTCCTGGTGTCTCTTGTCTCCTAAGTATGCCAGTCTTTTCAT
The DNA here is from genome assembly GCF_902686445.1 of Sciurus carolinensis. Lineage (NCBI taxonomy): Eukaryota > Metazoa > Chordata > Mammalia > Rodentia > Sciuridae > Sciurus > Sciurus carolinensis. Next base: position 33,956,273 of record NC_062219.1, read on the forward strand.
ATGAGGGTTCTTATGACTTCACCAGACCTTAATTACCTTATTGAAAGTCTTATCTTTAAATATAATCACATTGGTGTTAGGGCTTCAACATATAAATTTGGGTGAGGGGAACACAATTCAGTCCTTAACAAGGTTTCTCTGAAATGCTAGCTTTTGAGCAGAGATGGGTATGAAGGGAAAGAATAAGCCACCATGTTTTTGTAGCAACAGAGTTCCATGCAGAGGGAGCAGTAAGTCAGTCCTGGGATGGAAGTGTTTGGGGCGTGGTGGAGGGCAGGGAAGGAGCCTATTGTGCGTGGAGCACACTGAGGAAGTTGAAAGTGCTACCACTTTTGAGAATGATTGATCTAGAGACCCAACACTGACATCAGGCCATGGAAATGTGTGCAAAGTGTGGTCTGTGAAACTCTATTACACTTTGTTATTTTTTGGAAAGTGATCAAATTAGTGTAGAGAATATTGGGCTAAGTAGGTTCTTTATTGCAAAGTTTCTTTGAACTTTTAACTTGGTAAGGTGCATTGTAAATCCCTAAGGGGATACGGCTTGCAGCCTTTCCCAGATTTACTAGCTCTTTGAGTCCTTTTGGAAAGCAAAAGCATCTGCAGAATACTTTTCTGGGTGTAGAAAGCTATGTAAAGAGGTTTGCCCAGGTGTTCTGATATTTGGGCTTGGGGTTCTTAAGTAGGGTACAGGTGGAAAGGGAACAAATTATATTGAGAAGTTATTACTTTATGGATTTTATTGTCTTATGTTTTTGTTTGCATAATTTTTGCTAGCATAGTCTGGCCCCAACAATTCAGGAAATTCCCTTTGTTTTTGTTTTTGTTTTTCTTTCATGAAATTTCCCCATGTCTGTTCATGCTTGTTGGTGAAGTTATTTTGTTTATGAGAAAATGATCATTGGAACATGCCCACCTGAACATAGGTTTTGTACTCCCACTCTAACTGTGGTGGGGGTTCACATGAGATGTTCCTAGTTAGATTTTCAGTATCAATAGGACAAAGGGGGAATGGTGGCTTCTTGGGAATAGCCTAAGGATTCAGAGCCCACTCTGAGGTCTGCAAGGGAGATGAGAGCATTTGACACAACAAGAAGGTATTTGTTGTTTGAACTGATGTGGCATATCCAGTAAGGAAGTGCTTCTTGATTCAGATCTTCTCTCTCTCAGTAGGTTTTCACAAATCAACATATTTATGAAATAACAGATAAGAACAGAGGTTGATTTACCTTGAAGGCAATAAATTTCAAATTTCAGTCCCCCTCCTTTCCATAGACCCTTCTAAGATCAGGGAGCAATACCCGGAATATATGGTCATAGATTTTCTAAAGCTTACAAAAGAATGATATATTAACTGAAATTAGTTAGTACCCCAGCTTCCTCTCTGATGCCTTCCTGGTGTCAAGGAGCATTAGAGCAGCCATGGACATTTTGGAAGCAACTCTTGGTGGAAGATGAGTTGGGGACATACTTGGTTGAGGTCAGTGGAATGTTTTGTGGTTTGCAGTCATTTCTGCACATCATTAAGTTGTAGTTAACTGTTGGGGTGTAGGAATGACTTCCAGAAATACTCCTACTATCCACTGTGTTCACTCTTGGAGTTGTGACTCAATGGCACAGGGGCAAAAGGCCCTATTACAACATCAACGTGTCCTTTGACTTAACTTCAAGAAGTAGGAAGTGGAGAAGGAACAAGTTTTGAAATGTAAGAACCAGTAACTACTCTGGAATATGTCTCCAGACATTATATATATAAAATGATAAGTGGAAGATTTGATTCTTATTGAAATGCTATGAAAATGAAAGTTCTCTCCTGTGATAAAAATAATTATAAATGCAGTGTACATTTTTGTATGAATTGAATACAGCAGAATTTGTCAGAATTCCTGTTCGAGGACAAAAACCAGTAACAGTGGTATTGCAATAGTATCTTCGAATGTTGTTACACAGTTTATGCATCCCAATCTATTGGATTACACTTAATCATGCACAGTGGGCCTCATGCATTGGTCCTGAGAATGTTTGGTGGTGGCGGGGGACCCAAGACAAAACCTGAAGTCCACTTGACATAGCAGGGTACTGTAGAAAAAAGTGTTCCAGTAACAAAGCTATATGTATAATGAAAGTTCAACAGATGCACTGTGTTATTTAATTATAGTTATATGGTTCAGTACCACATATGGCAATTAAAAATAGATTTAATTCCTCTGATTAATCTTATTAATATTTTTCAAAATTATACCAAATTTTAAATATAATGAAAAGGAAATTTCTTAGTGGAAGCTAAAAAAACAAAACACTGAAAGATTGCTAGGAGCTTCAAAATGTAAAAACAAATAAACAAAACCACCCAATTTCTTAGCTTTTTAAAATCATACTTTGTTGTTTCTTTTTTTAGTCTAGGCCAATAGTCACTTTCACACAGAATTTTGGTTTTACAATTTTGTATTCTTTTTTTCTTGAAAAGGACTTCCCTCCAGATACATAAACTTCAAATACCCACAATCTGGATCTGTTGCTGGGTAATAATAGCCATTTTCCAGAACAATAAATCCTGGAAGAAGTACCGGAGTCTGTGGTTCGTTTTGTGATCTGCAAATTCTCTAAGTTGTGCCTCCTGTTATAAGCCTGGGAGGATGCTGACATCTTATTGGTCTCTCTGGCTATTCGAAGGCTCTGGAAGGCCTTCCTAGTTTAGTAAGGGCAAATGAAGGTGGTCATATTCAGTGTTAAAAGTGGGGGTAAAGTCATGCCAGAAACGCCACAAAATACATCAGAGAGGAGCTTCAACTGAGTAGAAATTCAATTTAATTCAGATACCATCAGTCGATTTGATTTTTAAATTGAAGGTCAACCTCTTCCTACAGTATAATATTATTCCTAAATATGCCACAGAGAAGGTAATTCAACATGATGCCATTACTTATTGTTGGAAATATAAATTAGAATGCTATTTAAAGAAAAAAAAAAAAAGCTCAAATCTTACTTCAGTTTCCCTTTAGAAAAAAAAAATCCTTGCAACTTGTGCAATACCCAACAGTAAGTCCACTACGCTCATTTAGGCATGAGTGTTTGCAGATGAGTGACAAATCTGTTGGTTTGCACAAGCCCTGCCTTCTGTCCGAGGGCTGCAGTTTCGAGAATCATGGCTATAATACAGGCTTCTTTCTCTCATTAGCAGAGGAAGTAGAGCAGCAAGTGTGTATTAATCACTTGGGGTAACCTACCAGGCCATCATTAGAATTTTTTGCCAAGGTAGTGAAAGAAAAATAACAGCTGTTTGTATAAAGAAGCTAGGAGCTCATTTGCACGGCTACTAAAGGCAACAGGGAGATTAATGCATGTTGTCAGTTCTACAGGTTTAATTTGACTTGCGCTAAAATAGCATCAATATACATCTCCCCTTGTCATTCATTCCCCCTGAATGCTGATTAATTTACTCTCATTTCACCCTGAATGCTGCCAGGCAGTAATGAGTTGTAGCCATCTGGCAGTCCTATTTTATCTTCCCCACTCCTCTAAAAAGCTGCAGAGACGGGGACATTCTTTCCACAAGCAGCCGTCCAGCTGCTCAGAGCTGCCGGCCCTCCTCTGGGGGAATGCAGGGCAGATGTCAGTCGGGAGAGTGGATTCCTGAACTGGCACACAGATTCTGTGTTGTAGCTGATGAGCAAAAGCCTCCTTCGTTTCGGAATTGTGAGGGACGGATAACAGAGTGTCTCTGTCAGAATTAACAGTTAAGCCACGTAAAAAGAGATTTGCAAAGTACAGCTACTGCTGTAAAGTAGTGTTTTATAGATACATAATAATACAAAGTACACAGAGATAAGGCTCTTTATAGACATATGAAACAATATTGTTAATATGGTCTTAACACTTAAAAGAGTAGAAAACCATCTTGCCTCAGTAATTATTTCATATATAATCTTTTTCTTTTTGTATTTGCAGAGTAAACAGACATATTAACTCATTTGTGTAAAAGAATAATAAAACTGGCATAAAACCAGATTCTGTTCAAGAATAATGTTTTCTTTTTTTTTTTTTTTTTTCCTTTGACCCCACAACTGGCTCTAGCAACTGTCACAATTTGTCTGTTTTCATTAGAGTAAAACCCTCAAAATAACTTCTATGTCCTCAACTCCCGTCCTCCTCTTCTTTCCTGAACTCCAAATCTCATCTTGTCAAGGTCGGCAAGCTCTTGTTTGCAGCCTCATGCAGTGGCCAACTCCTAGTCCACCTGATGTGACCCATTAGAAGCATTTAACAGAGTCGGTCACTCCCTCCTCAGCAAACAGTTCTTCCCTGGGCTTCGGCACTGCACTCTTCTTGCTTCCCTTCTTCCTCTCTGGCTGTGTTGTGGCTGTTTCTTTCCTGGTTCTTCCTCATTGTCAAGGTCTCCAAATGCTAGGGTGCCCTTGGCTTAGTCCACAGAACTGTTGCCGGTCTGCACTCATGACCTCAGGCCCCATGTCAAGCCTCTCTTCCCATCTCCTCTGCATGGCTCTCCCTTGGTATCTCGTCCTTCCTCATGATGGCTTTATACACCATCTATCTCCATGTCATTGGTGCCCTGCTCAGAACCGTCACCTGAACTCCAGATTCAAAGAGCCCAGTGTCCACTGGACAAAGTCACTCCAATCATGTTTCAAAAGCTTCTCACTGTTACTGGGTTCAAACCTGAAGGGACACCAACGTATTTAACTTACTCAACTCATTGTTTAGTTCAACTTCTTTAACTGACTCCTTATTTAGCTAACTCATCTTCTGTTGCTCCCCTTGCTCTATTCTGCTTTGTGCTGTTTCCCAGATATGCCAGGTGCTTCTATCCAAACCTCCTCATGGGCCCTTCCCTCTTCTTGGATCACTCTTCTATACCCACTCTGCCTGCTTCCTCACCTCCTTTAGGGATTTGTTCATATAATCTGTTTCTAGTGAGGTTTGCCCTGACTACCTATTATAAAATAACAAGCGGATCTCCCTCCAAGCCCTCCTGATCCTCCTTCCTGCCTTATTTTTCTCCGTAGCACGTATCAGCATCTCACTATTTATTTATTTGCCTATTATCTGTTTTCCCTCACTAGTTTATAAGCTCTATAATAGTAGGAATTTTCATCAGTTTTGTTAGCTTCTTTTTTTAAATTTTAATTTATTTTTATTATAAACAAATGGGATACATGTTGTTTCTGTACATGCAGTAACAGCATACCATTTGCGTAATCATACATTTACATAGGGTAATGATGTTTGATTCATTCTGTTATTTTTTCCTCCCCCCCACCCCTCCCACCCATCTTTTCCCTCTATACAGTCCCTCCTTCCTTCATTCTTGCCCCGCTCCACCCTCCATTATGTGTCATCATCCACTTATCAGCAAGATCATTCGTCCTTTGGTTTTTTGAGATTGGCTTATCTCACTTAGCAAGATATTCTCCAACTTCATCCATTTACCAGCAAATGCCATAATTTTATTCTTCTTTATGGCTGAGTAATATTCCATTATGTGTAGATACCACAGTTTCTTTATCCATTGATCAATAGAAGGGCATCTAGGTTGGTTCCACAATCTAGCTATTGTGAATTGAGCAGCTATGAACATTGATGTGGTTGTATCTCTGTAGTACGCTGATTTTAAGTCCTTTGTATATAGGCCAAGGAGTAGGATAGCTGGATCAAATGGTTCTAAGGAATCTCCATACTGCTTTCCAGAGTGGCTGTACTAATTTGCAACCCCACCAGCAATGTGTGAGTGTATCTTTTCCCCCACATCCTCTCCAACACCTATTGTTGCTTGTATTCTTAATAATCACCACTCTAATTGGAGTGAGATGGAATCCTAGGGTACTTTTGATTTACATTTCTCTTATTACTAGAGATGTTGAACATTTTTTTCATATATCTGATGATTGCTTGTAGATCATCTTCTGTGAAGTGTCTGTTCATTTCCTTAACCCATTTATTGATTGGGTTATATGTATTCTTGGTATAAAGGTTTTTGAGTTCTTTGCAGATTCTGGAGATCAGTGCTATATCTGAAGTGTCTCCCACTCTGTAGGCTCTCTCTTCACATTGTTGATTGTTTCCTTTACTGAGAAAAAGCTTTTTAGTTTGAATCTATCCCAATTATTGATTCCTGCTTTTATTTCTTGTGTTTTGGGAGTCATGTTAAAGAAATCTGGTCCTAAGCCAACATGATGAAAATTCAGACCATGAGAAGTACAAAACACTAAAGAAAGAAATTAATGAAAACCTTAGAAGATGGAAAGATCTCCCATGTTCTTGGATAGGCAAAATTAATATTGTCAAAATGGTCATACTACCAAAAGTGCTATACAAATGCAATGCAATTCCAATTAAAATCCTAATGACATACCTCATAGAAATAGAAAAAGCAATCATGAAATTCATTTGGAAGAATAAGAAACCCAGAATAGCTAAAGCAATCCTTAGCAGGAAGAGTGAAGCAGGGGGTATCACAATACCAGATCTTCAACTCTACTACAAAGCAATAGTAACAAAAATGGCATGGTATTGGCACCAAAATAGTGACAGGTAGATCAATGGTACAGAATAGAGGACATGGACACAAACCCAAATAAATACAGTTTTCTCATACTAGACAAAGGTGCCAAAAACACAATGGAGAAAAGATAGCCTCTTCAACAAATAGTGCTGGGAAAACTGGAAATCCATATGCAGCAAAATGAAAATAGACCCCTATCTCTCAACCTGCACAAAACTCAACTCAAAATGGATCAAAGACCTCAGAATTAAACCAGAGACCCTGCACCTAATAGAATAAAAAGTAGGTCCAAAGAACTTCTTTAAGGGTTCAAATCTTTTGCTCATTTAAAAAATGTGTTGTCTTCTTGATTTTTAACTAATTAAAGTCTTATATATATTTTGGATAAAAGTTATTTGCCACTTATTTGTATTGCAAATAATTTCTCCCATTCTGAGGTGTGTCTTTTCATTTTATTAATAATGTGTTTTTAAATATCTTAGATTTTTAATTTTCATGAAGTTCCATTTATCAATTTTTTCTTTTAAGATTTATTCTTTTTTGTATCTTTGCTAAGAAACCTTTGCCTTCCTAAAGCTCATGAAGATCCCTACTACCACCACCAAAGTTGAATAATTTTAAATATGTATTTAGGTCTATGATCCATCTTGAGTTAAATTTTTGCATGGTCTGCTATAAGGGCCAAGATTCATTTTTTTCTCAACAACATTTGTTAAAAAGGTATCCCTTTCCACATTGCACTAAACTGGCATTTTAATTTTGTTGGAAATCAATTGGCCATGTATATATGAGTCTATTTCTCCATTCTGTACTCTGTTCCATTGATCTATGGGTCTATCCTTCAGTTAATAACCACATTTTCTATTTCTGTAGCTTTATAATTAACCTTGAAATGAAGTAGTATAAGTCATCCAACTCTGAATTGTTTGACTATTCTGTGTTTTTCTTTTTAGGATAATTTTAGAATCTGATTTTTTCGAAGGTTGCAGAGAGTTTGGGATTGTGTTGAGTCTACATATTAATTTGTATTGAATGGAAATCTTAATACTTTTATGTTCCAATTCATCAATAAGATCTATTTCCATCTCTTTAGACTTTTATAATTTTCATCTTCATAGTTTTCAGAGTACAGGTTTGTATACATTCCCAGGTATTTCATATTTTGAATGCAATTATAAAAAGAATTTTTAAAAAATTTTTCATTTTCAATTTCTCATTGCTAATGTTTAGAATTTTTTAAAAATATTGACTTTGTATCTTCAGACCTTTCTTTCTAAACTTGCTTATTTGAAGAGCTTTCCCAGGTAGATTCCTTCAGGAGTTTTATGTCATCTGTACATAGAGTTTTACTTCCCTAATGTTTCTTTTTCTTATCTAATTGCACTGGCCAGGTCCTCCAGTTTGATACTGAATGAGTAATAAGAGTGGGCAATTGTTGTTTCTTTGAAAATTGTTTTACTCATTTCTTCAAACTTCCACCTATGAATGCACACGTTTGTATTTGATGGAAGACTCAAGGGGATCCTTATGCAGATTTTTGGAGCTCTTCCTCTGTTTACCTCTCCTTTTGGGGATTCTGCACTGCAAATTCTAGCTGCCATGTCCTACCTAGTCTCTAATCCCTGAATCCTCAGTGCATCAGTTGCCTGGCTCTGCTTGGGTTTTTCCTCTCTAATCTGCAACCATCTCTCAGCAGAATCCTGGGCTCACCTCATTCTTTTGCCCACTTTTAAGAATCACAGTCCTCTACTGTCCAGTTTTCTAGTTGTTCACAGGAGTGTAATTCTGTGCCTTGTTCTCTTTCAAAGCTAGAAATGGAAGTGATACTCTTCAATATTCAATATTTAATTGCCCACCAGCTTATCTAATAATTTTTTTTTTTTTTTTTAAGTTTTGGAACTCACTATGAGACAACTAGTTTTGTTCTGTTGGAAAGGCAGTTCTGATCTGTGGTCTCAACCTGTCTCACATTAGGCTTCTTGTTCCTCAGAGATACTCATATTTGGTTTGCTCCCCAGAGATTCTCTCTCTCTCTCTATATATATATATATTTATTAAACTCCCAGTTGATTATAATGTGTTGCTGAAGTTGAGAACTACCATTTTACTCTCAAAACTTGTTTTCCAATATGTGTTCCATGGCCTTGGGTGTGATCAGAATGGTTTACAGGTGAACTGAGTTGTAGATTTCATGCCTGGGGATGAGCCGCCTTAGCTCTTGCCATTTGCCCCAGTAGGAGTCTGCTGCCTCAGTTTACTCCACGTGCCACACAAATGCCATTTCCTACATGTGCTGTGACTGGAGAGCATTGAGCTTTAGAGGACAGTCTTCCTGTTTTCTCTCTTTCAGGTTCAACTCAAATGCCACAAAACCTTTCTCTGACCCCTCTGGGACTATATTTTTTCTTTCATTTCCAGTGCGGGACATATGTACCTCTATGACAGCATTTTAGAGTTTTAAAGTAAGTTTCTTCTTAAGATTGTAGTCCCTGGATGCCAGGGACTAGTTATTTAATCTTTCTTGTTTTTTCTATTACCAAGTTCAGTTCTTATTACTACTAATATTTGTACTTAATATTTATTAAATTTGGGTAGGTCATTTTGAACTTACTGTTGAAAGTGTTCTGTAGGCAAAAATGTTTTCTGTCCTATAGAAAATATATTCTGTTAAATGTTTGCAGGTTCTCCATAAGTCAATTGGTTGGAAGAGAAATGCAAACCCCTTATTTTGTGGTACATGATTTATAACGACTTCAAATCATTTCATGTCTCTAATCTTTTTTCACACTCAACTTTGTCCTATAGGAAAAATAATATGGTAGAACCTTTTATATCTTTAGGCAGTTTTTCAGAATTTAAATTGCTCAATTTTGATAAAATGTGCTATTTATAAAATTTCAGCTTTTATCCTGAGACCTTTATTAGGTTAGATTATTGTTTTCACATACATAAATAAATATGATGGACAATGAATTTTCAAAAGGATATCGTGGAAGCATATGCAAAATTTAATTTTGCTGTTGTTATTAGCATAACAAAAAGAGCCACATAATACATAGCTTTCTGTATTTATTTAATTCTTTTGAACATTAACAACGATATTACCAGATTCAAGTGGACTAACAGACATATATAGAACACTGTACCTGATAATAGCAGCATACATATTCTTCCCAACTTCACAAGGGGAATTTCTCAGGATAGATTTAAAAAGATAGATGTCATGGAGAGTATCTTCTGTGAACACAATGGGATGAAGTTAGAATCCATAACAGAAGTAAAACTGGAAAATTCACGGAAGTTGTGGAAATTAAACAACACACTGCTAAATGACCAATGGATCAAATAATAAATCACAAAAGAAATTAGAAAATACTTAGAGATGAATGAAAGTGAAAACACAATACCAAAACTTAGGGGACCCATGAAAGTAGTGCTAAAGAGAAGATTTATAGCTAAAAACACATTTAAAAGCCATAAAGTTCTCAAATCAACAGCCTAACTTTATCACTTAAGAAAATGGAAAGGAAGAATGAACTAAGCCCAGAGTGTGTTGAAGTCAGGAAATAATAAAGTTTAGAGTTGAGATCAACAAAATGGAGAATAGAAAAAATAGAGAAAATCAATAAACCCAAAAGTTGATTCATTGAGAAGATCAACAAAATTGACAAACTTTTAGCTAGATGAACTTGGGGGAAAGAAGCCTCAAGTTGCTAAAATAGGAGGTGAATGTGGAGACTTTGTTACAAATTCTGCGAAACAAAAAGGATTAGAAGAATGTACTATGATTAATTGTACACCAATAAATTGGATAACCTAAACAAAATGGAAACAGTTTTAGAAATACAAAACCTACCAAGACAAAATAATGAAGAAATTGAAAATCTAACTAGCTCAAGAACTAGTAAGGAGATTGGTTAGTAATCAAAAATCTCTTGATAAAGAAAAGCCCTGGATTAAATAGATTTGCTATTGAATTATACCACACATTAAAAGAAGAACTATTATAAATCCTTTTTAAACTCATCAAAAAAAATTGAAGGGGTGAGAACATTTCCTAACATATTTTGAGGCTACCATTACCATGTTATCAAAGCCAAACAAAGACACTATGAGGAGAAAAGAAGAACAAAAAACATGACTATAAACCAATATCTCCTATGAACACTGATGTTAAAAATCTTTAAGAAAATACCAACAAGACAAATTCAGTGTAGATGAAAGTGATCACAGACCATGGCCAAGTGAGATTTATCTGGGAATGAAACAATGGTTCAACATATAAATATCAAACAATTCAATATACATTAATAGAATGAAGTATAAAACCTATATGATCATCCTAATAGATGCAGAAAAAGCATTTAATAAAATTCAATATCCACCCAGCTATCCCACTCCTGGGTTTACACCCAACAGACTCATAATCAGCATACTACAATGACACAGTCACATCAATATTTATAGTAGCTCAATTCACAATAGCTAAACTATGGAACCAACCTAAATGACCTTCAACAGGTGAATGAATAAATAAAATGTGGTACATATACACAATGGAACATTACTCAGCCTTAAAGAAGAATGAAATTATGGCATTTGCCAGTAAATGGATGGAACTAGAGAATATCATGCTAAGTGAAATAAGCCAATCTCAAAAAACCAAAGGCCAAATGTTTTCTCTGATAAGTGAATGCTGATCTATTGTGGAGGGTGGGTAGGAAAGAATGGAGGAACTTTGGATTATGCAGAGGGGAGTGAGGGGAGAGGTGGAGTGGTGGGGATGGGGAAAATAAATAAAAATTCAATATCCTTTTATTATAAAAACACAAACTATGGATATAAGGAATCTATCTCAACATAATAAGCCATATGGAAAACAACATACTCAGTGGTGAAAGACTAAAATTTTTTCTTCTAAGATCAAGAACAAGGTAAGAATACCCACTCTCACTACTGCTATTCAACTTAGTAGTAGAAGTACTAGTCAAGAGCATTTAGACAAGAAAAAGAAAGAAAAGATATCCAAATTAGAAAAGAAGAAATGATCTCTGTTCACAGGTAATATTTTGTGTAGAAAAGCTTAAAGAGCTTAAAGACACCCCCCCCACAAACACTATTAGAACTAATAAATAAATGCAGTAAGGTTGAAGGGTACAAAATCAACACAAAAAATTCAGTTGTGTTTCTGTACACTAACAACAAACTATCCAAAAAAGAAGTTATGAAAATGACTTCATTTACAATTCCATCAAAAATAATGAAATGCTTGGAAATAAATTTAACCAAGGAAGTCAATGAATTATACAGTGAGAGCTACAAATCAATTACAAAAAAAATTGAAGAAAAGATGAATAAACAGAAACATAATTCATGTTCATGGACTGGAAGAATTTATACTGTTAAAATGCGTACACTATCCAAAACTATCCATAGATTCAATGCAATTTCTATCAAAATTCCAGTGGTAATTCTCACAAAAATAGAAAAAACAAATTCTAAGATTCATATGGAATCACAAAAGACCCCAAAGAGCCAAAGGAATCTCAAGAACTCATACTTCCTAATTTTAAATTATATTGCCAAGCTAAAGTTATCATAGCAGTGTAGTACTGACATGAAGTACAAATATAGACCAATGGAACAGAGTAGACATCCCAGAATTAAGATCACACAGTTAGAGTAAACATATCTTTGGCAAAGCACCAAGAATTCAATGAAGTAAGAATAGTCCCTTGAATACAAGTTGGGGAAACTGCATATCCACAGAGAAAATAATAAAATTCAACCTCATCTTACACCATAAAAATAATCAACTCATAATGGGTTAAATAAGAGTGATGGACATCTTCTAAATGTTCCAACTTCTGATGAAATCCAAACCAAGATTCAATAAGAATATTTGAAACCATATTGGAATGGTTTATTATGAATAGCTACTGTCAACTTTGATTATATTTTATAATTAGGTATAGATATAGTATACATATGTAATATATCATTATAGTATGCACATCACTTTGATTATATATATCACTTTTCATTTTGATTTAATAGTTGTTACCCAAGTATTTGATTTTGTGCCCTCAATCCATTTGATTGTATTTATTCTAATGTTTTAAAGCATAAACTGGAACCATTCTTTGTTTTTCTAGCTCAGCTTTACACTTGCTCCTGTTACCCCATCATTTCCCTCTTACATTACCTGCTACGGCCACAACACCTGACTACATCCATTTTTTTCTTCTTTTTAACTTGGGGTATCTTATTCTTTTCTATTTTCTTCCTTTTTTCTTTTTTCTCTTATCTTTTGCTCACTTTTTTCCTCCCATTTTCAGTCCCTATATAATGTTATTGCAATTTGACTATTTAATAACAAAGCTTTCAACTTATTCCAGACTTTAAGTTTATACCTGGATTAGAGGAGCCATAGAGAACAGTATCAATAAGTTCTTGGTTTTTCTAAGGTTAAATAGTATATGGTTTCACTCTGAAGTGATTATATAAACAGGGTTTAGTGTCTTCTGTCAAACCATTGCTGACATTGTAAACAGCAGAGGACATATAATGAGTGAAAGTATCAATATCTGGATATTCAGTCAGCCTGGAACTCTTAAAAGAAAGTCTTTCAATAATCCCTTGTATGAAAGAAGTGATAATCATCCCAAAAGATGGATATACATACTAGCAGTATGAAAAAGTAAGAAAACAAACCACCCCGAATAACCCACAACACTTCAGCAGCTGACCCCATTGACACCAAAGTGGAGGAAATGTCAGAGAAAGAATTTAGAAAGTTAATGGTTAAAATGTTCACTGAGCTAAAAGAAGATGTAAGGAATGAACTTAGAAAATGCAGGAAGTGACAGATCGTTCAAATGAAGAGATAGAGATTCTGCAAAATAACCAAACAGAAGTCCTGGAAATGAAAGACTCAATAAATCAAATTAAAAATTCAATGGAAAGCATCACCAATAGATAAGACCACTTTGAAGATAGACTTTCAGGCCTTGAAAACAAAGCATATAATTGTGAAAATAAACAATAAAGAAAAGATGTTAAGAAACCATGACCAGAATATTCAGGAAATCTGGGATAATATTAAGAGACCAAATTTAAGATTCACTGGGGAAGAAGGCTCTGAAATACAAATTGAAGGAATGCCCAATCTTTTCAATGAAATAAGATTAGAAAAATTTCCAAATCTTAAGAATGAGATGGCAATCCAAATACAAGAACCATTAGAACTCCAAATAGGCAAGATTAAAAAAAAAAGATTCATTCCAAGACACAATATAATGAAAATACCTAATATACAGAATATGTATAGAATTTTAAAAGATGCAAGAAAAAAATGGCAGGTAACATTTAGAGATAAATAGATCTGGATTTCAACTAATTGCTCAACCCAGATCCTAAAAATCAGAAGGGCTTGGAATAATACCCACTAAACCCTGAAAGAAAACAGGTGAGAACCAAGATTACTATATCCAGCAAAATTATCCTTCATAATTGAAGACAAAATAAAAATCTTCTTAGGTAAACAGAAACTAAAATAATTCATAACTACTAATCCTGTACTATAAAACATATCAAGTGAAATATTTCATGCAGAAGAAATTAAAAATAAAAATGAAAACCAAAATGGGTATGAATTGCACAAGAATAATAATCCATTAAAGGAGATCAAGTCTGAATTAAGCATTAAAAATTTCAGGAAATGAAAATCATCTATAATAACAATGAATGTAAATGGTCTAAATTCTTCAGTCAGAAGACATAGATTGGCATTCTCCTCTCTAATCTCATTTCTCTGAATCACCTCTTAAAACACTTCCTGTTCCCTATAATTGGCAGAATCACGGCCCCTGGAACAGGAGTCCCCTGTGTTTCTACTTTGCTAGTAAAGCCATAAAACATTTTCTTTTTTTTTAAAAAAGAAAAAAAAAATATATATATATATAGATTGGCAGATTGGATTAAAAAGACCCAACCATATTGCAAGAGATTCCTCTTACAGACAAAGACATCCATAGACTGAAGGTGAAAGGATGGGAAAAGATATTCCATGAAAATGGAAATAGAAAACAAGCAGGCTTTTTAGCTTTTCTTATATCAGACAATGTAGACTTCAAGCCAGAATTATCAGGAGAGACAGAAAGGGCCCATCATACTGATTAAGGGGAATCATCCAACAACAAGATAAAATGATTGTAGATATTTATGCCCCAAACAATGGTGCATCTACATACATAAAACAAACCCTTCTCAATATAAAGAATCAAATAGAAAAAAATACAATGACACTGGGTGATTTCAACACATCTATCTCACCAGTAGATAGATCATTGAGACATAAGCTAAGTAAAGACTCTTCAGAACTAAAAAAATAACTATTAATCAAATGAACCTAACAGACATCTACAGAATATTTCATTCATTGACATTGAAATTCACTTTATTCTCAGTTTTGTATGGAACATTTTCTAAAATAGATCGTATTTTAGGACACAAAGAAAATATTAGCAAATATAAAAAAATAGAGCTAATTCCTTGCATCCTATCAGATCATAATGGACTGAAACTAGAACTCAATAACGAGATTAAAAAACAAAACTATTCTAACACATGGAGATTAAGTAATATACTTTAGAATTTCCGCAATCCAACAGAGCCGGGGACTCGAACCTGGGTCTCGAGCTTGAGAGGCAAGTAATATACTTTTCAATGGAACTTTTCACAGAAAAAATTAGGAGAGAAGTAATAAATTCTTAGAAATAAATGAGTATAGAGACACAATATATCAAAATCCCTGAGAAAGTATGAAGGTAGTTCTAAGAAGAAAGTTTATAGTACTGAGTTCCTACATTTAAAAAAAAAAATACATACCAAATAAATATTCTTTTTTTTTATTATTATTGTAAACAAATGAGATACATGTTGTTTCTCTGTTTGTACATGGCGTAAAGGCATACCATTTGTGTAATCATAAATTTACATAGGGTAATGTTGTTTGATTCATTCTGTTATTTTTTCCCCTTCCCCCCATCCCTCCCACCCCTCTTTTCCCTCTATACAGTCCTTCCTTCCTCCATTCTTGGCCCCCTCCCTAACCCTAACTCTAACCCTAACACTAACCCCTCTCACCCCCCATTATGTGTCATCATCCACTTATTAGCGATATCATTCGTCTATTGGTTTTTTGATATTGGCTTATCTCCCTTAGCATGATATTCTCCAGTTTCATCCATTTGCCTGCAAATGCCATAATTTTATCATTCTTTATGGCTGAGTAATATTCCATTGTATATATATACCACAGTTTCTTTATCCATTCATCAGTTGAAGGACATCTAGGTTGGTTCCACAATCTGGCTATTGTGAACTGAGCAGCTATGAACATTGATGTAGCTGTATCTCTGTAATATGCTGATTTTAAGTCCTTTGGGTATAGGCCAAGGAGTGGGATAGCTGGGTCAAATGGTGGTTCCATTCCGGTTTTCTAAGGAGTCTCCACACTGCTTTCCAGAGTGGCTGCACTAATTTGCAGCCCCACCAGCAATGTAAGAGTGTACCTTTCTCCCCACATCCGCGCCAACACCTGTTGTTGCTTGTATTCTTGATAAGCGCCATTCTAATTGGGGTGAGATGGAATCTTAGGGTGGTTTTGATTTGCATTTCTCTTATTACTAGAGATGTTGAACATTTTTCCATATGTTTGTTGATTGCTTGTATATCTTCTTCTGTGAAGTGTCTATTCATTTCTTTAGCCCATTTGTCAATTGGATTATTTACATCCTTGGTGTAGAGTTTTTTGAGTTCTTTATAGATTCTGGAGATTAGCGTTCTATCTGAAGTATGATTGGCAAAGATTTTCTCCCACTCTGTAGGCCCTTTCTTCGCATTGCTTATAGTTTCCTTTGCTGAGAGAAAGTTTTTTAGTTTGAATCTATCCCAGTTATTAATTCTTGCTTTTATTTCTTGTGCTATGGGAGTCCTGTTGAGGAAGTCTGGTCCTAAGCCGACATGTTGAAGCTCTGGACCTACTTTTTCTTCTATAAGATGCAAGGTCTCTGGTCTCATTCCGAGATCCTTAATCCATTTTGAGTTTAGTTTCATGCATGGTGAGAGATATGGGTTTAGTTTCATTCTGTTGCATATGGATTTCCAATTCTCCCAGCACCGTTTGTTGAAGAGGCTATCTTTTCTCCATTGCATATTTTTGGCCCCTTTGTCTAGTATGAGAAAATTGTATTTATTTGGGTTTGTGTCCGTGTCCTCTATTCTGTACCATTGATCCACCTTTCTATTTTGGTACCAATACCATGCCGTTTTTGTTACTATTGCTTTGTAGTAGAGTTGAAGATCTGGTATTGTGATACCCCCTGCTTCACTCTTTCTGCCAAGGATTGCTTTAGCTATTCTGGGTTTTTTATTCTTCCAGATGAATTTCATAATTTCTTGCTCTATTTCTGTAAGGTACATCATTGGGATTTTAATTGGAATTGCATTGAATCTGTATAGCACTTTTGGTAGTATGGCCATTTTGACAATATTAATTCTTCCTATCCAAGAACATGGGAGATCTTTCCATCTTCTAAGGTTTTCTTTAATTTCTTTCTTTAGTGTTCTGTAGTTCTCATTGTAGAGGTCTTTCACCTCTTTTGTGAGATTGATTCCCAAGTATTTTATTTTTTTCGAAGCTATTGTGAATGTGGTAGTTTTCCTAATTTCTCTTTCTGAAGATTCATTGCTTATGTATAAAAATGCCTTAGATTTATGTGCGTTGATCTTATATCCCGCTACTTCACTGAATTCACTTATGAGATCTAAAAGTTTTCTGGTGGAATTTCCTGGTTCCTCTAAGTATACAATCATATCATCAGCAAATAGGGATAGTTTGAGTTCTTCTTTGCCTATTCGTATCCCTTTAATTTCTTTGGTCTGTCTAATTGCTCTGGCTAGAGTTTCAAGGACGATATTGAATAGAAGTGGTGAAAGAGGGCATCCCTGCCTTGTTCCAGTTTTTAGAGGGAATGCTTTCAGTTTTTCACCATTTAGAATGATATTAGCCATGGGCTTAGCGTAGATGGCCTTTACAATGTTAAGGAATGTTCCCACTATCCCTATTTTTTCTAGTATTTTGAGCATGAAGGGGTGCTGTATTTTATCAAATGCTTTTTCTGCATCTATCGAAATAATCATGTGATTCTTGACTTTAAGTCTATTGATATGGTGAATGACATTTATTGATTTCCTGATGTTGAACCAACCTTGCATCCCTGGGATGAAACCCACTTGATCATGGTGCACTATCTTTTTAATATGTTTTTGTATGCAATTTGCTAAAATTTTGTTGAGAATTTTTGCATCGATGTTCATTAAGGATATTGGTCTGAAATTTTCTTTCCTCGATATGTCTCTGTCTGGTTTAGGTATCAGGGTAATATTGGCTTCATAGAATGAGTTTGGGAGGGTTCCCTCCTCTTCTATTTTATGGAATACTTTGAGAAGTATTGGAATGAGCTCTTCTTTAAAGGTTTTGTAGAATTCGGCTGAGAACCCATCTGGTCCTGGACTTTTCTTTGTTGGTAGGCTATTGATGACTTCTTCTATTTCATTACTTGAAATTGGTCTATTTAAATTGTGTATGTCCTCCTCGTTCAGTTTAGGCAATTCATATGTATCTAGAAACCTGTTGATGTCTTCGAAATTTTCTATTTTGTTGGAGTATAGATTTTCAAAATAGCTTCTAATTATGTTTTGTATTTCAGTCGTGTCTGTTGTGATATTTCCTTTTTCATTCCGAATTTTAGTGATTTGGGTTTTCTCTCATCTTCTCTTTGTTAGTGTGGTTAAAGGTTTATCAATTTTGTTTATTTTTTTGAAGAACCAACTATTTATTTTGTCAATTTTTTGTATTGTTTCTTTTGTTTCAATTTCGTTGATTTCAGCTTTGAGTTTAACTATTTCCTGTCTTCTACTACTTTTGGTGTTGGTCTGTTCTTCTTTTTCTAGGGCTTTGAGCTGTAGTGTTATGTCGTTTATTTTTCGAGTTTTACTTCTTTTATTAAATGCGCTCCTTGAAATAAATCTTCCTCTAAGTACTGCTTTCATAGGGTCCCAGAGATTTTGATATGATGTTTCTTTGTTCTCATTTACTTCTAAGAATTTTTTAATTTCCTTCCTAATATCTTCTGTTATCCATTCATCATATAATAGCATATTGTTTAATCTCCAGGTGTTGGAGTAGTTTCTGTTTTTTACTCTTTCATTTATTTCTAACTTCAATCCATTATGATCTGATAGAATACAAGGTAGTGTCTCTATCTTCTTGTATTTGCTGACATTAGCTTTGTGGCATAATATATGGTCTATTTTAGAGAAGGATCCTGTGCTGCTGAGAAGAAAGTGTATTCGCTCTTGGTTGGATGGTATATTCTATAAATGTCTGTTAAGTCTAAATTATTGATTGTGTTATTGAGATCTATGGTTTCTTTGTTTAATTTTTGTTTGGAAGATCTGTCCAGTGGTGAGAGAGGCGTGTTAAAATCACCTAGTATTATTGTGTTATGGTCTATTTGGTTTCTAAAATTGAGAAGGATTTGTTTAAGATACATGGATGAGCCACTGTTTGGGGCATAGATGTTTATGATTGTTATATCTTGCTGATTTATGCTTCCCTTAAGCAGTATGAAATGTCCTTCTTTATCCCTTCTGACTAACATTGGCTTGAAGTCCACATTATCTGAAATGAGGATGGATACTCCAGCTTTTTTGCTGAGTCCATGTGCATGTTATGTTTTTCCCCATCCTTTCACCTTTAGTCTATGGGTATCTCTTTCTATGAGGTGAGTTTCTTGCAGGCAACATATTGTTGGATCTTTCTTTTTAATCCAATCTGCCAGTCTATGTCTTTTGATTGATGAATTCAGGCCATTAACATTCAAGGTTATTATTGAGATATGATTTGTATTCCCGGTCATTTGGTTCATATTTAAAATTTTATTTATTTATTTATTTTTTTTTTGGCACATCTTGGTTCCTCCTTTATTTGACAGTTCCTTTAGGGTAATTCCTCCCTTTGCTGATATGCTTCTTTGTTTTTTATCTCTTCCTCATGAAATATTTTGCTGAGAATGTTCTGTAATGCTGGCTTTCTTTTTGTAAATTCTTTTAGCTTTTGTTTATCATGGAATGATTTTATTTCATCGTTAAATTTGAAGGTAAGTTTTGCTGGGTATAAGATTCTTGGTTGGCATCCATTTTCTTTCAGAGCTTGAAAAATGTTGTTCCAGGCCCTTCTAGCTTTTAGGGTCTGGATTGAAAAATCTGCTGCTATCCGTATTGGTTTCCCCCTGAATGTAATTTGGTTCTTTTCTCTCACAGCCTTTAAAATTCTGTCTTTATTTTGTATGTTAGGTATTTTCATTATAATGTGCCTTGGTGTGGGTCTGTTGTAATTTTGTGTATTTGGAGTCCTATAAGCCTCTTGAACTTGGTTTTCCATTTCATTCTTCAGATTTGGGAAATTTTCTGATATTATTTCATTGAATAGATTAGTCATTCCTTTGGTTTGTTTCTCTAAGCCTTCCTCAATCCCAATAATTCTCAAATTTGGCCTTTTCATGATATCCCATAGTTCTTGCAGATTCTGTTCATGATTTCTTACTATCTTCTCTGTTTGTTCAACTTTGCTTTTGAGATTAAATATTTTGTCTTCCATATCTGAAGTTCTGTCTTCCAGGTGTTCTATCCTATTTGTTATGCTTTCTATGGAGTTCTTAATTTGGTTTATTGTTTCCTTCATTTCAAGGATTTCTGTTTGGTTTTTTTTCAATATCTCTAACTCTTTATTGAAATGATCTTTTGCTTCCTGTATTTGCTCTTTTAACTGTCGATTGGTGCTATCATTCAATGCCTGCATTTGCTCTTTCATCTCATCATTCAATGCCTGCATTTGCTCTTTCATCTCATCATTTGCGTCCCTAATCATTTTAATTATGTACATTCTTAACTCCCTTTCTGTCATTTCTTCTGCTATGCTGCCGTTGGATTTTATCGATGTAACATCTAGATTTGTTTGGGGCATTTTCTTCCCTTGTTTTCTCATATTGTTCAGGAATCAGTGGGTCATTAAGATATTGCAGATTTCCTCTATCGACTTATAATGTCCCTGAAGATTGCTAGTATATCCCCTCTTATCCTTCAGTGGTCTTGGAGGAAGTTGATAATGCGGAGCTCCATGAAGAAGCTGCCTCTGTAGGGGTGGTGACTCTCAGGTGACGTATATTCCCTGCTAGTGGGCAGAGGTACCTCCACTTGTTCACCAATGGTCATCCAATGGGGAACTAGGCTGCGGGCTAAGGCAAGTCCTGTTTGTGCCTGTGTCTGGTTTTACCGTCCCTGTGGGAAAACCTCCCCCGGCCGGGAAGACTCACTCGGTGGGGACGTCTTGCTGATCAGTTCCCCTCCTAGAGGTTCCCCTCAATCTACAACTACCGCCTGGGCTGGGCTGTCTTCCTCTGCAACGTTCCCAGGGGCCCAGACCTACCTCCTGGGCCTGGAGCCTCACCCTTCGCAGGCGAGTCTCCTTAGGCTGCCTCTCCCAGAGACTCTGCCCGCAGTCCTGGAAACTTCGCTCCGCCCCTAGGCTTGTCTCTGTGCAGCTCTTCCAACAAGAAGCCCCCTAGCTCCTGGGACCCTGCTCTGCACCTAATCGCCTGGCTATTCGGCCCCTCCTCTGAGCCGCCACCTGGAGCCCCGTACAATAGCTCCGAGACCCAGAGACCCGCCACACACCTCCTCCTCCGGACAGCCGCCCGGTTTCCGATGCAGTCACTCGGAGTCCAAGCAACTCACTTTGCGTCTCCTCCTCCCGACAACCGCCCGTAGCCCTAGGCAGTCACTCCAAGTCCAAGTGACCCGCCCTGTTCCTCCTCCTCCTCCTCGGGGTAGCCCCCTGGGTGTTCAGGGGCGGTGGCTCTGAGACCAAGTGACCTACCACACTCCTCCTCCAGGCAGGCCACCAGTGTTCAGGAGTGGTCGCTTTTAGTCCAATCAACTCACCACTTGCCTCCTCCTCTGGCAACCGCCTGTGGCTCTGATGCAGTCACTCCTAGACCAAGCGACCCGCCGCGCTTCTCCTCTTCCTCCGGGCAACCCCCCGGTGTTCAGAAGTGGTCATCCTGGGTCTAAACAGCTCGCCACGCAGCTCCTCCTCAGGCAGCCGCCCGGAGCCCCAGTGGTTGCTCCTAGTCCAAGGGCTATGCTGAGCCACCTCCTCTACTATGATCCCAGTTGTCCGTGTTTACTGCTCCAGCGGGGGGAGGGGCGTCTCACCGAGCAACTCCACTTCACAAATTCCCTGCGTTCCGGGGCTACCGCCCCATCCGGGATGCCTCCCCAAAGGGAGAGACTCACCCGGCGGCCTTGAGCTGGTCCCAAGTCTCTCACTATCTCCTCTTTTGAATCCTGCGTCCTGGAGCAACATGAAATGCAGCCGCCCTCTAGTCTGCCATCTTGAAACTCCTTCCAAATAAATATTCTAACATGACACCTTAAGACTAGAAAAAGAACAAGCTAATACCCAAATTAATGGAAGTCGGGAAGTAATTAAAATCAGCCAGAATTAATGAAATTGAGAATAAAAAACAATACAAAGGATCAAGGAAACAAAGAGTTGGTTCTTTGAAAAGATAAACAAAATTGATAAGCCCTTAGCCAAACCAACCAAAAGAAAGAGAGAAAAAACCAAAATTAACAAAATTATAGATGAAAAAGGAGATATTAGCACAGGCACTACAGAAATCCATTAGCAACTATTTTGAAATTTTTTTATTCCAATAAACTTGAAAATCTCAAAGATATTGGAAAATTCCGAAAGACATGTGATCTACTCAAAATGAACCATAGAAAACTGAAACAGACCAGTATCAAGTAATGAAACTGAAACAGCTTTAAAAGCCTTCCAACAGAGAAAAGCCCAGGACCACATGAAATGTCAGCTGAATTCTACCAAACCTTTAAAGAAGAAATAATACAATCCTTTTCAAATTATTCCATGAAATAGTAAGTGTTGAAATACTTCCAAATTGATTCCACATAACCAGTGTTACCCCAATATCAAAACCAGATAAAGACACATCAAGGAAAGGAAACTTCGGACCAATATCTCTGATAAACATAGATGCAAAAATTCTTAATAAAATATTGGCAAAATGCATTCAAAAACACATTAAGATAGTGCACCATGATCAAGTGGATTTCATCTCAGAGATGCAAGTTTGGTTCAACATATACAAACAGTAAATGCAATTTACCACATAAATATAGTTAAGGACAAGAATGACATGATTATCTCAATAGATTGAGACAAACCTTTTGACAAACTCCAATACCCATTCATGTTTAAAATACGAGAGAAACTAGGGACCGAAGGAACTTAGCTCAGCATTGTAAAGGCTATGTATGACACACCCAAGGCCAACATCCTACTTAACAGAGGAAAGCTGAAAGTATTCCCTCTAAAAGTGGGAAGAAGACAAAGATGTCTACTCTCACCAATCCTATTCAGCACAGTACCTGAAATTATAGGCAGAGCAATGAGACAAGAGAAGGAAAGTAAAGGAATACCAACAGGAAGATAAGAAGTCAAATTATCTGTGTTTGCTGATGACCTGAACCTATATTAAGATACTCCCCCACCAAAAAACAAACAAACAAACAAACAAACCCCTCTACCATAAGAGTTCTGGTGCAGATAAACAAATTTAGCAAAGTAAAAGGATGCAAGATCAACATACACAAATCAATTATTTTTCTATACTCCAATAATGAATCTGCTGAAAAATAAATTAGGAAAACTATTCCATGTATAATAACCTAGAAAAAATAAATACTTGGAATAAATCTAACCAAGGAAGTGAAAGACCTCTACAATGAAAATTATAGAAAACTTACTAAAGAAAAAAAGTAAAGAAGCCCTTAGAAGACAGAAAGCCCTGCAGCTGGATAGCCAGAATTAATTTTGTCAAAATGGCCATACTGCCAAAAGCATCATACAGATTCAATACCCATCAAAATATCAATAGCATTATTCACAGAAGTAGGAAAGAAAAAACAGTTCTAAAATTCATTTAGAAAAATAGGAGACCCAGAATAGTCAAAGCGATCCTGAGTCAGAAGAGCTTTGCTGGAGGCATCGCGTTACCAGCCCTCAAATATTATACAGAGCTCTAGTAACAAAAATAGCCCGGCATTGGCACCAAGACAGACATAGATACCAATGGAAGACACAGAGGCAAACTCACATAGTCAGTCATCTGATTCTCCATAAAGGTGCCAAAAACATATGCTAGAGAAAAGATAGTCTTTTTAACAAATGGCGCTGGGAAAATTGTATATTCATATGTAGAAGAATGAAAATTGATCCCTATCTCTCATCCTACACAAAAGTCAACTTAAAGTGGATCAAAGACCTGGTAATTAGACCAGAAACTCTGTAACTGCCAGAAGAAAACGTAGGTTTTTGAGGTATTTCCCTACTGCTTTCCAGATTGGTTGTACTAATTTGAAGATCTACCCACATTTTTTTTCCCCAAATCCTTGCCAGCATTTGGGAACTCCAGCATATGGGAACAGGCACCAACTTCCTTAACAAGACTTCAAAAACACAAGAAATAAAACCAAGGATCAATAAGTGGAAAAACATCTATTTTAAATGCTTCTGCAAAACAAAGGAAACAATTGAGATCCTGAAGAGAGAATCTATAGAATGGGAAATCTTGCCACCTTCTCCTCAGATAGGGGATTAACTTTCAGAATGAATAAAAGACTCAGAAAATCCTAAAAAACAAAAAACAAAAACAGCAAAACAAAACAACAAATAACCCAACAAAAAATGGTCAAAAGCACTAAAGAGACAATTCTCAAAAGAAGAAATACAAATAGCCAATAAATATATGGGGAAATGTTCAACATCTCTAGCAATCAGGGAAATGTAAATGAAAACTACATTGAAATTTAATCTCACTTCAGTCAGAATGGCAGTTTTTAAGAATACAAATAATAATAAATGCTGGCAAGGATTTGGGGGAAAAAATGTGGGTAGATCTTCAAATTAGTACAACCAATCTGGAAAGCAGTAGGGAAATACCTCAAAAAACTAGGAATGGAACTGTTACTGAAAGCTAGGGCTTGTCCCTGATGCCAATCCAATGATGAGGACAGGTTTTGAGAAAAAGGAAAAAGAAATTTTATTGCTTTGCTAGCAAAGGAGGAACACAGGGGACTCCTGTCACAGAGGCTGTGATTCTGTCCATTCAGGAAAACAGGGCTTTTAAAGAAGCCATTCAAAGGCTACATTCCAGTTGTGCCCTAAAGGTGTGTTGAAATTCACTTGTTAATTTGGTAGATAGTCACCTCCTGGTTCTTCTGGTGACATCTCCTTCCTGTGGAGAACAGATAACTCAAGGTAATCTTGTTCCTTGCACCCAGGTTAGGGAAGGGGAGAGGGAGAAGAGGGAAAGAAAAAAAGTTCTGTTTAAAATAAGCAGCAAGGGCTATATTCAGAAGGTGAAGTGGTGTTTCAGAGAAGCACCGTATGGCCCGCTATGCTACTCCTTGGTATCCAAAAGATCTAAACTCAGCGTGCCATGGTGATGCAGCCACATCAATGTTTATAGCAGCAAGACTTACAATAACCTAGCTATGGAATTAGCCTCAACAGATGAATGGATAAAGAAAATGGGGTATATGTACACAATAGAGTTTTTCCTCCGCCCTAAAGAAGAATGAAATTATGGCATTTGCTGGTAAATAGATGGAACAGGAGAATATCATGTTAGGTGAAATAAGCCAGACCGAGAAAGTCAGAGGTTGAATGTTTTCTCTCGTCTGCAGAAGCTGACCAAATTAAGGGGGAAAGTGTGGGTGCCAACCCCTGAAAACAGAAGAGAGATCAGTAGAGTAGAGGAAGGGTATTGAGGGACAGGGAGGAGGGATGGGAAAAGAGGAATGGTGGAACGAATCTGACAAAATCTTGTGTACCTATGTAAATATACTGTCATGAATTTGACCTTTATGTAATATGTAATTCTCTAAGTTAAACAAAACTCTAAATAAACAGAAGAAAGATGAGTAGAGAGAGGAGAGAGAATGGGGGAAGGAGGAGGGGAGGGGAAGTACTGGAGACTGAGGTGGACAAATTATATTCCATACATGTATAATTGAGTCAAAATGAACCCCAGTACTATGTTCAACTATAATGAACAAGAGACAGAGACCCGCTTTGGAGGTGATAAAGATGTTGGCAAGAATTGATCTGACTTTATGTGCTATGTATGATTAATAACATCTCCTACATAAAATTAATATTTAAAATGGACTAATAATTTTATGAAAAATAAGTATATGTGATTTAATAATGAGTTATGTACTTCGTATAGTTTATGTATACTTTGTATACTTCTATGTATGGGGAATAGATCTTAATGTTCAGTTGAACTAAAAAGTTAACTGTTAAAAAAATGGACTAAAGGCTTAAACATAAGACCTGAGACTAAAATTTCTAGAAAGAAAACAGGGAGAAATCTCCTTGATATTGGTCTTGACAGTGATTTCTTGGATGTGACACCAAAAGCGCAGGCAACAAAAGCAAAGTATATCAAACTAGAAAGCTTCTGCCCAGACAGGGAAACAATCCACAGAATGAAAAGATGGAATATGGAATGGGAGAAAATATCCACAAACCAAATATCTTATAAAGGATTAATTTCCAATATTTCCAAGGAACTTCTATAATAAAAGAGAAAAAAAATCCCAAATAACCCTATTAAAAGATGGACTTCAATAGACTTTTGTTTCTCAAAGGAAATATACAAATGGCTTGCCCGTATAGAAAGAAATAAAAATCATAGTGAGAATTTAAACTTGTTAGAGTGGCCTTTTTAAAAAGGAAAACCACAGAAGGCAAAGAATGTTCATAAGTATGTGAAGAAAAGGAAACCTTTGTTATGCTTTTGGTAGAAATATAAATTGGTTCAGCTACTATGGATAACAGTTCTGAAGTTCCTCAAAATCTTAAAAATGGTACTATTGTTAGATGCAGTAATAGCACATATAAAAGTGATATATGTATTCTCATGTTTATTGTAGCATTATTCACGATGGTCAAGACACAAAAGAACCCTGAATGTCTATTGATGGATGAATAGATAGAGAATATGTGTACACAATTGAAGATTATTCAGCCTTCAAAAAGGACAACTTACTTGTGACAATATGAATGAACCTGGATAATGTTATGCTAAGTAAAATAAACCCAGGAAAGCCAGACAAATATTGCATGTTATTACTTATGTATGGAATCCACAAACATCGAACTGATAAAAACAGTGAAGCGGTGATTTCTAGGAACTGGAGTATAGAAGAAATGGGGGTATGTTGGTAAAGGGATACAAACTTTCAGTTTTGAGTGAGTTCTGTGGACTGAATATGCTTCATGGCAACTGTAGTTAATAATAATGTCTACTTCATTAAGAATGTAGATCATTTAACTTAAAATTGTGGTGTCCCTGGGAGAAGCATTCAGTGCAGTTTCATTTTATAGTACATTATTTTCCCATGTCATTGAATACCTTAAAAACATTTTAAAGAATTTGTAACATACCATTATAAAAATGAGCCATGATTTATTTTACTAATCCTCCATGGTTGGACCTTGTCATTTATTCATATATATATATATATATATATATATATATATACACACACACACATACACACATAATATATATTTTTAAATATAAATGCTTCTGGTGGAGATTTTTGTCATTCATTGTTCACATCCATGGCTATTTCCTTTAAGAGACTGAATTTCTGATATGAGTGGAATTTCTGGATCAAAGGATATATCATAGAGAATATTGATATGTATTGACTGTTTGTTCCTTTCAAGCAGTATGAAAGTGGCAATGTTCTTGTTTGCACTAGATACTGTATTTTTTATTTTTGCCATTTTGAAAAGTGTTAGTTTTTTTTTTATAATTTATTTATTTTGATTCATTTTAAATGGGATACAACTTGTTTCTCTGGTTGTACATGAAGTAGAGACATACCATTTGTATAATCATACATGTACATAGGGTAATGATGTTTGTCTCATTCTGTTATTTTTCCTTCCCCCCACCCCTTCCCACTGCTCTTTTTCCTCCATACAATCCATCTTTCCTCAGTTCTTACCTCCCTCCCACCCCCCGTTATGTATCATCATCCACTTATCAGAGAGATCATTCAGCCTTTGGTTTTCTGGGATTGGCTTATTTCACTTAGCATGATATTCTCCAACTTCATCCATTTGCCTGCAAATGCTATAATTTTATTCTTTATGGTTGAGTAATATTCCATTGTGTAAATATACCACAGTTTCTTTATCCATTCATCAACTGAAGGACATCTAGGTTGGTTCCACAGTCTGGCTATTGTGAATTGAGCAGCTATGAACATTGATGTGGCTGTATCTCTGTAGTATGCTGATTTTAAGTTCTTTGGGTATAGGCCAAGGAGTGGGATAGCTGGATCAAATGGTGGTTCCATTCCAAGTTTTCTGAGGATATGAAAAGTGATAGTTTTAACATGCATTTTCTGATATTAATTTAAAAAAAGAATGTAGATCTTAAGTAACTATATACACAAAAAACACAGGCTAACTATATGAAGTGGTAGGTTAATTAGCTTGATTGTGGTAATTAGTTTACAATGTGTATGTAAATAAAATCATCATGCTATATACCTTAGTTTTTTTTTTTTTTTTTTTTTTTTTTTTTTTTTTTTTTTGTGGTGCTGGGGATCGAACCTAGGGCCCGGTTCTTGCAAGGTAAGCACTTTACCAATTGAGCTATCTCCCCAGCCCTTATATACCTTAAATACATTCAATTTTTTCTTGTTAATCATACCTCAATAAAACTGGACGGGTGGATAAAAAACTGCTTCCTTAGAATCATTTACATCTCAGTTGCACAGTTGCTCCTTGTACGAAAAAACCCAGTGGAAATCATCAAAGGTAGAGAATGAGGTAAATAATGTTTCCCTTTCACAGCCCAAATATTAAGGCAGGGATGAGGGACATGAGAGAAAGGAGCCAGGGGTCTGAAAATGCTCTGGCTGAGGACTTCCATTAATGGCATGTCTGGGTTGACTAAGTCCCAAAGGACACACTACCTTTGCCAAGTGCATGAACATGTACCTCATGCTCAGACTGTGGTGGGAAAGAGAAAGACTGTGGGCTGTCAGTGGGAAGACAGGGGCAATGCCAGAAAGTGCCAGAGTACTAGTAGAAGGGACCACACATCTCTTTGTAAACTAATTACTCTGAGATCTTGAATTTCTTACCCATGAAATTTAGTTTTGGTGAAATAAGTCTATTGTTTATCCATTGACCATTCACTTAATGACTTTGGAGCCATATTCTGAAATTGCATGCAGGGAAGAAAATGGAACACTGTCATTTACTGAATAAAATCACTTGCTCTTAGGTGTATTAGGTACTTTCATATATACAGTCTCATTTAAAAGAATCTTTAAATGTTTTCATTTGACCTGAAGAAAAGGGTGTTGTAATTGGCTGAGAAGACCAGTTGGATGTTTCTATTATAGCTTTTGCTTGATGGAAGTAATAAATGTCCCCTAGGCTTTACTGAGTTCTTTCAAGTTGCTAACCACAGTGAGTGAATGTTGGTCTGAAATGAGTGACCTCGTTCCTTAGCATGTGTTTATCTTTCCCACCTACTGATGTTCTGTTTTCCTTCCCCCTGCTGATTCCTTGATCTGCTTTGCCCCTTCCTTCTTTAATTTTTGTTAGCATCGTGTATCAGTTACCTGCTGCTTTCCCCGAGCCCCCGACCTCATTTATTGTACAGTGCTCTCCTCCAATCAGGACCTTGTCAGGCACACACATTGCTCTCTGGGGCTCTTATTTAATGAGCCACAATCAACAACATTAAGAGCTGTCTATTCTGCAATCATTTTTGCACATTTTTCAAGCTTATTTCTTAAATGGGAAATAATCTTGACGGAGAAGCAGGATTCTTCACTTTACACTATCAGTTTATTTTCTTTTAAAAACTATTACTAAAAGATGTTCATCTGGGGGGTGTTGAGTGAAGAATATAAGGGAAGAATGGAATGCTTGTGATCGGTATTGATTTAACCTGTATTAAAGAGGTAGCGTAAGTATAAGATTCTGCTCGGTTTACACTTGGGATGGAGAGCCCGGCCTGTAGGCACCACATCTCAAGGAGTGCTTGTTTGGATCTTGTGTGACACGGCAGACCTGCAGTGACCTCCAACGGCCAAATATGTTCAGCTTACCTTTACATATTCCCAGGTGGAAAGTCATCACTTTACACTTGGTGATATTGATATCCCAGGGAAGTTCTGTAAGTGCAAAACGACAGCAAGCAGACCTCAACGGATTCAGAGAAGCCTTTATTCCTTCGCGGACTTGGGTACCACTGGGGCCCATTTTCCGGATGGGAAAATGGCCCTCAGTTACAGAGGGGATTTTGGTTTTATAGGGTACAATGATGTAATCATCAGAAGCCATGCAGTCTTGACCATCAGGGGCAAGTTGAACGGGTTAAAACTAATTTAGGAGGGTAGTTGTAAAATGGTTGAAACTCGTTGTTGTCTGGGGAGATAAGAGTCCAGATCCCGAGGGATGAGTACTCAAATCTTGCCCATTGGTATTTGCTGTGCTTCCATTTAGGACTAATTTGCCATGGGGGAAGGTCATGGTTTAGGGTCCAGCATTCAATATCCACCCCTTTCCCCCAGGACCATTGTTCCTTGGCTAGTTTCCCTTCCTTGCTCCCAAGCCTCACCTCTCTCCTTTTTTCTTCTGGGGCTCTGCTGCAAGAATACTATTTTTCATAACCCTTCAAGTTCAGCATTAGAAAATTATTTAAAATACTCATCTCTGTGTATTTGTCAAGGATAACTTGATTTTTCATTTATTCACTTGCTTACATTTGTCCATGTTCCAGTGGTGATCTGTTTTTGAGAAGTAAATAAAGCCAAACAATTTAAATACGGAGTGTGATAGAAGTATTGTATAAGTGGCAGTAAGAAAGAGTATATTGATCATGCCTGTTTGTTTTCTGTAATTCTAATGCTTTGACATACTGGAGTATTGCTGACCCTGAAAGATTGCTCCTCCTAGGACTAGCCAAATCATGGAAAATAGGGCTGTCCCCAGGAGTGTGACTTTCATATGCATTGCCTTGCTTTGTGTTTTCTGCCAATACAACAATAAAGGTTCTGGCCACATCTTTTCCTTCTGCCTCCTGACCTACCCAGGTACTTTCCCTGCACTGCAAGGTTTGCTTTCTCCTTGCTGGAACCGTAATGAACTATCTTTTCAATCTCTCATCTGTTGGTCTCCCCATACCCGAATAACATTAAAACCTGTGTTTTAAAACTAAGGGATACACAGATCTGAATGCTTAGAGAAGGTATCTGTCCGAAAATGCAGGGTGTGAAGGACCGTGAATGTAGGGTGACTGATGTTACGGTGGAGATGCAGGGGAGGGGAAAGGAGGTGATCCAGGCAATGGGAACAGCACGTACAAAAGTGTGCTCTGCTCAGGGAACTGCGATGTGCAGCATGGTATGAGGGTAGGAAGAGGGGAGGGGAAGGAGGCAAAGGTGAGCGGTCCACTGGGTTAGATTGCCAACTGCCCTACTGGGCCCACTAGGGAGCTGGATTTTATCCTGTCTGTGTAGACAGCAGATGTTGTAATCATGGTAGCAGCGTGAGTAGGTACCTGGTATTGAAAGATCATTCTGGCAGCTACATGGAGGATGACTGTCATCAGAGAAGACCGGAACGTGGGAGGCTAGTTTAAGGTTGTCTGAAAAGTTCAATTATACATATGAAAACTGGAAAGATAAAGGTCAGACAGGTCCTTAGGAATAAATCAGGAATAACATTTAAACCTCTGTAGTCTGCTGTGTTAGCTGTCATCGTATACCTTCTGACTTTGGAAACGTCTTCCCTGAAAGGGGCGGGGTAACTTGTAAGGCTACCATGCACTACTTGAGTGCCTTCTGTATTTTCTTTGTCTGCAACTGATATGAAAATTCATGACAGCCATTTATGTGAATAAAGGGAAGCAGAAAGGTTGATTTATTAGGACCCAAGAAAAAAGGGGTTTTTATATTTTGTATTAACTTTTATGTAAGATTATTTTCCCCTTGTTTTTCTCCCTTTATTTCTCATTTTCCCCTTTGCTCTTCATCCTGAAAGCATTAATTATATTCCTATATTCGTTTGCTTTGGAAAAAGTTATATTTCTTTTGAAGCAGAAACCATTTTATCTGTGAATAGTTGATGAGTTCAATAATGTCTCCTTCAAAGCCAAAATCATTTCACAGCCAAGAAAGGGTTTTGAATGTCTTGACAGATCTTCAGGAAGGTCTGCTTTTGTAACTGTAACTTCAGGTGCACGACTGGAAAAAGATAGATGGGTGAATAATGATCATGGCTCTTCAGTAGGAGGGGAGAATAAACAGCAGAGTAATTTCATCCTCTTGCTGGCAACTTGTCTTGTTCAACAATTTCCTGGCTAAAGAAAGGCTTATTAGCTACTTTGTTAGAGTGTAGATGAAATGACATACTGGATTTTTCACACCAGTGCTGAAAATTGATTTTATTTCTCCTACTTGCTGAATTACAATCTAATGAGATTTGACTGATACACAATTGTTAACTGATGTCATGTAGCTTTACGATTATCAGAGGTAGACTATTGAAAAACCAGCTTATCAAGTCCTTTAATATTTGACACATTTTTTTCTCTGTTCACTTTTCTTTTTCCTTTCCCAGTTATAGTCTCTTTCATCAGCAATCTACCAAACAAGTAACAAGGGATTTTCCACATTAAGAAGTTTTGTTTTTAAAAGTGAGGCGTTAAATATTGAGATCACAAATGTGATTGTGCCAGTGTTTTCCTTCTGAAAGATTAGAAAGGGTTAGTCACTTTCTGTTTTAGATTGAATTAAGTTAACATAGCCCCGACCCCTGTGCAGAAGTGTACAACCTCTGGAATAGTCGCTGACCATGGCATAGATTTTTGATGACATAAGTAAAAGTTTCTGGGAGACATTTGATCCTTTATGAACTGTGGAATCAATAGATCTCCAACTTGCTTGTCAGTTATCTACTTGTCTTACTTGAACTTATTCTTTGATAGTTACCACAGATTTTCTTGTAGACCACAGCTAGGTAGAAATTTTACCTCTGTCATGTCGTGGGGCTTGCTGACCTTCAGCAGAGCTGAGGTTTGACTAAAGAATTCTTCCCAATGTCATAAAGTCCTCGAAGACAAGCCTGTGTTTTGAGATGCTTTTGGATGCACACACCCTGTCTAGTATTTGGTCCATATAATGAGTGATGAAGATGGGTGTCATGGTCAGTAATCTTGGTAAATTATGGGATGTTGCAGAGAGAAAAACCTGTGACCTGCTTTTGTGATTTGGGTATTAATCTTCAGGCTTGTCAGATCTTTAAGCCTTATGAAGCTGCTCTGTGGTAGCTATATATGTCACCAAAAAAATTTTCAGGCATGCTTTCTCAGACTGTGAGTATATTTTACATGCAGGAAATTAACTTCTACTTATGGTTTCTATTCACAATGCAAAACCAAGTATAGACTATGAATCAAGGATATAGTGCCTTGCTTGTGCCTGGTATATAGTCAGTTTTAAAGAAATTTTTGTCAAATGGTAATGAATTTGAAACATGACAGATATAAAAATGGAACAGACTTAGTCTTTTGAATCAATAAATGGCTCTATTGACTGAAGTTTATATGAATCTGTGCTTATTGGACAAAAACTAACTCTATGGAGGAAGCCTGCCTTCAGTGATATGTACATTCGACTTACTGATGGGTAAAATCTTAATTGTCTAAGTGTTAAAAGGAAATAACAAATCTCAAATGTTACCAGTGAAAAATAATCTGTAAGCAAGCATTTTAGCATTTTTTGAAAGCCTGCTAAAGAAGAAGGGGGCTATCATGATTGCCCATAAATAAAGAGTACATTGTTAATGTGGAAACTGTGGGCAGAAGTGACTGGAGTCATAAAACTCATGAAAAGAATGTTCACGATTATCTATGTCATTAGATGAGGATTCTAAGAGCCACAACAAAGGAGGCTTTTTCAGTACTAAATACATAATTCAATCTTTCTTTGTCTCTCTCTCTTTTTTTTTTATGAATTCACTTACTCCATGATTATTTTTTGAATGTTTGCTCTGTGCCAATCATGGTCTAATGTCTTAAAGAAATGAAGAGGATGGATTTTTAAAAATCTGGAACCTAGAAAAGGGAGAGTTGGAGAAAAGAAATGTAACTATAATAATCACAGACTACTTTATAATTTTCCCAATATTTTTGCATAGCCTGTTGTATTTGACTATGACAGACAACTTTTGGTTTTGAGCATGAAGCAGTATTTCTTCAGATTGACTTGGAGAGAGCCTTCTCTGAATGATGGACCCATGCCTGTGAGCATGGTGTTAGACATCTTTCTGCTGCAGTGAAAAAAATCTATGACAAAAACAAAGGATGAAAGATTTATTTTGGCTCATGGTTTTAATCCATGGTTGGCTGCTTCCGGTTTCTGGACTTATGATAAGCCAGTGCATTATGGTGGAAGGGGTGGCTGAGCAAGCTGCTCACCTCATGGGAGATGGAAAGTGTGGTTGTTGGGGAGATGGAGGGAGAAAGGGGGTGAGCGGGTAGGTGGATTGGGGATAAAATAAACCCTTCAAAGGAACACATTTCCCTCTTCCCTGTGAACCTCTTCCTCCAAGTTGGTCCTACCTCCTGATGTTTCCACCACCTTCCACCTTCCAGCAGTGCCATCAGCTGGGGACCAAGACTTCAACACACATGTGCCTTCAGGGGCACATTCCAAATCTAAACAATAATATTAAACCCCTGGCCCCCAAAGGTTCATGTCATCTCACAAAGCAAAATGCATTCAGTCCATCTCCAAGAGTTCCCACAATCTTGATTGTTCTAGCATTACTCAAAAGTCAAAATTCGGGCTGGGGAGTTAGCTCAGCTGGTAGAGTGCTTGCCTTGCAAGCACAAGGCCCTGAGTTTGATCCCCAGTACCGCAAAAAAAAAAAAAAAAAAAAAGTCAAAATCCAAGGTTTCCTTTGAGACTCAAGGCAACCTTTTAGCCATAAACTCCTATAAAAATAAAAAAGGAAGTCACATACTTCCAAAACACAATAGCATGGAGTAAACATTCCCATTCACAAAGGAAAGAGTAGGAGAATACCAAAGAAGGATTAGACCAAAGCAAGACTGAAATTCAGCAGGGCAAACATTAAATCTTAACTGTCATGGTTTGGACATAAAATGTCCCCACCAAAAACTCATGGACATTACTACCTATGTACATGTATGACTGCATGACCAGTGTGATCCTATAACATATACAATCAGAAAAATGAGAAATTATATTCTATTTATGTATGATTTATCAAAATGCATAAATGAATTCTATTGTCATATATAGCTATTTAGAACAAATTTAAAAATAAGAAAATGAAAAGACAGATTCCCAAAACAAAACAAAATAAAAAAACTCATGGAAACATGATATCCATCATAGCATGTTCAGAGGTGAAATGATTAGTATTAGACCTAATCAGTAGGTTAATTCACTTGATGAATTAATAATTTGAATGAATTCCTGGGTGGTAGCTCTAGACTTGGCTAGAGGAAGTCAGTCACTGGGGGCATGCCCTTGGTGATTATATTTTGTGTCTCGTTCCTTGTTCTATGTATCTCTGATTTC
Source organism: Sciurus carolinensis (assembly GCF_902686445.1). NCBI lineage: Eukaryota > Metazoa > Chordata > Mammalia > Rodentia > Sciuridae > Sciurus > Sciurus carolinensis. Next base: position 33,991,668 of record NC_062219.1, read on the forward strand.
TGTCTGTGAGTGATGAGCAGCTTTCCTCCACCATGCCCTTCTGCCATGAGGTTCTGCCCAGAGCAATAAAGTTGGTCTACCATGGACTGAACCTCTGAAACCATGAAGCCAAAGCAAACTTTTCTTCCTCTAAGTTGTTCTTGTCACATATTTTGGCCATAAGGACAAAAAGCTGACCAAGGCAAGCTCAGTGTCCAGCATCTAAGGCATGTAGTGGTGGCATGTGGGCTCCAAGGGACTTGGGCAGCCCCGCCCCTATACTTTGTTGACTGGAGGCTACCTGGATACTCTCTTGCTCTGGCTGTACTCACTGCTTGAAGCTTTCAGGGGCAGATGTTACACATTTCTGGCATTTCTAACTTCTTGGGGTTTTCATTGCAGTTTCATCTTTGTTCTCACAGCTTCATGTATCTCCCTCTCAGGGGCTGTCTGCAGGGAGGAATTTCAACCCTGCCACACATTTCCTGACCTCCCAGGCTTTCCTTTGAAATCTAGATAAAAGACTCTGTGACCTCACAGCTCTTTAATTCCTCCTGGCTGCAAAATTAGCACAACAAGGATGATGCCAAGGTCTGTTGTCAGCAAAACAACTTCCTAGGTGGCCCTGTGGGAGCCAGGTGACCCCTCTTCTCAAAGCAGTTTTTCAAATGAGTTTACAGGTTTAAGTTCTTGAGTCCATGAGGGGTGGAATATGGCCAGTTCTGAGATGCCCTCAAGGCATCTTTCCTATTGTCCCAGTTTAAAGTATTTGACTTCTTTTCAGTGGTGCAAGTCTCTTTAGCAACCAGACCTTCCTGGGCCCCAGTTTAAATGTGCTCTATTGCTGGCCAAACAGCAAGTTTTTCAGATCTTTCTGTTTTTTTGCTCCTAATTCTCATAAGTGTGGCTTAAAACATCCAGCAATACCACTACTACTGCCTGAATATTTTTTTGCCTTGAAATTTCCTCCACCAAATAAACTGGTCCATCATATTTAAATTCAGTTTCCTACAAAAATTCAGGACATGGACAAAATATAGACAAGTTCTTTACCAGAATGTAACATTAGTGGTTCTACTCCCAATAGATTCCTCATTCCTAGCTGAAACCTCATGAACTTAGTCTTTACTGTCTGCATTCCTAATCAGTATACTGATCTTCTGAGCTCTTACCAGAATTATTCATTGGGTTTTGCCTACAACATTCTTGAGATTCTTTAGCCTGAATTTTAAACCTTTCCAAATTTCTCCAATAAAACAATTCCAAAGATTTCTGAACCTCATGGTCAGGTATCACCACAACAACGGTGATCTTGGCATCTTTATCAATTTTCTATGTTAGTCAGCTTTTTGTCACTGTAACAAAGCACCAGAGAAAAAAAAATTTAAAAGAGGAAAAATTTATTTTTGGCTCACAGTTTCAGACGTTTCGGCCCAGCCCATTGATCATTTGGGTCCATTTTTTCTGGGCCTGTGATATTTTAAATATTTAACCTATTAATTATCCAAAAATGGATTTTTCCTCCTCATTCTCCTTCCTCTTCTCTTCTTCTCCATCCTCCTCTTTTTTTTTTTTTTTTTTTTTGGTACTAGGCATTGAACCCAGAGGCACTTAACCACTGAACCACATTCCTAGTCCTTTTTAGATATTTTTAAATTTTTTTTTATTTTGAGACTGTCTCTCCCTAAGTTGCTTAGGGCCTCACTAAGTTGTTGAGGCTGATCTCCAACTTGAAATCCTTCTATCTCAGCCTCCCAAGTCACTGGGATTATATGCATGTGCCAACACACCAGGCTCTAAAATGGATTTTCTTATTGACCATGGCATCTCATGGCTAAATATTTTAGGGTGTCTGGAAATGAGGCATGATATGTAACGTTGTCCCTAAATAATGATCTGATAATGTAATTAAAACCTAATAAAATGTTCCTTGCAGTGACTACAACCAATAGTAAATATTTGGGGATTAACACCCTAATTGCTTAGGCAGAGAAGACCTAAAAACATCAGGGTCTAGAGGCATAATGTGTTTGCTGATCTTCTGGATTCCTTCTTTTTCTTATTATTTGGAGGATCTTATGATTTAGTGGGAGGAAACAAGTAGGTAATATTTATCACATGCAGTGTTTTTGCTTAAAGGAGGGTAACTTCTCATAGTTAGTGGATTGGGGAGAATAGGACCAAGAAGAATTTCTGAAGGGTCTCACCTAAGTGTAGAGCCAACAGCTGCTCCGAAGTGGCCAGGTGAGGAATGGTGGGAAGGCCGTACCATGCAGAGGAAACACTCTGAGCAAAGTCATGGAGGACACAACCATGTAGGTAACTAAAATTTGGAAAGTAGTTGCCAAGTGGAAAATAAGAGGGTGATTATGGGATGAAGCTAGAGAAGTGAGTAGGTGTTATCATGAAGAACCCATGCTATAAATCTAGCATAGGAGGACCTAAATTGAGATGGCAAAGGTATGAATAAAGGAGGAGACCATTTTTATCTGTGGAGACCATGATCTCTTATCTACAGCAGTGATGAGCAGTTCAGATAGAAAGATGAAATGTTTCTGAATAGCTCTTCTTATTTTATTTGTCAAACCTTGCACTAGTTTTAGAAAGAATGAGGCCAAAACAATTCATTTTAAAATTTACACAGGAACTCAGTGGAGCCTTCTTGCCTCACCCAAGACTCATAACTAAATGTATATTTAGGTCACTGAATACCTCTTCTTAGACTGTGCTGCATACTTCCAGAAGGTGCTATAGACTATATATGCTATAGACTATATATGAAGAAGGTGTCTGGAGTTGGATAGTGCAAATGCTCCTGTTTGGAACAGAATTAACAAGAAGAGAAAAAAGTTAAGTACAGAATTTATAGCACTTTGACTTCTTTCAAAGCTTCAAAATTTGCCTCTTAAAATTGCTACCCAGTTGACGAAGTCAGTACCACTTCATATAGTTTTTCTAGTTAGCTCAGTTTCCTCAGTAAAATGATGTTATTGTCTAAGATACTCTATAGGAGCTTTGGTTTATAAGAGTCTATGTTTATGCGCATTGGTGTGGTTTTTATTGTTCATAGTTAGGAATTATAGATCGGATAAAAATCAAAGCACACTTTTCCCTTCCATCTCTTCCCCCTTCATCCCACAAAAAAGTTGAGAATTTACAGGGTATTTCTTTAAAAACACAAAATGTGGTGTTTTAAGACTGTTAATCTGCTGTAGAAATGTAGCCATATTTCAAACACAGGCTATGTAGCTGTCAAGGAAATGTCACACAGAGGACACCTGGTTCCAGGTATACAAGGCTGACTCTCCCAAGACTGACTGCTGCAAGTCCTGTGGTGACCCAGGCGTGTTCTGGCTCATAGTTACATCACTGTTCACACTATCGCTCTTCATTTTATCTGAAGAAGAAAATTGCAGTGAGGGTTTTGGGTTTGAGGTGGGTACTTTGCATAAGAGAGTTGAAATTGTTGGGCAGGGTTTCACTTTCCATTGTCACCCACCTAATGACTTTTTTCTGGGAGAACACAGCAGTCCTGTGTTTCTCAGAACTGTCATCTAAAGAGCCACATCAAAGGCCAGTTGTCTTCTGGGTCACTTTGTTTCTTTGACAGGCCAAGCTTTGAATGATTTTTCAAAACAAGGAGAAAATCTCGTCTTTTCTTCATGTTTCAGTTTAATTTTTCTCATTGTCCTGTTCAAAGTGAAAAACGTTCCCCCAACGGTTTTTCCTTGTGCTGCTGACAGGATGAGAAGCACTGAGGCTTTTGACTTGGAACTCAGATGTCCCCTGTACCCGTGTCAGTTGGAAGCCTGTTCAACTTTGCTCCTACTCCCAGGGTGATAGGGAGCTAGGTGACATTCTAAAATCAACTCACTTTGATTTATGAATGGGTCTCATTCTTTCACCTTTAATGAATGCATTAATGCCATTTTTCTGTCAGAATTCTGTCAAGCCATTCTATTTTTTAATATGCAATTTTCCTGGATTTTGTGGAGGTAGCAGTGGAAAGGAAGGGGTATATATGTGGCTGTGTGTGGAAATAATTATACACTTTCTGTAGGCAACAGCTAATATCTGTGATAATCAAGTTAGAATCATATTAAAGTTGAGCCATGAAGTACCTGAGATGTATGTATGTAAGATTCATGGCAGCCCACCAGACCCTGAAGGAGCTGGCCCCCTCTTTTGTCTCTGAACTTGTCTCCTACCTCTCTCCGTATTCTCTCCCCTAAGTTGCACGTGCCAGCCACACTGCCACAGGACCTTGCACTGGCTATTCCTCTTGCTGGCATTTTCTGCCTCCTTATCTGCCTAGCTAACTCTGTCATTTCCTTCAGATCTTTGCTTAAATGTCACCTTCTCAATGACACTATACCTGAATATTTTCTTTTTTCTTTTTCCCATAGATGTTATCTATTATAAAATATTAATAATTCATGTATTGGATCTAGTATTGCCTGTCTTTCTTGATAAGATATAAACCTTATGAAAGCAGAGCTTTTGGCCTGTTTTTTTAATATCTATATATCTCAGGTAACTAAAATGTAAATGTAGTGGAAATGTAGTAAACCCTCAATAAATATTTGTTAAATAAAGGAAGCAGAAGAACTAGGGAGGTCTTTACTGTCAGCAATCTCTGTATGACCTCCAGCTCCCTACCATTATTCCATATTTCTCCTTTTTTTAAACATTCCTTTTCATTTGAAATTACTTACTCAGTGTTAATAGTTCCCCCAAGACTTCACAGTTCCCAAGCAGGGGGAATATGTCTATTTGTTTTTATCTTCAAAATTTGTATCACATTATGAAAACAATTAAAATTCAACTAGTTATTTGAAGAAATACAATGTGAACAATGTTGAATTACGGTGAATTTTATTGTTTATTTCCTGGATGATCATTTTAATCTGTTTTCTGTTGCTAATAGTACAGTACCATAAACTGGGTAGATTATAAAGTGGTTTATTTTGACTTGTGGTTCTGAAGGTCCAAGCCTGAGGGGCGGTATTTGGTGATGGTCTTCTTAATTGCAGAGTCCCAAGGTGGCCCAGGGCATCACATGGCAAGGAATAGGGAGGGTGTGCATGTGTCCGAACTCTCTCCCTCTTAAAATCCACCAGTGTTCAATCATGGGGTCTCCAGCTGGATGATTTTATCTAATTCTATTCACCTCTAAGGCACTACCTCTAAACACATAGTTGGATTAAGTTTCCACCCTTTTAATGCCTCACGGATGGGTTGGGATTAAACTCCCACATGAGTTTCAGCTGGGACAAACCATATTCAAACAATAGCAATAAGCAACTTATTTCATGATTCTGAATCTTCAGTGTATGCTGTGGCCACAAATGCTAACACCTCATCTGCACCTGAAGATGACCTGAAGAAAATAATTTTTCAATATAAGGATGGAAAAGTTCCTAACAAGTTAGTGAACATGGACATCATAATTTTTTTTTCCCTAGGAAACAGTAGAAGAGACTAAATGGAGGCTTCCTCACCAGTAAGCTAAAGTAGCTCTTGGTGACACTCTTTCATGTTGTCCTATTTTGTTTTTATACTCTTAGGCTTTTTTTTTCATTTTTTATTAGTACTTTTTAGTTACATATGATAGCAGAATCCATTTTGATATAATTATACAGGCATGGAATATATCTTATCTAGTTAGAGTCCCATGCTTAGGGATGTACATGGTGGTTGGATTCACTGTGTTGCTTACAGGGAAAACTATGTCAGAGTCATTCCACCGTCTTTGTTTATGCTTCCTCCCTTCCCTCTTTTCCCCATTGTCTTATCCACTGAACTATTCTTCCATTCCAACCCCACTGCCTTATTGTGGGTTAACTTCCACCTATCAGAGAAAATATTTGACCTTTGACTTTTTGGGGGACTATCTTACTTAGCATGATAGTGTCCAGATCTATCCATTTGCTAGCAAATGTCATAAAGTCATTCTTTTTTTTTTTAATTTATTTTTATTGTAAACAAATGGGATACATGTTGTTTCTGTTTGTACATGCAGTAACAGCATACCATTTGCATAATCATACAATTACATAGGGTAATGATATTTGATTCATTCTGTTATTTTGTCCTCCCTCCCCACCCCTCCCACCCCTCTTTTCCCTCTAGACAGTCCCTCCTTCCTCCATTCTTGCCCCCCTCCCATCCCCCATTATGTGTCATCATTCGCTTATCAGTGAGATCATTTGCCCTTTGGATTTTTGAGGTTGGCTTATCTCACTAAGCATGATATTCTCCAATTTCATCCATTTGCCTGCAAATGCCATAATTTTATTATTCTTTATAGCTGAGTAATATATATATATATATTATATATATATGTGATATATATATATCACAGTTTCTTTATCCTTTCATCAATTGAAGGATATCTAGGTTGGTTCCACAGTCTGGCTATTGTGAATTGAGCAGCTATGAACATTGATGTGGCTGTATCTCTGTAGTATGCTGATTTTAAGTCCTTTGGGTATAGGCCGAGGAGTGGGATAGCTGGGTCTAATGGTGGGTCCATTCCAAGTTTTCTAAGGAATCTCCACACTGCTTTCCAGAGTGGCTACACTAATTTGCAGCCCCACCAGCAATGTATGAGTGTACCTTTTTCCCCACATCCTCTCCAACACCTATTGTTGCTTGTATTCTTGATAATCGCCATTCTAATTGGGGTGAGATGGAATCTTAGTGTAGTTTTGATTTGCATTTCTCTTATTACTAAAGATGGTGAACATTTTTTCATATGTTTGTTGATTGCTTGTAGATCATCTTCTGTGAAGCATCTGTTCATTTCCTTAGACCATTTGTTGATTGGGTTATTTGTATTCTTGGTATAGAGTTTTCTGAGTTCTTTATATATTCTGGAAATCAGTGCCCTATCTGAAGTATGATTGGCAAAGATATTCTCCCACTCTGTAGGCTCTTTCTTCGCATTGCTGATAGTTTCCTTTGCTGAGAGAAAGCTTTCTAGTTTGAATCTATCCCAGTTATTGACTCTTGCTTTTATTTCTTGTGCTATGGGAGTCCTGTTGAGGAAGTCTGGTCCTAAGCCAACAGTTGAAGATTTGGACCTACTTTTTCTTCTATAAGATGCAGGGTCTCTGGTCTGATTTCAAGGTCCTTGATCCATTTTGAGTTGATTTTTGTGCAGGGTGAGAGATATGGGTTTAGTTTCATTCTGTTGCATATGGATTTCCAGTTTTCCCAGCACCATTTGTTGAAGAGGCTATCTTTTCTCCATTGCATATTTTTGGCACCTTTATCTAGTATTAGAAAATTGTATTTATTTGGGTTTGTGTCTGTGTCCTCTATTCTGTACCATTGATCTACCTGTCTATTTTGGTACCAATACCATGCTGTTTTTGTTACTATTGCTTTGTAGTATAGTTGAAGTTCTGGTATTGTGATACCCCTGTTTCATTCTTCCTGCTAAGGATTGCTTTAGCTATTCTGGGTTTCTTATTCTTCCAGATGAATTTCATGATTGCTTGCTCTATTTCTGTAAGGTATGTCATTGGGATTTTAATTGGAATTGCATTGAATCTGTATAGCACTTTTGGTAGTATGGCCATTTTGACAATATTAATTCTGCCTATCCAAGAACATGGGAGATCTTTCTATCTTCTAAGGTCTTCCTCAATTTCTTTCTTCAATGTTTTGTAGTTTTCAGTGTAGAGATCTTTTACCTCTTTGGTTAGATTGATTCCCAAGTATTTTATTATTTTTGAGGCTATTGCAAATGGAGTTGTTTTCCTCATTTCCCTTTCAACTGTTTCGTCACTTGCACATAAAAATGCTTTAGATTTATGCGTGTTGATTTTATAGCCTGCTATTTTACTGAATTCATTGATGAGGTCTAGAAGTTTTCTGGAGGAGTTTTTTGGATCCTCTAAATATAGAATCATGTCATCAGCAAATAGTGACAGCTTAAGTTCCTCTCTTCCTATTCATATCCCTTTAATTTCTTTGGTCTGCCTAATTGCTCTGGCCAGAGTTTCGAGGACAATGTTGAATAGAAGTGGTGAAAGAGGACAACCCTGTCTTGTTCCCATTTTTAAAGGGAATGGTTTCAGTTTTTCTCCATTAAGAATGATGTTGGCCATGGCCATAAATAGTCTTTACAATGTTCAGGTATGTTCCAACTATCCCTATTTTTTTCTAGTGTTTTGAGCATGAAGAGGTGTATTTTGTCGAACGCTTTTTCTGCGTCAAATGAAATAACCATATGGTTCTTATCCTTAAGTCTATTGACATGATGGATTACGTTTATTGATTTACAAATGTTGAACCATCCTTGCATTCCAGGGATGAACCCCACTTAATCGTGGTGCACAATTTTCTTAATATGTTTTTGGATATGGTTTGCCAATATTTTGTTAAGGATCTTTGCATCTATATTCATCAAGGATATTGGTATAAAATTTCCTTTCCTTGATGTGTCTTTTCCTGGTTTGGGTATGAGGGTGATTTTAGCTTCATAGAATGAGTTTGGTAGGGTACCCTCCTTTTCTATTTCCTGGAATACTTGGAGAATATAGGAATCAGTTCTTCTTTGAAGGTCTTGTAGAACTCGGCTGAGAATCCGTCTGGTCCTGGGCTTTTCTTGGATGGTAGATTTTTAATGGCTTCTTCTATTTCATTGCTTGACATTGATCTGTTTAAATTGTGTATGTCCTCCTGGTTTAGTTTGGGAGGAGCATATGTCTCTAGAAATTTGTCAATGTCTTCGGTAGTTTCTATTTTGTTGGAATACAGATTTTCAAAGTAGCTTCTCATTATGTTCTGTATCTCAGTGGTGTCTGTCATGATATTTCCTTTTTCATCACGAATTTTAGTAATTTGAGTTTTCTCTCTTCTTCTCTTTGTTAGTGTGGCTAAGGGCTTGTCTATTTTGTTTACTTTTTCAAAGAACCAACTTTTTGTTTTGTTGATTTTTTGAATTGTTTCTTTTGTTTCAATTTCATTGATTTCAGCTCTGATTTTAATTATTTCCTGTCTTCTATTATTTTGCTATTATTCTGTTCTTCGTTTTCTAGGGCTTTGAGCTGTAATGTTAGGTCATTTAGTTGTTGACTTTTCATTCTTTTCTGGAATGTGCTCCATGCAATGAATTTTCCTCTTAGTACCACTTTCATAGTGTCCCAGAGATTTTGATATGTTGTATTGTCGTTCTCATTGACCTCTAAGAATTTTTTTATCTCCTCCCTGATGTTTTTTGTTATCCATGTTTCATTCAATAGCATATTATTTAGTCTCCAGGTGTTGGAGTAATTTCTGATTTTTATTTTGTCATTGATTTCTACTCTCAGTCCATTATGATCTGATAGAACACAAGGCAGTATCTCTATTTTTTTGCATTTCCTAAGGGCTGCTTTGTGGCATAAATATGGTCTATTTTCAAGAAGGTTCCATGTGCTGCTGAGAAGAAAGTGAATCCACTCGTTGATGGATGGAATATTCTATATATGTCTATTAAGGTTATTGATTGTGTTATTGAGTTCTATGGTTTCTTTCGTTGGTTTTTGTTTGGAAGATCTATCTAGTGGTGACAGCGGTGTGTTAAAGTCACCCAGAATTATTGTGTTGTGGTCTATGTGATTCCTGAAATTGAGAAGGATTTGTTTGATGTACAGGGATGCACCATTATTTGGGGCATAAATATTTACTACCGTTATGTCTTCCTGATTTATGGTTCCCTTAAGAAGTATGAAATGTCCTTTATCCCTTCTGACTAACTTTGGCTTGAAGTCCACTTTATCTGATATAAGGATGGAAACCCCTGCTTTTTTACTGAGTCTATATGTGTGGTAGGTTTTTCCCCATCCTTTCACCTTTAGTTTGTGGATGTCTTTTTCTATGAGATGAGTCTCTTGCAGGCAGCATATTATTGGGTCTTTCTTTTTAATCCATTCTGCCAGTCTATGTCTTTTGATTGATGAGTTTAGGCCATTAACGTTCAGGGTTATTATTTAGATATGATTTGTATTCCCAGGCATTTGGCTTATTTTTGGTTTTTAAGTTGGCTTGATTTCTCCTTTGAGTGGTTTTTCTCTAAGGTAGTTCCTCCCTTTGCTGACCTACATTGTTGTTTTTCATTTCCTCCTCATGGAATATTTTGTTGAGAACATTCTGTAGCACAGGCTTTCTATTTGTAAATTCTTTTAACTTTTGTTCATCATGGAAGGATTTTATTTCATCTTCAAATCTGAAGGTTAGTTTTGCTGGGTATAGGATTCTTGGTTGGCAATCATGTTCTTTCAGAGCTTGAAATATGTTGTTCCAGCCCCTTCTAGTTTTTAGAGTCTGGGTTGAGAAGTCGGCTGCTATCTGTATTGGTCTCCCCCTATATGTAATCTGATGCTTTTCTCTCGCGGCCTTCAAAATCCTATCTTTATTGTAAATGTCAGGTATTTTCGTTATAATGTGCCTTGGTGTGGACCTGTTGTGATTTTGTGCATTTGTTCTGTAAGCCTTTTGTATTTGATTTTCCATTTCATTCTTAAGGCTTGGGAAATTTTCTGATATTATTTCATTGAATAGGTTGTTCATTCCTTTGGTTTGTATCTCTGTGCCTTCCTCAATCCCAATAATTCTTAAATTTGGTCTTTTCATGATGTCCCATAGTTCTTGGAGTTTCTGTTCATGATTTCTTACCATCTTCTCTGTTTGGGCAACTTTATTTTCAAGATTAAATATTTTGTCTTCATTATCTGAGGTTCTGTCTTCCAAGTGGTCTAGTCTTTTGGTGATGCTTTCCATTGAGTTTTTTATTTGGTTTATTGTTTACTTCATTTCAAGGATTTCCATTTGGTTTTTTTTTTTTTTTTTTTTTTTTTGAGAATCTCTATCTCTTTGTTGAAATGATCTTTTGCTTCCTGCAGTTGCCCTTTCAACTTATCGGTATTATCATTCATTGCCTGCATTTGCTCTCTTATCTCATCCTTTGCTTTGTGAATCATCTTAATCATGTATAATCTGAAGTCCTTTTCTGACATTTCTTCTAACATACTATCATTGAATTCTATTAATATAGAATCTAGATTTGTTTGGATCATTTTCTTCCCTTGTTTTTTCATGTTGTTCATGTATCTTCCCCTCTAGCAGTGCAGATCTGGGGTTTTGCAGATTTCCCCCTATAGGCTTATAGTGGCCCTATAGATTTCCAAAACCTTTTCTTTAAGGGGAGATCAATATTAGCAGTGCCCAATTCAGGCACTATGCAATCCTAGACCAAATAACTCCTATGGGGACAATAACAAAATTGTCATAATAAACAGAATGAGTTCAAATATTATCTTCAGTAAAACAAACAGATTTGCAATAAGGTCTGCGGTTTCTAATGGAGGACAAAGAGGATGCAGAGCGATGTAGAATGTGGCTATTAATGGAATAAGAAAAGAATATACAGAAGTTCTAGATAATAGAAAGGGTGAGAGTGTAATCAAAAAAAATTGGATGTTAGCATGCAAGAAAGGGAGAAAGAGACTCTGAGGGAACAGGTAAACAATAGGAAAAGAGAGCAAGAAAAGTAAAGAAATAAAAACTTAAATTTTTTCAATAAGGAGAGAAAAGAAAATCTATAGTATAACAGTCATATAGTAATGAAACCTCCCAGAGTTCAGTAACCTGATGCATGAGAGGTACCTGACAGTGAGCTTCAAGCCTCCAGCAGGAGTTTCAGGATGGGTTTTGCCTGACCTAAAAATCAGAGCTACAGCTTCTAGGATTATCCAAGATGGCTGCTCTGGCTTCAAAACGTGTTGGCAAATGGGGAGTTGCAGTTCAGGGTGTGGCCGTGGTCAGCAGGAGGTCCTGGAGGCGGGATGCGGTTGGTCAGGCAGGGGTCCTGGAGGTTTAGAGTGTTTGGTGTGGTTGTGGGATCCTGGAGGCTGGGTGCAATCGGTCGGTCTGGGGGTCCTGGCAGCAGGGAGCAGTCAGTTGATGTGAGGGCCCCAGAGGCAGGGAGTGATCAGTCAGGCTGAGGGATTCTGGAGACAGGGCTCAGTTAGTCTGGCCAGGGGTCCTACGGGGCTTGGCTGTTGTCTCAAAATGGCGGCAGCCACATGTATTCAAACCTGCAGGTACTGTAACAGTGAACTTCCAGGCAACAGCAGGCAGCTGGTTCTCCACTGGTGGTCGATGATCAGTTTGCTGACTATTGTCGGACGATCTAGAGGTGAACCTCGTGCGTTGGGTGATGGATAGGAGTAAGGCAGGTGATGGACAGGCAAGAGGCAGGCAAATGGCGGATGATAGGCGCCTGACAGTGAGCAATCTGCACTCAATAAATGCTTCGATATGCTGGCAGACTGCAGGTGATCACAGCAGACAAATGGGGTAAACAGCAGGGGATCGATAAGCAGCAAAAACTGCCTTACCAAGAAAAGATATCCTTTGCTTGAAACCGGGGTTGCGGAGCAAAAAGGAACGCAGCCTCCCTCTAGTCCGCCATCTTGGATCTTCTCATATAATCATTCTTTATGACTAATATTCATGTATACATACTACATTTTTTAATCTATTCATTTATCAAAGGGCTCCAGTTGGTTCCATAATTTAGTTATTGTGCTATAAACATTGATGTGGCTGCATCAGTGGAATATGTTGATTTTAAGTCCTTTGGATATACACCAAGGAGTGGGATAGCTGGGTCAAATGGTGGTTCCATTACAAGTTTTTTGAGGAATCTCCATACTGCTTTTCAGAGCGATTACACCAATTTGCAGTCCCACCAACAATGTATGAGTGTACCTTTTCCCCCACACCCTCGCCAACATTTATTACTTGTATTCTTAATAATTGTCATTCTGACTGTAGTGAGAAGGAATCTCAGTGTAGTTTTAATTTGCATTGTTGAACATTTTTTCATATATTTGTTAACCATTCATATTTCTTCTTCTGTAAAGCATCTGTTCGAGTTCCTTTGTCCATTTGTTTATTGGGTTATTTGGTTTTCTTTTGGTGTTAAGTTTTTTGAATTCTTTATATATCCTAGAAATTAATCCTCTATTTGAGGTGCAAGTGGTAAAGATTTTCTCCCATTCTGTAGGCTCTCTCTTCAGGGTCTTGATTGTTTCCCTTTGCTATAAAGACACTTTTTAGTTTGATACCATCCCGTTTATTGATTATTGATTTTACTTCTTGCACTTGTAGGGGTCTTATTAAGGAAGTCAGTTCCTGTGTCAGTATGTTGGGGTGTTGGGCCTACCTTTTCTTGTACTTATGTAGGGTTTCTTGTCTAATACCTAGGTCCTTGATCTACTTTGAGCTGATACACACTTAGTTTACTGAATCTCTTCATGTAGAGTTCTATGCGGGGCTATATTAGTTTGTTATGGCTACCCTACAAATGTCCACAAACTTGATCACTTAAAACAACAGAAATTTATTCTTTCACAGACCTGGAGGCCAGGAGTTCACAGTAAAGATTTTCAGTAGTGTCATGTTTGTCTGAAACCTCCTGGGGAGAATTCTTCCTTGCCTATTCCACAGTCTGGTGGCTGCTGGAATTGGGCAGATCGCAGGCTTATCATTCCAAGCTGTCTCTGTCTTCTTGTGGTCTTCTTCTCCATGTTTGTCACTGTTTCCTCTTCTCTTACAAAGAATTGTCATTGGATTTAGAGCCTATCCTAATCCAAAGGACCTCATATCAAGATTCTTTACTTATTAGTAAAAATTACATAAAAGGCAATGGATTCTTAGACTTCCTGGAAAATACCAAATAAAACATCGGGGGGTTGTTGGAATTCTATAAGATGTTGCAGAACATATTTTTAAGGATGTCAAGGACAAATGCCTTTTGAAAATAGCCAATTCAGTCTTTGAAATTTAAATCCCTCATCTCTTTCTTTCCCTTATTATTTTGGTTCTGAAGGAGGAAAACTTCCAAGAAAAGAGAGAGACTGTCAGGTGCCAGTGGTAGATGGTTACTAGGAGAGTGTTAATAATTGCATGTATTAAGTGGCATCCAGAAAGAAGAGAAGGAAACATACATAGAGGCATTGGGTCTGGGCTGCCTTCTCTATAACTGTCACTAATCTGTGCTTGTCTTTGCACCAGGCACAGTAGGTCATCAGAGACATGGAATGTGGTTTCTCTTCCTGGGTGGTATCCCTTTTAGTTATAAGACCAATGTGTAACACAATCTCGCAATGCTACTAGCCTGTACATAGTTAAGTGCTTGTATTGTGTGACAGAGTTCAAATGCAGAATTTAGAGAAAAGATAATAATGGGGCAGTCACCATCAGAAAGCACAGGCTCAATTGGCCCTGGGAGAATGGGTATATTTCAGTCATGTGATGTCTTTCTTGAGGAGGGAAGTTGATGAGGGAAGATGTAAAGGCAAGGATGTGGGTCTTCAAGAAACAGGTCAATCTAGAGGTGACAGGGAGTCACGGTGGGTAATGGAAAATCAGATTAGAGATGTGAAGTGAAGAGAAAAGATAGCAGATTCATTTTTTTTTTCCCACTTCAGCCTTCTTTCTACCTAAAGATGGTCAGCACTCATTTTTTTTTTTTGTTTCAGTTGATTTCCTCCAGCTCCTTTTCTGCTCCCTCTGACAGTGAGCAGCTGAGAAAGAACTGTCTCCACTTATCCTAACAGAGGAGCCCATTACTTAGCCTTTTGTCCATGCTGTGGCCACTGAACCGTCCTCCTGTGCACTTTTCCAGCATTTTCCCCTTTAAGTCACATCATTGATCACATGCTACTTTTTATCTGAGTTTTCCCTTTTTGTGTGTGTGATTTTTTTTTTCCTCTCTCAAATGTCTAATTTATCTAATACATTCATGTAGCAGTTCCTGTTTCTTGTCAGATTAGATTTAGTTCTTTAAAAGTATTTGGCCACAGTTCAGTTCTAGTTCTGGAAAATTTTATAAGGCTTTAATGTTCCTTAAAATGGATTTCATTTCAGTTTGTTGCTTACTCAGTAGCATTATATTTTAAATTAACGCTTTATGGTATCCCCAGATCTTGAGACATTGACATTAGTTTAATGATGACTCTCTTTGTGTAGTGCCTTGGAAGTTAAATTTCTCAACTCACAATTATTTCAGTGGTGGAGCTGAAGAAAAATTCAAAGGAATATTCTGAACAAGTGCCACATCTTTGGATTTATTTGTTGTTTCAGCCAACTTAGACTTTCAAAAGAAACTGAGGTGCAAATGCTGTAAGAATTATTAAATTAAAGGTAAAAGAACCAGAACTAATTAAGAAAATGTCCGGGAGATGATTGTATCTAGTTTCTTGACTAAAGACCATCCAAACCAAGTCCAAATGGCAAGCCAAGATAAAATATGACAAAATCACAAATAAAAATCTAATGTGATGAAAGGAAAAGCAAAGCAAAAATCCTTTTACTCAGGAGAGATTTATTTCTGGTCTGTCACTAATTTATTCCCTAAATCAAGGATAATTGTTTATATTGAATGATATATTAATAATTTCTTAGAAGATAAAGAAATATTCTTCATTTGACCATTTATTCTATCACTAATCAGTTAGAACCAAGAATATATTAAATTCCATGGTGAATGTTTTTACTTTGAGAGAGAAAGAGGATAGCTTTAATGAAAGCTATCATAGGCAGAGTTTATTACTTATCAAACGTTAGTTCACCATCTTTGTAAAAGAACCAGGGTGGTGTGCTCAGCTGAAAAACTAGATTTTCAGTGGAATGTGTATAGCTTGCTGTTAGGTATGATTGTGTGACTGAATTTAGGGTAATTCCCTGTAAGTTAAAGTGAATCCTGGGAAGGCTTCCTAGATGAGAGGGATGGATTTTTCCTCCATTGTGCTTAGTGACCATCTTGGTCATGAAAGAATGGAAAGAGCAATAGTCAGCTAAAACACCAGAGTCACCTTTCCTGTATAAAATAAATCTGTCATTTTCTCTTCCCCCACATATTTTTGATAAATTTCCATTACCTGCAAGGTGGAGTCCAAACTCCTTGGGCAGTCATCTGGTGGTTCACTGATCATCTTGTGTAGATTCTTCAATAAATTCTACTGTTCATCTATCTGTTGGACACATTGAGCTTCCCATTCTCTAATATTCTTTTACACCAACCAATTTCAGGCTAACCAGTTCTTACAGTACATTATTACCACTAGGCTATTTTGAATTTAACTTGCATCATTCATTTATGATGTCTGTGTCCCATATCCCAAAGATCTTATCTTTGTTCTAAAGATGGCAAAGCTGCCTCTGTTTTCTCCTCTTTCCCTCTCTTTAGTGATTTTAAGAGAGCACTCTGGTTTCTCATGGTGTGAGTTTATTTCCCTTGACATTGGATATTTGCCATAGAAGGAAATGTTGTCACTGAACAACCTTGACTCATGCCTCCTCTTCATTTTTTTTTCTAGTTGAGTTGGCAATATTACTCTTTTGTTAGTCTCCTAAGAATTCGTTTTCTCAGTTTATAGCTAAGATACTTTCTTCTTTTGTCAACCTCTTAGCATCATTATTTATTACTCCCTTGCAAGAAGCAGCAGCAGCAGCAGTGGCAGAAGAGGGCAAGGAGGCAGAAGAGGAGGAAATAATTCCACATTAACTTAAATTTAGTCTTCATTTAGCCAAGAGAAGCCTTGAATTTTGGGAGCATTCAAGTGTCTTATTATACCACGCTCCCTGCCCGCCATGTTCCCCAATTTAGGACTGCTTAATCTTTCTCTTTCTAGATGTCATACAGACCTCTGGGGTTATTCTAAGTATTTGTGGGAGAAGAAGGAGCTCAGAGCACTCATCTCTTATTACTCCTTTCATTCTCTTCTATGTGGATAATTTCAAAATCTCTGTCTATAGGGTCTATATCAAGCTCCAGATTATTATCTCACTATCTATCAGGCATTTTCACCAAGATTCCCTGCTAGGACTTAAAATTTAATATCAAAAAGATACAACAAATGGACTATCCTCTAGAGGGATGTAGATCAATTAATGGTGCCATCTTGGTCATAATTATGCAGGCAATTTCATCAGCCACTTCCTCATTGAAAAATTACTTAGGGTGTAGAAATTGTACTTGTGAACTTGGTATTCAAAGCACTCTACAGGCTAAACTTGAGGTCTTTTCAACTTTTTGATTCCCTGTTTCCCTCCACTGATCTTTCCCTTTGACTAGGCATATATTCATTGCTACAAAGATTATTTCACCAAATTCGTTAAGCAGTACTGCTGCAGAAAAGTCCTCCTTTCTACATGATTTGGCTCTTCCAGTTCACAGAATTATTCTGATATTCTGAACTACTTCTTTATTCTTGGAGTATGAACCACTTCTTTGGTACATATTATATATATTATAGCCTGTATATATAAGAGGATTTAATGTAATTTGTAAAAGTTAGCACAGTATAAAATTAATGATGAAATTAAAAGAAAACAGTTATAAAGAGCACGAAGAGATGTAAATAGATAATCTGAGGTGAAATGTTTACTAGAATGGGTCACAAATGTGACTGACTTTCCAAGCAGCTAAGCCAAACCACAAGGCACACTGGGTTACATCATCCTCATTTTTTTGCTTTCATTTTAGAGAAAGGAAGCATATGAAAAATCTCTGTAGAGAGCAATATTTTTATGGAACAAATTCTTACAATATGTTTATATTGTATGTCTTTTTTCCCCCCATAGGTAAATCTAGTTCACAGTGAAAAGAGAAAAGTGCATTTCTAGCATAAAATCTTTCAGTATCAACTCTTTATAAAAAATACAGAGTGAAACTGAAGAACTGAGATAGTGTGATTCTAGAATTGTACTTTCTGATGATCCAACAATACCAAGATAGAGCTTGGGAAATTAAAAAAAAAAAATGGGTGACTTGCTTGTCTGCTTGAGTCTGTCATATTGGAGGTAAGGGAGCTTTTGGAGTGCAGTTGATTTCTCTGACAAGTGCTTATTCTGCATGAGGTCTATGCTGATAAAAGTGAGAACCATGTGTTTAGAGACCATATGCACAGAAGGCAGAGTTGTCATTCTGTTGTGAAAATTTAAAAGCCAGAGTTGTATTCCACTAAGCTAGTCATCTTGGATGACCAGAAATGGAGTCATCTCTTTCTTCTTACTCTTCTTAAAAAAAAAAAACAAACCCAAAACTTTATAAGAGCATGAAAAGTTACCTATAAATTTATTAAAATAAATTTACATCTAAGTGAGTCTGTGTAAAGTGATTAGAAATGAACACAAATTAAAATGCTTCAAATTAAATTTTATTAAAATGGTAGAATTATGAGTCAATTACTTCTGGTTTTAAGGTTTCCATGGCTGTTAAAATAATGCATCGCAACAAATAAAAATATGAAAGGACCTCTCCATCCTCTCTAGCTAAGCCAGTTGGGTAAGACTCAGAATCAGTTTTAATGTCTTTAGGAAACATGCTTCTAGTGTTTTTGATAGTCCCATCTCTTTGCCTCTGGTGGCAAGATGGATCCGCAGCATATAAGGAATGAACCAAATTTGTCCTTTTTTCTTTTTACCCTCTTAAGTGACATCTTTTCATGGGAAAGGCTGTAAAACTCTTGCAGAATCTGATGCTGTTATCTGAAGGACGTTTTTCTCCCTTCTCTCATTTCTTGATACCCAAGGGCTCACAGACACATAAATTTTGTGGCTCATCTAATGTTAATGAGCAACAATATTTAATCCCCCTAACCCCATTATCTAATGTCCAGACTTATTCTCTACACTATTTCTATCTCTGATAATATGATTACATTGAACTTGACATGACAAGGCTGAGAAAATGCCTTGATGAAGTGTATTCTGTAATTTGTTGACTGTTGGTGAATATCCATCACTGAGAAGCTGAGATAAAGTGATTCTCGGACTGTGCTTTCTGATGACCTAATAATTTTAGAGAGATAGATAAAAACATAAAGATTCAGTAATTGTTTTGTTCTCACAACTCCCAGGAACCTTAGTTCTCTGTCCTGTCTGTTCCCACTGTCATATAAGCCAATCATTCCTTTACTTTTGTTTTCCTCTGCCCAGAACTTTCTACTCCTGGGTACCCAAGGTGATTTTCTTTCACCTTCTAAGTGTCAGTTACAAACAACATCTCAACAATACTTTCTATGGTCACCTGATATAAAATACCCTTTACTTTGATTTTCCCTGTCCAAGTGCCCTATTTTGTTTTTGTCGTATCTGAAAACAGATGTTTGTTGCTTCCTTTCTGGTTGTCTCTCTCCAAACCACCACTAGAATGGGCTACCTTCTGTCTCTTTCACTGCTGATCTCTAGCTTTTTATAATAGTGCCTGGCAGATGGAAGTGCTTGATGAATGAATATTTGTTGAAAGACAGTGGCTGCATGAATGAACAAGCTTCTCCTAAATGGGGACTGCTGTCAATAAGGACGGTCAGCTAGGCAGACGATGGGAAAGTTGCATTTTTTAATCTTATTGGAAAAGATTCACAAATATTATAACATTAGTGTTGTAGATAAGGAGATGAACGAAGATGAAGCTGAGATAGAGTTTAGGAGATACTAAAATGGTGCTTGGTGGGTGCATGAATAATTGTAGAACAGGAAAAAGATAATTCTATTTAGAACGTGAATTTACAGAATCAAAGCTAAAATCCCAACTCACCTGAACCTATAGATGTCTTTTGAAGAATTTCTCTTTAATCTTTCCCCAGGCTCTTTGATAAATATTCATTAAATGAAAAAAATTAACAAAATAATTATGAGAGGAACAAAATACAGACTTGGGCACTTTTCCTGAAGGAGGTAGGCAGGCCTGGGCTCAAATACAACGAACAGTTTTTCTTCACCATTTGAGTTTATCAAGAACTTCCATGGCCATGCTCTCTTTGATCAATTTTGGTCAACTATTCTAGTACCACCTCAATTCTTTTCTGATCTTACTCCTTTCAATACTTTCCTCTGCTCTACAGCTTAATATGTGATCGAGCCAATATGAGATCATTTTGGAGGAGGGATAAAATATAATTATTAGCACTTCTTCAATCATGCTTTCAAGAACTATGACTGGCCAGAAATCTTATACTACATTTAAACTAACAGATTAGCTTATTTCTATTTCATGAATGCTGGTAGAAGATATGAGACCCCTGGGTAAGAGATAAAACAAACTTTCTTACTTATAGCAAAAGCAGTAGCCAGAACCATCATGCTGCTGAGTTGCAAAGAGGAAATGATGTAGGAGGCCCTAAGTGGATGGCCACACTTGCAGAGGATCGCATTGAGGAGAGGAACACAGACCTTCAGCAGTCTGTCACTTTTATAAGTGAAAGCAATCCTGCTTCTTGTCTTAGGGGAGATGTTCCTTCACCTCTCAAGGCTGCAAACCTAACCCTGAGGAATTATGTGGATAGAGGGTATTCAGAGTCTTGTGTTCTTGTGCACCCAGAAAGACAATTCAGGGCTGCTTAGGCTAATAGTGGATTGCTTCTCCCAGTGTGCACCATGTGAGGTGTGAAGAGAGCAGAATTTGATGGAGGCACATGGAAAAGAGAAGATGGAGTGATTGGATAAGTAATAGTAAAGGCTGACAAATATTTAAAATTTATTTTTAACACCAAGTAGAAAGATGCTTGAGCATTTGGAAACTGGTAATTCTAAATGGTATTTTCCATGCTGAGATTCAAAGGGAGAAAAATTTTCTTTTGCAGAGTTATGAAATATCTAATTCCTGAATACCCTAAATTTAGATCATGACATTTTCTCTAAATCTTTCAGTCGATGGCTTTTTCATTGCCCTCTCTTACAGATCTAACAAAATAGTAGAATAAATGTTTTTACTGTTTTAGTACTTGGGGTGCTTATCAGGATCTCAATATTATATTCCCAAAGGTACCTCACAGTTGGCAAATTTACCAAATTCTTTCATGTTGTGAAGAATGGCTTTAGCACTTATATGTCTTAGCGTCTGCCAACTCTTATGCAATCTTATCTTAGCCACTCTGAGCATGTATTATTTTGTGAAGCCAATTCACCACATAACAGGAGTTCTTATGAAGATAATAACAATTTCTCATTATTGACTATTTAAATGTAAAATTTAAAAAATTTAGAAGTTGTATAGAATTAATTCTTCCCCACATGATACCACTCAAAAAGGTTATTATTAAAATTGACTTAGAGAAACAAGATGTACCCCATTTGTTTACAATAAAAAAAAAATTGACTTAGATTTTTCCAAAGAAGATAAGCTCACAATTGAATAGGGTGGTCTGTTCCATTCCAGTAACTGGAAAATTCTTTCTTATACCAATCCAGTGTATTTTTCTACAACTTTGGCATTTGGCAGCACCTAAATGTTGATACTATCAACATGGTACTTGTTATCTCAATTATATCACTTGTTATATTTTTGTACAAAATCTGTACTTAATTGAGATCTCTTAAAATGTTCTTCTCAAAACCAAACAAAATAAGAAATTTAAAATCTTGTTAGTAGAAAATATAGAGAAGCAATTGTCTTCCTTGGTCAAGATAATATAATTTTCTAATGCAGGCTGAGTTTGTATTTTCTTCTTTTCTTCCATCCTTCCCTCCCTCCCTCCCTCCCTTCCTCTCTTTCCTTCCTTCCTTCCTTCCTTCCTTTCTCCCTCCCTCCCTTCCTCCCTTCCTTCCTTCCTTTCTCCCTCCCTCCCTCCCTCCCTCCCTTCCTCCCTCCCTCCCTCCTTTCCCTCCTTCCTTCCTTCCTTCCTTCCTTCCTTCCTTCCTTCGTCTGACCTTCCTCCCTTCCTTCCTTCCTTCCTTCCTTCGTCTGTCCTTCCTCCCTGCCAACAGTCATACCAGTCATGTTTTTTAAAAAATTTTTTTAGTTGTCAATGGACCTTTATTTTATTTATATGCGGTGCTGAGAATAGAACCCAGTGCATTATACATGCTAGGCAAGCACTGTACAACCCCAGCCCCACCAGTCATATTTATAAGAGGTCAGATATCTTTGAGAATATAATGTTAAGATCCTAAGAAGTACCCAAGTACTAAAAGAAAACGTTTTTATTTTACATATGAACTCCTTCTGGTTGCTTTTTACAAAGTCTATGTGCAGGTCCTGGAAGCAGATTACTTTCTCGCTAAATGAGAAAATGTCTTTATAGAGGCACACAGATTCAGAAATTATTGATGAAGCTCTAATGCCTGCTCCAATTCCTCTCATCCTCCTGACACCCAGTGGAGAAGAAAAGGAAGGATGGCTAGCTAAAGATGAATAGTCAACTTATTCTTTCTCAACATTCTAAGCAAGGTTTGGTGCATGCTGGTAATGAAGAAATATGGGGAGAATTTTCCTAAAAAACAGCAATTTTTATGGACACTGGAATCTTCCTTGCAAGACTAGGCAAGGCTATCACTTTTATTAGCAAGTCTTAGCACATACAATGATGGTTGCACCTGTGGACACGTATCCTGCTGCCCAAGGCTGTTCCAGGGGCCATCAGCTCCTTCTTTTATGGAACTAGCTGTGAGTAGTCTGAATCTCATAGGCCAAGCATTCTGGAGCCAGGTCACTTATGTACTTAAGACCCAGCATTGCTCTTAAATGAACAGCTCAAAATCTACCAACACATTTTAAACACAGGATTGGCACCTAAACCTACGGTGTTATATTTCCTCATTCCCTTTGCAAAGGCTGTGAATCAATCAATACCTCTTAATTATTTTTAAGATTCCTTGGCTCTAAAAGTCTCTTGTTTGGCTGACAAATTAAAGGTTCACTCTACCTTACAGCAAACTACTGCTTTGTACCAGCAGCTTTACTCTAAAACCTATCTTTAAGGGATTTTCTGCAGAGAAGAAAAGTTTATTACAAAGTGGAGTTTGCTCTCTGAGCTCAGGAAACACAAGAATGGGTGTGCACTGTGGATTCCTACTAAAACAGAATCTGCCATTCTCTCAGTGGAAACGGTTTGCATTCTGGATTGTATCACTCAACAAGTAAATGTCCTTGTAGCTCCAATTCCATTCTTCATAATGGTTTCCAAAGAAACAGATGCTCTAATCCCTTCTCTTAGGAAGACAATCTGAATGACAGCACTGAGCCAAGGGGAACGTTAGTACAAGAAAGAGATGAGATTGCTCAAAATCCAGGTTAGTAGCTATGATGGTTAATTTTATGTGTCAACTTAGCTGGGCTATGTCCCCAGATATTTGGTTAAACCTTATTCTGGATACTTCTGTGAGAAAGTTTAGGATGAGACTTATATTAAAATTGGTGAATTTGGGGTCAGAAATTGCTAAACTTGGGTGAATCTCATTTAACCAGTTAAAGGCTTGAGAAAATCAAAGGCTGAATTCTTCTAATAGAAGACCTTGAACTTAAACTGCATCAGGGGTTCTTCCTAAGTCTCCAGCCTGTTGGCCCACCCCAGAAATTTTAGATTTGTCTGTTTCTATAATCACATGAGCCAGTTCCTGAAAACAAATCTCTCTCTTTTTTTAATTTTTTTGTCAGTAAGTAAAATATTATTCAATGGAATAATGCACCAGATTGTATGTCTTACTGATTATACATGTTCTGTTTGTTCTGTAGAACCCTGACTAATGCACTAGCTATAGTACATTAGTTAAAAGTTTACTTCCTTTCAATGCAAGCAGTTAAAAGTTTGTTAAAACAGTGGATCAGTCTCACTCATAGATAGGGTGACATTATTTATTGCTCCAAATGGGATGTTCTTGAGAGTGAAAGGAGAAGCTATTAATAATTTTCTGGAAAAAAAATGGTATAACCTTGACTTGTCCCAGGCACATGGAGCCAATCTGCTATAAGAGCACTAAAGCCCTTTAGTAAAACTGCCTTTTTCACATTTTGGAGGGCAAATACAGTTGGTAACCTACAGACTACAATCTTGTGGGAGTGTGCATTCCTTATACGCTAAGGACCTTTGACCTGCTGGTCTGTTTACTGAGGTGTTCTAGTAAGATCTAGAGTCAGTTCATATAAAAACTTCTTCCACAATCACTGGTGATTATTGCAAAGTCTGGAATATTTTGGTCAGAAGTACGTGACTTGCGACTTTATCCATGACGTTTTCAGAAATGGGACACTCTGTGACCCTGCTGGGCTTGAGGTTGGGAAGCGTTGATAGTGACAACTTGGAGTAGACAAAGGCCCAGAGGATACTGTGAACTCAGACATATCCTCCATGAACCTTTGGGATTTTAAATTACTATGCTTTTTATTTCATAGGAATTTCAGTCATTCATATCTGTTTTAACCTCATAGTTAAATTTGATCCTCAAATTCAAAGAATTTGAGGTGAGGGAGAAAGAGGGTGAGGAGATATTCATGGTTATGAGAACCGAGAATGAATTTGAAAATATAAGGCTTTCTGAAGGAGGGCAAGTGGAGATATTGCTATGCAGAGCTTTGTGAAATTTGAAAGCCCTGGTCAATAGACTGCTCACGGGTTATTTTTCAGTCAAAGTCGAGATTAACCATCAGACTTCAAAAAATTATTAAAAGTATTTTTAAAGAAGATTTATGTTCACAGCAAAATTGAGTAGAAAATAGAGTCCTGTGTAGGTCCTGCCCCCACACACGCACAGACCTCCCCCCATTCACATCTTGAACCACAGTGGTACTTTTGTAACAAATGGCAAGCCTGCACTGATGCATCATAACTGTCCAAAGTCCATAGATTATATTAGGGTTCACACTTAGTATTGTGCATTCTGCGGGTTTGGAAAATCTATAGTCACATGGATCCACCATTGTAGTATCTTGACTCCTCTGTGGTCCGCCCACTTATCCTCCCTCCTCCTTAAGCCCTGGCAACCATTGATCTTTTCATTGTCTCCAAAGATTTGCCTTTTCCAGAATGTCTTCTGGTTACAATCACACAGTATGCCCCCTTCGCAGACTGACTTTGTTCACTTAGTACTGTGCTTTTAAGTTTCCTCCATGTCTCTTCATGGTTTAGTAACTCATTTCTTTTAGTGTTGGACAACATTCCATTGTCTGGATGTTTATCCATTCACTTAGGACATTTTGGTTGCTTCCAAAATTTGACAATTATGAATAAAACTGTTATAAACATCTATATGTATGTTTCTGTGTAGACATATGTTTTCCATTTGTTTGGGTAAGTACCAAAGAGTGGAATTGCTAAATTAAATGGTAAGAATATTTCATTCTGGAAGAACCTGCTGAACTGTCTTCCAAAGTTGCTGTACCATTTTGCATTTCCTGCAGGAATAAGTGATAGTTCCTTTTGCTCCACATGCTCACCAGCATTTGCTGTTGGTCACTCTAATAGGTATGTAGTAATATCTCATTGGTGTTCCAATTTACAATTCCTTAATGACATGCCATATTAAATCTTTTTTTCTTTGGTGAGGTATCTGTTCAGGTCCTTTCCCATATTTAAAAAAAGATCAAGTTCTTTTTTATTGTTTAGAGTTTTTTTTTTTTTTTTTTGTACCAGGGATTAAACCCTAGAGGCACTCAACCACTGAGCCACATCCCCAGCTCTTTTTTATCTTTTATATAGAGACAGGGTCTTAAGTTGCTTAGGGCCCCTCCTAAATTGCTGAGTTTGGCTTTGAACTTGCGATCCTCCTGCCTCAGCTTCCTGAGCTGCTGGGATTACAGGCAAGTTTTAAGTGTTCATTGTGTATTTTGTTTAGTTGTCCTTTATCAGACATTATGCTTTTTATATAAAATTGCTGCATTATTAATCTTGTCTTCTGAGTGGTGAATCTCATCAATTGATTATAATTGAACAACCACAGAGCTCAATTTTGTCTGCTGTGACATAAAGGAAAGGTAAACAGAGTTTGCCACATTTAAAAATGTTTTGCAGAAGTGGGTGTGAGTGTGGTAAAAAGGGTGGAAAATGGGAAAATGAAACAAGTTACCCTTTTAAAAAATGAAGTAAAAGACACAGTCTTTTTTGGTGTAGCATTGGAAAATCACAGTTTTCTGTCCCAATTTAGATTGGGATCTTGTCAATTCTTAGTGAGGTATCCTCAAGATACTTTAACAAGGGAATTTTTGCCAAGCAGTTTTTTGATCAACTTGCAAGATTAGTTTGCCTGAGTTTAACTAGGTCATGCTTCCTCCTCTCTTCTATCTCAGCAGAAACATACTTTATTAAAAGCTGAGATAGACCAAATGTGGGATGTGCTTTTTAAAAAAATGAGTTAGGGATGTTAACACATTAGTTTTATAATGGTAAATAGTTTCAAAGCACCCGTGCCTGTGTACTTGGGCTTCCATTCGGATCTCTCACCCCTAATGATTTATCTTCCTTCTGAACACCTGAGCATGTGGGGTCTGTTGTATAAACCCAAGTTACAATTTAGTGATTTATTGTGGCAACATATTGTTGCCTTGTGCTGTTATTAAGCTTTCCAAGTTTTCCTGTTTTATCTTAACAACTGAAAGAACAACTCTGGAGCATTAGGGCTGTCCAGAAAAGCAGAACCAATAGGATATAGCTGTATAGCTAGAAATTTATTTTAGGGAATTGGCTCATGGAATTGTTGAGATTAGAAAGTCCAAAATCTGTAAGGCAGGCTGGGTAGATAGAAATTCAGTTAAGAGTTTGTGTTTCAGGCTTGAGTCTGGAATCTGCAGGCCGGGCTAACAGACGGGAGACTCTGGAAGAATTTCTAAGTTTAGTCTTGAGGCAGAATCCCTTCTTCCTCTCCTGCTCCACCCTTCTGCCTGGCTGGGCTGGCAGGCCAGGCAGGACCAGGGGACTCCCCTACAGCACCACAGAGGTCAGAGCACCATGATGATGGGCACATTCCCCCGGTGTCCACTCCCTAGGGAACCTGTCCAACATGTCCCAGGAACTCATTGGGACACCATAGACTGCATCCTAGGTCAGGATGGCCAGTGGTAACCTTAGGGACTGACAAAGAGCCTTCAGAGGGCCTGAGGACTCACAAACATCCAGCACTGCTCTTTGCTGTTTTTGCATTTTCTTAAATCAACTATTTGTTTACCAAAAAATAAATAAATAAATTTAAAAAATCACTTGAAAAAAAAAATTCCTTCTGAAAACTCTGTCTTTTGACTCAGTGGCAGAGCCTAGCCACTTGCCTAGTGTACGCAAGGCCCTGAGTTCGGTCCTCAGTTCTGGGGGAAAAAAAAAAAATGGAGTTTGTGCCACTAAGTGAATTTCCCTCCATCAAGCCAGGGACTGTTCTGTAAGACCATAAGTGTTTTGCTGGTCTTTAAAATATTTTAAATAGGAATGAACACGATAGGTTATAAATATTACTAGTCAGAAAGAAAGGAAGTCCACCTTAGTTTTCCACAAATTTTAGTCCTGTCAATATTCACTCTATCCTTTAAATAAGACAATACAGTTTAGCAAATAGTTGAGTCCCACAAAGGACTGTTAACACCTCCCAGCGCCCCCTCCCCTAATCTCAAGTACACCAAGGCCAGACTACATTCTGAACTGTGGGGATGTGGGAACAGGAAGTGATAACCCCGTAGCTGAAGACAAGACAGGTAATTTTCCAATAGACTAATCTTCCACATTGCTTGTTGAACTGTTGTCCTGTTGTGCTACTTGAGGCCACCACTGCCACTGGCACTGACATTATCTCAACTGGCCTTGACTGTACATTTTAATCTAGTTTATAACCCAAATCCCACCTAATAATTCCTGTGGACTTTCATTGCTCTTCGATTTTATACTAAAACCCTCAGATTTGTTTGCTGTAAATACCCTGTGTTTCAATCAGCTTTCTCACAGCTGTACCTAAGAACCTGACAAAAACAGTTAGAGGAGAAAAAGTTTATGTGGGGACTCATGGTGTCAGAGGTCTCAGTCTCTATGGAGACAGCCGACCGTGAGGCAGAGCATCTGGGAGAAGAGTGTGATGGAGGAAAGCACTTGGGAGCATGTTACCAGGAAGCAGAGAGAGAAAACTCTGCTCAATAAGAACAAAATACAAACCCCAAAGGCACACCCCCAGGGACTCACCTCCTTCAGCCACACCCTACCTGCCTACTGCTAAGACCCAGTTAATCCCTATTGGGATCAATGCACTGATTAGGTTAAACCTTTTATAACTCAATCATTTCATCTCTGAACCTTCTTGCATTGTCTCACACATGAGCTTTTGTGGGACACCTCATATCTAAACCATAACACCCTGTTTTTTTCCATAACAGCACCCCACAAAAACCCAACAAGGAAATAAGAAGAAAATGGACTAATACAAATCATGGAGCTAATAAACAACAGTGCTAAGATTTGAAAACCATAGTCTTTTAACAATGTTACTCAGAAATTTGAGGAAGACGGGTTTTAGGTAACATTTCAAGGAAACATGGGGGAAGTGGAGACAGGTTTTCAGTCTGAGATAGGATAGAACTGAATATTTTAGTATTTTAGGGGTAGTAATCTAATGGTATATAGTGTGCAGTGATAAGGTAGAAAATGAAATGATTGCTTATGGACATCTGTAATCAGGGGTCCATCTAAGGGAAGTTTCTGGTGGACCATGTTGTCTCCACCATAAAATCAATATGTAAGATTTGAACAATTGATGGCTGCCTGCTTCTGATAACACTGAATGGCTTAAACAGAGAATGATGAGCTCAAATACCTAAATTCTCAGTTTAAGGCAGGGACTGAAATCCAGGGATGTTCTGTAACCATGATGAAAGAGTTCATTATCTTGAAGCTGTAAGAGCCAAAACTCAAACTCAGATTTTAATTCTAAAGGATACAAATTACAACAGCAACTAAATCACTTTTTCACTGTGTAGGTCACTTCCATGGAAATGCAGGCATTAATCAGGAAAAAGTAGGTCCCCTGGGCAGTGGAATGGGGTCTATGGGAGGACTCAGGCATCTGAATTACCCCAGCACCCACCCTGTGTGGAGTTTCTGTTTCCCAAAGGAACATTTTTCCCTCTCTGGTCTGATAAGGTAGTTATTTTCTTTCTTAAAAACGAAACGATGTACCCCATTTGTGTACAATGAATTAAAATGCAGTCTAAAAAATTTTTTTAAAATAAATAATTAAAAAATAAAAAGTCAAAAAAAAATTCTCTTGCTCTCTTGCCTGAAGAAGTTATCTTGAAAGAAGGAATTTGTTCTTCAAGTTCCCCACCTGTCTTACACTTGCTTTGCTTAAGAAATAACTAGAATTAAATCCCCACATGACCTGAGAATATATTTGAGGTTACTCCTTGGGTGAGTAGGCTTACAATCAGGAGAATAGCAGGGCTTTGCTAATTATTTAGGAAAAAAGTCTTTGGAGTATATGTGGAAATGACTGTGCTTGACCAAGAGGGAGGAATATAATCATTCATTTAACTTTTTAAAAAAATCATTTGCCAGATATTTTGCATGTAGTACAAACCTGAACAGTTGTGTGTGGTTCCAATAATTTGTTTGGTTGGTTAATCCTAATCTGGTGTCCATACTGGCCCACAAAATATTAGACAAGATGAAAACATTTTTTTTAGCATAAAGGAAAATATTAAAAATGTCAAGCAATAGCAAGTATGGAGTGATTTACGGTGAGCATCTTGTCCAACAATATCCTCAGCATAACCTTCAAAATCCACACTCTTCACCAAGATCTTCAGGCATACATTGTTAAAGAAAGTGTCATTTCTGGAAAGGGCTATTTTCTGAAGACTGAGGATTCTGGCAGAGATCACATGATTGGAATGGGCTACCTAATTTCAGTGTTGAGAGAACCCAGGGATGGCAGAGGACAGGTAACTCCCCTGTGAATTATCAGAGACAAAATGAGCATTTTCTCTGAAATAGTCAGTAGGGACAGCACGATGATATAAGTGGTCAGTGAGACTGATCCGAAGAGATTTTCACTAGAAATGACTGACATTAGGTTCTCTGGCACCAAAGTAACAAGGTTTCACAGGTCTAAGAACTAAAGGTTAATTATTCCTAATAACCTGCTTATAGTTTTTGTTTTTGTTTTTTTAATAACTTTTCATCTTTGCATGCTGGGTTTACCTGGTTTAAATTCCCTGGCTTCAAGTAAGAAGGCTTCCAGTACCTTGGATATAACAATGATATTAGTACATTGGGTGCTACAATACCATTTGGCCATTTTAATCTCATCATGCCTCAGGGTCAGTAGGATGAAAGAGATTACTGTGGTGTAGAATTGAGAAAGAAGCCTTGGCCTCAGTCAGTACCACCAAGGCTCAGTTTCCTCAGTTAATAAGTTTTAGACAACTCCACAAAGCAAAGAACTCTAAAAACCTGCGCTGAATGAAGCAAAGGGAATAAGGAATGCACAGAGAAGGAAGTAAAAGAGCAGCAAGACTAACTTTATGGTTATTTGCAGAAATGAGGACTATTGCTTCTATTCTATTTGTCTATTGTATGAGCATATATAAATATTGGAACTGATTTATTTTTTTCTGTCTTTTTCCTGTACTTTATGGGACACATTATTCGTGTGTCTATTTGTATTTAGGTTCCATGTTTTAGACATGGGAAAAAGCAACTAGAAATCCTGGAATAAGAGCTGGGATAGAGTAACTACTTAATTTAGGTATTTCCTTTTGAGGAGTGAGACTGTTCTCAGTATATGAGGGAAAATTGGTTTTTGGTAGGCAAGAAAAAAAATTTGTGAACTGAAAGGGTAGACTGTAGTGATCGTGTGATTTTTTTTCACCTTTCGATATTTAATAACCCTTCCCATCCATACCCTATGCTGTGGTTTGGATCTTGAATGTCCCCCAAAGCCATTCTATGGAACCCTCATGATGTGGGGCCTAGTGAAAGAAAGTTGGGTCTTTGGAAGAAGCATGCCCTTGAAGATGATATTGGGACCCTGGTACTTTCTTTCTTTTGCTTCTTGGGCACTACGTGGTGAGCAGCCTTCTCTGCTGCTATGATGTACTATGCTACCACAGGCCCAAAGCAACAGGGCAAGTGACCATGGGTTGAAACCTCTGAAATTGTAAGCCCCAATAAACTTTTTTTTCATTTCAGTTTATTTCGTCAGGCATTTTGTTACAGTGATGGAACATTGATTAGCCCTCTCCATTTTGAGAACTCCCAGTATAGGTGGAAATTGCCTTCCTCTTTGGAAGGTAAAGAAATCAGGTTATTGCTGTTTCTGTACTTCACAGGGAATTGCCAGTTAGGTATTTTTTCTGGAATTTTCCATTTTGAAAAATACCTCAAGAACCTGGAACCTGTACTTGTAGGGTATGGGGGTAGAGTGCTTGCCTAGCATGCACAAGGCCCTGGGTTCAATTCCCAGCACTACCAGAAAGAAAAAAAAAAAAGAATCTGGAGATGGAACAGGTTGATTCATCTAAGTGCAGCAGTGGTGGTGGCCTGTGGTTTGGGCTGATGCTGCTTTGCAATCTGGGCTGAAATTCTCACTGCCCAGCAGGTCCCCCTGGTTATTTCTTTTTTTCAAAATAAGATTTTCCAGTCCTGATTTTATTCTACAAGCCCTCAATCTTTCCATCAAATTGCTTTTTTTGCTTAAGATAACCAGATGTAAATTTTGTTGCTTCAACCAAAAATGTAGTTTTTAAATCCGAAAGATAATTTTAGTTCTTAAAAAAATATTATAGCTCTCTGCCAATGTTGAAAACTTTATTTTCTGTTGGGAGGTCTTCAAATACTGTGGAAAATCAAGTTATCTGAGTTCAGTTGAATACTAATTTATATTCCTAGGGTTTTGTTCATGTTTCCAAATTGCACTTTTTCTCTTTCTCAGTACAGTTTCTCACTCAGCAGAGAATCAGAAGTTCAGAATATCACATTTCTATGTTATCACGCTGTTGACAAAATTCTTTTCCTAGGGTATTAAAAAAGAAGAAGCCAACTATTCACTTTTAGATCTGGAACCAGAGTGTATAACCAGATGGATCACTTGCAATTTATAACATCAAGTCTAATACTCATTAGTTCACCAATTGAGACTGCTCAACTCTTGACACAGAGAGTTTTAGAGAGCTTACATTCTCGCTACAACATATACCTTTTTATTGACTTCTTGAATTTGTACAAGACCCATAGATCTATGTATGAATTTAATACATACTTCTTTACTCAAATGTATTATCCTATTTAGACAAAAGACTGAGTTGAATTTGTATATTTATAATTCATTTCAGGTATCTTTCTTACCTGTGTTATGTTTCCCTCTTTCCTCCTTATTTTAGGGACAAATGACAAAACCCTTTTTCTTAGCCTTATACTGAAGCATCATCATCAAGAGATAGGTTATACAAATATTCTGAAGTATGACTCTCAGCTTTATGCTCAATGACTTGCTTTCTGGGCTCAGTCAGAAACTGATAGACAAATAGTGCCTATTTATTCACTTGTTTATTGATTGTTTCTTCTGCTCCCTCCCCTCTTTCTTCTTTTTAAAAAATCCTTTTCCTTTGTTTATTGTTTTGAACTGGAATATGTCTGGTTTTACTCAGTATAACGCAATAAAATTCAATTGAAAATGAGTGGTACAACACTTCTTTGGCTCGTCAGAGCATTGAATAGAGGTCAGAGTTTGGAAGAGAGCATGAGGCGCTAACATAAAAAGCCACCTTGTGACACCCCTTCCTATCACCACCATGGCCTCTTTGGACAGTCATGTTGTTAAGATTTATCTCAAAGGGAATAGGTGGGCAGGTGTGGGCAAAACTGAGTCCAGGGGTATTGTACACTAATAGGCACACAGGTGCAGAGACCAGCCTGTGGAACAAGCCTGGGCAGTTTTCTAGTTGGTTTTATGATTAGCCATACCCCCATCCTCACATTTGTACCCCAGTTTTGGTAATTGGCTTCCTGTTTTGTTTTCTGTGCTTCAGAACCTGTTAACCTGACTAGACTGTGAGATGCAAGTCTCTATAGTATGCTCTGTGTCTCACCTTAGGGTCATCTACGGCCCTCTTCCTATGTTGGTGCCTTAGCTCTGAACTTGAGACCAATGGGAAGGGCTGCTCTGTATGAAGATAGATGTGCTGGTGCCCCCCGGGGGGTGGGGTGGCCTCCTTATTTGTTTCTGTGATTACTGCCCATTTCTCGAGTCCCTGATTTCTGCTCTAAAGATAGGGACATGGTGTTACTGAGTATTGGATCCTCTGATGGTGAGATGATGTATCTGAATTCTTTTCCTATAATTAGTAGTTGAACTTTCTGGATTTTACGTTTGTTTATCAAAGTAGACTTCCTCTTAAACCTGGATCTGTTCTTTTGGTAGGTCTCTCTCCCAGGAGGCCTGTCTATATCCAAGTCATAGCTGTTCGTAGTCTTGCCTGGTAAACTGCTCTTGTCCAGGCAGTACCAGGTCATATTCTGAAGGATGGCAGAACTCTGTAGCATCAATTTCATTCAAAAGGTATATTTTGGTGATCTGTGTGTGTTTTGATCTTCATTGGGTATCAAGCTCTCTGATACCAGATGTCACTCAATTTTCTATGTTACTCAGTGCCTAATGCAAAGCTGTCACCCTGGAGACCATCAGGATCTTCCTAGGAATTGTCTCTGGCCTCTGTCCCATTATCATCCCACTTAGTCTCTGGCATGCTATGATCCTCCAGGGGAGCAGGATGTTCTTGTGGAACTCTGAGTACAATCTCTCTGGCCTCTAGTCCATTATCCGTAGTCATCTTCCCCAGCAGTGTAGTTTGATTTGGCCAGTCCTGGGCATGTGGAAACTGATTTCCTAAGGTGTATAGAATCACTGTTCTAAATCCTTGGGGTGATATGCTGGTTCCTTTACAAGATACCCCAATTCGTCTATCCAAGTTTGTGGGAAGCCATCCTTATTTAGCAGAATCAGACTAGGTTGAACTGCAGGATGCAGATGTCTGGCTTCTAGGAACTGCTAGGAAGCATGTGGTGCTGCGTGGGAGGGGTTCCCTGTCTCTTCTGGAAGAGTTTCCCAAGAGAATGGCTCCCCTAACTCCGCCCTATCCTGTCCATCACAGAAGAAGCTCCTCCTGGTCTTGGCCCCCTTTACCTGTGTGTCTACAAATAAAAGAGACTTGGGCTGTTTCATGTTGTTAGAGGCCAGAGTTGGTATGGCCAGACCCACCATGCCCCCTCTCATTTAAAAAGAGTATTGACTCTTGTGTGTTTATTGAATAGATAAGTTTATGGGTAATTGATTGATAAACAGCCAACATCTTCCTCCAGCAGTTAACCCTTTTCTCATCCACATGGGACATGGTTGCTTCTCCATGGAGAATTTTGATCACTAATCCAAACTTGTGTTCAGATTTTAAAATGTTCATATTTAAACATTTTTTCCCTCTTCTTTATTTAAAAAAATTTTTTTTAAATTTGTTCTAATTAGTTATTCATGACAGTAGAATGCGTTTTGCCACATCATACATAAATGGAGTATAACTTCTTGTTCTTCTGGTTGTACATGAGGTAGAGTTATACAGGTTGTGTAATCATATATGCACACAGGGTAAAAATGTCCAATTCATTCTACTATCATTCCTACCCCCAAACCCCTTCCCCACTCTTCACTCCCCTCTGTCTAATCCAAAGTACCTCTATTCTTTTGCCCATCCCCCCTCACTGCCTATTGTGAATTAGCATCCACATAACAAAGAAAACATTTGACCTTTGGTCCTTTGGGATTGACTTATTTCACTTAGCATAATATTCTCCAGGACCATCCATTTTCTAGCAAATGCCTTAATTTCATTCTTCTGTAAGGCTGAGTAATAGTCCCTTGTTTATAGGTGCCACAATTTCTTACCATTCTTCTGTTGAAGGGCACCTAGGTTGGTTCCATAGTTTGGCTATTGTGAATTGAGCTGCTGTAAACATCGATGTGGCTGCAACACTATAGTATGCTGATTTTAAGTCCTTTGAATATAAACCTAGGAGTGGGATGACTGGGTCAAATGGTGGGTCCATTCCAAGTTTTCTGAGGAATCTCCATACTGCTTTCCAGAATGTTTGCACCAATTTGCAGTCCCACCAGCAATGTATGAGTGTACTTTTTCCTTGCCAACATTTACTGTTACTTGTATTCTTGATAATTGCCATTCTGATTGGAGTGAGATGAAATCTTAGAGTTGTTTTGATTTGCATTTCCCTAATTGCTGGAGATTTGAACACTTTTCATATATTTGTTGATTGATTGTAGATCTTCTGTAAAGATTCTGTTTAGTTCCTTAGCCCATTTATTAATTAGGTTATTTGTTCTTTTGGTGTTAAAGTTTTTGAGTTCTTTATATATCCTAGAGATTAATGCTTTATCTGAGGTGCATGTGGTAAAGATTTTCCCTCAGTCTGTAGGCTCTCTATTCACATTATTGATGGTTTCTTTTGCTGAAAAGGAGATTTTTAGTTTGAGTCCCATTTATTGATTCTTGATTTAACTACTTGTACTTTAGGGGTCTTATTAAGGAAGTTAGCTTCTAGGCTGACATGGTGAAGATTTGGGCCTACTTTTTCTTCTGTTAGGCACAGGGTCTCTGTTCTAGTGCCTATGTTTTTGATCCACTGTGAGTTGAGTTTCTTGAAGGGTGAGAGATAGAGGTTTAATTTCATTTTGTTACATGTGGCTTTCCATTTTTCCCAGCACCATTTGTTGAAGAGGCTATCTTTTCTCCAGTGAATGTTTTTGGCCCCTTTATCTAGTAGGAGATAACTGTATTTATGCGGGTTGTCTCTGTGTCTTCTATTCTGCACCCACTGGTATACAAGTCTGTTTTGGTGTCAATATCATGCTGTTTTTATTACTATAGCTCTGTAGTATAGTTCAAGATCTGATATTGTGATGCCTCCTGCTTTACTTTTCTTGCTAATAACCTTGGCTATTCTGGTTCTCTAATATTTCCAAATGATTTTCATGATTGCTTTTTCTAGTAATATGAAGAACATCATTGGGATTTTAATAGGAATTGCATTAAATTTGGTAATGCTTTTGGTAGTATGGCCATCCTGATGTATAAATTCTGACTATTCAGGAGCATGGGAGGTCTTTCCATTTTCTAAGGTCTTATTAAATTTCCTTCTTTAGTGTTCTGTAGTTTTCATTGTATAGGTCTTTCCCCTTTTTTGTTAGATTGATTCCCAAATATTTTGTTTTTTTGAGGCTATTGTGAATGGGGTAGTTTTCCTAATTTCTCTTTCAGTGGATTCCTCACTGCTGTATAGGAACACATTTGATTATGAGTTTTAATTTTATATCCTGCTACTTTGTTGAATTCATTTTTTAGTTCTAGAAGATTTTTGGTGGAATTTTTTGGATCATTCATATATAGAATCATGTCATCGGCAAATAGTGATAGTTTGAGTTTTTGTTTTCCTATTTGGATCTCTTTAATTTCTTTCTTCTGTCTAATTGCTCTGGCTAGAGTTCAAGGACAATGTAAGAAGCTATAGAACTAAATAATACAATCAATAATTTAGACTTAACAGATATATATAGAATATTTCATCCATCCACAAGCAAATACATTTTTTCTCAACTGCACATGGATCCTTCCCTAAAATAGACCATATCTTATGCCACAAAACAACTCTTAGTAAATACAAAAAAATGGAGATAATACCCTGCATTCTATTAGGTCCTAATGAACTGAAATTAGAAATCAATGATAAAATAAAAAATAGAAACTAACATGTGGAGACTAAATAATACACTATTGAATGATGAATGGATAGTAGAAGAAATCAAGGATGAAATGAAATAATACTTAGAGGTAAATGAGAATTCTGATATAACATAGCAAAATCTCAGGGACACCATGAAGGCAGCACTAAAAGGAAAGTTCATTGTATTGAGCTAATTTATTAAAAGAATAAAAGGTCAACACATAAATGACCTAATATTACATTTCAAAGCCCTAGAAAAAGAAGAACAAATCAACACTGAAAACAGTAGAAGCAGGAAAAAAATTAAAATCAGAGCCAAAATGAATGAAATTGAAACAAAAGAAACAGTTGAAAAAATTGACATAACAAGAAGTCGGTTCTTTGAAAAAATCAGTAAAAATGATAAACCCCTAGCCACACTAACAAAGAGAAAAAGAGAAAATTCAAATTACTAAAATATCTGATGAAAAAGAAAATATCACAATGGGCACATCTGAAATACAGAAGATAGTTAGAAACTATTATGAAAATTTATACTTTAATAAAATAGAAAATATTGACGACATTGACAAATTTCTAGAGACATATGACCTACCCAAAGAGAATCAGGAGGTCATACATGATTAAACAGAACAATTTCAAGTAATGAAATAGAAAACTCCATTAAAAGCCTACCAATTAAGAAAATTCCATGACTGGATGGATTCTCAGCTGAGTTCTACAAGACCTCAAAGAAGAATTAATACCAATACTCCTCAAATTATTCCATGAAAGTGAAAAGGAGGGAACCCTTCCAAATTCATTCTATGAGACTAATATAATCCTGATACCAAAACCAGACAAAGACACATCAAGGAAAGAAAACTTCAGAACAATATCCCTGATGAATATAGACGCAAAAATTCTCAATAAAATTCTGGCAACTCACATACAAAAACATATTAAAAAGATAGTGTACCACAGTCAAGTGGGGTTCATCTCAGGGATGCAGGGTTGGTTCAACATTTGGAAATCAATAAATGTAATTCATCACATCAATAGACTTAAAGACTCATATGATCATCTCAATAGATGCAGAAAAAGCATTTGACAAAATACAGCATCCATTTATGTTCCAAACACTAGAAAAACTAGGGATAATAGTAATATACCTCAACATCATAAAAGTCAAATATACTAAACTCAAGGTCAATGTAATTCTAAATAGAGAAAAATTGAAAGCATTCCCTCTAAAAACTGGGATAAGACAAAGAGGCCCTCTTCTGCTTTTGGTGTTGATTTTTTCTTCTTTTTCTAGGGCTTTGAGATGCAATGTTAGGTGATTCATTTGTTAACTTTCTGTTCTTTTAATGAATGAGCTCAATGTGATGAACTTCCCTCTTAGTACTGCCTTCATAGTGTCCCAGGGATTTTCATGTTGTATTGCTATTCTCATTTATCTCTAAGTATTTTTTAATCTCATCCCTGATTTCTTCTGCTAGCCATTAGTCACTCAATAGCATATTATTTAGTCTCCAGGTGTTAGAGTAGCTTCTATTTTTTATTTTATTGTTAATTTCCAATTTCAATTCATTATAATCTGATAGAATGAAAGGTATTATCTCTATTTACTAAAAGTTGCTTTGTGGCTTAAGATATGGTCTAATTTACAGAAGGATTCAAGTGCAGGTGAAAAGAAAGTGTATTCACTCATTGATGGATGAAATATTCTATATATGTCTATAAAATCTAAATTATTGATTGTATTATTGAGTTCTATGGTTTCTTTGTTTAGTTTTTGTCTGGAGGATCTATCCAGTAGTGCGACAGGTTGGTTAAAATCACCCAGTATTATTATTGTGTTGTGATCTATTTGATTCTTGAAATTGAGAAGGGTTTGTTTGATGTGTATAGTTGCTCCATTATTTGAGGCATAAATATTTATGATTGTTATGTCTTGTTGATGTATAATTCCCTTAAGCAGTACAAAATGTCCTTCTTTGTCCTTCTGATTAACTTTGGCTTGAAGTCCACTTTATCTGATAGGAAGATAGCAACTCCTGCTTGTTTACGTGATCTATGTGATATGTTTTTTCCCATCTTTTCACCTTCAGTCTGTGGATGTCTTTGCCTATGAGGTGAGTCTCTTGGAGACAGCATATTGTTGGGTCTTGTGTTTTAATCCAATCTGCCAATCTATGTGTTTTGATTGATGAGTTTAGGCCATTAACATTCAAGGTTAGTATTGAGATATGATTTGTATTACTGGTCATTGTGGTTTATTTCTAGTTTTTAATTTGAAATAGTTTCTCCTTTGATTAACTATTCCCTTAACTATTCCCTTAATTATTCCCTTAGTGTAGTTTCTTCCTTCACTATTTTTCACTTTTTTTTTCATTTCATGTTTATGGAATATTTTGTTGAGAATATTCTGTAGTGCAGGTTTTCTGGTCGCAGATTCTTTTTTTTTTTTTTTTTTGGCGGGGGGGGGGGGGTGCTGGGGATCGAACTCAGGGCCTTGTGCTTACTCTACCGACTGAGCTATCTCCCCAGCCCGGATTCTTTTAACTTGGTTCATAATGGAAGGTTTTTATTTCCTCTTCAAATCTGAAGCTTAATTTTGCTGGATATAGGATTTTTGGCATCCATTTTCTTTTCTTTTCTTTTTTTGATTCATTGTATACAAATGGGGTACAACTTTTCATTTCTCTGGTTGTACACAATGTAGAGTCACACCGTTTGTGTCATTATACATGTACATAGGGTGGTGATGTTTTTCTCATTCCATTATCTTTTCTTCTCCTACCCCACCTCTTATTTCCCTCTGCACAATCCAATGTTCCTCCATTCTTCCCTTACCCACCCCCATTATGTATCCTCATCTATTTATCAGAGAAAACATTTGGCTTTTGTTTTTTTGGGATTGGCTTATTTCACTTAGCATGATATTCTCCAACTCCATTCACTTACCTGAAAAAGCCATAATTTTATTCTTCTTTATGACTGAGTAATATTCCATTGTATATATAGCATCCGTTTTCTTTCAGAGCTTAGTATATGTTATCCAGAAACTCCTACCTTTGGGGATCTGGGTTGAGAAATCAACTGAGATCTGAATTGGTTTCCCCCTACATATAATCTGATATTTTCTCTTGTAGCCTTTAAAATTCTATCCTTATTCTGTATGTTAGGCATTTTCATTATAATGTGTCTTAATGTGGGTCTGTTGTAATTTTGTACATTTAGGGTCTTATAAGTCTCTTGTATTTGATTTTCCATTTCATTCTTGAGATTTGGGAAATTTTCTGATATTATTTCATTGAAAATTTGTGCATTTCTTTGGTTTGTATCTCCACACCTTTTTTTATTTTGATAAATCTTAAATTTGGTCTTTTCATGTTATCTAATAATTCTTGGAAGTTCTGTTCATGGGGTTCTTAACATCTTCTCTCTGTGGTCAATTCTATTTTCAAGATTATATATTTTGTCTTCATTGCCTGAGGTTCTGTTTTTCAAGTGGTCTAGTAGTCTGTTGGTGATGCTATTGAATTTTTAATTTGGTTTATTGTTTCCTTCATTTCAAAGATTTCTGCTTTTTTTTTTTTCAGAATCTCTTCCTTATTATTGAAGTGTTCTTTTACTTCTTGTATTTTCTCTCTGATTTCATCCCTTATACTGTTCTTTACTTTGCAGATCAGTTTATGTACATTCTAAACACCTTCTCTGACATTTCTTCCTCTGTGGTATCAATGAATTCTCTTATTGGAGTATCTTGGTTTGCTTGGGGTGATTTGTTCCCTTGCTTTTCCATGTTGTTTGTGTATCTATCCGTCTAACAGTATGGATCTGAGGCAGTAGAGTTTCTACTCTGTGAACTTATAATGTCTATGAAGATTTCCAGTACTTCACTGTTTAGGGGACACAAATAATAACAACAAATGTAAACAGTATACAGCATTAAACCAAATAGTTCCTACTATGGTGTCTATAATGTTAATTATCACAATAAACAGAAATGACATGATTAGTTATGGCCTATAATAAAAACTGCAAGTTTGCAAACAGGTTTACAATTTCAAATGGTGGTCAGGGACAGAACAGAAGTGATATAGAATGTAATGATTACGAGGGAGAAGGAGAGGAAAAGTAAAAAATTAAGAGTGAAAGACAATAGGGATTGGCTGTTAGCAGAAGAAAAGGGAGCATCAGGGGAAACAGGTAAGAGGTGTAAGAGGTGTGTGTGTGTGTGTGTGTGTGTATAAAGTAAAAATTTAAAAAAAGAATACAAAATAAACAAATATACTAATCAAACATCCTTGTTCACAAAAAACTAGTCCATGAAAAATAACTAGTTTCAAAAGTGCTAGAAATGAGGAAAGACAACAAACATGAAAATGTACAAGTGTCCATGTATCATCAAGCTATGCTGCTGGGGATGTTTTTCCCTTATTTTATTATATCTAACCTCCTATGTCCCTGGTCTGCTTTGAATGTCCAGTTTTAAATTTCAGCAAAGTCCCCCCCCTACCTTTTTTGTTGTTGTTTTTCACCCACCTTGTGGAGAATCTGTCTGTATGCCTTCTTCGTTTTACACCACAGAGCAGCCAGGAATGTGGTCTCCTCTATTCCGCCATCTTGAAAAACCTTAAAATGTTCATATTCTTAAATGTATCTTGTATTATAAGAAAATTCCTTCATGACATAAGTCTTTTACACCTAGATATGGTGAGAGGTAGACTTATAATCAAATTTGAAAGTTTGGTGATATTTTTGTCTACAATTTTCAGCCAAATGCACCCCTCTGATTCACTCTGAATCTATAAGAGAGAGAATGATTTAGAATATTCTTGAATAACTTAGAAGAAAATCTCATTTTTCTATTCAAAATATTTATATCCTATTATAATTTTATAGTGCTTTCCAGTCAGGCTTGTTGCTTCTAAAGTAGGTTTCAGACTTTCAAGATGGCGGACTAGAGAGTAGCTGCAGTTCATGTTGCTCAAGGACTCAGAATTCAAGAAGAGGAGATATTGAGAGACTTGGGACCAACTCAAAACCACTGGGTGAGTCTGTCCCATCGGGGAGGCGTCCCGGATGAGGCGGTAGTCCCGGATGAGGCGGTAGTCCCAGAATGCAGGGAACTTTGTGAAGTAGAGTTGCCCAACAAGACACCCCTCCCTCCCGCTGGAGTGGTGAACTCCAACAACTGGGAGCATCGTAGAGGAGGCCACTCAGCACGACGCTGGGACTCAGAGCAAACCACCGGGGCTCCGGGCGGCTGCCCAGAGGAGGAGGCGCACGGCAAGCTGTTTGGACTCAGAGCAACCGCTCCTGAACACCGGGGGGCTGCCTAGAGGAGGAGGAGGAGCGCGGCGGGTCACTTGGACTTGGAGCAACTGTACGGGGCTCCAGGTGGCTGCTGCTAGAGGAGGGGCTGCATAGCCAGGCAATTAGATGCAGAGCAGGGTCCCAGGACCTAGGCGGCTTCTTGGTGGAAGAGCTGCACAGAGACAAGCTGAGGGGCGGAGCGAAGGTTCCAGGACTGCAGGCAGCTTCTCTGAGGAGGGGCAGCCTAAGGAGACTCTTCTGTGCAGGGCGAGGCTACCAGGCCCATTTAATCTTGAAAACAAAGTTGACCAAAGAGAGAAGATAGTAAGAAATCATGAACAGAATCTCCAAGAACTATGGGATATCATGAAAAGTCCAAATTTAAGAATTGTTGGGATTGAGAAAGGCTTAGAGAAACAAACCAAAGGAATGAACAATCTATTCAATGAAATAATATCAGAAAATTTCCCAAATCTGAAGAATTAAATGGAAATTCAAGTTCAAGAGGCTTATGGGACTCCAAATACACAAAATTACAACAGACTCACACCTAGGTACATTATAATGAAAATACCGAACATACAAAATAAAGACAGAATTTTCAAGGCTGTGAGAGAAAAGAACCAAATTACATTCAGGGGGAAACCAATACAGGTATCAGCAGATTTTTCAATCCAGACCCTAAAAGCTAGAAGGGCCTGGAACAACATTTTTCAAGCCCTGAAAGAAAATGGATGCCAACCAAGAAT
This sequence comes from Sciurus carolinensis, assembly GCF_902686445.1. NCBI lineage: Eukaryota > Metazoa > Chordata > Mammalia > Rodentia > Sciuridae > Sciurus > Sciurus carolinensis. The sequence continues at coordinate 34,034,233 of NC_062219.1, forward strand.
CTTATACCCAGCAAAACTTACCTTCAAATTTGACAATGAGATAAAATCATTCCATGATAAACAAAAGCTAAAAGAATTTACAAAAAGAAAGCCAGCATTATAGAACATTCTCAGCAAAATATTCCATGAGGAGGAGATGAAAAATAAAGAAGCAAATGAGCAAAGGGAGGAACAATCCTAAAGGAATTGTCAAATAAAGGAGGAACCAAGTCGTGTCAAAATAAATAAATACATATATAAATGAGCCAAATGACCGGGAATACAAATCATATCTCAATAATAACCCTGAATGTTAATGGCCTGAACTCATCAATCAAAAGACATAGACTGGCAGATTGGATTAAAAAGAAAGATCCAACAATATGTTGCCTGCAAGAGACTCACCTCATAGAAAGAGATATCCATAGACTAAAGGTGAAAGGATGGGGAAAAATATACCATGCACATGGATTCAGCAAAAAAGCTGGGGTATCCATCTTCATTTCAGATAATGTGGACTTCAAGCCAAAGTTAGTCAGAAGGGATAAAGAAGGACATTTCATACTGCTTAAGGGAAGCATAAATCAGCAAGACAAAACAATCATAAATATCTATGCCCCAAAGAGTGGCTCATCCATATACGTGAAACAAATTCTTCTCAATTCCAGAAATCAAATAGACCACAACACAATAATACTAGGTGATTTTACCACACCTCTCTCACGACTGGACAGATCTTCCAAACAAAAATTAAACAAAGAAACCATAGATCTCAATAACACAAACAATAATTTAGACTTAACAGACATTTATAGAATATACCATCCAACCAAGAGCGAATACACTTTCTTCTCAGCAGCACATGGATCCTTCTCTAAAATAGACCATATATTATGCCACAAAGTGAATGTTAGCAAATACAAGAAGATAGAGACACTATGTTGTATTCTATCAGATCATAATGGATTGAAATTAGAAATAAATGAAAGAGTAAAAAACAGAAACTACTCCAACACCTGCAGATTAATCAATATGCTATTATATGATGAATGGATAACAGAAGATATTAGGAAGGAAATTAAAAAATTCTTAGAGGTAAATGAGAACAAAGAAACATCATATCAAAATCTCTGGGACACTATGAAAGCAGTACTTAGAGGAAGATTTATTTCATGGAGCGCATTCAATAAAAGAAGAAAAAAATCAACAAATAAACGACCTAACACTACAGCTCAAAGCTCTAGAAAAAGAAGAACAGATCAACACCAAAAGTAGTAGAAGAGAGGAAATAGTTAAACTCAGAGCTGAAATCAACGAAATTGAAACAAAAGAAACAATACAAAAAATTGACAAAATAAATACTTTGTTCTTCGAAAAAATAAACAAAATTGATAAACCCTTAGCCACACTAACAGAGAAGATGAGAGAAAACCCAAATCACTAAAATTCGGAATGAACAAGAAAATGTCACAACAGACACAACTGAAATACAAAACATAATTAGAAGCTATTTTAAAAATCTATACTCCAACAAAATAGAAAATTTCGAAGACATCAACAGCTTTCTAGAGACATATGAATTGCCTAAACTGAATGAGGAGGACATACAATTTAAATAGACCAATTTCAAGTAATAAAATAGAAGAAGTCATCAAAAGCCTACCAACAAAGAAAAGTCCAGGACCAGATGGATTCTCAGCCGAGTTCTACAAAACCTTTAAAGAAGAGCTCATTCCAATACTTCTCAAAGTATTCCATGAAATAGAAGAGGAGGGAACCCTCTCAAACTCATTCTACGAAGCCAGCATTACCCTGATACCGAAACCAGACAGGGACACATCAAGGAAAGAGAATTTCTGACCGATATCCTTAATGAACATCGATGCAAAAATTCTAAACAAAATTTTAGCAAATCGCATCCAAAAACATATTAAAAAGATAGTGCACCATGATCAAGTGGGTTTCATCCCAGGGATGCAAGGTTGGTTCAATATCAGGAAATCAATAAATGTAATTCACCATATCAATAGACTTAAAGTCAAGAAATACATGATTATTTCAAAAAATGCAGAGAAAGCATTTGATAAAATACAGCACCCCTTCATGCTCAAAACACTAGAAAAACTAGGGATAGTGGGAACATTCCTTAACATTGTAAAGGCCATCTATGCTAAGCCCATGGTTAATATCATTCTAAATGGTGAAAAACTGAAAACATTCACCCTAAAAACTGGAACAAGGCACGGATGCCCCCTTTCACCACTTCTATTCAATATCGTCCTTGAAACTCTAGCCAGAGCAATTAGACAGACCAAAGAAATTAAAGGGATACGAACAGGAAAAGAAGAACTTAAACTATCCCTATTTGCTGATGATATGATTATAGAGGAACCAGGAAATTGCACCAGAAAACTTTTAGAACTCATAAGTGAATTCAGTAAAGTGCAGGATATAAGATCAATGCTCTTAAATCTAATGCATTTTTATACATAAGTGATGAACCTTTGGAAAGAAAAATTAGGAAAACTACCCCTTTCACAATAGCTTTGAAAAAAATAAAATACTTGGGAATGAATCTAACAAAAGAGGTGAAAGATGTATAGAATGAGAACTACAGAACACTAAAGAAAGAAATTAAAGAACACCTTAGAAGATGGAAAGATCTCCCATGTTCTTGGATAGGCAGAATTAATATTGTCAAAATGACAATATTATAGTGCTGTACAGATTCAATGCAATTCCAATTAAAATCCCAATGACGTACATTACAGAAATAGAGCAAGCAATCATGAAATTCATTTGGAAGAATAAGAAACCCAGAATAGCTAAAGCAATCCTTCGCAGGAAAAATGATACTCGGGGTATCGCAATACCAGAACTTCAACTCTATTACAAAGCAATAGTAACAAAAACGGCATAGTATTGGTACCAAAATAGACAGGTAGATCAATGGTACAGAATAGAGGACACAGACACAAACCCAAATAAATACAATTTTCTCATACTAGACAAAGGGGCCAAAAATATGCAATGGAGAAAAGATAGCCTCTTCAACAAATGGTGCTGGGAAAACTGGAAATCCATATGCAACAGAATGAAACTAAACCCATATCTCTCACCATGCATGAAACTCAACTCAAAATGGATCAAGGACCTCGGAATCAGACCAGAGACCCTGCATCTTATAGAAGAAAAAGTAGGTCCAGATCTTCAACATGTCGGCTTAGGACCAGACTTCCTCAACAGGACTCCCATAGCACAAGAAATAAAAGCAAGAATCAACAACTGGGATAGATTCAAACTAAAAAGCTTTCTCTCAGCAAAGGAAACTATCAGCAATGCGAAGAAAGAGCCTACAGAGTGGGAGAAAATCTTTGCCACTCATACTTCAGATAGAGCACTAATCTCCAGAATCTATAAAGAACTCAAAAAACTCTACACCAAGAATACAAATAACCCAATTGACAAATGGGCTAAGGAAATGAACAGATGCTTCACAGAAGAAGATCTACAAGCAATCAACAAACATATGAAAAAATGTTCAACATCTCTAGTAATAAGAGAAATGCAAATCAAAACCACCCTAAGATTCCATCTCACCCCAATTTGAATGGCGATTCTAAAGAATACAAGCAACAACAGGTGTTGGCAAGGAAGTGGGCAGAAAGAAACACTCATACATTGCTGGTGGGGTTGCAAAGTAGTGCAGCCACTCTGGAAAGCAGTGTGGAGATTCCTTAGAAAACTTGGTATGAAACCACCATTTGACCCAGCTATCCCACTCCTTGGCCTATACCCAAAGGACTTAAAATCAGCATACTACAGAGATTCAGCCACATCAGTGTTCATAGCTGCTCAATCACAATAGCCAGATTGTGGAACCAACCTAGATGTCCTTCAATTGATGAATGGATAAGAAACTGTGGTATATATATACAATGGAATATTACTCAGCCATAAAGAATGATAAAATTATGGCATTTGCAGGCAAATGTATGAAATTGGAGAATATAATGCTAAGTGAGATAAGCCAATCTCAAAAAACCAAAGGATGCATGATCTCGCTGATAAGTGGATGATGACACATAATGGGGGGTGGGAGGGGTTAGTGTTAGGGAGCGGGGTAAGAATGGAGGAAGGAAGTACTGTATAGAGGGAAAAGAGGGGTGGGAGGGGTGGCGGGAAGGTAAAAAATAACAATGACTCAAACAACTTTACCCTAAGTAAATTTATGATTACACAAATGGTATGCCTTTACTTCATGTGCAGAGAAACAACATGTATCCCATTTGTTTACAATAAAAAAAAAGTAGGTTTCATATGATGTTTCTTAGATAGTTTTAATGGAAATACAATTAAATTGAAGTAGTAGCTTATCTATCCATATATAATTTTTTTTGATCATAATAATATACATCCTTGACAATCACGTTCTACCTTAAATTAACTTTATATCCCTTTTTATATTTATGTCAGAATCTCACAATAGTATAATTCTGTTAATACCTTTTCCCATATTTGGTACTATTTTTATATGTAATAGATATGTAATAAACCCACTATATATATATATATATTTTTTTTTTTTTTTTTTTTTTTGGTGGTTGTTTTGATACCAGGAATTGAACTCAGTGCACTCAACCACTGAGCCACATCCCCAGCTCTATTTTGTATTTTATTTAGAGACAGGCTTTCACTGAATTGCTTAGTGCCTCACTGTTGCTGGGGCTGACTTTGAACTCATGATCCTCCTGCTTTCGCTGCCTGAGCGGCTGGGATTACAGGCCTACGTCACTGTTTCCAGCTGTTATCTTCATTTTTACCTTACATAGTTAATTCACACTTAAAGCATGCAACAAAGGAAGAAGAATCTTCTGTTCAGATATTTGCCATTTCCTCTGCTCTTCTTTCCTAACTGTAGATCCAGCTGTGTCGAATATCATTTCTCTTCAGCCTGGAAAACTTCCTGTATCATTTCTTGCATCAGAGGCCTGCTGAAAATGTATTCTGTTCGCTTTTTATTTGAAAATAGGTTTATTCACCTAAATTTTGGGGAGATGTTCTCATTAGAGATAGAATTCTTGATTGTAAGCTTTTTACTTTCCACATTATCTTCTAGCGCCTACTCTTTCTGATAAGAAGTAAGCCATCATTTCTAATGAGATCCCTTCATGTCAGTCTTTTAAAACTCTCACTGCTTTATAGATTTTTTTTTTTAAAAGTTTACCTATGATGTTGTGAGGTATAGTCTTACTTGTTTTTCAACTTGCTTGGGGCTCGTTAGGCTTTCCAGATTTTTGAGTTGTTGTTTTGGATTATAGAAAAATTTGGGCCTATATTTCTTTAATGATACTTTTTATGCCCCATTCTTTTCTCTGATTTCCATCTGGGACTCCAAATACATGTATGTTAGATGCTTCATATTATTCTGCAGGTAAGTCAGGTTCAGTTTATTTAAAAAAAAATTCTGTGCTTTTGTTTGGATTACTTTTATTTATTTGTATTCAAACTCACTAAATCTTTTTTTCTGTGATGGCCAATCTTCATTTCATGCCAGTCTATTAACTTGTTTCAAATATTCTATTTTTTTAGTTATGGTATTTCTACTTGATTTCTTTCTATAAATTACATATATTTCCTAATTTCTCACACCTTCTTCCATATCTTACTAATATTTTTTCTATAAATTCTTTAAATAACTATTTCATTTAATAGTTATAGTTATTTCAAAGTCACTTTCTGCTAATCCCAACATCTGGGCCACTGTTGCCCTGCTTCTATTGATTAATATTTTTGACCATTGGTCACATTTTTTAAATTTTCAAATGTGTAGGGTTTTTGCAATTGTATACTTAATCTTGTGAATAATACATTATCTACAACCCGAATTCCATTATCTTTCTCTGAAAAGTGCTTAGTTTTGTTCTAAAACATAGTTGTGTTACTGAATAAAACCTTGAGTCTCAGAAATCTTGGTTTTAGCCTTTGTTAGAATAGGTCTATTTTAGTTTTGTCCTTACTCCTAGGGCAAGTCTCTCAGTCTGAGGATAAGGTCTTTTTTCCCCTCCATGCTCTGGATGGGAATGTGCCCCCAGGAGAAAAATTGGTGTCTTACTGTGGTTGCTCCTTCTAAGTGCTGAGTGCTGTCCTAATTCTGCCTCCTTTAGGTCGCTTTCCAGTGGTTTTAGCAGAGTATAGAATGTCTGGAATATAGAATGCAGTGGGTAGAAGGGTTAATCTAAAACAAGGCACTCCACCATCACTGGAGCCAAAAGACTCCATGACAAGGTGTTCTCAGTGTGAAGAGTAAGAATAAAGAAACATAGTCAAGGCCAAAAATTAGGATATCATCACTTAGGAATTTGTGATCATTCATAGAGAAATGTAGCCACAATATCTTTATGGATACAAATATCCATATGACTATAAGACTAATTTTTAAATTACCTGTGAGGAATGTTCTAGATGTTTCTGGTCATTTTATATTTTTCTTCATTTAAAAACTTTTAGTTCTTTGTAATAAAATTTTCTGAACATTTAACTGTCATGATTATAGTTGCTAGATACATAAACAATAATGAGAATAACTAACATTGATTAAATACTTATTATGTTCTAGGTGGTATTAGGAAAGTTTTAATGTATTACCTTTTTAATATTTACAAAACAGAGTTTACTCAGTGAGTAGCAGTTTTAGGAATGTGAACTCAGGGATCCAAAGACTGTTCAACCATTTGCTATCAGGGATGCCTCACAGGGGTGAGAATCTGAGACTAAGGATGCTGTAAGAAGTTGTCTACTCATCTAATTAACTCAGTCCTAAAATGGGCTAGTTATGGCTGTCCTTGGTGATTCTGGATAGATCTAAACGGTACGAAGTGACCTTAAATTCTATGAGGGGTTCAGTGGGTTAGTTTCTAATGGAATTAATATATGAACAAACTAATCAATCAGTTGGTTTTCTCTGTATGTGGGGAGAAAGGGCTGGAGGTTTTGTTAAGCCTCATGACTTAGATGTGGCAGGTTCCTGCTGCCCCCTCTTTGGCTAGGATGGAAAATTTCTCACATGTGTCATGCTTAACCACTGTGGTGGCAGCTGAGGCAGCTTTCCCAATTATCTTCTGCTGAACATAACCAACTGACTGCTGACAGTTGTCAGTTAGGCAGAACCCGCGACCCTAATGAGAAGACACAGCAAAATGCTGCTTCAATTATCCAGTGGAAGCATGTTTATTATACCCTCATCAGCTGTCTAATTTATTTATGACAGAAGAGCAGGAAATGAAGAAAATGTCCTTTTGGGTCAAAATAATTCCAACTTTCAGATATGTGAATTTGCTTACAAAATGAAGTCTTACTGGAAATAGCTATAGCAATGTTTGTTGGTTGGTCTATAGACCTTGTTTGTACTTTTAGGATATTTTCTGTATCCTAAAAAATAATACAAACTACTTTTGAAGTTAAACTTTTAAAAAATAAGATATAGGGTAGATGCTGCTATGTCCTATTTCCAATATGAAACTTGAGTCTCAGAGTCTTGTCTCAGAAAGTCTTAAGTTTTCTAGAAAATCTAAGACTTTTAAACGAATTCAAGCAGACTTGTAATTCTAATTTCCCCAGAAACCTAAGTTTTCAGTTTTTAAAATAAATATCAAGAGCAGGATATATAATTTTATAGTGAACTTAGCACATGGTAGACATCTAATAAACTAAAACTGCTGAATAATGAATGAATGGATGAATGAACAAATGACATGGTTGGTTGAGAGTTTTTTAATTACAAATTCTGAAAACCTAAAATAAATGTGACATTATTGGTTGCTGTACCTGGAAGGGAAAGGGTCAAACTGGATGTGGGTCCATTTGTCCTTATATTTGCTGTCCGTCAATTGACTTCAGATTCTCTCTGGCTTCTTTAAAATCATGCCACATGGATATGATAACTCTAGACAGCTCTGGGGTTATTTTATTAGAACTTTTAATTCAAAATAAAAGATATATATCATTATATCATTATATCATTATATCATTTCCAATCTGGGAATTCCAGGTAAATCTCTTCCTGATAAGTCACTGAGTCATAAGCCCACCCTTGTAGCCAGCATGGCCAGCCCAGGCATTGTAACTGATAGTCATTCCAAACCCTATGGAGCTATGAAAGTCCCTCAGAAGAAGGGAGAGGAGGTGCAGTTGCTGAGGTAAGGAGGGAGGCAGTTTGAGCAGCAAAGCATTATTAATAAGAATGAAAACACCTATCCACAATCTGTAAGTACTAAGGATCTGAGATAATAAGTGACTGAATCAAGACCAGAGCAAATGTTAGATAATGAAAAGGTTAATTCTTAATGGATTCTAAAGAAAACACTCAAACTTAGATATATCCTTTTCTTGTCTTTCAAAAAAGAGAATGTATCAGTCAATTTTTCATTACTGTGACAAAATATCTAAGGATATTAAATTAAAGGAGTAAAGTTTTATTTTATGATTTCAGAGGTTTCAGTTCATGATCATCTGACTCCATTGTTTTTAGACCTGAAGAACATTACGGCAGGGAGCTGCTCACCTCATGGTGTCCAGGAAGCAGAGAAAAGACAGAGAGGAAGAGGCTTGGGACAAAATTTATCTTTCCAGATCACACCCTGATGACCTACTTCCTCAAACTAGGCCCTGCCTCACAGAATTTCTACTACCTCCCAATTTCCCATCAATCAATGGGTCCATAAATGGATGAATTCATGAGGTCAGACCCTCATGAATCAGTCACCTCCCAGAAGCCCCACCTCTGAACCTTCATAAAATGTGAGCTTTGGGGATGTTCCAGATATAAATTATGGAGACAGACTCATCCATGAACTAAATTTGGGGCTGTGTTGCTAACATGAACTTTAATTTAAAAATGTATGCCTTCCCCTGTGACTCTGTAATCAAACATTCTAGCTTTTCATGTGACTTGATTCTTTTTTTTTTTTTTTTTTTTTCAGTACTGGGGATTGAACCCAGGGCCTTATGCTTGTGAGGCAAACACTCTACCAACTGAGCTATATCCCCAGTGTGACTTGATTCTTTTCAAGGTAAGGTGATAACATTGATCATATAACTAAATAACTTAATTTTGTGGCTTTTAAAAATATAATTAAATTTTTACTTAAGCAAATCCAGAAGTTTTAAAAAAAAATCATTGAAGCAGGGATTTGGGTTTGGATAACATTGACAATTTATGACTTTCCTTTTTTAAAAAATGTTTTGGCATAAAGTCAGTCACAGAAAAACAGCATGCTATAGTAAATTCAGAGCACGGGTTCTGGGACCACACCCAGGTTTGAATCCATGTTCCTAGTGCTTGCTTTTTATCTGGGTGACCAAGGGCAGATCACCTAACTCTTCAGGGCCTTGGTAGGTACAGTGGGGAAAAGAATAGAATTTCTCCTAAAGGTTTGCTATGTGCTCTTAAATACTTCAATTCATTAAAGTGATGCCTGGCTTAATATATAGGAACTCTTAATTTGATTATTGTTCTCTCTATTTGTGACTTTTTAATATCTTCTCATAGTCCTTGTTTAGAAAGTTTTGTATTTACAGATCTGTGCCAGAAAGGAAATACAGTTGCTGTTCTCATTACAGAGGCTGTGTGCATCCCTTGATGCACAGCTGCCGTGGGAAAATTGGAATCATTTCACTGACCTGGGTTGCTGAGGCATCGACTGTCCATATAAATATCAACTAATTGACTCTTTTGTATTCTATAGTGTTGCACTCTCCAGTTGAGACTGATGTTTAGTGAGTTCAAGATGAAAAGATGCCTTATGGTGAGGATATTGAAAGTCTCCGGAGTTAAACAAAGAAGAGCTGAGCCTTTATTGCAGGCTCGAGCTTTTACAGCATCAAAGAAGTGATTTGGTGTTTGGATAACCAGTTCTGTTAAATTAAGAACTCCAAGCACCAAAATGAAATAAAATCAAAAGGCACCCTTAAACCTACAACAAACTCCAAAACTGGCAGCTTGAATTTAAACTTTGCATAATTCATCATGTGAAAAACTTGGTGTCTAAACAATGAAAAGTTATTATTTATTTGCATTTGTGTTTGCTTTTCAGTTACTAAGAAGAAAGGTCAGTGTTTTCTTCTGCTTTGCCTATGTTAGCTGAAAGTTCTCTGAGATTAGAGATTCAGAAGAGGAAATAAACAGATGTAATGGGTCAGTCTGTTTCCTCCTGTCTGTTGGTAGCTTTTCTGGTAGTTAATTTTGAATAATGTGGAACATATTCAGAGAGTTAGGTCCCTGTGCCTTGGGACCAGAGAGGGTGGGAATGAAGTTGAAACACTTCCATCAGAGTACTGACTAGCTAGGACCTATTCTAACACATATTTAGGTATTAAGCTTATTCATCTACTGGTTTAGGTTTAATGAGTTAATTTTCTTGGGACTCCAGAACTTTGAAATGTAATATGATCATCCTTTATTACTTACTTTTATCATCCTGTGAAATTATGCTTTATTGGCTATTAAGGAAAATATCTGGTATTGATTTGCAAAGGGCCACCCATGGACACAACAGTCATGAAAAAGATAAATTTGCATTTTGAAAAACAAAAACATTAAAATGTCTTTTGCTTTGAATCCTTTTTGCCCTTGAGATGAATATTCATGCTTGATAAATATTCACTCAAGGCCTTTTTGACATGCAGCCTGTGGGAAGATTCTAAACACAACCTGGAAGTTTTAAATTTCTTCTGTGAATAAAGTCTTCACTGTTAGTTCTCAAAGCATCTACAGATATACCTTCAAATTTTTTTTTCCCAGAGATAATGTATTTATAAACACAGAAATGGTTACAACAAAGATGGCTGTGATGAGCAAGTATATATATATATATCTAAATCCATGTCTGGCATCTGAATGTGGCACCTAGGGAGCTAAGTCCAGCCCTTTGTGTTTACCCTGAACATTCCCTTCTCTGCAACACATTTGTTCTGGGGTTTCATAGAGAACACAAAGTTCTCACAGCTCCTTGCGGGATGGGACAGGGAGACAGAGTACAGGGCCTTCATTGGCAGAGAAGGGGGAAAGGTTCTGAGGGAAACCATAACCCACACTTCTAAGCTACCCTTGACCACCTGGGGAATCTCTGGTCCCTTGGGGACCACATCTCAGCCCTTGTCCCCTTATAAATTAAAGGAGGTATAATCCCCACCTAAATCTTCTTCTGTCAGCAGTAGGTAGGAAGTGAAGTGAGACCATGTAGGAGAAGAAAATGGCTCTCAGGGGTTGGGGTATGCAAAACAAACAAACAAACAAACAAAAAACCACCTCTATTCTTTTGCAGGCAAGCATAGGACAGGAGGCTGGTTACATTTGGAGCTCCCTTCTCTGTTATCTGAGAGAACCAGCCTCTAGTCTTCTTTCAGCCTGAACTTTGAGGATGAGGGAGAGGGTAAGTGCCCACAACAGATAAGTTTCCATGAGGTCACAGCAAATCCTTCCCTTGAGCACCAACCCCAAATTTTAAAAGCTTTAAAAGTGGGTGGGGGCGCTGCTGGATGGCCCAATCAGCTCAGTATCCTTGGCAAATCAGGAGGGCTGATGTTCCTTTTGAAGAAGAGTTGAAAATAATGATGGTATCTATTAAAGGAAAGCTGTGCCTGAGGCCCAAACAGATGGTGCCAAGGCTTGTCACAGAAGAGGACTTTTCCCAAGAGGAGTTGGAGAAAGAAGAAACCAGAACTACTTTCTCATATTCCCAATGGGTGGCAGCACGGATCTCTAAGAGCTGGCCAGGTGCTCCACCTGGATGGTGCTGGTGGTGACAGTGAGGCAGATGTCCTTATGATGCTCTGCCGTCTTATAGGGGGTCAGGTCAAAGGAACACTGGGGTGGAGGGTTGGGGTTGCTGTCCCCACCACCCCCACCCTGGGGGGCTGCCCCAGGGGACAGGAAGTGTGGTGACTGTGGCTGCTGTCGCTGCTCCTGGGAGGCCTGGGCCTGGTCTTGAGCCTGGGCTCCTGCCGCTGCTGCCGCCGCTGCCTGTACTTGTTGCTGGAGATCGGGAGGTCGTGTTTGCGCATACCTTTCATAAGGTATGTTTCCGATGTATATGCCCAACTACAGATAGTGCAGGGGTACACCTTGGCGAGCTTCACCGTCGGCGTAGATAGGTGCACCTCTAGGGAAGCTGCATCTGTGTACGCCGATGACAGCTGTGGCACTTGAAGGGTTTATCTTTGTTGTGCTGCCGTCTGGGGACTGCAGGTTGGAGAGTTGTGTGAAGGCTTTCTCACAGCCTGGGTGTGCACATTTGTATGGTCTATCACCGGTGTGGATCCGGGTGTGCTGCTGGAGGTGGGAGAGCTGGCGGAAGGCTTTCTCACAGAAGTTGCAACTCTAGTGCTTGGCTCCTCAGTGTATACGGATGTGCCGGGCCAGGTGGAAGCTGTTGGCGAAGGACTGGGAACAATGTGGGCACTTGTGGGGCTTGGTCTCAAGGTGTGTGACTTGGAGTGGATCTGCATCTCCGACTTTGAGTAGAATGTCAGCGAGCACATCCGGCACCCAGGGTCACACAGCAAGTTCGTGGTGGAGCCGGGAACTGAATCCATGAACCCAAGGCTCTGTCCATGTCCTGAGCCACAGTTCCCTTAGCTCCCGTAGGTTTTGCAGTCTTTCTGGTGGTCATCATCATCCTCAGGGGAGAAGACATAAGGGTCATTCATCTCAGGTAGCCCTGATTCCAGCATTCGCTTCTTCTTGCAGCCCTGGCGGGGGGTGGGGGGCCGAGGGCACTTAGGAGCCACATTGCCACCTCCACCACCACCTCCACCTCCTTCCTCGGTTAGGGTTGATGCTACCCTCTTGGAGAGGTCAGGGACCACCTGCAGGGCTTGTGAGCCAGGGGAAGAGTGGAGACAATCACAGGAGCCGAAATGGAAAAGGTCTGAGCTGATGAGGCTGTGGTCACAAGAAAGCCTGAGGGGGGTGTGATTACCAAACCAGGACCAGCAGCCATCAGTCCTGTAGACGGCTTAGGGGCCACCATAATATTCTGGGTACCGGATGCCTGGCTGTGTGGGGTCAGCTCGTCTGACTTGGACTCTGTGTCCATGCTGATGCCTGAGGGCAGGGACACTGAGGCAGACACTGTCAGCAAGGTGCGGTAACCAGGTGGAGCCAGCCCACAGCCCTTCTCTGGCAACAGCTGATCCTTCATCTTACTGATGAACATTGTGTTCTCAATCTGTCCCGAGACCGTGGGGATAGAAGGGCAAAAGTATGGGTTAGAATTGAAGTGAGATTCTTCCATTCTACCCTCTCTCTCTCTTCCTCCTGTCGTCTTATTCTTTCTCCTTTCCAGGGCTCCTGAACTTTCCGGAAGTGGTGCTGCAGCTGGTGCTCCCGGGAACCCCAATTCCTACACCCCGCCTCCCTCCCTCCCTGCCCCCCCACAGGCTCCGAGAGGAGTCGCTGCGGAGAGAAGGCGGGAGCGCCGGAAACGAAAAGCGGGGGAGGGAGGGAAATATACCTTCAAATTTTTTTCACACTGTGATCTTGTTTTTTGAGTTGGCTTGGGCCTCGCCTCTGCCTCACTCTTAAGAAGTGGAGCTCATTCAGTATTTCAGATGTTCATGGAGCAGAACTGGGAGTCTGGATGGAGGGGAAAGGAAGAAAAGGAAATTTTTAGTGTTTGTAGAGTTTACATTCTAACACTGAAAACAATTGATTTTTAAAGAAACTGCACTGCTTTCAATATTAGACAAGAGAATTTTGGAAGATTTTTGGAAAGGGTCAGTATAAATCAACATTTATCTTATAATTAAAAGTTTTCCATTGATAAAATTTTAGATAAAAAATGTTGTAAATATGGGTGCTGTGCCATGTTTGAATTTTTATAAGTTTATAACTGATTTTTTTTTCTTTGTGTCATTTCTTCCAAACATAAAAATCATAACACAGGCTTCTGATGGGTTAAAAATATTTTCTGACTAATTAATACCCAGCCCTGAATTCCATTACATGCTTTTCTATGAATAATGCCATCTCACCCCAAATCGAAGCATGGGAAATTTGCAATTCCCTCAAAGTATTTTAAATGAGCCCGTTGTCAAGCTGCCAAAGTAAATGAACAAGATTTAAATTTTGCTATAATATCTATCAGAAATTCAAATGACTGGTAATTAAAGCAGTCCTTGCTCTCTTGTGGCACATGCAGCGTGGCAAAACAGCCCTAACGTGTCACCTCTCTGCTTTGGCTTGTTTTATTATATCTATTGAGTACCAGGTGGCTTATCTAGTGTGCCTTATAGTCTATTAAATTCCAAAAGTGAAATAGCAGTAAAACACAATAAATATTTTACAGGTGTGGATGAATATATGTTTCTCAAAGTGATTCTGTGCCCTTGAGTTTTATAAGAAAGTATTTTGTTATTAAATCGTTTTTTTATCATTATATAAAATTTCAAAAAATACACAAGAGGTAGAGTTGATTCATAATTTATTACCACAAGATAATTACTATTAACATTTCTGCAGGTGTGTGTTTATTGGGGTCTAGATATTTTGCTATATATTCTAAAATAATTGTTATACTATGCCATGTAAAATTGCATAAATTGATTTTAAAATGACTTTTTCTGTTATAAAATGAGTATTATTATTGAATACTTGGAAAGTAAAGAACATAAACATAATCTACAATTCATCCAGAGATAACCACTATTGATATTTTGGTAATTTTTAATTATAACCTTTTTTCTTGGAATATTTTTATGTTTTTGGAAGCATACACTAAAAAGTGATTCTTTTGGCATAATGAGTGGGGGAGTAAAATTTTGATGGATGTTTGGCAGAGGAGCTTGTGACATAATATAATTATCTTTCAGAGTTAGAAAAAGTCAACGATTCATTAAAGATGAATTTTAAAGAAATAGAAAATATTTCTAGGTTGCTTGGCAATGAGAATGGTTTCCACTTTCTCTCCAACCTCTGAAGATGTGTATTGAGGAGGAGAGTAGACAGAGTTTGGAGAGAAGAAACTTGTGATTTAGTTGTTTGTTCTTGTCCAGTGTTATACCTGTACTTACCTGCTATTAACAGGAGCTGGAATCCAACTTCATCAAGTAGTATTTTACATCATCATCAAAAATAGTGGGAGATAACTTTGGGTGTGTGATAGAACTCTGGAATTTTGGGTAAAAATCCGAAGCAGAAGAGAAACAGTTGAGAAAGTCTTACTCTATGAAGATTTGTCCTTGGTCTATTGAATACTCCTGTTAATACTTGTCTAATTGTTTTTCTTTCTTTTTTCTTCTTTTTTTGAGAATCACATATTCATTTATTTTAGAAAATTCCCTAAATTTTAGATTCTAGGAATGTGAGTCAGTTTTTATTTTCATTGTTGGTTTAGCTAAAAGCAATGCCCAATCATCCAAATGGACAGCTACTTTCAGATTTTATTAACATATGGCCAATGTACCCAGTAATTGGTCATGACATATCAATTTTTGTTTTTCTAAGTTTGAAATTCATACTAAGTAAGACTTAAGAGCCCTTTTATATAGTTGGGTTATTAGTTGAGTGTTATGATTTTTAATTCATCTTGGCTAAGTACTACTCTAATTTTTTCAAGAATTTTTCTACCCATGTAGACTTTTTGTACCTGAGGATGTCTTTTTGGACATTTTTATTTTATAATCTTTTCATTGAAATGCTGTAGAATTGCTCCAAAGACTTGCCAATTGATGTTGCTAGGGAACTGCTTACTTCAGATTTTTTTGTATATTTGTAAACAGTGCATAATTTTTGCTTGATTTCTTAAGACTTTTAATTCCCTTGGTTTTTCAGTCCAATAGTTCAATAGTCCCATGACCATCATTTGGATTCTGATATTGAAACTAAAGTACCAAGTTGCCTTTACATCCCAATGTGCTTATTAAGGATTTCTATGCAAGACTATTACCTAATGTCATGGAAGGCACCTATGCTGCCATGATCAGGTGTGATATCCCTATCACCCCTCAGCTGAATAGGTTCAATACACTGTTCCAAAAGTGCACATTGCTTATGCAGTGGCATCTGGCTGTAGTGGGTTTTCTGAACTATAGTAAGACTAAAGCTCAGTCATTTTTCCAGAAGATGATGATAACTTGGATTGCTCCTTTTCCCTGCAATGTTCCACCTATTGATTGATGAACATTATGTCAGGATTGAGAAAAGCATTTTGCAGTGAAATCCTAGCTAATCAGAGAGGGTTGAACATCTGGCTTGAAATCCATCCCTGTCCAAGATGAACAATTGGATGTTACAAGCAAGGCAACAGCTGAGTGTGGTAAAGGTTGAGAATCATAAACAATTTGGTTTAATTATACGGCAGTAATTAAAATTTTTACTATGGATATAGCACTCGATTTAGTCTAGATGTAGGTAAACTTCAATCTCCGTTTTTAAGTATTTTATATATTTCAAACAAGTTGTTTATATTTTCACTGCTTGTGATAGTAATTTTCTTATTTCTATGTTCCAAATAACTATTATCCTCTAATTTCTTTCTCCCTCTCCTTTGCATTCTGGGAAATCTAAAGTTTGTTCTCCAGATCACAGATTTGCTTTTTTTTTTTTTTTTTTTTTTTCTGTGCAAGTTCTGCTTTTTACTGACACAAAGATAAGTTTTGGTTATATTTTAATCTTGTTTCCTTAAAATTCTTCTCTAGTCATCCTTTGTCACCTAATTCTAATTCTCTTTTAATCTCAGTGGTTTTCTGTGCCTTGTGGCTCTTCTTCCATATAGGCAGTGCATCTTTTCAATCCGTTGAGGAGATCAAATGATTCTGAAAATGATTAATTCATGTATTATATGTTTAAAAGTTCATTCTTATTTTAAATCCTAAGGATAAAGTCTCTAGGCAGGTTTTAAAATTCATCCTTGCAACAAAAGATGCATGGCTGGGCGCCAAATTGATGTATACACCTTCTGACCTTGTGGAAGCACCTTGGCATGCTCATCCATCTCCAGGGTGACCCTGCAATACTGAGATGAGGGTGTCTGCTCCCCAGCCCTATTTCCTGTCAATTTGATTCTCTGAGCTAATAAAATGCTAGGAAAAATAAAATGCACAGATGCTACACTTGGTGTTGCTGTTTGAACAAACGGCATTGTGGGAACTGCCCCTCTGGAGTGTCGACTTGTCTCCTTCTACTTGATATCCTGTTGGTTTGAGGAGTTGCAGTTTCTGAGCAGATGCAGATTTAATGGGCTGTCGGCATGGCAGCCCACCCTGCAGAAAAAACTCTACCGGGACAGCTCAGAAGTTTTGCTCATTTCAAAATTAATGACCCAATAAAAATATTGAATCTCTTGCCCTATTCACTCAAATATCTTTTCCAATGGTCTTTGTAAGACAAGAAGGCTGAACATTTACATTAAAAATAGATAAATACCATAAACGTAATTCAATTTATAGTTTTCTCTTTGGCTATGGAGTCTCTGGGTGATCTTATTTTTCCTGTGCTTTTAGGTGATAATACTGTGTAAAGGAAATTTGTAGCAATTACTCATGATTTAAAATAAGATTCATTACTAATACGTTCATGTTGCATTTCTAGACATTACGCAATGGCATGATTTTTCATTTGCTAAGGCCATGACTTGATGCTAAATGTTACAGTGTAACGTACTTTAACTTCATGGAAGTTACAGTTTGTAAGGAATATTAAGCAAGAAAAAAATCTTGCCTGTATTGCACAGGGATATTAAGTACTGCTGTAATTCTTAATGTGCCCTAGACCTAGTATTTGACTTAAACACAGCAGGGAGCTTAGAAAGCTGGAAACAAAAAGAAAACATATTAAGTGTATTTTTTTCTGCCTCTGTTGATGCTCATATTAAATGTGAGGTATTTTTAGTTTAATTGTATGACTAGACAATAACTATAGTAGTTAACTGTCAAATATAGCATTTGTTCGAGATAGTTTTCAATTCTTTAGTTTTTACATTGATTTTGTTTTTTATTTCTCCAAGAATTTTTTTAAAAAATATTTCTTTTTGGCTATTTAAAATAATTTAAAAATATTTTTCGTGCTTTTAAGAAAGATTGAAAAGCATTCTGAGTTCTGAATAGACCACATATTTTCATTCTAAGTTAAGGAATACGGATCTGCATTAACTTTGGGGTTAGTGAATGTACTTAAATGGAATCCCTAATAGGGGCATATTTTTTGCATATTTTCAATTATGCAATCACGAATGCGTGATTTTACTCTTTGCTTGCAATCCAGTTTTGCATGCATATTCAACCTGTTTTGCATGTGCTAATTAATGGAAGAGGTGCAGGTAAGAAGAAATTAGATGATAATCTCCCAGTGGCCCTATCCCTACTGTGATATTCAGGAGGGCTTTGCCTATTCTTGTCCCCCAATTGCTTACATACTTCTTTAAGTAGATTTGTAGAACGGAACAGTAGATTTGTAGAATGGTCCTAGATGAATGTTCTGTCATGACTGGCTTGTGGTTACACTTGTGATTTTATGGTTACCATAGATTCAAGCCCTTTTGAGACTAAAACCCATGCGCTTTCCTGGCAGTTGAAGTCTGTATTCTACAGATTCCTGATTATATATTGCATCACATTTTTATTTAATTTTAGATGTTCTAAAATTTTGTGTTTTCAACTAAATTCTTTAGTTCTTTGAGGTCAGAGTCAGTACTTTATAAATCCTTTTCTTATTATCTGTCATATACTTGGCATTCTGTTAACAGTTGAGTTAAGCAGAACTAAATGCAATTGACTTTACATGAAAATGTGACTGCATGCTCTGGAAACCAAGGTATTCAAATTTATTTTCTTTTCTGACTGAATAAATGTGTCAATAAATTATTTCCTTTATGCCTCTAACTTTCTTGCTTTTTCTTAATGAAGGGAGAAAACATATACTATGGTGTCAATCAGGATACAAAATTATATATACTATGTCATTTCAACTAGTATAGGAGAAAGGTTAGAAATGTCTATCTCTGGATAATTATGGGTTTTTTTTCTTCTCTTCTTTGACTTTCTTGAACTTTTAACATTTTTTGGCTCTCAGAACATATACTCTTGTAATCAGAAGAAAATTAAAGAAAAAAAAATCTTTTTAGTCCTCATGCATGTGTGTGTGTGTGTGTGTGTGTGTGTGTGTGTATGCCAGAAAAGGGGATTGGGGATGGGGGAGAGGGGAGTGAGGAGAGAGAAAGAAAGATTTTTCTGTGAAAGTAAAATGAGCTAACAACAATAACACTAAATGAAGTTGGATTGTGGTTAATTGCTATTTTACTGAAATGTGACAGAATTGATAGAATGAACGCCATTTTGCTCTACATTTTATCAACTAGAACCCTTACTCTATATTTATCACATGTATATCTCCATTCTATATTTATAACATCTCTCATCAATTTCTCTTTTAATATACAGCAAACTCAAACTTATCTGATAAGTGAAGAGAATATGTTCTAGTAAATCAAATATCAGAATTAAAGGAGATAATAATTTCCAGTTCATAGAATGCAAAAAAAAAATTTTAGAAATGTTTTTATTAGTGCATTATAGTTATCCATAATAGTGGGGTTTGTTTGACATAATCATCTATGCATGGAGTAGAATTTGTTCCTTTTCTTTTCCCATTGCTTCCTCTTTCTCTTCCCTTCTCCTTCCCTCTATTTATTGGTCTTTCTTCTATTTATTTATTGTTATTTAAATTATTGCTTTATAGATACACAAACAAATGGAATTCATTGTGGTATATTCATATATGTCCATAGTGTAATTTTTTCTCTTTCATTCTGGAGTTCCTCCCTTTCCCTGTTGTGGAAAGCAGTGATTTGAATCATGGTCTCAGATTGCCTCATGGCTGCATTGTGCTGGTAACTTCCTGTACAAAGATACAGGTCAGAATGGCTCAGTTGCTATGGTGAGCTGTACGTGCAAAGACATGGAACTGTATCAATTGAGACCTTGAGATTAGGTGCTAACTCCTGGGCATAGAGAATTCTGAGCATAACAAGATAACCTTAATGTCTCACCAGTCCTGCATCCTTCAGATTGCCTATTTTGCTGAAACTTTCCCACAAATAACCTTTTGATAAAAACCTATATAATAGACTTGCTGTACTAACTCTGTGTCATTCACCCTCTATCAGGGGGTGATGATCCACCTGGCCCCAGCTTTTTCTCTCTATGTGTGTCTGTTTGTCTTTTCTCAACCACCATTGCCCCTTGCCCAGTGATTTTTCCTGAGCTAACTGCTGCACTGAGATGCAGCTGTGGCACCCTGTCTCTCCTTCCTCCCACTCTACCGTCTTCTTCTACTCTACTGATCTCCCCTCTATTTTTGTGGGATCTGCCTGCTTCCCTTTTCCCCCTTATTTTCCTCTCACTTCTGTACGTGAGAGAAAACTTTTGACCCTTGACTCTATGAGTCTGCTTTATTTCACTTAGCATGCTGTGCTCCAGTTTCATCCATTTACCAGCAGATGCCATAATTCCACATAATTCCATTCTTCTCTATGGCTGAGTAAAACTCCACTATGTGTGCATGCATGTGTGTGTGTGTGTGTGTGTGTGTGTGTGTGTGTGTGTGTGTATGATATATCTGAAACATTTTCTCTGTGCATGCATCTACTGATGGGCACACTTAGCTATTGTGAATGCACTGCTATGAACATTGATGTGCCTTATCACTCCAATATGTTGATTTTAGTTATTTTGGATACATATGGAGGAGTGGGCTACCTGGTCATATGATGGTTCTCTTTGTAGTCTTTTGAAGAATCTCCATTCTGCTTTCCAAAGTGACTATACTAATTTGCAGACCTGCCAACAATGTATGACTGTATCTTTTCCTCAATATCCTTGCCAGAATTTATTATTTGAATTCTTAATAATTGCCATTCTAATTGGAATGAGATGAAAGCTCAATGTAGTTTTGATATGCATTTTCCTGATTGTTAGAGATGTTGAACATTTTTTCATTTACTTATTTATTGGTAATTTGTATTTTTTTCTTTTTTGTTTTTGTTTTGTTTCTTGACCTATAGGGATCTTTTAAGGAAGTTGGTGCCTGCACCAATATGTTGGAGTATTGAGGCTATGTTTTCTTCTAAGCAGTTGCAAAGTTTCTGTTATAATTCCTAGGTATTTAATCTACTTTGATTTGACTTTTGTACTGGGTGACAGATGGGGATTTAATTTTATTCTTCTACATATAAATATCCAGTTTTGCCAGCACCATTAGTTTTTTTAAAAAATATTTTAAATTTGTTCTAATTAGTTAAATATGACAGTCAAATGCATTTATGCACTTTGATAAATCACATATAAGTGGAGTATAATTTCTCATTTTCCTGATTGTGTTTGTTTTGCGTGGGGTGAGAGAATGGAGGAACTTTAGATTACGTAGAGGGAAATGAGAGGGAGGAGGGGTAGGAAAAATGGTGGAATGAGACAGACATCATTACCCTATGTACATGTATGATTACATGAATGGTATGAATCTACATCATGTACAACCATAGAAATGAAATGATGTACCCGTGTACAATGAATCAAAATGCAGTCTGTGAAAAATAAAAAAATAAAATAAAAAGATAAAAGGCTATCTTTGCTGTAACGTATTTTTTAGTACTTTTGTATCAAATGACTATACCTTTGTGGGTTTATCGCTGTGATTTCTGCTCTATTCCATTGACCTTCAAGTCTATTTTGATGCCAGTACCACGCTGTTTTTTGTTTTTGGTTTTTGGTGCTGGGGATTTAACCCAGGGCCTTGTGCTTGCGAGGCAGGCACTCTACCAACTGAGCTATATCCCTAGCCCCACCATGCTGTTTTTGTACCAAAGCTCCATAATATAATTTGAGATTGGTACTGTGATACTTACAGTTCACCCTATTATTCTGTTTGCTCAGGATTGCTTTGGCTAGCCTGGGTCTCTTATTCTACCAAATGAATTTTAGAACTACTTTAAAAAAAAAATTCTGCGAAGAGTGTTGTTAGTATTTTGAAGGGGATTCCATTGAATCTGTATAACACTTTTAGTAATATGACTGTTTTGACAATATTAAATCTGCCTATCCAATAACATGGGAGGTCTTTCCATCTTCTGAGGTCTTCTTCAATTTTTTTCTTGAGTGTTCTCTAGTTTGCATTGTAGAGGTCTTTCACCTCCTTGGTTAGATTTATTCCCAGGTTTTTTTGTTTTTTGTTTTGTTTTTTTTTTTTTTTTTTGAGGTTATTGTGAATGAGATAATTTTCCAGATTTCTTTTTAAGCATATTCATTATTGGATTATAGGAAAACAATTGATTTATGAATGTTGATCTTGTATCCTACTTTGCTGACTTCATTTATCAGCTCTTGAAGTTTTCTGGTATAGTTTTTTGGTTCTTCTAGATGTAGGATCATGTCATTAGCAAATAGAGGTCAGTTGCCTTCTTCTTTTCCCATTTGTATCCCTTAATTTCCTTCTCTTGACTGATCACTCTCACTAGAGTTTAGAGGACTTCGTTGAATACAAATTATGAGAATGGATATCATTGTCTTATTCCTGCTTTTACAGAAATACTTTCAGTTTTTCTCCATTCAGTATGCTGTTGACTTTGTTTTTGTCTTATGTAACCTTTATAATGAAAAACTATGTATTTTTATTGCTTGTATTCATATTAATGGGGAGTATTTCAAAAAAACTAAATACCTATTTTTCAATATGTATTACTATTTTGTCTCTTTTTTCCCCTTCCTTTCCAACAGCCTAATGATGTTTGAGGAATTATAAAGTGATGAAGTCAGAAATTAATAGCAACAAAGTCATCTTGAGCACCCGACTTTAAGTATGCTGAGTGTTGAGGGGAGAGAGCTAAACATGGTTCAATTTTTGCCCTTGAAGAGCTTCAGACTACTGGGGAGACAGGCATGCAGAAATAGTTACAAGTGTGCCAACTGCTCTAAAAAGAATGGAATCTTTTAGCTGTGAACAATCATCCAGTCCAGTTTCCTTCTACATTTATGTAAGGTTGCACTTATTTGGAATCCTGTTTGGACTTCAAAAGTTCTCATGGCTGTATGGTACATATTTAATAAGCATTTATATAGCTCATATTCTGTGTCTGTCTTTATATAAAGTTCTGGTCTTTGGAGGGAAGGTCAGGGTTGTATTCTGGTCCTGCCTCTTATCTGCACCCTCATGTGCGTAATTTGTGGTACTAAATGAAGTTGTTGCTTCTTATGTCAGGAACTATAGCAAAGTTCAGCTGAGATAATAGACGGGAGGGTCCTGGCACCAGACGTGACCAAAGATCCCTACAACAGGAGTGTAATTACTGGGGTCTCAGTCAGAACCTAAGGGTGAAGGAAGTATCATTTTTACATTTTCTGTAACTCAGTCACCCCCAGGCTGGGTTGACCTTTCCATAGTTTTTTACAGAACCAAAGGATGGTGGTGGCTGCGGAAGGACTGTCCTTGTTCATTGTTTACACATGTCACTGCTTTTGTCTACTTGTCCCTTTCAGGTCTGGAGCCTCTCTCAGTTTCCTCTACTATCCCAGGGCTACAGGAATCACTTGTGAGGCAACCCGTGTCCCACCTTCCAGATAAGTCACACAGTCACACCTGTCTCCAGCATCTCATGGGCTGCAAGGTGGGTCATCGAACTTGGTATAATTTCCAGCATTTCTCACAGCCTCCAGAACCTTCCTCCCTGCCCACCCCCGATGATATTCTCCTGCCAAATATATTGTTTGTACACAAAAATCCCACACTTTTAGGTGTCTGTGGAAAATTCTAAGGGGTAGGGTTTTCTAAGGTCAAAGCCAGAATGATTTACAGAGCAGTCCTATTTTCTCATCACCCACAAAAATCCCTTGAGGAAATGAGGGGCTGATCAGTTACTTACTAGAAGAAAGAAGGAAACACAAGAGAAGAACAAAACAAATAATGTCCTGAAGTTTTATGTAGCTACGTGGAGTTTATGAAAGCATCAGAAAAGACTGATAGTTAACACACATAGTTATGCTTGGTAGTTTATTTTTTATTATCTTTTTTTTTTTTTTTTTTTGTCTTTTCTGTTTTGGAACTGGGGCTCGAACCCAGGGCTTTGTGAATGTGAGGCAAATACTTTGTCACTGAGCTACATTACAAGTAGCTTAAAAAATAGTCTGTAATTCTTTGATATTCCACTGTGTGGAAGTAGGACTTAATTTCTCTCCTGTTGGGTATGGCCTGACTTTAGTGACGCATCTCATGAAGAGAATACAGGAAAAGTGAGGAAATGGTTCTAAGGTGAGGTTTCTGTGTCAGGCCCTCTTGGCTGGTGTGCTTTCTGCTCACTTTCTCTCTCCCCCTTGTCTATTCAGTCTGGGGGGAGTCCACTGCCTTGCTGTGAGCTGCACTGTGGAGAAGGCCATGGGCAAAAGCAGAAGGCCTCTGTTCAACAACCCATGAGGAACTGAGACCTGTCAATAACTACATGAGTTTGAAAGTGGATCACAGCTCCAGTAGAACTGTGAGGTGATTGCAGCCCTGTTGCTGGAAATCACATGAGACCAAATACATAGAAAGCAAACTAGAGTCAAATGCAATGAGTACCACAAAGTTTTAATGGATGAGATTAAATTAGCAGTAAGAAATAAGTGGTTTCCACCTCAGCTGTACAGAAGAGGTCATTTTCATGGTCGCATATTGAAATATCACAGTATGAAATCAGTTTAAATGAAAGATAAGTGCAGTGAGGACAGTTTTAAACTTGGTTTAAGTGGATGCCTCCATTACTCTGCCCAGAACCAATACAATAGATAGCAATATACATGTGGAGTAGAAGCAGCCAGGAGATACCCAGTAAAATTGTATCTGTCTGCTGTCAGCATTATAATCCTGCTTTGGAGTTCTAGACTTTACTTTTCTTTCCACTCTGATGTTTATAATTGAAAACATAATTGCTATAACTTTGAAACAATTTAAACAATGTTTTGTTACAAAAATTACCCTTAAAAATGTGATTTACAAAGAGCATACAGGGGTAAGGAGCCACAATTATCTCTGTTGCCTTAGAAACTTGCAGTTTAAGTTTAATCCGGGGTGTTAATGTAACTAGAAAAATGTTGGTGAAATTGAAATACAGAAAGATGCCTGTACTACCCCTGATGCACAGTAGCCTTGACATGAAACTTGTGATAAGCATTTTAAAAAACAAAAGGCGTTTTGTTCTGTTTTGAACATGCAGCACTATAACTTGAACTAAAAATTACTGAGATTTTAGATGTGGTCTTTTGTATCATATGACTAATATAAGTTTGGTTTCTGCTTTGTCTAGGGGCTGCTAGGCATGGAAGATAATTTCCAAAAGCTGTGTTTGATGCCTGCACTGATTTTTCTTTCTGCACCAGAAATATCCATAAAGAAACGAATTTAGCATTATTGTTCCATTTAAGATCATGAGGAAAAAAAATAGATGAGATTGTAACTTGTATAAATAAAAAAAAATTGAGTGTTCTACACTCCTTTTTTCCAAAATGACAGTAGTATTTAATGCCATGAGCCTATGTGGGTGTGGGTGTGGGTATGTGTGCGCACACACACACACACACAACACACACACACACACACACACACACACAAGACTCAGAGCTTTAACAGTCAGTCCAAAAGATTTTACGTGCATGTTAAAGTTCAGGTTTTATTAGAATAGGTACAATTTAGAAACTCCTTTTAAAGTCCTTAAAATAACAATCCTACAGCAAAAAATAGTATCTTCGTGAGAATCTTTTCATATCTTTTCAGAGGGGATATGGATTCTGAGGGGTGAGCCTGGACCAGGCACTTAAGTTTGGGAAGAGTTGTTTTGCTCCCTCTTGTTTATGTATCAGTGTTATTGTAGGGGATCAGGACATGTTATCCCAAAGCAGGCCACTTTGGCTTAAGAATTATTGTAAGCTGAAAACATTTGAGATTGACCAGATGTAGAAATGCCTTCCTGGAGCTTCATGCTCCTGAGAAATAAGGAATGCCATAAATCCCCTCTTCTGGGGAAGTTTTACAGCCACAACCATAATGGAAAATTAGCCCTGAGACTGCACAAACCAACCTTTCTAAGACAGCCTTTGTCCCCCACTGGTCTCCTCTGTGTATTTACCCTCCCACAGCATCAGCCCTTAGAAGTCTCAAAAGCCTCTCCTTTGGCCTTGTTTCGCCTTCACAATTTATTACTCTTTATTATAACGGGTTAATCAACTCTTGGACTAACTGCTTCTTGGGGATGGATCTTCACTTCTTTTCTAGAAAGGCCTCTGTGCCTCATAAAAACATCAAATAAAACTTGTCTGCTTTCCTCCCTGTTAATCTGTCCTTTGTCAGTGTAATTTGCCGGGCCCTAGTTAATGAACCCAAAGGACAGAGAAAAGTTCTTTCCTCTTCTACATCATTGAAAACTCCACACCCCAAGTTTTGCTTTCTGGGACTTCTGATAGTGAGGATTTGGTACAGCAGTTTTGAGTACAAAAGTCTGGGGGTTGATGGATGGAAGGGGAGATTTTGTAGGTGAAACAAAGAAATAGAAAACAATAGATCAAGGAGGAGAGATTGCTGATCCTGAATCCCTGCTTCAGTTTCCCTAGGCCCTAGGTATGTGGTCTCTCCTGAGCAGACCTAAAAGCAAGACAGTTCTCCCTCCCCTCACCCTCTTTTCAAGAAGGACCTTAGACCACACCAATCCCCTCATTTGTTTAAAATTCAGATATAATTCCTTCAATTCTGATCATATGTAAAACAGAGGTTTCCTGATTGCTTTATTCAACTGTGATCTGATTATCAATAGCAGAAAAGCAGCAACAACTTCAGCCATCAGCAGTTGCTGTCATTTATGAATGTCAGTAAGTGCCAAACTTGGCCCCAAGGATTTTATGTACATTAACCTGATATCTTTCTCATCTGCTTCTGTGGAAGAGGCATTATTTACCTTCATTTGTTGGATAAGAAATTCAGGCATGGTATGTTAGTTTTTCATCACTGTGACTGAAATACACAACAAGAACAACTTAGGGGAGAAAAATTTATTTTAGGCTCATGGTTTCAGAGATTCAGTCCATAGTCAGCTGACTCCATTGCTCTGGGTCTAAAATGAGGCAGAATATCATGGTGGAAGGGTATGGCAGAGGAAAGCTACTCAGCTTATGCAGGAGAGAGAGCATGAAGAATCAAGGACAAAATACATAATCCCCAAGGCACATCCCCAGTGAACCATTTCCTTCAGCCATGACACACCTGGCTACAGTTACCACCTAGTAATCCATATAAATTGTTCATCCATCAAGTGGATCAATCCACTAATTAGGTTACATCTTTCCTGATCTAATCCTTTAAACTCCTGCATCAACACAGGGGCTTTTGGGGGACACCTCATATCCAAACCATAGTATCTGATGAAACTAATAACAGTAACACAGCCTTTTCTGTTTCCTGAATTTATCTTATAAATTGATTCTCTTATCATTCACATGGAATCAAAAGCTCCCTGAAGACTTATTCATACTTTGTTTTGAATTGATTCATAGCACTGAGCAGAGTGAACTTTTCTTGTTAATTTTTTTATTTTTTGTACTTGATGAGTATGTCATCCTTGGAGAAAAGGAGGACAATGAAGCGCCATGTTCCTGAAGTTCCCCTCATGAGAGAAAGTCTGGGCCAGAATGTCTAGATGCATGCAATCTGGAAGACACTGACATTCTGTCACGTACACGGGGTATTAGGGCAAGTTAGTGTCATCCGTAGAAAGCTGCTTTCTTACATGCACACCAAGTTCCTTGGAATATAGGTCATACAATGGGACAAAGCAAGCTGAGCTGATGATGTCACTGCTTCTGTAACCTAATCTATAACCCTCCCCACTCATTGTGATCACTGGTGTAGAACAGAACACCAGAGAGAGGAGATGCTTGTCCAACTGGCTACTACTGGACAATGCATCATGGAGGCTGTGTGTGAAATGGAGGTGGACCTTCTGGACTTTCTGGTGAAGCACCTGTCCAGTCTCCCACCTGTCTCCTCCCTGTGGGCATTTTCCAATAAAGCTTATGTCTCACATTTCATCTCTGGGTTTCTTCTTCTTCTTCTTCTTCTTCTTCTTCTTCTTCTTCTTCTTCTTCTTCTTCTTCTTCTTCTTCTTCTTCTTCTTCTTCTTCTTCTTCTTCTTCTTCTTCTTCTTCTTCTTCTCCTCCTCCTCCTCCTCCTTCTCCTCTTCTTCTTCTTCTTCTTCTTCTTCTTCTTCTTCTTCTTCTTCTTCTTCTTCTTCTTCTTTCTTCACCATGCAACAATGTCTTTATTATGTATAGATGTTTAAAGTATTTCCTTAATACCTCCAGACCCAGCCAAAAATAATCATGTGCTTAACATATTGAAAGACGCAAACATAATCATTGCCTAGAGAAGGGAAAACTGTCCCCAATATGAGCTTAGCCAGGAGGCCAATTCATCTGCTGACCTCCAAGAACATGGAGATGAACGTGATAGACGGACTGTCCACCATCTGCACCTTCATTCACCACCATTCGATAACCCCTCTTCAGGCCCAGATCAGCAGCACATTTCTTGCCACAATCATTAAATGTCCAAGAAGATTTTCATCATCATCTTCTGCAGCAGAAATCTGGGCTATTTATGTTTCTTGAGTATCACCAGAAAATGTGTTGGTGCTTGAGGGGAAATGTCAGGGAAAGCAAGACACTGCTCATCCTCGAAAATGATTTTGGTGGGGATTTCCTTGCGAATGATCTTCCTGAAGATGGTGTCGCTGCCAGGTTGGGCGACCTGAGCCTTGGCGATTTCATCTGCCATCTTGGCCTCCCTCTCGCACGATGGCCAGGGGAGAAGTTGAGAAGACCAAGGAACCTGCGGAGCCAGCAGAGGGCGGGTGCACACGGCCCTGGCCAAGCCTGCGCAGGGCCATCTCTGGGTATCTTCTTTAGCCTCTTGGCAACCTACTCCACTGCCCTAGTACAACTGGGCTGTGGACAGTACAATAATTAAAAACTATATTTATGATGTACAGAATGACATTTTGATATACGTATACATCGTGAAATTGTTAAGTCAAGCTAGCATGTAGTACCTCTTACACTTTTTTTAGGGAGAGATGAGAATACTTGAAATCTTTTATCAATTTTTACACAATATATTATTTTTAACTATAGTTATTATGATGTAAAATAGATCTCTTTAACTTAATACTTATAACTGAAATTTTGTGTTCTTTGACTAACATCTTTCCAATCATGTTTCTTTTCTCCAACCTCAGACCCTTGTGGCTACCATTTCATGCTTTGCTTCTGTTCAGCATTTTTATACTCCACATATAAGTGAGATCATTTAGTATTTGTCTTTCTGTACTTGGATTATTTCACTTAGCATAATATCCTCCAGGTTCATCCATTTTGTTGCAAATGACAGGAATTCGTTCTTTTTAAAGACCAAATAGTATTGTATTATATATTTATATGATGTTTTATGTATTAATGCATCAATGACACTTAGGTAATTCCATATCCTGTTTAGTGTGAATAATTCTAATACAGCACTTTGTTATAGGTATTTCATATCTGTTAACTGATTGTATATGGATGTAGTTTACTTAGCTTTACTATTTTTGTATTTGATATATCATCTATATCAAGCAAAATTTACACTTTATTTTGAGTTGTCATAGTCTATCCTGGTTGGAGGGATTTTAAGGGTGAGAACTATGAAAAGTATTTATAAGATCTTATTTATTCCTAGAAGTAGGAGATTTTTAAAGACTTAGTCTACTCTCTCTTTTGATTATAAAATCGTAATACTATATCATCATTTGTGGATGTTTACCTCTTTTCCTGAAGCATACTACTAAGAGAAATAGAGCACTTTAAAAATAAACACTGTGCTGGGGCTGTAGCTCAGTGGTAGAGCGCTTGCCTTGCATGGGTGAGGCCCTCGGTTCAATCCCCAGGACTTCAAAACAAAATAAAACACTACAAATCAGTTGCTTAAAGCTTCTTGAATTTTACAGTAAGTGATTTGAAAAATACTCTTCATTTCAGTATCTTAGATGATTAGTTCAGAGTTCAGGTTCTGAAGTTCAGAATGTTTGCATTTATTAAGAATATGTAAAATATAAAGGAGCTAGAAACCCTACACCTACACCCTGATGACTAGGGCTATGTGGCAATCATTGAGGCTTCTCCATTACTCGAGGCCAGTGTGCACCAAAAATTGCCCTGCCACCAGGTAGCTGCTCCTTTTGGGATAAAGAGCCTGCCACTCAGATGGCTTCACAGAAGTTCAGACTCAAAATCCAGAAAGTATTTATTATATTTTAGAAATGCATTTCCTTTCTAGCATTACCAAAATAATTTTAAAGTGGGAACATTTTACTACGTTTGAAAGAGGTAATTTTTTGCAATCATTTTCTACTTAAAGGTACAAAATCATTATAAAAAAGTACACAAAGGTTAGTACCTTATGTTGCTTAACATTATACTGACGTTCCATTTTTGAATAGCTGATGTTATTTTAATAAAATCTGGCAGCTCATGAGTAAGTGAAGGTATACATGAATGTGATCTAAAGTGGAATTGTTTAAAAATACTAAAGTAGCTATATTTGGATCATCACAATTACTCTTTCTAAGCTTTTGTGTTCAAAATTTTCAGTGAACAAAATGTGTTGCATTAATGGATGGTGTCAAGTCCTAATATAAATCATTGAAATATAAATGTAACACTTGTTCTTGCTCTTAAACAGCACACCTTTTCTTTCTTTCTTTTTTTGAACTCTGTTCAAAAGCACTTCTTTTAGGATAGTTTCTACCTTTGAAATGTTGTTACTGCTGCTTTATAGATCATTTTCTGAAAAAAGGAGCTATAACCAGCATTCTTAATTAGGCTTAAACCAATCTCCTTGAAATTAACAAAAAGTTATGACTGAGAAATGTGAAAGGGGCTTAGTATTGTAGTCAGCATGACTACAATAAAGCATATCCTGTTCGTAATTATTACTGAGCTATGAGCAGTTTCCGCAGCATGGAAATCTGCTTATAAAGGCAACTGTCATTAGGCTTCTTTTCAGGGCAACCAATACACACTGGAGACTGCTGAATAAAGGGAAAGGGAAACTGGGGAGATGCTGAAATTATTCAGAGGTCATAATCAAGAGCCCCAGGGGCCACTGTGTGCTTCTTGATTAGGAATGAAGCTTCTGCTCCTGGCTGCTCCCAGCATAAGTAGAACCTAGTAGCAGAGTGGTATCCATCTCTGTCTTTCATTGAGGGGTTATTGTAGGCTGCACTGGGGGTGGGATGGTCAGAGATGACGGTTCTATGGCTAATTAGGCCTCATTAATTCCTACAGTAGAAAATCAATCCATCAATGATCAATTTTACATAAAACACCATGCTTGCCCCTGCTGGAGACATGAAGATGAAAGATGATCTAGTTCTTTTCACATAAAGAATTTCTTCTGATTCACCTGTCCAGACCACTGTACTCCTTACTTTTGAGTCTGGGACTATCCCATGGGTTATAGCAACAAAGTGCATAGTGGTTTAAAGGGAATTTGATAAAACTCTTATCTCTCTATTGGGAGAGAAAGTTGATTTATAACCACTTTTCACCCTCTGCTCTCCTGGCTTTTTTCTTTTTTTTGGTACCTCGGATTGAACTCAGGGCATTCCACCTCTGAGCCACATTCCGAACCTTATTTTGTATTTTATTTAGAGACAGGGTCTCACTGAGTTGCTTAATGTCACTGCGCCTGGCTTCTCCCTGGTTCTTTATAGGCTTGAGGAGGGTAGCCTGAAGGGTAGGAATGAGATAAATTTCTCTTTTCCAATATATGCTCCTTTCTTCCTTTTCCTCCACACCCCACTGAGTTATTTAAAAGTTGACAACACTTATGGGATATGGATAACTCTAGATCTCTCCTTAGTTTGTAAAAACCATTTACATTCATCGATGTCACACAACGTTCCATATCTGACATTGATGTGAGAAATTTTAGTTGAATATCTCAATTATGATCTCTCTCAAGAAATGCAAATTGAATGAATGAATAATGTGGGTTAATGTAATTAAATTGTTTTTCTTCCACCATTTAGCTGAGATTTAGGGAATATGATTTCTAATTTTCAATGATGAGGGATATAGAAATTGTGGTAATTGAATATAATGGGCAGAAGGTTCATAGGGCAGCCAGAGGCAACAGGAACAGCTCTGCTCCAGAAGGGAAAAAGGAGAGGGGACAAGGGATGGAGAGGGGCAGGAAGAATTTACTAAAGGAAACCTGTTCCACCATTCCAGTCAAATGTGCTGCTTTCTTTCATAATACTGAAGTGAAATCAGAGCAGAAGAGACTGAAGGCTGCTGCATTACAGAAGCATCATGGATGTTGAGGGCAGGAGCAGCTCGTGCTAGACACAGAATTGCTCAGGGGTACTCACTGACACTGCCCATCACGTGCCCAACTGATGAGCAACTTCAGGCTTAGGCAATATTAAAAAAAAATGCACAGCCCAGGAACTCTTACTAGCTTTGGTAACTCAGAGAACAAACAGGATTCTTTGTTAGCTAGTACGCAGAGATCCTTAAATCCATGGCTAAGGGAGAGAATCTGCTAGGTCTGGTAGGAGAGAAGATGTGACTCCCCTCACTGGTCAAAGCAAGAGAAAGAGGTCTCATCTGCATTTAGGAATTAAGCAATCTTTATTATTTAAGAAGTATGGAGTCCTGTTAAGGAAGTCTGGTCCTAAGCCGACATGTTGAAGCTCTGGACCTACTTTTTCTACTATAAGATGCAGGGTCTCTGGTTTGATTCCGAGGTCCTTGATCCATTTTGAGTTGAGATTTGTGCAGGGTGAGAGATAGGGGTTTAATTTCATTCTGTTGCATATGGATTTCCAGTTTTCCCAGCACCATTTGTTGAAGAGGCTATCTTTTCTCCATTGCATATTTTTGGCCCCTTTGTCTAGTATGAGAAAATTGTATTTATTTGGGTTCGTGTCTGTGTCTTCTATTCTGTACCATTGATCAACCTGTCTATTTTGGTACCAATACTATGCTGTTTTTGTTACTATTGCTTTGTAGTAGAGTTGAAGATCTGGTATTGTGATACCCCCTGCTTCGCTCTTTCTGCTAAGGATTACTTTAGCTCTTCTGGGTTTGTTATTCTTCCAGATGAATTTCATGATTGCTTGCTCTATTTCTGTAAGGTACATCATTGGGATTTTAATTGGAATTGCATTGAATCTGTATAGCACTTTAGGTAGTATGGCCATTTTGACAATATTAATTCTTCCTATCCAAGAACATGGGAGATCTTTCCATCTTCTAAGGTGTTCTTTAATTTCTTTCTTTAGTGTTCTGTAGTTCTCATTGTAGATGTCTTTCACCTCTTTTGTGAGATTGATTCCCAAGTATTTTATTTTTTTGGACTCCCATAGCACAAGAAATAAAAGCAAGAATCAACAACTGAGATAGATTCAAACTAAAAAGCTTTCTCTCAGCAAAGGAAACTATCAGTAATGTGAAGAGAGAGCCTACAGAGTGGGAGAAAATCTTTGCCACTCATACTTCAGATAGAGCGCTAATTTCCAGAATATATAAAGAACTCGAAAAACTCTACACCAAGAATACAAATAATCCAATCAACAAATGGGCTAAGGAAATGAACAGACACTTCACAGAAGAAGATCTACAAGTAATCAACAGATATATGAAAAAATGTATAACATCTCTAGTAATAAAAGAAATGCAAATCAAAACTACCCTAAGATTCCATCTCACTCCAATTAGAATAGTGATTATCAAGAACACAAGCAAAAATAGGTGTTGGCAAGGATGTGGGGAAAAAGGTACACTCATACATTGCTGGTGGGGTTGCAAAGTAGTGCAGCCACTCTGGAAAGCAGTATGGAGATTCATCAGAAAGCTTGGAATGGAACCACCATTTGACCCAGCTATCCCACTCCTTGGCCTATACCCAAAGGACTTAAAATCAGCATATTACAAAGATACAGCCACCTCAATGTTCATTGCTGCTCAATTCACCATAGCCAGATTGTGGAACCAACCTAGATGTCCTTCAGTTGATGAATGGATAAAGAAACTGTGGCATATATATACAATGGAATATTACTCAGCCATAAAGAATGATAAAATTATGGCATTTGCAGGCAAATGGATGAAATTGGAGAATATCATGCTAAGTGAGATAAGCCAATCTCAAAAAACCAAAGGACAAATGATCTCGCTGATAAGTGGATGATGACATATAATGGGAGGTGGGAGGGGTTAGCATTAGGGTTAGGGTTAGGTTTAGGGTTAGGGTTAAGGAGGGGGGCAAGAATGGAGGAAGGAAGAACTGTCTAGAGGGAAAAGAGGGGTGGGAGGGGTGGGGGGGAAGGAAAAAATAGCAGAATGAATCAAACAACATTATCCTATGTAAATTTATGATTACACAAATGGTATGCCTTTACTCCATATACAAACAGAGAAACAACATGTATCTAATTTGTTTACAATAAAAAAAAGATGAAAAGAAAAGAAAAGAAAAAAAAAAGTATGGAAATGAAAGCCATGATTGATTGATTTATGAAACGAGGATAAGAATAACAACTTCAATTTCTGATGTTCTTTCAGTTTTTTATAATTGGACAAATTATTTAATTCCACAGATCTAAGTTTTTTCATTACCTGCGTCCTCCAAACTCTTAATTCTATTTACTAAAGTTACATGTCTGATTGATGGCACAACCAAGATTAGAAACTAGTCTCTGTGTCTAGTCTCCCATCTCTTTTCTCTGCTCTGTAGTTCATGGCCATAGGAAGGAGGGGGAAATCAATAGAAGATCTATTAAGAAGAGCAGTAGAAAAAAGAACATTATTAAACCATCAAATTCAGAAAAGATAGGAAAACCTCACAATAAAAAGTGAAATCTATTATTATAAACCAGAATTTCCAATATTTAATATTATACAAAGTAAAAGAGAGACAGAGAAGCATTAAGAAGAAAGTTTGGCTTGGGCAGGTGTAGTTAGTTGGTGACTTTATTGGTATGCCATGCTTCATAGACTCAAAATGAAGGTTTCAGAAGACCTCTGAGAGATCATGGACATGAAATCTGAAGTTTTTATTACATCTTTATGTTGAAGACATTCTTCATATTTATTTTAAAGGAAAAATTGTTATTACACTTCAGCTAAAAGAATTTATTAAAACTAAAAAACATGATAAAGAAAGGTCACCCAGGTATTACCTGTCAATTTAGCTGTCTTCTCTCTCTTGATAAACATTGATGTTATAGTTTGGAATAAAATTCTAAAGGTTAAAATAGCATACAGAATTATGCATCTGCTTTCTGAATTACTATTTAAAGCAGTGGAATTTTCCTTGGGAATCATGATTTTCTTCTGCATCTTCCTCTGAATCTGCACCAAGCCACTAACAATGCTTCCATGTGAAAATTATAGACATAAAATTCTACACTACAGATACTATTCTTGATAACTTTTGCTAAAATAATGAATGGGAGGCCATAAGACAAGGTAGCTTGAATGCCCTGGGTTCCTATATAAACAAAATAAAACTGAAGCTCAGAAAATCCAAGTGACTAACTGAGCATTAATTATGCTATCGGGGACTTTCCACCAAAATAGTCCAAATAAGGTGACAGCTCAAACTTTAATCAGTAAAATAATTTCTTTGCTTCTGCATTTACCATGTAAAACGTCCTTTTGAACTCCTCTGGCAGAGCCCACACTAATAGTTGTTTGGCTGCTACCCTGTTAAAGAATTGCTGTTTATTCAAATAACTCTTAAAAATCTTAGTGTGCCTCACTTTATCTTTTAACACTTCTCTTCGAGATGAGTTCAGCAATCATGGACCTGACTACATAATTTGTGGGGGGCCCCTGTGTGAAATGTGAATGTGAATGATATTAGATTGGAGATATGCACTGGGGAGTTACCTGCATGTAGACCATTTGTAATGAGATCAGCTTGGAAGAAGGTGTGGATGGAAACAAGAAGAGGAACCAACAGAAAGTCTTGAGGCCAACAATTGTTGAGTTTGAGGCTAGCAAAGCAGATGAGGCAGCAAAGGGTGCCCTAAAGGAGAAGCTAAGAGGTAGGAATAAAATTTTCAGTTTGAGAAGCCAAGAGAAAGAAGTATTTTAAGAGAAAGCTTTGTCCCAAGTGTGGATACCTGTTGAGAGATTTGAACAAATTTATGGACAAGTGCTTTTTGGATTTGACAGCATTAGGTCTGTCAGGGACCTCGATGAGTGGTTTCAGTGGAGTAAAGGGACTGAATTGAGTGTAAGAAAGGAAGTGGGATGGAACCTGGAGGAGGGAAGGGAGCATGGGAGTTTTTTTTTTTTTTTTTTTTTAAGATGGGAGGAACCAGAGCAAACAAAACTACTACTGAACCCGGGGTTTGTGGACATTTGCTGGAAGCCTCTCCATGTGTTTCCGGGAACAAAGATGATGGGAAGTCTGCCTCTGAACAGGACATTGGAAAAGCATAAACCATCCTACCCAGATCTGTCTCATTACTAAGCTCTGGTCAGTCACTTATTAGCTCTGTGACCTTGGACAACTTGCAAAACCATTTCATGACCCTGCTTCCTTTGTTATAAGAGGGAGGTGATAACAGCCCCTGTCATAGGATGATGATGAGAATTAAATGAGTGTAAATGCATAAAGTATGTTCAACAACATCGCTATTTTAACTTACATTTCCCTATTAAAATAATCATCCATAGTTTTTGTTTTAAAGGGAAAAAGCAGTATTTCAAAAACCCCCAGAAAATCTCTTGCATTTATCATTTATCAAGGTTTAGCTGGGTAAAGAACACTTTTATAGGAGAGAAGTGTCTAAGGCTTATCTACGAGAGAAGATTAACATTATGAAATAATTAGGATTGCTATTCTATCATTGATGTAATGACTATGGATTTCAAGTATAAGAAGCATATTTACACAGAATACTAGCTGGAAAGGATTTTTAAAATGAACTTTCTTTCATATTGTTCACTAGAATCACTCTACTGCCCTTAGAGTAATGTCATTTCCTTTCTTATCACATTGAATTCAAGGCACCTTGGGAGAAACTGGGAAAAGAAAATTTCTAGCAATGATGGAGAAAATATATAATTTGGTCAAAATTTATTGTTAACTGAAAAAAATCCAATCTTAGCACATTCAATATAAAAATAGAGTATACTGATTATTTCCTGTCTCCCCCTTCCCCAGAATTTAAGGGATTCCTGCTTTTTAATTTCATCTCCTTATCTACCTAAAATCTTCAAATATTTCATAGTATAAGAGTTTTTAAAACCTTTAAAAAAATTCAAGTTTTAAAAGATGTAGGGGGTTCTTACAAACTGATGCTTCCCATAGAAGAAATTAGAATTAAAAATGTTGGATTTAGGAGAGCATTTGGCAGAGATTCTGCCTCTTTGTCTTGGCATTACCATGCTCTTGATAGATCATGAACTCTTAGTCCCTCTGTGTTCTTAGTGCCTATTACATAATCACACTGGTGGCTCCATCATCAATGTTTCTTACATTGAGCTAATACAGACACTGGATTAAAGGTAATATGATAATGTTGATTCTTAAGGAAATTGCATTTTGTAAATGGAAATGCTGGTTGAATATTACTTATGTATTGATCAGGAAGTTCTTGGTGAATGTAAAATACTTCATGCTTTGATGAGTACATATATGTGTGGGCTAACCATCTTGCATAACTAGTCATGTTAAAACTCATCAGCTTATCATAGTCAAGTATTGTAGCTTTCATGCTTGTGAGTAGTCAGGTCTTGACTGATCTTGTCTGGACCTGTTCATAAGCCTGTGAGTTGGATGACAGCTCTATTTTAAGCTGGTTCTTGGCTAGAGTCTCTTATCTGGGGCAGGTCTACTTCATATGTCCCTTTCTCCTACTAGGAATGCAGATTATCTCCAAATATAATGATTTACAATTGTTCTGACCTTACAATGTGTGAAAGTGATATACACTTAATATAAATCATACATTAAGTTTTGAATTTTGGTCTTTTCTCGGGCTACTGCTATATGGTAAGATACTCACTTGAGATGCTGGGCAGTGGTAGTAACTCACAGCTCCCAGTCAGTCACAAGGTCACAGGGGTAAACAACTAACCCTCTACAGTGTACTATTGTTGAGTTATGATATTCAGTAGGTTGTGTGTTAAAGGCTTTCTCCACTTAGGATATTTTAAACTCATAATGGGTTCTTCTGGATGCAACTGTATTGTCTAGCTCAAGCATGCCCTTTTTGGTGATGATTGAAGCTCAAGAGAGCAAATGGACACATGCAAGTTCTTTTGCATATTTCACCTATTGGTTGAACGTGGGGTCAGCGGGTTGGGAAGTATACATTTTTATGGGAAGAGTTGTAGACTTCTGGCAAAGAGTGTAACTGTGGGGATATAAAGAATTGAACTAATTAATGCATTATATTTTTGAAGACTGTGGAGATGAACCATAACTGAACTTATTTATTATTAAATGTCTTAAGAGACTATTGTAGCTTGAATCTGGAGTGTCCCTATGTTATGGTTTATATATGAGGTGTTCTCAAAAAGTTCATGTGTGAAACATTGCAAGAAAGTTTAGAGGTGAAATGATTTGATTATGAAAATCTTCACCCAAACCATGAGTTAATCCCTTGATAGAGATTAGCTGGTTGGTAACCATAGGCAGGTACAGTGTGGTGGAGGAGGTGGGTCGCTGGGGGCATGCCTTTGGGGGTATATTTTGTCCTTATTGAGTGGAGATCTTGCTCTGCTTCCTCTATCTCACTCTTCTGCTATGATGTTCTGCCTTACCTTGAGTCCTAAGGACTGGAATTGGCCAGCTGTGTACTAAAACCTTGGAAACTGTGAGCCCCAAACTTTTCCTCTTCTTATCTGGTCTTTCTGGTCACAGCAATGAAAAAACTGTCTAAAACACCCTGAAAAGCTCATGTGTTGAAAGTTTGTTCCCCAGCTGGAGGCACTATTGGGAGATGGTGGGAAACATCAGGAGGAAGTAGGCCACAGAGGCATGCCCTGTAATGGAATGTATTGGAACTCCACTCCTTCTTTCTCTCTCTCTGCTTCCTGGCCATGATAAGATGAACAACTTTGCTCTACCATATCCTTCCACATGATGTACAGTCTCACCATAGGCCAGAAACAATGGAGGCAAGAAAATGAACCCTCTGAAACTGTGAGCCAAAATAAGACTTTCCTCCTTTAAGTTGATTATCTCAAGAATTTTGTTATAGTGATGTGAAACCAACACAGACACTTCACACTTTCATCATTATCCCATAATGAAGTGTCTTCTAAAGGACATAATTTCATCAAAAATTTATTATGTTTACTCTTGGTTTGCCATTTAAACTTTTCATTAGTCCAGTGGTTCATACTGTTGAAAGAAAACTGACCCCAGAGATTTTCAGGATAAACTTTTTAAAAACTATTTTAGTTCTGTAGATGAGGTCTGATTGAGAGCCCAACTTTGCACAAATATTAATGTTTTGGGCTTATAACTTTCTGTATTGTTCATTTCTGCCTTTCCAGTGTCACAAAACCTTTTTACTTCCTAGTAAACAAAGGAAGAAAAATAATTTAGAAGTCATAACTTTTAGAAGTCAAGTATAGATTAGGTTGCCCTTCACAGTTAAAGTAGTGAAGAGCATGAAATATTGTTTCTTATATAAGCAGCTTTTTACTCTTCAGCATCTCAAGAACTCCATTTACCAGTTAAAATAATATGTAGGTAGGCTTTGGGTTTCTATTTAAAAACCATTATCCTGACATAAAGATGAATAGTTTTCTTATGATTTACAGGGAAACAATGAACTATTATCATATATTTGTAAAGAATTTTTTCAATAAAAAAATTTAAATCAGTTTGTAATTAGGTGATTTTATGTAATAGCAAGATTGTTGAATGTGTAATAGACAAATTTTATCTGCATATTACCTTGTAGAGTAAAACCTATGGTTTTTATTAATGTCTTTGGAGACGGTTGATAAATTTCAAGTTTAAGGTAAGCATTGAGAAGTAGGTATTCCAGTAAGTGGGACAGGGAGGTCCTTCAATATGAGGTGGGGCATACCAGACAGTTCGAGAAATGTAATGTAGTGATGGTATTCTTTGCTCTGGATCTCCTCTTTGTGGACCTCTTTTCTGCCATTTTCCTATCTCCCACACCATCATTTCCTTCTTCTGCTTAAGCACCTGGTACCTGCATGCTTGCCACTTCTCACCTCCCCTAAAACCAGCAGGTGCTGCAAAGTTTTGAACAAGCAGGTGGCATAAAAACAAAAAAGCCCTGGATTATGGTATTTGCCATTTTCTGTGGTATAAATATTTGAGTCATGGCTGATTTCAAGCTAACTATGTGCTGACACAGAATGCAGAGCTGGGAAGACATTCTCACACTCTGAGTGAGCTCCAACATATCACTGCCCAAACCCTACCCACTTAAAGTACTTAAGAATCAAGATAGAGTGACTTAGAGGAAAAGTTGGACATAGAGACTCAGAAAAGATGACCAGACTGGTTATGTGATATTTGGAATCTGGTATACAAGGTGAGTTGAAGGCTGACATTTTCAGTAACCAAAAATCAAGGTACAAATATACCACTCCCTCCTAACCTTTGATGCACATTTTTAATGAGCTAGAACCACAACTATAGTTTCCTTTGAGGGAGATCTGTGAATTGAAAGCAATTTCACTATAAATCATAAGAACTGTTACATCCTCACCCTCCCCTAAAGAGATTCAATGGCGTGTGAATGACAGTTTTCCATTTTTAATGCCCTCGTGGAAATTATTTGATGGAGAAGGACCACTGTCAGGTCACCTCCACTAGCAGTGTGAGCTATGAGCTCAAGAGAAGGATTGCGATCTGGGGAAGAGTGACGGGCCCACTAGGGAGTGTGAGGGCAGGTGAAGGCTGACAGGTGTCCCAATTCAGTTTAGCAGCTACAAGAAGAGTTTCTTTCTTCTTTCTTTAAAGAAAAGGCAAAATGAAGTTGAAAATAGTTTGAGTCTGTAGCAAATCACGTAATGAAGTTTATATGCCTCTAGTTTCCATGGATTTGAGAAAATGCATCTTTTCTTTTTACTCCTTGTCCCTGTGTCTTGGCCTTTATGTTTCTTGACAACCTATTACATATGAACTGTGCTGCTAACCTGCTAAGGGCCAGGAGGAATGGGCTGTGGGGGAGGCTGGCAGGTTTTTTGTATGTATTTCTTCCTTAACACAGTAGAAGTTTGATGTATTTATATTGCTGTCTTATAGAAAAAACAATGATAACATAATTTACTGAGCTCCTATCTTGTGCTAGGCATTATGCTACATTCTTTGAATGCCTTACCTTATTTCATTAATCTAATTAAGAGGAAACACCAGGAGAAGAACTAAACTTCCTTCCAAAGAACATCTAATCTATTTTCAGACAAAAATTTTCTTTTGGTAAAAGCAATCTGTGATTTTGAGTATGACGGAGAGCCCTAGATGCAATGAAGACAATCTTCATCAATCCTATAAATTAAAAAACCTCATCTACTATTTATTCCCTGTTGTTTTCCACATGCTTGTTATCTCATTTTCTGCTGATGATGGAAAGCAGCATGCTCCAATTCAGCCATGAGAGCAAACCTCTGAGATGTGACTACACAGGCAAAAGTACGTCTGAAGGTTGGTCGGATAGAGATCTGAAAAGTTTGTTCTGATTCAAAGGGAACAAAGAAAACAGAATTAGGAGCTCACATGTTGAGTAAGGTCTAGGATATGGTGCATTCGCAAGTGAGGTGGTACAAATTGCCATCCATGAAACAGGGTCTATATGATGAATCTCTTTCTTTCTTTCTTTCTTTTTTTTTTTTTTTTTGGTGGTACTGGGGGTCGAACTCAGGGCTGTGCTTGCAAGGCAAGCACTCTACTAGCTGAGCTATCTCCCCAGCCCATGAAGCCCTTTCTTGATCTTCAAGAGAGACCTGTCCCTGGGCTCCATCATTTGGAGGGTGCCTTCTTCTCCCAAAATCACATTATAGTTCATGGAATTCTGATGAACTGGGAAGATCAGAATTTCCAATGCAGCCTGATTTCTACTGACATCTTCATCATTTAGGTCATTTGTGGTTCCCAAATTCTGGCTTTGGGTTCCTACACAGGTGCCTTGGGATCTTTTCTGGGGCTGGGACTACTCTTTTCTAGGACTCCCATTTCTGTATACCCTGTAGCATCTGCTCTAAGTACTTTCCACTTCCAGGAGTGGTTGGAGACAGGGTGGGATGGGTTTCTGTGGGTCAGGATCTGCTGACTT
Source organism: Sciurus carolinensis (assembly GCF_902686445.1). Taxonomy (NCBI): domain Eukaryota; kingdom Metazoa; phylum Chordata; class Mammalia; order Rodentia; family Sciuridae; genus Sciurus; species Sciurus carolinensis. Next base: position 34,076,601 of record NC_062219.1, read on the forward strand.
TAATTCTTTTCCTCACTCTTCTTCCCCCATCCTTCTTTCCTTTTCTCATTTTTCTCTCAGGCATCATTTCTCCTTTGCTTCCAGGACTACTGGGAAGCATAATATTTTTAATGACTGAAGTTTTAGGAAAACAATAGTTATCTTTGCAAGTAACATCTGCTTTGAGGCTTGCAACACAATATTAACCTGCCACTTTGCTGTGCAAAAATCCCAAAGTAAAATACAGGAAGAAAACCACATAATGTTATCAGAAAAATTGTCCTGCCAGGTGATTTATTAGAATAAGCTATTGAGAACAATTGTACTTCCTATTCTTACTTAAGAAAAGAAGTGATCACAGGGGTTGCTATCCTGTTTGTTCTAACTGACACATAGACCGTGGTCTCCAGGAGATCTTGGTGATCACTGGTGAGAAAGTGGAGACCTCTCAGTCCAGTCACAGAAGCTGGACTCCTCCAGAGCTCTCATCCATGACTGACAGGCTGCTCACCAAACTGTCAAGAAGGACCTACCCATGCATGCCCAACAACCCTCTTACCATATGTGCGACAGTGCTAATAAGCTGGACAGAGGGAGGAAGCTGGGGACATAGGCAACTGGAACCAGTCATTGAGCCTCCTTCCCAACTTCTCATCCTTCCCCATCTTAGTAACTACAAGAAAGGGAAACAGGAGAAGGAAATACATGCTTTTTTTCCTTATTTAGCCTTTTCTTCTTTTTAGACCCAGTGGTAAAAGAAACAAGAAAAAAAAAAAAAAAAAAAAAAAAAAAGGGAAGACAGACAAAGAATATCTCATTGCTACTTTTCACTCCCTATTAGCCCCAATTCTAATCCTTTGTTCTTCTAGTCTCAACTGAAATTCTTCTTCATACTCCATCCCCAGGCCCAGTTTGGCTCCAAGTTCAACTGTCCCTTTACCCCAACCCTGTCAGCATCTCACTGTCTTCTCCATTCCTATCTTTTTCTAGAACCCTTGGTCTCCAGCTGACTTCTCCTTCCCAGGTCCAAGAGTCAATGTCAGTGTGAGCAATGGGAGCAGAAAAGGTGAGATTCCCAAATGAGAGTCTTTACCTACAGGGAAGATGTATTCCCATCACCCTAGTCAGAAACTCTTGAGTGAAGGTTCCTTAACAACACTGGTAAGCTTGGTGATATTGGGCCCGTGAAGAGTGAATAGAAGTTAGGAGGCAACTTGAAAATCCTGACTTCCAAGCATAAATCTCAAAGAAGATGGCATAAGAATCAGAGACTTTACGATGCTTTTGGCAAACAGCATATTCTCAGGTATGGAATTTCCAGGGTAAACTGGTATTTTTGTCATTTAGCTATTGACATGCAACAGGCCATTCTGAAGCTCAGTGAATCTGAACAATAAACATTTGTTTACTCAGTGAATCTGAGCAATAAACAACCTGACTCATGATTATGGGCAGGTTGGCTTGGCATGGCATGGCTGGATTCTTTCATGTGCTTCTGATCAACTGGCAGGTCAGCTGGGATTGTCTGGTCCAGGATGGCCAGAATAGGGAACACTGAGTCACCTGTTTCATTCTTACTTGGCTTGTTTTCATGGAAATGGCAGGTTTCCAAGAAATAATGGAAGTACAACAACCACTTGAGCCTGGGTCACCATGTTACTTCTGTCACAGTCTTTGGTCAGAGCAATATACAAAACAGCTTAGATCCAAGCAGCGAGGAAACAGATCAAACCTCTTGGTGGCAGGAATTGCAGAATAACACAGAAAAAAGAATGGATTGAGAGAGGCCATTCACTGGGCCATCAATATCATCATGAGCCTTCCATAGGTATAAAATCCATAATTCCTGGGGAGCAAAAGACCATCTCCAACATAAATAGAGAAGTGGTTGAGATTAATCTTTGTTCTCCAATTTCCCTCTGATTCCTCTCTGTCTTCCAACAAGGTGACTCATTTATATATCATTGAGGACAGCTTAGATTTCTAAGATCTGTTAAAACAGTTCTTGGCTAAGCTTTCCTTTTTCAGGAATACCTATATTTAATGGAGTATTCTTAAAAATCTGGAATGATTGAATTTCAGACATTCAAGTTGGTGATAAGACGATAAATTCAAAAAGTAGCAAATACATTCTTTCGTTCTCAAATCACACTCATTCCTTACAAAACTAACCCTATTAGTTAATTTATATATTTAGTCTTTCCATTATTTATTCTCTTATTTACTCCTCCAAGATGTTGGCTCTCCTGCTAAGTGCCATAGGTATTAGGTAATCTTTGAATTTATTGTGTAGTTACAAGAAACATAAACCAAGTGGAACTAGCTTAAGGTTAGAAGAGCATATTTCATTAGAGTGTCTCTCTAATAAAATAGAAGGATAGAAAGTCAAGAGCAAAAAAATGGCCAGCCTTCAGGAAGGATTGAAATAGGACCTGGAACTCTGACAGAAAGCTTGTGCTCTTTATCTCTGGCCTTGATATCTCTTTTCAGGTCAGCTTCATTGGTTTGCTGTGTAGCTACTGTATGTGAGGCAGAGCTCTTGGGGCTGAAAATACAATAGTATTTCCAAGCTGACCAAGTCCCAATGTAGCTTTCACAGAGGCTACACTGTTACAGAGAGTTTAAGGGACCAGAAAGAAGAAACAGGCACACAGATAATATAATGCCAGGTAGAAATAAGGGCTCCAAGGGAAACATAAGTAAAAAGTGTTGAGCAGTAAAATTCTGAGGAAATGTTGAGGAAAGTGTCTATGAGATGACCTTTGAGCAGAGACTGGAAGAGTGAAGAAAGAAAGTTTTCCTTTCAATGTTTCCCGCACTTTCAAAAAAGGAATGTTGTTTGGCCCAGCTTAGGTTCAGACCAGCGCTGGGAGGTTGGGGTGGGTAGGGAGCAGAGTCTGGGGATCTCAACATGGCTGCCCAGAAAATAAGACTATGCTGACAGGTAGGAAGCTACTTTCCAGTGAAAGGAAGTATATTCGTTTCTTAAGGCTGTTGTAACCAATCACTACAAGTGTGGTGGCTTAAAAGAGCAGAAGTTCATTCTCACAGTTTGGGAAGCCAGAAGTCCAAAATCAAGGTGGCCACAGGGCTGTGCTTTCTCCAGATGGCTGAAGAGAGAACCCTTCCCTGCCTCTTCCAGCTTCTGGTGGCTCCTGATGTTCTTTGCTGTGTAGCAGCACAACTCCATCTCTGCTTCAGTCTTCACAAAGACTTCTTCCCTCTGTCTCTCTATCCTTGTCCCGCTCTTACATGGACACTGTCATTACATTTAGGGCCCACCGTAACCCATTTTGAACTTTTCTCAATCTTTACCCTGACTATGTCTTTAAAGATCCTATCTCCAAATAAAATCACATTCTTAGGTTCAGAGACACATGAATTTTGTGGGGCACACTCTATTTAATCCACTGCAGGAGGAGAGAGTTGCTATTAGTCCCAGGGTTTGGAGAATGCCTGAGAAAGGGTCCACTAACTGTAAGTGATACTAGGAATGAGAATGTAGGTCCCTTCCCTAGGGAATTCATAGTCTAGACGTAAAGACGTGTTGATAGATGCTGGCAGAACTAACAGAAGATACAGAACCTAGGTGAAAGGATGGTGTGACTCTGGCTAGAGGTGTCAGGGTAGGTCGTCCCATGAGGGGATAAGACTAGGAGTGCTGATGGATGCTAGATTCTAATTTGAGACCACCTTGGGAAAAGAAGAGAGCCTCTGTGTCTCCAAAATCACTATCCCATTTTCAAAGGAGGAACAGATCCTAGACACTTGAGTACATGTTATGGGGTCTGCATGGATTTGAAACCCTGCATTTCACCCAGTATGGTTTTTGTATGTGCCTTGCTCCATTCACGGTTTTTTCTATGATATTCCTTCTTGGCTTATTGTCCCTCTCCTGGTCCCCTGTTAATCCAATTCATTTAGTAAAGCTGTCATTAAACAGCAAGAGCTATAGTGATTGATAAGAAATGCACTAATATCCTTAGATGTCAGGCTGAGAGGCCTTTAAAACTGTAGTCATGTCTTCCATATACCAGAGTCATATCTCCAGATATGGGGATATAAGAGATTTTTGCTTTCTGCGAGGTCTGTTTCTCACAGAGGGTAATGAGGTTCAAGAAATGGCAAGCCAGATGCTTTTTGCAATTTTGCATAGCTCAATCCATTTGCTTACAGCATGCAAAGGTCTCAGATTTTTAAGAGGAATCCGAGACCTGCTCTGCATCTAAAGTACTAAGCTGCTTGTTTAAAAGATTCTCTGTTCCCAGGTTTCATTTGCTATTAGAAGGAATAACCTACATAGTATTATTGTTAATATGAGTGTCTGTAGACACAGTATTTCCGTTTATTCACTGCTAGGCATTCAGATCTTTAGTTGTAGTATTTGGATAGGTTTTTCTTAATTCCTTATTTGCCAACAGTGGAATTTGCATGAATACATCTATCTATTTATTTATTTATTTATTCACTTATTATACATATTGAGCCAATGTAACTCGACTACAAAATGAAAGTTCCAAAGAAGAAATTTGCTCTAAGAAAATCTGTGAAATTGACCGTCTGATCTGAGGAAAAAAAAAAAAAAAGAATTAGAACAGGCACATTTAAGAGAATTCATGTAGTTACAAAGACCTTTTACTATAGAAATTAAACACGAACTTTGTTTATATACTTAAGGTAAACAAGGCCAATGAAGGAGCAGCCTAAATTAAGAGCTCATTCCGTCTGTACTTATTTTTCCTGTTAGTTTTTATTTTACTGAGGATCATTTAAAAGCAAAACAACTCATTTCATCTTTGTTATTTCAAAAAATTATTACAGGTCTTTATACACTGAGGGTTTGGACAGGGAGATACCTGGGGCTCCCAGTTTTCCAGGTGCAAAGTTTGGATCCAATTCTGCAAGCCTGCCAGGGTACCTCATTGAGGGTCATCCTGGCAGAAACTACAAGCAGGAACAACTGGGAAGAAGCTGTTGTGTGGCTTTTCCAAGGCTTAGGAATGGTTTAGTACAGTCCCCCAGATTTCCTCCAACTGGTCCATGTCTGAGATGAGCAGTTTTTGTGATAACACCATGGGGTGCGGGGGCAGCTCTACTAGCGATTTATCCTGAAGGGTGGTGCATGGATCCGGGATCAGTTTGCAGAATCAGGCGGAGTATCCCATGGCTCTGAGGAGAAAACATCCGGAAACCTATGAAAGAACCCTTATGTAGTCTGGGTAGTATTTGGAGCCTGGGCTTTGGAGTGGCAGACCCGAGATTAAACCCTGGTTCTCTGACTTTTCAGCTGTAAATCCTTCCTCCTATTTCCTCAACCCTAAAAGGGGATTTGCCACCTTGTTTCAACTTTGCTGTGGTCCTTAAAGGCAATATCAGCACACCTCACGGCAGCTGTCTCTCCCTAGATGGTTATTTCCTTCTTTCCCAATTTCCTCCAAAGTCAGCCCACCTTCTTTGCACTGGGCCAAGTTTGCGCCTTGCCATCTTATAACGATTTTCTTTGTTTCATGTATCGTACATGTCGTGAGTGAAGATAACTTCATTTTTCCCATCAGCATGAAGCAGACACTCTGTCATCCCCATTACGTCTACATAGCCCAACCACCGACCCTATTGCTCTGACTTTGGTTCTCTCCTGGGTTCTGGCTCTGCACCTTGGAGCGCTTGCTTGAGTTTTCCACTTGAATGCTCTGCCAGCTCATCAAATTCATCATCTGTTCAATCTCAAATGGAATTTGCCACCTTATCCCTAGAGCTGATTTTCCCTACTATTTTTATGTCTGTTCTGTCGTTCTCCTAGTCACCTGAAGGGAAATTATTAGAATTACCTTCAGTGCCTCCTTCTCCCTTGAACCTTTTTAAATGGACCCTGAATACCACTGACTTTCTCCTCCCTAACGTTCTTAGTATCTGTTATTTCTTTTTCTTCTTTCGTCCATTGTTTTCTTGTCAAATGTCTTTATGGAGTACCTTGTGCATGACACTGCAACCAGTCTAATTGAGTTATATCAGTTTTATACTCATGATAATTTTTATTATAAATATTAACATTTTAATTGTAAAAAATTATTGAGTTTCATGGTGACATTTTCATACATGCATATGTCATGCTTTAATCTTATCCACTCTTCCTACTATACTCTCTTGGGCTCCTCTCTTGTCCCCTCCTCCTGATCTCTTATAATAATCTTGTAACCAATTATAGAGGTTTGATTCTGGAATCAGATGATCTGGATTCAAATCCTGGTTCTGCAAATTCCTATCTATAGGACTCTGAGCAAATGACTTAGTCTCTCTTAGTCATACATTTCTCATTGATAAAGTGGCCATCCTGATAGTCCGTAGCTCATAGGGTTGCTGAGAGATGAGTTAGTGCATGTCAATTGCTAATAGTGCTGTGCGGCATATAAGCAGGCAAGCAGCATGACATGGGTCACAGATATTAAGTGGTTTCCTTCTCCCTCCCTCTACTTCCTTTTTTTATAGTTCATCCTTCATATGATTTTTAAAATTTGACTTAAACAAAGCTTTCATCAGACCAGTTTCCAGTTTACTGAGTGTTCATTTCTTCTAGAAGAAATCCATTCCTTCCAGAATAAGCTCTGTGCTTGACATTCAGGAGGCTGTTTGTCCTTGGCTAACCTCAACTCTGGCTATTCACACACCCTCTCCTCCTGCTATGGGGAGCTTGGCCTCATCATGAGAGCAGCACCTCACGTTCTCATGGTCCTTTCAGAGTTCTTAGCATTCCTATGTGTCAGGATACCGGACAGTATTCCCTTCCCTATCCTCTGCTGGCTCTCTATGTCTTACTCTTCAGATTTGTGTATAAGCTTTCTTATTTTGTCAGTCTCACCTTTTCTAGAGATTCTTCTCCAACTACTCTGAATTCCAAATAGCATTAATTTAGTTTTCATTTTTGCCATAGCTCATCATACCTACTTCTATATTTTGGTGTGTTCCTTACCAAATTTTGGTTCCACATCATTCAAACAGGAATTGGCAAACTTTGTCTCTAAAGGGTCAGATTGTAAATGTTTTTAAGGCTTTCAGGCCATATAGTCTCTGTCAATCCTGTCAGGCAGTCAGCTCTGCTATTGGATCTCAAAAGCATCCTTAGACAATATATAAATGTACATGGGGCTGCCTTCCAATGAAATGCCGCTTACCAGCTCATGTGGTAAGCTGGATTTGACCTTTGGGATGTAGTTGCTGATCCCTGATAGAGGGAAGTGTCTGGTCATATACCCAGATGTTAAATAAAAAACTATTGATGGAGTGATTTTAAATGTGAGATTTGGTTGGATTCTAATGGGTCTGTGACCATTTCCACATGTGAGCAGAAGAGAGTCCCCTACTACTTATAGGCATACAGCAGGTGCACTTGGGAAAACCACAAATGCTTGCTGTCCCTGCTCTTCCCAGGAATTCTACCTGAATTCTTGATAGTGGAAAAAGATAGGGAGGTGGGGGAGAAGTAGTTGCCAAGAGGAAAGTCTCATCACCATGGAAACACCTGGCTGCATTCCTGCATTGGTCTTTGAAAACCAGGTGGTTCACAAATAGCCAAGAAGCATCTGAACTTATAGTGTGAAGAGAAAAAATGCATTTGATTTGGTCACTGGCCTGTCCATTCTTGAATGCTTTTTCAGAGTACTTCAACATCACTGTTAGCTGAACAGTCTTGGAAAACATGTTTTTCTTAAATAAGTACAATGATTGAAGTATTAGATGTTTTTCTTCCCTTTCAGACTATAAACTACGGTTAGACAAGTGTGACTAACCAGATTTACCATTTTTTCACACTTATTACTTCAAAAAATGGGACAGGAAAACCTTCCTATTATCCAAAGCATCCAAGATTTCATAAAACTATTTAAAAGATTTATTCGTTTTTTTTTCTCCCTGGAATTTCTTACTAAATTTTAAATAGTAACTGTTCCCATTATAATGTCCTAAATGGAAAATGATTCTTTTTTAACATCTGACCCCCTGCCAATTTCTTCATGTGATGGATTGCAGATTAAGTTCTTTGAGATACAGCATGTAGGAATTACTTTCTGTAATTGCTCTAAGACTCAGACTTTAAGTTCCTGTTTCCCTGTGAGGAAATGTAGATATTTAGGAATAGAAGAAGTCAGAGGCTAATACCAGGCACTAGGAAATAGTGCCTAGATAAATGGAAGTCCTATCTGTATACCAGATGGTCATATTTGGTTAGAGATGTTGATGAGAATCGATTTCCAATTATAGGGCATCAATGAGAAGAAGACAGCGCTTATAGAAATGTTGACAAAAGTGAGTGGTCTTTATGGGGCTACACTACTGACTGTAAGTGGACTTTGTGTTGTTTTCCAATGGCATTGATATTTTGATCCATTTCTTTAAGGACTGACTCCACAATTTGTAGATATGACTTGCTAAGATTAAGATTCTTGATAAATCTTACCAAATATTGGGCTCATTCCAAGGAATCGTAATGCATTCGTTGACTTGAAGCTCAGTGGCCCGTGTTTAGCTGAATCGGTGCCCTTGTCCCTTGGGGCATCTCTCCTTCCACTGCAGGATTCCCCTTGAGTTTTGTTCATTTACCAGTTTCATGATTTTGCCATATTTGAATATTACTTGTTATTTTATGTTGGTTGAATTGTGCTCCCTTCCCAAATACATCGAAGTCCTACTCCTTAGTCCCTGTGAATGTGACCCTGTTTGGAAGTAGTGTCTTTGAAGATACAATTGAGTAAAGATGAGGGCACACTGGATTATCGAGAACTCTTAACCGGATGGCCGGTGTCCTTAGAATGGAAATATAAGCACAGTCACAGAGAGGAGAATGTCATATGAAGACTCTAACATATATGTGTGTAAGGGTGGGCACACACATGCACATGTATAAGGAGGATATGTGAAGAGGAAGGCAGAGGCCGGAGGGATGCATTTATTTTTCCAGGCTAATGAATGCCACAGCCCAGAATCTAGGAAGCTAGGAGCTAGGAAGAGGTAAGGAAAGAGCCTCCTCTAGAGCTTTGGGAAGCATGACCCTACTGACAATTTGATTTCAGACATCTTCTCTTCAGTTCTGTCAAAGAATAAATTTGTTGAGTTACTCAGTTTGTGGTGCTTTGATATAGCATCCCTAGGAAACTAATAGAACTTGTGTTGTTACTTAGACGATATTTTTCTTTAAATCGATTCTTTTTTTACATGAGCACATTCACTTAAAAAGTAAATTTTACAGCAGTCTGGTGCATAGAGAAGAAATATTACTTTCCACATCTCAAGTGACTATAAGATGAATATAAAATTATTTCCCTAAAAGCTGTTTGTCAATAAGTGACCTGATGGCTGGCTTTGACACTCCTCTGGAAAACATTCTGGTTTAGCAACCTGGTTTCCTTTACATCGGTTTAGCCTACATCCCAGGCTTAGAGGAAGAGAAGTTTGTACTAAAAAAACTTGACTCTCTTCTTGATTGGTATATGAAGATGCTTTTGGATGAAGTGAACAGAAACCCAACAATTGTCTTAAACAATGAGGAGATTTATTATCTTAAGAATTAAGAAATCAGAGATGAGATGAGGCATCAAGTACAGTATGATCACGGCTCTGGCTCAGGTTTTCTGTTCTTTTCCTCATTCTTCCTTTCTCTGGGTGTTTAGAAATGGACTTCTCTCAGGGTACAATATAGTTCTTAACTGAAGAAATTCATGGCACAGTGAGGGAGTGGTGTGGGGTAGGTGGAGGGAGAAAATTCTCTACATATCATGGGTCATAAAGACAGTCCCTTCTGTTGATGGAGTCTATTTAGGATGTGTGTCCATTCCTCAACCAATAATGCTTGACAGGGAAATGGTTGCTCTGAGTTCCTGAGCCAAACATGGAAATCTTTATATGAATTGGTTAAAATTGATTCCCATATGGTTGGACTGTTTGAGGGGGGGACTAAATACCTAAATGAAATTGGGGTTCTACTAGGAAATATCATAGGGGATTAGATATGAGTAGGCAAAAGCAAGTTTCTCCACACCCCTTTGCCTGCTTAACACCTAATTGCTCCCTTCTTCACGTGAGTATACTGTCAAAAGGGTGAATGTCTACATCAAATGCACTCAACTCTTCCCAAGTGAGCAAACTTGAAGTCTCATCCAGATCCTGCCTGGCCCCAAGCTCAGTAATATCTCTGAGTGACATCTTCCTTTTGGCCTAGAAATCTCCAGTTAAGGGTTAAATCACTCACCTCCCTCCCCAATTATCTCATTCCATGGTAAAAATGAACATAAGAGTACATACCCATTTGGGAAGAGGGAGGATGGAAACGGGGTCAGGGGTCATTGTTTCAATGCACATGTCCCAGCCTGTTGGACAATAGGAGTGCATGAGTCATGTGGTCACATTCTGGTAGTTATTTTAAATGCCCTGGTTCTGCACTATAAAAGGGTCTTCCATTCATGTTATTGGTGGGCATATCTCAGGTGGGTAGTAAAGAGAGGAAGAAGTTGCTCTGTCTAGGAGCTGCAAAGCCTTAGCAGTTTTTTTTCCTCTTCTTTGTGTACAATCTTAGATATCTTGTGATTGTTTTAATGGTTAAAGTGTCACAGAAGATCATTGGCTGGGATCAGGCCATTTTTGTTAACACTGTGACCTTAACACCTCAGTAGACATTTGTTTACTTGTTTCTAGTTAATTCCATGGATTAGAAACCAGATTTCACGTGGGTCTGCATATCTTGTATTTTTTCTTCGTTTTATTCTCTCCACCTTTTTTGAGGTATAATTGGCAAATAAAAATTATATATATCTATCGTGCTCCCATGTAATATATATGTACATGAGTGTAAAATATACACACACACATTGTGAAATAATTATCACAGTTGGGTTAATTAACACATTTATCACATCATATAGTTGTTTTTTTGGTGTTGTAAGAACATTTAAGATTTACTCTCTTAGCAGTTTTCATGTGTACCATATGTTATTAGCTACAGTCACCAAGCTGTACAATAGACCACTGGAACTTAGTTTTACTATCTCACTGAAACTTCATATTCTTTGACCAACATCTTCCCAGTTCTCCCCAACCCCAACCTAGTACCAACCATTCTACTCTTCTACAGTTATGAGTTCAACTTTTTTAGATTATAAGTGTAAGTAAGATCATGTAGTATTTGTCTTTCTGCGGCTGGCTTATTTCACTTAGCACTATGTCCTTCAGACTCATCCATGTTGCATATGACAGGATTTACTTCTTTTTACGGTGAACACACCCTCATACACGTGGATTTTCTTTTTCTGTTTGTACATGAATGGGCACCTAGGTTGATACCATATCTTGCCGACTGCAAATAATGCTACAATGAACATGGAAATGTTCATGCAGATGTCTCTTCAACATACTGATTTCATTTCCTTTGGCTATATACCTAGAAGAGGCATATATATGGTAGTTGTATATTTTTAGTTTTTTTATTTTTTGAGAACTTTCTATGCTCTTTTCCAAAATGGCAGTACTATTTCACATTTCCTTCCACAGTGTGCAAGAACTTCTTTTTCACACAATCTCGCCAACACTTGTTTTCTTTTGTCTGTTTGATAATCGCCATTCGATAGCAGGTGTGAAGCCATATCTCATTGTGGTTCTAATTTGCATTTCCCCAGTGATTCATACACCTGTTGGCCAGTTGCATCTCTTCTTTTGAGAAATACTTGTTCAGGCCCTTTGCCTATTTTTAAATCTGGTTATTTGTTGGGTTGCTTTTGTGTTGTTTGACTTCCTATTAACCCCTTATCGGATGTGTGACCTGCAAGCGTTTTGGCAGGTTGACTCATCACTCTGTTGATTGTTTCCTTTGCTGAGCAGAAGCTGTTTAATTTGCCTTGAATTTTCCGTCTGCGTCCATGCTTTGTCCTGTCACTCCACGCTGTTGCTGTAGGATGTGGCACCGCCACCTCTAATCCATAAGCCTAGGCTGCTTCCGTTCCAGCTGCTGCTTCACTCTGAACATGTTTTAGTCTAGTCCCATGGAGGAGGCTTATTGGAAGTGCATAAAAAGAGCCTGTGTGATCAGGTCTGTCTTTTGTTCCAATCTTTTCTCCTAACAAGTCTCCTTAGTCTCTGCCTTTGCTGGAAAACTTCAGTTTGTGGAAGATCATTTTATAATCTTGCAAAACAAAATTATCAGACTCCTGGTCATTTTGACTTATAGGTCATTCCTTTTTTGGGGGATCTGCTTTTAAAACAACTACTTTCAACTTAAGCTTGTCTAATGTTTAAAAATTTTCCCACAATCCATCAGAACTAGCTAACCTAGTTCAATGTCCTTAATTTTTCCTAATATTAGAGTCTTTATAGGCACATGGTCTATCTTCCAGGACACAATGTGCAACAGTAGAACCAATAGTTTTGCCACTGCATACATTTCCCAGTTGACCAGTCTGCAGCTCCATATTCTGATCATATTATAGTGGATCATAATTTGCATAGCTGTTCATTGCAGCATTTCAAGGAACTGTGGGGTCCTCACTGCCTTACTTCCTCCTCTCAGCCAATGCCACACTGGGGGTCTACTGTCCCCAGCACTCCATTGCCTAGTGCCAATTCCTGTGTCAGTCTTACTATGCAGCTCACAGAATTGTTGGGAAGGCTTGGGCAGCAGGTTTGGAAAACAGGAAAAAAGAGGCTACTCATGCAGAGCCACAGCAAGTTCTTATCCCTCCCCACCCACCCTGTGATGCTGAGGACTCCTATAGCTCCTGGCTCTGACTGCTGGGTGTCTCAGCTTGGAGCAGCACCATTGCTGGATCTAGAAGGTAATGCTGATGTTGCTTCCACATCCTTAGCATTGTCTCCTCTCCTGTTTCATGACCTCAACCAATAAATGGAGAAGTCTCAGGTGGTGCATTTGGTTGGCTGAGCTTAGTTCATGTGCTTTTGCTTAGCTTCCAGAAGCAGCTTTGAAAGCAGCTTTTCATGTTTTCAGCTTCTATTTTAAGAGGCAGGTCCCACCTTCCCTAGGACATTTAGGTTCACAGTTCCCTGTATATGGGAAGCAGACAAGGACACCGGGTCATAAAAGAAATGACATGCCTATTTCAGCTGAGTATGCTCCTGCTGGTTGTATTTCTCTGAATTCACAGAACTAAGGTTTTATTAGTAACATTTTCCCAAGTTCTACAGGTACCTAGGTAATATCAGCAACAATTTATTAAATGTCTACAAAACATTTCAAGTACTACTTAGAGATAATCTAATTCTCGTGATTACTGAGAGTAGATATTATTATCCTAGTATTAATGATGACGATTATGATAATTATGTCAAGTACCTACTATAGGCTCTGTACCACATGCTTCATCTACACAAACTTCATTCAGTCTTCCAGACTTACCATTCCTTTCCTGTTCACTGATCAGGAAATTGAGGCCCCAGGACTTGGGTAACTTGCCCAAGATCGAAGAGGAGGGATTAGTGAGCAGTAAGACTGGTGTCTGTCTGAATGTCTTCATTACCTGGGCACTTTTCCTTCTATCACTCTCCCACAGTATAAATATTAAAGGATGCACCAAAATTGAGTTTTGGTCTTGGATTTGGTCCAAATTTATAACTTAAGTTTGTTTTTTATTTTTATTTTAATTGTTCTTTTTAGTTATACATGACAGTAGAATGTATTTTGGCATATCATGCATACATGGAGTATAACTTCCCATTTTTGTAGTTATACATGATGTGGAGTTACAATGGTCTTCTATTCATATATGAACACAGGAAAGTTGTGTCTGATTCATTCTACTGTCTTTCCATTCTCATTCTCCCTTTCTATCCCCCCACTTCCCCATCCAATATGTTGAACCTCCACTCCTCTCTACCCTCTTCCCATCTATTGTGAGTTACACCTGCATATCAGATAAAACATTCTGCCTTTGTTTTTCTTGGATTGGCTTATTTCACTTAGCATGTTAGTCTCCAGTTCCATTCCATCCATTTACTGGCAACTGCCATAATTTCATTCTTTTTGAAAGCTGAGTAGTATTCCATTATATATATATATACACACACCATATTTTCTTTATGCATTCATCTGTTGAAGGACATCTAGGTTGATTCCATAGTTTAGCTATTGTGAATTGAGCATAAATAAACATTGATGTGATTGTATCACTGTAGTATGCTGATTTTAAGTCCCTTGGGTAGAAACCAAGGAGTGGGATAGCTGGGTCAAATGGTGGCTCCATTGCAGCTTTTCTGAGGAATCTCCATACTGCCTTCCAGAGTGTACCTTTTTCCCCACATCCTTGCCAACATTTATTGTTATTTGTATTCTTGATAATTGCCATTCTCACTGGAGTGAGATGGAATCTCCTGTGAAGACCAAGTTGCTAAATGCTCACTCCAGTGCCATTGGTGGCACCTTAAACTTTGGATTCACAAATTGTCATCACATTGTTTTCTTGTCTTGTATCAATATGTTAACATCAGTAGTGTGAACAAAGGTTAGCATCTGAATTTATTCTGATCTGAATATTCATACTCAAACCCAGTAAGCATTCTAAATGTAACTTGAAATGAAATTTCCTTTTCAGCCCTATTTTAAAATTCTATCAGTGGGTTGAAGTACTTTTTATTAAAAGACAAAATGCTTCTAATTAATGGTATTGTTAAAGTTGTTGACTTTACTTGCTGAAAACAGTTATCGTGAATTTTACAATGGTCAAATAAATAGGGAACTAGATTGGTAGTTAATACAGATAACTAAATTCATTAGCTATATAACTTTTAAAAAGATCTTTATTTTTTAAGCAAAATATTTATAAAAATTTAAATAGTACAATATGGAATACAATTAGATTATATCATAATCTTATTCTTCAATGGTTTTCTTGGTTTATTGCCATTTCTACTTAAAAAAAAATAACATTTAGGAACTATATTGAAATATTTTTTTTATTATTGTAAACAAGTGGGATACATGTTGTTTCTCTGTTTGTACATGGAGTCAAGGCATACCATTTGTGTAATCATAAATTTACATAGGGCAATGTTGTTTGATTCATTCTGTTATTTTTTTCCCTTCCCCCCACCCCTCCCATCCCTTTTTTCCCTCTATACAGTCCTTCCTTCCTCCATTCTTACCACCCTCCGTATCCCTAACCCTAAACCTAACCCTAACCCTAACGATAACCCCTCCCACCCCCCATTCTATGTCCTCATCCGCTTATCAGCGAGATCATTCGTCCTTTAGTTTTTTGAGATTGGCTTATCTCACTTAGCATGATATTCTCCAATTTTATCCATTTGCCTGCAAATGCCATAATTTTATCATTCTTCATGGCAGAGTAAAATTCCATTGTATATATATGCCACAATCTTTATCCATTCATCAACTGAAGGGCATCTAGGTTGGTTCCACAATCTGGCTATGGTGAATTGAGCAGCAATGAACATTGAGGTGGCTGTATCTCTGTAGTATGCTGATTTTAAGTCCTTTGGGTATAGGCCAAGGAGTGGGATAGCTGGGTCAAATGGTGGGTCCATTCCAAGCTTTCTGAGGAATCTCCATACTGCTTTCCAGAGTGGCTGCACTACTTTGCAACCCCACCAGCAATGTATGAGTGTACCTTTTTCCCCACATCCTCGCCAACACCTATTTTTGCTTGTGTTCTTGATAATCGCCATTCTAATTGGGGTGAGATGAAATCTTAGGGTAGTTTTGATTTGCATTTCTCTTATTACTAGAGATGTTGAACATTTTTCCATATGTTTGTTGATTGCTTGTAGGTCTTCTTCTGTGAAGTGTCCATTTCCTTAGCCCATTTGTTGATTGGATTATTTGTATTCTTGGTATAGAGTTTTTTGAGTTCTTTATAGATTCTGGAAATTAGCGCTCTATCTGAAGTATGAGTGGCAAAGATATTCTCCCACTCTGTAGGCTTTCTCTTCACATTACTGATAGTTTCCTTTGCTGAGAGAAAGCTTTTTAGTTTGAATCTATCCCAGTTGTTGATTCTTGCTTTTATTTCTTGTGCTATGAGAGTCCTGTTAAGGAAGTCTGATCCTAAGCCAAGAAGTTGAAGGTTTGGACCTACTTTTTCTTCTATAAGATGCACGGTCTCTGGTCTGATTCCGAGGTCCTTAATTCATTTTGAGTTTAGTTTTGTGTAGGGTGAGAGATAGGGGTTTAATTTCATTCTGTTGCATATGGATTTCCAGTTTTCCCAGCACCATTTGTTGAAGAGGCTATCTTTTCTCCATTGCATATTTTTGGCCCCTTTGTCTAGTATGAGAAAATTGTATTTATCTGGGTTTGTGTCCGTGTCCTCTATTCTGTACCATTGATCTACCTTTCTATTTTGGTACCAATACCATGCCGTTTTTGTTATTATTGCTTTGTAATAGAGTTGAAGATCTGGTATTGTGATACCCCCTGCTTCGCTCCTTCTACTGAGGATTGCTTTAGCTATTCTGGGTTTTTTATTCTTCCTGATGAATTTCATGATTGCTTGCTCTATTTCTGTAAGGTACATCATTGGGATTTTAATTGGAATTGCATTGAATCTGTATAGCACTTTTGGTAGTATGGCCATTTTGACAATATTAATTCTTCCTATCCAAGAACATGGGAGATCTTTCCATCTTCTAAGGTTTTCTTGAATTTCTTTCTTTAGTGTTCTGTAGTTCTCATTGTAGAGGTCTTTCACCGCTTTTGTGAGATTGATTCCCAAGTACTTTATTTTTTTTTGATGCTATTGTGAATGGGGTAGTTTTCCTAATTTCTCTTTCTGAAGATTCATCACTTATGTATAAAAATGCATTGGATTTATGAGCATTGATCTTGTAACCTGCTACTTTACTGAATTCACTTATGAGTTCTAAAAGTTTTCTGGTGGAATTTCCAGGTTCCTCTAAATATATAATCATGTCGTCAGCGAACAGGGATAGTTTGAGTTCCTCTTTTCCAATTCGTATCCCTTTAATTTCTTTGGTCTGTCTAATTGCTCTGGCTAGAGTCTCAAGGATGATGTTGAATAGAAGTGGTGAAAGAGGGCATCCCTGCCTTGTTCCAGTTTTTAGGGGGAATGCTTTCAGTTTTTCACCATTTAGAATGATATTGACCATGGGCTTAGCGTAGATGGCCTTTACAATGTTAAGGAATGTTGGGAACTATATTGAATTTTTAGCCAGTTAATTCTATCTATGCCTTGAGTCTTTTAAGAAAAAAAAAATCAATCTCCAGTACTGCCAAAAAAAAAAAAAAAAAAAAAAAAAAAAGAAAGAAAGAAAGAAAGGAGGTTGGCTTTGTGGTGGTAGAGTGCTTGCCTAGCAGGTGTGAGGCACTGGGTTTGATCCTCAGCACCACATAAAAATAAATAAATAAAATAATGGTATTGTGTCCATCTACAACAAAAAAAAAATTAAAAAAAAAATCTTTTTGGATTTTTCATTTCAAGAAAAAGAATTTTATAAAACAAGAGTGTCCACATTGGTACCTCAAAAGTTTATGAGGAGGGAAAACTCCAAAATATTCAACATCATACAGGATGAATCATCTTTGATCTGAAGTGAATTAAGAATGTAAAGAATGAAGAAAAGAAGAAATTATTAGGGAAAAACAAGTTATTCAAATGCACAATATTCTTGCTAATCAGACCTTAGAACAATGAATGTTACCAAAATGCTCTAAGAAGACTTTTTTATAATGTTGATTCTACAGAGGCTAGCAATTTAAACAAATTGATTGCTCTAGACTGCCAATAATTTTCAATAGGTGAAGTTGAAGGATTTAAATTTTTTTCCAAATCTGTAAACTCAAAGGCACAGTGTTCATTAAAGAAAACATGTTTCTGAAAGTATTTTTTTGAGAATTATATTCTACTGTGCATAAGAAGGTTAAAATATTATTACATGGATAAATTGAAAGGGACCATTCACTATAGTGTGGTAATTGAGTAGCACTTATAGCTGACAAATGACAATATGGTGAAATTGAGTGCCTGCCTTGAACTTTGTACTTCATTTTGTGTGGTGCTGGGATTGAATCAAAGGCCTCACGCTTGCTTAGCTCATGCTCTACCACTTAGCTGTACGCCCAGCCTCCCTGCTTTACAAAATGAAACTGCTAAGAAATTAGAAATAAAATTGCAATTTTTGGCTAAAATGTCATATTTTTTACTTGTGTTTTAGAGGTTCTTTCTTTAGGCGCTATATTTAGCTTTGGTTTTAATTTCCAGTCACCTATTAACACTTGACCGTTTGGTGTTCATTCAAAATGTTTATTATGTGTTCTCTGATTTTAAAAATGACTTCTGCCTATTCAGAAGGTCAGATGAGTATTTCTCACAACTTAGGAGTAAGCAAAGTGCTTTCTGGATCCTGAAGGAAGGACTGAAGCTGGGCCCACACCAACCCTGGCCCCTTGTGCTTTCTCACGATGGTGTTCTGCTTCCAGTACTCTGTAGAGCTGATGGTCACATTGGCTTCTTTGCTTAACCCAGAGTGTATGCTTTGACCTGATGAGTGTTGAAGGGCTGTTGAAGGCTACCTGAAACATCTCATGCTGTACAAAATTGGGGTGACTCCTAGGGAAGCATCACTGCACCTTTAAACTTGGCCACTTGGTGGCACCAAAAAGTAAGACCAGCCTTGTACAGAAATCCAGTCAAGAGGTAACTAGTGCTTAAACAAAAAAACATTACAGAGAGAAAGTAAAAGATGGTTACTTTTTGAGAAAAAAAAAAAAAAAAAAAAAAAAAAAGGTTTAAATTCACTTATTTTCTTCCTTGGTAACCTTAGCCAGTATGGAAGCAACGAGTATTAGACCAGACAGAAGGTCGATCCCTCAGGCACCCTTGGGTTCCCAGCATGCTCCTTGTCAACAGAATAAAAATCATGTTGCAGTGTGCTTACTCTGTGCCAGGGCACGGAACTGTGTGCGTCATGTGTTACTATGTGAATTTCTTTTCCTTTCTTATATGAGAATTTTATGAATCCTCACAATACTATAATAGTTATTATTCTTATCTTTTTACACATAAGGAAATTGGACTATTAGAGACTGAATTGGAGTATGCACCACATGGCGTGTAAGTAGTGCACCTGGGATTTGAACCCCACGATCAGTGTTCAGGTCCTGGGTCTTTACTGCAACACTGGGTTCCATGAGTCATTCAGATGACTCTAGTTACAGGAAGGAAGGTTACTGTTGTGATTTTTGACCCTTTGGAAAGGGGAGTTCATTCAGGAGAAGCCTTCTAAACATGCATATCCTACATGGGTGTGCAATCTATTTAAGAATTAATTACTATGATGCTGTTATCACTGGGGAGAAAGATGAAGCTCATTTACTGTACTTATCACCAAATTTCAGGTTGATATATGTCTTTAAAGATTCAGAGGCACAAGAGTTTCAGCCAGGGACTCCAATAGCACCAGATAATTCCTTTTTTCAGCCCATGGTCCCTAGACAACAATCTCAGGCAAAATTCTTTGTTTCATGTGGCAGTTGAATTCTTCCTTTTACTGCTGGACGAGGAAATGGTTTGACCTTCCTTCTCTATGAAAGCATGAGTGACTAATGGCTAAGGCAGCCAGATGGTCCCTTACAATAAGAAGTGTTTTTACTTATTGTCCCTTTTTTTCGTGTCTTTTTTTATTTCAGACCATCACTTTGCAGTGGACAAAACTTTCCTCCTCTTATTCCCTTTGTTACTATCATTTTTCTTGCTTCTGTCCTAACCTCTGCCTATGTTCAGAATTTTCTCTCTGTTTTAACCTTTCATTGATTTCTTTTTTTCCTCAACTCAACTTTCTCCCTGTCTATGGTGCTTCTGGTTGAAGAAACCCTAGGGCTGATCTGAGGGCTTTTTAGCTAGACTCTTGGAGTGACTAGAACATCTGAGACTCAGGAATGATGTTGGACCAGGCATGGAGGCCCAGAGTGGTTGACGGATGTTCATTTTCTGTCTGTTCTTCTTTAGTAATTGTTTGGCATTGTGCGACTCTGGGCCTGATGATGGGTCCAGGTGTGGCGGTGCCTGTGTGTGTCCAGTGGACCCTGCAAATGGTGGGGGACAGAAAGGCTTCTGTGAGATCTGATGCCCCCACCCCACTCAGCCTCACTGTGGTCTGCTCTTGTGGTGGAGTCTTGTGGAGAGCCAAAGACTCCATAATGTGCACCTGTGATAGGGGATTTCTCCTGTAAGCTTGGTATAAAGACCAACTAGTGACCCATCCTTCTCTTGGCCTGTCTGTGTTGCTAACAGTTGTCACTGTGATCTTCATACAAATTTTCCAAGTCTACAGCATGGTTTCAGGATTTTCAGTTTTAAAATTGTGAGTCCGGTTTCTTTGGAATATTCCCCACCCCTGGGATTCTGGACTATTTTGTTTCCAGAGGTAACCAGCTCTGAAGGGATGCTGAGGAGGCCTGAAATTTATATTGAACAACAGAAAAATGGAGATTAAGACTGAATTTAGAGGAGTTTAAATGTCAGACTACTTTGTTGGTCTTCATTAAGTGCAATGGTTTTCAAATAATGCTCATGATGTAATCTCATCATAAAAATCCTATAGGGAAATGTTATATAAATAGGTACAATTATTAGGTGTCAATTACAAATAAAATAAAACTTAAAAAACTCCAATTCACAAATGGTCTTTGTAGAATGTATGTGAAGACCAGT
Organism: Sciurus carolinensis; assembly: GCF_902686445.1. Classification (NCBI taxonomy): domain Eukaryota; kingdom Metazoa; phylum Chordata; class Mammalia; order Rodentia; family Sciuridae; genus Sciurus; species Sciurus carolinensis. The sequence goes on from NC_062219.1 coordinate 34,097,255, forward strand.
AAAGAAAGTGTTGACATGCCTGGTGACTTGGCTTAGGGTAGGACTATGTGGGGCTAAGCAGAGGGGCACAGATCCAGGACTGAATTAGAAGATTCGATACTTCAGAACTTAGGCCTTTTTCAATTAACATTCAAGCATTGTTTTTCAAAATTTATGTAACTGTTTCTATAATTTCAGCATTGCAGTTTTTAAAGAATAGGGTGGCATGATTTAGGGAACTTGATATAGAGGCGGAGAAGGGAACCGGAAGAATTAGAAAGCTATATAAATCACCAGAGATGGGTAATGAGGTCTCTGATTGAAATGGCAGCTGTAACTAGAGGGAGGAGGGACGGACCCACAGGGAAGAGTAAAGGGACCTGATACATGACTTGGAGACTAGGGTCAGGGAGAGACGACCACCTGCTTTTACTAGCATCTTAAGTAATTCTCTGTTACCAGACTGAATGGTGGAGGGAAATAATTTTGGAGATAATAAGTGGAATATATTTTAGGAGTATATGTCCTCTGGAAACACACAAAACAAAACAAAATAAAGCATAACCCCACATCCTCATATTTTCTCCTAAAAAATGAACCGCTTTTAGGTATTAAAAATATAGATTGCTCTATGGTCCTTTAATATTTGTTTTGCTCTTGTTGTTATTGTTATTTGCTGGTTATTGGGAATGTATTAGTGGAAGTTATTGGAGGCTGTCTTGGAGGTTGCTAATCCCAAGTGAGTTCTGGGCTTTTGAACTTGCTGACTAATTTGTACTGTTACCAAAGATACATGCATGGGATGCCCTGGGAGACATCTAAATGGACTCAGGAAGCTCAGTGCCAGAATTGCCTAAAAGACAAGAACAGTGTTCCCTTTCCTGAAGAACAGTTTTGCAGTCCCTTTTCTCCCGACAAGTGAATTTTACTGCTTTGCCTAATAAGTGCCTAAGCTGGAAAACTGACGTAGTGGCGGGGTGAATGGAAGGAGAAAATAGGAGGTCGGCAGGCCTGCTGGAAGAGTGAAAACAAGATGGCATTGAAGTTATGCAGCTCTGTAATTTGGCTTCTGACTGGACTGCTCTGGTCCAGAATTTGTGGGCAAGAAGATGGTAACCACTTGCCAAAATTTTGTGTTAGGGTCTGTCTGTGAATTTTAACTATCCACATTTTTCCTGTCTTTCATAACCAAAAATAATAGAGATTTAGCTTCATCGACAGAAGATGCAATACCTATTGAAATCAGCTTCTGGGCTTACAGAGTAGGACAATGATCTTTGGATATGAGCACATAAGTATCTTCTTATCTCTTTCTGAGGATTCTCTGTTTTAACTTGAACAGATTGTTTTGAAAAATTTATTAAACTGGGAATCTATTGCTGTTCATTGTATTTTTGCATCTCTTTTTCACAAATTTTGGAATAGATCACCTTGCTAAGACAAAATTCATTTGCAGGGAGAGAGGTCACATCAGCTGGTGAAACTCTCCTTTTGAGAAAAGGTTTTTGGTCCTAGTCTGAGATTGGTAGTGGAACTGAGAGTCTATCAAAATATGACTAAAAGCTGACCTTTGATCAGGGGATTTGGATAATTTGAATGGAGTCTAATTCTTAAGATTTCTTTGTAGTTATAGACACTAATTAGATTCATCCCTACTAGTAGTAAACATAAGTTTCACTGCTTTGACAAAAGAGATAATTAATAATCACTTTATCAATAGTAGTGATTTGTTGGTTTTGTTTTGTTTGTATTAGAGATGGAACAGAGATAATATTAATTCCTGTGGCATTCCTTACCCCTAACCATTCTGTAGGGGTATCAAAACAAGAGGTTCATGTAATTAGATCCAGGTCATCTGCTCACCACTCAAAAGCCAATACTCAGGAGATGAAAGTTGGTGGGAAGGAAATGAGATTAAATGGGTTGGTCTCAAATTCAACACCTTAAGAAGATGTGGGAGGAGCATTCATCTCCCTCAAAGATTATTTTAGGGTGCTCAGGTGTGTGCAAGGGCTTTTAATATGGAGGGAATAGGATGAAGGGGACAATGGATAGGAATACCGTGTGCTGGATGGGGTTCTTTGCCATTCAGAGCATGTCTCCTTTTTCATTCCCTAGCTAGAACACTGCAAGTGACCTTGACCTCCTGGGGCTATTTCCTATACCCCTTTAGATAAACATGTTACTTTTCTGCAAGCTACACCTCACAGCAGTTGGAACTTTGTGTTAGTTGATTATAGAACTAAAGAACAAAAAGGGGTAATTCACATTCTGATGCTATCTGAGGGTCATCAGATATTCTGGGTTCTGTAAATTTAAAGAAAGATTATGTAGCAATTAACATTTTAATCATTTAAGTGTGACATTTCTTTAGAATGCTGAGCAAAGGGAGGGGAAGAAAAAGTGACGTGGCCAAAGACAACTTGCAAAGGGGCAGCCCCTGGCCAGGTGCACTGGCACCTGTAATCCCAGCAGCTTGGGAGGCTGAGACAGGAGGATCCAGAGTTCAAAGTCAGCCTCAGTAATGGTGAGGTGCTAATAAGCAACTCAGTGAGACCCTGTCTCTAATAAAATATAAAATAGGGCTGGGGATGTGGCTCAGGGGTTGATGCCTCTGAGTTCAATCCCTGGCACCACCCCCCAAAAAAACAGGGTCAACCATTGTTATTGTCACATGAATTCAGTGAAATTTAGTCAAATGTGTTCTTTAGTGTCAGTTATTAAGTCTCTCTTTCAATAAATATTTAATAAGATCTTCCTGTTTGAGGTTTGTTACTAGGTAAGGTCTAATAACTAGACAGAGACTCTGACCTCAAAAGCCTTTCTGTGGGGGAACAATTATATATATGCATATGTGTAATGTAAAAAGGCCATGGTGTTGCTTTATTTCACTATCCCACCACATATTTGAGAATTAACAATTTTCAGTCTTTGTGGTTAACTTATTCTGTCCTTCCTGCTTATTCTTTTCCATGTTTCTCCTTGGCCTGGCCTCTTTTTTTCTCTTTCCCTGATTTACTGGGTCACAGCTAAGTGGATTTTTGCTCTGGAAAGTTCTGTCATTGTAATGAGATAGGCACTTCAGTACTGAAAAGCTACAGGCAGATTAAAATTGTTCTCAACCAAAGTATTTTAGTTGTAACAGAAGAACCAGCTTTTAAAGGAATCTTTGCAATGAATCCTTTGATAAATAGAAGGATCCTTTTGTAATGTAAATAATGATTCTTTGTTTCATCTGTTGATATGATCTAAATTAAAAGTGGGATGAACTTGCATTATAATATTAGAATAAAAAGTCATCACTCCAAAGATGACTTGGTTGGAAAAAGAATAACATGTACTTCATGACTGTCATTTAATTCAAGGTTAGTTGGTGAGTGAGGAAAGTAGGTGGTAAACAATGGAGTTATATTACATACTATTTTAAAGACCTGAAAGATTTCTTATTTCCATCTTTCAATACATTTCTTCCTGGAATGCAACAATGGACTAGGAATATGAATCTGTACTTGAAAATGAGCTCTAATCTTAGTATGTGGTTCTAATGAATCAATATCTCTTTCTCATATGGTTGCTCTATCTTCTGCTTTAGCTTCTGTTTTGCTGGTAACGGATGTGATTATTGAAACTCAGGAATGAACTGCTAAATCAGGGCAGTGGGGGAATTTTAGTGAAATAATGTGTGCAGGGGCCCAAAGCTCTTCAGAAGTACATAGCTACATTAGTTCTTAGAATTTCTCAGAATTTACAGTTCCCAGCTACTGCAAATTTTTGTAGCTCATCTTTGAGACTATTCTATGAAGCAAGTGTTATCTTTCCTTTTTTATGTCCAAGAAAAGCAAAGTCTAGAAAAGTTTCACCATACTCTTCTAAGTCATTGGAAAAAAAAAGGCATTCATTAAGAGTTGACTTTTCTATTTTCTGTTTCAAATCTTTCCCTCAAAAAAGGGTCACAGTACCATCTAATAGTTAATCAGTATTAATTAGTCTGTATTTGTGGTGATGGACAGGGGGTAAAACACAAGAAAAGACTTTAGTTAAGAATACAAGTAGAGTTAAAAAGTCAAAGAAATTATTTAAAACAATATCCGAAACTACTAACTCTTCATTGTTGAACAAGGTGCAACTTATAGGAAATTCTCAGGCAATTAATAAAGGTGAAGTCAATTCTTTATTTGGCAGCACTAACCATTCTTTCCTTTTATTGGAGAAAGTTTAGAAAAATCACCAGACATACAGAGAGTGAGGCAGGATAGATTAGGGACGCTTGTCCCAGGCCTCACCCCAACTCCATCAGTAGAATTGATAAGGGGCTTTCATGCACCATCATGGTTATTGGAGTAGCTGACCTTCCAAAGTGTAAATGCAAGATCCTGTTTTTCAAAAAGACTGCTGGGGGTGGGAGGGTGGGGGTGAGAGAAGTATGGAGGAACTCTGGATTACATAGAGGGAAATGAGACGGGGGCGGGACGGGGTATGAAAGATGGTGGAATGAGATGGACATCATTACCCTATGTACATGTATGATCACACGAATGATGTGAATCTACATCGTGCGCAACCATAAAAATGAAAAGATGTACCCTGTTTGTGTACAATGAATCAGAATGCAGTCTGAAAAAAAAAAAAAAGTTAAAAAAAAAAAGACTGCTGACCATACTCAGGAGCATGTACAGAGATCCCCACGTTTCACTAATGTGACCTAGAAGAGAGAGTCCCCTGCTTAAAACCTCAAACATATTACTTGCATCTCATGCATCTGATATAAAACCCAGGAACCCGCATTTGATGCATGCAGAGTAGGCATCATGGCAAGGCACGAGAATCTGTCAATCACCTCTCATTTAGCATAAACCACTCCTAGCAAAATGTCTACCAAAGGCAAGGAACTCAGAAGCACGTATAAGCCCAGACCTCTAAGTCTGTGGGCAGATGTCCTTGTCAGGTCTTTGTTGTCTGTCTTCTGATAAACTCTCTTAAGTGATTCTCTTGGTCTTGGTGTTACTTGTGTTGACGTATTTGCTTTCAGTCTTTTCTTCTGTATGTGTTATACACATAATTATTAAAATAGAGCTGAGATATAATCAGCGCTACTCTGCTTTTCACACTGAATGTTATATTCTGGGTATTTCTTTTCATATGATTATATGGAAAACATTTTTTTTATGGAAGCATGCAATACTTTCTATCATATTAGTCACACGATTTTACTTAATAACTTTCCTATTGTCAGATATTTAGAATTTTATGTATTTCCATCACAATAAATAGCATGATGATCAGCATCTGTATACATCTATTTAAATATAATCCCAGAGATGGAACTAATTTCCAAGATATGACCATTTAGAAAAAACTGTCCTTCTGGAGAGTGCAAGCGGTTCTCTCGTCCTGCACTTCTATACAAAACAAAATATTTTATAAAGCATTGTGAATTTGGTAGAAGAATAATTGCATCTCGTTATTTAGTTTGTGTTTATTGAATGTTGGTAGATGAAACTTGGGTTTTTTGGCTACTTCTTATTTCTTGTTCCGTGGATTTGGGTTAATGCCCTCTTTTCATTTTTCTTGTGTATGTACTTTATTAATCTTTCATATTCTTTCTGAATCGGGATAGTGATCCTTTGTCAACATTTTATAGATATTCATGTCCAGCGAAGCATATGCTTTTGTTTATAAAGTCTTAGGATATAGGAATTGTTAATTTTTATGTAGTCAAATGTGGGTAGTCTTTTTCTTTGTGGCTTGTTTGATTTTATCTTTTGAAAATCCTACATAAAATATTCAATAACTGTTCTATATTTTTCTAGTTTTTAGAATTATTTTTGTCATTTAACGTTTTCTATCCTTTCCGTGTGTCTTCGGTGAAGACACTAATTCTGTGGAAAGATCATGAGTGAGAGGCAGAAGACATTTTCAATGATCAGAAAATATGGAAATGCAAAGTTAGTCATTAAGGTGATCTTAAAAACAAAAACAAACCCCAAAGCCCCCTCTAGGACTTCTCAGAGCATTAAACTTGCTAATGTACATTATTTCCTTTATGGAAGGGTGGCATAGGAAGCACTGTTTAGAGTTCTTTCATCAGCCCATCCATTTTATTTTTCTGAGCACTAATTCAGATGTGAATTCTTCAGAGCTCACTTTGGGACATGTGGCCCTGCTCCATCTGAAATGTAGAAATGATAATGGAGATAAGATCAGACCTGGGATCTTATTAGAGATAAGATTGTGTTGTATTATTGGTTCTTGTGCTGTTGCTTGAGAGGATTTCAAGAAAGACTCAAGACTTAGCAAAAGCATAGTGAAGTTTGTTAGAAGAGAAAGAAGTGAGGGGAAGCACCCTCAAGGGAGAGAGAGAGAGAGTAGGTCCTCTTAGGAGAGTGACAACTCACTTCTTGTGTCCCAGCTTCTATTGGGGTAGGAGGGAGATTGTTAGAAGGTCCTGTTCAAATATGGACTCTGGATTGACAGACCGCAGTAGCTAACAACTCAAGGGCAACTCTTGTTCATCTTGGCCTGGCTGACAGGGCCTTATTGGAACTGGTTTTTCATAATTTTTGGTGGGTAGGCTCTAGTCTTAATCACTGTGCTTTCCTAGATCTGGGACTGTCTCTGGTCTGTGTTGGTTGTATAGGGTTTTGCTTAAGATATTTTAGCAGTTATGCCATTTTTAGCAAACAATTCCTTGCCTTGGGTTCTTACCCCCGAGCTTATCTATCTTCCTGTTGTAAGAGAAATAGTTTATGGAGCTGAGATGAGTGAGGCAAAATTCCCATTATAGCCTTCTTGTCGTACCCAGTAGTGCTACTGAGGCACGACTGTGCATTAATGGATTTGCTCTGGGAAGTATTTTCTCAAACCCCTGAGCCACAGCTCATGTCGAGCTGCTACCTCACAGTTACAAATGTGGGATGAGTTCAGCCTCCATCTTAGTTTCCCTCAAGTCGTTAATCAATTACGGGTATATCAGAACACCCTCATTTATTCAACAACTGTTGATTCTTTATTGGTTTGTGAATTTGAATTTCTTTTCTTTTTAAAAACGTTCACTGATTTATTTTTAATCATCAGATAATGTCATCTGCCTTTATTATGTACAGATGACTATATGAAGTCTTGAACTTCTTTTCCTTTGTATGCTGGAGTTAAGGCGGATGGAAAAGAATAAAAAGAAGACAATGTGGAGAAGCAGCAGGCTTGCAGCCCAACAAACAGAACCTGAAGGCAATTCCATTTCCAAGTATGATGTTAATAACGCAAACTGTGTTTAATAGTCAGAAACAGTGAAACAGCAGACGGGCTTTAATTAAAGCTTCTCATCACTCTTCTAAATCGCCTTCTCTTCACGAGAGCAGCTGCTTCATGGCAGCCATGGAAAGATAATGTTTCCATTCCAACTTTTCTTGCACGAAATGTAAAATCTCACCCAATAGCGATTCTAAAAATGTAGGATTTTCTAAATGATTTACAACTGCTGGATGGTATTTCCTCTTTTGCTTCTTTGGAAAGTTCTTGAGTATTTTATTTGTGTCCAAAGTGGACACAAATATCTATAAAGTCTTATGTCTATAAAGCTTTAAAAATAACATTCAATGTGAAGTGCTTAAAAGAAAAAGATAAATACTGGTTCAAATAAAAATATTTTCACATTAGGATGAATGACTTTGAAAGAAAAAGGCGAGTCCACCTTAGGCAGGTGGAGGGCTTGCTTGTCACCAACTGCTATGTGCAGGTGACACCTGTGGAAGTAGCCAGCCACCTGCTCAAACAGCCTGGTCATTGAGAAACTTTAGTGGAACCCATCAAGCATTTAGGGAGGACACACCAGGTGCATAGATAAAACTTTCTATGCAGATCTTGAAGAATTTGCCTGTCAGTGAATTCTTGGGCTATTTATCTTCACTTGCCTGATAGGTGAGCAGAGGTGAGTTAAATGCTCACCTCTTGCTTGCCACTCAGCACATGAAGTCCCTTTTTCACTACTAATGTGTCATACAATAATTTGTTAGGATGTGAAACCCTGTGTATTATTGCTCTGGTAAATATGCCAAAGCAATTTATAACCTTGATACATCACTGTGTAGCAATAGCAAGAAGACAATCTGATTAAAAAATGGGCAAAGAACCTGGAAAGACATTTCTTTTAAGGAGACACATGAATGGGCAACAAGTATGTGAACACACACTCAGCATCACTGATTATCAGGGAAATGCAGATTCAAACCACAATGAGGTATCACCTCTGGCTGTCAGGATGGCCCTTACCGAAAAGACAGAAGCATGAAAGTGTTGGTAAAGAGGTGAGGAAAAGAGAACCCTCGTGTGCCATGGAGGGGAGGCAAATTAGCATTACCATTATGAAAAGCAGTCTGGAGTTTCTTTAAAAATTTAAAATTAGAACTATCACATGATTTAGCAATCCCATTACTGGATATATATCCAAAGGAAATGAAACCAGTACGTCAGAGAGATACTGCCCTCCATGTCCACTGCAGCATTATTCACAGTAGCCAAGATGTGAAGTCAACATGTCCATCAGTGAATAAATGGATAAAGAAAAGGTGGTGTGTACACACACACACACACACACACACACACACACACTATGGAATACCATTTAGGCTTAGGAGGAAATTCTAAGCTTTCTATAACTCTAACAAAGTACCTGAGATAGTTAACTTATAAAATGAAAATGTTTATTTTGGCTTCAGTCCAAGACTGGCATACCCACAGCTTTGGGCCTTTGGTGGGCACGTGAAATGGCATGTCAGGGAGCACACAGTAGAGCAAGCTGCTCACATTATGGCCAGGAAACTAAAGAAAAAAGAAAGAAGAGACTGGGGTCCCACAATTCCCTTCAAGAGTTCAGCCCCAATGACCTAAGGACCTTCTGTGAGACCCCACCTCCTAAAGGTTTAATCCCTGCTGCTAGTGCCACCGTGAGGGCCAAATCTTTAACACATGGACCTTTGGGGGAACATTCAAGATCCAGACTATACTAGTGGATGACCCTGGAGGACATTATTCTAGGTGAAACGAACCAGATTCAGAACAACTAACACTGCATGATCTCACTTATATATGCAACATTAAAAAATAAAAAAACTCATAGAAGTAGAGGATAGAAGGGAGGTTATCAGAGGCAGGGGGAGGAGGCAGAAGATGCCTGTCAAAGGATACAAAGTTTCATTTAGACAAGATGGATAAGTTTTTTAAAAAATTTTTTTTACATATGTATTTTTAGTACATGGGCTTTTATTTATTTGTAGGTGGTGCTGAGAATCAAACCCAGTGTCTCACACATGCTAGCAAGTGCTCTACCACTGAGCCACAACCCCAGCCTAAGATGGATATGTTTTTGAGATCATTGTGTAGTATTGTGTTGTAAGCTTCAAAATTATTAAGAGAGTGAATTTGAAATAATCTCCCCATAAAAAATAAATAGGTGAGGAGATTTGTTAATTAGCTTGGTTTAGCCATTTCATGTTTTAAAACATCATGTTGTACACCATACGTATATTCAATTATTATTCATCATTTGGAAAAGAAAAGACTCTGCAACAGGGTCAGGAAAAAAAGTTTGGAGTGCCATATGATGTGAGAAGCCCACAGAGCTAGGATACATAGGGCATCAGAGCCAGTTTAGGAAGTTCTTTTATTGTGTGCCAAGATCAGAAGTATCAGAAACTGAGAGCATAATAAACTAATGCCATGAACTTTAGAACTGACTCTGCGGCCCACCAGTTGTGTGATCTTGGGTAAGCTATTTAACCTCTGCTTCTTTAACAAGAGCAATAACAATAAAATTTAACATATAGATTAATATTATATATATGTATGCACATAAATGTACTCACTTCGTAAATGTGCCTAAATCAAGTAGATAAGATAATCTGAATGGGGTAGATCATTATAAAGTCCAGTGTCTGGTGTATAGTAAATATCATAAAATATTTATTATTCTTATACAGGATATGAAAGTTCTCCATATGGCAAAATGCTCCCTCCCCACTTACCCCCAGAGTTGGCACACAGTTAAAAACACTCTGTCTCCTGTAGCCAGCCCTCCCTCTGACTTACCCTCCTTAGGTACAACCCCTTCTGGATCCTGCCTCACCCTCCTGTAACTCCAAGCAACTGTCCAGTCCTTGCGAGAAGGGCAGGGCAGGCTTCACATCTTCCACCTGCCTCCGTGTGTCCTGGTTGCTCTTTTCTCCTGGTTGGATTGGTTGGCATGACTCTCCTGATTGGTGTGGATGAACAGCTCCCGGCGATGTCAGTAAAAGTATCAAGCACCCACGGAGGGCAGCATCTAGCTCTGAATTTCCTTGAGAATTCCTGAAGGTTTCAGAGCTTAACCAGACAGATGAGGTGCTCCTGTCTGTCTGCCTCAGCAGGGCCTTGGATCTTTGCTGCTGGGGCATTGGGTCAGACTCTGGGTTTCACATCCGCATTGTTTGCCGAAGGCCGTGCGTCATAGCAGATGGTGCCAGCACCAGTTATGGGTTCTGAGGAGAGCCCCGGGCCTGCCCAAGAGGTTCAGGGCAAATGCGGAGAAGCAGCAGAGCTGAGGAAGGCGTGGGGTGCAGGAAACTGGCCTAGGAAACAGGAGGCCCTGCATCCTGACTTTGACGTGCCTTGAGCCGCTCTGCAAAGGATTCCATGTTTATGTCCCCCTGAAATTGTCAGCTTGTAACCCTGACCCCAGTGTGGTGGTCACAGGAGGGGGGCCCTTTGGGAGGGGCCTAGCGCAGGAGGGCAGGAGGATGGGATTAGTACCTTGCACCATGGCGGACACAGCGGGAGTGGAGCAGGCCCAAGGTTCTCCCCTCTAGCTACTCTGTTTCTTGGAGACACCCTTGGCTTTAGATAAGTCTTGGGGTGATGAAGCCAGATTTGTATTTCCAGCACACACTGGAGCCTGACCTGAATTCCCACTGCCTCTCAGCCCTGAACCAAGGTAACGTGCCTGAAATGGTTTCTTACCATTTCTCCCTGCTATAGCCTACTCTTCCCTGGTGGTTCTCATCCTGTATGGCCGATAACTTGGGTGAAGTCTCTCTTTCTCTCACACCCTCACATCATCCATCAGCACATACTGTGGGCTCTTCTTGAAGGACACATCTGGAATCTGTGTCCCTTCATCTCTGTGCAGACCATCTGAGCCCAAGCCACTGTGGCCTTTGTTACATCAACAGATTTCAAGGGATCTCATTGTTTTCCCTTGAACTCTTTCAGTCCGCTTTCATCAAAGTAGATAGACTGATACTGTAAAAGTCAAGTCAGATCATTGTTCTGTAAAAACCCTCCCAATAGACATCGACTTGGGGAGCCCATCATTACCTTGCTGTCTTCACTTCCACCTCATTCACTTTGGCCCACTCTGCTTCCTTATTGTTCCTTGAACAGAGTTTGGCCACACTCATGCCCCAGGACCTTTGCATAAACTATTTCAGCTCCCTGGAATACATTTTCCCCAGGCTTCTGCTTGGCTTACTTTCTAACCTCTTTGGTTCTTTTCTAAAATGTCACTTTCCCAGCTACTCTATTGAAAATTCTGCCTCCTCTTAAACTTTCTCTTCTCCTCTTCTACTTAATCTCCCCACCCCTTAGCCCGTATTACTTCCTAACATTATTCACCTAATAATAATTCACCTTATTTTTTGTGTGTTTCTCTTCTTGTATGTAAAATCCACAAAGGTCAAGATTATATTTTTGTCTTATTCACTGCTATATGCTGAGAACTTTGACTTATAATGCATTCTTGATAAGTACCCTATTGAATGGCTGTTGAATGCAAGAACTCAGGTTGAAAAAACATAAATGACTTGATCCTAGGCAGATGAACTGAACCAGGATATCTGGGGTGGAGAATGGGCACCTGTAGTTTGACTTTATTTTTAAATTTTTATTTATTTATTTTTTTAGTACCAGGTATTGAACACAGGAGCACTTAACCACTGATCTACATCCACATATTTTTAATTTCAAGACAGGGTCTAGGTAAGTGTTTAGGGCCTCACTAAGTTGCTGAGGCTGGCTTTGAACTTGCTATCCTTCTGCCTCAGCCTCCTGAGCCACTGGGATTACAGGTGTGCACCAACATGCCTGGTCACCTGTAGCTAACTTAGCACCTATACTCTGAGGCATTCTCTGGCCAATAGCAACTGTTCATTTGTCCCCATTAGTCTGTGTGCCTATCTCCTATAGGTCCTGAATAGAGAGATGGCACAGACTATTTATCTCCTTTATTCTATTGACCATTCTGGGCAAAATCCTGTGATTTAACACAGGAAGGAAGAATTGTGATCAATGTAAGTTAAAGAAATCTGCTTTTGTTTCACTGAGAGTGGTTCTTGCCACGTCAATATGACACTGAAGGCATTTTCAATAACACCATAGAATGGTTCTGTAATTACTTTCACCAACACAAACCAACAATGTCTTGGGGCTGTGAGTTTTAATATGTTCCAGAATTCATTGTTCATTTGGTCACTGGAGGAAGCAGAAGACAGATTTATTTCATCGGGTTTGAGCATTGTTTCTCAACCCTGGCTGTCCTGCACCTCTGACTAGTGCAGTCAGTGTGCACACGTATGCATGCACACACATGCACTTGCATGCACACACAGGTACACATGCTCACATGCACACAGCCTGAGAAATGGTCATGATTTCATGGTAGGTTATATTGCTCTTGCTCTGATCAGCACTGGCTGTGTTTAGATCCATCTTCCCTCTCTTCAGCCCTCCCAGTTCCACCCTGGACCTGGTAAAAGACCCTGTCAGGACCCTCCCCACTTGTGCCTCTTCTTGGGAAAGTGCGCTGGGCTCTGCTGGGAAAAGGCAGCATTGCAATGATGAAGAACTCGGCCCCTCCCTGGATGTGTCTGACACTCACGAAGCCCAGCAGGAATAAAAGGAGAATGAATTTGCCTCCATTTCTTCCTGCGAGGACCCCATGTGAAGGCCAGGTCTGTGAGAGAAGTCTGGGGTTACCCCAAACCTCCTCATCAGCTGTGGAGGACACGGGAGACCGGCAGCTCTACCAGAGGAGATGTGGACCCACAACTCAGCCCCCAGACAGGGCCACTGTGGCAATTATTGGCTCAGCTCCTCACCCACACCTGGAAAATAGGGGCACTACTTCTGCTCAGCCAAGAGTGTGCCTTTATAATTTCACAATGTCTTGGGACATATTGGAAGAGGGGCTAAGTCCCTGCTCGCCTCTTGGCTTAGGGGTGTGTGTGACAGTGCTGGGGCTTTGCTCCTATCTCCACGCTCCCGTTTCTCTGTGCACCCCTGCTCCAGGACACGGTGTTCTCCCTCCAGGCAGGTGAGGCTGGAGGACCAGTCTAGACTGTCCATGGCAGCCGGGTGGACACTACAGCCTCAGTGATGTTCCTCTCTGGGGTGGGAAGGAGGGATCTGGTAGAACAAGATGGTCCGTGTGGGGTGTAGAAAGTGCACGATCTCATCTCTCATCTCCAAGTTCCTGCACTCAACCTGCCCTTCCCCACTCTCCAGAGAACGACCCATCTGAGGTGTCCCCTCTGCATCCACCTGGGCTCATCGTCAGGGTTAAGTCACTTTCTCAGGGTTTTGTTTAACAAGTTTTAAGGAGCAAGGATGCTTGGGGGTTTTGTCATTTTCCCTCTTGGCTCCTCTGATTCTGGAAACCTTCAGCAGGCTGGTTGATTAGAATTCCTGGGTCATCCAGCCTCAGCTACTCTGTAACACTTTCTGGAAGGTGCGGAGGCTGAACTGATCCTCTTAGATATTTGGGAAATCCTAGAGACCAAGATGGTCTCTGATTTTTGCTTTGGATAGAGCAAAGTTAACTTGTTTGCTGAAGTTTTTAATTTTTTTAAACAAGATTTTTTAACATGCGGCTTTGAAATTATAGTTCTTTTCACGAACTTTACGCATCTGTCTTGTCTTCCCTGAGGCAAAGACATTAAGGTTGACTGTACCTCTATTCAATGTCCTATTACATCTCCATTCCAGAAGGGCACTTCTGCTGTGTGCTCTTCATTACCTGCCTGATGTTCTTAGGGAAAATCCCTGTAAAATGAAAAAAAGGGCAAGGGCAGGGAATCTGGAAAATTGATAAGAATTCCGTGATGCTCCTGCCCTCTGTTCAGCCTGTGGTTCAGAACTGGACAACACGTGCTGATTTATTAACCATGATACAGGGAACAAACCGTCAGACTCCCGCATTGAACATCTTTGTTTCGGACATCATTTTACAATTTTAACAAAGCTTAGGATTCAAAAATGGCTTTATTCAATTACTGTTTGCAGTGATGTCACCTGTTCCCAATATTCTGTCAAATATGTTGAATTTGAACTGATGGAATAAATGCTAAATTGAAATAAAATCACCAACTAAACACATCATATTTGTTGAGATCCAGGGTATTTTTTTTCATAATCATGAACCATTCATGGGCGATCCATGTACAAGGTTTTAGAGATGCAACCAAGTATGTGTACATTTCCTAAAGTCAAATGTTTTATGAGCAGTTAATTTGCATCCAGGTACATTTATCAACTAGAAGTTAGGTAAGAAAAATTATATTTGTGATTTTTTTTTTTGTTCTGTTTTGGGTTTTGATCTTTCTTGGGACAGGATTATCTACTAACATAAAAAAGAGTTCATAGTATTCCAACTTGTTTCTCCTACTTGGGGATGGAGATTTACTCATGGAAATGAAAGTAAGCCACTGAAGTTTAAATCATGAATAAAACGAAATATAAGGCGATGACTGTGTTCTAAGTCAGGAGGTATTTCAGGAAGAATGCAAGATTTATATACATGAAAAAGTCACTGGGCGTCATAGTATTAAACCAGACATACCAATCTGAGGATCTCAGAAGAGTCTTTAAGTCCAAATAAAATGCTTCCTCTAAAAAAAAAAAAAAAAGTTTGAATCATGATCGCAATAATAATGACTTTTGGCCTTGAGAGAAATTTTAATCATAATATTTTTCTTACTCTTATATGATACAAAGAAGGGAGGTGTCATTTTTATTTGTAATGATCGGATCTGAGTCTATATCAGATTAAGTGAATATCAAAGTATTTCCTCAACCTCCTGAGAAAAAGAGGGATGAATTTTAGCACTTCTGATTTAATATCTTTATCTTTATTTAATATGTTACTGTTGTTATTGTTTCACTATTGGACTACTTATATCTTAGTGTGAGATGATCTAGGGAAATATTTCCCCATGTTTTTGGTGTCTCAAATAACATCATACTGCTTGAATGAAGTTTCTTTGCTAGAATTCCCCAATCAGTAAGTTCTATTCATATTTTTCTAGCCAGAAGTTGACAAAATGGCTAGCATTTCCCCAGGAGTTAGCTTTAAACTTGGACTGGTACACAAAAGATATTAAGAGCCATATGTGAAAATCAGTCACACCTTGTACAATAAGCACTAGAATTTTCAAATAAAATCTATTAGGTGATAGTTTTTCTCTTAATAAATGTCAGAATGATGCTGTAGTTTAGATATGGAGTATCCCGTATGGCCCATGTGCTAAAGGCTAAATCCATAGCTTGGTGCTATCAGGGGTTGATGGAAACCTTAAGAGGTAAGGCCTAGTAATTTAAAAATGCAGCAGTCAAATGTTTAATCATTCAGAAATACGGCACACGGGAGTCTTGGGTGATGGTTATTCTATAGGATGATCAACCCATGATCTTGCCTCCTGCTGTTTATATCCTTGTGTAATCTATTGAGTGAAGATAGGACCTGTGATCTTCTCTAAACAATAGATGGAAATCCATTTCTGTGGTTATATTATGTTACATAATAGTCTAATATGCTAATTGACTTGCTCTACAGACTCTCTTCAGTAGTGTGATAAAATATGTGGCCACGCTGGGGGAAGCCATGGTTGCAAGGACATGTAGAAAGTCTGTAGTAATATTTGTACCTAGCTCCTAGCTGCTGAGGACAGGATCTAGAAGATGAAGGTGACCTTAGTCAATAGTCAGCAAAAAGTCAGAGCTCTAAGACCTACAACCAAAAGGAACTGAATTCTGCCAATAATATGAGTTAGCTCAGAAATGGATTTGTCCCAGATTAGCCTCCAGATGAGTACATGTACAATTAATACCTTCACTGCAAGATCCTGGACAGGGGACCCAGTTGAGCTGTGATCAAATTCCTGACCCAGAGAAGTTGTTAGATAATAAGTGGATATTGTTCGAATATAAGTTTGTGATAATTTGTTATTCAGTGATAGCTAACTAATGTGACAGTTTTTTTGTCCTTTTATACAGCATCCTATCCTTGTTTTATGACGCATCCTTCCTTATATATATATATATATATATATGTACTTGAGGGTTTTGAAAATTTCTTTTTGTAATTATCTCTATTTTCTCCAGTGACAGTTTTTTATTTATTTTATTTGCTTTCCTTTATGCTGTTGATTCAATGACTGTTCACCTTTGGTTATCCATTTCCTTTTAAATCAGAAAAACTGCATATACCTGAGTTTTTTAAGCTCTTATTTAATATTTCCCACCTCTATGTCTCTGTTCTGAGTATGTGTTCTGCTTAGTAACTCTGCAGTGTTGACCAGCACAGCATTTGTGATTGGGTAAATGATTAAGAAGTCAATTGTTGGACTTCAGATGCTCATGTGTTCAAATGAGAGGTGGTACATTCTGAGTTATCAACATCACCTACACCAAAAGGCTTAGTTCTCAAATGCTTTATTCAGTCTGTAGGGACAAATACTGTCTAGTTCTGCTTTGGGTGCAGGAGTTGGGGAGGAGGATGAAATGGTCACTTCTCACTTTCCTTTTTCCAGGGTCAGACCAGGAGACTCCTTCTTGCCTTCACTGTTATCTCCTCATACTTATGTTTGGGACGTGGCCTTCTCTGATTGTCCCCTCTATCAACAAGCTTAAGTCCATCTTCGATTTTCCATACCTAGTGCTACGTTTTGGTATTTGGATCATTACATGATCCCGCCTGCTGTCTTGACTCTCCTTTTATGTTCATTGTTTCAATGGGTATTATTTGGCTAGAACTGCCCTAACAAAACCACAGACTGGGTGGCGTAAACAACAGACATTCATTTCCTCACAGTTCTGGAGGTTGGGGGTCCAAGATGAAGGTGCCAGCAGGGTTGATTTTCGGTGAGTCCCCTATCTTGGCTTGCCCATAGCTGTCCTTGTGTGTGTGGCCTTTCCTCTGGGTGCATTTGCTCCTGGTGTCTCTTCCTCTTCTTCTGAGGACCTCAGGCCTGTTGGATTAGGGTCCCACTTTTATAACCTTATTTAACCTTAATTAGTTCCTTAAAGGTCCTATCGTCAAATGTTAAGGATCCAACATATGAATTTGAGGGGGTCAGAACTCAGTCCATAACAATTCTGGAGCCCACCCACCTTAAGCTGAACTGAAAGGGAGCTGCCCTTTGTTTAAGAACACCACTGTGTTGCAGGATTGTTTTGAGGCCTGGTGTTCCTTACACAAGTGCTAGGATCCTTAGGAAAATAAGGCCATAAAAAAGACCAAAGCAACAACAAAAACCATGTAAGAAGGAAAAAATGTATGATTGATAGAACTCTATTTTGATAGCAAGCACACCAAGCAGAGCTGTTTTCTTACTTCAACTTGGGACCATAAAACCAATACAGGAAAAGACCAGATCAAAGAGAATGAACAAGAGAGAGGCATTTAAAGTGGAAGCATGTGGCCTCCCTGGGAGACAGTGAGGACAGCAGGGTTGGCACTAGCGGCTAGAGGGTTCTCTGGGCGTAGGTCAGGGAAGCAGGAGCCAGGATCCAGCAGCTGGGAAGGCAGCAGGTGCAGGACAACCTAGACATTTTTTCTGAGAGAGAGGAAGGGATTGGAGGTACTGCATTCCAGGGAGCCAGCTGGTGGAGCCAAGTCATAAATTGCTGTTCTCTTGTTTCTGAGAGTGACCCTGCTGTGGTTCTTGGCTGGTAGCCTGGGAAACACCTGTTGCAGTTGTGGGAGCCCCTGGACTTGTCCCGGCTGTTGAAAGTTTAGGGACTCATTAGTTATCTACAAAAATAACTCCCCTAGGCCAAGGGAAGACTAAACTCACTCAGCAAAAACTCGGTCTCCCCCATAGAAGGTTCTACTGTTCATGTGCAGATTCTGAGCTGTGCCTTTAATGTGAAATACTAAATATGAAATAGTGTCCTGCAAAGCAATTATGAAAATTAAGACCATCATCTAGAGGGGATAAAGTACTCTGGACTATAAAAGCATCATCATTTTAATTAGCCCTAGTAACATTCTCTTTTCCATTTCAAGCTCAGTATTTATAGGGAACTTTAAATGGTGGTATTTTCTCTTATATCAATTCATGAATTCATTACAAAAATGTACTTTTAATTTGATCCTAGTTGGGAATTTCTAGTATCCCAGCATCAAGGGGGTAGAATTTAAATACACACAACTTAAAATCACATATAATTTTGTATTAAAAGTACAAAAAGAGCTGGGCCTGGCAGTATATGCTTATAATCCCTGAGGCTTGGGAGGCTGAGACAGGAAGATCACAAGTTCAAAGCCAGCCTCAACATCTTAGTGAGGCCCTAATGAACTAGCACAACCCTGTCTCTAAATAAAAAATAAAAAGGGCTAGGGATGTGGCTAAGGGTTAAGCACCCCTGGTTAACCCTTAGCCACAGGGTTAAGCACCCCTGGTTCAATCCTCAGTACCAAAAAAAAAGTTCAAAAAGAAATGAAAAAGGCTATACAAGTTCTTAGGAATACTTGGAATTTTGTTGTAAATATTAAAAAAAATACTTGTAATCACCTCCTCCAATAATTTTCAAATAGATTGGTTTTACAAAAATCAGTAAATATAAAGGTATTTTATCTTATAAAATTCTAAATGTTCTTACTTCTGTCTTTATAACTCATCTGGCACTTTAATGAAAATTGGAATTGGAATATACAATTTTCCTATTTGGATACATTTCCCAATTCTGCAACAATTTTGTTGGTTTTTTGAAGGAAGGGCTTATACTTGGTTGAGTTTGACACTCAGTGCAAACGTTTCTTAAGCATCTACTATATACTAGTTTCTGTACTTGGCAGTTGGGATACAGTAGCACATCAATAGTCACAGCTTCCACAGCAGTTCAAGTAGAAACACACACCCTGAAATATAATTTCAACATAACAGAGATCCTGAGATGGCTGTAGAAGGCACTGTTTTCAAATCTTTTGGGTATCAAGAGTTCTTTACACTTGTAAATTTTATTGAGGACCTCACAGGAGCTTTTTGTTTATGTGAGTTTCATCTATTAAGCTATCAATTAGAAATTACAACTGAGAAATTTAAAAATATTAATTATTGGAAATCTCATTAATACATGGATTATCAAAAAACAGTTGGATTCCCATATCTATATCTACATTTAATCCATTGCAATAAGGTTTTTTGTTTGTTTGAAGTGGATAAATTCTGACTTCATGCAGATAGGAGATTGGGAAAGGGAAGTGTATTTAATAATCATTTCAGATAATTGTCTACTTCTTTGATAATACATTAAAATTCAATGAGTAGTAATTTCATTTCATTTTTTCAACTACCATGATTTTCTTTTTTACTGGTGGAAAGACTTAAGATATGTTCGCTAAGTAAATTTCAAGGAGACAAGTATACATTCTCATTAAGTATAGCCTCCATGGTAAACATTAGGTCTCCACAACTTACTCTTCTTATAACTCAAAGTTTGTATCCTTTGAACAACATCTTTCCGTTCTCCCTTCTCTCAACCCCTGATCCCCACTCTGCTATTTTCTGTTTCTAAGAGTTTGACATTTTTTGACTCAACGTCTAAGTGAGATCCCACACTATTTATTTGTCTTTCTGTGCCTGGCTTGTTTTATTTAGCATAATGTCTCCAGGTTCATCCAAGTTACAAATGGCAGAATTTTCTTCTTTTTGAAGCCTGAATAGTATCCCAGTGTGTCTATGCACTGCATTTTCTTCATTCATTTATCCGTCTAGAGACATTTTGGTTGTTTCTGTGGCTTGGCCATTGTGAATACTGTGGCATTGAACATGAGGATGTAACTATCTATTTCACACATTGATTTCCTTTCCTTTGATATGTACCCAGAAATGGGATTGCTGAGTTATATGGTTCTATTTTTAATTTGAGGAACCTCCATACTAACTTAGATCTACACCAACCATATGCCAGGGTTCCCTTTGCTATACATCTTTGACAACACTTGTCTTTTGGCATTTTGATAATGACCATCCTAACGGGTTTGAGTTGACATCTCTTTGTGGTTCTGAATCACATTTCCCTGATCATCAGTCAATGCTGAGCACCCTTTCGTTTGCTTGTTGGCCTCTGGTGATTGTTTTTGCTGTTGGGTTGTACGATTCTTAAAGATTTGGAATCTGAAACTTTGTCACTGAACTTTTTTGCTGTCTTCTACATTGAACTCCATTGAGGTAGTTTCCATTTTGAATTGATCTTTTCCTCATGTATGATTTTCATGACATAGTGCATTGGTCATTTGAGAAGTCCCATGTCACTGAGTTATATGGAATTATCAAATGTTAACACATTTCATTATGTAATATTTAAAAACATTCACTGCTATTATCGGTGATCTAATCTGAGCACCAATTAGACATATCCTTAGGGACTGGAAAGCTGTCTAATTCATGATGATGGTAAAGTTTACTAAAATTCCAATTTTCTCTTGAAAGCTCAAATTTTATTATTGACAACAAACACCATTCATCATTTTCCTTAAAGAAAGAGGCTTAATTAATTAAGAAAATTTCTGCCAAGTACCTAAGTCTGAACGGCTATAGTATGACTGTCATTTATCTTTTCAAATGAAAGTGATAGTCCATGAAGAAAACAGCTAGTTAGGCTTGAAACTCAGACATATGTGACTCTTCAGGATGAAGAGCCAACTTTAATATGCAGCAGCAGTGCCTTACATTCCAACCCACTTAGTCACACAGAATATTAAAAGATGTCTACTTGGAGGCTAATATTTAATAAAATTAATACTTTTCACTGTGCGTGTGTAGCGGTGAAGACTGCCGACATTACTGGGATTACTGGTGTCATAGTAGACACCAGCAAACTGGTGTTTCATCAGAGCAACTATGAAAAAGGCAAACATCATGTTAGCATTAGTATGAAAGTGGCTTTGTCCTGTGGACCCCATATACTGACTTTGGAGACTTGGAGAACTGCGAATGAAGCTGAGGCATGTAGCCTGCTTGGCTGGGGAAGGGGTGGAGAAGAGGGCGAGAGACTGGTTCATGGACAGATGACTTTCCCACGGGTCGTTCAGTGGGAGAAGGTAGGGATGGTGTGCAGAGAGTGCATTCCTTTTTATCACTATATAATACATTATCATAGACTATAGTAAAACCCTGTTCCTATTACTCTTGCAGTTTAGGGTCAGGGGTGCAGGATGGGCTGGCCAGGTCCTCTGCTTTTATGGTCCTACCAGGCTGAGATGAAGGTGTCAGGGTGACTGTGTTCTCTGCTGAGACTTGGGTCCCTCTTCCAAGTTTGTGTGGTAGAACATAACGTGGTATGGTTAGAGGATAAGGTCCTTCTTTTCTTGCTGGTTTCAGCAGGGGTTGTTCTTAGGTGCGGGGGGCTGCCTGTGATTTCCTGCTATGTGACTGTTTTCAAAACATGGCAGTTTATTTCTTCAAAACCAGTGGATGGATGCTTTCCCTTCCAGCCTGCTCTTTCAGAAAGGACCCAGAATTTTTTTTTTTTTTCAAGGCTCACTTAATTAGGTCAGGCCCACCCAGGAAAATCTCCCTTTTGAGTAACCCTGTTTATTTGGGACCTACATCTTTTCCATGTAAGGAAGCTAATCCCAGAGTGAAATTCATTCTATTTCATTGTAGAGGACAGCACAGGGTGTGCACAGCCGGGCTGTGAATCTTGCCCTTCAGAATTCCATTCACCCATGCAAGGACATGAGGACAATTCAGAGGTTTAAAGTAAGTGAAAATCGAAGCCTTGTCAAACACATATTTTCCGTAGGAATGGATCAGACAGGGGACAGGAAAATTACCCACTTCGAAATGTCCTCTTGGCTGTGACTGGGCCGTCAGGCTGTAGACAGCCTCCCTCCCCCTCCCCCCTCCCCATCCACACAGCTCTGCGACCTCATCAGGATGGCGCTAAAGGGGAGGTGAGCTATCTTTCAAGTTTCATGGAGGAACTTTCTGGAACTGTTTCAAAAGAAAGTCTGAGCTGTCACTGATTACCTAATTTGGAAAAGAGAAAGGTCTTCCTGACCTCAGGCAACAGACTGCTCTCAGAGCTGAATCCAGGGAAGGGAAGCTCTCTGTCTTCGTCCCGTGCTGGTCTCTGTGGAGTCGCCCACTGCCGCCCTCCCCAGCCTCACTTGATCTTCCCACACTGTCACCCAGGGATCCTCATCAAGACTTCGCTTTTAATTAAGTCTTTCATCCGCTCGAAACACCTTAAGCTACTTTGTAAACTATAAAGCTTTTTTAAAGTCAGCAATGTAATCAGAGATTTAATTTTATTACATAACAAGCACTTGAAGACCGATAGAGTTGCACACACACACACACATTCACCCCCTCTTAACCCAGCTCCATTTAGTAAGTGAATCATTTTCTGGTAAGAAGTTAAGCCTTTCTGGCCACTGAGTTAACAGTTATTGATGAATTAACAAATGGCACTCATTGAAAGCTTTAGGAGTACATTGTCAAAGCAAGCTCAGCCCACACAACCTGCCAGTCAGGAACTCCCCTCACTGCCCACTGACTAAGGAGAAGGGTCTACACTGCTCTACCTGGAGTTCAAGGGTGTGACAGGCCAGCCTCCTGCTAGCATCCCCGTCTTACAATTAGAAACCTGTATGTATACACCCTCTCTGGACATTTCTGCCCAAGCCCAGCCTTGTTGTCCTCCCCTGACAGTCCCTGGGAATCCCTCTGGATGATACATTGTTATTCCAGGGGCTTACAAACTTCATCATGAATCCCTAGTGGAATGAATCCAAAATAATTTTCCTGTGTACATATGAATATGCCATAGTGAATCCTACCATCATGTACATCCTTAAGAATGGGTATAGACTAAGATATATTCCGTGCTAGTATATTATATCAAAATGAATTCAAATGTATAACTAAAAGAGCCAATAAAATAAAATAAATAAAAGGTTTTTAAGGAAAAAAAAAAAAAAGTCTAGGTCTCCGGAAAGTTCCTCCAGTAGACCTAGAATTTCTGATGGAGGATTTTGAGGCCTCTGATCAGAGGTGCCGGTTATTGCCAGCCCATCCTTCTCACTTCTCAGGTGCTATTTTGTCAATCAGAGAGCAACAGGTGGAACTGTTGTGCAAAAAGAAAGCAAAAGTTTAAAAGGTTATCTCATTTCTCTGAAATCACAGCCCTCTCCTCTCCTAAATGCTTTGTCATATTTAGGTGGCTTTCCCAGAACAGTCTGATTTAGCACAAGTTATCAAAAGAATTTAGGGAGGAAAGCAAGAGACAAGTAATTGAATAAAAATCAAAACAGGGTAATAAAAACATCTTTTGTGGGGGGTGTGGTGGGATGTCCTCTGACCACTGATTGTAAAGAAAAGTGGAGCCACATCCAAATACTCTTCCCTTTTTGGAAAAAAAATATTTTTTTAATTGTAGATGGACACAATACCTTGTTTCATTTATTTACTTATTTTTATGTGGTGCTGAGGATCAAACCCAGTGCCTCATGCCTGCCAGGCAAGTGCTCCGCCACTGAGCCACAACCCTAGCCCACTCTTCTCTTTTGAGCTGAATTATTTTTTCTGTAGTTCCTTAAATGGTTCCCTCCCTTCCTCCTCCCTCCTCCCTCCCTTTTCCTACCTCCCTCTCTTCTCCTTCCTCCTTCCTTTTTTCCTTCCTTCCACATGTACTAGTAGTGATCGGCACTAGAGCTACAGATATGAATATAGCAGGGTCTCTCCCTCAAAAGGATAATTCCTGGGGGCAGGTATATATGAAAATGCCACAATTCAAGGTGATACGAAGGAGGAAGTGGCCACCTCTTTCACAGGGTGTTGTGATCAGTCGTCTCCCCAGAGGATTTAGCTGTTCCTCAGGTACTGGAAGAATGAGTATTTTCTAGGTGGATTAGTGGAAGTGTTTTCCCAGAAAAGGAATAGTATGTATGGAGCATGAGACTTCGAAACAGTGACAAGCAATTATTGATTCAACTTTAATTGGTCGTATCCAGTTACCCAGATACCACTTACAAATGGCGCCTGCCATTTGTATACCACTGGATTCTGGGAAGGGTTTAAGGTCATTCATAAAACACATACACCGTAATAAGATAAACCAAAATGAAAAAATAAGTGGGTGAGAAAATCAGGACAGAGAAAAATTAGGGAGAAGAAAAATCAGATGAAAGTGGTACTCAATTCAGTATACAAAACACATGTTGGACGGTCTCTTCCTCGCCAGAAGAAGGCCATAAATTTGGACCTAAGCCTTTGGGTGCCAACTCAGGGAAAGAGATGTGATCAGTTATAACATTCAGTGTGCACAGGATCAAATGAGCCAGTTGTTCAGGAGCAGCATGGCTATTCCTGGTGTGGAGAACAAAGAGGAATTTCTCCCTTGGGTCTGCACAAAGGAGACATGCAATAATTTGTAAACGATGCCCTCAGCAGCATCTTTATAGCAATGCTGGGATGAGGGTCATAAAACGGTTTCTTATAATGCTTCAGTGTGCGCTGCTGACACATTTCCAAGGTACCAGTGAGTAAAAGTGTGTCTGCATTGCTCAAGGTTAAACATTCTGTCAAATCTTTTCACTGTTTCTTTCTTTTTCAAGTCAGGAGAAGGGCTGAATTATATATACTGTAGAGTGTTTTCCAGGATAAAATTTTTACAGTGATATCACCTGAGCTAAGTTTGATGATCCATTGGTCTGGGTCCTGGTTGGTTTTCATAATCTTTTCTTTGGGTTCTTTAATTAATGCTTACAATTATTTCACTAACTTGTTTTATAATTATTTGTCCTTTTTTCTCCACTGAAAAATGAAATCTTTGCAACAGAGGCAGGAGAGTCCACAATGGTGTATTATTTAGAACCTCAGCCTACACTGTGCATCCAACTGTATGGTATGGGTGACTGGTATGGGTGGAAGGATGTTTTGTATCTCTTTCCTTTAGAAATTCCTAATTCCTTTAATCTTTCTTGATCTTATTGCTCTTGAGAACACTGCCTTGTATATTAATTCTTTGATTAGAAACACCTGCAAATTTTATTTTCATATCCCCCACATTATCACCATTTAGGATGCATCTAAAAATAAAGATGAGAAATATACTGAATTTTTAGAGAAGAAAATAATAACAAACTTGGCCATTTTCAAATGTGACATATTTATTCAAGTGTCAATCTAAAAGGCTTTAATTGTAAAATACAAGGACTTATTAATTTCAGTGTTAAATTCAACTCTGTAGCATGAAAAGTTCATAATAGATTTATATTGTCATTTCTTTCCAACTATATAAATCCATTATTCTTTTATAAGTCGGGGATGCTTTTAAAAAATAAATCATATATACTAACCTAAATAATGCTTATATCTAAACATGTCAGCTCTAAGTTAATCTATATGCAGGACTATTCATGAGAATATTTTAGAAATGCAGTACATCAAACCAAAATAAAACAATAGGAAGCTTTGTCATAAGGTTTCACTGGGTTGCAATTCTAAGCTGTAATCTCAGCTGTACAAAAGGCTGAAGGGTGGCCTATTTATAAAATGATTGCAAAATAATACACAGCAAACCTCTTCCTCCACGGGAGCTCAGCTGAGGGGAAACTGGTCCTCTTTGACAGCCTCAGCTTTGCAGCCAAGAATCTTCCAAAAGAAATAGATGAATAATTCTTAATTTAAGACCTTTTCTAACCTATATGATGGACCAGTATCAAATTTAAAAATAAAATCAGACTAAACACCCTTCTGGAAATAAACAACAAAAGGCCAGGTGATCTCTCCTATAAAAATTAATCAAGAGGTTTGTGCATTTTGAAACGGACCAACTTCAGGAGAAAGGCAAAGGCTATTTATTCAGAGATTTCTGTAGCAAGGGGTTTGGCCACCATCACATGTGTTTTGGTAGAGACTCAAAGGCAGACAGAGGAGTGGGAAGCTTTAGAGTGAGAAGGAGGGAAGCCTTCAGGTGTACCCTGATGGGAGGCTGCTGGTGGGTTAATGAGAAGTAGGATCTTCTATGTGATTGGTTGGCGATGTATATATGACTTTTCCTCTGGTTGTTCCTAATCTGGAAATGTAAACAAAAATTAGGGAAACTATTCATAAAATTCTGGCCACTCTGGGTTGTTATAGAAATTATGGTTTAGTTTTTTGAATTGTTACAAGAGACAGAAATCTGACTGTTTTAGTCTGTTTTCTATTGCTATAATAAAATGCCCAAGACTGGATACTTTATAAAGAAAAGAGGTTTAGTTAGTTCACAGTTTTGGAGACAGAAGGTCCAAGATCAGATGGGCCTATCAATTTTGGCAAGGACCCCTTTGGCTGTGCCACCCCATGGTGGATGGTGTAACAATAGTGGGAGCACATGTAAAAAGGAGAGATCACATGGCAAGAAAGGAAGCTGGAAAGTAATTCAGGTGCAGGTTTGCACTTTTGTAGCAACTTAACTCTCAAGAGAGCAACTAACTCACTCTTAGACTAGTAGCAATCTCTTCTGAGGGCAGCACCCTCCATAACCTAATTGCTTTCTATTAAGCTCTGCCTCTTAACATTGTGTACAACCATAGAAACAAAATTATGTACCCCATTTGTGTACAATGAATCAAAATGCAGTCTGTAAAAAATTAAAAGCTTAAAAAAAAAAAAAAAGTTCTACCAGGTCTCCATGTTGGCACAGTAAGGACCATGCTTCCAACACAAACTGCTGGAAGACCCACCCATACCCTATCCAAACCATACCACTGACTTCCTGCAAGTCTGGCCTATAATAGCTGGCTTGCTTCTTGGGCTGGTCCTGGATTCCTGTGGATTGCAGGTTGTGGATCAGAAATTATTTTTATATATGGCCAGACCATTGTCTGTTATTCAGTCTCTTAGGAACCCCAAAATTCTTGGAGCTTACTACTGGCTCTCTGAACTTGGTTATAGGGCCTTCTAGTCCTGCAGAGGTGAACAGACTCTAGGGAATAAGTAATGGCTTACACCATAAAATTAAAATAGGTTGATTTTGTGAAGTACTAATTTATCATGGCATGTAGTCCCGGGGCTTCATATGACCCGTGCATACTGTTTACTGATCCCAAAGAAAGAACTTGGAAGACTTGAGGGAGAGATTGGACATCTTATTGTATTGTTCGTAGACGGGGGTCTGCTAAGGGTGAGGACATACGATACCTACCTGGTGCACTCAGCCATTGGAGATTGAGCTTGAAGGCACAGATCTAATTTTACTTAGGATTGTACAGGGCATACATAGGCACATTATCCAATCAGGTTAACACGCTTGTCAAAGCATAACAGAATCAGCCTATAGGTGAACTATACGTTGAGGTGATTTGTAAACAAACCAAATATGCCTAAGTCATTCTGCCCAGCAACAAGTCTGAGACAAAGGACTGGGGGGATGGTAAGCTCCTGCACACAGCATGAGGCAAGGCAGCGCAGGCGAGCTCACATCGCAACTTGCTGGGTGGCTTGACAGAGCGAGGCCTCCCCTCAGCTCCTAACTCAGCCTCAGCAGCTGCAAAGACCTTCAGTCCATGGTGAGTCTTTACCATTACCTCAGTTTCTCTGTCCAGACTGTTTGGCTTACCTAGACCATGGTGTCATCGGCTGCTGTCAGATAAGCTTGAGGAACGTTCCTTACATTTTATCACTCGCGCTCTCCACGGTGGCAGCAGGCTAGGATTCGATGAAGGGCCACACCACACCTACAAGCAGGGGCAACACACAGGACAGGTTGCATCCCACTGTGCAGGTGGCTGTCTTCAGATGTTTATGAGCACACTGGTTTGCTTTACAACCAAGGTCACTCGCTTCAATTCTCACCTGAAGATCCAAGAAAAGGGACATGGCCAGTACCTCTCCATTTCCTTCACTATCACTTTTTAAAAATTTGTTCTTTTTAGATACACGTGACAGTAAAGAGTATTTTGACATATTATACATATATAGAGTGTAAGTGATTCTAATTAGAGCCCATTCTTGTGGTTGAATATGGTGTGAAGTTACGCTGGTCCCGTATTCACCTATGAACATAGGAAAGTTATGTCTGATTCATTCTACTGTCTTTCCTATTCCCATCTCCCTCCCTCCCCTTCGTTCCCCTTTGTCTAATCCAATGAACTTCTGTACTATTACCTTGTCAGATTCCTTACCTCACTGCAGGCTTTCCTAGGTACTAACTAGTGTTTACTCCAATACCATGGAAATAGTCTCTTCTCAGTAGACAGGCAAGTTCAAGGAATCCAAAGAAAACTGAGGAACTATGCTGCTCTTAAATGATGGTGGAGGTGGTGGAGGAGGGATGGGTGTTGGATCAGTTAGTTGGTTCTGTCTCCTCCTCTGCTTGCCAAATATTTTTGCCTCAGGGTGGTTGGTACAATGTAAAGTCTTCTCAGATGAGTCCTGAGTGTGCTCTGGGCTATTAAGTCTCCTCCACTCCCACACCCATGCTAAGCCTGGGCAGCAGCAGAGCTCTCTCTGGTTATGGGAACCCTTGTTCTCAAGGTCTTTGGGAGAAGTGCTGATCCCTTTATTTTTCCTCCATGTTGATAGGATCACATTTGGAAAAGTTTATAATTGCCTCAGTATCTTTCTTCCTAGGGTAAAAAGAGGAAATCTATGTTTTATAGTAGAACTACAAAGAAGAAAAATAGGATAACATTCTTAGGATTTTGCAGCCAAACAGTAGGCTTGAGAGGTGAGAGAGAGAGAGAGAGGGGATCATTTAAATTTCTTAGGTTCCTATTTGGTAACATCTACAACAAGGCTGAGGATCCACACTCCCAATATCCTCTTTACACCTCACACCCCAACTCCCGCAGCTTATGAAGAAGGGACAGAGCAACAGAGATGGGGTATTTTCATACAAGAAAGGTAAGAATAGCCAAATGGACTGTTCACTATCTTTTCAGTAATTTTATGTAAAAAGCGGATTTGCAGTAAGAGCACACTCACACACATACCCAACTCAAACATTTTTCACAGTGGTGACTTTATGTGTAGTGCAATCTGATATTTTCTATTTTATTATACTCTCTCTCTTAAAAAAAATCATGATGCTACCCCACTAAATTAAGGGTCATGACCAACTAATGTGTTTTGCTCTTCAGTTTGAAAATATTAGTTTAAATTTTGACTTGCTCAAAGCTATAATTTACATTTGACTTTTAGATAATATTCCTGCTATTATGTGGGAACTGAGAGGCAATTCCTAAATAAGTATAAGGAACTAAAAAGAACAAGGAAATAATATTGATATTTATAACAGAGCAAAGTTTAAGTGTGAGTCAAATTTCATGACCCCATCCTCCAAGCTTCCTCTTTCCAGTAACTCAATGCTTCTCCTTTCCCCCCTAAAATCCATGATTCCCCTCCTACATTCATCATAGAGTGTTTTAACTACTCTATGTACCAGGCACGTAGCATTCACAAAGAGCAACTCGCAGGAACTTGCCCCACGTTAAGTCAATGTGGGCACCAGCCATGATGGTCTTAGGGAACACACAGCTGCTGGTTAATGTTCCTGACTTTTCAAACACACTTACACAACCATGATTTTAACTTTTCCTTCAGAACTTCAAAGGAAACGTGATGGGGTAGGAAAAACACTATAAAGTCAGGAGTCAGTAGCAGCCTGATCAGTGAATTCAGTGTGACTTTCTCTGGATGAGGAAGAGCCCTGAGACGGCCCAGTAAACATGGATGGAGCGCTACTGAGCACCATCTGTGTGCCCTGTGAGATTTCACCATGGCCGTGTGAAAGAGGTGTTATTATTCACACCATAACTTGCCACAGCCACAAGGCTGGTAAATGACAGACTTGTGAGTGAACACAGGTCTATTTCCAGCTCACATCTATCCACCCACTTTCCTCTGTTATGCTGCTGGGAGGACTGGACTATTGAATGAAGCTGGTGATATTCAAAGTATTTAGAATCTAGTGTGAGCAGGCTGTCTCTGTCTCACTCTATCCTGTCTATATGCACATAGATTGAAATATAAACATAGATAATTACATATCTTTCAATCTATCCATCTTATCCAAGTAACATATTTGTAGTGCAGTTTGGTCATCCAAACATTCTAGTAGTCATCTGTTGATTTTTAGAAGCTATGGGTATGATTTTCTATTTGAAAACAGCCATCACTAGATAGAAGATACATTGATCTGACACCAACTATTTTAAAAAGTTCCTTCTCGTGTGACTTATGGTCTTAGTAAGTAGAAAATTTCTCCTATCCTCAAGGATAATATTTATAATATTGAATCTTCTCTCAACTTCTGCTGGACCAATATTCATCACATTCAAAAATTTCCAACCTTTACAATAACATTTGAGTTTTATCTACTCTGAATCTCCTTGTGCACTGTGTAAAAAAAAGTTTTTAAAGGTATGTAATATTGAGAATTCAATGATTTCAAAGAATCTAAAAATTCCCTATTTTGTGATCAAGCAATAGAATATTTCATGTAATTTACTGTCATCCATCCAATGGCTTTACTCCTGGATTGATATTTTATATGATTTTTTATATTTCATTTAAAAGTAGAATCTCCAATTGTCCTTATTAGGTTACTTCACTTCATTTTATACATTTAAATCTATTTATTAAAAATATCATCTTTAATAACTGAAACATTTCTCAGAAGCTAGGAAAAAATGAAATCTCTAATACATTTATTAAAGCCATATATCTAAAAATACAATTTCCCTAGTGTCAGTTCAGTGTTCCTCTTCTTTTCCTGGGATTCCTTCCTTCCTTCCTTCCTTTATTCCCTTATGATGGGTTGTATTGAACTGCCCCATGTCCCAGGCCTCTTCCAGACCTGGGGGTAAGGGGTGAGGAGGACAGGTAAGGACAGACTCTCAGGGAGCTGATAGTCTATAAAATCAACTTTTATACCAACCATGATGGCTTCAGGATGAAAAGTCACCGTTTTTTTTTTTTTTTTTTTCCCAATAGACCTTCTCACAATTTCTATTAAAATGAAAACACTGTGCTCAGTACCCAGATTGCTTTTACAATTCTAAAACTGGAGAGTGTGATCTTCAGATTCAAATAATCTTCCTATGTTTGTTATTTTAAATCCCAGTTCTCATAATATTTAATGCTCTGTGATGTTTAATTCATTTTTTAAATAAAGGGTTTGAATGGATTTACTTGAATTATACCTTTTATTGCACCATTCAGAGAATGAAGTGCCAAACAAAAACAACCAGGAGTTTTTATAAACTCCAGACTTTCTCCATGGGTATTTCCTACAAAATTCAATAAACTTTCCACAAAATGAAACCTTTCCCTCCGCTCTGACCATACATTTGATAAATCATTTCATATATATTTTTCTACCTTCATGGGAATCACAAAAAGGATTAAACTATCTCTAAATACTGAATTTCTTATTTTAGTCACAATATTGACATTTCATATGAAAATTGAAAGTCGATAAAGTTAAATTTATAAGTTTTCTAAAAAGTTATTTTCTCATTTCAGTGTATAAACACACACATGCACACAAAAACACATATCTGCCAAAAACCAAGTATGCAATGATATATCCTTATTCATATTTTGAAAGTTCTAGCAAATCTCAAATGCCAGATTATTTTTATTGCATAATAGATATTATTACAATTTGAGTTTTTCTTCATTTGATCCATGATCTTAATAGGACATGGTTGCCATTTGACATAATATATAAATGTGTAATAAATTCAGTTTTGAGTAATATCATTTGGAGCATCATTTGTACCCAGTATTTGTCAGTATCAATAATAATGATTCCCAAATAATTATCTGTCACATTGTCTACTGACTTTTACACTGTATTAGAGGACCTTTTGGGCTCCCAAATTGGTAGATTTTTGCACTAAACCAGTAAATAATCCACAATGAGATTCATTATCTATCTCATGTTTTCTTTGTTCTGTTGCACATTTAGAAGAGCAGGCTTAGGACACTTTCAAGAAAAGTTAGAAACATACCTAAACTTTGTTGCCTCTGCCTCCTAAGGGTTTGTTTTAATATTTATGCAAATATGTAATTATTAAGACACTTAAGACCTATACAAGAAAAATTACAAGGCATTGACAATAACCCAGGGAAAAGGTAAACCACAGAGAAACAGCAGCAACAATGTCATTAGAGATGATGATAAAATGGTGATTTCCCTGGAGAACAGAGTATATTGAAAGATCATGCAGCAAACTGTGTAGACTGGTGACATTGGTTGGACCAACAGACCAGTTGGGGATGTTTCTCAGATATTGCGATGTGTGACAGGAAGTTCATTTACAAATAGTTGGTGCAACAGCCTTCAAATATTACTTGAACTAGTGAATTCATATTGCAGTTTTTATTTTCAATGAATATTGCTTATTGCAGTTACTATTACATCACCTACTGACTGATACTGAAGATTTCTTCATTTATCAACAGTTGCTGCCACTATATGGATTTGCACCAACTAATATCAGCCCTCAAGGCCTTGAATGACCTAGTTAGATTTGCTTCCTGACTATTTCTTCTCATATTCCTCTAATTGAGCACTTTGTTCTGCCCTGAACACCTTGCTTGATTTCCCATCTTATAGTTTCTGCTTGTGGCTTTCTCTATATTAGAATTATCTTTCTCTTATAGCCTTTGCCTGTTGAATTTGTTTCCTTCCATTATTGTCTCACTCAACTTTTATACCCATCTACCCAACCACTCACCATCCCTCCATCCATCCATCCATCCATCCATCCATCCATCCACTTAATATTTTTTTCTTACTTTTGAATACTAGGTACTGTCGAAAATAATTACAGGGATGCTGCTTTCCTTTGTGAGGTTCTTTCTGAAGACCTACCTCAACCCAATCTGAAGAAGCTTTTCCCTCCTTGTCAGAGGAACTTGTGGAATTTCACACACTTTATCTTATATTATGGCTCAGTTTGAAGTTAGTGGTCTGAGTTGTAAACTATTGCAAACAGGGATGTTTTCCACTTATTTTTATTTCTACTTATACTACCTAATGTATTATCCTGCACAAAAAGGTCAGTTAAGGACTATCTGTTGTGAACTGAATGAAAAACAATAAAAGCCTTACAAACATTATTTCCTTCAAATCCTCTGCTCTTCAAGTGCTCTTATAATTTATCTTCCATTCTTTCCAGAAAGTTCTCTCTCAAATAGTTTTTAAAACTTTTTATTTATACCTGTACTTCTGTGTACATATTGTACCTATATGTATATATCATAAAATTAGTTCAGACTTCCTCTGTTCTATTCCTGATAGACCTGATCACCTTCTTGTTACATCCTCAGTTTTTGCCGAAGTAGCTCAGTTTCTGTTCATCCTTGCAAGTTATCTCTAGAAACTGGGGAAATACTCAGACTTTCTGTAAAATAAGTGAGTTGAAGATGGCTTGGGTCACCTACGTACAGGTGGTAACGCAAAATTTTGGAACACCAGATTCTGAAACAGGTCTTGAAATTATCCATATACTCAGAGGGTTTGGAAGCATAATAAGTTGTTCAAGTTTTGGAGGAGACAAAAATAGGATAGAAAAATCCAGGTTGCATTTTATGAAAATCATTGACCTGGAGTTCGAGTTGAAGACGACTGGAGTCACCTACATACAGGTGATAACACATAAAAGAGACTTAATGAAAAAAGTAATCAAAAGTCGGGTTTATCCAATTAGGGTTTTGGAGAGAAAACAAAAACTAGAGAGAAAGACAGGGGTAGGTAAACAAAACACAAAAGTCCTTTTCGCGAAAGCCATAATAAGCCACGGTAACTACTGGTATGTCGGGTAACCCCGCAACCGATGCTATTTGGAAGACTATGGGAAATGGGATAGTCGAGAGTCCAATGAGTAGATGAGGATAACCTAAAAGGAAGAGAGAAGATAATGGATTTGACCCAGAGGCTGTCGTTGGCAAGGGTAGAGTGGGATGGCAGGGGAATGATTGACCTACTCATCAGGTTGCAGGGAACATCAGAGTGAATCAGGAAAACACATTGTAATGGGGCAGAAATACCAGGCTACAAGTATGGGACTCTGAAATGGAAATAGGGAGAGGACAGAAATCAGTCAATGTCAGATGCATATAATGTATGGAACCTGATGGGGTTTTTTAAAGGTCTATAATGGTTAGGATTTCCCCAAATTTTATGGTTGAGAGTAAGAAATAAATTTGTACCTAGTTGTTGACCTTGTAATAGGTATTTTCCTGCACACTTTTAAAATGGTCAAATGTATCTTTATAGTATTCACTTTTAGGAAAGGTAAGTGAACACATTATGTGCTTAGCTGTTATATACCAAGAATGTATGCATATATATATATATATATATATATATATATATATATATATATATATTTGGGGGGTACAAAGTATATTTTGACTTAACAATACTTTGAATTAAAAAAGGCTTTCCAAGGTGGTGAGAGGCTAGGCAGAGAAATATCTTGAGGAAACTTAGGATGTGATGCATATGTTTATGGTGTAATGGCAATGCTAGTTTCATGTGTATATATTACTTCCAAACTTGAGTTGAATATTTTAAATATATAGTTTTTGTGTGTGTCAATCATACCTTAATAAAGAAGAAACATTTTGATTTTTTCTCTAACACGTATGTCAACTTAGATTCTCTGTTTATAAAAACCCCCTAAGTCTATTCTGACCTTAGTGGTAGTCCCAATCACCTTCTCCTAATCACATTGATCTCTGAGTTTAAATTTTTGCTGAAATAACTCAGTTTATTTGCTGACCTGTGATACAGTTCACAAACAAGTGAAGTACTCATCCTTGTCATAATTTCCACAGGAAAAAAAAAAAATACATTCTTTGCTCCCTAAAAGGCTTTTAGTGGGCAACAGATTTTGCCACCGATTTCAAGAACACAGAAGGAATGTTTCTACCTCAGCAGTGTCAACAACTTCAGGTTGAACTTGAGGCAACTTTCTTCTCTTCTGTCCTTTACCTCTGCCACCTTGTGAACCTTTATCCAATTCCCCAAAATAGTTACTGAAAATAAAAAGCCTTTGCAAAGATCATAGGAAGAAGGGGAAGAGTTATTGCTTCATGCACTCCACTATCAATCTTAACGTGCCCTCATTGAAGATGATGGTTAGAACGGAATGTTTTCAAATCCCTGCACCCATTAGTATCCGTTTGGTGGAAGTCAGCACACAATACAATGCAAACACATTACCAGTTTTCTTTCCAACTACACAACAAATAAATGCAATCAAGCTAAAAATTGAAAGAAAGAATAGTGCATAGAATTCCATACCATTTTATAAGTTGAAAACAAATCAAACGAAAAAAGAAAAAGAATGTGGAGGTAACAATATTAGATTGCCTAGGGTCAGAGTTTAAAGAAATGATTGGTTTTGCATCTCTTTCCTTGCAGGCCTCGTAAGAACACATTTCCCAAATGCCCCATCACTATCCACCCCTGCAGATCAAGCCAGATGTGGCAGAAATGAAACCTTTGTTTCAGGATGTTTCAGAAACTATTTGATGTGGTACATACTCATCCCTTACAAAATTTCTTAAACATGGCTTTTAAATATTTAGTTTTAAACATCAGGAACATTTTCAGATTTTGTTAAAATCAGGAGACTGAAAGATAATTTTAAAATTCCCAAGAATTTCAGAATATAGTCTGAAATAAGCAAAATAAAAATGTTGGGAATTCTAAAGAGCAGAAAGATGACCTTTATTTTACCAAGAATTTCTCATTAATCATAGCAAGCTCCTCTAAATGAGCTTATAGATGTTGAATAGTAAGTAAATAAGAGGGGATTTGCAAAACCTTGGCTTTTCATTTAAAAAAAAGTATATATATATATATATATATATATATATATAAAGTGTGTTGTGTATATATATATATGTATATATATATATATATGTATATATAAATGACATAGTTAATAATTCCTGTAACTCTGGTGACTTATGCTGCAGATGGCAGAATTGATCATAGCGAGACACGCCAGGTTGTGTCCATACTTCTACATGATTTATAACCCAAGTATTTCATTGAATATGCTCTCTCTTGCCTGCTGCCTAGTTTTACCACATAAACTTCAAGAGGAATGTATGACTGTAGCCAATGACTAATAATTGCATATTTTATGTCCCTGTGGTAGGTAGAATAATGGCCTTAAAGTTGCTCACATCCTATTCTTTAAACCTGTAAATACACCACCTTGCGTGGCAATAGGGTCTTCACAGATGTGATTAACTTAGATATTTTGAAATGGGGAGATTTATTGTGGATTCTCCAGGTGAGCTCAATGTAATCACATGGGTCCTTTGGAGTGGAGAACCTTCCCCAGCTGGGGTCAGAGGGAGATATGCCTAAAGGAGAATGGTAGAGATGCGGCAGTGCTGGCCTTAAAAATGGCAGAAGGGCACCGTCTCCAGAAACTGGAAAGGCAAGAATATGGATGGTCCTCTGGAGCCTGCAGAAGGGAAGGAGCCCTGCCAACACCCTGATTTGAGCCTGTGTCAGACTTGTGATCTCCAGAACTGTACTTGAATACACTTGTTTTATCTTAAACCACTACCTTTGTGTAATTTGTTACAGCAGAAGTAACAACTAATATTGTCATCTTCTAAAGTGTCCTAAAGCTCCCTACAAAGAAAATGAACAAAAGTTGAAGAATTAAAATATCTTTCTTTTCCTTTTCTCTCCCTCCTCACTGTGACTTACAGAGGAGTGAAGGGAAGGTAGCTCTGTCTTCTTTTTGAGATGAAACAAAGACAAATTTGAAGGGTCAGTTTCTGGAAGCTTCTTGCCCTAGAATGCAGACCTGGACCATGCATATAGCCTCTGAACATACCAAGTTCTTGGATATTTAAATTATGGTAGTTAAAAAAATTTAGATCCATGTTCCTAAATCCCTGTTGATATATACAGGAATCTGATTACTTACATTTAAGAATTTGCTTACAAAGAAGATCAAGCATCAAAAACACATTTGGAGAATATACTCTTTTTTTGACCTCCCCTTACTCATTGCTCAAAAGCCAGAGTTGCTGATGGATGATGGTATGGGACACAGAAAAGTGTGTATTTTTTACAAAAACAAATTACTCACCAAGCCCATTGTTTCAAAGTTAACAAAATTCTTCATTCCCCAATAAGGAAAAGATGACCTTTTACAGTGAGTGACCAGAGGTGCAGGCAGCACTGTGGTAAGCCTCAGCTTGTAAGCCTGCTGTTAGGCACCACTGAACATTAAAGCTGGGGTGGGGAGACTTCACTGCTGTCCAGCTAACTCCCTGACTTTATGGATGCTCAGGAAACCTGTGACATTTCAAGTTCAAATAACTCTGCAATGGCGGGGTAGTGATGACCTCTTTCCTGGGTTTTGCAATTTCTTCTTCACCACATTGCTCCTCTATCTTTTTCCTGCTTGTCTATCTCCTACATTAGATCTGCCATGGGGACCTGTTGATTCTTCTTTGCAATTATCTCTGCTTCATCTTCTTCATTCATGTCTTCATTACCATGACTACTGTGGAACTCGTTTTCCTCTGTGCAGTTCGTCTTTCATCCCAACGCCAGGCTGATCTGCTTAACATACCATGTGCATCATCACATGCCAGGACTTTAGGAACCTTTCAAGGATGACCTTCAGTGTTTTCAATCCCTTGTATCATCTGCTTTATTTTATTTTATTATTATTATTTTTTATTGCTCCAACTTCACCTTCTGATGCTTAACACTTGCTCGCTGTGCCAGCTGGGATGGTCTCCTTACCAATATGCTCTCTCTCATTTCCTCCTTTCCTACATTGTTCACACCATTCTTCTGGTTTGAAGTGCTCTATTTATTATTCTGCTTTCAAAAATCACGTCAGTTCATGAAGCACATCTTAACACCATCATTCTTCCTGTGACTATTTCCAATAACTCCAACCTGCAAGGAATTAATCCCCCTGCTGAGTACTTTTAAGAAAACACTTTCCAGGTATTGTACTTGGTTATATCCAGTTTAGCTCTTCCTTGTCCGTGGACTATTTCTTGTATACAATGGAAGGATAGATCCATTTCACAAGAGCATTGATTTGTGAGGCATTCAAGAATGACTCCCTGGGATTGGACATTGTCCCTTGAGGATAGTTTGTAGAGAGGGACTAGGAGGAGACTGGGGATGGTCTCTGGCAAAGGGAGGAAAGCAGCTCAGGATTCTTAGAAAGATTCTGAAAGAGCAGTCAGGGCAGAGACAGCAGAAGAATCAGAGAGAGGATGTCATGGAATGAAAGAAGAAGCAAGTTGCCAAAGAAGGATTCTCTTGTAGGATTGCTAAATATTATTGCCTTTGTTTGAGATAAGACCTCATGGACCACTTGATCTGTTTTAGTTTTAAATTAGATTCCTCCAGAAACAAGTCCGTATATAAGAACATCAAGGCAACAAAATAAAATAAATACAAAGCTGCAATCTAAATCATTCTTTTTGAAAAATGCTTTTTAAGATAGTGTTTATTGATGTTTCCAATATATAACTATAATAAGTTGGATAAAATGACAAATTTCTTTGAATCAAAGAACTGGCTTAAAAACAAAACAGGCAGGGGGTGGGGAAGCAAGAAAAGATAATTTAGGCAGCAAAGAAAAAAAAAAAAGGAGGCTAACAACTAGGCTGTTTATTATAACAACACAGCAGGTTGTTGCCAAATTACTTCTCCCACCATGGAACAATTTAGTCTGGCCAGACTACTCCTTCAGGGAGACAAGTTGCTAATTGCATACACCTTGGCAGTGACCTTAAAAAAGTGCTGTGGCAAAATTAGTTGTGTTTGATATATTATGCCAGCTAATTAGATGAGTCTTTGACTCAATGATATTCTCATTTCATTGAGTAAATGAACTCCCTACAAGAAATCAACCAAGTCACCTGCCATTCCAAGTGTATAAAGAGTCTACAGGTGCTCTTTGGAAAACCAAATCAAGCAGCACACAGTCATGTCCTCACTATCAGGAAAGAGAAATTATAATCATTACAGAGTCAAGACTGGGTGCCCCAAATGTATTCCATTGCATGTTTAGCTGCGCAGCATTTACTTTCAATTTAGCCAGCTACTTCAGTTGAAGGACATTAGGTGACCATTTGAGCTTCCTATTTAACACATGATTTTGCTGGAAGCCAAAAGAGAAACATTACAACTTCCATATTTGCATACAAAATTATTTTCTATCTCTCAAAAGGCACCATGGCATAATCTCTTTTATACTATTCTACTGGAGGATAGGATACATTGATATTCTGAATTTCCAATATAAAACTCAGGTGAGGACACTTCCCTTTGTTCTCTGTGGCAAGCCAAGAATAGTTACTATTAAAGATTCTCATTGAATAGTGTCCCCCAAAATTCATGTCCACCTGGAACCTCAGAATGTGACCTTATTTAGAAATATGGTTTCGTGGATACAATTAGTTAGGATGAGGCTATACTGAATTAAAATGGGTTCTAAATGCAATAACTGGTGTCCCCATAAAAAAAGGAGAGGACATGCAGAGACACAGCACACACAGGGACTTTATCTTTTATTTTTTCAGAGTTTCCGGGGAGTTTCCATTCATTGAAATGCCATCTCAGCATGACACCTGCCCTCTAAACTACCCTGTGTGTGCTCAGCAGACATTTCCTTTAGGCATCACCAAGTGTGTTCACCTGCTCAGGGATTGTGATTTCTTTTCTGTGACTTTGCTAACACTCGAAGGTTATGCAACAGTCTCAGGTAGCCTACTGGGGTTACTGCACCACAAGGCCCAAGTGCCATTGGGATTTTCCTACACAAAAGGCCTTTACTTTTTATTGCTTTTGGAGATTGTTGTATTTGTTAAAGCCTGACCTCTAAGCTTAGGGCTCCACTGTTCTTTCAAGATTCTTAGTTGTCTGCTCTCTATTTAAGATCTTGGGATGAAAAAAAAAGATCTTGGGATGGAGGTGGGTCTGTGGGTTTGGAGATCCTTGGTTTAAGAGGACAAAGAACATCTGCTTCTTCCCATTTTTTACATTACAACAGGGTGGTTCCACAGACAACCCACAGAGGTCAGAGGGCTTGTGTTCTAGATTTGTTTGCTGTTTTTCCTTCAGGATGTCCCTTAATACTTTCTGTCCCTAGTTTCTGTCTTCCTCAGAGGTTGTTGTAAGTTTTAAGTAACTTTAAACATATAAAGGGCTAGGACAGTGCCTTGCACTTGATAAACACCACAAACATGTGCTCTCTTATCACCAACTGTAAGCATTACCTCTCAGATTGAGGTGCTTATTAGATGCTCAGTCACTAAGGAGTAGGCATGGTGGAGACCCAGTGAGTGGTATTTGAGTTGCTTCTAATTCCCTCCTGCCGAGAAGCAAACTCCTAGGATCTGGTGAGGTGATACTATGCTGGGAGAAGAGTCAGACTGACATCTCCAAACTCTTCAGGAAATATTACTTATTTAGACTGTTGAGTGACAATTGTCTAGTTATATGCCCTTCTGGTTAGCAGAGAAATGTCTTTGAAAGCACATATGAACTGTTAAACAAAACTGTAATAAATAAAATAAAGAGGCCCTATGCTCATGCACTTGCCATAGTTTGGATGAGGTTTGAGTAGATACCCCAGGGTTCATATACGAGAGGCCTGGTGCTCAGTGTGGCAGTGCTGAGAGGTGGTGGACGCTTAGGAGCTGGGGCCTGGTGCCAAGTGATTTGGTCACTGGTGGTGCTGCCCACAGAAGGTATTAGTATAGTTCTCTTGGGACCCTTGGTTTGCACCATTAGAGTGAGTTGTTATGAAAAGAGCAAGCTAGTTCCTGGATCCTTCCGACTTCCTGTCTCATCGTGAGATTTCTTCTGTATGTGCCATTGTGATGCCATCTGCCACGAGGCCCTCATCAGAGACAAGCACATGGGGCCAGTTGATCTTGGGCTTCCAGCCTCCCAGGGTAAGAGCTAAATAAACCTCTTTTCTTTATAAAATACTCAGTGTTAGGTATCAACATAAAATAGACTACTATAACATCTGACAAAACATAAATACGGAGTCTCCCACAGAAAGATAATTTGTTCTTATGAGACACAACAGTAGACTTTGAAGTACAGAGCCTAACCAAGCATGACTTCTGGTCTGTACAGAGGGAGGAGTCATGAGGAGGGCCACCATATTCATTTACTACAAGTATTCATTCAACTGTTAACACTCATCCGTTCACTTATTTAATTAAGTAGCCCCAACTGTTTATCAGGTATGGGGCTATGCCCTTGTAATTCGAAGGTGGCTGAAGGACTGCCCCTATCTCAGGGAGCTCACTGAGAAGCAAAACAAGCTGAGGTGGAAGGAAGAAGTGGTCTACTAGCCCATGCCCAGCAAATGCCCTAGCCAAGATGGCTTCTGCCCTAGTATCCAAGGTTGATTTCCCAGGGATGTGTTCATGATGAGTAATTATAGAGAACTACTTTCATACAAGATAAACCCAGAAGTATTATTGTGTCATACTTTGTGCCTTTCTTGAAACCTGGAACTTATAAAGGGGATAGAGCCAATCAAAAAGGGGAGATCCTTTCCTGCTTCTGATAGACCCCTTCCCACCCATGGACTTGTCATGCCTTTGTGGCTTCAGGGCATAGAGTCTGCACCCTCAGCAGAGACTCCAGTCCAGGATGGTCCAGCAGGACAGTATCTGGTCTTGTCTGCTCAACTGGTGACCGAGTAGAATCAGTGAAAATTTAAGTGGTAAGGATAAAGCCAAATGAGAAGAAAAATAACTTCTGTAGCAGAAAAGATAGGACAGGGGAGATAATGTAACAAAAATTGGATTGAAATAAGTTTCTTAGATTCTTTCTAAGCAAATAGATTTTATGCCCTTGAATTAGACAATTCCAGCTTCTAAGATATAAAACTGTTAAACAGAAAGACTCTTGGTCTTGCTGCTCATTTCTATCTCATCATGCTTAGCTTTCTAGGGTTTTGATGTAAGATTATAGAACAAAGTTGAGTGACAGGTGGATTGTTCAGCGTCCCATCAGGAAGCAGATGGCACACTCAAATTAAGATAATTTGAGGAAAATTTATTAATAGAGTAATTACAAAGGTGTGGGTGGAGTATAGAGGGGCCATGAAACTAGTGCAGGTACCCAGAATTGGGGCAGTGGGACCATTATGACTTCTAGGCTTGAAGAGGCAAGGAAATAGTGGTTACCAGAAACTAGGAGAGAGACATAAGTATGCCCCTCTGAGAGGGCAATGTGGCTTTTATGAAATATAAAATATTGCAGTTATAAACTCATAAATTGATGATCCAAGTGGGGCAATGCCAGAATGTGAATGTGGTCATGGGCAAAGTCCCAATCCATGCAGTCAGTAGTGATTTCCAAATGACTGGTCTTTTTCATTGAATTTCTCAAAGGAAAGGGTAGATCCTAGAATATTTCTTAACACTCTGCATTTTGATCATAGTTCTGTTTCCTCTGCTTCTCTCTTTAACACCTTGCACCCCTTCCTCCTAAAGTCTGCTCCAGCTGTCAGTCACACATTTTGCCTGCTGCCCACCTGTTTCCCCAAACTCACTTCCTGCTCATCCATCACAAGAACCCCAAATATTTTGGTCTGCTAAAGTGGGGAGGACCCTTGCTAAGGATGGAAAAGGGGGACGCATGGAGGGAATGGCACAGGGTAGAAGGTGGGCAGGGTAGATAAAATTTCAGTGTGTTCAAGTATTTTTGTCCTATCTCATGAGCACAGAAAATCGCTAGAGAGGCCGGTCGTCAGACTCTGGGGAACTGCGCCTAAGAATTTTGGGGACCTGAGTTTGGTCTTCATATTGATCAGTTCATCTGTAGCTCTGAGATAAGATGATAAGTGACACTGTCTTTTCCAAAGATTCACTGGTGATAAATGCTTTTTAGAACAAAGCATGTGGTCATTTTCATGATTTTCTTAGATTCTGTTCACACCTGAGACACACCCCACCCAGTTCTCTGAGACCTGAAGCAGGAATTTGCTGCAGCTGTCCTGGCCTTTGATGGTCCTTCTAGGTGGAGTGAGCAAGGCTGAGAAGGCCAGTGGCTGCCAAAAATCACAGTAAATGCCCATGAGGATGAAATCCTAGGACAAGGCAGAATCTATGATGATAATGGTGATGATCTCTAGTAACTTCCATGATAGATTTACTTTTGAAAATAACTTCACTGTCTGTACTTCTCTACTACTCCATTGCTACCAATGTTTACTGAAAAAATATATTGGTGCATATTAATGATACAGGATGGTGAGTTTCATTCTAAACAGATTGTTAATGTATTAGAAAATAAGATCTTGGGAAAAAATTCAGTCTCTTATTGAGAGTCTACCACATGGTGGCAACTGTGATGTATTTTCTAGTTAAGCACAAGTGACTTACAAAGTATGTCTAGAGATATTCCCAGTTTACAGACGAGGAAGGCCAAACCTGTGGGTGTTATGAGCTCACCCACATATGTATACCTGGTAAGTGGCAGAATTGAGATGGAAGGTTTTGTGGTCAGTTTAAAACCTATATTGTTTTTATCTTGGTTATGTATGCTTTTAGTGTTGCTGTTAAAAGCATACATCTGTGTTGATTGATTAAATTAGTCTCAACATTGCGTGATTAGGAATAATTGCAACTTCTTTAAAACTTGAGGCAGATATTAAAAGGACATTCCTTCTAAAGTCTGTTTGGAACACTCATCTCATATCTTTATTTTGCTGTGTATTTTATAGTGAATTATGGTATATTATGATTTA
This sequence comes from Sciurus carolinensis, assembly GCF_902686445.1. NCBI lineage: Eukaryota > Metazoa > Chordata > Mammalia > Rodentia > Sciuridae > Sciurus > Sciurus carolinensis. Next base: position 34,141,278 of record NC_062219.1, read on the forward strand.
GTGAATAGAGCAGGCTTTGTGGTCAGGTAAACTTCTACAACTTACTAGGGCAATAAGTGAAATTCCCAAGATATTTTCACATTTCATATAAGGAGTAGAAATAATAAATAGAAAGTTATTATCTACATGCACAATTTATGTCTCTCAAAATGGTAGCTATAATTGTGGCTTATGTCTCTTTGTTCTGGCAAAAAGACACAAGACTGCTATCTGTTATTTTGCTTTGGACCCCTAAGTTAAAGTGTGAGGATGTAGGTATACCAACCCTGGTCTGGGTCCCTGCTCCAGACCTGTATGCCTTACACAGCACACTCTTGGGTCTTAGTGCACATCTTAATGACCATGTAAAGTTTCATAGATTTTTTAAGTTCTAAAATAAAAATTATGTTGCATTTAATTATTTATAAAATTTGCATTCATCTAAGGGCTATGGTGCTGAGTAGATTCAAAGATTGAAAGTAATCAAAGGATGAGAATACTATATATCTAATAGTGTATTGGCATGTCTATAAAAGAGTTTTTATTTTGAAACAAGAGATCATCTTTCTAATTATGTAAAATATATACCTAATACAACTGACAATATGTTTAACACAAATTACATGCAATAGATTATAATATCACTAACTTAGAACAGTAATATTTTATATTTTATGTGTATGGAAATACCTACATAAAATATTATATACAATATAATATGCAATTACATTATAAAATATATGTATGTAAATACCTACATAACTATTATATATCTATATGCCAGCAAAAAATTAATATCAGCAGTCTATTCCAAAAATTTAGTTGTAGAGCTTAAAATTTTAATACAATTTAGCAGCACACTTTCATTTCCCGGAATCAAGTCAGTTGCAAAATGCTTTCTTTTCTGAGTTCATCAGTTTAGTATTTATATCCCATCTCTTCTTTCTGCTGATTTTGCCTTTGCAGAAAATTAATATAAGTGGGTTCATATAAGTGAATCATGGTAGTCAAAAGAATATAGAATGATTTTAGAAGCATTAATACAAGCTGTCTAATCGAAGAATATTATATTTTGACCTCTAGAAACAAAAACACCCCCAAAGAGCCTGGAAAGACTGAAGAAAAAAAAAAAGAAAATATTTGCAATTTGAAAAGGCAAATATCTAAAGATTATTTGTCTCCAAATCAATCACACCAGGATGCAGTTAGATATATGAGAGGAAATAAATGTGCACCAAAAATTCTCCCCTGGATTTGTTTTCAAGATTAAATCTGAATGAAAGATAAAGAATACAGGTAGACCAAATGAACTTAGCCTGAGAAGTTTTTAGAAGATCAATTAGGAGAAATTAACATAGTTCAAACCTGACAGTTTCCCCTTTATAATTAACTCTCTGAGTATTCCTATTTCTGCTTCTATTATCATAAGCACAACAAAACATTTAGTCTTCTACTCTCCTATAGGCCAATAATACTCAAATCATCAACTACCTGAGAGAGTACAACATCACATTTTTTAATTTTATGCCAATCTTATTCTAGATGCAATATATTCTAGTTCATAATGGATTCTATTCTCATCTGTCAGCATATGGTGTTGACCACATGGTGCACAGTAAGACAGACACAGGTTTCCAAATGCTGTGAAATATTTTAGAGGCCTGAATTTTACAAAATAAAAGAGTCACATTAGAGCCTGTTGCTAGGCAAGTTGAACCCAGCTGTGCTCAGAGTCTCTGACAACAGGACACTTCATTCACTGCTCTGCAGTGAACATGTACATTACTTTGTAGGCGTGGAACCTATTACCAAAAATACCCTGGTCTCTGCAAATGCTCTAGAGGTGTGTGCACACAGGATGGACACACACTCAAATTCGCTTGCTTTTTCCAGCTTAGGCTTTCCTACTTTCTTTTCAAAATGATAAATTGCAGCATGAATGAGAATGCTAATAGCCCAAGATGCAAGGTGCATTATTATTTTTATTTATTGAGAAAGGGGGAGCAGTCATGCATATAGTAGCAGCTAAGAATCATCAACTGAGGGATTTCATTCTTAGGAAGAATGTAAACGGGTCAATGAAGTTTTCTGCTCATAGGAAATACTATTGACAGACAATTCAATGAAATAAATATAGAACTTAGTCACTAGCAGTGGTTTTTTTCACTAAATAATTGCATGGTCAGGAAAGTCATTTGTTGACTATTGTGTAATTGATACACTTACTGGACTGTGGGGGTGGAGTCCTAGGTCCAGCCCTGACTCTGCTACTAGTTGTGTGACCACAGGCAAATCAAAATGAAAAGGTTAAAGTTGGATTTCTAATAACCTGCTCTACTGTGATTTTTAAACGACTCTTTACATTGTGAGGGACAAATTAATTCAGAAGGACGATTTCTGTGTGTATGTGTGCTGATGTGTATGTACAACAATTCAATTATTTTTATTTTTAATATAAAAATAAAGTACATTTAAAGGAGTATTTATCTAAAAATAACCTTTATAAAATGGTGGAATATTTCTAAGATAATTTATTCTAAAAAAGATTTCACACTTACGCATTATTTATTAAGACAGAAGATGGATTTAAATGAAATGTAATTTTAAAACCATATATTTTAACAATTGTGATGGATACTCATCTTTCTTTTGAGAATGACCCTACATGTGTTTGTGTTCATGCACCAAGGTGGCATGCCACATGTTTGTGGTAACCTGCCTCCATGATGGCCCCAATGACTCTCCCTCAACCCCCTTACTTATGAATGTGACCTCCTTTGCCAGTAGAGTCTGTATCGCGTTCCCTCTGGCCACAGAGAGAGACACGACAAACGTCTGAAGCTTTGGAAGTTTATTATGCACAGTCCCTCTCCTACACTTCTCTTACTCCCAGCTTCCGCGCACTCCCAGCTTCTCTTCTCTCAGCTTCTTCTCTCAGCTTCTGCGCACTCCCAGCTTCTTCCGCCCTCAGCTTCTTCCGCTTCTCCCAGCTTCAGCTTCTGCCCCTTACTCCCCCACCCACCAAGCTTATATACACTTCAACCAATCAGGGGAGAGTACACGAGGTAAACGGCGGACAGCTGCAGGCATAGAATAGGTACACGAGGGGGGCATGCTCTAATCACATCGTTAACTAGCCAATCATTGGAATTCGCTGGTTGTTTACTGTATAGCTGGCCACTTTTGGCTCAGCGTCAGGCGCCATCTTGACCGTGCCCAAGGCTGGGGGTCCTGGAAACCCCGACAAGTCTGTGCAGATGTAATCAGTTACAGGGAGACCAAACTAGATTGGGGTGGGCCTTAAACTCAATATAATTGTTGTCCTTTTGACAAGAGGGGAAGTTGGATATAGAGATCTGGACACAGAGCATCATGGGATGATGGAGCCCAGAGACTGGAGTTCTGCAGCTGGAAGCCAAGGAGCACCAAGGATCACCAGAAGCCTTGGGAACAGGATTGTCCCCAAGAGCCTTCACAGAAAGCATGACCCAACCCAGAGTAAATCTTACACTTTCAGTATCCAGAACCACAAGGAAATACCTTTGTATTGTTTCAGGTCATCCAGTTTGTGGTGATTTGTTCCAGCAGCCCAAGGAACCCAAGGCAGGTGTCACTGTAGAGAATCAGAGAATGAATAACCTCTGCAATAAATGGTGCTGGGATAAACTTAGATTGACATGGAAAACCCCCAGAAACTTGATCCTCTTTCAAATGTTACACAAAAGAAATTTTATGTATATTGTAAATCTAAATGTGAAAAGCAAGATAATAAACCTTCTAGGAACTAATACATGACAGCAATTTTATTAAATAAGGGTAGGAATAGATTATTTGAACAGGACACAAAAAATACTAACCACAAAGGAAATAAATGATAAACTTTACTTCAATATAATTAAGATCTTTGGTTCTTCAAAAGACATTACTGAGTGAAAGAGCAAGCCACACAGTGGATAAAATTCTTGGCAACATATACAAACAATAAAACACTGTTAACCAGAATAAACAACTGCAGATCCTACTGTACCAAATCTGAGTGAGAATGTGACCCACAGGGACTCCTGTGCTTTGCTCCCAGGGATGGAAACTGAACAACCACTTTAAAGGGAAGTCAGTTTGGCATGATTAATTAGGACTGCGGATGTTTGACCAGTGATTTCACTTCTAGAAATGAGTACTTCTGTAGAGCAAGGCCTACCTACAACAATGTGGCTTGTAAAGTTCACCCACAGTTGAATGGAAAAATAAAGTCACAGTATAAACACATGACAAAACCCTGTGAGACTATAAAGCCAAAAGGTCTACAGCTACATGCAATTACATGGGTATCATAAACAGAACATCTAACCAAAGAATCTAGACATACAAGGAGTCCTACTTCATGACTTCAACTCTACTTATCTCAAACTTGGAATTTGACAAAACTAAACTGTAGTGTTTATGTATATTAAAATCAGAATTTTTGGGAGGGGTGGGGGGAAGGGAAAAAATAACAGAATGAATCAAACAACATTATCCTATGTAAATTTATGATTACACAAATGGTATGCCTTTACCCCAGGTCCAAACAGAGAAACAACATGTATCCCATTTGTTTACAATAAAAAAAAAAAAGAAAAAAAATCAGAATTTTGACAGATAACAAGTGATTAACTTAAATGTAAGATTGTGGAACCATTGAGTGGGAGGTAAAGAAGGGTGGTAATTGGGAGGGATCATCCATGGGTATCTGAATGTTAGATGATATTCTATTATGTTGAAAGATTATTTATTTATTTATTCATGCTGACATCTTAGGTGGTGATGGCAACACTGCTCTCTGAATTTCATGGTGCCTCCCAAGGATGACAAGAAAGATGGTGGAAAGTTGGCCAAGAACGACAAAGACCCAGTGAAGAAATCTAGGGACAAGGCCAAAAAGAAGTGGTTTGAAGGCAATGTTCAGGACAAGTTCAACCATCTAGCTTGTTTGACCATGTTAACTTATGAGAAACTGCAGGGAAGTTCCCCACTATAAGTTCACAACACCAACTGTGGCCTCTGAGATTTGAAATTCCCTGGCCAAGGCAGTCCTTCAGGAACTCCTCAGCACAGAGCTCAAATTATTTACCCCAGAAACATGAAGAGTGGAGATGCCCCAGCTGCTGGTGAAGATGCATCAACAGGTCTAACCAACTATATTTGGAAAATATAACTTTATTTAGTAAAGAAAAAATTATTAGGGTATTTGCTTTGTGATAATTAAAAGTACTGTGTGTGCCTTAGTTGTACATCTTTTGGTATAGGGATTTTATCTCTCAATGAAGCAAAACCAGGCATATGGGACAGCAATTCTGATTTAGCTCTTTTTAAAAAATATTTTTTAGATGTTGATGTACATTTATTTTATTCATTTATTTTTATGTGGTGCTGAGAATCAAACCCAGTTCTTCTCACATGCTAGGCAAGTGCTCTACCACTGAACCACAACTCCAGTCCCCTGACTTCGTTTTTTAGCATTTTTCAGTTACTGGAACTCAGTTAGGTAATACTCCTTACTGCTTTTATTCCAGTGTTTTCCATTGATTTCTTTAACTATCATCATACTAAGCAAGTTAATGGAGAGATGCAACTTTAGGACTGTGTAATCAATTTCATCTTTGTGTTTCCTGAAAACATAGCTCCTACAGAGCAAAATGCATGAGGTGCTGGTTTCTTAGTAAATTCCAGTTTTTAGTGGAAGCAGTTATTAGTGATAACTTCTATGACAACTTTATCCCTAATTTAGAAGTGACTGCCCAGTTTGGGCTTGCTTCCTCATCTCATTTGAGTCTCACTTGGAGACTCACTGCAGTTGCAGGCTGACTTCTCTTCCTCCTTCTCTTGCTCACCCATGTCAGGGAGTTTACCAGATTTCTCATCTAATACATGGATCCTACAGCACAGAAGTGTGCTTGTCCCCCTACCAAAGTGGCCTTTATTTCAGTGGATGGTAATTAAGATTCACAAATTATTTGGACTCCATTTTCCTAGATGTGATGATTAATCTGCTCCTAAATACATTTCCGTTAATCAGTCACAAGAGCAGTATGTTCAAGGAATTGAATGGCAAATAGAAAGCAGAAGGACATATTCTCCTATTACCTTAAATCTCTAATCCTTAGCAGGCCTGGGGTGAGCAGCCCACCACAGTTTTACAGTTAAATCTCTGGAGTTAATCACCTCCTTGAAAGAAATTATTTTGTAATTTTAGAGTACTTATCTCAATCGAAAAGCCAGTATTGAAGTCCTTACTGATTATGAATAAAGGAACAGTAAAAAGAAAATGAGTTTAAATATGAAGCAAAGGAGGTCTGTAATAAATCAAAGAAGGTGAATCAACAGGTTTGTTAGTAGATTTTTATTTTGTTTTATATTATACTCTTTTCCTTCCATTTATTTTTATTTGGTGCATAACTTACACAGAAAAGTGGAATTCACTGTGATATATTCATACATGCTCATAGTAAAACTTGGTTGATTTCATTCCTCAGTTCCTCCCCTTTCTCTGTCACACTTGATCCTGTTCCTCTACTCTACTGTTTGAGATTCTCTTGTATTTCTTATTTCTCTCTAGCTTCGGCATATTCGAGAAAGCATTTGACCCTTGACTCTCTGAGTCTGACTTACTTCTTTTAGCATGAGGTTCTCCAGTTCCATTAGTTTACTTATAAATGACATAATTGCATTTTTCTTAATGATTGCATATAACTCTGTTGAGAATTTATACTACATTTTCTATATCCATTCACCTGACAGGTACCAAGGCTGGTTATATAACTTGGCTTTTGTGAGTTGTGCTACTATAAACACTGGAATGTAGGTATCACTATAGTATGTTGATTTCAGGTCTTTTGTATAAATATCAAGGAGTGGTGTAGCTGGGTCATATGGTGGTTCCATTCCTAGTCTTTTGAGGAATACTGATTTCCTTTCTCTCCACATCCTCTCTAGCACTTATTATTTATATTCTTTTTTATGCATTCTTGATGATTACCATTCTAACTGGAATAAGATGAAATTTCAGCGTGGCTTTGGTTTGCCTTCCACTGATTGCTAAGGATTTTGATATTTTTTCATATATCTGTTGGTCATTTGCATTTCTTCTTTTGAGAAAAGTCTCTTTAGTTCATTTGGCCCTTTATTAATCGAGTTATTTGTTTCTTTGGTATTAAGTTTCTTGAGTTCTTTGCTAGAAATGTAGCTGGCAAAGATTTTCTTCCTATTTTATTTTAAAGTCAGGGTCTTGTGTTGCCCAGGCTGGCCTCTAACTCTTGGGTTGAAGCCATCCTCCTGCCTCAGCCTCTTAAGTAGCTGGGACTACTAAGTAGCTGGGTGTGCTATAATGCATGACTGAGAAAATCATTTAAAATCGACAGAGGTAAGATAAAGCATCACTGGATACAACTCAACAATGTTAATGTTCCTCATATTTGAATAATGTTAGCATTTAAAATTTTATCTTTATTTAAAACTTTGTGCCTTGTGTAACAGGGAAGAAATGAAGTCAGGAATAATCATTTCCATTTCACATATATCCAAAGCATGTCAAAGCCCTTCCTTTCATGTTTTGAAAATATTGCTGCTTATTGCTCAGTGAGGGGTAGCTGAGAATTGAGCATAACCGAATTACATGGTAACAGAAATCAGTGCTGCTTTAGATTTATGAGTCTCTCCATAGATGCTAAAATCTACTAGCTGATTTATATGGTATTACTATCCAGAAGCTGTATTATTTTAACTATTATTAGAAAGACATTAATTGCTATATAACTTATTGTCGATTGTGAAAAGCCATACCAAAACCCCAACGGATATTTTTACTAATTATTGTAAATAATTATTGTATATGTGCATGTGTCTTTTATGTATATGATGTAATTTAAAGGGAAAAGGACAAGCAGGTGACTATGGGGAGTCCCAAAAGGAAGAAAGGGAAAAAAGGAGTAAGAATCAAAACATCATACAACCTGAAGAATCGTCATGCATTTGATTATGTTCACCTCCAACCAAGAAGGACTCATCCTGACCTTGAGTTTGGTTCCCTTTGATCAGTACCAGCAATTTCTAGTTGTCCACAAAGACAAGACAGCTGTAAATTTTCACATTTCTCATTTCTCAGGAAGGGGGCTACCTGAAGGGAAATGTTTAATTTTTTTTTTCAGAATTGGTATTTAGAAGGCACTTTCATTTGAGATAAGTGGATATCAACCTAAGCCAAATATGCCTGATGTACAAATCTTTTTCCCATGGGACACATGATGGTTTCAAATAAAATACATTTTCTTTTTCTCTTGAAATAAGCAACCTTTACTTGTGGGAAAATGGCCTAAGGTGAAGACACAATATGTGTGGCCCGAGGAGATGCTGTAGTTCTACAGCTGGCCTGAGAAATTCCATGAGGGATATTTGTTCTAATTCAGCATCCCAACCCATCATCATCTACTTGCAGACAATACAAGTGTAAATACATCTGTTGCTTATTTATGGAGGCTAAATTAAAAATAAAGAAACACAGAAGGTTTACTGTGATGATTTTCTGGGGCAGAGAATCTATTTTTAAAAAAAGTCTTTACTGAAGGTCATAAACTGTTCTTGATCTCATTTAAACTGGTCAGAAATGATTTTTTTCCTTTCTGAAATCTTTCTCTCCCCAGCCTCAGCATTTAGGAAATGACTTTCTTTCCTCTTCTATTGATGTGCCCACTCTGTCATCTGCTCCCCCTTCCTCACCAGCCTCTTTGTTATTGATAGGGGTTGAGTGGCAGGTGTGACCCAGGCTTCCAGGCTTCTGTGTCTCCATTATAGATGGGACCTGTCAACTGCCTGACACATATTATTTGTTGCTGCTGCAATACTTTAATTTAAAGCTCTTTGGTTTTGCTGAAATTCTTTTATTTTGGATTATTTGTTAATATTTTGCTTTTGTATAACATAGATTGCCTCATGTTAATTTCTATAGATTTTTAAATTGGCAACACTTCCCTAGACTTTCAATTAATTTTTTTAAAATTATGAAAATAGTAGAAATTTGTGCATTTCTAAAAAAGCTAAATGTTACCAAAATATACAAAAATATAAAATTTCACACCTCTACCTTAGATGCCCTTAGAGGAAACTGTAGTAAATTTCCATTTGTATTAGAACGAATACACTTGTATAATTTGTTTGGACCCTGATTTGGCAGTCCATCTTCTACTAATATGCATACACTTACGTGTGTGAATAAATTAAATAAAAATTCCTGGAAGTGGAATTGCAGTGTCAAAGTGCATTTAAAAGTTTGAAAGATATTTACAGATGGCTTCCTACTCCTAATCTGTACTTTGAAAATTTAATGAAAGGGATGCTTTTCCATTTCCTGATAAATAAGGAAGTCCTAACAATCTTTGTCAACTGGTAGATGAAAATAGCATATTGTGATTTTAATTTGCATTTTTAGTTTTCAGTGACATTAAACATCTTTCCATGTATTTATTGACCATACATAGTTTTTCCAGGTAAAGTCCATTTTTATATCCTTTGTTCATTTTTCTATTTTATTTTGGTAATTTTCTTTTTTCTTTTTTCTGAGGGTAGTAGTGGTGGTGGTACCAGGAATCCAACCCACGTCCTTGCACAGGCTAGTGGGTGCTCTACCTTCTGAGCTACATCCCCATCCCTATTTTTGGTAATATTCTAATTGATTTGTGAAACCTTCCTTTATTCTAGAAATTAGGCCTTTGTCATAATTATTGCCATTTTCTTGTTAAATTGTTATTTTTAAGAGACCTTGTGTATGGCTATTCTTGGGATCAATTTTTTAAAAAGCTTTACGTGAGCAAATCTTCCTTTCTGGTTTCTGGGTTTGTATCATACCTAAAAAGTCTCCCTTGCCCCCTTCCAAAAGTATAAACACTGCCCACTATTGATCTTCAGTCTCCAGTGATCAACTTTCTCACCTCTCTGCCTCCCTCCATCTTTACTTCCTTCCTTCTAACATTTAAATATTTGTCTCATCCAGAACTGAGGTAGCATAAGGAGTAAAGGATTTATGTTTTTCCTTAAATGCCTATCCAGCCGTCCTACACAATTTGTTGAATTATTCATCTTTTTCCCATTTCTTTAAAAGAGCACAATATCAAAGTTTCAGATGAATACCTGAATTTTTGTCTTAGCCTGGGCGACCATAACATAATACCACAGCCTGGGTGGTTAAAACACCAGAAATAAATTTCCCACAGTTCTGGAGACTAGAAGACTGAGACCATGGTAGCAGCCTGGTTGCCTTCTGGTGAAAGTTCTCTACTTGACTAGCAGATGGCTGCCTTCTCACTGTGTCATCACATGGTGGAGAGGTCCTTTCCTCTTCTTATAAACACGGTAGTCCTGTCGCATGACCTTCATCCTCATGACCTCATCTGAAGCTAATTACCTCCCCAGGTACCACCTCCAAATAACATCACATTGAGGGTTAGGGCTACAACATAGGAATTTGGGGGCAACACATTCAATCCATAACCATTTTCAAGAAACATTAAATAAACTATTGGAATGTATTCAAGCAGAAAGGAAGGCCTTATTTCATTCCTTCAAAATTGACAAGTAGCTTGTAATCACTGTGGCAACAGGGATACAAACCAATTCCTGAAACCCAGTGTGTTAACAATGATAATAGAACTGTGCATTCATTCAACAATGAATACAATAAGGTGCCACGATGAGGGGCACAGGAACCATGTCCAGTGTTGAAGCGGTGACCTTTCTAGGCTATTGTGTCCAAGTATAATGACCTGCAGAGACTAAAGTGAATTTTCTTGTACCCTGACTTATGATAATTCTAACCATTAAATAAATGTCACATGTAAGTATTGTAGGAGATAGAAAGGAATATTACAAAATCCAGTAGTTACTAGTAGTTCAGAGGCACCTGTGCAGAAAAGATTTCCTTTATATGTGAGTTAAAAATAAAACTTGAGGGACATTTTAATTTCCCATTGGGAACTTATTACTCCTTTTCAAAGGTTTTCTAATTAAGAATAAAAAGACTGTTTCTAGGAATAGTGATGAATAATTAAGGAATTAATTCTGTTCTGCAGAATATGGTAGGGCCCTATTATATCTGAGAATCTCATAAAGCATATAAATATTGTATCTGGGTCAACAAGCAGCTGTTCAAAAATTTCTGTGGTATTTGCTGTTTACTCTGATTGCCTTGGATAATAGTCACTAGGCAACAGGACATTTACTTCATTGTGCATGGTGGCCATTAGTTAAGCTGTTATATAACACTCTGAGGCCCCTTTCCATTGCTGAGACCAGCTAAAATGAATACAGTTGTTCAAGGAGGCATGGAATTGATTGACAGCAGGGCACCATGAAGGAAAACACTTTATGTTCTCCAATGTCTAATACAAATATGTTATTAACGTTACTCGTGTACTCTGAATAAGATAATTTATGGCATATTTGAGGGAAATAATCTCTATATTTTTAAAGCTGAAAATGTGTCTCACTTATGTCTGCAAATATCTAGGGAAAGTAATGTGTGAATGTCCTAGAAACTAGAGTTCTCTGCTTTATATGTATGAAGCTGGTATCCAGAAAAATCCTGTCAGGGCACAAGATTTTTTCTTTTAGCTTTTTATTGAAAATAAGCTTTAAAACATCCAACAATCACAAGTATACAGATTAATGAGTTTCACAAACAGAATATACCTTTTAACTGATGTCTAGCTCAAGAAACAAAATGTTACCCCTAAGGGGACAGTCTCAACCACATGGGCAGGGAGCAAAGAATGGGTGAGGGTAAGGTTGCTCAATCATAAGGGGAGTCTTCAGATTTCTTCTCCCTAAAGACAGAAATGCTTGAGATATTTATAAACATTTCACAGTCAGCGAAAGTTGCAGAACCGGAGTGTTGCCCTTGGTGCACTTGTGTGGACACTGCTCAGCAAACACCTACACACACCTGGGGCTCTGTGTGACCAAAACCACAACTTGAGCACCTCGAAGTAGACTGAGACAGCTTCACAGTTAATTGCAGTCAATGACAACTCTGAAGTGACTGGTCCAACATTCCTGTGCCTGGAACGGAGAAGAGGATCAGGGATGGAGCAGGGGGAGATCAGCCAAAGGCGAACCCATGAGGCACCTGCCAGAAGAGATTTACAGGCTCTGGGAAGGAGGAATTGCTAGTCCGTAAAAGAAAGCAAAACAAAAATACACTCATCCTTTCTGTTACCTGTAGTGCAAGTAAATTTCTTTTTTTTTTTTCTTGTTGTATTTATAGATACTGGTCATATTATGAGTTCTGTTTTTTAACAGTCATCTTATTTTTAGACATTCAAAAGTGATGTAAGGGTTACTTTCATGTTAAAAGCACTGTTTCTAGCATTGCTTGGAAGCCAGGCAGGCCTACCTGTCGGGTACCTCTGGTAAGGAATATGGAAGGAAAAAGTAGACAAATAAGCACTGTGCCTACTATGCATACTGTCTCCTTCTTTGGTCGTGTGAATTGTTCAGATGATAAGGTTTCATACCAGCTCTTTTAGATGAAAACTACTTGGTTATTTAGTCTCTGTAGAACAATATATGCCTTAGTACATCGGATAAAGAGGTCAGGTGTAAGTGCTATGCTGAATAGGAGGAATAAAACCACTACATCGGAAAGAATACTTGGATCAGACAAGCATGCAATTAGAATGAAGAACAATGTGGTTGTTGTGTACTTACTTCCAATATTCATATAAAGCAAGAAGTAAATATATGATTTAACCAAAGCAGCATTAAGTTAAAAGATGCACTTCCATGATTTTTAACCTATTAGTCTATTCAAAACAAGCTTTTGTTTGGTTATCAGTGTTTGGTTATATTAAGAATTTATTACTATCATTTAGAACATAATTGTGCTCTAGAGATAAGGGAGTGTTACTATATGTTAGCATAGAAACCTTAATTATCCATATCAAGAAGACATGATGAAATTATATGTTAAAGCAGTAATTACAGTACTAAGGAATCCAGGACCAAATGTTCTTCAGAATTCTAATTTCTAATGTTACTTAAAACAACAATATATTTTAAGACATTTTTGTAAAAAAGTGTACTCTTGAACAACAAGGATTCTTTTTGTAGTGAGTTTATTAGGCTCAAAGGAATAAATTTAAATTGCAATATTAATAATTAGACAATGCATATCTATAAATCAAGTACAATTTACAAAATGCTTTGGTTTATTGAAGTAAATTCAGTTATTTATAAGTCTGTACAGTTAACTGAGGTATTTGTGGGAACAAATGCCTAGAAAATGGCTGACTAGAAAACATACGTTCAGTTTAGCCTCATGCTTGCCAGCTTCAGTGAAGCTGTGTTAAACTTGTTTATAATTTCATATTAGTTTCCTCCTTTGCTTTTTTGTCTTCCTTCCTTCCTTCCTTCCTTCCTTCCTTCCTTCCTTCCTTCCTTCCTTCCTTCCTTCCTTCCTTCCTTCCTTCCTTCTTTCCTTCCTTCTTTCCCTCACCCTTTTCTCTTCTCCTTCCTTCCCTCATTTTTCCTTCTTTCCTTCCTTCCTTTCTCTTTTCTCCTTTCCTTTCTTGACTTTTATTTTTTTAAATCTGTTCAATGTTTTCAACACTGTGTGTGTTGGGGGGTGGTTCCTGGAAAGATCATGCACCTGTTTCTTAGTATCTCAGTCTCACAGACAAGGGTGTTTGTTTTTGTATTTGCACAAAAACAAGTCTTCATGAACAAAATTCTGAGAATATTACTTGAGTAAAAGAGGCTTTAAAACCAAGGCTACTAGGAAAGACAGTGGAATGAACCTGACATAACTTTCCTATGTACATATATGAATACACAGGAGTGGATCTCAACACCAAGTCTATCCACAAGACAGGAATCCTAATTAGAATAAGATATATTCCCTGTTTCTATAAATATATCAAAATAGATTCTACTGTCATGTATAACTAAAAAGAATAAAAAAAAATAAACCAAGGCTACCAAGTACTGATTTGTACTACATCTGTGGAGAAGTTGTTGGTTATTATGGTTCTTCAAAAAGCACAAGCAATACAAAATTTCCTAGTAAGCCTACCTTGTTTAACATGCCCACTAATTCTCCTTGCTTTGAACCTGAATACAGATGTGATGAAGTCTCAGGTAGCCTCATGTGACTAGGGATATTTCCACATGATGGGAAGTTTTCCTTTGATTCAAGTATCTTAAAAAGATGACAGAAAGATGTTCTCCCCCTGCCCCCACACTGGTACTAGGGATTGAACTCAGGAGCACTATACCTCTGAACCACATCCCTAGCCTTTTTAAAATTTTGAGATAGGCTCTCACTAAGTTGCTTAGGGCCTTGCTAAGTTTCCCAGGTTAGCCTTGAACTTATGATCCTTCTCACTCTGCCTCCCAAATTGCTGGGACTATAGGAATGTGCCACAATGCTGGCCAGAAAGGTGTTCTTTAAACCATTAATTAGGACTCCTTTCATTGACCTTGTAGATAATTGAGTATAACATCTCAAACAAAATTAGGATTATACCTAATCAGAGACTGAAATAAGGCATTGCAGTTAACCATTGCCCATCCTGAGAACCATCCACCAGAACTGAATTCAAATTTCATACTTTCCTCAGAGTTTTGTCAGATCTGTCAAAATTGATCTTTCCCACCGTATAGTCGCTGAGTGAACTGCTTTCCCTCCCAGGCATGGTTACATCCTGCCTTCTGTTAACAAATTATTTTATTCATCTCTGAATCCCTTACTGTCTGAGTGGGCACAAGAGGCAAAATCATCATTGTGAGGATAATTGTTCAGGGTTGCTGGAGCGTGTGGTAACCTGCACATGCTGGGTGCAAACACAGGGCTGGGCCCTGAGCTAAGACATCTAGGGAGTGTCAAGTATGAAACAGGTTTTCAGGAAACATTTGCCTTTCATTTAAACTCCTGGGAGTCTTGCTAATTTAAAGCAGTGTCCTTTATATTCTCTTGTGAAACTATTTCCCCAGTAGTATTTTTTTTTCCATTTGTCCAACCAAGTTAATTAAGATGTATGCACATTTAGCCTTTTTAAACAGTTTTGAGGGAGTTTATTTAAAAGTTGAATCTGTCGAGCTGGGGAGATAGCTCAGTAGGTAGAGTGCTTGCCTTGCAAGCACAAGGCCCTGGGTTCTATCCCCAGCACCACAAAAAAAAAAAAAAAAAAATTGAATCTGTCATGTTCAAAGTAAGATCAGATAGAAGTCGTATACTTTATCGACCAACTGTAGAGTATAAACATGGCTCTTAATTGCTCCCTCCAGAAAGGAAGGTTGCAGGAAAAACAAAACAAACAACTTCATCATTATTCTTAACTTCCTCTTCCCCTTCCCATGAAGTCTTGGTGGGATCTTTAAATCACAAGCAGCCGGGGAATCACAAAGGAAAGTGGGCTCTGTCCTTTTTGTTTTTCAATCTGCTTACGAGTCTTTCCATGATGGCTCCGTCACCACTCACAGGGTGGCCCCCGAGTCTGGATATACAGATGAGTACATAAAAATGGACCATTTACTTTTCCAGACTTTATGCTTATGCTTTTCCATGCCTACGGTCACCTTCTATAATGAATGGTCCATCATGTATAATAAGCATATATTCTTCAAATTGTTCTTCAATTCAACTATCTATAGTTGTTCAAAACATATTTATTTCCTGCCACTACTATGCAAATGTCACAGGTGTAATATGTGTTTTATAAAATTAAAGTGAGCACACAAGTTGCAGAATGAAAATAGGGCTTACTTTCCACCCCCCCCCCCCAATACTGAAGTAACACAAGCCTATTGTGAGGAGATTTAAAAAAATGGAATGTACAAAGGAGAGGAAAACCTTCTACAATGAATTACTGAGTGAGTAGTAATCACCACTTGCACGTAGATAAATTATGCCCCAATTCTCCAGATCTTCAGAACTACCATGAGCTTTGAAGTATAGTAACCATGAGGGTGGTTATAATGTGCTCTGCCTGAGTCCTATTTCTCAGCTTGTTTTGCAGTTGCACTTGATTTTGAAGTGAAGCTCTCTGCTTGTTATGGAGCTAGCTGAACTAACTCAGAGGTGGGTCAATGGTCACTGTGCTTGCTGACATGGAATGAAGCTTAATTTTCTGAAGAAGCCACTGTCACTGATATGAAATGGCATTCTAGTGACATTTTCTCCTCAGAAGTTAGTGCTGCTGCCTGAGTTCTGAGATTTAATCTGAGGCCCAGTGGGCAAGTGCGACAACGGGGGTTAAGAATAATGAATCACCCAGGGTGCCAATAGCTGTTTCAAGTTCAGAATTGATACACTGCTTTTTTAAAAAGGACTTTTGATTTTCCACAAATGAACAATTAGCGTCTCACTGCCTTAAGAATATGAAAAATGTTTTTATTTTTCTACCTTATAATTGTATGGTGGTAAAAGTCTCAAAATTATTTTGAATGTGGGAAGAACATTGCTTGCCTTCTGAATTATTTTTCTCTGGAAACTGAAATTAATTTAACAGGAATTTTATAGGTCTAGACTTACTTTGGATGAGCATCACTGAAGATGGTATTTTTATGTAACTAGATTTAAGACTCGATGGTTCAGACCAAGAGTTGCTTCTTTCATTGGTAAGGCTAGGACCCAGCTTCTGACTCTCCACAGCAATGCCCTAGAACGCCTGATGTACAGATGGAGCGAGGATAGGAAGTGGTCTCAGGCAGGTAATGGCAGCACCATTTTGTGGAGAACTTCCTTTCATGTTTATTCCCAGGTAGGTGGCCATGACATCTTAATGAACAAGATAAGCCTAAGGCATGAGAGCATTCCAATATTTGGATTAAAAAATGAAATGCATACTTAATTGCCCAGCCACTTTCAATTAATTAATTAATTTTGTAGTGCTGGGGTTATTCAGCCACTTTTAAACAGTCAGATGTGAAGTGTCATGCAGACAAAATATTTGAGTCAATTTGTTTATTTTTATGTGGCTATATTCTGAAAGTGGCAGAATACAGACTATTTTTCTTGATTTTATAGTTGATCGATACTTTCTTTTTGGTTAATATAGATGATCTGTGAAAAGACCAAACTAGTGAGGACTCAAGTTCTCTTTCTAATCTTTAGGATTCCCTATCACTCACTCTACTTTATCCAACTGAAATATCTTAAGAATGTTCCTAGAGCACTAGTTTGTGAGAAAAAAATAACTTGCTTAATCTCCAAAATAATTAGTGACTTTGCTATTTAGCTCCAATAACTTCAGAGTCTCTTTTATTAAATACTAGTAAAACATGTGAATTGTTCTAAACAAGGGGTTTGAACACCACAGCTTGCCTAAAGATGTATATATCCTCACTTGTTTCCTCTACTGTCTTGCTTATAGTATCACCTAGAGATACTAAATCCTTTAAGGACCTCCAGAGAAGCTTCCACTATTCTTTTGGCAGTTCAGGATCTACCCCCAGCTGAGGAGTAGCTTATATCACCAGCAGAAAAAAAGTGTTTTTTGTTTTTTGTTTTTCTTTTCCTTTTGGCAGTTGACACATCAATCTTGCTTCAAGCAACTTGTTTGCCGTGAAAAATTGATTGGATGCAAGCATTTTCTTATTTCTGGTATATTTATCACCTTAAAAGTAGCAACAGCAACAATAACAACAAAAACAACAGCAACAAAAACCTAGAGGATTCTGATTATGTGCTCTATTCAGGAGAAGGCTGAAATTTGAAGTTAAAAATTAATAGTAGGAAGTTAAAGTAGGTTTATACTCTAATTTTTCTAGGCTCAAAATTGGCTTAGAATGTAAAAGGAAATAGATATTTCTTTGAAATCTATAGAAAAATGCTGTTTATCTGTGTTAAAGGATGCATATGATTTGTTGTTAGTGGTAATATCTGTTTGTAATCCAAATATCACTGGGTACATAAAGAATTTAAGAAAATAGTACCAAATACAATAGCCACAAAATTAATAAAGTACTAAAGAATAAACTTAGCCAAAGAAGTGGATGACTTGTGCTAATTGGAAGAATTAATATTGTTAAAATATCCATACTACCCAAGGTAGTTTCCAGATTCAGTGCAACTTCTATCAAAATCTCAATGACATTTTTCACAGAAATAGAAAAAAAATTCCCCAAATTCATTTGGAATCACAAAAATTCCCCATTAGCTAAAGCACTTTTGAGTAAGAAGAGGAGAGCTGGAGGATTACACTTCCTGATTTCAAAATGTATCATAAATCTACAATAATCAAGGCAGAATGGTATGGGCATAAAAATAGACATAAAGACCAATGGAACAGAACTGAGAGCGCAGAAATAAATCCAGGTATTTAGAGTCAACTGATTTCAAGAATCAGAAGGGCAAAAGGATTGTCACAACTGGTATTGTGAAAACTGGATATCCCCATGCAAAAGAATGAAATTTTTCCTTATTTATTTATATTTTTGGTACTGGCGGTTGAACCCAGGGGTGCTTTACCATGGAGCCATATCCCCAGCCCTTTTATTCCTTTATTTTTAAATTTTGAGACCTGGTCTTATTAAGTTTCTTAGACCCTCACTAAGTTGCTGAGGCTGACTTTGAACTTGCAATCCTCCTGCCTCAGCCTCCTGAACCGCTGGGATTACAGGTGTGAGCTGCTGGGATTACAGGTGTGCACAACTGCTCCTTGCTAATTGGTTATTATTTGACAGCATACACAAAACTCAAAATAAGTTGAGACTAAAAAGTTAGGCCTGAAACTAAAAGTACTAGATGAAAACATAGAGGAAAATCTCCATGACATGTCTTGTCAATGATTTCTTGCATGTGATACCAAAAAGACAGACAACAGAACTAATAAAGAGACCAGCAGAAGTACACTAAATAAAAAGTTTCTTCATAGTAAAGGGAACAATAAACAGAATAAAAAGGCAACCTACAGAATTGTAGAAAATATTTGCAATGACATACCTGATGAAGGATTAAGAGCCAAAATACATAAGTCAAATAGTAGTTCAATAGCAAAAAGAAAAATCACACCCAATTTTAAAAATGGGCAAAGGGCCTGAATAGAATTTCTCCAAAGAAGATAAATAAATGAGCAACAGGCATAGAAAAAGATGCTTATTGTCCCCAATTATCAGGGAAATTCAAATTAAAACCACAATGCAATATAGCCTCATATCTGTTATAATGGCTATTAAAAAAAAAATCAAACCCAAAAGATAACCAGTTGGTGGTGAGGATGTGGTGAAGAGGGAACCCTTGTATTCTGTTGGTAGGAATGCACATATGATTCAGCCATTATAGGAAACAATATGGAAGTTTCCAGAAAAATTGAGATTAAAACTACCATATGATCTAGCAATCTGATGGATATACATTTGAAGGAATTGAAATGAGGGTCTCAGAAGGTGTCTGTGCTCTTTTGTTTTTTGTAGCTTTAGACACAATAACCAAGACACAGAAACAGTCTTAATGTTCATGAACAGATGAATAAAGATGCCAACACACACACAGACACACAGACACACAGGAATGTTACTCAGACTTTAAAAAATAAGAAAATCCTTCTGTTTGTGATGATATGGATGAATCTAGAGGGCATTATGATAAGTGGATTAAATCAGACACAGAAGGGCAAGTACTATATGATACCACTTATTTAAGGAAAAAAAAATCAGACTCATGAAGGCACAGAAGAGAATGGTGGTTGTCAGGCTGGGTGGAACAGGACATGGGGATGCTTTAGTCAAAGGACTCAAAGTTTCAGTTGTGCAAAAAGAACAACTCCTAGAGATCCACAGTGTCTGTGGTTAATGATACTTTATTGTATACTGAAAAGTTTGTGTGAGAGAGTAGATCCTACATTAAGTATTCCTATCAAAAACCATCTATACACACATGCAAGAATATGAACATGGAAGGAAGCTTTGGGAAGTGATGGATCTATTTGTGACACAGATTGTGGTGACAGTCTCATGGGTGTACACTGATGTCTAAACTCATCACATTGTATCCATTAAGTGTGTACAGTTTTCTTGTATGTCAACAATACCTCAATAAAATGGTCTAAACATTGTAACAAAGAAAAACATAGAAGGTAAATGGAAATCATCTAAATTGTAGTAATATAAGACAAAATCAATGGAAAATATTAGAATTTTACAATCCTTTATCCAAAATCTCTAGAGCAGATACATTTCACATATTGAAAAGTTTTAGGAAAACTATGGTTTTACATGTGTTAGAATCACTGTCAGTAGGTTCTATGGCAAAGTCCCATAATCAAATACTTCACTATTTCTGCAGCAAAACCTGTGAGCATTCATGCTAAACAGGGTAAATTATGGTAACAAATAACACACATCAGTTCAGGTTAAATTTTACCACCAAAGAGGGGAAACAAAAAGATCAACAATCTTATAGATCTCTGAGCTTTGGGGATTTGAGAATTTTTTTTCCCCCAGAGTCTCATGCATGCTAGGGAAGGGTTCTGTCACTGCAGTACATAACCAACCCTTTTTAAATTTTATTTTGAGATAGGGTCTCACTAAGTTGCCCAGGTTGGACTTGAACTAGCAAGCCTCCTGCCTCAGCCTCTCAAGTAGCTGGAATTATATCCAACTGGATTTGAGAATTCTTGACATGGTATTGAGAATTCTTGACAAATTCTGTGCAACTTGGCTGGTGAGGATTTTGCTAATAGGATCAGTACTGATATAAAATTCATATGCTAGCTAGTGAAAATTATATTCTTTCTCCCTTCCTCTGTGTCTCCAACTTTCTGTAAGGTGCTTCTCATATGCCCCATCTGACCCTCAGAACAGTCTTGCAAGGTTGAATAATTAATCTCATTTTGTAGATAAGGAAACTGAGGATCAAAGAAGTTAAGTCATTTGCTCAAGGTCATACAGGTCAGACAGCTTCAGGGATGAATTTTTTTTTTTAAACTACAAAAGCCTGTACTCTTTCTATAGCAAAATAATTATAACGTAGCAAAAAGAGGTATATTCCCTGAATTGGCTGAGAAATAGGACCTGAATAGGTCTTCAGATGCTGGGTATCATTTCTGTCTTGTTAAAAATCAGTAAACTATGGTTAATATTGCTCTGTGGTAAGCATAAACATCTCAAATTGTATTCAAAGAAATAAGGCAATTTTGTGTCTCTGACATAGTTAATTAAACAAATGGAAGGTATTTACTTTGTACTATCTCGGGATAGTACATTTCAAAAGTGTGGGAACTTCTGCATTAGTGGAAGATCAAGAAATGATACTCAAATAACTTTGCTAGAAAATTGGCAATAATTCACTAATAAGTAATATTAATTGCTTTAAATATTTTAATATGAAAAATTTTCATATGAAATATAAAATTATTTAATGCAACTCTCTGTAGCTTAATAATGCCTATCTCTTTGCTTTTGCCCAATTCCCATTTCTCCATAGGACTGACTATGTGCCTCACACATTTCAGTGCTTAATTCTAAGTTGGACAATTCTGTATTTCATAGGCGTGCAATTTGTCTTCTTGCTGAGACTGCCATCTTTCAGAGGGCAGGAACTTTGTCATATGTTTCCTTTGAATTCCGGTGACCCTGCACAGCGCATGTGGTCTACATTTAACCCTTAAAAAAAAAAGCAGGCACAATCTGACCATTTTTGTTAACTGAATTCTATTAGGGTTTCTTATTTTTCCAAACATGTTCTTTCATGAAACTGAATCTCAATCTTACACCCATTTTTCTCCCCTGGCATAAATATCAAAGAGTTGTGGCTGCTTGGTGTTACTTTAAAGCTGAGTTTGATCATATCAAGAGCAATTTATGAAGCTTTCTTCTTATAACTTTCTGAAAAGTGATATAGTCATTGTCTGAATGTATTTTAAGCATGGGAGAGTCATGAAGATTTTATTTTTAGAATGTTTCTTTTTAGAATAATAAGAAACCTCAATTTCCACCCACGATCAATGTATTTTAAAAAATCCAATGCTATTGTACAGAACAGAATTGCTGCCAATGCTGAAACAAATCTTGGGAATATATGAAGCATTTGCCTTTAGCCTGTTACACACAGGAAAGTTAAATTTGATTAATCTTTCTCTTGAAAGGTTGTTCCAAGCTGACAGGTGAGTCTTGGTGGAGATTCAGAAACATAAAGAGCAAAACGAGTGGTGGTTTAGGATTCCTGAACCACTGAATTATTTAGATGTTTTCTAATACAAAATTCTTTTTGCGTTTCTCTCTCTGAATCCATTGCCAGTAACATCTTCCTTCCAAAACTTAAAAGTGTTCTTTGAATAGAGCTGAACTATTCTGTCCAGGTGTTACAGATCCATGCAACTTGGGTGAGGAGGCCTCCTTGTGCAGAGCAGGTACTTGATCAGTGTAAACTGGCAGCATCCCCCATGTACTGACTCCCCGTTGGGGTCCAGCCCACACAGTCTTTCTGACTGATCTCCTTTGATCCTCCCAACAGTCCTCCAGTGTCATTAGCCTCTTTCTAAAGATGGTGTAACCAAGGCCCAGGGCATACTGTTCATCAACACTATCCAGGATTTTGAAATCATATTCTTAGGGGAAAACAACTTTAAAGTTCTAACATGATAACTACAAACTAATTGCTAAAAAAAATAACATTATATATTGTAGGAATAAAGAGAAAAATCTGCATAAGAAGGGATTAAAATCAGTCTCAACATATATCGTGCAAAACTTCAAATTTTGTAGAAACTTGGTCATTTTAAAATATTTTCTCCACTTTATTGAAGGAAGTGTTTCTGTTTTAATAAGTGCTTTTCATGCAAATTTGAACAGCTTTTAATAACTGCTTTTTCATGCAAATTCGAACAGCTTCTATAATATTGGTTTTAGTCCAGTCCTTGAAACAGAAATAGCCTCTTAATTTTTGTTGAATAAAATGTTCAATCTGTCCCTTTCTCCAAAGGTAACCACTGTGAACAGTGTTCTATGAATCCATTCACCCGTTTTCCTATGTAAAACATCCACATAAGTACACAAAGAATAAAATATGATTTTTACATCACTGAATCATGCTGAATGAATTGTTTCATGACCAGATTTTTAAATTTAGGAATATACCTTGAATATATTTTCATGTCAGATGGATCTATTTACTTCTTCTGTTGTTTCTCTTTCTATTTCGCTGACTACTGTGTGTTCCAAAGTGTGGGTGAACCATGGGTGATTTAACCATCTCTCTATTAGTGGACATTGCTATGGTTAAAATGTTTATGTTCCTTCCAAAATTCACGTTGAAGCTTACTCCCATTGTGGTGGTATTAAGAGGAGGGGCCTTTGAAGACATGATCAAGTCATGAGGACTCTCCCTCTTTCATGGATTAGTGGTGTCTTCTAAAGGAGCTGGCGGGAACTATGAGGCCCTTCTGCTTCCTGCCACAGGAAGACTCAGTGTTTGTCCATTCCAGAGGATGTAGCAGCAAGGCCCTGCTCTGGAAGCAGATTCCAAATATGCTTAGTCTCAGTCTAGGACTTCCTAGATTTCAGAACTCTGAGAAATACATTTCTATTATTTATAAATTACCCAGTCTGTGGTACTTTTTACTTCAGGACAAAAGGACGAAGGCAGACATTTAATCATTTCTAACTTTTGACATTGCAAGTAGAACTGAAATGAACCCTCTTACCTAAGTATATCTTGGTACGATAGTTACCATAGATAACAAGCATGTAGAGATCTCTCACATTATTTTAACAAGTGATTTGGATAGTTGGAGAGAATACAAATAAAACATGTAATCTCTTGAGGAATTTTAACCTATTTGGAAAGATTTTGAATATTCATAAGGTACTTTTGGTTTTGGAGGTCCCGTGGAGACCTGGTGATGATGGGTCATTAGGAAAGGATTCATTGAAGAGGTGACATAGGAGCTATATCTTAAAGACTATGTGAGATTCAGGGCTGGGGTTGTGTCTCACTGGTAAAGTACTTGCCTAGCAGGTATGAGGTTTGATTCTCAGCACCACATATAAATAAATGAATAAAATAAAGGTCTATCAACATCTAATATATATTTAAAAAAAGAATATGTGAGATTTAGACACAACAGTGAAAAAGACAAAAATTCATTTAGAGATATTATATTGTAGGTGTAGAAGTGAGTGTTGTTTGAACTGGAAATCCAAGAAAGGTTTTCTGGATGAGGCTGGCTTGAGTTGGGGCCCTCAGGGACACAGACCCACGTGGCAGTGTAGACAAGGGTGGCGTGCAGTGGAATGTCCTGAAGAGAGGCAGAGCAGAGGGGCCAGCGTATTCAAAGAACACTGAATAATATTGGCTGCAGCACAACTTTTGTGAGGTTCATCTCCCTGAAGGATGCATCCAGTTGAACAATAATTAAACACTGGCATTTGCATAAAGATAATGGGAGATAAATAGGGCAGAAGTAAATTAGATGTACACCCATGTACCCTTAATAGACAGAAAAATATAGAGACAACAGAAAAAGAAATGAGAGAAGTAACACACACATTTGTGTCTTTAAACACTGTAGTTAGGTGCAACCTGTCATCGTGGAACACGTCACCTGCCAGCTGCTCTCAACAGGGGATGGATCCCAATATGGGATCCTGATATTTAATATATTCTTGTCTATTGTACAGAGCTCAGAGAGGGTGCTGCTTGCTACCTCTGTTTCCAAGTTAAAACCTCATGACCGTGGAAAGAATAGAGAGAAGGAAAGGTACGATAGCAGGAATATTAGCTGATGTACAGACTCACTGTGCAGTCGTGACAGCGTAAAGGAGGTTGCAGGCTCTAAGGTGGAGACAGCGGGGCCTCACAGGTGAAATACAGTACATTTGTATGAAATGCAAATACTTGACTTAAACAAAGGGACAGATCTTTCAAGTGAAAGAATGCTCGGGGTTCCCAATCATTGATTATTGGGAGGTGACATGGAGAGAAGCAAGGGAATCAAGAGGCAAGCAGACCACTGTCTGTAGTCACCTGGATTCTGACCCATGGCATTGTTTGTTCTGAAAGTTCCTCGTCAGTTTGCTCAGGAGCAAACCAGTTTCCCCTCACCTGAGGCCTGCTTATCAACCGTGTTGTCAGTATGTTACTTTATCATGAGGACCAATTAGATTAAACGATGATATTTCTGTCCTCATTACTACACTCTTCCCTAGATAGGTCATTTAAACCACGAATCCAAATCATTTATTTTTGGGGAACTTAAATACAGACTTAGGAAAAAAGCAATTAATGATCTCATAGTATCAGTTCTCAAATTTTCATTGCCATAGTACATATAATGTCTGACAATTGTTTTGTAGAAAACTCCCAGGAATGTAACCAGATATTGACAACTTAAGACATAGCACCAGCAGGCACGGTGGCACATGTCTGTAATCACAGCTGTTCAGGAGCCTGAGGCAGGAGGATCCCAAGTTCAAGACCAGCCTGGGAAACTTAGTGAAACCCTGTCTCAAAATAAAAATGGCTGGGGATATAGGACTGTAGTTCAGTGGTAGAGAGACCTTGGGTTCAATCCCTAATAACAGGAAATAAATAAATTAAATTAAAGCACCAAGGGCAAACTAAACTTCTTGACTTGGCCTATATGTCCCTGCTTGTTTCTTCCCACCTGTTCCTTCAGCCTCACTGCTATGGCATTCCCCGCTCCTGTTTCTCTTCCTATCCCCTCACTCATGTTCAATTATATCCCAGCCCTTAGCACACACAGAAGGCGCTCAGCAAATATTTGTTAATGAATGGAATTAGTAAATATTCCTTTCCTTGTGTAGCCTAGAGTGTCTCTCCCCACCTCTCTTTTAGTTGACTCTTAATTATCAAACTTTTTTACTTAGGCAAATTTCTTTTTGCAAGCTGGGGGCGGGGGACA
This sequence comes from Sciurus carolinensis, assembly GCF_902686445.1. Taxonomy (NCBI): domain Eukaryota; kingdom Metazoa; phylum Chordata; class Mammalia; order Rodentia; family Sciuridae; genus Sciurus; species Sciurus carolinensis. The sequence continues at coordinate 34,167,143 of NC_062219.1, forward strand.
GGGATTCAGTGTTCCTCCTCATGACATTCCTGTCAGGTTTACATTTATCACATTAGCCCCTAACTTTATTTTCCTCACCAGGTTATGAACTCCTCAAGGGCAAAGATGGGGATTGGGTTGCACTGGATATCCAATATCTAAATAGAGGGCCTATCACATTGTCAAGTGAAGGAACCTATCAAGACACAATAAAATATAAACTCAGAAGAGACCAGAATATTCTTCTATTGGTAGTTGGTAAGCTCATTCTATCTCCAGCAGGGAATTTTACTTGGGAAATTTAATGGCTACAAAGAAGTTTCTGGGTGAATATAAATTAAATCAGGGAGTTGTGTCACTTTCATGGGCAATTTCATTAAATTTGGTAAGTCACTCTTCCCTTTCTAACATAACATAACTGGCGAGCAGACCTAAAGACCCATGTCAGTCAGCATACCTCTTCCCTGAAGAGTGGTGGACACATACTTCTGGATTCTTAATTTTGCAAAACTCCTTTATGTAATGGGAATGGATGTGTCTTTTGAGAATTTCCCCCAATTATGAGTTTTAGTTATTCAAGGCTTTTGAAAATGGCATAAAAATTCCTAAGCCGTACAGCTGGGAACAGGCATGTGCCTTGGGTTCCACTAATCAGACCATACCCATGGAGGCTTGGATTGGCAGTAAGTAAGTGGGAAGGCAGCCCATGCCCTAAAACATTTCTGGTGAGGTGGTAATGAAGGCACCTGGTTCATGAGGTTGTGGCTTCTGGCGTCCAGTCCCCTCTGCGCATAGTGAGGGCAGCTGTGGTGGGCTCACTCAGTGTGTTTGGGTATCCATCCTGAATGCTTGACTTTTCTGGCCCACTTGGGATTTTTCTGGGTGACCTAATTATCTAATAAAGTTGCTTTCTATTTGTGTCAAGCAGGATGGATTCCATTGTCTGCCAGTAACATACTCCATTGTTTGCCAGCACTCATACTGTCACTGTAATTTTAATTTTAATTTTTAGGGAAATGTTATTTTCTAATTGTTCCCATGAAAGCTTCTGTCCATGGCAGTTAGATCCTTTATGTGATGTGGAGGTTATTACATTTATGACCTTGCCCATTTCTCCAAATTTCTGTTTCTTCTCCCATATACCATCCCTGCCCCTGACCTCCTTATGACACCATGTTAACTCGAAAAGGATAGCAGAAGGAACATGGACTTGGAGACAAAAAGCACCTTTTGAGCCCTGGCTCTGTCACTCACTAGTCCTATGACCTTGAACATTGAACTCTGTGAGTCTTCCTCAGAGTTGTTAAAATGAAAGGAGAAAACACATGAACTCCTGGTGCATTGACTGCCATCAAATAGGAACTCTTATAAAAGAGTCGTTGTGAGTCTTCCTCAGTGAACACTGGACGACAACCAGGTAGACCAAGGTTCTCTGTTAGCTTAAGTTCCCCTGCCCAAGAATCCATGACAGCCTCCCTCCTGAGGGTGCTGCTTATTGTGTTAATGATGAAATTCTCAATGTCTGTTTACCGGGTCCTTTCTTGGGTCTCCAGCCTGATTTCTTACAGTCTGCTTGCAGGAGCCTTTGGCTTTCATCAGCTCGGCCTCCTCCCCCTCCCCTGTACACTGTGTGCTTTCCCATCAATCCCCCCACTTCACTATCCCTTCTTCAGCTTGCCCTTCCCTTCCCCTCTGCCAAGCCAAACCAAACAGTTCTGTTAAAATACATTGTATGTGTAACATATTGTTTACATTATATATGCATACAATAATATATACCTATGACATATTGTAAGGATTGCACAGCATTTTCTATGCTTGGCCCACCTTCCTTGATCAAACATTGATTTTTTTCCCCATATTGATCAATTTTGATAATGACTGCTTTATGTCAAGTGCTTTATTGTTAAAAAAATAATCATTTATAAGCTACTGGAGAGGCCTATCACCAGGTGTATGCTTTATAGGGACTACTTCATATAATCTTTACGACAGCTTCTTGATAAATTGTATTTTATCAATTTTGCAGATGAGGAAACTGAGGTACAGGAAAGTTAGCAATGGAATCAATCTAACTTAGGTTGAAATCTAAAAGCTAGTAAATGGCAAAGCCAGGATTCAAATCCAGGCATTCACTAGTTAGAATCCAACTCCTTTAACTGCATCATCATCTTGAAGAAAGAGTTACTTTCAGAGATTTCCTAATATTATTTCCCTTTGTTTCTGGGAGAGAAATTCTAAGAAGCAGCAGAAATCATTTTATCACATGGATCATAGTGAACACAGGGGAGAATGACATGAAATGAGGTCGGAGAATGCATCAAGGGGAACCTTGCAGACCACGACCTCAGAGGCACCAACTTTGCCATCTCCACCACCAGAACTGAGGGTGGAACAGCAACATGTGCACACATGTGGCTCCAGTGAGTACTCTCCTACTTGCCCAAGAAGGATGTCCTTTTTACCTTGAATGACTGGCTGCTCTATTTGGTCCCTGCTTGAAAGTAGCTCTTGTAAGGATTTTGCGCTTCTGGGTAGGACTGTCACTCAGTGGAAGTGTCTCAGGGTTTAAAACCAAGGATGAGTGTCTGAGTTCCAGCCTTTCCACCTGGAGACTGGAGATCTGGCAAGGGCATTAGCCCTCTGAGTCTTAGTTCCTTTGTCTGTAAAGTGATAGAGAAGTCATACCACAGTGGTAAAGATCAAAGGAAAAGTACATAGTTTTATTTTTTAAGTGAAGGAATAATTATTTTTATGATATCCTAGCCCTTGTTTGACAGAAAGTGGAGAAAATTCTCTTTCTACCTCATGAAAGGAAAGCTTATATATCAAGACCCACCACCGCATGAAGTTGAGGTGTTTCACAGACAAGTGTGACATTTTAGAACATATGTAAAAGGTAACAGTCTTGAAAGGGAATTTGGAATTAAAAAATGAGTCACAGGCTTTATTTGGGGATCTAGGTAACATATATGACACATCATGCTCTAGGTGATTTGGACCCAAGCAGATGTTCTTCAGGATAGGAAAATTTCCATTTCTGAATGGTGATTATAAACTCAGATAGTTTGAGTTGAATAATTATTTCAAGTTCTTCTAAAAATGTTCCTAGTGCTTTTGTGTAAGAAATTTTTATTTTTCAAGGTCACTTTCTGATAATATAAGCTAATAAGGATATTGATTCTATAGAATAAATTTGCTTTTATTTTTAACTTATTTTTATTTGTTTAATTTCTTTTTGTGGTACTGGAGATGGAACTCAGGAACATTTGACCATTGAATGGAAATACTTCCAGATCTTTTTTTATATTTTTAAATTTGAGAAAAGTTGGGCTTTAACTTGCTGTCCTCTTTCCTCAGCTTCTGTAGTAGCTGGGATTACCAGTTTGTACCACTGAGCCTGGTCAAAAGTTTGCTTTATAAGCCAAATTTTCAAAGTTGAAAATGAAATAATATACTCACATTATGGTTTTTATTGCAGTTTTAGCATGAAAATGAACAACTTCCCTTGGAAATCCAGATAAAATGGTTTTATTTTTTAATTTCAATTTGAAAAAACAAATTAGTTAAGCTGTGCAATTTACATTAACCTTTCCCTCATGATGATTGATGCCTGGTGAAGTCTTTCTTAGGCATTATGATGTTAACTGGAATTAGGTGGTATCATTCTCATATACAACTTATTCAAGGAACTGGTTGCAAATAAGGATCCCCAAGAGGAAGAGTTCTTGCTGGCTTATTCCTTTTTAATAGTATTAGCTTCTGTTTCCATGGAAACTGCACATCCTGTTTTGCTGTTTGCATGTCTTCAGATTTATTAAAATAGATTCAAGTAGTTAAAGCTAATAGTAACATTCTGTTTTGAGTATAACATCCCATAGACATTTTCAGAGAAGGGTTAGTAAATCAAACTTCATTATAGGAAAGTAAGCTGATGTAAAGTGCCAATTGCCACTAGAGACTATGTCTTTGAATTTCTGTATGTTTAAAAAATACTAACATTGGAACTCAATGGGGGATGTGATTGCTTAAAAATTATTTGAATCAAATATACCAAAAGAAAAATAGGTGAAGAATGAATGAAAACCAATATATATGTTGTGTAACATACACAAACATACACTATATATGCACACATATGTTTAAATATATAAACTTAAATGTATGTAGAAAATATACATTTATATAAAACAGGTATATTGTATAAATATGTAGCTAATAAACATAAAAATATGTTCAACCTCACCAGTAATCAAGAAATACAATTTATAACAATAAAATATCAGTATTTACCTCTTAATTAGCCAAGATAAAAAAGAATGCTAAAACCCGGGGTGATAAAGTTGTGGGAAAACAGGCATATGCTGGGAGCATTGATGGAAAGACTAAATTGCTGCAATTTTGTGAAGGACACAATTGGTAATATGCCTCAGAAGCCTTAAATATATGCAAGCCCCTCTATCTAGAAATTTTGCTTCTAGAAAATTTGCCTAAGGATTTATAAAGAGATATCCTAATAAGGATATTTATCATAATATAATAGGAAAAAAATTGTAAATGTGGGTATAAATAAAATGCGAGAATGGGTTAGTCAATTTTTCATTGCTGTGACCAAAATACCAACTTAAAGGAAGACCAATCTGTTTTAGTTCATGGTTTCAGGGGTTTCAGCCAGGTTGGCTGGCTCCATTGTGTAGCAGAACATTATGGAGGAAAGGTATGGCGGAGCAAAACTGCTCATCTCAGGGAACTTGGGAAACAGAGGTAGAGGAAGAGGGAGAGAGAGAGAGGGAGTGGAGGGACAGGGAGAGAAAGAGAGAGGGGGAGGGAGAGAGAGAAGGAAGGAAGGAATGAAGGAAGGAAGGAAGGAAAGAAGGACGGAGGGAGGAAGAATGGAGGAAGGGGCCAGGGACAAGAAACCCTTCCAGAGCATGCCCCAGTGACCTGCTTCCTCCAGCTAAGCCTACCTCTTACAGTTTCCACCACCTCTCAACATTGCTCCCCAGCTTTGAATCCCTCAGTGGATTAATCCGTTGATGTGGTGGAAGCCCTTAGGATCTAATCCCGTCTCAAAATCCCTACTTCTAAATGTTGCTGCACCGCAAACCAAGGCTTCAGCACATGAGCCTTGGAGGACTTTCCAGACCCAAACCATAATAATGTGTTAGGAAATTTTTTACATTGACCATGCCCCATGTGTGAGCTATTTTCCACCTACGTTTACTCATTACTGTTTCTCTAGTTCCTAGTTCCTAGTACAAGGCCCAGTTGCCCAAGAATTGTTGAACGAATTTAAATGATGGTATTGAACTATAGTTAATTATCTGGAAAGGTATTCGTAGCATGTTAGGTGAAAAAAGAAGTGACAAAATGGGGCATTGAATGTTATTATTTATAATTTAAAAAATCTGCTTCCTGGCTGCCATAAGCTGAGCGATTTCTTCCATATGCCCTTCCACCATGATGTTCTGCCTTATCTCAGAGCCAGAGCAATGGAATTGGCCAATCCTGAACTGAAACTATGAAATCCTGAGTCTAAAATAAACTTTTCCTTCTCTAAGTTGTTCTTGCCAGGTATTTTGGTCACAGCAGCAAAAAGTTGACTAACACAATAGGGCACACAAGGGGCCCTCCACCATGAGAGCTTCATGAATTCCTTAGCCATTCTCCACATTCCCAGTCCAGCTTTCTATACCCAGTTTTCCGGGCATTCTCCATATATTTCCATGTCTATTCCTTTGTTGATATTAATCTGTCTACTCAGATTACTCCAGACTCACAATTCAGTCTTTGCCTGAGAAAATCTCACTTTGGTTTCAAAATCATCACCTCCATGTGACTCTGGGATTATTTCACTCACAAATGAACTTTCATTAGGATAAGGTAATTGGACATTGATTATTGAATTTATCAAAGTCAACCATGTTTGTTAATTGTTAACATGAATGTAAATCATTTCTTACTTGACTTTCTTTTCTCTAACTCTTCATCTGCCCACAAGTATAAAATGAATGTCTATTGACTATTATTAAATTCTTCTATCAGAGTTCAAAACCTAATATCAAAATGTATTTATGTACATTTTAAAATAGGGTTTTCTTCACACAGCTAATAGAGTTAGAGCCTTCAAATTCCTTTATTTCAAATTGAGATTTTATGCACTTGAGTACAGATCACTAATAACACAATTGCAACTATAATCATAGCACTTACTATATGCCAGGAACTGAGTTGAACATTTTACAGGTATTGTGGCACTGAAGCTGACAAGAGCTCTCTTGGGTAGCTATTATTATTATTATCACATTTTGCTGATGAGGATACAAGTTCTGAGAGGTTGAACAACTTGTCCAAGGTGTGATCATGGAAATAGGGTTCGGTTTAAAACCCAAGTCTCTTCAAATTTAGCCTGTGCTTTTAACCTTCAAACTATACTGCCTTTTGAAATCTAACATTTCACTTGAACTTTGTGAAAAATGAAAAGCAAGTGGCCACTACTTGGAGCTACCAGTTGGAGCAGTATGGCATACTGTACCCGTTTGGTTAGACTTGACAACTCTTGGATTGTGCGTTTCTCTGACTCCAGCATGGAATGTCATTGCTACAATCCTCTAATGGGCTCAGATTAAGTATGTCACCATGGAAAGATACAGGGACATATTTCCATCAGCAATTATTGCATAAGTCAGCTTTCTCATTGATATCTATTTCCTTAAAGTATATCACATAAGAGTATTTATTTCACTTACATAATTCTGAAATTTCTTGGTAAAAATTAAGACAAATCTGAATTTTGGATGACATTGCCTTTAAAGATATGTAAAGACTGAAAAGATTTATGTATCATGAAAGTAAATCAGATGAAATTTAAATAAGTGTGTAACACATTCCACAATGGAGAAGAAAGCACAGGCTGCTTAGATAAATGCCTATGCAGTAAAGCAGGATGCCCATCTTACCCTGAGTGTAGGCTCAAATCTTTAAGGGCTCACATTGTACTTCAGAGGTCACCCTACTTCTGTTCATGACAACTGTGCTTAGTCAGACCTCATTAGCAGTCTCAAAAATTGCTGTTTAAAAGATAACAGATGGGAGCTGGGGTTGTGGCTCAGTGGTAGAGCGCTCGCCTAGCATGCATGAGGCCCTGGTTTTGATCATCAGCACCACATAAAAATAAAATAAAGGAATTATGTCCACCTACAACCAAAAACTATATATTAAAAAAGATAACAGATCATTTATATCCTTCAATGATGAATTTCTTGACTTTCTTTTATCATTTATCAACTGAGATAATGGGAGGACTTTATTCCTGAGTTGTTTTTTCCCAATTATTACTGTACTCTGAAATTATTGGTTTGGTGTCAGTGTGAAAGTGTGGACATACATGCATATGCATGTATCATGTATCATTTTGAGCTTAAATATTTATAAAAGCAATTTAACTATTACTATGTAGCTCTCTAAATTTTACTTCTTTATCTATTGAGAGTTGTCAATGAACTTCAGTCAAAACCCATCAGGAATAAAACTGTAGTTTAACAGATGGGGATTACTGACTCATTGTAATAAGGTAGAACAATGAGGTAGAACTATGGATGGGCCAGTAAAAAGTGTTAGGACTTACAGGATGTGGGCTTGTGTTAGATGATTTGGAGGAAGCTTCCAGGAAGTGGAGGTTTGCTCTAGATTGAATGCTGTCAGGCAGCAGTGACACTTTTGTGATTGGGTATCTAATAAATGTCATCTAGATGGCAGGATGAATGAAGTGAAACTAAAGATATAACTGGTAAAGAAGCAGCTCTCATATCAGCCAGGTGAGTGTTTGTGTGGTCATTTTTGTGGCTTGGACAGTATTATTCCCATCTGAGTTCAGACTTCTTGAGGGAAGTGGTCTTGACTTTGCCATGACCCATCAAAATCTCCGTGTCCTTGACTGATGTGGGTGTTCTGTGAAGTTGTTTATGTTAAACAGGAGAATACCACAACCAAGCTCTGAGTGCCAGGCCAGGAGTCCAGCTGCACCAAGGCCTTCATGGTAGTTCTAGACCAGCTCCTCGCTATCAGGGTTTGGTTTTCTCTTCTCTAAGAATCCATAATCAGATTTTAGAGCCATTCACACTGAAGTAGGTCTCTCCTGACCCCTGTGATCCTGACCTTGTACACCTTGCTCAATGAGTGTGTTTAGTGAGCGTTGACTAGAGGTTGATTTTCTTTCCGGTCTGCTTAACCTTGGCTAGATAAACACGCGCGCACACACACACACACACAGACACACACACACACATCTTTAAAAAATAAGTCTAATTTTAAATCTGTTTTAGAAATCATTATTCATTAGTAAAATATGTTCTCTTGGTTCCAAATATACTAACTTTTCAGTTTAGTTGTCTCAATTAGCGTAATTTACCAATGCTAAAAATAATTTCTGGAACAAAAGCTTCTGAAAATAGAAGCAAAGAGGACTAATTTCCTTCTCATTTTAGAAATCAATCTCCCACTATTTTACTACAAAACCTTTAAAAGACCTGATGAAATACTGATGTTGATTTTAACCCTAAACAATTTTCTTCTTATCGTCCATTAACCATTTAAAGTTCCTACCCCAAAAGCAGTGTTGAGGTGGTATGCATTTCCCCTTATTTTTCACCTCAACATCCTTATAAAATTAGCTTTTGACAGATTAAAAACTACAAACTTCAAGGTGACCTTAGTAAAGATAGTGATCACAGCTTATAACTTAGCTGTGCTTTAACCTCACAGTGAGGAGGAAGGTCACAAAAAAAATGGGGCCTTTTTTTTTTTTTTTTTAATCAGGAAGGTGCTTCAGTAAAAGAAAGAGCTTTGATGGTAGAAGCCATTCATTCCCCAACCAACCAACTATCAATTAAATCAGTGTATATTCACTGAATTCCAAACATAAGCCAAATTTGGGACTACAGGCTGGAAGGCCAATGTAAGCAAGATCTGAGCTCCTTATTTTACAGTTTACTATAAAGGAGATAAGACTGATAAATCAAACATGCAAATTAATGCCTGTATAATTGCAAATAGAAGTCCCTTGGATGAACGGGATTGATTTCCATGAAAGCATGGAAGAAAGGGATCTGAATTAAATGGGGTTTCTGTGTAGACATTCTTGTAAAGTGATCCTGAAGCTAAGAAAGAGGGATAGATGAGACCCTCAGAGGAAAAGGAAGGGAAGGATGACTCAAGAATGTTCTATACAGAGGGAGGAATGGGGACAAAGGCTTTGGGGTGGCATGAGAAGGGTTTGGGTTCCCTTGAACCAGACTGAGATAATTTGCTGTCATGTATTTATTGAATGCATTCAGGAAACACATCTGTAAGGAGGTGAAAGAGGTTTTGCAGCTGCATAGTCCTTTTGAGATACCTCCAATAGAGGCCTCTGTATGCCTGCACGGGCCAGGTTTGTGTCCTGGAGGCGGGGGCATGACCTTGGGAGAGCTGCTGAAGGCAGTTCCCAGAGGAGTGGGACTCAGCTGTGAGCCTAGCAGCTGACAGTTGGCCATTGGGAAGTGAGTGCTTTGGGCCTAGACCAGAAAACAGGTGACACTGCTCATTGGCTGGGTGAGGCTGGAGGTCATGGAGATTGAATAACTGGCAGGACAACTGGCTGGCCGTGGGATCAGGATTTCTAACTGTACCTTAAGAGCTTTTGAGGGGCTCAAGAACGGTAAGGGCTACCCTGATTTCAGTCCGACAATGCAGACACTGGGTGAGGAGAAACCCCCAAGCTGCAGAGTGAGCATCCTGTATGTCTCTGCTCCCCTTCAAATTGGCTCAGTAAACTGTTTTAGTTACTCTCAAAGATACCTGAGAGTTATCCTATGCCTGGTTATTCTGTTTTTTTTTTTTTTTTTTTTTGGTACCAGGGGTTGAGGGATACTCAACCACTGAAACACGTCCCCAGTCTGTGTATGTATATCTGTATCTATATCTATATCTATATCTATATCTATAACTATATTTCTATATCTATAACTATATATATATATATATATATATTTAAATTTTATTTAGAGACAGGATATCATTAAGTTGCTGAGACTGGCTTTGAACTTTCAATCCTCCTGCCTCAGCCTCCCAAGCCACTGGAATTACAGGCATGTGCCACTGCTCCCAGGTTTCCCAGTTATTTTTTTTCAGAATTCCCAACTCAGAAGTCAGACAATGATACAAATGAGAGAATTAAGGATGTCTATGTGGCTGTGACTGCAAGTCACTTGCTCCCTTTAGGAGCATTCAAATGCAAATGTTCACAAAAAACTCTGTGTACAACATGTTATATTTTAGTGGCTATTTCCCCACTAGTTCTCAAATGTAATAGGACATATAGGAATTTTACTTCCTTAATAACGTAAAGCATGTTACTATGTGAGGCCTTCATAATTAATGTCAATTGTTCATGTTTACTTAGAAAGATGTGTTTAACATGTGGCTTTATTTGTTATCTCCATAATCCCTAAGCTCACAAATGAAAGAATATTCATAATTCTAACCAGAAAACTCAAGTTGATTTAGTAAAGCCACATGACATGCTTGATAATTGAGATCAGATATCAAGAATGTATATTTTGTATTTAGATGTTCAGTCTGAACTTTGATGCTGTTCTTATGACTCATTCTTCTTGCTCTAATGTTTTAGTGCTTTATCCTTCAGGAACTCCTGAAAAGCAGCGGAAATGATTCTTGCTCAGATCCTTCCCCTGGAAAGATGAATCATGGTAATTCATAAAAACCATGGTGAGCTCTTGCCTGACAGTTTAATAGCTTTCCCTTTAGTCAGTTGGCGTAAGCATCTAATTTTGAGCCTATTCATTTGTGAAGAAAGGTCAATGTAATTTCCTGTGATCTCCCTTGGCCTCCCCACAGAATGAGGTGCCCTCCACACCTGACGACAAGGCTGGTGCCAAGTAAAGTTGATGCTCCCAGGTGTTCTCCCCACCTAGTGTAGCTACACAGATCCTGACTCTTCACCTGGGCATCCACTGAGGCCTTCACCTCTGTCCCTCACAGTTGGTGAGTCAGCATACCTGTCCAGTTCTGCTTCTTCAACAACTCCATTCTCTCCCTTTCTTCTGCTGTCAAAAGGCAAGTCTAAGACCATTACCACTTGGTTTGTCTTGTGTACCCCACCCACTTAGGCAGATAACCTGTGATTGGTTGTTTCAGATTTAATTCTCCAGGTTAAAATCTGAAGAGGTGCACTTCTTGCAAAAGCCCTTTAGAGGATTCTATCACCCTAGTTAACCTGTGTAGAACTTGATCTTGTGAGGCCTCACCACTTCCATCTCCATAGACATCTCTAGGCTCAATGCTATGTAGAGGAAGCTGTTCCATCTGTCCTTAGGAAAAGTTTTTCAGATGAAAATACAGCCTGGCTGCATCAGGCAGTTTCTGTAACTGGAAGCTTGGCAGGAAGAATGAATCTTCAGAGGAATAGTCATGATTATTTCACACTCAAATATCTTCCCTTTGTATTGTTGAGAATAGAGTGAATCAGCTCTGGTGATGAAAGAGCCTGTTGAAATTATATATTTTAATTTGACAAACACTGATATTTTATTGTATGGATAAGACTAAAAATTCTTCACAAATTGTGAGACAGGGACTCTTAAACTACTAACTATAATGGCAGCTAATTCTGTATTGGAGGATTAATGAAATACATAGAGAGAAGAGGTCACTCTCTTTGGGGATTAGGAAAAATAGCCTTTGATCTCAGTCTTGGGGTAGAAAGAGGATATTCCTGATGAATAGAGTAACAACAGAGGAGCTCTATCAGGAATGGAGATTCAGGGGAGCTGTGCTATCCTTGGCAGTGGACAGAGGATAGAGAGTCAGAGAGGGAAGTGGAACTAGAAAGATGGGTTGTACTTGGGGCATAGTGCGCTTTGAATGCCATGTTAAGGAGTCTTCACTTTATTGTTAACACAGAGATTCTGAAGGGTTTTTTGAGTGGATATGACTTGTACCCTAGGAATGTTACTCATCTATGAGAAGGGATGTCTGAAAAGTCTAGGGATTGAAGGAAAGAGAGAGATAGAAGGGTCAGTAGGGACGCTTTAGTTGGACCATAAAGAAAAGGACAGGTGTGGGAAATAGTCAGTGATAATGGATCGGTCTTGGCAATGGATTGTGTATGGTGTGAGAGAAAGAGAGTTGGAAATAGCCTGGCATTTTGTCCAGGCACGGTGGACAGCTTGAAGATGGCCCCAGAGATTTCCCACAGGTTTTGCTTTCCCACACTTGTGTTGTTGGGCCCCATATTGTACCAGGGTTGGTCTCTTCTTCCAATAGAATATGGCAGAAGTGATGGCTTATGACTTTCTATTAGATTACAATGTTATGGTGCCTTTTGTCTGGGTGACTCCCGCTTGAATGTTTGTTCAGGGGGAAGCAATGGCCTTCTAGTGTAGGGGAAGCTCACACATGGTCAGGAACCAAGGCCTAACTTCAGCCATGTGAGCCAGTCTAGAAGTTGATTCAGCAGCTCCAAGAAGTTGTTATATGATGATAGCCCTAGCTGACATTTTGACTATAAACTCATGAGAGATCCTGAGCCTGAACCACTTAGCAAGACTGTATCCAGAGTCCAGAAAATTTCCTTCAGAAATCCTGTGGGAGAATGTTTGTTGTTTAAGCTGCTAAGGTTGGGGAATTTGTTGTGCAACAACAGACAACAAGAATATACAGGATAATGGGCAGATCCAATTAACTAAGATAGGAAACACAGGAAAGGAGAACTAGTTTTATTAAGGAAATGACAAATTTGATTTTTTTAAACATATTTGGGTTGTGCTAACTCTAAACCTCTGTTCATCAGACACTTGAGGCCAGAGGTAGATTTGAATGTCATTCACCTGGTATAGAATGGTGGTTCACAAGTTTAAAAATTTATCAGAATCACTTGGAGGGACCCTAACCCCAGGGTTTCTGGTTCTGTAGGTTTGTGACTAGGCCCTAAAATTGTATATCTAAGAAATTCCTAGGTAATGCTGATGCTTTGGGTTCAAGGATCACACTTCAAGACTGATTTAGGGTGAAATTTACAGGAAAAAAAGTGATAACATTCATCATAAATAGTAGTTCTCTTTAATTGTACATATATACTGTTAAGCTACAATATTTAGCAATTAAAGAATATGAAAGAATTTAAAATTACTGACTGCTACAGTTTGGATGTTGAATGTCCCCAAAAGTTCCATGAGTTAAAGTCTTTGTCTCCAGGGTGCTGCTGTTGGGAGACAGTGGAACCTTTAGGAGGTGGGGCCTTGTGGCAGGTCCTTAGGTCATTGAGGGTGTGTCCTTGAAGTGGGTTGCAGGACCCTGGCCTGTCCTCCTTTTGCTTCCTGACCATGAAGTGAATCGTTTTTTCTGCCACACATTCCCTGTCATTGCCGTCTGGCACAACCACCAGAGGATCAAAGCAACGGTCTTACCAGATCTTAGACTGGAATCTCCAAAACCATGAGTCAAAAAAAATCTTTTCTTTCTATAAGTTAATTCTCTTGGATATTTAATTATAGTAACTAATAGACTAACCAAAATTAGAGTTGGAGATTTTTAGAATTAGTTAAAAACCTTGAGTAACATGATCAAACGTGCTCACAAGAATGAGTGTCAATAAATACAGGTGCTTCAAATACCTTTTGCACCCTAATTAAAAAAAAGTGCAAGGTGAGAATTGATTTTTCTTGATTTTATAAGGTATCTTTATAATTGATAACTTCTATTGATTCATGACGGACTCCTTTCCTTTATTCTGCTATTGCTTTTTGCTCTTAGTGTTGTACTTATAATCTGAAAATGGATTTTAGCTGATTAGCAAGCACATGTGAAAAAAATCCAAAAGAATTTTAAAATATTCAATTATGTGCCACAAAATTTTCATATTTCTTCCTTGCTTGCTGGAATAAATCTCTAGAGATTTTGCTTTGACAGCCAGGAGGACTGATTACATAGATTCCATATCAAAACTGTGTGGTGTTGGGTGATGTATCTTTTGCAGATAATGTATGACAACCTATTAGATTAGAGGACATTTTTATAATGAATAGGTACCACACAGAAATAAAGGGTGGTATTTCTTAACGCTTTTTAAAGTCCACATTGTATACCAGTTAAATATTTGATTCATATAATTAGCAAACCAGGGAAATAAATTGTTCTGTGTTTTCAACGATGTGTGTGTGTGTGTGTGTGTGTGTGTGTGTGTGTGTGTAGGCCCTAAATGGGTGGATAAATTTTTGCATGTCCAGGATTTGGTTTGAATATCTTCCTAAGTCATACTGTGTAAAAATGAGGATAGTCTGTCATTTAGGCTGTTTTGGTAGAACTGACTGATCCTTCTTGGACTTAGCTACCCCAGTTTCCTAGTAACTGATCTCTTGCCTTGCAATTTGAGATAGAGTTCCAACCTTGTTGCCTAGTGACTGTGTTTATCTAGATTCATGCAGCGAATGCCGAATTCCTTGTGCCTTGGTTCCAATGCCGAATACCTGCCTACTAACTCCTTCGTTTATTGCTTCTTGCTTAAGAATCCATAAATTACATACCCTGTCCATGTATTATAGCTCCTTTACCTTGATTCCCTACAGATGCACCTTTAAGTTTGGGACCTACTTATGAACTCATGTCCTGTTAACCTGTCTCTCAACCCATCCAACATGCTTTCATGGGCTGGTGCCTGTCCTTTGTTTGACTAGTTGTGTCACATCTAGAATCTTGGCTCCTAAATTCTCTTGCTCAACCCATATGCAAATAAACCAAAATATGTGCATGGGGAAGTCAGAGAGAAGATCAAGTCTGGGGTTGTGCTGATTATGGAGACTCAGGGGTGACCGCCCTCTTGAAACGGCGATGCCCAGATTTCGTGTCATATACATTTGTCCATAAAGGAAAGAGACCTACTTGAACCCATCGCTGAAGCTTAGTGAGCCAATTAAAATGTTTCATTTTAGCAGATGTTTCATATTAAGCACTTGTCTTTCTACAATCGCCTCTTGGTGCAGACAAGTCGGTTGGACTCGCCATCAGGTTTTGTTAAAATGGTGCTGAAGGAAATGGCAGCCTTTGCAGAGGCTTCCATCAGGAGGTGCTCAGAAAAGCCCCTGAGCTCAGAGTCCACTCTCTCCTTCCACTTCATTAGAGGAACAGACTGTATCATCCAGAATGTTCCTGACATACAAGTTAGAGCCTAATCAGCTCCCATAGGCTGTAGGAGGAAAGCAGCTGTTCAGTAGTCTCTTGTCAGAGTAATATACGGATATATTGAAAAAAGGCCCCCAAACCTAGGAGTGGCAGGGAATAAAACCGAACAGCATCAGATTCTGTGGGCATGTTCAGAGGGCGTTGCTGCCTCAAGTACAACAAGAATTTTAACATTTTCAGCTAAAACTGATATATGGAAAGTAGTTTTGTTTTTTCACACAAAGAAGTAAAAAGTTTAAGTATTACCTCCCAGTTTGGGCCAAAAGTCTCAGCTAATATTTCCTTGTTGAAAAGTTTCTAACTTACTGACACTGTCACCAGGAGAAGCCATGCGGTATTTAGGAGAGAGGCAACATAATTGCTCGCATCAATAATTGGGTAGGTGTGTGTGTGTGTGTGTGTGTGCGCGCGACTTCACACAATTCTGGGGTTTTTGTGACCTATGAACGCCATTTTTATATAAATCTTTTCTCTTGAAAACTTGTCTTTTAATTAACCTTCCCTCCATCCCACCAATGTTAACATGTCTCTAGTTACTTTTAATTACTCTGTATGAAGGATATGATATATAATTTAGCATTTTTCCAGTTATTTCACCAAAATGGTAGAAAGGAGTTTCTTATTTTCATTAACGTAAAAAAGTTGAAAATCTGACAACTCAGGCAAGGCTTCAGCTGTGTTTCTCATACTTCCTTGAGCCCACCACTCTAGGCCTTGTGCTCTGTATTCTGGACCTCATTGCCATTGCACCAAAATCTCCAGCGTGGTCCTGAGGCTCACAGGTTGAGGTCCTGAAGAATACCTATGATAATGCAAGTGGAAGAAATCCTTGGAGGGTGCATTATTTATGATCTCTGTGAACTCTTAAAGTGCTTCAGAGAATCTAAAACCTCGATGTTTGAGTCTAACATGAACACACATGGGCTTGGTGGTTTCTTGGGTCTGAAGGAGATACAATGACATAACTAGGGATGTGGTACTCACATTACTGCAGGGTTAGTCATCCAGAGCAGCTGAAAACTTACTGATGCTTGTAAATGAAACTAAAATGAAAATAAAGTTGGAAATCTTATTGCCTCAGCTTCTGAAAAGTTCAGGAACTCAGCTTCAGGAAAGTTCAGTTTTGCTTGCTGTCATGAAGACAGTACGAGAGGAAAAGAACAATGTTTCTAATGAATGTCAAGATTAAATCCCATGGAAAAATTCAAATTCTGCTTCCAAACAGTTACTAGGGACAAGATTGAACAGAACACACAAGACTAAGGGAGAAGTCAAAGGAGACATTTGCCTGCCTAACTTTATGGCCGGAGTATAGATATTTCCTCTCAAATAATTTCCTAACTATGAGTCATTTGCCTGTTTTTTAAATTTAGATTATGAATTCCAATCCACCACCTCCAAATACACATCACCTTCATTTCAAGGGAATTCTAAAGGAAGAAATAAAATAATAAAAGCAACATTGGTTTCAGGTTAAATTGTCCAAAGGCTAAGGTAATGATAAAGAAGATTTGCTCATGTGGAATGCTGTATCATTTCTTAACATAATTCTACATTAGGTTGAACTCTAGGAAGAAGTTGCCAGTACTTGGTCATTTGGGATCAACAAAATCATTTATTTCATAAAATAGAACCTAGCAATCTTTATCCTGACCTCTGTTACTATTTAAGCCTCAGCATACAGGACTTGGCCCCAGGCAGTCATTAATTCAAATTTCTGCTCCTGCTAGTTAACTATCTTATTAACCTCTTCAAACTAGTTTCTTTATCTGTCAAATTGGGATATTAATAGTTCACTTCCAGGGTTGTTTAAAGTATTAGGTGAAGTAATGGAAGGCCTTAGTTCAGTGCCCAACACATAGACAGGGCTCTGTAAGTATTAGGTCCAGATAAGGTCAGGTAGAAAATTTGTGGGATCCAGTGAAAAATGAAAATGTGGGCTTCTTCCGTTGGTGCTGCCTTTGGCGGAGGCAGTCATCTCTTACTCAGCATCAGGGTTGTCCTCTCCTGAACCCCAGGATTTCAGAGAGAGAACCAAGAAGTTCATCCAGCACCAGTCAGGCTGATATGTCAAAATTAAGTGTAATGGTGGAAACCCAGAGGTCTTGACAACAGGATGCAGAGGAGATTCAAGGACCAGATCCTGATGCCAAAAATGTTTCATCAGAGATACAAGAAAACAAAGTACATGCTCTCCATTGGCTTTTGAAAGTTCTTGGTCCACAACATCAAGAGACTGGAAGTGCTGTTGATGTGGAACCAATCTTACTGTATTGAATTTCTCACAGTGTTTCCTCCAAAAACTGCAAAGCCACCATGGAAAGAGTAACTCCAGTACCAGTCCCAATTCCAGGCTTCACAGAGAAGAAAATTAATAGATGGATGTGCAAGTTTTGCTTGTGCTTAAAAAAATACCCCACAAAACTGCCTAAAGAAAAAAAATGTGCTATTCCCTCATTCAAACATGTACAAATTTCAGAACAGTGAAAGCAAAGCATTAAACCAAGCATGAGGCCCTTCTAAGAACAAGGTAGCCCCTGATGCATGAGTTGTTCCTGAAGTAACCTTGATTGGCAAGCTAGATAAATGGTCACCTAGAACCATGATACCACTTCTCTTTTGGTGGATCTTGAAGACAGATCTCAAGATAAACAGAATTTTGGCTGTGTGTGTCTGTTCAGTGAATCTTTCTTAAGGAGAGGACTTCTATTCCTTTCTGCAGGATTAGCCATTAAGTTTTAAAAATAGAATGGTGCTTTTAGATGACATTAATAATTACTCCAGGTGGGAAATGTATTCTCTCAATTTTTGACTGCTCACAAGTTCTAGGGCATTTTTAAAGATCTCAGATACTCTAACCCAGAGGGAACCTATGACAGAGCATTTCAAATTATTTGACAAATTAATCTTAGGTAAAAAAATAAAAATAAAAAAATGCCAGTTTTCAACAGATGAAAAAATATTGATATTGTATTTTTATCATCTTTTTATACATGGGATTGAGGAGCCTGGGTTTATTTGCCTGCCAAAGAAGCCATTTTTAACACCTGAAAGTTTTATTTACTCTCTGATTTATAGATATGTCTTACATTTGCAGAGATCAAGTGAAGAGATCTCAGAGGTCTTATACCTTAGGGGGAAATTAAGTTTCTGAAGAAACTTCAGATAAACTGTTCTTATGTTCTTTCTGCCTGAAATAGGCTTCTCCCATTTTTTTCTCTGGAAAAACAAACAACCAACAAAACAAAAGTAAAAAAATGTAAAAAACCTTCTTGTCCTTTAGAACTCAGCTTAATGTCATTTTTCTGACTCTCCAAACTAATTTTGGCATCACCCTGCCCCAGCTTAACTTTTCAAAATGCCTTGTTTCCATCTGTCACAGAATTCATCCCAACTCCTAAACACAATGTCGTATGGCAACATCCATCTCTCCATAGGTTGCATACCCTGTGAAGACAGGAATCTTGAGGGTTTTTGACTACCCTGTCACACATATCTGACACAGTGTCCCATGAATGGAGGCATTCATTTCATATTTGATGAATGAAAAAAGGGAAGAAAAATGAATAGTACCAAAGATATGGACTTTAGGAAAAACATTCAATTTTTGCAGCATTTACTAGAGACACTTATGGTTGCACATCATAATACTTAACTGTATAAATGGCATCTAAAAGGCCTTAACATTTAAATCCCTAGAAAGCCCATGTACCAAAAGCTATATTTTACTTCTATAAAAAGGTGAGAAAATGATTGATAAAAAGCACATCAAAAACACATTTAATTCCTATGTGTTGTATCTTCTGACAGGATAGATGACCCCTTGACCTTCTACCCAAAGACTGTAGGTATGAATGGCAAAGATAAGATTAGGCTATGTTATGGTTTGGAAGTGAGGTGTCCCACAAAAGCACCTGTGTTGATGCAGGAGGTGAAAAGATCAGATTATGAGAGTTACAACTTAATTAGTGGCTAATCAATTGATGAATTAATAACCAAATGGATTACTGGATGGTTACTATAGGAAGGTGGGGCACGGCTAAAAGAAACAGGTCTCTGGGGGCATGCCATGGGGATTACATATTTTGTCCCTGGCTCCTTGCACTGTCCTTCTCCTTTCTGGATGTTACAAACTGGAGAGCTTTCCTCTATCTCATCCTTCTTCCATGATGTTCTGCCCCACCTTGGGCCCAGAGCAATGGAGCTAGCCAACCATGGACTGAGACCTCTGAAACTGTGAACCCCAAATAAAGTGTTTCCTCCTCCTAAGTTATTTTTGTCAGTATTTTGGTCACAATGATGAAAAGCTGACTAACAGAGGCTGCTTCCTTTGAAAGCAAGAGTTGGGTGCATACCTGACCTTTTATTAACATGATGTGGGTGCTATAAAAAGCCAGAGTGGATACTGAATTTGTGAATCAACAAGAACCAGGTCACTGTGAGGATGTCAAGCAACTCTCTTAAGAGGCATCTGTCTGCATTAGGTCATCTGAGTGTCCTTTGCAGTAGAATCAGCGGACCCAGTGTCACACCTGACAGGATCAGAGGCAAGTATAGCTTCATTTTTTTCTTTTTTTAGAACTGTTTTATTTGACAGCAAACTTATGCTGTGTTAACAGAAATTCAGATCATAGGTGATAATAGTTCCTGCTGTATTCAACATTGACAACGTTTCATTTGGAGAGTAGCTTTCAATTATATAGTTGGATGTACTACTTTAAATATATATATATACACATATGCATATATATATTGTAGTTGGATTCTATACCTTTAATTAATTAATTAATTAATTTTTTGTGTGGTGCTGAGGATCCAACCCAGTGTCTCACATGTGCTAGGCAAGCATTCTACCACTGAGCCCTAGCTCTGGGTGTACTAAGCTTTAAAATGGAAATTCATAATCTAGGATGCCCTGGATCAGAGTGTGCTGATAGTGGGCAAGGTTCTGCAGATTAGAACAACTGAGAACACACAATGGTTCTGCTCATGGTCCCAGAGGACAGAATTGGAGCGCAGATCCTTCACATCATAGCAAAACATACTCGTGTCAATTTAAGAAGGCACTTTTCAGATGACAGACTACCCAGCAATGCAACCAACTCCTCTTGAAGTAGTAAATCCCTTCACAGATAGTATTTAAGCAGAACCTAGATGATTCTCTAAAAGGGACTTTGCAGGATGTTTGCAGTAGACAGGAATTTACCTTTAAGATTCCTTTCAATTCTATGATTATCCTAAAATTCTTGAGTCTAAAAGACCGTATCCACTCACACATATAGACTCTATGCAGGTTTTTTTTTAAAGATGGCTATGATCATCAGTACCCCAAATCTCATCCACTTTATAAAAGCAAGTATTAAATGTTCAGATTCCCTATTTTTCTCTTTTCTTTCCTTCACAGCCAAATCACTTGAAATCACTTGTCAGAGTCAAACACATTACTGCTACCTCCACACTTTAAACTTTTCATCCAAACCATGACTCAACCTGCTGAAGTCTGGCTTTTGTTTCCTCTGCTCTAATCAATCACCCCCTTGTTGATACATGCACTGGAATCTTCTGAGTCATGATGACAGTATCTGGTGCATCTATCAGTACTGGTGAACTTCCATTTTATAAAGTACTATTTCTTCTGGCCTCTGTGACTCTAGACTTCCTCATTTTCCTTGTATTTCTTTTCTTCTATTTCCTTCTCAATCACCTTCAGCATTCTTCTTCCTCCGTCTACCTCTACAACATGGTATTCCTGGGAGTTACATCCTGCTCTTTTCAGTTACTCCTATGACTTCAGTGGTCATCTATGTGCTAATGACTTGAGTCCCTGATCTGGAAATCTCTGGCATGAGCTCCAGATCCGCACATCCCACTGTCTTGGTACCCCCGCTATGAAGTCCCTCCTACTCACTGTCTCAGAGCCCATCATCCTCTCCTCAATGATCCGCCCTTGGTTATATCCCAGATTTCAGGAGTGATACCACTATCCTCCCAGTTGCTCAAGAAAGAAACCCAGGTATATTAGCTTTTTCACTGCTGTGACTGAAGGATCTGACCAGAACAATTTTTGGGGGGAGGAAATGTTTATTTGAGAGCTCACAGTTTCAGAAATCTTAGTCCATGGACAGCCAACTCCATTCCTTGGGGCTCAAGGTGAGGGAGGACATCATTGCAGAAGAGTATAGCAGAGGGAGCTAGCTCACATCATGATCAGAGGGCAGAGAGAGAAGTCTCCACTTGCCAGAAACAAATATATAATCCAAAGACACACTCCAATTCCTGCCTCCTCCAGCCACACCCTATCACTTCAATTACCACTCAGCTGGGCCCTATCAGGGGATTAATTCACTGATTGGGTTAAGACTCTTATAACCCAATCATTTTCCCTCTAAATACTTGTGCATTGTCTCACATGTGAGCTTTTGGGGGACACCTCACATTCAAATCATAACATCAGGTCTCTCTGTTTATTATTCTTACCAGTGTTTATGGGAATCCTGATCACTTTCAATGATATCTTATTTATAACTCCATGAAAATGTCATAACTGTTCTTCCCCTGCATCAGTCTTCTAGATGAGAACATCATTATTTCTTACTTGGATTACCACTGTAGTCTCATAAAAAGTGCTTTTGTTTCCATTTTTTCCCCCTGACATTAGTCTGCATCTTAGATAGTTATTTTTCTAAATATTCTATGCCCTTCTTTTGCTTAAAAACCTTCAAGGGCTCCTAATGCCCTCATGAGAGTCTCAGTCATTAGAATAACTTATCAGACTCCTCATAGCCTGGTCTGTGCTTCACGTCCCCACTCTCACCTCTTGTCTCTTTCATACCCATTGCAGTCTTACAGAACTTCTTTCATGTGTATTTTGTTTCCTCAGCCTAAACCACCTCTGTCCTTCCCCTATCACCCTCCGCACTCTCACCCCATGCATCACCATGCCAACTCAACTTTCATTTTCCAAACTTAGGTACGTATTTTTTTTTGAAAACTCTTAGATCTTCATTCCTGCTCATCCTACCCTGAGCTTCATGTTCCTCTTCAAGCTTCCTTGCATTCAGACTTAGCCAGAGTCATCTTAATGTACTTAATGTTTGTTTGTTTGTTTAAATCTCCCTGGGATGAATAAAGATGGTGTCTGACTTACTGTTGTTTCCAAATGGTCTAACACAAAATTTGACACATTAATTATATTCAACAAAGAACGGGAACTAGACTTTAATACATAATATTTCACAGATAAATTCAATTTCTATTTAATGAAATGTCCTTGGCATGGTGTGTGTGTAGGGGTGGTAGTAGTGTCTTAGTACATGAATGTGGATATACTTACACATGTGCATATATATGTGTATGTATGTACATATATATTATGTATGTGTACGCACATAGATGTACATACTGTATTAGTTTCCTGTGATTGTTGTAACAGATTACCAAAAACTGTGTGGCTTAAAACAATAGACATTTATTCTGTCATAGCTCTGGAGGCCAGAAATCCAGTTGGTAGAACTGTGCTCCTCCAAGGTTCTGGGGGACATTTTATTCCTTTACTCTTCAACTTCTGGTGGCTGTCAACTCTCCTTGGTTTATGGCCACATCACTCCAATCTCTGCCATTAATTTCACCTGGGATTCTTCTCTATGTATTTCTTCCCTTTTGTCTGTCTCTTATAAAGACATTTATCACTAGATTTAGAGCCTACTTTAAATAATAATCCAAGATGGTCTCTTCCTCTTAAAAAATCATTAATTATATCTTCAAAGATTTCCCCCTTTTCTTTTTTTTTTTTTTTTCACATAAGGGAATTTATTAAGCAAACAGAGTATCTCCCTGCAGGGTAAGAGAGAAAATGAGAGGAAAACAGAAAGGAAAAGAAAGGGCGCGCGCTAGAGAGAGTGGAAAGTCAGGAGGATAGAGAAAAGTGAGTAGGACAGACAGAAGAATGAAAAAGATGGCGGGGAAGCTACAGTAAAACAGTTGAATTCCCCCGGGGCTAACAGGGGACCAATATCGGAGAAGGATACTTGCAAGCTGACTGATGAACCAATAGCTAGCTAGGATGTTCACAGATTGACAAGTGATTGGGAGGCGGACAAAATGGCTGTACCTGATGGGCGGGGGAGCAGCTTTATACATTACATTCCCCCATTTCTTTTTTTATAAGAAAATCTTTTGCTCTCCAGTTCTTTTTGAAGCCTCTCTCCTTCCTGCCTAAGTG
Organism: Sciurus carolinensis; assembly: GCF_902686445.1. Lineage (NCBI taxonomy): Eukaryota > Metazoa > Chordata > Mammalia > Rodentia > Sciuridae > Sciurus > Sciurus carolinensis. Next base: position 34,190,580 of record NC_062219.1, read on the forward strand.
ACTGGGGTTGGTTTCCCTGCAGGGTAAGAGAGAAAGTGAGAGGAAAATAGAAAGGAAAAGAAAGGGCGCACGCTAGAGAGGGTGGAAAGCCAGGAGGATAGAGAAAAGTGAGTAGGACAGACAGAAGGAAGGGAAAAAGATCGATTTCCCCCTTTTCTTTTCAAGTAAAGTCACAGTCAGAGGTTCCAGGGATGAGAACTTGGACCTATCCCTTTGGAAGGCACCATTCAATCCATTATATGTATATTATCCTGGTGTAATTTAAAGACACAACATATTTATTTTTTCTTGGAAAACTTAAATCCTTCATTCTCTGCATGCTCTGCCTTATACTAACCTTAAAAGTGTGTGTGTGTGTGTGTGTGTGTGTGTGTGTGTGTGAGAGAGAGAGAGAGAGAGAGAGAGAGAGAGAGAGAGAGAGAGAGAGAGAGAGTCTTTAGAGGAAAATAACAAAAAAGATCACAGTTCCTTTTCTTTGTTAGTCTTCAAACTAAGCCTTGTAAGCAGTACTGTTCTAGAGTTATTAAAAAAGAATTCCATGTCTTCCAGATAAAGGTCTAGGGAATCAAGCAGATTGCTACATAAATTTAGGCTCCTTTCAGTATGTGTGCTATTTTGTCTACTAAAATATTTGTTCCTTCTCATTTTCTAAAAAGGAAGGAAGGAATTAGCTAGGGCACAACTGGTGCTACACTGCAGGTATTTATGACTAAGTAGGATTATTTTTGTATCTCTGTAGACATTTCCATGCTTCTTGTTTTCTTCTTATAGTCTTACCATTCTATAATTCAAATTTGGCTAGACATTTTTGCATATAAAACTGTTCTTACACCATGAAGCTGGGAAGAAATGTTCCCAAACAGGATATGCATTTACAAGTCTTATTTTTCTTGTATGAACTTTTGTTAAAAATTATCAATCTGAAAATTAAAACCAGCCCAGGATTTCAATTGGGTCCTATTTGAAAACATTTTTTAAAAATTTACTTGTAAAAATGTGTGCTGATTAAGATGATCACAGCCTGCTAATAAGTATCTGATGAGTTGTTATCTCTATTTTTAATAGTGGTCACCAACAAATATTTTTGGAAACCTTATACAGACATTTCCAAAGAAAAATCTGTCTGCATACTTATATAGGAATGCTAACTCTTAGAATTATGGCATGTTTATGACCAGCTTTCTCTGAGTCAGTCTCAATTCCATTTCATTTGGAGGGGGAGCAAAACCCAAGTTATAGAAAGAACTAGTGAATTTTACAACTCAAAATAACAACCTAGTCCTTCACCTTGTGGATTTGTGTTCCTAAATTAATTTTTTAAAGGATATGAGGAACAAACAAGAGGTTTCTGAAAATCTGAAATCTGTTTCTCTTAAAATATGTTTTTAAACAGAAAGCAAACTTTTTAATGTTTCTGAATAGGAGTGCTGAAATAGAGGGGACTAATTAAGATGAGTCTATGTCATAGATTATATCCTTAATATATCTTATAGATTAATTATATTATATCATAATATAGATTATCCTTAAATGCTCTTAATCTTTCCACCTTGTTCATGATGATTCAAAGTGATTGCACACTTTTTCTGCAAAATTACTTATTTTTAAAAGTTTGTCTAAAGTTTTTATTAAAGCCACTCAAAAATGCATATTTATTGTTAGCTTATGTGCATCAATAGTTGTTGTTCCTCTTTGTTAACAATAAATAACAATATCCACTAAGTAATCATTTGAAATTTCAGGTTATGGTTTGGATATGAGGTGTCTTCCTAAATTAGCTCCTGTGTGAGGAAATACAAGAATTTTCAGCAGTGAAATGATTAGAGTTTAAGGTGTGACCTAATCAGTGGATTAATCCACTGAAATGAATTAACTGGATGGTAACTGTAGACAGGTAGGGTGTGACTGGAGGAGGCAGATCACTGGGGACATGCCTTTGGGGTTTATATTTTGTCCCCAGAGCAGAGTTCTTTCTCTCTGCTTCCTGGTTGCTGTGTCCTGAGCTGCTTTCCTCTGCCACATCCCTCATTCATGATGTGCTACCTCTCCTTGGGCACAGAGCTATGGAGTCAACTGTCTATGGACTGAGACCTCTGAAACCATGAGCCGAAATAAAAGTTTCCACCTCTACATTGCTCTTGTCAGGTCTTTCAATCACAGCAATGCAAAAACTGACTAAAGCATCCCAGATTGTTATGTGATATGAACTATTACTCAAGAATAGTTCTCTTATACTTGGTCTAGTGCTAACCTCTGTTTTGATGCCATGTGACTTTTCTTTAGCAAATTATTCTATTCTGCATTATTGTTTTTGACCAATGAAATAATGATAGTTTGGGGAGAGTTCTGTTATTAGAAAAAGAGGAACAAGAGGGGAATGATTTGAAGGATGAAAACCATGAGGTTATATAGACTCAATTCAGTAGCATTGATTGTGCTTTAAAGAACTGGACTAGGAAATTCATTAGGTAGTTGTTGGGCTAATAGGCTTATTCTTAAAACTTAATTCCATGAAAAGTCTCAGCATACCTAAATAAATAAATAAATAAACATTCTTAGGATATTTCAAGTACCAAGAAAAATTACACTAATTTTAAAACTAACTTAAAAAACTTAGGGTAACACACCTGTTTTGTTCTGTTATGAATTTATAAATATCCTCAGGAAAGTTCATACATAAATTTATGATAACCTGGTAGTTTATTTCATTTGATCTCATACAATATTGGGTTTCTTCAGATTGTTGTACAACATATAGCGATGCAAAGTCCTTTTCTTCAGTTCTGAATCTTAGTTCTTTAGCTTAGCTTTATTCTAAAGTCTATGGAGTCTATGGTAGAAAAAGGATCTGCTTACTTTGTGAATCTAAAAAAAAAAAATCAGAGCATGATTTTAAACTATTTACATAAAGCATAGAGCTAATTTTTATCTAAAAAGCATGTTCCACTTTTATTGTTTAACTGCCAGATCAGTGTGGGAAGTAACTGATGTTGTGCCTCTCAAAGTTTCCACCCATTGTGCATGGGCTTGTCTTCGATTTTCACTCATGGGAGAGCAAGATAATGTGGACAGCTATTGTCAGAAAGAAGAAGTTGACAAAGAATATGAGACTAAGGAATTTGTCTATTAATGAAGGAATATTTTTTAAAGAACATTTTCTTCATTTCTAGTCATAGAATGGAAAAATTGTAAAACATTAATCATATGGTATTTTCAATATTGGTGTTCTTTTGCCAACGGTATCTTTGGCTAATATATAAGACAAGGCATGTCTAACAAGTAGAGATAAATCTGCTAGACCCTGATTGTACCACATCATTCAACATTGTGTCTGGCACAGTAGATGCTCAAGAAATATTCCTAAAATAAATAAATAAATTCCTTTCTTTTGTGCTATAGCCCAACCCTCTGCCCTTGACCCTGCCCAGATAACTTATAATAACAATAATCTTTTATTGACTGCTTTCCAAATTTCAAGCACATCATACTTTACGGATGTCATTTCATTTATGCCACTAATTAGGTCCAATTACTCTCCACTTCAGAGATGTACAAACTGAGGCTCAGAGAGATTAGTTAACTTTCCTAAGGTCATAGTTGTCTTTGTCTCCATATGATGTTCTCCAGTCCACCCTTCTCTCAGTTGCCACATTAATCTTTCTAAATTCAAAGTGACCATGTTGTCCATAGAGTCAATCTTTTGGTAAACTTTTAGAATAAGATTCAAACTCCTTATACAGAAAAAATACTTAAATTTTAACCTTCACCTTATTTGTCTGTTCCTTTCTCACAACTCTTAGGTGTGTGTTTTATGCTACTTCATCATCCATTTCAAACTTCTTACAGCTTCTTATGAAGGCAAGTTTTAACTCCTCTTTAACTCTGCATGAAATTCCCCTCTGTCCTTCTACCTTGGTCAGTGCCTATTCATAAATACCTTCGTTAGAATTACATAAAAATCTCCCTCATGGTATTATTACTGTTTCTTTTAAGTAAGAATTTTATAAAGTTGTTTTATTCTAGAATACCTTTCTTTGAAATGAATCATTGGCAAATCTGTGCTGATGGAAAAGAACTGGCTGTGAGAATGTTCTAGTTCTCAGAATTATGCATAGTCTCTCTCCATTCAAAATAAAGCAGTTGGTATGATAATTAGGCTTCCCCTCTTTAAGCAGGTGTTAGGAAGGAAGAAACAATGTAAGATAAGCCTCTGCAGTTTTGGAGAATATGGGCCTATTTTCATAGACTGGGTGCAAGGATTAGCACTAAGCCCCATGTGTAAGTGAGATTGTGGCAGCTGGCACGCTGAGAAGGGACTCAGGACTGGATTAGCCCTTCCATATACAGAAAGCACGACTCTGAAGGATAGTCTCAAAATACCAAGACTGAGGTTGGGACCCCTTTCTTTAAAACACACTCTGGTCCTCTTTATCTGGAAGTCAAGAATCAAGTACAAGGAGTTAGTTAATCATTCTGCAGAAGTTAGCTGGAACAGGATTTGATTTAATTAATTATTTTTTTAGTTGAATTCAGACTGCTGCTGAATCAGTGTCCCTTCTATGTAAGTTCAGTAGTGGTTATTGTGGATAAAAGTCTCCATTGCCAATGAATGCATACTTTCTCTTTATTAAAACAAGGGTATTGTCACAAAGAAAACATCAACAAATTTCACTGTGTAAAAGGAGAATCTCCAGAGAGGAGAGCACATTGCATCTTGAGGGACTGTGCAGATGTTCCTATCTTATGAGAAGTGAGTCAATCAGCTTGAGAGAGCCCTTGAAATACTCATTTTCTCATGACTCCACACTAATTATTTCTGACTTAAAAAAAAAATGTGCAGGCAGGTTATGAAACCAAGATATGGAAGGGTAGAGAATTTTGTGTATGACATGATATTTGATGAAATATTAAGAATGTTCTACCTGAGAGGTAGGGCCAATGGAAACCACTGAACGAATCCCCAGAAGGGGTGTGTGATCCAAGGAAGACAGCAGGGAACCAGAAAAGGAACAGGAGACCGTGCCCGGTGCACTGAGAGATTTTAAGTTGTGTTGAACTTTGTTTAAAGGTTTTTAGAACACATAGGTCTCAGGAATTTGTGTTGGGGTTTTGGTCAACACTAGGTATTCATAAGAGCAAAGAGATACTGAAATATCTGGATTTGACATCGGGGTCAAACTACAGTGCCTTGAACTTTTCTTGAGCGTTTTATTTTGTCCTTGTTTCCTCTTCGGTCTGCCTTGGTACAGCATCTCCTGCAGTTTCTGTAGCTGGAACTTGTTGCTCAGTGCTTTTGAGATTACAACTCAAGGTCTCTGATCCAGGTGCAGACTTGCTGCCCGCTCCTTTCTCTAACTGACTATGGTACCCTGCTAAAGTAGCTCTCCTGTGCTTATGTCTCTTCCATTATATTTAACCCTAGGGGTCCCATGTTCTTTTGGCTATGGGCCCTACAATGATCACAATTTAATATTATGAGAACTCCATCCATCAAAAGACATGTATTTAGTTTTTTAAAAGTACAAGGTGTTCTGGGAGATCCTCTAGAAAACTTTCCATCTAGGAGGGGAGAAGAATCAACAAAGAAACAGTCCAGTAGACAACCTCCTATTGACCCTTCCTCTGACTTCCAATTTTTCCTAGGTCCTTCTTCCAAAGACCTTTTCTGGGACTCTGCTGCTCCTTCTAGAACTTTTGTTTGTTTGCCCTGGTTTTGTTGCCATACTTTCATAAGAAGTCTCAGGAAAATATCAGGAGGGATTTTGTACTGTCTCTGTTGTCCACTTGTAAACTCCTTGGATCTCACTTCCTCCCCAACCACTCCATACAAATGTTTCTTAACAGGAACTATTTTCCCACTCTAAGTCTGGTGAGCTTCATGGCGTGGTCCTCAGCTTTCTACTCTTCTCTTACTACATTATCTTCTTTAGAAGTCTCACTCACTATCAGATGGTGGGGTCAAAGTTGTCATGTCTCCTTGACTAAGGAGAATGAGAAACGAGACCACAACATTATAAAATGGTTCTCAATGAGGGGTACAAACCATAATCACCTGGGCAGCTCTTCTGAGTGAACAGGACATCTACTCATCAAACTCCTCAGGGAAGTAAGTGGTCTTGCTGTGTGTTTTACAAAGGTTGCTAAAAATTCTGAAGGAAGCCTCTGGTTAGGATTACTGGTATAGGAGAACTGAAGTCCCTATTTAATCCACTTCTTATCCCCTATGCTAAGTAGCCTGCATTTACGTTTACCCACAGTGACCTAAAACATACTTCAGATGATCAATCAGAATTATCAAGTATCTGAAAAGAAAAAGATAGAAATGGTTGAAAAGACCTAAGATGAGGATGAAGAGGCTTAGAATGATAAGGAGTTACCGTTGTCAGAAAATTAGATTGCACTATATGGGAGGAGTCCAAAACTTTGCTGAAAGTGTAAACATACTAGTAGTCAAGCAAACATCAATGTCAAGTGAATCACAGTCCTGAAATGGTACACTTTCAAGGGTCAGGGTTTCATGTAAACATTCCAACTTTTAGTGCAAGATGTTTATTTTGAATTTTAGACAGAGACACATGGCCTGTATTTTAGGTCATGATGCAACTAACTCATTCCAGAACCAACCTAAATTGACATCTTACTAATCTCATCTATATGTGAATATAATACAAAGCAGATAGAAAATTACTTGGTATATTCAAATACTTGCAATATGAATGGCATGTGGGAGACCACTGAGACTGGAGAAATGGCACAAATAAGTGTATATTACAGGATGATTTTTGACTTGGGGTAGCTAGCACTTAGAGTTGTCTGGACAGAGAATGAACTGGTACCCAAGCATTTTAGTTGTTGACACCAAGCGGGGAGGCTACGTGGAGACTTGCAGGGATGTGTGGAACAGGGAATGATACGACACTTGGTCTCAGACATGGTAGAGCTAAGGGTATGTGAAGCCGGTCAGAGTGGGGTAGCGGGAGGCAGGCTGCTGTACCTGTGCATCTTCATCCAAAAGGAAGCTTAGAGATCCTGAGATGTTCATGTCTCTTTTCTATGAGCACCTCCCAATGACAGTATAACCTATCTCTATTTCTGAGGGCCAGTGATCCTTACAACCTCGAGAACCTTTGATTCCTAGTTTCCCAAAGCTCTGGCACCAACTCCAATCTCACTCTCACCAACTGCTCAAGGTCATGTTTTCTCCCTAGTTAGCTATTTTAGAATCAAGCTTGTACTTCACAGGAATGACATGTGAAGATTACTACCTTGCTTTTTTTTATTCACCAACACGGACAGCACCAGCTTGCTTTCCCACAGGGGTGGTAATGGACTGGGATGAAAAGCCTTTGTTAACATCAGAAATAATTCTCTGTTGTTTCCTCTCAACCTAAAGGGCCTCTGAGTCTGTCAGAACAGGAGATTGACCCCAATTAATTCAGTGAGAAATTACTTTTAGCAAAGCCTTTTTACTTATCACACAAATCCCTGATCTCTGTGGGATTTGAAAATTTATTTTGGAGTTTATGGGAAGGTTTTTGTGGTAGGAGTTATCTCTATTTACAATTAGATGTGTTTTAGATGATCAAGGCATGAATCAAATATCTGAAAGTACCTACCTATTCCCACTTTTGGAGAAGTGCATCAACACTTCTGTAACTGGATCTGCTATGGTTTAGAGATGGGTTGATTTAGCAACCAAGTATTCATGTTGAAGGCTTGGGCCTCACTGTGGTGGTGTTGAAATGTTGAGCTTTAATAGATGAGACCTTCTGGGAGGTCCTTAACTCATGTGGTAGGGGTATGTGCCCTCAGAGGGGATTAAAGTAGTTTCTGTGAAAACCTGGTTAATTCTCGCCAGAAGGTTGTTCAAACAAGAGCACGGCTGCCTTCTCTCACTTCCTGTCTCAGCATGTAGTCACCTTCTCTTGCGCTTACTCCTGACATGATATCATCTGCCATGATGTAACACAGTCAAGGGGATCCTCACCAGAGGTCAAATAATCATTCTGCCCAACCTTGGATTTTCAATCTCCCAAAATGAATGAAATAAACTCTTCTTTTTACAAGGTACTCAACCTCAAGTGTTTGTTAGAGCAATGGAAAATGAACCAATATAGGCTCTGATGTGCACTGAAATTCACTTTTAATACTCTGAACATCACCTTAAGAAGCATTTCATCTTTGTCAATGTTCATTGCATTTAGTTTTCCATGAAGCCCAAATGCATGGTTAGTAAAAGAACAAATGAAACTCTAAACAAAGAATCAGGAATGCAGAGCTCCAATCCCAGCTTAACTTTTTTTCTGCATTACTTTAATTAACTTCTCAACTTCTTCATTTTAAACACAAGGTTAATATCTACTCACTAGTGTTACTACGGGATTAAATGAGATAAAATATGTAAAGCCCTTAGCATGGTGTCTTGTGCTTGAAAATATTACCTCCTTCCCTTGTCCTGACTTTATTGAATGGTCAACTTCATTGCTAGATCATTATTTAAGGTATTGAAGTCTGGAAAAATCATACAGGCATAATTTTCAAATGATTTAGGAAATGTCAGCAGTATCCAATTTATAAGGATTATCAATTCCTTAAATAGAACTCAACTCACTCTGGTTTGCAGATACTATTGGTTGGTTATAAGCTAAGGACTCCTAGCCTGATTGAAACAAAGAAAATACAAAGACGTGTGTTGTCACCCCCTGCCCCCACTTCCAAGATTTTTCTGTGGATATTTACATGTCAAAGACATGATGCTCACAACCAAGCACTAGCTTTATAAACCACATCTCCATTACATTTTAATCCCAAAGGCAAATCCAATCTGTGCCAGGAGTAGATGCAATAAGATAGTTCTCCTATCTAAAAGCATTCTTGTTCTTTTTATTTTCTGCTACAGAAAAATTTCATTTATTTTGCAAATTTTTGCCTTAAAACTCTCTCCCAACTCCTAAGTGCTAACGAGCTTAAAGAGTCAAGTTGTCCGACAAGTCTAATTAAGTAAACCCAGCAGCCCTTCAGCTCCAGCTCCTGCTCTGCTTCTGAGACTCTCCACAAAAGTTAAGTGGACATTTACCTTCAAATCTCAACCCTGAAAATTATGATTAAAACAATATTTCAGGGATCATGCAGAAACTGCCTTTTCATGGAAGATCACTTCTCTTGCTTCTATCACACACACCTGCCAGTGTGGATGTGTGGATGTGGTTACAGTCACATGCAGCGTTTAGAGTATTGTAAACCTGTACAGGAGGCTGCTGAGGAAGCTCTGCACTGTACCAGGGTGGCTATTCCTTTCTTGCAGCCATTTTGTTTGTCCTAAAAAACTGCATGGGTTGTGTTGTTTCGTTTGGCTTGCTTTTCACCCTTTGTTGACTATTTTCTCCAAACTGCTTTGCTGCCTGTTGGTTTGGCCATTATTTTCCACATTTGAAGCCATCCTCCAACTCTATTGCAGTTTGAAGGGTGTAGGGCTTATGAGCTCTGGGCTTTAGTGCAGGAGAAGCTGGGAGACTTTCTTGTGAGAACTTGGATCAAATAATCATATAACCCTTGGAATTCTCCACTGGTCTCCTGCTGAATGTCTCAACACCGCTCCCTTCCCTACCCAACCCTCACCTAACCCTCTTATTTCCCTGTGGTAGCACCTCCTCAACTGAGTCTGGTATTTCTTAGTCCAGAAACTCTCCCAAGAAGAAATCTTAGGACTCTGGTTGGGAGGGTGCAAACTACCCTGAATATTTTATGTTTATCTTAAATTATTTGTTTAACATTTTTTCCATCTTGCTTTTACCTATAATCCTATAAGATAAGGAAGAGAACCCTATGGTTTCCTTTTGAGGCTGAAAGAACCAAACCACAATAACACTGTTGATTATACAATGCACATCACTAAAAGAGCATAGAAGCGAACATACTTTAGTTACTTGTATCTTGCATTATTTTTCCATTAATGCCATTAAACAAAACTGAATATACATTAAGATGAGCTTTAGAAGCAATTGTAGTTTATTGTCTTAATTTTTTCTTTCTTTCATTTTTTAAATTTTAATTTATTTTATTGTAAACAAATGGGATACATGATGTTTCTGTTTGTACATGGAGAAACAGCATACCATTTGCATAATCATATATTTACATAGGGTAATGATGTTTGATTCATTTTGTTATTTTTTCCTTCTCCCCCCACCACTCCCACCCCTCTTTTCCCTCTATACAGTCCCTCCTTCCTCCATTCTTGCCCCCCTCCCACCCTCCATTATGTGTCATCATCCACTTATCAGTGAGATCATTCTTCCTTTGGTTTTTTGAGATTGGCTTATCTCACTTAGCATGATATTCTCCAATTTCATCCATTTGCCTGCAAATGCCATAATTTTATTATTCTTTATGGCGGAGTAATATTCCATTGTATATATATACCACGGTTTCTTTATCCATTCATCAATTGAAGGACATCTAGGTTGGTTCCACAGTCTGGCTATTGTGAATTGGGCAGCTATGAACATTGATGTGACTGTATCTCTGTAGTATGCTGATTTTAAGTCCTTTGGGTATAGGCCAAGGAGTGGGATAGCTGGGTCAAATGGTGGTTCCATTCCAAGTTTTCTAAGGAATCTCCATACTGCTTTCTAGAGTGGCTGCACTAATTTGCAGCCCCACCAGCAATGTATGAGTGTACCTTTCTCCCCACATCCTCTCCAACACCTATTATTGCTTGTATTCTTGATAATTGCCATTCTAATTGGGGTGAGATGGAATCTTAGGGTAGTTTTGATTTGCATTTCTCTTATTACTAAGGATGTTGAACATTTTTTCATATGTTTGTTGATTGCTTGTAGATCTTCTTCTGTGAAGTGTCTGTTCATATCCTTAGCCCATTTGTTGATTGGATTATTTGTATTCTTGGTGTAGAGTTTTTTGAGTTCTTTATAGATTCTGGAAATTAGTGCTCTATCTGAAGTATGAGTGGCAAAGATATTCTCCCACTCTGTAGGCTCTCTTCGCATTGCTGATAGTTTCCTTTGCTGAGAGAAAACTATTTAGTTTGAATCTATTCCACTTATTGATTCTTGCTTTTATTTCTTATGCTATGGGAGTCCTGTTAAGGAAGTCTGATCCTAAGCCAACAAGGTGAAGATTTGGACCTACTTTTTCTTCTATAAGATGCAGGGTCTCTGGTCTGATTTCAAGGTCCTTGATCCATTGTGAGTTGATTTTTGTGCAGGTTGAGAGATAGGGGTTTAGTTTCATTCTGTTGCATATGGATTTCCAGTGTTCCCAGGACCATTTGTTAAAGAGGCTATCTTTTCTCCATTGCATATTTTTGGCCCCTTTGTCTAGTATGAGAAAATTGTATTTATTTGGGTTTGTGTCCATGTCCTCTATTCTGTACCATTGATCTACCTGTCTATTTTGGTGTTAGTACCATGCCGTTTTTGTTATTGTTGCTTTGTAGTATTGTTGAAGTTCTGGTATTGTGATACCCCCTGTTTCATTCTTCCTGCTAAGCATTGCTTTAGCTATTCTGGATTTCTTATTCTTCCAGATGAATTTCATGATTGCTTGCTCTATTTCTGTAAGGTACATCATTGGGATTTTAATTGGAATTGCATTGAATCTGTATAGCACTTTTGGTAGTATGGCCATTTTGACAATATTAATTCTGCCTATCCAAGAACATGGGAAATCTTTCCATCTTCTAAGGTCTTCCTCAATTTCTTTCTTCAATGTTTTGAAGTTTTCATTGTAGAGATCTTTTACCTCTTTGGTTAGATTGATTCTCAAGTATTTTATTTCTTTTGAGGCTATTGCAAATGGAGTTGTTTTCCTCATTTCCCTTTCAGCTGTTTCATTGCTTGCATATAAAAATGCTTTAGATTTATGTATATTGATTTTATAGCTTGCTATTTTGGAATTCATTGATGAGGTCTAGCAGTTTTCTGGAGGAGGTTTTCGGATCCTCTAGATATAGAATCACGTCAGCAAAGAGTGACAGGTTAAGTTCCTCTTTTCCTATTCGTATCCCTTAAATTTCTTTAGTCTGTCTAATTGGCTAGTATTTCAAGAACGATGTTGAATAGAAGTGGTGAAAGACGACATCCCTGTCTTGTTCCCGTTTTTAAAGGGAATGGTTTCGATTTTTCTCCATTAAGAATGATGTTGGCCATGGGCTTAGCATAAATAGCCTTTACAATATTCAGGTATGATCCTACTATCCCTATTTTTTCTAGTGTTTTGAGCATGAAGCGGTGTTGTATTTTGTTGAACGCTTTTTCTGCATCAATTGAAATAACCATTCGATTCTTATCCTTAAGTCTATTGACATGATGGATTACGTTTATTGATTTATGGATGTTAAACCATCCTTACATTCCAGGGATGAACCCCACTTGATCGTGGTGCACAATTTTCTAAATATGTTTTTGGATACGGTTTGCCAATATTTTGTTAAGGATCTTCGCATCTATATTCATCAAGGATATTGGTCTAAAATTTTCTTTCCTTGATGTGTCTTTGCCTGGTTTGGGTATGAGGGTGATATTAGCTTTATAGAATGAGTTTGGTAGGGTACCCTCCTTTTCTATTTCCTGGAATACTTTGAGAAGTATTGGAATGAGTTCTTCTTTGAAGGTCTTGTAGAACTCGGCTGAGAATCCTTCTGGTCCTGGGCTTTTCTTCGATGGTAGATTTTTAATGACTTCTTCTATTTCATTGCTTGATATTGATCTGTTTAAATTGTGTATGTCCTCCTGGTTCAGTTTGGGAGGAGCATATGTCTCTAGAAATTTGTCAATGTCTTCGGTAGTTTCTATTTTGTTGGAATACAGATTTTCGAAGTAGCTTCTCATTATTTTATGTATCTCAGTGGTGTCTGTTGTGATATTTCCTTTTTCATCATGAATTTTAATAATTTGAGTTTTCTCTCTCTTTCTCTTTGTTAGTGTGGCTAAGGGTTTGTCTATTTTGTTTACTTTCTCAAAGAACCAACTTTTGGTTTTCTCAATTTTTTGAATTGTTTCTTTGGTTTCAATTTCATTGATTTCAGCTATGATTTTAATTATTTCCTGTCTTCTACTACACTTGCTGTTATTCTGTTCTTCTTTTTCTAGGGCTTTGAGCTGTAATGTTAGGTCATTTAGTTGTTGACTTTTCATTCTTTTCTGGAATGTGCTCCATGCAATGAATTTTCCTCTTAGTACTGCTTTCATAGTGTCCCAGAGATTTTGATATGTTGTACCATCATTCTCATTAACCTCTAAGAATTTTTTAATCTCCCTGATGTTTTCTGTTATCCATGTTTCATTCAATAGCATATTATTTAGTCTCCAGGTGTTGGAGTAATTTCTGTTTTTTATTTTGTCATTGATTTCTACTCTCAGTCCATTATGATCTGATAGAACACAAGGCAGTATCTCTATTTTTTTGCATTTCCTAAGGGCAGCTTTGTGGCATAACATATGGTCTATTTTGGAGAAGGTTTCATGTACTGCTGAGAAGAAAGTGAATCCGCTCGTTGATGGATGGAATATTCTCTATATGTCTATTAAGGTTATTGATTGTGTTATTGAGTTCTATTGTTTCTTTGGTTGGTTTTTGTTTGGAAGATCTATCTAGTGGTGACAGCGGTGTGTTAAAGTCACCCAGAATTATTGTGTTGTGGTCTATGTGATTCCTGAAATTGAGAAGGATTTGTTTGATGTACAGGGATGCACCTGATTTATGGTTCCCTTAAGCAGTATGAAATGTCCTTTATCTATTCTGACTAACTTTGGCTTGAAGTCCACTTTATCTGATATAAGTATGGAAACCCCCACTTTTTTACTGAGTCCGTGTGTGTGGTAGGTTTTTTCCCATCCTTGCACCTTTAGTCTGTGGATGTCTTTTTCTATGAGATGAGTCTCTTGCAGGCAGCATATTGTTGGATCTTTCTTTTTAATCCATTCTGCCAGTCTATGTCTTTTGATTGATGAGTTAGGCCATTAACGTTCAGGGTTATTATTGAGATATGATTTGCACTCCCAGGCATTTGGCTTATTTTTGGTTTTTATGTTGGCTTGGTTTCTCCTTTGAGTTGTTTTTCTCTAAGGTAGTTCCTCCCTTTGCTGCCCTACATTGTTGTTTTTCATTTCCTCCTCATGGAATATTTTGTTGAGAACATTCTGTAGCACAGGCTTTCTATTTGTAAATTCTTTTAACTTTTGTTTATCATGGAAGGATTTTATTTCAACTTCAAATCTGAAGGTTAGTTTTGCTGGGTATAGGATTCTTGGTTGGCAACCATGTTCTTTCAGAGCTTGAAATATGTTGTTCCAGGCCCTTCTAGCTTTTAGAGTCTGGGTTGAGAAGTTGACTGCTATCCGTATTGGTCTCCCCCTATATGTAATCTGATGCTTTTCTCTTGTGGCCTTCAAAATCCTGTCTTTATTTTGAATATTAGGCATTTTCATTATAATGTGCCATAGTGTGGATCTGTTGTGATTTTGTGCATTTGGTGTTCTGTAAACCTCTTGTATTTGATTTTCCATTTCATTCTTCAGGTTTGGGAAATTTTCTGATATTATATCATTGAATAGGTTGTTCATTCTTTTGGTTTGTATCTCTGTGCCTTCCTCAATCCCAATAATTCTTAAATTTGGTCTTTTCATGATGTCCCATAGTTCTTGGAGATTCTACTCATGATTTCTTACCATCTTCTCTGTTTGGGCAACTTTATTTTCAAGATTAAATATTTTATCTTCATTGCCTGAGGTTCTGTCTTCCAAGTGGTCTAGTCTTTTGGTAATGTTTTCCATTGAGTTTTTTAATTTGGTTTATTGTTTCCTTTATTTCTAGGATTTCCATTTGGTTTTTTTTTTTTTTTGAGAATCTCTATCTCTTTGTTGAAATGATCTTTTGCTTCCTGTAGTTGCTCTTTCAGCTTATTGGTATTATTATTCATTGCCTGCATTTGCTCCCTTATCTCATCCTTTGCTTTGCGAATCATCTTAATCATGTATAATCTGAAGTCCTTTTCTGACATTTCTTCTACCATACTGTCATTGGATTCTATTAATATAGAATCTAGATTTGTTTGGATCATTTTCTTCCCTTGTTTTTTCATGTTGTTTATGTATCTTCCCCTTTAGCAGTGCACATCTGGGATATTGCAGATTTCCCTCTATAGACTTATAGTGGCCCTATAGGTTTCCAAAACCCTTTCTTTAAGGGGAGATCAATATTAGCAGTGCCCAATTCAGACACTATGCAATCCTAGACCAAATAACCCCTATGAGGACAATAGCAAAATTGTCATAATAAACAGAATGAGTTCAAATATTATCTTCAGTAAAACAAAGAGATTTGCAATAGGTCTGCAGTTTCAAATGGAGGACAAAGAGGATGCAGAGGGATATAGAATGTGGCTGTTAATAGGATAAGAAAAGAATATACAGAAGTTCTAGATAATAGAAAGGGCGAGAGTGTAATCAAAAGAAATCGGATGTTAGCATGCAAAAAAGGGATAAAGAGACTCTGAGGGAACAGGTAAACAAAAGGAAAAGAGAGCAAGAAAAGTAAAGAAATAAAAACTTAAATTTTTTCAATAAGGAGAAAAAAGAAAATCTACAGTATAACAGTCATATAGTAATGAAACCTCCCAGTGTTCAGTAGCCTGATGCATGAGAGGTACCTGACAATGAACTTCAAGCCTCCAGCAGGCGTCTCAGGATGGGATTTGCCCCACCTAAAGATCGAAGCTACGGCTTCCAGGATCATCCAAGATGGCTGCTCTGGCTTCAAAATGTGTTGACAAATGGGGAGCTGCAGCTTGGGGTGTGGACGTGGTTAGCTAGAGGACTTGGAGGCGGGGTGGGGTTGGTCAGGTAGGGGTCCTGGAGTTTGGGTGTGTTTGGTGTGGTTGTGGCATCCTGGAGGCCGGGTGCAATCAGTTGGTCTGCGGTCCCGGTGATAGGGTGCAGTCAGACCTGGAGGCAGGGAGCGGTCAGTCAATGTGAGGGCCCCAGAGGCAGGGAGTGATCGGTCAACCTGGGGGATCCTGGAGATGGGGCTCAATCAGTCCGGCCAAGGGTCCTAGGGGGCCTGGCTGTTGTCTCAAAATGGCGGCAGCCATGTGTAACCAAACCTGCAGGTACTGTGACAGTGAACTTCCAGGCAACAGCAGGCAGCTGGTGCTCCGCTGGCGGTTGGCGATCAGTTTGCTGACTGTTGTCGGACGATTGGGAGGTGAACCTCGTGTGTTGGGTGATGGATAGGTGTAAGGCAGGTGATGGACAGGCGAGAGACAGGCAAATGGCGGATGATAGGCACCGGACAGTGAGCAATCTGCACTCAAAAAGGGTGTCAATATGCTGGCAGACTGCAGGTGATCACAGCAGACAAATGGGGTAAACAGCAGGGGATCGATAAGCAGCAAAAACTGTCTCACCAAGAAACAGATATCCTCTGCTTAAAACCGGATTTATGGAGCGACAAGGAATGCAGCCTCCCTCTAGTCCGCCATCTTGGATCTCCCTCTTAATTTTTTCTTAAAACACCTTTTCAGGGCTGGGGATACAGCTCAGTCGATAGAGTGCTTGCCTTGCAAGCACAAGGCCCTGGGTTTGATCCCCAGCACCGCAAAAAAACAAAACAAAAACACCTTTTCAATTTCATTTTAAGATAAACAATTTTTTTAGTATAAGACAAACTATGCAAACTAGGGTTTGCACCTTTGTTAAATTTTCATGTCTTGAAGCATTCACTCATATTTCCTTCTACAGAAGCATTCATTGTGAAGTAAGGGTGAATTATCTTCCCAGACATAGAACTGTAGGAATGATACACATAAATGAAATGATACACATAATGAAAATACTTTCATTTTGAGTTCTTTAATTCATAACCACTTTCTTAGCTGGTAAAACCTTCAATTTGTTTTTAAAGTTCATCCTTAGTTATATAAGTATATCCTGAAAACTGTTAACTTTTGTAAGTCACAGAAAGGAATGTATTTCAAGTTAAGAATTTCTACCCAAAGGAACATGAACTAGGGCATAAAATTGCTCAAAGTAATTAAATAGCATGAATAAGGAGATTTGTACAGCATGGTAACTAAAGTGAAAGTTAATGTATCATATACTTGGAAACAGCTAAGAGAGTAGATGTTAAATAGTCTCACCACAAAAATGATAACTACGTAAAGTAATATGCATGTTAATTAGCTTGATTGTGGTAATCATTTCACAGCATGTGTGTGCATGTATACATATCAAAACATCCTGTTCCATACTTAAATATGTACGATTTTAATTTGTCAGTTATACTTCAACAAACCTAGAAAGAATAAGATAAATATAATGAAAATAAAAGATTATGGCAAAACCTATGAGTACTAGAATTAACATGGAAATTTTGGGGGCTGAGGTTGTAGCTCAGTGGGAGAGTACTTGCCTTGCATGTATGAAGTATTGGGTTTGATCCTCAGCACCACATAAAAATAAATAAAAAATAAAGGTATCGTGTCCATCTATAACTAAAAATATTTGTAAAGAAGTATGGAAGTTTTAAAATAAATATTTTTGTGAAGTCTAACCATGTAAAGCTTGGTCAAAACCTATAATAGAAAAAAATTCATCTCTGGTGCTTTTGATTTAGAGAACATTTTAAAAAAAATTTTCAATATATACCAAAAGTTCCCCATGCAAAACAGCCATGAGGAAGTCAGAGGCCATAATTCAAGTCACTGTTCTTCACAAAAGACCAGAAAAATACTAGTTCTCTTAATAAGTGAAGAGTTATTATGTTTCGAAAAAAAAGATCTATAATGCTGAATACATCTTATGAAAAGATGATATGCATCATTTATAACATGGAAATCCAAATTATAACTGGCCTTATGCATTATCTTTACCAATCAGATTTTTATAACACACCACTTTGGCTAAAGATTGAAAAAATGGCACATTGATAATCCTTTGTTAATTGGAAAACTTTTTCGTAGAGAAATTTGATAGCATTTGTCAAAATTTAAAATGCACTTATCTTTTTAGGGAGAAAATATATAGCTATAATGTTATATATAAATAATGACTTGCATTAGGGTATTATAGCATTGTTTGTAGTAGGAAATTATTTTAATCAACCTGTCCATCAAGGATGAAGTGATAAAATAGATTTTGTTAGATCCAACGAATTCCTATACAGCTGTTAAAAAAGAGCAAGATAGGTCTACATACACTAATTAGGAAAAATCTTGGGAAGTTTTACTTATAAAAGATAGTAAAATTTACCGTATTGTGTGTCTATATTACCTTTTGGATAAAAAGAGATTAAGGGGTACGGGAAATGCATATACATATACGTGATTGGTATATAATTTTTAGTAGCATTTATCATTTTCTGGATATATTCAGTCAGTTGTTCATTTAACTAATTAAGTACTTACTGAATGAAATACCTGATTTAAGCATATATAATATATGGGCAAAATACACAGTATTACAGTTCTCACACACTTGCTTTCTCTGTGGAAGAGAGAAGTGAAGTGAGAGAAGTGAAGCTTATGATACAGAAAAACACTGCTGACGATGATGTTTTCGAGAAGGGTATCTGGAAGACTGCAACACAGGGATGTGATGCTTTTTTCCATAAAATACCTTTATATACTCTGAAAATTTGTCATGTAATTGCATTAGCTTTAAAGAAGCAAAGAGGTTATTTACCATGATTGCACATACACAAATTGCTTGACTTTTAAATTATGCTAAGGTATACAACACTTTCTCTCTTCAGTCTGTTTTCTCCTCCAAACTTACATAAATACAGGCAGACTTGAGCCTCATTCTTAGATACGCTCATTCAATCCACATTAGAAGATAGTCACTTAATTTAGTCACAATGACACTGACAGGTTTTTGTTCTTGGAATTAGAAAGCTCGATCCATATCTGTCAATGAGTTCTAAGGCTGATAAATAACTATTTCATTATTATGTCATATAGGTTACTTGATAGTTTTTACTAAAGAATATACAAAAACTACTCAAGAGAACAAACATTGTCAAATTGAAATTCAACTCCTGCTTTCTATAAGATTTTTTTTAGAATACATGTTTTAAAAATGTTATTATTTAATTTAAAACTTTGCTTTATATTTCAGTGGCAATTTAACAATGGCAAATTTGTCTTTTAGAGAATTGGGAATACTGGTTGACCACTCTGTGCCAGGCACATATCTGGACAGTGATCTCTTTAACTCCAAAATGCTGAACAGACGAGAAAGTCTCAATATAAATATCAACATACTCAGGAGGACTTGGGAAGCTTGAGGGCAAGGATTTGCTAGTTTCCAAAGACACTTAATTCCCTACTTAGCCACAGAGAGCAAAGGAAATGAGGCTCAGATGTGGTTTTTCTAATGAAAAGAAGGAAAAAATGAAGAAAACATTCTTGGAGGGATGAAGGGGCATGATCAACCTTCAAAAGTGGTTTAGGGAAATAGAAAGAAGCTATTAAATGAAAGCATTTAACATTTGTCTCTGGTAACCGTGTTGTAGGAATGAGTTTATGTGTGACTCAGGTGTCTGAGACACACGCTGGAGTCTCTGTAAGGTCTGATTCATGGCAGACATAGACTCCAAGCTGGTCTTGAAATGACTTCTCCACTGGTGGCTGGCTGGGCTGTGGAGGGCTTCTCTGGAGGGCAGGTGCAGAAGAGGATCAAGCCAGAGAGACCAGTGCCCAGAGGACGGCTGGGCAGGGCAGCATGGGTATGTATCACCAGAGTGACACTGTGTGTCAGAACTGAAGCCAGCAAGAGGAACTGAAGGTGACCCTCTCAAGAAGGCCCTAGTGTACTATTGCGATATTTCCCAACTGTTATTTAGCTAATAAAACAAGAAACCATTTACTATTTTTAAAGATATTTTTAGTTGTTGATGGGCCTTTATTTTATTATTTATATGTGGTGCTGAGAATCGAACCCAGTGCCTCACACATGGGGAAGCAAGCATCTACACAGAACCACAACCCCAGCCCCTATTTATTTATTATTATTATTATTTTTGTTTTTTTTTTTCTTTTTTTTACCATTTATTATTTTTGATGACAAAAAAAAAAACTAAAGCATCAATTGAGAGAATAGACTTGACTTTCATTTGTTTTGCAGTTCATCATTTTACATTTTTAAAAAGTGGCACATGGATTATACATAAATGCCACTTTCTGTATGAGAGGACCCACATCAATCTGATCACTGCTTCTGAATAATGCATATTAACAGCATGAAACAAAGTACGCAATGCTCTGTACATGTTGGCAACAAAAAATAGAGAGAAGCCTTCACGAGAATTGTTAAAACCGTTGCTTAGGAGAAGAAAAGCAGACCAGTGCCTGATTTCAGAAGCGGAGTAACCCATAAATAACTAGAGGAGAGGTGGCTTGCGAAGCATTTGTTCCACGCCCTTAAATTTTCAGATTAAGAAAAATAAAAAAAATATATGTGACAGAAAACTGTTGAAGTAAATGTAATTGAATTTGTACATTGAACTAGAGGCCAGGAGGCAGGGTCAAATACAAATTTGTCATCAGGATTGAAAATCAAGACCCACTATTACAAAAACAAAGTAAGGCGTACCCCATCTCTGACACTGCTGATTTTTAGATAAATTTATTGATTATGATTGCTGTTGATGAGATGGAAAAGAGGGGGATTAATCCTAGAAATGGTTAACTCTGCACTTATGCATGTAATGATCCTTTCCAGGTTGTACTTCTAAAATGAAATGGAAAACTTACCAAGAAGAGAAATATTTATTAACTTCGGGGTCTTTGTGATGATGATTCCCTTTTACAGAAATACAAATGAACTTAAAGTTACTTGATGGGCAGTGGGTAAGCAAACTGATGTGGGAAACCCTCACCTCTGTCTTATCTTCTAAGACAGGTGCCTTTATGAAAGGGACCAGGACTTATGCCCTACAGTGTGTGCTAACACAGCACCGGGACGTGTATTTAGAAGAGTCAGGAGGAACGAGTTCAGACGCCGGGCGCCTTTGCTTTAGGGCCGGATCATCTCTGTGGCCAGGTGAAGAGGGGCACAGCAACACCTGGCAGCCTAGATTTCTTCCTGAGGTTGAAGGTACTTCATATTCAACAGTCAGCAACCCCCAACCCCTAGGAAGAGTGCCAGAGGTAGAAGAGAGAAACTGGAAACCTGAACGAGTTTGGGGAACGGGAAGACAGGTAGACAAAGATGGAAAATGAAGTTGACTTGCTCATTTGACCTTCGCCCCATCTATGGCAAATGTCCCCTGCTCTTTCCGATTCACTTTTGCCAGCTCTAACAGGGCAAGGCAGACGCCTGTGTGCACCGACTCAGCCCAGCGCACCACAAAGTCCTGTCGAGGAGGAAAGCCAAGGACACGTTTACAGCCGCAGCCAGAAGTCGCAGAACAGCTGCCACAGCGATGGCTAAAAAGTTTTCTACCTGAAGGGGAGGAAGCTCCCTGGCAACCCCTCAAGTTTTAAGATGGAAGACCTTTCAAATAATCCCACATCAACCATGGAAGAGATTGTCGGAAAACCAGTGGGAGACGCTTTCACGATACATTCTGCAGGTTTGTGAAACGGGAGTGAAAAATAGTGGGAGTCCTAAGAATGTGGTTGGAGATATTTGTGTCATGAACCACAAAACCTGTGAAATGCAAGCCCCAAACCTGAGGTCCCACATGGAGAAACGAACACTCTGAAGTCAGTCTATCAGGTACAGCTGACTAGACCTGCCTGAACCAGATCAGGACTGGGGCATCCGGGCCCTTCTCCATCTCTCCAGCCCCTGGTCCATGAAAAGTCTCAGGTTCTACACTAAAGTCCTACAGAACCATACACGGTTTTGTCCCACTTCTCACCTGAGAAAGTTCTCCTGGACCTCTTATCTTGCCAGCCGTTCTTACTTTCACGCCCTGGTTTGAAAATAACCTCCTCCAGGAAGCCCTACAGAGTCAGGTAAACCAGGAGTCCATCCCCTTGAAATCATCTGTTTACTTGCCAGCCTGTCTGACGAGACCTCAAACTCGTGTGTTCTCAAGTCGTTCATCTGTTGGACGGGGCTTGAACTCTCCCTGCAAGTCACCCACAGGCCCTGGCGTGAACAGTGAACGGACGGCAATAATCCCTACTCTCACAGACGTCCAGCCGAGGGCGAGGTCAGGGAGTCCTTTTTCCTGTTGGGGAGGATGCTGGTCAGTGCCAGGGACAGCTTGTTTTCTAGGCAGTTAGGTAATAAGAAGGGCTCAAAAGACAGTGATTACCAAGGAAATGAAGAGGGGAAACCCGCCACTTCCCCCCGACTCTGCTCTTTAGATGAGGATCAAAGTAGAGTCATGCTGGTTGTAAAGTAGAGGAATGTATTCACAAAACACGGGAAGAGAGTCACCTGCGCGGTGGACATGTGGCGTGTCCTGTGTATGTCCCTGCTTGTAGGCATGGTGCCACCCTCCCGTGCATCTGGGCCTGCCACTACCAGGGAGCACATGAGTTATAAAATATCTAAAACCCTCTCCACTGGGTCCTGTAGGTTCTGTGTTGGGGATTGGCAAACAGGACACTGGGGCACTTGCAGCCTTGGGATTGAACACTGGCCTGGTGTTGAGGGTTCACCAAGTTGCCAGATGTGTCATGGAGAGACAGGAATAGTTTCATGTATGGGATTTTATCACTCTGGTAATACAGAAAAACCACATTGACTACTTGGAAGGCATTGTTCAGGATAAAAATTAGGAATGATTTTGGGTGTGCGTAACTGAAAACCCAATTTACAAGGGTTTAGTGCTTTTTATATTCCAAGAAGGGTCTAGCTTAAGCAGTCCATTGTCCATGTCATGAGGGATTCAGGCTTTTGGGCTTTCAGTCATGCTTAACTTGTGGCTTTTATTTTCAAAATTGTTGCCTCATGCTGGCAAAGTGGCTGCTTCACCTCAGCATGAGGCTGCATCCCAGACAGAAGAAGAGCAAAGAGCAAAAAGATAGAGGCTGAGAAAGTCTGCCCCTCTAAGAGTTCCCTGAAGTTTTATTTAGACCTCACACAAGACCATACCATGACTATAAGGCAGGCTGAAAAATATATGTGTCTTAATCTGGGCACCTACTATTACCGTGAATAAAATTGAGTTTCTGTTTGTCAAAAAAGGGAAAAAATAGATATTCATAGCCAGTGATCTGTTGTATAGCTAAACCATCATTGCCAATCATTTCTATTCTTTTGTTTGTACATATTATGCATGTTAGGGGCAGTTTGGGTTCATCGATAACTCCCAGAAAAACGCTCCGCAGACACAGGTCTCACACGAGGAACTTTATTTTATGCAGACAATTCACATCCGCTCGGGGAAAAGGGAAGAAGGAAAAGAAGAAAGATGGCGCAGGGTTTCTCCTCAGATATCGGAATTTCGCGGGCTGGGAGGAACCAATCACGGAGGAGAATTATTACAGACTGACTGATGGACCAATGACATATTAGAATGTAATGTGGGAGGCAGGAAGATTACGGGCAATGTAAGCCGGAAATTCCTGTAACGGGAGAGGTGGGCGGAACACAGATTGACAGGTGGTTGGGAGGCCAGATTCCTTATAATGTAGGCAATTCCTAACTGGATTGATTGAAGTTCTAAAAAATATTCATTTATACAATTATTTTTATATTTTTTGTAACAGGTTGCACTAACTCAGGCTGAAATCACAAAATGGGTTCTGAGAGCTCATTTGTTCCCAGTGTGGTCCAGGCAATACAGAACACCTAGGAATCATATTACACGAACTCCAAACGTTTTGGAGGATCTTCTCTCTCCTGAAAGTGGTAGAAGCCTTTTTCTGTTTGGTAAAAGGCTAAACATCTGATAAGTATCAAAGGTCTCAAAAGATAAAGAAAACAATGACTGGAACTTATTTTTAAGCAATAAGAAAGAATTAAACAATTGGTATAGAGGAAAGAGCCAGGCTTTAAAATCAGATAGGCCAGGTTTAAATTCCTGGCTTTAACATGTACTGGCTGTGGGACTCAGGCTATGTAACGGTTAGTTTGGAGCGTCAGCTTGGCTGGAGTGAGGGATACCTGGAGAACTGGTAATGCAGTCTGCTGGGTGGGTCTGCGAGAGCAGTTGCAGAGAACAGTGGAATGGGAGTCAGTGAGCTGAGTGGCAGAAGACCCACCCTCGATGTAGGCAGTCACCATCCAATTCACCAGGAGCTCAGATGGAATAGGAAATGGAAGAAGGGGACGGTCATCTCTCTCTGGTTCTTCCTTCTTTTTCTCCTGCAGCAGCCCTTGGACATCAGACTCTGGGTTCTTTGTCCCTTGTACGCTGGGATTTGCACTAGTAGCTCTGCAAATTCTCTTGTTTCTTTACTCTTGTGCTGGGAGTTATATCCTCAGCCTCCCTGGTTCTGAAAATTTTGGCTTCTTGGACTGACAGACACACATTGTAGAACTTACCCACTTCTGTGATTGTGTGAGCCAATTTCTTAGTGAATCACTATATATGTGCACATAAATGTGTGTATATGCACACATATTCTACTTCTCTAGAGAACCCTGATGTATCCAGATTTTGGTACCAAGACTCATTCTAGAGGACTAGAATTTTAAGGATAAATTTTCTTAATTGGTTTTGGCATTTCTGTAATGTTCTCTCTAATCTGAATAAACCTAAAAATGATAAGAACTCTACTTCTAATAGTATGAACTGTACCCATCATTTGTGGCATGAATTGTTTATAGAGATATGCAAAATAAACACATTTGATATTCTCTTCACCACTTAAAAGAGGCAAGGAATTTGGCGACTTTGTACATGATACTTTTGAATGCTTATGGAATATCAAAGAATCTAATGGATATTAGTGGGTTGTGCCTAGTGTAACTGGACAAAGCCGTAAAAGAAAAGAATGAGCTTGGGGGTTCAAATTCCCAGCTCCAGATGTGCATCAGTAGCCTAAAATCTTCTAAGTGTCCCCTGAAGGAGAAATCTTTTCTCCTGTAGCCACAGGGTTGAAGTTACTGAAAATCAAACACAGACCTGCGTTATGTCATAGACAGGGAAATAGGAAAAATTTAACTCTCAGCCTCCCAAGGTAGCTGCTTTTAAAGTGGGGATATTGATTCTGAAAGAATGGTATCTGGTAAATTGGGATGGGTTTATGTGGGAGAACCCTGCTGAGGCTGAGTACACTGAACTCCTAAATAATAGTCATAATTGTAATCACAATCATAATTATAATCATTCTTCCTCCTCCTCCTCTTTCTCCTTCTCCTTCTTCTTCTTTTTCTTTTTTTCCAGAGGAAGTAGCCTTCTTACCCCATCATCGGTATCGACCTCTTTCTTAGGAGACGAATCCTTCTTTAACTGGGAAACATTAATGACCTCCCTTGAGCACTGGCCAAACAAGACAGTGCTGATTCTCCTCAGGACCCACCCCCTCAACCAGTCCTCTTTGTTTCTAGACCTATCACTGGACTTAAATTCTAGCAGGTCTTTAAGGGGAGGTATACAGTGTAACCCATGAGGGGTTACCCCAGTCAAAGGAGGTTAGGCGATTAATGGAGTTTCAGCCAAGGTCCAAATGACAGTGCATTGGGTGGGTCCCTGAAAACATCCTGTGACTATTTCCCCAGTTCTAGAATTTGTAATTGAAATAGACATACTTAGAACTGGAAGAATCCCCACACTGGTCCTCTAACTTGTGACATGAGGACCATTTATGGTGGGAAAGGCCAAATGGAAGCTGCTAGAGCTGCCTTTGTCTTGGAAAATGGCAAATAAGAAACAATATTGCATCCCTGGAGAGACTGCAAATATTAGTGCCACCAAATATTGAAAATTGCAGGGGTTGTGAGTCAAACCACACTCCCCATTCATCTCTCCTATTTGTCACCAAGCAAAAAACAGATGGATCTTGGAGCTTGATAGTAGATTCTCACAAACTTAACCAAATGGTGACTCCAATTGCAGCTGCTCTACCAGATGTAATTTCCTTGCTTGAGTAAATTAGTACATCTCTTGCTACCTGGTATGCGACTGCCTTTTTCCACGTTCCTGTTCACGAGGCCCAGTGGAAGCAGTTTGCTTTCAGCTGGCATGGCCAGCAATACACCTTCATTGTCCTACATCAGTGGTGTACCGACTCTCCAGTCCTGTGCCATAACTTAGTTCACAGGATTTGATGGCCATTCCCTTCCACGAGATATTGCATCAGTCCATTACTTCGATGACATTGAGTGAGTGAGAAGTAGCAATTACTCTGGGCTTATTGATAAAACAATTTTGTGTTAAAGGATGGGAAATAAGTCCAACTAAAATCCAGGGGTCTTCTACCTCAGTGAAATCGCTAAGGTTTTGGTGGTATGGGGCATGTCGAATGTCCCTTCTAAGGTGAAATGGTAAGATGTTGCATCTGGCCCCTCCTATAACAAAGAAAGAAGCACAATGTCTAGTGGGTCTATTTGGACTTTGGAGACAACATATTCCTCTTTTGAATGTGTTACTTGGGCCCACTTTTCCTGCTAGTTTTGAATGAGACCCACAGCAGGAGGAGGTACTACAAGAGGTTCAAGCTGCTTTGCAGGTTGTTTGGCCACTGGGTCAAATGATGTAGCAGATCCAGTGGTATCTGAGGTGTCTGTAACAGATAAGGATACCGGCTGGATTCTTTGGCAAGTCCTTACAGTTGATGGCAATGGAGGCCCTTAGAATTTTGGAGCAAGGCCTTACCATCATCCATAGATAATTACTCTCCTTTCAAAAGATAGCTGTTGACCTGCTTCTAGGACTTAATGGAAACTGAACAATTGACCATGGGCTACCAAGTTACTATGAAACTTGAGCTGTCCATCATGAACTAGGTGTTGGGCATATGCAGCAGTACTCTATCATCAGATTGTGGTGGTATTCATGTGATCAATTCCAAGTAGGTCCCAAAGCCATAAGCAAGTTAAATTATTATGAAGAAGTAACCCAAATGTCCATAGTTCTTACTATTACACTGCCTTCTCTCTTCCAGCTTGCACCTGTGGATTTATGGGGAGTAGTCTATAGTCACTGTGGACATATGTAGCACTATAGCTCCACTGGGCCTTTCCTGAAGAACAGTGGTGAGGGGGAGACCTCTCCATGGACAGAACTTTGGATAGTACAACTGGTTGTGCACTTTACTTGGGAAGACAAAAGGTTACATGTGTGCTTACATAGTGATTCATGAGCTCTAGCCAATGTTTGATGGCAGGGTTAGGGACTTGCAAGGAGCATGATTGGAAAATTGATGACAAAGGTATTTGGGGAAGAGGTATGTGAATAGACCTCTCTGAGTGGGTAAAGGACATTAAGACATTTATGTTTCATCTGAATGCTCACCAAAATATCACCTGAACAGAGAAGGACTTTAATAAGTGGCTAGAATGACCCCTTTTGTGAATATCAGTCAGTCTTTTCCGCCAGGTACCACTGTCATTGCCCTGTGGGTTCATGAACAAAGCAACCATGGTGGCAGAGCAAATTATGCACGGGCTTGAGACATTGAGCTAGAAATGGTGACTTCACCCCGACTATGTTGGGCTCCTCATGCTTCTGAGTTAATAAGATAAGCCTCGGCTAAGGTGACTGACTTGTTCTCCCAAGGGAAATTGGATTACTACTCCACAATGGAAGTAAGGAGTATGTCTGCAATGTAGGAGGTCTTTTAGGGTGTCTCTCAATATTACTATGCTGTGTGATAAAGCTCAGCGGGATGTTACAACAATCTGATCCAGGCAGGACTACAAATGGCCCAGACCCTTCAGAAATGAAGGTCTTATCCACCAGGTAAAGAAGTACAGCCATTTATTGATTCTTGCTTTGATTTCTTGTGCTTTGGGAGTCTTGTTGAGGAAGTCTGATCCTAAGCCAACATGATGAAGATTCGGGCCTACTTTGTCTTCTATTAAGGTGCAGGGTCTCTGGTCTAATTCCTATGTCTTTGATCCATTTTGAATTGAGTTTTGTGCAGGATGAGCGATAGAGGTTTAATTTCATTTTACTGCATATGGATTTCCAGTTTTGCTAGCACCATTTGTTGAACAGGCTATCTTTTCTCCATTGTATGTTTTTGGCTCCTTTGTCTAGTATGAGGGGACTGTATTTATGTGGTTTTGTCTCCTGTGTCTTCTATTCTGTACCATTGGTCTGCCTGTCTATTTTGGTGTCAATACAATGCTGTTTTTGTTACTATTACTCTGTAGTATAGTTTAATGTCTGGTATTGTGATACCTCCTGTTTCACTTTTTCTTTTCAGGATTTTTTTGGCTATTCGAGGTCTCTTATTCTTCCAGATGAAGTTCATGATTGCTTTCTCTATTTCTATGGGGAATGTCATTGGGATTTTAATTGAAATTGCATTGAATCTGTATAGTGCCTTTGGTAGAATGGCCATTTTGACAATGTTAATTCTACCTATCCAAGAACATGGGAAATCTTTCCATCTTCCAAGGTTTTCTTCAATTTCTTTCTTTAATGTTCTGTAGTTTTCATTGTATGCAGTCTGTAAAAAAATAAAAGCTAAATAAAAAAATAATAATAATTAAAAAAAAAGAAGTACAACCAGCTGGTTCTTATTGAAGGAAAGGGAATATAAAATGGGTAGTAGAAGAAAGGTAGTCATAAATACAAGCAAGTTATTATTGCAGAAATGAGGACTGTAATTGTCATGAGTATTTCCTTCCATTTTTGTTGAGAATACACTTGTGTGTGAAATACGCATATATTAAGCAAATATCTTTCCTCTCATTACTTTATCATGTAAGGTAAGGATTATTGATTTATCAGTATTTAAATATTATTAAATTTACATCATATTATTGCAGCTATGAGATCTCAGAAGAAGGGTGAGCCTCATTGAGAAGAACTTTACTTCCTCTTCTGGGGGTAGAACTATTGCCTTTCCAGTTGTAGGCAGGATAGTTGTATCACATGAGGTGGAATTTTGACCTTGTTATTGTTTTTATTTGGAGATTAAGTTTGGATTAAGGAGATTTCTATGGATGCCAAGTTGATAGGGCGTTGGTTAACTTGGGGCATCAACCTCAAATGGAATGAGTGATGCCTAGAGAAGTGGGAAAGTGTTCCTTCTGGGTGTGTCTGAGATTGTTTCCAGAGACGACTGATGTGTGTATCAGCAGACTGTGTGGGAAGACCCACTTTCAGTATGGGTGGGCGCCATCCAGTCAGCTATTGCCTGGATGCAACAGGAAAGCAAAAGAAGGGGGCACTAATATTTCTCTCTCTCTCTCTCTATTTCTCTCTCTCTCTCTCTCTCTCTCTCTCTCTCTGGTTCTTCTTTCCTGAGCTGGGCATGTTTTCTCCTACTGATGCTCTTGGACCTCAGACTCTAGGTTTTCCAGCTTTTGGGATTCCGGGACTTCAGCAAAGGGAGGCCGGGTCACACCATGGGCCTCACTGATCTGAGGTTTTGGGCTTTTTTGACTATGCCATGCTTCAAGCTTTTCTGGCTCTCTAGCTTGCAGATGGCCATGATGAAACTTCTCAACCTCTGATTGTGTGGCCTGTTTTCACACTGCATGCATACACACATATACACACATCAACTGTATACAACTATATATGTCTTATATATATATATATAAACTATATATACAACTATATATGTGTGTGTATATATATATATATATATATATATATATATATATATATATATATATAAATTGGTTCTGTTTCTCTGGAGAACCCTAATTGATAATACAAGCTATTTTCTCAATCTCTCCAAATCTCAATTTTTTTTATCTATAGAACTGTTGAAATAATTACGTATGATAAAGTAGCTAATACATAAATTTATTTTTTTAATCTGAAAGAGATATCTTTTTTAAATTGGGAGAAATCAGAATATTTAGGGAGAAGTGATCTTTTTTAATGTTAATAAACCTTAAGGAAGGGAATTCAGGTATAGACAGATCCCTGAAATACAAATGAGTTTTGGGGGCATAAAAATGATGTCATTTCTGATTTTGGAATATAGATTTCAAAATTTTATAAGAAAAAATAGTTATGAATTTATTGGCAGAGATTTGAAAGGGGGAGAAGATTTGAGGAGGTCAGTAGGCAATAAGTAGAATTTTGACTATAACATTGCTGTTTCCAGAATAAAACAAACATCACTCAGAGTGCATCCCAGTCAATAGCCATAGATTTTTTTTTAAGAGATATAAACTTTAATCTGAGAACAAAGGGAGATTTTGGAGCTCCCAAGGCAATGATGCAGTTACAATCATTTTTCCAAAACTGCCTTAAGCTATACTATGTAAAATGGGGTGAAGCAATGGGGACAAGATGAGCCAGAAAGAACCTTTTGTAATACTTAGTGATCATGGTCTGTAGTAGAGGACACAAGATGTAAAGTGTTATACAATTATACAATTGAATGATGTATAAGATTAGGATTAAGAATAGTGGCTCCCAGTAATGTGATTTAAAAACAATTTTACAGACTGCATTTTGATTCATTGTACACAAATGGGGCACAAATTTTTGTTTCTATGGTTGTACATGATGTAGATTCACACCATTCATGTAATCGTACATGCACATAGGGTAATGACGTCTGTCTCAGTCCACTATTTTTCCTACCCCTGCCCCCTCACCCCTCTCATTTTCCTCTACGTAATCCAAAGTTCCTCCATTCTTCTACTACCCTCCACCCCTCCCACCCCCATTGTGTATCATCATTCACTTATCAGAGAAAACATTTGGCCTTTAGTTTTTTGGGATTGACTTATTTCACTTAGCATGTGATTCTCCAACTCCATCCATTTACCTGCAAATGCCATAATTTTATTCTTCTTTATGGCTGAATAATATTCCATTTGTGTATATATACCACAGTTTCTTTATCCATTCATCTATTGAAGGGCATCTAGGTTGGTTCCACAATCCAGCTTTTGTGAATCCACATTGATGTGGCTGCGTTACTGTAGTATGCTGATTTTAAGCCCTTTGGGTATATAATTTGAGAAGTGGAATAACTGGGTCAAAAGGTGGGTCCAGTAGCCATAGATTTTTAAAAATGCACAGACGGTGGTGGAAGAGAGGCCCATCTGTTAAGATGCTGTAGAGCTCTGGAACGGCCACCCTGTCCTGGGATCAGAGTCTGTGCAGTTCTCTGTGCCTCTCTCAATGCTGCACCAGGAAGGTATTCGGCAAATTAGAACAAGCAGGAGAAGGATAGACAAGAATTTGGAATCCTTACCTGAGAATGGCTAATGAGGATGGTGTCATTTGATCCAGGAGGAAAAACGTCCCTGGGGACCCAATGCTAGTCTACAAAGGCTCAAAGGCTCTGACGTGGAACAGCCTTCAGCCTGGAGGTGGCACGATGCTAGTCTGTCAGTGCACTTCGCCATCTCATTGTTGACCCAAATAAAATTTAAATGTTTTCCATTAGCAACCAACTTTTCAAATCATGATTTTTCATTAAAAAGCCTGATTTACGACTTTTTTTGGATAATCAGAAATTCTGTCCCCCTCTATGGCAGCAAGCAGTTGTCCGGGGCATGAGCCCTCTTTTGTATCACTGTTACCCTCAACGTCTCTCTTACAAACTGTGGTGTATTTATTGCAAACTTTCACTTTTTTCTTAACATACTTTTTAAATGGAAGAGTGATATTTTTTTCACATCTCTATTAACATTTTTCTTCTAGATACCATCACTCTCTGACATTCAAGGTTGCAGTCTGTCTAGATTTATTCTGTATTGTGCTGGGTGCAGAAATAGAGCACATGACAGACAGGAGCTCAGAGGTAAGTCGTGTTTTCAGAATGTGACCACTGAGGGTGACTTTTCCATGTTGATGGCTATTCAATAGGAGGCTGAGGACTCACCATCAGTGGTCCTGGGTGAGGAAGGCTTGGACAGCTTGCCATTGCTGCACGATGGCTCAGAAGTGTGACCCCTGACTCCTACCCAGTTGTGCCACCCCACAATGATAAGTATTTGTTTAAAAAATCACATGTAACTAAACTATAAATGAGCATAAATCTTGTGCTATAAGAATATTGATCTGAACTGGTAGAAAGGTAGAAGTTAATGGTTTAGTGGTACTATAGTCTAAAGGTCCAGTCTGCTGTTAGCATAAGAGAGGAAGAGGAGGATAAGGAGGAGGAGGAAGAGGAGGAGGAGGAGAGAGGGAGGGGGAGAGGGGAAAAAAACAGAAGAGAAAGTTACACATTCCCAAGACATAGGGCAACCAAGCATGAACACTATGGAGGCTATTACAGTCTAGGAAGCCCTGTTTACATGAGACAGTGATTGCACTACAATTATTATTATTATTTTTGCTTAGTGCTCTTTAAAGTCTTTCAGCCTCTTTAAGTGAACTTAAAATGTCCAGGATTTGAAAGCATGCTGCAAACACAAAATCACTGAGGACTGAATAGAAGGCTGAACTGGGCAACCTGAGTGTTGCTCCAACTCCGAGACAGAATATGCAGTTCATGTATTCTAGACCAGGAGAATGCTACTGTGAACTCCTCTAATGTTTTAAAGGTGAGAGAAAATGTAGATAAACAAAGGCTTAATTCTTTGATGAATTCAAAGATGGAAGACCTTTTCCTACACATTCAATGGCATACTCTGGGCATAAAAAACTATGATTGCAATGTGCTTGTGTGGGTTTGAGTTACTGTGCAAAACCAGTTTTTGATTTGATGAAGCAAGTATCAGAAGAGTTTTTATCTGCTTATACACAGTACCCTGTGGTGAAGGTGTTCTCTGATGTGGGCTTCTAATACCCAATAACCAGCACTACCTCTATTCACTTTAATCAGTATGAAGAGGAGCTGGGGTTGTGGCTCAGTGGTAGAGCACCTGCCTAGCATGTGTGAGGCACTGAGTTTGATTCTCAGTACCACATATAAATAAATAAAATAAAGGTCCATCAACAACTAAAAAATATTTTTAAAAAACGAATTATAGTGAAGAACGGGAGATTTGGGGTACAGATGTAGCTCAGTGGTAGACCTGGCATGCACAAGGCCCAGAAATGGGGGGCTGGGGACAAGTTCTGGGGAGATTAAGGGAAAACTTGTTAAGAAAGACAGACTAAAGTGCAAAGTTCAGATTTCCAAGGTAAATAGCAATATGTAGTCTCAGCAGAATAACACTCAAAGTATCTTTCCTTTCCTCATGCTGTTTATTCAAGGGGGATTTTTGATAGCAGAACAACACTTCAAAAATACTTTGTTGTGGATTTACAAGAATGTTTCTTCCCTGGGCCTGTCTCTTGGGTGGCTCTTCCTCATTTGTGTATTGAAAAAATAGTATACAACTTATGATGAAAGATCTAACAATTGTTCTCAATTCACCAGCCCACAATGATCATTATGGAAAAATATTTATAAAACCAGTTCACCAAATGCCAAAGGTTTATTCATGTATGTGGCAGGAAACACAAGTTTATTTTTGTTTTTATTATTTGATAAAATGACTTAGGTTCATGGAACATGAACAAATACAAAGATGTTTCACAATGCATTACAACATAAGTGAAATTATAAAACAAAATAAAGGTATCTTTTTAATTGACATTCTTATTGAGATACATATAGATTTTCCTGCAGGTGTAAGACATAATAAAGGGACACTATATATTTTACCCAGTTTCCTTCAGTGAAAACACTTTGGAAAGCTATAATATCATACTTGAAATATTGTACTGACATTAATACCATCTAGTTTTTTAATTTATTTATATCTTTATTCTTCTGAACCTTTATTTGTGATAAGACCTTCACCGTGGGCTCCAATGTGTAACATCTTGTATCTTGTTTGCATTGTGATTTACATGTTCATTTCTGTGGTTACTAAAGAGGATGTTGATATTTACCATCTACTTTTATCATTCAGATATCCCCAGACTTGCTTGTACCTGTGTGTTTATGTGGTTATATTCTATCCAGCTTTACTACCTGTGTGGGTTCAGGTGCTGCATAGTTCCAACACCATATGGATGTTTTGGATTGTCCTTTTACAAAGGCAGCCATCTCCACCCACTCACTCTTCCCCTCCCCTCCCCTCCATCTTTTGATTGGTTATTCAGACTGTTTGCATTTAAAATAACTAATGAGAGCTGAGGTTGTGGCTCAGTGATAGAGCGCTCACCTAGCACACGTAAGGTACTGGGTTAGATCCTCAGCATCACATAAGAATAAAATAGAGGTATCATGTCCACCTACAGCTAAAAATAATATTTAAAAAATAAATAAAAATAAATAAAATAACTAATGATATTTTAGTATATTAATACTAATTAATTAATAACTAATTAATACTAATTAATTAAATAACTAATGATATTTAATGATATTTTAATGATATTTGTGGCAAAGTCTACTCCTTTGGTTTCTTTTCTGTTTGTTTCATCTGGTTCTTATTCCTGTTTCTTGTTTCATGCCTCCTACCTGTTACCTGAACATTTCTTTTTATAATTTTATCTTGGTTAACAGTAATTTTAAGTTAATAATTTCAAAGTAGTGATTTCAATTTGTGTAGTTTGCATCATAATTGCTCTGGATACCAACAATGTAAGTAGAGAACATTACTTTGAATGAAGTGTGCAAATCCCATCTGAGGGTGTTACAAATTTTTGTTTTAATCATCAAGTATGATTTATAAAACTCAGAAGGAGAAGGACAGGTTGTTGTATGTACTCATACTTTGCCTTCTATGTTGTTTCATTTTTTTTGTTTTTTCATGGTCTGCCTGAAGAACTTCAGTTGGTGAATTCTTACAGGTATGTCTGCTAGAAGCAAATCCTTTTAGTTTTCCTTCAGCTGAGAACGTTTTTACTTCCTCTCATTCCTGAAGGATTTTGCCAAACACAATTTGCTGCTGACAACTCTCCTCTTCCAGGACCTGGTAATATGGTGCCACTTCCTTACGATTTCCGTGGTTGCAGATGAGCTATCTGCTCTCACTCAAGCAAGTGTTTCTCTACAGGTCCTACATTTTCCCTTCCTGTGGTGCTTAAGAATTTTGTCTCACATTTTCATTATTAGCTATCATGTATCTTGGTGTGAATTTCTTTGTATTTCTCCTCTTCATGTTTCCTTCAACTTCTTGTATGTGTGGATTTGAGACTTTTGCCAAATTTGGGAAATTTACAGCCTTGTTTCTTCAAGTACTCCTTCTGTCTCCCTGCCTTTCTGGAATGCTGGTGAGATAACAGACCTTGCTTTGTTCCTTGCTTTGTTCCTTCCTTCCTTCCTTCCTCCCTCCCTCCCTCCCTCTCTTCCTTCCTTCCTTCTTTCCTTCCTTCCTTTTGACTCTACTTTGTCTCTTTTGGGCTGGGCTAATTCATTCCTTCTATTTGCAGATGTACAGATGCCAGTTCATCCAGCACATTTACTGCTGTTGTTGTTTTAAATTATATTATTGTATTTTTCAGTTCTATAATTTCCATGTGATCCTCTGTTATAACTTCTACTCCTTTCCTGATTTTTTTTTCTCACTTTTTGAGAAAAATTTCAATTGATTGTTGAGACATTTTTATGATGATTGCTTTAAAATCCTTCTCAGAATTCTAGCATCTGATCCACCAAGGTCTCACAGCATCAGCTGGTTGCTTTTCTTATTTACGTTGTGATTTTCTGGGTTCTTGATATAACAGGTGACTTCCTATTGTATCTGGGCACTTTGTTCGGGAACTCGGGGGCCTGGTTAATTCTTGTATTTTAGCAGTAGTTGTCCTGTTTAGGTTCAGCATGTAGGTCTTGGCCTACTTTCATGGGCTGTTCTTCGTGGCCTTTATGGTATTATTTTGGTCTGTTTTGTGTATGGGATGCTACGTTGGCTCTCAATGGTCCTTGCTGGTGATGTTTAAGGGAATGAAAAGGATTTCCCCAGGTCAGGCCACAGGATGTCTCTCAGTGGAGGTGCTAAGATACCCCTCACTGCCCTGACAGCTCTGAAGGGTAGGGGCATGGAGCGTCTCAGACCTGATGGGGCAGGAAACATCTTGGCCCAGGCTGCCAGGCTGCTACCTTTGGTGGGACTGTTGTCTTCCCACCCTGGTGTCTTTGGCTAAGGGAAGCATGTCTCAGGTCCACAGGGACAAAAGCGTTTCCCATCCAGGGCTGTCTGTGACTGGGTCTCCTTATCTGGTTCCACACAGCTTCCCAAGATAAGCACATCATTTAAAAATTACTTTTAATGGTGATGTTTAGGAAAAGTCATTTTATGTTTGAGACTATTTCAGACTGTGTTTGTACAGCTGAATTTTTAGTGTATTTCCTGGAACCTAACCCTACAGTCTTTTATATGGTGCAAATATTTCAGCTCAGGACACTAGTAGGCTTATCTGCCAAAATAATTGTGTCCAAAGAGACTTGATTGGGGGTAAATGCTAAGCTGGAGAGAGGCCCAGAGGTGAGTCACTGGGTTTTACTTTGGTTTTTGGTTTTATCACAGACTGGGATATAATAGACAATGGTGACTTATCAGATTTGAGGATAACACAAAACTCAGTAGGACTGCTAATTCAATGAATAACTGAAATCAGGATCTCAGCCAGACAGAACAATGAACAGAAACTAACAATTTAATAAAGGCAGATATAAATTCGAACTGAAGGGTTGATTCTGGTTTCTTAATAAATCTAATTTAGCTTTGAAACTTCAGACTCCCCTACCCTCTTTGTTATGGATGTTTTGATTATATTCTCACAATCAGGTTAATTTTGTTTCAAATATGAAATGGTGTAATTTAGAACAACTTATGGGTCCAAATTCTGCATTGAATTCTTGACCTCTAGCATAAGCTCAGAACTTCCACTAGTGTGTTTCAAAGATTTTCAGAACTTCAGCAGTGTGGTTAAAAGCTTGACCTTTAGAACCTGTCAGCCCTCTTGGGTTTAAATCCTGGCTTTATCACTTATCAGATATATGAGCTTGAACAAATCAATCATTCTCCATGTCTTCCATTGTCTCTGAAACTGTAAAATGTGTTAATAATAGGATTTATCTTAGATTGGTTATGAGCAGTACATAAGAAAATGTATATAAAACATTTATCATTAGGACCTGCCATGTGGAAATAGCTATTAACATGATGACAATATAGTTAAAGAGTCACAGAATTTTAAAACCTGGCTTATTGGTATTTAACTTGGTTGAGATTTCTTTATTCATGAAATGGAAGTAATACTAAATGATGGTTTCTTAAGATCATTATAAAGACTAATGAGAATATTGCTATAGAAGCACAATGTGATTGACACATGCCAGTCATTGTCTCTCTCTTGGTATGTATTAGTCTTGCTATGATTTCAGTTGTTGGTCATATTTTAGGCAATATTCTGATATCCATTTTCTATTCTCATACCAATTTCTTGATTCTCCATTTTATAAGGCCTATAACCAATGAGTTTATACTTCTGTTTTTATCATATTTGAGCATTCATATTACAACTAGGGACTTTTGAACTGAATGATTCTAATAAATAATATTCATTGACTACTTCCCATATATAAATACTGGATTGGCATTGCATGTGACCTCATGTGATCTTCATATATATATCTTGTGAAGTAGTTTATCTTCATTTTAGCTAGGAGGCTGAGACTTAATAGATTCAAGTTGACCCAAATCATACATCTTACAAATAAGTATCACACCTGAGGTTTGAACCCAGGTTCATCTGATTCCAAAGGCAAAACATAGGCTCACCATCCTTGGGACAGTCTTTGGGAGATGCCTGAGCCTGAAAATTAGGAATCCTCCTAGATTATTCACTAATTTAAGAATCTTATTGTGTCTTCCTCTTCTAGACACTAAGTCTTGTCTATTAGCTGGAAACCATCTTCAGTCCTTAGTTCACTTCCTGTCTGTCACTCCTGTACCTTTGGGTCTCCTTTGGCAGCTTGCGCTAGTCAGTGAACCCATCTAGTTGGGTGTTCACTTTCTCCCTCCACCTACCCTATCTTCCTTTAATTTCCAACAGTCTCAATCTACTACTATTGCATACTATACCACATCATTTCCCGCTGGGGTGACTTGCATATGGTGTTCTGTCTACCTGGAGTCCTCCTTGCTCTTCTACTCCTGGGGCAAAAGATCCACACATTTTTTGAAACTACTCTAGTCATCCCATCCCTCATGTAAAATTTAAAATATCTTTTGAATTCCATCCTTGACTCTGTATAAGATTCTATTATTGAGTTGTTCTTGTATGTTAACACATTCCTCCTACACTCTCATTTGTAAAAAGTCATTGGAGTGCAAAATTAATAAGGGTGAATTCTATTATATGTAAATTATATCTTAAAAATCACAATTTTCAAAAAGAGACTTGAGAATTAACCAAAGGAAATGTTTCAATTCTGAGTTTTCAATTCTGATTTTGAAAAAGTCTATCTAAAATTTTTTGAGCATTTAGAGACATTTAAATACTTAATTAAAACTGGGTTAAATTAAGGAAATTGTATTAATTTTGTAAGTTACGAGAGAAATAGATACGGCTTTTAAAGTCTCGTGTGTAGGAATGGAAACATTTACAGGTAAAAATGATATGATGTCTGTGATTTTCTTTAAAAACATTCAGGAAAAAGTGAAGACATTAGGAATATTAGAGTCAACAGGACTGAAATGTTCCTAATTATTGAAGCTGGGTGATAAATACAAAGGAGATCATTATACTATTTGCTGTACTTTATGTTTGAAAATTTCCACTCTAAAAGTTAAATTTTTTAAAAAGAGAGATTGATGAACAAACCATACTCTTAATGACTAAAGTGCTGAGGAAGTTGGTACATGATCTGCCAAAGTCCTGACTTCCTTGTCTCCCTCTTATCTCCACCAGGAAACCATAACCATGAAACTCCATACGCACCTGCAGCTCCTGCCCCTGCAGCCATGGATAGAACTGGAACCAAAGCAGAGCTGTGGTTTCCATCCTCCCACTGGCTGTGGTAGAATGTCACCAAACTGTCACCTTCCTCTCCAACTCATTCCCAACAGATGGCCTCTCCTCCTACTTCATGGGACAGACTCCCTCACCTTTCTGCGCTTTCTAAATAAAACAAAAATAAAAAATTAAGATACATAAAAAATACTGTGGTGCATATTATTTAGCTGTAATAAGAGATGGACTAAACTTCCAATAAGCTGTGCTCTCTCCCTGCTCACTGTGCTTGCAGCATCTCCAATCAGCCTTGAAAAGGGTACTTCCTGTTTCTCAGTCTGTACAATTCCACTCTTCATTCACAGCAAGGCTGGCTGTTTATCTTCTTCCTTCACAATCCCATTTCCCACTTGGCTAAGCCTCACCATGGCCATGGCTTTGTCCTCATACCATGCTGAACTCCTCCTGTGTAGAGCTCTTATTGTTCAAGATTACAGTCTATCTACCTGTTGCCTGCCCCATCTAAAGACAGGGCTTCTTGAAGGCAGAGTGTAGATATGTTACTCCTGCTTTTCTTATCATGGAATAGGAACTCTGTGTGTGTTTGTTAAATGAATGAATGAATGTATGAATGAATTAGTAACATTGCTATTGCTAAAATCTAGTGTAATTGAACATGGTGGGTTGTGAAGTATGTCACTGGGCTCTAGAATTACTGCAGTTTATTGATAGCCCCATTATTAAAATATTTCTATCAATTGACCCATCCAGAAAATAATCACATCTTTTAATTCAGTGCAAATAATGTTTATTAGGCTACCTGGCACTATGGTTGGTTCTGTGGGAAGGAATACAAAGCAGCCCACAAAAATAAAGCACTAAGAATTTCTACATAACCATCTGACATTCTTCCTTATAAGGGTAAGCCTAATTTTCCATAACACCTTTACTTAGGCAATGAATCCTTCTTCTATCTTAAAAAGTACTTTAAGACTTCTTGTGATTCTTCTGCATATATTAAGAAATGACATTGTATAGGATATACTTCTAAATAGGCTGAATATGTTAAAGATTTCCAGTACTGTCTGAGTATATTCATCCAAGCCTGGACTATGTACAGAAAAGAAGGTTCTGGAAGGGGAGTGATTTATTATTTAAAAAAAACTCTCTGGTACTGCAAATAAAATGGTTTTATGTATTTTTTCTCATTATAAGTTATTATAAAACCCAACAAATTTTTGGGGCTTGACCTAGAACTCTGGCTCTCACCTGGAAAAAATAATGTGATATGTCTCTGTTGGTTTTAATCACTTATACACTGGAGTTGAATTGTACCAGGGCCTCCTGCTGCCAAAAATTAATTTGCACATGCATCAGGCTATGCACTGAGTGCATGGCCTGAATTCAGGAGAAATGTGCCCGTGGTTATTTTGTGAACTAATATGAGCTTCTGCATCAGCACAGGGCCTGCCGTTGGCTGGAAAACTGGGCTATGACTCAGAAAACCCTGGTTTCTATTTTTGCCTTTTCACCAACTTAATATGTGACCTCAATCTTTTAACCCCTGTGTGCCTCAGTGTCCTCCCCTGTGCTACGGTTTACCCTCTGGAAAGAATTTTTTACAAAGGGTAGCAAAATACTGCTCAATATAGGAAAACCAAATATTTTAACAGTAAAAATCTTGATTTTTATGACTCAGTTCTATAGTGGATTCTTTGTATGTCACAGTAAAAATGAGATGTCACAAAGCAACATGAGGAGAGAGGGTCTGCCAAATGGCATGTTAAGATAATCCTGTGAGGCACTGTGATAATTGTCCCCAATATTATTATTACTCATGATGCTGAATTCATGGGTTTAAAGTACAGAAATGACATGGTTTGAATTTTTGTCCAATTAGATATGTCATTCACATAGCAACATAATAGAAAGGGAGGAATTATTTTATGTGTAAATTCTCTCTGTACTGCAGAGCAAGAAAAGAAAGCTCATTGCCAGTGTGTTCCACGACATTAGCACAAGGGCAAAGACAATCTCCAGGGGAAGAGGAATGAAGCTCTGCTGTTTGCTGGGAAGTAACAAGTGAGAACTCTCCTGATGAGCTGACTGATCAACACGAGGAGGGTGCTTCACTCCACAATCAGCCTCATTTTTCCTAATGGACATTTGAATCAAGTGGATTTCCCCCATCATGTCATTTCCCCCTTCATTTTGCATAGCAGACCCTCCCTTCATCATGAACCAGGCAATGAATGAACATAAATAAACCTTTCATTAGCATATAGCATTAGGCTATGTTAAAAAATGCACAAGGTCATATTCCAAGTTTGGACTAGTGCAGGCATTTCTTCCTCCACTTCTCTTTTACTAGCTCCCACTTATAATTAATAGTATTCCTTGCCCATGGTGCAGAGCCACAGCAACCTGTCTTACACAGGTAACCGTGGGTATGTTGTTAGAAAATGTAGAATGTTTAATCCTTAAAGACCTCAAAGTCCATTCAACTAGCAGTTTTGAGTCCCTGACACTGTTCCATTGAGGAAAAAAAGAGGTGAGCTAACTTGATGAAAATCGCATGACTAGTGACACAAATACACCTATGTATCTTGACTCTTAAAGTTGATTCATCCTTACTGTATAAATGCATTAAATAAACTTCTTTCATTTTATTTATTAAAGAAAAGTTGAAATTAAACTAAGTTGGTGTTTAAGAATGTGGGTTAAAAATTAGAATGACAAAGTCCAGATGCTGACTATAGAACTTAATGTGAGAAAAATTATTGACATAAACTTCTGTTTCCCCATCTGTAAATGGATCAAATAGTAACAAACTCATAGGTATTTTGTGGAGCTAAAACTAATCAATATAGTGTAGTTCTTACAGTCTTTTGCATTATTTAAACAGATGATAAATAAAAGAAGTTTTATCCAGGAAAAAATAAGTATTTTTCCCTCAAGTATTTTTTGCATAAGTTCAGTTAAATGGCAGAAATATTCCTTATGTTCACATAAGTTCTTAAAACTTGAGCTTAAAAATGAAATTCAGAGTTGAAAGTAACAACTCTGAAAAATGCGTGAAAATCCTTCGAATGTTTGTTTATTTAAAACACAAAGCTGCTTCTTGGAGTCAAGCTCAGAGCAAATTTGCAACGACATGTAAAGGAACACAATAAATTAAAATTTGAAAGAGGAAAAGGAAGGTGAAGGAGAATTCCATTTATCGTTTTCCTTTTTAAGATCTTGAGGGGCTAACCTCCCATCTCCCAAAGTTTTACACTAGACCCTGAAAATCTGTTTCACTGCCCTTCAGAACACAGACGTGTGGCAAGATGTATGAATCCAGGCTTTCTACAGACCCAATAAAAACCAGTGACAGATTTTGCATTTCCCCACCTTTGTCCCTTATTGGAGTTTGGTAGATGAGTCATATGTCATTTGAGCCAGCTCTGGATTATGGAATGCAGTCTGGAAGCTGCTCTGGGGAGAGAACTTTTCCACATTGTCCGTCACCTCTCTGACATGTTTTCATTTCCTCTGCCAGGCTCAAGTGATTCAGTGTCTCATGCCCTTATCCCCTGTGTGGGCTACTGGTGTACATGGCATGGTCTAAATTGCAGTGTAAGTAATAACTCTCCAGCCACAGTCCTCGCTCATTTTAGTTCTTTTCACCTTGACTGTTCCAAAACCTGTACATGCATTTTCAATATAGGATATGAGTACACAATGGTCAAAGGAAATTCACAAGTTAATTATGCTAACGACTCTCCTTTCTATTGCATGAATCTATTTACAAGTAAACACATAGCTGTCTAAACTGCTCCCTTAATGTTTTCCTTCATTATAAACCTCAAAAATATAAAAAGTCGAGCATCATTTTAAAAATTCACTTACTTCTCATTTGGAGACTCAAACAGGGATTAATATAAAAGCATTAGGATTTTATTTTATCCCTTTGCTTTGAAAGAAAATAACTTAGTAATCTTTGTAGTGAATTTTTGTAAGTGTACTTTTTTCCAGGAAACAAATTTGAAATAATGCTTTTGCCTAAGGAATCAGAATAGAAGCTGGATGGTGACCTACCATGTTTTACAAAATACGCATGTAGGTCTGTGGGTCCTTTTTTCTTGGCATTGTCTTTTGAGACACTCAAAACACCATTGGCACCTTTAAAAAGCGTTCAGGCTTCAATGGCATAAATAGTCATTGCTTGATACCCATGAAAATTGGTTCTAGGATCCTGTTATGAATACCAAAATCTGTGGATGGTCAAGTTTCATAAGTACAGTAGCATAGTATTTACACTTATGCACAGATACTTTTACCATCTGTAGATTACTTATTTTTTTAATAAATAAAAGAATTTTAATAAATAAAAAAAGTATGTCATTTTGGTTTGCATTTGAATCTTAATGAAGTCATTTCCTTCCCCTGATGACCCACTTGAATTTCTCTCCCAAATTAAGAGAAAACTTCCCCCCTCCCCTTTACTCAAAGTTGAACACAAAATCCTTCCTTCCTCCTCCCTGCTTTTTCTGAGTACAGTCATGTATCACTTAATGATGGGGATGTGGTCTGAGATTTGCACCCTTAGACAATTTGTCATTGCGCAGATATCATGGTGCACACTTCAGCAAAACCACATGGTATAGCTCAATCATGTGACACTTCTGATACAATCAAGAGGCAAGGCTATGACCAAATGTAGGAGGTTGCTGTCCACGTAACATGGTACACTGTTTTATAGTAAACTATTTTTTCATCTGTAGAAGGTGTTCATTCTAAAATACTGATAAAAAGTATAGTGTAGCAAATATATAAACTGAAAATAGGGGTGTTGATTATCATTATCAAGTTTTACTTCCTATATGTAATTGGCAGCACAGTAGCTTTGTTTACATCAGCATCACCATGGGCACAGGAGTGATGTGTTGTACTGGACAGTGTTACCTTAATGTCACAAGGCAACAGGAATTTACCAGCTCCATTGTAATCT
The DNA here is from genome assembly GCF_902686445.1 of Sciurus carolinensis. Lineage (NCBI taxonomy): Eukaryota > Metazoa > Chordata > Mammalia > Rodentia > Sciuridae > Sciurus > Sciurus carolinensis. The sequence goes on from NC_062219.1 coordinate 34,234,486, forward strand.
TATGGGACCACCATCATACATGTGGTCTATCATTGACCAAAACATCATTATGTGGTACATGATTACAGTTCTTTACAAACCATTTTCATTAGAATTATCATTTTTTTTTTACTGTAAACAAATGGGATACATGTTGTTTCTCTGTTTCTACATGGCGTAAAGGCATACCATTTGTGTAATCATAAATTTACATAGGGTAATGTTGTTTGATTCATTCTGTTATTTTTTCCCTTCCCCCACACCCCTCCCACCCCTCTTTTCCCTCTATACAGTCCTTCCTTCCTCCATTCTCGTCCCCCTCCCTAACCCTAACTCTAACCCTAACACTAACACCTACCACCCCCCACTATGTGTCATCATCCACTTATTAGCGTATCATTCGTCCTTTGGTTTTTTGAGATTGGCTTATCTCACTTAGCATGATAATCTCCAATTTTATCCATTTGCCTGCAAATGCCATAATTTTATCATTCTTTATGGCTGAGTAATATTCCATTGTATATGTATACCACAGTTTCTTTATCCATTCATCAATTGAAGGACATCAAGGTTGGTTCCACAATCTGGCTATTGTGAACTGAGCAGCTATGAACATTGATGTGGCTGTATCTCTGTAATATGCTGATTTTAAGTCCTTTGGGTATAGGTCAAGGAGTGGGATAGCTGGGTCAAATGGTGTTTCAATTCCAAGTTTTCTAAGGAATCTCCACACTGCTTTCCAGAGTGGCTGCACTAATTTGCAGCCCCACCAGCAATGTAAGAGTGTACCTTTCTCCCCACATCCTCGCCAACACCTGTTGTTGCTTGTATTCTTGATAATTGCCATTCTAATTGGGGTGAGATGGAATCTTAGGGTGGTTTTGATTTGCATTTCTCTTATTACTAGAGATGTTGAACATTTTTCCATATGTTTGTTGATTGCTTGTATATCTTCTTCTGTGAAGTGTCTATTCATTTCCTTAGCCCATTTGTCAATTGGATTATTTACATTCTTGGTGTAGAGTTTTTTGAGTTCTTTATAGATTCTGGAGATTAGCGCTCTATCTGAAGTATGATTGGCAAAGATTTTCTCCCACTCTGTAGGCTCGCTCTTCGCATTGCTGATAGTTTCCTTTGCTGAGAGAAAGCTTTTTAGTTTGAATCTATCCCAGTTATTAATTCTTGCTTTTATTTCTTGTGCTATGGGAGTCCTGTTGAGGAAGTCTGGTCCTAAGCCGACATGTTGAAGCTCTGGACCTACTTTTTCTTCTATAAGATGCAAGGTCTCTGGTCTGATTCCGAGATCCTTGATCCATTTTGAGTTTAGTTTCGTGCATGGTGAGAGATATGGGTTTAGTTTCATTCTGTTGCATATGGATTTCCAATTCTCCCAGCACCATTTGTTGAAGAGGCTATCTTTTCTCCATTGCATATTTTTGGCTCCTTTATCTAGTATGAGAAAATTGTATTTATTTGGGTTTGTGTCCGTGTCCTCTATTCTGTACCATTGATCCACCTTTCTATTTTGGTACCAATACCATGCCGTTTTTGTTACTATTGCTTTGTAGTAGAGTTGAAGATCTGGTATTGCGATACCCCCTGCTTCACTCTTTCTGCCAAGGATTGCTTTAGCTATTCTGGGTTTTTTATTCTTCCAGATGAATTTCATAATTGCTTGCTCTATTTCTGTAAGGTATGTCATTGGGATTTTAATTGGAATTGCATTGAATCTGTATAGCACTTTTGGTAGTATGGCCATTTTGACAATATTAATTCTTCCTATCCAAGAACATGGGAGATCTTTCCATCTTCTAAGGTTTTCTTTAATTTCTTTCTTTAGTGTTCTGTAGTTCTCATTGTAGAGGTCTTTCACCTCTTTTGTGAGATTGATTCCCAAATACTTTATTTTTTTTGAAGCTATTGTGAATGGGGTAGTTTTCCTAATTTCTCTTTCTGAAGATTCATCGCTTATATATAAAAATGCCTTAGATTTATGTGCATTGATCTTATATCCCGCTACTTTACTGAATTCACTTATGAGATCTAAAAGTTTTCTGGTGGAATTTCCTGGTTCCTCTAAGTATACCATCATATCATCAGCAAATAGGGATAGTTTGAGTTCTTCTTTTCCTATTCGTATCCCTTTAATTTCTTTGGTCTGTCTAATTGCTCTGGCTAGAGTTTCAAGGACGATATTGAATAGAAGTGGTGAAAGAGGGCATCCCTGCCTTGTTCCAGTTTTTAGAGGGAATGCTTTCAGTTTTTCACCATTTAGAATGATATTAGCCATGGGTTTAGCGTAGATGGCCTTTACAATGTTAAGGAATGTTCCCACTATCCCTATTTTTTCTAGTGTTTTGAGCATGAAGGGGTGCTGTATTTTATCAAATGCTTTTTCTGCATCTATCGAAATAATCATGTGATTCTTGACTTTAAGTCTATTGATATGGTGAATGACATTTATTGATTTCCTGATGTTGAACCAACCTTGCATCCCTGGGATGAAACCCACTTGATCATGGTGCACTATCTTTTTAATATGTTTTTGTATGTGATTTGCTAAAATTTTGTTTAGAATTTTTGCGTCGATGTTCATTAAGGATATTGGTCTGAAATTTTCTTTCCTCGATGTGTCTCTGTCTGGTTTAGGAATCAGGGTAATATTGGCTTCATAGAATGAGTTTGGGAGAGTTCCCTCCTCTTCTATTTTCTGGAATACTTTGAGAAGTATTGGAATGAGTTCTTCTTTAAAAGTTTTGTAGAACTCGGCTGAGAACCCATCTGGTCCTGGACTTTTCTTTGTTGGAAGGCTTTTGATGACTTCTTCTATTTCATTACTTGAAATTGGTCTATTTAAATTGTGTATGTCCTCCTCGTTCAGTTTAGGCAATTCATATGTCTCTAGAAACCTGTTGATGTCTTTGAAATTTTCTTTTTTGTTGGAGTGTAGATTTTCAAAATAGCTTCTAATTATGTTTTGTATTTCAGTCGTGTCTGTTGTGATATTTCCTTGTTCATTCCGAATTTTAGTGATTTGGGTTTTCTCTCGTCTTCTCTTTGTTAGTGTGGCTAAAGGTTTATCAATTTTGTTTATTTTTTCAAAGAACTAACTATTTATTTTGTTAATTTTTCCAATTGTTTCTTTTGTTTCAATTTCGTTGATTTCGGCTCTGATTTTAACTATTTCCTGTCTTCTACTACTTTTGGTGTTGGTCTGTTCTTCTTTTTCTAGGGCTTTGAGCTGTAGTGTTAGGTCATTTATTTGTTGAGTTTTACTTCTTTTATTGAATGCACTCCATGAAATAATTTTTCCTCTAAGGACTGCTTTCATAGTGTCCCAGAGACTTTGATATGATGTTTCTTTGTTCTCATTTACCCTAAGAATTTTTAAATTTCCTTCCTAATATCTTCTGTTATCCATTCATCATATACTAGCATATTGTTTTATCTCCAGGTGTTGGAGTAGTTTCTGTTTTTTACTCTTTCATTATTTCTAACTTCAATCCATTATGATCTGATAGAATACAAGATAGTATCTCTATCTTCTTGTACTTGCTAACAGTAGCTTTGTGGCATAATGTATGGTCTATTTTAGAGAAGGATCCATGTGCTGCTGAGAAGAAAGTGTATTTGCTCTTGGTTGGATGGTATACTCTATAAATGTCTGTTAAGTCTAAATTATTGATTGTGTTTTTGAGATCTATGGTTTCTTTGTTCAATTTTTGTTTGGAAGATCTGTCCAGTGGTGAGAGAGGCATGTTAAAATCACATAGTATTATTGTGTTATGGTCTATTTGGTTTCTGAAATTGAGAAGGATTTGTTTGACATACATGGATGAGCCACTGTTTGGGGCATAGATGTTTATGATTGTTATGTCTTGCTGATTTATGCTTCCCTTAAGCAGTATGAAATGTCCTTCTTTATCCCTTCTGACTAACTTTGACTTGAAGTCCACATTATCTGAAATGAGGATGGATACTCCAGCTTTTTTGCTGAGTCCATGTGCGTGGTATGTTTTTCCCCATCCTTTCACCTTTAGTCTATGGGTATCTCTTTCTATGAGATGAGTCTCTTGCAGGCAACATATTGTTGGATCTTTCTTTTTAATCCAATCTTCCGGTCTATGTCTTTTTATTGATGAATTCAGGCCATTAACATTCTGGGTTATTATTGAGATATGATTTGTATTCCCGGTCATTTGGTTCATTTTTTAAATTTTATTTATTTATTTATTTTTTTGACACGACTTGGTTCCTCCTTTATTTGACAATTCCTTTAGGATAATTCCTCCCTTTGCTGATTTTCTTCTTTGTTTTTCATCTCTTCCTCGGGGAATATTTTGCTGAGAATGTTCTGTAATGCTGGCTTTCTTTTTGTAAATTCTTTTAGCTTTTGTTTATCATGGAAGGATTTTCTTTCATCGTCAAATCTGAAGGTAAGTTTTGCTGGGTATAAGATTCTTGGTTGGCATCCATTTTCTTTCAGGGCTTGAAAAATGTTGTTCCAGGCCCTTCTAGCTTTTAGGGTCTGGATTGAAAAATCTGCTGATTCCTGTATTGGTTTCCCCCTGAATGTCTGAATGTAATTTGGTTCTTTTCTCTCACAGCCTTTAAAATTCTGTCTTTATTTTGTATGTTAGGTATTTTCATTATAATGTGCCTTGGTGTGGGTCTGTTGTAATTTTGTGTATTTGGAGTCCTATAAGCCTCTTGAACTTGATTTTCCATTTCATTCTTCAGATTTGGGAAATTTTCTGATATTATTTCATTGAATAGATTGTTCATTCCTTTGGTTTTTCTCTAAGCCTTCCTCAATCAAATAATTCTTAAATTTGGTCTTTTCATGATATCCCATAGTTCTTGGAGGTTATGTTCATGATTTCTTACTATCTTCTCTGTTTGTTCAACTTTGTTTTCAAGGTTAAATATTTTGTCTTCAATATCTGAGGTTCTGTCTTCCAGGTGTTCTATCCTATTGGTTATGCTTTCTATGGAGTTCTTAATTTGGTTTATTGTTTCCTTCATTTCAAGGATTTCTGTTTGTTTTTTGTTTTTTTCAATATCTCTAACTGTTTATTGAAATGATCTTTTGCTTCCTGTATTTGATCTTTTAACTGTTGATTGGTGTGATCATTCAATGCCTGCATTTGTTCTTTCATCTCATTTTTGCTTCCCTGATCATTTTAGTTATGTACATTCTGAACTCCCTTTCTGTCATTTCTTCTGCCATGCTGTTATTGGATTTTATTGGTATAACATCTAGATTTGTTTGGGGCAATTTCTTCCCTTGTTTTCTCATATTGTTCAGGTATCAGTGGACTGCTGAGATATTGCAGATTTCCTCTATTGACTTATAATGTCCCTGAAGATTTCTAGTCTATCCCCTCTTAGCCTTCAGTAGCGTGAAGCCTTGGAGGAAGTTGATAATGTGGTGCTCCACAAGGAACCTGCCTCTCTAGGAGTGGTGGCCTTCAGGTGGGGTATATTCCCTGCTAGTGGGCAGAGGTGCCTCCACTTGTTGACCAATGGTCATCCAAAGGAGAACTAGGCTGCGGACTGAGGCAAGGCCTGTTTGTGCCTGTGTCTCTGGTTTTACCGTCCTTGTGGGAAAACCTCACCCGGCAGGGAAGACTCACCCGGTGGGGAGGTCTCGCTGGTCCAGTTCCCCTCCTAGAGGTTCCCCTCAATCTACAACTACCACCTGGGCTGGGCTGCCTTCCTCTGCAACGTTCCCAGGGGCCCGGACCTACCTCCTGGGCCTGGGAGCCTCACCCTTCACAGACGAATCTCCTTAGGCTGCCTCTCCTCAGAGAAGCTGCCCGCAGTCCTGGAACCTTAGCTCCGCCCCTAAGCGTGTCTCTGTGCGGCTCTTGCACCAAGAAGCCTCCTAGGTCCTGGGACCCTGCTCTGTACCTAATCGCCTGAGCAGCCACCTGGAGCCCCGTACAGTCGCTGTGAGTCCCAGCGACCCGCCGCACGCCTCTTCTTCCGGATAGCTGCCCATTGTTCCGGTGTGGTCACTAGGAGTCCAAGCAACTCACTGCATGCCTCCTCCTCCTGCCATCCGCCAGTTGCCCTGGGCAGTCACTCTGAGTCCAAGTGACCCACCCTGTTCCTCCTCCTCCTCCGGGCAGCCCCCTGGGTGTTCAGGAGCGGTCGCTCTGAGTCCACGCCGCACGCCTCCTCCGGGCAGCCGCCCGGAGCTCTGGTGCTCCAAGGCCAAGCAATCCACTGCGCTCCTCCTCCAGGTAGCCCCCCAGTGTTCAGGAGCAGTCGCTTTGAGTCCAAACAACTCACCACTCGCATCCTCCTCTGGCAACCACCTGTAGCTCTCATGCAGTCACTCCGAGTCCAAGCGACCCGCCGTGCTCCTCCTCCTCCTCCGGGCAGCCCCCTGGTGTTCAGAAGCGATCGCTCTGAGTCCAAACAGCCGCCCAGAGCCCCAGTGGTTGCTCCAAGCACTGTGCTGAGCGACCTCCTCTACGATGATCCCAGTTGTCCAAGTTCACTGCTCCATCGGGGGGAGGGGTGTCTCACTGGGCAACTCTACTTCACAAAGTTCCCTGCATTCCGGGACTACTGCCCCATCCGGGATGCCTCCCCAACGGGAGAGACTCACCCGGCTGCTTTGAGTTGGTCCCAAGTCTCTCGATATCTCCTGTTTTGAATCCTGAGTCCTGGAGCAACATGAAATGCAACCGCCCTCTAGTCTGCCATCTTGAAACCCCCTAGATTACTTATAATACCTAATACAACGTAAATGCTATGTAAATAGTTGGTATTGCTAAAAAGTGATTGCAAGAAAAAATGTCTGTACATGCTAAATACAGATAGAATTTTTCCTGAATATTTTCAAATCATGGATGGTTGAACGCAGAGATGTGAAACTCACAGGTAAGTTCTGCCCAGCAGTACTTTGTATACTCAATCTGCCCTCTACTATTTATTTCAATATCTTATGCTCAGTTTTTCCTTTCACCCAATTGCTGAATACATCTTTTCCTGCTTTATGCATTTTTAAAAACTTTTTTAATTTTCAGAATGAAGCATGAGTGAGTGAATAATAAATGAATGAAAAAAATTTCAATGTGACCTATCAGTATATCTTGCTGTCATGTATGAGTTTTAAAATAACTCCTCCCAACCACATTTTGCTTGGTAATAACATAGAACCTAAACAATCAGTACTAAATTAATTTATGTATTTGTTGAATGCTTTTTTTTTGTAAAATACATTATATTATAATAGAGTGGTATAGAAACAGGCATGGTTCCTGACCTCATAGAACACACAGTTTGTATAAATGAGGTTTTTAACTAACTTCTATAACCTTTTACTCATTATACCTTGAACTAATATGTATTTGTTTGCATTTGTGACATATATAGCTATTTACATTAAACTTGTGTAGTAATAAAGAATGAAGCATGCCACACTTCTTCCAGTTTTCTAATAGCTTGCTAGAATCATCAATACAGGAATTATTGATTAGGAGTCTGCCTTCATATAACCCAGTAGATTTCAGTCCTTGTTAATTATAATGGGTTATATGATAAAATTTATTTTCTTTTGCTTATTATAAAAGAAATTTACCCTGAGGGGTTATGGATGATCACTATGACCTCATAAATCATAGCTGAACATTCAGCTGTTAAACCAAATCTAAGGGTACTTTTGTTTATGTATATAGTTGTGTATGCATGTGCATGTGGGTTTGTGTATGTGATTAGATGGTTACAAATAGGCAGCAAGTAGTTAAGTCCTGATTATGTGAAGCTTGCACTTTTTTCTTGTCTTCTCATTTCTTCCCTCTTCATTAAAGCATTCCATTTGCTCATAGGCTAAGTGTGTTGAAGAGGCACGACACCTGCCCACTAGCATTGTTGTCAGAACTTTTATTAAGCACATAATTGAACAAGGCATTGCGTTGTTAGTGCACCAAAAAACCTGGAGGGTTCAGACTTCTTTCCTGTCAGAGATGATTCCAGGGAGCACCACTGTAGCCTAAGTGACTTTGACCTCATAACCTGAGGTACACAAGGACCCCTGTAACTGCCTCTAACCTTCTATATTCCCAGTCTGCCCATTGAATATCCTGCTGCCTCAAAATCAACATGTCTAAAATTAACATTTTTTCACTCTTCTCAACTTATCAACCTTTCTCACTGTTTACCCTATTTTTGTTTTTTTTTTCAGTCATCCATAAATAAATAAATAAAACCAGTATCCTGAGGTCCAGCTTTTCACCTCATATCCAGTTAGTCACACGAAACAAGTATTGATTCTTTCACCCAAACATCATGGCATCTACTCAGTCTTTGTCTTGCTGGTTCTAATGCCCCTAGCATCAGTTCCGTATTAATTTGTTTCTGGGCTACTACAGTTCTCCTTGCTTACTAGGCCCTTTCTCTTTTTCCCTGATCGAAACTCCACCCATTGTTAAAGACCCACATAAGTTAGCTAGTTGCAACAACTCAGAGATTTCTTCTTCCTCTACACACTCCTGTGGAACTTATATGATTACTTCCTAAAAGAGCCAATAATGTTGTAAACTCCTTGAGGGGTGGGACCACTCTGGCTGCATCTTAAATCATTCACACACCCAGCACTCAGTCACCAGGCCCATGATCAGGAAATAAGGGACTGTTCTCTCCTGAAATCCAAATGCTTACCTCCATCTACTTTTCACATATTTCTTCCTGAGAACATCAAACCCAATAATCATTGAGTCCCATAGACCCTCCTTCGCCTTTACTTCCCGATCCTGTTTATTATTCCACCTCCATCTATTTGTGCAAGTCAGAAATCTTAACTCATCTTCAACCCCTGTGTCTTTTTAATTATCAAAGTCTGATGAAAGAGTCCAACATTCTAGTACCTCCTCAAGTTTTCCAAATCCATCCTCAAAACTTTTGTCTTAGTGCAAACTCTATGTTTCTCACTTGTATTACTGCAATGGTTCTAACTGCTCTTTGGTCTTCCTCCCTCCAATTTATTTTCCATAATGCTATTTAGTGACCTTTATACACTGTGACACTGATTCTAGCTTTCATGCACACAGTGCCTTTTAACTCGTTTACATATACATTTATTTCCTTGCTTTAAAATCATCGTTGTTTACCACTAACCTTTGTGGTAATGTTCACACTCTGTAGCATGGTGTCAAAGACTCATTTTCTGACCCTTTCTTCCCTCAAACTTCATACCCCTCCACTTCTTTCTTCCCTTTTCCCCCAAACTACTGTGGTGATGGTGATTGGTTCCCCCAAGATCTATTTCCCAGGTAATTTGTCAACAGCAGTCATGGTAGTCAAGGTTTGCTTAGGAAAGTCTAGATGGCTGTTTTGGCAAGTGGAATGCAAAAGGATCTCTGTTGGTGGTGTTCTAGGAAGTGTTTACTTGTCTAAAAAATTAGACTAAAGGGGAAATTAGCTGAATAGACTTTAAGGTCCATTTCTGTGGGGCCTACAGTGGAGTTCTGAGTCCTGTCATCTTCTTTTTTTAAAAATTTATTTATTTCGATTCATTGTCAACAAATGGGGTACAACTTGTTTCTCTGGTTGTGCATGAAGTAGAGTCATACCATTTGTGTAATCATACATTTACATAGGGTAATGGCGTTTGTCTCATTCTGTTATTTTTCCTTCCCCCACCCGTCCACCCCTCTTTTTCTTCTATATAATCCATCCTTCTTCCATTCTTCTCTCCCTCCCACTCCACATTATGTATCATCATCCGCTTATCAGAGAGATCATTTGGTCTTTGGTTTTTGGGGATTGGCTTATCTCACTTAGCATGATATTCTTCGACTTCATCCATTTGCCTGCAAATGCCATAATTTTATTCTTCTTTCTTCTATTACCATGTGTCAATTACTACATGCTCTTATTAACTAAAAACGTTAATGATCCTACACTTCTTGCATCCAGAAAACCAGGACCTTGGATTTCACATAACAACCACTTGGGAATGCAGAATGTATGGCATTTGGTTATTTGGTTGTGGACATACAGTGAATGGGAAGCTCCAGGACTGCAGCACAAATCTCAAATCTCACTTTGGATGCCCAAAACCCATGGTTTTCAGTAGTAATTCAAACACATGTTCCCTTTGAAGGCAGCACTTTGCAGTTGCTCCTATGTTTGAGAAATGTCAAAGGGCTCAGAAATGTAAAGACAAAATGTTGAATGGTTGCTTCCCTAAGTGTTAGATGTCTTCCACAATAAATTTATAAGCAATTTTGACTAAAGGTAGGTAAGGAAATAATGCAACATTATATAGACACTGAAAGATGAATTTTCTGCTTTCATGCATGTCAGAGGCTAGTGGCCTACTGAATATTACATTCAAAAAATGGTTTTCTGCAGTTTAAGCACATTCCATTTTTTGGTTATTTGATTGTACACTAAGAAACAGTTGTTTAGTTGGTAGTGAAAAGATACATGGGGTAGGGCCATGTTTGGATACATTTCTGAGTAAGAGGAATCTAGGAGTAATAGAATTGAAGAGCTGGAGAAAAGAGGCTGGGGCACTTGATCAGAGTGGAAGTTACAGTACAAACAAGATGGGAAAGGACCTGTTGCCATAGAGATAGAAGAGCAACGATATGTTTTGCTGCAGGACAGGCATATCTGAGAACTATACTGGATTCTTCCAGTTCCTAGAAAATATTCTCATTGAAGCAACATCTCAAGGAATCCTGCCTGTTCAGTTGTACTCAATGCCAAATGTGTTTGTTTCTTAGGAAATGTGAAACAAAACAGCCTCATGAACACTTCACCAAGAACTCTGCGTGCACAGGGTCCGTTCTGTGAGATTTTGTTTCTCCAGCATTCAAGAGTGCCTGATAAGAAGTAGAATTCAGTTTTCTAAGGAACCTCTATACTGTTTTCCATAGATTCAGCTATACCACTCCTGGATGAATATCTGAGGGAAACAAAGTCAGTATCCAAAAAGAGATTCCTGAATGCCAAGTTCGGGAATTAGCCTAGATGCCCATCAACAGATGAGCAGATAAAGAAGATGTGGTATATAACACAATGGAATATTATTCAGCCATAAGGAAGAATGAAATCATGTGATTTTTAGGGAAATTGGTGGAACCAAAGGTCATCATATTAAGCAAAATAAGCTAGAAAGATGAGTATTGCACATTTTATTTCATATGTGGAAACAAACAAAAAAAGTACTGTTAGAAGAGGAGCTATTAGGAATGGGGAAGGAGACAGGATGGAGGGAGGTCAAGAGAGGGTAGAAAGGAGGGTGGATATAATTAAAACACAATATATGTATTTATGGAAACGTCACAATAAAACTCAATTGTCACCCTTTATATGAGTTAATATTTAGAATACAGAAGATTTTAAGAAATGCATGGTTATAAATAACAGGATAAATGAATGTTTAATGAACAATCTATGAAAGTGAGAGTAATATATAGAAGGAAAGTGTGGAGATAGATTTCCTACCAAATCTATTTCTGGTAACAGAAATACATTATTTCAAGAGTCTTTGTTGAAAGGAGGTAATTTAGCATTCCAAGCATCTCAGTTCACGCTGAGATTTATAGGGTGCTTTCAACGTGCTCTGGTATTGGAGAGGGATGTGCTGTCTAAATTGCTCTGAAAACTCATAATGAGATAAATACATGGCAATTTTAACAGTCATTTGCAAAGTGACTTCACATCTATTTCTCAACAGATACTAGAAGCACTTTAAAGAAGTGGTGTCTTCAGTTTACACATTCAGATGAGTCTCTTTCAGTGAGGTTGTAGTTAGTGAGTAGTATGTTTTCTGGTAAGCAGTGGAGACCATTTAGGGCCCAGATTTATTGATTTATTTAGTGTATATCTTAATATGAATTAATGAAATTCAATTATCTAGATTTCAGGATACTAGATGCCTGACAGTTAATAGTAGATATTTGTTTCTATTTGACTGACAGTTCCATTACCAGAGTCAGAATGTCATGAGTTTTTCATGAGTAACACACAGTAAATGCAGGGGCCATTTGATGCTCTAAGTTTCTGGGTGGTAAAGACTATTTAGAGTCAATGACCTTTAACAAATATGAAGACTATTAATATTCATAAAAATGACCTTATTATGAAAGGAAGGCAACAAGACACAATGCCTTTAATTTTTTTTTTTATTCACAGGCAGAAGAGCAGTAAAAATGACAGAATGGTAGGTTTTTCAGTAATTCTTGGGATGATGGACATGCTCTATATTTTGATTTGGGTGATAGCCACATGACAGTATACAGATATAAAGTGTTACTGAGCTAATATTGAATATATCCTATAACTAAAGTCAGAGGACATGTCTTAGAAGCTATAATCATCAGAAAATAATCATCTGTTCAGCAGCAAAGTTAAAAAGAAGATTGTTATCAATTCCTCAATGTATGGAAAGGGAAAGAATAAAAAAGAAAATCAAATAGTTTATTTTCTTCCCTTTTTTTGTTATTCAAAATTATTCTGCACCAAATTGTCTTCTAACTTTTGTTGTCTGCAAACTACAAAGAGTAGCAAAGGGAACTACTGTCTACCCAACAGCCTTTCCCTCCTAACTGGTGTTACTGTTGAAACAGTCAAGGGAGGTCATTGTGTAAGATTTATGGTAATTCAGCACAGAATTATAGATTTTTCAGTGCTGGAACAAACCTGAAAGATCATCTAGTCCCCTCATGTATCTCAAGCTTATAACAGGATGTCCTAGCAATTTCATTGTTTGCAAAAAGTAAATCTTTGTTTCATGGAAATGTCTAGGAAGTGTAACCAAATTAAAAAAAAAAAAAAAAAAAAAACATTCAAAACAAAACACAAGAAGCAAGCAAACAAAACCCCACAATGCCTAGCAACTAGAAAGTGATGAGTCTGAGATCTCCTGCTCTGGAGGAAACTTTGTGTTTGATGAATGTGATGTTGCCACACGAACCTCATTCCATGTGGGCCTTCTGACCTCACTGAAGGTGAGGACTCAGTTCCACAGTTTCCAAAAGTAACTCTGAAAAAGGAATTGGTGCACCCAGAGCAGGGTTCCCTGCTACATTCTTTTTCTGTCTGGTAAATCCTCAGTAAGTCTTCATGGGAGATGGGAAGATGCACTAGCAATTTAGCAAAATCAAATGATAGATTTAATTAAAGATTGACATGCAGAGCAAAGAGAATCCAGAAAAGTCTTTGATTAGAGCATTCCAGTAATCTTCTTTAAGACATTCTTAATCAGTTGCACCATCCTTCCCAACACAGATTTCTAATGAGACATAGAGATGGTTTCTTAATCCTGCAAGTAGGCTGCAGTTATTACAGGAATAAGAGCAACAGAGAATCCACATGTTACATCTAACTGCCAAGGAGCTCTGATTGTCTCAAGAAGAGATTTAGGAAGTAAGCAAGTGAAGATTAGAGCCCACATCTGCCTGACTCTACCATCCCTTCCATAAGCCAGAACACTACACTTTCCCTTAGTCAACGTGATTGGTATATTCAAAATAAAGTGTTGGTGGCTTTCTGTAATAACATGGAAATGTTTCCATCAAGAAAATTTCAACATAATTAGTGCTGTAATTTGGATAAGCATCCCCCAAAAACCATGTGTTAAAGACTTGGACTCCAGAGTGGCTCCATTAGCAGGTGGGGCCTATTGGGAGGTACTCAGGTAATTAGGGGGATTATGAGACCACAACCCCTTTCTCCTTCTCTTCCTCATTTGTTTCCTGGCTCATGTGGTGAGTGACTTTGCTTTGTCATGACATACCATTCAGACCGGAGGCCCAATTTAATGAGGCCATTGACTCTTGAATTGGAATCTCCAAAACCATGATCCAAAATAAACCTATTCTCTTTATAAGTTAATTGCTTCAGGTATTTCCTTGCAGTGACAGAAAGCTTACTAATATAGTAGGCAATATGTGTTTGACAACATGTGAACAACTTGAAAATCATAACAGAGGTAATGCCATTAATAGCCATTTCTATTTCTATAACCATTTATATAACCATTTCTATAACCATTTCACGATGGTTAGCTGATTATGAATTATCTTTATGTGCGTTTTTTTTTTTTTTTTTTTTTTTTTTTTTTGCTTTACCCTCACAACAACCCACCAGAGGCTCAAAGATAACTTATTCAAGATCACAGAACTAACAAATGGAATCAGTGAGACCCAAACAATTTGCAGATAGTTTTCAAATTGTCAACTCCTACCTGCTGTATTTAGATTAAGAGAGAGGCAACTCTGAGATCAACTCATATTTAACCAGGTCATTTGATGCTGTTCTTCCTCTAGCATACATAGTTGATGTGTGCTGTAATGGGAGACATCAGGTTCAAGTTAGCAAGTGTTTCTGGTGGACAAGTAACTTCTGATTTACGGAGAAGATGCTCTGGTTTCAAAATAGTAAGGTGAGCACATATTGAACACTGATGTGCTACAAGAAACCCTAAAAATGAAAATTTATTTGTGTATGTCTATGTGTGTGCAACTATATTCAAATATGTAGTCATATTTCCCCTCAAGAAAAGAAGAAATTTTAAAAATTATGATGAATTCCTAAATTACTTAAAATAAATGAGATCATACTTTAAGAGATAAATAGTAACCACAAATATGTGTGGAAACCCAGGGGAAAGCAACACAAAGAAGAATGAGAACAGTATCAGCTGGGCTTCAAGCTAAGGAAATCAGAGGCAGACAGGAGGATGCTTAATTGGGTTATTGAGGAAAATCTACTTTACTGGTGAGTCCCTTAGGAACTTTGTCTCTTACACAGTCTCTCCAATCTCAATCTCTCTCTCTCTCTCTCTCTCTCTCTCTCTCAGTAACAAGTTGTGACAGGAATATCTATTTCCAAGAGACGCCATTCTTGGAACAGAGGGCTAAGCCCTTGGTGACAGGTGAAGGAACAAGAACCATTAAGCCCAGAAGACCAGTTGCCAATACTTCCCACAGAGGCATCCTGCCTCCCTGCCACACTCATTTCAAGATTGTGGAAGTCCCACAATTCCTGACTTTTCCCTCTTTGGAGGCTTCATATACAGGGACAGCTGTCCATCTGTGGAAATTGCAGCAGAAAGATAAATTCAAAGTCAAGAACCAGAGACTGAGGAAAGCCACCTAATGAAAGAAAGAACTCAGAGCCTAGTCAGAAAAAGAGGAACTAATAAAACACTAAGAATGAGATGCTTAAAATGAATCTAGTTCTATCATTAGAAAGACTAGGGAAAATATTGCACCCAGGAAACAAATTACAAGCAGTTAAAAGAAAGACTAATTAGAATGTCAAAATTCAATATTTATACATGATTAACACACACACATACACACACAAAGAGAATAGGCAAAAACCTTCCTTAGTCTGATGAAAGTTTCTTCCCAGAAGTATTTAGCAAAGAACATTCTTGAAGGTGAGATATTAGAAACAGCAAGCCAATCCAGGACAAAGACAAGGATATTGGCCATTGTGGCTAATAGTCCCATTGAAATGGAGTAAGGTAAGTCAAAAAGAAGCAAAATGTATAATGAGAAAAAGAAATTTAAAACTGATTATTTCTAAGTAATATAATTGTTTATCAGGAAAACACATAATAGAGAGCTAGTGGAAGGATAGGAGTTAGTCTGATATATCAACACACAAAATCAAAGGCTTTTGGGCTTCCAGGCAATTACCATTTAGCATGCTCCATTTTCAGTAGCCACAAGACAACTAAGTAACAAGAAATATATTTAAGGAGAAAAATGCAAGTGCAGAAAAAATAAGGAATGTCTCTGAAAGATTAATGCAAGATCCCCATAAATAAAGTGAACTATCATGCCATTGAAAGGAAGACACATTATCATAAAGATCTTGCACTTTGACACATAAATACATAAAGTAAATGCAGTTGCAGTCAATATCCCCATTGGACTTTTCATAGAAGTTGAAAAACAATCTAAAATTTGCATGGAATACTGAATATCAAAGGATAGGGAAAACAATTCTGAAAAATAATTGAGTTGGACTTGCCCTAACAGATATCAAAATTTATTAAAAAGATAGGGTAGGTAAAGTAGGTTTTTAAAAATTTATTTTTATTTTTTACAGACTGCATTTTGATTCATTGTACACAAATTTGGTGCAGGAGTAGAAACAGATTAATGAACTAAAACAGAGAACCCAGAAAGTGATTCACATACATGTGGATTTTTGATATATAAGGATGGGAGGGAAGAAAGACAAATTCTACTCAATCGGTAGCTTCATAAAACTAGTTCAATACGTGGAAAAAACCAAGTAGATCATTACAATAAACATCCAACTATATTAAAGACCAACATGCAAAGCAAAATTAAAACTTTAATTCAAAGAATGTAGAGAATGTGTTTACAAGGAAAGTATTCTTTTTTAATTTTAAATTCTCATTTCTAGTTTTTTGCTTTGTATTTTTATTGCTTCATTATAACTATACAAAAGTATTTCTTAAGACAAAAACCAAAAACAATTAAGAAACATTGGTAAATGTGCTCCCTCAGATTATAAGCTCTTCTATACCACAAAGACTTTGCTATAGAGTTTAAAGATAAGAGACACACTGGAAGGATTTATTTTTAGACTATAGAGCAAAGGATTCATATCTAGAACATAGAGGGAAAAGTTAAGTAACACCACATAACATTTTTCATTAACCAGGTTGGCAAAAATTTGAACATTGACAAGAACTTGAGGAAAGAGGAATAGTTATAAACTACTGGTGAAAATGTAAACTGATACAATCACTTTAGAAAGGAATTTTCCAATAGTCAGTAAGATGTAAAATATTTATACCTAGGAGTTCTACTTTTGGCATATATCCTTGGCAAAATTTTGCACCTGTGCAAAGGATTTTCATGACCTTATTTATAGTAGTGAAACATTAGAAACAATTTTAAAATGCCTTTGCAAGTGAAATACAGATTGAATTTATCAGGGATGGATAAACCAAATGTGGTATATTCACAAATTGAAGTTGCTTGATATAATAAGAGGAATGTGGTAGATTTATGTATGACAACGTGACTACATTTAAAAAAATGCTGAGTAAACCTACAAAAACAGCACAAGTGTGACACATGGTATTATAGTATTTAAGGACTGATAAACAATTTTTAAAAACTATGCATTTTTGCACATATTATGCTTGTGGGGGTTTTGTCTTAAGGTCCCCTCCAGGGGCCAACATGCTAAAGGCTTGGTCAGCAGCCAGTGGTGCTACTGGGAGGTGGTGGAACATTTAACAGTTGGGGCCTAGTGGTAGAAGTAGGTCACTGGGGTGTGCTCTTGAAGGGGGATATTGGCACACTGGCTTTGCTTCCTGGCTGCCTTGAGGCAAGCAGGCCTCATGCTGCCTACTAAGGTGTTCTGCCTCACCACAGGCCTAATAGCATCAAATCCAACCATGGACTAAATAAAATCTCTGAATCTATGAACCAAAATCAATCTTTCCTCCTTTTAAGTTGATTTATCTCAGGTATTTTGTCACCATGATGGAAAGCTGATGAACATAATGTTTAAATATAAAATCTCATGGCACTAATTGCCTCTATGAGGTAGAGAAGAAAACGAAATTAATGGGAAGAAGTAGAGAGTGATCAAAGTAAATTTTTAACTTCATTAATAATGTTCTTTTTTTAAAAAAAGGAGAATTCATTCTTCTATTAACTTGTAGAGTTAAGATTAATTTTCAAATTGCTATAAAATGTAATCTTACAACTGTACACACACACACACACACACACACACACACACACACACACTTCCACTTAATGCCATACAATTGTCCTCAAGATTTATAGTTCATTCTTACAATAAAATTAATAGGTACTACTAATGGTCACTTACCACATCCTAAGAACTATACCAGGAACTTTATGCACATCTTATTAATCCTGGGTGATAAATTTTATTATAGTATCATGGGTGGAGATTGAACCAGGATTCAAACCCATTTCTGTGAGGTTCCAAGGCCCACACGATTTCCACTTCCCAAAGCTCTCTTTGTGTCATAGATCAACTTACATTGGCAGCTCTCATTGGCAAACACAAAGATGAGGATAGCATCATTTTAGTATGAGTTTTCATGAAGTTGTGTCTCTCTCTGGGACATTATGTTACAAAACCAGTGTGGGAACACATGGCCTCATTTGCTCCTGGCGTTTCAGCATTCAGGATAATCCCAAATTAGTCAAAGAGTTTCTTAGCATGACTCTCAGAGACTAGGAAACCAATGTGCTGCACTAAATGTTCCCAGGTCAGGACGTACCAGCCTGGAGGGAGTGAGGGTGAGAATGAGGCTTCTGTTTATGTCTGAGCAAACTGTTTATTGCGTTATATAACATGGAGGTTGATGAGATATACCTGATCTGCACGTGGTGTTCTTTGAAATGTATCCTTGTCAATCTGTGTGCAAAAATATGCCTGGATGATCCATATAAATCTGAGCCTGCAGAAAGTCACTTGTACTGCTGGAAAGTCACTCCTCAAACATTTCATCTGCTACTCTGAAAACAAAGTGAGATGTTTGGGGTTAGTCTGGGCACTGAATCTGACTGAGACAATGCAGCTTCCTCTGCTGAGGGGGGGTGCCAAGTTGAGAAAGATTATAGCCACAGTGCACTGCTATTGGACAGTGTCTAGCATTGAGCAGTGCACAGCCTGGGCACTCATTCACGGTGTTCCTACTGTTGTGTATCCTGGCTATGCTTACTTCTTGGTGGTCTGATAAGAACTCTGTTTGATGGGTCCTGGGGGTGCCTATATCTGGTCTTTCACAAATCTATACCATCTGTCTGCATAAGCTAATACAATGGCTGTGCACACATTATTCTAGGCATTGACCTTTGTTTTGATGGATGCTCTGGTTATTCATTGTGAAAGCACATTTGTTAAGTCGACTTCTTTTGTTTCCAAAGTCACCACTTGGATTATCTGTCAAACATGTATACAATCTTCTGGTCTCTTATCAGAAAAATCTTTCTAAGGAGATCAATTGGAGATATAGACAATAAATCCATTCACTAATAAATCGTCACTACTTTTTATATTCTTTACTTTTACTCAACCCAAATGCTTTTATCTCACAGTTCTTTTATAATCATGCAAACCAAATGCTAGAAACCACTTGATTAGTTCAAACTATGACTATACCAGGCAAAGAATTATGGTAAGGAAGGGATTTGTGAGGAGATACCTCCTTAATCCCTGAATAATAGAGTGCCTTTTTTGGTTTAAGTGTATTTCCATTATGTAGAGGAATTTTCTTGTGCTGTTAGCAAGTTATATCTTAGATCCATTAGATAAATCATTGCTAAGCAGTGTTCCAGTGCTATAAATTGATGCCTAAGTGATAGGAAGCAAGAGCTTATCATGGTAAGCATATAGTTGTCATAGCAAACCAGCCCAGACTTGAAAGTCAGAAAATACTTGACATTCTAGATATTGTCCTCAGTAAAGTGATTTCAGTTCCATTGATTTTCCTGTCTAGTGTGAGTTGTAGATACTCAAAAAGATTGCCTTTAAAAAATGTTAATAAAATAAAGTAAACCTGGCAGATGTTGAATAGCCCCAAGAAGAACAAAGTGATCACTTTAGTCTACGAGTAACTTCATCATGGATGACATGTGGCTTGTCTTGGAGGGAGTGAGCTCACAGAGGAATAGCCAGGGGCTGGGCCTAGAAGTCATAGTGAGACAGCAAACACGGGGGCCACTGTTGATTTCATAAGTCCTCTGAGTGTGGTGTGTGGAAGGCACAAACTGGTTCCTGAAGTCTTTTTTATGAATATATCTTTTGAAAATTGCATTATTCTGAGATAACAACAATAAGGTATCACACCTAGAATCCTAAGACAGGATTTCACAAAGCTTTTAAGAATTTTACATAGTAATGGTAGAAGAAAAACATTTCCTCAGAGCATTTCAGAATGACAAACAATTGGTTGAATGCTGGAACCAAAAATGAATAACTATTAGAAAACTTGGCAACTAAAAATTTTGTAAAGATCTTTCCCCAACTGTAACAGTAAAGATTTAATTGACTGTTGCCCTAGAAATGGCTATGAAGTGTCTTGTTCCCAGCACTCTTGTTCTCATTTCCTTATGAGGTCTGAGGGTCTGCTGGACTGATCTGAAAATGTCCACTTTGTCCAGTCAGATGCTGAAACTTCATGCAAAAGGAAGATTAATAGAATCCAAATAAATTATGGAAAGGTATGCTGCACTGGTAATCATTGCTACTCTATGTAGTTCTCACTCTGACCTCCAGTAAATATGGGAACTACAGGAAGACAGACTCACAAACATGAATAATGAATCACAGAGTTATTTTTATGCTACTAATACTTTGGGACACATAGTAGATCATTAAAATTGCATAGTTTCTTCCTATCTCTTACTTCATGTATCCTAATGTCCTAAAAAATAAATAAACATCCCATTTCACAGATGAGACAACTGAAGTTCAAGAGTTGCATAGCTTAATCTCAAGTTGCAAGGCTTGGCATTTTGACTTCAAAACCTATAGAATTTTCACTATGTCTTGTTGGATCTTATTGCTCAACATTTAAGTGATTTTTCCCCCCAAAACTCTTTCAAATCATCTTTCTTCAACAGACTAATTGATGTCATTAAAAAAAAAACTTTTTTTAGTTGTAGATGGACACAATACCTTTATTTAATTAATTTATTTTTATGCGATACTGAGAATCAAACCCAGTGCCTCACACAGGCTAACCAAGTGCTCTACCACTGAGCCACAACCCCAGTCCTTAATTTACTGTTTTATTATTCCAGTAATAAACAAAAAAATCTTCGTGCTACTCTGTCATATAAATATTGTTTAAAATTGGAAGGGATAGTGCACCAAAATTTTGATTTTCTAAATTGAAATAAAGTCAAATGACAGAATTTGTTTTAGACTGGATTTCTATAATTTTTCAAAGTGGAATAGGATAAATTTTCAAAATTCAGTTTTGCTTTCCATTGAGATTGCCACATAAAAGAGTGAAACAGATAATATAAAGATCCATAGTTTGTGAGCTGTCAAGACCAGATTTTATGCATGAACCATAATGGAAGGCTATACATCCTATTGGTAATTCTTACAAGAATACTGCAAGGCACACCTTATTGAGCTCGTTTTATAGATGATAAAACTGCAGTTCTGAGAGTTTAAAAGGGTAACAAGTGTCCAGGCTTCTGGTTTTGCACTGCAATAAGTGTAAGTGCCACACAAAAAGAACAAGGTACTCATCAACAAATACCAGCACAAAATTGTGCTTGAAACTCTCATTGGATCAGTTTGTTGTATGAGACCCTGGGAAACAATGAGTCTTAGGATGTTTAAATCAATGAAAGGGAGTTGCCTATTTCTCATGCAGTTCCCCTTCTAGTGATAGAACGGTGAGGGACCCCTGCTCATTCTGATGACAGGCCAAGAGGGAAACACATTATTGGAGAATTGAGGCCCAATTTTGGTCAGATAGTGTGGTGTGTGATCTGATAATCAGATAGAACCTGACTCAATTAACTTCTGCCTAAACAGGTGTATGGAGCCAATGGCAGCCTAGCCAGGGAAAAGTCTCACCAATCTCTTTCACGGTAGCTATAGAAAAAAAAAAGGAAAAAGACATCCACATATTTGCTGTTTTTAAAGAAAACCCAAGACAAAAGAATGAAATGAATAAATATTCAAAGATCTATTTCCAGAGAATTTTTCTGGAGTTAGACACTTAAATCTATACATTGAAATGATATGCTGCATTCTTGGGAAAGTGGCCCAGATCAGTCAATATAAAGATGTAAAGTAACTGGACTTTATAATAACAGCAGCAACAAAAAAGGTTTTGGTCAGTCAATGGAAAACAGACCAAGTCTTTTCTTTAGGGGTAAAATAAAATCATCTGACTATAGTTTTCTCCAGAGTTACATTTACTGCCAGAGGACAATGGAGCCATTTCTACTAAGTGTGCATCAATGATTTTGTATGCTAGCAGGCTGTCCTTCAAGCATAAAGGCTACAGAAAAATAGCCTTTTAATGTAAGAGCTCAGGGTTATTGTTCTCATGAGTGCTTCTTAAGGAATCTACTTAGAGGAACCTCCAACCAATCAGATGACTAGGAAAACCATAGCTAAAGGACTGGTAGTGAGCACTGAGTGTATTTAAGTCTGGAGCAAATGTGAGAATCAGGATGTTAGAGTATAAATATTAGTGACAATTCAGGCATAAAATGGAAGGGTAGAGGAAAGGCAAGAAGCTGGTTGCCTATCTATGGCAAAGATTCAAAATGTATCTCTTTCAAAAAAATTCACTTGGAATTAATTTCCACTTCATACAAAGTTGCAAAAATAAAAACACCCAGAATCCTCTTAAACAGATTCATCTGTTGGTAATATTTTACCTACTTGCTTTATCATTAGATTTTTTTTCTTTCTATGCACACACAAATGTGTAAACATATCTATATTTACACATATACAAATGTAATTTTTTCTAAGTCATTTGAAAGTAAGATATATACATCATGATCCTTTACCCTTAAATTTATCAATGTGTATTTTCAAAGAATAGGAATATTCTCTTCCATAATTGTAGCATAATTGTCAACTCCATAGATATATATTAATAAACTACTTATTGTCTTATCTGCTATCTATGTTCAAGCTTTGTCAGTGGATCTAACAATATACCACTTATAGCATAGATTCCCTCTGGTAAAGGTTAATGTCAAGGGTCGTTTTCTTTAGCCTCCTTTAATCTGGAACATTCCCTCAGCCTTTGCCTTTTATGATATTGACAGTCTGGAAAACTATAGTCCCCCTCCCCAACATTGATTTTTAGTAGAACATTCCTTATTTGTGTTTAAGTTTCCTCATGATTGGATCCAGATTTTGTATTCCTGACCAGAATATTGCAATGAGTAATATTGTGTCCTCAGGAAATCATACCTGGGGTGTATGAGGCTCATTAGGCCCTCACAGGTGATGTTAATTTTTATTACCCAGTGAAGACAGTGTCTGATTTCTCCACTGAACAGCCATTACTTTGTTTTGTTTATTCCCCCTTACATCTAATAAGCAGTGAGTAAGGAAGACAATTTAAGGTATGCAAATAACCAGTTCTTTACCAAAGCATATTTTTTAAAGTGGTCAAATCAAATAATAGAAGAATGAGCATATTTAATTGTATAAATTTAAAAATTAAAAAAAAATAAATTGACTAAAATACAGTGGAGGAAAAGAAGGATTGGAGAGGAGAAAAAGAAAATATGCTTATAGTAGGAAACTAACAGAAACTAACCAGAAAAGAACCTGTATACAACATACAAAATTACATTTATAAATGGAACCATTAGAAGCAAAATAAGATTTTCTATAAACCAGAACTATTGTTTAAAAAATAAAATGTAACCTAAGCAAACAGATCACATTGTGTAAGGTTTTTATAAAACCATATAAACAAAAAAGAATTAAGGTGATACATAATTATCTATGTTAAAAAAGAAAGACTTTATCTATTGAAAGAAAGGGATTTTCAGAGTGAACTACAAAGCCATATCTAACTTTTTGCTTGATACAAGAGACACTTGAAACAAATTGATTCAGAAAGACGGAAGGTTTTTAAATGGACAAATACATGCCGGGAAAGTCCAGACCCAATACATCTCAACTCAAGGAATGGAAGTATGAAGTATTTAACAGTACAAAGATAAATACTAAGATAATAATGTGACTGAATCAGGTAGAGGAGGAGAGGGATGTGAGGAGGGAGAAGACGCACCAGGTCACAATTCTAGTATCAGATGGTGTGAAATTCAGGTCAAAGAGCATTCAGTGATTCAATGCTAAACAGTGCAATTCACGGTGAAGATACAAATAACATAGCAGGAACATTCACAAGGCAGAATTTGCAGAACTCCAAGGAGACATGAACAGAAGGGCTGTAGTGTCGGCAGACTCCAATTCACTTCTCTTAGTCTGTGACAGATCAAGAAAACAAAATGAAGTACAGGAAAGATAATTAACATTTATTTATTAACTACTGATATTTAATGATTAATAACCACATGCTAAAATTAATAGGTAGAGCTGGCTGATATATTAAAACTGTACTTCTTTCTCAAACACCCTTGGTAGTGATTCAGAAATTAAGACATATAAGATATTTTATACAAAATAGATAAGTTTCAAAAAGTAGAAAAAGCATTTTTTAGTACAATGCAATCAAATCAATTTAACATCAAAATCAGTAAAAAGGTCTTTCCATTTTAGAAGTCAAAGAGTAGCAGAGTACCTATAAAACACAAGAAAGAAAATGGTGCATTAGACCTTATGGATATATTTAGACAAGTGAGTAGAGGAAAATTTCTTGCCTTGCATATTTATCTTAATACCAGTGAAAGAATAGAAAGAAAGCAACCAAGCACTTGACCAAAAGATAGAAAAAGAAAGGCAAACTAAGATAAATAAAAGTAAAACAGAAGTAAAAAACGATACAAGTAAAAATATATGAGGTAGAAAACAAAAAAGTAGGATCAGTAAGCAACTCCAAAACTGCTTCTTTGGGAGGAAAGAAGAAAATAATAAATTACATAAACCACTGGCTGAACTGAACAAAAAAAAAAAAAAAAAAAAAAAAAAAAAAAAAAAAAAAAAAAAAAAGAAGAGAGAAGGTATGGAACACACAAAATAAGAAAGGTCAAGAAGAATTCCTGGTGAGGCCAACTGAGGCCTGGCACATATTGAGGTAGTGGCTCTCTCATAAACCTCTCTGTCTCTCTAATAAAAATCAGCTTGTTTAAATTGTTCTGTTTTCTATGGTTAGTTTTGATGAACAATATATTTTCAGATTTTCTACTGTATCAACATTTACAAATTTATTTGAATTATTTTAAGAACAATTGTTTTTAGTGAAATTTTCATTGCAGAGGTTCATGATTTGTATAATATAATGTTGAATTGGATTGCATGAAATTTTTTATATTATGCTTGATTGCATTTAAAGCCCTAAAAGTGAAAAGAGCAAGTACCCAGGAGCAATAGGACACAACCCCTTACACAGCAGCAGAGCTAGGTCCCCCACCACCAGTCCAGCCTTGTATTTAAACAGAAATCTGGACATATTTGTGAAGAGTCATAGATTAGAGTCATTGACCTAGGGAGGGGGACGTAGCATCTCCCCAACCCCTGCCATTGGGGTATGTGGAAGGAAGCCTTCTGCCTTCTACCTACAAGTCATAGGAAAGTGGGCTTGAAGAAAAGTGCTTCTAGGATTGGGTGCTGGGCTCAGAGAACAATTCACTCTGTGTTCATCTATCCTATGTGCTTTGGAGCAGGAGGAAAATTTAGGAGTGTTGGCCACCCAGGACCACAATCTTCCCATGGTTTGGCATGAAAGGAAGTGTTGAGAGAACCCAGGTTGAGCATCCTTAATCCTCTGAAATCTGAAATGCTCCAAAACCTGAAAAATTTTGAGCACTCACATGATTCTTTCCAATGGTTCAATGTACACAAAATTTGCTTCATGCACAAAATCATTACAAATATTATATAAAATTACCTTCAGATTATGCATCTAAGGTATTTATGAAACATAAACAAATTTCATGTTTAGAGTTTTCTCTCATCCTCAAGATATAGCATGATATATATGCAAATATTTCCAAATCTGAAAAATTCAAAACATTTACCAAGCATTTTGGGTAAGGATACTCAGCCTGTATTTCAAAAAGCAGCAGGACTGGGCCATGTTGCTAACAGCCCATGCAAGTTCAGGAGAGCCAAGTGAAGAAATCCCTACAACAGGAGCTCCACCGGTGAGCTGCCAGGGCTCAGGGGCAAGAGCAGATGCTCAAACCAGACATTGCATTAGAGGGTCAACGGCTAAGGGAGAACCAGAATCAACTGGGCCAGTAGAGTCATGGTCCACTCTTCTGCTTCCTCTGGCCCAGTCCCATGAGGGAAGTAACCACAAGTCCTCTCCACTCCAGGGTCCTGAGGAAGAGAACTGGCTGGCCCTGGGGGCAAAAGGAGCTGAACATTAAGCTGGATTGAAGTTTCAAACTGGCCAAACCAGTTTGGAGTTTTTATTTCTGAAAATGGCAGAGAAGCTGTGGTTCTTGCCTGAGATGTCTTTAAGCGGCAAGAAAGAGGGCCATCCTACAGATCCTTTGGGGACATGATAGAAGATGGAAGAAAATAGATAAAGCAATTTCTTGCCATATTCTCCTGAGTTCTGGCTATTTCATCACTCATGTATAAGTGAAATAAAATCTGGAGGCAGGCTTTTGTGAACTTGGACACCTCAGACCTCTTGCTTTTAGCAACTGTTAGATTCAACTTGGGTGCTTAGCGCTCAACATGAACTGTTCTGTTTTAACATTCGCAAGAAAATTAAATATAAATGAGAAGCAGATTGATCTGAAACATGCTTCTTTAAAACATTCTTTTGCTTTGAAATATGTATAGTTCCCAACCAGCAGATTCTAATTAAAGCTAATTGACACACATCCAAAATCGCTAATTAGTAATATATTTAAGACCAGCCTATCTGAATGTCTAAGATCACATTTCTTACTTATGGATTGTTTTCTTTCACATATAGAACGCATATTTGCCCTCAAAAAAAGTAACTTAAAAAAAGAAAAGGTCCCAGTTGCTTGTTACTATAGCAATAGCTACACACATAAGGTAAATTACACAGACATACTCCACTGTGGGGGACATTTTGCTGGTCAGAAGGGAGATATGGAGAAGCCTGTACTCATAACCAGTAACCAGAGCTCCCAGCCTGGCCTGGGTGGCCTGTTCCATTTCCACATGGGCAACCCATGTTTCCTTGTGAAACAGAAGCTTCCGGTCTCTCAACAGAACTCCACATGGCAGCGAACATCGACCTCCCCCTCTTTCCTTCCCACTCTTACTTGAGAAGCACAGACAGGCTGTGTTTTCCTTGCTCCCACTAAAAATAACTCATTTGTAAGTTGTGTTCCCATGAGTTACTCCTTCAAAGCAAAGGTAAAATGAAATTATACTTGCAGATGGTGGAATAATCTAGGCGGGGGCAGCAGTTGGGGGGAGACCTTTCCCAGTGCCATGGTGCATGGTTCCTCTGAATGAATACACTGCAGTTACAGAGCACAGTCTTTGGGAAAAATATCGCCTTTGCCACCTACTAGCCGGTAGCAGCATCAGACTGAGGGACTGGTTTCCCTACCTCATCCCTCCTCTGAGGAAGAGCAAAGAAGAGACAGCAAATACCACTCTAAAACCCATTTAACCACACAAACAGGAACAATTTCAAATATTTACAAAGGAAGGAATCTAATGAGGGGAATGGGTTGAATAAGCAATGGCAGCTGAGAGTCCCAGAGGGGAGAGCAAGAAGGGTGAAGGGGGCAAGGAGTGCTGTTACCACTATGGGGAGGGGGGAGGCAAATGTCCAGAACTTTCTCCAGTTTAACACTGAATATCCTGCCTCCCAAGAAATCCCTTGTTCTCAGGCAAACCTCCATGGCTGACCGTCATTACCACAGCCTGGCACAGTGCCCAGAAGTGGTGCCAGCATCTTGCCAGAGCTGGAGCCGCGGAAACTGTCTCAGAAGAAGTTGAGGGTGAGATATCCTGGCTTCTTCCTCATACCTGCCCTCCAGGCTCCCATCTGTGCCTCCTATTGGCCAAACCAGCTAGCAGTCAGATGATGTGGGAGCCTGGGAAAGGCAGCCTCCCTTGCTGTACATGGCACAGAACAGAGAATGGCTAAAGATTGGAATCTAAGAGCTAAGGACCAGCCCAGCCCAATGATATGATAAGTTACTCCACCTCTCTGACATTCAGTTTTCTTGTCTGTGCAGTGGTGATACAGTATACAGTTGTAACAAATAAAACTGATGTGCAAAGTGCTCAGTCTACATCCTGGCACACTTCAGGTATTTGATAGATGGTGGAATGATGGGAAAATATTTTTGAAATATTAACCATTGGTTTTCATATGGTCATTTCTCTTCTCTCTTTATACCTCAGGGAAATGATGAGGCAGGAGAAGTGGTCTTGAATCTCTTCCTGGCATTTGCTTTCCAAAAATTTAGGTCTTTGTGATGTGGAAATAACTAGGCAAAAGGTATAAAAGGCAAGGGTTTGAAGAGGGTAGGGATTCCTTCTGTCTCCCCAACCCTCCAACTCTGATGCTTGGTAAGGATTCCTCAGCAAAGATTCAGGAGAAGAGATTGGAGAAGAAGCAATAACCACCTTGGCTCTAGTGGATGCTAGTTGAAAAGATCTGTAAATTGCTTCCAATCTGAGCCTGAGAAGACTCCAAAGTCTGGGATCTGAGAGGGGAAGGAAATGTGCCCTGTGCTTCCTGAGTAGCGTGTCAGGGAGATGGTAGCACTCAGGGAGAGAGGACGTGTCTTCCTGATGAATGACTGACTACTCATGGATGTTCCCAAGAGCCAGTAGGCATGTAGTCCTGAAGAGGCGGGTGGAGGGACAAGAGGCCTCATTAGTAACACAAGCAAAAACTTAACCTCCTGTTTTTCTCCTTGGTTTTTAAAACCTTTTCAACTGGAGATTGTATGAAGGAAGCACTACAGGGCTCTCCAATTGAGAACACATCAATGTATTCACAATAATGTTCTTTACAGGGAGACCAGCTAAGCTGGGGCTTGTTTTGCAGTGGGCATTTGTTATTTTTGGCTCTTGGCTCTACATCTAGGCCAAGCCAGTGAATATTTAACAAATCCTGTGTGATTGCTTCAGTAGTAGGCACACAGGCTCAGTGCAAACACTTTTGCTTTTTAACCATTGGGAAGTGGCTTGTTTTCTGATTGAGAGGGTGTTCCCATAACTTTCTGCATGAGGATAGAGAATGGAATTAACACAGAGGAAGCTGAAGTAGACAAAGAAAGACCCTAGTGACATCATTTTGGACACTTGAATCAAGCCTTAATTGATGCTAATCCTATCCCTTTCCAGTTCTTTGAGTCAATATTTTCTGTTTTTGTTTAAACCCACTACTGTTGAATTTTCTGTCACTTGCACTTAAAACAGCCTTAAGTTATACACTGTTCAAAGAATCTATTTACTATTCCATGTGACATTATGTAAATGACTCCATCTCCTGAGCCTGTCTCCTCAGGAAGATTGAATGAGTTAATACATATAGCATCCTCAATTTCAAGGTATTCAACAAATGTTAATTGTTTGCACAGTATTGCCTACTATTTGAAGAGCTTGGATTTTGTAGTTACCCATCTGTTTTCTACTCTTAATACTATCATTTACTACCTGGGTGTCCTTGGCCAGTTGTTTCTCCTTTCTGTGCCTTAGTTATTTCATACATAAAATTGAGGGAGCATTAGTATGTACCTCAACAGATAAAATGAGTCTACAATGGTGCCTATCACATAGTCAAAACTTGAAAACTTATTAGGTAAATAGCATACATGACTGAAAGGGGTCTTTTACATGGTAGATGCTTGATTAAATACCCAAGGTGCTAATTTAAATGATGTGAAGTTTGGTGATATAGTAGATATGGCATTGGATTTGAAATATGAAGAACTTGGTTGAAGCCTAGTCTCTGTAACTTCCCTGTTCTCCCTGACCTTTTTAAGAATCATTCAATAATCAGAGATCTAGGATTATGGCTATTATTACTTTTGACTATAAAATCTAAATTGTCTTTTTGGGAAAATGAGTTTCTTGTCTCTCTCAGTGTGAATTCCAAATTCTTGATAGAGTTGTGGCTGTAAAATGGGATGGTGCTAGAGTCACTTTTGAAGCAGTTGTGGGCAACCTGGTCAATCATTACAACCACAGGTGGAGCTTGTATGTAAACCAGCTTGGGGCCCACTACCACGGATCCCTGCTGAGTGGGCTGTGGGAGAGGCCTGGAGGCTGTGATTTCCTAAAATGCCTCAGATGATGCTGAAGTTCACCTAGGCTTGAGAATCACTGTACAACAAGGCCTGGTAAGTCACTGGTGAGTTTGGATTCATCCATAACTTCTTAAAATTAAAAAAGAAATTCAAGATGACAAGCATTTTAGATAAAGTTTGTTTTGTTTGTCTTTTTACAGACTGCATTTTGATTCATTGTACACAAATGGGGTACAAACTTTTCATTTCTGTGATTGCACATGATGTAGATTCACACCATTCATATAATCATACATGTACATAGGGTAATGATGTCTGTTTTTATATATACGTAGAGATACTGACTCAGGCATGTGACAGACATTATCTAATTTGATTCTTTTTTTTTTTTTTTTTTTTTTTTTTTTTTTTAGTCAATTACTTGCTTTCCAAATCTCTTGATGTTTCTGGACCTTGGAGAATTTTAAAGGCTAGGCATTTCATAAAAGAGCTGGAATGAGAAAATTGGTGTGCTATGGTTTGGATCTCAAATATCCTCCAAATGCCCATGTGTTCAAGGCATGGCTCCCAGCCTGTGGTACTATGGGAGGTGATGGAAACTTTAGGAGGTGAGTCCACTGGAAAGAAGTTAAGTCATTGGGGTGTGCCCTTGAAGGGATACGAGTCCCTTTCTGATTAGGTAAGAAGCCTTCTCTGTAAGACACTCTTACCATGATGTACTATGCTGTCACAGGCCCAAAGCACTGGGGCCAAGCAACCATGATCTGAAACTGTGAGCAAAAATAAATCTTTCTTCTTTTTAGGTTGGTCATTTCAGGCATTTTGTCACATTAATGCAAAGCTGACTAATACAACTTCTCTTTCCATTTTCCTATACTATCACCAAAATATCTATTGAGTGTTTTGAGAATTGTACCTAGGACTTATTTCAGTAACATAAGGTCAGGTGACAGTCACAAAACAGCTGCCAATGACAGAGCTTTGTCACTAATAGTTCCTAGGAGAAGGGGCAGGCCTTGCTGCATCACACCTCATGGGACCACATGGAGAAATATCAAATTCAGTCAAGAGCCAGAAGGCAGAGAATAAACATGACCAGAAGCCTTTATTGTGGTTTATACAGAGAATCAGGTGGGGCAGGGAGAATGGTTTACATAATTTTGGTGACCTGTGGGTCATGGAGGTATCCAGTATCTGATCTGATATTTCAGGGCAGGGAAATATTGGCTTTGTTGGTGTGTGAGGGGGACAAGGCAGTTGTGGAGCTAGCTATCTATATCTGTTGGTTTTCATATGAAAGATGTGTTCTGAGGGAGTCCTTTACTGTCTCCAGGGAGGGGCAGGGTCTCCAGATTAGCAAGACCCTCCAAGAAGTCAAAGCATCACAAACACAGCAAATAGCAAACACGATCAATACAATGACACGTGCTGTTTTCTTCATCTAGTTTCAGCAAAAATGGCAAAGAGGGGTTTTGCCTTATGTCCTTCCTGTATCATTTTCTGAACTGAGAGAGGAGTTGCTAGTCTGGGAAAGGAAGGAGGCTAAGATTTACCAACTGCTGATTCCATAATCTGATTTGTAACTACTGAGGAGTACAAAGAGAATTGAGACGCTGATGCTGTCAGAATGATCCTATTAGAACAATTTTCTGTGGCATAGTAGGGGGTTCTGTAAACATTTATTCTGCCATTTCTACCAGACTTTAGAAATGTCCATCTGCCAGGTAATTTTCACACATATTCCACCTTCTCTTGGGGCATGGAGTAGATGAGTAATTCATTTTTTAACATGGTGAGCAAAACAAATCTCTCAGCTGTGTTATTATTGATTCACAAACCAAATTTGCTTTGTTAATTAAAAATTGTGCTTATTTTTAAAATAACTTTACAAGATACTTTTATAATATAAACATTCTAAGATTTGTAC
Source organism: Sciurus carolinensis (assembly GCF_902686445.1). Taxonomy (NCBI): domain Eukaryota; kingdom Metazoa; phylum Chordata; class Mammalia; order Rodentia; family Sciuridae; genus Sciurus; species Sciurus carolinensis. The sequence goes on from NC_062219.1 coordinate 34,266,286, forward strand.
AATATTCTTTCTCATCAATAATAAGATACTTAAAGAGTCTGCAACTGAAAATCATCATTAAACAAGCCATTATTTCTAAAAAGCTGTGCATGTGTCATACCACCTGTATGAAAAATGATCCCACTTAGAAATATTTCATCTATGTCTTCACGTTTGGTTTTGGTTATAATTTGTAAGGTTGTCATCTAATTCCATATATTGTTTTTGTTTCTATAATGAAGAAACCTAGTTTACCAGTAGAAAGATGAAAATGTTTTTTATAGTAGTTAATAACCTCTGCAGGAAATATTAATCAGCATAATGCATACATGAATCTGAATAAAATCTTTTAATAATTTTCAAGGATAATTTGATTTTGTGAAAGAAATCTGAGAACATTATATGCCCATAGGGCATTTTTGTCTTGCACAAATAGCAAAGTATTAAATGTAATGCTTTTAATGCAACCTTTTCTGTAATACCTTTCTTGAGACAGTAATGTTGTAAAAAAGCAAATGAGAGTCAAAAGACTTCAGTTAGTGTCTTGTAACTAGCCGAGCTGCCTTAAGCAGATTAGTCTCTCTGGAACTCAGTTTCCTTGGCTTTTAAAATGAAAAAAAATAATCATGCATATTTTAATGGCAGTGTGAGGATTAAGTGGCATAATTTACACAAAAGTGCTCTGTAAAGTTCTTATAAATGTTAAGGATTGCAATCATTCTGTTACGTTTCATCAGGCATTTTGGCTCATAAGAAAATAAGGGTTTTCTCATTTTTCTGCAACATCATTGTTATCCCAATATGTCCTGATCCACTGGGTTTCTTGTAAACCCCAAATCACTTCACATATGTTATTGATTGTATCCCCAGTCCGCCCACTTGATAGGGTGTATTTTGTTTGTTTTACAAAAGGGGAGGCAAAAAAGAGCTTTCCATAAGTTACAGTTGTACCACCTCAATGGGAGTCTAAGCCAAGATTTGGAGACTGGATCTTCCACCTCTCAGTGCCGTGTTTTTCTTTCAATGTCACTTGTTTGCAGGAGCTAGCAGATCTTTGCTAGCATATCCTTTCAAACAATTTCCTAAGAACAGGATAATAAAAAGAGAAAGTGGGGGATATAACTGTCTGCTTTTTTGGGTGTGAGGAATTGTCTGCTCTGGGACCTGCAGTACCTAGAGGAAACAGGATGGTGCTCTTGCGGCTGGCTGTCTTCTGTCCCTTGAGGAGACCAAGCAGCTCTCCTATGACAGAGTCAGCAGGGGCTGGACTACAGAGTGATTTCTGCATGATCTTCCAAATTAGAATATTAGGCAAGTGAAAAGGAATGTGCAGCAGGACACTTGTATCTGATCCTTTCTGGGTCACAGCATCACCACACTTTGTAGGTACTTGAAGGATTTGGGAAGCTGAGAGGACACATATTTGTCTCTACCTTCCCTACTCAGGCATAGGACCATGAATGGCTCATTGCATTGGATCCCATGTTGTCACTAGAGCAGTTGGAAGTCAGTTTATGGTTTGGATATTAGGTCCCCCAAAAGTTCATGTGTGAGACTATGCTAGAAGGTTCAGAGGTGAAATGTTTGGGTTGTGAGAGCCTTAACCCAATCTGTGAATTAATCCCCTGGGGGGATTAACTGAGTGGTAACTGAAGGCAGGTAGGGTATGGCTGGAGGAGGTGGGTCCCTGGGGGCGTGCCTTTGGGGTATGTATTTGGTAACTGGTGAGTCGAGTCTCTCTCTGCTTCCTGATCATCATGTGAATCACTTTCCTCCACCACATTCTTCTGCCATGATGTTCTGCCTCACCTTGAACCCTGAGGAACAGAGCCAGCTGTCTACTGACTGAGACTTCTGAAACCATGAGCTCCCAAATAAACTCTTCCTCCTAAAATTGTTCTTGTAATGTCATAGCAATAAAAAAGTTGACTTAAGCAGCCAGGCTCTGGGTTAGTATTAAATCTAGAATGAGGGCACCAGGCTCAGTATTTCCGAGAGTAAGAGGTTATAAGTGAAGGCGTGGGAGGAGGTCATTCAGGCAAACTAAAAAGGACATGGAGATGTGTCCTAAAAAGAAATGGAGATGTGTGTCTCAATACAATGAGCACATGGGGGATAGATGTGTCATGGTCATTAGGTCACAGGAACTTGAATGTCAGGTTAAGGAAACAATATCACCCACTGCTTCACTTTCCTAGAACATAAGCATCAGTGAAGTGTCCTCACAGCTCCTTAGTAAACATTGCTGGTCACATCTTAACAGGTCAGAGGAAAGGGAGAGTCCCCCCAAACCCAGCCATCTTCCTGTGGATACTCTTAACAACCATTTTCCAGCAGGACAGCAGGATATCCTGGGTCTTCTACCTGATGACAAATCATGGTAATATTTCACAAATACTTGGTGTGGACTCGTTTCTATTTCTACTGGGGGTTTTCCCCCTAAGTTTTCAAATGTACCAGGTTTGTTTGTCTGATTTTGGTTTACAACACAATGCTGGTTTAACAAATTGCCTCATTAGTTGTTTTAAAATTGGAGCACTTACCTGTTGTTGCCTCTTCATCCAGGTGCTGATATTGGGGACAGTTGAGGAAGGTGGGAACACAAGGTTAGGAGAATAATCCTGTAAAATGGGCTCACTGCACTGACTCCACATACTTTCTTTACCAAAAAGCAATTTACCTGCAACCCCACCTGACCTAAATGGACAGGATATATCACATTCCTCAGCAAATGACTTGTTATCTGTAAGGATATAATGCAGGCAGTTATGCAGGCAGGAAATAATGTTGATAAGAGGAACCCAAGTTACTTTGAAGGGAGAGATTTTTGTGACCCTTTTCACAGACCAGATTCTGGAAGATAGGGGTAATTCTTCCTAACCATAAAACCTGTTATAATAATTAAGAATTCGATTAAAACTGCTCATCATATTACCCTGATACCTAAACCAGACAGAGACACATCGAGGAAAGAAAATTTCAGACCAATATCCTTAATGAACATCGACGCAAAAATTCTCAACAAAATTTTAGCAAATCGCATACAAAAACATATTAAAAAGATAGTGCACCATGATCAAGTGGGTTTCATCCCAGGGATGCAAAGTTGGTTCAACATCAGGAAATCAATAAATGTCATTCACCATATCAATAGACTTAAAGTCAAGAATCACATGATTATTTCGATAGATGCAGAAAAAGCATTTGATAAAATACAGCACCCCTTCATGCTCAAAACACTAGAAAAAATAGGGATAGTGGGAACATTCCTTAATATTGTAAAGGCCATCTACGCTAAACCCATGGCTAATATCATTCTAAATGGTGAAAAACTGAAAGCATTCCCTCTAAAAACTGGAACAAGGCAGGGATGCCCTCTTTCACCACTTCTATTCAATATTGTCCTTGAAACTCTAGCCAGAGCAATTAGACAGACCAAAGAAATTAAAGGGATACGAATAGGAAAAGAAGAACTCAAATTATCCCTATTTGCTGATGATATGATTGTATACTTAGAGGAACCAGGAAATTCCACCAGAAAACTTTTAGATCTCATAAGTGAATTCAGTAAAGTAGCAGGATATAAGATCAATGCACATAAATCTAAGGCATTTTTATACATAAGTGATGAATCTTCAGAAAGAGAAATCAGGAAAACTACCCCATTCACAATAGCTTCGAAAAAAATAAAATACTTGGGAATCAATCTCACAAAAGAGGTGAAAGACCTCCACAATGAGAACTACAGAACACTAAAGAAAGAAATTAAAGAAAACCTTAGAAGATGGAAAGATCTCCCATGTTCTTGGATAGGAAGAATTAATATTGTCAAAATGGCCATACTACCAAAAGTGTTATACAGATTCAATGCAATTCCAATTAAAATCCCAATGATGTACCTTACAGAAATAGAGCAAGAAATTATGAAATTCATCTGGAAGAATAAAAAACCCAGAAGAGCTAAAGCAATCCTTGGCAGAAAGAGTGAAGCAGGGGGTATCGCAATACCAGATCTTCAACTCTACTACAAAGCAATAGTAACAAAAACGGCATGGTATTGGTACCAAAATAGAAAGGTGGATCAATGGTACAGAATAGAGGACATGGACACAAACCCAAATAAATACAATTTTCTCATACTAGACAAAGGGGCCAAAAATATGCAATGGAGAAAAGATAGCCTCTTCAACAAATGGTGCTGGGAGAATTGGAAATCCATATGCAACAGGATGAAACTAAACCCATATCTCTCACCATGCACGAAACTAAACTCAAAATGGATCAAGGACCTCAGAATCAGACCAGAGACCTTGCATCTTATAGAAGAAAAAGTAGGTCCAGGGTTTCAACATGTCAGCTTAGGACCAGACTTCCTCAACAGGACTCCCATAGCACAAGAAATAAAAGCAAGAATTAATAACTGGGATAGATTCAAACTAAAAAGCTTTCTCTCAGCAAAGGAAACTATCAGCAATGCGAAGAAAGAGCCTACAGAGTGGGAGAAAATCTTTGCCAATCATACTTCAGATAGAGCGCTAATCTCCAGAATCTATAAAGAACTCAAAAAACTCTACACCAAGAATGCAAATAATCCAATCGACAAATGGGCTAAGGAAATGAATAGACACTTCACAGAAGAAGATCTACAAGCAATCAACAAACATATGGAAAAATGTTCAACATCTCTAGTAATAAGAGAAATGCAAATCAAAACCACCCTAAGATTCCATCTCACCCCAATTAGAATGGCGATTATGAAGAATACAAGCAACAACAGGTGTTGGCGAGGATATGGGGAGAAAGGTACACTCTTACATTGCTGGTGGGGCTGCAAATTAGTGCAGCCACTCTGGAAAGCAGTGTGGAGACTCCTTAGAAAACTTGGAATGGAACCACCATTTGACCCAGCTATCCCACTCCTTGGCCTATACCCAAAGGACTTAAAATCAGCATATTACAGAGATACAGCCAAATCAATGTTCATAGCTGCTCAGTTCACAATAGCCAGATTGTGGAACCAACCTAGATGTCCTTCAATTGATGAATGGATAAAGAAACTGTGGTATATATATACAATGGAATATTACTCAGCCATAAAGAATGATAAAATTATGGCATTTGCAGGCTAATGGATGAAACTGGAGAATATCATGCTAAGTGAGATAAGCCAATCTCAAAAAACCAAAGGAAGAATGATCTCGCTGATAAGTGGATGATGACACAAAATGGGTGGTGGGAGGGGTTAGTGTTAGGGTTAGAGTTAGGGTTAGGGAGGGGGGCAAGAATGGAGGAAGGAAGGACTGTATAGATGGAAAAGAGGGGTGGGAGGGGTGCCAGGGAAGGGAAAAAATGGCAGAATGAATCAAACAACATTACCCTATGTAAATTTATGATTACACAAATGGTATGCCTTTACGCCATGTACAGACAGAGAAACAACATGTATCCCATTTGTTTACAATAATAAAAAAAACAAAACAAAACAAAACAAAAAAACTGCTCATCATGGGCCAAGATGACAGAGTTGTCATGGCAGTGGGAACTTGAAAGTCTGATGTCGCCCTGCTATCAGTCAAGTCAAGAGATGAACCTGGGCAGGACTCTCTGGAGACTTCTCTGGGATCCCCAGTAAAACTGAAATGTAGGAGAAGTGCATTTTCCACTCTGAGAGGACCCACTCTCCCCCTTGAGAGTGTCCCCTTTCCCTTTTCCTATCCCTTCAATAAACTCATTCCTGTTACTCCGAGTGACATGTCTGAAATCTTTCTGACTTGATTGCAAGAATAGGGATTTAAAGGGTGGGTCTCTGCACTGCCTCAGTTTCTTGGAAGGCCCCTGCTCTGTAACACTAAGACACTGGTCATTCCCAGCACTTACGTGAGTCAGATGTTAACAATGTCATCTTCTGTTTTTATGAGACATGAGACTGAAGTGAAATGTTCTCATGATGTCGCTAGGTTACAGCGTATTTTCTCTCTCTAGGCAGTTCTTTCTTCCTCCTACTCACATTCATAGAGTTCAGTTCTTCCTGGTCAAAGAGCACTGAGGCCAGATCTGGGACACATGGGGTCCCGTGTCTACCACACACCCAATGTCTTCCTTAGGTCTTCTTTGCTGACTTCACAACCCAACGTCACTGTCATGAAACAAAAACAGATACAGTGGACGTATTGGAAGGAATAAAAATCACTTAGATTAATATGATGAATTCACACAGTCAACAAAGACTACTGGTAAAGAACATATTCTTTCAAGAAAGACCACCACCTGGCTTTAAATCTTCTCTCAGTCTCATTAACTTAGTCATTCATTCCGGCAAGTGCTTCTGCACCTTGTTTTCACAGCTATAGGCTTGCAGAAAGTATTAGATGAGGCCATGGAGGCTAGATGTTTTATAGGATATTTATATACTGTGTTTACTCTCTTTATTTGTAAGATTCCAATATGTTCTTGTTGGCTTTGTCCTTTGAAGGAGGACAAAATGACTCGCTTTTTAATTTTGGTGTCTTGAATTCGATCTCATTTCTCTCTTCTCACCAATAGGAACCCTGAATTGACAAGGCTGGCTGCTAAGTAGGGGTGTTAACAATATCCACATGATCTGGGGTCTGTACTTCTAAACTGAGAAAGGTAACTAGACCGCTCCCTGGGTTGTATGACCAAGAGTTGGTGAACAAAGAAAAATTTATTATGGTAGCTCCAAACAGGATCACATTTGCCATTACTCATCCCCACCACCACATCATACAGGTCAGAGTACTTCCTTTCTGGACTGTGTAGGTGGCCTTCCTACTGACAGATCTTAGATGACACATATTCTGTCTGCTGTGTGAGGTTCCATGATTATTTTTCTAGAGAAAGAAAATCTCAAGGACCAACTGTATGAACATAGGGATGTATAGACATTTAATCCAACTTGACATGGCCTTCAAAACCATGAGGTTTTACAGTCATACTTCTGTTTCCTATCAAGTCTAAGGAATGCACTCCAGGTAAGACACCCGAATCCCAGTTGGGAAGTGTTTCTCTGCAGATGGTGTGAACATCATCTGCTGTGCCTGTCCTTTCCAGAGTCCCATCCATGTCCTCTTTAGCTACAGCACCTTCAAACAGATATACCCCCAAACAGAGGACTTCCCTTTTCAGTAAATAGCTCTCTCTTTTTCATCTTCCTTGATGCCTTTACTATCTCAGAATAGCAACTTTTACAAACCAAAGGCAACATTCACTTTGCAGACAAGGAACCTGAATCTCAAGGAATCTGTGAACATCACAGGATCTCCCACAGTTCCACTGGGCACCCCACCCTCTACCACCCCATACTGACTAGTTCTGTCATCTCTCATGAGATCTAAAACTTTTCTGAGATACTTGTGTTAATTATTCATTCTAGAAAGAATAATATGTCAAAATTCATACTAAAACCAAACGTAAAGGGTCATCAACTCTACCAGAAATCATGGTGGCATGGAATTAGTTCAGGAATAAATAAGCTGATGGAATTGGTTAAGTCAAGGTAGAGAATCATATAGATATGGCATTATAAAGTAGTGGTGATACAGTTCTGGGAATGTTGGGTTCCATCAGAATATAATATAAACTTGAATTCCTACTCAAAATAATACAAACAAATGAATTCCAAATGGATTATGAACAACTGTGAAAAGTAAAATCTTTTAATTTAGAGGTGAAGAATATCTCTATGATTTTTACACTGAAAAAGTGTTCGTAAAATCCAAATGTAAAGAAAATAAATTCAAATATTAGAATTTAAAACTTATTCACAACTAAAGACACTAGAGACTTTTCAAAGATAAACCATAAACATAACATTGAGTGAAAAAAAGCAGTTTGCAAAATATTTATGAAATATAGCATTACATAAGAATTTAAAACATATAAAATTAGAACAATATAGTGTTTGTGATATGTACATATGGAATCATTAAGAAATCATAAAATTATAAAGACAAATACTGAAATGTTAAATATTCAAATTGAAATTTGTTGGGAAATGGAATGGACTCTCAGAGTGTGGCAGGCGGTATTGACAATGTTGATAGTACTTTATTTCATTTTTTAAATGGAATTATGAGTTTGTCTGGAATACATTATAATAACTTTTGTAATTAGAAGGAAGACATGAGCATGAGCAACTTTTTACTGAATACACTGTAAGTACTAGATAATGTACTACCTGTTTTTACATATATTATTTTCTTTAATTTTTATAGCAAATTCTCTCACAACCTCATGGTTCACAAAAATTTTACATTCTGAAATATATTCCACATTGCCAGTGTTAGAATAAGATATCAGTGTACCTGGCAACCAGAGTCACAGCTTCCAGTACATCTCCTGACATAGACTGCTCTGTGACCTTGGAGGAGTTATATAAACTCTTTAGTTCTCTGCTTTTTCATTTATAAAGTGAGAGGGTTGGATTAAATATATATATAGACCCCTTCTATGACTGTTTTGTGAGCAAGGTCATTCCTCTTAACAATTGTATTATCTCTCAGAAATGCTTTCTTTCAAAGCTTAAACCAAAGAAGAAATTATTTATAGGAAACTTTCAGAAGGCAGTAGTAACTTGGAGCTATCAGCGACAGGCATAAGCATTAGATTGAAGGTGTAATCTGATGAAGTACAATTGTAAAATACATAAAAAGACCTTTCTTGAATCTAGAGTAGAAAATCCATTCCTACATGAATTGACCCAAGTTCTCATTAGGCAGGTTTTGTTGAGTCAGATTCTTTTTACTGCACTGTATTATTGCATAGTAAAACTAAATTAATTGGCACTATTCTTTGAGAATTGGCCACAATAGTTACCCTATTTATTTTAAATAGAAATGGAATTGAAAAGGGTTCTACTAATATGACCCCCATCACCACAAAGTAAGCAATCTCCTTATAATGACCTTAAAAAACAGCCAAGTTTCTCCCTGCAGTAATTTCTTGTTGCATCTTTCCATTTAATAAATTCCTTTTATTAGTAGGAAAATTTGTGACACAGTTGTGAGGTGTATGAATGTGTAGTTCTACAGAAATATCTACCAGGGGCACATCTGTCTATTGGTAGAATCTGACTGTCTAGAAACAAAACACACGTGTCCTGGATACCAAGGGAAAAGTACTGACAAATTCTTACTCAGTAACTCTTCTTCTTTTAGATTTCCAGTACTTCACAGAAACGTCTATTAACATATCACCCCAAGTAGGCCAATTGCAACATAATTTAATGATATAGTTTCATTGCAAAATTTCAGTCCAATCTGGTTTTCTCGAAAATACATTATTCCCTTGAACCTCTGAAAACAGAAATGAAGAATAAGGAAATTATCATTCACTGAACATTGATTTCCTTTGCACAATGAGAAGCACTTCTGCCTTCTATTGTATCTCATCAAAATATTTCAACAGCATGAAGAAAGCCTTCATATTAATTTAAAAAATCAATGACTATAATCTAAAATGAAATAACAAATAATATTATAAAATAAAGAGGTTTTGCAGCAAAATTAGATACATGAGAACAAGCAAAACCAAGAGAAAGGGTGATTTTTATGTCAATTATAATGTAAGAACACAAACTTAAATAAGTCATAGTATTCTACATAATGAAAAAACATACAATGCACAAAGAAGCTACAACCATTTTGAAACTTCATATGTCAAACAATAAAGCTATGAAACACATGGTGTAAACTCTCTGAAATTCAAAATTCTTATACAATTGAAATAATAGCACAGAACTTTGTAATCTCTTGCAGAATCTACAAGAATCATGTAGCAAAAAATATGTACGGTTATAAAGAATTTGAATATATATGCTAAAATAAATGTAATCCATTATAAATATATTTATAAAATTTTATATCCTATGAACAAAAATATGCATTGTACTCTTATGTTCATGAAGCACTCACAAAAATCTGTTACATGCTAACCCAAACAGAAAACCTTAATGAGTCCCTTAAATTGGAAATTTCATAAGAATATTCTCTGATAAAATATAAGAAAAGTAAAAACATGAAAATTTAAAAAATATATTTTTATTATTAACTTCCAGAAGAAAAAGGAAGAAACAAAGACCAAAATAACAATAGCAACTAAAAGGATAAAATGTTTTTACAAAAAAAATAAAGTGTCAAAGTGAAAAACTCAAATGCCTTTAAGGACCAAGCAGAAAGATAAAGATATGAAATGTATTGTTATAAATTCCTAGAGAATAGTAAAAAGAAAAACAATAAGAGGAAAGAAAGAGAGCAAGGAAGGGGGAAGGGAGAGCAAGAGAAGAGAAAAGTAAACATGAATTAAACAAAATATATTTGTGGTTGGTCAGTTTATGATACCTGTGCTAATAGAATCAAGTGGAAAATAAAAACAAGCCAAAAGAGAGTTCAGTGGTATTCTCAATAAATACTGTTGAAATAATCAGGAAGAACATAAGGTGAGAGCCCCCTACCTCATGCCATATATAAAGGAATTTCCAAGTGAACTAAAGACTAAATTAAAATACCTCTTTACAGTATTAAAAAATATAGAAGAAAATACCTAACCACCCCAGATCAGGCATGACTTTCCTAAGTGAGATAGTAAACCTACTGAGCAAAAGGGAAACAAATTGATAGATTTGTCTACATAGGAATTTACACATCACAATGAAATTTTCATAGAAATTTAAAATTTCCATGTGGTAAAAATTTATTAAAAATTCAATTCAGGTAGACTTAGAAAATGCATATTTTTTAAATCCCTCTTTAAAGAATTCCTAGAAATTAATGAAAAGATAGCAAAAATAAAACTAGGTAAAGAATATAAACAAAACAATTCATAGGAAAGTAATTGTAAATGGAAAATAAATATATTAAAAGGTGTTGGTTACACTAAAAATTGGGAAACATGTTTAAAACTGCGATATCATTTTTGATCCATCAGACTGACAAAAAATTTAAAAGATTGATGACATCTAATACTGGCAAAGATGTTGGGAAAATAAATACTCTCATGAACTCTTAGGGAAACTGTCAATTTATGCATAGCATATTAGAAAGCGTTTCTTACAGATTTTATTAAAATTGAAATGTTAATAATTTCTAATCCATTCTAGGAATATTATGATGGAAAATAAAACATAAATATGAAATAATATACATATAAGAATATTGATTCATTGCTTGCTATAGCAAAAATTAGAAACAAACTGAATACCCATCTATAGGTCATAAGTAAATCAATCAAGGCATTTATATTCTGTAACACTGCTGCAATTTAAAAAATGAAGTAAATCTAAAACTGAGCACTGGAAGATATGTTAGAGTAAGTTACCTTGTAGCTTAAGTTACCAGCTTACTTTGTAACCTGGGACAGGAATAAGTAGAAACCATTACGTAGTTAAACTGTTATGACAAACATGAAACTGTATTACCTTTATGTTTTTAACTGTTATTTTAAAATGTGGATGCATGCCACATCTTTAGGTGTAACCTCTACTGTACTCTAGCTTGCTGGGGCCTCCATACCATCTTGCTAACCCTCCAGCCCAGGGAGTTTTGCAAAGTTAACATCCTGCCAACCATGCCATACACAGATGGGACTTAGAATCTTTCACCCAGATTTCCAAGTCCTAAATATCTGTGCTGGTCACCCAAGTGGCTGGATAATATTTCCTCCTGCATTTTCAGTTTTGACTTCTTCCTTCTGATCGACACAGTTGGGCCCCTGAATTTTTCTTGTGTGAAACTTTGTAACAGGGCAGGAAAGAAATGTGGTCTGTAAAACTCCTGGACTTGTGTGGAAATCCTTTGAAGAGAGAGGGTCTGCATGAGCCAAGTGGCTTGGAACAGGAGGGAGGAAAGGATTTCCCTTAAAGCCCACCTCAAAGCAGAGAATTAAGTTCACCCAGCAGAGGGAAGAGCCTGAGTAACAGAGGCCGGCACAGGTGGGCAGCTGCATGGCCCATCTGGCATGAGCAGATCTTCAGGGACTTTAAGGTCTAGCATCCGGGTTATCAGCACCCCCAACAAGATGACCTCATGAGAAGCATAGCACATGTTCCCTAGAGAGGGCATGTGGACAGGATGCAAAACCCCCACTCCTTGGTACTCCTCTGCATGACAAGAGTCTGGAACTTCACACACACACACTCAGGATTGGGGAAGAAGTGAAATGAAAACTACAAAAATGCCTCACAAAGAATACTGTGTCCTGCCAGATATATGGGGCCTCAGAGTCACATATGAATTGATTTATGGAAAATGGAGAAAGTAAAGTGATATGTTTCACATACCTACGCTTGCAATTTATAGCACCATACTTATTATGTCTCCTCTCTAGGTGGAAGGGAATGCTCAAGAGAATTTCCTTCCTTTTTTTGATATTCAAAGAAAAGTATCCCCCCTTCTTTCGACAGATAAAGCTGCAGGACTGGATGTGAAATTCCGCCAGGGAGTGTCTTTTGTCTCTCCTGTCCCTGGAAAAGAATTAGAGTTCTCAGTCTGCATCTAAGAAAACCTTCCTTTAATGGAAAATTCAAAGAGGGAAAAAAGCACATTTGGCTCTGAAGTTGACCGTGATTTTGTAATGTGAAACTACAGATAATAAATGAGCTCTCTATTTCAGTTTTTAAATAGTTTTTAAAGTCGTTTCAAAGATAGAAGGAACCACAGAGGAAAACTAATCATATTTTCCACTCCAAGGAAAATTCATCTTCTCAGCTTTTCTGTCAGGTGATCAAAGAACATGTCCAAATGTTGGGAACCTCACTCCTTCCCAGGAATCTGAGGCTAATTGAGAACATAAGCAGTACGGAGTTAGGTCTCCCTTCTCCTGACTTTCTTCTTTAATTTTTTTGTGCCTATGAAATTTGATGTGTGACTCTACTGAATTCCACATAGTCAATTTAAATATATTAATTCAGCACACTTTTATTGAGCACTAGTCTAGGTATTAGCAATAAAATATGTATTTTATTATATGAGTTTTGTTTTCTGAACTTTTAGTAGCAGAGTGGTTAGGAGTCTATAAAATGGGAATTATAATACTAACTACTTAAAATAGTTGTTGAAGGGGTAAAATGAAATTCATTGAAAGCATCACAGCCCCTGGAATACAGTAGATGCTAAATAAATATTGGTTGCTATGTTTACTATAATTTGTGTTTTACTAGTCTGGTATTTTTTCTTCTGATTATAAAAGAAATTTCCACTGAAAAAAATATTTAAAGAAGAAAATAAAGCCCTACAATTCAGGGATGTTCTTTCTCTCTTTCTTTTGTACATATAAGTATATTTGTCTCAGCCTGAGCTACTGTAACAAAATACCGTTGATTAGGTGGCTTTAAAAACAGGCATTTATTGCTCATCATTCTGGAAACTGAAAGTAGAAGATCAAAGTATTGGCAGCCATTCAGTTCCTGGCGAGGAAACTTCCTGGTTTGTAAACAGCCACCCTCTCACTGGGTCTTCACATGGAGGAAAGAGACTCTGGTCCCTTCTTCTTCTTGTAAGGATGCTATCATGGGTTTCACTGTCATAGCCTCATCTAACCCTAAATACCTCCCAAAGGCCTTACTTCTAGAAACCCTCACATTGGGGATTGGGGTTTCAACACATGAATTTGGGGGTTGAGGGGGCACATAACATTATTGCATAGAGTTATATCATATAGTTTTATATATATATGTACACACACACACACACACACACATATATAACATATAACAAAATACATTAAACATGGTCATTTTCTGACCATGTTTTCATTCTTATATATTGAACATATAATAAGCATATTCATGTATTTATTAAAAAATTTATAAAATATAATGATATTATGTATCATAATCTATTTTGTTACTCTATCGGTAGAAATTATGGTACGATTTTTACTTTTTCATCATCATTTCTTTAAGTGAGAGCATTTCTGTGTATTGCTTGGATCTCCACTTATTTCCTTGGGTAAAGTTGCTCCAAGTGGAATTGCTGGACCACAGATAGTCACTATTTTTAAAGATGATTCATTGTTTATAGAAAGTTTGAACCACTGTCAATTTTTACAGCCAAATTTCATGAGAGATCTATGCTGTCATTTGTACTTTATCTGACCCTACCTTTCCCAGAATGAAGAATTAACCATATTTTTACTCTTCCTTTTTTTCAAGTATGAAAAAATCATAGCAACTCATTTTAATTTGCATTTTTAAACTTTTATTTTATTTTTTAGTGAGTTTGAGTTTTTTTTTTTTTTTTTTTAGTCATGCTTACTTATATAAATTTCATGTTTGTATCTGTGGCTAATTTGCTACTCAGGAGCTTAGTGTTTACCTTAGAATTCTTTGTACAATAAGAATGTTAGCCCATGTTGTATTGGGGGCCATATTTCCCCTTTCCCCCCACTTTTTTGTCTTGTAAGTGTCTGATAGATTTTTGACATCAAGGTTTTTAACTTCTAAGAAGATAAATCTATAGACGTTCTCTTTGTGTTTAAAACATTTTGAAGCATTTATTTTATTGTTTTATTAATTTTCCATTTTGTTTATTGTACTTCTTGATTTGAAGTCTTTTTTTTTTTTTTGTAATTTATTTATTTTTTTTACGTTTACATAGGGTAATGATGTTTATTATATTTTTCCCCTCCCCCCCACCCCTCCCACCCCTCCCACCCCTCCCACCCCTCTTTTCCCTCTACACAGTCCTTCTTTCCTTCATTCTTACTGCTCTCCTTAGCCTAACTCTAAACCTAACCCTAAACCTAATGCTAGCCCCTCCCACCCCCCATTATATGTCCTCATCCGCTTATCAGCGAGATCATTTGTCCTTTAGTTTTTTGAGATTGGCTTATCTCACTTAGCATGATATTCTCCAATTTCGACCATTTGCCTACAAATGCCATAATTTTATCATTCTTCATTGCGGAGTAATATTCCATTGTATAAATATGCCACAGTTTCTTTATCCATTCATCAACTGAAGGGCATCTAGGTTGGTTCCACAATCTGGCTATGGTGAATTGAGCAGCAATGAACATTGATGTGGCTGTATCTCTGTAGTATGCTGATTTTAAGTCCTTTGGGTATAGGCCAAGGAGTGGGATAGCTGGGTCAAATGGTGTTTCCATTCCAAGCTTTCTGAGGAATCTCCACACTGCTTTCCAGAGTGGTTGCACTAATTTGCAACCCCACCAGCAATGTATGAGTGTTCCTTTTTCACCACATCCTCGCCAACACCTATTGTTGCTTGTATTCTTGATAATCGCCATTCTAATTGGGGTGAGATGAAATCTTAGGGTGGTTTTGATTTGCATTTCCCTTATTACTAGGGATGTTGAACATTTTTTCATATATCTGGTGATTACTTGTACATCTTCTTCTGTGAAGTGTCTGTTCATTTCCTTAGCCCATTTGTTGATTGGATTATTTGTATTCTTCGTGTAGAGTTTTTTGAGTTCTTTATAGATTCTGGAAATTAGCGCTCTATCTGAGGTATGGTTGGCAAAGATATTCTCCCACTCTGTAGGCTCTCTCTTCACATTACTGATAGTTTCCTTTGCTGAGAGAAAGCTTTTTAGTTTGAATCTATCCCAGTTGTTTATTCTTGCTTTTATTTCTTGTGCTATGGGAGTCCTGTTAAGGAATTCTGATCCTGAGCCAACAAGTTGAAGATTTGGACCTACTTTTTCTTCTATAAGATGCAGGGTCTCTGGTCTGATTCCGAGGTCCTTGATCCATTTTGAGTTGAGTTTTGTGTAGGGTGAGAGATAGGGGTTTAGTTTCATTCTATTGCATATAGTTTTCCAGTTTTCCCAGCACCATTTGTTGAAGAGGCTATCTTTTCTCCATTGCATATTGTTGGAACCTTTGTCTAGTATGAGAAAATTGTATTTATTTGGGTTTGTGTCCATGTCCTCTATTCTGTACCATTGATCTACCTGTCTATTTTGGTACCAATACCATGCCGTTTTTGTTACTATTGCTTTGTAGTAGAGTTGAAGATCTGGTATTGCAATACCCCCTGCTTCGCTCTTGCTACTGAGGATTGCTTTAGCTATTCTAGGTTTTTTATTCTTCCAGATGAATTTCATAATTGCTTGCTCTATTTCTGCGAGGTACATCATTGGGATTTTAATTGGAATTGCATTGAATCTGTATAGAACTTTAGGTAGTATAGCCATTTTGACGATATTAATTCTGCCTATCCAGGAACATGGGAGATCTTTCCATCTTCTAAGGTTTTCTTGAATTTCTTTCTTTAGTGTTCTGTAGTTCTCATTGTAGAGGTCTTTCACCTCTTTTGTGAGATTGATTCCCAAGTATTTTATTTTTTTCGATGCTATTGTGAATGGAGTAGTTTTCCTAATTTCTCTTTCTGAAGATTCATCACTTATGTATAAAAATGCATTGGATTTATGAGCATTGATCTTGTAACCTGCTACTTTACTGAATTCACTTATGAGTTCTAAAAGTTTTCTGGTGGAATTTCCAGGTTCCTCTAAATATATAATCATGTCATCAGCGAACAGGGATAGTTTGAGTTCTTCTTTTCCTATTCGTATCCCTTTAATTTCTTTGGTTTGTCTGATTGCTCTGGCTAGAGTCTCAAGGACTATGTTGAATAGAAGCGGTGAAAGAGGGCATCCCTGCCTTGTTCCAGTTTTTAGGGGGAACGCTTTCAGTTTTTCACCATTTAGAATGATATTAGCCATGGGCTTAGCGTAGATGGCCTTTATAATGTTTAGGAATGTTCCCATTACCCCAATTTTTTCTAGTGTTTTGAGCATGAAGGGATGCTGTATTTTATCAAATGCTTTTTCTGCATCTATTGAAATAATCATGTGATTCTTAACTTTAAGTCTGTTGATATGGTGAATGACATTTATTGATTTCCGAATGTTGAACCAACCTTGCATCCCTGGGATAAAACCCACTTGATCGTGGTGCACTATCTTTTTAATATATATTTGTATGCGATTTGCTAAAATTTTGTTGAGAATTTTTGCATCGATGTTCATTAAGGATATTGGTCTGAAATTTTCTTTCCTTGATGTGTCTCTGTCTGGTTTAGGAATCAGGGTAATATTGGCTTCATAGAACGAGTTTGGTAGGGTTCCCTCCTCTTCTATTTCATGGAATAGTTTGAGGAGTATTGGAATGAGCTCTTCTTTAAAGGTTTTATAGAACTCGGCTGAGAACCCATCTGGTCCTGGACTTTTCTTTGTTGGTAGGCTTTTGATGACCTCTTCTATTTCATTGCTTGAAATTGGTTTATTTAAGTTGTGTATGTCCTCCTCGTTCAGTTTAGGTAGTTCATATGTCTCTAGAAATTTGTTGATGTCTTCAAGGTTTTCTGTTTTGTTGGAGTATAGATTTTCGAAATAGCTTCTAATTATGTTTTGTATTTCACTCGTGTCTGTTGTGATGTTTCCTTGTTCATTCCGAATTTTAGTAATTTGAGTTTTCTCCCTCTTTCTCTTTGTTAGTGTGGCTAAGGGTTTATCAATTTTATTTATTTTTTCAAAGAACCAACTATTTATTTTATTAATTTTTCCGATTGTTTCTTTTGTTTCGATTTCGTTGATTTCGGCTCTGATTTTAACTATTTCCTGTCTTCTACTACTTTTGGTATTGGTCTGCTCTTCTTTTTCTAGTGCTTTGAGCTGTAGTGTTAACTCGTTTATTTGTTGATTTCTACTTCTTTTTTGGAATGCACCCCATGAAATAAATCTTCCTCTAAGTACTGCTTTCATAGTGTCCCAGAGATTTTGATATGATGTGTCTTTGTTCTCGTTTACTTCTAAGAATTTTTTTATTTCCCTCCTGATGTCTTCTGTTATCCATTCATCATGTAATAGTGTATTATTTAGTCTCCAGGTATTGGAGAAGTTTCTGTTTTTTATTCTGTCATTTATTTCTAATTTCAATCCATTATGATCTGATAGAGTACAAGGTAGTATCTCTATCTTCTTGTATTTACTAACAGTAGCTTTGTGGCATAAAATATGGTCTATTTTAGAGAAGGATCCATGTGCTGCTGAGAAGAAAGTGTATTCATTCTTTGTTGGATGGTATATTCTATATATGTCCGTTAAGTCTAAATTGCTGATTGTGTTGTTGAGATCTATAGTTTCTTTATTCAATTTTTGTTTGGACGATCTATCCAGTGGTGAGAGAGGTGTGTTAAAATCGCCTAGTATTATTGTGTTGTGGTCTATTTGATTTCTGGAATTGAGAAGGATTTGTTTGACGTACGTGGATGAGCCAATGTTCGGGGCATAGATATTTATGATTGTTATGTCTTGCTGATTTATGCTTCCCTTAAGCAGCATGTAATGTCCTTCTTTATCCCTTCTGACTAGTTTTGGTTTGAAGTCCACATTATCTGAGATGAGGATGGATACTCCAGCTTTTTTGCTGTGTCCGTGTGCATGGTATGTTTTTCCCCATCCTTTCACCTTTAGTTTATGGGTGTCTCTTTCTATGAGATGTGTCTCTTGCAGGCAGCATATTGTTGGATTTTTCTTTTTAATCCAATCTGCCAGTCTGTGTCTTTTGATTGATGAATTCAGGCCATTAACATTCAGGGTTATTATTGTGATATGATTTGTATTCCCAGTCAATTGACTCATATTTGTTTTTGACATGATTTGGTTTCTCCTTTATTTGGCTATTCCTTTAGGCTAGCGCCTCCTGTTGCTGATTTGCATCGTTGTTTTTCATCTCTTCCTCATGGAATATTTTGCTGAGAATGTTCTGTAATGCTGGCTTTCTTTTTGTAAATTCCTTTAGCTTTTGTTTATCATGGAAGGATCTTATTTCATCGTCAAATTTGAAGGTAAGTTTTGCTGGGTATAAGATTCTTGGTTGGCATCCATTTTCTTTCAGGGCTTGGTATATGTTGTTCCAGGCCCTTCTAGCTTTTAGGGTCTGGATTGAAAAATCTGCTGATATTCTTATTGGTTTCCCTCTGAATGTAATTTGATTCTTTTCTCTCGCGGCCTTTAAAATTCTGTCTTTATTTTGTATGTTAGGTATTTTCATAATAATGTGCCTTGGTGTGGGTCTGTTGTAATTTTGTATGTTTGGAGTTCTATAAGCCTCTTGTACTTGGTTTTCCATTTCGTTCTTCAGATTTGGGAAATTTTCTGTTATTATTTCATTGAATAGATTGTTCATTCCTTTGGTTTGTTTCTCTAAGCCTTCCTCAATCCCAATAATTCTCAAATTTGGCCTTTTCATGATATCCCATAGTTCTTGGAGATTCTGTTCATGATTTCTTACCATCTTCTCTGTTTGTTCCACTTTGTTTTCAAGGTTAAATATTTTGTCTTCAATGTCTGAGGTTCTGTCTTCCAGGTGTTCTATCCTATTGGTTATGCTTTCTATGGAGTTTTTAACTTGGTTTATTGTTTCCTTCATTTCAAGGATTTCAGTTTGGTTTTTTTTCAGTATCTCTAACTCTTTATTGAAATGATCTCTTGCTTCCCGTATTTGGTCTTTTAACTGTTGATTGGTGCGATCATTTAATGCCTGCATTTGCTCTTTCATCTCCTCCTTCAATGCCTGCATTTGCTCTTTCATCTCCTCATTTGCTTCCCTGATCATTTTAATTACGTACATTCTGAACTCCCTTTCTGACATTTCTTCTGCTGTGCTGTCATTGGGTTTTATTGATGTAGTATCTAGGTTTGTTTGGGACATTTTCTTCCCTTGTTTTCTCATAATGGTCAGTTGTCAGTGGGACCCTGAGATATTGCAGTTTTCCACTATTGGCTTATAGTGTCCCAGTAGATTTCCAGTGTATCACCTCCCAGCCTTCAGTAGCCTGATGTCTTGGAGGAATCTGATAAAGCAGCTCATTCGAAGAATACTGCCCCTAGCCCCCTACTGGTTCCACGTTTTGGAACTGGCTCTGTGCGGAAATGCTCTCACTGTGGGCCTGCACCGTGCAGCTGGCCGTGTGGGAAGAGCCCACTGCCGGAGTGTGGAAGACTACCTTGGGAAGACTCAAGCTGCCCTGCCCGGCTCCGCTAAGCCACCTCTATCTGGGCCTGCCACCCGGGCCGAGCTTTACCCAGTGGGCAGACTCACCCGTGGCTCCACTTCAGTCCGAGTCTCTCAATGCCTCCCCTTCTTAACTCCTGGGTTCTGGAGCGACCGGGGGTGCAGTCTCCCTCTAGGCCGCCATCTTGGATCGCCCCGTGAAGAGAGCCCGCAGCCGGAGTGGGCAGAGCCGCCTGAAGAGGTCTCCGGCTGCCCTGCCCTTATCCCTGAGGCTGACTGCAGATCGAGGCTCTCCGCAGGTTCTTTGCAGGAGTACACTGCACTGCAGGGGCTCCGGGACTCGGAGCGTGCTCTGTTCAGACAGGCTCTCACTAGCGGGCCAGTTCCGTTCCGAGAACCTGAAGTCTTTTGTATCTTGATTCTGTCTGCTACTGGCTCTCCTGGTGCTGCTTCACAGCTGTAATAGCTCAATGAGCCTTCTGTCATGATCCAAGTAAAACTTCTAACAGGACATAGCCTTGTGGCACAACAGTAGAAACCTCCTCTCGGTTTGACATGAATCCACTTATCAATTCTTTTTGGATAAGTTCCTTTAATCTAAAAATTCCTT
Source organism: Sciurus carolinensis (assembly GCF_902686445.1). Taxonomy (NCBI): domain Eukaryota; kingdom Metazoa; phylum Chordata; class Mammalia; order Rodentia; family Sciuridae; genus Sciurus; species Sciurus carolinensis. The sequence continues at coordinate 34,286,877 of NC_062219.1, forward strand.
TGCTTTGCATGCTTCTCTGATTATAACTGTTTTGATTAAACATCCATTTCTGTACAAGTATTTACTGAGACAGAGACTGTGCCAAAATAAAAGCACTCTGTAAGTCATGAGTTCCCCTTGCAATGGTCTGAAATGGTTTGTCAGCCAAGGGTTCATGTATTGTAAGTTTGGTCCCTAGTGTGGCAATGCTAAGAGGTATTGGAAACTTTAAGAGGTGGAGCCTAGTGTGAGATCTTTATTGGCTCCTCTCCTCATTCTGGCTTCCTCTGTCCACTTGGTCTCTCTCTCCTGCATGCTCCCATCACGATGCTACCCACCATAAGGCCTTAATGAGAGATGAGCAGAGCTACTGCCATGCTGTTCCCTGCCTCCAAAGCTGTGAGCTAAATAAACCTCTTTTCTTTATAAGTATCCAACCTTGATATTTTGTTGCAGTTCAAAACAGACTCAAATATCCCTCAAATAACACACTGAAAATTTTACATGACTTTTAGGTATTTGAGATAATTTGTATGCTATATTATGACTCCATTTAAAGTAAATATTTTGTCTATAAAATGAACATTAATTTTTAATATTTATTAGTGTTATGGTTTGGATGTGAAGTGTCGTCTAAAAGCTCATGTGTGAGACAATGCAAGAAATTTCAGAGGGGAAATGATTGGGTTGTAAGAGCCTTAACCCAATCATCGAATTAATCCCCTGACAGGATTAACTGAGTGGTAACTGAAGGCAGGTAGGGTACGGCTGGAGGAGGTGGGTCCCTGGGAGCGTGCCTTTGAGGTATATATTTGGTAAATGGAGAGTGGAGTCTGTCTGCTTCCTGATCATCATGTGAGCCACTTCCCTCCACCACAGTCTTCCACCATGATGTTCTGCCTTTTCTTGAGCCCTAAGGAATGGAGCCAGCTGCCTATGGACTGAGATCTCCAAACCTGTGAACCCCCAAATAAACTGTTCCTCCTCTTCAATTGTTCTGGTCAGATCTTTCAGTCACAACAGCGAAAAAGCTGACTAAAACAGATAGTTTATAAGTATATGTGAAATATATATAAATGTGAAAAAATTAAAACCACAATTTTGCTACACAGAGGATGAAAGAACTTCTGATAATATTTTGGTATATTTTTAGACTTACATACATGTTATAAACTTTTAAAAATAATATTATTTTTCTCTGATTATGACAGTAAGACATTTTCTTTGTAGAAAATACTATGAAGTATAAAGAAAAATCATTCTAAATTTCTCAGTGTACATAATTTTATTCCTGTTTTTATTTATTAATTTGAAATTCTATTTTTCTACATTAAGAAGAAACTCTTCATAAACATCACACTGACATGTGCTGTATTTTACTTAATAATTTGATAAGGTACTGCTAAACATCTAGGTTCTTTTAAATTTTCATGATTTTGATTAATGTGCAATGAATATCTTTGAATATAGAGGAGTTTTGTTAGTTTATTTTCAATTCATATTCACAGTGTGATTCCTAGAAATGAACCCCTGGTATTATTCTAAATAAAATACATGTATTGCCAAATTGATTTCCAGACAGATCATATCATTTTTATGACCATGTTTTCCTTTATAGAGGTTCATAAAATATCATGATCTGCATTTTTTAGAATGTGTATTTCCTGGTAATTAGGAATATTTACCCATATCTAGGCTTCTCTGCTGTGTTCTTAACATATTCTGCAACATTTAAGCCATCATAGCTGTAAGTTGTTTTGTTTTATCAGTCTGAAGACCTCAATAGTTTATTTAACCCACTGCATCTAAAAACGTGAGTACCTGGTGAACTTGCTACACTGCAGAGCCTAATTCAGGAGTTCCTGATGTGGTTCTCAAAAAAATATTCGGATGCCCTGTCACTTTCTTATCAACTGTCAGGCTTACCTTACCTTTTGCTTTTTGCTGGAGAAGATCCAAGCACAAAAACAAAACAGAAAGAATTGAGAAATGCTGCTTTTTTTTTTTTTATTGTAAACAAATGGGATACATGTTGTTTCTCTGTTTGTACATGGCGTAAAGGCATACCATTTGTGTAATCATAAATTTACATAGGGTAATGCTGTTTGATTCATACTCTTATTTTTTCCCTTCCCCCCACCCCTCCCACCCCTCTTTTCCCTCTATACAGTCCTTCCTTCCCCCATTCTTGTTCCCTTCCCTAACCCTAACTCTAACCCTAACACTAACCCCTCCCACCCCCCATTATGTGTCATCATCCACTTATTAACGATATCATTCGTCCTTTGGTTTTTTGAGATTGGCTTATCTCACTTAGCATGATATTCTCCAATTTCATCCATTTGCCTGCAAATGCCATAATTTTATCATTCTTTATGGATGAGTAATATTCCATTGTGTATATATATATATATATATATATATATATATATACACATATGTATATATATATACACACACACACACACATATATATATATATATATATATATATATATATATATATATATATATATATATATATACCACAGTTTCTTTATCCATTCATCAATTGAAGGACATCTAGGTTGGTTCCACAATCTGGCTATTGTGAACTGAGCAACTATGAACATTGATGTGGCTGTATCTCTGTAATATGCTGATTTTAAGTCCTTTGGGTATAGGCCAAGGAGTGGGATAGCTGGGTCAAATGGTGGTTCCATTCCGAGTGAGAAATGCTGCTTTATGGCCACCATATATTAAAGTTAAACTGTATGACTCAAAAAGTGATCCTCTCCTTATTCCTAAGTATTTTTTAATCTTTAGTATTATAGCAGACCTCAGATCATTTTAGGATTAACTTTTACTAACTTAATTTTCAGTGGTTCCTCCTTTGCTTCTCATCCTTGCCTTTGCCACTTGTCAGCATGCTTAAAAATTCTGGAAGCGTCGGCCACAGCGAGCAGTCATGCTGGTGTTTTAAATGAACGTCTGAGAGTTGCATTGTCGAAAGTAGCTTGGTGGAACCCCCCCACATTTGCTGAGCCATCTTATTTCCCCCTCTAACCATGTTCTCTCACCTGCTGGTTCACACTGAGCTTTTAGAAATCCATTTTTATAAAGTCTAGCAAAACATGGTTTTATACCCAGACTTTTGCTTCTTGACTAACTTATCTCCTACATTGATATTGTTATTTACTCCCAAGATGATTATCACTTGCAAATCCTAAACATTTCTTCACTACTGAGATTGGTCAAATTGATATGAAACATTGAACATGAAGGAGCCTGCACTGTAAAATGTAAGGCACTTACTGTATTGTTATATGCTACTTGGGAATGAGTCACTCTTGTTTCTTCCTTACTCTTGAAATCCTCAGCTAAGCTGTAAGCAGAATGGTTCTTTCAGATGGTAAATAGTTAAAATCTCTCCCTGTGCTCCATTTGTGTCCACATCTGTGCCGGAAAACATGTATCTTTGCTGTGATAGGACTTCTATTTATTTCTCCTAAATATTCTTCTTTATTCTTTAATTAAAATTTCATATTTCATATATCATATGCACTTGATATATATTTTAAAAACATATTTTATGGCTCTATTATATTCCATTAAGTGGGTGTTCCACGATTTACATAAACATTTCACTATTGTAGGAAATATGGTTTTATTTAGATTTTTTAAAATAAACAATAGTGTTTTCCATGGCCATGCATATAGTTTTCTGGTATTTTAGATTTTATTTACTTAATATAGATTTCTAGGTATAGTTTTTTAAATTATTATACTTGTTAACATGCTAATTGTAAAATGTGAGAGCATTCACTGTGATATCTCCATGCTTGCATACATCAGGCAGTGATCATGTTCATTCATGCTTCTGTCCTCTCTCTGCTTCCCCGTGGTTGGGTGTGATTCTTAATAAATAAACTGCTATAATCTATTTTAAAAATTAAAATATACCTCTGACTCAGAAATCCTAGTTTTAGGAATGTATTCTCTAAGATAAATTTTAGTATTACAAAACTGGCAGATTATGTGTACATTTGAAAACAGAATGGATATTATGTATTGCTCTCTAAACAATTCCCCATCTGTTTTCCCAAAGAATTAATAAAGCCTTAACAATATATGCAGGTTGGTGAGAAACCATCATCATTATTTTAATATTACAAGTTGAAAATATTCTTTCTAATTTAATACATAGAGAACAAAAAATGGCACCTTGGTTTAATATTCACATGCATGTGTCTTTTACAATTTGTTAATTAATTGCATTTCTTAATTTATAAATACATTTTTTCTCTCCTTAACCTACTTATCTTCCTTCAAATCCTGGGAAAATAATTAAGAAGACAATTAATAAATAAGAATAGCTATTCATGTATTTGTTATAATTATTCCATTTCTATCCTCATGCTTATATGTGTCTACACTTATAAAAGGATGTGACTATCTTTTTCACATACAGTTCTAAGTATTGATTCTTTTTAAAAAATTATTTATTTTTATATTTTTTACAGACTGCATTTTGATTCATTGTACTCAAATGGGGTGCATCATTTTGTTTCTATGGTTGTGCATGATGTAAATTCACACCATTCGTGTAATCATACATGTACATAGAGTAATGATGTCTGTCTCATTCCACCATTTTTCATACCCCGCTCCCTCTCATTTCCTTCTATATAATCTAAGTTCCTTTATTCTTCTCTCACAGATCTTCTTCCTTAGTGAGCCTTATAAAATTCTCTTGACGTATTTTTGGTAGGAACACCATTACACAGGTCTATATTCCTTTGGACTTATTTTTAACTCTTCCTGCTAGTGTTTCTGTCTTGCTCTGTGGATAACACACAGTGCTGAGAGACAGCCCTCACAGAGTCAGTGCTTACAGACTGTGCTAATAGATTATCCCTACACACAGCAGAAAATTATGTCAAAGCATGGAGTCAAGAGTTACAGAGCCAATCTAAAATTATATTAAATTAAATCATATATCAGGATTTTGTGAAAGAAGTTTAAAAAAATAGATACAGAAGAGCAGCATTTGGATTTATGTGAAAACGACAGCAATCAACTTGCTTTTGGAAACTAATTCAATTTCTATTAAAGGGTCAAGAAAAACACTGTGTATTTGAATTATTCATTTCAGATCTAAAGCATCTATGTAATGTTTGATTTATAAAGAATTAGCATAGAATTCTATATGAATCACTTGTACATCAAATTGTTAAAAACATTGAAATTTTGTATTTATCAAGAGGTTCTTGAAAAATAAATGTCTTAAGTAACTTGGTTGTAAGATTCATATTGCTCATTTCAAATACATTATCAATGAAGAGCTATCATTAAGGAGATTTAGGCACCAGTCAAAAAGTGATTTTGGGGTCTGCACAGATAGATTTAAAATCTAAGAAGCATGGAATTTGGTATCTTTGATGATGTTGAAAATTCCCCTCACAATTTCTGGGCACATGGTAGCTGTCACATTATTGAGGATAGTAGTTGGTGAGGTAAGAAAATGGACTAGAGAAGCTGGTTCATATCTTAGATGATTAATTCATTACATTTACTATTTATGCATAGAATAGAAAGAGTAGTGATAAAGGCTGGGTTTGCATGGACAAATTGTTAGTAGTATCTTTAACAGTGAATTGAAAGGATTGGAAGGTAAAAGACATACCAATATCATCAAAAACATAAAACTCAAATAATGCTTCTTAGGAGGGAGTTATTTAACCTCTCTCCCCAAGAGGAATTTGGTAACATCTGGGTATCTAATGGGCAGAGACCAGGAATACTGCTGAGAATCTTAAAGTGCCCCCAAACTAAGAATTATGTAGCTTGATATGTCAAGAGTACTGAGATTAAGAAACTCTGAGCTGAGGAAGTATTTTTTAAAACTGGGAAGATGTACAATTTGTCTCAGTCCTCTTGCTTTCATTGATTTGGTCAGAGGGATAAAACCAATAGGAAAATGTGATTGCTGCTTATCACATTTGTTTTACATGTTTACTAATCCCTAAAATGTAGAACCCATAACCTAAAAAAAAAAAATGCTCAGTGACTGACCTGCCAATACTTTAAGTGGATGGTGCTTACCTTCTTCTGTGGCAAACTAGCTAGTTAAAATTGAGTTTACAAACAATAATTATAAACCATTAGGATTGCCTCAATTCCACACAGGACAAAATAGAATTTGGCCATTATGTAGTTAATGTGATTAATATGAATAACAAGCAGATGCTTCAGGGCCCCAGTGGAACATTTGTCCTGAATTATCTGGGTTGACTGTCCACTTTTATTAAGGGAACTGAAAGGGAGCCCAATCTCTCTATGCAACGCAGACATGAATTGGGTAATGCCATGTATCAGGGAGTAAGCAGGAGAGATAATTAACTAGAGACGGTTATTATTCCTAGCTAAGACTAAAACTTCAAATAAGGCCTATACAGATGAGGAGGGAAAGATGAGAGAATGCTCCATTTATCATTTTTGTGTGCTTACACAAGATATCCTGCAAAACTGGCAATTAATTTCCTCCTGCACAGTTTCAGCACAATTCCTTTAAAAATGTGGAACAGGGATTAGAGACGTGTGGAAAATTTAAGTACAACATTCCTTTGCTACTGCTGCCTGATGATCTTTGGGACCCTGTTTACATGGTCAAGGATGCGTTTCTTTTCATTGATGCTTTCATTTATTTGTGTATTTATTGACATAGGTTAGTGTTAATTTATGAGTTGACAGTAGTAGGAAAACGAAATATTTTGTAAACCAGGCAGATAGCTGCAAATACTTTTGGTAAAATACATTACTTATGGATATTTTACAATTTATAACTTATTTAACATGTTAAAAATGAATACCCCTATACACTTAAGTGTTAGAAAACCTAGTTAGACAGGCAGTTCTAGTAAGTATTAAAATTAATTTAAAAATAATTTATACTTATAAGGATATATAATTACTTGATTAAAATTAAATTTAAAAATTTGACATAGTATCTATATCGTTAGGATTTGATGTGCATTGTCTCCTTACTGACAGCTATTTTTCTTTCATTCAGTAGCATCCATTCATGAACTCACTGAAGTCAAGTATTTGTCCCAGAGCTGTCAAACTGGAGCCAGGCAGGCTGCAGTGCAGGTGAGTGGGGACACCCGGTGGATCCTATCATGCCACTGTGGGCCTGAGGCTACCTGATAGCACTGTAGCCTAAATGCCCAAGCATCCACCATCCAAGGACCTTAACCTTCCACTTCCCCATGAGCAGTGGGAAAACGAAAGTGGAGCAGACCTGAATGGGATGCAGGGCTCACAAATAAGGTTGGTAATTTTCCAAACCTTGAGTAGCATAAATTTGGACCAATTGCCTTGACTCAATTGCTATGTAAACCCCTAGACTAGCACCCTCAGATGGCAACTCCTATCAGGTGGAGTCCCCTCTCCCCACTGCTAGAATTCTGTTTCTGTTCTTCACACTTGAATAAATCCTACTCCTTCTCTCTTGACTTCCATTGTCCTGTGAATTTCATTCTTGGGATTTGTGAGACAAGAACCTTGAAAGATGTTGGCCATGGGCTGCTGGGATCTGTTGCAATACTAGGGGGCACAACATGCAATTTAGAGTTGCAACACAACACTGAGAGCTACAACAGCCACACAAAGGTAGTGGAGAGGAATCAGACTTTGCCAGCTGCCACCATGGGAGCTGAGCAGGTGGGCATTCTCTGCTGTGATTAGCTGCTAACACTAAACAGGCTTTCTTGGTTGCAGAGTTACAGGCCACACCTGTCAACAGAAGCAGAGAATTGAGTTTGGTCTCAAACTTCAGCTTCAATATTAGTATTAATTCATGTGAAAAGTAAATGCATACAGTTGTGTTTTAGGTCAAGAAAACATAGTTAAGCTTATAAATTTAACTTTTGTACCAAACTGATAGCAATGATTGATAAGATAGAAAAGTAAAAATAAAAGTCCAGACTCAAAAAACTATACAAGCATCTTTATGGATCAGAAATTGCACAGAAATGAACAAATGAATGGGGTTGAAGTCATTGGATTTCTGGGATCTAGTTCCAGAAGGAAGCAGCAGAGACTGGGGTTCCATTTCTGCCAGGTAAAAGGAACCAGAATTTCTTATAAATATGGAAAAAATAAATTTGTATTTGTATAAATAGCTATATTTAAATATCAATTATGTTTATATAACTGAAATATATAAATGAGGGGCTGGAAAGAGGCTTGTGTGAAGCCAGGGGCTCAGGTACCTCTCTCTGACAGCAGACTTGCACTTCAAGAAATATTAAAGGAAATTCTTCAGGGAAAAAGAAACTGATGTAGATGGATGCTTAGTTTTATACAAAGGAAGGAAGAGTTCCATAAATGGTAAATATTTGGATATATATCATAGACAGATTTTTTCATTTAAAAAGTTATCTCAAAAGATAAATGAGCATTAAAAAAATTAATAACAATTTATTGTGTGGTTTACAGCAGGTGTATAGCATTTGTGACTTACAACACATATGTATAGTAACATATGTATATGGATAATCCTCGACAAAGGACGGAGGACAACTAACACAAAGAAGTATAATATTTGAAGGTAAACCATGCTTAATTAAAGATATGCATGTTGAACTCTCAATCTCTTCCTCTTCCTCCTCCTCCTTTTTTACACTTTAAGAAAGTAAAAGTTATTCTTATCATGCAGGAATGGGGCATGGATTGAATTTGCCTCATGATCTATAGTTTGATGATCCCTGAACTAAACTTCCACTGAAAAGCTGGAGAAAACAACCCTAAAAACATTACACTTCCAGACATGGTGGTGCACTTGTACTCCCAGTAATTCAGGAAGATTAGCCAGGAGGATCACAAGTTCAAAGTCAACCTCAGCACTTTAGCGAGGCTCTAAACAACTTAGTGAGATCCTGTCTCAAAATACAAAATACAAAATAATATAAAAACGGGCTGGGGATTTTGCTCAGTGGTTAAGCACCCCTGGGTTCAATCCCCAGTACCAAAATAAAAATAAAAATGGAGAAAAACCAATTATACTGAGATATGTAGAAGTAAAGAAATAATAGAAATAAAAGCAACTATCAATGGTAGAAAACATAGACAACAGAAAAATATAAATGAAACTAATAAAACTGACAAATCCATAGGTAAATATGAGACATAAATTAGCAATTGTAGGAAAGAAAGAAAAGATATCAATCTTACACACTTTAAAAGGTTAGTAGGGGATGGTATAAAGAAATTTATGCCAATACTTTCAAAAATTAAAAAAATTGGATAAATTCCTCCACAGACCCAAATTACCAACACCTATTCAAGAGATACGAAATTGAATTCATGATTTAGAAGCTACCCACAAAGAAAACTCCAAGGTCAGATGATTTCTGAGGTGAATTCTACCAAGTACTTAAGGAAGAAATAATACAAATGCGACACAACTTCTTTTCAGAAAATAAAGAATAAAGGCATTACAACAAAAGAAAATGACAATCCCAAAATAGTTATTAACATCATTCAAAAATCTCTAGCGAAACATTAGCAAATAGAATTCAGAAATATACAAGAATGATAAACAGCAGGATGAAGTGAGTTTTTCCTCAGACGTAAGGTTAGTTTAACATTTAAATCAATCACTGTCAACTTACCAACAAAATAAAGGAGAAAACTCATGTTATCTTAATAGATATAGAAAAAGCATTGACAAAATTCAAGACTCATTCTAGATAAAAACCTCTTTTATCAAACTAGGAATAGAAGATAAACTTCAGTTTGACAAATAACATATGGAAAATTTACAAGATGATGAAAAACTGAGTTTTCCCCATTAGACTGGGAATAAGGCAAGTACGCCCACTGTTACACAGATGAGATTGTCTTATGGAAGAAAATCCTAATAAATCTATGAGACAAAATCAGAAATGGAGAGGGTGTTCAGCAAGAGTACAGAACATATGGTAAATATGCAAAAATCTGCATTTCTATGTACTAACAAAAATTGTTAAAAATATCCTGTTAAATATATTTAACAATATATAAAAATATATTGTTAAAACATGAAGTCATTGGAAATAATTTTAAGTAATACATGTAATATGTAAAATAAAAACTATGAATATTGCTGAGAAGATTAGATAAGACCTAAATTGTGATATGGATATCATGTCTATGGGTAAAAGACTCTGTAGAACTAGATGTCAATGCTCTCCTAATTGATCTATTTATTCAAAATAACCTCAATCATCAGAATTTGCAGTTCTCTCTCTCTCTCTCTGTGGAAACTGGAAAAAGATTCAAAATTCAGTTGGAAAAACAAAAGGCATTAAATAGCCAAAACAACTTTGAAAATGAAGAACAAAATTCCAAACCTCACTGATTTCAAGATTTACTGTAAAGTACCATAATCAAGACAGTGTGGTATTGTTAGAAGGATAAAAATTCAGACCAGTAGAAAGGAAAACTGCCACAAGAAATAGATTCACATATATGTAGTCAATTACTTTTCAACAGAAGTGCCAAGATAGCTCAATGGGGAAAAGATGGTTGTTTCAACAAATGGTGTTGCTTTAACTGGATATCTACATGGTGGCAAATTACACATCATATACAAAATTACTTCTAATGAACCATAGACCTAAACAAATAAAACTATAAAACCTCTAGAGGAAAACAGGAGAAAATATTTACAACCTTGGGTTTAACAAATATTTCTTAAACAGGACCCCAAAGTCACAAAACATAACAAAATTGATAAATTAGACTTTACCAAAATTAAAAACTACTGCTCTATGAAAGGCAGCACTAAGAAAATAAAAAGATAACCCATGAACTGGGGGAAAATAGTTGCAATTCCTATTTCTGACAAAAAAAAAGAAAAGCAAAAATAGCAAACAGTGGACATAAAAACCATAAACAGACACTTCTCAGAAGAAGAGAGGCGAATGACCCTAAGCTCAGGAAAAGAGGCGCAACAACATTGAAAAACACAAAGTAAAACCACAATGAGGTACCTCTATATAGTCAGCAGAATATCTAAAATCAAATTGTGTCAAGGATATAGTACAACTAGAACTCTTATACATACATGTGATGGAATGTAAAAGAATATAAACACTTTGAAATACTGCTTAACATTTCTTATAAAATTAAATGTACACTCACTGCATGACCCAGCAATTGCACTCCTAGGTATTTACGCAAAAAAGAGTGAAATTTATGTGTACAAAAAGAACGTGCATGAATAACAGTTTTATACATAATAGGCCCAAACTCTTAACAACCTAAATGTCTATTTAACATGGTGAATGGAGGAACAAACATGCTAAATCCATACAATGGAATATTATTTAACAATAAAAAGATTTAATTCCTGGCATCTATAGTGACATGAATGAGTTCCCAAAATGTTATTCTGAGCAACAAAAGCCAAGCATCAGCAATAGGGACGCACTGTATACACATTATTAGTATGAACATCTAGAAAAGACAAACCTAATTTATAGTAACAGAAAGAAGTGGTTACTTGGGGCAAAAATTGTGGAAGGTGGGACTACTTTACAACCTGAGGGCAAGGGAGAAAATTGGGTGGGAGGCAGAAAGTCTTAATATTGTGATGTGGTATTGGCTTCAGAGCTATATAAATTTGCAAATCTCATAGTGCTATATGATTAAAATAGGTAAATTTTATTTCATGTAAATTGTATCTTAATTAACTTGATTTTTGAAAGTTCAGTTTTGATAACTGCTAGAATGCCTTGTGAATTGGTTGGCGATATAGTTCCAATCAGAAACGCACCTACCTTTTGATCACATATGACTAAAAAGAATTCATCTTCCATGTGCATATGTGTTTGGCATAGATTTTTATCTAATATTTGTCCATATTAGTATTGCATAAGTTGGGCACAGGGTTTAGAGATTGCATGTAATTATCGTTAAGATCAGTACAACAAATAAGAAGTTTGTGTTGACTGGAACCATAATCAATGATATACACCTTTTTTCCTTATGGTAGGTGAATTATACAAATTATAGGACTCAGACTGAATTTAGACTCCTAAATCCTTTATAATTTTGCATTTGACAAATATTCAGCATTATGACTTCAGAGTTTTTAAAGTTACTCTCCTCTATGTTTGTATCTCTCAGTGTATACAAACCATCTGTTTTCTCTCCTACTCAAATAAATCTGAAGAACCAAAGTTGCTATATCATGAAAATAAAAGACTTTTTGTGCTATCAGATTCACCAAAGAGTAAAGTGAAATATATTTGTTCAAATAGTAATATAACTTTTATGGCATCAACTTTTGGGTAATCTGAGACTTCAAGTTAGAGAAAGGGTAATAAGTGAGGAATGAGTGGGGTTATGGTTGGGTTAATATTAGATGCCTGCACTGTAGAGCTCACCCGCACTACAGTGGTAATCTCGGATGTTGTAGCTTGATGTTCATGCAGCACCCTAAGGTCCACAATAGTTTTAGGGCAAAGAAACTATTTACAGATCCACCTGCTTCTAGGAATAGAACTGGTTGACAGAAGCAAGAAAGGACTGACTGTAGGTTGAACAGGAAGTTTTGGTTTCTGAAAGAGTAAATGGGTTGACACCTGAAGTCATACAAGCTCTGCTGTGACATCTACACCATTCCAGTTTGGAAGGCATAGAAGAGCAGAGAACACTTGCAGATTTCTCTGGGAGCATACTGACAGGCAGCATCTCTTTGGGGGGAGCAAGTACTCATCTGTCTTGTCTTTCTCCTTTATTGAGAAAGAGGAAGTGAAGTGAACATTTTCTGCATTTACTATGAGCCTCTTTGTTTGTGATATCCCATCTTCTCCCCACATATTGTCCATATTTTCATAATTGGAAACCTTGAAACTGAAGCTCAGAAAAATTATCTGCTTGAGCTCACACTTTAAGTTATTAGAGTTAAGAGTGAACGTCAGATCTCTCTCCATAAATTCAGTTATTTCTTCATCTTTGCAAGGTTAGAAGGTAATTTTTGTCAATACATCAAAAAAAAATTGATAGACCTTTCCAGGTGGATTCATTCTAATCAATTCACAGGAGACTGAATCATTAAGAGTTCTAATTTATAAATATACAATGAGAAATAAAACTGACAAGAAAAACTAGATGAATTGAGTCAACAATTTAGTGCATTCTGTCACTAAATCCAAGAGTTACCTGGAAAGTTCAATTATAAATCAGGTTGGTTGATAAATCAGAAACAGACTAGTGTGATCTTTAGTATATTGTGCCTCTATGAAGAGAGATTGACGAACTGAACACACAGAAGATGTACAATTGATCAACAAATATGTGAAAAAATGTTCAACATCTCTAGCAATTAGAGAAACACAAATAAAAACTACTCTAAGATTTCATCTCACTACAATCAGAATTGCAATTATCTCAATTATCAAGAATATAAACAATAATAAATGTTAGCAAGGATGTGGGGAAAAAGGTACACATATACATTGCTGGTGGGAATGCAAAATGGTGCAACCATTATGGAAAGCAGTATGAAGATTCCTCAGAAAACTTGGAATAAAACCGCCATTTGACCCAGTTATCCCATTCCTCAGTCTATACCCAAAGGACTTAAAATCATCATACTACAGTGACACAGCCACATTAATGTTTACAGCAGCTCAACTCACAATAGTTAAACTATGGAACCAATGTAGTTGCCCTTCAACAGATGAATGGATAAAAAAATGTGACATTATATATATATATATATATATATTCTCAGCTTTAAAGAAGAATGAAATTATAGCATTTGTTGGTAAATGGATGGAGTTGGAGAATATCATGCTAAGTGAAATAAGCCAAACCCAAAACACCAAAGACCAAATGTTTTCTCTGATATACTGATGCTAATTCACAATAAGGCAGTGGGGTGAGGTGATTAGGTAAGAATAGAGTTACTTTAGATTAGGTAGAGGGGAGTGAAGGGAGTGGAAGGGGTATGGGGTAGGAAGGATAGTACAGTGAAACAGACATTATTACCTCATGTACATATATGACTGTGTGACTGATGTGATCCTACAATATGTACAATCAGAAAAATGAGAAATTACACTCCATTTATGTAAGATCTATCAAAATGTATAAATGCATTCTAATGTCATGCACAACTAATTAGAACAAATTAAAAAAAAAAAAAACCATGAAAGATCAAGGGGAAAAAAAAGAGAGAGAAAGATTGAGGTTGTCTTCCATACTTGTGGATGGGCTGCTATTGCTGATGCCCCTTGGTCAGGGCTTGCTTTCAAATGGACAATACCAAGTGTATACTACTGCTGCCATATTACATGTCTGCATCACATGGAAATGCTTCTCTTTCAGAATCACTTATGTTGAATATATTTAATATTATATGTATATTTAATATAATATATTTAATAACCAGTATATTTTCTACTAGTTGGACTATTCTAGGTACTGAGAATATAATAGCAAATAAAAATAATTCCCCTGTTTTTGATAGAGGAAGTATTTTTTTAAAAACTATCAGAACCAAGGAAATTAAAACACTGACTTAGCTACAACTTTAGATATGCAAATAGAGTTGTTTTTATAAATTGAGTTCATATTATTAATATATTTTATATTGTACTATTCTCTTTAAATCACCATATTTCTAAAATCTGGGGATAGCTTGCTGTCATCCCCATGTGTCATGTATGTAAGGTAAATCAGTGTTTGAAAAACTAAGAATGCCTGTAAGAGCCAATAATGTTCAAGGACTGTTGATCTTGTGACATCCCTGAGTCTCTGCAACTCCTCTTAAAAGCAGAGGCTGCTGGATTCTTTAACGATTTACTAAATCTCTGAAGGAGTCCTGTAAGCAAGAAATCATGGCTGCATTTATTGTACTTCACAACAAATGCCATTCATTTTGAGTGCTATCTATTCCTAGAAGACTCTAAATTGGTTTCTCAACAAACTTTTATGATTATACCTTTCTGAAGCAATGACTTCACAGTGGTTAATGTCAGTGAAAATATACCTACTCCACAGAATGACTTCAAAAGCACTTCCATGAATTCATACCAGTGCTGAGGACTTCTGTGGCTCTGTCCTGCCACTAAGAGGACTCCAGGATCCTGGTTCTGTATTGCTCACTTTTTATTCTAAGACTTTCTTGCATAAAATAAGCAGAGAAATAAGTGGACTGAAGGGTGAAAATTGAAACTCTCATGATTATCTGAGAATTGTGATCAAAATGCCGCTTATAAAACAATTTATCCTAAACATAATGCCAGCCCTTGCCCTCTGATCCCAATCCCTGCCAAAATAACATTTAAAAACCAATCTTAAAATAAATAAATAAATAAATAAATAAATAAATAAATAAATAAATAAATAAATAAAAAACCAATCTTCAGGGCTGGGGTCATGGTCCAGGGGTGGAGTGCTTGCCTGGCATGTGTGAGACACTGGGTTCGATCCTCAGCACTATGTGTAAATAAATGAATAAAATAAAGGTCTATCAACATCTAAAAATAAAAAAAATTTAAAAAATCTTCAATACAAGAGAAGTCCCCTATTTCTAGTAGTTTTTAGGTAGATTTCATACAGTGGACTTAAATCCAACAGTTTCTGCCCTAAAGCAGTTTTCATTCAAAGCGCAGTGGCACATAATTTATACACATACTAATCAATGCTTCAGACCGCTTGGGAGGACAGGCCAAATCCTGCCTCTTCCACCAAGCATCCGTGTGACATCACCATTACTAGACCCCAGGGAAGCAGAGTCTGGGAGCAGGCACTATGTGCACCCAGACTGCCTGCTTTAAATCCAGCACGGCACTGCCTCGCGGAGGCATCATGAGCAGGCACTAGCCTCTTACGCAGTTTCTCTTTTTGTATAAAATGATGATAACGATAGTGCACATCTTAGGGTAAGGGGGTTATTACACGTTAAATCCCAGACTAGTGCCTGACAAGGAATATACACTCAATACATGTTTGTGTGCTCCGAAGTGCCGGCTTTTGGCCCTCACTCCTTCTCTCTTGCTTTCCTGGGATTGCAGTCCCTGATAAAGTCATATAAGATGCTCCCTGGCTTGAGGCTTGCTTTCTGGGGGTTGTGCAGTATGATCTCTAAGATTCCTTGACACTTTAAAAAAAAAAATCACATTTTGGTGTAAAGACAGTGAACTTGCAGTCAGAAGACTTAGTTTTATGACCCAGTTTTAACAGTGGTATCTGTGAGACCTTGGAGAGCCGTGTAACCTCCTCAAATGTTGGCTTTTGTTTTAGTAAATGTGAATAAAACGCACTTACTTCTGTTAGAAACAATGCTCTTCACAAGACAATTGCAAGGACTGGCTGGGTATTTAAATGAAGGAAGCTCTAACTGTAGGGTTATACAGATGGGTATCTATTGGGTACAGCCCTTGTCTTTTCCATATCACATTGGAGTAACTAGGGACCTCAGCTCCCCTCCCCACAGGGGGAAGGGGAGGGAGTTCTTTTCTGGCCTATTATTCTTTCTCCTCAGAGGAAGCAGAATGGCCCTGTTTTTTGGTGAGTGGGGACACATGGCTTATGCAGGAAAGGTCCTTTCGTCATCCTGAACCTCCATGAAACCACACAAGGTGCACATTCATTCATTCACCCTCCCCTTACCTTTTCCTGCCCTGTTATCTACCATATGCTCATCTGTTCGGCCTGCATGGACAGGCTTGTTGTGGTCATTCTCTCTGTCCTGTGACTGGGTACATGAGGCCAGCTTGCTACTCTTGCATCAAGTTAGAATAGACAAGTGTATTTGATATCTGCCCTACAAGTTCAGCTGGCTTCACAATCAGCCTTCAAGACTCCAGGGGAAGAAGGAGCCATTATTCTACACTGCATGACCACTGTGGTTCACAGAACCCTTGAGGTCTAGGGGTAATTAGCAACTAATGAAGGTGAACATTTGTGAGCCTATTCTCTACTTTGTTAGAATCTGGAAAGAAACAGGGATGTCTCACCCCCGACTACACCCCTCAACTTGTAACAGTACCTACAACATGGGATCAGCCCAATTCTCAAACAGTTATCTCTTCTATCCTTTTGCTGATGTTAACTCTTCAAAATGGAAAAATGAACTCAGAAAGGCAAATTTACCACCACATTCCGTTTGAAAATGAAATGAGAGGAAAAAGTCTCTAAAAGGACGGATGTAAAACCTTTGAATGAGAAACAGATCCTATCTGTATTGAACTATATTTACATAGAAAACCATCTGGCTACAATTCAATGACACCTCCAGGTTCTGTTTAGAACAGAGCATACTCTCTCTGTTCAACATAATATAACATGAGCAGTAGATGTTGGGTTATTTAATGTGGGTTTTGCCTGCTAGCAACAATTCTAAAAATAATCAGGATAACTGGTGTACCTAACTGAATATCTATAGGACAGAAAAAGTGTTTAAAACACTACATAAAAGATTGAAACCAGCATACCACTGCTATCTCAAACTAATCAGAAAGCCTGCTGTCTCATTAGAGGGGCCTGTTTCAGTTCAGCTATAAAGTTTGTATGTGCTGGTGGGTTTGCCATTATTCCAGCTTAGCTAAGACGCAACAGCGGTTCCCACAATCCCTTTGCTGATAGTTCCATGTTAGCATGGGCCATAAGAGAGATTTTGCATGAGATTTGGATGGCAGAAGAATAGCCAGAGTAGTACTCTTTTACACTTGGCAGTTAGTGAAGCAAACATTGCTACAGCTCTTGATATTTGCTGACTTGTCTTGGTGTGAAGCAGAAAATTCCTGGCATGCCAGCTCCTTCAGCTTCTGGAATTTCTGGGCCAGGTGTATGTTCCACTCTTGTAGGACACTCAAGTCATCAGAACTGGAGGCTTGGAGCAAGAAGAAACCAACACAGTTTCTAGTTCATCCTGCACTAGGATTTTCTTCTCTCCAGATTTTCTGGAGATTTTCTTCTCTCTTCCCTCTTCATGTTCATTTTCTCTTCTCAGTGACCTCAAATTTTAGTACCAGATATGAATATTACAACTGTAATATAACATGGACTGTTTAGCAAGTTTCCACAAATCTGTAAGGTCAAATTCTTTTAATAAATACCAATAGTTTTGTTTCTCTGTTCAATCCCTGAATGATACAGATTTTAGGGTTGGAAGTGGATACATAGGACAATAAATCTTACTGAGTTAGTTTTATGTTATCTGGAATTTATTCTTTGATGTGATTACGTTGAGAGTCATTAATGATACAGTTCACAGTGATAACAGTTAATGACATGCAATAGTAACCTCAAGCTCATGGAAGTCACTGGTATGATTATACTTTTCACCATCCTAAAGCAGCTGATCTGAAACAAATGGTAGAAAGGTTTTCTGAAGACTCAGTTGTGGATGCTAACACTAGAATGGAGTAATACCCTTCAAAGTATATTTTCTAAATCAGTGATCAATCAGTAGTGCTATGTATGATTGCTAGAATTTACAGATCTAGGAACCAAAGGGTTAGATAAAGGGAATTTATTCTCCTTAAAGATCAGATAGTGAAATTTTTACTCCCTGCACTCACTTATGCCTCTGGTGACCTTGGGCATTTTAGTTACCAACTGAAGAAAGTTTCCGTGGAAGACTCAGCAGTGGTTCCACAACACCTAAAGTGGAGCTCTTGAGTTAACTCACGATTACAAATCATCAGGTAAAGAAGGAGCTGCTACATTGTCTGAGATGATTGCTCCTGATTATCAAGGTGAAATGGGACAGCTACTAAACAATGGGAGTAAGGAGGAATACATCTGTGATGTAGGGGATCCCTAAAGTACTTCTTAGTTTCCCCCGTGTTCTGTGACTACATCAGTGGAAAACTACATCAAACCAATTCAGGGAGAACTGCTAATGGCCCAAAGTCTGCAGAAATACAGGTTTAACTTGAAATGTTTCATTTGACACAGTTTTCCCACTCCTCAGTATATACCCAAAGGACTTAAAATCAGCATATTAGTGACACAGTCACATTAATGCAGCTCAATGCACAATAGCTAAGCTATGGAACCAACCTAGGTGCCATTCAATAGATGAATAGATAAGGAAAATATGTCATATATACACAATGGACTATTATTCAGTCATGAAGAAGAATCAAATTATGGCATTTGCTAGTAAATGGATGGAACCTGAGACTAAGTGGAAAAAAGTCAATCCCCCAAAATCAAAGGTCGAATGTTCTCTTTCATACGCAGGTGCTATCACACAATAAGGGAAGGGAAAGGGAATAATAGAAGTTCATTGAATTAGACACAGGGGAATGAAGGAAAGGGGGTGGGAATAGGAAAGCCAGTAGAATGAATCAGACATAACTTTCCTATGTTCATTATGAATACATGACCAGTGTAACTTCACATCATGTACAACCACAAGAATGGAAAGTTACACTTCATGTATGTACAATATGTCAAAATACACTCTATTGTCATGTATATCTAAAAAGAACAACAACAACAACAAAAGAAATGCAGGTTTAAGTGATTCACATAAGGAACCATAACCATCTCTATTAGTTACTTTACTATATTAAATACCTGAGATAATCAACTTAAAAAGAGAAAAGGTTTATTTTTGCTTCATTGTTTTGGAGGTTTCAATTCATGGTCAATTGGCTGCATTGCTTTTGGGCATGTTGCATCATAATATATCTTGGTAGCTGAAAGTACTCATCTCACAGCACCTGGGAAGCAAAGAGAGAAAGAGCCAGAGTCACAAGATCTCCTTGAAGGACATGCCTCCATCTGACTGGGAGATTTTAAATAGTCCCCACTTCTTAGAGGTTACACCACCTCCCAATAGAGCCACTGTCTGGAGACCACGCCTTTACCAGATGGTCCTTTATGGTACACTTATCCAAGCCACAGCACCATCTGAAGTACTTGCTAAGGACAAAGGGAACAGGGAGTGATTAGTGGAAGATGGTAGATTTGTTTACCAATTAGTATCACATGATAAGATACAAGTTAAGCACTTCTTTCTTATTTTGATATAAAATATGCATTTCTCTTCATGTTTCATTCTTCTGCCATATAACATATGTTATTAGTGGCTAACTTTGTATCTCAGCATTTGTGTTAGTCAGCTTTCCATGGCTGTGACAACATATCTGATTAAAACAACTTAAAGGAGGAAAGATTTGTATTCATAGTTCCAGAAGTTTCAATCCATGGTCAGTTGGCTCATTGTTTTTGGTCCCTTGATGAAGCAGAACATGATGCCCCTCACATCATGGCAGCTAGGAATTAGAGAGAGAGGGAGCGCCCACAAGGAACCAGGGACAAAATATACTTTCAAAGGTACAATGCAAATGACCCACTCTTCCAAGTAGGCCCACCTCCTAAAGTTTACACCACTTTCCTTTAGCACTGCCAGTTGGGGACTCAGTCTTCATGTGAGTCTTCAGGGAACATCACAGATCTAGACTGTAATACTGAGTTCGACATAAATGTTGTGAGTTCCTATTACTTGCTAAGTGTTATGCTAGATGGTGTGTGTGTGTGTGTGTGTGTGTGTGTGTGTGTGTGTGCATCATACATATATTTGACTTTACATAATTATGGATAAATAGTCTAAGCAAAATTCTTTTACCTCATCTGTACTGAAGCTTGAAGTCGTTAGGGCAAACAGAAAGTGAAAAAGAATAGACCACTTGAAGGGAAGAGAGGAGACAAATGAATCTAGAAGCATAAATTAGAGTTCGCAATAGACTGGAGCCCATAGTGCCTACTTACCCTGCTCAACTCTCTCATTTAGCAATTTTTTTTTTTTTTTTTTGGGTACTGGTGATTGAACTCAGGGGCACTTGACCACCAAGCCCCATCCACAGCCCTATTTTGTATTTTCTTTAGATACAGGGTCTCACTGAATTGCTTAGCACCTCCCTTTTGCTGAGGCTGGTTTTGAACTCTCAATCCTCCTGCCTCAGCCTCCTAAGCTGCTGGGTTTCTAGGCATGCGCCAGCATGCCTGGCTCATTTAGCAATTCATTTACGACAAAGCTGAACACACACTTGGCCTAGGAGTCAGAGAAGCTGAAGGGGATCCAGTGGAAGCTGGAGTAGCCACATGCCCAGTGCTGGCCTCCTGCTGGCTGGAGGTGAGAAACATCACTGTGTGTGAGTCGTGGCAGCACATGGTGTCTCTGCACCTACTTTCTGAGCATTAGAGAAATATCATTGCCTCTCTGCCTTCCAGATCTTGCTCAGAATAGCTCTTGTGACCCATGCTAATAGGGAACTGTGCTAGAAAAGGAATTCTGGGAGATGCAGTTTCAGCTTAGCTAGATTGTCATATATTAATCCTCTACATTCCACCAATTGTCAAGCTTCCATCTACGTCC
This sequence comes from Sciurus carolinensis, assembly GCF_902686445.1. Lineage (NCBI taxonomy): Eukaryota > Metazoa > Chordata > Mammalia > Rodentia > Sciuridae > Sciurus > Sciurus carolinensis. The sequence goes on from NC_062219.1 coordinate 34,308,232, forward strand.
ACCTCCTTTGACCATGTTTAACTTACAAATAAAAATAAGATGTACTTTTAACATAATGCACTAAGATGCCACATAACTAAAAGCAGAGTGACCCTCTACTTCAAAGAAGATAGAATTCATTTGTCCATTTTTAGATGATGTGCATTTGTCTTCTAGCCAAGTTACACTCACCCTTGACATTCTGTAACAAACACTATGAGTTTGGGCCTTGAATATCTCCCAAGGCTCATGTGTTGACCACCCTAGCTGGTGGTCTGTGAGAAGGTGGTGTAAACTTGAGGGGGTGGGGCCTCATTGGAGGAGGCAGCTCATGGGGTTGTTCCTTTGCGGGTATATATTTGACCCTGACCCTTTGTGTGTGCTCCCGCTCCCTCTGCTTCCTGGCTGACATGAGATGAGCAGTTCTGCTCTACCATCCCTCCCTGCCTGATGTTCACCTGCCTCATCACAGGCCCAGAAACATCGCAGGCAGATGACCATGGTGTGAAATCCCTGACACCATGAACCAAAATAAATATTTCCTCTGTTTGTTTTTTTTTTCAGGTATTTTGTCACAGTGACAACTAACACACACAGACAAGAAACTGAATAAGCCAAAAAGATGGTCTGCATGAATGTTCTGAACAATTTGAAACAATATAAGTTTACTATCCCACAGTCCTAGAATTCAGAAGTCTGATGGGTTTGGCTGATTTCTCTGCTCCAGTCCTCACAAGGCTGAAATCAGGAAGTAGGGCAGTTTGGTTCTCATCTGAAGACTTGGGAGAAGATCTAGTTCTCCTCTGAGTTGTTGGCAAATTTCAGTTCAGCCTGTGGTCCCTGGTTCCTTCCTGGTTATTGGCTGGGGTAGTTCTCAGCCTCTGTTCCCTGCTTCATGGTTCCCTTTATCTTCAAAGCCAAAAACGATGTGTCAAATCCTTCTGAGGCTTCAAGTGTCTGTTTCATCCGCCTCGCCTCCAGCTGGAGGGACTCACAGGATTACAGTGGGCACTTCTGACTCATTTACAATAGTCCCTTTATCATCAAGTCATCTGATTCATACCTTAATTACATCTGCAGAGTCCCTGCACAGCAGTACCCAGATTATTATTCTGATTTAGTTGGGACTTCTGACTGGAAACAAAAAGGTACTCGTGCTAGGTCAAGGATAAGATGAGCCCAAACTCTGAGAGTGGTGGTAGAAATTGACAAAAAGTTATGTGTTCCAGAAATACCAAAACAGCAAAGTAACGAGGACTCGGCTGCTGAGGGTTGAGGAGAAAGAAAGGAAGTTTTGGAGTTATTTTCTAAGTTTCTTGCTGAAGGAAGGTAGCTAGGAGCACGGTGGTGGTAGGGAGACAGGAGACAGACGCAAGTGAGCAGGTCTTGGAGAGGGCAGGTGGAAGGAGGGCTTCCATTTTGGACAAAGGGCCTACTAATGTACTTAAGATTTGTGAGAGGAAATGTAGATCTGTGTGTGCATGAGGTGGTGGGGGGAGGGTTGTTTCATTGTGTTTTTTTTTTTTTCCTGGTGGTGGGATAACAGTTTAGAAAGTCAAGGGATGATATTCATTATACCATTTATAAACTAGAGTTACTTGGAAATAAACAAACAGAAAAATAATACTCCCTGAAACTTATAGGTATAAATCTCCCACAGATTAGTAACTGGTCCTTAGGGACTTTGTTACTTGGTTGGTAAATTTTAGAGATTTTTGATATGAATTCCATCAGGTCTTAATATCCTGCTGTCTTTAGCCTTCTGACACTCAGAGCAGGTTTGTGTGCTCACAACTTAAAAATGTACATAGTGGAGGCCAGGGGAAAAGAGGAAAGTGAGTTATTGAGCAGATAGGAAATTGGGGCCATGCCTCCTTCCTATACTCCGCATCTTATTTTTTTCTCTTTTGGCATCTGAGATAATACTTATAAAGAAAAAGAGAAAGTGGGCAGTAAGATTGAGACTCATGCTACACAGCATGAAACACTCAAAGGAGAATTAGAAAAACAAAAATCAACTATAAAATCCTGCTGCCATTACCCATTGGAGGTTTCTTTGAAGTAAAGAATGAATGGCTGTGGTCAAATTCAACTTTTTTCAACCAGAAGGTTATCACTGTTGATAATTGGTCCTATAAAGCATGAAGTGTTTAATGTACTTTCGGGAATTAAAATAGAAAATGAGTGTAACTTAATTAAAAACATAATTACAATATGAGTTAATCGTGTCACAGGTACCAGACTTTCTTGCTGTTATAGACATGGTCAGAAACTTCAATTTTCTTCTTTTGTGCATTTTGATAACCCAGAGTCAATTGTAATATTTCAACAAAGGGGCAATCTTGTTAGAATTGTCTCTTCTTAAATGTATTTTTCTCAGAGGGTTAAATATAGCACAGCTCTCTGTTGTACATGCCACACAAAGTCATAAGCGTGGACCATACAAAAGTCCTTTGTGCCCCCAGCATTCATTTAAACTCAGACTTCACACACTTGGCCCATTCTATAAATCCTCGGAAAAATAAACTAAAAATTCCTTTGTGTCTCTTCAAAGTCAAATTCCTTTATTATTATTATTACTATTATTGCTCTTGGAAGAATTCCCATTACTTCCATGAAAAATAAGGCACAACAAGAGCTTTACCCTAGACTGAAAATGGGAAGTGGTCTGCTGAATTAAACATAAAATCATGGGGAGTTTTCATAGCTTGGGGGAGCATTCCATGTTGTTACTCATTAATTGAAGGGCTGAGAATATGCTGCAGAGATCAGGGTCTTCAGCCGTGGGCAGCTTATTCTACCTGGACTTCTCATTATACTGCCAGCACCCTTGCTCTGGCACTCATTATCTCTCACCTAGACCATCCTAATAGCCTTCTAACAGGTTTCCTTCAAATCAGTCCTTTGGAACCTGGGACTTCGAAATCTCACTGCATTGCTCATTTTCCTTAAGAGCCATGCTGATCCTACGACGTCTCCACTCAAAAGCTTTAAGGTGTCCCCAGTGCTTATCAAACAAAGCCCCAGCTCCTCAATCAGCTGCTGTGGGGGTCCACCCATCCTACCCGCCCAGAGTGTGCTCTTTCTCTCCTTTATCTTTTCTCTATATCACCGGTCTGTCTTCCTCCTGTTCACTGTCTCCCGTTCTTTTCTTGCCTCCATAGCCGTGCTGTCAATCTTGCTCCCATCTTGACTCGTGCCAGTGTTTGCCCGTAAAAAAAGAGAGCCACCCACCACACAGTTTCTTCCAACTGTGACCTCCCTCATTAACATTTTTCTGACCACCATTCTGCTCTTCTGAAGTCAACTGAGACCTTCTCTTCAGACACCATTTGTGGCAGTTCTCCGATTTGGCTTACATTATGGCTATTTGTATATTTATTTGATTCCCTTTCCTTTTTTGGGGAAAAAAAATCCAATACTCTCATCTTCATGTCTTTATGAGATTCCAAGAAAAGTAAATTATCCTGACTAATAAAGAAATCAAAATAATTACTGTATTAATTATGCTTTTAAAAATTACAATGGCCCTACTGAGAATCTCCCCACCATGTGATCATTACCCTAGTAGACTACACTGAAATGCATATATAAATGCTTAGTACAGAACCTGTCACATGGTTAGTTCTTAATAAATGTTAGTTATTTTTATGATTATAATTAGTTCCCTGAGAGTAGGACTGTCAACTGCTTGTTGCAATATTCACAACTGATTGCTCCATTAAATGATATAATTTTTACTTCATGGTAAATTTAAGATCATGTCTTCTCAATAATGATAATCAATAGTAATCATGTGCTCTACTTTTTTAATAACATATCTTATAGACTTGAAGAATAAAATAAAATAATGACTGAGAGAGAATAATGTAAGTTAATGCTGTGTGGTGTAGAAGCAAGGGGGTTTTCCCTTCACTAAAGAAGGTTCATCAACATGAACTGACAATAGGCAGACTAACAGGAGAAAAGGCACATGAACACCAGGTTATCACAGAAAGGTGATAACCAACACCCTGTGAGGTTCTAATGCTCACATACCCTTCTTCATAGGGAAATAGAGAAGGAGATGAAGAAATGCAGTCAATCTTGAGGGATAGTAGAGGAATCCAACAGGCCTAATGTACAAGCAATAGTCCGTAAAGGATTCTCTTTAAAACTGAATAGGGCAAAAATGTCAATAGCATATGGACAAGTTGTGGGAGGGTAACAAGTGGTCTCACAGTGACTACACATAGTTTCTCAGGTAAGCTCTGGAACTGTCCATGGGAAAATGAATGCCACATCAGTCTGGGTATGGGTAACATGTTTCTTCTCTGGCCATTAATCTTTCCTGGTAATTTAAAGAGATTCCTAGGAGAGGGCATGAAAGCTTCCTCAGTCAAATAAGTGATTTCCTCTCTGTTAGTCAGTTTTTTGTCACTGTGACCAAAATACTTGACGAAAACAACTTAGAGGAAGAAAAGTTTATTTTGGCTCATGGTTTCAGAGGTTCAGTTCATACTTGGCCAACTCCATTGCTCTGTGCCCAAGGTGAGGCAGAACATCATGGGGAAAGGGCACGTGGAGGAAAGTGGCTCACCTCATGGTGACTGGGAAGCAGTGAGAAAAATGAAAGGGAGGGGCCATAGGGAAGATGAACCCTTACCCGGCACATCCCCAGTGACCCACCTCCTCCAGCCATGCCCACCTGCCTACATTACCACCTAGGTTGAACTGATTAGGTTACACTTTGACAATCCAATCATTTTACCACCTCCTAACATTCCTACATTAACACAGAGCTTTTGGGAGACATCTCAACCCAAACCAGAACACCGTCTTTGTACTTGGGGGATGGGCAACAGAAGGTTAAAAAGTTCTTAGTTATGAAACAACTGCTAAGGACTTCCAATTGACTTTAATACAAAGACTTACGGTATGTTAAAAACAAAACAAAACAAAACAAAAAAAACACTTTAGGGTATTGTTTTCTGAGACCAAAAGCCTGGTTAAGCTGACTCAACTTTCCTAGGTATCACTGTGGGTTCAGAGTACTTTTCACAATGAAAAAGATATGTAAGATCCTTTAATCATAGTTCAACAAATCAGACAAATAACCATTTCAGAACTTTAAATTGTTTGAGCATAATTACAAATGTCTCATCTCAGGGTTTGGATGGGAAATGTCATATGACTCAAACAACCTTTTGAACCCATACAAGAGAAAATAATAAGGTTCCCAAAGCAATGATTTTAAATGAGTGCTCTATAACAAAAGGACAAATTAATGAGATCGAATACCCTCTTTAACTTAATACAAAATCTCCTATGGTAAAATATTTATCATTCTAAAATCACCTCAAATAGGTTTTTTTCCCCCTGAAGTATTTAGTTATAATTTAAATCTAAAAGGTTCAGAAATTGAGTCAACATCAAAAAAATTAATTTGGGAATGAAACTGAATCACCTCTGTTTAAGAAAAACGAAGAGTGTTTTCTTGTCAGACTGTTTAGAAAAACATAATCCAGAAAAGCATGATGACATTAGAATATATTATTCAATGCTGATGAAATACTGTCAAACATCCCAGAAAACATTACAATGTCCTTAAAAATCAATTTCATTATTTATTCTTTTTTAAAAGATAAAACCGTGTTTTCCACATCAAATGAGGAAAACCTGTAAAAATTATTTAATTTATGCAGAGTTGGTATAGTTAGGAGCCAGGTAAAGAACTAGGAGTTCAATGCTACACATTAACTTGGTGTTGAATTTTATCAAAAATTTGAGTCATTCTCTACATCATTTTTTTTTACTCCTCTACATCAATTTTTTACTCCTAAGTATTTAAATTGCAAAATAATATAGTAAATATTTTTATTAAGAAATTATGACTTTTTAACAAACAACCAAGCGGGCTGCCAGGCACCTCTCCATGGGTTTTCTTTTTGTGCTCTGCCCCTTAGCCTCTTGTGAAAACGGGCTGAGTGTGTGATAGAGAGCTTCCGTTCTGCTCTGCGAATATGGACGCCTTGATGGTTCCTGGTGATCTTAGAAAACCTGGTATTGGGTCTGCAGCATCGGGGAAGGCTTTTAAGGGGCGGGGTCAGGTTCTGAGCCTCTTCCTGACTAGGCCTCAACTTAGGCTCCTCCTCTCTTCTGCTGGCCTAGCCAAGCTTTAGCAAGGGTCCCGCTAAGTCTCTTGAAAGAATCTCTCATCCTTGGTATCTGAACTGCCTGTCCTGCCTTCAGCAAGAATCCCCTTACCCTTGGTGCTTCCTCTTAGTGATTTTCCATCACTGACCATCACTCGCTCTGCTTGTCTTTATTGTATTCAAGGCTAAGCTCAACCTCTCAATCCTAGAGTGATAGTCTTGACATCTATTGCAAAAGTCCTGAATGAAGCCTTTACAGTTTTAACCAGAGCAGGGAGTAGGACAGTGCAGGAGGAGGAAGCAGAGGGAACAGAAGTTGGCAGAGGCAGATGGGGCCAGATCAGACAGGGGCTCCTAGGCCACATGAAAGAGTTTGGTTCTGTTAAAAGAGAATGGAAAGGCATTGAAGAGTTTTAAGCCACACAGCGACATGACAAGATGGGATTTGCATTTTTGAAAGATCCTTCTGGCTTTTAACAGAGCAACAAGGCCATCTTAAAAGTTCTTTACAATATCTAAAAGAATATAAAAGAAAATTAAACTTACTTATACACATGCAAATCCGCACCACAAGAGACTGAGACATCTACGCAGGGATTTGAAAGCTTTGTCCACCCACAACCATGAGTGCCGGCCCAGTCCAGTTCCCCAACCTCAGTCCATTTGCTGCCAAGCAATATCCACAGAGGTTGGCTGTGACCACCCCAGCCACAGAGTCCTCCTGCTGTCTGTGGGTTAGCAGGCATTCCAGCAGCCCCATGAGACTGGCACCAGCTCTGGAGGGACAGTGCTTGCTCACAGGACAATCTATACCCCAGGTACAGATGCTATTTTGAAAAAGTTCCTTTTTAAATTCACATTTATCACCTAGTGGTAATGGGGATGAGGTTGGGGTGTCACATACAACACAGTGAGGTCATCGAGGACCATGAATACTTTAGGCCAAAGGGGTTCATTCTGGATGAAAAGCATGACACGCAATCTGTCCACCAGCTGGGAATCTACAGGTTGACATACCACGTGACTACCATGTGACTACCATGTCAGTGACTGACTTTACAGTGTCTTAGAGAAACCTCTGATACCTTCCTCCATCCCAGAATATTGCTTCATAGTTGTTCGCAGGAACACATATGCCTACTTGCAGTTTCCCTTCTGCTTTTCAGAAGAGCACTCTCAAATATATTTTCTTCTGATGTTTGGAACTTGCCTTAAAACACAAGTATGCCATATCATTCCTAAACTTGTCCCACCAACGACATTGATTTTCTCTTATTAAACAAAACAAAATAAAAATAAAGGCTCATTACATCATGTTCCTTATGATTTTCCTGTCTGTCCTCTCCTGGGTCATGGGATGTTGCTTTTCTGCTCATGGTCAGCTAATAACCACAGTAGGTAAGATTTCTAGCATGAAAATCAGGTAACAGCTGGAAGAGAGCATTTTGCTTCATGATTTGACGGCCAGTTCCTCTGAGATCTTACTTTTTCTGATTAGGTGTATGGTATGTTATCTTGTTCCATAAGTGTTTGAAAATAGGATTGAATATTTGACAGGTGGGAACATGAATCGTGTTTGACAGTGCTTTTCCAATGAGTAATAGGGGCATTTTGAGAAATGGAGCTGGATGCGCTTCCTTCTTCTCTCTGGATGACTGACTGTGATGATAATGAGAGCAAACAAAAGGACTTGCTGTCCTGTAGGTACACGCCAATATTATAACATCACACTTAAGAAGCAACATCTTTTCTAATCCGTGGCGTAAAAACAGGCTGCAATCAAGACCTCCTGCCATAGTCATCCCACAGACTCAGGCATTTAAAAAAGCTGGAAAACGAGGCAAGAGTAACTAGCATCACATGAATTTTTCCTCCCACCACTTTTTCTGTGGGTGGCAATCAGCAGTGGATGTTATGTGGCAATTGACCTTTATATAAATGAATGAGCATTAGAGTGGAGCATCGATTGGTAAGAATTTTGCTTTCATTAAGCAGTAGGAATTGTGACTTGCTATTTGGGTCAGAAAAGCTTGACGGGATTAGAGTTTTAATTAGAAACATGTGAGCCTTAATTACCTGTTTGTCACTGCTGTTTGATACAGTGGAAAAGTTCCTACATTTGACTTACACCCCCAAACTACCTCCTATGACCACTTAAAATGGTTGGACTGAACTCTAAGACATTTAGTCTTGGAAAATCACCATAGACTAAGAACATGGTTAATTATACCACTGATTTCAGAACAGCATCTCCTTTGCTAAGAAGTAGTTACTTATGAGCATCTGAGGTGTCCTTTTGTGATCCCAGAGTAGGAAGATGATAAAGTTGGCTTGCTCAAAAAAGGTCATTTCCATTTCTACTGTCTGGTCCCCACATGCAGCAAGGTATGTTCCCTAAGAGCCATGCTGTGGCCCAAGGTGTCATTACCCTCCCACCACCACTCTAGCACATATACAACCCCACCTGGGACACTGGATGGTCTCTCTGGGTAGGCTGACCCTGAGGGAAGAAGCCCAGAGGGACTGTGCACCATGAAATTCTAGAGGGAATTATTTATCTGTTCCCACTTGTCCCCTTGACTCTCTCCCAACCCCATGGCTTACTGCATCACAGAGTGCATGGAAGACACTTAGCACATGGCTATAGACTGACTGACTGATATGGCAGGCCAAGGAAGGTCTTCCTGGCCCCAGTATCATCCAAACTAATATGTGTAAAGGTGGCATTTCGATAAAGTTCTTTAAAACTTCAAATGACTTGCATGAAATTACACCAACTCATCAGAATTACTCTTAATGTTTACTGAGCATTGCTATAGGCCCAGGTTAAACACTTTGCATATACTCAGATCTCAGTGCCATCCCTATAAGGTATTTTCTGTTTTCCCTATTTTCCAAGTGAGGAAATTACTTTGCTTAACTTAGTTTGTATAAGGCCACAAGGCTGAATCCTAGCAGTTCAATTCCCAAACCTAACTCACAAATATTTCTTTTTTTCCCATATTTTTGTTGGTGTATTATATTTGTATACAGTGGGAGGATTTGTTGTTATAAATAAATTTATTTTGTACATGCACACAATACATTTTTCTCCTTTCCTCCCTACTTCTGGTCCCTTTCCTCTTCTCTACTAATCTCCCTTTGATTTTCATGAGATCCCTCCCCCTTCTTTTCCTTTCTCCTATCCAGCTTCCACATATGAGAGAAAACATAAAACCCTTGATTTTATAAGTTTGACATAGTATTCTCAATTTCCATTTGTTTTCCTGCAAATTTCATTCTTCTTTATGACTGAATAAAACTCCACTGTGTATATGTGCCACATTTTCTTTATCCATTCATCCATTGACAGACACCTGGGCTCATTCCATAGTTTGGTTATTGTAAATTGTGCTCCTGTAAACATGGGTATGCATGTATCACTGTAGCATGATGACTGAAATTCTTGAGGCTAAATACCAAGGAGTAGTATAGCTGGGTCATATGGTGTTTCCATTCCTAGTGTTTTGAGGAAACTCCATACTTATTTTCATAGTGGTCATACTAATTTACAATCCCACCAACAGTGTAAAAGTGTTCTTTTTCACATCCTCTCTGGCCTTTATTATTATTTGTATTCTTGATGGTTACCATTGTAACTGGAGTGAGATGAAATCTCAATGCAGTTTTGACTTGCATTTCCCTAATTGCTAAGGGTGTTGAACACTTTTTCTGTACTTTTGTTATCCATTTGTATTTATTCTTTTGAGATGTGTCCATTTAATTCATTTGCCCATCTATTAATAGGTCTTTTTTTTTTTTTTTTTTTTTTTTTTGGTGACAGTTCTTTTGAATTCTTTATATATTCTGGATATTCATCCTGTGTTAGAAAAGTAGCTGGCAAAGATTTTCTCCCATTCTATAGGTTATATCTTCAAGTTCTCCTTTGCTGTGCAGAGCTTTTTAATTTGATGCCATACCATTTATTTACTCTCAGTATTATTTTCTAAGCTTTTGGGGTCCTATTGGAAAGGCATTGCCTGAGCCTATATGTTGGAGTGTTAACCCTATGTTGTCTTCTAGGAGTTGTATAGTTTCTGGTATAATTCCTAGGTCTTAAATCCATTTTGAGTTGACTTTTGTACAGGGTAAGAGGAAAGAGTCTAGTATTGTTCTACATAAGAATAACCAGTTTCTCTAGCACCATTTGTTAAACAGACTGTCTTTTCTCTAAGGTATGTTTTTGACACCCTTTGTTAAGGATCAGATGACTGGAAATGTGTGGGTTTGTCTCCATTTTTCTTTTCTATACCATTGGCCTATGTTTCTATTTTTATGCCAGTACCATGTAGTTTTTGTTACTCTAATTCAATTCTGTAGTGTAATTTGAAGATAGGTATTATGACAGCTTTGGTGGTTTTTTTTTTTTTTTTTTTTTTTTTTTTGACTTGGGATTGTTTTGGCTATTTGGAGTCTCTTTTTCTTCTTCCAAGAGTTTTAGGACTTCCCACCACTGCCCCAGTTCTGTGAAGACTGTCATTGGTATTTTGATGAGGATTGCATTGAATCTGTGTATTACTTTTGTTAATATGGCCATTTTAGCAATATTAAGTCTGCCTATTCATGAATATTAGAGTTCTTCTCATTTTCTGAGGTCTTCTTCAATATTCTATAATTTTCATTGTAGAGACTTTTTTTGCCTTCTTGCTTAGATTTATTCCTGGATTTTTTTGAGACTATTGTAAATGGGATTGTTTTCCTGATTTCTTTCTCAGCAGATTCATTAAACGTGTATAGGAAAGCTACTGATTTTTATATGTTGATTTTGTAAACTACTAGTTTGCTGAATTTGTTCATTAGATCTAGCAGTCTGCTGGTAGAGTTTTTCAGATATTCTAGGTATAAGATCATATTATCTGCAAGTAATGCTAATTTGACTTCCTTTCCTTTTTAAATCCCATTTATTTCCTTCTCTTGCCTAATCACTTTGGTTAGAATTTCTAGTACAATATTAAATAGGAGTGATGAGAGTCGACATCCTTGTCTTATTCCCAATTTTAAAGGAAATGCTTTCAGATTTTCCCCATTCATTCATGTTGGCTTTGGGTTTTTCATTGAGGTAGACTCCTGCTATTCCTAATTTCTTCAGTGGTTTATCATGAATGGGTGCTGAATTTTGTCAAAGGCTTTCTCTGCATCTATTGAAATAGTTAAGTGATTTTAGTTCTTGATTTTATTTATGTGGTGAATTCCATTTATTGATTTGTGTATATTAAACTGTCCTTGCAACCCCGGTATAAAACCAACTTGGTCAAAATGTACAATCTTCTTACTACATTGTTGAATTTGATTTCTGATAGTTCGTTTAGGATTTTTGCATCTAAGTTCTTTAAGGATATTGCTTTGTAGTTTTCTTTCCTTGATGTGCTCTTATCTAGTTTTTTTTTTTTTTTTGCGGTGCTGAGGATCGAATCCAGGGCCTTGTGCTTGCAAGGCAAGCACTCTACCGAGTCTTATCTAGTTTTGATATGAGTGTGATACTGTTTTCAGTTGAATTTGGAAGTATTCCATCTCTTTCTATTTCATGGATAATTTAAGGAGCATTGTTATTAGTTCGTTTTTAAAGGTCTGGTGGAATTCAGCTGAGAATTCATCTGGTTCTGGGCTTTTCTTTATTGGGAGACTTTTATTATTGTTTCTATTTAATTGGTAGCTCTTTGTTTAGATTTTCCACATCCTCTTGATTAAATTTTGGCAGGAGTATAAGTTTTAAAGATTGTCCCTAATTATTCTCGAATTTCTGTAATGTCGGTGGTGATTTCTCCTTTTTAATCTCTAATTTTATTGATTTAGGTTTTCTCTCTTTTTCCTTTGGGTAGTTTGGCTATGGATTTATCAATCTTGTTTATTTTTTCAAAGAACCAACTCTTTATTTCATTAATCCTCTGAATTGCTTTTTTTATTTTCAATTTCATTGACTGCAGTTCTTAATTTTTCATTTCTTCTTTGTTTATAATTGGTTTATTCCTGTTTTTGAATGGTCTTAAGATGCATCATCATTAGGTCCTTTGCTTGGAATTATTGTGATTTTCTTTTGTAGGCACTCATAGCTATAAACTTTCCTCTTGGAACAACTTTCATAGTGTCCCAGATGTTCTGGTACATTGTATCACTAGTTTCATTTGAGTCTAAGAATTTCAAAATTTCTTCCCTGATTCCTCCTATTGCCCATTCACTGATCAAAAGTGTTTCATTCAATCTTCATGTGTTTATATAGTTTCTGTAGGTGTTTTGGTGTTGGTTTCTAATTTTATATCATTATGATACGATAGGATGCAATAAATTATATAATTTTACAATATTTGCTAAAAGAGTTGCTTTGTGGCTTAAAATATGATCTACTTTGGAGAAGCTTCCATGAACTGCTGAGAAGAATAAGTATTTATCTGTTGATGGATGAACTAGTCTACAGATGTCAATTAAGTTCATTTGATTTATAATATTTTTTTTCAGAACCAAGGAGTCTCTACTGAGTTTTGAATTTACGTTTGGATGATGTAGCCATTAGTGAGAAAGGTGTGTGGAAATCACCCAGTATTATTGTATGGTCTATCTTAGTCTTTAATTTGAGTAGTCTCTGATGTATGTATTTAGAGGCACCAACATTTGGGGCATAAATATTTACTATTGTTATATCATCTTGTTGGATTCTTTCCTTTAGCAGTATGAATTGACATTCTTTGTCTCTTCTGACTAATTTTGGCTTGAAATCTGCTTTGTTGGATATAAGAGGAGCTACTCTTGCTTGTTTGGGGTCTTCATTTGCATGATATATCAATTTCTATCCTTTCACTTCCAACTTGTGACTGTCTTTGCCTGTAAGATGTGTCTCTTGCAAACAACTTATAGTTAGGTCTTATTTTTTAAATCCGTTCTCTCAATCTATGCATTTAATTGGAGAGTTGAGACTATTTACATTCAGTGTTATTGGAGAGTGATGTTTATAAATTCCTGCTATTTTGATTTATTTCTAATGTTTCATTTTGTGGTCTTACTCATTTAGCTACTCTTCAAATCAGATGTATTCTTTTGTGAATTCTGGGGTTTATTTTTTATTTCTTCTGTGTGAAGCATTTCTTTAAGCTTTTTTCTGTCATGTTGGTGTAAGTAGTCACAAATTATTTTAGTTTCTGCTTATCTTGGAAGGTTTTTATTTCTACTTTGATTCTGAAGGAAACTTTGATGGATATAGCAATCTTGGTTGACAGCTATTTTCTTTCAGTACTTGAAATTCATCATTCCAAGCTCTCCTGGATTTTAGAGTTTGTGCTGAGAAATTGAGAGTAATTCTGATTTGTTTGCCTCTAAATGTAACGATGTTTTTCTCTTGAGGCTTCTAAAATTCTATCCTTGTTCTGCATATCAGGCATTTTAATTATAATGTTTCACAAAGAGGCTCCTTTTTTTCTTATTTATTTGAGGTTCTGAATGCTTCTTGTGTCTGAATGTCCATCTCCATCTGAAGGTTTGGAAAAATTTCCCTTATTATTTCTCTGAAAAGATGATCTGTTCCATATCCTGCATTTCAGAAGGATAAATTTCAGTGATTCTTCAATTTGATCTCTTAATGTCCCTGAGTCTTGTATATTCTGTTTGTGCTACTTATTTTCTTTTCTTTAATACTGTCTGAACAGTCAAGTTTGGCCACTTCGTCTTCCAGCTCTGAGATTCTATCTTCAGCATGATCTCTTCTATTAGACTTCCAACTGAATATTTGATTTGATATATTATATCTTCACTCCCAAGATTTCAGTTTGGTTCTTTTTCAGTATCTTTATCTTCTTCAACTTCTCATTCATGTCCTGTACTGACTTCCTTAATTCAGTTATTTTCATGTTGGAATCCACCTATCATTTTTATAATCATTCTTTTGAATTTTTTTTACCTGATGTTTCACCCACTTCAATATCTTTGCAGTCAGTTGCTGATGAATCATGAACTTTAAGAGACATCATGTTACCTTGCTTTTTCATTTTACTTGTAATCTTGTGTTTTATGCATCTGCTGTGATGGGTTTCTCCTCCACTCTTACATGTGGACCTTTTGTGGCACATCCCTCCCTTCTCAGGGTGTTCTAGAGTGATCTAGATTGAGCTTCCTGTTCTTACTATGCAAGTAGATATCTGTGAGTGGAACCTGAGTACCCCACCACCTCCCTTCCTACTTGAGGCCTGGTCATTAGTTGGAGGTTTTTGCCTCTTTTAGTCTTTGTATTAAAGTAAAGCTGAAATTTGAACATGTTTAATTTATGTGTGGAGTATGATGCACTGTATTTTGGCTGGGTTTAGTTCAGCAGCAGAATCTCTACCATGTGAAATTGTATTCTTCTTGTAGATTCTCAGCACTTCATAGAAAAAGGGGGAAAAAAACAATACCAACAACAGAAGAAAACAACATATGGCATTAAAATAAATACTTAGTGCCTATTATGACATCTGTAACACTAATTACCACACAACAGGAATGGTGGACTCAGAATTGCCAATGGAATGCATAATAAATAACTGAACTAAATCTGGCATTAAACAACAGCAGATATCGACTATGTCATCCACAGTACTAATAAGCACAACATGCATGGTGGGAGCAGGAGTTTTATAAACTAAGTAGTTCTAAAAGATGATAAAAATACAGTTCATTAAGAGAAAAAAACTGTGATAGGAAGGTAGAAGAAAATTGAGAATGTTCAAAATGTGAGCAGAGAGAATCTAAAAGAGATGTAGCAAGTGATGGTTATAGAGGAGAAGGTGAAAATATAGAAACAAAAACAAAAACAAAAACAAAAAACAAGAAAGAGAGAACAAGAGAATTTGGCTACTAATGGAAGAAAAAAGGAGAAAAAGAGAAATAAGAGAAACGAACACAAATAAACAAACCCAAACGCCTAACCCTCAAATAACAAGACATGGAAAAATAGCTATCACTAAAAAATGCTAACAATGAGAAAAAAAAGAAGTAAATATGCATGTGTGTGTGTGTACACACACACACACACACACGCACACACACATCCATGAACCTATCAGCTTTGCAAGAGTACACACACACACACACACACACACACACAGGAAAAAGGAAAAAGAAGATTCTTCATGAAAAATGAAAGAATTCTCTCCACTGAGGTGGTCAAAACAGCTGAGGAGGATGCACAGTCACTGACTGTGCCCACCTGTCCTTCTGTTTCTTCCTGGGCTATTTACTGAGATAGACAGCAGGGCCTGGGGGTTGCTATCCTGTCCTCTTTTTTGTGTGCTCACTGGGCTGTCAGCTGGAGTGGCCTAAAAATGTAGCTAGTTGAAATAGCTCTCAGCTTCTCTTCTCACCACTGTAAGGCAGGATGGAAAGGTGAGTAGCAGCAATTGGAATTTTATGTGGACAGACCAAATCAAGGCACTTGCAGGGTGGGGCTGCTGCAGTTCTATGGGGGTAGTCCAGGTCCAGTCAGGCCTTATGGCCTTTACTGGGTTGTATTTGCTCTGGGGAGATTAAATCACCACATTCTCAGAGCCGGGTTGATGTAGATCTCTGCTGGACATCTGGGTCTCAGGAGTCTCCCCAAATTCTACTCATGAAGCAGGGGAACCAACCTTCCACGTACTCTGCTACTCATGAATCCTAGGCTTAGTCCCTGAGCAAATTCACACCCACCTTACCCTTTTCAGCTGGTCACGTGAGCTGCCAGACTCAAAGGGAAAGTGAATTGCACTTCCCTTCATGGTTCTGACTTGAATCCTCCTGGGCACAATCATCCCCGGGTCTGTTTTTCTCATGTTCTGCTAGTTGCACTCTAGGCCACACAGTAGGTGCTTGCTGGTGAGACCCAGGCAAAAGACAGATAGCTCAGATAATGAATGATGGGGTCGGGAAGATGGGGATTAATTAAAAAAAAAAAAAAAAAAAAAGAAAAGCTAACCCCTCCAGAGCACTTCACTCTCTCTCAAGGTTACCAGCACCTCACACCTCTAGGGAACTGCTCCTCACAACACAAGGAGTTGCTAATGAGTAGCCTCTGGGCAGCTCTTTTCTTGCTTTTTGGACACCTAAACTGTGGCGAGAAACAGACTGGTCGAGAAGCAGCAAGCAGCACTCAGAGAGGAGAACACCAAATTTCACTTTACGCTGGCGGGCCCAAAGGAGATCAGACTCTAAATTCTGAGTGCCCGTCACAGTTTTTCACATTTAGAGGCTATCCAGTGTCATAAATGTTCTGGGCTAAATAATACATAGTTTTGCATGGGGTGTGATGGGCTGACAGATCTGGCTCCCTGAGAATGTTACAGGCCAGACTCTAAGGGAAATGACTAAACAGACTCCATTTTGTTCTGAGACTCCATGTTATGTAGGAAATAAGCTTCTCCTATGGGAACACCCCGCCTCTGTACCCATCACCAATTACTTAGTGTGACATGTTTAACAATACAGAATGACAATTCCTATGTAAAGAAAATTTGCTCTCTTTTGATTCCTATTGCTCCTAAACAATGTACCATGTGAACAGTGATTGGGTGGATGTTAGTAGCCACTCTTTAGTTTGTGCCTAAGTAAGGGTCATTTTGACCCACTTCCCCCTCTGTTGATGATCTCATGATATTAGTTTGTAATTTTGAATCATAGCAACAGACACTTATGATCAATGTGATTTTTGGTATAAGAACCCCTACAACCCTATGGTCGGGACTGTTCTCCCAATAGCCATTTTTTGGGGCATTGTGTGAGACAGTCAGCAGCCAGCTTAATAAAGACTCTCAAATTTGGACTTCTCAGTGGTGATTGATCTGTTTTTACATTGTGTCCCATAACAGGGGTTTTAAGCAGGAAGCATAGAGTGCAATAAGGGGAAGAACTGGCTCCTTTTACAAGGCCTTGACCTCCACAGGGGAGTTTAGACTTCAAAGTAGTTAGATCCTGGGGGAAGTCATTTACAATCCAAAAGTAGGAGTGGAGGGTGTTAATCAAGTTCCCTGAAGAGGAGCTGACTAGAAAGCAGAGAATGCTCCCTTCCCCAGGCACTAATTCTCACCCAGGGATGGGTTCCTAGTTTATTCTGCATCCAGGCTTGGGTTAGTTACCCATTATGAGGCAAGAGAGGAAGAAACCTGAGATCTATAAAGGAACAAGACACATGGGCACCAGCTCTGGATCCCCGCTCCTCTCTGGAGGACTCTACTAACACTCTACCAGCCCCCTCAAATAAACTTTGCTTTCTATGACTTGCCTCAGCATTTCTAGGCTGTTTAATCTTCGACACCGTAGGGGAATGAGGACTCTGTTATGGTTTGGATGTGAGGTGTCCCCTAAAAAACTCACGTGTGAGACAATGTAAGAAGGTTCAAGGAGAAATGATTGGGTTGTAAAAATTTTAACCCAATCAGTGATTTAATCCCCTGATGGGGATTAACTGAGTGGTAACTGAAGTGGTGGGTGTGGCTGGAGGAGGTGAGAATTGGGCGTGGCTTTGGATATATATTTGTATCTGACAAGTGGAGACTCTTCTGCTTTCTGATGATGTGAACTGCTTCCTTCTGCCACACTTCTGCCATGATGTTCAGCCTCACCTCGAGCTCTGAGCCGGCTGTCTGTGGACGGAGACCCCTGAAACCATGAGCCCTCAAATAAACTTTTCCTCCTCTACAGTTGTGCTGGTCAGGTCATTTAGTCACAGGAGCAAAAAAGCTGACTAAGCAGACCT
Organism: Sciurus carolinensis; assembly: GCF_902686445.1. Taxonomy (NCBI): domain Eukaryota; kingdom Metazoa; phylum Chordata; class Mammalia; order Rodentia; family Sciuridae; genus Sciurus; species Sciurus carolinensis. The sequence continues at coordinate 34,326,073 of NC_062219.1, forward strand.
GATCATGATTTCCAAGACCCATATCACCAGGTCAGTAGGGCAATGCTTGCTGTGATCTCCCAGGCTCCCAAAGCAACAGGCTGTGGCTCCAGCCTCAAGATGGCTCCAGCCTCAGCTCTCTGCTTGCTAGGTGAGAAACAGAGCACTTTTCAAACACTAATTCACTATACAGCCTCTGGATCAGCTAAGTTCAGGCTGCTTTTATGATCTACAGATCTTTTTGTGCCAAATTTGTCCATCGTGTTTCTCTGTCCATATTATTCGTTCCCTGTCACTGCCACAACTGACTTGGCTCCAATGTACTTTCTTGTTCTTTGTTCAACTCACCTGAATTTCTGACTCTAAGAGACTCTAATTTTAAATTTCAGTGACTCCCCTTTTTTACCTACCTTGCTGAGAAGCAGTAATCCCATTGTTTGAATCCTGAGCCATGAAGCAACTAGAAAGGCAGACTTCCTCTAATCCACCATCTTGAATCTGTAGCCTCATAAACATGTTTTTATATTGACAGGTTCATTTATAAACTACAGTGTACAAAAATATTCCGGAGGAAATAGGACAGAGAACACGTATCAGGAGTGGAAGAATGAGGACTGGGGGTATATGTTGGTGGTAAAGGCCCTGGGTTCTATCCCTGGCACCACAAAAAGTAAAATCAAAACCAACAAACAAATAAAAAATAGTGGAAAAATGAGAGGATGAGAGATGAATGAGAGACTCTGAGTCAGCAAAAGAGATAGGGTCAGGAGCCCTGAAGCATCTGTGCAGAGAGAGCGGTAGATCTAGGTGAAGAAAGTCCTCTGAAACCAGCCCATCTGGTTCTTACTTTAAAGTTGTCCAGGGTTGGCCCAAGCAGAGTTTGGTATTACCAGCTTGGCATGGTCTAGGTAGATACTTCTGAAGTGAAAAAACTCCGTGTGATGATTCCTACCACCCCTGTAACAAATCCTCACAAACTTTGTGGCTTAAAACTACATACACTTATCTTACAGTACTACAGATCACAAGTCTAAAATCTAAGCATTGGCAGGGCTGCGTTCCTTCTGGAGGCTCTGGGGGAGGGAATCCATTTACTTGCTCTTTCTAGCTTCCATAAGCTTTGTGTATTCCTTGACCCAGGGCCCCATCCTCTGTCATTAAAACCAGCAACATAGTATCTCCCAGTACCTTTCTCTGTGCAATGAAAAAGTCATTGTCTCAACTTTTTCTGACTTTGGTCATCTTGTAAGAGTTCTCTTATAAGGAATCTTGTGATTTCATTGTGCTCTTCTAGGTAAACTCTCTGGGAGGTGAACCATCTCTCTCCATCTCAAGGTACTTAATCACAGCTGCAGGTACCTTTTACCATATTTGCAGACTCTGAAGATTTGGATGTGGGTATCTCTGGTGCGGGGACGGGGGCGAGGTCATGAAACTAACCTCCTGCCTGGTTGGCAATAATCATAAAGACTGGAAATCGTCTGCATTGTTGGAGAATGTGAAGAATTGAGAATTATTCCAGACAACTAAAGAGTAGTATGCAGCACAGAGGACTGAGAGGAAGTATTATGATTAACGTTTTAAAAACTTGTATTTGGTTTTAACTGACAATTTTACTAGCATGTGCTTCTTTGATTGTTCTGCTATTTTAGGTATAATTTGCACAGAAGAAAAGAAGACAAAGAGTGTACTTTTGCATTGCTCTCAGAAGATCCTTATCATGACTTCAACCCCTCTCTCCAAGGCTTTTGTGCATGGACTTATCTGCAAAGCAGCAGCACTCTTCTGCCGTTGTTCTGTCTATAGCTGTTCTTGCTCTTGTCGCGTTTACGTAAAAATCTGTGGTTTTGGATAATGGCCCTGAGGCACAGTGGTTATATTTGTTTGTCCCCTTTTCCTGCTTTAAGCTATGCAAGTGAGAGCCCTATTTTAACACTGCTCTCATAGTCCATATGTATGAGTGAAGACTGAGTTTGGCTACCAGGAAGAGAACTCCTGAAGCTTAAGCCAATCAGGGGCTTGTCCTCCCTAGAGAAGATTCTGAGTTGCGTTTCGCTGGAAGGAAATTCAGAGCTGCTCTCAGGGCCCAGATTCCTATCAGCTGCTCCTCCTTCCTTAGCTGTGCTTTGACCTGTGGTATCAGGAGCACTACTGGATCTCTTAGCTTCACATTTGCAAATTAAGTGGAAGGTAGGTAAGACTTCCAGAAATAAGGAAGCTTGAGTATTTTTGCCTTGTGGAGTCTTGTGGTAGAGGAAGAAAAGGGAAGAGGGGATAGTGACTGGTTCTGGGTAGCCAAGCCATGGTGCCCGCATCCCATGCTCCAGGGGGGATCTGACGGGAGCTTGGGTATCTGAGCTGATATAACCCTTCATTAGTCAAAGGACCCAGGTTCACCTTCTACAAAAAGCTGTTCCCAAGGTGAATCATGGATGCATCATAGGTGTCCCCCCAAAAGTTGATTTTGTTAATGACTTCCATAGTGTTCGGACATTTATCAGAATTACAGTTCACTGAATTACAGAAAAGTAGAGCATATTTATGCCAGTACAATATTCCTAACAAAGTTTCATTTATACCATTATTTATATCATGGTGCTGCAAAACAGTGGGCTTCAAGGACAAAAAAAATACTTTAGAGATTACCCAGATAGACTCCTTATTTTACAGAAGAGGAAACAAACCAGAAAGGTGTGATGTGATTTATTCAGGGCTATGGTTAGCGAGTGATCCAGAGGGATTAGTGTCCTGGCGCTTTCCTCACCACCAGCTGCCTGAGAGTCCCAAAAACCTGCACTGGGCCTGCCAGGCTCCATATTTTACCCGGGGGCCCTGCCCAGGAGCTGCATAAACAGTAGTTTGCAGTCTCACTCACTCTTTTCTTTCACACCCAGAAAATAATTCCATGCATCTATTACTGTTTCAAACAACACATATTCTATTTATATTTCTATAAATGCAAATTTGATTTTAAGAAGGAAACTTTCTAAGCTAGAAGTGAGGAAATTCCAGTGTTTATGTGTCTGTCTTAATGACAGCAGAAATACACTCTAGTCTACATATCTACTTGTTGAAAATATAAATAGGAACATCTTGAGACTAATGTCTATTTTTAAATACTGAAGATGCTAATATCTTCAGTGAGCCACAAAGTTAATAATACAATTTTGGTAGTAATGTTGCCATAGTAACTTCAGAGTCAGAATCAACTTTGAAGTTCTTTATGCTCCTATATTTTTTCATTCTAATAACTTTCACTATTGATTTTTTTAAGGAAGTGAAATTCAGAAACTGTCTGATATCCCATCTAGCTTTCTGTCAGATATTAAACAGAATAATCATAACAGTTACCTACCTTCTAAAATAAACTCCAAGCAGTGTCAAAGTACTAATTATTGCTTTGACATATTTTTTATTAAGTAAACTAATTTAAAAGTCAGTAATTTAAAGTGTAGCTGTAGTCATTGTTAATAAAAGATTAGCTGTGTGACCTTGATGACAATCTGGAATATGTGTCTCCACCCTGAAGTTTCATCGTCTGTAAAATGAGGTGGGTGGACTGGATTATCTCTGTGGTGCACAGAGTCGAGGTTTTGAAGAGAAACTCTGATTTGCATTGTCTGGTTCGTCCTGAACACTGTTATTACTGAATCAATCCGGGAAGCCAAACCACCAAGGATTATGATTCCATTGATTTATTATAGGAATTAGACCTTTCACAATTGTGGGGAGGAAGAAAACCCTGGGGGTTGATGGTGTGATAGGAGAGCTGGCGTATCAATGGAGTCCATAATCAGTTTGAGAAGCCAAACACATCCAGCCACATATGTGGACTGCAAGGGGGTGCTAGTGGAGAGGTCTACAGGAGAAGTCTGTGGATGCAGATCCAGGGTTCTGGGCATGGGCTTGGGGATGCTGTTGGTCAGCAGGTCAGTCAGAAAAACTGGTTAAAAGAGAAGCCCATGGACTCTGGTGTCTCTGGCCAATGACCTTCAGAGAAGGAGGCTGGTGCTTAATTCCTACCTTCCAAATCTTATACAAGGTTCTCGTTCGCCTACTTCTTACCTGGAACAACTCAAGGACAAAGCGTCTAGAAAAACAGAGTTCTAGTCAATTTGATATAAACACTACCCAACAAAATGAAGGGATGTTTGCTCTCCTTCCCTTGACTCTCATTCAGTCCTTCTGCAGTCTACACCTCTTTGTAAATAGCCTGAGATGCTTGGTGCAGTTAGGTAACAGACACTTTTAAAGATGTATGACTATGAAAACATCTGTGGATTGGGGAAGCATGTGGACCATCTTAAAGTGAAACTTCGGTCTAGAATTAACCTGACTGCCTGCTCACCAGCCCCTCCCTCCTCACAGATGTCCAAGCTGTGGGAGGGAAGAGTAGGAGGTTTTGCAGAAATGGGACGCAGAGCCAGAAGGGAGGGGGAGGCAGTGGGAGGAACTGGCAGGTGGAGACACAGGAGAGAAAGAGAGAGAGATGAGGTAATAAAGGAATAGGGGTTTGGAATTAGTAGGGGGAACAATGAAAACACACTCTGTTCAATCTGTCTAATAAGTACCTGGTAAACTTCCTTTGTCATTTCATTTTAATGAAATATTTTATATACCCAAAGAATATACGTAACAGATTTAAAGGTTAATGACTTATAATGTATCCAATATGCACAGGCCCATCACCCAGCTTGAGACAATGAGCATTGTCCTTTATTAAAGTTCCCCGAACGCTCCTTTTACCCTGCTGCTCTCACCTCCCTTCCCCTATTAATATTTCTCTTCTCCTGAACTTGGATCCCAGAAATGTGAGGTGGCTTCGTGGAGTTTCTATTTACTCTGACCCAGTCTTAGGCTGAAGAGGTCACTTGGGTGGTTCCAGGGCATATGGATTAGATGGACAGGGTGGACTGCCAAGGTCATTGTTCTCACTCTGGCTCCAGAGCAGTGTCCTTTGCATTGAAAAACTGAGTCCCAGGGTTATTACACCTAAACTAGCAGAGTAACTTCCTCTGCCAGTGGACATGTTAGAGGCATTAGAGGAGATGGTTCTTGAATACAGACATTCAATTATTTAATCACCCCATTGAAGGCTGTTACTTCATAAATAACAAGCTAGCCCAAACTTTCTATAAGGAGGATATCATGCAGTTACCTTTTCTGGGGCTCCTATATTGGTGTCTTTGGGTCCCTTAAGTTGTATAGGTGCTAAGCATCCAATAAATAGAACTAATCGTAAGAAAGGGCATGCTAGGAGGACTGAGAGGACATGTACAGGCAGAGAGAAGAATGACGAGGGGACCTGAAGCTGCCACTCCTTGAGAAAGGGACTGTCTGTCCAATTTTGAATCCTTCTCTGTGTCTTCCACTTTGCCTGGCACAGAACCATTTGTTGAATTGTTGAGTTGAAATCATACTGACATAATTGGTCAGCAAAGCCTCCACAGCTTTCTAGTTTAACCATGCTTTTCTATCATCTTCTTTGGTTCCAACTCCACTGTTTCAGGACTGCAAGGAGAATGGAAATCCACAGAGAAATCTCTCCAGCGTCAGGGTGTCTGCCAAGCAGTGATGACTCAGGAGTGGCCTCCCAGCAGCCAATCATCCTTCAAGCCTGGGAGTATAATTGCCTCCAAAGGCTCAGAGATGAGTCAGCATTTTTTAACCCAAGACTTTGAATCAAGGTTATCAGAATGCTCTGTACCCTAACTCCTGGGTCTAAGTCAACTGGAGTTTGGGTAACTGGTCAGCAAATACCACTCCCAGGCCTGACCAATGGGGAAGTGGCAGATGAAAAGCAGAATGTTCTGAATTGAGGACCCAAGTCTGACTAGGACATTGCAGCCTAGGGCAGGTTTCAACCTGAGCACCACTGACATTTTTGGATCACATTTGTTGTGGGGGATGGTCCTGTGGTGTCTGACACCTTTGGGGTCTCCACACTAGATGCCAACAGCAATTCCCTTTCCCCCTCCCCTGGTGGTGACAACCAAAAACATCTCCAGACATTGCCAAATATTCCCTGGTGGCAGCTTCTAATTGAGAACTATTACTATGGAGGGTTTGTCTACAGCAGTTTTTCTCAAAATATTATTCTAAAATATTATTATCAAAAATATTATTCTTAAACCACCTATGAGAAGCACCATGATGGTTTAGATATGAGGTGTGTCCCCCAAAAGCTCATGTGTGAAACAGTGCAAGAAAGTTTAGAGGTGAAATGATTGGGTTATGAGACTCTTGACCTAATCAGTGCATTAATCCCCTGGAAGGGATTAATTGGGTGGTAACTGCAGGCAGGTAGGGTGTAGCTAAAGGAGGTGGGTCCCTGGGGGGCCTGCCTGTGTATTTTGTCCTTGTTGTACATCTCTTTCTCTCTCCTTCTCAGTGCCATGTCCTGAGTCACTTTCCTCTACCCCGCCCTCAGGCCATGATGTCCTGCTCATGCTCAAACCCAGAGCAATGCAGTCGAACATTTATGGATAGAAACCTCTGAAACCATGAGCCCCCAAATACACTTTTTCCCCCTCTAATTGTTCTTATTAGGTCTTTTGATCACAGCAGCAAGAAAGCTGAATAAAACAAGCGCTTAATATGGTTATTGAAATTCAGGGTACTAGGGGCCGTCCAAGACTCTCCAGGATCCCAGCATCTGTGTCTTAATGAGCATTCTTTGACCTGTTCTTTCCCCTTTGACCTACAGGGGCTACTGGTCTTTGTGTCATGAAAATGGCAACCCAGAGTCTTACCTAATATTCCAGATAGGAAATTTTGTTTTTGATGGTCCAATAACATGAGGTCATCACATCTATAAGCATAAAAAAAACTCTGCATTAATGAAATTATTTCAAGTTCAGGATTTTGTTTAAGAAAACTATTTCCATATCCTGAGAGATATGGCTTGTGGATATCATGACCAACTCTTGCTTCTGCATTTAATATAGTATTTTCCAAAATAAAGTGTGGGCATCTACATAGCACTAACATTCCTTCCAGCACAGGTCAATGTCCTAGCAAAACTTGCCAGTTCTACCACTTATCATTCATGTAAGTTTGGGTCAGAAAAGTCATTACTGTGTTGCAAGTATTACCTGGTAGAGGAGAACCTTCACACCTTAGTACTTCTTAGTTTTAAGGTTAGTCCTAGAATAAATCATGAAGGAATGGTAAATACACATTTAAATTTAGATGAAAGATAAGAAAGATGTTTTCTGAGTTCTAAATATAAAGTTAATTTTTTTTTTTTTTTTTAGGAAGACAACCTCAGGATATTTCTGTGCAGACCACTTCAGTCATTACATTCTTCTATTCATGGGAGCCATTGCTTTGTGAATTTGGGGATGGGTTTAGATGTTATCAGAGCACTGTTGCTAATGGTTACAAAGTGTAGTATACTGGCAATGGATCCCTGGAGGTCTGAGGACAGAACCTACCAGTAAGAAGTGAAGAACTGAAAGAAAAACAGGAGTCTAAAATTTAACACAACCTGGCTTGAAATTTTGCTTAAGGCAGATTCTGCTAATAACAGCTAATATTTGTAACACGCTTATGCATTTTCTGGGCATGATCTCATTTAATTCTCTCAACAGCCCCTGAGGAAGTCACTCTTATTATTCCCATTGTCTTTGAGAAAACTCAAGTCTTCCTGATTGAATGCAGGTATCACTTTTCTGACCCTTGCTCTGACCCAAGACCTTATGGGCTGCCTGGATTCCAAAGAATTTCACTTGCAAAACACTCTTTAGGGGGCAAAGGTTTACACAGTCTTCTGCAAATGTAGCAGTCAATCCATTCTGTCAGAATGGTTTTTGGTTTAGTTCATAATTTAGGCTTCTACTCTATCTGCATCCTGACTGGCTGCTCTGGTCTTGGTGGCAGTGTGAAGGAGCAGGGTATCCTCAGGGAAGTAGGACCTGGAAGGACTGTGGATGGAGTCAGTGGGACCACTCCCAAGGGGTCCAGCAAGAGAGTAGGGGCCTGGCACCCCAAGGACCTTGGAAGAGGAAGTTAATTCTCCCTGCTGGTGCAGATAGAGACCAGAGCCCTTTAAACAACCATTTAACTTCTTTTTCTTTCTCTTCCCTGCCTTCCATTCCTCCTCTAGGACCTTCTCTTTCATCTGAATTCATTCCCTTAAAAATAGAAGGGACAAGAGAAGGGCCAAAGTGGTTTTCTCCTGCTCTGTATCCTCCAGCGAAGGCTGGGCTCCATGATCCGAGGGTCACTGTCAGAGAGAGATCGGGGCTGAAAACAAGGTGGCCTTAGAGGTGAGTGTCTGAAGACACAGCAATCTCACTTTATTTAAAGAGAGAGAGGGAAAAAAGAGGAGAGAAGAAAGAAGAGGGAAAGAGGAAGGAGGCAGGAGTGATGAGAGGGAGGGAGGGAGGGAGGGGGAGAGAGAGGGGGAGGGAGAGAGGGGGATATATATATATATATATATATATATATAGAGAGAGAGAGAGAGAGAGAGAGAGAGAGAGAGAGAGAAGGAACACATGTATTCTGATTGGACCATGCAATTTTTACATCCAATCAAGCATATTAGTATTAGAATTTCCCTCTATTGATCTGCTCTGTGCTTCCATGATTCTATCATCTTTGAAATTATTTCCTTCCTTTGTTTTTGCTCTCTGCTCACTTGATCTGGAAAACATGGTGCCTCCAATAGTAGGCCCTAAGGACAAGTCGGGGTGACTTTGAGTTGCCAGCACCCTATATTACATTGAATACCATTTGCAGTCTCCTAAAATTCAAATTCTCCAAGACACACAGAGAATGTCAATCAGAACATAAAATCAAGCTATAGTTTGTCTTCAAAGGATATCATGCCCTACAGCAGGACATTCCCCCAAAAGCCCAGGGCAGGGCTTCAGACCCGGCTGTGCACAGCACGTCACCTGGCAAACAGCACCCTGAGACTGGCCGTCCTTTGATTCTGTCTGCACAAGGTCATCCTATGAAGTAACTGCAGATCCAAAATGCAGTAACACAGGATTACGCTTGCTGTTCTGGTTTGCTGTACTTACACTCATCCTGGGGATAGAACAGCAAAACATCAGGGGCCTTTGTGAGCACTTTGGTTAAGTGTCTTTGTGGTGAGTGCCCATATTTGGGAAAGAGAAATATCTACTACACAATAAAAGAAATGCTTAAAATTGGAGGGAAAGAAAGGAAGTGGAACAGTCCTTCATTTCCACTGAAAGGAAACTCATGTTCCAAAAAAAAAAAAAAAAAAACAACCCAGAAGCAAGAAACCCCGAATTTCTATTTACCCAGCAGAAAGCAGCCACCACTACCAGGAACCAAGATTCTGCAACTTGCTTTCATAAAATAATTTGTTTCTCAAGAATCATATCAATCTTGTCTATTTTAAAGGCTTCCCAGTAGGAGTGTCAGCTCTCTCAGCAGCCACCTCAAAGATACAGTGTTCTCTTTAAGAGAACTGAGCTAATTACATTCATGTCTTATTCAAGTGATTCCTTCTATCGTGATGACAGTGGGCTTTGAAATCAGTCTGATGTTCTATGGGAATTTTCCTAGAGAGAAACTGAAGAACATGACAGTGAAGCAAACCTACTTTCTGTGCCCAAATCCCACCCCCTCTTCCCTTGATATTAGAAGTATTAAAAAAAAAAATAGACTTCCTTGTAGGGTTTTGAATGTTGGAGGAAGTAGCAGGAACTTGGGATGTGACTCATTTTATGAGGTCATGTTTTCATACCTGGAGGTACCCACTGCTTCTAAATTAAGGAATACAGTAGAAAACGGTCCAAAGTTTGGATAAATGCAACTTCAAGATTTGCTTTTTGTTTTACATAGTGCCCTTGAGCTGGAAATAAACACTTAGCTTATTTTTTTATTCCTATTTTCTTATTATGTATACTCTGAGCTCATAGAAAATAAAGATCCCTTCTGTTCACTCAGTTTCCCTAAATTTTTATCCTCTGCAGCACCTGGTACCAGGTATGACGGCTTAGGGACTCTGAGGGGCACAACTCTCACAGGAGCCACAAGTGGAGGTCCCACGGCTGTGTGACCCTAATAGCTGTGTCAGCATTTGTGACTTTGCCGTCTGTCCTTGTCTTTCCCCTCTCTGTCCCTGCCCACACCTTCCCTGGCCTTGTGCTCCAGGGATTAAAAGAATAGGTTTCTGAGAGGACTGTCTGCCATTAGTTTGTCATTCCAATCCCCGGCAAGAGAAAAAAGAAGAGGCCAATTTGTTCAGAGGCAGAATGGAAGATGTCAACATGGCATGACATTTTGAAAAGCCCAGAACAGCCAGCAATTTAGTTTATCAATCCAATGGATTCATCAGATATTTTTAAAGACATGCAGGATAAAAAGAACTTTGAGAAATAGGAAAGGGATTGTTTTAGTCAGCTTTTTCACCGCTGTCACTAAAAGACCCAACCAGAATAATTGTAAAGGAGGAAAAGTTTATTTAGTGGCTCACAGTCTCAGAGACCTTAGTCCATAGAAGGGCGGTTCCACTCCTTGGGACTCCAGATGAGGCAGAACATCATGGCGGAAGAGTGAGGCAGAGGGAAGCAGCTTACATGAAGATCAGGAAGCAGAGAGAGACACCATTCTCCAGATAAAAATATATACCCAAAGCCATGATCCAATTCCACCTCCTCCAGCTACACCCTACTGCTTCATTTACCTCTCAGTTAATTCCTATCAGGGGATTAATTCACTGATTGGATTAAGACTCTCACAACCCAATAATTTCTCCTCTGAACCTTCTTGCATTGTCTCACATGTAAGCTTTTGGGGGACACCTCACATCCAAACCATAACAGGGATAGGAAAAGTATTAATTCAAGGGGAACAGAATCAAGAATTTTCTCCAGACTCTATTAGAAATTAATTTCTTCCCTACCCTTCTCTGCTCCATTGTTTCCGATACTCTTTCTAGGAAAGTCTTCATGTCTGCTGTAATATTTATTATTTCTGATGAAGACAGGAAAGATCACAGACTTCTCATTTTCAATTCACTCTTGAATTTTATTAATTTTAATAAAATTCAGAAACTTTAGCTTAATGACAGTTGAACTTGATTGATATCATTGATTCAAAGATTAGGTAAAAAGTGTACTTAATATTTATTTCTTTTTCTTGGAGGTGTAATATATACCTAGACCCACTCAGTCTATTTCCATATAAATATGATAGTGATGCATTATGTATATGTAAAGATATTATGAAAATCTGGATGAAAACATCAGAAGCTTTTTAGTCAGTGAAAGTCCTTTAGAATTTAAAGCCTGGTGCCTCAGGACCAAAGGACAGAGTTGGCATGAATATCTTTGTAATTCAATTATCTAAATACAAGGTAGGAATAATACTTGGAACTGGTGAAATGGGATTCTAACAGCAGTGATATCAGAAATTTATGACTGCAACTTAACATTTCAGGATTACTTTGTCATCTCAGCCATCGGAGACCAGTCAGGGCTGTAGCACAAAAATAAATATTCCAGTTGCCAATGGAAACTGAAATCACCTTGGAGATGATTAATACTGGTAGGGCTGACAGTGGAGGCTGCAATCACATAATTCCTGGCCAAATCAATCACGACCAAACAAAGAGCAGCAAACATTTCTACAAAGGCAAAAAAGCCAAAGTCTTCTTTTCCAGAACTTTTAGATTTATTATAAAAGTTTGTTCTCCGTGAGCAAAGGATTCTCCTAATACAAAGCTACATTTTCAATTTACTGAACAATATTTCACTGGATCAATTGTCAAGAGTCCTGGGTGTCCCTTGCAAGGTGTAGGAGGGTTTGATAATGAAAGTCCATCTTATATATTTACAAGCACTTCTTTTCTTTTCTGTTATTTTTCTCTTGTTACAAGTCTTCATCTTTTGAGAATCTTGTGACTCTAGATTATTATAATCCTTGAAGTTTTTAATGTTTGTGGCTTTTACAATGATTGCTTTGCTTGAGAGTGCTTTGCCAAATCATCAGATACATATACCATTATCAACAGTGCATTAGCAGATAGGAAGAAATTGATGGTGCATGAACAAGACTGCTTAGTGGAATGCAAAGACAATGGAAGTCTTCCTTATGTAGCATGGCTGCCCTGGTTTTAAAAGACAATAATATTATTATCAACTGGGAGTTTCCATCAGAAACTTGAGTACCAGAGGGAGAAATAATAATAGGTCTAATTACACTTTTCAAGTAAAGAGGGCTACATTATAAAATATTTAATGTTGAATAATGTCAAAGATGATTGTTTTGGTGCCTGTAATTTACTCAGCAATACTGCCTCCTAGATGCATTAGTAATGATGAATAACTTGCTGCTGTGACAGAAAATCCTGGAAATCTTAGAGTTACAATTTAATAAAGAGAATTTCTCAATTCTAATACAATCCAGTTTGACATCTGCTTATCAATCTTAACATCACAGCAAGAGACCATGGATATCATATCCTAAGGAGGCCCAGTGGGAAGTACATGATACCATCTATAGAATGTCCTTGTCAAACAACCTAACTGATCAAATGACCCATATCTAGGACACGTGGGGCACAACGTGTCGACCAACACTGGAAGGATGCAATCAGCTAAATCTAGAATGTGGAAAATGATACAGGACAATGACCTGGTTTCTTCAATAAAGAAATGACCAGGGGAAAAAAAGGAGAAAGAACCAAAAGGAGATGTAAGGGACATATTAATCAACGATCCCATGTGGGCTTTATATGACTCCTAATATGAAGTAACCAAGAGAAAAAAATAAGAACTGTGAAACAGCTGAGGAATACCAAGGGCATTTGATTATATTACAGAATTAATATAACTAATGCTAAATGTCTTGATGGGATAATAGTATTGTGATTAAATTAAAATGAAAGGAGACTCCTTCTGGGACAAATTTTGATATATTTACAGATGAAATGGCATGTCTTGGATTAGTTCCAAAATACCTCACTGGGCAGGAGGGGTGGAGGCAAGGACCTTCACCTTTTAAAAACATCTCTCAGCAACAATGGAGACTTTGCTGATTAGTGTAATGATGCCAGAAATGAATTTCCACTGTTCAAATAAGTGCTTTCTAACAGCAAACTACATGTGAGTGACAGTCTTCCACTGGTGAAAACTATAATATTCAAGACAAGTGGATTTGCCAAAATGTTTTGGCATTTTCCCTCCACTAGCTTTAACAGGTTTAAAAATCCTGGGATTCCTTTGCTTTCATTCTTCATCTTTCATCCCAAGGGAAGATACCTGAGGTTTTATTCCTAAACTATCATATTGGTTGTGATGTCGGTTCAGAGGATTCTGCTTGCCTCTGCTCATATTCAAAAGTGAATCTCTGAGTATTGCTCGGGGAACTCTGGGGGCCCCAAAGACCTGAAAGTGGGCTGTGAAGTCAAAATTATTTTTCTAATAATACTAAGGTTATGTTTGCTCTCCCTCCCCTCATTCTCTCTTGAGCATGCAGTGGAGACTTCCAGATGCTGTATGATCTGTGAAAATGTCACCCTCTGGCTGCTAGCGAGATGGATGTGTATTTGTTTTCAAATGTTCCTGGGTAGGGGGCCAGGGATGTAGCTCAGTGGTAAAGTGCTTGCTAGCATTTTTGAGGCCCTGGGTTCAATCCCCAGTACCACAGGGAGGGGGAGGTACTGTATAAGTTTAAAAGTTCTGGGATTTATTTTCTAATACATTAAATATCTATAGTTGTAAAACACAAAATACAATCTCTTTGAAGTCTTCAATGAATTTTCAGAATGTAAGGAGTTCCTGAGGAGGGGAAATAAAGCTTGAGAACTACTATTTTGGATTGTTGTCATGCCTGTGTTAAGTGACATGTTATGCAAAGTATAACAGGAATATTAGGATTTGAGAATTAGAATTTTATCACCACTTATGAAACAAGCTGTTTTTTTTTACCTACTTATTAATAAATTGTCTATGTTGTCACAGAACTTGATAGGAATCTTGCCTTCTTCGTAAATATGAAAGGACCAAATTACAACAAATTTAATTAAATGATCTAATTGACTTTTCTTTGAAACTCATGAATCAGGGAAGCATCTCCTCTAAAAATATAGAAAGATTCTTCCATGAGCTGAAGACAAAAACTTGGTTTTATAGGCAGAAATTTGGCCAGGTTATCCCACTCCTCAGTTTATATCCAAAGGACTTAAAAGCAACACATTACAGTGACACAGCCGCATCAATGTTTATAGCTGCTCAATTCACAATAGCTAAAATATGGAAACAACCTAGATACCCTTCAACAGATGAATGGATAAAGAAAATGTGGTATGTGTACCCAATAGCATATTATTTGACTTTAAAGAAGAATGAAATTATGGCATTTGTTGGCAAATGGATGAAATTAGAGAATATCATGCTAAGTGAAATCAGCCAAACCCAAAAAACCAAAGGCTGAATGTTTTCTCTGATATGCAGATGCTAATTCACAATAAGGCAGGGGAGAGAGAGAATAGAGTTACTTTAGATTAGGTAGAGAGGAGTGAAGGGAGGGAAAGGGTATGGGGGTAGGAATGATAGAGTGAAATAGACATTTTTACCTCATGTATATATATGACTGCATAACCAATGTGATCCTACAATATGTATAATCAGAAAAATGAGAGATTACACTCCATTTATGTATGATCTATCAAAATGTATAAATGCATTCTACTGTCATGTACAACTAATTAGAACAAATAAAAATTAATTAAAAAATTTTTAAAAAGCAGGAACAGGGAATGAAAAGCAGTTTTGTCATTTCAAACTGATTTCCCTTCTAGGGTTAAAGCAGAAGGGATTTACTTGTCCCTTGGGCTAAAACTTGCCTGTTTGAGGGTTTGGTTATCACTGTCTCTCCTGATTTCTCAGATAAACAATGTAGTTTCATTTGGGTGATATGGAACTTTATCATGAAGGACTCCCATTTTGGTTTGGTTTATTGAGGCCTAAATCAAAGATCAGTCCAACCAATGGTATTATATACATTGTTTATTTTATTTTTATTTGTTCTTTTTAGTTATATATGACAGCAGAGCCTATTTTTATATACTTATATAAGTATGGAATATATCTTATTCTAATCAGGATCCCAGTCTTGTGGATGTACACAATAATGAAATTCATTGTGGTATATTCATATAGGTACATAGGAAAATAATGTCAGATTCATTCCACTATCTTTCCCCCTTCCTTCCCTTTATTCCCCTTTGTCTAACCCACTGAACTTCGATTCTTCCCCTCCCCTGCTTATTTGGGTTGGCATCCACATATCAGAGAGAACATTCAACTTTAATTTTGGAGGATTGGCTTATTTCAGTTAGCATGATAGTCTCCAGACCCATCCATTTACTGGCAAATGTCATAGTCATTCTTCTTTATGACTGAGTAATATTTCATTATATATATATATATCACATTTTCTTTATCTATTCATCTGTTGATGGGCATCTAGGTTGTTTCCATAGCTTAGTTATTATGAATTGAGTTGCTATAATCATTGATGTGGCTGTGTCACTGTAGTATGCTGATTTTAACTCCTTTGGATATATAATGAGAAGTGGAAAAACTGGGTCAAATGGTGGTTCCATTCCTAGTTTTTTTTTTTTTTTTTTTTTTAGTAATCTCCACACTGCTTTCCAGAGTGGTTGCACTAATTTGCAGTTCCACTAATAATGTATGAGTGTACCCTTTTTTCTACATCCTTGCCAATATTTATTGTTACTTGTATTTTTGATAATTGCCATTCTGGTTGGAGAGAGGTGAAATCTCAATATAGTTCTAATTTGCATGTATTTAATTGCTAGAGGTGTTGAACACGTTTTCATATATTTGTTGACTATTAAGTTTCTTCTTTTAAGAAGTGTCTGTTTAGTTCCTTTGTCCTTTATTCATTTTTTTTAAGTGTTAAACTTTTTGAGTTCTTTGTGTATCCAGGAAATTAACACAAGATAAGAGACTAGGTACAACCATACGTAACTAGTATAATTAGTAAGTATTATAAACAAACAAAAAGTACTTGATGTTTATTTGTGACCAAATTGGCTTAGATCACTTTGTGTCTGTAATGAAACCATAAAGCTTATGCTCAGGAGACTTGGATCCGAGGGTTAGAAAGTTGGAGGAGTCCAAGGATTAGACTTAGACTCTACTGGAATCTAAGTTTAGGCAGAGTAGGGAGGAGGAGGGTTTGGGAGAAGGTCTGGTATGTAGAGAATGGAGACGATCTGGTGTTGTGGGATTTGGGCTCCTTCATCCCCAGCAGTTCCTGAAAATAGTGCTCTGGCTGCCATCCAGGCCAGCCCTGGCTTTCCCTCTTGGGAAGGGGGTCTTCAGAAGGGCAGTGGAGCCTGCAGCAGCAGAATTCCCCTTATCCCTTCCTGCAAAACCTACCATGATTGAATACAGAACAAAGACATCATTCCACAGTTAGAGGCAAAAGGCCTGAAGTCAAAGTTTGATCAATAATCAGCATGCATAAAGGGTCATCTTTCATCATTTTCTCTTGGGAGCTGAGGAGGTGGAGAATGTTGCTCTCAAAGAACCATGAGAGAGGGGTGGAGAGGGGAGGCGAGAAGGCTGCGAGCATCTGGGTATGTATTAGAATTTTCCTTGTGGCTCTCTCTGCCTGGGCGAAATCCTTCTCCTTGCCTGGACAGTTTTTCAAGTGTAGCTAACAATATATGATCTGCTTCTTGAGTTTCAAGAACATTTCCTTTTTTTCCTTCCCTCCCTCCCTTCCTCTCTTGCTTTCTTCCTTCTTTCCTCTCTCTCCTCCTTCTCTTCTCTCTGCCCCATTTTCTTCTATAATAATTTTAGTTCTCAGACCTCCCCATAAGAAGGGAAGAAACTTGGAACATACTCAAATCCGCTTATTTGCAGGTGACAGACACAGCTTAATAATCTAAACAATCTTTTCAAGGCTGTTTGCCTTTGGTCTTCCTGGCCTGATCTGGCCTCTCATTCTGAGCCCACTGTTTTTACCTCCTCATCCCTTGTGCTGTCAGCAGAGGGTCCTCTGCACCCCCAAGACTGGAGCAGGAGAAGGACCCACTCCAGACTGGATGATTAGTGTCCAGAGTGGGGAGTGAGCCCAAGGTCTTGGCCCAGTGAGCATGTCATGTGGTAGAGGAGGATTTGGTTATCCAAGTATTGCAAGACCTTGGAAGGAGAGGGCAATGTCTTATTTGGTCTTTTTTGTAATACCTTACACCAAACCTGCTATTCAGCAAGCTCTCAAAAAGTGAGTGTGACACTGGCTGATGGTAAGATAACAGGGGGCATTTCTCTTTATAAATTATATGGTTATATTTTAATGTGTTTTTCTAGAGTGCCTACATATAAGTATTTCTATAACCAGCAAAATCATGCAAATAACTTTAAATGCACTTATTGTAACAATTAAAGAAAGCCTTGAAAGCAAGGATGAATAAGCACCTTGGGTTGTCAAATCAAAAGGAAAAAAACCAAACATGGCTGGGAGAGCAAAGAGGGAAGAGTTAACAGACAACTTGGATGTGGAGTGTGAACTGGTGTTCGGTTAATGACAATGAAAAGGGCCCGGGCTGAGCAATTGGAATGCTGGTGTTGTCATCCCTGGGAAGAGGGGGACAGTAAAATGGGCCATGCTTGGAGGGAAGGGTCCCAAGTTTCTGATATGTTAAATTTCATTTGTCTATTAAACATCCAAGTGGAAGAAACAGGCATCTGAAATAAAGGAAAGAGTCTGTGAATCATGGGCATGAGATTGATGTTTTCTAAGGCTATTACATATCAAGAAGAAAGGGCAAATTCAGAGAGAGGAGAATCAAGGACCAGGCTCTAGAGCACTCCAGTGTTAAATGTGGTGAAGAAAAGAAAAGCCAGCCATGCAGATTAGAAGAACCTGGAGAAGTGGAGAAGAAACAAACACGAAAAGCTAACGCCAAAAGAAACAGTATGATGTCCAGAAAACCAAGACTGAGGGAAAGAAAGGCAAAGACACTGGATAAATTAAGAGGTGACTGAGAATCAAACATGTTCCCATTTTCTCTGCTTCTACTTTCATCCAGGTCTCAACTACACTTTTTCTGCTTGCTTCTATTATTTCCCAAGTCACTCTGCAGATCATTACCAAATTTATATTCCTAGTAAACCTCTCTCAATGCATTTGTCCTGTGTTGAGAAAGTCTTACACTACTATAGCACTGAGTTTCTTGGCCTGGCTTTTAAAGTTACCACTAATTTGTTCTCCAGGTACCTTGCTGGGCTTATCTTCTGTTTCTCTTCAATTTGAACTCAGTACTCCCAGCAGGCTATGTACCCCTCCTGAAACTGGCTTTACTTCTTCCCTGTTGTAGGTCTTTGCCTTCGCTGCTTTTTCCCTGTATAAGACAGTTCTTGAAATATTTTCTTGATTCATATAAACCTTTCGAAGTCCACCTCAAGTAATTTTATCCAGGAAGCATACCTCCTTTTAATATTCCTTCTGGACGTCAAGGATAATGCCTGTTCCATTGTTAGCTCCCAATGCCATAAACAGAAGCTGCATTGACTGTGCATTAGGTACTTAAGGGGCTTTTTAAAAATTAATTTCTTGACTTGTTTACTAAAATTAATCATGTCAGGATTTTTTTCTATTCTTCTTAGAAGAGTGAATATTTGCATTTAAAATCTTTATTTTCACAATCTCTGGTATCTGCTATTAGCTCAAATGTGTAATATTTCATTAGAAGCAGATTTCTATTTCAGGTTCACATCTAGAAAACGAAGGTAATTTGCCTGCATAGGTAATATTGGAATTCCTGGGAGACTAGAGAACGAGGAAAGTGTGATGTATGAATCAACAGCACCTTGGTAAATGGAATGTAATCTGCAACTTTCCAGAAACTAACTGAAGATTATCAAGTTGAATTACAAAGTTACAATATTGAAATATTATGCATACCTGGGTAATTGTTTCATCAATAAATGGAGATTTCTCCTTTATTTCAAATAGGGTTTGGGGGCCTTAAGGTTAAAAGGCAAATACATTGAACAAAAAATAATACAGGTGATGTTACAAAAGGCCCAGGGCCATTTCCTAACATATTGAATTCCTTTTGAATTGCAGAAATAGCTTTTATATTTTGTTTTCAAAAAAAGATATTCACAGCCTCTGAAATGACTTTCCTCATTCATTGTAGAATCAATTGAACGAGTGCCCCTGTGTTCATTCCAAAGCCCTGCAGTTGGGTAATAGCCCCGACCATTGCTTATATTCCAGTAAAAATTAAAATTTTATAATGCATCATGTATATATTCTACTTTTTTTTTTTTTTTGATCTGAGAATCTGGAAAACTGATCATAAGTACGTGATAATGAAACTTAGTCTACAATTTCCACCATGAACCAAAAAGTCAACGAATTCTACCCATGTTGATGGGGAACCCAAAATGTACCGGCACCATGTAAGACCCTGATATGCTAAATACAAATTCCAGAACTTCCTGGACTTCCCAGTATACAAATAACTCAGCAATATTCCTAGGCTGACAGCAACCTCCATCTGACAAATCAACTCGTGGTAGACCATGGCAATGGGAGTGAGAGAACAGAAGTGGCACATAGGACACTTGGATACACTCCTCATCACCTTCTCACGTGTTCTTTCTCTCCTTCCATTGTAGGTCTGAGTCAGTCCTACTGTTTCATTGCAGAACGGTCAACACTCAATTCTTCCTGATCTTTAATCTACCAATCAGAGAACATAGCCATAAAACTTGGTTAACAGAAATAAGTAGGTAGGAGGAGAGCCTACATGAATCACAGATTAAATACTAGATATTTAAATATTTGAGAGAAGACTGTAGTTTTTAGAACTAGACTCTTTGGAGGGAATTTTGTAAGCATACATTAATTCCCTATCAGAATTTCTTAGCCTTGTTGCCAGAAGAAGTCTAGAGTTAGAAAAGAATGGCTTATATTAAATTCACTCTGTAAGTTGCTGAACATCTTACAAACCAGTATCAAACGCAGGCAGTATTCACATGCTTAAGAGAATATATTTTATTCCCATTACTTCTTAAGAGACTTTGTTCTATTTTGAAAATAACAATGAACATGCTGTACAATAAGGGATAATTAATGGTATTCTATATTGAATATGATCCTGGTTCTAAATGTCTTCCAGATTTTTTGGGTATATTTATTTTATTTGACCCTCTTAAGGCCCTGAAACAGTAATAGTCTACAATAACAAACTCAGACAATGCCTGAAATTGTCTTTGAAAGACATTTCCTTAACTTTTCAACTTATTGAAAGTTAATTTGGCTTCTCAGGTTATTAAAATTGTAAGTGATAACACAAGGTAACACATTTGGAATTTGGAAATGCTTTAGGGAAAAAGACTCTTAATGAACATAAGAAATGTCTGAGTGCAGGAAAAAAAGTTTTTTAAAAAATTTTTGTTTTTTTTTTAAATCTGAACAGCTTTGAGCTATTGACAACTCATTAGTTGACAACTTTAAATTAATGATTAATTCACTAACCCTCAGGGTGACTTAAATGAGCTGGATCATAAAGATGGTTAGTACCTAAAAGGTATTTTTAAATCAACTAAGAATATTTTCTCATACCCCAGTGATGAAAAATCATGAGCTTGGTTTCATTCCAAAATAAAGTATAAATGGAATGTCTTTTGCAGTGCATAGGTTTTCAATAAGCAGGAAAAACATATGGCGCTCTTTCCTATCTCCCAAATCCCATACCCCCCTTTTCTTCCTGCCTTTCTTCTCATACATGTGATTTACTGAATATGGATGCAAAGGTGCCATTTGCATTTTGTAATTCTTGTTGAAGGATGATATGAAGGGGTTAAAGGGTTTAATGGCATAGTTTTCATAGAAATGTTAGATTGTTAATATATTAGAATGCAGGAAATCAAGGTATTATATAAATACTAAAATTCCCATTCCAAGCTAGATCCCTTTTTTGAGTCAGGCCCTAGTCTATCTCTTTAAACCCTCAATATTTCTAAGATATGGTGAAAATTTCAACACTGTATTTTCTTCCTGTAATTATGGATATATCTCTTTTTATCTACCCAAGAAACTCAAAATATGATCACCAGATAATGAATATGATATGTTTTTAAAACCTAGTTTGATTTTGGTACAAGTATGCGTTATTAAGGATGTGGGTCCTGATTCTGCCAATAATTTGTACATTCCACTGGGGGTCAGCTCAAACATCTGATGTTTCTGAATTCCACATGCTGTGTTTCTATTAGCAAATTATTCTATCTTTTGCACTATAAGTGCTGTGGTCTTGTCTACCTTATCAACAACTCCACTGCAAACAAAATCTCAAGTTTAATTTGTAAAGTAACTGTGCTTCTTGGGGACACAATATATACCATTTGATGATGAGAAAAACTAGAAAATTATTATGTTTCAAACATGAATTAATAAGGGAAGAGACAAAAATATGAGTAACTTTCTCATTCATTTCTGTAATAACAAGCAAGTAATGAACCAACCAGTAGTAAAAGGAGACAATAAGAAGAGAATACATCAAGTCGAAGAATATACATTCTGCCCAGTTTGCTGAAAACCACCTTGAGAGTGTGAAATGATAAAATCCTATATGTAGAGGTTTTCTATATCCTCTTTGTCACTTATTTTCCTCTCCTCATATACTGACAGTAAAAAATGAAATATAAATGTAAATTGGTTTACCTAAAATATGTTTCCAGAAGAAGAACTGACCTGCTGCCATTTAAAGGTTGATTGACTAATTCCGTCACTTTAATGGGCCCTGTTCTTGGCAGGCCTGATTTTTAAATTACTATCTTTATGGATTGAATTGTGTCCCCTACCCTCAATTCCTACATTGAACCACAACTCCCAGGACCTCAGAATGTGACTGTATTTGGAAATAGGATGTTAATGAAGTGATTAAGGTAAAATGAAGCTGTTATGGTGGCCCTAATGCAATCTAACTGGTGTCCTTATAAGAAGAGGAAATTTGAATACACAAAGAGACACCAGGGATGGGCAAGAACATGTGAGAAAGTGGTCACCTGCAAGCCAAGAAGAGAGGTGTCAGAAGAAACCAAAGACATCGATACGGTGATCTGGAACTTCCAACCTCAGGTCTGGGACCAAGGAATCCTCTTAAGCCCACAACCCAGTTGTGGTGTTTTGTTATAGCAGCCCCAGTAAACTAATACACTATCTTGATATAACATGACTATTTAAAAAACTCTTCAGTGAAATGGCCTTTTTTTCTCTTATGTCATCATGCTGAGAGAAGCAGCATCTAGAGAGAAACCAGTATGTTACTTCCATTTGAATTCAGGTAAAAAAGAACTTGAGCCATCAAAGGGGAGATTAAAGATGTAGTTCTTTAATAATCTAATGTCAAGGTTATACATTCTAAAGTCTTGATTAAATATCTAAAATAAGATTATACATAGGGAGGGGCAGGACAACAGGGCAATTTATTGAAGTAAGTCACAGCCCCTGAAGACCTAGTGATTAAGATCTGTGAATGACCTGAAATACACATCATGGATATGTATCGCTGGGCAGGCCAAGACTCTAACAGTTAACATGTTACAGGAAAAGTATTAGTAAACTAATAAAACTTATCTTTTTCTTTTCAAAATATGTATTTCGTCTAGTCATCCACTTTGTGTTTCTGTGATGGATTTAAAAGTAAAGTTCGAACTGGTAAAATAAGCAACTAAAAATTTATCTTTAATAAATTGTTAAATGCTAATATAATACCTATTTTGATATAAATGCACTAAAATGTTTCTTTTTACTTTACATTTTAGGTAAGATAATTTGCATTTTCTTCTAAAGCAGATTTACATCATTTTTTCTTTATATAGATGGAATCATGTATTTAAGACTGAAAGTTTTTACAAGTGATGGCTGTTCAGACCAACTATGGGGTTTTATGTTTTATTGTCTTTCAAAAAAATCAACATTTTTTTTGCTTCAAAAAGCTGTATCTCCTTTTAAAGCACATTATCTCTTTTTAGTATATTATCAGTGCTAAAAAAGAGATTATCAGTACAAAAGTAAACTTGAAGTTGAACAAGATCATCTACTTTGGGCCAACTACCATCACCCACTATGATCCCATTTATAAGTTGCTGCAAAGTGGTTCAGTGCTTTGAAGAAGATTCCCTGATTGGGGGAGATGCATTCATTTCCTGTGCCTGCTGGAACACAAATTTAATGGATTAGAATAACACACATTTATTCCCTTTAGGTTCTAGAAGCCTAGAAGCCCAAACTTCTTTCACTGGGTTAAAGTTAAAATAACAGCAAAATAACCAGCAGAGTCTCTCAGGGGAGGATCTGTTTCCTTGCTGTTTCCTGCTTGTAGAGCTTACCTTTCTTGGCTCACAGTCCCTCTCTCCATCTTCAGAGTCAGAAGTTTCACATTCCATTTCTGCTCTGGCCACGTCATCTCCTTCTTTGTAGTCAAATTTCGCTTGTCCTCACTCTTATAAGGCCCCTTGTGATTAGACAGGGCTCACTTGAATAATCCAAGATAATCTGTTCAACTTGAGATCCTTAACATCACTACAGCTCCAAGTTCATTTTAACATATAAGTAATGTTCACAGGTTCCTGGGACTGGGATATAGGCATATTTAAGGGGGTCATTATTCACCCAACAGGCAATGTACTGGGGGTGAGGTGGGGATGGGTGAAGGTGAGAAATATCATTTAATCTATAGAATCCTGGGATCAGGCCAGGGCTTATTGGTACACATTGATGGGTTTGTATAAGTAGTTCTCAGTTGTCGTTGCCCACATCCAGAGCCATTAAACTAGAAAGAGGTAGAGCCAGAATTTATGTCTGTGTACTCTGGCTCCAATGCCCACAAGATGAACTACTCTGCTCTGCTGCCGTTCTTGACCCTCATCATTTGAGAAACTACTGCAAAGAAATGTTGACAGGCAGTGAACCCTGGACCTTACAAGTTAGAAAGGGTTTGATAGTTTATGTTCTTAACTCATCTCACTCCACAGTTGAAGAATCCAAGGTCTGTCTTGAAATTAAGAAATAAATTGAAATTGAGAGATTAAGTCATTTGCTAACGGTTACACAAGCAGGGTGGCAAAGCCATTGGGGGCATATTGTGCTTCTCTCACCTACTTTAGGCTAAGAACAGTCACTCAGATCTCATTGTGAGCTGAATCGTGTTCCCCTAAAGTACATATCTTAAAGCCACAACCCCCTGCACCTCAGAAGGCAACTGTATTTGGAGACAATCCCCTTAAAACAGTAACTGAGGTTAAATGAGACCTATCGGTTGGGGCACCTATAATCTGATACGGCCGGTGTCCTATAAAAAAGACAACAGAGGTGTGCAAGCATAAAGAAAAGGCCACAAGAAGTCAGTGACAAGGCAGCCATCTGCAAGACACAGAGAGAGGTCCCAGGAGAAACCAATCCTAATGACATCTGGGTCTTGGACTTCTAGCCTTCAGAAGTGTGAAAAAATAAAATTTCTATCATTTCAGCTATTTGGTCTGTGAAATTTTATTATTGAAACCCTGGAAAACTAATACACCCCAGATAGGGTATGGGCCTGAGAAACTGTTTAGGCTGGAGGCAGCTAGCCCATGATCCAGATTGCTGGAATTTTCCACAGAAAAAAGTAAAAATTCTAAATAAATTTTAATATTCATAAAAGTCCCGAGGAAATGTACGAATTTGGGCTAATTAAAATCCCAGGTTTGAACACTTTAAAATCTCAGTTTTGACAACTTTTGGATTGGAATTATACCAAATCAATACCGTATCACAAGCTATCTCAAAATGGACTGAAATTTAATTAGGAACATATGGTTTTGGTTAATTTAAAATGAGAAAATTATGTATCATTTAATAAAGGTGATTCATTTGATAAACAAAAAACTCAGGTTTTTTTTATGAAGAGAAGGCTGGGCAAAAACCACTGCTTTCAGCCCTCAAATCTTTTCTTTGGGTTCTCCAAAACTCATGCAGCTTAACCCTTCTTACACTTCTATAACTCTTTTGGGGGCGAACTGAGCAAATTATGTGGCTTTAGTCATCTGTCATTAACAGGGGTGTTGAGAGTCATTGTTTTCAAATCTGGGAGTATCACTGACGTTTGCTAGAGGCAGTATTTGATTAGTATCTTGAGAGTCAATGAAATGATCTCAAAATAACAAAATATGAAAAAAGCCTAATAAAACAGAGGGTTGGATCTTGCTCTTTACCCTAATAGAAGCGAAATGACAACCCAAAGGTACCCAGTGCATGTACTAGGGCATCCAGTGCTCTCAACAGAATGCATCTGAAAGGGAAACAGTACAAAGAAATATACATTTTATAGAAAAAAAAATAGCAAAGGTATGAAGAATGCCAACTTCTACTAAGAACAGAAGTTTATTAAATGCTTTATAATAAAATACTGAGTCCACTCTATCACAATACACAGGTTTGATGTTCTAATAAACAGCATGGTGCCTCAACGGAGGGAAGCTTGTGATGCAAACATGAGTGGAACTGTGGGGAGCTACACACAGAGATGGACCTTCCTTCTGTCCTTTTGCACCTGCAACGTTGATGCTCTGAAATGGTTAGGCCTTGGGGAAAACCTGTAAAATATCCTGAGTATTCCATTAAATAATTCTTAAAATTGTTACTTTAATGGAAAACATGAAATTTTTCTGATGGAAACATCCATTTTAGCATTTAATGTCTTCAACAGAACCACAATCCTAAAAATTTATGACACCGCGAGAATGTCTTTGGAGTTAGCGTAAGGCTTTCCAGCACAAGGTAAATTTCAAGGCAATTTATCAAGGACTTAGTTTTCTTGAACCACCACCCTGGTGGTATGTGAAGTTAAAAAGAAATATCAAGGTTAGTTGATTATTTTCCAAATAACAAGAACTAAAAAGTATTCGGGGAAATTATGGATGTGGGAGTGGGTGTATATTGGATGGTAACAGATGGCTAGAAAAAGGGATTGAGGCTAGCTAGCATTAACTAGCCTAAAATGTATCCTTGCTCATTAGCCAATATTTCCTTCCTGTATATAATTATTTCCATATAGCATTTCTACAAACTACATTGGTTCATTCATTTTTCAAGTCAGGTTTCAAAGAAACTTTGATTCTGAATACCTAAAGTTACAGTTGATAGCTTTTTTGGACATTTATCCCTCAAGTATATATAGCATTCTCAGTCATGACTCTTGAATACATCAGTTCTTGATAATACATCACTAAAACAGAACTGATGTTTAAAACAATACTATCTACCCAGAGCTCAAAATAAGATTCATAGCCAACTTAACCAATTTGTAAAATTGAGCTCACACATACCAAACTAAACCAATTGGGCCAATGTATATTATTTAGCTCACACAGAAACTAGATCTTTTTCTTTTAAATAATTTAACCAATCCTACATAAAAGCAATTACTCAGAAAATCACATCCTAAGATTTGCACTCACACTCATTTGTAAATATATATTGTGGAACCTAATTTGGTACTTTGGGTCCACACTTTGGTATTCTATGTTTTCCCTACTAGACATTTCATTCTATGAATATGACAATCAATGAATGAACTAAAAAAAGTAAAGCAAAGTTTTAATTTAGATGCAAGTATTCTGTATTCATACCAATAAAAGCTATCATGCTTTTGAAGGAATGGAAAAACAAAATCATAGGTGCTAGAGTACTACAATCTTATGAAACCCAAACACACAACTCTCTCCATTACAGAATTAAACAGCCAGTAGTACAATACAAACCATTTGATTAAAAAAGCTTACAACCAACACTTTAAGAGGGAAACACTGGTGAAAATAGTTTTAAAATATATACCCTTGGAAAATGATATATTTTTAAACTTTAAAACCTTGTTTCAGAAGTTCCTCGTTTTAGGTTGTTACTCAAAAACTCATCATGTTCAAAACTCAAGTTATTGTGAGACCTCGAAATCATGAGAAGCTTCTCCTTATTGGTAAAGTCTTTTTTGATTGCAGCCTGGGGCACAAGCAACCTATCCATGGGGTCCTCTTTGTTCTCTAATTTCATGTATCCCTTGCTGTTGCTTCGATCTAACCGAGGCCAACTAGGATGTTTCCTTTGCTCTGCCTGAACAGTCAGAGTAGAGGGACCCCGGTCCAAGTCTAAGGATTTTGAGTGTGATGACAGTAAATGTAAAGATGTGTTGGATCCAAACTGTCTTCTAGCAGCCCCGGGAGACAAGAGCTGTCCAGGCCCAGGCCCAAGGGCCACAGAGGACTTGTACTGACTGGACAAGGACTCTCCGATTGAATTATTCCTTGGGAGCATCATGCCAGCTGGCTGGAAGGATTCACCAGTGTTGGGCAAAGGGACCACAAGGGAATCCATTGACAAATTCCTTGACCTACTTTTGAGGTTCTCAGCATCCTCGGTGATGTTGTCTATACTGGGCTCATCAATTACACAGTTATTAAGCTTGATCACAGGCAATGTAAAAGCACTGATGGATGACGACACAATGGACTTGGTTTCACATTTCTTGGAGCTGCTGGTCTTATCATCCACTGTCTTGGATGGAGGTGGATAGAGGCCAAAGACCGAGACAGAGCTGTCCGAGAGCAAAGGGGGCATGAGATGCCCCAAACCCTTATTTTCACTTAGCATCAGTTCGTCCTCCTCCACGGAGCTGTCCATTCGGAAACTGCTCCGCAAACCTGAGAAAGAGGCGACCGCATTTGCCGCCAGTCTGGAGGGACAGGAGCTCCCGTTCTGTTTCACTTCTGGTTCTCCCATTAAGCCCGAGTAAATGCCATTCATGTGCTTTTGCTCCTTGATTCTCAGCGTGTGGATGTCAATAACTGTGGAGTAGATGTCCCTCATGTGTATGATTTTGGTCTCTTTGTCGCGGTTTTCATGAAGAATGGCATTAGCACAAATGAAGATGAAGATGCCGATGCCCATGGTGAACGGGCCAAGCATTTTCATTTTATCCGAATGGAGATGCTGCTCAAAGAAGCGGACCACCACGCCGCCTTGGTTCCGAATCACCTGAGTTTCATTCGTTGACAATGTTGTCTCCGCATCGATGAAATGTTCTTTTTGGGGCCAATATCCAAGGACGGCCATTGCAATTCCTATGATGGAGATAAGCACTCCTAAAATGAGGAAAAATCCAGACGGGGAATAAAGCCGGATTTTGCCGCGAACGACTACGACATCGGCCCGCGGCCGCCGCCTGACTGGCTTCTGCTCCTGGGCAGCAGGCGATGGGCTGAGGTTGACGTGCTGCTGGGATCTGGCAGAGTCTTGCCTTTTCAAGGCGGCCAGGCCGGTTATCACTCCGCCAGTGGCTATCATAGCTCAGTCTTTTCTTCTGAAAAGAAAGCAAACAGATGATGATCTAAATATGCTCCCGGCTTAGAATGCATTCTAGCAATTCACTGTTCTCAGAGCGCTGTCATCAATGTCTCCCAAGAACCACATCTAATTTCCCGTCAATTTCCATCTTCCTTACCCCTCTGTTTCCATGGATGCTACTGGTCTCTCCTTTCTTCCCGTCTTTTGTGATGCGGAGACCTCCTGGTTCTCCCCTGCCTTTGCTGACCGCTTTGTTTTGACTCTTCTCATCTAAAAGTAGACCACCATCCCCTAGAGTCCTATCCTTGGTCACTTTCTTTTCTCTACTCTCCCTCAGCATTCATAGCCACTCCTACATCTCCAACCATTTCCTTTATGCAGATAAGTTCCAAGTTCTACATTTGCTTACACCCTGAGTTTGTTTTTTTTTTTGGGGGGGGGGGCTGCTGGGGATTGAACCCAGGGCCTTGTGCATGAGAAGCAAGCACTCTACCAACTGAGCTATAGCCCCAGCCCCCACACCCTGAGTTTTGATTTCACGTTTTCAATGCCCACTGAGGAACACACCCACACCCACAGGCTGGTTACAAAGCAGAACTCATCTTCCACTAAACACCAGCTGTCTTGCTGGGCCTGACAGTTTTAATGGGTCAGTTCTCAAGTCTAGCTCTTTAGTCTTCCTTAACTCCCCCACTTTCTTCTTCCTTTCCTCTTCCAATCAGCTCTAAATCCTAGAAACTTGCACTTCACAATGTCTCTCAATTCCACTCTCTGTTCCAACCCTCCTCTTCCCAGTTTAATGAAGCTCTAATTTGCTCCCATTAGGTCATTATAACAACTTCTTAACTAATCTTCCAGACTCCAGTTTCTCTTCCTACAATCAAGTTTACATACAGAAGGCAGATATGTATCTTATGACATACTTGTCAGTTGTTTAAAGTGTGAAATAATGGAGAAAATGTTCCCCTCTACCAACCAAAATTTAATCTGGGATTCCAGATTGAGCTAATCTCTGTATCCTTTAAACACATGCATACAACCAAAACCCATCCAGATGTTCCCAGGTTCTTATTCATTCTCCGATCCTGAGACTTTTTCAAGAATGTTTCAGCCATCCTGTCCAGATCCCTCCTGACACCTGTCTTCACATATTGACAGCTGGCTAGTTATCAAGACTCATGTTCTACTTGCTTCATAAACTCTTTTCTTACTGACTCCCACCTGTATCCACACAAGCTCTCATTTCTCATAGCATTTGAGCAAGTTTTCTATGGTACTTGCCATATTAAGGTCTTATTTCTTTCATTTCTTATGATTGAACATCAAATTTAATCCATAGTTTTAAGAGCGGAAACATTCTCTATAGAACCTTGTACATACATAACTAGTGCTAGGGGAATGTTTGTTAAAATGTTGAATAAGGAAATAATTCTTTCCCTGGGATTTGCTGGATGACCTTCATATTACTCTACTTACTTATCTGGTCAAAAATATAAACAACAAAATTAATACCCAAACAAAAAGCAACATTTTAGGAGTTGGTAAAATACCTGTCTTGTTTTTATAATAAATTGTTCTCAAACTGCCAAATTTGTCTCTTAAGGAAACAAGGGATATTTTAAGATCCATAAGATCTTGGGCACATTTCCAAGAGGGCATCGAATCTTGTCTTCCAGATTGAGTTCTCTCTCCTTTTGAATGCCTATTGATGATTTCTGAATTGTGTTTAAATAGCAAGGCTGTGGACAGTATGTACAGTTTTAGCAAGCTGGTAAGTAAATCAAGGCTTCTGTGGAATTATAACTAGGATTAAAATAGTTTAAGGTTGGAAGAACGAACTAAATTGTAGCCCCTAGCTCTAGTTTATGAAATTTTTCAAAGTGTAACACTACATCCTAAAAATATCTCCAAAACCTTGGCTAAAACAAAGCTTATTGTCAACCTATATTTTCTTGAACCAAAAATCAAATGTTTGAGAAAATGCTTAAATTAGCTAGCAGCCACCTAACCCAGTTATTTCCATATGGCAGGCTAAGGACTCGGTCTGAAATCCTTCTGAATTGATGTTCAGAAGGAAACGGAAACACGGGCAAAAGCTTTTCATTTAGTTTAAAAAGAACCACAATGAATTACATTGCGTGCAAATTTCTAGGCCTCCACCACTTGTAAAAATATGGTCTTTTAGCACTGCCACTTTCCATTCCTGAGGTCGACAGAGGAAGTGAGGCTGGAAGAGAAGAAATATTTTAGGTGAGGAGTGGAAAAGAGGAAGGACTGGGCCCCGGTGTGAGCAAGCACAGTAAGCAGGTTGGGGGAAAGAAGGGCAAGGGTAGTCTAAGAGTATGCAAATGTATGCAAATGTATAGGAAACAAAGGGAGAGGGCTGGGGATGGCTCCTGCGAAGAGCACTTGCCTAGCATGTGGAGAATGGGGAGGGGTGGGCCACAGTTTCTTCAGCCAACCTGCCCTGGTCAGGCTCAACCACATTCAACAAGATTCCCCCAAATTAGCAAACACTCCATGGGTCTCTCTTATGACCCTGGGACCCAAACTAGATGCAAAGGTGAGCAAATTCGGTCACAGCTGCAAGGAATTTGAAACCTAGCAAAAGAGCTCCTGAGTACATGAAGCAGAATGAGGTAATTCCCAGAATGAAAGCTTCAATTAGGAAGGGCCTTTCCAACAGGCTTCATGTAGGAGACAGCATTTCCACATTTATCACAGTGAAATATCAAGTTAACATCCTTTCAGATAAGGTCAAGGCAAAGCCAGCAGGCTGGAGAACAGGAGGAATGTGGCCTGCCTTTCACATGCCCATCTCAGTGCTGCTGGAGACAGGTAGGTAAAGGAGGCTAGATGAGTGGGCGGGGTCTTGGAAGAGGGCAAGTGCATCCTACGCACTCCACTTTTTCATCTTCAGAGGCGCTGGAGTAAGACGCAAATACCACTCTCATTTTAGGAAGACGAGTCTCAACAAGTAGATGAGATCAGTAGCGAGGGACTGATAATGGGACACCACATGAGGATGCTAGCAGCAGTTTGCCAATAAGAAGCCTAGAGAAACCGTAAAAGCCAGAGCGAGTGAATCCACAGGCCCTCTGTCTTTAAACTGCAATGCCAGTTCGTCCAAAGTGTTCAGCTGGTGCAAAATGAGTCCACAACTACTTTTAAATTTATTCTGCAAAGCCACATTTCCACTCTCCTACATCCCCCCACATTGTTTTTTTTTTTTTTTTTTTTTTGCTTGTGGGTATGTGTTGCACGGGATGGGTTACAGGTCCCATTATCTAGTCTCCTTATTACACCAAATCATATCATTCTTTTTTAAGTTTTAATAGTATCAATAACAACAACAGCTAACCCATACTGCTTATGGTCAGGCATTTTGTAAGTGCTGAAGGTGAGCATAATAATTATGATCTCTATTTTTCAGATGAGAAAACTGAGGCTTAAAGAGTTTAGATAACTTGTCTGTGTTTTTGCAGAATCTGAGATGCAGATGGGCTTCCAAATTGGTTTTCACTTTAAGTTTTCTTTCCCTTTTTTTCCTTATTCTGATTCCTGTTTTCATCCTAACACTAGACCCTGAAGAAGGCTGCTCTGCCTTTAAAACTAGCACTGTGGACCAGACCAACTGCATTTCTCAAATTACAAAGACCAGTTAAAAACGTCCATGGGGAATACATAAGGTTAAGGGTGTGACTTCAGGTGAGTCTCCACCTCTTATACCTGTCCTGATCCCCTAGCATCTGAAGATGCAGCCTCAACAGACACCTTCTCCCTCCATACACCGCATCTTTACTCTCTGTTTTATAGGGCAAGGCTGGGACTCATTTCCTCAAAGGTCCAAGTGGAGAATTTTATAATATTGAAATACATTTTGCTATCTTGGGCACAGAACTTTCACTTATCAACCTTTTTGTGGATCCTGAATCTGTCTTCCAAAATCTGTCTTCCAAAGTATGAACCTCTCAGTTTGTGTTCATCTGCAAATACTGTA
Organism: Sciurus carolinensis; assembly: GCF_902686445.1. NCBI lineage: Eukaryota > Metazoa > Chordata > Mammalia > Rodentia > Sciuridae > Sciurus > Sciurus carolinensis. Next base: position 34,358,408 of record NC_062219.1, read on the forward strand.
AAGACTGACTTCCAAAATTTCCCTAAACTTTTGGAAATTGAAGAAATCATACAGCAAAGTCCTGTGGCACTCCACTAGAGACCTCCTCTTTGGTAAGCATTGTTAACTGGTTTAGATATTCATTCACGCAATTCATTAGAATGGATACCTAGCATTGTAGGTGTTAGAGGGCTCAAAATAGGTTTCTTGACCTGAAGAACATAATGATCAGAATCGTTTTGATGAGGTTATTCAATTAGTTATAAATAAACCTAACCAGAGGGTCAGCCACATACATGTTCCCACATGCCCCCAAAAGATATGATTTTGTCAAAAGCCAAGTTAAAAGAGAACTATTCTATGTATGTATTCATCTGTCGTCAAGCAAAACTAAAAAATTAATCTGGGTTAACTCTTGGCCACTTGTCGATCATCCTGTTTTCCATTCCCAGTGCTCATAAACCAATCACAATTTTATCAGCAATAGGCATCAAGATTACCAGCATTAAAGTCACAAAACATACCTTCTTCCTCACTGTGCTAACCAGGGCACTTGTGGGCAGTATCCAGGCCTTTGCCACCTTACAGGAGTCTGAGACTCATCACAGGTCTCCAGCTCATTTGTAGAAATTCAATCTCATTTGCCTCTTTTGTCACTACAGAGAGATACAGACTCTTACCTTCATTCAAACACGTGGATCCTGCAACTTACCTACCTTGGGCTTGCATCCTTCTGAACCGCAGTTACTCTACCCTTCTCAGATGAAAGCTCTCTTTCCTTGACTGGGAAGAGTTCTGCTTGTGCATCATGTGTAACACTACATCATACGCAATCTGTTCTAATCTTCAGGCTTATCCTCTCCTATTCTTGCTCTGCTAATAGTTTTTAAAGCCTTGTTCTTAGGCCTAAGCACATTCTGGAATGTGCTTTTCATGGCACTAACTCATGCCAGGTTTTAGTATTCTCGCATTCTTGCAAGTTTATTCCAATGCACTTAAGTCCTCTTCTGACCACACTAGTCTATTATTCTGACCACGATGCAAGCCTACTGCATATCAGACACGCTTCCAGATGCATCCAACACTTATATCTAAGATAATGACAATTAAATAGACTGGCAAGTTGAGAGACGTTAGTTTGAATCCAGATATTCCTTTTAGCCAACAAAGGACCAGAATGTTGTCCAAGATCAAACACTGAATTAGCAGAAAGAAAAGGGTTGGAATGCAAGTTTTCAGACACCTGGTTCAGGGTTCATTCTTGGCTATCTGTCCTCTTTCTGTTGTTTTGCCTTCTAACCCAGTGCATAGCAGAGTTCCTGGATGTAATAAATGCTCAGTAAGTATCTGTTGGCCCAGAACAGACTTCAGGAATGTTTGAATATGACTGAAATGTGTGAGACATTAGGAGCACATTAAGAAAATCCAGTCCCTGATTTCAAGTTCAAGGAGTCTGGCATCTGGTGGAGAACAAAGTAAATGTCTAAAATGAAATGAACTAACTGCTATGATGGAGTTACCAGGGTGCTTCTGAAAGCTCTCCATACATCTGCAGAAGTCAGGGCAGGCTTCCTAGAAGTAGTGACAGTTAAAGGAAGCATGGTACATCAGTAGGGGTGTGCTCTGCAGACAGAGTCTCCTTCTATCCTTGCTCCTGATTTCTGCACAAGGGTCCTTGCCTATGGTTCTTCATCATCTTCTCCCTCTAAGAGGGTCTCTTATTTTAAATATAATTGATAGCATCTTATTTATATATTTGAATTTCTGTCCTTATTCAGAAGTTAAAAGATTCACCAGAATGCAAGACTATCTATCCAAAGGAAATAAAATTAATTTATGCCTTCAGGACCAAATAAAAACATTATATAAAACTCCATGTGGTATCCACAAATGTGACAGATGGATATATTTTCTGTTCAAGCTACAACAGTTTTAGGACTTTCTTCCCAGTAGAGACATTTTAAACTTTTAGAATAGGATTTTTAATCTATATCCTTACCAGAGTTGAAAGAGAAAGTTCCTATACAGTTCAATCATATAAATTTAAAAAATAAGAAAGGAATTGAAATCATCTTTTCATGTATAGCACAATGGCTATGCACATGGATGGGACACTGGAATAAGAGAGACGGGGTTCCACATTCTTGCTTTATCACTTCATAGATGTTCAGCCCTGGGAAAGTTGTTGTAAGCTGTTCTAATCTCAGTTTCTCCATCTGTAAAATGGCAAAAGCCTTCTTTAATACACAGTAGATTGTGTTCTGGAAACAGAAGATCTGCGTATACTGAATCACTGCACACCACTAATAACCACACTTGGACAATTCACCAAATTCGTAGAGCCTCAGTTTTCTTATCTGTAAAATGGGGATAACAACAGTACCTATGTGGTTGTTGTAAAGCGAAGGAGATAATGAAAGCAAAAGACAGCTCAGTGTCTGGCAAATAAACTCTACATTAGTGATGCCAGCAGTCTCTGATTATAGGTCTTTTCAAGGATAAGATGAAGTTTTACACACATATATTCATAGACGTATGTGTATATACATATATATACTTACCGTGTGTGTATATGCATATATATATGTTGTATACACACATATTTGTGTGTGTATATACAAAGTATTCACTATGGTTTTGATTATAATAAATTCTATAACAAATTCTCAAAAAACAATAGCTATATTAACACTTCATTGCTCATATTCTTTCAGTGCTCAGCTAGGCAAATTAAAAAACATATTTAAGCTAGGAGTGTACCTCAGTACTTGCCTAGCATGTGAGAGGCCCTGGGTTCAATCCCCAGCACTAATACACTCTTCTCTCTTTCTCTCTTTCTTTCTCTTATTTATAAGTTAAATGATTCATGATAATTCACTGTACTTGGAGAGATAGCTATGACCACAAATTGTACGAGGACTTAGAATAAAAAAAAGAATGGGGAGTGTGTCTCTCAGTGGGGGAAGCATTAATAATTTTGTAGTTGTAGAGTTTATATAAGACAGACAGCTGGGTATTCACAATGTTGTGTAACAGGTCTCTAGAACTTTTCATCTTGCAAAACGGACACTGAATACACACCAAACAACTCCCCAATTTTCGGAGTTATTTATGTTTTAATGCAATTTTGGTGGGAGGGTACCAGGGATTTAAGTCAGGGGCACTCGGCCACTGAGCCACATCTCCAGCCCTATTTTGTATTTTATTTAGAGACAGGTTCTCACTGAGTTGCTTAGGGCCTTGCTTTTGCTGAGGCTGGTTTTGAACTTGTGATCCTCCGGCCTCAGCCCCCTGATCAATGCAATTTTTGAAAAGTGTATATCTATCAACCCTTCATTTAAGCTTCTAAGTCCGGAGTCATACCTCAGAAGACCATCCCCAGCATGCAATTGTAAGTACAAATTATACAGATTTCTTCTTTAAAAAAAAAAAAAAAAAAAAAGACAGTTGGGAGATAAAGACCAAATAGAGTTATGCCTATTTTTTAATTCATTCTGTCTCTTTAGATTTGGAGACTTAGCTTATAAAATCATAATGGCAATAATAAAATCAAGGTAAGAAAATCCAAACCAGTTTTTCTGATGATTTTACTTGAGTTAATAAAGCAATTGGATGAAATGCATGAGCGAGCTGATCTGTTCTGCAAGCACCATTCTGTTGTCACTGGGACACGAAGGCACAAAACAGTCTGAAAACAAGAATATGAAGCCTGGGAAATACGCAGTCTAGAGAAGATGCCATCAGGGTGCTAGAATATGAAAATCTGCAAAATAGGAATTCTGTGGCAAGAAGTAGAGGCACTTTCTGGAGGTCTTTGTTGATCTTCCTTGGAGAGTATGGTTTTTAATATTCAGTATAGTTCTACATTTTATGTGAAAACTAGAACTAAAAGGGAATACAGAATGTTCACATAATTAGCAGCATGATACTCAAGTCATTAAATATAAGGCATAACTTTATGATCAAGTATATCCCAAGCCTGCAGATATTGCTAGAAATAGAGGAAACACTTGGAAATCTGTAAACAGCCTTCAAAACCTGCCAGGCTCACAAACTATAAAATATGGGCTCAAACCAATTATAAGCTGTGTAACAATGACATGGAACAATCGCTCTCCAAGGACTAAAAGCCATGAAGCCCTGGAACACAGAAGTCTCCAGGAGGCCAAATAACAGATCCATAATGAGCTTAGAAAACACCCTGCTGGGACCCTGTGGGAGGCATTTTCTGCAAGAACAGAAGAAATTAGAAGCCCGTTTCCCCCAAAGTAGAAATATGCTGCCCGCCCTGCAGTCCAACTCTTCAAATGCGGACAAGCTCGGTACAATAACTGTCACATTCCCTACTCACTGCATTTCCTGACAGGAAGGTGACTTGAACCTGGTGTAAAGAAGCTACCGTTAAAGAAGTACTAAAACACAGGAAATTAGCTGAGGTAGTCCTGGGTAAAGAGCTGAAGCTTTTAAAATCACAGGTTGAACTTCATAGAGAAGTCTTCTCCACTGCAGCAGAACATATGGTCTCTTCTCTTGGAGGAACGGTGACCAGGTTTTTAAGACGACTTTGGAAAGTGAGACTCTGAGAAGTATTAATAAGCTTTCCTGTGATTTAAAATGCCTGGAAAATCATAAAACACACTGTTGACATTCCTGCAGGATCAGGGGAAAGCTGGTTGGTGAACTACACTAATTTCAACTCTTAGCTTTTCCATTAAACAACAAATATCTTGTATAAGTCTACAGGTTTTTCAAGTAACACACATGTGCCAATACTGTTAAGGCTACTGAAGGTCTTTACGTACTTCTCTCCTGCAAATAAGGAATCATCTCTCGTCAGAGCAAATTCACAATCTAAAGTAGCATTGAGTTGTGCCATATTCGAATCCACAGTAACATACTGTACATTAAATATCAAATAAAGTTTTCCAATCAATGGTAGCTCAATTAATAGTAAAGCATTTTAAAAACCCTATAAAAACAGTAGAAAATGATTCAAATGACATCATTTCAGCAGGAGAAAGTCAGTGGCAATAGGGTGAACTGAGGAAAACACAGACATCCAATTTTAGAAAAGTATTTTAGTCTATTTTCTCATGTGTCTTTATCTGCTTGGAAACTACTTGCTATAGACTGAATATTTATGTGCCCCCAAGGCATTGGTTTTAAGAAGCAGAGTCTTTGGGAGGTGATTAAGTCATCAGGGTAGAGCCCTCATGACTGGAATTAGTGTCATTTTGTGTTCCTACAATAGGACACCCTTGACTTGGCAATTTTTAAAGAAAAGAATTTTATTCTCACATTTCTGGAGGCTGAGAAGTCCAAGGTCAAGGTGCTACAGCTGGTGAGGGCCTCCTTGTTGCATCACAATGGGGAGGAAAGCATCACTTGGTGAGAGAGTAGGAGCAAGCCAGCTCAGGTCCCACTTCCTCTTTTATAAAGCCACTAATCCCATCATGGGGGTCTGACCCTCATGACCTCCTCTAAATACCTTGAACAATGGCATTTAGGGATTATGTTTCCCACACATTAACTTCTGGGGGGACACATGCAAACCACAGCACCTTGTAAAAGAGACCCCAGAGAACTCCCTCATTCTACAGAGTGAGAAGACACTACCCATAAACAAGGTGGCAGGCTCGCACTAGACACTGAACCTGCCCAGCCTGCAGATCTGTGAGAAATAAATTTCTGTTGCTCACAAATCATCATCCAGTCTATACTAAGTTTGTTATAGCAACCCAAATGAATCAAAGTACTCATGGTCGTTATCAAAGGTCCAACCTGGGCAGGGGATGTGGCTGAGTGGTAAAGCACTTGCCTGGTGTGCATGAGGCCCTGGTTTGATCCCCAGCAACACCAAATAAATAAAAACAAAACAACAGTACAAGAGGAAGTCTCTCTGATCTTTGGTTTGCCTAGTTCTCCTTCTCAAAAGTAAGCAAGGTATTGGATTTCTTGTGGCAATTTCATAGAGAAGAAAGGAGATTATTTTTTCATTTTTTTTTAGAATTGATTCATACAAACTCTTTATGTATGGAGGTAATCAGGTTTCTGGTAGTGAGATGTCTGGCAAACATGCTTATGTTTGTACTTTTTAATTTTATCTTTTGTTGGAAAGATAATTTCACTTATAGGTGATTATGTTACTGGTGGCTTCCTGTAATCATTAGAAAGAATTTCTGATTATATATGAAAAATTCTCCTATGTTCTCTTTCAGGAATTTTATGGTTTAATGCCTTATATTTAAATTTTTAATGCATTTGAAATTTCTTTTTTATAAAATTCAAGGTAGGGATCTAACTTTTGTTAACAGATCATCAATCTTGCCTCTCTTGGTTTGAAATGCTACATTATATGCTACATTAAATGCTAATTTTGTATACTGTGCAATATAGCAAACTCCATATGCATTTAGGTCAATAGTAAGACATATCATGCCATTCTATTAATTTGTCTTTTCCAGAACCAAACTGACATAACCATTTTAGTATTAATATATATATTTGAACACAAAAGACTAGTTATTCTCATTATACTTCTCTGTCAAAAGTTCTTATCTATTCTTACACTACTGGTTTTCTAAATGAACTCTGACTTTTTAAAAAATCTGGTTACCTGTTTTTATTGGGATAATGCTAAATCCATACATAATGTAGGGAGAATTAACTTCAAAATCCTGCTTTAGCATTTTATCTAAAAAGTTTTATTTTATCAATAGTTTTTTTTTCTTTTTTTCTAAACAAAAATCTCTAATTTCTTGCCTTCACCTCCTGTTTTCTATCATTTCTTTTACTATCATTTCTATCTTCAAGGGGTTGTCAGGATGTAGACAGCCACTGATTTTGTGCATCAATTTTGTATTAAGATCCTTCATTAAACTTGCTCATTTTTTTAAAATTAGCTCATCTCTTAAGCGTTGTAGGAATACAATTAGATCACCAATATTTTTACCTCTCCTTTCCCAATTTTAAACCTGCAACTGCTATTTTCTAATTGTGTCACTCAGCACTGTCTGTGCAAAGGTGAACAATCAGAGGACAGTGGACACCTTCCCGGCTCCACCCATGAGCTCTACGGCTCCCTCCTAAAGGAGTATCAGCCTGTGCCTGGGCCAGGAAGAGAGTTAGGGACACAGGCGCCTGACTCAGAGATGCTGCTGGTGAGGAAGAGCTCTCCACCTGGAGAAGAAGACAAGGAGGGAGGAGGAAAGGACAAACCAAGAAAAGAACAAAAGAGGAGAGAGGTGGAGGGTAAAGTGCAGGTAGAGGAGAAGATGGTATTGTGGGAGGAAATTAGGGAGTATTAATGTCAACATTAATTAATTAATTAATTTGGAAGCAGGGGGAATGAGTCCTGTATGTTTTCTGAAATGTCCTTATTTTTTTCTGTCTCATCTTTTTAAAAACATTTCTCAGGAATTTTCCTCCTGGGATTTTGAGATTACTGAATCATCTGCCCAAATATATTAACTGAAAGGGAAAAATGAGAAGAATGACAAATGGCTTAAGATGTCAGGAATATGGAAAAGACTGGAAAGAATGCTTAGCAGTAAAAATGATTTCAGGGAAGCCTAACATAACAAAAACAGACGAATAAAACCACATTTCTGAAAACACCAGGCACATTCCCACTTTCTACGAGTGCATGGTATTTCCTGGATCAGGTCTGAGATATTTTTAGCTTTAAATAGCTGTTTTATCATGGCTAGTTTCACTGGTAATTTTTCTGTGAGAAGCAGCCACCCAAGAGGAAGATGGACAAAAGACACTAATGTAGGAGAAAAAAATACCAATGCCCAGTTAATACATAAAAAGAATAAGGGACAAAGCAATGGAAATGAAAATGACTTAAAAAGTAAAAGTACAACTTTACTTACTAATTGACAAAAATGAAAAAAGGAGAGACTGATCACACCCAGTGATGGTGAACTACAAAGAAATAGGTTTTAATAGGCTATCAATGAGAAGAAAAATTTGTAGTTTTTCTTGAGACTAATTTGAGATTGACTTTCACAAATTGAAACATTCTTTCTTTATGCTCCCCTGTCAATTTTACTTCTACAAATACTTCCTTCAGAAAGATTTGCACAAGGATACAGAAAAGCCTGCAAGAAGATATTCTCCGTAGTGCTATGGTAATGGCAGCAACTTGGAAACAGGTGAAAGGCCCAGCAACAGAAGACTGGCCAAATAGACATGCTGCATGTATGGTTGGAGTATCATACAGTTGTCTAAAAGAATGAATATAAACTAATAAGGAAAAATGTTCGCATTTTGAGATTTTATTTTTTTCAAATATTTTGAGATTTTAGAACAGATGTAGGGTAAGATCCTGTTCATGTGAAATATATATGTACTAAAGTGAAATAAAGGCAACACCAAACTTAACAGCCCACATGCTAAAGGAGCAGGTCTATTGGTGCTGTGTTGCAGAATGTACACACGCAATATAGAACTATACTGTTGACCTATTGGCAAGGAGCACACACTGCTTTCATTTCCACTTTGGAAACCTGGAAGATAAGAGTAAAAGGCAGATCAATTTCGTACATTCTGGGGGGATTAGGTGTGCTTGCTAGTTTAAGAACAAGTGTAGTGTAGCCTTTGAGGCAAAAATTCAAGACTAGAAAAACTAGATGCCTAACATCACTAACCAAACTAAATAAGTAGAACAAAGAAAAACTTATGATACGTCTTAATCTTGAAGCACAGAAAACACCCATTTAGGAAATACCTGCATTAATTAGAGTTAAGGTTACATAAAGGATAAGTTACAAATTTATCCCTTAGGAAGCTTATAATCAGAATCTGTCTAAGGCTAATGCTGTATAGCACAAAATAAATAGGAAGTAGTAAGGTCTGTGGGGGTCATCCTGGCTGCTCCTGGCCTCCAAAGGAGGGTGCCTCATTCCCCACCGGAGCTTAGTCCTCACTGTGTGTAAGTCTACCTTCATGCCAATCCATCAGCTCTCTTCAGTGGCTCTAACCTTTCGATTTCCATTCTCCGTTGGAAACAGACTTCTGTGGCAGGCATCCTGCAACTTCAGAATGACTATTCTCCTAATGAATGCAGCAACCGAGGCTGGGCAGAAATCTCCAGCTTCCTTCCCAGGGAGAATACAAGTCAGGCTCCAGAAAGTTCTTCCACTTTCATCTGATTTGTATTCACCTCCTAGCTGATGATGGAGCAAGACTTTCATTTAATCTTCCTACCTTGAAATGAAACCTCTGTTCCATCCATTTCTCTCCCCTGATCCACCTTTTCTGCATTGCTTGGTGACCCTGCTTCTACAGAGACCAGGGCTTATCCCAGTGGGTGTGGGTCTGATGGCGCCGAGTTGGGTGTAGCAATGAGAAGATGACCATCCACCCCTTGCCCTCAAGGATTCCCCTAGTCCCTGCTTCTCTTTGTTTAATCTCAACCCGAAGACTGAATGGTTACATCCGACTTTGTTTCAAGGCATTAAAATTCCTGGGGCTTATTTCAAATGAGTTCACTGGATGGAGAGCTGTCTATAAATGCAAGTCATTTCTTCTTCTTTTATTTTTGAATTTTAAAAATCTTCTTTTAGATTTTATTATGTTGACATTTGTTTTTCATTCCACATGATCTTCAATCAATCTCTAGCACTTAAAATGCTGTGACTAGTCGTGGGAGCTTAGTCCCCAGAATCTGGAGCATCAAATGCAAGTCCTTTCAATCTGAGTCTTTAAAATGCCTCCAGTATTGATTTTTTTCATCAAAATTAAATACTAATATGGTTATAATGATGAGTTTTTGATAACTGTATACTTTTTAAATAAACAGAAAATTTTACGTTTTTTGATCTTCATGGATATCAGACCCACAGACAGCCATAATCTACCATAATGCTCTAATATTTTTTGAACTTGCTTTGTTACATGCTAAGCCACAGGTTTCATTGGTAGTCATATGGAGAGTAATCAAACATTTGTTGGCTTATCCACATATTGGCTCATTAAGTCCTCCCCATGACCCCAAAGAGTAGCCCACTGCATCCCTTTATACAAGTGAGCTAAGGGGCTGAAGGGATGCATCATTTGTATGTAAGGAGCAGCTGGATCAAGTCTTCCAACTCAAGTTCTGACTGTACAACATCTGGAGCCACTACTGCACTCCCAACTTGGTTGTGTCTTCAAAATGAAAGGCACTGGTAAATGATCAGCTTGCTCAGGATTCAAGATCACTGGTGTTCAACTCTATACCAGATGTTCGGATCGGTTTTGCATCACTTTCTGAGTGATGAAGAGGACTCTTCTTTCTTCTTAAAATCTGCATAAGGTAATGAAATCACCTAAGTAAGGAAGTCAAATAACATTCCTAAGCCTTTCAGAACAATGTTCAGGACTGATTGAGATTTCCAGTTCACTTTGACTGGAAGGCAGGGAATCTAATTCATCTCTGTTGGGCTCTCTGCCTGCGTTGCCTCTAATTCAAATCAACAGTGAAAACATTTTCAGCCTTCTATGTTCCTTTACCTGAGTGATCTGTGATTTTGATCTTACACTCCTGTGATTTTTTGTTTGTTCTTTTTAGTTGCACATGACAGAAGAATATATTTTGACATATCTATACAAGCATGGCGAACATCTTATTCTAATTAGGATCTCAGTCTTGTGGTTTTACATGATGGTGAGAGTCACTCTGGTGACACATATGAACATAGGAAACTTGTGTCAGAGTCATTGCACCGTCTTTCCGATTCCCAGCCCCCCTTCCTTCCCTTCCTTCCCCTTTGTCTACTCCTCTCTTCTCCCACCCACCCCCTTGTTGGGTGTGAGTGTGTCCATATATCAGAGAAAACATTGACCGTTGGGGTTTGGGGATTGATTTAATTCATGATGCCAGAGTCCTGTCACCGAATCTGGCGTCCTCTGTGCTGTCACTGGCTGGGCACCTGGAAGTGGCAAGAGCAGTGGATATTAAGAAGTGTGCAGGCACAATGACGGAGGTGCTCAGGAGCCACAGAGAGGGCCAAACCGAGACAATGAGCCTGGGGACAGGAAAAGGGGAGAGGTGAGCAGAAGAGATCTCCTTAAGAAGGCGATCCTTGAGCTGTTCTCTAAAAAGTGGGAAGAAAAGCAGAGAGAGACAAGTTCCCAGCAGAGAAAACAAGGAAGATGAGCGCCAAGTACAACCCGAAAGATCTTTCCTGAGTCAGGCGAGTTGGGGTTTGGATGGAAGAACCACAACCTCCTGCCAGCAACCCCCAAGCAGAGCTCAGAATTCAGCGGTGAAATCTCCAGGTTTTGCTTGACGGGGCCGATCCTCATGTCCCCCCACCCAGTTCTCCCTGTACACTCCCATAATTCCCTCCCATAAAAGACACTGAGGATTACCTACAGCTTAAAAGGTAATTTTAGGATTTGTTCAGATTTAAATGGAATAAAGTTGACGATCTACAGGTTTACTGAGATAAAAGTAAATAGTAGTTAAATCACGACTTTTAATAATGAACTCCAGAAAGAAAGAAAGTGTTATCCAGACTCCTGAGAAAACTACTAACAAGTTCAAGTTAGTTATCTTGAGGGAAAGACTTTAAGGGAAAGTAGGAAAATTGAGAAGAAAGAGTGAACAATTAGAAAGGATGGGGGTAGGAAGGATAATAGAGTGAAACACATTATTACATCATGTATATATATGACTGCATGACCGATGTGGTCCTACAATATGTACAGTCAGAAAAATGAGAAATTACATTCCATATATGTATGATCTATCAAAATGTATATATGCATTCTACTGTCAGGTACAAGTAATTAGAACAAATTTTAAAAATTTAAAACGGAAAGGGAACTAGTGTTTGTTGATTTCTGAATGTTTTTTAAGGAATTAATACATGTGTTGTTGTAATTAGTCTTCAGAAAAATGAGGGAGGAAAAACCATCCTGTTTCATTGAAACTCAGAAAGGGTCAGTAATTTACTTAGTGTCACAGAGCCAGGAAGCATAAGGACAAGGTTACAAATCTAGATCTATTGAGCTCAAAGAACATACTATTTCTCCTTTGTCATACTGCAAGTTGAAAGAAATAGAATTAGAAGGAAGCATAGTTGAAAATGTTGAGAGAAAACAGATGAGGGGAAAAAAGAGAAGTTTATAATTATGCATTTAGAATTCAGTGAGAAAAATATGCTATTTAAAAAAAGAAATCATAAATGTTATTTAAAGAAAGAAATCATAAAAATCTCTAAGTTGCATATAGCAGTGTCATGCCCTTAAGGACCGGTAACTATTGGTGAAGACAAAGTGAATTCAACTTCTAATCTTCATAGGGACTCACTTCCTTAAAGATAATTGAACTGTATGTGGAAAATAATTAAACACCTTGAAACAGCAACAAATACTCATCCCACCTAATGCATTGATAAGAATCAGATACTGCACAATTTCTTAGGTATTTTATTACCTCGAGGCATAATGGTAATTTAACCCTTTATTGACACATTTGGACCATTTGTCCCAAAGCAAAGAGGACATTAAAAATGACTCCTATTGCCTCAAACTGATAATACTTTAAAATCAACCAGGTTACAGATTTCATTTCCTCTTCAGTGTCACATGAAGAGTGTGACCTAAAGAAATGAAGTATCAACAAAAGGATTTTTTCTTTTTAACAAGACCCTGTAGAAGTTTTTCCCTTTTTCTGGACAGTACTTTGGCAACATGGTTCATTTTCCCCCCCCTTCATTTGTTTTAAAACAAATATTTTGCCAATTTAAAAAAATGTTAGGGAACTATTTAATGGAAGAAATTTTCAACAATTATGTTACTTGAATATAATAAAACACTATGTGGTAAGCCATCTCATGTATTTGATATTCACACACACACACACACACACACACAGAGCTGGAGAATAGATATCAGAACTACATAGCTGTCTACTGCCGATTCAGCAACGCAAATGTCTGTATTGCAACTGAATGCATGCAGAGAAAAGATATACCCAGAGGAAATACCCAGAGAAGCCATTTAGAAAAAGGCTTACTCTAAGGTCTAATTAAATATAATTTTTAATTTTGCTCACCTATTAAGAAGCATCCCAAAGAAAAGATCACTTAAAACACTGACTTTCATTTCTCCAAGGTCATGTACATCATTAGTCTCAAAAATCAAATTATTTTTTGTTAAGCCAAGATCAATTTCAGAGCTATGATTATGAATTTATAGCTTCAGTCAACTAATAAAATTGCTTGAGCAAAATTACGACACATTAATTTAATCTCCCACCAATGCAGTTGAAGTAAATTTTTTAATGATTTTTAAAAGGCTAACTGGCTAACTAACCAGATAACAGTATAATAAAGACACTTAAATAAAAATTTAAAATAGTTAAAATGGCTCAAACGTCTGCTGTGAGGGAAACCATCCACACGCAGCCTTCGATGTGCTAGGTGGCGCCCCGCTTGGCTTGTTCCGTAGGTTCTTCTAGTACTAGGCAATGCCCACATTTAGGAGTTCAAACTCCATAAGAATCAGAGCAACATTCAGGCAGACACATAAAAGACAACACTGGTATTACAATATCAGAAGGAGAAATAATTAGGGCCATCCCCATAGCTCAAAAGCACCTTTCGCCAATTACAAGGAGCAGCACCTCACAGTTGTTAGGATGGTTATCATCAGAAAGATAAAAGGCAGCAAGTGTTGCAAGGATGTGGAGAAAAGGGAAGACTTTCACACTGTTGGAGAAAATGTAAATTAGGAGAGCCATTGTGCAAAAGGTATAGAAATTCCTCAAAAAATAAAGAAACAGAACTCTGGTAATGCAACTCCTCTTCCAGGTATGTATCCACAAGAAACAGAACCAGGATGTCAAAGAGACATCCATACTCCTACAATCAGTGCAGCATTATTCACACGAGCTAAGGTACAGAATCAGCTTAAATATCTCCTGACAGGAATGGATGAAGTGTGGTGCACACACACACACACACACACACACACACACACAGAGAGAGAAAGAGAATGGAATGTTATTTTAAAAAGAAGGAAAGTCTGCCATTTATGACAACATGAGAAGTGAACCTGGAGGACATTCAGTGAAATAAGCGAGACACAGAAAAACACGGCATGATCTCACTTACATATGCTATCTAAAAAAGGTGAATTCACAGTAGAGAGTGGAAAGGGGAAAGGGGTGGGAATGGGAGATTCTTGTCAAAGAGTACAAAGCTTCAGTCACATGGCAGATCCAACATTAGGATCAGCAGGGAGACTGAAGTTCATAATGCTGCCTTGTGTACTTGAAATTCGCTAACAAAGTAGATCTTAAGTGTTCTCACCACACACACAAAATGGTAGCTGTGTGAAGAAATGGCTATGTTAGTTGGTTTGACTGTACTGAGTAGTTTATTGTGTGTATCAAAATATTAGGCTATGCACTGAAAAACACTAATAACTCACTTAAAGATGGGAATACGTTCTGAGAAAAGTATCATTAGGTGACTTCCTGATTGTGCAAGCATTACGGTATGTACTTACATAACCTAGATGGTATATCCTCCTACACACCTAGGCTACATGTAACGTAAACCTGGTATATATGGGAGGTATATGTAGGTCCTATATGCATATATAGTGTACACATGGTGTGTGCACACATATATGATTTATAGAGTATCTGTAGAAGTCTGTTGCTCCTGGGTCTACAAAGAACAGAAGAGGAGATTAAATCAAGCACAAGAGATTATGATACAATTAAGGGACTCAGAGAACAGCATAATATGGCATGCTATAAACTTGTTTTTTTAAATAAATAGGAGGAATCACTCCAAAATGATAAAAAGTATATAGTACAGTAAATACATATACCAGAACATAGTGATTTTTTATCAGGTGTTTGCTGCCATACATAACTGCATATGCAATGTTTTCACATTACTGGCCACACAGTAGACCTGTTCACTCCAGCATCACACAAACATGAGTGATGTGTTACACTATGACATTGCATAGGGTCACAGTGCCACCGCTGTTATGGTTTAGATGTGAGGTGTCCCCCAAAAGCTCATGTGTGAGATGATGCAAGAAAGCTCAGAGGTGAAATGATTGTGTTATGAGGGTTTTACCATAATCAGTACATTAACACACTGATAGGGATGAATTGGGTGTTAACTGTCGGCAGGTAGGTCATGGCTGGAGAAGGTGGGCCCCTGGGGACATGCCTTTGGGGTACATAGTTTATCTCTAATTCCTGGTGCATTGTCCTGAGCTGCTTTCCTCCTCTGCACACTCTTCTGTCATGATGTTCTGCCTCATCTTGGGCCTAGTGCAGTAGAACTGCTGGCTATGGACAAAGACTCTGAAACCATGAGCCCAAACAAACTTCTCCTCCTCTAAAGTTGTTTTTGTCAGGGATGGAGTTGTGTCTCAGTGATAGAGTGCTTCCCTAGCATGAGTAAAACACTGGGTTCTATTCTCAGCACCACACATAAATAAATGAGTAAAATAAAGGTCTATCAACATCTAAAAATATAAAAAATAAATAAAATTGTTCTTGTCAGGTCTTTTTGTCAGAGAAAAAATAACTAATTAAAACAATAGGCAATAGGAATTTTTTGGGCCCATTATAATCTAATGGGACCACTCTTATATATGTGATTCATCATTGACTGAAATGTCATTATTCAGCGTGTAGCTGTATATACAACTTCTGTTAAAAACACACCAATATAACCAGTACCTGAAAAGAAACTAACATCAGCAAGTCTTGGGATAAGGGAGGAGAACAAGAAGAGATCAGGTACAGAAGGGCTGCTCAAAGTCTGGTCCTTGGGCCAGCAACATTAGCAGAGCCTGTGAGCTTGTCAGAAATGCAGATTGATGAGACCATTCCCACCTTCTGAATCAGAAACCCCGGACCAGGTGGATCAAGCAATCTGTTTTAATAGGTTTTCCAGGTAATTCCATGTCTGCTGAATTTGACAGTCACTCAGCTGTAGATATTTCCAAAAGACCTTGCCTCTGCACAGAAGAAACAGGGGAGGGGGGACCTGCTGCCTCTGTTTCTTCTGAAACAGGGAATATTTTTTGGGGGGGAGGTGATGAAGTTAGGAAAAAGGATGGTATCATTATAGAAAGATGGCTTAAGGCCACCATCTCTGCAGGTGTTGTAGAATGAGGCAGCTCCTCCTCCCCAGGGGTCACGTCCTGTCCATAAAGGATGAATGAAGAAGGGAGTAGAAAGGAAAGGAAAACAAGCACAGGGCTAAGGCATCCCTTGTGGTCTCCCTGTGCCTGGATCCTTTAAGGGAGGATAGGGTCATTGCTGTTTGTATATTCATTCAGTTCTTCTTTCACCTGTGATTTGAGGACTTATGTTCCAGACATTGCTGGGCAATGGGGACTCGAAGCTAACAAATGACAGACTGTTCATTCCAGAGGAGCTCTCAGGCCAGAATAACATATATAAGATGAACCTAAGTTAATGTGTTCAAAGTCCTTTGGGGTAAAATGTATTCTAATCAATCATCCATCCTTCCTTTCTTCCTTCCATCCATCCATCCATTCATTCATCCATCCATCCACCCATCCATCCATCCTCAGTGACAATGGCCAATTCTGTCCTGTCTGGACCATGGCTTCTCCAGTCCATAGGTCCATCATTTGTTACAGTTTCCCAACCCCATGAAGTCAGTTAAACACCAAGTGTTGATGATGCGATAAGTGAAAAGGGAGTGACGAGACCTGTGTCCTTTCCTGAGAAAACATTTAAAAGCAAGTGTGTGATTTACCATGGCCCCTTTCCCTGGGCCATGGTGTCCAACCACCTCCTGCATGGCAAAAAGTCACCATCCTCAGGTTCTCACATAAGGACAATGGGGAGGGACTGCTGGCTAAATCACGATGCGCATGGAAGAGAAATATCTCTAGGATATGGGTTATTGCACATATCCTCTTCTGACTGACACAGACAGGTGCTAGTATTAATCTGATGTTATCTGCAAGAAAATGAGAGAGAGAGTAAAATAATTTACTAAAATATAGAGAGGTGCTACTATAATCTGAATGTGTCTCCCCAGAACATGCATTGAAACTTCCCGGCCAATGTAACAGTATTGAGATGGGGCCTCTAGGACGTGACTAGTCACAAGGGCTCCACACTCTTGAACAGGACCAGTGCCCTCATAAAAGAGGCTTCATACAGCATTTGCCCCTTTTGCCCTTCTGCCTTCCGCCATGTGAGGATTTGGCTATGCAGAAGCAAAGAGCAAGCTCTCACCAGACAACAAATCTATCAGCCTCTTGACCTTGGATCTTCCAACCTTCAGACTAAGAAAATTGTATTTCTTTTGTTTATAAATAATCCAGTTTTTGGCATCTTATTACAAAAGCAATAAGAATGCACTAACACAGGTGGTACCACTAGGTAGATGTCATTTTGAACTCTGAATCTCTGGGCTCAGGAGACAAAGGAAATTTACTTAACTGATCTCACAAGATTCCTTCTCGAGGTTCTAGAACATAAACCACTACAGTGATATGTGATAACATCACATGACTAATAATCCATCAGAGATTATCCCCATCTAAAGAGATTAAACATGTTGCCTACTGTGTATGACTCAGTATGTGACCCTAAAGAAGGATGCATACCCAAATCTTTCTGACTCTAAAGCCTGTGGTTTTACTGTAATGCTACATTGCTTTTATGGCTATGTATCCTGAAATGACTAAAAGTTCTGGTCCTAACTTTAACCTCAATAACTGTAACCTTGAGGAAATAGTTTAAGCTTTGGCTTCAGATTTTTATTTGTAAAGTGGGAATATTAATCCTCCCTTTCTCACAGGTTACTATGAGTTGGGTTGAATTTAAAGGCTTTGCAAACAATACATCAATAGAATTAAAATGAGTGAACAGTAAAACTTCAGTTCAGGACACTCCCTAGTTTATGAGTGGCTCTACAAAAAAGAAGAAATAAATTTATGTTCACCTCTTTTAGAAGAAAACTCTTCGCTTTCATTCTCTGTGATGGAAATACTTCTAAAATATAATACTTGGAATGGAATACTTCGTTCCAGAATCTTTAAACTGTATTAACCATTAATTTTGTTTTCTCTTGATGACTCAGTGTTGTTTTGTTTTGTTTTGATTATGAATATCAACTATGACAAGATTCTGTGTGATACTCTGACAGCTGTGTGAAAAGCCAAGCTTCCTGAAGAAGCTTATGATCAAGATTATGGAACTCGGGCTGCGGGTGTGACTCAGTGGTAGAGCAGGTGCTGAGCACGTGGGAGGCCCTGGGTTGGATCCCAGCACCAAAAGAAAGAAGAAAATGAGAATGGGAATTGACTTTCTTAAAGTATCATCATGCCACCAGGTGAAGGTGGTCGGTGTGTCCATGCAAATAAGGGTCCACAGGAGTCCTCAAGAGGCTGAGATGAGTCCACTAAGCCAATGCCACCATGGGTGCATGTGAGCTACTGCAACTGTCCTTCCCTGTCCAGCTCCCCTTTGAAGGTCCTAACTCGCTGTCACCCTACTAGTGAGATGAGCAAGAAAACAGGTTTATGGATACTGTGTGCAAATTAAGAGCAGGAAAAGTTGGAGTGAAGACGTTGGGGTTGTATCTTCTTGGCTTATTTTTTTGATTTTTGTGTGTTTCTACTTCCTAGTGCTGTGCTGCCCTTATTAAGTCTTTAAATTTCTGTTGAATGTAAAGTTATGATGTTGGATTAACCTTTAAGTGATTAGAGAGCTATACGGACATATTGAAGTATGAGTGCTACAAAAATAAATATTTGTTCTAGATTTTAGATTCCATATGTTTCCATAAAGAATCCTTTCTGAGTGGTCAAGGCTTATGAATATATTTGAATTTGTTCACCTGGAAGATTCTTTCTATATGAACACACACATTGATAAGTCAATTTCAACCTGGGTAGACAGAACTAGCAAACTAATTACAAAAACATCACCCATTCATGCTCACATTTTCATAATTTTATTTTTTTTTTCAAGTCAGATTGTCAGAACAATTTGGCATCAAAAGTATTTGAGCAAAATGCCAATTAACCTTTCATTCATTCACTTGCTTCATTTATTTGTTTTCATCCATCTAACAAGTATTAACTGAGCATCATAGGCCAAGCACTCTGCCAGTGGACCAGGGTAAAATAATGAACAACTCCACCTCCATCCTCACCTCCCTGAATCTAAATCCAAACAGGGAAAGAGAGAATGAATAATTACAAAAGTGATCCATAAAACACACAGGGGAGTGCATAGCGAGGTGGCCTATCTTAGTCTAGGGGTTTTGGAAGGCAGTTTGAGCAAGTGACTTAGTTAAACTGAGAGAGTGCAGGGAAGAGAAGGAAGAACAGCATGTGCCAGGACTTAAGTGGTAGACTTCTTAGACTCAAAGACATGAACAAAAACCTGTGTGGCTTGGACGGGCTGGAGGTGGGCAAATTAAAAGGTAATGCAGCACGATCATACAAGATTTCATAGGCCATATGAAGGCTTTGAACTCCATCTTAGGAGACATCATGAGTGGGCTTCCAGCAGAGATGGAGTATGATCAGAGTTTCATTTTTGTGAGATTCTTGCTGCTGTATGGAAGGTGTAATGATGATCTTCTTTAAAGGATGAGCATTTTAAAAGCCCCTAGAGCAATCCAGACAAGAGATTATGGTAGCATGAAGTAGCATGGGGGTCAGAGGGGTGAAGAGAGTGGACAGAAAAGTGATTTAGAAGACAGAGTAAAAAGACCTGGACATTAAATGTGAGAAGTAAGGGAGGGGAAAGCTGTCAGACTGATGCCTTGAGTAATTGAAAGGATGACAGTACCTTTAACTGAAATCAGAAGGAATGGGGAGAAGCTGTTTGAATGCTCTTGGTTCTCATATTCCTAGAGATTTTCTGCTAATTGACTATATGTATAGATATACAAGCAACCCTGTAATCAAAAGCTAAACATTTAATTCACAAACAAAACAAGCATGAGTCTTAATGAGTATGAATCAAAGTAATGTTGTTTTTCTTGGTGAAATACAATCTTTGAATCTTCATGCTAGAGTCAAATGCTGACTGATGAATGTGATTGGGGAGCTAATTTCTGTTCTCTTAGAGTATTGTTTATTTGATAACTTAAAGGAGCTTTACGGTAGCAATTAGTACAGAATAACTGTTAAAACAATTTACTAATTCAGAAAGCTTCAGTAACAACAAAAACTGTTTTTGAAATAAAAGTCTTAATAAAAATCAATGCAATTATGACATTAAATAGAAAAGGGGAAAGAAGCAGTATATCTGCCAAAATATTCAGTATAAGAAACACCTTGAAATCCCAGAAGAAAAGGAAATTGAAAGTATTATTGTTACCAAATTATTTCTAGTCTAATTTTCAAATGACTTGTTTCAGGAAAGATGATGTATGTTCACTAATGATGCTGATAAACATCATGACACCTCCTTGTGCATCCATGGCAAGGTCATTCATCTGTGCCTTACATCAAAGTTTCCCTATTAAATGGGAGCACAACTTCAGCCACCCTCCAAGAACAGTTCTGTGGGTGGTACATATACATAACGGAATATTATTCAGCCATAAAGAAGAATAATATTATGGCATTTGCAGATAAATGGATGGAATCAGAGAATATCATGCTAAGTGAAATAAGTCAATACCAAGAAACCAAAGGCTGAATGTTTTCCCTGATAAGTGGATGATGGTATATAATGGGAGTGGGAGTGGGGGTGAGAGAAGAATGGAGGAACTTTAGATTATGTAGAGGGAAATGGGGGAGTATGAAAAATGGTGGAATGGGACAGACATCATTACCCTGTGTACATGTATGATTACACGAATGGTATGAATCTACATCATGCACAACCATAGAAATGAAATGATGTACCCCATTTGTGTACAATGAATCAAAATGCAGTCTGTAAAACAGAAAAAAAAAAGAACAGAGAGGTGTCATCACATGTGATTGGAGGAAAAGCTAACTCCTGCCAGGTGCAGTGGCACGTGCCTGTAATCCCAGTGACTCAGGAGGCTGAGGCAGGAAGATCAAGAGTTCAAAGCCAGACTCAGCAAAAGTGAGGTGCTAAGCAACTCAGTGAGACCCTGTCTCTAAATAAAATACAAAGTAGGGCTGGGGATGTGGCTCAATGGTTGAGCACCCCTGAGTACCTACCTGGTGTCCACCCCACCCTACTCCCCCCAAAAAAGAAAGCTAGCTCCTGGGTTATGGAGGGGTGCGCAGATTTCTCATAATTAAACTGTGAAAGTGGGGTCTGTCCCAATGCACAAGATTTATCATCTTATGGAGACCTTCGTTCTTCTTCTTTTTTTTTTAAATCTTAACTTGTTTCATTCTAAGAGCCAATTTCTTCACCAAGGAATGATGCAATGTTTTAATAATGAAGCCTGCTGTTGGCAAGTTAAGCACAAAGAATTGAGGTGAACTTGTCAAATGGTTCATCCTTCAGGTTTGGATTTACAGGGATAGGGTCAGCCTCCCTCTGATCATCTTCTCAATTCTGCCAGTCTTGGTCCTTTATTGCATGCTGGGTAGGAGAAGAAAAACCCTTCCCTTGGGTCAAACAACAACAACAACAAAAAACACTACTCCTCCAATGTCATATATATTTTCTGGTTTACTTGTTTATTCTGGGTCTCCTTGAGTAGATTATAAACTCCAAGGGACCATATTTGTTCCCAAATTCCTAGCATTGTACCTGACAAATAGTATGCTCTCAAACAAAATTTACTGAGTGAAGGTGGAGTCCAGAGAATTGATTTTGGCCTTAAATGATACAAGTCATTCAACTCTTCTGTGCTCGTGAGGTTGTGGATGTCAAGAGAGGCAACACATGCACACTTTTGTGCTGGATTCTATCAGGTACGTGGGAGGAATTATTGTAGTACTTGCCAGCATCATTAATGGAAATTCATCATCTTGCTGAAATGAGTCATTTGAAGAATAAACCAGTAATAATTTGGAGATAACAATACCTTGAACTTCCTTTCCTTTTTGGTACCGGGGATTGAACCCAAGGGCACGAAACCACGAAGCCACATCGCCAGCTCTTTTTTTAAAAACTATTTTATTTAGAGACAGGGTCTCAATGAGTTGCTAAGTGCCTTGCTAACTTGCTGAGGCTGGCTTTGAACTTGCAATCCTCTTGGCTTAGCCTCTCGAGTTGCTGGGATTACAGGCACGTGCCACTGTGCCTGGCTTGAATTCCCTTTTCTTCCATGGTTTTGAAGTGTTTTATACACCAAATATTTTCCAGATACTGTAGCTCTTATTTTTTAATTTCATTTTCATATTTTTAATGTCATGATTAAATTGATTTTATTGAGACTTTTATTTTGGAAGCAGTGGAAACAGGCTTTTTCCTGTTATTTTCTTAAGAGCAAATTAAGTTTGATAACTATTTCATGCTAATTGCCACCGAGATGCTCCTGAAGTATAAAATAAATAATACTGTAAGAGAACAGAAATTATTCCCCAAATCACACTCATCGGTTAAGCATTCAATTCTAGTGTGAGGATTCAAAACTTCTATTTAGAAGAGGAAAGATAATGATATTCTAAGCAGATAATGTTCTAAAGCTACAAAGTAGTAAAACGCCTGATATGTTTCAGGTACAGAAACAAGAATAAAGTGGCTGGGCTCTGAGTGTGGTGGGCAGCATGAGATGGACTGGAGAGAGGAACCAGGAGCTTGTCATGCAGCCTACGTGAAAACTGTGTGATTGGCGAAGTGTCTTCAAGCAAGTTAATGATACAATCTGATATACAGATATCGCTCTGGTGCTGTAAGGACAATGGATTATAAAGTAGCAAGGATGGAAGCAAGAAGTAGACCAGGTGAGACGAGGTGGTGACTGGAACTAGATTGTGACAGGAGATGCTGAAAAGAAGACAAGAGACCACAGGACACAGTGAAATGTCCTATAGAAGGCATAAAGGAGGAGAAGCAAGGACACTTCCAGGCCTCTGGCTGGGTGATGGTTAGGCCACTTATTGGAACAGTGAAGACTGAGAGAAGGATAAAGCAAGGGCATGCAGTATTATGAATCCAGAGTTCAGGGGTGGGTGTGCTGAGTCTGAGATGCCTGTGAGGTGTCAGGATGGAAATGTCATGTAAACACTGGCTATAGGAGCATGAAGCCTGGGGGATACCTGCTTGACATCTCTGTTTAGATATTTCACAGGCATCTTAATCACACATTTTTAACACAATTGAGGCAAGAGGGCCATCCAAAGTGCAGGGCTTTGAAGGCAGTTCCAGGGCCAAGATCTGAGCTGAAATATAAAATTGGGGTCACTGGTCTACATGCAATGTGTAAAATGGGAATTACCTTAAACTTTTGGTCTCGTTCAAAAGACTACAGATGTGATGGAATGTGAATGAGGAATTGCTGGTATTTGAATTTGAAGTTTCCATCTTGCATTCCTTTGCAAACAAAATCCTCCAAAGACAACTATTCCTAAGAAGTTTATGCACATTTATATTTTACAAAGGATAAGCTATAAATATATGATCATTTCTCACTCAATGTAGAATTAATCAAACACAAACGTTTTGCCTTATTAAGATGTGTACCTTCATTTTTAAAAATTGACATGAGTTCACAAAAGATCATTTATCTTTAATTACATGTTTCAGAATTTTGGTTTAAGGGTATACCCAGAGATCTTTTGAGTTTGGCAAATCATTAGGTAACTTCTAAATCAATATTCAACACTGAACTGCATTTTCCTTCATAAACAATTTACTCCACAAGCCATTTGGTGGGGCTGGGCAAGGCAGGGATCCACACCGAGGTAGGGGACCCGTGGGGCTGAGGAGGAGCAAGGAGTGTCAGACCCTGGCTAGCATATGGAGGATGTTCACTCAAAGAAGTGGTGACTCCAACTGAGTTGTCAAGGTCTGAGCAAGTAAAGAGAGCATTCCCACAGGAAGTGGGTAAGGGAAAGCAGGCACCAATTTTCCAAGCACTAACTTAGCAAGGAGTGTTTCCATTTGGGGCAGTAGGCCAGCACAAGGTGTCAGAACCTGGGAGAGGAGAGACAGGACTCCCACAGGAAGAGGACAAGGTAGCCTGACATGGGTGTTCAGACCTGGGCAGCATGAGGAAAGAGTCATATGGCAAAGCAGCCCAGTGCAAGGACTCAAGAATGCTGAGAGCGAGGAGGGAGTCTCTGTGGGGTGGAATGAGGTGGGGGCAGCAGGGATGACAGATTGTTCACATGCTGAGAGGGCCCATGAGCAGTCATGATAAGCAATGGCACCAATCATTCAGATCATGGTTTCTAAATATCATCCTCCACTAAAATAAATCATCCTTCTGGGAGAAATAGCTAATTTCATAACCAGAGTAGGGAAAGGAGAAGATGCGCTAACAACTTGCTTAAAAAAAAAAAAAAAAAAAACAACAGATAAAGAAGTGTTCCAAGAATGATTGATGGGGCATGTCAAAAGAACACTGAAGCCAGCTTGAATGAGCTCCCACTGGCCAAATTGAGAAGACTAAGCCTTAAAATAAATAATTGGCAGTATTAGATTATAAACCATTAAACCATGAGACCATAATATAAACTAACAAATGTATAAATTGGAAGATCCAAAAGGAATAAGATATTTACATAAATTCAAAGTACCCCCTCACAGAATACTTAGTATTCAAAAAATAATGTGAAACTTTACAGAGGCAGACACTCCTTAATCATGTGACCAAAGTGAACATAATCCTGGGATGAACTGAAATCGTGTACTAACTGACTTAATGAGAATATAGCACCACGTCTATGACAGTCCTGAGGAACTTGAACCTAACAATAAGGAAGCATCACACAAACCCAGCCTGAGAGACATTCTACAAAGCCTTTCAAGTTCATGAAGTCAAGAAAAGACTTAGGAAACACCCCAGATTTAAAACCAATAAGGAAAGATGACGATGAAATAGGATTCTGGGCTGGATCCTTTGCTACAAAAAGTACAAAAAGGCATTAATGGGACAATGACAAAACCTGAGTGAGATCTGAGGATTAGACAACAGTCATCTACCACTGTCAGTGTCTTGAATTTGATGGTTATATGGTAGCTACATAGAGAATTTCTTTGTAAGAAATGCACACTGAAGCATTTAAAGGTGAGGGTAAGTTTCTTTCAAGGAGTTTAGGAAAGAGAGTCTTTTGTACTAGCAACATTTCAGTAAGCATAGCATTAAAACAACAACAACACTTTCAAAATTGACATCGATTTACCTTTAGAACTTCATCCCACTCATCCCAATGCTGTTAACTGCTGGTTTGGAACAAACCTTGAGAGTCTATGTGAGACGCCATATTGATTTTCCAAAATTTCCACTTAATACAGACAGACTCTCTGTAACAGCTATGTTTACGATTTTCTGTGGTTTCCCTAGAGCTCCAATAACACCAATAATTTATTCTTAATTAAATAAGAAGGTCATGGCCCCCAAATTCAATCTTATCACAATTAGGACGTAAGTTCATTAACATTTCACTTGGGTTTTTGAAGTAATCTCTTGTCATGCTGGCTGATTACCACTCAGCTTTGTTTGAACAGGGACTCCACCAGCTCAACAGGAACAATGTCTCGCTTATGCATGAGTTCTAAATACTACACAATTATGATATCATGTGAAATCCTTTCACCAAACAGATGTAGGATGATTATTAGACAATTTTATAGAAATATGAGGTTTTTCTTTACATGGTTCTTTCTACATTAAAGCAACTGTTATGTATGTCTTTTAAATGAAAACTATTTGGAAAACGCTTGAAGTTACCATGAGATCATTTGGATTTAAAAGATATTTTTTAAAACATGAGAAAGTTAAGGTTAAAGACCCATATATCACTCCAAAGATTTCTTAATCCATTTGAATATTTGTTGACTTTTGAAGTAAGTAACTTGTCCCTTACTGAAGGGCTTCTAATATGTAAGATGAGAGTGAAGCAGTGAAGTAAAACCACAAGAGCCTAGTTTCCAGCTCCTCTCGTTGCCATCTGGACCACACAGGGAATTCCTGCTCACAGGGAACTCACAAAGGGACTCTGATCACAGGAACACTCAAAAGTCTTCCCAGGAGATAAGAGAAACTTCAATTCCACAGTTTAAACACATCTGTTTTAATTTCAAAATACATGATATTCAATCCAGCATTTTATTGTATGTAAATGTAGTATATAATTTTGTTATTATAGTCATATTGTATAAACTGCAATACATATGACAGAACTTCTTAAAACTAAAAATTCACTGTTGTAACTTAAACAGTAAATTATTATTTTAAAAGGAGAAGAGGAGAGGGGGAAAGAAGAGGAGGTGTGGAGGGAGAGAGAGAGACTGACTGACTTTCATATATAAGGTATAATAATCCATGGAGAAAAACTACTTCAAAAATCACATGGTGATTCACTGTAATTAATTCTGGCCTCCCAAATGCTAGGTCACTAGCTTTTAAGATGCTGAATTATCCTTCTCTTTTATCTAACCACCTGCTAGTTGTAAGATATCAAAACACTTTGTATAATAAGAATGACAGTCAGAAAAAAAAAAAAAAAGTCCTATCTGTCTGAAGCATTTCCTGTCCATCAAGTCTTTGAACTTGAGCCAATTCTGCCATGGATAGGATGTGGGAAATACATTACTAAATAGAACTAAGCAAGACTGGCACCTCCACACTGTCCCCAGAAGCCTGTCAGATCCCAGGCAGTTGTAATGAATTTGTGCAGGAAAACTTGGCATGGCCCAGAGCTCCAATCTACCCTGAGATTATTTATTTAAAATCATTTCTGACTTCATAAAAAAGGTTTATTTCATAGAAAGGAAGGTATGCTAGTTCAGAGGATGAAACATAAATAACCACTTAAAGTTAAATGCCAAAATTTAAAAATAGACTTGAAGGCACCATGTGTCAGTTCATATCTTATGGGAAGCAGATGTGAAGACATAATTAGAAATATGAGATTATTGAGGGAAACACCCATGACAGATAAAGGCTAAAGAATAGGCAGAGAAAGCCTCAGACCACCGTGAAGACTTGGCACCAGGGAAAGACAGAAGAAATACTGAATAGGAGGAGCCTTGGATTATGTGGCCCTGAGAACTCCTCAAGCAAAGATGGCCCTAATGGGTGGTCGGGTGGGGAAGCTGGCCAGGCCTTAGTACCCCACCATGCCCAGACACTGAGAGCAGCCCAGGGATGCTGTGGCCCTGTGGAAATGCACTGCAGGCTGTTGGCCAGCTTCTCCTATGGCAGGTTCTCTTCTGAAGGGAAAGCTGAGCTGTGCCCCTCATCAATGACTTCAACTCAGAAACAAGCAAAGTAGCAAAACACTGAGTGTGTACTACACAAGTCTTTCCTATCGGTCTTCTACTGGAGAGCCTTTGAAAGTCCCCCATTACCCAGACAGCAATGTCCAAACCCCTCAGAACAGCACATATGATCTTTCATGACCCGGACTCTGCTTTTCCAGTCATTTCCCACCTCTTCTCCACATGCACCTACAAACACTTAAACCATGCGAAGTGCCTCCAGCTCCCCAAGCACCCAACTTTTCATATTTCTGTCTTTGCCTGTTTGCATCTGATTCCCCAGTGTAGTCCAAGCTTCAGCCTTTGTCAAATCTATTCTGGTCTCTGGAACCACGAAGAGGCAGAGGTCACAGAAAAGAGGAGAGCAGGTCAGGATCAGAGGATGGAGGGCAATAGGAGAAATACCAGAAATACTTAAGGGTCTGGGAGGAGATTTAGCATAGACTTTCTCCAATCCCAGGTGTGGTTAGAGAAGACACTTGGGAAAGAGCCTGATGGGGTAAAAACCTGGGATGCTCCTCTCATGGTCCCCTGGCAAATTCAGAACACCCACTGGGTTCTGAAGCCTTTGCATTCTTCTCTGCCCTGTCAATCAAGGTTCATAATTCCCTCCTTTGTGTCACTTCAGTACCAGGTACTATGGGCACTTGGAGTACTGTCCTAGGACTACTGTCTACATTTCTCCTTTGTGGTTGTAAATAACTCAACCACATCTCACTAGTCCTTGCAGGTCCCACACTTTGTAGTTGGAGCATAGTAAGTATTTAGCAATGGTTTGTTGAATTGACTGTGTTTATCACAAATGCCAGGATATAGATATATGTGAATATTAATCAGTACTGCTGCTAAATAAAATTAAAGAGGATGGAGAATAGCAAAAGGAGAGATCAGGTCTGAGATGCAGTTGCTTAAACCTGCTTTGAAAGAATAATTTTCAAAGTTTGGGAGAATCAAGTGCCTTCTCTGTTTCTTAAATGTTATTTGTAGTCTCATTTTCAAAATAAATTTTCTACTTTTTTTTTCCCTCCAGATTGCAGACAACTTGAAGACTACATCTTACTAATCATCTCTGAATTTCTTGCACCCATCCTTTTTTTAAATATAGTAAGCATTTATGATATCAGTCAAATTAAGTATCTTTTTAGATACAGACGTAAAGGGACCTGGATAAATAATGCTAAATTGCTGAGATAATTATCTCTGAAGAGAGATAATTGAGGCAGTAAAGGTTTTGCTTTTGAATTACTTAAATCATTGTTTTAATTCTCCTTACTAAAATTTGCAAATGCAGATCATATCGATACTCTGACGTTAACAATCCCGCTACAGCAAGCTCCAAATGAGAAGGCATTAATTTTGAGGTTCAGCAAGTTTGGTACTTGATAATCTTGATCCTGAACCACATTCCAAAGTGAACCAAATCTCTGTATAAAAGAAAACATTAGGTTAGATTTCTTCCAATTAAATTTGCTTCTGTCACAGTATTTCAGAAGATGCTTAAAATACATTTAAGCATTTTTAGATGCAAGGTCAAGTTTCTCTGCCTTTTCCATCCCCTCATCCACCCAGGTTTATTACAGCACCATGAGACTTCCAGAGCACAATTATAATTTCAAGAGTTTTTACATTATGTAATAGAGTCTTCACTCTATATGAAAGTAAAAGGGACGTGAGATTACAATCAAGTTCAATGTGCTCAAAACCAAGAAAACTAGATTATAAATTCTCTGAGGCTTATATTTAACATTTACGAGCTTTGTTAAGACAACTGCAAGGCAAGTTTAGAACATATGGACAAGAGATCAAATAAGATCTATATGGTGGGCTGAGACAGAGATGGTCGGTATGAACTACTCTTTCTAAGATTTTCGTCTTGAAGGACAGGAGAAAGGCCATTAGTTGAGATGGATGCACAAGGAAGAGGGACTGGTTTTCTGCTTTAGACAGAAGAATTTTGTTAAACCAAACAAATTAGGGAGTAAAAATGGAAAAGTAAAGTTCTTCTGTCTGGAATTCAAGACATTATGAATCAGGTATAGAGGCTTGCTTCCCAAAGTGTGCCTGGAAAATGGGAACCAGATGAGAGAAAACTGTTGACACTCATTGACACAGATTGATATCACACACAGCAGTGAGTGAAAACTCAGACTGAGAAGACTACATATGTTTAGATTCCATTAATGTTAAACGACATGTGAGCTAAACAGGAGATTTTTAAGGGGTACATACATGTGATCAAACTAGAAAGAAAAGCAAACTAGAAAAGCAAACTTGAAGATCTCATTCGTGGGGGAGGGAGGAGGGATGGGCACATATAAGGGTTTCAGAAATACTGAAGGGGTCTGGTTTTAAGCTGGGTGGTGTTTGTTACACTATTATTCTTTAAATGGCACATATATTTCTTCTTGTATATATGGCATATTCTATTCGTTTTTAAAAACAAACTGTAAATAAGACAAAGATGCTTCTTCTCAAATACTCTTTGGGTTTTCTACATTTCCTCAAATTGGATATACCCCAGTACACTTTATTCATTTCAGCTGATCAAAAATTATATCATTTTCCAAAGTTCTGTTCCACATCATCTTGAGTATTTGAGGGTACATTAGGTTGGGACTGGGTTTGAGGACCTAAAATATCAGACTAAGGTCTAAGGACTTTGTTTAATAGGTGAAGGCTTCTGAGTGAGGGGGAGATACAGAGTAGTCTTTAGGAAGAAGCACGAATAGGAGAAGAGGAGTCATCATCTCTGGAGCCGAAGCCATATTCCCTATGCATGTATGATATGACAAGCATGGAAATAAAAATAGCACTGTGGCAGGGAAATTATGAATGGGGTGGGTGAACAAGAGAAAGGAAAAAGCAAGAGGGTGTGCAGAGCAGGAAGAAATAACAGGTTGTGGCATATTCTCTTTTATTTTATTTTTTCTTACCTAGTGTTGATTCTCCTTTTCCTTTGTTTACTACAAGTTCTGATTTTGTCGAGGAAGACAATGTTTACAATTAAAAATACTTCACATACCAAAAAAAATAAGATAAAGATTTGGCAAATTACGTATCAATGGAAAGGAACCAAGGGGAAAAGTTAGATAGTGAAGATGTGAAAAGACAGGGACTTGATGGAGAGAAATGATTTATGGGCTTGTGAAGGGATACATTAACTTTGGAGAAGCAGGTCATCCATTCCCAGAAGTTAAGGAATGATCAAACATGAGGAGAAGCTTGTATTAATTTGAAGTAGATGAAACTGCTGGATTTTTTAGTCAAAAACCAATCAAACATTGTCAATTTCATGTGAGTTCATTTAACACATGGAGAAGTGACCGTGCAGTGTGGTGGTGTTGACTGTGTGCAGTGTTTGTCATCTGATTAGCAAATGGCCATCTAAATAAGTCAGCAGTGTGCAAGGAGACCTGGGAGGGAGGAGAGGGCCATGGCTGAACTGAGCTGAGAGCACACCTGGGAACCACAGGTAATGGCACCAGTCCACCAAGACGCCATTTTCCCCATCAGCACTGGGCAGGCCAGTTGCCAGAGGAGCGTAAGTAACTGTTTTCATGCACATAAATCCTGAGTCTCAGTTGGAACGACTCTCTTATTGTGATAAAGTCAACTAATCAAAAGCCAACTCCAAGAAGTCAAAACACAGAACTGCTGCAGTAATGGCATTTAAGCAGCAAGAGTAATTCCTAAAGGTTTCCGAAAGAAGAATTTACCCAAGAATTATGGAATGAACTGTGCTTTCCTACTGTAAAAGCATAAATGATTAAATGATTATAAATGATTATTTGAATTCTGTCATTTTAAGCATATAATTTGCTTCTTCCAATACTACGCTCCTTATAAAAATGATCGCTTCCATGTGAAAAGAAAAAAAGAACTACTCTGGATACCCTTTATCAAAATCAAAATAATAAAGAAGACTCCATGAATACAGTATCTAGAATTCACTTGGTATGCAAGAATTCTCTTATCTGGTTATAAGTTCTGTCTGTGCATCTGGGAAAGGGAGCTACGAGATCTACTGATATCACAGTTAATTATAAAATGGTTTCTTTTGAATGTCTTGTTACATTTATCAACAGAGTTCAATTTGCTAATTAGTGATCATTAATATAGTCATGTCAGATTTCTCGCAGGATGGAGGAGACCAAGAGTATCTATTCGCATGCTTTTCCTGAATGGTCCTATCTGGTGCCACTGCAGAGAGTGATGGAAGTAAAACTGAGTCAAGTCACTGCAGATTCAGAGACTGGAGAGTAGCAACTAGGACCAAGATGCAAAAATTACAGTAAAAGTGACATGGGGAGGCTGGGCACAGTGACACACACCTATAATCCCAGTGGTTCAGGAGGCTGAGGCAGGAGGAGTTCAAAGCCAGCCTCAACAACTTAGCAAGACCCTGTCTCAAAATAAAAAATAAAAAGGCAATGCATCTCAGTGGTTACATGCCCTTGAGTTTAATCCCTGATACCAGAAATAAAAAAATGAGTGACATGGGGAGAGAGAAAGAAATAAAGAAGGCTCTTGTATACATGGCAATAAATAGGTTGTATTTTTAAAATAACTTAAGATATTATACAAAGAAAATTTCTAATAGTCAATAAGAATATTTCACTTCATTCAACATGCATGCCATTAACACACTTTACAACTTTCTATAAAATTAGACAAATTGAAAACCTAAGATTTGCAGAAAATTCTTGAGTTGTTATGAGTTTTTAAAATTCCACACATTATATTTCTCTTCTGCTTCTGCAGTGCATTTCCATAGGAAGAATGAGGTGGGTAATGGAGACTTCACTCCTCCCAGGAGCTTGGTGGGTGAACAGAAAGCAGGAGGACAGAAGAATCCAACCCTGCTGCTATCAGGTTGGGCCAGGCGAAAGTTCTCTGCAGATCTTATCTAGCTAATAATAAATCCCTGGTAATAAGTACATAGATAAATCTCTCTTATCTAGCTAATAATAAATCCCTGGTAATAAGTACATATATAAATGATAGTGGTTTAATACTTTTTTCATTTAGATCTACTCTCAGTCATTTTTTTCCATTTTCCACTCAAATGACTCCTTTTTTCCATGCCTAGTGCTGTAGTCTCTCTGTTGGAAGCACTGTTTCCATTTTTAATCCCTGAACATTGTTTGCTGAGTTTCTTTCACTTCAATGTTTTCATCGCTTTAATTTTTTAAGCATATAAGTTTTTTCCTTATTTATTTGAGAAAACATTATTTTTGCCTTATACTTCAATTGCTTATTATATGAATTACTTTGATGACAAATTAGAATATTTTCCCCATCAAAGCACTTCATAAATTCCTTATTTTGAGGTTTTTTGTCATAGTAATAAAATAAAAATCCATTTTAAAAAAATTTAATGTAGTTATCAACATATAAAATCAAAAGGTCTTATAAGGTAAACCCACCACATTCTAATTCAGAACACAAACAGCAAACAGCAACAAATCAAAATTTATCTGATAGGCAAAGGAATACTGTCCCTATTATTTAAAGAGTTCTTTAAAATCGAAGGCTTAAAAAATGGAAAAATAAGACATTAAACAGGTAATTTATAAAAGAGAAAAACTGAAAAAGCTCTCTCTCATACACACACAAACACACACATCCCTAACTAATAAAAAAGTCTAAGGAAGGCAGTTAGATAATTTTTTTTAACCTATTAAATATACACATTGAAGACAAATGAAACCATGATGGAAAAGTGTGGAGTTGGGAATATAAGGGGGATCAACTTTCAGAACAACCTTGCTATACTTGTCCAATCCTTAAAAATGTGTATATATTTGATTCAGTGATGCCCTTTCTAGGTATGTTGCATATAATTTTAATTGTCAGGTACACAAAATATAGGTACCAGGATACCTAACTGCAGCATTATTTCATATAGTGGAAAAAGTAAATAGAAACAACATAAAAGCCCTGTAACAGGAATTGAATCAATTCAGGGATTAGCTAACAATGGAATATGATAAGGTCGATAAAAAAGATGCCCACTAGATAGGTCGGTTAAAAAGCATATTACTAAACAGTAGATACCTGGACTCAGTGAGGTGGCTCTCTGGGTGAAGATGAACCTCCTTGCTATATACATATATAAACACATTGAGTATTCTATTACAACAAAAAAGGTTAATGTGCTGGGCTCAGTGGTACACGCCTGTAATTCCAATAATTCAGGAGGCTGAAGCAGGAAGATCACAAGTTCAAAGCCAGCTTCAACAGTTTAGCGAGGCCCTAAGCAACTTAGCAAGACCCTGTCTCAAAATAAAAAATAAGAAGGGCTGAGGATGTGTCTCAGTGGTTAAGCGCCTAGGGTTCAATCCCTGGTAATGAAACAAAAACAAAAACAAAAAAAACCCCAAAACAAAAACAGTTAATGCATGGTTGAACCGCAGTGGAAAGAAAGCAATATGCCCATCTCCTTCTTATTTACAGAAACGAAGAGGAACGCAGAGCCAGAAAGAAAGATTTCAGCTAACAGCAAGGCCCAAGATAATTTCAGACCCAGATGTAGGTCCCACCACTCAGTAAGTTTTTTTGCTTCCAGAAGGTCTGTGTGGAGTCAGCAGGTATGGTGGGAAGACCATCTAAAGCAGAAGGCTGGACTGGGAATCCTTACATAGAGAAGGGCCCTGAAAGTCAGTTGGGCCTGAAAGGCAACAAGAAAACTTTAATCACTGACTCAGCAACATGACAAGGAAACTTCTCTTTTCCTGAGGCTCTAAGTATGTGGTCAAGGAGAATTTAAATTCTCTGTGAGGTATAAATATCTTGAGAACGTTCAGTTTAAAAAAGAAAATCCTGATCTGAACTGATGAAATCCCTGAAAACATAGATGTAAATAACTTTGTTGAAACAGTCATAACTCAGAGCTCCCATAAGAAAATAGTTCTAGTTAGAAATGAACTCATTTTTTTTTTTAAATTAGAGGCATAGGAACTAAACTGTCACTATGACAAAGTCAAAAGAATCCTCCAATAGTAGGATTCATAAACCCAAGAACCAGAGGCAATAGAATAATAGAAAGGTGACTAAAGAGAGAGTTTTAAATTAGTACAGAGATAGAAGAAAAATTAGAAAACAAAGATAAAGAATGAGATACTATGAAAAAAGAACTGGTGTATTTAAACAGAATTTGTAGAATGCAAAAGATAATGCTAAATTACAAGCAGAACACCAGGATTAAGAACTGGAAGGTGGGAATCAAATGTCCAAGGTGGTCTCTTAAGAGTTCCAGAAGGAGAAACAATACACAGAGTCGAAGAGACACAATCTAAAAAGCTAGTGTCTGTAAACTTCCATAGCTGATGAACAAATAAGGTCAAAGAAGGTCAAAGAATGTCAAAGGTCAAAGAAGTCCTAAGAAGGAGGAGGAGGAAAGGAAGAGGAAGAAGAAGAACAATAACAACAGGAGGAGGGGAGAAGGGAAAGAGGAAGAGGATTTATATACACAGCAGCAGCAAAACTATAGAACACGAGAAAAAGAATCTTGAAAACCATCAGGAAAAAACATAAAAGGTTAAACACAAGGGAACAACAATGAGACTAAGAATCAATTTCCTATGAGAAATGATAGAACCTGAAATGAAAGGGAGAGATCTTCAAGACATTGAGGAAAAATAACTATTAATTGCTGCATGCCCAGCTAAACTGCTATTCCAGGAGGAGGGGAAAAAAGACATTTTCAGACAAGTTAAGATTGAGTTTATACTCAAGTATTCTCGATGAAATAAATACTAAAGGATACACTTCAGTTAGTAGGAAATTGAACAATGAAAGAAAAAAATGAGATTTAAGAAGCAATAGAAAACTGAGAAAATGGTCAACAAAAGAGCTCTAAGAATTATCTATAAAAATATAATATGATCAGATGGTGACTTAGGGAAAATAAAAACAAGAGGGAGCAAAATGCTAGGCAACAACAATGGGAACGATAAGAGGAGATAATCAGAATTAAATTGCTTTAGAGTCCTGTATTAGAGGAGGAGGGAGAAGAAGGGAAGGGAAGAGGGGAGAGGAGGGGGAAGGAGAAATCAGTCTCATCAAGCATCTTCAATTTTACATTGTTTAGACAAGAATATATGTTTAAATCCACTAAAATAAAAAAAATATTTTTCTACTTTTATAACAAAATGAGTATATAACTTTCAAAGTAGCAGAAGGAAAAAAAATGAAAACCTATGAAAAGGCAACAAATGCAATAAGTCAACATATAAAAAGCCGGTTTAAAACAGAACACAAAATGGGGTGGTGGAAATAAAACCAAATGTATCAGCAATCACAGTAAAGCCAAATGGATTAAATTTACCAGTTCAAAGCCAGCAATGTTCAGACTGGATTTACAAAAGAAGCATAAACTTAAAGTATAAATGACACAATGTAAGACAGAAAGAGAAAGTAGAATAGCAATATTAACATCATATAAAATAGACTCTGAAGAAAATAAGACACTATTAAGGACGAAAAGGGTATTTCGTAATGACAAAAGGAATAATTTACCATTGGAATATAATAACCCTGGATCTGTGTTCATCCAACAGCATGGGTTCCGAATATAGAAAGCGAAAATGGGCCATATAACAAAAAATTGATTCTTGCTAGTGGGGGAGTGAATTCCACACTCGCAGTTATTAGGACATTTGAAGCTGCCTTTAGGCTACAATTATACCTGCAAGTATAAATCCCAGAGAAATCTTATATGCATGTACAAGGAGATGCAAATTCCACTGCAGTGTTGTTTGTAATATGGAAAAATTGGAAGTCAATTAATGACCCCTCAATAGGGAACAGATGATATAACAATGCCACCTAATACTACAGAGCAGTATAAATAATCAACTAAAACTCACAGGAGTCAATCCAGTTAAATCCCAAAATACTTTTAACGAAAAAAGTGCAAAGAGCATTTGGAACAGAAAAACCCTGTGTGAATTTTAAAATACACAAGCCGAGTCTCTAAATAATAAAAGACACAAGCATATAAAATCAAGGCACAGGTACTAGTTACCCACCCCTGAGGAGGGAAAGCAGTGCACGGGAAGTGGGGAAGGTGTTTCCAACAGAACCTTCAGTACCTATTAGGTTGTTGTTGTTTAAAGAGGTATTTTTAAAGGATTTTTATATGACAAAATATTATAGTGATGACTACATAGGTGTTTCCCAGTCTCTGTGTAATTATATATATTTTAAGTATTTCACTCTTAAACATAAAACAGTAGATGCAGGATGATACAGTAATCCCATTTTTGTTAAACGCATTACAAAAGGAACACTTTGCCAATAGAATATAATAATCCTGAAACTATAAATAAATGCTACGTATCGGTATTTATGTAATATGTCTATTTTATGTGCTTTTTTAAAATCAGAAAGACTATGCTCAAAATATAAGTAATCAACATCTCCGGAAAGAGAGATTAGTCTTTATACTTTTTAAAATTTATACTTCATACTTTTTAAAATTATCTGACATGTTTTTAAAAAGAAAAGTATCATTTTCATAAAACCAAAATAACCACCACCCAATCCAACTCTTTTATTATTAAGAAATTTTATTCTTTATAACCTTTATCTTGCCCATTTGGAACAGTCTTAGTTAAAAAAATAAATGAATAAAACTTGTGAGAATCCCAAATAAGTTTAAGGAATTTTTCAAAGCTACCATAAAAATATCAGCAAGTAAAAATACATAAATAAAAAAAATGTTGTGACAGTGGTTTTTTTTTTTTTTTTACATTTTTAATCTCTTGTATCATCACTTGCATTTGCAGAACACATGCTATGTGCAAGAAATGGTTGGCCTCCTGTCCATAAAGGTTGGAAAAGCAAACTTAATAAATAAAAAGCCTGAAAATATAGAAAGTTTTTAAAAGTTTGAGTGGACAATTTTAACCAAAAAAAAAGAATAAACCATACAGGGACATAACTAACGCATGTCTGGTACGTTTCTCTGGAAATGTTTCTATCACCAAATAAACCTACTCCCGGTTTTCACGTACATTCCAAGGAGTAGGGGCTGTGAAAGAGTCATGCTTGAGCCTTTAGTGGCCCCATGACAAGCTGGAAATCTATGTCCTCTTTTGAACTGCTGTCACAAAATGACCAGAGACACTGTCTCAATATTTCAAACTTTCATTACATGTAACACTTGCCTTAAATTCAATCACATTTCCATCCTGCTCATTACCTTCTTAAATATATAACTCAATGCAGTCCACAGAGTGCAGGGTGGGCCTGCTTTATCATTACCAGCAAAAACTCCTCCATCTGACCAGTCAATCTAAAAGCAATTGCTATGAACCAAAATTTAGTTCTTTCATATTTTATTTACAAAAAAAAAAAAAAAATTACTTCCCAAATTAGGTTTAGCAAATTTTAAAAAAAATTATTTAATTGGGCACTTAAGAGTCTCAATCAGGACCTGAAATATTTTTAGGGCTACTTTCATTCAAATTGGTTCTTTATAGACTCATTTCCTCTGAAGAAACAATTTGTGAGATCTGTTCTCCCTGTGTTTCCTTCACAGATCCACTATCAATGCCTCAGATCGTTTAACAGCAGACTGTCCACGGCCTGCAATTAGAACTGCTTTTCCACAGCTTCTGAAATTACAGATTGATTTTGACACGTTTCAGCTTGCTGGCATTTTAACTAAGGGTTCCATTCCCTTGAGAAAGGAAAAAAAACTACTGAAGTGACCCCTTTTCCAGGTAACTCAATCTAGCTGCAAGAATTAGAACCAATCCAAGCAGCATGGTTCTGTAGCTTGTTGGAATTCTTTTTGTAGGGGAAAGGGGCACTGTATTTTTTTCTTTAATTCTTACAAATGGAAAGAACTATGAAATTCAATACACCTAATACATAAGTCCCGAGTGTCTACTACCTTCAAAATAGTGTGAAAAAGTGAAAATAACACAGGACAAAGAGAGTGGACCAGGATCCTAGTTTGGACTCTAGCATTGGCCGGCTGGGTGGCTTTGGGTAAATCACTGACCAGTTAAGTCAGCTTAACTAGTCCTGGCCTCAATTTCCACAGCTGGGAAATGAAGGCAATAAGTCACATGAACTTTTAAATTCTCACCCTGATAAAAGTTGGGATTCTGTGATTCACTAAATGGCCTTGAGACTTTTTTGCAAGAGGGCAAGTAAATCATGCCTGCTATCCTCTCTTTACCCCATCACAGACCCTCTATCCCGAAAAGAGAGCTTTTAACACCTTGTGCCCACTGGAAGCCCTGGAATGTAAATTCTATCTGCACTTCAATACTTCCCATGTACCTTTTGACATCTTAACAAATGCATATGGGATGCCAAAAAATAAATTAGCAAGGGTGTTGTCAGCCAGACGTGGAGAGAAGAGGAGACTCCCTGCCAAAAAATGTCCTCCCACATATAAAGAAACTGGTAATTGGAAGTAAGAGGAATCCCCACCTCCCAGAGCAGACTGTGCAGAGGCGGGTGCCCCTGCCGATACCCAAGCCTCTGCCAGAGCAGAAGCAGCGTGGGGAGACAAGAAAGCTCTTCCATTCCTGCTACTCTGAGTATTTACAGGGATGTATTCCAGTTCCCGGCAGGAACCTGCTGGCAGAAATAAGTATTCCCTTCTGTGGGAGCGGAAGGGGATTTCAATATGACAGTTGTGAAACTGGAAATTCGTATCAAGTCTTGATCAAGGCTCTTTCTTGCAAATTGGTTCAGCATTCCCCTTCAGCATCTCAGGCTTACAGACTCTGGGCTGGGTACGGAGGAAGGGGGAAAGGCTGCTGGCTCCTTGGATACAGAACAGTCAAGATTCAGATCTTCTGGGGCTCGTCAAAAATGTTTGAGAAATGGACAAATACTAATTTCAAACCCTAAGAATGAAATCAAAAGAATCATAAGACAGTTTATAGAATCGCTAAATACAAATAGGGATGTGTTTCACTGCTATTTCACCTTATCAGCAAAGCAGGATGTGAAAAGTAGGAATGAAAATACATTCATTATTCTAATCTAATGAAGAGTCTAATGCAATACTCTGTAAGCTCAAGATAGGGAGAAAAAGGATGAGATCACAACAGGTAAATGGTGGTTACAGATACTTCAAATGTAATTGTTAAAATCACGTATTTGGGCAATACGGAACATGTTCCCTGCACCAAAAAGAATGACATGACTTCCTTGAAGAAATCCTGGTTTAAAATGGTTAATGATGTTACTAAATGATGTTTTGGTCATCTCCTTAGTGCTAAGAAAATTGGAAAATTATATACCATTTCTCTCTTTTATATGACAGGTCTGAGAAATAATCTTCCTGAGAAAAGAACACTTGAGACTGTTGTTTTTAGAAGCAAACTAATCCAAACCTTATGCTTATGTAGAAAACAATAAAATACTGATTCTTTTCATAGTTGAGGTAATGTGGTGCCATGGTCCTGAGGCAGTCTGGCCCTGTTGAACATCGTCTTTGGTCAGGGTCCTTATGTGAAGGTGTATTGACCCAGAGGCCTTGAGTCTCATGTAAAACATATGCCCCCAGAAAACCACCCCTGATGTTCTGCAGAGGCAACGCCAGGACTTCACTTCATGAAAAATTACTTTGTCTCAATTGTAATAACATTACGGACATACCTTTTATGTTTTTATTTTTATTTTTTGGTACTGGGGATTGAACTCAGAGGCACTCGACCACTGAGCCACATCCCCAGCCCAATTTTGTATTTTATTTAGAGACAGGGTCTCACTGAGTTGGTAGTGCCTCACTTTTGCTGAGGCTGGCTTTGAACTCGTGATCCTCCTGCCTCAGTCTCCCAAGATGCTGTGATTACAGGATATACACACCTTTTAAATAACTCTATATTGTCAGAATTGATTTCTGCCCCCTTTGGATGTTTCTCCTTCAAAAGATCAAGTTCCTTAAAGTCAGAGTCAATAAAACAGGATAGTACAACCTAATGCACATCCCCTTGGTCTTCCTTTCTCTACTGCCATTACAGAATATCTTACTCCATCCTAGTTTCTAACTTCTGTGTGGATCTACTGATTTCCTGGTTTTGTCCAACAGAGGTGTTTGTATGGTTTCTTCATGTGCAATTCTACTGGTTAATTCTATCCACTTACTTTGATTCTACTTTGTTCCTATAATTCTATCGATCCATATTGCCTGACTCAATGTTACAGAATCCTAGTTTTATTCAACTATGAATACTTAAAAACCAACTATGCACCATGCTATGGTTTGGATATGAAGTGTTCCCCAAAAGCTCATGTATGAGATAATTCAAGAAGGTTTAGAGGATAAATGATTGGGTTATGAGAGACTTAACCCCCATCAGTGAATTAATCCCCTGGTGGGATTAACTGAGTGGTAATTGAAGGCAGGTAGGGTGTGGCTGGAGGAGGTGAATCACTGGGGATATGCCTTTGGGGTATATATTTTGTATCTGGAGTCTCTTTCTGCTTTCTGATGGTCATGTGAGCTGCTTCCCTCCGCCACACTCTTCCACCATGATATCTTGCCTCACCTTGAGACCTGAGGAATGGAGCCTACTGTCTATGAACTAAGACCTCTGAAACCATGAACCCCAATAAACTTTTCCCCCTCTAAAGCTGTTCTGGTTGTGTCTTTTGGCCACAGAAGCAAAAGAGCTGACAGAAACACACCAAGAAATGTGTTAGTCACTACAGAAACCAAAATGAAGGAGACAGCAAAACCTCACAGCAAGGGACACGATCAAGAAACATGAAGTTATGCATGGTAAATGCTAAAAATACTTATGAACCAAGTATTTAACATGGTGAGTGGACAGAAGCAAATGGAACTGTGTTCTCGGTGATGGGGGATAGGTGTTTCTTCCAACATGAAGAGATGATGGGGCTCTGTCTTAAAGGTGAGTAGACGT
Organism: Sciurus carolinensis; assembly: GCF_902686445.1. NCBI lineage: Eukaryota > Metazoa > Chordata > Mammalia > Rodentia > Sciuridae > Sciurus > Sciurus carolinensis. The sequence continues at coordinate 34,399,625 of NC_062219.1, forward strand.
CAGTCCAACAAAGATGAGAAAGGAAAACAAGGAAGAAGGAGCAGGCGACGTCAAGGCACTAGAGAGTGAAGACTCTATTACATAATGTAAAAGCTCTTGAAATTATAATTGTGCTCTGGAAGTCTCATGGTGCTGTAATAAACCTGTGTGGATGAGGGGATGGAAAAGGCAGAGAAACCTGACGTTGGAATCTGAGTCCTAAAGCTTGCTGGGGTACAGTTGACGATAGGACTGAAGGTGGACAGGACACTGGTCACCAAAGGCCGGGACCTGAAGCTTGAATAGCTGACCTTAATTATAAGCCAGTGGGAGATGAAAGAATATCTCTGTCTGGGCAGCAAAACAGTGGACAGACAGGCAGATGGGAAAACTGGAGATGGAAAAACTGGTTAAAAATCTGGGCAAGAAAAGACTGAGTCACACATAAAGCCATGCACTGGAGATGGATAAGGATGGACCACAGTATATGAAATGGCAGATGGAATTTTCAGAGCACAGCCATTTATTAGGTAGGCAGAGAGATGGTTAGGGCAGGAGTAAGAGGTGGCTCTTGGGTATTTGGCTAAAGCATATTTTTAGATAATAACAGTATCTACCATTTGCTACACCTCCCAAGCATTGTTTTCTAAGTGACTGGTACATTATCTCATTTAAGTTATTTACATACATTACCTAATTGGTCCTCACAGCAACCCTGAGAGAAAGGTATCCATTTGCCTGACAAGGAAAACAAGGCAAAGAGAGGAAAAATGATCTACACAAGGTCACAGAGTTGTTGGTGGCAAAGCAAGATTCTGACTCTACAATCCCTGTCCTGTTCCCTGGAAAATTTTTGCAGAAAGTGTAAAAGGAGTAAGGAAGAAAGATGGTGAATTTGGTTTTACACACACCAGGTTTCTGTTTCTGGGTTTTATGAAATACATAGGAAGAGAGCTTGAATAGGTCTAAGATAAAAGATTCTGGAATTAATAGGGATGGTTCAAGCTAGAGATAAATAATATTTGGGGATCTTTGGGATACAGGTTGTTGTTGGAGCCCCAGTGTAGTAGAGTAAGACTAACGGGGGAAGAGAAAGAGAGAGAGGGGTGTCTTTAATCTCTGCATGAACTGAAACCTAAAGCCTCAGGCACTCAGTCCCAGATTATTTCATACTTTGAGTGAATACACTGCATAATTCTGTCAATGATGGGACAAGACGGAGATCAAGATTTGAAGAAGATGATAGTAGCATTAATGGTTTCAGGAAGAGACCTGGGGTTATGGTTAGTCCTTGCCCTTTTGTTCCAAAAGAAAACAAAAATCCACAGCATATACTGGACCAACACGCTATTAGAGCTAATTAAGTGTTCCTTCCTTTTCTTCTCTCCCTATTTACTGCACTTCTACCATGTGTGGGAAGAGGCTGCAACTCAGAGAAAGACACAGCACCGCCCCTAGGGCACAGCAGTCTGGCAGGCCAGGGCTGGGGGTGCCCAGGCAAACCAATAATCACATCACAAAGCAGCAACCGCTGCTTACCGTGCTTCTAAGCCTGAACAAACCTGTCCCCCGGAAGACCCTAGACAATGTTTGTGACATGTTTTTTATTGCTTCTAATTGGGACACGAGTAGCATCTTATAGGTAAAGGTCATGAGTAGAACTATACACCCTACAAACACGGGACAGTCCTAAAAAGCAAAGAATTATCCAGGCTAAATTGGCTATCGTGTGGAGGTTGAGACACACTTCTATAATGAAGGGGAGCTGACAAAGGCCACAGCAGGGGACAAAACTCTTAGACTGCCTTGGAGAAACCCAGGAGCCTCACAAACAATAGACCTGACTCCAGAAGAAGCAATTTGCCAGGCTAATGAATCCCTATTTGATTTTAGTGGGCACCTCTTCCTGGCTCCGCAGTAGGTGTTTTCTTTTTTTTCTTTTCTTTTTTTAGCCTCAATCATTATCAGTATTTATTAAGCAATAATTGCATTATACACAATGCATTCATTTCTATGATATGAAAGAGAAACAGTCATGAAAGAGTTTTTAAAGTGTATAAAGAATGCTACCACTTTTCAAACTTTTTCACCTGTTTAAACCTGAGCAATCCTATGAAAGAGGTAGCACTAGCCTCACTTTGTAAACTCCGAAATGGCTCATGGAGATTAAATGATATATTTGAGGCCATACAGAGCAGCCCTGCACTCAAGTCACTTTATGCTCCTGCTCTCTCCATAACAGCGTCCTACATAATGCATGTCACAGTCTCACGACGCAATAAAAGCTAGTGGCCATTTCACCAAAATGCAGTGCATTCGAATTTTCTATAGTGACAGCTACAGAAATTGAGAATGTTTCTTGATTAAAACACAATGGCTGGGAGTTAAAATGAGACTGTATTTCTCCAGGATCCAAATCACCAAGACAAACAAATTGGTATGATTTATAATCATATCTATCAAGCCCTGAAATTCTGTAAATCAAAGGAAGGTTAAATTATAGTAAAAAAATAAGTTTGGGAGATATGGGACATTTCATTTTTTAATACCTTTTTGAGAACTGATAAAGCACTCATAGTTAATTCTCAGTTAACTATAAAATTCAAGAAACCACAGCACTCATTTCTGACCATTCTTAATGAATGCTTAATAAACATGTAAGCAAACTAACTTTTATTGGTAACTCTTAAGTATCAAGATAAGGAATTTTTGCATAGTGAAGCCTTCTTAAGTACATTAACAAGGAACTGGATGGAGATTTAGAAGTCTATTTTAACAATGGATGCCCACATATGAAAAGAGCCCATGGAATCTTGAATAAAGTCACTTGCTTAACAAAACAGAGACATTTTGAAATTTCTGAGAAATCTGGAGCTCAGTGAATGACTTGGAATTCAGAGAAAGTCTGAAATTCAATGACTCAGAATCAACTGTTGATGTTAAAATCTGGTCTATGTGATCTTCCATATCTAAAATTAATAACTTCTCAATATTCTAAAGAGCTCCTTCATTGCTTTCCTGTTATCCAAACAAAAATCTTTTGGTAGAGGGCCCTGGGAATCAATCTTAACTTTATACATCACCTTCAAGTTTATAACATCTTTTTTCTTTCACATTGTATCTTATAATATGATAATAGTGTGGGTCAAGGGAAGTCAAAAGAGCAAGAGTTCTGGTACCCAGAGCATGTTCCTTCAACCTTCTGGAATATTCTTATGTGGAGTTCTGTTACCTTACCTGACGCAGTGAAGACCACATGAGAAGGCAAGTATGTGGTAACAAATGTAGAGTATATACTAACAAATATTAACCATGTTCCTTTACTGAAAGATGAGATTCAAGTTCTAAAGGGATAAGACCTCACACAGCCCTTCATGTTTAAAAGGCCACCTTTCACAGTGGTCACACACACCCAGTAGAGGTAATCTGGGAAACCACAGTTCCTGGTCCTACCCACTTTCCTGCAGGGTCACGACCTGCTTCTTCTCTTTTTCTGATGGTACAAGTAGAGCGCAGCATCTGCTCTCCTCACTCTTCATAGCATGTGCCTGAACTGCCCTTCAGAATCTACACTTGGGGTTCTGGTCAGCTTATCCCTGTGGAACATGCCATGAAAATCAGCAGAGCCCCATCTGGTTCTGCCGCCACGGACATCCTGCTGTGTGACTGGATACCAACTCCAAATCTTTGTTTCCTCATTTACAGAACCAGGGGGCTACATTACAAGATCTTCATTTCTATTCAAACCCATCATATCCAAACATTTTACATGAGAGGCAATGAAAATATCATTGCCTTATCTAAAGATAATGGAGCTAGAACTAGCATGGAAGAGAATGTATTTTCATGTTGTATCTCTATTACATAATATTTATTTTATCTTATATTTGATAAATCGTTCTTCCAGAAAAGATGAATAATTTTTTATAAGTTAACTGACTTCTTCTTAAACATAATCAGTGTTTCAACTATTGTTTCATAGTGATGTGTCAAATGTCATGAGTTAGAGTTTTATAAGCACACATACCCACAGTGTTTGATGACATTATCATGTATTGGAGGAATTATATTTCTATAATGATATTCCACTGCTTTCCTTTTTTCAACCTTGGTAATTTTAGTGCTCACAATTGAGTAATGCACATATTTCTTAAGTTGTGAAATTATTTTAAAAGTTATATATACACTGTCAAATATAAAAGTTAATAGTCATTGTTTTGGTGACAAGATTGAGAAAGCATAACTATCAAATTGTGCCACTCACCAAAAGAGACAATCACCTTATCAGAAATAGAAAAAGTGATCAGGCATGGTGGTTCATGCCTGTAATCCCAGCAGCTTGGGAGGCTGAGGCAGGAGGATCGTAAGTTCAAAGCCAGCCTCAGCAAAAGAGAGGCACTAAGCAATTCAGTGAGATTCTGTCTCTAAATAAAATATAAAATAGGACTAGGGATGTGGCTCAGTGTTCCAGTGCCCCTGAGTTCCATCCCTGGTATCTGCCCCCTCCAGGAAAAAAAGAAATAGAAAAAATGAGAATGTATGAATTTAGATTATGAAATACTATGCCTCAAGGAAAGCATACATAAGCAATAGTGCACATATTACATCAACAGACACAGAACTTAGCTAAGCAATGAACTGTCATATCCTGAGGACAGGGCTCCAGTTCTTTAACTGTGGGTACACACAGCACCTCTCTTGATAATTCATTCTGGGGTTGCCAGCTTAGGAGACATTTACATAGCTAATATTCTAAAATTGTAGCTTAAGCACAGTGACTTTTCAAGGGATCTTCCCCCTTGGGAGGAGATTTCTGATTCCTGTATTTGAAAGTCATTATGAACCCAAGCCTTCTCTTCTCCAGAATAATCCTTTTTCCTTTCACATTTTCTAACCTGTTGAGCAAGCCTTACTGCAAGCCTAAAACCTCACTTCTTTTTTTGAGGTCTCTAGTTGTACATAATACACAGTCATTGAATGCTGAAATGTCACCCTCCCCTGTGTGGGTGGTACTTGCCATTTCCCTTCACCTCCCATAGTATGCATTATGAAAACTTCTACCTATGAAAGAAAAACTATTTTGAGAATCAGAAACCAACTGTAAATTGTCAATTCTCTAAGACACAGGATACTAACACTTCCATTGTAATATTCCCCGTTGCCTTCACAAAGGCAAACAGGATTTCAAAAATCTTAAGAGAAATTCTCCCCTGAAATTGAGCAGGGTTCTAAGCCACTGTCGGCAGACAGTTTAAACCTAAATATTCCCAAGTCTAGTTGCCAAGGAGCTTCACACATGAGCATTTCAGGGAAATGTACTTGACTGTATGGAAATGATGTCAAGATAACCCTCTAGAATTCCCTCTACAGATTTGAGTCCTGTGGGCTCAACAAACACTTGTGAATACTCAACAGGTATTCACCTGTTTGGCTACAACCAAAACCACATGGTTCCACTCAAACTGAAAAGATATGCTACCACTGGCAGTCTCTCACATTTTTTTTTGAGACAAGGTCTCTACAGTGCCCAGGTTGGCCTCCAATTCATGATCTTCCTACCTCAGTCTCTGAAGTAGCTGGGATCACAGGCTTGGGCCACTGCATCCAGCTAAGATACCCTATCCTTTTAAAAACCCTATCCAAATACAAACATCCTTTCCTCTCTGCTACAAAGGAATTATGCAAATGTTTGCAAAGGCCTTTAATGTTGTTAGATTACTTTTCTCATAAACACAAGAGGGCTGCTGGCAGGTAATCCCTCATTCTTCCTCCTTAAGCTCTCAGCATCTTGCACTACCATCTTCTCATAATATACTGTCACAAAATAATAGACTTGGAAGGAATCTTAAAGGTCCACTTGGAATTGGCAATTAAAGAAAGGTCCCTCTTCTTCTTCTCACTGCAGAGCATTGAAGGATTATTGGCAGATGAACTGTGTTCCAATACAATCCAGAGGCTCCAGACAGAGTCTTCCACAAGGAGTGCTTGGGAGCGCTGCAGAGGACCCATAAAAGGACTAAGTTTTCACATGCTGCTGGTGAAGGAAAGGGAATACTGCCTCTGAACAGTTTTAAAATAACATAGCTTAATGCAAATCAGATTTGTTTTATATGAAAAGGCCCAAGTTCATGTCCACTGAAGTGACATTCAGTTTGCTTGGCTTGTGTGTTTTCTGTGTGTGCATATGTGAAAAGAATAACTTAATTCTAATCATCTACAACAGCTTTTAAAGTCCTATGGTTTCCTTTCTACACAAGGTGTTGATGTTTGGAAGGGATAAAGATTGGAGTAAGTTTGCACCTACCCGGGGCAATAAAAAGAACATTCAAGATGAAGAGGTCAGAAGGTATCCCAAATCACTTCCTCAGATGTTCACTACTGGTCTGGGAAGATCACAATTCCCACATGCCAATCTTTATGGCTAACAATATTGCAATTGCTTTCAGTGATTGGAACACTAGTATATCAAATGTATACCGTGAGGGCCATCATCACAGGCAAGCAGCTTGGTCCACAGACGTTTCCAGCCTTTCCCCAAGCAAACTCTGCAGCCACCCCTTTTATCAGAGAGGACTTCAAACTCGTCAGTACTGCACAGGGAAATGGCTCCCCATGTTCCCTTCCTCTTCCTTTGTGCTTCCGTGAACAGGATTGGTTCTTATTCAAGCTTCTGGTTTTACTGTGTTAGAGTTCATTTATCTTCCAGGCAGAGGGCTGGCATTACCACAGAGAATAAAGACCACAAAGCTCTTTCAGTACTAGAGATATTTTTCAAATATGAAACTAAATGTTAGTTGTTTTCTCAACTTAATACACACCTACTTACATAAACACAAGAGCAATAAAGAACAGAAGAAAATTCTACATAATTCAAATTTAAGAACCCTCTTATAAATACAAAATAATCGTCTTCAAAATATCAATGATTTTTGGAAAAATGGTATTTTCTTCCTCAAGTGAAGGATTTCTCAACTGTCTATTTAGTATTTCAAAGCATCACCAAATTTTCACCTGAAAATTCTTCCTGTAGTTTATTTATAATAATGTAAGGAATTATACAGCATTATGAGTTGGTCGATGTGCAGACCCTTAGAGAAGGTTTTTGATAAGGAAAAATACATGAAAGATCATAGGTTACAAAGTTATAAACCTCCTTTTATTCCAAGCAGAACACAATGTAATTTTAAAATTACAGAAGAGCAAGGGAAATTAATTTTTTCTGTAGACAATGAGCTTCTAATTAAGGGCCTTTTCTTTTGGGGATTTGGGTGAAGGGAAAAGGGCTAGAGGAATGGAGAAGAATCCTGCTAAAATAGCCTACTTTTACAAAATGGTCTATCAATTTATTTTTACAGTGAGTGTTTTTCCAAGGTAGATGACTTATCACTACCTCAAGTTAAAAGCATTTATTGCAAGGAACCCTGAATTTGCAAAATGAGACATCTACTTTATTTACTCAACTTAATGAAAGAAATGGCCTGACAAGTTCCCAACAATAAACTCTGTTTAGAATTTAAATGAACTCTGATCGATCACTAGAAGAATAAACAGACTACAAACATTATCATAAAAAGCCACCATCCAGGGCTGGGGTTGTAGCTCAGAGGTAGAGTGACTGCTAGCATGTGTGAGCACTGAGTTCCGTCCTCAGCACCACATCAAAAATAAATAAATAAAGCAAGGGTACTGTGTCCATCTACAACTAAAAATAAAATTAAATTGAATTAAAAGAAGAGAAGGATAAAAGTAATCATTTTCCTTAAAAAAAAAAAAAAAAAGACAGACACCATCCAGGTGGCATTCAATCTCTGAAATGTCATGCCTGGTTGTCACTCACTCACCTTCAGGACCAGATATCTCAGTAGGGAGCCCTGACCCACTTCATTCCCTTCTAGTGGTTACAGTGGCTCTCCAATGTTTATTATGTGATCTCTGTAACTGTTAACGCCCCAAGTGCACATGCATGAGGCATAATGTTAACAAAACAAAACCTCTTTATAGATAAAGCCTGCTTTTATTCCCCATTTTCTTCCACATTTATATTCAAAAGACTGTATCACAAATGACTGACTGGTCTTCATGTGTTTCTACCACACGATGAGAGACTATGATAGAAAGAAATCCTTCTGCAAAAAGAAAATAAAGGTACTCCAAAAGTAAATTTTTGTAACATTAAAAGAAAAGCAAAAATAATCCCAAACCAAGCTCCTCATGCATTTTAAAAAATGGAAAGGAAAAAAGTCCATCAGAAAGTTTAAGAGGAGAGTTATGATCTTATTGCCAAGTTCACTGTGGTATGATCTGATCATTACTTCAAAGGTTAAGCTTCATAGAAAGTACCAAAATAATATATCTGGGAAACACATCATTCCTTTCTGAATCAAGGATTAATATTCTCTTTTCATTAATTAAAAGTATAGGCAACAGAAAATCATAGTGCCTGCCGAGATACACTTACAAAAATATCCATTGCATATCAAATAGTTCAGATTGACTAACAAAATATTTATTAAAAAGTAAATTTATTTCTTATAAAATGCTGACTAAAGCCAAGTTATAGTGCTGAGAAAGTATTTAAGAAGTGATTTCTTCTTTTCTCATATTATTTGAATAAATTTATTTCTGTGGGCTTCATTTTTTAATATTTGTCAGAATTATTCAAACATTGAAAAAGGGGAAAATCACCACTTCTTGATATTTATTTTTCCCTCTGTGCCAAACAAATGTGATTTAGCAAAATACTATAAACTATGGGAACTCTGAAAATCTGGAATTTTAAGCATGACAGCTCATAATTTATCTATCAGTGTTTTCTGAGATCCAGAAAGCAGTATCTGGATGCATGGCTGACTTATAATGACCATGGGAACTGGTTATGCCACCACCAGACATTCAAGTGTTCACCCTTCATTTTTATTAAGATGGCTTCAAGGCCAAGAAAAGGGCTGGATCATCTACTGTTGATTAATACTCCCCATCTGGCTGTGCTTTGGAAAGCCAGAGTGTCCTGCCTGGCAGACTCACAGTTTTGCATTCTCTTCAGGATAGCTTTGCTGACTTGTTAGCAATCATGAATAAGATAAAGTGTCTTCCTCTGAACCAGTCGGCACCCTTTGCTTAATACAACTTGCTCCTCAGCTGTGACACCATTCTCCCAACACTGTCCTGTAGATGCTGGACATCTGCAGGAGTCCCTTGGAGTTACCATTCTAATTCAATTTAATTCCACAAATTCAATAATCCCTCAGGAAATATATAAGGACCATAAGGAGTTGTAAACACACTACCATGTCTGGCCTCTAGGAGCTCACTGGTTCCTCAGGTGAGATGACCTGCTTCCTGGTCGAGAGTCACTGGGGAGCCAGGGTAGATGCCTTGGAGAGAGTGGCCACAGAGGGGTGACTGAAAAATAGCACCAATACTCTTGCTTAGTGCAGCTACCTTGTCCCTTCCCCAAGAAGATGAAGGTAGAAATTCCTGGAGGACATGGGGCGAGGGGGATTTTTTGTGGGGTTCCAGTTTTTCTTCTGAATCAAGCTGATAGTCCCCCCAAAAGCAAAATCTCAATTCCTTATCAACGGAGCTGAAGTGGGTTCTATTTTTAGTAACACTGCTAGTGGGAACATCACTAAAGGAAAATTATTCCCTTTCCAGTCTCCATTTGTTGTCCTACGGATGTGTTATGCCCATTTTAGCTCCTTATCCCCTGGGACAGAGATAAAGGTAAACAAGTCCCTGACAGTACAATCAGCTTTAACTGCTGGCATGAGAAAAGTTCCTTGAAAGCCTGAAAGGTGCAACCCATCCCATCCTCCCAAAAGAGGAAGGAGACTCCACCTAAAAGGTGCCTGAACTCAAGGGGACCTAGAAGAGTGCAAGGTGCTGCCCCCAAAGGATTGTCATCCATGCAGAGTTGACAGCTGTGGAACAGACGTGTGTGCAGAGAAGGTGCACACAGGTGGGTGTGACAGAGAGAAGCCAATGGGAGCCAGGAGGGAAGGGACCAACACCAGGCAGTGCCACTTGGCGTCTCCCCACAGAGCCAGATTCTTTATTTACATGACCTTTTATACTCACCCCAAAAATCCCATCTAAGAAGGTCATGCTGTCCCCCACTAAACTGACGCTCATCAAGGTGAAATAAAAATTACCCAAGGTCTCATATCTCTTGGGTGGTGATGCTCAAATTCTCTGATGATTTTCAAATTATCCTTGGCATGGGACTCTTTAAAAAAAAAGAAAGTCTCTCTTAAGCCATGAGAGCCCAGATAATCAAAAGTTGACTATGTATCTATAGAACTATCCTTGCAGAAGAAACACTCCAGAGAAGTAGTCAGGTGATGGTGTGTTCTGGAGTGAATGGGAGAGAAAGCAACAGATCAAGGATGAGGTTTCATTCAGAGAGGGTCCCCAGGGCAGCTTGATTATCCAGCCTTTTTAAGGGTGAAACTATAGTTAGCAATTCCTCAATTCCTACTAGATAAACCAGGGAACTAAGGGACAAAAACCAAGTAAACATTTCTGGTCACTAAATTTAAATTTTAAAATATACTTCCTTACCACAAAATTTTTATGTGTATACCACCAGAAAAAAAAAAAAAAAAGGTTATCTCCCTTTTTCCAGGTTTAATATTGAGCTCTCATGTTTGTCTGGCAGGACATAAGGCAGTTTTGGGGACTGTCCCTCAATGTTCTAAGGTTGCCACAGAAAGATGGTTGATATTCTCAGAGCTCTGCACCTGGAGAAAAGTTGGCGGAGTCTCCAGCACAGTGACTCAAGTTTGATCACTGTCCTTCCTCCACTGTGTTCAAGGGGAAGTCAGTGACCACACACAGTCCTCTCTGAACAGGAAAACAGCTCTACCCGTTTCTGCAAGGGTCATCCTCAGAGTTGGTTTGCCTGAAGGCAAGGATCTGGGGGGAAAAAAACATTTTTTTTTTTTTTTTTTTTGGTTGAAGGCAAGTAAATGGATGAATCTTGCTGTACTTGACAGCAAGTGTTATCTGGCATCCCTTCTTATGACACATTTCTGCTGAGGGTCTTACAAAACTTGTGAACCCTTATGTCAGGACAGATAAGACCACTGGTGAGTTTCCCTTATAAGTTTCTGTAGGAAGAAGAGGTGCCGAAGGACCGACTGAGGCTTCTTATTCAACAGAGCAGCACAGTGCTACTGCCCCAAAGACACAAAAGGCCAAGACAGTTTCTACTTTTTGCTTTTAAAGCATAACTTAAGAGACAACTAGGAACACAGTAAGGACTATTAAGTGCTTTGATAACTTCATTTTATAAATCAGGTGATTTATGAATATTAATTTTTGTGTGTATGTGTGTGTGAGTGTGTATGTGCTGCTGGGTTGGAATCCAGGACCTTGTGCAACCAGGCAATGGCTCTACCCCTGAGCTACACTCCCAGCCCTTAGTCTTTTCATATTATGAATAAAAATCTTTGAAAAATGAACAGACTATATTAAAAGATCAGAGAACATGTACAGTAAATGTAGTTAATCACTTCTAATTTGACAATGTTCACACAAGGCTGATTTTCAATTTTTGCACATTAGTTTCATGTACTGCTGATGACTCTGCACTGTGTCTTTTCCTGCAGGAAAATAAGAACAAGGAAGCAATGCTCCCTTGGAATCCACCATCACATATGGAATGGGCTGAGAGAAGTCCCAAATGGAGAGCCCAAACCCAACCTCCAATAACAGATTTCTTTTCAATTTTAATGAGCCCAAATACATTCATAATAAAAGATACGGTAATTCTCAGAGTCTTCTGTTAGCTGTTCAAGCCTTTCTCTTTTACATTATATACTTTCCCCTATACTGTCCTGGAAAATAAATACTCAGAAAAGCTTAAGCTTTATTCATGATTTTAATAACATCTTTCATGCAATAATATGCAAACTAGTAATGAGTCTGAAAATGCTTTAAAAATACCAAGACCTACTAAATTGGAAGGTAGCAAGGGAGTCACAACTGGCATGACCTTCAGATGTGCTATATTACCAGTGTGAAGGTATGACTTGTGCATCTATTCTGTCCTAACAGTATCAACAGCTATGACATGAACATCAAAACAGATTTTCAGTAATTTCTAATCTCATTTCATCCAAAACCTTGAAGGCTACACTACATTAAGATTACATTGATATAATTAAATTGGAGAAAGAAAGATGAACCCATATCTTCAGAGAGGATTCAGAAAAGATCAAGCACAAACAAAACTTGATCATTCATGTCTACTTCTTAGTGTATTCCTCTCGACTCCCTGAAACGTGGAAAACCCCAGTGCCTGCTCCTAAGACACCTTGCTTGTTTCTCTCTGTGACTTAATTGCCAACATGATACTAATGATTACAATTTATGTCTCTATTCCAAATGTCTCATCTCAGCTTCAAACCCATCTGACCAAGCATCTAACTTACTTTTTCCTTGGAGATGTCTCATGGGCATCTCAAACCCAGTGTGTCCCAAACTGAACTCATTCACTGAGCACAGGAAAAAAAAAGTCTTCCCTCATGCATTCTTTACCTCCCCCAACTCCTTCACCACAAAATCATGGAAGTGCTCTATCTAACCTTAAATCAGTGCCAATCCTCCCTTTAAAAAGCCTTAGGCTGCCCTTAGGATCAAGCATCAGATGGTGCTGGGTCTCACAGCACCATGTGATGGAATCCTGCCCTCCTATCCTCTCTCCTCTGCTCATTACCATCCAGCAACAGGACTTTCTGTTTCTCAAAGATACAAACTTCTTCCTCCCCCACTTTCCAGAATAGAACTTTTCCTCTGGCTCTTATCCAAACTAGCTCTCCTCCGGTCTCTAGTCCTGACTTAGACGTTTGCTGGAAAGCATTCTTTAGCCATCTTTGTGGTGCTGATCACTCACACAAGTACATCACTATTGCTGGCATAAATTTTATCTACCCCCACTTCCAGATTATAAGCTCCCTGGCCACCAAATTCCAAATTCCCACACACAATCTGTACCTGGAAACCCAGAAGGTCTTCATGAGTACCTGTGACCAAATGAATACAGGGTCTAATGAGGCTTTCTGGGAATTCTCCTGGCCTTTAGTCCTGACAGCACTGGTTCTTATTAAGTAGCTAATCTCAATTCAAATTTTGCAGCTTTTTTTTTTTTCCTCAACACATGTGTATCTGCTACATTCCTCAGGGGCCATAACTGGGAGGAGATAGGCCTGGAGTTTAATCCTGTACTGCACCTGTCTTGGTAAGTGGATTTTGGAAAGTGAATGCCTCCCTGGCCCTCAGATTTTTTACTGTTGTCCAAAAAATTCTCTTCCCAGCCCTCACACTCTGATTCTGTGAATGCACACCATTCTCAACCCACAACCAAGTTTTGTTCACCACTGAAGCAAAACACCTACCATTTAGCTGTGGAGTCCTCTGGGTTGTTCTTGCTTCGACATCTTTATCAGGGTCACTTGCATTTAAATACGTGATGTCTAAGAACCTCGGGTTTGAGTTCAGGCCTATCAAGCAGGGCCTACAGCTGATAGATGCAAATACCTAGGCTCCTGCTCACTTGGTATTTCTTTCTGTGACTAACACTGAACGTGAGGATGGGGCCCAGTAAAGCCCACACCGTTGGTTAGGATCTCAGCAGAAGCTTCCCAGGTTTCTCAGTAAAGTTCAAGCTCCCTCTAGTCCCAGTGCTCTCTATGAGCCCTTACACTGTTCTAATCACACTGGCCCCCAGCTACTCAAACATTCCAAGCCCACGACTACCTCACAGATGGTCTCCTCAGGGCCTTTGCACTTCCTGCTCTCCCTGCCTGGCGCACTCCTGAGTCAATCCGATGATTTCCTCCCTCACTTCATTCAGGTTTCAGCTCCATGTCAGACCTTATCAGAGGGATCTTCTTTGTCCATGCCACACAATCCCCATCCCAATTGCTTTTTGTCCTTGAGTCCTGCTTTACTTTTCTTCTTATTGTTACAACAAATAATACTATAATATTATAATACTATAATTATTATAATACTATAATAATTCCTTCTCCGACTGGAATGTAAGGGTCATAAAGACAGGAACTTTGTTTTGTTTCCTATGACAGTTCAGGTAATAAAACAGTACACTTGGCAAGTACTCAGAAAATAGTTACTGAATGAGTAAAGGAAGAATGAATGATCCTCTAATAAAAATCAAGAGGAAGCAGGATTAAGACTCTTCCAAGGCAAAGTTGCAGGAGCTTTTGAAACTCGGCAGGGTGGAGCCATGGAGGACTTGGAGGAGCAACTTAGGTTGCTCTACGCCAAGGCAGGAGAGCCAAGACACAGCCATGCATTCAGGAAACAGAAGGGTGAGCTAAGTTGATGGGATGAATCCCCAGAGCCTGCCACACAAGCTAGCAGCTGGGTCTCCTGCCAAATGAGCAGAAGAGTCTCTGGCAGCTGTGGAGGAGAACAGGGAATCCCCAGGGCAGTATCTGTAGACGTGAGAATCAGGACACAGGTGGCCTTATTACCTGGAGATGGATGGCATGTGCTGTCTTTTTCATCTGTCTTCTTTATATCCTGCCTTTTAAAATCATTTAGCCAAATTCAAAAATTAAGGCATTTGTGAACTAGTTCACAATTTCACTACCACACCTCTTCCTCCAAACTTTGACACAGGCAATTCCCTGTATTATCTTATTTTAAGACTTTTGTTCTTGCAGAAAGTACCTGGAGTCTTACCCAATGTCTCTCTAACCCATGAGTTCCTTGAGAGAAGCATAACTAGAAGGGAGTCTTTATATGAATTCTGCCTTTGCTCCCAACCCCAATATCCACCATTACAGTGACGTATCACTTAATATTCTTAACCTCAACTTCTATTTTTAATACATGGCTTCAAACATCATGCTCCAAAAGCCCAGTCTCCTAATGCTCCCAGTGCACTGTGTACAGTCCATCCTACTCCCTCCCTCTTCAAATGTGGGAGGAGGGCTCCTTCTTTCCTCTCAGGTCTCAGCTTAAATGCACCAGAGGTCTTCGCTGACCAACTGCTTTGCTTGTTTGCATGTTTACTATTCATCTTCCCCATCTAGCATGCAAACTGTTGCTCAGATCCTCACCCAATCCCCAGGGGCCAGTACACAATATTTCTTGAATTACTTGTTGATTAACAAACTTCCTACCAAGTTCAAGTTCACTATTTTATGCATATTATCAGAAATTTCACATATCAGTAAATAAATCATCAATACAAAGGACATGCTTTCCTACACAGTGTTCTACATTATCACTGTGTAAGACGTGTCTCCTATTTGACAAAATGGCTCAGAAGTATAATTTAATAGCATCTGCAGCATCATCTCCCTAAGCAATTATTTGTTGAGCAAATGAATAAAAATAATTTTATCCAAAACTATTGAAGGAGATCTATAAAAGAAAATTAAGTTGTAATATTTTTCTTCAACTTTTAAAAGGAAACCAAAAATTTTTCTTATTTTAATTATGAATCATTTTTGTAGAAATACAGTAGTGGCAGAAAGATTGAAACTGGCACTCAAAAATCATCACAAAAGGCTGCTGCTGCGGTGAGTTTAATAATTCCATTGTAGTAGTCTCATACAGTGTTTTGAGATAATGAAAAGACTACAAAAGTATAATGACAATCCATATTTCTCCTTCCTGTGAAACAAATCAATTCATCTCTATGAAAGCTCAATACTGTGAGGGGGTTCATTTTTCTTTGGAAAAAAGTAACATCAGAAAGTTCAAAACTTAGGATCTTTTTTGCTTTTGTTTTGTTTTGCAGACTTGGTGAGCACCTGAGGAGACATCCTCTAGGAGGGAATCTCAAGTGTCTTTACATTCTACTTCCCAGCACAACCTGGGCCCAGATCACCAGTGGGGACTGAACCAGGAACAAAATCAACAGGGACCTACCTCACATGGGTTACAGGGACAGGGCACACTGCAGGGCCATAAGCACAAGTCAGGCTATAGTCAGATCACTCCGTGACGCCAGGACCTCAGCATGGAGGCTACAGAGGCAGGGCTATCAGAGGACTGGGCTCTGCAACTTGGGGCTCTGGTCTCCCATTCCCTCTACTCCAAATCATTCCACACGGTGGCCTAAGGAGTCCCCTCATGGGAGGCGCATATGGTTGGCTTCAAAAAAATCATTCACAAGCTAATTTTCTTTCTGTAATGAGCCCCTCTCTGCACACTCAGAAATACCTCTACATAAATTTCAAATCTGGAGTGAGTGGTTCATTGTGTTTTGGAAATGTACCGGTCTACGCTCTAAAAGAGACTTTTGGGTCACAAAGGGACACAATCATCAGTTAGCCTAAACTAGTGTTCATTTTGATGTGGTAGCTTTTCTATTTAAAAACAACAAACAAGTAAAAACCAGTCTAGTGTGGGCATGGTGAGGGATGGGTATTTCCATGCACTGTCAAGCCCAATTTCACTTTTTCTGAAAATCAGCTTGGCACTGAGCATCTTAAGTATCGAAACATTCATGTCCTTAAACTCAGGAATTACCTTTCCCTGGATCTTGCTTAAAGAAATAATCTGATAAGATTCATAAGATGGTATATAAATAAATGGAGATCTATAAAAGAAAATTAAGTTGTAATATTTTTCTTAGGCTTTTAAAGGAAACCAAAGTCTTTGCCCGCTCCCCAAAGAAACCTGAAATTTGGACAAAAATTTCATCAAAGTGCCATTTATAATACCAAATATTTTAGAAGGGCCTAAAGGTCCAATTTTAAGAGACCAGTTAATAAATTATGAGATATATATATATATCCAATATAATATATATAATAATTCAATATTCTACAAACATTAATAAAATTGCCTAGAAGTTGAAAAATATTTAGGACATAAGGTTAAGCTAACAGAGTGGGTTGTAATATTAACTGTGAAAAAAATTCATTAAAAATAAGGAAGAAGAAAATGCCAAAATGTTACGGGTGTCTTTGAGTCATAGGATTATAGGTAAATTTTCTCCCTGAATTTTTGATATTTAATACATTTTTCATAGTTTTTGTGGGGAGTGTGGATTGCTTTTATGATTAGAAATAACACCATCTCTTCGGAAACACTAATATATGACAAACACTTGCACATATATGTTCACTGAGCCTATCTGAGTCATGTTGCCAAGGGAGCCAAAATTTGTCTCTCTCCTCTGCCAACATCGGCTTAGAGAGAGTACTGAAATCTTTGGATTCACCCTACATTTCAGCCGGAAGATGCTGATTCTCAAAAGGAAAATATTTTCTCTTCAGTACCTCTGTGATCATTTCTCTATTTCCAGAAGAGCAAGCATTATTTTTGTTTCATAAGACTCCAAAATTCTTTTCATCTCTACCAGCTTTACTTCACCGTATTGCAACCATTTGTTTACATCTGACTATTATTAGATTATGAGATTTGATTCTTGAGTCATTAGATTATAAAACTGAACCCCTAATCTCAAGGATCTCACAATCCAATGGGAACAAAAACATGAACATTATCTGAACCCCAGAGGGCCAGAGAGCCCCACTTCAGGCTGCTGTCAGTCTACCTGCTCCAGCAAGAACCCCACTAGTCTGGCCTTCTTCTAGATAAGCTATATTAAGATAAGGAATCACAGGATTAACCCGGCTTCAATCCAGAGCAACGTCCTCTCCCAAATCACCCAACACAAGCCCAAATCCTACCAGAAATTCCGCACTCTCTCCTAACAAGACGGGGTACATTCTCCCTCTCTGTAAGAAGAAGCAGGCATGTGTTCAACAGGTGAGTTCCTGCGGGTGATTGGGTGGAGGGCGGTAAGTTCTTAGTCCCGCCCAGGATGCCCTCTGCCTCTCTCTGCTCATGCATATTCATCAGCACTCACCTCTTGCTGGAAGCCTCTCCCAGTTGGCCTTCTGCCTGTGAGAGGGTCGCTATAACATTTACATTCAGCTGTGGCTATTAATTTTGTATTTCATCACACTAGCTGACGCTGCAGTCTTAGTTGCTCTCAGATTCTTCCAACTCTAAAATTATATTTTTTCTGTTGTGTTAAGTTTTATGCATGGTTGTCTTACTTCCCCAAATAGGCTAGAAGATTCTCACAAATACATCTATTGTCACAGACATTCTCAGCACCCCTCCTCTTTTTTGTGTGTGCGTGCACACACATACACACACAGAAGAGAGACTTCTGTACACATATCTGATTGTACATCTAAGCAGATACGAGTGTTCCTTTGCATTTGTTGGTGCATGATATGTGATTCATATTCTATCCTTTCATTTACAGCAGCTTCAAATACAGACCTTTGAAACTTAAGTGTGTTCCACATGCCTACTACATTCAGCACGTGCTGTGTTCTTTCTCTCTCTCTCTCCCTCCTTATTTTTCATATTTCAGGACAAAGTGTGAGTATCAAGGTAACTTCAGGCCACAGCACTTGGCAGAGGTTCCTTTTAAACTGAAGTTGGTGACTAAAATTAAGCTTTCTAAACATCTGACTTGCTGACGTGTCTATCCTGCATAATGATAGAGATGCTGCATGAAAGGGCAAAAGCCTACTAGGTCATTAAGTTTCTGCCAAAGCTGAGTATAATTTTGCTGGACAAGTCTCTTCAGATGGTCTTCTCTCATCTCGCACTCAGAGGTCTTAGCAGATAGCTCACTGCTCTCTTTCACAACCTGATAGCCCTGCTAATTTCCCCATTTCTACACTCAGACTTGAAATTGACCTTGCCCTGCTAGGACTAGGATGCCTCCTCGACAATTCAGGCTGAATTCTAGAGTCAGACAGACCTGAGACTCTGTGCCAGCTCTTTCACATTCTGGTCTGGCTCTAGGAGCTCAGGCAAGCAAGTTAATCTCTCTAAGCCTTCATTTCCTATCTCAAAAAAGGGAGGGGGCATAATATTTACCTTTCCAGGACTATAATGAAGGTTCAGTGAGATCATATATCTAAAGTACATGGTAGATGCTCTACGTATGTTAGCTCTTCTTTCTCATAGTGCCTGATAAGGAATAGAATCCAATTCCCCTCTGAGAAGCTGCATATTCCATATTCTTATTGACTTACACCAGGAAGGACTTTCAAATTCAGAGCAGATGGTAGAGATCCTATTCTCAGATCAACAATCAAAAGTCAGTTATTCTATTGATCTGCCCACCTGCTCAACTTCCTGATACTGCCCCCAATTCCTTTCCTCGCTATACCCCAAACCCCAAACCAAGAATCCATGTGATATTCTTTGCTAAGGTTTTCCTTGGCACCCTTGTCCATCTTGTCTCTCAGCATGGATACTCTTCACCTTCACTCTAGTAACCTATAATCTATGCCTTCTGTCTGACCTGGACTTCTGGAAGCCTGGTTGCACAACAGAAGGCCTTTTGAGCCCATCATCCAGTTTGGATACAATGGATTCTGACCTTGGGTTTGAGAGATGGCATTGCACAGTGGTTACATACCAGGCTATGGTGTCAGATTTCCAGGTTTTAAATTTCAGATTTACCACTTAATAACAACAAAATCTTAAGTAAACCTCCCTCTTCTAACTTTTAGTTTTCTTATGTTAGAGGGATGTTATGAGGTTTAAATAATACAAATAATTCAAAGTATGCAACAAAGGACATGCCATACCAGGTAGGTCCTCAGAAAAAGTCAGTTCTACACATGCCTCTAAGACTCAAGAGTGACCACTGGCTGCCTTTCTACACAATCTAGTTGCTGTTAACCTATCCACCACCATGCACAACCATTTCACCTGCTGGGCCAGCTTCTCTTCCTGGTCCCTTGACCCCATTTCATTCCACAGATGCTTCTATTAACACAGATACTCCTTCGTCCTGACTTACAACCTCACCAGACATTGACGATGCTGCTAAAACAGTTTCTGCCTGTACTCTAGGTTGGGATCCAATATCGTATGCCGCCTAAGAGCTAATCCTAACCTGTGCCCAGCTCCAACAAACCCAACGAAGTTGCATAAATAATATTTCTGTGTTCATCACATCACTTCCCCCATTTGAGCTTTCTCTGGCTCTACAATGCCCAAAGCAAAGGTTCCATAATAACCAGATGTGCAGCTTCTGAAAATAAAATCCCTAGGCTGGAAATAAGGCACAGGGATTTGCTAATAGTACACAGACATGGACAAATGGGGACTCCTTGTTCAATATTATTGTGAAAATCACACTTCTCTTAATAAGTCTAGGCAGGAGGGAATTATTTCATCACTGACTATCACCTTGGTTAGGAGGAAGGTCCCACTATTGGAATTTAAATGGTTTTGGGTACCTGAGTTGCCTCTGTGGGCAAACTCCACCTCTTTGTGTAGGAGAGAGAAATTATCGCCAGTAAGAGACATATTAATTTTAATTGGCAGCATCGTTTTCTTGAAACAATCACAATTCTATGGAAACTCAATAGAATTGTCCATCTTGGACCAGCCTCCTCCTCCCCATCCAGCTACCACCAGAACCACATACACACAAAGTTGAGCACAAGATCTAGTTTGAGATTATCACAGAAGCAATCTCTGCCAGACATAGAGACTGATTCAATAACCACCAAGCAGGGTCACTCAGAATCCTTCAAAAAGAGTCATAAAGAGAACCTAGAAGAGACAGGATCTTTCTCTCTTATGGACCCCAACCCAAGAATGTAGGCTTCTAACTCAATAGTGATTTTTTTCTGTATATAGAAAGAAGGTCTCAGAATAAAGTCAATCCAGAAAGAAGTGGAGCTAAGAAATGAAAAGGGGAAGAAAGAACCCTGATAAGTCATGTGAATCTCTGGTTCCAGCTGTAACTAAAACAAGGTCCACTTTTGTACTTTCCATTCATGTCTGTCAATAAATCCTGTTTTGCTTAACCTAGTTAAATGTAGTTTCTTTGTGCACATAATCAAATGAATCCTGACCAATTCCCTCACACAAAAACACAGGGTAGGGTGGTGGCAGGGGGCACTCCACCACCCTTGGTGCAGTTGGTGTTCAGGAAAGAGTGAGGTGGATACTGCAGAAGGTAATGTATGGATTCACATTTGGCTACACTCCTATGCCTTCTGCGTAATTTAACTTCTGGTGATAAGGTTTCCAAAATACAACTTGCTATTAGAACACACTCCACTAGTTAACACTGTGATAAAAATAGCCCAAGAATGCTCACCTTATTATATAAGTTATGGATATTTACTTTTTCCAGTTGTACTCAAAGTTCTCAGACTAGTCTTATCAATCACTCTGTGATAATCAAACTCCCAGAAATCTACTGGGGAAGGGGAAAGAGGTGAGGTGGGGAGAAGCAAGAATTGGAGTAATCAGAATGAACATAAATGCTCTGAATTCAAGGTCCTTCTGGAGGTCTCAATTTCATAATTGGAGATCTTTGTCTTTGAGAATGTAAGCTAAATTTTGACTTACCTATTCAACTTTCACAGAAATCTGACGCCAACCTTATCCCTCTCTCCTTTTTACTCAGGAGTTTCCAAACATGCATTAGCTTCTGCTAGCTCTATAAATCCTGCAGAAAGGCAATCGCGCATACTGGTATAAACATCCTCTGCAGTACTAGTCTTGGTTTGTCACCTTTCTGCTCTAATTACCTCTGAGGGTTGTTATGAAAATCAATTGCCATTATTTGTGAACACTCATTGGAAACCATCAAGTACCAAGTGAAAATTGGTATTTATTGTTTTATTCTGTATTGTCAACTCAGATAATGAATGATGGGCCAGATGCCCCAGGCCAGATCGCCTTTATTACTTGCCAGCACAGCCATTATCCCTGCCTTCCAACCAACACATCCTCCAACCTAAAGTCATACCCCCCCACACACATTCTGATTTCTCCTGCCTTTAATTCCACCAGGACCCATCATGCAGCATTTTAAAAGAATGTAAAGATCGCCAGTCCAAAGTACTTTTTCTTCCACAAAGGTCAAGAAACTTGTCCTGGGCCATATAATCAGTGGCTCAGTCAAGATGACAGCTCCCCATTCCTTGCCCTTTGCAAAATAACATGCTGTTCCCTGGTCTGCAGCAGCTCCCTGATGCTTACAGATACCACAGGTGCTAGGTGATCTCTGGCATATTTACCATATCCCTCATCACCAGCCCAGAGCCTACCATCAGAGAGTCTTAGGTAGCATGACACCCCAGCAAGGACTCTTTGACGTTCTCTGAATGCTGGGTCACATATCAAACCTCAGTACACAAAAAATATTTTAAGTACAGAAACAAGCAGATAAACTTGATAAAACTGCAAACCACATATTCCTCAGTAAAAGGTCTATCTCATTGCAGGTTTGTTTTTCTGTCACTACACAAGTTCTTTTTCCCAATATATTTTGCTTGACAAAAACTCCCCAACTATCTCCTATCTAGAGTGAGTAACAATTCATGAAAATTATTTTTAAACTGCCTCCTCTTTTAAATTCTACATTGTTTGATAAATAATGTGAAGATGTATCACTTACTATGAGGACTTAATATTATCTTTTTTGCTTAAGAAATAAAAAGATGACTTTTACTTTTATCTTTGTTCTTTTCAGTTTCTCTACATAAAATATGAATTTCTTTTTCCTTATGCTAAGATTTCCCATGGAAATGAGAGAGTTTAACCAATCCATTGAGATTCACTCACCCTATATGTCAGTAGTTATCCTTCTCTGTCCAATGAGCTATTGTCAAAATCCTGAAGCTAAGCAAGTCCAAATATAGCAATGTAACTCTTGGAGCATTCTAAACTTCTCTAAAAATTCTTCCAAGTTGAAATGACAAGTGCACCCATCCTTTTCTACCGCGGTCCTTCCTGATCTTGTAAATCTTTCTGATTTCAGGTGTCTTACGGATACTCCGTATTTACCTAGACCTACATCAGAAGCAACAGGTAAAGCCTTCTCTGTCCCAACTGCGTGGAAATTGCATACAGAGACTTTCTATGTATCAATTTCCTCTTTAGTGAAGGTTTTCCCAGCCTAGATATAAAGATAATTACATAACCAGGGTTACAAATTATAACTAAATTATCTCATAATTTTGAGCTATCTAATAGGACTTAGGAGGACTGAAAAAGGGGAGGGAAAAGAGGGGAATAATGAACTAAATGGATTTCCATGCATGTATTAGTGTGTTGGGATGAACCCAATTACTACATATAACTATAAAGCTCTAATTAAAAGAAAAGGAAGTTTCTTAACACTTCAGTTTACATTTTTAAGAGTAAAACACTCATAACATAAAATTGCTTAAACATTGAACTACTGTGTCCACTTAAAAGAAGCACTATTTTCTGTCTAGAAGAACTCCTATTTCTCACTTGAGTTGTTGAAAAGCATGAAACTACAACCAAATGCTTGGTATGGGTAAAAAGTAGTGGGAAAATAAAGCAAAGTTTAAAAAGTTTCAAAATTTAGCCTACTTTTCACAAAATGGTATTATGTTCTAGTATAGCAGCTGAAAAACACCTGAAGGTCATTTTATGTGTTTCCATAATGCAAGAAATGACAAACCATTAAAATAAATAGCACTCACGAGCATTGCTAATATTTATGCAAAAAAAATACTACAGAAAGTGAACATCTGAACTTGGTTTGACTGCAAAACCAAAAAAGTTCAATACTCTTCCTGACAAACAATATTTGTTAATTTCTGAAATATCCACAACTGCTTCTGAACGTTTGCAGAAGAAAGGACAAGGTAATGCCAACATATTTAGTTTTGAAATACACCACACTAAAGTGTACAGGGACAGATTCTAATTACTAGTTATATATATATATATATTTATATTGTGAAGCATCTACCTTTCTTTCTGACATTACCAATGCCTGCTATGAACAATGATCTTTTACACCAAACACATACACACACACATACACACACACACACACACACTTCTCTAAATCAAAAGGCAGCAAACACTAACCGAGAGCCTGCGCCTACACAATATGAAGTGTTGGCTTTGAACAATTAATTATTGCAAAAGAATGATTAATGAAGCAAATCTTGCAAGTCCTCAGTCTTTTCTCTTAAGGACAGACTTTACAGGGAAAACAGTAATGCTGAATTTTGCAAATAATTGCTTTCACCTCCCCATTTATGCCTATGTAGGTACAACCATACAGAGATACTGCTTCAGGAACCCCTACCCACACTTTGTTCTACCATATATTAACGCCATGGACATCTTTACAGAGACTGCTGACTCTCTGGAACCGAAACAAAGGAGGGTGTAGCTTGGAGAAACCTGGTGCACCAGGACTCCGGGTTTTCGGAGGCTGCCCCGCAAGGCTTTTTTGCGCTCTGGGGACTGAGGAGTCCAGAACTGATGGCGGACTTGGTTTATTTCCCAAACTTCAGGCGTCTGTGTTTACCCTAACTCTGGAGGCTGAGGCGGAGGGGAAGGGAGGAGGCTGAAGGAGCGCGGTTTCAGCCATAGGGCTTGCCCACCTACCTCCCCACGCCCAGCAGCACTCTTTCCTTCCCCCTCACCTGTCGTGCGCGCGGAGCCTGGGGGTTCGGATGACCTCTGGGTTCTCGCTCCAGGAGCTGTCCCGACGTCGGGCGCCTCCGGAGGCAGCTAAGGAGGCGGCGGGGTCGGGGGCGTCAGCAGGAATTCCGGCAGCCGCGAGCAGCCGCGGTCTCCCTACCCATCCCAGCCGGGATCCGGCAGCGGACGCGGCGCGGTCACCCAGGGCGGATGAGTCAGGCGAGGGGGCGGGCGGAGGGGGTGCGGGCGCCCCTACCTACCCCCGCGCCTGGGTGACGCGGGCGGCCTCGGACCCGGGGGCGCGCCACAGCTTGTGCCCGCCGGGGGCTGAGGGGTCTCCGATCACCGCCATCGGGCGCGCAGAGTCCAAGCGCCCCTGCCCTCTGAGGGCACCGAGAGCGACGAGCGAGGCAGCGTCAAGGAACCATAGCTCACGCGTCGCCGCTGCTGCCAAGAAAGACAAAAGGTATCTGGGTCTGGGAGGGAAAGTTTTCTGCTGGCTCCGGACGGATCCCAGCCCCGAACTTCAAGCCCTAACCTCAAAGGGGACAACTGGGGGAGGGGTCCGGGGCGGGCTCCCAGGAGCGTCGCCGCGCGCTCGGGACTGGTGTGGTGCCAGTCGCGGCGCCACCCACGACCCGTGGGAACTCCTGGGGCCCTGCCGCCCCTCTCTTCCTGGCGAATGCGGACAGGATCCACTCCTTCCCCTCCAGGACTCCCAGTCCCGCCGAGGCGCACCCCAGTCGTAAAGTTGTACTTCTAGAGTCCAGATCAGCCTCAGACAAAATCCATCTTGGAGAACAAAGTACCGCTTTCAGGCGCCCTTCGCAGGGCTGAAGGCCAGCGGGCGGAAGCGGACACACCCACTCGCCTCTGTTGCTGCCGGACCTGGGTTCCAGAGTCGGAGATCCCGGCTCGCGGTTCCCTACTGCACTGGTGGAGCCCCGGCCGATTTGGGGATTTTCTTGGAGCAGGCGCCGCAAGGACCCTCGGTTCCACGCCCCTCAGACGCTTTCTTATCAGATGCCACCTTGGAGGGTCGGGGTCCCCCTGGCGGCTGCGCGGGTGCTGCTGAGAACAGAACCAAACAAGACCCGTGGCGTTCTCTACAAATGCCCTTTCCGTCGTCCACACAGCTCCACGGTGCCCAGCGGATTAAATGCCAGCTTGTCCTGGGTAGGGGCTCGGGGAGAACAGTTTAGGGGACGAGGGTCCTGAGCTGGAGGAGTGGGAGCAAGGCCTGAGGCGGATTAAATCGCTGAGGGCTCCAATAAACAATGCCGAAGTTAAACTCCAAACATCAAAGTCAACGTGGGGTTGACTTTTGCCCTTGTCTTAGTGAGTGGAAACTGCCCATTCATCATGTAATACAATAGTTACCTCTAATTCAGCAGGGACAGAGTAA
Source organism: Sciurus carolinensis (assembly GCF_902686445.1). Lineage (NCBI taxonomy): Eukaryota > Metazoa > Chordata > Mammalia > Rodentia > Sciuridae > Sciurus > Sciurus carolinensis. The sequence goes on from NC_062219.1 coordinate 34,425,471, forward strand.
TGGCTGTATTCATGAAGGTCAATTCAATAAGTAAAGTTTCACGTTTAACTAGGATTACTGAATATTCCAAACACCACACTGGAGTGTGCAGAGCACACCAGCCCCCTGGAGTGGTGGTGTGGTAAATCTGCGTGTTCCTGGATGTATTTAAGCGATAGACTGGAAGGTAAATAGTATTCTGGTTCTGTGTATTTGCGTATTTCAATGTGTGGTCTGCTGATAACACTTTCAAGAAAAGTCTGTTTCCAGGGGTAGAAAAATGTATGGGAGGGAGGTGTCTTCCATATGAAAATTCCACATTAAAAGAAAATCTTGGACACCAGATATGGCGATGAAGAAAGACTGTAGAAATGGACTTATTATGGTAAAATCTTGCTTTGACTAAAATAATTTGGAGATTGAGCACTTTTGAGTAGAAATTTCACAGGTATAATGTTTTTTAAAAAGAAAGGGACAACTTAGTGATAACCTGTCTCAAAATATAAAAAGGGATGGGGATGTGGCTCAGGGACTGAGCTCCTTGGGTTCAATCTCTTGTATCAACAAGAGGGAGGGGGGTACTAAAGAATTGAGGTAGGGTGTAAAAATGAGTCACCTCTTAAACCATCTGTAGTTTTATTTTTAGTCTAAGTGCATCTAGTAATCTTTAGCCCACGGCCACCTGCTCAATGCTCTTAGATTTTCTTACACATTTTTCAAGAAACCCCACCAAAGGCACATGAGTCCACTAGGCTTTCCTACTAGCTGCTGCCACTGCATTTTATAAAGTAGTACTCTGAAGCCACATTTCTCCTACAAAACTCCTAAGAATGAACACTTCCTGGTAAACCTCAATAGCTTAATGAATAATAGGCTCATAGTGTGCAGAAAAATCCTTTTGACACCCTCTCTAAAACATGCAGTGAAACACTTACAATGGCCATCGAGCAATTTTAGGCATTGAGTGGTTTAGCATTCCTCAAAAAGAGTGATAAGGACCATAAAAAAAGAAATAAGCACATTCTTATGCCCAGTAGTAGTGATTTCTCATTTCTAAACTTAGATTTCAATGATTCAGCCAAAAATAGAAGAGGAAGAAAGATGGACTAGGTAAGAGAACCAAAAGGAAATTGGTTAAATTTCTTTTTAAAATGATAACTATTAGTCTCAGTGAAAACTGGGATAAAATGTCCTATAAATTGAGGATTATCTACACTGCAGTAGTCCAAGCAACTCCCAAGATATAAATACTTTTCTGGAATTGAGTGCTCAAAGTAAACTCAGGTAAATTATTTAATCTTTGCTAATGGCTGATATTTTTCCAACTGAGAAGAGCCCAGCAAATGTAATGTGCCAGTAATGGATTTTAAATTTAGTTCCACACCCACTTTTGAAATAATGGATGAGAATCAACTGTTTCCTATCTCTCATCATCAAAGCAGCACTGCACTAGACATATAATGGGTTTTTGTTGTTGTTGTTGTTTTCTGTATCTGCCTGAGAAGTGTAAGTTTCCACTAGAACAAACTCATCTTAGAAAAGTGCATGGTGGTAAGAGGTGATCCTTCCTATAATCTAAGTTTAACCACCTAACATAAGGACTTTGAACCTAAGTTTTCCTATTCCTTAAGTAGAAATGAATTACCTATTTTCAAATATTATTGAGAAATCGATTGAAATAATTTCTAATATTAAGATTCTTCTCATCTATCACATAGATCCTCAACACTTTCAGTTACACACACACACACACATGTGCGTGCACACACACACATGTGCGTGCACACACACACCAAATTTGTTTTAATGATATGATCAAAAAAGAAAACTCATCCCCTGGAATCAAGAATTAACTTGAGAAAAATGTCAAACTATGAAAATCAACATTTTCACTCTTGGTACATTATAAATGTTGTCTAATGGATGGAAACAAAATTTTAATGAAACATGGAAACATATGTTGAAATGAAAATGAGTATTCTTAAGTAGGTCAGAAAACAAGGCTAAGAGAAGGCCTGTTAGAAATTATATGTGAAATTATACCCATTTTTTGCAATAAATATATTCCATAGTACCCCAAAATCTGAGAAGGGGTCCTCAACCAGAAAATAAAAGTGTCTTCGATGGGAAACAAATGGAATTGTTTGCTAGATTTTTATCTGAATTGCTTTGCTCCTGCTGTGAAATAGATTGATAGTTTTAAAGCCCCTGAGGTTTTTCTGCTGGCAGATGTGGTTGCTGTTTTAAAGTACGGGACAAAGAAAAATAAAGGCAAAAGAGAAAATGATGTTTCTGATTTTATCCTTAAAATAAGAAAATAGGTAGAAGGAATACAAGAAAAAGAAAAAAAGGTAGTGGAAATACCTTTTAAAATAAATTAAGATAATTTTATTTCACTGATTTGGAATAGCAGTTTGTCATATTTTTTTCTTTTTCATTATGTATAATTGGCTAATAATGCAGTAGATCTAGCAGCAGAAAGCTGTTGCTAATTTCTTTTCTGTTCATCAAATGTGCAAGTGAGACTGCTAATCCCTCTCAAATAGATGTCTTATGATGTTAAGAATGATATGGCTACTTAAATATTTTATAAATTCTGTATTAACTTCCTGATGAGATAATAAACCTGATAAAATTCTTTCTGCCTAAGGGGCAGTGTCAGCATATCAGTTAAAAATGTTAGAAGGGAGCCAGGCATGGTTGCTCATGACTGTGATCCCAGCTACTCAGGAAGCTGAGGCAGGAGGATCACCAGTTTGAAACCAGCCTCAGTGACTTTGTAGCAAAATAAAAATACAAATGGCTGTGGTTGTAGCTTAGTGGTAAAGTCCCCCTGGGTTCAATCTCCAGTACCTAAAAACAGAAAAATTTTAGAAGGGGCATACTCTCCCTTCATTTCCTCTAGACAGATTTGTATTTGTATGATTGGAAAGGTCACCACATGGCTGATAGCAATCCAAGAAGTACTTTTTAAAAATATTCTGACAGTGTGTTTTGGTATGAGTCTACCACTGACAACAAAGACTTGACTGAAATGGAATCATAAGATGGTAGTGGATGTACCCGTTCCACTGTCCGTGGTGCTGAACCGGTCTCATTTTATTAGTGCCTGGTACTCAAAGTGTGATGAAGGATTAGCCACAGGGACATCTCTGGAAAACAATGAATAGCAGGACCTCAGGCCCAAGCCTAACCCTATTGAATAATATTTGGCAATTCCACAACATCCCAAGGGATTCGTTTATATATTAGATTTAAGAAATGCTGCAATAGTACAGAGTTCATGTCGCCCTGGGACTGACTTCCTGCCTTCATCACCTGCATTCAGTGGTGTTATGCTCAGAGCATAGCCCTTGAATAAAACAGCTAAGTTAAAATTCCCCCTTGTGAATTAATTTTACCTAGGGATCGCATGATGGCAGATTAGAGGAAGGAGGTGCTTTTCACTGGCTCTACTGGAATTTGAATGACAGGAATATGGTTTCATGATGAGGTGGGTGTCTGAAGAAAATCATTGTGAATCATTATTTGTCTGTCAGAGATTTGAAGAAGCCCTGAGATTCTGGTTTATTGAACAGAGGATATAAATGAATACACATGGCCCAGCAGGAGCAGTGGTATTGAGTCACTGCAAAGGAAGGGCAATATAACCAGATAGAGAAATACAGCAAACTAGGCATACAAAATGTGCTCTGTGTTTCCTAACTTCTAAGTGAAGAATTGAGGTGGAAACCCAGCTAGAGGAGTTTATGTTAAATCTTGTTCCTATAAGAACCTGATAGTCCTTATCAAATACTTCCACTCTGTCTCAGCCAGGGCTTACTGAGTAACCTAATGCACACCTGGCAAATCACCATCCCAAACAGGTTTTAGAGAATAGTGGATCCAAGGGAATCCAAGACAGAGGTACACAAAAGAGTGCAACCTACTCTCCCTTTGAGTCCTGTTGCCCAAACAACCAGCCACCAGTGGCAAAGTATTGGGGGACATTTACCAAACAATGTGATTAGGGGAATCACACTGAATGTGGGTAAAAGGAGAGTTCAACCCAATTTCCTTTTGAGTTCTGTGATGGAAGAACCAACTGAAAAGTATAGGGGGAAATTGGTCAGGTGGGCATAATTACATTCAGGCTGGAGACTTGGAAATCCATATTTGGGTGAGGGGTAGGCTGCAGTCCTGCACCATTCACCCAGAGAAGACTGTCATCCTGCCCCACAAGTAGAACTCTAGGGAGACACTGGAAACCAAGATGCTCAGCGGAGATCATTCATTCAACCCTAGGGGTGTAAGGATTTAAATGCTCCAGAGTATATATTCCAAACAAAGGCCCAAAGTTCCATTAAGAGCTCAACCCCTGCAATCAGAACTTCCCCAAAGATATCTGCACCATTTCCAACAGGGAAGAGTAGTGATTTAACATCTGGACAAAACCCTAATAGAAGGTACTTCTAGTTCCATCCTCCATGTACTGGTGAGCAGTGAAGTTGAGAGTCATCTCAACCAGCTAACTTTCAATGTCCCCCATCACACAGAGAGTCAAAAATCACAAAAGGAGTTTGAATTTAATATCAACCAACCCCAGCTTCCTTTAAGAGGCCCATAGACCAGAAAGTAAAAGAAAGATAGTCTGGAATAGGATGTAAATACTTGAGTTCAGCTACCTCAGTGGAAAAATTTAGGCATTTTAAATTAAGAATTTTTCTTTTCTCCTTTTTCATTTATGTTTTGCTAGTTGTTGTTCTGGCTATATTTGCTGACTGGTGTGTATATATATATATATATGTGTGTGTATATATATATATATATATATATATATATATATATATACACATATTTGTGTTTTTTCACTATTTTATCATTTCCTTTTCTTTTATTAACCTTTTTACTATTTTGTTCTGTTTTTCTAAGAAGTAGTGATTTTTCTAACAAGTGGTGATTTTTTTGTTTTCCTTTTTGTTTATTCATTTTTGTTTTGTTGTTTGATGTTAGAAGGATTGAGATTGTTGTTTTTTCCTTGTTTGCTTGTTTTATTACTCTTCTCTCTTCATCTATCCTTGTAATAGCAGTATATCTTGTTTCTCTTTTCTACTCCTTCACTTTCCCCCTTTTGAGGGCCTTCACACACTACCTTGCTTCCGTTTTCTCTACTCTCACATTTTGAATAGTTTAATCTTCATGTTGCATTCTACCCCAACTTCTTTACTTTAAATGAACTTCATTTTTAACATCTTTTATATCCATGTAGGTTATCCCTTTCAGGAATGCAACATGGTCTTCAGAGGAAGTCACACTATCATAACAGCTCCCTAAGAGTGAATCAAAACAGCAGTACAACACCAGCATATTGAATCTACAAAGCTGAGAAGAATGAAGAACTCTTTCGCTTGAAAGAGGTGATCTGGGCTCTGAGATGAGGAGCCTGGCGACCCTGGGGATGTGGGCGAATGGGGAACTGAGACCAATCCAGCCAAATGTGACGATCCCAGACTCACCTCTTCCAAGCCTAGAAAGAACTGGAGGGCAGGCTGACACACTCCACTTTCCTCCTCCCAGCACATGGTCTGAGACTCCAATAAAGAGGAGGAGTCTCAGAGCTGTTCAGCCAAGAAGGGAATAAAACCCTACAGAGAAACTCCGCCTCCAGACTTCCCTAACAAGTTTGACCACTTAGGGACAGGGCTAAGAATAAACAAACTGCATTATAACTAAAACCCTGGGGCATGGGGGACACTCATTTCAAGAACCTGACAAACAAAAATGAATAAACAAACTGACTCCCAGAAAATGGTGGAGGGAAAATAGTAAGTCTCAAATCCTCCACGGTCCAGAATCAAAGCAGTAGGAGAACACCTGAACCAAAAGCCAAATACAGTTTAAAAGCAGTTTTTACTTTTCTTATCATTTAATTTCTAAAACCAATCCAAGTAAATCACTCCAAATTGCCACTTAGATTAATGTACTGCTGGAGAACATTGTTAGTAAGTTAAAAAAAATTTATTAGTATAAGGCATTGTTATGAAGTGACTATAATTACTGCAGATTAGAATTTCCTCTCAAGATGGTGTTAGAATCTGGACTTGATAGTGAGTTCAAATTGATGAAAACATTGAAACCAAGACATTTGCCCAACCCAGGGCCCAGTAAAGAAAAAGCAGTTCAGAAAAGTCTATTATATAAAAGTACAAGAGATAATTATCCTAGAAGATGTGTAGAAATACACTATAAAAAATAAGGGAAAGAAACCACCCCAAATAGCTCCCATTAACACCACAGAGAGGATATGCCAGAAAAAGAAAATAGAAAGTTGAAAATTAAAATTTTCAATGAACTAAAAGAAGATATAGTGACTTACTAAGAGAGAATATACAGGAAGTAAAAAAAGCATTTCAATAAAGAGATAGCATTTTTAATAAGAACCAAAGAGAAATCCTGAAAATTATATAAATTAAATAATCATGTGAAAACATCACCAATAGATTAGGCAATTTCGAAGATGGATTCTCAGACCCTGAAAACAAAGTATGTAAATTTTAAAATAATGTTGACAATTAAAAAAAGGTGAACAGAATATTCAAGAAATCGAAGATAGCATTAAGACAGCAAATCTAAGAATCATTGATGTAGATGAAGGCAACAAAATACAAACTAAAAGTGGTCACAATCTTTTCAATGAGCTAATAGCAAAATTTTTTTTTCAAACGTTAGCAATGAGATGGAAATCTAAACAGAAAATTCATTTAGAACCCCAAATAGTCAAAGTTATCTCTAAGACACATTATAATGAAAATGCCTAATATACAGATTAAGTATATAATTTTATAGGCCAAATGAAGTAAATGAAGACCACATTTAGAAGTAAGACAATTAGAATTTCAACAAATTTTTCAGTCTAGGCATTAAAAGCCAGAAGGACTGGGAACAATATATACCACACACTGAAAGAAAACAGGAGTCAACCAAGATTATAATATTCAGCAAAACTATCTTTTATAAATGAAGATGAAACAAAAACTTTCAATAATAAGCAGAAACTATCCCAGACTTCAAACTATGCTACAGAGCTATAGTAATAAGCTCTGTAATATAGCTTGGTGTTGGCACCAAAACAGACACATAGACCAATGGTACAGAACAGAAGACAGAGATAAACCCACACAAATACAGTATCTCATACTAGACAAAGGCACCAATAACATTCACTGGAGAAAAGATAGCATGTTCAACAAATAGTGTTGGGAAAAATGGAAATCCACATTTAACAAAATGAAATTAAACCTTTCTCTCTCACCCTGCATGACTCAACTGTGGCTAAAAGACTTAGGCACTAGAACAGAGACCCTGTGACTACTAGAAGAAAAAGTAGGCCCAAATCTTCACCTAATTGGCCTAGGATCTGACTTCCTTAACAAGACCCCTAAAGGGCAAGAAGTTAAATCAAGAAGAATGGAGATACTTCAGAAAACTTGGAATAGATCCAACACTTGATCCAGCAATCCCACTCCTTGGTTTATACCCAAAGGACTTAAAATCAGCATACTATAGTGACACAGCCACATCAATGTTTATAGCAGCTCAATTCACAATAGCTAGATTGTGGAACCAACCTAGAAGCCCTTCAACAGATGAATGGATAAAGAAACTGTGATATATATATATATATATATATATATATACACATATATATATATATATACACACACACACACACATACACAATGGAATATTATTCAGTCATAAAGAAGAATAAAATTATGACTTTTGCAGGTAAATGGATGGAGTTGGAGAATATCATACTAAGTGAAATAAGCCAATCCCCAAAAAACAAAGGCCAAATGTTTCCTCTGATAAGAGAATGCTGATACATAATGGGGGTGGGGAGTGATAAGTGAAGAATGGAGGAATGTTTGTGTAGAGGGAAATAAGGGGAGGAGAGGGGGCAGGGAGAAGGAAAGCAGTGGAATGTGACAAACATCTCTATGTACATGTATGTTTACATGAATGGTGTGACTCTATATCATGTACATCCAGAGAAATGAAAAGTTGTACCCCATTTGTGTACAATGAACCAAAATGCATTGTGCTGCCATGTATAACTAAATAGAACCAACAATAAAAAATTCAAAAAAGAATCAATAAATGGGATGAATTGAAACTAAAACACTTCTCATCAGCAAAAGAAACAATCCATAATGTGAAGAGAGAGAATACAGATTGGGAGAAAATCTTTATCACATGCACCTCAGATAAAGCACTAATCTCTAGGATATATAAAGAACTCAAAACACTTAACACCAAAATACTAAATAACCCAATCAACAAATGGGCTAAGGAACTGAACAGACACTTCACAGAGGATATACAATTGATCAACAAATATATGAAAAATTGTTCAACTTCTATAGCAATTAGAAAAATGCAAATAAAAACTTACTCTAAGATTTCATGTCATGCCAATCAGAATGGCAATTATCAAGAATACAAGCAACAATAAATGTTGGTGAGGATATGGGGAAAAAGGTACACTCATACATTGCTGGTGTAAAGACAAATTGGTGCAACCATTATGGAGAGTAGTATGGAGATTCCTCAGAAAACATGAAATGAAATTACCATTTGACCCAGCTATCCCACTCCTTGGTTTATACTCAAAGGACTTAAAATCAGCGTACTATAGTGACACAGCTACATCAATGTTTATAGCAGCTTAGTTCACAATGCTAGATTGTGAAACCAACCTAGGTGTCCTTCAACAGATGAATGGATAAAAAAAAAGTTTTATACACTCTCTCTCTCTCACACACACACACACACACACACACTCACACTCAGATTCAAAGAAGAAGCAAATTATGGCATTTGCTGGCAAATGGATGAAGTTGGAGGATATCATGCCAAGCAAAATAAGTCAAACACAAAAAACCAAAGGCCAAATGTTTTCCCTGATATGTGGATGCTAATTCACAATATGGGATGGGAAGAGTTAGGGAAGAATAGAGTTACTTTAGATTGGTAGAGGGGAGTGAAGGGAGGGGGTATGGGGTTAGGAAGGATAGTAGAGTGAAACAGTCATTATTACCTCATGTACATATATAACTGCATGACTGAGGTGATCCTACGGTATGTACAATCAGAAAAATAAGAAATTATTCTCCATTTAGGTATGAATTATCAAATCGTATAAATGCATTCTGCCATCATGTATAACTAAATATAACAAATAAAAAATTAAATTAAAAAGCAGAAACTAAATTCATAACCATTAAGCCTTCACTATAAAACATACTCAATGAAATATTTAAAGGAGAATCAAACCTGAATTAAGCATTAGAAATAAATCAAAGGACAGGAAATAAAAATTATCTCTCTATAATAGCACTCAATGTAAATGGTTACAAAAAATATAGATTGGCAGAGGAAACTGAAAAACAAGACCCAACCATGTTGTTTATAAGAGACTCACCTTACAGAAAAAGATAGACACAGGCTAAAGGCGAAAGGATAGAAAAAGGTATACCATGCAAATGGAAATCAAAAGCAAGCACAAGTAGCTACTCTCATATCAAAGTAGACTTCAAGTCAAAATTAATCAGAAGAGCAAAGAAGTTGAGAAATATCCAGTAGTAAAATATAAAGATTACAAAAATTTATGCCCCAAATGTTAACATGTAACAAACCCCACTCAATATAAAAAATCAAATCGACCATAATACAATAATACTGGGTAATTTCCATATACCTCTCTCTCACACCAATAAATAGATAATCAAGATACAAATTAAGTAGACTCCACTCCTCAGAACTAAAAAAATACTATTAATCCAGCAGACCTAACTGATACCTATAGAATATTTCATCCATCAATAACTAAATTCACTTTCTTCTCAATGGAATTTGGAACTTTTTTAAAAATAGGACACAGAGCAAGTCTTGTCAAATACAAGAGAGGAGGGGAATTTCTTGCATTCTATCAAATCATAATGGAATGAAACTAGAAATCAACAATAAGAATAAAAACAAAAATCATTTTGACACCTATAGATTAACCAATATACTTTTGAGTGAGGAAGTGATCATTGAAGAAATCAGGGGAGAAAAAAATTTTTAGAAATAAATGAGAACAGAGATACAGCATAGCAAAATATCTGGGACATTTCTAAGAGGAAAATTTATAGCACTGAGTCCCTACATTAAAAAAAATAGACCTCAGATAAATAATCAAATGTCATGCCTCAAGATACTAGAAAAAGAATAAATTTATTCCAATACAGAAGACAGTAAATTATTAAGATCACAGCTGAAATTAATGAAACTAAGAATAAAAAAGCAATGTAAAGGATCAATGAAATTAAGAATTGGTTCTTTGAAAAGATAAACAAGATTGATAAACCTTTGTACAACCTAACAAAAAGAAAGAGAGATAAGAACCAAATATACAAAATTTTAAAGGTGAAAATGGAGATACCACCACAGACATTTTCTGAAATCCCAACAATCATTAAAAATTTATACTCCAATAAACTGGAAAATCTAAAAGATATTAACTAATTTATTAACATGTGTGACCTGCCCAAACTGAGCCACTAGGATATAGAAACCTAAACAGACCAATATCAAGCAATGGGATGGAATCAGGAAATAAAAGTTTCCCAATAAATAAAAGCCCAGGACCAGATGAATCCTCAGCTGAGGTCTACCAGACCCTTAAAGAACCTAACATCAATCCTCTTAAAATCATTTCATGAAGTAGAAAGGAAGGGAACACTGCCAAATTAATTCTATGAAGCCAGTATTACCCTGAAAAGAACACTTAAAATATCCCAAATGAACTTAGATCAAAAATCCCTAATACAAACTACATTCAAAAACACTTTAAGATAGTACACCATGATCAAGTGGGTTTTATTCAATGTATTCAATGTTGGATAAACATGTGGAAATCAAATGTCATTGTGGGTTTTATCCAATGTATTCAATGTTGGATAAACATGTGGAAATCAAATGTCATTGTAATTTACCACACAAACAGAATTAAGGATAAAATCAGTTAGTCATCTCAATAGGTGCAGAAAAAGTCTTCATCAAAATCTAGCACCCATTGATATTAAAAAATGCTGGAAAAAACTAGGAGTAGAGGAACTGACCTCAACATTGTAAAGGCTATAAACAAACAAACAAACAAAAAAACCCAAAGCCAAAATCATACTAAATGTAGAAAAACTAAAAGGCTTTCCTCCAAAATTAGGAGCAAGGATGTTCACTCTCACTACTCTTGTTCAGCAAAGTCTTTGAAACTCTAGCCTGAGCTATCAATCAGGCAAGAGAAGGAATTTAAAGGGATACAAATCAGAAAAGAGGTAAAATCATCTCTGCTTGCTGATACCATAATCCTCTATCTAGAAGACTCAAAAAAATACTAATGGAAGACTTTTAGAGCTGATAAATTCAGCAAAATAGCAGGCTACAAGATCAACATACATAAGTCAATCACGTCCTATCCTACAATAATGAATCTGCTAAGAAAGAAATCAGGAAAACTATCTCATTCACAATAACCTTACAAAAATAAAATACTTGGGAATAAATCTAACCAAGGAGACAAAAGACCTCTACAATGAAAACTATAGAACATTGAAGAAAGAAATCAAGAGAGATCCTAGAAAATGGAAAGACCAGTCATTCTCTTAGATAGGCAGAAATAATATTATCAAAATGATCATACTATCAAAGTATTATACAGATTCAGTGCAATTACCATCAAAATACTAATGATGTTGTTCACAGAACTAGAAAAAGTGGTTTTAAAATTCATTTGGAAGAATAGGAGGCCCAGAAGAGGGAAAGCAATCTGAGCAAAAAGAACAATGCTGAAGGCACTACAATACTGGGCCTCGAATTACATACAGAGCTATATTGGCAAAAACTGCATGCTATCAGCACCAACACAGTTGTGAAGACCAATAGAAAAGAAAGTATAGAATAGAACAGAAAAAATCCACATACGCATAATCATCTGATACTCAACAAAGGTGCCAAAAACATGTTGGAGAATAGAAAGCATTTTTAACAAATGGTGCTAGGGAAACTGGATATCCATATGTAGAAGAATGAAATTACATCCCTCTCTTACCCTGTACAAAAAAAAAAAAAAAATCAATTCAAAGAGATAAAAGACCTAGGAATTAGACCAGAAACTCTGCAACTATGGGAAGAAACTGCAGGCTCAACACTCCAACATATTGGCACATGCACCAACTCCCTTTACAAGACCCTTAAAGCTCAAGAAAAGAAAAGAATCAACAAATGGGACAGCATTGAATTAAAAACCTTTTTCACAGCAAAGGAAACAATCAAATGTGTGAAGAGAGAACCTGCAGAATGGGAGAAAAATTTTGCTAGCTGATCCACTGACAGGGGATTGATATTCAGAATATCTAAAGAACTCAAAAAACTTAACACCAAAAAAAAAAAAAAAAAAAAAAAAGGAAAAAAAAAATCTCCAAAAAACCAAATAACCCAATCAATAAATGGAAAAAAGAACTAAACAGACATTTCTTAAAAGAAAAAATATAAATGACCCACACATATATACAAAAATGTTCAATATCCCTAGCAGTCAGGGAAATGCAAATCAAAACTACCCTGAGCTTTCATCTCACTCCATTTAGAATGCCAATCATCAAAAATACACACAATAATAAATATTGGCAATGATGCTGGTCAAAAGATACACTTATACATTGTTGGTGTGGCTACAAATTAGGACGACCATTTTGGAAAGCACTATGAAGATTTTTCAAAAGACTAGGAATGGAACCATTATATGATCCAGCCACCACTCCTTGGTACTTATTCAAAAGGTCTAAAATCAGCATGCTATAATGCTACAGCCACATCAATGTTGATAGCAGCATGATTCATGCAGCAAAGTTATGAAACCAGACCAGATGCCTGTCAGCAGACCAATGGATAAAGAAAATGTGATATACATGCATATAGGAGTTTATTCAGCCATAAAAATGAATGAAATTATGGCATCTGCTGGTAAATGGATGGAACTGGAGAACATCATGCTAAGTGAAAGTTAAGTTTTGAATGTTTTCTCACATATGCAGAAGCTAGAGTAAAATAAGGCAAAGTGGGAGATTCCACAGAAATAGAAGGGAGCTCAGTAGAGAGGAGGAAAGGAGAGAGGGAAGAAGGAAAGACAGGATACAGGAGGAACTATGGAATTTTGTTAGCTCAGCTAATCATTTATCAATTTTATTTATTTTTTCAGAGAACCAACTTTTGTTTTGTCAAATTTTTTCTATTGTTTCTTTTGTTTCAGTTTCATTGATTTCACTCTGATTTTAATTATTTTTTGTCATCTACTCTTGGTGTTGATTTGTTCTTTTTATAGAGCTTTGAGATGTAATGTTAGGTTATTTATTTGTTGACTTTCTAGTCTTTTAATGAATAAACTCAGTGCATGAACTTTCCTCTCAGCACTGCCTTCATAATGTCCCAGAGATTTTGATATGTTGTATCACTATGCTTATTTACCTCTACATATTTTTTTATTTCATCCCTGATTTCTTCTGCTATCCATTTTTCATTCAATAGTGTATTATTTAGTCTCCAGGTGTTAGAGTAGCTTCTATTTTTTATTTTATCCTTGATTTCTAATTTCATTCCATTGTGATCTGATCAGATGTAAGGTATCATTTCTATTTGTATTTGCTAAGAGTTGCTTATAGCCTAAGATGTGGCCTATTTTAGATAAGGATTCATGTGCTGCTGAGAAGAAAGTGTATTGAGTCATTGATGAATGAAATATTCTATATAGGTCTTAGTTCTGTAGCTTCTTTATTTAGTCTTTGGAAAATCTATCCAGTGGTGAGAGGGGTGTGTTAAAGTCACCCAGTATTATTGTGGTGTGGTCTATTTGATTCTTGAAGTTGAGAAGGGTTTGTTTGATATATGTAGATGATGCATTGTTTGGGGGCATAAATATTTACAATTGTTATGTTTTTTTGATGTATAATTCCCTTAAGTAGTATGAAATGTCCTTCTTTGTCCCTTCTGAATAACTTTGGCTTGAGTTCACTTTATCTAATATGAGGATAGAAACCCCTGCTTGCTTACAAGATCCATGTGAATGAGATGCTTTTTCTCATTCTTTTACCTTCTAGTCCATGGATGTCTTTACCTATGAGGTGAGTCTCTTGGAGATGGCATTTTGTTGGGTCTTATTTTTTAATCCAGTCTGCCAGTCTATGTCTTTTGATTGATGAGTTTAGGCCACTTACATTCAATGTTATTATTGAGATATGATTTTTATTCCCTGTCAGTTTGATTTATCTCTGGCTTTTAATTTGAATTAGTTCTCCATTGATTCACTGTTATTTTAGTTATTTCCTTCCTTGCTGGTTTTTAATTTTATTTTTTATTTCTTCTTCATGATCTGTCCTATTGAGACTGTTCTGTAGTGCAGGCTTCCGAGTTGTGAATTTTTTAACTTTTGTTTATCATGGAAGGTTTTTATTTCACCATCAATTCTGAAGCTTCATTTTGCTGGGTATAATATTCTTGGCTGGCATCCATTTTCTTTCAGAGCATGGTATATATTATTCCAAGACCTCCTTGCTTGGAGGGTCTGAATTTAGAGATCAGCTGAGATCCAGATTGGTTTCCATCTAAATGTTACCTTGGGCATTTAAACGTTACCTCATTTTTCTTGGGTAACCTTTAAAATTCTATCCTTATTCTGTATGTTAGGCATTTTCATAGTAATGTGCCTTGGTGTGAGTCTGTTGTAAATTTTTGTACATTTGGGGTCCTGTAAGCCTCCTGTATTTGAGTTTCCATTTCATTCTTTAGGTTTAGGAAATTTTCTGATATTATGTCATTGAAAGGAATATGCATTCCTTTCATTTGTATCTCCTAGCCATCATCTCTCCCAATAAATCTAAATTTGGTCTTTTAAGTTATCTTGTATTTTTTTCAAGTTCTCTTCATGGCCTCCTAACATCTTTTCTCTGTGATCATCTTTGTTTTCAAGATTATATATTTTGGGTTGGAGAGATAGCTCAGCTGGTAGAGTGCTTGCCTCGCAAGCACCAGGCCCTGAGTTCGATCCCCAGTACCGCAAAAAAAAAAAAAAAAAAAAAAAGATTATATATTTTGTCTTCATTGCCCAAAACTGTTTTCCAAGTGATCTAGTCTGTTGGTGATGCTTTCAATTGAATTTCTAATTTGGTTTTTTTATTCCTTCATTTTGAGGCTTTCTGCTCATTTTTTTCAGAATCTCTATCTCTTTATTGAAGTGATCTTTTACTTCCTGTATTTTCTGTCTGATCTCATTCCTCATACCATTCTTTACTTTGTAGATCAGTTTAACTAGGTACATTCTAAACTCCTTTGCTGACATTTCTTCTACTCTGGTGTTGATGGATTCTGTAATTGGATCATCTTGGTTTGTTTGGGGCAATTTGTTCTGTTCCTTTTTCATATTGATTATGTATCTACCCATTTAACAAAATGGATCTGAGGCAGTAGAGTTTCTACCCTGTGGACTTACAATGTCCTGAAGGTTTCCAGTACCTCACTTGCTGAGAAGCTGCCTGTATACTTTCTTGGTTTCATGCCACAGAGCAGACAAGAAAGTGACTTCCTCTATTCTACCATCTCTAAAACCCTGGCTATAACCACTTTCAATTAGTTAATAGAACAAAATTTTGAACCCCACCAAATTTTCTTTGAGTGTGGCATTTTCCATCCACAATTATGATCTAGAATAAAGAATGATAAGATCTTTCTTGATCAATATTTCAATCTATTTTTATTAAATTATAACAAATGAGTTGGCATTTTGAATTCTAAAATGTTTATAAATTTCTCAATGTCTTAATTCTACAACCAACAGAAATATCTGTACACATGTACAGCTGAGCTTGTGAATGGTAATTGATTATATTTATATAGATTTTAATTAAACTACTAGGTTTTTAAACTAGAACACACTTTAAAATATGCTCTGTAAGAGCTCTGGAAATACCATTTCTTGAATTTATTTTAGAACATGAGAAAATGTTGACATCTTCCTTTTTCAAAACTTCAGATCTGGTGATACATGCTATCACAACAGACTTTTGATGACTCTTGACACTAGGGATCAATCAATCACTTGCTCATTGTGCCACTACTGATTGGGAAACACCTGTTTCTTTAAAGGAATGAGCAAATGAAATTGAGCCAATCGGATCTTCCTTAAGTACTACATTCAGTTTTTAAAGTTGCCAGGCAACTCTTTTTCAATACCTTGGATATCGTGGTTGAAAATTTCTAGCAGATTAATTTCCTTTTACTCTACTGATTCCAGATTTAGCAGTAGTCACCTTTCAAGATGTATAATCATTGTTTGTAAAGACCTTTGTATTTTTCCAATATTGAGTCTCATTGTGTATATATCACTGTCATGTTCAATTGTGATTTTTGATTTCTTTCATTATCAACTGTGTCTTTTGCTTTCTTCCTACCTAAAAATAACATTTGGGATCCAGCTTTTGCCCAAAGGTGTGACTTCACCCTGTGAGAATTCTCTTGAAAGAGAAGACAAAGATGAACATGTTGGGACCATATGAAAAAGGAGCTAGTGTGTTTGTAGTATAGTGAATGTGGGAACTGTGACGCTTCTCTGAGTCAGAACGTCTTTCTAAATGGAGCTTAAAGTGACCAGACACTAGAGTGATGGATGCAGTGACCACATATTCCAAGGAAGAAACTGACACTAGAACCCAGGACTATCCATGAAAATCCATAATTACCATGTTGACTCCAAGTGGTGACAGAAAGCTGCCTTTTAGGCTAAGCAAAGTATACTTTTCCTTATTGGCCCATTCCAAATAAATAGTAAATTTAGTCAATTCAGTATTTTCTCAAAAAAACTGAAGAGCTAATCTTTCTTTTTTTTTTTTTTTTTTTATTGTAAACAAATGGGATACATGTTGTTTCTCTGTTTTGTACATGGCGTAAAGGCATACTATTTGTGTAATCATAAATTTAAATAGGGTAATGCTGTTTGATTCATACTGTTATTTTTTCCCTTCCCCCCCACCCCTCCCACCCCTCTTTTCCCTCTATACAGTCCTTCCTTCCTCCATTCTTGCCCCCCTCCCTAACCCTAACTCTAACCCTAACACTAACCCCTCCCACCCCCCATTATGTGTCATCATCCACTTATTTGCGATATCATTCGTCCTTTGGTTTTTTGAGATTGGCTTATCTCACTTAGCATGATATTCTCCAGTTTCATCCATTTGCCTGCAAATGCCATAATTTTATCATTCTTTATGGATGAGTAATATTCCATTGTATATATATACCACATTTTCTTTATCCATTCATCAGTTGAAGGACATCTAGGTTGGTTCCACAATCTGGCTATTGTGAACTGAGCAGCTATGAACATTGATGTGGCTGTATCTCTGTAATATGCTGATTTTAAGTCCTTTGGGTATAGGCCAAGGAGTGGGATAGCTGGGTCAAATGGTGGTTGGTTCCATTCCAAGTTTTCTAAGGAGTCTCCACACTGCTTTCCAGAGTGGCTGCAGCCCCACCAGCAATGTATGAGTGTACCTTTCTCCCCACATCCTCGCCAACACCTGTTGTTGCTTGTATTCTTGATAATCGCCATTCTAATTGGGGTGAGATGGAATCTTAGGGTGGTTTTGATTTGCATTTCTCTTATTACTAGAGATGTTGAACATATTTTTCCATATGTTTGTTGATTGCTTGTATATCTTCTTCTGTGAAGTGTCTATTCATTTCCTTAGCCCATTTGTCGATTGGATTATTTGCATTCTTGGTGTAGAGTTGTTTGAGTTCTTTATAGATTCTGGAGATTAGTGCTCTATCTGAAGTATGATTGGCAAAGATTTTCTCCCACTCTGTAGGCTCTTTCTTCGCATTGCTGATAGTTTCCTTTGCTGAGAGAAAACTTTTTAGTTTGAATCTATCCCAGTTATTAATTCTTGCTTTTATTTCTTGTGCTATGGGAGTCCTGTTGAGGAAGTCTGGTCCTAAGCCAACATGTTGAAGCTCTGGACCTATTTTTACTTCTATAAGATGCAAGGTCTCTGGTCTGATTCCGAGATCCTTGATCCATTTTGAGTTGAGTTTCGTGCACGGTGAGAGATATGGGTTTAGTTTCATTCTGTTGCATATGGATTTCCAATTCTCCCAGCACCATTTGTTGAAGAGGCTATCTTTTCTCCATTGCATATTTTTGGCCCCTTTGTCTAGTATGAGAAAATTGTATTTATTTGGGTTTGTATCCATGTCCTCTATTCTGTACCATTGATCCACCTTTCTATTTTGGTACCAATACCATGCCGTTTTTGTTACTATTGCTTTGTAGTAGAGTTGAAGATCTGGTATTGTGATACCCCCTGCTTCACTCTTTCTGCCAAGGATTGCTTTAGCTATTCTGGGTTTTTTATTCTTCCTGATGAATTTCATAATTTCTTGCTCTATTTCTGTAAGGTACATCATTGGGATTTTAATTGGAATTGCATTGAATCTGTATAGCACTTTTGGTAGTATGGCCATTTTGACAATATTAATTCTTCCTATCCAAGAACATGGGAAATCTTTCTATTTTCTAAGGTTTTCTTTAATTTCTTTCTTTAGTGTTCTGTAGTTCTCATTGTAGAGGTCTTTCACCTCTTTTGTGAGATTGATTCCCAAGTATTTTATTTTTTTCGAAGCTACTGTGAATGGGGTAGTTTTCCTAATTTCTCTTTCTGAAGATTCATCGCTTATGTATAAAAATGCCTTCGATTTATGTGCATTGATCTTATATCCCGCTACCTTACTGAATTCACTAATGAGATCTAACAGTTTTCTGGTGGAATTTCCTGATTCCTCTAAGTATACAATCATATCATCAGCAAATAGGGATAGTTTGAGTTCTTCTTTTCCTATTCGTATCCCTTTAATTTCTTTGGTCTGTCTAATTGCTCTGGCTAGAGTTTCAAGGACGATATTGAAAAGAAGTGGTGAAAGAAGGGCATCCCTGCCTTGTTCCAGTTTTTAGGGGGAATGCTTTCAGTTTTTCACCATTTAGAATGATATTAGCCATGGGTTTGGCATAGATGGCCTTTACAATGTTAAGGAATGTTCTCACTATCCCTATTTTTTCTAGTGTTTTGAGCATGAAGGGGTGCTGTATTTTATCAAATGCTTTCTCTGCATCTATTGAAATAATCATGTGATTCTTGACTTTAAGTCTATTGATATGGTGAATTACATTTTTATTGATTTCCTGATGTTGAACCAACCTTGCATCCTTGGGATGAAACCCACGTGATCATGGTGCACTATCTTTTTAATATGTTTTTGTATGCGATTTGCTAAAATTTTGTTTAGAATTTTTGCATCGATGTTCATTAAGGATATTACTCTGAAATTTTCTTTCCTCGATGTGTCTCTGTCTGGTTTAGGTATCAGGGTAATATTGGCTTCATAGAATGAGTTTGGGAGGGTTCCCTCCTCTTCTATTTTATGGAATACTTTGAGAAGTATTGGAATGAGCTCTTCTTTAAAGGTTTTGTAGAACTCAGCTGAGAACCCATCTGGTCCTGGACTTTTCTTTGTTGGTAGGCTTTTGATGACTTCTTCTATTTCATTACTTGAAATTGGTCTATTTAAATTGTGTATGTCCTCCTCGTTCAGTTTAGGCAATTCATATGTCTCTAGAAACCTGTTGATGTCTTCGAAATTTTCTATTTTGTTGGAGTATAGATTTTCAAAATAGCTTCTAATTATGTTTTGTATTTCAGTCGTGTCTGTTGTGATATTTCCTTGTTCATTCCGAATTTTAGTGATTTGGGTTTTCTCTCGTCTTCTCTTTGTTAGTGTGGCTAAAGGTTTATCAATTTTGTTTATTTTTTCGAAGAACCAACTATTTATTTTGTCAATTTTTTGTATTGTTTCTTTTGTTGCAATTTCATTGATTTCAGCTCTAAGTTTAACTATTTCCTGTCTTCTACTACTTTTGGTCTTGGTCTGTTCCTCTTTTTCTAGGGCTTTGAGCTGTAGTGTTATGTCGTTTATTTGTTGAGTTTTACTTCTTTTATTAAATGCGCTCCATGAAATAATTTTTCCTCTAAGTACTGCTTTCATAGTGTCCCAGAGATTTTGATATGATGTTTCATTGTTCTCATTCATCTCTAAGAATTTTTAAATTTCCTTCCTAATATCTTCTGTTATCCATTCATCATATAATAGCATATTGTTTAATCTCCAGGTGTTGGAGTAATTTCTGTTTTTTACTCTTTCATTTATTTCTAACTTCAATCCATTATGATCTGATAGAATACAAGGTAGTGTCTCTATCTTCTTGTATTTGCTGATATTAGCTTTGTGGCATGATATATGGTCTATTTTAGAGAAGGATCCATGTGCTGCTGAGAAGAAAGTGTATTCGCTTTTGGTTGGATGGTATATTCTATAAATGTCTGTTCAGTCTAAATTATTGATTGTGTTATTGAGATCTATGGTTTCTTTGTTCAATTTTGGTTTGGAAGATCTGTCCAGTGGTGAGAGAGGCATTTTAAAATCACCTAGTATTATTGTGTTATGGTCTATTTGGTTTCTAAAACTGAGAAGGATTTGTTTGACATACATGGATGAGCCACTGTTTGCGGTATAGATGTTTATGATTGTTATATCTTGCTGATTTATGCTTCCCTTAAGCAGTATGAAATGTCCTTCTTTATCCCTTCTGACTAACTTTGGCTTGAAGTCCACATTATCTGAAATGAGGATGGATACTCCAGCTTTTTTGCTGAGTCCATGTGCATGGTATGTTTTCCCCCATCCTTTCACCTTTAGTCTGTGGGTATCTCTTTCTATGAGGTGAGTCTCTTGCAGGCAACATATTGTTGCATCTTTCTTTTTAATCCAATCTGCCGGTCTATGTCTTTTGATTGATGAATTAAAGCCATTAACATTCAGGGTTATTATTGAGATATGATTTGTATTCCCAGTCATTTGGTTCATATTTAAAATTTTATTTATTTATTTATTTATTTTTGACACAACTTGGTTCCTCCTTTATTTGACAGTTCCTTTAGGCTAATTCCTCCCTTTGCTGATTTGCTTCTTTGTTTTTCATCTCTTCCTCATGGAATATTTTGCTGAGAATGTTCTGTAATGCTGGCTTTCTTTTTGTAAATTCTTTTAGCTTTTGTTTTTCATGGAATGATTTTATTTCATCGTCAAATTTGAAGGTAAGTTTTTCTGGGTATAAGATTCTTGGTTGGCATCCATTTTATTTCAGAGCTTGAAAAATGTTGTTCCAGGTCCTTCTAGATTTTAGGGTCTGGATTGAAAAATCTGCTGATATCCGTATTGGTTTCCCCCTGAATGTAATTTGGTTCTTTTCTCTCACAGCTTTTAAAATTCTGTCTTTATTTTGTATGTTAGGTATTTTCATTATAATGTGCCTTGGTGTGGGTCTGTTGTAATTTTGTGTATTTGGAGTCCTATAAGCCTCTTGTACTTGATTTTCCATTTCATTCTTCAGATTAGGGAAATTTTCTGATATTATTTCTTCAAATAGATTGTTCATTCCTTTGGTTTGTTTCTCTAAGCCTTCCTCAATCCCAATAATTCTCAAATTTGGCCTTTTCATGATATCCCAAAGTTCTTGCAGATTCTGTTCATGATTTCTTACCATCTTCTCTGTTTGGTCAACTTTGTTTTTGAGGTTAAATATTTTGTCTTACATATCTGAAGTTCTGTCTTCCAGCTGTTCTATCCTATTGGTTATGCTTTCTATGGAGTTCTTAATTTGGTTTATTGTTTCCTTCATTTCAAGGATTTCTGTTTGGTTTTTTCAATATCTCTAACTCTTTATTGAAATGATCTTTTGCTTCCTGTATTTGCTCTGTTAACTGTCAATTGGTGCGATCATTCAATGCCTGCATTTGCTCTTTCATCTTATCGTTTGCTTCCCTAATCATTTTAATTATGTACATTCTGAACTCCCTTTCTGTCATTTCTTCTGCCATGCTGTCATTGGATTTTATTGATGTAACATCTAGATTTGTGTGGGGGCATTTTCTTCCCTTGTTTTCTCATATTGTTCAGGAATCACTGGGTCATTAAGATATTGCAGATTTCCTCTATCGACTTATAATATCCCTGAAGATTGCTAGTATATCCCCTCTTATCCTTCAGTAGCCTGAAGTCTTGGAGGAAGTTGATAATGCGGAGCTCCATGAAGAAGCTGCCTCTCTAGGGGTGGTGACCCTCAGGTGGGGTATATCCCCTGCTAGTGGGCAGAGGTGCCTCCACTTGTTGACCATTGGTCATCCAATGGGGAACTAGGCTACGGGCTGAGGCAAGGCCTGTTTTGGCCTGTGTCTCTGGTTTTACCATCCCTGTGGGAAAACCTCACCCGGCAGGGAAGACTCACCTGGTGGGGACGTCTCGCTGGTCAGTTCCCCTCCTAGAGGTTCCCCTCAATCTACAACTACCACCTGGGCTGGGCTGTCTTCCTCTGCAATGTTCCCAGGGGCCCGGATCTACCTCCTGGGCCTGGGAGCCTCACCCTTTGCAGGCGAGTCTCCTTAGGCTGCTTCTCCTCAGAGAATCTGCCCGCAGTCCTGGAAACTTCGCTCCGCCCCTAAGCGTGTCTCTGTGTGGCTCTTCCACCAAGAAGCCGCCTAGGTCCTGGGCCCTGCTCTGCACCTAATCGCCTGGCTATGTGGCCCCTCCTCTGAGCCGCCACCTGGAGCCCCGTACAATAGCTCCGAGACCCAGAGACCCACCACACACCTCCTCCTCCGGACAGCCGCCTGGTGTTCCGACGCAGTCACTAGGAGTCCAAGCAACTCACTTCGCGTCTCCTCCTCCCGCCAACCGCCCGTAGCCCTAGGCAGTCACTCCGAGTCCAAGTGTCCCGCCCTGTTCCTCCTCCTCCTTCTCGGGGTAGCCTCCCTGGTGTTCAGGAGCGGTGGCTCCAAGACCAAGCGACCCACCGCGCTCCTCCTCCAGGCAGGCCACCGGTGTTCAGGAGTGGTCGCTTTGAGTCCAATCAACTCACCACTCGCCTCCTCCTCTGGCAACCATCTGTGGCTCTGATGCAGTCACTCCTAGACCAAACGACCCGCCGCACTTCTCCTCTTCCTCCGGGCAATCCCCTGGTGTTCAGAAGCGGTCGCTCTGAGTCCAAACAGCTCACCACGCAGCTTGTCCTCTGGCAACCGCCTGTAGCTCTGATGCAGTCACTCCTAGACCAAGGGACTCACCACGCTCCTCCTCCAGGCAGGCCACCGGTGTTTAGGAGCGGTCATTCTGAGTTCAAACAGCTCACCATGCAGTTCCTCCTCTGGCAGCTGCCCGGAGCCCCAGTGGTCGCTCCAAGTCCAAGCGCTGTGCTGAGCCGCCTCCTCTACGATGATCCCAGTTGTCCGTGTTTACCGCTCCAGTGGGGGGAGGGGTGTCTTGCCGGGCAACTCTACTTCACAAAGTTCCCTGCTTTCCGGGGCTACCGCCCCATCCGGGACGCCTCCCCAACGGGAGAAACTCACCCGGCGCCTTTGAGTTGATCCCAAGTCTCTCACTATCTCCTCTTTTGAATCTTGCGTCCTGGAGCAACACAAAATGCAGCCGCCCTTTTGTCCGCCATCTTGAAAACCCCAAGAGTTAATCTTTCAAGTGAACTATTTTGTTTAATTGAGAAATGGCCTCAGAAAGGTTTTTTTCCAAATTCATTATATATAATTTGCAAGAACATTTATACAATTTTTTTGAAAAAGTCTAATCTTAAAAATATGAATCAAGTGTTGGGAAAAATACAGTGACTCATGCCCAAGCACAGAAACTTAGAATAGTCCTGTATTACTTAATGACAGGTGTGTTCTGGGGAATGCATTGTTAGGCTGTTTTGTTTTATGAACATCATAGAGTATCCTTACAAAAACTTAGATGGAATAAATTACTACACACCTGGGCTGTATAGTTTAACCTATTGCTCCTACACTACAAAATTCTACTGCATTGCAGGTAATTGTAACAGAATGGTAGTTATGCATGTATCTAAATCTACCTAAACATTAAAAGTAAAGTAAAAATATGTTACTAAAGATAAAAAGTGGTGCACTTGTATAGAATACTTATCATGAATGGAGCTTGCAGGCCTTGGAGTTGCTCTGGGTGAGTCAGTGAGTAAGTGATGAGTGAATTTGAAGTGAAAGATATTAGTGTGCACCCCTGCAGATGTTATAAACACCATACACTTGGACTATACTAATTTTATCTTAAAATATTTTTCCTTAATAATAAATTAATCTTATCTTACTTAAGGTTCTTTACTTTATAAACCTTTTTTTTTTACTTTTTCGATTTTTATAATAGCAACTTAAAACATGTATTGTAGACATGTACAAAAGTATTTTCTTAATAACCTCATTCTATAAACTTCATTCTGTTTTTAATTTTTTTTATTTTTCTTTTTAAACTTTTGGCTAAAAACTAAGACTTTAACCCACACTTTGGCCTAGGCCTACACAGGGTCAGGACCATCAACATCACTGTCTTCCACCTCCTGTCTTATCCCACTGGGAGGCCTTCAGGGTACGGAGCTGTCACCTCCTATAATAACAATGCCTTCTTCTGGAAGCCTTCTGAAGGACCAGCCTGAGGCTCTTCTTGAAGAGGTGTCACTCTTCAAAAATATATCCATGGAGATTTGCTGGATTTGTTCCTTTTCTTCATCATAGATTTACTTTTAAGCAGATAATGCACCAGGAATGTTCCTATTAATGAAAACCTTTCAGTGTTTGGGACCCATGTTTTCAAACTTCTTAAGGATCTTGTTGAGGTCTGTAAAAGCTTCTGCTAAGCCCTTCCCTATAAATTTTCAGAGGAATTCTTTTTCTTCTCATGTACTTTCCTCTGGCCTCTTCAGCTGTGCATTCTCTAGGTAATAGGAATTTTTCAGCTCTATTATAATCATATGGGACCACCAATGCAAACGCAGTCCATCATTGTCTGAAATTTGTCATGCATTGCATTACTATGTTTTGGTTTAGTTTCCAGCACTGATATTCAATGAACAGGTTATATGCTGCCTTTTAAAATCATTGTACCTCTGCTAAATAAGAAATGAAGACTAAGAGTTCATTGGCTCTTTTCATCATGATCTTGTTTTTAAAACATCTTATCCATTTAAAAGTTAAAATTCAGATTCATATAAAACAATGAATTACAGTATTGTTTATAGTAATAAAAATGTCACAGCAAACCTTCATGCAGTATTTACGATGAAGCAGGAACTGGTCTAAGCATTTGATATCTTTAAACTCTTCATAATAATCTTCTACAGTAAGGACTATTTCCCCCACTTCACAGTTGAAGAACCTGGGAATAAGAAAGATAAAGTAGTTTACACAAGTAAGTGGAGGAACTGGGCTTAGGAGCTCATCTAGTCTGGTGCAAGTCTGTGCTCTCAAGAATGTTAGCCACTTCTCAGTGAAAACCGCAAGTTCCCTTTTATGCCCCTCAGTAGGAATCTACTGAAATTGCAATATGTTCACACAGTGGAATAATGCAGTGTTAAGCAGAAAAGTCAACATCCATTGAAATGGGCAGATGTCAAAGAGACATTAAGTGAGAAAAGAAATTGTAAAAAATCTTGTACAGTGTGGTCCCATCTTTGTTTAAAAAATTTGTGTGTGTGTGTGTGTGTGTGTGTGTGTGTGTGTGTGCATGTGCATGCATGCAAAGCATAACAGGATACAGTTCAAAATATTAATAAAAACTCTCAGCAGGGAAATGAAATCAAAGAATAAAGGGATCCTTCTAATTTCTATTTAAATAATTTTGTTCTTTCTAATTTTTTATTGTGACATGGAACTATTTTTATAATGAGTATTTAAGAAATAACAACAGCAGCCATTAAGTCTTTTCCCTCCTGTTAACTGTGGAGTTGGCAACGGGATAGAACTTACTGATAAATGGCAGATTTTGAAAGTTCATCTCCATATTTTAGAACACCTTTCCAAGTCTGATGTGAACACATAATAAGAAATATAAAAATGAGATTTCATCTTATAATTCATCAGCTTAAATACAAAATTTCTGGAATACTTACTGAGATCCACAGCCTGAATTGAAACCTTCCTGAACTTTCATTTTATGTCAAAGAAGGTTTTAAGGAGTCTTCTGGCAAATACGATCAATCTGCAGCTTCATTGAATTTCCTTCTTTTAGATATATAAAGAATTCTTTACTTCCAAATGTGAAAAAGCTAAGATGCTGCTGCTTGATTTTTTAATATCCTGCTGAGAAGAATGATATACACTTAGAGTTTCATGCCTCTGTAGAAGAACACTTTTTTTTACTACGTTGTATTTGATTAGCAACCTACAACTGATAAAAGATCAGATAGAAAATGACAAGTTATTGCTGAAAGAGAAATTAACCCTACTAACTAGCTTTTAACTAATTTAACATTTCTTTTCCTAATGACAGGATAATCCCCATTCCTCAAGTGCTTGTCAAATCAACTCTTTTGTCTTCCTGGCAGCTTCTTCATTAATTACTTAAACAAAATTTTGACATGTGCCAAGAAAAAAAGATATTGAGAAGCGTGCTTTCACAAAGTTTATCCGAATATCCCTCATAAGCAATGCTTTTCTATGCTGTTTAATAAAGTGCGCATGTACCAGCAGATTTTTTCTTCACTGATTGATCAATGACCTGCTAAAGGATTTGAAATTACTTTTATATCCTATAGAGAGGAGATACACTTTGTATTATTGGAGTTCAGAGCATTTACCTTGGCTAGGATCTGGCACCTAACAAATGTTAGGGCTGATACAAGAGTGCAGAACTCCAGTCTTCTAGCTCCATATGCTTTTTTGTAAAAATGCTCTTCTGTGGTTTGGATAAGTGTCCTCCAAAGGTACATGTGTTAAAGGCTTGGTCAACTTGGTCACAGGTCCCAGTCTGTGGCACTATTAGGAGGTAGTGAGACTTTAGCAGATGAGGACGTAATGGAAGAATGTTAAGTCATTGAAGGCATAACTTTGAAGGTGATATTGGGGTTCCAGCTCCTTTCTGTCTCTCATTTCCTAGACAACAGGAAGTGAACAAACCTTCTTTACAACAGGCTCCCACCATGATGTACTATGCTGTCATAGGCCCAGAAGCAATGGGGCCAACCAAACATGGACTGAAACCATGAGCCAAAATAAAGTTTCCCCCATTTAACTAAATTACTTTAGGCATTTTGTCACAGTATCAAAAAGCTGACTGACGTGTGCTTTCTTTGGAAAAATGGGAGTAGAGTAGCCCTGGGCTACTCTAAGTCAAAAGTGGATATCAGCCTCCTGGAGCAGCAATTTTACCAGATGATTGAACAAAGAATTTTTATAAGCTAAAATAAAAATGTGACACCGATTTTGCAAATCACATGAAAATTTAAAGATAAAACAAAAAATATCAAATAAGAAATCTTGCATTCCCATCTAAAAGATTTGGATCTATGCTCCCAGTTCAAGGGTACAGTAGATAGAAAAGTAAAAGTCTTCTTTCCTCAGTTGAAGTAACAATGGATAGATAGCAGTGTTTGTGACAGTCTTGCAAAATGGGAAGCTAAACAACATTGAGATGAGTCACTCGGGTCTGAGAACAAAGGAAATATGCACTAATTACTCCAAACTGGAGACTGCCAGATTTTCCTTTATCCAAATTAAGGTCTACTCTTCAAAATGTCTAATTTCTGCTGGACATGATGGTGCACAACTGTAATCCCAGCTACTCAGGAGGCTGAGGCAGGAGAATCACAAGTTCTAGGCCAGCTGGGCAGCTTAGTGAGACCCTGTCTCAATATAAAAAGTAGAAAGGGCTGGGGATATAGCTCATGATAGAGTGTCCTGGGGGTTGAATTCCTAGTACTACAAAAAAAAAAAAAGGAAAGAAAGGAAGGAAAAAAGAAAGAAAGGAAGAAAGAAAGGAAGGAAGGAAGGAAAGTCATTAAATAGGAAGATCCCAGGCACATTAGAAGGTTATCTTCTGAGAAACAGAAATTTTCATGTTCTTCAATGAACTTCCTTCTAAGTGCAACAGCACAATCCACTGTGTTGCCCTATCCTTGACTTTGCGATAGCACTTGTGTTCATTGGGTGTGTCTTTGGAGATAATGTGTAATCACAAATAGAAGAATTGGTGGTTACTAATGACAGGAGTGAGGTTTTATTTAGAGTAAGAAAAGTCATAAAGTGAAGCAATTTCAATTCGAAACTCCTTACGTCGTGTGTTGTCTTAGTCCATTTTGCACTGCTGTAATAGAATATCTGAGACTAGGTAATGTATAGTGAACAGAAAATTAACTGACTTTCAGTTCTGGAGGCTGGGCAGTCCCAATCAAGGCACAGCTGAGGACCTTCTTGCTGCATCACCACATGGGAGAGGGAAAGACAAAGAGAGAAAACAAACTTCCTCCATGGAACCTTAGCAATGGCATTAACACATTCTTGAAGATAGAGACCACAAGAAGTTAACGCCTTCCATTAGGCCCATCACCCGAGGCTATTGCATGGAGTGAAGTTTCAGTGTGAGTTTTGGAGGGCACAAAAACATTCAAACCATAGCATGAGTCACACCTGGGTTTTCAAATATGATAAAGAAAACAGCTGAAATAATTTCTGTGGGCTCTTACTCATAAAGCCTTAATATCTTTATTCATTAATATAGTTCCTCTACCAGAGTGGATCCCCCTTTCTTACATAAATCAACTATATTAATTTTTAATCAAGTCATTTTCCTGCCTAAAAACTTCTATGGCTTGTTGCTTGTTACAACAAGATAAAATGCACAATATTCTGCTTGTCCAAACAACTTAGTGTGTGTTTTTACCATTCTGGCTTTATCTATAACCCCTCTCATGGCACTAAGAGAAAAGCCTTTCCTGAATGCTGTAACATTTAACTTGGGCACAACCTAAAACTTATGACACTTACTGAGAATTATCTAGTCTGCACTTATGAGAGTCTATTCTCATTTTCTTCTTGAGCTCCCCTAAGGCATTTCAAATCTTGATGTCCCTCAGGGATGCATCAGGAGCCCCATCCAACTCCCCCAAACAAATTGTGTTCATAATTTTTGCCTAAGGCTTGTCTCAGCCTGGGGAGTTCTTATTCCGTGATTCAAATGAATGCAGTCTTATGTGTTAATGTCCCAGATTAACACAGCTCTCCATTTGCACCCAAATCACTCCCTTTGGATGGGGAACACCCTCACAGACAGAAGCTGAGGGGCTGTTTACACAGTGGCCTGACAGGATGTACTTCAGTGAATGGCATCTGCTTATTTCTGTTTCACTGAAGAAAAGAGGTTGTGAGTTTTGCAAGTGTGTCTTTTTCATTCCTAGTCTCCTTTTTACCCCACCTCTCTCCACTGAGTGGAGACCCCGGTCCTTTACCTCCTCCTTGCAGGGGCCAATGAATAACTTCTGTTCCATTTTAGTCTTCCTCTTCCATCCAGACTCAAAGGTAAAATCTAACTCAATTCAGCACTCATATATTCAGGACTTATTAACTGGGGAGCCACCTGCTCATTGCCCTACCTTAAGAAGTTTTGAGTAAATTGCCTGGTCAGTTTAACAGAAATTTATTCACAACCCAATTTTAAGTCAAGCATCATCTTCTCTTCATTTGTGTTCTATTCCATGTGTCTCAGGTATAAATAAATTGTGCAGGAATTTTGGAAAGGATGGAGGGAGGGAGTTGGGCATATTGGAGGCAGATGTCCTAAAATTCCAGAAGGAAAAATTTCAAGGCCAAAGTAGAATGAACACAATCTTTCTTTTTATTTTCTTCTTCCCTTTCCTTCCCTTCCCTTTGCTTCCCTCCCTATTTTCCTTCCTCCTCTCTCCCTCTCTCCCTCCCTCCCTTCTTTCCTTCTTTCCTTCCTCCTTTCTTCTCTTTCTAGAAACATGTGTATTTGAGATGTGAGGTTGTTGTCTACTGGAAGGAATTGCTCCTTGGGGGCTGGAGAAAGTCAGAAACAAGTGTCTGGAAATTCTTTTAAGCATAATACATCAAGAGAATGACCTGGGATCTTGTCTATGTGCTGCCCACAGACAGAGCTATACATATAGAAACAAAACAAGGAGGAACAAGTCAGTAGTTGTCCTTATTGGCTTGAGTGTGCTATGGTTTGAATTTTGTGTCTCCTCCCAAGTTCATGTTGAAACTTAATCTGCAATGCAATATAGTAAGAGGTGTGGCGATTAGGAGATTGATCATGATTGAGGAGGTGTTTCTTGGTCATGACCTATGATTGGTACCTTATGAAAGGGCTGGGAGGAACTAGCTAGGGCTCTTTCACTGGTTCACACTTTGTCTATGTGAGGACACAGCACTCTTCCCCTCCAGAGGAAGCAGCAACATTGTCTTAGCTGCTGTGACCAGGCCCTCACCAGACACTGAACCTGCCAGCACCTTGATCTTGGCCTTCCCAGCCTCCAGAACTGTGAAGTGTGTTTCTGCTCTTTATAAATTATCCACACTCAAGTATTTTTCTCTAGCAAATAGGAATGGAGTACAGATGTTCAGGGGAGAATTTTCTTTATGTATTGCTAAATTTTCTACAAACAATATTTGTTATACTGTAATAATAAAAACAAATTGTTAATAAGACAAGAAGAACAAAACAAAAGAACGAAAAAGCTTTCATCCCAGAGGGTTGACAGCTACTTGGGGAGATCCAGTGAGTCCCTCTGTTAGGGGAGCCGTTGGAGTAAAAGAGGTAACCAAGTCTCTTTCCAGGGTTTCTTCTAATGGCACATGCTCTGCTGCCATTTCTCTCCACTCATGGCCATCAAGCACTGGGGCACTTGGCCCATAGGGCATTGGTAATTTTGCTACAATGTGACAGAAACGTGCCTTTTATTTTCATTTCCTCACCCTTGCCTTGCTGTGATGTTTCTGTACTGGCCATGAGGCTTCCTACCCAGGCCGGTGCAACCGGAAGACCTCCTTTTCATCATCTCAGTCATGACTCGTGCCCATGGTAACTCACTTAAAATCCCAAGTTGTGAAGTTTTAGTGTTGACTCAGAGAACCTCACGGAGAAGTTCTGAGTTTTCACACAAAGAAAACCTTTTCTCAGTTAAAAAGTTTACTTATTTGAAAAAGATTCAGAGTGATAATGATAATGCATCCCTGAAACTGCCTTTTATACCAGATTTAATATAAAATTACACAAAATCCCCCCAAAGTACACAAAAATCAATAGCAATAATGCTCGAAGTGATCAAATTCCACTTTCATTTCCAAATGTTTTATTCTTGCAGAAGTTTTCTGAAACTATTTACTCGAATCATTCTAGAGAGGTCAAGTTTTGTTCCTAGTTCATCTGAATGAAGGCCCCGACAACGTGGTCTAAATGTTCAAGATTCAACATCTACACTACTTAAAAAAAAAAAAAAAAAAAGGGCTGGGGATATAACTCAGTGGTAGTGCTCTCCTGGGTTCAATATTCCTAGTACAAAAAAAAAAAATCAGAGTCAGTAGTCAGTATTTCCCTTCCTTTCAAAATCCATAGATAAAGGCGTTGATGATTTTAGAAGATTTGAATAATATTTCTTACTGTTACCTTTCAAGGAAGATATTTATCTTCTTATTATATGTGAAGAATAAATTCAATTAAGATGTTGAGTTACAGATGAAATTCACAATGCAATTAAAATGGGTTTGAGAATTTTTTCTTTCATTTTTATTTTAATAATAAAACCTCACTTTTTCAGCTACCATTAGAGAAGGTAGGTGCTCATTTCCAATAGTATAGAAGTCTACCTAAAATATATGGTTTTTCATATTTTTAAAAGGAGAGGTTATTTTTAGCTTTCATTTTTATTTTCTGTGGTACTGTGGATTGATCCCAGGACCTCAAACATGCTAGGCAAATGCTCCACCACTTAGCTACATCCTCAGCCCAGAGAGAAATGCTTGAAAAAATAAAGACACACTACAGTTTGCAAAACCTCCAAAGTGAATTTTAAAGAGATTAACTTTAATGAATTATAAATATGATATTGAGGTATTAAAACTCATAGTCCAATTATTAGTTAAAATTAATTGAAAACTATGCTTAATGCACAAGTTGCTTAGTAATTAATTTTTACATTTTTACATTGATTTTCCAAAAAGCTGGTGCTACATTTATGCATGATAGCAAGAAACAGCTTATTATGATTGCAGAATAATTTTTTCTGAGGTTTGTAAACAGCATCTTGTCAAAATAAAAAAAAAAAATTATGACTCTCATCATGAACCATTCCTTTCATTTGTTTGTTAGATATAGGGTTCTTTGAGAATCGGATGAAATCTATGGTATCACATTCCAGAAGACAAATGCCATCATATCCACACTTTTTCTGTGCTTATAGATACTTGCCTAATGGCCTGATAGCCTTCCATGGACTACCCAACCACCCATAAACCTGCCATTAAAAACTCCTGATCCAAAATCAGGTCGATAATTTATGTTATGATCAAAAGACATATTTATATTTGTTTTTTTTTTTGTAGCAGCTCATTATTTCCTTACAAAGTTTAATTCACTGGTGGACTCATAGGAAAAATTGATAAGTATATGAAATTTATTGAACTAAATTTATAAAGGAATTCTCATGCAAAAAACACATGATTCTACATTCTAATATTTTAGCTAGTTAGTGGATCACAGAAAGTACAAGGGAAATATGAAAGATCATCCTTTTGGCATTTATTTCCTGCAAGGCTCCCAGAGAGCATGTTTTCATGTGTTTAACAACCTGCAACGATTACAAATTTCCCATACGCAAGCTGCCATCAATACCCATGTGGTGTACCAGTCCCAAAGCGTCATGCTGGTCCTCCTACCCAACAGCTGCAAGCCACTGCTCGCTGACAAGTTATCACTACAAACACATTTATAATGCATGTGCCATGGACTTCACAAATCCAGAATATTCTCATTTGCTTTTCTAGAACTTAAAAATAGTTGGAATTTTGAGCTGAAGCCAGCTTCAACTAACTGGAGTAGACTTTATTTACTTTTGAGATTTTAAAAAGTCTGATTTTATTTCATTTCTT
The DNA here is from genome assembly GCF_902686445.1 of Sciurus carolinensis. Classification (NCBI taxonomy): domain Eukaryota; kingdom Metazoa; phylum Chordata; class Mammalia; order Rodentia; family Sciuridae; genus Sciurus; species Sciurus carolinensis. The sequence continues at coordinate 34,458,587 of NC_062219.1, forward strand.
ATTTAATAAATTTGCTCCAGAGGTTCTTAAGTGAGCAAAATTGTTTTAGATAACTGTTTTTGCCACCGTGACCTAAAGACCTGACAAGAACAATTTTAGAAGAGGAAAAGTTTATTTGGGCTCATCATTTCAGTAATCTCAGTCCATAGACAGCTGTCTCCATTGCTCTGGGCCCAAGGAATGCAACTCAAGACATGGTCACCTGGAAGCAGAAAGAGAGTTCCATTCAACAAGGACAATATATATACCCCAAAGGCACAGCCCCAATGACCCACCCAACCAGTAACACCCTACCTGCCTATAGTTACCACCCAGTGAATCTATACCAGGGGATTAATGTATTGTTTAGTTTAAGGTTCTCAGAACGCAATCATTTAACCTCTAAACTTTCTTGTATATCTCACGCGTGAGCTTTTGTGGGACACCTCATACGTAAACTACAATAGAAATCAACAATCAAGCCAAATTAAAAATTTGAATTAAAATCACAAAATAAGCTAGGCATTCCTATACATCTTCATTCTAAGTTATTATTGTTGAACATGTTTGCATTGCCCATTGACAATCTCATCATCTGTTGGGTAAAGAATTCTGATGTTGTGTGGTGTCCTGTGTTAAAACTTTACTGGGTCTTCTCTTTCTTTCTCTTTCTTTCTTTCTTTCTTTCTTTCTTTCTTTCTTTCTTTCTTTCTTTCTTTCTTTCTTTCTTCTTTCTTCTTTCTTTCTTTCTTTCTTTCTTTCTTTCTTTCTTTCTTTCTTTCTCCTTCCTCCCTTCCTTCCTTCCTTCCTTCCCTCCTTCCTTCCCCTCCTTCCTTCCTTCCTTCCTCCCTTCCTTCCTTCCCTCCTTCCTTTCCTCCTTCCTTCCCTCCTTCCTTCCTTCCTTCCTTCCTTCCTTCCTTCCTTCCTTCCTTCCTTCCTTCCTTCCTTTCTCTCTGTCTCTCTCTCTTTCTTTCTTTCATCTTTCTTCATTTCTTGACAGCAATCTCTCAAATAATACCTAAACATTAATAGAGTTTGTGGAATCCAATGTTAGTAATGCTCAGTTATTAGAGGATCTAAACTTCACGTGCTCTAATTGTACTGGAAGCCTTTGAATGTGTTTGGTATCATTTTTTCTTCCAGATGGATTTCCCTCAAGGATGACATGCTCTGACTGGAGGCCTGACTGTTCCAAGGAAACCAGACATCATCAGACAAACAAAAAGTTTCAAGAGACTGAAGCACAACTTAAAACAATGTACCCTTCCACTTGGTCATAAAAGGTACCAGATGACTAGTTGCAATAGCAGCAAACTTCACATTGAGGTGTTTGTTAAAAAGTCTCAAAATGATATAAACAAAATATGATCAGAATATCCAGTTAGATCAGGCCTACTATTTGCTTCCTTTTAGAATTTCCAAGAAATTTTTGTAGAGTTAGAAGATGAAATTGTGCAAATACATCTTGAGTTTGCCATAACCCATCTTATTTTTGCTCTATAAATTAGTCTCTGTGGTAAACAGACTAGTAGTTGCCCTGACCCCCAGCAAAGATGTCCATAAAACAAAGTCCTGGAAACTGAATGTGTTATATTATAAGGTAATGGAGAATTAAGGTTGCAGATGGAATTAAGGTTGCTGACTTTGAGATGAAGCAATTCTCCTGGATTATCCAAGTGGGTCCATCAAGATTCAATCATCAGAATCCTTATAAGTAAAAGAGGAAGACAAGAGGTTTAAAGTCAAAAATCTAAAGATGTTTCTCTTCTGGCTTGGAAGGTGGTAGAAGGAACCACAAGCCAAAGAATTCTAGAAAAGACAAGGAAGCAGAATCTGCCCCAGAGCTTCCAGAAGGATTCATCCCTATAGATACCTTGGTTTTAAAAAAACCGATGAACATCATTTTGGTCTTCTGACTCCATACAATAGTAAATTTGTGTTGTTTAAGCCACAAACAATATGGTAATCTGTTATTACAGCAATAGAAAGCTACTGCAGTATTATTGAACATATATTGTATGACCATCTCTGCCTTTTAGATTAGATATAAGTCAAGGTCACTAACTTCAGTAAGTTTAGCAGAGGATAAGACAATCCCCTCTGCATATTATTGAGGGAGTTCTATGAGGAAACTTTCATGATATTATAAAAGTCTCCTGATTTTTTTGGGCAGCGAGGTACTAGGGATTAAACTCAGGGGCACTTGACCACTGAACCACATCCCCAGCTCTATTTTGTATTTTATTTAGAGACAGGGTCTTGCTGAGTTGCTCAGCACCTTGCCGTTGCTGAGGCTGGCTTTGATCTTGTAAGCCTCCTACCTAATCCCAAGCTGCTGGGATTATAGACATACACCACCTCACCTGGTGAGTCTCCTGATTTTTGAGGAGTTACATTAGAAGGATATTCTCAAACGCATTAATTGAGAAAAATAGAGATTTATGTAGGATATTTGACTTGGGAAGGTCACTGTCTTACATAGCATCAGGATTGGTACTATGATATTCAGACTACTGGTGTTATTTCTTCTACATCCAATCACCTGCTCTAGAAGGTAACAGTATGATATGGAGGTATGAAGTTGTGAAGGCTGTTGCTTCCCCACTACTGATATGAACGGGGGAATTTTTAGGTGCTGCTCTCACTTGACTATGACAAGCATTTTATATAATGAGTATTCTGGCTTAGGGTTCAATATATTTGCATTTTAGATCACCTCTAGCATGTCACCTATATAACAAGATTGATGACACATTTTTGGACAGAAAGTTACTGTAACGGGTGCTATTGTAAGACTAGGACTTTGCAGTGTATAGAGGAGAAAATGGTAGTTTTTTTATTTTCTCTGAATGTTTCTGAATAGATATCTCCACAAGGTGCCCATGTCACTTATGAGAAATACATAAGTATGAAACAGGTCATCAAAAACGTTACTTCTGCCAGATGCTGTGGCGCATACCTGTAATTCCAGCGGCTGGGGAGGCCGAGGCAGAAGGATGTGAGATCAAAGTCAGCCTTGGCAACTTAGTGACGCCCATAAGCAACTTAGCGAGACCTGTCTCAAAATGAAATATAAAAGGGGCTGGGGATGTGGCTCAGTGGTTAACTACCCCTGGGTTCAATCCCTAGTACCAAAAAAAAAAACACACACGAACACACAAACACACACACACACACACACACACAATCAATCTGCTACTACTGCAATTAGTATTCTCATTTTTAAATGAAATGTCACAGAAATGGTCCCTTGTGCTAGGTTGGAGCCCTTAAAGGTAGTATTACAAGTGCTTAAACACAGACAAATGAAGATTCAAATCCCTAGTAATAGGAACCTCATTTTCATCTTTTGTAGAGCAGGGATACTAGAAAATGTCTCATAAGTGGCTTTGTGATAATTAAAGAGATAATTCATATAAAGTGCCTAATGCATTGAATCAATAAATGTAAGCTTCTGTTTTACTAGCTGAAGTTAGTAATTTGCTGACACAGAGTATGTTTGATAATGTTTGTTTGCAAAACCCCAGGTTTAATGATGTTGATTGAGTGACTAAATGAATTAATGAATGTGTCTCTGATTCAACTCTATGACAGGTAATGAGTGCACTGTCCTTCACTTAGCAGGACACAGGTGGCCCTCTATCAGGAAGATTCTCTAGTGGAATTGTTTCCTACTTTCAATAGGGTCAGGCTCTGCTATTACATTCCTAATTGTCCTAGTGACAGATCACACCCATGAGGAGTTAGTTCGTTGGAATCAGAGATGGACTTAGCCATCTTGACACATTATTTTCTGCTTTTGAAACATGTCTATCCGTGAGGGGAGGGAGACCCACAACCTTGGCCTTGTTTCCACTCACCCTGGAGCATGACAGATTTCCCTAATTGAGTGCCTGCTGACCGCTTGGCTTATCTTCGGGGGTAGGAGTGCCAAGTTGAGAAAAATACCATCTGGGAGTCTGACCTTTGCGACTGTCAAATCTTGGCCCGACCCCCTGCTGCTCAGACACAAAGACCACTGCTGTTGCCAAGTGGTTTTGCAAATATTATAAATCTTTTAAATGAAAAAGGTTGATTGATAAATGACATGCTGTTTTTCTCACACTGAGAATGCATACTGCCTGTCTGCTGGTGACAGACTTGTCTTGTAAATATGGCCTGGTTGTCCACATTTCACTGCCTTTCTTGGATGACCATATTGAGGATGCAATAGGGAAAGAGCAGTACCAGAAAGAGGGAGCCTGGCCTGTCATTCTGGATCTGCCACACATTGCATCTATGGCTTTTAGCAAGGGGAGAAACTCAGTGTTGAATGTCTTCTTTATACCAGTCTCTGAATGAGATGCTGGAAGTGCATGACACCTCTGTAAACCTCCTCCAGTGACCCCGAATGGTACATAAAATGATCTTCATTTCACAGATGAAGAAGCTGAGTTTCAGAGAGATTATTGAACTTGCCACGATCATGGAGCTAGGAAGTCTCAGAATCTGGCTTCTGCTCATTCAAAAGCCTCTGTTATTTCTATTATACCGTGCTACCCCTGCAAGTCAGTTGCTTCACCTATAAAATGAAGTAGATGAACTAAACGAGGCACCCATATTTTTGTAGTATGAGACTGAAAACATGAGATCAAATTCCAATCTTTCTTTCTCTTTTCTTTTAAAAATATTTTCTTCAATAACACATCTATCCTTAAGTAGGAATATTTAGCTTTCCCCGAGAAAGTAATTTGTTTAAATATGTTGTCCCCTTTCCTCCCACTTCCAATTCCAAGAAATGTGCACCTCAGAGCACATTTGCAGCTGGATGGAAAGAAAAAACCATCTGAAATCAGAGAATTTTCCTAGCTTAACTCTTTGACATTCTTATGATAAGTGCATCATGTTATGGTTTGGATGTGATTTGTCCCCCAAAAGCTCACACGTGAGACAATGCAGGAAGGTTCAGAGGAGAAATGATTGGGTTGTAAGAGTCTTAACCCAATCAGTGAATTAATCCCAAATGGAAGTGATAGGGTGTGGCTGGAAGAGGTAGGAATTGGGGTGTGGTTATGGGGTATATATTTGTATCTGGAGTGTAGGGTCTCGCTCTCTCTGCTTCCTGATGATGTGAGCTGCTTCTCTCTGCCATGCTCTTTGCCATGATGTTCGGCCTCACCTCGAGTCCCGAGAAATGGAGCCAGCATTCTAAGGACTAAGACTTCTGAACCGTGAGCCCTCAAATAAAACTTGTCTCCTCTGTAGTTGTGCTGGTCAGATCATTTAGTCACAGCAGCAAAAAAGCTGACTAAAACACATCATTAGGTAAGAAAAGAGAAAGTAGTCCTTTTGGGATTAGCAAAGGGAAGTGCAGAGATTTCCTCAGAGAAGGAAGAGAGCAGAGCTGTATGTGCAGGAACCTGAGCACAGGTCCAAGGCAGAGCCCCTGGGAAGTCACAGCATGTAGGAGTCTAGTGGCCTCTGGACCCAGAGAGGCTGGTCCCAAGCCCAGATCTTATAGCCCGAATGACTAAGACTAAGTTTCTCGCTTGTCTCACAGTGTAGGAGCTTAGAGCAAGTTTGATGCTGATTTAAAATAATAAATAAATGTGATATTTCCTGCCATCAGGGTTTGAATCACACACCTGCTCTATAATATTGAATGTGACTCAAGTCTGAGTTTGGTGGAAGCTTTATTGAAACTTATCCTTCTGTTTATCATCTCTCACAGGTGCCCTTTTCAAGGTGTAATTTTAAAGGAATTAAATATGAGCTACTTGAAATTCTATATTAAATTAGACTTAGCTTCCAGTTGAATTGCTAATTGTTCCAAGTTTATTTAATAATATAAAGAATAGTAGTCACTCATAAAACACTCATGCAGAAAGGGATTAAGATATACTGGACACTGGTTCGTACTTAGGTTACAAAATACATTTCACAGTCTTATTAATTCTGGAGTAGGGGCATTGGGGAACACACAGGGCCATCAGAGGTATGATCAAGTTCCAAAATCGAGATCTCCAGTGGGTGTTGGGACCATCAATCTTTGCTTAATTATATATAATTCATAACTTACTCATGCATAACATGTACACTTTTGCATGCATCAAATATTGTAGTAAAATATTTTTTAATGTTGAAACCCTCTAGCAAGACCCAGGTCATAATCCTAGTAAATATTAATACATATCCCCAGCAGGATTGCTTTCCTGTTTTACCGGAGTGCTGATTTACATCTTTTTAGCAATCTTCAAACCTGTCACCCCTTTAACACACACACACACACACACACACACACACACACACACACACACTCCCCAATGGCCTTATCTTTAACTATATTGAGGAAATAAGCAAAATAAGCACAATGATATCATCACTAAATTACCAAGCTGCTTTACTTTCTTTCCTATCTCCTGCTACACTGGAAGAACTGTAGTTCTTCCGGGGTCTGAATCCTGTCCCCTCAGGCACACAGAGACATTCCCTCTGTATCAGCTTGCAGCAGTGTTCTGGTATCTTTCTCCAACTAACACAACCACGAACAGCCTCCTCGCCTTCCCTTCAGCTAATGTCCTTTTCCTTCTCACAGGACTTCTCTCTAAAAGCCCACCTATCCTCACAGCCTCTCATCCTCAGTTTCTCCACAGCCCATTTGGCTGCATATCTTCACCTGGACCACTCGAGTCATGACAGATGACCCCCATGGTGTCAAATCCAGCAGTCACGTCTCTGTTCACCACTATCTTCCTATTTCAGCATGTTGTTCAACACAGGTGTGTACCCCTGAAACACCCCATGTCCATGGGTCTCCAACCACCTCAGCTGCCATCTTCATTCTCTTTTCCAGAACCTTCTCTGGCTAACCCTAAATGTGGGATAACCCAGGATGCTTCCTCTGACCCTACCTCTTACATCTCCCTTTTGCTCCAGACTTACATATACAGATATCTTCTGGAAATCACCATATAAATATGAAATTCATCTCTCAAACTTAAATGTCTAAATCAGAACCCCGACTTTCCCCTTGATTCTACTGGATCTTGTCCTTTTCAATAAGTAGCACCTCCTACTATAACCTTAGTCACTCGACCCAAAAATCTGGGTGCTATACTTCTTTCCTCTCTTTCCTTCCCCTTCTATGTCCTGTCGATTCTACTCCTAAAACATATCCCGGCCTGTCACATCTGCTCCCTGTCTACCACTGGGGTCCAAGTTCGGTTATCATCATCTGTTGCTTGGGTTACTGCAGGAGCCGCCTAACTGATCTCTTGCTTCCACTTTTACGTCCCCACAAACCACCCTTCAGATGGCACCCGGATGTTCATGTCACCTCCATCACAGCAAGGCCCTCTGATCCTCTTCCGACCATCCCAGCAACTCTGTCCTCAAGCACTTGTCCCCAAGGGCACCCTCCTGTTTTTTTGGTTTCCTGATTCTTAAATATACTAAGCATCTCTTTTTATGTGATTGTATTATTTTTACCTTTCTTTTATTTATTTATTTTTATGTGGTTCTGAGGATGGAACCCAGTGCCTCACACATGCTAGGCAAGCGCTCCACCACTGAGCCCCGACCCCAGTCCCACTAAGCATCTCTTACCTGTAGGTGTTTGATCGTTTTTGCCATGTGATATGTTGAACCCCTTATTATCACAGGGCCTACTTTGCCTTGATGTCCAGGTGTTGTCTCAGATGTCCCCTCTGAAGGGAGACCATGCCTATCCATGTGGAGGTGTAAACACATACGAACACAGAAGCACATACATTCAGATACACTAGCACCTACGCTACACCTTGGTTTTTCACCATTCTTTTCTTTCGTAGGAGTTACCAGGGATTGAACTCAGGGGCACTCGACCACTGAGCCACATCCCCAGCCCTTTTTGTATTTTATTTAAAGACAGAATCTCACTGAGTTGCTTAGCACCTTGCTTTTGCTGAGGCTGGCCCTGAACTCCTGATCCTCCTGTCTCAGCCTCCCGAGCTACTGGGATTACAGGTGTCTGCCACCAGGCCCTGTGATTTTTCTCCATTCTTCTTAAAGCTGGTTAGTGCACTACATCAGTGCATGGCAAAAGCTTATACATTTTATATATTTGTTTTGTGCAAAGTCTCAAACATGAAATCTAAATTTTAAAGTAAGTTCCCTTGAATGTTCTATACAAAGTCTTATGATGTCAATATTGTCTTCTCTTTTAATATTTATTGTATATCTCATTTGCCTTTTGGGTATTATTGCATTGGATGGAAAACCCAGAGCAATGTTGAATGTTGCTGAGGGTAGTAAGCAGTCTTCTCATGCTTCTGATTTTAATAGAAACAGCTGTAGTATGACATTAGCTGTGGTGGCTTCTGTATTTAGGGGCTCCAGGCAAACCCTACTTTTTCTGCTCATGAATTTAATATGTTAATGTCCTTGATGGAGTTACAAATTCCTTTCATATTCAGTCATGGCTTAAGTTAATTTTTATTCCCCGTTACTGCAGCTGTATTCTAAAAAACACGTATTCTTAAAAATACCCTGTTTAAATGACTTCTGTGGATAGTTAAACTCATCTGTGTTATACTAATGTTTCCAGTAATAAGGTCAGCAAATAATCTTGTCTTCAGATTCTTCTTCATAGGGAGAAGGGGTGTAGAGGAGTAATTCTGGTATCCAGTGATCAGAAATTTCTAGAAGTGGCAGTGATTGTGACACTGATATCACAGAACAGTTTTCTTTTCTTCCAAATTCTTCCAATGAAAAGGCAGTACCTGAATAACCAACACCCACCAGACACATCTGGGGGAAATCTCAAGTCTATTCTTTCCACCACTGAGATTTGTACCCCCAAGTTCCCTTCCAGTTTCTCACTTACTGTTACAAATTCTTAGCGTTCAGTCCTTACAGCTCAAGGACTTCCATCACACAATTCTCCCATAACAGTAATTGCTCAATAAAATGTTTATATGTTCCTCCAGCTCAGTAGTCACATCATTCCATTTTTTCTCCTTCTCACTCCTAAGTTATAGACCATCCCCCCGAAATAAGTATATGACTGAATATCACTGTATCCACTGAATATAATATTGGTCATTTTTATTATTTATGTAAATTGATGCTTTGACAGCAACATAAACTCATACATACAACTTATGTAGGAGGTTTTGCTTATAGAATGTAGCCATCTTGAGGGCATCCCTGCCTCCCTCCCAGACACCCCATTAGATCCTGCATGTTGTACTGTTCTCCTCATCCTACAAGACTTCCTCTGCCATTCACCTCAAACCAGACAATATCCTCCCTTGCTCTGGGTCTATCTAACTGTCAGGCATCTGTCCTTACTTCATCACACATGAGATGAATGATCCTGCAGTATCCATCTCATCATTGTCCCTGGACCAGAACTTTGTTCTGTTCCCCTTTGGGACTTCATTTTGGGTGCTCTTTATCTGAAAGTGGAGAGTAAAGATGTCAGACAGTTGTCACTCGTCCCCAAACTGAAAGTGGTTTCCACAATAGAAGCAAGTCTAAGCAGCAGTGAAAAACTCTATCGGGCTTTATTTATCTACTTATTTATTTTTGAGATTTTTGATGCTGTTAATCTCTATATTTAGCCACTGACAGTGGTAATGACAGTTGTCACCATACAGAAGATAGTTAGTAAAAAGATGGTCTGCTGAATTCAAACAGAAAGTAGAAGTGCAGTAAGAGTGACCAAGGAATATAAAAGTAATATAGAGGTAGATATAAAGATAGATGGTGGGGAATCTGTCTAAATCTTGATTCTCTTCCTCTCTTAATGGAAATCAATTTCTTATATTCTCACCTTCTGACACTCTCAACCTTGTCTTCATGAGTCTACCACCTCTCCTTTATACTATGAAACCTTACCCTTTTTTCTTTCCCACCTGTATTTCTCTATATTACATCTACCTACTTTGGATCCCAAATGCTTTTCTGTATTTTATCCTGAAGAGCCTTTAAAGTTAGCAACAGGTAGAGTCTGTGAATAGAGAGTCGTAGCCAACTGATCCTATACTTGGATGACTGGAACAAATGGATAACGTTGTCAAGAATCAGGAGCTGTACTTGTCTAAACAAGTGGGGTTTTGAGGCCTCTGTGACCCTAGTGGCAGCATGGCAGGCTGAGGGAGGTGACCTGGGAGTTCACAAGGGAGAAAAAGTTGCTTTTACGTTGATCCCACATGTGTTTGTCTAATAGTGAAAACTCCAAGTTCAAGATGACTTGGCAAATTCTCTTCCCTTCTAGGCTAATGTGAATATCCAGAATGTCTCCTCATTTAGGTGGGTTGTGAGATCAGTATGTCCTGGATATTGGTGGTACATAAGTGGTATCAGGTAGATCTAACTTCTATTTCTGTAGAAAACTCAGAAAGTGAGTGGAAGATAGGCAGAGACAATACTATATCTAGAGAGATAGAACTTTCTGGCCAGTCCATTCTTAACCTCATTTCCAGGGAGAGACAATATTGGTGTCATTCATTTTCTCTTTTAATTAATTTTCCATTTACTTTTTTCTTATTTCCTTTATCTCTCCACATATGTGTTGTCTCAATCATAGTATTGAGGTATTGTAATAATTTCTATTTAATCTAGTTCTAGAATCTGGAGAATGGTACTATCTGATCACTGGCAGCTTTCTTTAGAGTCAGTGCCTTTATCTTCTTCTTCTTCTTTTTTTTTTATTGTAAACAAATGGGATACATGTTGTTTCTCTGTTTGTACATGGAGGAAAGGCATACCATTTGTGTAATCATACATTTACATAGGGTAATGTTGTTTGATTCATTCTGTTATTTTTTCCCTTCCCCCCACCCCTCCCACCCCTCTTTTCCCTCTATACAGTCCTTCCTTCCTCCATTCTTGCCCCCCTCCCTAACCCTAACTCTAAGCCTAACACTAACCCCTCCCACCCCCCATTATGTGTCATCATCCACTTATTAGCGAGATCATTCTTCCTTTGGGTTTTTGAGATTGGCTTATCTCACTTAGCATGATATTCTCCAGTTTCATCCATTTTTTTGATATTCTGATTTTGTCTAATAATTTTGCAGCCATTGCTTATTTTTTCTAGTGAAATCCACAAACTTTTATCTATCCATCTAAATAAACTTCATGTTCCAGGGGTTGCAAATTCATTTGAGAAAGTGAGATATATTCCATGAAAGGAAGGGAAAGCATTTCACAACTTATGAAGTGTGGACTTGGAAGAAACACGCCACACAAAACCAAACATTCTCCTATGAAAAGAGAAAGTATCACATGAATTATAATAGAAATATCTGTTTACTGAATATAAAAATTGATTTTTTTTTTTTTTTTTTTTTTGGTACTGCAGATTGAGATTGAACCCAGGGGCACTTAACCACTAAGCCATATCCCCAGTCCTATTTTGTATTTTTATTTAGAGACAGGGTCTTGCTAAGTTGCTAAGGCTGGCTTTGGACTTGCAATCCTCCTGATTCAGCCCCCTGAGCTGCTGGGATTACAGGTGAGCAGCACCATGCCCAACTAAACTGATTTTTTAAAACCTGAAGTAAATTACAGTTTTAAATAGAACTGTCTTAAGGTTTAAAAGTGTATTCACCGAGTGTTTCCTCTGGATCCATCAGGAAAGTACCTGTGATTGGGTGCCTCAAGGGGTGAAGTGGACATTCACATTATTATCTATGAAACTAGGATCTATCCTCAGAATAGTGTAGTGTACAATGTGCACAGCTGTATTCAGTGACCCTAGACCTGGCAGCCATATTTAAAATTGGTGATGATACTAAATTTCTATGCCATCCAAATTTTTTGTTCAACTCACAAAAGGATGAAAAAAAAGAACAAATAGATATGGAGTAACTTCAGGGTATCATTGAAATCATTATAATTCCTGAAAAAGCAGTCCTACTCCAAAGGAGCATAGCGGGAAAGTCATATGAACAGCAAAACAGAATATAATTCAACATATTCAGTTAGGAAAATGCACAAAATACAATGGGACAAAAGAAAGGGTTCATTTAATACAACCTGGGACTTCAGGAAAAAAAAAATTACTGGAAAATATGTTAAACAGGCAGAGCAATAAGAATGAGCAGGAGTTTGCAAGTAAAACGGAGCAAGTGTTTCCAAAAGGAAATGTCTTGGGAAAGTCTAAGGGAAGCACAATCGGGTGTTGTATGCCAGGAGATATACCCAGCCCAACACCATTTCACCATAAAATGTAAGGACAGGAGCAAGGAAAAATGGAGACTATGATGCAGGTGGGATGAGAAAATGAATAGAGTCAGAAAATCCAAATGGAAAGCTCTTGCAATCGTCCAGATGAGAGATGCTGCATGCCTAAACCAGGGCTGAGGTGACTGAGTGGAGGGGGTTAGGTAAATATTCATCATGCTCTTCGCAGGTGTTTACTGAGCTTCAGGCAGGATGCTAGCCTCCAAGTTTGTAAACCAAGCTGAAGTCAGGACGGGGAGAACGTGGGAGACGGGCTTGAGAACCAGGCTCTGATGGGCGTGCTGAGTGAGCAAGGGAGAGCAGGGCAGGCCACCTTGTGGGCTTCTGGATGGGCTGCAGGATTGATGTGGTCCATTCTCCCAATCAGTAACACCAGGGCGGGAAAGGGAGGGCAACGAGTTCAGAGATGGGCACTTGGAGTTTGAAGTGCTGAAGCCATAACACTTAAAAAATAGCTTCAAAACTGAATTGTGCCAAAAGTAGGAAGAAACACATAAAGCGTATGTAATCTGATGGCTGCTCTTAGATATCAAGTGGACTACGGATTACCAAGATAGCATCGTTTAAGGGTTGCCAATAGAGTATTTCTTCTGGGTGTGTCTGTGAGGATGTTTCCAGAAGAAAGGAGCATTTGAGCCAGTAGACAGATTGCCCCCATTGGTGTGGGTGGGCAATGTCCAATCACTTGAGGGCCAAATGGAATGGACAGGTGGAAGGAGGGCAGATCTCCTCCCTGGTGGAGCGGGGAAGCCCATCTCCTCCCGGGTGGTGGCAGGTGATTTTATCTGGGCAGTTCTATGTGTGAACTCACATTTCTCAACTCTGATTTTTTTCCCCCAAAACATAGTTATTTGGATATTTTAGTTTCAGCTAATCAAGGATTATTATAGTCAGATCTTTTGAGTTCAGGAATTTATTTCGTGTATTTAACAGATGGTTTACCTTCCTCTAAGCTAAATTTTTCTGATAACCAGAGTTTTAACCAACTTCCTTAAAGAAAGAGAAATCATTTCAGTGGGGGTAAGGGGAGGAGAAAGCACACAGCAAATAGGTACAGAGTCCAGGAAATGGTTCATAATTTGAAAAAGATACAAGAATAATATATATATGTATATATTTGGTAACTGGGATTGAACTCCAGAAGTGCTTACCCACTGAGCCACATTCCCAGCCCTTTTTATTTTATTTTATTTTATTTATTTTGAGACAGGGCCTCACTAAGGTGCTGAGGGCCTTGCTAAGTTGCTGAGGCTGGCTTGAACTTGTGATCCTCCTGCCTCAGCCTTCTGGGATTATAGGAGTGGACAACTATGCTGGACTAAACTTCTATATTTTGGTGATAAAGAAGCCAGTTCCAAAAAATAATTATGCTGTAATATAAAATGATACAACCAAACCAAAATTATAGAATGTCAAAGGTTTTGCTCCGACATTTTTTTTTTGTTAAATTTTTGTATTGGTGCATTAGAATAATAGATAATAGTGGGATTCTTTTTGCCATATTTGTACATACACATAACAAAATTTGAGCAATCTCTTCATCTACTTTTTATTTAAATTCTTTTATTAAAAAGCATACCTATTTAGGGGGTATAGTGTAATAATTCCATATAGTTAGAAAATGGGTAATGATTAAATTGGGATAATTAACATTTTCATCTCCTTACACATTTATCATTTCTTTGTTTTGGGAACATTGGAATTCCTCTCCTCTGGTTCTTCTCAAAATGCATAATAAGTTGTAAACTCCAGCCACCTTGCTGTGCTAGAGAAAGCTAGTACCCACTGTTCCTGTCTACCTGCATCTAGTCATCTGACCTCCCTCTGTCTCCTGCCTGCAGCTGACCTGCTGATGGGTAGTCTGCTCTTCACGTCTATGAAATTAACTTTTAAAGTTTCCACTTAGGATCTTGCATACATTCTTCAACAGCAAAGCAACCACAACTAATATAATCATCCAACTCATGGCTTTTGCCAAATTAGGGCAATAATATGTTTAAAAGGAAAACAAAACAAAACAAACAAACAAACAACAACAACAACAAAAAACCACTGAATTTAAAGGTCTGGTTTTCCAGTCTGAAAACATATCTCAAAGGTAACTTCTAACAACAACAACAAAAAAATCTGTTCTAAATCAGTATTTTAAGATTCAACCAATCATTCTAAACTATTACCCTAATGTTTAATAACACTTGCTGTATCTAAAGTGCTGACATACTTCGAAGACTTGGAATGTTCTACTTCTTAATCATGGAAAATTAATATGTTCATAAAAATATTTCAAGGTGTTAAATGCCAGAGCATATTTATTAATTCAACCCTTGTGCTTCTCGTGTGTTTCATCATGTTTTAGTCATTAATTTTATTCATGCATTGATTTAAATATTCATTGAGCATACGCTGTATATCCAAGACACTAATGAAAGGGAAACAAATGCACATTTTCTTCCTTTTAACCTCACAATCTGGTTGGAAATCAAACTCATTCTTGGTGTTTATCATGAACAGCAATTTAAGCACTTTTCGTAAGTTAACTCCCTTAAACCCTGCTGTACCCACAAAATTAATACTAGTATTATCCCGTTTTACAGATAAGGCATATAATGCTCAGAGGGGTCAAGTAACCTGTCCTAGGTTGCACAGCTAATAAGTAGTCATCTGAGAAACAAGAAAGAAGAGGGGGATTTTACAATGCAAAATATTAGTGTGTTTTTGTATATAATTTCAGGAAAATACAAATGACGAGAGTGAAGTAAGACAGTTGGACGAGGTGATTTGTTTTTAATAACATCTCAAAAGGAAATAGGGTATGTGGATTGGTAACAAAGAATTGGAATTCTGGGACCTGAAAACTACAAGGTAGAGACCTCAAGGAACCTGACTTTAAGCTTTGGGAAAGAGGTATCCATTGTCCAATTCTCTCACCTCTCTGTGTTTTGAATATGTCTAATGCTCACTTATGAGAAAAGTCATTTAAGTGTGTTGTGTTTATCATGAACAGCAGACAACATTATTGGCTATTTGGAGTTTGTATAAAACACTCCACTGTTAACAGTCAGTAAAATAGCTTATTTTATGTTGATGGCTATTATTGATAATCATTGTCTGACTTTTCTCCCATTATTTCATGAAAATTTCCTATTGTATACTTTTAAATGTCAGAGAGAGAGAGAGAGAGAGAAAGAGAGAGAGAGAGAGAGAGATCCTAGCAGTTTGAGATTCCACCCAGGATTTCTGTGCACCAGCAAATCACTCCCACACTGCCACCTAGTGGGTCACAGCCGCCGCCACCATTGACAGAAATTGTGGTTAAGCCTCTGATTCAGCTGAAGGTTCTTTAACATTTCCGGTTTCCTTCTGGTTGCTTAGAGCATTCGCAGCTCGTTTTACACAGAGATGATATCACAGGTGGCTGTTGGGTTCCCTGGTTGTTCACGGCATGACCTCACTGCGCACTTTGGACTAACGCTTTCCATTTATGTTGCCCCTGCTGCAGGAACAGTGTCATGGAGTCTTCCGAAAATGCCTGGCCCCAGTCCCCCACGCCTGCCATGTTGTCTGAGCCTGTACTCTGGCTTGGGCAGAAAAGGAACTTCCTTGGGGTCAGTCTCTCAGCCTGCTGCTGGCTCCTGATGCTGGGGTTCAGCCCACGGAGGGCCCCAGGCTGTGAAGCCGTTCCTGTGTGTCTCCTCCACTCTGTCCTTGCCTGGTCCACTTGGATGCCTGCTTGTCTGTTAGTGACTCCAGTGTGGCTAAGCCAGGCCCTCATGGCGCCTCTGAACCCTGGACACCCGTTTCTTTCCTCCCATTTAATCCTCCTCTCCAAATGTTCTTAAATGCAACGAATGAATCCCCTAGTTGTCTAGTCACAGGGGGAAAGTGGCGGAGCAGCTAAGAAATGTCTCGTTCTTCTGGTTGTCTGAAGGCGTGTCTAGGAGGTAACCGGAGATGCCTCAGAGTCCAGAACTTTTCTAAGTTCTATGTAAAGGTTTGAAGTAAGTGTGTATGTGTGTGGGGGGGAGGGGGGTGGGGAGAGACAGAGAGAGAGAGAGAGAAAGAAATTGGCCACACAGGCAGCATTTTAGGCCCTAGATACATGGAATTTATATTCTATCGCAAAGAATAGAATTGACATTCTATTATCCCATGGAATTTACAGTCTATCAGGGAAAGACTGACAAGCAAATATATAGGCCATATAAAAATAGTTTGGATAATAAAAAGTATCTTGAATGAAAAAAAAAAAAAAACAAAAAACTAAGTAAGGGAACAATGACTATGGGGAATTGTGTGTCTCGGGGGTTTTCCCAGCACAGGTTTTCTAAGAAAATCCTCTGGATTAGTTGTCTATTGTTGCATTAAAAAATTATTCAGAAATTTAATAGATTAAAACAATGAGCATTTGTTAATTCACTGTTTCCATGGGTCAGGAATATGGGTGCAGCTTAACTGGGTGCTGGTGAATCAAGGTCCCATCCAAAGTGGTCATTAGGGCACCAATTCAGGCTGCAGTCATCTCAAGACCTGATGGAGAGGAGATCTGCTTCTATGCTCCCTCACATGGCCAGGGACAGGCCCCAGGTGCTCTCTGGTGCTTAGAGACATCAGCTTCTTGCCCTGTGGGTCTCTCCTTAATGCAGCTCATAGAGGCTCTAAGAAAATAGGTCACAGAGGGTGGAGGTAGCATGTAAGATGGAAGCTCACCTTGGAGGTGACATCCCTTCACTTGACCTATCTGCTTACTACTTACGTGCCACCAGCTCTTGATCACACTACGCAGGGTCTAAGTACCAGGAGGTGGAGCTTACTGGGGGTCATGTCAGATGGGGTGATATTGGATGAGAGACCAGAATGAAGTCAGGAGCAAGCTCTATGGAGGAGGGTGCTCGTGTTAAGGAAGCAGCAAATCCACAGACCCTGAGACAGAAGCATACTTGGTGCACTTAAGGGACAGCAAAGAGGTCGGCTGTGTGCATCCCCGGCAGCAGGGGGACAGGCCCAGAAGACAAAGGTAGGGATACTGACCTGCTCTCTATCCCTTTAGATCAGATTGCATTTTGTAGAATCTTCTATAAATGGAACCCTTACATTTATATAAGTGATAATCAGCAAAATGATTTCAAGATTCATCCATGTTATTGAGTTTATCGAGAATTCATTCATCTTTATTTCACTGTGCCACAGTCTGTTTATCTATTCACCTACCAGTGGACATTTGGGTGGTTTCTAGTTTGGGGCTATTACAAGCAATAGGCTTTGGCGATTCCAAATATTTCGCATGCAAATATTTGCGTGGACGTGTTTTCCTTGACTTGGATAGTTACATGGGAGTGAACAAGCTGCTATGTAGCAGTTGTGGTTATCTTTTCATCAACTGCCCAGCTGTTTTCTAAGGTGTCAGGACCACTTCATCATCTCACCGTCTGTGGTGTGACTTTCCACTTGCCCCACGTCCTCCCCAACTCTGGGGCCACTCCATGTTTGTGACGTTAGCCATTCAAGTACATGCATAATGGTATTATTTCCTGGTTTTAATTTGCATTTCCCTAATGACTAGTGCTGCTTACCGTCTGTTCATGTGCTTCTTCATCATCTAAATCTTCTTTGCTGAAGTTTCCATTCAACTCCCCCACATCCCATATCTTTTTTTTTTTTAAGAGGAGGAAGTTGTTTATTTTGAGCGTTCTCTATATATTCTGAATTTAAATCCTTTATCAGATGTGTGTTTTGATATTGGTTTTCTGTTTTTTCCACTTATTCTATTTTGATTTTTTCTTTCACTATCTTGTTTTGGATTGATTGAATTTTTTTATTATTCCATTTTGATGCCGTCTGGATTTCAGAATGTGGGGTGTGTATTTCATTCCCCCCCCTTTGCATTTCGGTTGGGGAAGCTTCTCTTAATCTACTTCAAGTTCACTGATTCTTTTCTTAGTCATTTCAAGTCTACAAATATTTCTGTCTCCCTTTCTAAGTTTTCATTGTTTTGCTGTTGTTTTCATATTTTACTTTTATGCATTTATAACCCTCAGTATTTTGTTGATAACTTTTTTCTTTAAAAAGTTGATTATACCTCAAAGATATTTAAGTAATAAGAAAAAAAGTCTCTACATTTTCCTACATAGTTACCATTCCCATTTTCTTCGTTCCTTTGTGTTGAGCCAGATTTCCATCTGGTATCATTTAACTTTTGCTTGAAAAGCTTCCTTCCGCATTTCTCGAAGTGCAGGCTCTGCAGCTGTTCTGCTTCACCTTATATGTGCATTTTTTTTTTCTCATGATGCTTTCCTGGGGTAAAAAGTTATAGGATGAAAATTTTGTCTTAATTTTTGGTTTCTGGTACTTTGAAGATGTTGCTCTGCTGTCTTCTGGTTTGCTTTGTTCTTGTCAAGAACTCTGAGTTTATCCTTGTCTTTGCTCCTCTGTATATAATGTGTCTTTGATCTCTGGCTGCTTTCAAATTTTTCTCTTTTTCACTGATTCTAAGTAACTTAGTTCTGATGTGGTTTTGTGTAGTGTTCTTCATGTTTCTTCTGCTTGGGGTTCTTTAAGATTCTTAGACCTGAGAATTTATACATTTCATCAGATTTAGAAATATTTTCAACCTTTTTTTTCCAAATATCTTTGTTCTTCCGTTTCCTCTCCTTTAGAGAGTCCAAATTTTCGTATAGTAGATTACTTGCAGTTGCCCACGGCCCACTGATATACTATTATTTGTTCATACTATTTATGTCTTGGGCAGTTTCATCTTCAGTAGTTTTAGTTAACATGCCTTCAATATCACTAATCTTTTTTTCTGTACTGCTTAATTTGCCATTGTTCCCATCAGTCTTTTTATCTCGCACATTATAGTTTTCATTTCCAGAATTATGTTTAGGTCTTTTGTTATATCTTCCATGTCTATAACTAACATGTTCAATCTTTCCACTAACTCCTCAAACATATGGATATATATATGTAAATATATATATTAAAACATATATATGAAACATATATATAACACATTTTGTTTAAATAGTAGTATTAACAACCATATTAATAATTTTATTGTCCTTAATTATTAATTCTTTATGTAATTTCTGGACTAATTTCAGTTGCTTGCTTTTCAGGTATTTACTTGTGAGTCCTACTTTCCTGTGTCTTTCCTTGTCTAGTAATTTTTATTATATGTGAGACATGTAAAATTTACCTTTTTGGTTGCTGCATATCTTTTCATTTCTATGAATATTCTTGAGCTCTGTTCTGGGATTTAGGTGACTGAAACCACATGATCTTTTTGGGTCTTGCTTTTAGGTTGTGTTAGGCAGGAACAGAATAGTGATTAGTCTAGCCCTAATTTTAGGCCCACTACTGAGGTAAAATTCTTCTGAGTACTTTTTTCAAATGCCCAGCGAATTTTGAATCTTTCCACTGTAGCTGGTGGACATAGGTTCCATTTGTGGCTCTGTGTGAGCTCCAAGGATATTCACCCACTCCTGTAAGTCTTTTCCCCTAATCTTGAATTGTTTCCTGACGTGCATGTGTTGATCTATTCTTAGCTGTTTACTCAAAAAAGATCCTTTGCAGATCTGCAGTTTTTTCTCTGTATAGTTTTCTCTGACATTCTAGGCACCTTGACCTTCTTGGATAATCAACATTGTCTCCTCAATTCAATGGCCTGGATATTCTCTTCAGGCACTAATCTGTAGAGTTTTCCTTCTTTTCCATCTTTCCAGGATCACTATTGATCTTTGTTACCCAAAATACAATGTCTTGATAACAATTGTTCCATATATTTTCCAATTGTTTAGTTGCTTCAAATAGGAGAGTAAACTGTATCCCTGTCATTCCATCTTAGTCACAAGCAGAAATAAAAAATGCATTTATAGAATAGTCATTGTGTGTATTCTGTCTTTATCTACAATTTTAGGATTGCCTAGAGCTACAGGACCAGATACAGTTCTAGTTCTTTCATACCAGACTTTCCTGACACTCTCATTATTTCCTGAAAAATTCTATTATAGCATTGATCATAGTGTATTCTAATTATTTGGTTATATGTATGTCTCTTCTGCTACAGAGGAGACTTTCATACACTTCATTGTATCACCAGAATAGTACCTAACACATAGTAGTTATTCAGCAAATTCCTCACTGAGTCTTTCTGACTCTTCTTGGGGAGATGCTCATGGACTGGTGGCTGATTCACCTAAATCTGAAATGTTACCCTTCCCACTGCCATTTCAGGGTTCTAGGAAATTGGGCTTGATCACTGCCTTCCTTCTCCCACTCCTTTACCTTCTACTCTCTCATGGTTGCTAGGGAACATGATAACCCACAGGGACAGTAAGAACCATAAGGCAGGTAGCTGATGGTAGCAGCAAAGTAGAACCAAACAGTGTTTTAGAATTTCTCACTGGCCCATCTGCATTAAATTCTGAAACTATGATAACCCAGGAGTCAGAGGCCCAGATGTGCCGTTTGCTCTGTCACCTGCTGGCTATGCAAACTAGTGCATTAACTAACCCCCCAAAGCCATTTTTTCAAACCCATAATAATACCGGTTTATAACCTATGCATCTGCAATTCCAATATCATAAAAGTTATGAAAACCAAATGCTTTTTCCTAACTCATTTGGCATCATAATCTGACCTGTGTGGAATGAACATGGGTGTTTGAAGCCCTCTCAGATTTGTATTGTCCTATTATGACTGCCCAGAGCTTCCTAGATTTAACATATAATATATGGTAAAGACATCAATTAATAGTTCTAAAAACTGAAAGATTCTGAAATCCTAACTCTGGCCCCAATATTTACACCTTATTATACATTGAACTTGGGCCAAGTATTCCTAAAAGTGCCTATGGATCTTTTCCTAACCTGTGGGGTTGTTGTGAGATACAATGATATCATGAACGAAGGTTGTTCTCGGTGCCTGGAGGCATTAAGCCCTCAGAAATCTAAATTATTAACATTTTAAATGGTGATTCTCAGTTCTTCTGGAAGAGCACAAACAACCACTAGAACTCTTTTCCCAGAATGTGCTCAAATTTTCTATTCTCTTTCTTTTCTTTCTCCTTTTTCTCACATTTTCTTATCCTTCCTTTCCTTCTTCCTAACAACCCATTCTTTTAATCTCCTTGAGAATGAGATGAAAGACATGGATCTTGTCCCCAGAAAACTGCTTACTGGCACATATACAAACATTTCCACCTGCACTTTAGTGATGTAAAAAATTCCTGAAGTCCATCAAAGGATCCTACTTTGAGAAGCTGATCTTGATGGGATAAAATAATATCATATATATAGGAAAACTTTCACTTAATGGTTCTATTTACCAAAATTTAAAATATTTTCAAAATTATTACATATTTTTAAAATACCATGCTAAATGTTTAAGTATTTGGAGAAACTGGAAATACCACAGAAATAAGTTAAAAATTTCTGGTAATTTCCTACCTTGAATGGCTTGGGCAGGTAAATAAATTAAACAACCTCTCAAGGAATTACATTTTTCCCAGTTTTTCTACGATTTTGTTCCTGTCAAAAACTTAAATTCATGTAATACATATAGCAAATAAGGTGGTTTCACACATATTAACTCAATAAATTCTCATAAACCTCTTGAAAGCTGGAAAAATCAGATATTATTTTCATTTCACAGAGAAGTTAGATTATTTTCATTTTACAGAGAAGTTAGATGACATTTTTATTTCTTTTTTTTTTTTCTTTCTCCCCTCTGAGGGGCCAGGGATTCAAACCAGGGTCCTTGCATATGCTAGGCGAGCGCTCTCCAACACAAGCTATTTCTTCAGCTCCAAGATGACATTTTTCTGAGCTCAGATAACTTGGTCTCCAAATGTCAAGTCCAATGATCATGACACAATATTTCACTAGCTCTGATGAAAAAATATTTCACATATCCCTCCTTTTCAAGTTTCTATGGACATGGTAAACCATAATTACATTTGACTTCATATGTATATGTATATATAGAAACTCATATTTTTCTGACACTTAAAATAGTGGGTGTGATCTCCTTTTTCTTCTCTCATATTTTCTATTGACTTCCCATCTTAGTACATTTAGGTTACCCAACTTGCCAGTGTGTGTCAACAGTTATTGTTCTGGGAATCAAGAATAAGAATACCACATTATTCTCAATGGTTATTAGCTTGAAAGCACAATAGAATACCTGATTTTAACTGGGAACTTATGGACTGTCCATATATTTGGATTGAAATAAGTCATGGAAGTACTAATTTAATGAGAATGTTTTGACTTTTGACATGCTAGAGGCATTGACTATTCCTAGAAGTACCTAGAGGATATTTGTAAACTACCTGTTGAAAGCTCAAAAGAAGTAAAATGCCAGGTCAAAGTTTCATTCATATGACACTTAATTCATTTCAGCTGTGATGTTTTCACAATTTCCCCACCTTGAGGGACTTTTACAAACACTTTTTCCAAGATTTCTCATA
Source organism: Sciurus carolinensis (assembly GCF_902686445.1). Taxonomy (NCBI): domain Eukaryota; kingdom Metazoa; phylum Chordata; class Mammalia; order Rodentia; family Sciuridae; genus Sciurus; species Sciurus carolinensis. The sequence continues at coordinate 34,481,241 of NC_062219.1, forward strand.
GCCAGATATTTATCTGTGAAGAATTTCACCTGTCATTTTGTTAATTATGGAACTTAAATTCAATATCCTTTTTGGTTCACTCATGGATAAATACCACCTGATCCCCTACATTCACAAGTTGGGTTCTCTTGTCAATAAGAGGAGTTACACATGAAGGAGCAGGACTAATGCCTAAATAGCACTTTCAGATCGTGAATAAGGGTAAAATGTTAATAGTTGGGAGAAGAAGTCAAGTGAGACCATGGACCAGGAGATTAATAATAACAATTTTTAAAACTCCAATTTTTTCTAGGTGTTTTAAACTCACTTTTAAGCTACTTGGGTTAATGCCAGTGTTATTTTCCAAGTAGAGAGCAAGTGTAACTGTATGAATATGAGTCTTAGATTTTGTGAGCAAAGTTAAGACCTATAATCTTTATGCTTTTAAGTGAAGAATCATAACCCAACATGGGTGTCTGTTTGAAATTTATAAAGAATTTCAATAAATACTGTCTTACTCAAGGATATCTGCTTTGGAGGTTTCTTTATTTCAAAGTCTCTTTGGGGATATATTTTCAGCTCCAAATGTTACTTTTATTGAAGAGACGATAACAGTATAACAATCAGGGCTTTACGCAAAAAAAAAAAGAAAGATGAAAAGAATGTATTTTGTCCCTTTAGTTTTCCATTCTCCATCTTTAACCAAAACCATTAAAAACACCTCTCCAACTCACATACTTTTATTCCTTTCCATCCTCCTCTTACCGAAAGCTCATTTCAAAAGAGCATCTGGGAATTCTGGCTATCCACAGCAGACTAAACACACATGTTTATTGTTCCTCCTTTGTAACACTCCAAAGTGAAAATAAATACACAAAAAGGCATAAATCCAAAAGAACAAAGAGAATGTGGAAGCAGATAACAGCAGATGAAAGATGTGAACAAAACTTTGGACTCAGGAAAGCAGATGGATGAATAGCAATTGATTTAGCAGATGAGAGAAAATGGAACTGTGAGTTTACAGAGAGAAGCTGCTTGGCCCTGCTGAACCTCAGAAAGATTCAATTCGCAAGGACAGTTAGTGCCTCTGAAATCAGGACTTCAGTGCAAAGTTGCAAGCTGCCAGATAGGTTCAAAGTTTATGTGATGGTCAGTTAGACCTGCAGATCCTCTCCTCAGGAACTTGGTCGCTCTCTTCCTTGGTTGAAGAGTTTTATCTTTGGAGAGACAGTAGGGTGGTATTAGTGAAAGAAAATATGGAAAATAAGAGAATTAAATAGAGTCTCCCAAGTGAAGAGTGAGACTCCCATACTCCTTTTTCCCAGATGGCTTATAGCCAGACTTTTACTTCCCAGATAAGAGAATTCCTTAGGGCAGTCAGAGGTTCTCTATCCAGGGCGATTTTGTCTGCTAGGTGACTTCTGACAAGGTCTTGAGTCATGCTTGATTCTCACAACTAGTTGGGGTGGAGTTGCCACTGGTAGATAGTCAGTGATGACGCTAAACGTTCTACAAATGCCCAGGCCAACCCCACACAAGGGACCATTATCTGGCTCAAAGTGTCAATAGTGCCAGGGTTAAGAAATCCCACATGGAGGTAAAGATTTTCAGAGTGTGTTTCCTACACCACAGCATCTGCGTCACCTGGGCATTGGGAGGAGTGTGCACCATCCCAGGGCCCTCCCCAGACCTACTGAATCACAGACTTGGGTGATGAGGCTAGCCATGTGTTTTAAGAGGTCCTCCAAGTGATCCTGATGCAGCTACAGACTGAAAACAACTGCTGAACCCCAACTCCAAGGAAACTGCCACCCAGGAGAAAAGCCCCACAGCTTCTGAAAGCTGGACATCCTCTAAAGCAGCATGAGTCTGTCCCTGCCTCACATTCTCTTTACATGGCTTGAGAACACCATCAGTTTGCTAATGCCTTTCACTTAAAAGAACCATCAGTAAGATGAATCACCACATTATTGATAAAAAGTGCCTAACACAAAAGTCAGGGACTGAAAAACACAAAAGATGTGTGTGCATGTGCGTGTGTGTATACCCATTAAACAAATAAATTTGGGTCAAACCTGTCTCTATTATGGGATTATAAATTTGGCCCAAAGCAGCTGCCATACCTACCTTACTACATCCTAGCTTAGTGTGTAAACAAATTGTAACCTAATCTAAGAGTATATTTTGTAACCAAGCAACTGGGTCTCAACCAGTCATAACAATCAAGCTTCAGCCAATCACAGGCTGCCAACTGATCAGATCATGTTCATGTTAAAGAAACACTGACTATAGTCAATCCCATGGTCTCTTTAGGTCACTTCCTTTCTCTGGCTATAATTATAACCTTTTCCTGTATGTGTATGGAAGGGGGAACTCTGAATCATCTTTGGTCTGGAATGCTGCCCTGTTCTAGAATCTTTCCCTTGTCAAATTAAACTTTGGTCTCAGTTTTGTTTTTGGTTTTATTTTATTTTTTCTCTTTTAATAGACTAAAATTAAAATGTCCCACAAAATAAGATGGGTTTCAAAAACAAGGTGAAGAACCAGAACAGGGAGCTCAAAAATCAGGACCCAAATTGCAACAAGAATATCTTGATGCTGAGTCCCCAAATGAATGGGGTAAAATTATGTCACCATCTCCTACCCAAGGACTGGGTTGGTCTTAGACACACAGGTGATTAAAATAAGACTCCAGCTCTGGCTGAGGGAAACTGTAAAAGTTAGGGACCAGAAAAGGCCTGACAGGAAAAGAACTCTTGGAGCAGTATACCGGGCAAGTATGGCGCAGGAATCCATGCACAGCTTTCTTTTTTGTTCTTCACTGTTGTTTGAAAATTTCTTTTCACAGAAGTTTTCTTCTTTTTGAAAAAAGTTTTGGTAGTATCACAATTTGTTACTCTCTAGTAACTGAGAGTTACCATTAATTAAAAACATAAAGCAAAGCCTCCGTTTTCACATCAAATATGTCTGCTAGTCTGGTATAGCAATCAACAATTCCATATTTGTTTGTTGTGAGATGTCTCCTCCCATTTCAGCTACAGCCCACAGAGGCAAGTACCTGTTCATTAAGAAGAGGCAATTTTTTTTTAAGCTGTGACATTTTTCCTCTGTTTCACTGTACTTCTGCCATCCAGGTTTGGAAAGAAGGGAGGAGGGAGGACAAATTATGCTCCCTAGGTCAGATGGATGTTTCAAGAGGCTCCCCCAAATATTGGGTACTTCCTTGCATTCAAGAGATTCCTCTCCTGTTGGACGTGGAATCTATTACAGTGGCCCCTGTGCCCTGGTTTCCAATTTTCTGGTTGTTCAACCAAATAGAGACTCTAGCCTTTGGAATTTACTTTAGCACAGGACTGGAAACTGCCTCGACCCAGCTCACCTTGACTCTTTCCCTGCTTCTCTAACATGGCTGTCAACTGGCTATAGAAAGCGCTTACATATCCTTGTGTGACCAATTTTGAGCATGCAGCACTCAGAACAGCTACCTCCTGCAGTACATGACCCTTAAACTTTCTCAGTCGTGACTCAAGCACCAAAACAAGCTCTTTGAGTGTCCTCTGTCTCTCACTAAGGGTGAGGTTAGACAGAGATAATATACCATGAGACTACATTAGAGAAGAATGAAGTGTCATTGGTTAATATCTCTGTGTAAAATCCTTTTATAATCATCCCTCTACTTTGCTGTTCTCAACCATTTCATATTTGAAGTAGGTGAAAAAGTTCAAAGTTGTGGACTCATTTCCCAAATACCAAATACTTCAAAGTTCAAAGTTGTGCTCTTGATGATTTAGGTTGTATTCACTTTAGATTCAGATGTCTATAGTATTGCACTGAGGTTTTCGTTGAAAATGAAATAAGATGTATTCTATTCCTAATACCTTATTCAATGAAAACAATGGAGGAAAAGTAGGAAGTTTCGAAGAAAGGAACATATGACCAGTCAATTGAAAGAAGAAAAAAGATCCCTTTCCCCAACTCTGTCTCATAACCAATCAATATTTTCCTTGACTAAAGACTAAGTAGTTTGCTCTTATAAAAAACCAAGCATGGTTAGGGGAGAATAAAGGATCTAGGGCTGTTTTCCCCATAAACTGGGTTGGCCTAGTCAATCTGTGACCAAAATAGATCTTAAAAAATGTGTATTCAGCAAATCATTTCCTTTTATGTATGTCTTATCCCTGCCAATGGGGTGTTTCAACACTAGAATCTGGACATAAGTCAGGAAAGAGACAAACAAGCAGTAGTCTCACAGACGTCTTGACAAATTTTATTTTCAACACTTCAGATGTTCCTTTTGCTCTAAGTATCTGCCATTTTAAGTAAAGGGTTGGATGACCAGCCTCTGGAAGCACAGTTTTTAATGAAAAGCTCAGAATACTGTCCTGTGGGCACACAGTACCAGGAGAATGTCTGCAGCAGCTTCCAAGACAGGGTCTCAGGCTGCTGGGATGGCCTTTGGAAGGGCACATAACCTCTCCAGGACCCTATTCCCCCAACTCTCATAAATTTGTGTCTCTCATATAATTTAAACAACTTCTAAATAACTTTCCAGTCCTAATATGTTGCACTTCTGGTCATATAAGTATTATTAAAAGGAAGAGGCGAGGTGGTACATAGTGTTAGCACAAAAGGACTGGGCCAGATGTAAACTTCACAGATCATATCAGCACAGCTTTTATTCAGAAATGGAGTGACAGCTCTGACAAACCAATTTTCCTGGTGGAAAATGAGTCATTGACCAAAGGGGAAGTTTAGGATTATATAGGTTACACTGAGAGGCGACTTAATTAATGAACATATCAGTTTGCGCTATCTTTACTGGACCAATGGAGGGTGTGGGGTCAGGGGGTGTGGGATCAGTGGTCAGTATCAGGGATTTATCTTTACTGGGCCAGATGGAGGTTGTGGGGTCAGTGGTCAGTATCTGTGAAATTTTATGGTGGGATCAATACTTTGGCCTCTTCCCAGATACTATCATTTCAGACTTGATGGATTTCTCCTCCCTGGGGCCTGTCTTGTCACTGGGAAAGACAGTGACTCCCTCATTCTTTCTCCCTGAGCCATGTTATTTGGGGGTTTGTCATTTTCCATATCCAACACACAGAACGTGTGATTCTTCATCATGGCCACCTGCTCTGCCTCACTCTACTCATTCACTCCTCCCCAGCACTGCTTAGACTGTGATCTCATATCCAAGGTCCACCTGACTCAGGCCCTAGCATTGGGTTAGTAGCAATACACTTTTCCTCCTTAATCCCCAAGGTAAGAATATTAGCTATGATTTTAGTTTATGTTTTTATAGCTTTAAAATGGCCAAATCCAAAGTATTTTTGTGGTTATGGAGTGCCTCACAATGGAGGGCCCATCTCTTCGATGTGGGAGAAAAACATTAGTGGCTCTGTTAATAAATTCACATTTGCAATCAGTCTTCAGCTCGTTATTTTTGCAATATAATTCAGATCCCTAAGCCTCTGAAATATGCAATCTACAATTGTAGGGTATGGGAATTCACAGGTGTTAAATTATCTGCATAGAGCACATTTACTGTAATTTTGGATTCAACAGAAGTACATTATATATATTGCCAGGAAAAATTATAGCACTAAAATAGAATATAAAAACTACAATGTTCAAGGAAATTATGGTCCCCAACTCATAACCAGAACTATATCTATACACAATGTATTGAAATTTTGTTATGTTGTAGTATAATGTGCTTTGCTTATTTAAAACAAAAATAATTTAAATATTTTCATTAACCAAAAAATATTTTTAGGAGACAGCGAAAATTAGCCTTGGAAAGCAAATCATCCTTTTAGTTAATGTTAAAATAAAATATGTGAAGTGTTTCTGTCAGTGATTTTATTCATGAAGGGACCTAAAACTATAAATAAAATCTTCTCAAAAGATAATATAGGTTTTATTATTATTATAGGTTTTATTAAGATTATAGGTTTTATTAAGATTATATTTGCATTACAGATGTTATAATATTCATCAGATTTGGAGTGTGATGTTTTATGTTCTTTGAAATAATTGAAACTGATTCTGTGACCCAAGTGGATAGGCATACCAGGAAATTCTAGGAGAATATTATCCTTAAGATAAGAAGAGAGTATGCTATTCTCTCATTTTTCTATCTGTCTGCAGCCCATTTGAGATTTTGAGTTTAGGACAGGAGGTTGTGTTCAGAAATAGGTATTATCTTAATTGAATAACAGAATTACCTGCAATTTTGTAAATTGGAGAAAGTTTTCTTTCCCTCGTGTGTTATTAGGTGATTTTTTTTCTCCAGGCCCAGAAGAGAAAGTGGAAAGGCTGAAGTATTCAATTAAAAAGGTGTTAGGTATGGAGGTTTTTCTTTTTCTTTTTTTTTTTTTCCTCTTCTTATGCCTCAGAAGCTTGGCACAGTACAATCAAGGACAGATGCAATGACAGTGAACACGAATTCCAACTCCCACTCAAGGCAATAATTGGTGTCCCAAATCCCCTGCTTTCCTCTGGCAGGGTGCTTCATACTTCTTGATAATTTTTAGGCTTCTTGCTGCTCTTCAATTCCACTGCTGGTGACTGTGAGTTCTGTAGCTTAGGGTCTTCCAGGGAACTGTATCGGTACTTCTCATTCTGATTTGTTTACTCTGTTGTGCTGTCAATGATTTTTAAAGTGACTTTGAAGGTTCAGTATTAAAAGTGACCACAACAATAAATTTAACAATAACTAATATTTTGAGCATTTTTTATGTGACAAGCATAGTGCTAAGCACAGGACCATCATATTTAATTAACGCAATGACCCTACCCAGCGAGAAACACTATTGTCCCCATTTTATAGGTAAAGAAAGTGAACCTTGCTCAAAGTCACACAAGCAGAGCTGGATTACAACCCAGAATTTAGACTCTAGCACTTCAACTCTTATCTCTTACATTCTGGTTCCTCACAGCATAAGAAATAGCATATTCTGACTGTTTGCAACATGCCAAGCAAGATATCAAGTACTCTACAAGCGACTTCCTACTTGTGATTTAAATGTTTGGAATACTCTGACCCAGCTTGATGAAATTGGAGAGGCTCTCTTCGCACCAGGGTCAACATTATACGACAAGGCTGCTGAAGCAGTAGCCAAATCTTATCACTAGAGATCTAGTATGGCTGTTTATTTCACCACTCATTAACTTTTTGAAGTTATTTAAACTCTCTAAGTCTCTGATTCTTTATCATTAAAGTAAGGGACATAATAGTATCTGTTTCATGAATTATTAAGAAAATTAAGAATTATATAAAGAATAGTGCACACATGTTATTTGTCTCAATAAATTTTAGCAGTTTAAATACTAATGTTGGCATTTCCCACCTGAAAGGAATTCTCATTGCCCTCTCTCCCAAACACCTTGGGATGAATTCAGGGGTAGCCAGGTCAAAATGCAATTTTGAGTCAGTATCTTGGAAGTATTTCAGCTCTTATTTTTATGTTGTTGATGGACCTTTATTTAATTTGGTTATTTATATGTGGTGCTAAGACTCAAACCCAGTGCCTCACACATGCTAGGCAAGTGCTCTACCACCAAGTCACAACCCAGTCCCAGTGTTTCAGCTCTGTGATTTGCTTCTCTATCAGTGTAACTTCACTTCTCTCCAGATTTCCGCTCCCTCATTTGAGGAAGAATTTGTCCTTCTCTTGTTCCAAAATCTTATTATAGTTACATATTCACCCACCCCAAAATTATTTTCACTTGTATCTTTTATGAGGTCTAATGTGACAACATCAAAATTGGGCCTTGGAATCTTTACAGAGTGGCCAGATCTCCTAGGTTGGCTTACATATGAGGTTTGTCCCCCAGAATCTTACCTACTGATATGACATGATATGATAAGACATATCTTATGATGTAATATGCATTATATTCAAATATATTTTGAACTTGCCAGACCAAGGAGTTTGAGATGAAATGAGAAGGACTTCTTGACCCTCCCTAGGATTTGTAGACATCTAAAACTCTTCTGAGATAATCTTAACTTCCTGGAGAGAGAAGCTCTTCCTAATTCCCTAGGAATTTACTGGTCATGCACTGTAGTTTCTTGTTTAATCAAGACTGATATGGAGCTATGCCAAACCAACCCAAACAAATAAAGTAAAAACCAAACAAAACGTGCTTTGATCAGTGAAACCAAATGTAGAACAGAGTCTGAGAGAACGCTTCCAGGAGTATGGCACACATAATTCCATCCAGTTATGTATGTTCCATAAAAACTGTTTTAAAACATTTGACAGGAGGTTCTTGGACTACCTATGAGATGGAATTCTTCCTGCTCATGTCTGCCAGATTCATCTACATCAAAAGAGATCATGAAAGCACAGATCTTGTTTGGCAATGCGAGAACTGTCTTTTGTAATATTTAGTTCCATAACAACTGTTTCAAATTTGGTAGATGGTAAACCCTTTCAGATCAGCATCTATCTATTCATATAAAAATGGATTCAAATCATTAAAGTGTTGACCTACTGTATTTCATAAGCAACACCATTTAAAACCTACTATAACTGGAGGACATAATAATTAACAGCTAGTTGACCTAAATTAATTTTATGCTAAAAATGAACTGAGGTCAGAGTTACTCCATTTTCAAAAGTAAATTCTCTACTTTCCCCACATTTTGTAAAACAAACCACCCAAACAGAAAGCCCTTTTCCCCTTTATTAAATTATAAACCTGGGTTTTCTAAACCAATGCTCTAATTTATCTCTTAAAGAATATTTGAATGATACTTTTAATAAGGAGAATACTTATTTTCACAGTTAATGAACACATTCTAGTAATTTAAAAAGAAAGGGCAAGAGAGTGAGAAAAAAGGAAAACTAAACTCCAGATTTGTCCCTCAGTGCTCAAATAGGACCCACTACCTAATTTGTAGTGATCAGTACAAAATAAAAATGTGGGGCTGCTTGTTAAAAAAAAAATAAGAATTTCAAGACAGCAAACTGTTAAACTAAAATGGCCCTAAGTATGGATTCCTGTGCACCTGCACTGATTCCATGCTCTTGAAGCCAGAATTGCTGATAGTTGCATTCCATAAATGGTATCTCACATTTAGTAAATGGATCTTTTTTCATTGTATGTGTAAGTTCAGATACATGTATAAAATTTGATCTTTGTGAATTCATAAGTATTACAAAATATTTTAAACCTGAAAGTGTGTCTGGAAGCACAGAAAACACAGGAGAAAATATTCAAAATAATTCAAAAATCTAGGAGACAGAGAAAGTGAGATAGAGAATAGGTCAGCACAATGGTTAGATCACCCACATCCTTCATCATATAGAAATAGTAGTGGATCAATAGTTAGAACGTTAATCAGTAGTTTAAAATCTTTACAAAAAGCAAACACCAGGCCTAAATGGCTTATCAGCTGGTTGTAATAAATATTCAATGAACATTAGTTACATTTTTACAAACTCTTCCTGAAAATGGAAAGAAGTAACATTCTCTGGCTTGTTCTGTAAATTTACCATAAATCTTGATGCCTGTGATGGATAATATTTTTTTTCTCCTCCATACTTTCCTTCTATACACATTTCTAGACCTTTGGGGCTAGAAGCCTACAAACTATATTTCATAATCTTATTTAAGTAATTTTTCTATTTGTTCTAACACATTGTACATGACAGTGGAATGCATTTATACATTTTGATAAATCATACATAAATGAAGTATAATTTCACATTTTGCTGATTGCACATACTGTAGGATCACATAATCTCCTTTTCATCTGACTTCCTATTTGTTTCTGCTAACATGAGGCACTAACAAGACTGGAAAGTTAGGAGAATACGGAAGTGATTATTTTTTTCTACCTTCCGGCAGCAATTCCAGCAGCAGTAGCTCCAGCTGCTACCGCAACAGTCACTTTTGAGTGAACTCCCTTCTGACCACAGCAGACTTAGGATCATAGCAGTCACAACACTGGGTAACACTGTTTTAGTCAGCTTTTTCATCACTGTGACTAAAGGATCGGACCAGAACAATTTTAGGAAAGGAAAAGTTTATTTGAGGGCTCACAGTTTCAGAGGGCTCAGTCCATAGAATTCCAGCACCATGACTCTGGGCTCCAGCTGCGAGGCTGAACATCATACACAAGAGGGTGGCAGAGGGAAGCAGCTCACATGATGATCAGGAAGCAGAGAGAGAGAGAGGTCTCCCCTTGTCAGATACAAATATATACCCAAACCCGCACCCCAATTCCCCCCTCCTCCAGCCACACCCTATCACTTCAGTTACCCCTCAGTTACCCCTGTCAGGGGATTAATTCACTGATTGGGTTAAGACTCTCACAACCCAATCATTTCTCCTCTGAACCTTCTTGCATTGTCTCATATGTGAACTTTTGGGGGACACCTCACATCCAAACCATAACAAACACCATCTTTCTTTTGCTTCCTAGCCCTTGTTTACCTTTATTGGGTAACTAATTTTCCCTTCATGTTTCCCCAACTGTTTGTAACAAATTTAATTTTCTGTTAAATTTCTTCTTCTTCTAATATCTAGAGTGGCTTTATGTTTTCCCACTTGGATATTGACTGATTTTGTGCTTAAATCATCCAAGAATAGTTAATCGGAAGAATTAAATATTTTTGCATGAATACAAATGTCCTACAGTGGTCTGAATGTTGGTGTCCTACCCTCCCAAATTCATATGTTGAAACTTAATCCTCAGTGTGATAGTATTAGGTTGTGGGCCCTTAGGAGGTCATTAGGTCACAAGGGCAGAGTCCACATGAATGCTATGAGTGCCCTTATTATCAGAGAGACCCCAGAGAACTGCCTCATCCTTCTATCATGTAAAAGCACAATGAGAAGACACCATTTATGAATCAGAAAAGTGCTTCTCACCAAACAGCAAATCTGTCATCTCAATCATGGACTTCTCAGTCTCTAGAACTGTGAGAAATAACTTTCTGTTATTTATAAACCACCCTGTTTATGGTGTTTGGTTATAGTAGCCTAAACAGTCTAAGACAAATCCAAAACAAAATATTAGTAAATTAATTTAGCAATGTTTTAAAAGATAACATGATTGTGAAGTTTTGTTTATTCCAGGATTTTAAGATGATTTGAAGTTGGAAAATCAATCAACACTTTGTACCCAATAATATTTGAAAGGAATTAAAAAGTATGACCTTCTTTATAGACAAAAAAAAAAAAATTAATAAAATTTAGTGCCATTCATGATTAAATTCTTATCTAACTAGGAGAAGAAACTGTCTATAACCTGGTAACAAGAATTTATAAAGACTTTATAGTAATCATTTTTATTAACATCAGAAGGTTATGAACATTATATTTATAATCAGGAAAAAATGTGATCCTCACTATGACAATTTCTATTCAACAACTTTCTGGAGATCAAAACCAGAATAGTAAGGCAAGAAAATAAATAAGCTAAAGAACTATGCTTTGAAAATTAAGAAAAAAATATACATGATATAGCTGAATGTCTTCACAGAAAATACGATTCTGCAAAATAATTATTAAAATATTTTAAAGTTTAGTAGAATTATTAGAAATAAAGTCAATATAAAAAATCAATTTCATTTCTTATGCACCAGCAACAAAGAAAATAATTTTACTGCTTATTAAAGTAACCACAAAAGTATGTAAGCACTTTGTAGAAAATTTATAAAAATTTGTTGAAAGATATTTTAAATACCTAAACAAATAGATTGATATGCCATCTTCTTTGAAAGGAAGATCCAATATATTTACTTAATTTTATATTAAATTAATTTAAATTTAATTTTAATCTCATTAAGATAAACTTTGGATAATATTCTAACTAAAATTCATCATTTTTTTAGTGTAATCTACAAGGTGATTCTATGCACTGAAGATCAAAGAGTTCAAAGAGGAGCCAAAATTCCCACAGCCAAGTAATAAGTTGGGTAAATCTGCTTGAACTACATTAAAAAGTTGTAAAACTCTAGTCATTAAGTTGCAAGAGTATTATTATCATAGAGATAGAAATTTGGGCTGTGAAACTGAAGAGAAAGCCTCTACAAGCGATCTGTTCATTTATGTAAACTTGATTTATGAATAAATTTGGCATTTCAAGTCAGTGGGGAAATGTGAGTATCTAGTAATGTTGACAAAATACTTCTTTAACCTTATTGAGGATTAGGGGAGAAAGAAAATGGACATGTAGTCCATTTAGTACCCAAAAATTAGTCAGAAAGTTTAAAATTTTAAACATGAAAAGAAAAATATTACAGTTTTCAGAAGAAAATATCAAGCAACATGTTTAGACACTGAGGTTAGAATTATTACATAAATAACAGAAATGACAAACTTTAAAGGGAAAGATTGATAAATTCAAATACTTTAAAATTCAAGCTCTGTATTAATCAAAACATATTAAAAAGATGAAAAATCAGACAAAAACTGAGAAAATGCACTCATTAAATATTATAAGTAATAAAGAATTAAAATCTAGAATGTATTCAGGAGAAAAGTGACATGACTTTCTGTATGATTTTAAAAGATAACCAGGCCATTCCTTGGCCAATATATTTCGTATGTGCAATCATGACCATTGGGAGAGCTTTTTAGAAGCGTGTTAGGTGAACGATGAAGTAATTTCGAACTGGGGTGATAGAAGTGGAGAAAAGGGAAGTGGGGAGATTCCAGATGTAGTTTTGCATGTGTGGCCAGTAGAACTCAATAAATTGTATGTGGGTTTTGAAGAAAGAAAAAAAATTCTAATTCTTAAGTTTTGGGATTGACCAACCGGACAAATGAGTTTCTATAAATAAATAAATTTATTTCCATTTATGCAGAAGTGTGGGAGAGGAAAAGTTTAGGGTCGATGAAGAATCAGAGTTTCGCCTAGCCATGCTATTCCTAAATAGAGATAGTGACTCCATTAAAACAAACAATGGATGCTTTACTTCAGACTTCGACAGAAAGATCAGGCCAGAACCATTAATCAGGAGATCATTGGTCAATATTGAAGGGGGGTACCTAATTCTACCCACTGGACTGTGACCCAAAACTGAGAAGGTTATGACTTTTGACTTTGTAGAAGAGAGAAAAAAAAGAGGAACCCCACTAGGAAGAGACATGCTGCCCCTGTGTGGGAGGAGGGAGGAGAGGTCCCCCTGAGAGTAAAGTCCAGTAGGGTCCCCTGGGGAAGGTGCTCAATGAGTCACAGCAGGAATAGTAACATACAATAGTCAGTACTGTCTTATTTTCAGAATTGTAATCTACCGTCTCCACAGATAGGCCTGTTTTGGGGAGAACTAAGCTTGCTATTATGTCTACGACTAGTGTCAAGCAGGACAGAAAGTGTCCACAGTCTGGAAAAGCAGGAATAATGCAGCAGAGGATGAGCAGTAGAGAGTCTAGAGCACCAGTTCATAGCCTGCTGCTGGCTGACTTACCAATATTCATTTTCTATCCCATCTGAGGTGAGGCTGAGAAGGGGTACGAGAGTCCCTGATAATCCTATTCCCTTGCTAGAGGTTGTTGAGAGAAAGGCCTGAGATTATTTACACCCCTGAGAAGTAAGGAGAGTTTTCCTGTGGTTTCCTAGGAAAGAAATGTCCTAACTCTGAAGAGAAAACTCCACACAGTCAACCTCATTCTCACTAAACCTGACATGGCAGTCTGTAGTCCCACTTGCTATTGGCCTCCATACTCTGATCACAAGAAAGCACTGGGAGGAAACTGGGCCAGACAAAAAGCACCCAGGTCCTCATCAAACCACCGACTCTGAAGCCCATTTTACTTCTGGGCTCTTTGATGTGAGTCAATATATATTTATGAGTTAAGCGTAGTTTGGGTTGGGTTTTATGCTAGTTGAAGCTGAAAAAATTTTAACTGATCCAAATTTTAATGCACAATAACCAGAACTATGGAAAAATTAAGCATTCTTGGAGCCCAAAAATATTAAAAGCAGAACAACCAATAACAAGAAATGAATTACCTGCAGATGTTCCAGATGGGTTATTTGAATGCCGTTGTTTGATGTTGAAAGGAAAACTGATGCTCGAGGTGAAGGACTCGGAGACATCTGGGACATTTAGAACACTGAATCATACACAGATTTCTACACAACCCAAAAATCAGAGTGCTGTATAATTTCAAGATCATCCAGTCATTTTGCACTAAATAAATAAATCATTGAAAAAATAAAATAAAAATCCTCAGAATTGGAACTGTCAATGAATATGTATGACTAATGATTAATATTTTCTTTAGCTGAATGCAACACAAAAAAAGGAATAATAATGTTTTACCTTAGTTCTTAATCATTAATCCTCCTTTCTGAAGAGTCTAAAGAGTATCACAAATAAGATAAATATTAATAACTGAGGTTGCATAGAATTCTTTTTTTAGACATGTGCACAAAGTGTTCAAGAAAAATTTTTCTTAGATAGATTAGCCTACAATAGCCTGAAAAGTAGCCTATTCAAAACTCTCTGAAGTGATGTTCAGAATCATGGAGAATGTTTACAGCCCTTTGAAGTCTAGTATATATACACAGCATGACATCCTTAGGCTAATTCGAGTTGAAATTAAGAAAGAAAAGAGAAAAGAATTATTCTCTCAGATGAACAGTTCCTTTAAAAATATGAAACTATGATTTAAAAATTAATAGCTTACTCTTGCTTCCCAGTTCAAAGAATACCTACTTTCCCTTCCCAAAGAAATGCCTCGGGAATGAAATCTTCTCTTTATGGCCTTAAATCAAGGTGACCCAAAACGCTGGTCTACCCTCTTCTGGTCAGTCCTGAGGACCAGCCAGGACAGTTCCCACTCTGGCAATCCTGTGAGCATAAAGCCAAACTGCAAGCGAGTCTCTCTCCTGACCCATCTAGGGTAAGATTCTGGAACATCAGAGTCAAGTGTGGAGACTTCAGAGGCAAACTGAAGTCTTTTGTAGCGTGGAACACCAAAAACAAGCTCTCGGCATAAAGTGGCATGGAGTGCCCTGAGAGTCAACTCACTTCTGACAACAGCCGGGAGTCCATCCTCACTGAGCTGAACAGACCATATCAGATATCAATCTTTCATCATTAGGGAATGGTTTTTCTAAAAGTTGTTTATGGAGAGTGTAGAAGCATCACAATTTGGGCCTATTTTTTGGGGGATCCCTGTATATCCTACATAAGGGTGTCATGACCTGCCAGAAAAATAAGATTGTACAAAGGTAGTTTGCTGCAGAAAAAAGTGACCGGCTGGATAATGAAATGTTTTTTAGTCTTGGTTGAAGGGGAGGGGACAATGTATCCAGAACACATTTGTATTCTAATGACTAAAATGAGGCTGTCAGAGTGATGTGGTATATTGTGGGTCAGGTATACTTGTGAGCTTTAGTTTCAATAGTCTACATCAAAGACAGTCAGCCACCTTGGACAGAGGTAAGATGTTGCCTTTCAGTCACAGCATTCCTTGTCACTGGTCTCCAAATACTTTTCACCCAGTACCCCAAGCAAATAGAGTTGGCCCATAATAAAAAGTCAAATTTCTCTTTTAGCATAGGTGCAACTGTCTAGTTCCTTTTATCCAGACTGTGGACTTTTCCAAACACAATTTTAAATACTAATGGAGGTTTTCAAGGACTTTGATAGGAGGAGGGGAGGCAGCCTTGATTAATCTTTGGATAGACACAGACACCCAAGTAAATGAATAAACTGACATTCTGAACTAAGCAGTGATCATTTCTGAGTGTGATACCTATGAATTGTTTCTGAAGATGAAATCAACCAAGGACCTGACGAAGTTAGGTTTCTAAATGTGAAAGGTCAGGATGCCCAGCCTGGCTCAGAGCCGCCAGCTTCCTGACAACTGTGAGGGTCTTCCTGGTGGACGGTTCCTCTCATTTCTGTAAGCACAGCAAAAAATCAACTTCTTACTCATTCATAATTTAGTAAATCCATTTTAAAATTTTGTCTTGAAAACAGATAAGCATAACTTAGCTTTAATAATAAAGATCTCTTAACTTTTAAATTTTAATTCCTTTTTAGATTTGTTTTCTTTTCCTAAGTTGAATTAATTTTCATCTAAAGAGATCCAGCACAGAGACACATTAAAAACCCACAGATCTGCCCACGTACAGTTACTCTAAAGGACTTAGAAACTTATTAAGTATGTAATTATGTGCCTAAAGGAAAACCTACAGTTAATTAAGTAATTCTGGGGGGGGAAAAAAACTCCAGTAAGTAGTTGGAATCGTAAAATCACATAAATATTAACAAATAAAATCACATATCAACAAATTGTTTCAGATGATGCTGGAATGTTTAGGTGCAGAGAAATAAACTAGAACCCTCTGAGATTATGGCAAAGAATTAATGGATAATTTTGCATGATATTAAGACTTCATCATTAAGATTCCACCCTACAAGGCAGCAAGGTCATTTAGCTGACAGATAGCTAACTAATTTGCTAGTTCTCTATCACACTACAGAATAAACTATGAGCCTGAATAAAACTTAACTACCATATTAAAAGGATCGATTGTCTTCAGTCTTTATGACATAAGCATTTTGTGAACTGAACATCAGAATTAAAGTTCTAACAAGTAAAATATGCTAATAGGGATAATGGGGCAGAATATTGAAATTGTAACTGTTCCAGTAAATTCAGATTGGTTGGTTGCTCTCTGTGTACCCAAACCTTAGGAGAAGGAACAGAGTAGGACTAACAGAAAACTTCTTTTCCATTTAAATTTTTCATAATACTTTTACATCTGCAGATGTAAAAGCAGTGTCAATGATTACATATATTAATAATAGCCACAATTTACTGCACATTTATTCTGTGCTACCCTACTCTGAACATACTACACACATCATCTAATCTCACAGCTCTAAAGTAGATTAACTGATAAGGAGGCTGAATCACAGAGAGGTACATTACTTGTTCAGACTCTTAGCTCCCCAGGGCAGAGCTAGAATTAAATCCAGGCATCCTAACTCACAAGCCCAAGTATTAATCATGATGCTGTATTGTGATGACTAAATTTATTTGTCAACTTGACCAGATGATTGTGCCTGCTTTGGTCAAGCACTAGTTTAGATGTTGCTGCAAGGGTTCTTTTTAAAGATGTGATTACCATTTAAATCAATAGACTTTAAAGAAAGCAAATTCTACCTCCCCCCATGTTGTGCACAGGCCTCTCTAATCAGTTGAAGGCCTTAAGAGCAAAGGCTAAGGTTTCCCAAAGGAGAAGCAAATCTACCCCAAGATTGCAACACACAAGTGCTGCTTAAGCTTCAGGCTGCAGGTGTGGGACTCAAGACACAACACCAACTCTTCCTACAGTTTCCAGCCTGCCAGCCTATTCTACAGAGTTCAGACTCACCAGCCATAAAATCAACCAGCTCCTTAAAATAAATTTCTATGTATCTCTTTCTCTCTGTGACAATGTGTATATATCCCATGTATAGCCTATTGGTTCTACAGGAGAACCCTGACCAATACATGTGCATTTGTATAATCTGAAGGTTCTGTTATATAACATTTTTTTATTGAATTCTCATCATAATCCTATGCATTAGATCAAACCAGTATTATTAAAACTTTAAAGATAAAGGAAATGAAGCCAACACTGTTGGATTATTTATCCAAACCATAGATCTAATAAGTAATAAAGCCTGAACTAAAACATGAGGTCCAAGATACCAGATTTGCCAGCACATGTGTTAGGTTTGGCTAGAGCAGGTGTATTCTATTTCTGTAGGGATTTGAGTTGGCTACCACCTACTTAGATTTTATGACTCCAAGTTTTAAAAGTCTTGTCTTTGCCTCTTATCTCTCAAATAAACAAGTTCCACTTACCAGATATTTCAAACAAACAAAAAGGAGATCACTGAATTGATAACTGTGGATAAATTCTCCTTCCCAGTCACTTTCTTGGGCTAAAGATAATAGGCAAAAAGTAAATTTGTAGAAAAGAGAATCAAGTAAACAAGAATCTCCATTTATTTATTCAGATACACAAGGAGAGTCTATTACACAGTATGTATGCTTGTTCTTTGAAAGATGGTGAAAGGAGGCTGCTATGATTGAATCACAGAGGGGAAGGTCTATGCTAAAACCAGATAAAATACTTGTAGCATTTAAATTAGTCCCAACAACATAATCAGCATAAGATAATTCACCACATTGCCTGGGCACCACCTAAATTTTGTCTTTATTATTTGTATAGTGTTGCAGGGTGAACAAGAATAAGGCCCCCCACAAAGCACACAACACTTCACACTACTTGGGCGGAATAGAATAAGAGATCATTTAGTAGAGTGCCTGGTAGTTAGCAATATTGTGTGCTTGCCAGCACAAATACTGTGTAAACTCCTTTAAAGATACAATCTTAAATAAAGGAAATTGTTGTGCAATGAGCATATGTTAAGGAGATCACATAACTCCTAAGATCCTAGGCACCCGCCCTGTCCGCCGCTCAGCAATCTGACTCCATTTCTTTTGTCAACTCATTCTCGCACTGACCTCAGTGAACTTTGCCAATCTGTCTATCTTTCAAACTTCAATCCCCTCCTGTCACCCCAGAGAATCTCATCTGCTTCACAGGGTAAACAAGGCGTCAACTTGGAACTCCTAACCACCTATGTCAGCACCTCACTCCCCATTCATGGGGAGAAGCTGCCTATCCTCCTGCCCAAAGTCAAACGTTCACCCAGTTCTTGACTTCCATGCAAATGGCAATGAATTTCATGTGTCCACTTGGCTAGGCCAGTTGTTTGGTCAAACAAGAGTTTAGAGGTTGCTATGAAGATATATTCTAAAAATAATTTAACATTAAAATCTATAGACCTTGAGTGAACACATCACCCTCCACAATGTGAGTGGACTGTCGACTCCTGAGTGGCATTTATGCAGTTCTCCCAAACTTGAGTTGATAAGGGGATTGGAAAAAAGACAAGCAAACACACAAGTATAGGAAAAGTGGGGCTCCGTGGGAAAGCCAAGCACTGGTGAGGCTTAGCCGATGCCAGCGCAGTCTCTGCACATTTATTATATAGGTTTAAACATCAAAAGGATTTATTATGAGCAGGAACAGCCCAATTAAAGTTTAAAGTTTATCAGCTTGTGCCCAATATCTCTTCTACCTCCAGGCAGTGTTTGAACCCAAGGCTGTTGAAGAGATAAATTCTGTGAGGCACAGAACCCCCTTTAAAGAGAGGGGTACCAGACACTGAGCAGTCTCTTTTGGCTAGTTTCCACTGAGAGTTCTCAGAAAGGTGTCACCTCTGCCTAGGGATGGTTCAAAGAAACTTATACTTCATTTGCCACTCCCAATAGTGGACCTCATCCAAGCAGGTGAAAGCTTTAATAGAAAAGACTGAAGTCTCCAGAAGAGCCCAGTTTCTACCTCCAGACCGTCTTTGAACTCAAGACGATCACCTTGATTCCTGTTGAAAGCGCCCAACTGCCCACATTCTGCCCTACAAATTTCAGACTTGCCAGCCTCCAAAGTCATGTAAATCAACTCCTTACAACTCTCTTCAGTTAGATAGATAGATGATAAACAGGTAAATCGATGTTACTAGTTCTGTTTCTCTGAAAAACTTCTCATTTACTTCCTTGGTAACCTCACACAAAGCCTTCCCAATATTTTTCATCAAACATTCTACTTAAAAGTAATATTTGTGGCAGGGCACAGCAGTGCAGGCCTGTAATCCCAGCAGCTTGGGAGGCTGACGCGGGAGGATCACAAATTCAAAGTCAGGCTCAGCAACTTAGCGAGGCCCTAAGCAACTTAGTGAGACTCTGTCTCAAAATAAAACATAAAAAGGGTTGGGAGTGTGGCTCAGTGGTGAAGCACCCCTGGGTTTCATCCCTGGTACCAAATTAATAACAATAATAATAATATTTTATGTTATAATAATAAAAATAATAATATTTGTGTATACCTGTAATCCTAGCTGTTCAGGATTCTGAGGCAGGAGGATAAGAAATTCAAGGCCACCCTGAGCAACTTAGCAAGACCCTGTCTCAAAATTAAAAAAAAAGACTAAGGGTTTAGCTAAGTGGTAAAGGATTAGCTATAATATGTGATGCCCTGGATTCAATCTCCAGTGATCACCCCCTCCAAAAAAAACAAAAACAAAAACAAAATTAAATGGCCTTCTATATTGTTAGCTCCAGCTCGCTTCTCTCTGTCCTCCACCAGATGCTGGCTTTCTCTGCTTTTGCTATTCCTTTTTGGGTTTTTTTGTGCAGTGCTGGGGATGGAACCCAAGGCTTGTGCATGCTAAGCACCTGCCCTACCACTGAGCCAGGTCCCCAGCTCTTCACTGTTGTTGATGTCATCTCTCCCTGGTGGATTCTGCTTTTCTCACAGTCTCACTTTCCCTTTCCACCTGTGCCTGATTCCCTACTTTATTTTACTTTTTTGTTTGTTTTTGGACTGGGGATTGAGCCCAGAAGGGCTTACCCTCTGAGCCACATCCTCAGCCCTTTTTATTTTTCATTTTTTGGAAACTGGGTCTCACTAGGTTGCTTAGGACCTTGCTAAATTGCTGAGGCTGGCTTTGAACCTGTGATGCTCCTGCCTCAGCCTTCTGAGTGCCTGGGATTAAAGGCACGGGCCACGGCATCTGGTTCTTCCGTTAGCATCTTTTTATCTGTTGTTCTTTCTCTTTCTGCCTCTGCCTCTTACTTTCTTCATCTGTGTCTCATTCTAATTCTGCTTCTTATCAACATATGTTGTTTTGATGGTTAAAAGCATGACTTTTCTGCCAACAAAAGAATAAGCATGTTGATGAATAAGCAGGATGATAAGTCTGGTCCAAAGAGAGATTACGTCCAGACAGGTGGTGGAAGAATGCTGGGGAAAGACCCCTCTGTCATATACCATACTGGTTATTTCCTGTGAGGCAATAGCACTGTACCCTGTGGGGTTCTTCTGTGTCATTGCACAGAAATCTAGGAGTTAACATGTAACTTCAGGGTCACAGTCTTAATCCTGTTAAAGTCAAATAAAGATAATCCCCTAGAGATGATGATCTCGGGGGTTGGTCTGGGGCCCACTCGCCAATCTACCCTTTGGTCATACTACCATTTCAGCAAGTATTGTTTACATTGTTTTCTGTTATCTCCTCACCTTTGTCTCCTGTCTCTTTTGATCTGGAAAGCCTCTCTCTGTCTGTCTCTACCTCCCTCTTTCAGTTTATGTCTCTCTTCCTCTGACTCCATCTTTTTCTCTGTCCTGTTTTAATAAATTCACTTTGATCACCTTTCATGAGGGCTGACCAGGAACTACGGGGAAAGGACAGAGCTGAATCTGACTTGCCCTGGCTACTCTGTCTGCATTTCTTTGCAGAATTGAAAGAAAATAAAATGGAAATTCTGAGTTCTTGGAGGAGAGGAGCTGAGGGAGTGGGGACGTGGTGGGAGAAGGGAGAGCTGGGAGCTGTAATGGACTGTTTGTATAATACACTGGCTGCTTATGACTGAAAGCTCTTGTCACCTGGATCTGAAGACACTGTGACTTCCCCACACCTGTAGTGCTTACCTGCAGCCTCTTCCACTGAATTCCTGCCCATCCCTTGGCTTACTTCAATCCCTTGGATGTTCTACCTCCTCTTAAAATTTAAACAAACGCAAGTCTATAGGGTTAAAAAATAAAATAGAATATGAATTTCCACATCCTCTCCAAGTTGCCATTTTATTTCTCTTCCCTGATTCACACTCTTTTTATAGTTATTTATCCTGTTTTTTTCTCCCCTTTGCCCCTCCCACTTACAGATTTGTTGATAAATAAAGGAATGGGTGAAAGAAGAGTCTTCCAAGTGCAAGAACACCAGGCACTATTGAGACTCTCATGACACATGGAAAGTACTCCTTGACAAGTAAGACATCTTTTAGCATATGTGTAAAATGCCATGCGATAGTTAAGAGGTCAAGGAAAGGGACATCAAAGGCCTGGGATTGTTCAAAAGATTTCTAGAAGGAGATAAAGGACATCCCTTAAGAGATCATTTAAAGGAGAGGAAAAAATGGGAGCTGAGAAAGAAGACAAGTAGGAAGTGAGACATCCAAAAATAATTCTGGGGATAGTCAAATGGCTGGGGGAGGAAAAAGAGTCCTTTCAAAGAGAGTATGGTTTCTCTGGGGGTGCCAGTTTTACAGAGAAGACAATGAAGGAGAAAAAGTAAAAAGTGCAGGAACATCAGGAAGAATGGGGGCATAGGAAATAAAGATACCTACATTGATGTAATTTGCACTTAGTAGGGCCACAGGTAGATATGTAGAGAACAGTTCAAAAAAGAAAAAGAATAGGTGAGGCAGAAGCTAGGTTGCCATGTGTTAAGTAGATGATGGGCTGGATGTGGTGCTAAGTAGGTGAAGTACTAGGGATTCTTTCAGGAAGAGGGATCTGAGCAGGAACATCGACATCCCTTTGATGCTTCCCTATCCTCTGTCCTGTGTTTCCCATCTGCCAAGAAAGCTGGCCATTCCTGCCACCTTGACTTTCCCGTCCCTTTCCTCCACTGCCTCTCTCCTGCCTGAATCTGTCTCTTTGACTCCCACTGCTCCTTCCTCTGGGCCTTCTGGGGTTGGTTCAGGGAAAGTGGAGGATAAGAGCAGCCGAGGGTCAGAGAGAGCCTGGCTCTGGAATTAACACACCTGGCATCAATCTCATTACTGTCTGATCTTGAGCAAAATTTTTAATTTCCATGAGCCTTGGTTTCTTCATCTATAAAACATGGTCAAGTCAGGCACAGTGGTACACACCTATAATCCCAGTGACTTGGGAGGCTGAGGCAGGAGGTTGGCAAGGTCAAGGCCAAACTGGGCAAGTTAGAGACATCAAATCTCAAAATAAAAAGGGCTGGGGATGTACCTCAATGGTAGAAAACCCCTGGGTTTAATCCCCAGTACTGCCAAAAAGAAAAAAAAAAAAAAAAAAAAAAAAAAAAAAGGCCAATACCCTCCTCATTGATTTAAGATTCAAATGAAATCTAATATTTTATACAGACAGATAAAAGTAACCCAGATAGCTAATCATTTTTATTACAATACCACATTAAAGTTCCTGAAGCACAGGCTTTATTTTTTCATATGCATGAGCAAATATCCTCAAGGCCCTACAATTTCTTATGAAATGTAAATTTCTCCTAAACTATGAGCTCTTGGGCTGGAACTTCCCTTTGTTGTTTTAGCAACCCCAGTGAACAATTTAACACATTTATTCAATACAACCTTCCTTTCTCTGGAAAATAGATGGACTTGTTAAAGTATCCAGAGGACAGATTAGGATGCTTCCGGCTTCAAGTAATAAAAAATACAACTAGCAAGGACTTTACAAAATAGATGCTTAACTCAAAAAACAAAATTCTGAAGGTAGTGTTTCCAGATTAATCAAGTGACTCAGTAAGGTCAGGTTCTTCTATCCTAATCCACCACCCTCGGCACATTGACCTTTCATCCTCAGGCTTGCTCCCTTTTGGTTCCAAAACGAGTGCTGTGGCTTTGGACGTGTGTGACTCTCATGACCACACTTAAAGCAGGAAGCAATGAACACAGGCATCAGAGCTCTCCTTGGGTTGCTTCACCTCACCAACGGTGTTGCTTTTCTGGATATTTCTCTCTCTCTCTCTCTCTCTCTCTCTCTCTCAATTTGATAATATAATTGTAGGAAAGTCTCAGAACTCTAAATTAGGCTTTTTTGTCCTAAATACTCTCCTTGATGACTATGTATTCTCATGTTTTAAGAAGATATATGCTGACAACTGTATTCCAGTCCAAATCTCCTCTCCAAGCTCCTTGTTCTTATATCCTATTCATATCTCCATTTGGTGTCATTCTGTAACATTTTACGGCTTTCTTTTCTCGTTTAATGTCATCCTTTTGAGAATTATCTATGTTATGCATGAGATGTCATTCATTTTATAACCCAATGTGTAAGTAACCATGGTTTAGTTTTCTATTTCCTTGACTTGGGACAGTTATTTATTAGACAGGGTTACAGATATTCTTACATATCTTCTTGTCTGACTGTCATGGAATGGGAAGCATTGCCTCCTGGTGTAACTGCAGATTTGTCCATTTCTCCTTCTAATTGTGCAGAATACTCTTAATATTTGTTGTTGAAGGCACATAAACTCTTTTTTTTTTTTTCAATGCTGGAGATAGAACCCAGGCCTTGCACTCTAAGCAAGTGCTTACTACTGAGCCACATCCCTGTCTCTGGAGGCACATAAATTCTGAAATGGTATTGCTTTTTGTGACTTTAACTTTCATCAATGAATAGTAATCATCTTTATCCCTAATAACAATTTTTGCCCCAAGTGCATTTTTATAACGTACCTACCCAGAACTCACTTATGATTATTATTTACCTGCTCTGCTTTTGCTCATTTGAAATAACATTGAGTAAAAAAAAAAAAAAAAAAAAAAAAAAAAAAAAAATTTAAATAGCATTGAATTATTTTGTCCCATTATATTTAAATCTATGTTCCCTTTTAAGGAGAATTTTGTTGCATGCTTCCTACCCAACTTATAGTTCTGTCCTTTAACTGGAAGATTTGCCCGTTGTCATTCAACGATTACTGAAATATTTTTATTTATTTATTTATTCTTTTCTCTCTCTTTGCTTTCTATTTAAAATGCTTTGTCTTGTCCTGCTTTCTATAAGATTTACCGAGATATTTATTCCCTTTTTTTCCCTCTCATTTTTTAGATATCAACACTATCAATTTATGTTACTTAAGTGATTATGTTGAAATTAACATATATATTTGATGAAACAGGAGTTAGAACTGATAGATAATTCTAATATGCCCCTAAATAATAATGACCCATTTTCCCTATTAAATGTTATAGATGTTTAGAGTTGTATTATATTTCTTAATTACCCATATTTTAACCATTATTATTGTTCTACATAAGAAATGCTTCCTTATGTTGACCCATAATTACTTATTGCTTCATCCATCATTACTATTTGAAGTCTGTTTTTCTTTCTGGCTTTTGCTTTACTCATCAGGAATTCTTTTATTTATCATGAGTCTGAGAGCAGTATATTCTTCAATTTTGTCTAAAAATGTGTTTTTTAGCCCTCCTTCATGAATGACAGCTCTGAAAATTTATTCAAGATTAACACTTACTTTCTCTTAGTTCTTTGAGAAAAGACAATAAAACACTTTTTTCTTCTTTTTTTCCTTTATTTTTTTGGTGGGGAGAGTCAGTACTAGGAATTGAACAAAGAACCTCTCACATGCTAAGGAAGCACTGAGCTACACCTCAGACCTTTTTTTAAAATTTTATTTTGAAATAGGATCTCACCGAGTTACCCAGGTTCTCAAACTTGCCATCCTCCTGCCTCAGCCTCTGCAGCAGCTGGAATTACAGGTGTGCATTACTGTGCCCAGGAAAATACCACTGTCTTTTTACTTCTATTCTTGCTTTCGAAACTATGTGCCCATGTAATTTTTGCTTTCTTTAAGGTAAGTTCTCTTTTCTCTCTGAATGGCTTCAGATGTGAGATTTTTATTTAGTCTGCTCATGAAATGTAAGATTTCTTTAATCTCAGGATGTACATCTTTCATTAGTTCTGGAAAACTCTCTGCCTGTACCTCAATAAATATGGCTTCTCCCTTTTCTCTCAATCACGTTCTATGACTCCTGCCAGACTGGTGTTCCCATCCTAACTCCAGGTCTCTTAATTTCTCCCACATGTTTTCTAGTTCTGTATCTCTCAATGCTGTAGTCCAAGCGATGTTCTCCAATCTGTTTTCAATAATCCTTTATTTACTTGTACCTTACTTTCCTTCAGTGCACCCATTGACTTTTTAATTTAAGAAATTCTCTTTCATTCTTTTTCAAATGTGTTATTTTTTCAGTGTTCTGTTGTTTTCTTACGATTTAAATTTCACACATTGTGCATCACTCCTTTGGGGCAAACCTATTTTCTGGTTTCTACTGGAGTATTCTAGGAGCTGAAATTCTTGGAGTTCCTCCTCATTGTTGTGACTGCCGACTTTTACACATGATGAGTCGTTGCTGTGCAGTGTGGGTGAGGGTGTGTTTCTCTGGAGCAATTTTACATTTGTTTCTTCCACCTCCCTGAGATTACAACCCTGTTGAGTCCAATTTTTATACAAACTTTCCATCAAGATTTCCAGATTTATGGGAAGCTATCATTTGGAATCCTAAGCCTGCTTGAAGCACAAGCTTGGGGTTTAGATGATCAGAAATTCTCCTGTGTTTCAGCTATTACTTTCACCAATCTTGCTGTCTCTTTATATCAAGTGGGTGAGTTCTGATTTTTTTAGAATATGCTTTCTCTGAGGACTTCCCTGAGATTTAGAATGTTGAGGGTCCTACATTTTTTCAGAGATCTCAACTTTAACCCAACTGCCTTCTTCTGAACACAAAACTTCAAAAGAAGCTGTTGGGGACATTAAACTCCCAGCCTCTGGACTCTTGGATGACTGGGACCAAGAACACCTCAAGGTGGCCTCTGTAGCTTATGGTCTCACACCCTTCATGTGGCCACCAGAGTAGTCTTCCTTTTTAAAACATAAATATTGTGTGTGCGCGTGTGTGTGTGTGTGTGTGTGTGTGTGTGTGTGTGTGTAGTAAATGTAGGAGCACTCTGCCGCTGAGCTATACTCCCAGCCATTTTTATTTTTTTATTTGAGACAAGGTCTCACTAAGTTGCCCAGGCTGGCCTCAAACTTGACATCCTCTTACCTCATCCTCTTGAGTCGCCAGGATTACAGGCACGCACCACTGTGCCCAGCTGATATATATGTTTTAAATATACATGGATTTAAAACAACACTATCCAATGTTGGATAGGTATTAACAGTAAGAGAACGTTTTTTCTCTTTTTCCTCCATTTTCTGTATCTCTTTAAGACTGCTATCATCTCTTTAGGGCTGGGGGAGAGGATCCATTTCCCTAGTTATAAAAGCCAAAGTTAAGGCAAAGAGCAAGGCCAAGCCCATGTGTGTGTGTGTGTGTGTGTGTGTGCACAAACCCAAGCGTGGCTTGTTTGAATATTAGCATGTGAAACAAGACTACTATTGGGGAAGACATGCATGAGAAGTTGGGACTGGAAAGAAGAAGAATTAGCCACAAAGGCAGAAGATGCCTGTTCTAGGTAAGGATGTCGTGTGAACAAATGCTCAAAGATATGGGAATATGAATTATCGGGCAATCTGAGTATACATCCGTTCTATAGGAGCATAAGCTAGACAGGGAAATGGCCAAAGCTGAAGACTGGATCATGGAAATCCACTTTAATTCCATGCTAAGAAGCTTATATTTTATCCTAAAGACAATTAAAAGCCCTTGAAGGATTTACAGCAGTAAAGTGGCATGATTAGATGTTCTCTACAGAGTGCCAAAGTGAAGAGCAGATGCAGGAAGCCAAGATATTACTGCACGAATCCACATGTCTCATTCTCCAAGCTACACGGGACCATCTGTGGCAGACGGTGTCAGGGCAGGGCAGGGTAAAGAGGCAGAGAAATGGTTCCAGGATACCTGACACCCAGGACACAAAAGCCAAAGACAGAACAAAGTGGGAAGTAGGGAAGAGGGTCTGAAGAATCATGACCCAACCTGGCCAGTGCCCAGTTTGATTACGGAGCCAAGAAATCTAAGGTGGGAAGATGTAGAACAACTTAAATAAGTGGGGAAAGCAGGGAGAAAAGTTGGGTGCTGTCAGTTCTAGTATATTGTGGTCAGTAATGGTAAAGCATTCTGATTTGTCTGTTTTCACTCATTCCTTAACAGGTAGGCATGCACACTGTTGATCATTACTACCTTTCTGATGGGGTCTATCTGATCCATTAGCATTATGGAAAATTAGTTCTTAAATGCAATCAACAATAGAAAAGAAAATAGTGATGTATAAGAATGCATCACCACGCTTTGACTTGAGAGGAACAATTCTTTAATGCAGCTGTAACTGTGTCTCTATGGATACAGAGATAGACTATCACATGGGGCAAGGTGGTGGTATTCCTGCCAGAAGAAACAGTCTGGACTGTTTTGATGCCCCATATTCTTTGTAAGAGGGATCTGGCAAACCTCTAGATGCCCAGCAGGTGTTTATCACTTTATTCCTACTGCAAAGAGCATGATGGTGTGGGGTTCCAAATTTAAAACAAAACCCACTTTATCCTAGATGATGAGCTCTACCTGGTGGTGTTCCAGGAGAGCGACTGCTGTTATGTGTTCATGTTCTTTTGGGAAGTGGAGGCTGAGTCCTCCGCATCTTGGCAGCAGCACATCTCTAACCCTAATTAAATATTTGCAGTAGTGCATGCCTGATGGCCCTGAAATTTAAGTAAAGGGGAAATAATAACATCATGCTGTAACATCAGTAAGCAAGAGACCTTCTCTTTTTTTTATCAGTTTGAACTGCAGTGATTCCTACTGTGCTCAATTATGTTATGCCACATTTTTTTAATGTCAATAGTTATATTGAAATATATATTGCATATATTATAATTATCCAATAGGCTCTTGGCAGTTGTAGAGATAAATGATTGTTGGATTTTAATACAAAAGCAAAGGAAAAACCAAAGGAATCAAAACAGGAGGTGAGAAGATAAAGACTCTACACCTACTGTGTCAAGGAGTTTTCAAACTGCAATTCAATGTTCTTGATAACTACATTATATAAGCCATTGTTTATGTGCCAAAATTGGTGCACGGATGTTGCCAGGTTGGCACAGAATCCAATCCAGGATGGGCTAAATTTGAAATGCAGGAACAAAACCTCACGTGAAAATTTGAACAGGGAATCAGGAATAGAACCAGAGGAGAGGTAGGTGTCAAAGGTTAAACTTGAAGTTGCCCGTGTAGAGGGGATACTCTGAAATCTTGGAAGTGAATGTGAGCCCCAAGGGGAAGCACATGAGAACAGAGAAGGTGAAATATAAGCAAATGCATCACACCACTTCTGGCTGAAGCAATAAAAGGCATAATCCTCCAATATCACCCGCCTCCGGTTGTGGAGGAGGCCCAGATATGAGACGGCAGCACCAAAAGACTGCGGCACACTAGACGGTCAAGTCACTGCTTGGCAGAAAACAGTTCTGAACACTGGGCCAGGACTTGCAGCGTCAAGTCCTGGGGACTCAGGGATTGCTTGCTTCACATGACAAAGCAGAGCTGAAGAGGAGCATCTCTCTATACTTAGAGCATGGAGAAAAAGATGGTTAAAAGAGGTGACAGGTAAGTTATGACTAAGAATAAACAAAATTTATATAGGAAACAAGTCAGAGAACAGACAGAACCAGGGGAACCAGAGAAGACTACCTCACTTGTGCAAGTTTAGAGGAACAAAATGGCACGCTTGAGAAAGAGCTCGGCAACGCAATTAGCGTCAACAGACGTTGCCTTTATCATAGAGTAAACGTGTGCACAAACATAGGTTCTCATTCTGTAACCTACTGTGTTTCCTTGATGCAGTGTTCAGACTTGTGTAATGACATCCTTCTTTTGTTGACACAGCTCTCTGATATGTTCATCTGTTGTGAGACACTCTTCCTACTCCGTCACTCTTCACCTAGCTGTATTTCCTTGTTCATTTTCCCAGAGAAATTTTAGGAGCTAAAATTATTAACCTGATAAAAACTTCATACTTGCATTCCTTTCCTATTCCTGCTATAAAAATTACCACAAAGTTAGCAATTTTAAATAACATGAACTTATTATCCTGCTGTTCTGAAGGTCAAAGTCTGAAATCAGTTCTTTAAGCTGCAATCAAGGGATTGGCAGACCTGAGTTGCTTTTGGAGGCTCAGGGGAATCTAGGCCTCTGTTTTCCTGGCTGCTAGAGGTCACCTACATTTCTGGGCTTGTGGCTCCTTCTTCCATCTTCAAAGCCCCTCATTCCAACCTCTGCTTCTATCCTTTCTCTGATCCTCCCACCTCTTGTAAGGACTCTACTGATTATATCAAACTCACCTGGAAAATATCTCATTCTCAAAATCCTTGATCTAATTATATTGTTTATTATGTAAGGCTACATATTAACAGATTCCAGGGGTTAGCATGTGGACATTCTGGAGACCATTATTCAATCTACAATAATACTTAAAGGAAGTTTAAGAAAGCTCATAAGCAGAGATTGAGAGGGGAAAAAAATCCATAAAGCAACCTTACTGGAGAGGGTCATAAGGCAAAGAATAAAAAGAACATGATACACAGAGAAGAGGAGGGGCAATATTTGAAGATCAGGGGAAGAAAATTCTAAATCAGGGCCAAATAGACAATTTCATGGTCATGATATACTAAAATTTGATTTCTCCCCCCATAATTGGTGGGGGCAGTAAATGAATAAATAAACTCAAATTTATATCTCTGAATAGATTTCTGTATATAATTATGTTTAACTAGTTAAATTATATCACAGTCCTTATAAAAATATGTGTATATTATTCATCTTAAGTCTAGTGGTTAACAATACTACCAGTATTGAAACATAGATTCCTGAATTCTTTTGGTCAAGATTCTAAAATCCAGAATTGACAGAATAAGGAAAGCAAAATGTCCTGAATATATTCTTAGCTTGTCTTATCATTGTGTCATATCTATCATGTAATATCTAAATGTCTTATGATGATGGGACCCAGGCTGACTGAAGAAGCAAAGGAAACCAGCAATAAGATATCTAAAACGACTGGTATATTAGTCAGTTTTCCATCACTGTGAAAAATGCCTGAAGAAAACAATTTAAAAGGAGGAAATTGATTTCTTTTTATGTTTTCGAAGGTTCCAGTCCATGGTGACTTGGCCCCATGACAATGGGCCCATAGAAACATCATACATCATGGCAGAAGCACGTGGCAGAGGAAGCCTGTCACCTCATGGTGAATGGGAAGAAAAAACGGATAGCAGGAGTCAGAGTCCCAGCGTCCCCTTCCAAGGCATGCCCACAATGACCTAACTTATTTCCACTAAGCCCCATCTCCTAGAAGTTTTTCCACCTCCCAACAGTGTCACAGGCTAAGGACTAAAAGACACATAGCTTTGGGGGAATGTTCCAGATCCAAACAATAATGTTCTGTCCCTAGTCCCCAAGGGTTCATGTCCATTTCACAATGAAAATTGCATTCAGTCCATCTCCAAGGGTCTTAATAGTTCCAACACTGCACATAAGTCCAAGTCCAAACTCTCTTCCGGGATTCAAAGCACACTTTTAACTGTGAGTCCTATGAAAATAAAAAAGAATGTTACGTACTTTCAAGATGCAACAGCACAGGGTAAATAATCTTCTCCAAAAGGGAAAAACAAACGCATAGAAAGAAAAACATTAAATCCTATAGCTCCATGTCTAGCCCAGGGCAATGTGAGCTCCAAAGGGCTTATGCAGGCCTGTCCCTATGTTCCTGTTAGCTTCAGCTCAGGAGGACACCCTCTTGGACTGCTCATTGTCTGCAGCTTTCCTCAGCAGATGTTCCTCATTCCCATAATCTCTAACTTCCCGGGGTTTCCATTGCTGTAACTTTATTTTCAAAACTTCTTATATCACCCTAGCAGGAGCTACATGCTGGGACATTGACTACACACTGTCTGCCTTATCAGGCATCCTTTGAAATCTTGGGGGAAACCTCCGTGACTCCTCTACAACTCTTGCACATGCATACCTGCAAAACCAGCATCACATAGATAGTGCCAAGGTCAGCTGCTGGCATGATCCATACCACCAAGACCTATTAGAATCTTGGCTACAATGGCTACTAAGAGCCTCAGAAGCTGAACATGGTGAAACCAATCCTGATGGAACAACTTTCTAGACTACCCTGTGTGAGTAGGGTGCTCAGGTGCTCTCTTCTCAAAGTAAAGTCTTTTGAACAAGTTTGTCCTTTTACACCCTTGAACCCGTGATAGATAAGACCTGACCATTTCCTGAGAAGCCTTCCCAGTGCAAAGAACGTGGCTTCTTTTTAATGGTGCTAATTTCTTCAGCAACCACACCTTCTTAGGCTCCAACTTTACATATGCTTTTTTTCTAACCCAAATGCAAGTTTCTCAAAATCTTTATGCTTCACTTCTTGCTCATGGTTCTCATTATAAATCTGGTACAGCACCCAGCAATACCCATGCCACTGTTAGAATGCTGTGCTACCTTTAGATTTTCTTTGCCAGATTAATTGTCCATCATCTTTAAACTCAGCCTCACACAAGGTCTCAGAGATGGAAAAAAATGTAGACAAGTTCTCTGGCAGAGTATAACGTGAACAGCTTCTAGTCCAATTCCCGATAGAGGCCTCATTTCCCTCTAAAACCTCATCGGCACAGTCTTTATTCTCCACATTCCTCTCAGCATTCTGGCCTTCTGAGTCATCAGCAGAATTTTCCACAGGGTTTAATATATAGCATTTGAGGTCTTCTCTAATCCTCTTCTTCAAACTTGTAAATTCTTTTGACAAAACAATTCCAAATGCTTCTGAACCACATGGTCATGAATAGCTACAGCAATAGCCCCATTCTCAGTACCAATTTTCTGTATTAGTCAGCTTTCTATCAGTGTGACTAAATATCTAAGAAAATCAACTTAAAAGGAGGAAAGATTTATTTTGGCGTACAACTTCAGAAATTTTACTCTACAATCAATTGAGCCCATCACTTTGGACTTGTGGTGATTCAGAATATCTAGATGCTCAAAGCAAAGAGAGGAAGGTGGAGGGATCTGAATATTGCCTCAAGGAAACACCCCAAAGAACTAACTTCTTTCTACTCTGTCCACTTCCTAAAGGTCCCACCTCCCCCAGTAGTACCACAGGATGGCAACCAAACCTTTATCACCTGAGCCTTTGGCAGATATTCCAGATCCAAACTATAACAACTGGTATTGAGATCACTTCTATCTATAGGAAACATGGAATTACAGAAAGAAGTAAATGATGCCAAAAGGAAGTAAAAAGACACATACGAAATGAAAGGCATTCCTGAGCCGTATTTCTCACATTTAATGAGCATATAAGTCACCTGTTTCTAATCAAAATGCAACTTATGATCCAAAGTCTGGAGCAGGACCTGAAAAGTTACTTTTCAGAGTAGACCAGAAGGCCATAAGACTATTTTGATTATAGACTCCAAAAAATTACTAACCTGATTTCTCCAACAAGTAAAGGGTATAAAGAAAAAAAAAATAGCAGGATGGGAGTGGTGAAGACTGGATTTAAGAGTCTTTACAGACACTACTATAAAATGTGATGTCAGAAAAATTGTGGAATAGGAAGTCCCAACACTTAAGAGCCCACAGAAAGGCTAATAAAAATGATACTCGAGCCAAAATATCTTTATAAAACTCCAGATTCCAGTAAATAACTTACAACAGCTTAGATGAGGACATAGCAGAAAAACAAAAAACACTTCAAAATGCAAAAAAAAAAAAAAAAAAAAATCAGTGTGTCAGCCCCTCCCCCAAAGACAGTGTAACTCAGTATCTAGAGAGATGGCTTAGCCTGAAATTCATCCTGTGGTGGGTAGAGTCTTATTGGTACATACCCCACTTGCAGCTGAGGGACCCTACAAGGCAGTTCACCCCAGGTTTATAATCCAGGATCACATGTCACTGGACTAAAGCAGTGTAGACATCTTTCCTGGGAATGGGGAGAATGGAACAGAGCCCAGACTTTCCAGTAAGTCCTTCCCCGTCTCAGAATGCTGCATTTCCACCACATTCTGTGGTTAGTTACTCTTGAGAACTAGAAGAAAGTAAGGGAAGAGAACTGGGTCAGTCCAAAGGTGCCCAGAAACCTCTCCTGAACAAAGGAATCCCGGTTAGACTATTTCTCACCAAATATCTTACAATACAAGAAGGAGTAGGTTCATACGTGCAAAGTTAAAAGGAAAATAATTGTCCACCAAAAATACCATATCAAGGAAAACTATCCCTCAAAAAATGAAGGAAAGAGAAA
This sequence comes from Sciurus carolinensis, assembly GCF_902686445.1. Taxonomy (NCBI): domain Eukaryota; kingdom Metazoa; phylum Chordata; class Mammalia; order Rodentia; family Sciuridae; genus Sciurus; species Sciurus carolinensis. Next base: position 34,515,130 of record NC_062219.1, read on the forward strand.
TTTTCCCAGACAAAAGTTGGGGGAACATATCATTATGAGGTCTGTTTTGTGAGAAATGCTAGGAGGATTTCAAGTTGAAATGTAAGGATGCTAAAGAGCAACATAGAAGGAATTAAAACTACAAAACTCAATGATAAAGGCAAATATATAAGCAAACCTGGAATACCACAAAACAGTAATGGTGATGTATAAATCACTTTGAATTTTAATATAAAAGTTAAAAGACAAAACTAATAAAAATAAGTACAACTATGATATTGTTAATGGATTTACAGTATAAAAAGATACATATTGTGACATCGATGACATAAAGTAGGTTGAAGAGAGTAAAATATGGAATTTTTGTATATGCTAAATTATTATTAGCTTAAAGTAGATGCCAATTACCCATGTTTTATACAAGTTTCATGGTAAGCACACACACATGCACAGATAGAAAGTATGCAAGAGAAAATAATTAAAGACTATTACTACAAAACATTGGTGAAACACAAAGGGAAACAGTTAATGACAAAAAGAAAACCAAAGGAATTACAGAACAGAAAATCATTAACAAAATGAGAATTGTAAGTCCTTTCCAATCAATCATTAATTTAAGCATAAATAAATTAAACCTCTTAATCAAAAGACAGAGTGACTAAATGGTTAATAAAAGAAGCAATAGTTATATATTATCTACACAGATGCTAATTTTAGGTTTAAGGATATGCATAGCTTGAAAGTGAAGGAATGGGAAAAGATATTCCAGCAAATAGTCTTGAAAAGAAGATAGTTATATTTACATCAAACAAAATAGACTTTAAATTAAATTTAAAGTTGTCACAACACACAAGAAAGTACATTGTATAATGATGAGGTTAATTAATCAGAAGTTAAGACAATACAAAATATACATATATATACATGTATATGCACATGCATCATTTATAAACATATAAAACAAATATTAAAGAAATAAAGGGGAAAAAATAGACAACATACAATAATAATAGGAAACTCAATGCCCCCTTTTAACAATGGATAGAATGTACACATAAAAAATCAATAAGAAAGCATCAGAGCTGAAAATATAGTAGAACAAATGGACTTCACAGACATTAAAAAAAAATCATTTGACCCTAGAACAGCAGACTATACTTCTCAAGTGCACACAGAAAATTCTCTAGGATGGGTCGTATGTTAGGCCACAAAACAAAACTAAACAAATTGAAAAAGATGGAAAGTATACCAACTTTCTTTCCTTAACACAATGGTGTGAAACTAGAATCAGAAAATTCACAAACATGAAAATAAAGCAATGCATTCCTAAGTAATCATGGAACTTTTTGTGAAAAAAAAAACCAAAAAGGAAATCATAAAATACCCTAAGACAACTGAAAATAAAAACACAACGTAACAAAATTTATGAACTGTTAAAATTTATGAAAGTTTCTAATGATAAAATAGAAGCTTTTCAGATGAATAAATTAACTTTATAACAGAGGACACTAGAAAAGAACAAATTAAGACCCAAATTAGGAAAGTTATAACAAAAATTAGAGTAGAAATTAAGAAACCATGACCAAGAAATAACAATAAAAGTAATCAATTGAATCAAAAGTTGTTTTTCTTTTTCTTTCTTTTTTTTTTTTTTTTTTTTTTTGGTGGTGCTGGGGATTGAACTCGGGGCCTTATGTATGCAAGGCAAGCACTCTACCAACTGAGTTATATCCCCAGTCCTGAACCAAAAGTTAAATGATTAAAAAGAAACAAAATTGACAAAACTTTAGCTAGGCTAATAAAAATGATAAAATTAGAAACAAAAGTGGAAATGTTACAGCTGATGCCATAGAAATGAAAAGAATCGGAAGAGACTATAATGAAAAACTATTTGCAAACAAATTGATTAGCCTAGAAGAAATGAATAAATTCCTACATACATATAACCTACAAAGACTGATTTATGAAAGATCTAAAAGGATCAATAAGTAGTAAGGAGATTGAATCAGTAATCAAAACCACCTGTATTAATACACTTCCTTTACTATAATTAAATATCTGGGGCTGGGTACTTTATAAAGAAAGAAGGTTTAGGTTCCAGGAAGGCAGACTAGAGGGAGGCTGCATTCCTTGTTGTTCTGTAACTTGGAATTCAAGCAGAGGAAATACTGTTTCTCTGCGAGGCAGTCGTCACTGCCCACCCAATCCCCTGCTGTTTACCTCCATTTGTCTGCCACAATCGCCTGCCTTCTGCCAGCATTAGGTCTGTCTTTTGAGTGCAGATTGCTTGCTGGCTGTTACCTATCATCCACCTATCAGCCCGTCTGCCTGCCTCTTGCCTGCCCATCAATCCGTCACCCACTGCCCAACATCCACCCACCAATAGTCCACTGTTAGCCTGCAGACTGACCCCAGATTGCCAAGGATCACCTGCGCCCATTGTTGCCTGCAAGTACCTGTAGGTTTGGTTACATGCAGCCAACACCATCTTGGGACACCAGCCAGGACCCGCAGGTTTGCCGCTGCCACCACCACCACCTCGGGGCACAGTCACCTTGGTCTGGGGACACAGGCCAAGACCTGGAGATATAATGGGATACCTGCAGGTCTAGTTACACCTGAGGTCTTTCTGCTCAATGTGGTAGTGGCTGCCATCTGGCAGGGTCGCTCCTTTGTGTGAGCACATCGCTGGTGTCTCTCTGCAAGTTGAAAAGGCATTGAGATCTTGGGACTACCACAAGACAGGACCTGGGGAAGCCGAAGCCCAGGTCCACCAGATTGCAACTGGGTTCTCGTGGGCCAGTCTGGGTCTGGCAAGCCAGTGGGAAGCCAGAGACTATGGGCAGTTCCCTGGAGGGAGCACAGGTTGAAGAAAATGGAGAAAGCTGGGCTCTCTCCAGTTCAGTGAGTCCTGAAGTGCACAGGGACAGAAGGGGCCAGCTACAATGAGTGGGAAGACTGTAAGAGGGTGTGAGGGCATCTTGTTATTGGCTCACCCCCCAACCAGTCTGGAACCCACTGGACTACAGCTAACATCAAACTTCAGACAACCCCACCTGTCAGCGGAGAAGGGTAGCTGAAAAAATTTTTGAAAGTCAACAGAAGCAATCATTCAATTTTTCATTGAGACTTTCCTCCTTCTTTTTATTTTTTTTGCCCTCTCTCTCACATCTCTACCATCTTTGAATCCAAATATTTTTCATGCATCAATTTATTGAGAAATGGGATGTCTGAATAGTATATTACAGTTTTCTTGTGTATTCTTATATTTTCACTTTTTTTTAGTTTGTAAATATATTTTTCTCTCACCTCCCTGTCTCCCTGGATCCTCTTTATCAATTCTTTCATACTAACAATCAACTTCTATTAATCTCTCATTCACTCTTACTATAAATTTTTACCTCTATCTTCTCTCCCTCTCCCTCATAAATATCACATCTTACACTACTTATGTTCCCTCATTGTCCATCATGATAAGCCCTTTTAGCAAATTTACTGTTCATATTGCAGACAATAATTGAACACTTCATTTCTGTTTATAGTAACAAAACTATAAACACCTAAATAGGTCTCCCCCTTGAAGGTGAGGTACTGGAAGCCTTCAGGGACACTATAGGACTACAGGGTAGAATTTGTACTGCCTCAACTCCATACCACTAGATGAGAAGACACACAAACAACATGAAAAAACAAGGGAACAAAGTACCTCAAACAAACCAAGAGGTTCCAACAGTAGAATGTATAGACAAAGCAATAGAAGAAATGTCAGAGAAGGAGTTTAGAAAATACATAGTTAGACTGATCTTTGAAATAAAGGATGGTATTGAAAAGAAAATACAGAAAGTGAAAGATCACTTCAATAAAGAGGCAGAGATTATAAAAAGGAATCAGCAGAAATGAAGGAAATAATAAACCAAATTAAAAATTCAATGGAAAGTATCACCAACAGACTAGACCACTTGGAAGACAGAACCTCAGACAATGAAGACAAAATATATACTCTTGAAAATAAAGTTGACTGCACAGAGAAGATGGTAAGAAACCATGAACAGAACTTCCAAGAAATATGGAATAACATGAAAAGAACAAACTTAAGAGTTATTGGAATAGATGAAGGCCTAGAGATAACAAACCAAAAGAATGCACAATCTTTTCAATGACATAATATCAGAAAACTTCCCAAATCTAAAGAATGAAATGGAAAATTAACTACAAGAGGCTTAAATGACTCCAAATGTACAAAATTACAGTAGACCCACACCAAGGAGACCCCACACCCACATTATAAGGAGAATGACTAACATACAGAATAAAGATAGAATTTTAAAGGCTGTGAAAGAACAAAATCAAATTATATATAGGGGGAAACCAATTCTGATCTCAGCTGATTTCTCAATCCAGACCCTTAACACCAGGAGGTCCTGGAATAACATAATAAACTCTGAAAGAAAATAGATGCCAACCAAGAATTTTATAACCAGCAAAATTAAGCTTCAGATTGAGGGTTGAAATAAAAACCTTCCATGATAAACAAAAGTTAAAAGAATTCACAACTAGAAAACCTGTACTACAGAACAGTCTCAGCAAAATATTTCATGAGGAAGAAATGAAAGAAAAAAAAATGAAAATCAGCAGAGGGAGGAAGGACACTAAAGGAATAGTCAATCAAAGGAGAAACTAAGTCATTATAAAACAAAAATAAACCAAAATGACCAACAATACAAATCATACTTCAATAATAACCCTGAATGAACTGGGAGACTGGTTTAAAAAAAAAAAAAAAAAAAAAAAAAAAAAAGACCCAAATTTACAGAGGCCTAAGCTACTTACCAATATCTTACCTCAAAATAAAAAAATAAAAAGGGCTCGGGTCATGGTTCAGTGGTTAAGCACTCCTGGGTTCAATTCCCATTACCAAAAAAATTTAAGTAAAATAAAAAAGAACACTATGATCAAGTGGGATTTATTCTCAGGAAGCAAAAATGGTTAAACATATACCACTCAATAAATGTCATTCACCACATTAACAAAATGAAGAATAAAATCATGTGATCATTTCAATAGATACAGGAAAAAATACTTGACAAAATTCAATACCCTTTCACAAACAAAAACACTCAACAGAATTGGTATGAAAGGAATGTACCTCCAAACTTAATAAAGGTTATATTCAACAAGTCCACAACTAACATCATATTTAATGGTGAAAATTTAAAAGCTTTTCCCCTAAGATCAGGAAGAAGATAAAAATGCTTCTATTCAACACAGCACTAGAAGTCCTAGTCAAAGGCAATTATGTAAGAAAAAGAAATCCAAGTAAGAAAAGAAGTTAAATTATCTTTGTTTGGAAATAACATTCTTATAAGTAGAAAATCTAAAAGACTTCACCAAAAAAAAAAAAAAGGAAAGAAAACTGTAAGAACAATAAATTCAGTAAAGTTGGAGGATATAAAATCAACATTCAAAAATCAATTGCATCTTCACATACTAACCATAAACCTTACAAAATGAAGTTAATTAATCCTATTTATAACAGCAGCAAATGAATAAAATACATGGGTATACAATTAAGAAGGAGGGGACTGACTTGTACACTGAAAACTATAAATCACTGACAGGATAAATTTAAAGAGATGCAAATAAATGGGAAAACATCTGAGGTTCATGATTGGAAGATATAATACTACTAAAATAGTAAATGATGATTTCAATGTTGGGTCTTTCAAAATTTCAATAACATTTGTTTTAGACTGTGTTTCCACCACTGTGACTAAAAGACCCAGCCAAAACAATTGTAGAGGAGAAAAGTTTATTTGGAACTCACAGTTTCAGAGGTTTTAGTCCATGGAAGAGTGGCTCCATTCCTCAGGGCTCAAGGTGAGACAGAACATCATGGTGGAAGGCAGAAGAAAACTACTCACATGATGATCAGGAAGCAGAGAGAGAC